>NC_081842.1:95045221-97752721 GCF_963259705.1 Myotis daubentonii | reverse complement strand
GGAGTAGAGAGATCAGAGGAAAGAGAAGATCCTGTGCTGTTCAGTGATTGCAAGTGTCTAATATATAAACAAAGGCTTATCCAATGGTATCTCCCAAAGAGGGAAACTGGAGTAGGTTATGTTTAAGATGGATTACAGAATTAAGAAAAAATATAGAAAACCAAAATGTAGTCTGAACATTTTATTTTATTTGTTATTTATTTATTTTTGGTTAATTCTCACCTGAGGATATTTTTCTGTTGAATTTTAGAGAGAGCAGAAGGGAGGAAGAGAGACACAGAGAGAGAAATATCGATGTGAGAGAGATACACTGAATGGTTGCCTCCCACATGAACCCTAACCAGGGCCAGGGATCATGCCTGAAACCAAGGTAAGTGCCCTTCACCCGAATGAAACCAGGACCCTTCAGTTTGCAGGCCAACATGCTATCTACTGAGACAAACTGGCTAAGGTAACTTTGAACCACTTTTTAAAAAGTACCATTTGTGAGAAGGAATAATTTTGAATGAGAAAATTACAATCAAAATTTTTCATTTAAAGTGCAGGACTTGACTTTAAAGAAGAGACATTTACTATCAAATTAATTTATCTAGACCATAATTCATAGTTTTAAAGAGAAAATATGCATTTCAGATATTCTCATGGCATCAGCTATTGATATTGAATGAAGCAAACTTTTGATCTTAACTGCAACAGTATCATTTTTTTGGCCCCATCCAAAGAACATGCCTAAATGAATAGAGCCATGGGTGCCTTGAAAAGTATTATCCCTCTGCCCATAATTGATGTTTTACTAATTGCAGTAGTTAATTATATCAGTCCCTAGGACTGAAAGTTTTTAATTGTTTTGCTGTCACTTACTTTTAACAAAAGTTAAGCAACCCGAAGAATTTACTGTATTTCCCTAAATATCTGAATTATTGTCTATAATCTATTTTTAAAAACAAGTGTTCTTAGGGATTCCTATTTCTGAAACATTGGGCATTATTTCCCTAAGGTAAATACTTATGTTAAATTATTGTCATAATGAAAATGTGCTCTTTTAACCACAAGGTGGCAGAAGAAGCTAGGTACTCCATGTGCCTTTTCCAAATCACTCAAGTTGTTTCAGACATTTAGTTTTATCAAATTCAGATGAAAGGTGCTGGAAAAATGCACTATGTGCCTTTGTTAAAGTAGATGCATGTGTAAGATAAGTGACTATAGAACAACAGTGAAGGGAAGAAGTTAAACAACTGAATATTTTCTTTTATATATCCTCAATATAAACCCCATTCAATAGGTTTTTTTCAAAGTTGGTTTCTAGTAAATATTTGAGTGGATCAAATAAATACTCTCTTAGCAGATTAAAAAGAAAAAACAACACAGAAAACACATGGTCATATTTGGTGTTCTGCACTGTGAACCCAGTGGCTTTTTCTCTGCACAGTTGTTCCTCTGATCACACCCAGAGGCCCGAGGAGCTACCACTAAGGAAAGAATAGCTCCTTGAATGTGCTATGAACATCTGTGCCAGTAGAGAGGTGATTATCTTCCTCCTTCCTCCTACCCAACCTGATAATGTTTCTGAAAGCAAAAAGCATACACTTACCTTTGGACACTAATTCAAAGGAAGTAATATTGCCATATTAAGATAATAAAAAAGACTATAGTTATCATAACGACTAATATGGCCATATATATGAAATAAACAATAACAACAAAAATATTCAAGATTTCATCTACTAGCAATATAATTTAGTTCATGCAAGGCAATGTTTCTCTGAAGAAATTATAATTGAATAATTGTATTGGAGTAAGTACCGATTTCTGTACTTTTTTTATATTTTATTGACTTTTTACAGAGAGGAAGGGAGAGAGATAGAGAGTTAGAAACATCGATGAGAGAGAAACATCGATCAGCCGCCTCCTGCACATCTCCTACTGGGGATGTGCCCGCAACCCAGGTACATGCCCTTGACCGGAATCAAACCTAGGACCTTTCAGTCTGCAGGCCGAGGCTCTATCCACTGAGCCAAACCGGTTTCGGCCGATTTCTGTATTTTAATAACTTTCTGGTAATTGTATGGCTACAATGCAATTAAAACTTCCTCAAATGCCATTCAAAACGCTTTCATTATCCACTGTTCTTCTGCAATGCTTCTGTACACTTATCCAAACAGACCATGGCCTTTTATGCCACTGCCTTTGCCAAGACTCTTCCTTTCTAGAATGTTATTTCTCTGTTCCTGCAACTGGCAAGCTACCACTTCTCCTTCAAGAAATGATTCAGAGGTCATCTCTCTAAAATCTCTCCTGAATTCTGCCTTAAAAACATAAATTATCGTTTCCTTCTCTGAATCTTAGAATCATTGTTCCTGTTTTCATCACTTTGATCATTTAATTCCACCTGATTTGGTACATTTATGGCTACCCAAGGAAAGGAAACTCATATCATGATCTTTCTATCTGTAAGGCCTGTTAGGGTGCTTTAAACAGAAGCCCTGAATGGAGAATGAAGTAATCAACACACCCATAAACTCATGCAGGATGTAGGTTAATTATCATTTATATTTGAAGATGACATTTATATTCAAAGATGACTATGATTTTAGAGTTTACCTATAGTTAATGTATTTTAATGTTAAATTCAGAAATTTTTTAAAAATGTATTAAAATTATAAAGCACAAACTATGGGACCATTATTCTTCAACTCCTGACATTCTCTGGGAAGTCATAAATATGAAATATTTGATTCAGCATATGAAAATTGAAATTTAAATAGAATATCCTTTGAAGACTATTGCTCCTAAGTAAAAACTTTAATATTTCCAATAAACAAACATATATTAAATGTATAAAATGTTAACAGTGATTTTACTGGTGTATCTTACAGTACAAAACATTTTATCTTTATCTCATGGACAGTATACCTGATGTAGTTGTTCTAAAACCAAATTATCTGATGTTTATTTATTCACTTAAAACAACAGCTTAGCTCAACCATTATGAGGGATTTCATAAAAGGTAATTAAGGGAAAATACGTATTATATTTATATAATATAGCATTATAAGTAGTTATCAGATTATACATACACAAATAAATGTGTGCACCTGATAGGATTATGAGTCCTGTAGTCAAAACAGAAAGCCACAATAGCATCTATTCTAAGATAACTGGAAAGAAAGACCTTGCATTTTTCATATAAAATGCACCCAGCAGAGACTACCAAAATAATGGTAGAACTCTGACATTATGCAAACAGAAAATCATTTAGTATTTCTTCAGAACCATGGAGCAGACTGTACTGCCAAAGAAACTTTAGTCTCATAAGCTTATTGCTGTGTTTGGGTATATGTGGTCTGATATTTAATTTTTTGCTGGGGGCAGGGGCATTTAATATTTTGGCAAAGTAATCTATATCAACAATAACATCAATCATTTTCCAGAAAGGAATTTTTTATGTCAAGAAAGGAAAGATACCAAAAGTCACCTAAGAATACATGAGTTTGGGATTAGTATAAGAAGTGTAGCCAGAGAAGTTTTAAATACTTCCATTTACTATCCTTCATTTAACATGTGTGTGCATCTCTGTGTGTGTACGTGTGTGTGTGTGAATCAATCATTATTTAGACTTTCATTCCTATAATAAATAAAAATGTAATAATTGAATGTGAACTACAAACTTCTTAAAAAAACTTTAGAACTCCATTTAGAAAGTATACTTTTTACATAAAATTTAATACTACACATATAGACATCTAAAGAGTAGTAAATTAGCTCTTCTTTAATATTTAATTGTCAATTGAGTATATATTGAAAGAAGTAGAGTTGATGGTTTCTACTTGAATCGCATGAGCTATTATCATAAATGTGGAAAATCTGAATAGTTCTGTGTTGTACGTGAATTATTTCTATGTTACACTTGGAAAACATAACTGTTAGGTAACAATTCCAAGGGTTTTTTGAAATGTTTAAACTCCATTTTGAAAGCATACTTCAATGATATCAGAGGAATGATGGTGTGAGAGATCCCTTTAGCCTCTCAGCTTGAAGTCCCAATAATTTAACAGCTATAATTCAACAAAGAATTCCCCAGTCAATACACAAATATATCTGAGAGATCTGCTCACTGAAACGTTTAAAGGTGGGCAAGTGGGAGTAAAGTCAGAAGACGAGAAGGGAGGAGAATTCAAAGGAGCCAAGGATGCTCAGTCTGGAGAGGGGAGCATTAGGTTGTGACTGGCACTCCCTTCAGCCAGGAGGAACAAAGAGATTAAGTAAGCATTCCTGCAGGAGTGGGCAGTAGGAGCTGCAGCTGAGCCCAGTGACCTTGGCAGGGTCGAAGCACAGGGGTGTGGCCAATGTTGTCAGGCAATTGCATTCCAAGCTAAGGCACCTGGCTGCCTTCCTAATTTCCAAGAGCTCCTCTCCCCTCACCCTTCATGTCCAGTTGGAAAGCACATTATCTGCAAACCCAAAAAATGGTACTACTATGGGTAACAAAACTAGCCTCAACAAATTCAAGAAGACTGAAATTATAACAAGCACATTTTCTGACCACAATGCATTGAAATTAGAAATCCACTGCAGAAACAAAGTAAAGAAACCCACAAACATATGGATATTAAACAACATGCTACTAAAAAACGACTGGGTCAAAGAAGAAGTAAGAGGTGAGATCAAAAGATATCCTATATAATAAAAGCTTAATATGCTGAGTGTCCAACCATTTGTTCAACCAGTTGCTATGATCTGCACTAACCACCAGGGGTCAGATGCTCTGACCAGTAGGTTAGCTTGCTGCTGGGGTCTGGCCAATCAGGACTGGGTGAGATGGGCCGGACATGCCCTGGAGCCTTTCTGTGGTCCCTCCCTGGCCCCGATCATGCACCAGCGGGGTCCCTCAGCCTGGCCTGTGCCCTCTCACAATCCGGACCCCTTGGCCCGATCCCCGCAGGCCAGGCTGAGGGACCCAACCGGAGCACGAATGCACAGGGCCTCTAGTCTATATATATAAAAGCCTAAGCGGCAATTACGACCAGATGACCGGTTGGTAGCTATGACATGCATTGACCACCAGGGGGAAGATGCTCAACACAGTAGCTGCCCCCTGGTGGTCAGTGTACTTCCATAGCCAACCTCCCCCTGCCAGCCAACCTCCCTTGGTCCCTTCCCCTAGCCAGCCAGACCCAATCAGGACTGGGTGAGATGGCCCCAATCAGCCCCGATCACCAGCCAGGCTGAGGGACTCCCCACCACCTGTGCACAAATTCGTGCACCAGACGTCTAGTACAAAAATAAATAAGAATGACAATAGGAAATATCAAAACTTTTGGGATGCAGTGAAAGCAATAATAAGAGGGCAATTTATATCATTACAGACTATCTCAAGAAACAAAACAGAACAAACCAAAAAATCACAAGTAAACAACCTGACAGGTACAACTTACAGAATTAGATAAAGATCAAAAACAGTGCACAGCATTAGAAGAAAGGAAATAAATAAATAATAAATAAATACACAAACAAACAAACTAGAATAGAGAACAGAAAGAACACACACACACACACACACACACACAATACAACAAAGAGCTAGTGCTTTGAAAAGATTAATAAAATTTACAACCCCTGGCTAGATTCAGTAAGGGAAAAAAAAGAAAAAGAAAATACTCAGTTAACAAAATCATAAATCAAAGATAAGTTACCACAAACATCACAAAAATACATAGGATCACACTAGAACACTATAAAAGACTTTTCACCACAAAATGCAATAACCTAGATGAAATGGATACATTCCTAGGAATATATAATCTTTCTAGACTAAATCATTGAGAACTGGAAAATCTCTAAGTAGACTAATAAATATTCAGGAATTTGAAACAACAATCAAAAACCTCCCCCAAAATAAAAGTCCTGGACCAAATGGCTTCACTAGTGAATTCTAGCAAACTTTCAAAGAAGATTTGATACATATCCTTCTCAAACTCTTCCAAAAAATTGAAGAAGAAGCATCCTTCCTAACACATTTTATGAGGTCAACATAATCTGCATACCAAAAACCTGGCAAGGATAACACAAAATAGAAAAGTGCAGACCAATATGTCTGATGAATACAAGTGCAAAAATCCTAAACGAAATACTAACAAGTCAAATACAACAATACATTAAAAAAAGATGAAGTGTTGCACATACCATGGTTCAACATGCAAATTCATCAGTGTTGTACACACAATCATACAAGAAAGCATCAAAACCATGAGATCCTGGCCCGCCTCTCAGGGCTGCGGCTGCCCCCGGGGGCTGGTTCCTGCTGCCTTAGTCCCAGCGACCAGGGGACACCGGCGTGACTGGGCGTAACCGGCTGACCAGCCGCCTGGTGCTTCCGTGTCCAGCCAGGTCCGCCTGGCCGCCTGGCCGCCTGGCCGCCTGGCCGCCTGGCCCGGGACCTAGGTCTGAGGTCGCCCTCCTCGCCCCTCACCCTTTGCTCCCAGCTCTTTGCTCCAGGGGACTCCTGGCGGGGGAGCTCACTCCAACCCTTCCCCGGTGACACCGCAGCCTCTGCCCGCGCCCAGGGACAGGGCTGAAAACAGACCGAGTTATTTTTCAGAGTTAAAAGACAATCAAGACAAGATGGGGACTCCTGGCTCTGGAAGGAAAAGTACACCCGTGAGAGACCGATTTTCTGCAGAAACGAGGCTCTGAGTAACATCGCCAGAGAGGCAGAGGCAAGGCTGGCAGCGAAACGGGCTGCCCGGGCAGAAGCAAGAGATACATGCACGAGAGAAATGGAACCACAGGAAAAACGGTTGGATGAGAAATCTGACAAACAGTGTGCTGAACATTACACAAGACCTTCATCTCGAAATTCTGCCTCCGCAACAACCCCTCTAAGTGGAAACTCATCCAGAGGAGGAAGCGGGGACGCCAGCGCCAGCAGCTAATAGGTCCAGATACCTCATTATGCGAATTGCGAATTGCGGGAGTCTTTGTCTGAAGTGGAATAAAAATTCAAGAAAGCCAGGGTTTCTAATGCACAGTTAGACAATGAGAAGAACAATTTGATCTACCAGGTAGATACCCTCAAGGATGTTATTGAAGAAGAAGAGGAACAGATGGCAGAATTTTATAGAGAAAATGAAGAAAAATCAAAGGAGTTAGAAAGGCAGAACCATATGTGTGCTGCAGCATACAATGGATGAACTTACAGAAGGCCTCCGACAGAGATGAGCTTATTGAGAAGCATGGCTTAGTTATACTCCCCGATAGCACTCCCAGTGGTGATGTCAACCATGAGCCAGCGGTTGGAGCCATCACTGTGGTGTCTCAGGAAGCTGCTCAGGCCTTGGAGTCCGCAGGAGAGGGCCCTCTAGGTGTAAGGCTACGGAAGCTTACTGGAGAGAAGGAAGAGCTACTATCACAGGTTAGAAAACAGAAGCTGCAGTTAGAGGAGGAGCAGCACAAGTGCTCCAGGGGCGAAAGCACAGCGACTGGTGACCTGGCCCAGCTGCAGAGGGCTCCCGCTTCCAGTTCATTGAAATGCAGAGAGATGCTAATAGACAAATTAGTAAATACAAGTTTAAGCTTTCAAAAGCAGAACAGGATATCCCCACCTTGGAGCAAAGTATTAGCTGTCTTGAGGGACAGGTGCCGAGATACACAACTGCTGCTGAGAATGCTGAGAAAGTGGCAGATGACCTGAAAGCAGAAGGAAGGAAGCTACAAGGAGAGTTAGGAACAGCACTGGACAAGAGGAGGAAGTGGGGATGACCAACAGCCACCTGGCCAAGCGGCTGGAGAAGATGAAGGTCAACAGGACAGCACTTCTGGCCCAGCAATAGGGAGGCCACCATCTACCTGGGAGTTCTGGGCCCCACCAGAGGGACTGACTTCTGCCCATTGACAAACCCCTCTCAGTGCTGTTTGAGTTTTGTCATTAATACAGCCACCTTTGTATTTTATAATTTATGAGAGAATGAAATAGGTTTGAATCTTCATGAATGAACACTTTGGATTTTGTTTGTAGTTTAATTCTAGACTAAGAACTGGTCCATGCTATTTTTATTTTATTTTATTTTTTTTGTTTTTATTTCTATGATTTTAGCATCAAGTTTACTCACCATTTGCCTCAGCTGCCTCAATGACTGGGCACTTGGAGGCCTCCACCCGGCTGTTGGAGGACAGCGATTCTGAGTGCTCACTGAGCTACTTGCCGGAGACCTCAGAGAAAATACAAGTGTCTTCTCCACAGAGCAGTTCAGACTTCAGTGGTCTCCAGTGGTCGAAGACATGTACCCTCATGTCAGACAGCATTTCTATTTTAGTGAAAAAACAAGTTCACAGGTGGGGGATATATGTTTCATTAAAATTTATATGTTTGGAGGAAAAAACCTTTTTTGTAAAATATATAATTTATATAATAAAATGTTAGTAAAAGATATGGGGAGTGTATATAAAACTTTCTTTATTGCATGGGGCAGGGAAATCCAAGGCCTAATACTCTTAAAGTAAGAGGAGGGTCCTTAGTCTTCAACATTAACTGTGCTGTATCTTTTAAGGTATTTCATCTGCTGCTTCTTGGTGAGATGAAACCTCAGACAAACCCAATTTGGAGAGTGGGGGGACAGGCAGGTGGGACATCTGCCTGGATAGTCTATTAAACACACCCTTTGGCTGACTAAAAAGCAACAACAACAACACAACACAAAACCCATGTGATCTTATCATTAGATGTAGAAAATCATTTGGTAAGATACCACACCCATTTATGATTAAAATAAGATGGTATAAAAGGAAAGCACCTCAACATAATAGAGGCCATATATGACAAAATCTAAGCTAGTATTGTACTCAATGGTAAAAAACTGAAAGCATTTCCTCCAAAATCAGGAAGAGGACAAGGATATCAACTCTCACCACTATTATTGAACATAATTCTGGAAGTCCTAACTGAAGCAATTCCCATCAAAATTTCAATGACAATTTTAAAAGAAACAGGGCAAAAATACCGAAAAAGACCAGGAATTGCCAAAGCAATCCCAAGGAAAAACAATAAAATTAGAGTTGTCACACTGCATAACTTTAAATAACACTACAGAGCAATGATAATCAAAGCAGCATGGTTTTAGCAGAAAGCAGACATACAGATCAGTGGATCAGAATTGAGAGCCCAGAAATAAAACCACTTATATCTGTGTAAGTAATTTTGACAAAGAAACCAAAAAACACACAATGAAGAAAAGAAAGCCTCTTCAATAAATGGTGCTGAGAAAGTTGGCAATCCAGATGCAAAAGAATGAAAGTAGACTCCAATTTGTCCCCATGTACAAAAATTAATTCAACATGGATCAGGCCTAAATAAAAGATCTGAAACAGCAAATTACATAGAAGAAAACACAGGTACTAAACTTATGGACCTTGGCATTAGAGAAGATTTTATGAGTTCTATCCAAAAGGCAAGGAAAGTAAAGGCAAAAATAAGGGAATGGGACTATATGAAACTAAAAAGCTTCACACAGCAAAAGAAACCACCAAAACAAAAGGCAAACAACAGAATATGAGAAGATATTTGCAAACAGCTTCAACAGGGGTTAATATCCAAAATACATAAAGAACTCATAAAACTCAACACCAAACAAATGAACAATCCAATTACTAAATGGTCAGGAGCTCTAACCAGACATTTCTCCCAAGAAGGCATAGAAAGACCAGCAGATAAATGGACATTATTTTCATTACTTTT
The DNA here is from genome assembly GCF_963259705.1 of Myotis daubentonii. Classification (NCBI taxonomy): domain Eukaryota; kingdom Metazoa; phylum Chordata; class Mammalia; order Chiroptera; family Vespertilionidae; genus Myotis; species Myotis daubentonii. Next base: position 97,742,991 of record NC_081842.1, on the reverse strand, counting down.
ACACTGTAACAATTCTGGTTCGTAATGATTAGTATTGAATAGAAAAAAAAAACAATTGTGAACTAATAATACTTCTGTGGTCATTCTAACATCTCAACTATTAATTCTGCTTTCTGATTGTTAGACTTGCAGCTAACCACATCAAGCAAGACTAAAGCAATAATAAACTCAGAAATATAATGCCATTTAATATTTTCAAAAAAGAAAGAAAAGATGCTCAACTTCACTAGCAATTAGGGAAATGCAAACCAAATGAGATACCACTTACACCTGTTAGAATGGCCATTAGCAACAAGACAAGTAATAAGTGTTGGAGATATTCTTTAGAAAAAGGAATACAGTACTGATACATTGCATATGGGAATGTAAATAGCTACAGCTACAATGAAAATCTGTATGAAGGTTCCTCAAAAAATTAAGAACAGACTTAACATATGACCCAGCAATCTGATTGTATTTTAGATTCAATTGTTGATAGATATGTATTTACTGCCATTTTATTGTTCATTTCTCCTTCTTCTTCCTCCTCCTCCTCCTCTTTTTCCTCCTCCTCCTTTCTTCTTCTTCTTCTTCTTCAAGAATACCCTTCAACATTTCATGTACTGGTTTGATGAGGATGAACTCCTTTAACTTCCCCTGCCTTTTTTTGTGTGTCTATGAAGTTCTTTATCTGACTTTCAATTCTAAATGATAGCTTTGCTGAGTAGGATAATCTTGGTTGTAGGTCCTTACTATTCATCACTTTGAATATTTCTTGCCACTCCCTTCTGGCCTGCATAGTTTCTGTAGAGAAATTAGGTGACAGTCATATGGGCATTCCCTTGTAGGTAACTAACTACTTTTTCATTTGCCAGTTTTGTCTTTAGCTCTTGACATTTTAATTAATATGTACTTTGTGTTTCACTTGTTTGGGGCTCTATGTGCTTCCTGGACTTGTAAGTCTATTTATTTCACCAGGTAGGGTAGTTTTCTGTCATTATTTCTTCAAATGGGTTTTCAATAGTTTGCTCTCTCTCTTCTCCTTCTGGCATCCCCATGATGTGAATTTTGGTATGCTTGAAGTTGTCCCAGAGGCTCCTTACACTATCTTCATATTTTTGGATTCATTTTTCTTTTTGTTCTTCTGATTGGGTGTTTTTTGTTTCCTCGTATTCCAAATTGTTGATTTGATTCTTGGAATCATCTACACTACTATTGAATTCTTCTTTATTTCAGTTAGTAAATTATTCTATATTCCAGTTAGTGTGCTTAATTTCTGACTGGTCCTTTTTCATGTCTTTGCCATGCTCACTAAGATCCTTGAAAGTCTAACTAAGTCCCTTGACACTCTCATTAAGACCCTTGAAGCTCTCATTAATATCGTTGAGTAATCTTATAACCATTGTTTTGAACTCTGTATCTAGTAGTTTGCTTGCTTCTATTTCTTTCATTTGTAAGATGTTCCTTTGTCTCTACATTTTGGCTGCTTACTTGTGTTTGTCTCTATGCATTACATAGAGCTTTTATGTCTCCTGGAATTGGTAGAGTGGCCTTGTGTATTAGGTGTCCTGTAGAGCCCAGTGGCTCAATCTCCCCAGTCACCTGAGCTGGGAACTCTAGGTGCACTCCTGTGTGAGCTATGTGCACAGTCTTATTGTAGTTAAGCCTTGATTGCTGTTGGCATCTCTGGGAGGAACTGACCTCCAGGCCAATTGGCTGTGATAACCAACTGTGTCTACAATGGAAGAGGTGATGTGCAGAAGACACCCCTATGGAGCAGGATTTGCTTCAGTGGAGGCTTTGGAGCTCACTGAGTCTGCCCCTTGAGTGTGTCACTCATGGATGTGTAGAGCTGTAATATGGTATGATCTGAACCTGTTTACTGGATTCACTTGCTCTGGGAATTCCCAGGAGGTGCAAAGTCAGCCACTGCCAGGGTCCATCCAGCATGAAATACAGAGAGATCTGCAGATGGATGCTACTTGCATTGGGCTTAGAAGTGCCCAGGAAAGGCCCAGTCAAGAAGCAAGGCAAGCTGGTGCTAATGCCAGGTCTAGGGCCTCTTATTGATAAGTTTGGGGCATGCTGAGCCAGATGCTGCTTGTTTGAGTGATTTTAGAAATATCTGAAGCCTGAGCTGGGCAGGCCATTTATATAGAAAAGCTGCTGCAAATTGGATGAGGCAGGGTCTCAGGGAATAACCAAGGAGGAATAAACAGTGTAGGTAATGCTGATGGAAACTCAGATATGGCTGCAGTAAATTCCACAACAGGGAAGGTCCCAGCACAGAAATAGTGACCCTTGTGGGCACCCCCACTCTGGGAGAAAACTGCTCCTGAGTTCCTGCCCCAATGCCAGACAATCCAATTCCTCCTCATATGTTCTTGGGGTCCCCAAATCTACTGCCTGCACTGGAGCTAAGAATAAACAAGACTGTGTAAATTTGTGTGGAGGACCTTTAAGAGGAATTACCTGAGGATCCAGAGCCTCCAGGTCACTCAGCCACAATCCCCTTTGGTTTTTACAACACTGAGTTGAGTTACGGGCACTTCTCTTTCCAGGTCTGGAACCCTGGGCTGTGGGTCTGGTGTGGGTCTGGGACCACTTGCTCCTCACAGGAGGCCTCTGCAGCTGAGCTATCCCTTCCAATTAAAAAAAAAAGCATGTGGGTTTCAGATCTGCCTGTTATTTGTCTTCACCCCTCCTATCAGTTTTGATGTGTTTTCTTCTTTACTTCTCTAGTTGTAGGACTTCCATTCAGCCAGATTTCAGGCAGTTCTAAATGATAGTTGTTCTGTATTTTAGTTGTACTTTTGATGGGCTTGTGGGAGGCAGTGAGTACCTGCATTTACCTACACCACCATCTTGGTTCTCCAACAAATTACTTTTACTTAAAAATATCTTTGGGTGTGTATTTAGTTTATATATATATATATATATATATATATATATATATATATATATATATATATATATATATATTTTCACTTCAGGCTTTTATTCTCTAATTTTCTCTCTTAAACTAATCATAAAATTACCCCCTTTTTTGCATTATTCCTAATGAGCTCTCCTAAAAAATTTAGAAAAGTACATTTATTAAAACTCAAATGCCAGAACATTAACCCAGAAAGCTATTTGTATCTCCTAATTGGAAGAACTTTATGTAAGTGCAAAATGTTTTAAAGTATTTGAGTCATTTTCTTAAATTTAAAAAAATTAACATTTTTATTAGCATATACGTTGCAGAAATAACTGAACAGAAAAGGCAGTAAATATCCTTTAAGAATTTCTATACTCTAGGGCAACAGGGCACAGTGAAGAGTCCTACATGGGTTCAAATCATGGCACCAGCTTTGTGACCTTTTGTAGTGCTATGTGTGGTAACATTGCAGTGAGATTTGTATGAAAATAATTCAATGGAAAATGTATTGATCCATGTTCCTGATAATATAACACATAATTGTATTTGCTTCAGCTACATTTTTCACTGTTTGGAATACCATAGGTAGATAACAAAACAAATATGCATACACAGATGTGATTTTATAAAAATATTACACATTGAAACTGCTTTGGTTATTACAACAAAGCAGCTAAATCCTTCAGTGTCAACATTGAAAATCTTTCATGTTTTTAATGGGAAATTGAGACTAGTATTTATTTGTCCCCATACGATATTTGTGCCATTGTAACATTTATGGTCTGCTGAAATAAACGAGGCTCCTGCTCCTAGATAGCTCTTTAGACTATATGACAAGACTTAAAGTAATGCTCATTTATAACAATGTAATTTAAAAGATTGTTAGAGGAAAAAAAGCCTCATACTTTTTCCTGACAGAACTCAGTGTCTTTTGGAAATCTTGTCAGTGATACAGTTGAATGACCCAACCACAGAAATGTGGAGAAATATTTTAATATCATAAAGAAGAAACTACTCAATTATTTTACTGGAATATTTCATTTTAAAAACTAATGTATGATAAGCCTCCTTACACATTAGGTTTCTATAGACACATAATGCCTCCATTATGCATAATTGAATGCATAAAATTATTTTTGCAACATATACTCAAATCCAATGACAGTAATGTCAATTTCATAACACTTTTTGTTGGTTTTTATTTTTTAAACATCTTTTTATTGATTACAGAGAAGAAGGTAGAGGGAGAGATAGAAACAACAATAATTATAAAAAATCACTAATTGGCTGCCTCCTGCATGCCCCACACTGGGGATTGAGCCCACAACCTGAGCATGTGCCCTGACCAGGAACTGAACCTTGACCTCCTGGTTCATAAGTCGATGCTCAATTACTGAGCCTCACTGGCCGGGCACTTTTGTTGGTTTTTAGACATTGCCTTATAGGAGTTTTATTTACTGCTTAATTAAACTTATATGGTCTCTATATTTCATATACAGCAACAAGTATGCATTTTAAATTTAACAATGTCTTACCTAAAGATGGCTTGGGAATAGCTAGTTCTAATTAGGGATGTTATGAATAAAGAAAGAGTTAAAATACTTGGGTAGGATTTACTAAAAATTGAGTATTAGATGAACCAGGTTCAGTAAACCTTCAAAATTTCTATTACAGTATTCAAGTCAAAATAGTAAAAATTTATTACTTGATTTAATGTAACAAGTAAATGTGTTAAAATATTCCAATAACAAACTTTAATAAGGATATCTATGATTCACCTGTTTCTTTGCATTCATAGAGAAAATGTAATTGTTCACTATTTTAAGGTAAAATAATTAAGGGCATGAGATGGATACTTGAAGAATCCTCCCTTCCTTTCCAACCTAACAGAAGAGATTGCTTTGTTGATATAAAGGTAAAACTCTACAGTAAGGTTTGCTTTAACATAATAGCATAAGATAATATAATAATATATAGTAAAATTCTATAACATATTTTCTGATTCATAATTGTGAACTTTTTCTAAAACAAAACTATTTTAATATTGCATTTTATTACTGCCAATGCACTCACATCACTAATAGTGTTTCTTATTTAATACTCTCTCCCAGGCCCCATTGCAACAACAATAGGTATGGCATGGTGCCACCTACAAACAATGACCCTTAAGTATCTATCATCAGAAAATGGCTCTCTTCTGAGTTCCAAAGAGATATACTATTTTTCCATTTGCTTGTTTCACATTTCTAATTGTATATGATGTTATGAACTGTATTATACCCCAAACCAAACTTATGATCTCCTGTGAAAACAGAATAGCATCACCATCTGTCCAAAGCACAGGCAGGAATCTTCAAGTCATCCTAACACTTTCTGCTTTGTCACATCCATTTCTAATCATACCCAAGTTGCAAATCCATCCACTCTTTTTTTTTTTTTTGGTTAATCCACACTCAAGGATATTTTTCCCATTATTTCTTTTAGAGAGTGGAAGGAAGGGTAGCCGGGGGGGAGAGAGAGAGAGAGAGAGAGAGAGAGAGAGAGAGAGAGAGAGAGAGAGAACATCAAAGTGAGAAAGACACATCGATGGTGATGGGTTACCTCCTGCACATGCCCCAGGCTGGGTCGAGGCCCGCAACCAGGTACATACCACTGACTGGGAATCAAACCCAGACAAGCCAACACTTTAACCATGGAGCCAAACCAGCCAGGGCTCCATCCACTCTGAATAAACCCTGTCATGACTACCTTAGCCAAAATGGACCATGACTATTGTTTCCTAGATGACTTGGCCTCTACTAAACTTTTTGAATTACACATGTTTAACTCACCCACACTCATGTCTATTTTATTAGGATAAAGACAGAATTCCTTTGCATGACCTACCAGATCTTTCACAATATATCCTCAATTACTCACTAGCCTCCTTTGCAGGACATAGCCCCTTACTCTGAACTCAGCCACATTAGCCAACTTTCACTTGTTCAAATTCATCATTCTTCCCCCAGCTAAATGTTACCTGTGTATGTTGCTTCCTTTGCTGGGAAACTCTTCCCTCAGAACTCACCAAATGCTTCCTTGACCTTTACAACTTAAGTGGTGCCTTCTCTTTTCACTCGCATGTCAGTACACTGCATGTCAGTGCTCTGCAATGGACTGAAAGGACTGTGATCTTCCAAAATCAATATGTTGAAATCCAATTCTGCAATGTGATGATATTAGGAGAAGCTGATTGAGCTTTGGACGGTGATTGGATCTTGAGGTTGGAACCCGCATGAATGGAATTTGCTTCCTTATAAAAGAGATCCCAGAGAGCTCTCTTGCTCTCTTTTCCCCATGTGAGGAGATATAGCAAGTAGACAACTGTTTGTAAACGAGAAAGTAGGCCCTTATCAGACATCAAATCTGCTAGTGACTTGGACTCCCAGTATTAACAACTATGAGAAGGAAATGTTCGTGTGTTTTTAAGCCACTCAGTCTATTGTACTTTTGTTATAGCAGCTTGAATGGACTAAGCCATTCTTCTTCATAGTATTTATCATCCTTCCATTTGACATTACTTTGTGTGATCTTTTTATTGGCTATTTTCCCCCATAGGTCCTAAGCTCTTTAAGAACAGTAACCAGTAGTAGTCATAAGAGGTACTCAATAAATACATTGAATAACATTATTGAAATATTATCTATTAGCTATGTAAGTGCTTAACACAAAAATTATAATTAAATTGAAATAATGTGAACCTTTTTTTCTGTGTTCTAATATTTAAATGTAACAAATATTTTAATGTAACACAGCATGAATGTTAAGGAACTGTACTAAAAACTGGGGAATATAACAAGTTTATCTTTGACTATTGTTTTATATTTTCTACAAAAATTTATAATCCTAGTGCTTAGCTCAGAAGCTTGGAAGAATTAGACACTTATTTATTCAATATGAAATTCAGTATAGCAAACATGATATTTGCCTTTAGTATGGTATATTGAACGTGGAAAATCAAACTTTAAGCATAAAACTCTAATCATAGTGTGAGTTTGAAAGCATAAATCAAAAGTTATCACTAGGGAAGATTTGAATTATCAGATAAATTGTACAGACAATAGGAAAAGGAAAACTGAGAAGAAATAGAAAGTACTAGAATTTGGAGATATAATAAGCTGGAGAAAGGATATGAGATATGTTCAGAAACATCAAGATGTTCAATTAGCATGGAAATTTTAGGCAAGGTGGTGGGTATGCGAATAGAGGGTCTGACCAAATCTAAGGTAGGAGGTAGGGTAACTCTGGAAGTGAGTTTAAGTAATATAATATGACTTTGTACAAAAGGCAATGAGAGTTTTTCAGTTTTTTTTCGTTAGGATAGTATAAATTAGATGAGAGAAAAACACATTAGCCTTTGTCAATACATTAGTGTGAAATGATGGTAGTTACAGTACAGGTGTAAAAGTAAAGAAAAGAAATAATCAGAAGTTATTAGAACCAATAGGAAAATAGAGACTGATATTTACTTAACACTTAACACACAAGTGGACTCCAAAGTTTATGCTTTCCATACTTTTTTCAAATAAAAGTGAAAGAAAGATAAATTCAATTATAGATGCATCATAAAATGTCAAGGCATACAAATAGAACTGTTTAGTAGGTAATTGAAAAAATATGAGTTGAACATTTGGTTAAATAGTTCAGGAGTGGCTCTGTTATTAAATAGTTAAAAAGTCTATTTGAATGCAGAATTTCTCAAACTATAGAATTGGGAAAGAGTTGAAACTATCAGGCAATACATATTCAAATCACAGATATTTTCTCATATATTTCACAAAGCATATTCAAATACAAATGTACATCTTTGATCTCTTTAACTTGAACTACTGAAATCCCTGTTGCGATTGGCAAAAACAAAACAAAACAAAAAAACTTTCAAAGAATCTATGGGATCAGAAATAGAGGAAACAAGGAAGCAAAAATCTGGAACAGTTCATAAAAGAGCTGACTCCCAAATAGAGCAGCTTCACATTGATTTTCTTCACCACAGAACCCGTTATGCCTTTACCCTACATTGTTAGAAATTCTATCATTTGTATTTTCACTTAGACTAATCATTTCACATTGAATTATGTTTAGGGGATTGTCTCTCAATTACATAGTATAGTTAAATTACTTGGATTTTTTTAAATGTCTCAAGTACTTTGAAAAGGTTAGGGGATTTAAAGATAAAGGGGTAGATTATTATATTATATTATTATATTATATTATATTATATTATATTATATTATATTATATTATATTATATTATATTATATTATATTATATTATATTATACTAGGGGCCCGGTGCACGAAATTCGTGCACTGTGTGTGTGTGTGTGTGTGTGGGGGGGGGGAGTGTCCCTCAGCCCAGCCTGCCCCCTCTCACATACTGGGAGCCCTCAGGCGTTGACCCCCATCACCCTCCAATCGCAGGATCGGCCCCTTGCCCAAGCCTGATGCCTCTGGCCTAGGCGTCCGGCCCGGGCAGCGGGGACCTGCAGCTGCAGCGGCCCCACGATCGTGGGCTTCGCTTTAGGCCCAGGCAAGGGGCCCCTAGCTCCCTGGACTGCCTGCTTCGACCTTGCCCAGCTCCCATCGCTGGCTCCACCCCTACTTCCTGCTATCACTGGCCAGGGCGGAAAAGGCACCTGGTTCTCCAATCATGGCTGGGGGGCAGGGCAAAGGCGGCCTCAGGGCCGCCTTTGCCCTGCCCCCCAGCTCTTAGCTCCCCCCTGGGTTTCCGATCACTGTCAGTGGCAGGGGGCTTCTTCCTGCTTTCCCTTTCGCCTCCCTGCATTGTGCCTACATATGCAAATTAACCGCCATCTTGTTGGCAGTTAACTGCCAATCTTAGTTGGCAGTTAATTTGCATATAGCCCTGATTAGCCAATGAAAAGGGTAGCTCGTACGCCAATTACCATTTTTCTCTTTTATTAGTGTTGATTATACTATACTAGAGGCCCGGTGCACAACAAAATTCATGCTTGGGTAGGGTCCCTAGGCCCGGCCGGCAATCAGGGCCAATCGGGGGCCTTTCTTCTGGTTGCTGGCCTGAGCCTTCCTTCATTCTGCAGCACTCCCTGGTGGTCAGCGCATGTCATAGCGAGCAATCAAACTCCTGGTGTCCCCGTCCAACTCCCAGGGGACACTTTGCATATCAGCCTTTTACACTGAGTGGCCATATTATGATCACCTGACGTTTGTAGGCAAATTAGCTATAATTTCACACTGAAGTTGCTAGAGGGGCAGACCATTATAAATAGGGAAGCAGGTTGTTTATAACGACAGTAGAAGTGATTTTTTCCTGAAGATATGGGTAAACAATGTGATTTAACAGCCTTTGAACGGGGGGTATATTTGAATGTGAGTGGCCAGATTATTATGACCACCTGACGTTTGTAGGCAAATTAGCCATACACTGCATCGTATGGGATATGGAAGCCGAAGGCCTGTTCGAACACCTTTGCTGTCTGCAGTTACCAAGATAAAACATCCCCAATTCGCACAGGAACACAAGGATTGGATAGTTGAGCATTGGAAAAAAGTCATGTGGTCCGATGAATCATGTTTCCAGTTGCATCATGCAGATGGCAGAGTGAGTATTTGGCAGAAACAGCATGAAAGCATGCACCCCACATGCATGAGTACAACCCTTCAAGCTGGTGGGGGCAGCTTTATGGTTTGGGGCATGTTTTCCTGGCATGATTTGGGCCCTTTAATTCATGTGGAACAACGTCTGAATAGCATAACGTACCTAAGTATCCTTGCTGATCAAGTTCATCCTATCATGTTGATGGCGTATCCCAATGGAGATGGCTTCTTCCAACAAGAGAATGCACCATGCCACAGTGCTCATATTGTGCAGGAGTGGTTTCAGGAACATGAGGGAGACTTTACCTTGCTTAGGTGGCCCCCACAATCACCAGATCTCAATACAATTGAGCATTTGTGGGAAGAAGTTCAAAGAGCCATCAGGCAGCTGGTTCCACAACCATCAAATCTCACAGAACTGGACAGGGCTATTCATCAGGCATGGTGTCAGATTCCTCGCATCACCTTTCAGCATCTTATGGAGTCAATGCCAAGAAGAATCGCCACAGTATTGAAGGCAAAAGGTGGACCAACAAAGTACTGATGGAGTGGTCATAATAACCTGGCCACTCACATTCAAATATATCCCACGTTCAAAGGCTGTTATATTGTATTGTTTACCCATATCTTCAGAAAAAACAACCTGCTTCCCTATTTATAATGATCTGGACCTCTAGGAACTTCAGCGTGAAATTATAGCTAATTTGCCTACAAACGTCAGGTGGTCATAATAATCTGGCCACTCAGTATATATATACTGGTAGTTGGGTAGGCCTGTGCTATAGAAGAGGCCTAGGAAGTGGTCATTGCAATATTATAAAGGGTGTATAAAAAGAAAGGAAAGGGAATAAAATATGAACTCCAAATTTAAATCTGTGTTTAGGGACTGCAGTGATTATTTATCCTATGAATACTTAAAACATTTTCTATGCCATCCATTTCATCATTAGTTATAAACATATTGTAGAATCTTTTCCCTTGCTTTGTAAAAATATTTTTAAACATTTATCTTATAATTATTTCACATTCCATATAATTCATAATTCAATATGATGAGTTGGTGGGATAAGATTATTTAATTTACTTACTTAAAAATGTTCTCTTGTATACTAGTATCTTGAAATGATATCAAATTAATAGTATCTACTCTATTTATATTGGATCGCAGTAGATAACTGGAAGCATATAATACTTTTGTAAGCTCCAGAAAGTGAGGGTAAGGATTGGGTCAATTCTGAACTTCCTTTCTTCCCAGTAAGTACATAGCATAATTCTAAAGATACAGCAGACCTCAGTATATATTAACTTAATATATTTTGCCTCTGAGCCTAATTAACATATTTTAATCCACTTTTAAGCTCCTTTGAAATGCAGAAATGTGTTTTAAGTGTGAGGACTTTACTAAATTTACTGTCTTCTATTAAGGCTTCAAAATAGTGTGTCATAGATACCTTCAAGATTTTGAGTTTTTCCACTACCATAGGCAGAAATACATCCTCCTCCTAATTCCTAAAACCTATAAATATGTTATGTTACATGACAAATGGGAATTAAAGTATCAGATGGAATTAAGGTTGATATTGAGTTGACTTTAACACAGGGGCTATTAACCTGAATTATCAGGGTGAGTCCAATATACTCAGAAGGGTCCTTAAATGTGGAAGGAAGCATAAAACTGAATGGTAGAGTGATGTGATGTGAAAAAGACTCAAACAGCCATTGCTGGATTTAAAGATGAAATTTGGGCTTGTGGACACTCTCTGGAAGATGGAAAAGACAAGAAAATGGATTCTTCAGAAATGAATACAGCTCTACTATTACCTTGATATTAGCCCAATGAGAGCCCTGTTGGATTCCAACCCAAAGAACTGTGAGATAATAAATTTGTGTTGCCCTAATCCAATACATTTTTGGTAATTTGTGACAGCAGTAATAGTAAACTAATGTGCCATAGTCTCTAAGTAGTGCTTAAATGAATTCTAGTGTCTTCTTTAGCTGTCACCGACTAGCCTGTATATTGTAGCTGTTCCTAAATGTCCTTCATAGGTTTCTCTCTGGGTTATGATTTTCATGGTTCTAACAGCAATTGCTCCACTTCTCAAATAGTATCAGCTGATCTGAGTCCTAATGAGTATGTTGCTACATTCTGTCCTTGGGTAGAGCCTGAAAGTCTCTGTAACTGTTTTAGAGAAAGGAATAATATATGTTACCTCTTGGTGCTTTTCTCCAATGTAGGATATTTTCATCTTTCTTTTAACACCCGTGCTTTTCTTTTGGATGGTTTTCAAAAGACCTAATGTGGAGCTCATTCAATGTTCAGCCCTCAGCCTTGGGGGCTGCCGTTCCCTCATCCAACAGCCCATCCATCTATTGACAGGTTTATTAAGGCTATTCTAAAAATTAAGCCGCCTAGATTTCCTGCCTCCAAATTGAATTTGAATCTGATCCTGAAGGCATTCACCTGACCTTGCCTTGAACTGCTATCGGGGCCTTCTTATTCTCCTTGCATTTGACTCCCTAAGGATGCATACCGATCAGTGCGGCTTCACCTCTGATGTACAGGTTTAGTCCCTTCTCCGCTTGATTTGTTTTTCAGTTCTTATGATCCACTGCAATGGTTGTTTATGCTTTCTTTATTTCAATGTTAAGATAGGTTATCTTTTACAACAATCTCTTCTGGGAAACACTTTGGAGGACTAACTCCCAAATCGCCTAACTTATGAAGATCGCTAATATTTTCCAGAATTTAAGAAAGTTTATTCAGAAGTCTTCAATTCTCTTTCAGAATATTTAGGGCAATGCCCACTTTCGGGAACCAAACTCTTAGGGATTCAGTGGGAACCTAATTGCTATCCACTTTAGAAGTCTATTTATGAAGTTTAGAGCAATAAACTTCTATGAGAAATAAAATGAATACTATTTTAGATCTTTATGTCAGATTTCATACAGTAAGCTACAAGATATCCCGCCCCCACTAATAGTGTATGTACCACTGTTACTTAGAACACTGTGATTCAGTGTGAGCTACTGAGTTCAGTCATACAGAGGAAAGGTAATTGTGGCACTTCTTCCTCACAACTTGTGGGAAATAGTAATGAAGATATGTCAGACATCGCTGGTGGCTTATGAGATCACTATTCTTCACTCCTCCTTTCTTGGTGCCTGTGGTGATGGAGATTGAAATTCCTAGTTACTTGCCTTCCTATTCTTTATTTTCAGCAAAGTCACAGGTATGATACAAACCCTATTCAATGAGATTTTAGGAAAATTGTGAAGATGTTTCAGAAATGTACACATTTTCCCTGTAATGAGAGATATTCAAGATATTTATTCCCTGTCTTTTTTAAAATAAATATGTTGGCATGTAAGGACATAATGATGGTAGCTGGAGCTGCAGCAGTCATCTGTGACCTCGAAGGAAAGTCATGAGGCCAAAGAAGATCCTCAGACCTTGACTTCCTTTCCTCTCTCAATTCCACTCCTTTTACCTGTTTGGAGCTGCCACAGACTGAGTTTTTGCATCCCTCAAAATTCATACATTGAAATCCTAACCCCCAAAGAAATAGTATTAGGATATGGGACTTTTGGGAGATGTTAGGTCGTAAGGATGAATCACTGATGAATGAGATTAAAGCCTTTATAAAAGAGACTCCCGAGAGTCATAAAAGAGACTCCCGAGAGTCACAGAGAGAAGAAGGCTGTGTATGAACCAGGAAGTGGGCAAGGCAGAGAAATCTGCCAGAGACTTGATCTTGGACTGCCAAGCTAGTGGAAATGTGAGAAATAAATTTCCATTGTTTATAAGTCACATATTCTATAGACTACAGAACCATAACAACCATAGTGACTAAAACAGAGAGGTCCCCCCTTAGCTTTTGTCTATATTTGTATGCAATATTATATAGTATGTACAAATCCTATGTAATAAAATCATAGCGTGAAAATTGTCCCCTGGACCAAGAGTTCATCTAGAAGTTCGACCAGGAGGTGGGGCCAGCAGGGGGAAGGGAGGGAGGCCTCAGAGGCAGCAGGTGGCTGGGGAAGGGAGGGAGGCCCCCGCCAGCAGCCAGTAGTGGCTAGGGACCCTACCAGTGCAAGAAAATCCGTGCACTGGGCCTCTAGTACAATATATTGAGATTAAATTAACTCCTGTCATACCCTGGCTCTCTGCCTTGCTTTTCCCATTAACAATACACCCTGAAGATCTATACACACACACACACACACACACACACACACACACACACACACACTCTTTCTAAATGTATTCAATTGCTACCAAATATTTCAAAATAACTTGAAACAAATGTAAATATGCAACAAAACAACTTTTTTATAGGTGAGAGATTTCTTTCTATCTGGACTTTTCTTAAATGCTTTTCGTATTTTAGCTATATATTCCAGAGATCTTTCCAAATTAATGTTTGTATATATACACACACAAATATCCATGAACACACCCCTACACACATACACAAACACACACTAAAAGTCTTATTTGTCTAGTCTTTGGTCAGGGCCATGCACTTTAGCTTTACAGAATGTTTCTGATAGAGCAAGTTCCATGAATATTATCACCAAAAACTAGGATTCAGTGATTACACATTCTACATTTTGTTTGATAGCCTTTGGACACTTATACCTAACATCTTTGTATCTGAAAGAGTTAATACAAATGTAATGTATCTATCTAATTCATAAGATAGAAACAGCACACTAACCAAGAGTGGCTGGTTTACTTTCCAAAGAATTCATTTACTTTGAAGAAGTTGAAGTTTAAAGCTCTAAAAATATACTTTACTAAAACATTCTAAGGAGATTTGAAAAGACGTTTGCATGGTTACAAATGATTACTAGAATTAGTAGGGTGCACACATTGAAAGATATACAAATGTCAAATCACTATGTTGTACACTTGAAGGAAATATAACTAATATAATACTTTAAATCAACTATTCTTAAATAAAAAAATTAATAATTTTGATGTTTAATTTGACAGTACAAAAATAAAAACCCAAAGGTGATTTTGTCTATATGGAAAATGTAGGGCACATAATAATTTATACTATCACAAAAATTATTTCCCAAATTATCAAGGTGGGTCAGCTATGCTCAACTTGGGCAGTCACCTCCATATTTCCCAAATGTTCACTGTTGGTGCATTGCAGCCCACAATGTACTTACTGACCCCGGCACATCACGGTAACAAGGCTATATATACACTGTATTAGCAAGTGTTTTACTGACAGTTTTCTAGGATCTGCCCTTTCACACTGCTAACATTTCAAATGATTGTGTCCCTCTCCCTGACATTTGATTAAAGTGCCTCATTGTTTTAGAAACTGTTTTTACAGTGCTAAAAAATAAAATAAATAAAATGTCTTGCACCTCTTACATGCCTAAAACTTATTAATAATGTTTCTTTTTACATTTGTATGTGAATACCACATTAAATTTTATTTATTGGTAAACTATTTTATCAGAAACAAGGAAATTAGCCAGCTGTTTTCTACTCATGTTAAAAGGTAATTAAACATCTAATTGAATTTTTGTGCATATCAAATAGCAAAGGCTAGTGTTTGTGCCCAGACCATACTCATCAGAATGAAAAAAGACCCTACCAGATGACAAGGGTGGCGTGCTGGTGAGGAGTGTGCTCCAATAGTCTGTGGCTGCAGCGGTTTTCCTCAGAACCCCTGCTCCCCATAATTTGGCAAATAGTTTAGCGTAACTTGTAAATCAGGGCAACCAAATTCTTTATCAACTGAAACATTCGTTACAGCTGACTACCGATATATCTTCTATCATGCAATCTTTCAAAAAATTGCACATTTCACAAGTTTTGTAATTGGAATTGTTCTACCCTCGTCCACTCTATTGTCCATGTCCATTACTTAGTTTATATCCCAGAATTTAGAGAGTGTTACATGCTCACTGACTATAAATTCAAAAAGTGGTCCAAAGTATGCCATACAGGTTCAATTGATAAAATAACCATTAATTGAATTTTATGTTTACAGGTTACATTTAAACTATTTGACCCTAAAGGTTTTCCAGAGTCTTTGGTATCTTCTATCCTTTCTGATTATGCAATTGTCTACATTTACTTACTTCAATATCAGCTCCAGACCCTATTGATAATATAAATGCCTGTCAGCATGACTTCTAGAATATCCATGTCAGGTCAGTACTCTTATTTTTTTCTGGTTCTTCAATAGTAAAATCAGCTAGGTTTTGGACTTAGCTAGTTTGTTTAGGTCTTGGACCAGGTTGATCTGAGAAGGCTGAGGGTCAAGAATGAAGAATTCATTCCTCACCAATTGTAATCTACTGAATTCTGTGTTCACATTGCACTTAAGATTCTTACCAATGCTGATGAGCTGCACCTGATCCAGGTTATAGGGGCCCCAGCACACATCCAGACCTGTCTACATAAGTTTTGGCTTGGGTATGAGGGATAGTTGTACTTTTGGAAGTTCTGGTCTGCAACAGTGTGTTGATATGACTATTGAATGCATTTCTTGAATGTATCTTTTTCATAAGTAAATGTAGTTTGAGTTCTCAATGAGGTATTTGTGTCTGATTTGTCTCTCAACTGAGTCTATTACTAATATGTATCACTGTAGTAATTGTGCATCAGCTAGACAACATAGACAATACCCATTGTATTTCCCTGGTCCTTCTGAATGTGTGAGTATGTTTTGTTTGTAATATTAAAATGTCAAACAGTTAAGAGGACTATACTATAAACCCTCATGCATTCATCACCCAACATTAATGAGGATCAATTCATAATCTACCACTCCATCCCACACGATGCTCCAGGCATAGCAGTTTACTCTCCTTTTGATAAAGTTATGCATATCAACCTTTCCTCACACTAATTTCCCTGCCTGAAGTGCTTCTCACATCTCATTTCTTTATTTACAGCTCAGCCAACTCCTTCACAGTCTTATTTCACTTTTATCTTCTTTGAG
Organism: Myotis daubentonii; assembly: GCF_963259705.1. NCBI lineage: Eukaryota > Metazoa > Chordata > Mammalia > Chiroptera > Vespertilionidae > Myotis > Myotis daubentonii. The sequence continues at coordinate 97,726,498 of NC_081842.1, read as the reverse complement.
AAGTGTGACCTGAAAATCAAGTTCTTTCTTAATCTGCCTCCACAGCATTTTGAAGTTTTCCATTATTTTTTGAATGTACTTTTGCATCAACTTACATATTCTTCTTAGGTAGCCCTTAGTTAAGGTCATGAAGATTATCTTTTTAATGTTTTTACATTTTGTGGATAACTCATAGAGCTCAAAAGTGTTTGAATGAATACAAATCTTTAATAATACAATATTTAATACATTTGCATATAATATATATCACATTTTTCTACTACATTTATCCTTTACATGTAAGGGATAAAATATAACCTTATTTAAGTAAATTTCTGATAAATGTTATTATTTTTCATCTAAATATCATTGCTAAAATAAAAGTCTGAAACAGTACCAAATTTATATTGATTATAAAAATACATAGATAATCATATATGTATTAGTCTCACTTTAAATCAAAGTACATGTTTGGAAATTATACTAATTCTAAAAGTTACATCAGGTACAAATTCTAATTTTAATCCATGCAGATTGACCCTCACTTCACTATTTGGTTCATAGGGTTATTGAACTGCTCTTGTAATTTAAGTGAAGTGACAGGTCAATTCAACCAACTGATTTGACCTTGTTTCTCCTACTTGATTTTGATTGAAATTACCCACTACAACCAATGCTTTGACACTATATTACTATGATTTCCTACCCAGTGTTGTCTTTGGCAGAGCAGAGAAGGAATTCAGAAGATGATTTATTTGGGAATGGTGGTGGTGGTAAGGATGAGAGCATATTAATTACCTCTCAGTTTCAAGAGAGACATATAGTATTAATTTAAGGAAAGTTAAATTAGATCATCCACTGGTAAGGAATAATATTTTTCCACAGCCATCAGGCCAAATCTGAAAATACAATGATTTTTCATCTCTGAGGTACTGTTAGTAGCAATTAATAAGATTTATTATTAAAGTGTCTAAAGTCACAGATTCAAATGTTCTGCTTCAGTGTATGAGTGTGTACTATTATATTTGCTCACAAATTTACATAATTTTGAAGTTTTAAATATACCCGCACTTGAAGTATTTATTCATTTTTATGGCAAATGTACTGTCACATATTTTTAACCTGTTTTTTAGGTTACAAAATTAAGCAAGAACAAGTCTCACTGTAACTTTGTGAATAAAGCTTCTCATCAGAAATGCATTAGAAAACACTGAAATTTTAAAACATGATTTCTAAGCTAACTTGAGCTAATTAATATTAACAAAAATTATTTTAAAGTTGCCCACGTCTTCAATATGTAGCATATATTTGGAGGTTTGCAGTGAGTTCCTGTTTCAGAAATAAACATTAGTAGCAATAATGCATGATAATAAAATTAAGATACTTCTCAATTAAATGGAATGTCTCATTGAATCTTCACAAAACCTCTACTACTTGCATTTAATGAGTGAGGTAACTGAGATTTAAAGTAATTGGCTTGTTAATCAATCAACTAGTCCACTGATGAGCCAAGATTCAGACATCGTTCTAGTCCTATAGCTGTCTCTTTATCTCAGCTTTATTTTGCAGAAGACAGGCAGGTGCAAGAGTTTAGATAGTACTACCTGTCAAATCATAACCCTATATTTTCCTTAAAATATCTATATCTATCTATCTATCTATCTATCTATCTATCTATCTATCTATCTAAAGCTAATATGCACAGTGTACTGGCAGGAGTTGGACCGGGAGACATAGTGGGAGTTCTATCGCCCACTATGACGTGCACTGACCACCAGGGGGCGGCGCAGAATGAAGGAAGGCCCCAGCAGGCAGCCAGAAGGCCGCCAAAAGGCTCTGATCACTGGCTAGGCCTAGGGACCCTACCCATGCACGAATTTTGTGCCCCAGGCCTCTAGTATCAATATACTTTAATAAATAAAATAATTTAAACCTAATGGGATTTCAAGGAACATGTTGCATTATAGAGTATGACAATTCATAATAGATTGCAAATGAGAATGATGTAAAATGGAATTAAAGAGTTTTTGATATTTCTTCCATTAAAATGCCAACCTCTGTGTATTTATTTCATACAATGAGCTGAGTAATGTGTCTGACTTGCTTGAAAAGCATTTTCTCATCCCACTTGCAGGAGTCAGAGAAGCTGTTCATTAGCTGTCATCTTCCCAAATAATTATAAACTAGAGAACGCTTGGAATCACTCTGGGAAATATTTTTCTAGGGGAAAAATAGACCAATGTAACAACTGAACACTCCTAAAGGGGGCTATTTTTCAAGGCTTTAATTTTAGCCTCAGGAATTGCCATTGTTCTTGTTCTGCATAAAATATGACATGAAACTAGACATGCCCCTCCTTTCAAGTTGATTTTCCTTCCCTGACACAGGGGAATCAAATTAATGTGGAGTACCCACTGCCCTTGAAGGCCTGGGAGAATAAAATTGGCATAAAGTGCCTCACTGGAGAACCCAATTGAAAGAAAGCACAGAGCAAAACCATTGATTTAACCTGTTAAATGGATTATTTGAGCTGCATACAAAATTTTCTCATATTTTAAAGTTGTCACTAAATTGATTTATGATTAATGCTGGGTGAATAGTTCAGAATAATAAATCTGAACTTAATCCATACAAAACCACACATATATATTTTGTCCCCCAACAGAAGCAAGCCTTTTTATTAGCTTTGTTCAGCTCTGACTTATGAAATCCTTCACTGTAAACAACTCATGATTCAAAGAGAGAACTCATCTAGTTTCTATTCTGTTCCTTTGGTGTCCTCATGAGATTTTGTAAATGCATTTGTGGAAATAGACTCTAGGATTCCAGGTAGTCATGTATATGCAAATGTGTTGGTGTATTTTAGAATTTCATAACCTATTCCTTCTGTATGTCTGTTGTCTTGCCTCTTAAGCATCGTGGAAGCAGGAATAAGCAAAAATTTGTAGACCGAAAGAACAAGAAACAATTCCGGAAAGCTTGGGAATTTCGCTCTATGAATGACACCTGGATGAAAGACTGCATTGAAGAATAGATAAGCAGGGCACAGCATTCAGCTGGGTTCTCAGCATTAGGCTGACCAACGGAAGACTGACATATAAGCAATATTAGTAATTCACAGAGTAAAGCAGATTTTCACATTTATCTAAAAACTCTCTTAGCCTATTTAAAGTCTACTTTTAAGTGATGAAGAATAAAGCAATGTTTTATCATATTCTCTTTCAGAACCCTTTACCTAAATGAATACTATACATTTTTCTGGATGATTATTTTGTGTCTTGTTTTGTGGTTTAATCTATAACTTTTTATTTTTATGTGTTTAGTCATTTAGATAGTGCAGTCTTTATTAAGTCTTAATATTTACAGTAATAATTTGAATACTCAATCCATAGGTAATAATTATTAAAATTTAGACCATTTGTAGCATATCCATCTGAATTAATATGATTTCAAAATTGATTTGAAACTAATTAATTAGATGAGGTGTTTAAAGTAACAAAGTATTTTACTTTTGAATGACATTGCAGATAATGAAAGTTCAGAGATGTGCATATTCACAAACCTATAGTACCTGTCCTGGGAAAATTTTGAAATACAATACATTGCTTGATGTTAGATAGAAATTATAGGCTATATGCTTTCTAAATTTTTGTATTTTTTGATAAAATATACTTTCCCAGTTTTTGGAAATATTAACCTAAAATGCTCATCTCTTGAATACTGAAAATTACATTTTACTGATCAGAAAACATTCATGTAGATAACCAATCACATCAAGGCACAGAATAAACATTAAGGGGGAATCATGTTCTAATTACTTATTCTTGGGCTTCATACTGTTAATTAGCATGAAATTTATGTTTCTTTTTACCTGTAAAATCTTATATAATAAAAGGGTAATATGCAAACTGACCCTAACAGCAGAATGATTGGGAATGACTGGTCACTATGACACACACTGACCACCAGGGGACAGACGATCAATGCAGGAACTACCCTCTGGTGGTCAGTGCGCTCCTACAGGGGGAGCTCTGCTCAGCCACAAGCCAGGCTGAGGGATGCCAGCACAGTGGTGGTGGCGGGAACCTCTCCTGCCTCCTCAGCAGCACTAAGGATGTCTGACTGCAACTTAGGCCTGCTCCCTGCTGGCAAGTGGAAATCCCCCGAGGGCTCCGGGCTGCCAGAGGGATGTCTGACTGCCAGCTTAGGCCCAATCCCCTGGGTAGCAGGCCTAAGCCAGCAGGTGGTCATCCCCTGAGGGGTCCCAGACTGCGAGAAGGCACAGGCTGGGCTGAGGGACCCCCCGAGTGCACAAATTTTGTGCACCAGGCCTCTAGTGATATAATATCTGTCCAATTTACTTAACAGGCTTTTTCTGAAACACAAAGGAAACTCAAAAGTAATGATATCATACATGTTAATGTATTTTCTAATACTAAAAGCTGTTTAATAATAATTTATTAGAAATTGATACTTAATCATTTCCTGCCTTACATAGATATCTAAATAGCATCTCTGTAGAAATGGATAAGGAAAGTATTACTCAATAAGCAGCATGTGACCAGAAATTTAAAAAAAAAAAAAACAACTACAAAATCCCATAGAAATTGCTTGTGTAAACTTAGCTTATTGGTACCTCAGTGGTAACTGGAAAAACAAAGTGATGGATGGGGAGACGCATTCACCAAATAAAAGTTCTCAGACCCTAAAAGTCATATATATATACTCTCCCAGTCTGTAACTACCTTCTCAGTCACTGAAGCAGTCTGCATGGAAATGCCTTTTGCTATTTCTCGACGAATACCTGGCCTGCACCTATTAGGCATCGAATAGATGCCATCTTACCTTTTCCCTTGTAGTTAGTATTTTTCTTCCAAGTCTCCTTATCATGTAACTTTAACCTGATTTCATGAGTACTTTATATTTGAGAAAGGAATCAATGAATATTTGTCTGGTTTTTGAATACCCTAATTCCACCCTAGCTTTGGGAGATGGAGGAAGAAGAAAATAAATGAAGAAAAAAAAAGATTCTAAATTATAGATACCGAGAATGAGGTAAAAATGGGAAAATAACCTAAACATGTCCAGTTGGTAGTTAGAAATAAGGCTTTAGATTTGAAATAGGAGAACTCATAAAGCTTAATGCACTAATAAAAAGTTCTAATTATGAAAATTATATTCAGTGATGATTTTTTTCCTAGCACACATGAATTTGAAAATACTTATATGTTTTCTTCACAATCAAAACAATGCCTAGGTATCCACTAAATTATTTTATTTTTATGTACCTAATGACACAACTTTCTCACAATTCCATGGGGTTGATTACTAAGGAACAGAAAATTCAATCTAAACTGTGAGTGGCATACTTGATTTAGGACTCATGGCATAATGCTAAATTTCCAAAAGTGTTCATTTTCATATTCTGCAATTATTATATCTTTTGGAATAGTTTTTAATTTGCAATGTAAATTAAGCACGAAGTAATATTGCTTTAGTTTAACAAATACAGTGATGCATTTTTTTTAATGAATGAGACTAAAACACTTTTCCAGCAAGTATCTGAGAATAATAATAATAACACAACAATGATATGTGCTGTTGAACTTTGATTGAAAATGTAAAGACTCAATCTTAGATTTGTCTGTGTCTCCATCTATGCTTCCCCTTTGCTTAGAACTGATAGAATGTATGCAGGTTATTAAGTCTGTAGCTTTTCAGTGAGAATCTATTCACTGCCTTCTTTGTTACTTTTAATAAAATACAAATGACATTATTATAATATCTAAGGCCCTTGTCTTGTGGTTCTATAGACTGGGTGGCCTAATCAATAGAAATTTATTTTTCACAATTCCAGAAGCTGGAAGTCCAAATCAGGCTGCCAACATACTTGGGGATAGACCTCTTCCTTGCTTGCAGATGTCTGTCTTCTCACTGTGTCCTCACATAGAGAGAAAGGGCTCTGATATTTACTCTTCTCTTATAAGCCCATCACTAGGGCTCGACCTTAATGACCTCATCTGAACTGAATAAGAACCCAAAGACTTCCTTTCCAAACACTATTCTATTGTGGGTTAGGGTTTCCACATATGAATTTGAGGTGGGCACAATTCAGTCAATGGTACTCCTATAAGATTGGGACCCAACTTTCTCTTCATGCATTACTCTCACTTTTTGTTAGTAGATTCCAGCCTCCTATTGGCCTTTGATTCCTGAACACCCCAGGCTTGTGTTTGAATGGTCCTTCCTCTTCATTTATTTGGTTCTCTATCAAAACAGCCTCCTCTGTAAGACTTGCTGACTCCCAGCATCCTCCAGCCTCTTTCATACAATACTGTACAGATTTGGTTTCTTTTTTATATATACTTTTATTTATTACAGAGAAGGGAGAGAGGGAAAAAAACATCAATAACGAGAGAGAATCATTGATCAGCTGCCTCCTGCACGTTCCACCCTGGGGACTGAGCCTGCAGCCTGGGCTTGTGCCCTTGATTGGAATCAAACCCAGGACCCTTCAGTCTTAGAGCAGGCCGATGCTCTATCCACTGAGCCAAATGGGTTAGGGCCAGATTTGGTTTCTTTATGGAACTTACCGATATCTAAAACTAGCTAGCTTGTACAATGGCTTACTGAGTTTTTGTCTATTTCTCTCACAGCGTGTAAATTCCATGAGAACAATCTATTCCTCTGCCTTGTCCTCAGCTTTCCCCCAATGTCTGGCATATAATAACCATTCAATATTTACTGAGTGAGTTAATAAGTGAATAATAGGCTTATGAATTAAAAAAAAAGAAACAGTAACAACGTCCTGGATCTCAGAATTTTAAATTGACCCCAGAATTAAAAGTCATTTCTCTTCCATCTCCTCTTAAAAAAAAAAAAAGTAATGATACAGCAGCTCTTATGCGCTGAGCCTCAGCAATCATGGCAATAAAAGAAAAAAGTTTAAAAATAATAAAATTGCATCCAGTAAACTGTGAGAGCTTGTTCACTAGGCAAAAGGAAATCTACTTTTGTTAGTAGATAATTTTAAACTAAGCATTTTTTTATGAAAGTGGGAAAGAATGATAGAAGTGACATGTGACATGTAGTAAAGAAAAAGAAACAGAAAATGGAGGGATGAAGGACCACTCTCTTGGTGCTGGAATGATTAGCATGGATTGGTCTGGACTGTAGGCTCTCCCACCTGAGAAGAAAAAAGTGAGTGACAAAGATTAACCCCTTGGACTGGGAGGGAGGTGGCAGATGGCTTAGTCCTTGCACCTCAACGAGGCCACTCTTGCTGCCCTGAGCAGAAGAGGCCAGGAGACACCAGGGAGGGATCATGGCTCCAGAGCCCAGAGGCACTGGCTTCAGCCCCAGCTCAGCCATTTGCCAGCTGTGTGACTGGGTGTCACTTAATCTTCCTGAGCTAATGTCTTCATATGTGAAATGGAGGTTTATCTTGGGGACTGTCTTAATGAATTTTAAGCCCCATGCTTTGTAGAATTCAATGGGTGGTTATTATTTTTAACATTTATATAGTTTATGGATACAGAACAGGAATTTTGTGGCTGCACAGGGCACACCACACTTTTCTCAGGAAGGAAAAGGTGACTAAAAATCTTGCTGATATTTGGGAACTTTCCTCTGAAAGGAAGTCCGAAGACAAGCATTACAGAACATGTCCACTCAGCAGTCTGCCCCACTCTTATCGGTAGCAGATCACTGTAGCAGGCCATTTAGTGGTGGCCTTGATCAGGGTGAACAGGTTATGCTCTATTTAGAACAATTGTGTTTGGAAATACTTATCAAGGGCAATTAAAACAGGAAAGTGCTGATTCTTGAAGGACAATAATTGAACTAACTGTAACCTTGGCAAGATTTTATTAGGCAAGGCAGAAAATACTAAATTGATTATGACTAATACTAAAGCTGTTTAGTTAGAATTTAAGGTAAGAAACACAAGCAGTTAATGATGGAAGATACTAATGTATTTTCAAAAAGCTGTGAACAAGCAGTGATATAAAATTTGGACTGCATATAGAGGAGTTCGCAGAGTTTATAAAAACATGCGGAGGAAAATAAAAACTGTTTATTGAGCCTCAATCTAGATTCTTCTACAGAGTCTCATATTTAATTTCTTTTAATTCTGACATAGTGATGTTTAATTTTACCTTGCAAATGTAAAGTAAAAGTGAAAGTGAAATGACAAAGTGTTAGGAATTTTCCAGGTAGAGATAATGTAGCCAGACTGCGGATATCTTTTTCTATATTGTGCTATTTTTAAGCTCGTGCTAAGTTAAATATGATAAGATATTTAGATGAGGGAAAATACTTGGTATTTCTTCAGACCTGGGTATAGAGAGGATGGCGCATATTGAAGATATCATATAATCCTTAATGACTTTGGAGGATCCTGGAAAACTCCATGATCTTATTAAAATTTCTAGAAAAGAAGTCCATTTGAGCATGGTGGGGAGCAAGGAAACCAGAATTTGTCTTTTTGCTCTCTTCCCAAAATTAATGCTTTTAAATGAATATGGAATGCCCAGGATACACAGCTATTTTAATGGAGGTGGAATTCAGTATGAAGGACTAATACCTAAAGTTCAGGAAAATAAATTCCCCATGGTGCAACATATTTCTTAGAATGTGCTTTCACAGTGTGATGCAGATTTCTAGAGAAAAAAGTGTAGTGAATTCATCAATGTTGAGGACGTATGGGTGAGGCTGCCTCATCTCGGGTTTAGGGTGTACATAGGAACAGTTTCAAATACTCATTGCCACTCTTAGTTGAATAACTAGCAAAATGCCCAAAGTTGTCCAACAAATCATCTTAGAGAAAAGCGCTCAGGAGGAGATAGTAGCAGATAGATTTCTCGCTCATGAAGAAAAAGATTTGCCTGTCTTCTCTGTACTGGCCTTCATTATACAAGTCCATGAGCCTGTCATGCTGAAAGTGAGGCTCAGTTGTCAGGTCCACAACTGATCTATTTTTGTTGTTGTTGTTCATCTATTTTCCTTTCATTAAAGTTCTTTAGCAATTGCTGGGCTGAACAGTTATAAGAAAGAAGACAGGCAATGTACTATGGGTCTCCATGCCCCATGAAGTGTTAATACTCATCTTAGAGCAAGTGTTAAAGAGTTGCCATGGCCCTAATCAGTTTGGCTCAGTGGATAGAGCATCGGCCTGCAAACTGAAAGGTCCCAGGTTTGATTCCGGTCAATAGCATGTAACTTGGTTGTGGGCACATCCCCAGTAGAAGGTGTGCAGGAGACAGCTGATTGATGTTTCTCTCTCATCGATGTTTCTACCTCTCTATCCCTCTCCCTTCCTCTCTGTAAAAAATCAATAAAATATATTAAATAAATAAATAAATAAATAAATAAATAAAAAAGAGTTGCCATGGGTCCTCAAATTCAGGAAGACAAAAATCATATCAAGCTTCTTCTCAGATTACAGTGGCATAAAATTAGAAATAAATTACAATAAAAACAATGAAAAAAAATCAAGCACTTAGAGGCTAAATAGCATGCTATTAAACAATGACTGGGTTACCAAAGAGATCCAAAAAGAAATAAAAAGCATCTTGAAAACAAATGACAATGAAAACACAACAATCCAAAATCTATGAGACACAGTGAAAGCAGTCCTGAGAGGGAACTTCATAGCTAAAAAAAACAGGAAAAAATGGTAATAAATTATCTAACTGTACAACTTAAAGAATTAGAAAGAGAACAATAAAAAAATCCAGAGTAAGCAGAAAGAAGGAAATACTAAAGACTAGAAGAGAAAAAAAACAACAAAGAGAAAAAAAACCCACAAAAAACAACAACAAAAAACACTAAAGATCAATAAAACCAAGATCTGGTTCTTTGAAAGGATAAAGAAGGTTGATGAACCTCTAGCCAGGTTCATCAAGAAACAAAGAGAGAGGACCCAAATAAACAAAGTCAGAAATCAAAGAGGTGAAGTAACTACTGACCCTACAGACATACAAAGGATTATAAAAAATACTACGAACAATGCTACTCCAACAAACTGGACAACCTCGACGAAAAGGACATATTCCTAGAAATAAACAACCTTCCAAAACTCAATTAGGAAGAAAAAATAGAACCTGAATAGGCCGGTCACTATTAATGAAATTGAATCAGAAAAATAAATAAATAAATAAATAAATAAATAAATAAATAAATAAATAAATAAATAAATAAATAAAACTTCTAGCAAATAAAACCCCTGGTCCAGACGGCTTCACAGGGAAGTTTTGCCAAACATTCAAAGAAGAACTAAAACCTATCTTCCTCAGACTATTCCAAAAAATTCAAGAGGAAGGCACACTTCCATCTTCTTTCTATGAAGCCAGCATTACCCTAATCCCCAAACCATATAAAAACACTATACAGAGAGAAAATTACATGTCAATATCCTTGACGAACATATATGTTAAAATCCTCAACAAAATTCTAGCAAATCAGATCCAGTATTACATTACAAAGAATCATACACCCTGAGCAAGTGGGACTTATTCCGGGAATGCAAGGCTGGAATAATATCCACAAATCAATAAATATGATACATCACATAAACAAACTGAGAGACAAAAATCATATAATCATATCAATTGATGCAGAAAAAGCATTTGACAAAATCCAACACACTTTCTTGAGAAAACCTCTCAGCAAAGTGGGAATAGAGGGATCATACCTCAACATAATAAAAGCCTTATATGACAAACTGACAGCTAGCATCATACTCAATGGGAAAAATTAAATTCATTTCCTCTAAGAACAGGAACAAGACAGGGATGCCCACTCTCACCACTCCTGTTCAACATAGTACTAGAAGTGCTAACCATGGCGATCAGTCAAGAAGAACAAATAAAAAGCAAATTGGAAAAGAAGAGGTAAACTTGTCATTATTAGCAGATGACATGATATTGTACATAGAAAGCCCTAAGAATCCATAAAAAACTACTAAACTTAATAAATTAATTCTGTAATATACCAGGATACAAAATAACACCCAGAAATCTATTGCTTTTTATACATCAATAATGAACTCACAGGAAGAAAAACTTAAAAAAAAAATCCCATTTACCATTGCACCAAAAAAAATAAGATACCTAGAAGTAAACTTAACTAAGGAGGTAAAACACCTGTACTCAGAAAACTATAGTATCTTATAAAAAGATATATAGAAAGACATAAACAAATGGAAGAATATGTTCTGTTCATGGATTGGTAGAATCAATATCATTAAAATGTCCCTAATACCGAAAGAAATCTATAGAGTCAATGCAATCCCCATTAAAATAACAATGGCATATTTCATAAACCTAGAACAAACTCTCCAAAAATTCATATTGAATAAAAAAGCCACAGCAATCCTGAGAAAGAGGAACAAAGTTGGATAGATCATGATACTAGATATCAAGCTATATTACAAATTCACTATTCTCAAAACTGCCTGGTACTGGCACAAGAACAGACATATAGACGAACGGAACAGAACCCAGAACCCAGAAATTGATCCAAGCCATTATGCTCAATTATTATTTGACAAAGGAGGCAAGAGCATTCAATGGAGTCAATACAGTCTCTTCAATAAATGGTGTTGGGAAAATTGGACAGATACATGCAAAAAAATGAAATTAGACCACCAACTTACACCATGAACAAAAATAAAATCAAAATGGATGAAGGACTTAAACATAAGATGGGAAACCATAAAAATCTTAGAAGAATCCACAGGCAGCAAATATCAGACTTATATCAATATCTTTACTGATACATCTCCTAAGGCAATGGAGACTAAGGAGAAAATAAACAAATGGGACTACATCAAAATAAAAAGGTTCTTCACAGCAAAAGGAAACCATCAACAAAACAACAAAAAACCCACTGCAAGGGAGAACATATTTGCCAATGTTATCTCTGATAGGGTTTAATCTCCAAAATGTATAGGGAACTCATACAAATTAACAAAAGGAAGATAAACAATCCAATGAAAAATGGGCAAAGGACCTACATAGACTTTTCAAAAAAAGACATGCAGAAGGCCAAGAGACATATGAAAACATGCTTACAGTCACTAATTATCCATCAGAGATGCAAATCAAAACGACAATGTGGTACCATCTCATACCTGTCAGAATGACTATCATCAACAAATCAACAAATGTCAAAATAAAGCAAAAGGAACCCTCTTGCACTGCTGGTGGGAATGTAAACTGGTGCAGCCACTGTGGAAGACAGTATGAAGCTTCCTCAAAAAATTAAAAATGAACTTCAATTTGACCCAGTAATTCCACTTCTAGGAATATATCTCAAGAAATCAGAAACACCGATCAGAAAGGATATATGAACATCTATGTTCATAGCAGCACAATTTACCATAGCTAAAATTTGGAAACAGCCTAAGTGCCCATCAACAGATGAGTGGATTAAAAAATGTTGGTACATCTACATGATGGAATACTACGCTGCTGTAAAAAAAGTAGGAACGCTTACCATTTGCAACAGCATGAATGGATCTGGGGAGCATTAGCCTAAGCGAAATAAGCCAGTCAGAGAAAGATAAATATCAAGTTATCTCACTAGATTGTGGAATATAATGAACTGAACCACGTCCAGCATGGCCAGGGGTGAACCTGCTGAGAGGTGGTGAAGGATTAAAGAAGACAGACAAGAGAATACAGTTAGGACCAGGTGGATCACTGTGCCTGGATGAAGAAACAGTGACACAGCCTGTAAGCTGAAGCTTTATTTCATAGTCAGATCACACAAAGAAAAACAAGGGCAAGATGTTTACAATGTTTTTGCCAGTTTCAAATCTGCTTCTTTCCTGTTGTTGCCATTCTCTGAACTCTATCAAGCTTTGTTTAGGCAGCACTTGCTGCACCCCCCTGCAGCCCACATCCTTTAGCTACCTAGGACTGCAGGGTCAGACTATAACGTCAAGCTTACAACCATAGCCTTTTGGCTATAATTATGCTGGGAGGGCTTTGCCCTCCAAGCTGGGACTTGTATGTGGCTTTGCACAAGTCAGTCCGAGGCTTGATCCTGTCCAAACACTGTAGCCGCTCTCCACAATGAACAACATAAACTGTTGAACAAAAATAGATCCAAAAACATAATAGCATAGAACAAACTGTCCAACCTCAGAGGGAATACAGGGGAGGGAAGAGGTAAAATATCAACCAAAGGACTTCTATGCCTGCATATAAGCACAACCCATGAACACAGACACTAGGGGGGTGAGGGAATGTGCTGGGAGGTGCGAACAGCTGGGGAAAGGCCAAGTGGGGGTGGGGGAAGAAGACATATGTAATACTTTAAACATTAAATAATTTAAATTTAAAATAAGAGTTGCCATTGGTCTAAGAAATCCACCAATGTGGTTTACATAACATCAGAAGATTAAGGTGGACCCGCACTGTGAAGTGGACTTTAAAGGCGAGGATCATAGCACTGATCTGAGTAGAACAAAACTTTTTGGTTATAAACATGGGCATATTCATCTAGTAACAGCACATCAAAAGAGGTATTCCCTTTGACATCGTGTGTATATACAATAAAAGAAAGAGATATAAGTCAAACTTTACAGTTGGCCCAGGTTCAAGATTCATTTGATGCGGCCAGGACTGTGTTATATACCTATTGGTAGTGGATTCTGTGAAAAGGAAAGGTATACTTTCCAATTCCAATGTGGTCATTCCTAAGTATCATTTTGTGTTACTCTCTGGAATTAGTGAGTCGAGTTAGATGCCAATACTCTTGGCAGCAGCAGGGTTTTGGATTTTTGCTGCCTCCACTCTTAGAGTCAAGCAATCAGCACATTGAGAGCACCGGAATGAGTGGGAGGACATGTCTGTGAAGGGCGCTTGTGAGGATCTCCTTCTCTGTTTGGTAGAGCATCTGGGGGCATTGCCGGTGGATGAAGAGACGGGCTTTTTGTCTTCAGTGCTAGTGACTGAATTTGTCCTTCAAGGGGTAGTTTGCTTAAGAAAGGATTAGTTCTTGCATTGGCTGAGAGATCCTGTAAAAACAATCAGGTTCTATCAAAATAAATGTTTCAGGGGCAAAGAAATCAATATTTCAAGCAAAGTAATTTTGACCAGAGTAATTTTACTAGTATTAAATTCATTGAACATTTACTGAGCACCATTTATACATGAGACATTAAAAGTGGGAGTGTAATAGACAAATCATATTTCCATCAAGAAGCCTGGGATCTGTCGTATATAATTTTTTGAAATTTGATGTATGATGTATGATGAACACACAATAAGACATATATAAATGAGAGAACAGTATGAAATGAAAACACTTTCAAAACACATCCAACCCATACCGTGGAGAGCTGGGAAGTAGTTCCCCAGGAAACATGCAACTTCTTTAGTTTCCTCATTCTTCATGTTTATAAATACAGGATCTCAAATTTAAGAAGTGGGAGCATTTTTCCTCCTTGCCTTTTATGTATAATAAGTACTATTCCTCAGTCCTCTGTTAACACTAACATTATTTTAATGGTGACCTAACTCACTGAAAAGCCATTGGTCTCTGAATCAGCAGGGTTATTAAGTCAAAGTGTATACTAAGCATGGCTTTTACAGAGCTCTCCCACAATCTGAAGCGACTGATAAGCACTTTAGTTAATGCATCCAGGAAAGCCATATGATGCCATTCAGAACACAAAACAACTTCCTTTCAATAGCCAAGTTGAATCCACACCTTATAAACAGATGCTTTTTTTAAAAAAAATTAGTGAGTGGAAACCACCTTATTCCTAAGATTATAACTTAGGTTATGTTTAGAAAGTTTAAATAGTTTCTTAAACAATGCTGAAATATTCGGGATAAATAGTTCCCAGTATCAATAAAGAAAGAAAGGAACAATGACTTTTAGAATAAGAATTAATGTAACACAAGCAAATCTTTCCAAATATGTTGACAGTATACAAGTAACTTATATCCAGGAACTGAAATTTGGAGATAAGGTGGCAAAAAGGAAATTCACTTAATAAGAAGTGGATTCACTTTGTAATTAAAGAGTAAAGGCTATTCTTGGGTTTACTAGCATACTGTTATTAGTTATGTAAAAATAAAAGCATTAGCCCTACCTGGTTTGCCTCAGTGGATAGAGTGTCCACCTGTGGACTGAAGGGTCCTAAGTTTGATTCCAGTCAAGGGAACATGCCCAGGTTGTAGGCTCGATCCCCAGTAGGGGGTGTGCAGGAGGCAGCCGTTCAATGATTCTCATCATTGATGTTTCTCTCTCACTCCCTCTCCCTTCCTCTCTGAAATCAATAAAAATACATTTAAAAAATAAAATAAAAATGAAAAATAAAAAATTAATTTAGGAAAAGCAGAGCTCTTAGCTATACAAAATGTATGCCTCCATTCTTGTGGTACCAAGCTATGGGCAGAACAGCCAGTTTCTGGTCACTATGACATCCTTGGAAATATAAATCTCTGCTTTATTTTTTTAACTACCAGAACTAAACTTCAACATCATGTCATCTATGGGACAAAATAAATGTAGAATTATATGTGAACTAGGAATAAGACCTTTCAAAGGATGATTTCCTCAAGCTTCTCTCTTCAGGGACATAAGATGGAATCACTCAGTATTATAGGTGAATACACTGAAAGAACTCAGGAATTTTTTTGTCTTAGTTTTGCACTCATGTTACTTTATGACTGCAATATACGGATAACGGAGGATCTCTTTATCCTATGTCCTATGATCACTCCATAGACTAAGAGAGTGGTGATAAAAAGCTTTCTTTCATCTTAAAACTGTACTCTGACTTCAAAGGCCACCTGCTGCAATAAAAGTTATTAGACAGCATTGCTCGAAACATGTTCTGCAGAACAAGAATCCCATACACATACATACACTAGACTCCAGACAATTATGCCTGAACACCAATACATACTGTTTCATGAATATTCATTGTGAAAATTAACATGGTAAGGATGCAAAATATGCAAATATTTTCTTATTTTATTTAAGTTATTTTCAGTTTCATGTGCAACATCCATGCAGCATTCGTGTAGATTAAGGTAGGGATTTTTCCTTCCTATGACTTGTGCAATAAAAGCATTCATCTCCTTACTCTGAGAGTAGTTCTAATACATTTTATCATTTTAAATTGAATGTAGACATAAAAAAGAACTATTATGATACAGAGTTTTATAGAAGTCACCTCAATTCTCTTACAGAATGGTACAGTCACAAATTTAAGAAATAGAAAAGCATGCATTTCAAATATGTAAAGTAGAACCAAGTGAAACACTCCTATGCTGATTCCTAATTGAATTCTCTGAACCAATAAAAATTATTTCCCAATTTAATAGTTAAAGTTACCCAATCATTAGCTTGGCATTGGCAGATAGTTGGAAGTTTATAGAGGGAATAAGAGGGAGATTATTTCTGTTTGTTAGACTTCAGTTCCTGCCTGGAAGAGTTAAATCTCAAGAATATGGAGCAGTGTTATCCTATCTAATAAAAGAGAAAAATGGTAATTGGCGTACGACGATACCCTTTTCATTGGCTAATCAGGGCTATATGCAAATTAACTGCCAACTATGATTGGCAGTTAACTACCAACTATGATTGGCAGTTAACTGCCAACTAAGATTGGCAGTTAACTGCCAACAAGATTGCGGCTAATTTGCATATGTAGGCACAATGCAGGGAGGCGAAAGGGAAAGCAGGAAGAAGCCCCCTGCCACTGACAGTGATCAGAAACCCAGGGGGGAGCTAAGAGCTGGGGGGCAGGGCAAAGGCGGCCTTTGCCCTGCCCCCCAGCCATGATCGGAGAATCAGGCGCCTTTGCCACCCTGGCCAGTGATAGCAGGAAGTAGGGGTGGAGCCAGCGATGGGAGCTGGGCACGGTCAAAGCTGGCAGTCCCGGGAGCTAGGGGTCCCTTGCCTGGGCCTAAAGCGGAGCCCACGATCGCGGGGCCGCTGCAGCTGCGGGTCCCTGCTGCCTGGGCCGGACACCTAGGCCAGAGGCCTCAGGCCTGGTCAAGGGGCCAATCCGGTGATTGGTGATCGGAGGGTGATGAGGGTCAACTCCTCTGGCCGAGGCATCAGGCCTGGGTGGGGGGCAGAGCCGGGGATTGGGGGGATATGATGGTCCCCTTGCCCAGGCCTGAAGCCTGGGTCAGAGGCGTCAGGCTTGGGCGGGGGGTGGAGCAAGCGATCAGAGGGAGATGGGGGTCCCCTGCCCAGGCATGATTCCTGGGCCAGAGGCCTCAGGCCTGGGCTGGGGCCAGAGCCAGTGATCAGGGGGAGATGGGGGTCCCCTGTCCAAGCCTGACACCTCTGTCAGAGGCGTCAGGCCTGGGCAAGGGGCCAATCAGGGGATCGGAGGGTGATGGGGGTCAACACCTGAGGGCTCCCAGTATGTGAGAGG
The DNA here is from genome assembly GCF_963259705.1 of Myotis daubentonii. Classification (NCBI taxonomy): domain Eukaryota; kingdom Metazoa; phylum Chordata; class Mammalia; order Chiroptera; family Vespertilionidae; genus Myotis; species Myotis daubentonii. The sequence goes on along the minus strand of NC_081842.1, from coordinate 97,709,106 downwards.
GGGCAGGCTGGGCTGAGGGACACTCCCCCCCCCACACACCCAGTGCACGAATTTCGTGCACCGGGCCCCTAGTATAATATAACAGAGTATGTATATAGCTATTGTAATTCACTAAGGGCTCAGGTATTTATTACTACTTCAGTCCATACATAGTTATTAGGACATAATAACTGATTTGGGATTTAAACACATATATTGAGCATTTGTTACTTCTAACGATATGGCTCACATAAACAAATGGAAATATAAGTCTCTGCTTTATTTTTTTAACCACCAGAACTAAAGAAACATACTGCTCGTTCAGTATGTGTGAAATTCCACTTTAGGTACAAGCTACTCTAATTTCACAGTTGAATCTTAAGAGTTGTCACAGAGCCCCATGGAGAAAATCTCACATTTGCATGCACTCAAGGTCATTACTGAATGTGATAGAAATGAGTTTGGACACCTCCATTTATTTGTTGTCATGGAGTGGGTTTTAAATGTGAACAAACTCTAACTGGGCTTATTCCACAGCATGTGAGGATCATTTCAGTCATGTCTAGACGTGTCATAACAAAAGTCCCACTTCTAAAACACCATCTTTTAATAATTATACTCTTTGATCACATTTTCAATACAGTATTGTCACAGATAGTAAATATATATAATGCCACATAAATACAAAGCAACAGGTTTATAATTTCATATAATTTCTCTCTGAGGGGAGATTAAGCAAAAAAGAAAAAGAAAGAAAGAAAAAACTCATGGACAAGAGCAAAAATGTAGTCATTGCAGGGGGTGGGAGGAGTGGAGAAGGGCATACAGGGGATAAGTGGTGATGGATGGATACTTGACTTGGGGTGGTGAACACACAATACAGTGTACAGATCATGTGCTGAAGAACTGTGCATCTGAATCTTGTATAATTTTATTAACCAGTGTCATCCCAATTAATTAAATAAAAAGGAAAAAAAACATTAAAGTACTATACCCTCCTGGTAATATATTATATATGATTAACATAATTTTATATATTATAATTTTACTTCCAATAAAGATCTCAAACAACACAGAACTTATATATGAAATAGATTGCTAATTATTGTTCTTTCTCTGTGTTGAGAAAGACCAAGAATGTTGCTTTTTGTCTATTTTAATATAAATTAGTTCTTACTGCATAAAATTACAAAGCAAAAAAAAAGGATTGATTCCACATCATTTCTTATAAAATTTTATGTGGAGCTAATAAATAGTGAATTGATTAGTGCTAAAAACATAAACTCTGTATCTCCTAGCACTTTTAGATGCATAGATAAATAATAATGGTTATCTCATTTTCTACCAATGAATTTGAAAATTAGTTTCACTCCAATATCTACCTTAGAAAACTAAGTAATCTAGGATATCATTAGTTCATTTTTGTGTTATCATGGGCTTTTTGTTATCATTGTCTTTTATAGAGAATTTATCTTTATTATAAAAATATATTTTTTCACTTTGCCACGCCCATAAGTTTTTATCACTGCTTATGACCTTTTAACTTAAAGTGTTCCAATGATATATTTCCTATGTACTTTTAGAGAATGTGTGAAGTTTGTATATTTGAATTAAAGCTATTTTATTTCATAAAAAGAATTTAAAACTCTGTAGAGTTTTTGCCTGCTTTGATACCTTTATATCTCTATAAATATTATATCTCTATGATATTAATAACTTTGGTCAAGGAATTTCAGCTTCATCCAACTTTAAGTTTCAACAATTAAAAAGAGAAACACTAATTTAAATAGTAATTTTAATTCAAAGAAATGAAAAATAATTTTTATTCTGAAAATTTTAAATTCTGAAATGAGAATACTTAGCCTTTAATGTCAGAAAATATTTAATTAAATAAATAACATTAATTTTCAAGCAGTGTTGTTAAGAACAAATTTATAAAGCAATTTGATTATCTGTGTATACAAAGAAAAAACCATGTAGATTTAAAAAGTGGATATTCACTCACATCTTCATGCACCTCAGCTTTATATTTTCATTCAGATACTAGAGGCCTGGTGCATGAAATTCATACATGGGGGGCGGGGGCGGGTCTCAGCCTGCCCCGCACCGTTTCGCAGTCCGGGATCCCTCACTCCTTACTGCCTGCCTGCTTGCTGCTCCTTACCACTTGACTTGCTGCTCCTTAGCACTGCTGCAGAGGCAGGAGAGGCTCCCGCCACTGCCACGAGCTCACCAGCCTTGAGCCAGGCTTCTGGCTGAGCGGCACTCCCCCTTGTGGGAGTGCACTGACCACCAGGGGCAGCTCCTGTGTTGAGTGTCTGCCCTCGGGTGGACAGTGTGTATCAGCAGCCAGTTGTTTTGCTGTTTGGTCAATTTGCATAATAGGGTTTTATTATATAGGATGAGTTAAAGACTATAAAAAAGAATTATTTTTGTTACTTTTTCTATATTTCCCATTAGGCTTGGAGAGACAGTGGTATTTTTTTTTTTTCTATGAAAAGTTGCTTTCCAGAGCCTTCAAGCCAGTGACAGCATGACAAATGAGGGGAGGATACACAGGTCTGTTAAATCTCATCTCTGATAAGCAGTCCATGGGGCTTATGCTTTGAATGCATAAAGTTTAACAGACTTCAAGTGCTGCATTCAAGCATGGAACCAATGTTTGATTCATTGTTATTTAGTTATTGTGAAATAATAAGCCTGAATAGAGAGGCCTGTTAATTTGTAAAATATTTTAGTAAATTTGCAACTAAGGTATTTCAGTGTTATCTCTAAGTAAACTGGTACTTGTCGATAATGTTAGATTTTAAGATGTGAGCTGCATTAAGTATATTAAAATAATATTGCTTTGAATTATATAACCTAGCTTTTTTGTTACAGACATTATCTTGGGTTAAATTAAAACTCTATAATATAGTTACTTAAGTATAATTTTAAGATAAAATGTGATTACATTAGCATAGCATCTTCAGAAGAACATAGCACATAGCAATTTCTTAGTACAACTAAATAATATATATTGAAAAATTTCCCCCTTTAGTGAAACATTTGTTTGTCAGCTAACACAGGAATTTGATATCTAATCATGGACCATCAATATACCTGTTGGTCATATTATATTATAAATATTAGCATTCCAAAGAATTTAACAAATCTTGTGTAAAAACTTGCTACATGGTAGAAAGAATTTGAATTAAAATACTTTCAGATTAGGATTCAGAGGACCTAAGTCAATTCTCACTGTACCACAGTCTGTAATCAGTTATTTGTGATAGAAACATTTTTTCTTCCTTTCATAGTTTCTTGTGAAAATCAAAAGTCAAGAGCTATGTTTTTTTTAGTATAAACATATTTCCCATTAGAGCCCCTTGTCCACTGCAAGTTTTAAAAAAATATTTGCTGACATAATTAACATAAAATCTCACATTAATAATTCAATAGGTCAAAAATGCACATTGATATTAACATACTCTAATATACTCAGATAAGAATATACTTTCATGCCCTAACTGGTTTGGCTCAGTGGATAGAGCTTCGGCCTGCGGACTGAAGGGTCCCAGGTTCGATTCCAATCAAGGGCATGTACCTTGGTTGCGGGCATATCCCCAGTAGGTGGTGTGCAGGAGGCAGCTAATCAATGTTTCTCTCTCATCAATGTTTCTAACTCTCTATCCCTCTCCCTTCCTCTCTGTAAAATATTAATAAAATATATATTTTAAAAAAGAATATACTTTCATATATAACATATATATTTATGTCAAATACAATGCAACTAGTCTTTTTGGAAATAGCAAGTTGCTTCTATCTTTACTGCTAATGTCAGGTGATTACTACTGCTTCCTGGAGCAATAGGAAAAGACTCAAAGATGTTTGGCACAGTTATTCCAGTAGAGAGTGACCCTCAATCAGTTATTCTGGCACTAGTGGCCCCCCTCATCCTCACACCACGATTGCACACAGTTCGGGCTTAGCACTGTAAAATCACATATTGCCCATATCATGAGCAAGAAATATAGCAAAGAATATCATGTCTCTAATGTGTCTTTTTGAGGAAACACAGTTTGAAGAAATTTATTTGTATCCTGTGGACTCTAGAAATGAATATTAGCCTGTGGTCTCAATTGCCATGCAAGGAAAAATGTCAACAATTGCTATGACCTGTATGTATCAGACGACGTCTCTGCTTTGTGCTTCCAAATGCTTTCAACATTGTTCAGCAATTACTTTTCATCTGCATTTTTTTCTAACTGATATTTGACTGATATCCAGGTATTTTGTGATAAAGCAGGAGTTCACAATTAGCCAATCTGATGTGTGTGTGTTTGTTGTTGTTTTCTCCTCAGGTGATTGTTAGATTTTGCAATGTGGCCATAGTCCTCTTGCCAGAGTTCATAAGATTTCTCCACTAGGAAAGGAAACAATGTTTTCCCCACCCATTTCTTGACTCTGCCTTTTAATTTCTCCTCAGCTTTTCCACTGAAGTACTTACTACGTTACTGAGAAGTGAAAAATGATCCTTGCTCTCAAGAAGTTTTGAATGTGGTTATAGTTAATAATACTGTATAATATATGTAAAATTGCTAAGAGAGTAGATGTAAAATGTTCTCACAACAAATAAAAAATATATAATTATGACATGATGTTGTCACCTAATGCAAGGGAATAATCATGTATGCAATGTATAAATGTATTAATAAACACATTGATATACATATTAAATATACACAATGTTGTATGTCAATTATATCTCAATAAAGAAGAGAAAAGCAGACTTTTAAGATAGATAGTGGGTCTGCTAGCCTGGCCAGTGTTACTCAGTGGTTGAACATCAACTTATGAACCAGGAGGTGGCAGTTTGATTCCAGGTCAGGGCACATGTCTGGGCTGTGAGCTCCATCCCCCGTGTGGGGCATGCAGGAGGCAGCTGATCAGTGATTCTCTCTTACCATTGATGTTTCTATTTCTCTCTCCCTCACCCTTCCTTTCTGAAATCAATAAAAATATATTTTAAAAAAAGAATAGTGGGCCTCTTAAAAGGGGAGATAAAGCTATAAGTAAGGTATCCTACCGTAAAAGATGTTTGGGCTGAGTCCTGTGACATTGTGGGCATAAGCAAATTTTCTAGGCAACATATAAGCATATACTTGGTAAGAAACAAAGTTGTAAGAAGATAGAAAGTGAGGGCTTTCACCAACTGTTTGAGCTTAGATTGAAGGGAAGAGTAAAGAGTAAGGATGTAGGTTTAAATATGGCTCTGATCATAAAGGATGTTGTAAACCATGTTATGGATTCTAGATTGCATCCCTAAGGTTCTGAGACGCCAGTAGGCACTTTTACCAGTAACAGGAAAGTAACTTGATCAGATTTATATTTTAAAAGACTACCTGAGATGTTGTTTGGAAAATAGGTTGAAGTTAAACAAGATGACTAGTGGGTTGCTGCATATTCCAAGTAAGAAATGATGGAAGACCACAGCAAATGAACAGCACTGTGGACAAAAAGATTTGGACATATAGTCATTATATTCAACAATAGCTAAATGAAGACTGCAGTGAGGCAGCATGATAAAATTCTTGGGTTTAGAAGAAACTCTACTGTTTTAGACATAAGATGCCTGAGGTGAGAAGAAAGAGCTGAGAGAGAAAGCACAAAAATGACTCTTATCATCTCAGGGTTATTTGTTGATCTCCTGAGGACAAACATCATTTCCGCATGATTAGAATTAATAACCCCTAGGTGACAATTGGATTTACTTCTTTACTTCCCAATCTAAAGCTTTATACATGTGGCCTCCATAGATAAACTCAGCAATTAATCTTTAGCCATTGACAAAGGGCTACTTCTTGTCAGGATGTTCAATGACAAAGGTCAGAGGCGGAAATGTTCTGAATATGGTAGTCTATGAATTATATCATGCACTATTGTCATAAGATATCACTTAACTAGAAGTAAAACTTGGCTATTTTGTTTCACCTAAAACAATTTCCATATTTTATATGGCAAACATTCCACATATTTATATATGCACAACTCCCCCAAACAGAAGAAATAGCACAGTCAAAACATAAATAAATTGAATACTATTATTTCTTTGTGTGGATCATTTAAAGATCATCTGTCAAAGGATACTGTGACTTTCTCTTAATGTTCAAGTAATGTTAGATTATAATACATCTAAGACAACAAACTTAATTCTAGATAAATGTTTTCCTGAGGTAAAGAACACATACACTCAATGAAGACTCAGTTGAATTAAATAGTAATTACATGTAACCAAAATCAGCACAACAACATGCTGTTTCAACAGATTAGTAAACTGGTTATTCTTAACTTGCCAAATTTATTTTTCTTTATTTTCAAAATGATAGGTAATTTAACATTCCCAAATTTTCATTAAGGTTTTCATACTAAAACAAGGTGATATTCATTTCAAGAGAGTTCAAACAAACAAACCCAAACCTCCAGTGGTTTTTGACCTTTTAATGTACCTCAAATAGTTTATTTACAAATATTTGAAGCAGATTGGTGATAAAGAAAAAAAAGAGACTTTGACATATTTGAAGAAATTCACTGTAACAATAACAGAGATTGAAAAGTGTTTGAGATTGCCTTCCCAGTGTCCAATTTATGTAATCAGTGTGTGGTATCTGGCTTCAGCGAGTTACCCCTGGGATACATGTGGAGCTAAAGTGAATTGCTGTGCTTAGTGTCAGTGTAGTCATCTATGAGCAAAGCACTGTGCCCCTACATTTCATACCCTTTTGTTTCTGGTATAGCCTATTTTGTTTTATTGTAATTCCCTTCTACTTGCATCAAGCAAACCTGATCTTATACTGAAAAGTATAAAATTGGCACTATGGATGAATGTTCATAAAAATGAGATAGATAATTAGATCATAGGTTCTAAAGACAAGGGACAAACTTCAACTACAAATGGTGGTCAGAAATTCCTCAAAAAAGCCATTCCATCCATTCATGACTACTGCCTGGCTGTTCAGCTTATTGTCTATATTTTTGTTACTAGTAATATAGACTTTTGGCATTGAAAGGTCATTTTGGTGATAAGTGCTTTACTATCTAATGTTTTAAAAAATAGCTATGATTGTCATAGACTTTCTCTAAAATTACAGTGAAAATTAATGGATAGGGGAGAAAATAGCCATGGTCATCAACAACAATCTGTTAAAATATTCAATAAGAAAGAATCTTTTCTTTTTCTTTTTTCAGTTTGGAATTTAATTATAAAACCTAAAAAAATCCATTGTCGAAAATAAATAATTTTGTTCATATTATAAACTTACTTAAATTTCACATACTGCACAGTGTATCATGGAGCTAACTGGGTACAGCTTTACCTAAGGACATCTCACGTCAAGTAAAACATGAATTAAGTTTACATTTAATTTTTGCAATAAATAAGAATTTAAAGTGATTTGGTAACATTTCATATTATTTTCTGCCATATATATTAGTTGAAATGTTCGGCTTTTAGTTATAAAATGCATAACAAATGGAACCAGGTTTATTTTTAATATGGCGACATTTCTATAATTTTTACTTTGTGTACATTTATTCCATAATATAGATCTTAATAAATTAATACTGAATTTTAAAATCAAAATTGTATAGCATCATGTTACCTATAAATAGTTGGTGAAATAGAAGAAAAAAATGAAAAGTGGATAAAAGTTTGCAAATATTTCCATTCCACAGTAAATAATTTATTTACATGGAAAATTATTACATATGATAAGAAAATCCAGGTTGAGTCATCACAAGAGATAAAGCAAAATTTAAAGAAATATATTTTTGTGCATTTTCCATATACAAAAGCACATTTCTGCTGGAACTGTGAGGTTTTGTGGTTAAATGGTTCTGCCAAATTTCCATTCACTACCTGTGTATGCTGTCCCTGGTGTAGCCCAGAGCATGCGGGCTTTGCGCATCAAGCATGGTTCACTGCATTGAATGATACTGTACCTATTTTAGAGAACAGTAATCATATGTCATCCTGTGACCTACTGCTGTGTCTGCTACTCGTTTCATAAATAAAATTGAGAGGTCATTTTCACCATAATTTTTGTTTGTCAGAAATTTTCAGTCAAAGGAAAGTATGCAATGAAATATAGAAGGCCGAAATCAAACACAAATTTATCACTAAGGCGACTTTTTTATGTTTAATGTTGATCAGTTAATTATGAAATTGTGAGGATCGTTATCAAAATTATTTGTTATATTTTGTGAATTTATAATACGTAATTTCAGAGGACATACATTATGATCCCTTTGCAATAAAGGGTTATTTTTTTTTGGGGGGGGGGGCGACATGTGATACTTTGTATAAAACATCAAATTCACTAAAAATATATGTTGAAGGTTTGCTAACTTAATAGTAACATATTATTAAACTATCTGAATATTGCATTCTTTAAAATGCCAGTGAATGTCATGTATGAAGCTGTGCTGGATTTAGGGAAAATGCCTTAACGGTGTTTCTGATGCAAGCAAAGCCCACGGGTGGGTACGATGGGCTGATGGCCCAGGGCAAGGGTCCTTCAAGCTCTTGGTAGCTCGTTAGTAATTATGTAAAAAGGATTAAGCTAATAAATCGCTAACATAAATTTTGGTTGAAGTTGCTAAGATGAACCATCAGGCACATGTGAATTTATTTAATCTCCAAAATATTCAGTTTTGTATGAATGCCAATCAAAACTAATTCATATAAATAACTGGGAACTTAATCATGGAGTTGCCATAAAGGACAAACTATTAACTGCATTAATTAATTAATTAATTAACTGCACTTTGGAGGGATCTAATGAGATGTATACAACCTAATAAGGTAAGTTCATTCAGCTTAGATCTTAATTCTGCCCACTCTAACTTAAGTTTGAGTCTACTGGTATAGCATCATGTGTTTGAGAGTAGACAACTATATATTTGGAAAGAAATTTTAAGTAGATAAATAGGAAAGCAGAGAAATTATCATTTGTATCAGTTTTATCTGTTTTACTAAGAAACCTAACCTAGTAAATATATTTGCTGGATCTGGATTTAATTGACTAAGATAGATGATAGATAGATAGATAGATAGATAGATAGATAGATAGATAGATAGATAATTTGATTTAAATAAATGGACAATGACCTGCAAACTCTATAGCACAAACTTCTGTCAAAAGGGGAACTATTTCATTTGTTATGTAAAATAAGCATTTAAATGGCACAAAACCCAGGAGATGATACAACAGCTATATTTGGAACATAGTCATTTTTTATCATAAGAGCATTTTAAAAGATGGTAATAAAAACTCAGTCATCCAGAATTGTTGAAAAGAGAATAAAACAAAAAACAGTGCTCTGCATACCCTATTAGGGCCTTCTAAAATACAGATGATATTCCATTTTACTCAGCAGAAATTGAAATATTGTATTTTTATTGTCTGTTATTAACACATGGCCAATATCCACATTTCCTTTCTAGTATTATTTACTTCATCTATTATCCAAAATATTCCAGGCAATATTATTACCTATTTCTCCTCTTTTCTTACAAATAACTCCAAAGGTCTGAATTCTGAAAATAATCTAACTGTATCTATCTGAAAATAATCTAACTGAAACACAAGGTATCATTTAATGATATAATCTAAACTCATGAAAGGGTAATATGCTAATTAGAGCAGACGTCTTCCCTGATGTCCATCTGGACAAAGCCACAGTGGCTGCAAGGGCCTAGGGCCAGCAGCAGCATGGGAGACGAGGCGGGGCCACCACCTCTGGAGCAGGAGCGGAGGAGGCAGTGTCTCTGCAGGAGCGGAAGAGGCGGCACCTCCGTGGGAGCAGGAGCAGAGGAGGCTGGGCTGCCGGAGTGGGAGTGGGCCGTCGCTGCGGGTGGGGGGGGGGGGAGCGGAGGGGGGAGGAGGCAGTGATGCTGTGGGGGTGGGAGCGGAGGCAGGGCCACCACCGCAGGGAGCAGAAGCGGAGGTGGAGGCTCTGCCCCTGCTCCCACTCCCAGTCCTGGTGCCGTGCCTCTGCAGAGGCTGGACAGGGTGTGACCTGCTGTGCCTCAACCTCCCACAGCCCCTCCCTCAGCCAGCCTGGCCCAAGATCGCCCCCCACCCATAAGTGGGGGGTGGGGGTGGGGACAGCGCTAGGAAGCAAGGGCCTGTGGGCCAGCAGTGGCAGCAGCAGCAGTGGCAGCAGGAGCAGCAGCAGCAGGGTGATGTGGGCGGCACCTTCCCATTATCAGCTCATTCAACTCCCTCAGAGGGAGGCCAGCCGTCAGTAGGACATCCCCTGAGGGCTTCCGGACTGTGAGAGGGGCAGGCTGGGCTGAGGGCCACCCCCCCCCCCGCCACAGTGCACAAATTTTTGTGCATCGGGCCTCTAGTTATTGATAGTCTCATCACTTTAAAATGTATTGATAAACTAAAGTATTATTTTGCTCCTGTTTTGATTTAAATTATTTTCAATAAGTTCATAAAGTATTACAACTTTTTTAGAAGCCTGGGTGAAAGCATTTGTTGCACTTTCCTCCAAGATATTTCATTCAGAATTTCTAAATTCAGAAGTTGATCAAATATCAACTGAAAATAGTATTTTTATCCATACCAGTCTACTTAAATATATTTTAAATGTTAAGCTACCCATGACTTTTTTCATAATTAATGAAAACATGATATATTTTTGTAAATGTTTTGATGCAGTGAACATTAAGGTGATTCCTTTTATCATGAAGTATCAGCAATATTTATAGATATTTACAAATATCTTAATATCTATAAATATTTATAGATATACTTTGGAATGTAGACAGATCAATTCAGATGTTTTTTCTACTATTTGAAAAAGGAAATAAGCCAATCTGCAATTGTACAGAAAAAAATAAAATCTGTAAAATCATGCACTAAAAATTAATGCAAAAAGAAATAATTTCCTAGGGAAAATTGCTAGTCAATCAGCAAAGTAGAGGCTAACTAGATAATATGCTTATGTAGGAGTAAAAGAAAAATTGATTTGAATGTCTTAATGGACCATGACCAAGTCAGCTCTCTCCATGTGCCAGTCTTCAAACAATTAGAAAATAAAAAAGTTGGATTTGGTGTTTGTTGATGCCTGAACTTCAATTTCAGCCTTGACTAATCCATAAAGTTTGTTTCCCTCTAGTTTCTCCAGGGAAAATAAAGCAGACTGATTGAATATTTTTTATCTAATCTTAACTCTTGCTTTCTCTCCAATTCAGTATTAACTAAATATGGGGTCCATGAATCAACTTCAGTGCAATCTCTCATTGTCCTTAAATTATATGCAAAATTTTATATGTTCATGCCTGTATGTTCTTTGTTCTAGGGGAAAAAAATACAGTTCACATAATTAATTAGGATACTCCCTGCCTAAATACTCTGTTTGGTTAAAATTACTTGCCATCTCACATTATAAAAATAAACTCTAGATAATGACAAATACGGGATTACTTTTTAGGCAAAATGCTTTTAATACAATCTGTTACATTAATATTTTAGGCTCTGAGTTTCAAAAACAGAAAGTTTAGCTACAATTTCAGGAAAGGAGTTTACAATCTATTTATAATTTTGTTATATTTTAATGTACTATAAATATTTAACTCAACACTTTGGACAATATAGTACACTAAAGGGAGATAAATGGTCCATGTAATTAGCTATTACTTCTTTTAGAATAATGTAGTATCATATTTTTTAATTTACTGACAATAGGTTTGTGTTTGGTGATCCAAAACTCTTATTTTCCTTATTTATGAGATATGCACCCCAACACACACACACACACACTCACACACACACACACACACACAGACACATTAGTCATTTTGAAAGAAGAAATGAATGATAAATGTTAAATAAGTTGGATACCCTTTTGGTCATGACTTTTAATCAAATAGTTTAATTTATTTGTTCTATTTGTTTAACCAAAGCCCCAAATAACCTTTAAATATATTGATTTGTTTTGCTGATAATTTATTTAAAGGGTATTCTTTCAAACTAATGAAACCAGTGTTAAGTTTAAAGCATTTTTATTAAAACTAGGGACTAACATAAATTGAGACAGGTAGAAAAATCAAGCTAGCAATATAAAATCACTACTGATAGGCTGTTATACCTATGCTGAAAAAGATAAGTGATTAAGTCATTAACATTTTCATAGGATAATAATTCAATTTACACTATAGTCTTCAGTCAATTAGTTCCTCAATTACCCACAGAGAATTCATAGTTGCTTTATGATCTCTTAAATCATTTAAATGTTCATGTTTAATGTTTACATATATGATATTTTGTTCAATGCTGAACACATTTTAATATCCAGTTTAATTAAAAATGATATGTCAATACATTCAATTAAAAAAAACAACACTGGTAAACATTAGTAAGCAAACCAACTCATGTGAATGATCTTGTGTGGATAGATACTTTCTGAAGTGTTGGTTTACCAGATTTCTCTGTGATAAATTGAAAGCTAAGTAATCAATCTAAAAGGATGGCAAACACATACCTCAATTGTATAACTACATAACTAGATTCAATGCTTAAACAGATGAGCAATTCCCTATTTCTTCCAGAAAACTAAATAACTAAAGTGTGTGTGTGCCTGTGACAGTGAAACTGATTAATTTACAGATAATAGGATAAAATTATAATAAGCAAAAACTATTTTCTGATTGCAGCTATTTTTATGTCACACTTAATTGCTCACGACATAAAGTTTCCATTTCTTCTATCAGACTCACGATGCTAAAAAACTGGATTACTACAACCACTCACGTGGCCAAATATTGGTTGTCATAACACACGTCAAAGAAGCAAATGTTGAAACTGACTGACTAGTAAAGCATGGACAAGAGAATGTGACAAAGAGAGATCAGAGAATTTGTATATACAACTAAAGAAAAATAAGGAAAAAATCTCACAAAAGTAAAATGTGAAAATAAGCTATTGAATATCTAGTAGTAGAAAGACAAAATACATAGAATACACAGCACACATTGTTTCTAATTAAGGAGATATGATTACATGATAACAATAAAGTAGAATAAATCAACAGTTATGTTTTATATTGGTTTATGATATTCCTTAATATGAATTATTAGTATTAGTTTTTGCTTTCATTCTAAAATCATTCAAGTAATTCACACTATCCTTTGAAAATGCTATAAAGTAATTTATCTTTAGAATAATTTGATTCAAAGGAAAATTTAGATTTGGTTATTATAGTGTAAAGCCATAATGAGTTACTTCTCTGGCCTTGAATAGGACTGAGTGATAACTGTCAGAGGCATTTCTATCTATAAATTAAATGGGATTATAATGATGCTGAAATAAAATCATTCATGCAGGGTCTTGTTTCCTAAACAGTACTCCAAGCTGAGGAGTAGTGTCACATGTATATTACTGTTATGTCTGCAGTTCTGGGAGATAACGCCTTTGAGTGTAATTCATGGTGTGTTTTAGGATGTAGAAGCAATAAAATATTGATCATCAGCATGTCCAGACATTATTCAGAAGATTAAATCAATGTATGAGATGCAATAAATTATAAACCAGTGACCTTCCAACGGCCCAAAGTAATTCCATTGCATATCTAGGGCTCCAGATGAAACCCAAGTTACTAAATATCAGATATTGAAACAAAATATAGTTTTGAGCTCAAATTATGTAGTAAGTTATTTGGGGGGCATTGCCTTATAAATATATTGTCAATTTTTGATAGCAGATATATGAAGTTTATAGATTTTTTTAAGATGAACATATATTTAACCCCAAAGGGAAAATAAAGCTAATAAATTCACATTTTAAATATACCAATTTGTGTGATTCATATTCAACTAGCAAATTTATAAAACAAAACCATTTTCTAAAAAAAAATCAAATGAAAGGAAACAATTGATTTAAAAATACATTGCTATTATTTTCATTTTTGATTTAAAAATATATTGCTCTTATATTCAATGCAAAAATTGAAAGAATGGCATTTAGTTTTAAGAAAATAAAGTGATATAAATGCTTCCTACATATTTTGATTAAGTGCAAATTAAAGTTTAAATTTGTTCATTACACAGTAGACTGGTTTAAATTATAATTAATACACATGTCTATGTGCTATATGCTAAATTACCAACCCTAAGAGGAAGGAAAGTTTATTTAACATCTAGGAAGTTAACAACACTATGATATATGAAGATATACAATTTATTAAATATTCTGAAAACTTATAGAAAGTATTTTTCTAGTCTTTCCACTTTTAACAGAATTTTTCTGAGCCATGTATATTTCTACCAGAGATTAAATGACTCAATAAAAATTTCCAGGTCAAAGAAAAAAAGTAGGTGAAATTGAAGAAAAACATTTTAATATAAATGTAAAATTGTCTAGTAAAACGTGTTACACTGATTTTAAAGTCATTCTTGATTACAGGGAAAATGATTTATAAAAGGTATTAAATACCATTTGTAAATATTAAAAAGCTTTATTAGAAATAATGTGATACCTCAAAAAGACTAAATATGCACTATTCAATGAAAAATAATACTGTCTGTAAGTATGTGTATTTTAATTTAATCATAACAGGACACTTTTCTGATTATATGAAAGCCTTAATTTGGTGCATGCAATTATAAATAATAAACTAAATATTCATGATACATAATGATAAAAAATGTTAGTTATAGCTGCATGATTCATATCTCAACATTACTATGCTTAAATTTTTAAAAAGACGGAGAAAATATATGATTAGGTAATGCAAATTTATTTAATAAAAATTATTATCCATTTATAAAATTTTAGCTAAAACTATTGGAATTTTCAAAAAGTTCTTACATGGCATCAAAGGGGTAAAAGCATGGCATTCTGAAATGTTAGAATTCAACCTTAAAACAATCTAAAGTATTTTATGGCATGTATATACGATATTCTTAATATAATAATCATTGTCAAGCTAAGAAAGAAGTAGTAAAACAAAAGAGTGAAACTTAGAAACACAAAAGTAGGTTCTTAAGCAAGAAAAACACAAATCAAGAAAATGTGGTTAAAAACCTGAAACATATAAGATATGGATTAATTCCAGGGAGACTTTCACTTGCAACTTTTCTCATACTCTGTGTAGACCATGTTCTATCCTACCTGCAATTAGACATATCAAAAAGTTGGGAACGTCCTGTGTTACACACAGTGAGGTTGAAGGACAGGCAGGCAAGGCACCGGCAATATCATCATGGACTTTGGAGTCAGACAATCCCAGATTGGTTCAAATTATGGTTCTGTAATTGTTAAATGGAACAAATTCTTTTTTCACGAACACTTTTCAAGGATTGAATGCAATTAGTGCGGAGAAGAGCACATAGTTAGAGCTCAATGAATGTCATCCATTGTCTATACAAGTATTATTTGTTATCCAGAAATTAAAGATACAGTAAGCCAGATATATTGCATTTGTATTGATATTTATTATTAATTTGTTAAAGTTTGTTTATAAAATATATACTCAACTGCCAGTGGCTAAACACTGTAACAAGAAAGATAGATTACTCATGCAAATACTGTTATGGAAAAATTCCACAAAGTCATCCTTTAATTAAACTATACATGTAAAATTATTGCTAGCTTAAAAAACATAGCAAATTATCAACACATTGAATCAGATTTAGCTTGATTTCAGATTATGTTTAATATAGTTCCTTTTATTTTTTCAAACCCCCTAAATAATCTGTTAGTCATCTCATTAAAATTATCTTAAATTTTCATTAAATAATTGCCAAAATATCTGTTTTGATCAATCAAAAACTCAAACTATAATAATTTAACACATATTATAGAGTAAAGTTTACTGAATAAATGCCAGAAGAAGATCAACATATTGTCAAATATGCTATGGAATTTGGCTTCGTTGTTTAACCTATCATGAATATATAATACACATATATGTGTGTATATACAGTGGGGCCTTGACTTACGAGTGTCCCGACTAACCAGTTTTTCGAGATACGAGCAGTCTCTCAGCCGATTTTTTGCTTTGAGTTGAGAGCTAAAATTCAGGTTACGAGCCAGCTTCAGATACCCAACCGCTAGTTGGTGCAGCAAACGTCACAGTGAATGCCACAACATCAGCCCAGCATCACGTGTCTCACTCGTTCACTTTTTGATTTGACATATGAGTAATTTGAGTTACGAGCTCCGTCACAGAACGAATTAAACTCGTAAGTCAAGGCCCCACTGTATAATGTAATATATTTGATAAATATTACATATCCTCTCTAATAAAAGGATAATATGCAAATTAACCATCACTCTGTAACAAATATGGCAGTGCCCATAGTGGCTGGGGCGGGAGGCTGGCGGCGTCGCCCAGGCTACACAAGCCCACTGTCCGGGGACCTGGCTGCGTGGAGGAGGGGAATGGTCTCTGGCCAGAGGCTGGGGTGCAGGATGCTGGTGTTCCAGGCCGGGCTGAGGGACCAGCCCTCCTATCCCCCACCGACCCCCCCTGTGCACGAATTTCGTGCACTGGGCCTCTAATCTCATATAATAAAAGGCTAATATGCAAATTGTTCCCTTGAAAGGGAGTTCAACCAGGAGTTCAGCCTGGGGGCAGAGCTGGCCGGCCAACTGCTTTCACTTCCTTTCCCTGGCCTGATTGGCCCCAATTGTGGCAGGCCGCCTGGACCACACCCGTGCATGAATTCATGCACTGGGCCTCTAGTATTTATAATAAATATATATATTATGCAGTGATACCAAACACAAATTGGGACTATCCAGGGAAACCTAATATAGTCTATTGTTTCCACTGAGTCTATGCATTTTCTGTACTCAAAGAAGTGTATAATAGAGACTTTCAACTTTTCTTTTTTCCAATTAATTCATGCATTTAGATACATTCTTTTATACATATTACTAGATATCTGTTTTTCTGTTTTGTGAACTAGATTATTTTTGGCCTTTATTGAAATTTGATTTCTCTAGTAATTTCAACTATTCTAATTCATTACCATGCTTTTACTTTAAATTCAATTTTCTTCCTGTTCTTAAAGTCACATTCAATTAAAAGTTACTATTAATTTATTGTCTAATTCTTATAAGTAATAGTGTCATGAAAATTTAATTAAGTGGCAATTTTATCTATCAAACAATGATTGTAGTAATTTTTACTTTAACTTTTTATTATCCACTTTAATTAATCAGATTGCATATATAGATCAAAGTTCCTCCAATACTGTGCTTTGTTCCTTTCGATTAATAATTTATTTCAGATTAGTGTGTCTGCCACTTTTACATCAAATTAGCCTGCCAATGTCTCCCACATAATATATTTAACTGAATAAATACCATTTTTGATAGACTGTAGTTTTTTTTTTTTTTCATCCACTGAAGTCAAAGTTTATTATGACATAGCATAAGAGTAATCAAAGATTGTTTCAATAACTGAACTCCTCCCAAGTCCATAATGGACTAAACACACACACAAACTGGTACACATTAAAAACAGAAAAGATAAATCTTTTAGTTACTAGACAGAAATTGATTAAACTTTGCCGTGGTGAATTCTAGTCAGCATTTCAATGTTTCATTATTTGCTTCCCTTGTTTCTTTAGACTAGTAATTTTCAAATATTTTCTGCAACCAGCACATATTTGTGTATTGGTGTGATTTTAAAAAGAGGAAATGCAAAGAAACAAATAATATGAGTCTATAGTTTTATTGGTGTAAAGTATTTCACTAAAACAGTACAAAAATATAAAAGCCCTTCTATAACCAAGATACCAAAATTAAGTAAATAAATAAATAAATGTTAACTGTGGGTATCCTTCAGTTTGCTTCATGGCATGCTTTCAAAAATTAGAATTTTTAGTGACATAATTGAGGGCTTTAAAATACTCATCATGCCACACAACCCAGTAATAATTATAACAAAATCACCATTTTAGTCTAAGCATATGTCATAGTGTCTATTAAAAACATTCAAAATTATCACATTGATCCATTGTTTGCCCTGAAGTATTATGTCACTGTTTGAATAGAACTAACCATTGTGACTCACATTTTATATATTTACATAGCAAATTCTTAGATACTCTGTTGAACTTGAATTCCTTTTTGGTTTAGGTTGTATAGATGTTGTGTCACATCTGTTGTCATAGCAAATTATAATGTCTCTAGACTGATTCATTTTTTCTTCTCAAAGAATAGTGTATCTATATCACACATTGAATAGTCTGTTGGGACATCAGAGATGGGTTCAAAACACTGTGCAAAAATCACTGTTCTGAAAAAGTAAGTAATTATTCTCACATCCATTATCCACATTGAAATCTACTTTTTAATGCCATTGTGTTTTATCTTCTAACTACTCCATGAATCTGAAACAACTCTCCTTTCGAAACATTTGTGGTTTCAGTCATGGACAACATCATCTAGCATAAAACTACCTGGTAACCTTTCACTCATCTACATATTTCCTGTCCCCTTCATATTTATAAAAACTCACTAGCAATACATACCTTTCAAATAATAGTGACTACTCTTTATTGAGTGCCTCCTACAGTTGAGGTAATTATATTAGACTAGAGGCCTGGTGCACAGGATTCGTGCACTAATGGGGTGTGGGGCCTGCGTGGATCAGCCTGCTGTGGGAGCGCCGCTCATCCCAGTCAGCTGTGAGGCTGTGGACTTGCCCTCTGAGCAGCTGCTCCCTGATCCAGCATCTTTCATGGAGCGGAGCGCTCCCCTCTCCAGGGGACACAGTCAGGGATAGGCCCAGGGACAATAGCACTGAGAGGCGGCGGAGTAGGCCTCAGTACCACAGTGGCCACGAATCTGCCTCCCAGCTCCTGGGATCAGCTCTGTGAGCCCAGCGGTGGCACTGTGCAGCCTGTGGGTGTCCAGAGGACATGGCAGGGAACAAGGCGGAGGAGCCTGAGGTGAGGAAGTGATGACTGCAATGTGGGTTCCTACTCATCAGCCCGGGGTTTGCTGTGGGAACAGCCTCTCATCCCGATCAGCTGAGCAGCACTCCTACTGTGGTAGCACATTGACCACCAGGGGGCAGCTCCTGTGTTGAGCATCTTCCCCCTGGTGGTCAGTGAAATGTCAAAGCGACTGGTCAACTGGTTGTTCTGGTTTTACTGCCATTCGGTTGCTGGGCTTTTATTATACAGGATACTTGACAGTTTTTATGTAATTGTTACGAACACACCACAAGCTAAATATTGTTGCCTTTAAAAAAATTCCAAACCAAACCAAGCAAACAAATTAAAAACAACCACCATGTGTGAGCTTCCCAAGTTCTCACATCTCAAAAATAATCCAAGTAAGTTTAACATTAAAGCCAATGCATTTACTTAATATTGTCCAACTTATTTGCAATAATTAAATCTATTAAAATGGCTGATTCCTATTGCACTTGAGAAAAGCTTACTAAAATAAAATAGAAAAAAAATACGACTCATTTTTAAAGAGGCACATGATAGAAATAGTAAGAAAGTGAAATGACAGATTAATTTTAAAGCTTATCCTTAAAACTTAAATAAACCCTTCACTGTGCGAATAGTAAAAATCAACTTAAAGACCTCCCCAGAGTATGAGGAGCTGCTGTGTCCTACCAGAGAACATCAGACAATTGACCCACAAGAATTAGCTGCACCAAAATAACACTTATGAATTGGTCCTCGGATCCCCAGTAAACTGCTTTAAACAACTATTTTTCCTTTCAATATGAATTGTCTCTGGTCGGCTTTTTCAATTTTGATTTTATTTATCCTGTGTTCAGCTGCATTTAATATTTTAAGATGCCAAAAATTCATTTTGTGTTTAGAAAATCATTTCAAATTATCATGAAAAGTAAATATTAATCTAAATAAGATTCACAAAAATAATTTAATATTATCATTTCACATTTTATTTTCTGATTGTATAGATGAGTGCTACAGAAGATATTCTTTCCAATATTATTTCTTGAAACTTAAGACATTTTAAGGAAACTATTATTCGAAATATTTAAAGTTTCTTATGTAATGAGGATGATGTCACAGATTTGAAACTTTTAGTAGAAAATCTAGGTGACCTTACAACATCAAGCTTATGTTCCATAAAAGAAAAAAATTTGATAAGCCACACTTCATTAAAATTAAAAAAAGTCTGCTTTGCCAAAGACACTATAAGGAGAATGAATACATATGACAAACTAAAAGTAAATATTTGAAAAATATGTATATGATAAAGGATTCAAATCCAAATATATATAAAGCAGTCTTAAAATACAATCCAAAACAAACAGCCAATCCAATTAAAATCTGGGTAAAAGATCTGAATGTACACCTCACTAACAGAAAAATGTAAATAGAAAATAAGCATACAAAAAGATGCTCAATATTTTTCTAGGAAATTTGACAGTAAAATAACATTTAGATATCATTGCATTACTATTGCAATGGCTAAAATGCAAAGAATGACAGCACCAAATGCACACAAAAATATAAAGCTATAGGAACTTTCGTTCATTGCTGGTAGGAAAGAAAAATGGTGCATAAAATGTTTGGCTATGACTCTGGAGAAGATGGCGGCAGACAGGACAATGGGGAGGGAAAGAGTGTGAGGGAGGGAGGGAGTGAAAGGGAAATGTATGGACGTGTGTAGTGTGTGTGTGTGTGTGTGTGTGTGTGTGTGTGTGTGTGAGTGAGGGACAGTTAGATCCTGCAGAACTTTTGGAGGCTGGTGGACTGGGTTCTCTTAAGCAGGGAGCCCCCGCTACCACTGAAAGCACTCCCAGGTGGCTGGTGCTGGCACAGAAACCATGCCATATTGAAGGGAAGAGTTGCTGTGACTAGGAGCCCAGCCTCACCACCACCCATACTGGCATCAGACACCACCCGGGACCCTACATTCACTCTGGCCAAAGACCTGTTACTGCAGCTGCAAACTCTTGGACACCAAGACTCCAGCCACAGGCTACTGTAAGTCCCGGAGTGCATGACCCTACCCACAACTCGCTGCCATAGCACAAGCCCTGCACATCCTGGCACCTGTGCTCTCTGGTGACTCTTGGAGCATGCAAACCTCCTGCCAATGCCCCCCTTCCTCCACCGCAGCCACAGGAATCATGCATCCTGGTACCTGGGCACTTTGATGACTCTTGAGGTCTGTGACCCTCCTGCCAAGACCTCTGCTTCAGCCACAGGCTCTGTGTGACTCAGGGCATGGATCATCCCATGATGGCAAAAATGGGGATACAGAGAAAAACCCCCAAAAGAAAGAAAATAATTCACCAGAAAAGGAACCTAATGAAATGGAGTAATGCAATATGTCAGAAAAAGAATTCAGAGTAAGTGTCAGACAGTTTACAAACTGGATGGATGAGAAAATCAACAACTTATGTGAGAATCAAGAGGAAATACAAAAATGATATAGATACAATAAAAAACATAATGAAGGTTTCAACAATAGACAAGAAGAAATGGAGGACCTAATTAGTGAGTTAGAAGATAGGGCAGAAAAACACACACAATCTGAAAAGCAATTGGAGAAAAAAATTACAAAGCAGGAGAAGAACCTATGGAAACTTTGGGACAACATGAAAAGAAGTAATGTACGCATAAGAGGGGTGCAAGAAGAACAAGAAGAGCAGCAAAGATTAGAGAACCTATTTGAAGAAATAATGACAGAAAACTTCCCTGATATGAGGAAAGAAAAAGGCACACAAGCACAGAGAGTCCCAAACAAGATGAACCTAAAAAGACCCACACCAAGACACATCATAATTACAATGGCAAATATTAATAACAAAGAGAGAATCTTAAGGGCTGCAAGAGAGAGATAGTTACCTACAAAGGATCTGCCATTAGATTATCAAATTATTTCTCAACAGAAACACATCAGGCCAGATGGGAATGAGATGAAGTATACAAAATTATGCAAAGCAAGGGATTGAATTCAAGAATACTCTATCCAGCAAGGCTATCATTCAAAATTGAAGGGGAAATCAGGAGCTTCACAGGCCAAAACGGGGCTAAGAGAGCTTATCAATACCAAGCCAGCAATGCAAGAAATGCTAGAAGGACTGTTGTAAAAAGAAGAAAAAGAAAGGGAAGATGAAAAACAGGCATAAAGGATAAAAATGGCTATAAACAAATACCTATTAATAATAACCTTAAATGTAAATGGAATACTAGTAAATGCTCCAATCAAAATACATGGAGTGGATTTATGGATAAGAAAACAGGACTGATATATATGCTGTCTACAAGAGACCCACCTCAGAACCAAAGACTCACAAAGACTGAAAATGAAAGGATGGAAAAAGATTTTTTAGGCAATTGGAAATGAATAAAAAGCTGGGGTAGCAATATTTATATCTGACAAAATAGACCTCAAAGTGCACACCATAACAAGAGGTAATGAATGCCACTTCATAATACTAAAGGGATTCATACAAATAAAGGATATAACCCTGGCAAACATATATGCACCCAATTCAGGAACACACAAATACATAAAAAAAAAAAACTAAAAAAAAAACTTCTGGCCGAAACCGGTTTGGCTCAGTGGATAGAGCGTCGGCTTGCAGACTGAAAGGTCCCAGGTTCGATTCCGGTCAAGGGCATGTACCTGGGTTGTGGGCACATCCCCAGTAGGAGATGTGCAGGAGGCAGCTGATCGATGTTTCTCTCTCATCGATGTTTCTAACTCTCTATCTCTCTCCCTTCCTCTCTGTAAAAAATCAATAAAATATATTAAAAAAAAAACTTCTGGAAGATATCATGGGAGAGATTAACAGCAATACAATATTAGTAGGGGGTCATTAATGCCCTGTTGACATCACCGGATTAATTCTCTGGACAGAAAATCAGCAAAGAATCAGCAATCCTAAATGACGCACTAGATCCCATGGACTTAATCGACATCTTTAGAATATCTTACCCAAAAGGTACAGAATTATACATTATTCTCAAGTGCACATGGAACATTTTCAAAGATAGACCACATATTGGGACACAAGCAAAGTCCCTTTAAATTCAAAAAGATTAAAATCATATCAATCGTCTTCTTAGTACACAACCACATATAAATCAACTACAATAAAAACAACGACAAAAATTCAAACACTTGGAGGCTAAATAACATGTTATTAAACAATGATTGGGTTACCAAAGAGATCAAAGAAGAAATACAAAACGTCTTGGAAACAAATGACAATAAAAACACAATGCAAAATCTATGGGGCACAGTGAAAGCAGTCCTGAGAGGGAAGTTCATAGCTCTACAGGCCTACCTCAAAAAACAAGAAAAAATGGTAATAAATTATCTAACTCTTGAACTTAAAGAATTACAAAGAAAGCATCAAGAAAATCCCAAAGTGAGCAGAAGAAAAGGAATAATAAAGATCAGAGCGGAAATAAATGACATAGAGACAAAAAAAAAAATACAAAATATCAATAAAACCAAGAGCTGGTTCTTTGAAAAGATAAACGATATTGATGAACCTCTAGCCAGGCTCAACAAGAAGCAAAGAGCGAGGACCCAAATAAACAAAATTAGACATGAAAAAGGTGAAATACCAACAGACCCCAGAGAAATACAAAGTATTAAAAAAAATACTATGAACAACTCTATTCCAACAAACTGGTCAATCTAGAAGAAATGAATATATTCCTAGAAAAATATGACCTTCCAAAACTCAATCATGAAGAGTAAAAAAATATGAATAGGCTGATAACTATTGAGGAAACTGAAGGAGTCAAAAAACACCTATCAAACAAAAGCCCTGGGCCAGAGATCTTAAAAGGGGAGTTTTGCCAAACATTCAAAGAAGCACTAAAACCTATTCTCCTCAGACTATTTTTAAAAATTCAAGAGAAAGGCACACTTCAAGCTCTTTCTATGAAGCCAGCATTACCCTAATCCCAAAACCACATAAAGACACTACAAAGAAAGAGAATTACAGGCCAAAATCCCTGATGAAAATAGACGCTAAAATCTTCAACAAAATTCTAGCTAATCAGATCCAGCATTACATTAGAAAGATCACAAACTATGACCTAGTGAGATTTATATGACAAACCTACAGCCAACATCATACTCAATGGGCAAAATTTAAAACCATTTCCCCTAAGAACAGGAACAAGATAGGGATGCCCACTCTCACCACTCCTGTTTGACATAGTACTGGAAATGCTAGCCATAGTGATCAGACAAGAAGAAGAAATAAAAAGCATCCAAATTGGAAAAGAAGAGGTAAAATTGTCATTATTTGCAGATGACATGATACTGTACAAAAAAACCCCTAAAGACTGCATCAAAAAATTACTAGGTTTAATAAATGAATGTGGCAATGTAGCAGGATACAAAATTAACACCCAGAAGTCATGGCATTTTTATGCAGCAATAATAAACTCACAGAAACAAGAACCCTCCCTCCCCCCCCCCCCCCCGCAAATACCATTTACCATTGCACCAAAAAATATAAGATTCCTAGGAGTAAACTTAACTAAGGAGGTAAAAAACCTGTATTCCAAAAACTATAGGGCATTGAAAAAAAGACATAGAGGAAAAGATAAACAAATTGAAGAATATACCCTATTCATGGATTGGTAGAATCAACATCATTAAAAGTATGTACATTTTACTATACAAGGCAATCTATAGATTGAATGAAATCCCCATTAAAATACCAATGGCATATTTCACAGTCCAAGAAGAAACTCACCAAATATTCATACAGAATAAAAATAAAAGACCACGAACAGCCGCATCAATCTTGAGAAAGAACAGTTGGAGGGATCACAATATAAGATATCAAGCTATATTGCAAAGCCACTGTTCTCAAACTGCCTAGTGCTGGCACAAGAACAGACATATAGACCAATCTAAAAGAACAGAGAATCCAGAAATCGACCCAAGCCATTATCCTCAATATTTGACAAAGCAGGCAAGAACATACAATGGAGTCAATACAGTCTCTTCAATAAATGGTGTTGGGAAAATTAGACAGATACATGCCAAAAAAAAAAAAAAGAAAGAAAAGAAACTAGACCACCAACTTACACTATGCACAAAATAAAATAAAAATGGATAAAGGATTTAAACATAAGACAGGAAACCATAAAAATTTTAGAAGAATCCATAGGCAGCAAAATATCAGACATATGCCCTAGCAGTATCTTTACTGATACAGCTCCTAGGGCAATGGAGACTAAGGAGAAAATAAACAAATGGGACTACATCAAAATAAAAGTTTCTTCACAGCAAAAGAAACCATCAACAAAACAACAAGAAAGCCCACTGCATGGGAGAACATATTTGCCAATGTTATATCTGATAAGGGCCTAATCTCCAAAATTTATACGGAACTCATACATCTTAAAAAAGGATAAACAATTCAATAAAAAAATGGGCAGAGGACTTAAATAGACACTTTTTGAAAGTGGACATACAGAAGGCATATGAAAACATGCTCAAAGTCACTAATAATCCGACAAATGCAAATCAAAACAACAACGATATATCATCCCACACCTATCAGTATGGGTATCATCAATGAATCGACAAATGACAAGGGCTGGCGAGGATGTGGAGTAAAAGTAATCCTTGTGCATTGCTGATGGGAATGCAGACTGGTGCAGCCACTGTGAAAAACAATATTGAATTTCCTCAAAAAATTATAAATGGAACTGCCATTTGACCCAGTAATCCCACTTCTAGGAATATATCCCAAGAAATCAGAAACACCAATCAGAAAGAACATATGCACCCCCATGTTCATAGCAGAACAATTTACAATATCTAAGATTTGGAAACAGCCTAAGTGCCCATCAGCAGATGAGTGGATTAAAACGGTGTGGTACATCTGCACGATGGAATACTTTGCTGCTGTAAAAAAGAAAGAACTCTTACCGTTTGCAACAGCATGGATGGAACTGGAGAGCATTAGACTAAGGAAAATAATCCAGTTGGAGAAAGATAAATATCACATGATCTCACTCATTTGTGGAATATACTGAACAACCTAAACTAATGAACAAAAGATAGATACAGAGACAGGGTAGCATCAAACAGACTGTCAAACTTCAGAGGGAAGGCAGGGGAGGGTGAGAGGGGGTAAGAGATTGACCAAAGGACTTGTATGCATGCATATAAGCATAACCAATAGACACAGGCATTAGGGGGTGAGGGCAAGTGCTGGGGGATGGGGGTTGCGGGGAGAGCTCAATGGGTGGGAAAGGCAACATATGTAATACTATATGTAATACTTTAAACCATAAAGAATTTAAAAATTAAGAAAAAAATTGGCAGTTTCTTACAAAGTGAATCTTATTATTACCATAAAAGTTCTTTGGTGGAAAATTACAATAAATTTATAGTTCTGAGAGAACTATGCCAAAATTGGATTCAATTATTTGTTTCACTTCATTGGGGAATTCATTCAGTGAATAAATCAATATATTAGTTACAGGTTGATTAAAGAGTAAAATTTGCTTCTAATCAATATAGCCAATTTTTATTACTTCCATCATTTAATTAGTAAATACCTAGCAACTACTACTCTCAACCACTTACATGATTAAGTTTTAGTATACTTTTGAAAGTATTTAGAATCTAGGAAACACTTGTGGAAAGAGCATACTATCTACTGAAACTTTTTTTTTTCTACCTACGAACTTCTGTGTGGAAAAAATATAACTACATAATAAAAAATACAGATTAATTTCAGCACTGTGCATGTTACTTAGGAATTTCTACTACCTAGATGGTGAGAGATCCCAAGTAAGTATGCTTAGTTTTCTGATGAACAGATGTCTAAACCCGAGATAGACTCTTCCATTTAGAAGGAAAAAAAAAGAGCCTTTAAATGTATAAACTGTAATTATATTTGTCTTCACATTATTGTATATTTTTCTTTACATGAACAATGTATTGCCTTATACTTGTGCTCTATTAAGGAGAGTTGGTGGCCAGTGGATAGGTGTGCCTTTACATAAAATAGCTATGAAGAACCTAAGATATCTGTCAGGCTCGATTTCCTTCCATATATCACATTTCATTTATTCAGACTGATTTGTCCCCATATTCTGACTCTGTGTTCTTACATTAATGGAATCGCACAATCGCTATGAGGCAGACAGCAGTTTTGATGTAATTGTCATTGACTGTGATCTGATTACTTGGTCATAACTGTTCATATTGTTGTAATTTCAGTTGAATTATGTGCATTATGGGGACACACATGTGGAGTTGTCATTTAAAATGTCTTCCATGAGTCTGCTATGATTCCACTGTCAAGTTGTTATTATTATTTGAATTTTAGAAAAATAATTTCAGGCATAGATTTGACATTATTGAAGGAAATATTTATTGTTGAAAGAATGGCTACATTTATATATATACATATATATATGGAGCAAAAATTAAAGTACTCAAACAGACACACTTAGGTAGAAGAAGATGCTTACTTCTTGATAAATTTCAAAATTATTGTTTGTTACCCACAAAACTAGATTCAAGAGAAAGTCTCTACTTCTTATAAAGGAATAAAAAAATTTTTAAAGCATTAAAAAGTTAGTCTGATTAGTCCATCACACAGAACAAAACTTAAATAATTGTTTATGTCTTAATTGGTAGTTATAATTTTTCTTAGCCCTACATAATAATGCATCTTACTGCAATCATTGTCACCTTATATTTTGTGAAATTCAGTCTATTTAAAGAAAATGAAATTAGCTATAAATTGCTAAAGAGAAGAAAAACTCCTATTCTACCATTATTTAAAAATCACAATTTTGTGATCATATTAGAAAATAAATATAAAAATATATGCAATTTAAGAGATAAGAAGTTATTGGAGTCATGAAGTTATCAGGAAATTCTATGACCTATTGAGTAATGACATATCACAAACATGAAAGGCAACATAGAATGCTTATAGTAATAGTTATGATGTCTTTATGATTTTTTAAAAATATATTTTATTGATTTTTCACAGAGAGGAAGGGAGAGGGAAAGAGAGTTAGAAACATCCATGAGAGAGAAACATTGACCAGCTGCCTCTTGCACACCCCCTACTGGGGATGTGCCCGCAACCAAGGAACATGCCCTTGACCGGAATTGAACCTGGGACCCTTGAGTCCGCAGGCCAATGCTCTATCCACTGAGCCAAACCGGTTAGGGCTATGTCTTTATGATTTTAATTGAATTCCCTGTCAAGCTATGAATCTATGCATTAAAATAAAGGTGAAAGACCATTTAGATAGAAAACTAAGAAACTATATTATATATTTCTACAGAATTATGTTCATAAATAAAAAATTCAGTAAACTGT
Source organism: Myotis daubentonii (assembly GCF_963259705.1). Lineage (NCBI taxonomy): Eukaryota > Metazoa > Chordata > Mammalia > Chiroptera > Vespertilionidae > Myotis > Myotis daubentonii. The sequence goes on along the minus strand of NC_081842.1, from coordinate 97,680,783 downwards.
GTTGATACATCATCCTAGAACCCTGGTAATTTAGAGAATGAGTATCAACATTGATGGAAAAAATGCTATGTCATGATAAATCTTACCTTACTTTTAAGAACATAAAAAATATTGTAACCTCTATATCAGTCTATATATATTAACCAGACATATAAGGATAATTTAAAGTAATAAACACAAATAATTTTATGCATAAATGTATACTTAAATGTATGTGCAAATATAACTATTATGTCTGCATATATATGTATGTATATATGTACATTGTGACACTCCTTTTATATACATATATATAGTCATGTATTTTAAAATGTGCACAATAGATTTTGTTATGGTTTTTATTTTTTTGTTTGTTGGTTTTTTTTTGGCTTTTAAGCCCCACATGTATTGAACTTTACATGGTAAATTACTCATAAATTATTTGTATTTTTAAAGTCCAAAATACCAATTTTTTAAATAATTATTAAATCAAAGGTGGAAATCATTTTCAAAACAATGCTCCCACAAAAACATGGTGGAAGCACTGTATCTGTTTATACAACAAAGGACTCAGATCAGGCACATAGAGGAAAGCTGTGAATAAAAAGAGAGAATAAATGAATGCTCACTAGGAAATCTGGGGGAAAATAGTTGAATGAAGTAATGACAATTTCTCAGGCAAATAGGGAATTTTTTATGAAAGGCTTTCTTGACCCTCAGGCACAATTACAACAGCTGAACCATATAACCTCTATCAGTCATAATCTAGAATAGCACCTCTATCTATTAACGGAGCAATAGAGGAGCAAAAATGACAGACCATTCCATATGAGGCACTCTGTTTGTTTCAATGCATTCTGATGGCTTAATTAGGTGGAAAGTGTGGCACATGGGGGTTTTCAAGCCCTTTTCATCACAAAGGCCATATCATCAAAGCAGAGGGTTCTGGGCTCTACAGCCAGATTACAAACAGGAGTTTCTTCATTGATTGTCTTGTTGCTGATTGTGTTCGTGCTTAGTTTGCCTCCATCTACTTAACAATTAGATAAACTCCCACGCTAGTAGACCCAGGCTAATAAAGAGCCATGAAATGAAGAACAGCTGGCGATTTCTCCAGTTATTAAGACCTCATCGACAACTGAGTGATATTCTCTGGAAATTAAGGAATGTGTATTTTCACTATAAGTGTTTGTTCTCTTTCAAGACTTGACACTTCTATCAATGGGATTTCCAACCTTTTTAACACCAACAAACATACAAATGTGTCAAAAAGTTAAACCAAGTTCACAGCACAATGGCAAGTGACATGTAATAATCCAAGAATTTTAAATATGTGTTTATGTCAGTAAAGGAATATGAGAGAAAAGTTTGAGAAACTCAATTACACTAAGAGAATAAATCATATATACCAGATATTTTAATAGCTATTTACTTCAGAAATTGGTTTTATTATTAATCTCATGAGTACTAACTTTAACTTGGTTAATTGTCCAGAAAAATTTGATTGGTGTTAATATATATACAAGAAACAATAGCAAGGAATGTCTGTATATATGCATACATATAAAAATAACTCATATATGCATATACACACATATATACATACATGTGCATAATGGATACATATGAATAGTGTATTTAAATAACATATTTAATTTTTAAACTTTTTCCCGGCAAAAACCATAAAACAAATATTAGTCCTAAAACCAAAAAGAAGTGTACTATTATGCTTATATATTTTCTACTTGATCTTTTAAAATAATTACATATTGTAAATCTTATATTAATAAATACACATTAAATCAAAATCATAATGTGGCAAGCTATGTCTGCTAGTTTTCATTAACTATGTCACCATTGGTCCATCCTTCACCAATGAATCTTAGTATTATTCTTGAGTCTTCTCTCTCATTTTTCTCATTCCACCATTACCTAGTATTGCTGATTTTGTATATTTTCAATCCTGTTTCTACCATTTCTATTTCCCCTTCTATGATGAGGCCTCCGCTATATTTTTCTGTTCCTCTCAATAGTTTATTCATTTATCAGTAAACATTCAGGGAATGATTTCTACATACCGCTTAATCTTTTAGATATGGATAATACTTTTGAACACCTCCATTTTTCTCTCTTCTATAATAATTATAATTTAATGCAATTAGAATATTAGATGTGTAATTTGATTTTATTATTTTTCCTCCACAGAGAGAAAAAATAAGAGCACAATACTATCTTCATTCACATTATCTCCTCCAAATTTACAACACTATCATGTAATAGTACGTGTTAAATAAATATTTGTTGAGTTAATAATTAAAAATAAAAATAACACATTTCCACTGAATTATAGTTCTAAAAAATAATTTTGTTATTACTCCCTGGTTTAAACCCTCCCAAGGGCTCCCTTCTGACCACAGTTTACATTTAAAGTCTCTTAGAATGGTATAAAGAGCTCCTGAAGATATGAACTTCAAATCTGTCTCTGGACTCATCTCAGAACATTCCTTATGCACTTTTCTACTACACTAAACAAGTTGTAGTAGTCATTATTATAGTTATCAAGCTCTGTCTCTTAGTGTATGCCTGATATTATCTCCCCACTCACACCTTTTTATCCAGACAGAACTCCTAAAACTAAAACTTAAACTAAAGTGCTCAGAGTAGGTGCTTAATATATGTTAACTTGCTCACACATCTTATCTTCCTGTTTACCTGTTCTGTGAAGTTTTCCTTGATCTCCTCAAGTTGTTGCTCTAGGCTCTAATACACATTTGACAATGAGACCTACCAGCATCTATCACAGAACCTCATTCTTACTTTTATGTGCATTTTCTCTCAATAGTACTGTAGTTAGTAGCTGCCCCACTGCAAACTAGGCCAGCAACAACCATTTACAGATAATAATATTGTTATCAATGTTAATAAGAACAACTCTCATATAGAGAATCTTCTCTCTGTCCCAAGTCCTTTGTTTATTACTAAATGACACAAGCTAATTCGGACATTCTCTCTGAGGAAAAGATTGTCTGGCATAGGGAGAAAAGAAGTTTGAACCAAGGAAATACAAATAACACAAGCAGAGATACTGTTCAAACACCATTTGTGAACCAAAAGCCATCTTTTCTCCATTATAGCATTTTGATATTCTTGATGTTTACGGAATTGTCTTTCTTTCCTTCTTACCTCCCTTTCTCTTTCCCTCCCTCCCTTTCCTTTTCCCTTAGTTTCTTTTTTCCTTCCTTAGTGTCTGTGGGTCCTTTATCATTTTAGTTCAAATTAAATTGTGAACAGTAACATTCAGATAATATTGGTTTCTCTTATTTTGTGGTTTTCTTCTAGCTTAAGGCTTAAACAATTTGTAAGGCTTGCCCAGCAGGTGTGGCTCAGTGGTTGAGCATTGACCCTTGAACCACGAGGCCACTGTTGGATTTCTTGTGAAGGCACATGCCCTTGTTGCAGGCTCGATCTCCAGTGGGGGGCGTGTAGGAGGCAGCCAGTCAATTATTCTCATCATTGATGTCTCTCTCTCTCTCTCCCTCTCTCTCTCTCTCTCTCTCTCTCTCTCTCTCTCTCTCTCTTGCTCTTTCTTTCTCCCTTCCCCTTTCCGCTCTGAAATCAATAAAAATATATTTAAAAATGTATAAGACTGAGTTTTTATTATACTTTATTTGTAGTAAATATTGTTTTTAGGTATCACATTTGGGTATAACTCATAAATGTATAGTTGGTCTTTTCAAGGCTCAAACAGAGCTAACTTACTACACATGGGGCACAACCTGGGACATCAATATAGTTTGGGGACCATGAAAATATTTTAATTTGCCTTAAAATGAGAAGAAAAACTTTTAGATGCAAAGATTATATTCATGTTGATGCCAAGAGAGTTTTAAAATGAAATGTTTACTATTCTTTCATGGGGGATAACAGCAGATGAAGGCCTTACTACTTAGGGTTCCTGTAAGTCATAATGCAACCCTGGTTCTTGTTCTCTTTTTCCAGAAAATTTATATAATTGGCATATTACTCTAATTTGGATATAGATTCCCAGCTGCTTGCTGTTTGAGTTAACACTTTATTAGGACTTGGACAAAACTTAGGGTTAATTGTACTCATTAGGCCAACCTATGAATTATTTCAAGTCATTTTTATTTATATATGTTTTCACTAATCTATTTATTAGTTCAATGGCTTTTTGTCTTGAGCTAATACCTTTCATCATTTGTGAACAATTGTGTTTTTAAATCTATAAACATTACTATGAGGTAAAAACAATAAGAAATATAAGCAAAAAGCAAGCAAAATTACCAGTGGTTGCCTCAAATCTCCTCCCACAAATCCTTGCAATATATAAAACAGATATCTCCAAATACTTTAATGAAATACTTTAATAAATACTTTCTCATACAAATCTCTCCTCAGAGAATAAACATCTTGTGAATGTATGAACTATTTGTTTCGTCAACTTATACTTTGTTGAGAGCAGTGGTTCTCAGATTTTCTCTGGGAGGGTGACTGGGTACCTGTAGAAGTACGGGTTCCTGGGTTTTGAACCCAGGCTCCCTGTCTCAGGGACACTGCCAGCAGCCTTGGGAAACTTTACTTTCAACAAGCATCTAAAATGTTTCTAAAAAAAAATAATCTCTGCAAAACATGCTGAGAATTCTGTCATCAAATGGAATTGTCAAGTGGTGTGTAAAATCAAGTCACTTTTTTATAGTAATACCTCTACCAGTGCATAATTGGAAGAGTTAAGGAATGTTAATGTACTATTAAACCTAAATATTCTATTCTAATGTAGGAGACATAATGTTAAGTTTTCTTAATTAACTGACTAGTTTCTGAATAGTGAGAACAGATAAAAAATCAAACTGTTTATGAACAAGCAATCTCTATAAATTTAAATAATATGCATTTTCCTTATCATTGCCCATGGCTACAGGACTAAAGAAACTAATCACAAATAGTGACAGGAACAACATTCCTGTGGTAAAAACCTTTGAAGGATGCAGACATGCAACATTATTAGTTAAATAATATATTCCAAAAGAAACACTTAAAGATTCTATTACATTTCAATTTCAGAAATTTACTTTTATTTATTTTCGCATTATAACAAATATTTTTTTTAAATCTGAAATAATTTCTTAAATATATTCAAAATCTGCTGGACATGTGGAAACTAAATAAAATCACAGAAATAGAAATATATGTTGATTATAAGTATATACTTACTATTATTTTTAGAATTTTACATACAGAATCATTTCTTTAAAATTTTACATTTATTATTAGATGATTCAAACACAGATAACACTTAACTCCTTGCAATTTCTTTCCTTTGAAATAAGAGAAAGGTACTGAGGCAGTGTGAATGGGTAGGTGGGGAGGGTGAGCAGCAAATCATTTCAGACAATTTCACACTCAGGGCTTGTTGACATGAGGCAGGGCAAAGGAAATAACCCTGTCAGCACCTGCATCTTTAATGAAGGACAATGCTGCTGCACATTTAGAGAATAGAGAGGAAAAAATAAATCATGTTTAACTTTAAAGTGGGTTGTCAGATTTATTCAAATAGAAATACAACCTTCTATGCTTCTTCCGCCCCATAGATTTTTATTTAAAATCTTGCAGTATATACCTCAAAATCAACATTTTAACTATATATGTTCTTTAAATTTTCAATTCAATCCACTATCTGGCAAACACGTATTTTTAAAACCTATTATTTACCATTTGTCTCCCCTAGTCTTCCTGACATCTGTTGCAATCAGAGGTGGATGTTTAAAATGTAAGGTTCCTTTATAGGATAGACTGAATAAAGATGTGGCACAGCCCAGATACAGTACGCCTCGAGGCCTCAAGAGATAATCACAGTCACGTTTTAAGAGAATTTTATATGTGAATAAGGGATGAGGTAATTGACAAGAGGGATGTCTGGCAGCGGTTTTAATAATCAGGCAGGTTTGAGTTGTCTCTATAGGCAATGAAGGCAACAACTCAAGTGATTGGAGAGACCCAATCATTCCTAGAATCTACTTCTTATTCATCCCTTTTCTCCTAAAACTGACTTACAGTTTACCAAAAATAGTTTTTCTTGATTTAAAATGTACAAATAATTTCAAGTCACCACTCTGACACACCAACCACTTCACATACAATAAAATAGAACTTAAGCAGTTTTAAAAATTTATTATGCAAGGACACAAACTAGAATATAGAAAACATGAGCTGAATAACCCATCCGTTCCAGCATTATATACAAATGATGTCATAATATTGAATTACACCAAGTACCCAATTGATAGCTTGACTGAAAACCTCTTTATTATTGTGGTAATAAAATAATGTACATTATGATGGCTATTTTTATTGATCTTTATTTTATCCCCTAAGGCACTTTATTTTTTCATTTTCTGACTTTTGAAATAAATTTCTGATAAAGAACGATATTTTCTTAAGGGAAAAAGTGGAAGTAAATAAGTTGAATGAGAAATTATTTCTTTTTAACGCACTGATAATTGGGTCTTCCCATCTTTGTTCCCTCTGACCTCTGAACGAAACTCAATCCAGGTCCAGGAGCACTACTGAAAATAACAAAGCTAAAACAACAACAAAAGCATCAGACTTCACTGCATTCTGAGATGAATGTGAAGGGGAAGAGATGCTGAGGCTGATGACTCCTTTCAGCAGGTTTTCTAGTTTCCCTTGCCTGAAACCAGTGCTCCCAGATGGAGGCAGTTATGAAAATGACTCCCACTCTGCAGGTGTGCATTTTGAAAGCTAACAGCGTATTTCTTTTGACAGGCAAATTACATTAAATAATTCTTGAACTCTTGTGGTCCTGATCAAGAAAGCCATTTAACTTTATACATCTCATTTTTGAATACTCTTAGTTCTTTTTAAGGTGTAACCAGTTGATTGCCTTTGTAACCAATCTATATATTGTATTGATAAGTACATTCATATATATTGTTTTTTTTTTTTTTTTAGTTTTGAAATACTTGCATGTAAGATATTGCAGAGTTTTGTCAAATTTTGGACCTAATTGTTCCAGTTGATGTATCTTCTCTGAAATTATATAATATCTTCAATTAGAAAGGTAACTTTATATTCCATAGATAAGCTTTACAAACCTTAACTTTCATTCTTCATGAGAAAAATGTCAACTTTATATTTCAGAGATAAATTTTCTGTGGATGAAATGGTATATTTATGTTCTTCAGATAAACCTTACTCACACCCCACATCCATCCATGCATGCATTCCTTCTTCTAGATTAACATGATCAAACCATACTTGGTTATTTTGATATGATTACCTGATCAATAACTAGATCATAAACTTAATTTGTTGACTTGTAACAGTTATTAGCTTAAAATGCTACAGTTTACACCTAACTGCTAACAATTACATCTGTAAATAGATAGACCGATATAACTATATATCTACATAAGTATCTGTATCTATTTCTAAAGTCATGACTTTCAAAGCACTTTCATAGAAATATCCTCTTTATCCTGACAATTTGAAATTTTGATATTTGGTTCATTCACTAATTTTAATTATTCAACAGAGTTGTGGCAAGAGAAAGGCATATAGAAACAGGTTACAAATAAAAACTTGTACTATTTTTAATGTGTAACCAAATGAAGTTTACTATAACAGACTTTAATTTTCTGTATACTTCCACCCTATAAAATGTTTTAATAAATCCATTTGTTTGTTCACACCCCCCTTATCTTTGAGTTCCAACTGTCAATCCTAACCCAGCATGGGAAAAAGTAATTCAAGCCTCTGGATTATTTGAGAATCCTGATTGGTGTGGATACATGTGATAAGTTACACTTAGTTGCTGAATATTAAAATAAATGAAACAATAAAACAGACAAATAAAAATTAAGCTTACAGTTGGTTAATCAAAACATTGTATGCCATTCTTTTATCAATAAGTTGGCTAAATTATGATTTCACTAAATATATCCAAATACCTTCATTTTGTTCCCATAGTGTTATCTGAGGAAAGATGAAACAATTTTTGATTGTGTATCAATATGTTCTCCTATTTTCCACTATTATAACATTGGGTTTAGACTATTTCCTATTTTAAAAAGTTGAAGTAAAGCTTTTTATAGCAATGTTATTTCAGCACCATTAATAAAATAATAACCTCAAGGAACCAGGCTTTTAACTTCCCTGAAAACAATAGTAACTATGGCAGCAACAGAGCAGCTGATACATTTTTATTCTGACAGTGTTCAGCCTGTTAATTAACATGTCACTACTCTGTAGAAATTTCAGTTTTAACAGTTTCACTTTTTGATATTCCTTTTCTAAGGTACAAATATGCATTGTGACGTTGCTGTTCTTTTTATGTTACACATTGCTTCCCTACTCTAATTGTTCTTCCATTCACTTAGTTAATACAATCACTTCCTACATGTTTCAGTGACAGTGACGTTTTCTAAATTTTCTCAGTTTCTCTAGGGAATGAATAAAGTGCTCTGTATTCAAGGAAAATATTTGATGCCTGGATTTTATCAGCACACATACTTAAAAAGCCATTCACACAGACTTAAACTTCCAACCGAAAAGAACAGATCTGATTTACAATACACACGATAAAAAAGAATTTAAAGCAAAGATGAAATACTGGTCAAAGTCTGATGAAGCGAGTGCCTGGCACTTACCTGGAATGAGCTGTGACAGGAGCAGCTGTTCTTTTGACAAGCTGAGCAGTAATGTTATGACCAAAAAAGGAACATGTTTCCATTTCATCTTTGTCCCTTCCTTGCATTACACCCTGCCAGTGGCACAGACAGGTTTTATCTGTAAGGTAAACAAAACAGAAAATTATTTTCTTAATGGTTAGCCATGTTGAGATAAAGAAAATATTATTTTTTGGTGAAAAATTCTAGTTCAAATGCATTTGAATGTCATTTTTTAAATGATAAGAAGATAAATGGTTAAACTTGAATATAATTTACACAGAATACATTCTAAGATATACATTTTGAATAAATGCAGCATTTATTAATTTTGAAAATGCATTTTCACTCAGATAAAACAAATGATTTCTTCATTTTATCTGCCCTTTAGGGATACCAATTATTTGGATTTTTCACCAATTTGGTTGGAACACTCTTGTAAGGTCTAGAAAACTATGATTAGTCATTCACTGAACAAACATTTACAGATGGCTTTTCATGAGCCAGTCAGTATGCAACTTTGGGGATACAGCAAAAGACAAAAATATATATTCTCACTTCATTCAGGCACATGAATAATTTGAGGCCACTTTATATCAATTTATAAACAAATTAAAAAAAACTTGTAGATTTTCTATTCTGAAAAAGGCACTCTGTATCAATCATGATTGGCCCAAGCAACACATGACAGTGTCTTATAGGCAACAGCTCTTTAAGTCAGGGGGCCTCGGACAAGGTGATGACAAACAGCAGGTACTCGGGTGGGAGGCTGTTCAGTGTCGCCTGGGAGAACTGACCAAACTTTCTGAAGAAACAGAATTGGAGATACAAGATAATATTTTATAAGAGGAGAAGAAAATCTCTCTCTCTCTCTCTCTCTCTCTCTCTCTCTCTCTCTCTCTCTCCACACAAACACACACACAACAGTGCCCTCCCAAAATGTATACATATACATTATCAATAGTTCAATTGACGTTTCTATTTTTTTCAGATTTAACCCATTGCAATTAGCCAATTATTCCAAGTGCATACAGCATATACATTTTTGGGACACCCTGTATATAGGGAGTTTTTTGTCTAATTGATAGAGTTTTCCAGGATATGATATGATCAAAAATCAAAAAGATAAAAACAGGTTCTTAGGAGTCGCTGTGGAGTTTAATGATACATGATAATATTGTCCAGGTTACTTAGAAAATGACTCTGGTGGAAATGTGAAGTATAAAGTAATCATGAGGACACACAGCACTGGGTCATAATCATAGGGAAGAAAGGTATAATGAACCCACATCAAGGACATTGGCAAAGGAGAGGGAACAAATGATGGTGTTGAGGAGGGAGTCAGACAGGTGGCATTATACAGGTCAGTACTTTGTAGGACTTGGCAAATGATTAGATTTGGGAGACTGGAAGTGGAGAGACATTTAGTCAGTTAGTCTAAAATACATAAATAAAGCTAGCATGGTATAAAATGTAATCTGTCCCCCCAAAAAAACCAAAGTTTTACCACATATTTCTGTGATACTCAGAGTGCAATCTTGAAAAAGGATGACCGACTCCATTCTGCACCATAGGTTGATCTGCACAAATCTAGTGTCAACTTGTCTTTTTGAGCAGAGCTGCTCTTACTTTCTTATCACCGCAGAGTTAATTGCCAAGTTTTCCCTTAGCAGAGCTGCCTAATCCTCCTGCCAAACAGCTAAAGTCATCTGACCTCAAGAAAGACCTTTGAGGACTATTCCTTTACTCTTAAGAATAAGATTGCCTCCAAAAGATATCATTGGTTACTGCAAGTTCATATTTTTGATTTATCCTCCTTGTCCTGGGGCTAATGTCTTTTCAACTTTCCTTATCGTAATACATGTCACAAATGACTTTTTCTTTCATGTGTTATCTGTTTTAAGTGTCAAGTGAGAGTAGAAAGCAGATTAGATTTCAGATAAATGCACACCTAGATGGAGAGTCCTACTCTCCATTCTGTGCAGTTGTTTGCTTGTCCAGAGGCTCCTTCTCAGGACTATTCACTGACGGTTTTGGCTCAGAGTCGCATTTCTCAGTGATGTACAGATTATTAGTTCTTTCAGAGAAAATATATAAATGTACTGCATCCTAGTAATTTCTGCTTGACTGGGTTTAGATATAATAGTTGCCCGCTCTTCTTGGATTCTGCTTGCCTAGGGATTTTCCCATATTTCTCCTCACTCTACTATTGGGTTACTGTGGGCACTAGAATCAGCGAGCTTGTTTTGGAATAACCTTAGACCTCTAATTCCTTAAAATGTGCATAAATAGTTTTGTCTCAGCTTTTGATGTAAATAAAAGCACATATGAATTTAGAGACTTTATGATTTTCTCATTTATTGAAAATTTAGAATAATTTAATATTATTTGTTAAATAATACTTTAAAGTATAATTATTGAGCCTGAGTCTATTATACCTATGGTTAATTATATTTAAAAAATTTCATTAACAATTACATATAGCTAATTAGTAACAGGTAGCTGTTGAGATTAAAAAGGTCCTTATTGATCATGTACATTCTCCTTTTAAAATTGTAAAAAAAAGTTGATATAATAATTAGAAAATTCACCTAAAAAGATAAATATTTATTATAGTTGGCTGAACTCCTGCAAGTTTTATTCAAAAGAAAGATATTTATTTCAAACTTCTATAATGTTTTAGTATGAATGTCCATCACACAAATTTTTATTATCTAAGGACAAGTCTGTGAATTTACATAAATAGCTAGTAATATAACGATGTTAAGATAAGTCCCACAGATCAGAAGTGGCAGCTACCTTATTTGCTATGCACATATATCATAATACCTTGAAGTTTTTATCCTCTGAGCCCTTTCTGAAAATGAAATCTCCTTAAAGGAGGATATAAACCTAATAGCAAATACACTAGCCTCCCATTTAAAATCACACCATTTGACATATTAGCACTAGGACAATTGATTTTAATGAAGAATGGGATAGAACTAGTTTAGATGTTATCTGTGTATTACAATATAGTAAATTCAGCAACCACAAACATAACCCCAGTGAATATAAAGACACTTTTCCTCATACCCACATCTATACAGTGCTATTATCCAAGTATTAGGATGTGTATCCAGGCTCTAGATGGGTTAGTTAGATAATTGTCCTCATATGCCAAGGTTTAGGTTTGATCCCCGGCACATACAAGAATCAACAAGTGAATGCATAAAAAAATGTAATAGCAAAACAGCAAATAAATCTCTCTCTCTCACTCTCTCTCTCTCTTTCTCCTTTCTCCTTTAAATCTACATGTATAAAAGGCGAATGACTGGAATGACCAGTCGCTATAACAAGCACTGTGGCAGCCAACTGGCCTGATAAGGCCCCAATTGGCACTCACAACCGACCGCAGCCCTGACCCTGGCCTGATCCACCCCCAGTTGGCCTCCCGGACACCAATCAGGGGCAAGGTTGGCCGGCCAACCACCGGCAGCCTCTCCCCACCGCTGGCTCCACACCCAATTGGCCCAACCCACCGCATTGGGGGTGGGGCTGGCAGGCCAACCTCCCATGTCCCCTACCCTCCTCTTGCCTGGCCCAGATTGGCCCCCATCAGGGCGGGCTGGCAGGACCCCACCTGTGCACAAATTCATGTACCAAGCCTCTAGTCAATAATAATTAAAAATAATGTATAGCCATGTGGGTATGAATTAAAGAAGGTATCATGTTATGAGAATAGAAAAAAATGTTACAATATTCCCTTCCACTGTGAAATATTAGGTTGAATATTAGACTACAGAATTACTTAATTGCTTTAAAATATAATTTACTTAGGAATAATATAATTATGGAAGTAATACAGTGCAGAGTTTAAGAAGCATAGATGGTAAAACCAGGTGTTTGGGCGAATCTCAGCTCCACCACTCAGATGTTGTTTGATTTGGGGCAAACAATTTAAGCTCTCTTAGTATCATTTTTCTAAAATATAAAATGTGAATAATAATAGCCACATCAGTGGGTGAGATAATATGCATGGCATAACTATAAGTGCCTGTTCCATTGCCCGACATCTACTAATAGCATCATGACGCCAACTTCAAGAAGCATCCATTGAGGTTCCTCCAGGATGATACCGGAGCCAGTCTTGTTTTTTACTTACATGTTGCTTTACTTTTGAGTAGTGTCTGTTTTAGATTTAACTTGCAAGACATTACGAGTTTTGATTTATTTTAATGAACTTTCTTGAGATGAAATTTATATATGATCAAATAAACCCATTTAATGTATAAAGTTCAAAATTAGACAAACTCAAAGAGCTATGTAACTTCCACCCCCCAAAAAATATAAATACTTTCCCCAGGAGCTTTGGCGTTAAAAGTTAATATGCTATAAACATATGCTGTGTATGTATTTATATTGCTAATGCACATTTTCAAATAATAATAAATATAATTAATAATAAATGTAAAAGTAGGCTGGTCTACACACTGCTTTTAGGAAGATGATTGCCTTAAAGAGTTTTAAAAAATATATCTTGGGAAAATCTTGTTCTATGATTACTAATAAAATTTCTTGGAAAGAAAGAGAGTTCCTTAATAAATGAATTTTTGACTTTGTTGAACTCACTTACTTAAAAAAAGTAAACATGTCCTAAGCTTTTTATGGGACCATGATGACTATTTTTCAGTTTCCTCTGAAATGCTTCAGCATAGTTAATGCCCTCTCTCTCTCTCTCTCTCTCTCTCTCTCTCTCTCTCTCTCTATATATATATATATATATATATATATATATATATATATATATATATTTGAAAGGATAGAAGCTGCATTTACCAAAGTTTTCCTTGTTATTAGCCAAAATTTATTCTCCTTTAAGTTATATCACAGCCTTTTTTTTCATTGAAAAGAAAATATGCTCAAGAGAACCAACATATTTTTTAGTCTTTTCTTCTCAGTCTTTGCATCTTACTTAGCTTAATTTTAAATGCGTGAAAAGTTAGGAGAGTTGAAAATGTTCAACAAGACAACAAAAGCAACAACTGTTGATTATTTTTGTCCTAGTCTTAGAAAAAAGAAACCACAGTGGCTGGTGGATTAATAGCTGTGCCTAAAAGCTGTCTTTGGGAGATCAATGACCAGAACAGGCCAGTCTCACGTTGGAGTTTGCATATAACAGACAATTCAGTCAGCCGCCCACAGATGGACAAGGAGATATTTTCCCTCTTTACAAATGAGATAAATTAAAGTTTGATCTACACAAACAGAACTACCCTCCTGGAGCTAACAAAGAAAAACCAGTCATCACAGTTAAACTTCTCTATTCAAACAGGTCTTTGTACATTCTGGAACTTTTTTTAATAATTAAGAATCCAAAATTAGCTTTTATAAAAAAGCTAAAATTAAATACATAATCAATAAATATTTTTAATAGTAAACATATGGAGAACTCTGTACCAGGCAATGGAGAGTCAAATTGATATGATAGCAATGAGTTTCTTCATGTTAGAGCAGTAGATAATTTATTAGAGATGAGGGGCAAAAATAAAAAGGATTGAATTGGCCAAGGAGGAAGTTGTCTGAGGTGGGAAAAGAATTAGGAAAATAATTCATAAATTATTACCTTCCACATAAGATACATTTTGTCCGTGTAAATGTGTGTCATTAGCAATAAGTATACTGGCATCAACTCTATTATGTTTCTTACCACAAAATGTAAAACAATTGGAAATTCTTGAATTAAGACTAACTCAAGGCTTTTTCTTATCAATAGTGATATAGCATATGAAAATATAAAGCTTGGTAACAATCATAAACTTGAAAAAGAGTAAATAAAGATAAGAAAGCCCTGACCGTTTTGGCTCAGAGGATAGAGCGTCGGCCTGCGGACTGAAGGGTCCCAGGTTCGATTCCGGTCAAGGGCATGTACCTTGGTTGCAGGCACATCCCCAGTGGGGGGAGGGGGTGTGGGAGGCAGCTGATCGATGTTTCTCTCTCATCGATGTTTCTAACTCTCTACCCCTCTCGATTCCTTTCTGTAAAAAATCAATAAAATATATTTTTAAAAAAGATAAGAGAAACCATGTAGAGGATTATTTAGTGTATTCTAGTAGGTATGGTGAATAGGATCTTATATAAAAATCTACTAAGTGGAATAACAAGAGGAAATAAATATTAAGACATTTCAAAGAAAAGGCAACATAATTTGGTGGTGTATGGGACACTGAAGGCAGGTAGGTAGAAGGAAGGAAAAAAGGAAGAAAGGAAGGAAGGAAGGAAGGAAGGAAGGAAGGAAGGAAGGAAGGAAGGAAGGAAGGAAGGAAGGGAAGGATAGAAGGCTGTTTTCCCAAAATTTCAACCTATGTAACAGAAGGCTTAATAAGAAATGTGTGTGTGTGTTTGTGCACGTGTGTGTGCACAACTTTAAAAAATAGTTTATTGATTTTTAGAGAGAGAGGAAGGGATAGGGAGAGATAGAGATGCATAGATGTGTGTGAAACACAGATCAGCTGCCTCCTACATGCCCCCTATTGAGGATTGAGTCAGAATCCTGGGCATATGCACTGGCCAGGAATCAAAGTGCAACCTTTTGGTGCACAGGACAATACCCAACCCATCAAGCCACACCAGTCAGGGTTTTTTGTTTTGTTTTTTAAATAGTTGATGTATAATTTTTATAAATGACTGGCTAATCTACTCTTACTCTAAAGTTCTCTAGAATAATAATATGCATATCTCTATAGTTATCTCCACTAAGGGTTTATCATTGCTTCTGTGTAGTGGGGATGTAGTTACTTTAAAATATTAAGAAGCTAGAAGTGTTTAACACCTTTTAAAATTTTAGGTTTAATGTTTTCATATAAACATGGCAAAATAGACAAATTACTACCAAATTGTTGTGAAGTTTGAGCACTGTCACATCTCTTGTATAGAGTATATTATTTGAAAATTGCATACTATATAGAAAAGCAGAGGATTGAGATCACAGATTTAGGGTTGAATAGATTAAAACACTGTAGCAAGATTCTTAGTGGTTTCTCAACCAATTTCTTGAAGATCCTGGATATGTAGGCACAGCCACATTACTATTGACACATCAGTTTTATTTGAATGAATCATGGACACATTAGAATTCATTAATTTCACTAGAGACTAATTCTCATCACATTTTTGGGAAATGCAACATTTGCAAAAATACTGTGGACACTCAGGGCAAGGTGATAAACCTCATACTTTAATGAATGAGATGGTTTGAGACTCTTATTCTTATTCAAAATGTACTGAAATAACTTAAGTCATGTTAAAGACCCAGAAACTATTTCCTCATTTATTCAGTTCACTTAACACAATGCCATTTAGTAGTCCCATATAGACAGAAATGTTACGGATACCGTTGTTGTAGTAACCTGGTTAATATTTAACAGGAAAGGAGTCAAGGGGAGACTGGATGATATCGGCAGGCCATTTGTTTTAGGAAGCTGCAGTTTAACTTTCTCCAGGCCTGCTCCCCAAAGGTTGATGGGGGACGGGAATGGGCAATGAATGCCTGCCCAGTAAGGTCTGGATGACAAGAGAAGGTGCCTGGCTGTCAGTCATACCTGGGAACAGGGCATTGGCCGGAATAAGCGTGGCCACTGCAATGGTGCAGAATCGGAGATCCATAAACGCCTGAACAAAGGGAGTTACCTCCCTTGGCCCTTTTGCTATATTGTCACAGGGGGAGCACTCCCCTACATTGCCCATATGGCCCACAGCCATGTGGAACCCATACATAATGGATTAATAGACTATGACTAGCCCAGTGCTACATTGGACCCAGCTCCACCATGAATCAGAAATTCTGGACATTGGTTTGCTTTTATCTCTGCTGTAGCCCCAGCTGCACCTTTTCTAGGACTGGTTTATGGGAAATGGGACTTTGGAAACAGAGGGATATCATTTCATGCAAATAAAATGACTCATTTTCTTAGAAAATTATTTTCTCATGATATCATAAGTACCCTATTCCCACCAGCAATGGAGGGATTTCACCCATACAATTTTCTGATAACATTAACCATCAATTAAGAATAAGAAAGAAGCCTGGCTGGCATAGTGCAGTGGTTAAGCATCAACCCATGAACCAGGAGGTCATGGCTCCATGCCTAGGTTGCCAGCTTATAAGAAACATGCCTCTGACTTATCTTCATAGAAAAGAAACAGCATGTGGCCAACCTACTGAATTTCCCCATAGCAAACAGAATGTGGGGGTGGGAAGAGAGGATGAGAGCTGTACACGTGGTTGATAGCACATGTCCTAGGAAGATTCCCCTAGCCTAGACAAAGTGGGGTGGAGGCAGCTAGAGACGGTCCCGGACTATTTTTTTAAATAACCCAATGGGAGACAGCAAGACCTAGGCAACCTACTAGGAAATAGGTGACCAAATAGCACTCAGCCAATGAGGAACTGGAGGAGGGTCAAAATAAATAGGCTCAGTCCCCTGCCCCACGTGTGATTCTGTACAATGGGCACCCGCTCTCAAGAATTTTATTAAAAGTCTCATTTTTGCCATGCTTCTGTTTCCTAGTCCATCATTTGAAATTTGGACAGGTGAACCATTTCTCACAAGCTCGATCCTTGGTAAGGAGCAGGCAGAAAGCTGCCAACCAATTATTCTCTCTCAGCATTGATGTTTCTATCTCTCCCCCTCCCCCTCCCCCTCCCCCTCCCCCTCCCCCTCCCCCTCCCCCTCCCCCTCCCCCTCCCCCTCCCTCTCCCTCTCCCTCACCCTCTCCCTCTCCCTCTCCCTCTCCCTTCATTTCACTGAGAATCAATAAAAACATTTAAAAAAATAATCAGACTGAAGGTAAAATAATGTGAGACATACATCCTTTTAGAACTCTTACTCTTGCCACAGACTGAATATTCGTGTTAACTCAAAATTCACTTGTTGAAATCAAATACTCATTGTTATGGCATTGGAACATGGGGCTTTGGAGAGGTGATTAGGCCATGAGTGTGAATAGTGCTCTTATGAAAGAGACTCCAGGGAATCAGAGCAAGAAGAGGGAATAGCTGTCTATAAATCAGGAAGTGAGCTCTCATCAACACCAAGCCCGCCAGCTAATTGATCTAGAAATTCTCAGCCTCCAGAGCTATGAGAAATACATGTCTGTTTGTTTACAAGTCACCTGGTCTATGGAATTCTGTTATAGAAGCCCCAATAGACTAAGACAGCAAGCATTAGGCAAATAGAGCCAATGTTAGTTATGAATCTGCTATACTCTCAAGGCTTGCAAAATTTTGAACTTTTGATTGCTTTGACATTTCACTGATTTAGAGCATTTAAAGATACAGTGATTATTACCATTTTTAAAAAATTAAAAGAAATAACATCAACTAGTAGTAAAAATGAGCCTCACTAATCCCATTCTTTGTACTAAAGATTGGACTATATTACAAATTTAAGAAAATCATCACAAAGAAACAACAAACTATTTTATTGCTATAAAATGAGAATCAGAAGCATTAGATGGTTCTTAAAATAATACACATGGAGTATTCAAAATACTGGTTGTCATCTTCAAATAAGGTACTATGGGTACCCTGAGGAGAGTGGAATTAATGATCACTAAAGGTCCTACTTAATGTTGTGTCTCCTTTCAGCATGTTGAAATCGGCACTTCATCAGTGGTTTAAAGCTATGCTGCCACATGTTTGGATTAGATATTTTAATATAGTGCCTTCCAAGAATCTATATATGCATTTCAAGATTAAACCTTAAAATCAATAAAGGCAGTAAGATGGTTGTCAACCACTGACTAGATCATGTTATTAAAGTGATGGACATGCAGTTATGTACAAAAATAAACACAGTGTTCTATCCACAGGGCCATATGAGGATGAGCAGCAGTTTCTTCATGGCAGCTCACATAATCATTAGGAATCAACGGCAGATTAAACTGCACAAATCCTTGGGGCTGGGGGGAGGAAGGGAGGCGGCACAACAGTAAATGCAGAGTCTCAAATCGATTTTTCACCCTAAGCACAGTGAAGTTCATTAGTATTGCTAATATAAATGCAAAGGTAAAAGTCAGCAAAATGGAGATTTTATCTTCCTTTCACTTTAATTATAGGATTGCCCCAGGAAATCTAGTTTTCAGACTTGTTAAAAATGAAAGATTGTATTCATAAATTAGTGGAACTGTATTAAAAGTAAAGAAATTTAAAAATATGATTTAGTGTAAAAAAGTCCTACAGGTAAAGATATAGAATGTAAAGGTTTAATATAAAGAAAAATCCACCAGATTTTTCCCCCTTTTTCTTATATTTTAGCTAAAATAAAAACTGTTTACCTCAGGCGTCCTTTTCAAAATGAATGTTTAAATTCACAAAGATGGTTTCTTAAAAGTATACTCATGTACTCAAAGACAAAAAGAAAGCAATTTTCAAACAAAAGCAATTTTTCAAATGCAGTGCTCACACTAGCACAGCCAGATGAATTCTATTCCCACTTGACCTTCAATTTTATTTTTCATCTTATCTTTATGATGAAAGTTAGTGGGACACACGTTGTTTGGTCATCCTGGCCAAAAGTGAATCCAGTTGCAGGCATATTTTTCAGGAAAATATCATCTTTGAGTAGGTAACATTGAAGTAAACATCAATATCCTCACTTTTCTGAAAATAAGTATTGCCTCGATAAGTTACATTTATCTTAGCACTGAAACACAATTAGCAGAAGTTGTCTGGGTGTTGGTTTGGTCAAAGAAAAGTTACCTAAGAAGCTGGTCTGGCTTGACACATGTTCAGAGGGCAAAATGTAGAGTGGTAGACAGAGGAGAGAGGGAGCTAGCACAAGAATTAGAGAAAACAGGAGAAAATGAACAGACAATTTAGCAAACATGTTCTGCTGGCAATTCCCAGAATTAACCACAAACCAATTGCACAGCAAGTGAAGTTAGTTATCTGTTCAACACCCTCAGCTTTCAAAGACTACTGCTGTAATCATGCCCTCCTCTGTTGGATCTAATTGAAAAGGAATGCCTGGTGACTTTTCACTTTAGAAAACAAGACTTCAATTAAAGCCAGCCACACTGCAAGTTAAAAGTGAAAATCCAAGCGGTGCTACTTTTAAGCTTCAATGCATACAGATATCTGATGAGGTAAAATAAATAAATAAATGAATGAATGAATAAATATATTTTATGAAATATGGTGACACCATTAGATTATTTTCTCAAAAAGTAAATCAGGAATATACAAAAAAAATAGTTAAAATGCCCATGCCCATGTGTCTGTACCTCATTCATTTAATAATATTTGAGAACCTATCATGTACCATCCTAAGATTCAAAAATTAAAAGGATACATCCTCTTCCTAGAAAAGCTTACAGTTTGGCAGAGGGAAGCAGATCTAGATAAATTAAATGCATGTGGTAATTTCCATAACAGTTAAATAAAATGATGTTCTGTGAGACCACAGACAGGAAAAAGCAACCGTACTTTTGGCAGATTGGAAAACATTCACCACAGAAGTGAACGTTTCAGGTGGATCTTAAAGGGAGAGCAGTTGTTGATCAAGCCAAGACTTTAGGACTGGAAAGGAATGGCATTCTAAATGAAAGTACCAACTTAGCAAAGCATAGAGGAAAGAGCCTGCCTGTTTGAAGAATAAGAAATGGTTTTGTTTGGATGAGATTTCAGGTGGCATATATGTGACCGGAGAGGAGGCTGCCAAACTGAAAGGCCAGAATGTAAAGGGCTCTGTGTACAGAAAAGATGCTTAAGCAGAATAATGAATTGAGCAAACATGGTTTCCAGGATTAAAAACTGCGAATCACAGACATATTGTGGAACAGTCTGTATGCCATGAAGCAGCACAGGCCACTATTGTAATAGTCCATAATTCTAGTGCCTTGTCTGCCATGGAGTAAATACTGGATATTTGTTGAATTAATGAATTAATGAATAAACACAGAAATATGAATATAGTGATATGCATTTGGACTAATGTACTTGCAGAGGAAACAGAAGTATAAACAAAAGAGATGTAATATTCATGAAGTCCATATGTCTATTAAGGTTGGCATTACATTAGACAAAATCCATGGTGGTTAAAGACAGAGAACACTTATAGAAACATTATATTTACCAATATTAAACTGAGCAAAATGCACTTAGTTCTCATTGTTATTTGCTTTTATTTTCTATACAAATTAATTTCAAACACACAGCTTTGAGTAGATATAGAAACCTAAAATCTGTTCATCTTTTGGGAGATGAGTCACAGCATCATTTTTAAATGAATGTGACATATAGATTAAAATCTATTACTTCAGGTTTGGTTATCCTTAGTACATAAATACATATTCTTTTTATAATTAGTCATATTAAATCTCTATATTAATTTCTAAGCTGTAAGTAGATTGCAATTAATACTTAAATGAGTAGCAAATTTTATATTACTTAAGAGCAAATAGCTCTAGAAATATGATTATCCAAAATGCATATAGAGCCTAGTCAATCCCAGCAATTACCTTCAATTTTCTTGAGTTGTTTATGAAGATACAGCAACAGAGAGGGGGCAGAAGGAGGAAGCATTCAATTTCATATTATTAGTAATGCTATAGTAAGTTAGACATTAATGAAGTAACAGAAAAGCATGTCTAAAGCCCTTTTAATATGTCAAATACGCAAAGACTTACAAAAAAGAATTCACACACAAAGGGCTATGCATGAAAGATGGGAGGTAGATTCTACGATTGGGAATTGTGTTGTGTGTATTCTAGAAGGTAAGGGTTTTGAAAGGATTTAGCTTTAAACCACTCAGTGTTCTTTTGAATGTCCTCAGCAGGATCAGAAATGGAGGATTCCATTTTCAAAGATAATTGTTTCAGATAACTGTCTTATGCCTTTTCAGGAAGAATCTGATAAGCACCTAATTACTAACCAAATGATTTCAGAGCTACATCACTGGGCTGATGTGAAATGAAGCTTACCTAGAAAGACCTGGCCATGTAACACAGCAGGAGGGAAATACAGTTGGATTATAAATTAATTCATTTATCTGGCTAAATCTTACCAACTGTCCTAGAGAAATAATTGATCATGTTAAAAAGAGCAGAAATTTCAACATATAACCAATTATACCTACAAAAATAACTTTTCACCACAACCCATCTAAAACAACCTACTGAAAATAAAAATGGTTTCATTTGGAATTTCAGGAAACTTATTTTCTTTAGGCAAGCTTTGTGCAACTATACTGATGCTATCTATTATGATGGAAAAGGAAAATCTTAATCATTTGGATGTTAGAATTTGGTTCAACTCCTTTAATAAAGATGTTAGCCATAAATGGAAGACTATTCATTTTTAAATGTACGTATCTACATACTGCTGGACTCTCAACTAATTCTGAATAGAATTCCCTGAGATTCCTGGCCTTTTTTTCCTATTTCATGTTGTCATGTGTGTACTGTATGACCTAAAATAAAGGCCCAATATTATGTGCTATCTTGACATCGGGTGAAATTGGGATAGCCTTAAGTGGCACCAAGTTTCCCTTGCCACTCCTCTCCTGTGGATAAGGTCCTCTGTGCAAATAACCTTCCTTATCAAAGGGACCAGGTAAAGTTCTTGCTTAGCTCTGAGTATCAGGTTTCATTCCCTAACCTGACCATCGAATTATTCAAACCAGGGAATCACACACTCCCAGGGAACCAGGACCCCTCACCCTCTTGATACCACAAAGCCCACCTCCCACTTGCTCTGGTCCTCCACCCTGTTTCAGAGTACAACCTCCA
This sequence comes from Myotis daubentonii, assembly GCF_963259705.1. Taxonomy (NCBI): domain Eukaryota; kingdom Metazoa; phylum Chordata; class Mammalia; order Chiroptera; family Vespertilionidae; genus Myotis; species Myotis daubentonii. The sequence continues at coordinate 97,658,329 of NC_081842.1, read as the reverse complement.
GGCAACCCTGCATTGCATGTGGTGTCCCCTTCCCTGAGGCTGTGAGTAGGTGTCTGCCCAGTGCGGGATATCCTCTGTTCATCCATCACCATGGCACTATGGTAAGATCCCTCCCTCACTCATAAATGGGGAATATGAGGTGACTAAAACATGTTAGGGCCACTCAAATTCGCCTAAAGCACAGACCTTCCCTTTCTCTAAATAAATATGCCATATAGATCCAGGGTGACTGCCACATTGTGGCCATCTGAAGAGGCAGATAAAATGATCAGAGGCTCTCAGTAAAATGTTTTCATAAGTCAATGATTATACTGACATGCATTGAACACTTTCCTCAATACCCTCAGATAATTCCTATTGGCCCAGTGCAGTGATTTTCAAGCTTTTTCATCATATGGCACACATAAACTCTTACTAAAATTCTGGAACATACCAGAAAATAGTTATAATTTTGATTTGTTTAAAATTAAAAAAATAATAGTAATTACCTACTCTTTTTGCTTCAAAGTGACTTTTTAGAGATGTGTTTGCTTTGATTTTAGAGAGAGAGAAACATCAATCAGCTGCCTCCTGCATGCTCCCAACTGGGGATCCAGCCCCAACCCTGCCATGTTCCTTGGCCAGGAATCAAACCAGAGACCTTTTGATGCATGGAACAATGTTCAACCAACTGAGCCATGCCAGCCAGTGATTTTAAAAATCAACTGCCTGTACTTGTATATAAGGATTCCTGGTACCAAGAATTAACCAATCAGATGCAATCTTATTATGGATGTGACCAATGAGATGCAACTCTATTATATAATCTACATATTTGTGGTTCAAGACAGTGCTTCACACCAGACAGCTCCTGTAGTGCTGGCTGTTGTCAATAAACTAAGGGAAAAGAGGTCAGTTCCCCTGTCTGAATAGTAAGTACTGAATGTTTGAAAATTCTGTGACACACTGGTTGAAAATCACTGCCCTCGGGGTAACTGGTGTAAAATGGTAGAGAATAAAGTAAAAAAGGAGCATATCAGCACACAAAACCAATACATTTTATTACAAAATAATAATCAGTAAAGAGATTCACCACTGAACAGTTAAAGATCACTTCATTTCAGCAAGTTATATATGTTTTCTCATTTAGAAGTTGATCTTTAAATAATCATTTTCATCTAAAAGATAAGAAGATGAGTATATGGCAGAAACAATTTTTTTTTCTTTTCATGGCTTTTACATTTTGCACGTTCTGTATTTGCCATGATTTCAAATTTTTTGTCTTCAAGTTACCCTTATTTGAGGTCAGTTTGAGATCAGAAGCAAAAAGCTTGATCAGGGTAGAGGAAAAAAGTAAATACAAAAACAACTATTAGAATTAGAAGGAAATTATCTACTATATGTTTTTCTGTTAAAATTGGGAAATTATGATTATTTTAAACAATTGTTGAATGTTGTCACATATATACACTAAATTCAAGTACTTAAAGGTTATTCAGCTTTTAAAAAGTAGTGAAATATTATAAGGCAATCAAAAGTAAAAGTAAATTTTAGCAATTATAAAATCATAAAAATAATTGATATTTGGTTACCATTTTATTTTAGTCACTGTGAAGTCTAATAAATGATTTATGATTCATGGAAAAAAAGAATATATTTTTTGTTGCAAATAAAATACACATTTAAATAGAATTTACAAAATTAAATTTTGAATTTATGATTCTTTCTTGATAATTATTTCAAAGATTAAAATTTATGCTGTGAGTGATTCCCCCATCCCCCAGTACTAGATAGTAATCATAACTTTCCATGTACTTTGTCTTTTACAAGGTAAAATAACACCCAAAAAGTCATTACTTAGCCAACTTATTGTATGGTCTTTTTCTAGAAAATTCCATCCTAATACAAATAGCTATTTTTCTTGTTTTGTTCAAGCCAATTTTATCTCTGTTTTGCATTTTTTCTTCTCAAGTCAATTATTTTCACCAGAATTCAATGTGATTTACTATCTCACAACTTCAAACATGAATCAAAAGAAAAACAATAGTTAGAAGTATGTGTTGCTTGACTCCTTTCTTATCTCATAAAGTTATGGTTGTATCCAGTCATGGCTCTAAGTTCCTTTAGAAAAGTTGTCTATTCACTTCTTGTATTGTATTAACTTTCCTTTGCTTTTCTTATCACTCCATATGACTTCTGCTCCCATCACGCCACTGAAATTTTTCTTATTAAAGTAACCTATGGCCTCCTAATGCTGAAGAAGAACTGTCAAAAATATTCAACAATTTACTGCCTGTTCTTTTGGAAACTCTCCCTTGGTATTTGTTTTGCCAAACAGTCTTTGTTTTTCTCCTATCTTCTGGGCCATGCTTTTAGGGGACTTTTTTTTATCCTTTTCCTTCTTTCTCTTCTTACTCTTAAATAATTAAGCCTCTAATGAGACAACTCTGGACCCTTTTCTTTTTCTAGGTCCTTCTTCTAGAAAAATCCATTCATAAATACTTTCTATGTATTGGTTTTTTCTCCAGCTTAGCACTCTATCAAGACATCCAGGTCCATGTACCCAAAAATCATATGACATATTAACTTGCCTGTCTCAGAGATACCTCAAATTTAACATGTTCAAAATGGAATGCTTGATTAAATCCTTTCCTGCCTCCACCTCTAGCCTATATATGTATATTTCTTCTCCAGTCTTCCCCAGTTCATTCATCTAGGTACTCATGCTATATTCCTAGAAACCATCATACCCTGCACTACTCTTTGTATCTCAACCAACACTATGTCTATAGATTTAACCCAGGTATTCATAGAAACTTGAGTTTTATCATCCTCCCTTTCTATCTAATATCCAAATAATCACTAAGTCCAATGATTCTGTCTTTAAATTATTTATCAAAATTTTCCAATTTCCCTTCATCTTCAATATACCTACTGTTAGGAAAAAAAATCATCATCCTCTCTTGTCTGGATATGACAATTGCCTCCTAATGATTTCTCTATTTCTATCTTAGCTTCCATCTATTTTTCAAAAACAAGAATTTTTAAAATGTTTTTAGTAAAACATATTCAATGTAATATGTATAAAGTACAGAGATTTTAAGTACATAGATCAATAAACTTTGACATATGTATATGTCCATTTAGTCATAACCTCAATCAAAATATAAAGTATTTCCTGCATTCAGAAGTTTTCTTCCATTCTCACTTCCCCCATCTGAGGCAACTACTCTTTTGACTTCTCTTATAATCAGTTTTGCCTTTTCTTAAACTTCATGTAAATTAAATTATATTTACTGACAAAGGATTTATGTCTCACACAATGTTTGTGAGATTCATTCAGGATGTTTTCAGTAGTGGTGGTTTGGTGTATTTTTATTACTACTTTATATCCCACTAAATGAATATACCAAAATCTATTTTATCCCTTTTCTCATTGATGGAGATTTGGTTGTTTTTCAAGCTATTGATTGCTATGAATAAAATTAATGTGGCTATTCTTAGGACTTTTAGATTAGCTGTTTTGCAGCCTCATCTCCATCAAAATATATGTCTTGTAAATTTAGGAAAATCTCCATAAAAGCTTGGTTTCCATAGGCCAATTCCTCTCCCAAAAGTTTTTACAGTGGCCTTTGGAGGCTCACCATCATCTCTAAACTTAGAGGCCCAGTCAGAGGTCTCCATAATTGAACTGTGTTGCATGTATCCATGTTTATTTGCCACTAGTCTTCCATATGGACCCTTTGCCCATCAGACCAGATTTTTTATTTTTTCCTCAGTCACTTCTTTTTACATTTATCATTTTTTTAATTTTTATTAAATTTATTGAGGTGACATTGGTTAATAAAATTATATAGGTTTCAAGTGTTCCATTCTATAACACATCTGTATGTTGCTTTGTGTGTTTATAACCCAAAGTCAATTTCCTTTCATCACCATATATTCGACCCCATTTACCCTTTCCTGCCTTTCCCATATTCCCCTTTCTTTTCTCTGACTGTTTCTTCTCTCAGGGATAACCGGGTACCCCTTCTTTACCTATTCAAATTATTCTATCTTTTGACTCCATCCTAGCACTCATGCTATATTCCTGAGAAGCATCTAACTCAAGTCACATTGGTATCTTCCTCAAGCCACATTTACTTTGAGAAATTTCCTCTGACCCAGCCTGGGCAAAAGTCCAATTTGGCATTAAATGCTCAGCTTTTTCTGTTTTCCATTTAACAATTAATCAAGTAGTAAAACCATCTACACTAATAAAAGAGAAAAATGGTAATTGGCGTACGACGATACCCTTTTCATTGGCTAATCAGGGCTATATGCAAATTAACTGACAACTAAGATTGGCAGTTAACTGCCAACAAGATGGCGGTTAATTTGCATATGTAGGCACAATGCAGGGAGGTGAAAGGGAAAGCAGGAAGAAGCCCCCTGCCACTGACAGTGATCGGAAACCCAGGGGGGAGCTAAGAGCTGGGGGGCAGGGCAAAGGCGGCCCTGGGGCCGCCATTGCCCTGCCCCCCAGCCATGATCAGAGAATCAGGTGCCTTTGCCGCCCTGGCCAGTGATAGCAGGAAGTAGGGGTGGAGCCAGCGATGGGAGCTGGACACGGTCGAAGCTGGCAGTCCCAGGAGCTAGGGGTCCCTTTCCTGGGCCTAAAGCGGAGCCCACGATCGTGGGGCCGCTGCAGCTGCGGGTCCCCGCTGCCCGGGCCGGACGCCTAGGCCAGAGGCGTTAGGCCTGGGCAGGGGCGGAGCCTGCAACCGCGGGGAACTGGGGGTCCCCTGCCCAGGCCTGACACCTCTGCCGGAGGCCTCAGGCCTGGTCAAGGGGCCGATCTGGTGATTGGTGATCAGAGGGTGATGAGGGTCAACTCCTCTGGCCGAGGCATCAGGCCTGGGTGGGGGGCGGAGCCGGGGATTGGGGGGATATGATGGTCCCCTTGCCCAGGCCTGAAGCCTGGGTCAGAGGTGTCAGGCTTGGGCGGGGTTGGAGCAAGCGATCAGAGGGAGATGGGGGTCCCCTGCCCAGGCATGATTCCTGAGCCAGAGGCCTCAGGCCTGGGCGGTGGTCAGAGCCAGTGATCGGGGGGAGATGGGAGTCCCCTGTCCAAGCCTGACACCTCTGGCGGAGGCGTCAGGCCTGGGCAAGGGGCAGAGCCAGCAATCGGAGGGGTCTGGGGGTCCCCTGCCCAGGCCTGTTGCCTGGGCCAGAGGCATCAGACCTGGGCTGGGGGCAGAACCAGTGATGGGGGGAAATGAGGGTCCCCTGCCCAGGCCTGACGCCTCTGTCAGAGGCGTCAGGCCTGGGCAAGGGGCCGATCCTGCGATTGGAGGGTGATGGGGGTCAACGCCTGAGGGCTCCCAGTATGTGAGAGGGGGAAGGCTGGGCTGAGGGACACTCCCCCCCCCCACACACCCAGTGCACGAATTTCGTGCACCGGGCCCCTAGTATATATAATAAGATCAAATCATACAAGTACATTTTTAATAATTGAAAACTCTCCCAATCAAGTCTGCCATTTCATAATACTTTGATAAGCATCTTAATTTTGAGCTTATATGTCACTGTAGTTTTGAATAGTAATGCAAGGGTCATTAAATAATGGTATCATCTGTGGTTCAGCATGCATTCTTCATTTTCTTAGGGGATAGAAAGCAAAACCTTTTAGTGTCAGTTCTCAATCTTATGCTGAGAGGCTGAGATAAAGGACCATATGGCCATTGTGTCTAACAGACAAATGATATATGAACAGAAGATTGCAGAGTTACAAGGACAACTTGCAGAGAACCATGGATACAGATCATAGCAATAATGTTAAGTGCTATTCAGTCAGAGGTTGCTAAAAATCAGGTGCTTATTGAAGAAGTACAGAGATTAAACCAAAGAAATTTTATGCATATATGCATAACCCATGGACACAGATAATTGAGGGGCGAAGACCTGGGGAGGGGACGGGAGTGGGAAGGAGAGGGTCAATAGGGGAAAAGGGGGACGTCTGTAATATGTTCAACAATAAAAATAAATTTTTAAAAAATAAGTATATAAATTTAAAATATATAGTATTGAAAACATCAGGAGGAAGTACAATTAACTGTCTTTCATTGTGGATTGTTAAAAACTTGAGCAGAACACCAGCAGGTAATACCACTAGTAGAAAAGGTGAAAGGAAAACAGACTGTAAAGAAGCAAAGGAAACAAATGAAAAGGGTGCTTTGGGATATGTACACATTTCTATTTCTGCAATTATCTTTATGGAAACCATTAAGTATAAAGCACTTAAAGAAACATCCCAATTGACTTAGTGCATGCTTGGCAATAGTACCCGTCTGTCTTGTCATTAACACATGGATTCATAACCTTTTTTTCCCTACCTGCATCACGTGCATGTAGTGTATATTAAATAATCTTATGTAAAGAAATAGAAGAAATAAAGTCATATCAAAGAAAGAAGCAACAAGCCCACTGAGCAGTGAGACACAAAGTGTGGACACTGTGGTACCGGTCCAAGCTGGACTGGACTGACCAGCATGTGCTGCTGAAAGACAATCTGTCCCTGTGGCCGCTTTTCCTCTCAGTGGACCTGTGAAAGCAACAGACATGGCCCTTCACCTATAATTTTTGTGTGTGAGATATCAACACTCACTCAGGAACATTGCTACCTCACACTTAACAACTATTTCAGAGGTTCATTTTTTAACCTGGAGACTTCTTTGATATATTCTTACTGGACTATTAAGGATAACTATTATCAGATTATTTTCTAAAATCCTAAACAAACTTAAAAATTTGGGTCACCTCTGGACAGCATTTACCCTTAACTTAAGCCTCAGTCCTTTCCAAGGCTTCAGCTCCCTCACGTATTCTCATTTATGAAATAGTCCCTTTTGAGTAATGAATGTCTTTTTTTTTTTTTTTTTTTTTTTTTTGCATAGATTGGTCATGAATACCCCTCTCTTGTCAGTCTTCTCACAATCTCTGAAATCCACCTGGTCTGCATTAATGGACTCCTTAACCTGTGATGCTATCATACTGCAGCCTTCACCTCCTACCCACTGGGGACATATTACTAGACCAATGGTCACCTTTGATATTATGGCTGCCAGATGTCTATCTTTTGGACCACTTAGGGCTCCTATCTTTATCCAAATCAGTATTATTATATATTTTAACATATAAACATTTAATAAATTATTATTGATGAAGCACAAAAATACAATGTGTTTCTAATATATATTAAATTTTGAAATAAGATATTGCTTTACTAGTGCACTTTATTGCATGATCATCAATAAAAGATGCATCAAGAATTTTTATATAAAATTCTCCACTATTTCCACTATTAGTGCTGAAAATCCTAGGATTGCTACTATGATTCCAGATAGCAATTTTCTTAGCATATAACTTAGAATATTTCATAATTAAGTGTTTTATTACTTTTCTATTTTTCAATAATTTTCATTACAAAGTAAACAGCAACCTAAAAGTGGCCCTGCCTTCAGGAACACTGAAAACTGGTATGTTTTACAATATGAAAACAAATATTTGCTTTTACATTCTTAAGGTTAACAGTTTTTAAATTACTTAACAGAATTTTTACTATATTTATGAGTAAACTATAGAAAAATACATATTCATAATACTATTATTAAGTATTACAGTGATCAGAAAAATCCACATTTGACAAATATATTGTTCTCATAGGTTTTTAAGTTACCCATTGAATATCAATATTTTCTTCATAAGATGGACTGGTAAATTTAAGTTTAAAATATCAGAGGAAGAATAAAATATATTTAAGGCTATAATAGTATATTATAAGACATATTGGCCCAAATGATTGTCTGCTGAGTAACAACAACAACAAAAACATCCAAGATATTGATTTTTATGTATTGTTTTATAAAATTATCTTCATGGAAATTTGATACATCTGTTTTCAAAGATAGTTTATTTTCAGAGGAGCAATGGGGTTCAACTGCATCCATTTATTATTTTCTCCTCATGCTTCTTGAGTTGTTTATTGGTGAAATGGAATTTAGATAAACATGGCAATTTAAAAAGCTGTAAAACTAGAAACTATTTTAACAGGTTTTAATTTCCAAAATAAATTCTTCCTCACTCAGGCTCTCCTTTCAAATGCATACTCACATGCAATGTATTCCCAGGAGAGGCAATGTCTAATTGAACATGATAGTTCACAGCCCTAAGACATGTTTGTCATATCCTGAATGGTGAATATTTACAGTCATTATAGACATGGTTGGGTAATAAATGTCTCAGCGGATTTAGAAGCAAACAGTATCTTGAAACTAAATCACATTTATGTTGCATGTATGCAGTGCTATATTGATCAATTAGTGTAATTTTACCAAATAGCTATATGAGTTGTATTCTTTGTAAAATTTTAAAATAAATATACATGTTGTCAAGTATAGACATTCTTCATTTGGAAACTGGGGTTATTTTTCTTGTTGAAATTATGATTAGTTTTTCCATGTGGTCCACAAAAGCCTCTTTATAACTCAAAAGGTAGCTGTAATAGTTATGAGCCCTTTATCCCTCTCTGATATTATGTTTATTTAAATTCCTGCACTGTTCATGGCACTGAAATGTTCTGGCCCAAAACCACTTTAATTTTAAGCCTCTTTCAAGACCTGATCATTTTGAGTTCTGTGCGGTATCTCTGATATACCTAAAAAGAGCTTGAAGCGAGGTGTGGAAGTGTTGCTATGAGTACAAGATAAGACATATTGCAGCAGTTAGCGACACGGGGAAGGAACAGTTCGGTTGGACAAGAGTGTATTGGCACAGGCTGTTTATGTCTACAGGTTATATTGAATAGCAATTCTTAAAATGATCTTTAACCCAAATAAACTTAATTGACTTTTTATCTCTTTAATTAATGAAATTCTTAATTAAATAAAATAACTTTACCTGATGTTTTGACATCATATAAATAGAACCATGGTCAAAATAAATTGAACAAAGAAGCAATTTTTAATGATCCCATTTCTTTATATGTTTCATTTCATTTGTTCCCTAGTTGCACTGTGGCAGACTTTACCATTTTTTAAAAAAAGATCAATGTCACCATTATTATCATCAAATAGAATTATTTTGCCACTAGTGGTGGTTGGCTTATTATAGTATCTTCAGCACGTGAGGGGTTGGTCAACACTTTCTAGATACAAAAGTCCCAGAGAGTGTTCCTGGGCCTTGCTTTGGTCAGGTAAACAGCTTTTAAGTTAATGTTTAACCCAATGTTGCCAAAGTGTGATGACTGTGAGAAGCTTATACTTCCCATATGGATAGAAAACTCAAGGACACAATTTCTAAAGGAAGAGACAGTGGATGTAGAGGGACTGAGTTGAGCAGATAAAACTGTTTTTACTTTTATTTCTGGCAGTTTATTTTTTTAATCTATTCTAATTATATTTACTTCTTTATTTCTGATCTCAGGGATGCTACAAACTGTTTTCAAGATTGACTAACATATAGGCATAATTTAAAAGAAAAATTCCCTGGTTCTTAAGGGTTAACATAACATATATTTATTATATTGCCATTTAAATATGTACAAAAATATAAAAAACTCATCATACTTACAGCTCATAAAACACAACTAAAATGAAACACAAATGCTAGAAATTGATAATGTTGATTCTGATGATGATAAAGCAATATTTTTCAGTTCTCATGGATATAATGCCATATTCATTGTGATGGTGATTCTCTTATAAGTATTATCTTTTATGAACACTGCAGAACTCACTGCTACAGTGTGCTGCATTTTTACTTGGCCTTCACTTCATTCATAATTTCTACATCAAATCTTCCTCTATTTATTTCACATTACTGTGTAAGTACGAAAGTGGAATTGTTAGTCACTAAGAGGTTCAAAAATTAAAAACAAGGCAGTCAGTTGGTAGTAAACACTTTTTCATATTATGCAGAATATGGACATATACTTTTATTTTTTGACATATACTTTTAGATAATAGACAAATGCACACTTTTAAGGAACAACTGTAAATATACAATACATAACATGGATAGCATATGCTTATTTTGAGAGACACTGGAATAAAATATAGACAGAACAAATGAGAAGTGGAAATAGACTGAAAGAAAAGCAAGTACACTATCTGATTTAAAGAGTAATTTTAGCTTTAAACTATATTTGAAAATGTTAACACATGTGTTGCCTGCTAACATCACCAAAGTCTAATTTGAATTCATAATGCACAGTACTTGTTTTGGATTAATATTAGGATACTGAAAGGAGAACCTCTCTTTTCTAGAAGATAATTTGTTTTAAAGATGACTAAGTCATCTCATATTTCCCTATACTTAACAATACACATTTTGTTTATTTCATAAAGCACATAAATAGCTATTGACAAACATTTTATAGTATTCAGGTATAGTAAAATATCAAATATATTTTCTTCTAGTATTTTCATTTTATTCTTGCTTAGTAAAGTTCATTATTTTTATTATATTAGAATTAAATTTGATCATGTGAAACCTTCCCACAACCACACCAAAAATACAACTAAAATACAGAAGAAGCATCATGCAGAACTGTGGGAAAGCTGGCTAAATGGAAGTCCTAAAATTAGAGAAGTAAAGAAGAAAGCACGTTGGGACTGGAAGGAGATGCAGAGGTGCAGAATGGGCTGGGTTGGCACCCATGTAGGCCTTTTTTTTATCACAGGGAGATTGTGTCTGAGGAAGCCACCCAGAGGAGCAAGGGGTCTCAGCCACGCACCAGACCCCCAGCCCAGGGTCCCAGACCTGGGAAAAGAAGTCCCTACAGGCACTAAGAACTACAGGCTGTAAAAACCAGTGTGGATTGAAGCTCAGTGACACAAAGTCTGCTGGAGTACCAGCAGTTCCTCTTAAAATGCTGGCACCATGTACTGAACTTATAAGGTCCTGCTTCCTTTGAGCTCCAGCACCAGGGCAAGGCTCTGGGGAATACAGACACATATGCGGGGGAACTGGATTGTCTGGCATCAGGGTAGGAACTCAGGGGTGGCTTTCTCCCTGATGGAGGTTCTCGCAGGGGTCATTGTTCCTATGCTGAGAACTCCCTGGTGGCAAGGCTAACTGGCAGCCATTTCTGTTTGCTCCCTGCTGGTGATTCCCTAAAACCCTAACTCATCCAATTTACAACCCCACCCAAGCTGTGTGCAATGGCTTTTGCATATGAATGGACTGTCCTTGCTCAGGCTAAACTCTCAAAAATGCTGCAGCTGGGTCAGAGAACCCCAAACCTATCAAACAAAGGCCCAGACACAACACTAGCACCAGCCTGCCTTGCTTCATAGCTGGGCCTCAACTGGGCACTTCCAAACCCAATACAAAAAGGAGGAATCTGGAGAACTCTCTTTAGTTCCATCTGGGTGGCCCCAGGCAGTGGCTGACTTTGCACCTACCTGGAGACCCAAGAGCCAGTATACCCAGTGTTCAGTGTCAGACCATACCAGATTACAACTCTACACCTCCATAAATGACACACTCAAGGGGCAGACTCAGTGAGCATGAAAGCACGACAGAAGCAAGTCCTGCTCCATAGGGGTGTCTCCTTCACAGCAGCTTTCCCACTGTAGACTTGGTCTTCACAGCCAATTGGTTTGCAGGTCAATTCCTCCAAGTGACACCAACAGCAATCAAGTCTCAACTATAACAAGTCTGTGTTCACAGCCCACAAAGGGGTGCACCAGCTCAGGTGACTGGGGAGACTAAGCCACTGGGCCCTATAGGAGACCTATTGTACAAGGCCACTCTACAAACTCAAGGAGACATAGCAGCTCTACCCAATACATAGAAACAAACAAAGGGTAGCAGCCAAAATGCGGAGACAAAAAAATATGTCCAAAATGAAGGAAAAGGAAAAAAGAAAATTACTGGAAATAAAGTTCAAAACCATGGTTATAAAGTTATTCAAGAATCTTCTAGAAACCTACAAAAACAATAGAAAAGTACCAGTCAGAAATTAAGCATACACTGTCTGAAATAAAGAATAATATACAGGGATTCAACAGTAGAGTAAAGGATTCTGAGAATCAAACCAACAATTTAAAATATGAGGAAATAAAAAATAACCAACCAGAAGAGCAAAAAGAAAAAAGAATCCAAAAAAAATGAAGATAGTGTAAGGAGCCTCTGGGACAACTTCAAGCGTACCAATATCTGTATTATGGGGTTGCCAGAAGAAGAAAGAGAGCAAGATATTGAAACTCTATTTGAAGGAATAATGACAGAAAACTTCCCCTTCCTGGTGAAAGAAATAGACTTGCAAGTCCAGGAAGCACAGAGCATCCCAAACATAGGAACCCAAAGAGGACCATGCCAAGACACATCATAATTAAAATGCCAAGGACTAATGACAAAGAGAGAATCTTAAAAGCAGCAAGAGAAAATCAGTTCATTCCTTACAAGGGAATGCCCATATGACTGTCAGCTGATTTCTCAACAGAAACTATGCAGGCCAGCAGGGAGTGGCAAGAAATATTCAAAGTGATGAGTAGCAAGGACCTACAATCAAGATTACTCTACCCAGAAAAGCTATCATTTAGAATTGAAGGTCAGATAAAGAGCTTCACAGACAAGAGAAAGCTAAAGGAGTTCACCACCACCAAATCAGTATTATATGAAATATTGAAGGGTATTCTTTAAGAAGAGGAAGAATAAGTAAAAGAAAAAGATCACAAATATGAACAACAAAATGGCAACAAATACATACCTATCAATAATTGAATCTAAAAATCAAAATAAATGAACAAAAAATCTAATGAACAGAATAAATTGGTGAATGAAATAGAACCACAGGCATGGAAATGGAACAGATTGACGATTATCAAAGGGAAGGGGGTGAGGGGGTGGGAAGAGATTGAACAAAGACCTTATATGCATATTAGAGACCAGTGCATGAATTCGTGCACTGGTGGGGTCTGACCACCTGCCCCAATGGGGGCTGATCAGGACCAGGCCAGCAGGGTGGTGGGGGCAGGGTAGGGGCTGTGGGAGGTTGGCCACTGGCCCTGCCCCAGATTGGGGTAGGGGGAGGAGAGGGGTCTGGCCAGCCAGGAGGAGGTGCTGCAGGCAGGGCCGGCCAGTCCCGCCCCTGATTGGGGGCTGAGCTGGCCAGGGGGGGGGGCCATGAGAGGTTGGGGGGGGGCGGCGACCAGAGCCCCAATCGTCCGGTTGGCAACCACAGTGCGCATCATAGGGAACAGTCATTCCGGTCAATCTATCATTCCAGTCACTTGACTTCTATATATACTGGTATAGATGGATATGCATTACCTATGGATACTAATAATAGGGTGGCAAAGGCCTGTGCCAGGCAGGAACCAGGTGGACAGGGGAAATGGGGGGAAAAAGGGGGGCATCTGTAATAATCTCAACAATAAAGATTAAAATAAATGAATAAATAAATAGTTAAAAAGTAATACAAATAAAAAGGGGACATTCCAGGTATAAATTTCCCAGTAAAAAATAAAAGAAAACTAAACTAAAAAAACAAACAAACAAACAAACACACACACACACACAAAAAAAAAACAAAAACCCAATTAAAAGAATGAAAACATTTTGCATGAACCCATACTGAAAAAGATATCCAGATGGCAAAAAAGGTGACTTTTTTAAAAAAAAAAAATATTTCAACACTATGAGTTACAAGACAAATATAGATTAATACAATGATACACTACTACATACACTAGAATTTGAAATTTAGCAGCACAAAATGCATATATGTATCATAAAAAAATAGTCTTTTTTCTATGCATACATGTTTATTCTAATTTCACAATTACTGAAATAGAAGCCTAGCGTAATGGAGTTAAGTACATGGAGTGACATCTAGTGCAAACACTCTTCAGCCATAATTCTGACCCAGAAACCCATCCTTAATGGAGTTAAGGGCTCAGAATTTTGTTACTCTGGAATAAACCTTTTATGCTCATATTTAAATAGTACTTTTAAAAAGGGAAAGGAAAAACAATCTGATATCCAGTAGTCAATTGTCAGTCATTATTAAAATACTAGAGGCCCGGTGTATGAAATTCATGCATGGGGGGTGGTCCCTCAGCCCACCTGCACCTTCTCCGATCTGGGACCCCTGCGGGATTGGGCCTAAACCAGCAGTCAGACATCCCTCTCAATCAGGGACTGCTGGCTCCTAACCGCTCACCTGCCTGCCTGCCTGATTGCCCCTAACCACCTCTGCCTGCCGGCCTAATCGCCTCCAACTGCCCTCCCCTGCTGGCCTGATCGCCCCCAACTTCCCTCCCCTGCTGGCCTGATCGCCCCCTAACTGCTTGCTCCTCCACGCCATCCTGATCTCTCCCCTAACTGTTTACTCCCTTGCTGGCCTGATTGCCCCTAACTGCTTGTTCCCCTGCAGTCCTGATCACCCCTAACTGCTTGCTCCCCTGCAGGCCTGATCACCCCTAACTGCTTGCTCCCCTGCAGGCCTGATCACCCCTAACTGCTTGCTCCCCTGCAGGCCTGATCACCCCTAACTGCTTGCTCCCCTGCTGGCCTGATCGCCCCTAACTGCCTCTGCTTCAGCCCCGCCACCGTGGCTTTGTCCGGAAGGAAGTCAGGCATCCAGAATATGTCTGGCAGACCCGGTCTAATTAGCATATTACCCTTTTGTTAGTAGAGATTTCTAATTGAAACCAAATATTTTCTTTTTGGTAAAAGCTCCATTTTCAGCCACAATGTTCATTGTGTGATTCAGACATATCGGACATGGTTGAAAACCCTGAAGGACAAAGTCCAGTGGACTCAGAAGCTTCCTTTTGTGAACCCATACATAAAGAGAGCCAACTGTGTGGGATATTCTCTGAGGGAATTATTTTTCTTCTAACATTGCCGTGTGTCTAGTCACTAACAGAAAGCAGTGAGTCTGAATAGAGGCCTGGGAATTACTGAGCTCTGTCTCAGACCCAAGGAACTTAGAGCAGAAGTCTGCTGCTAATGATTATAAACACTCTATGATTATTCCAGCTGATTGCTTTCTTCCAATTTCTGTCCATCTTGGGCATGAAACCCAGGTAGCCCTTACATACAAAGGTTTAGGGCGTGCACACAAGAATGACATGAAAAGTGGCAATGGTGTCCAGTAAGGGAGTTTGGTTCCCATGGTCAAGGTTCTGTACAGCAGCAACAGGGAGCAAAGCCCAAGAATAGGACAAATAGCACAAGGGCGAGGCAGGTGCCTGAATTTGTTGAGTAGATGAGACACCCCCTGGACTCCAAATATTTCTGGGACTCTTCATGGGGAAGAAGTCCTACATCAGATGGCAGTGACAGAGAAACAAATATAAGTTCTAGTTCTTAATTCTACCAACACTTAATACTCTTCATTCACCCCCAAAATATACCTCTTCTTTGAGAACCAAATGATTTTTTTAATAATCTGTAGAAGAAAGTGTTGGAAGAGAATGAATAACTTCTTTTGACAGTCTTATTATTATTTACTAGAGGCCAGGTGCACAAATTCGTGCACAAGTGGGATCTGGGGTGGGGCCGGCTTGGGAGAGGGGCCCGGGTGGTTGGCTGGCCAGCTCTGGCCACTGGTCAAACTCCTGGTTGAACTCCTGGTCAAGGGGACAATTTGCATATGAACTCTTTATTATATAGGATATCTGTACTTAATTTTTACAAAATATGTTTGCTTATGTATATTTTCAATTTGGCCTAATATTTAAAACAAAAAGAAGCATGGGGTGATTTATATCTAATCCATTAAAATTCACCATCAGCCCTGGTCGGTTTGGCTCAGTGGATAGAGTGTCAGCCTGGGAACTGAAGGGTCCCTGGTTCGATTCTGGTCAAAGGCACAAGCCCAGGTTGCGGGCTTGATCCCCGGTGGGGGGCATGCAGGAGGCAGCCAATCGATGATCTCTCTCATCATTGATGTTTCTCTCTCTTTCCCTCTCCCTTCCTCTCTGAAATCAATTTTATATATATATATATATATATATATATATATATATATATATATATATATATATATATAAATTCACCATCATAAATTATTTTAAAATTATAAAAATTTAAAAAAACATTAAAAAAATAAAATAAAATTATAAACATGTTGAAGAAAGGACAGAAGTCACTTAATTTCTTGTGCAATTACAATAGCTGTTGGACTGGAAAAAAATGTGTTCTTTTTGTGCCATCTTTATTTGTAATGCAGCTATAATTTAATCATGTTATGCCATCTGATAGGAGAATGGTAACATCAAAATATAAATCATTTGTATGTAGCCTTCCAGCAAAGTTCCAAGAGAAAAAGATAGCAGTTAATGCTATATGGCACTTAATATGTATCAGGCACTCTCTCTAAATGGGTCACATATATGCATGTGGTTAATCCTCATGACACTAGTATAAAACAGATGGGCTCTTTGAGAATAAACCAAAGTGCCAGACTTCCTGGATAGTCTGTTTCAACTCTCTAGCTGCAGATGTTTGAGTGTGGACTTAAATACATGGCACATTTTCAGATTGCTACATTTAACTGACTTATCTTTTACAGCTTCCTTTTTATTAGTAATTTGTGGGTTGGCTTGCACTCTGCATCTACATGCATAAAGCTTACACAGCAGCCTAAACAATGAGTTCAAATATCATGTCAATTACATAAATTTGATTTCTTATAGACTGTATATAATAGTATGCATGGAACTGTAATTTCCCTGATCTCAAGAGCCCAGAGTGGTCTCATTAGTGCTAGTAAATATGGTGGTTGGTATCTCCACTTCCCTATCAGAAAGTAGGTGAATTACAACATTATTTTTAGACAAGAGGCCCGGTTCATGAAATTCATGCATGGGAGGGGGTCCCCTCAGCCCAGCCTGCACCCTGTCCAATCTGGGACCTGGGGATTGGGCCTAAACCAGCAGTCGGACATCCCTCTCACAATTCAGGACTGCTGGCTCCTAACTGCTTACCTGCCTGCCTGCCTGATCACCCTTAACTGCCCCCCCCCTGCTTGCCTTGTCACTCCTTACTGGCCCCCATGCCAGCCTGGTTTCTCCCCAACTGCCCCCCCTGCTGGCCTTGTCGCCCCTAGCTGCCCCCACCCCTGCTGGCCTGTTCGCCCCTCACTGCTCCCCTTGGTGGCCTGGTCCTCCTCACTGCCTCCCACCACTGGCCTGGTCACCCCCAATTTCCCCCATTGCAGGCCTGGTTGCCCTGCCCAGCCAGCTGCTCAGTCATTTGGTCGCCCCTCAGTAACCCCCCTGCCGGCCTAGTCATCCCGCGCAGCCTGTTCAGTCATCCATTCAGTTGTGATGATCACTTAGGCTTTTATATATATAGACTAGAGGCCCGGTGCATAAAAATTTGTGCACTCGGTGGGGGGGGTCCCTCAGCCTGGCCTGTGCCCATTCACAGTCCAGGACCCCTTGGGGGATGTCCACCTGTCGACTTAGGCCCACTCCCTGGGGGAACAGGCCTAAGCTTGCAGTCAGACATCCTTCTGGCAGCCAGGGAGCCCTCGAAGGGATCTGACTAAAGGCTTAGGCCCCCAAGGAATCAGGTCTAAACCGTTAGTTGGACATTTTTAGTGCTGCCACGGAGGTGGGAGAGGCTCCTGCCACCACCACTGCGCTGACCAGCCATGAGCCAGCTTCTGGCTGAGTGGCACTCCCCATATGGAAGTGCACTGACCACCAGGGGGCAGCTCCTGCATTGAGTGTCTGCCCCCTGGTGGCCAGTGAGCATCATAGCAACTGGTCATTCTGCCGTTCAGTCAATGTGCATATTAGCCTTTTATTATTATTATTATTATTATTATTATTATTATTATTATTATATAGGATGTCCCTATTTCCCCCTTTTTCCCCCTCTACCCAGCTCTTGCCCCCCACTTCTCTCTGGCCATCACCATACTGTGGTCTGTGTCCATGGGTTGTGCATATATTTTCTTTGGCTAATACCTTCTTTAAATTCACTTCTTTAAATTTTTATTTTCAGATAAGTGCTTATAACTGCACTATTATATATTTTCTATTATATCATTTAGAATTAAGATATTTTTTAATTGAACCCTTGTAAATTTTAGCATAATTTAACAAATTATGCTAGAAGCAATTAGGAGATTTTTCATGTAATGCAGATACATTTCAATTAATATTTTATTAATTTTTAATTTTTTAATATTTTAATTTGAAATAATCTCATGAATGTAAAAAAAAAAAAACTATAAAATACTACAGCGTATTATATGTACCCTTCACCCAATTTCTTAGGTGTTAATAATTTAAACATAACCATTATACAACTAACAACATTTGTTTTTGTTTTTTGTTTTTGTTTTTGTTTTTCTTTTTTTTTTTATTGCTTAAAGTATTACAAAGGGTATTACATATGTATCCATTTTATCCCCCCGCCCTAGACAGTCCCCTAGCCTCCCCTATCACCCAGTGTCTTATGTCCATTGGTTATACTTATATGCATGCATACAAGTCCTTTAGTTGATCTCTTACCCCCCTACCTCCTGCCCCCCAACCCTCCCCGGCCTTCCCGCTGCAGTTTGACAATCTGTTTGAGGCAGCTCTGCCTCTGTATCTATTATTGTTCAAAAGTTTATAATGGTCTCTATTGTCCATGAATGAGTGAGATCATGTGGTATTTTTCCTTTATTGACTGGCTTATTTCACTTAGCATAATGCTCTCCAGTTCCATTCATGACGTTGCAAATGGTAAGAGTTCCTTCCTTTTTACAGCAGCATAGTATTCCATCGTGTAGATGTACCACAGTTTTCTAATCCATTCATCTACTGATGGGCACTTAGGCTGTTTCCAGATCTTAGCTATGGTGAATTGTGCTGCTATGAACATAGGGGTGCATATATCCTTTCTGATTGGTGTTTCTGGTTTCTTGGGATATATTCCTAGAAGTGGGATCACAGGGTCAAATGAGAGTTCCATTTTCAGTTTTTTAAGGAAACTCCATCCTGTCTTCCATAGTGGCTGCACCAGTCTGCATTCCCACCAGCAGTGCACAAGTGTTCCTTTTTCTCCACATCCTCTCCAGCACTTGTCGTTTGTTGATTTGTTGATGATAGCCAGTCTGACAGGTGTGAGATGGTACCTCATTGCTGTTTTGATTTGCATCTCTCGGATGATTAGTGACTTTGAGCATGTTTTCATATGTCTCTTGGCTTTCTGGATGTCCTCTTTTGAAAGGTGTCTATTTAGGTCCTTTGCCCATTTTTTGATTGGATTGTTTATCTTTCTTTTGTTAAGTTGTATGAGTTCCCTATAAATTTTGGAGATTAGGCCCTTATCAGATATGTCATTGGCAAATATGTTTTCCCACACAGTGGGTTTTCTCGTTGTTTTGTTGATGGTTTCTTTTGCTGTGCAGAAGCTTTTTATTTTGATGTAGTCCCATTTGTTCATTTTTTCTTTAGTTTCAAGTGCCCTAGGAGCTGTATCAGTGAAGAAATTGCTTCGGCATATGTCTGAGATTTTGTTGCCTTTGGATTCTTCTAGAATTTTTATGGTTTCCCGTAGTACATTTAAGTCCTTTATCCATTTTGAGTTTATTTTTGTGTATGGTGTAAGTTGGTGGTCTAGTTTCATTTTCTTGCATATATCTGTCCAATTTTCCCAGCACCATTTATTGAAGAGACTATCTTGGCTCCATTGTATGTTCTTGCCTCCTTTGTCAAATATTAATTGAGCATATTGGTTCGGGCCGATTTCTGGGGTCTCTATTCTATTCCATTGATCTATATGCCTATTCTTGTGCCAGTACCAGGCAGTTTTGAGAACAGTGGCTTTGTAATACAACTTGATATCTGGTATTGAGATCCCACCTACTTTGTTCTTTTTCAGGATTGCTGCAGCTATTCGGGGTCTTTTTTTATTCCAGATGAATTTTTGGAGAGTTCGTTCTAGATCTCTGAAGTATGCCGTTGGTATTTTAATGGGAAGTGCGTTGAATTTATAGATTGCTTTGGGTAGTATGGACATTTTAATGATGTTGATTCTACCAATCCATGAACACGGTATGTTCTTCCATCTGTTTATGTCTTCCTCTATATCTTTTTTCAACGTCCTGTAGTTTTCTGAGTAGAGGTCTTTTACCTCTTTAGTTAAGTTTATTCCTAGGTAGCTTAATTTTTTTGGTGCAATGGTAAACGGGATTGTTTTTATAATCTCTCTTTCTGAAAGTTCACTATTGGTGTATAGAAATGCCTCAGATTAACTAACAACATTTGAAATATATTTTTCTTATAATCTCTTTAATGTTACTTAATCCATTTACTTTGTTTTTGTTAATCTTCACCCAAGGATATTTTTCCATTGAATTTTAGAGAGAGTGAAGGGAAAGGGAGAGACACATTGATTGGCTGCCTCCTGCACATGCTTTGATAGGGACTGGGGATCAAGCCAGCAACTGAGGTACATGCCCTTGACTGGACTCAAACCTGGGATCCTTCAGTCCATGGGCTAATGCTCTATCCACTGAGCAAAACAAGCTGTAGCTTAATTCATTACTTTTAATCTATATGTGTCTTTATATTTAAAGTGGGTTTTGTTTTTGATTCACCCTCATAATCTGTCTTTTAATTGGTGCATTTAGGCCACTGACTTTCAGAGTGCTGACTGATAGAGTCACTACCATATCAGGCAGCTTCTGGGGCTTCTGGGGCTGGCCTGCCCTGGATGGCAGTGCGCTGGTGGCTTGCGCTGTCCCGCCCTGCCTGCAGTATGCAAATTAGCTGCCATCTTTGTTGGCGGTTAATTTGCATATCACACTGATTAGCCAATGGGAAGCATAGGGAAGGTATGGTCAATTACCATGTTTGTCTATGATTAGATAGGATAGTGGGTATTTGAAATCATACATTGAGTAAGGATTATTCAACATCTTCCCTAAGTACTTAAAGCCAATATTCATTCTGAAAATTGGAGTATATCCTTTGTTTTTTATTTTTGTTTCAACTCTGTGGGAATTATTTTTCTTCTAACATTTTGCAGGGTTATAACTTTCATTGTGAATTAAGTTGCTAATTATAAGTGTGACACAAACAGGATGTCAAAGCATAAAGCAGAGAGGTGCGGAGAAAAGGAGTGAAAGTGTATAAAGGAATATAGGAAGTAGACATGGAATGGGGATATTTTGGACTCTTCATTACTGCACCCATTCTTTTACTTAGACTTGTCTCTTCTAACTGTACTTCCCAGTAATTAAGGGAAATTAGCAGTAAATAAATGCCAGTTGAAATATATGCACAGATTTTATTTTGTTGTCATAGCCTTTTCTTTCACTTACTTTTGCCACTTGTATTATGTCTGTTATGCTAGTAATCCTTCCCTGCTTCGTTTAATTATTTATGGTGGTTGAAATATTAACTAATTTAATATAGAGATCCTTGAGAGAAGATTACATACTTTATAAAATAAGCACTCTAAGACAGGCTTTGGGAAAAATTGAAGCAGAATTTCAGTTCAGAATAACTTCCCCACATTGCA
Organism: Myotis daubentonii; assembly: GCF_963259705.1. Lineage (NCBI taxonomy): Eukaryota > Metazoa > Chordata > Mammalia > Chiroptera > Vespertilionidae > Myotis > Myotis daubentonii. Next base: position 97,636,828 of record NC_081842.1, on the reverse strand, counting down.
CCTTGGCTTCCTTTAGAACCCAGTGATATTGATAAATTTTTAACATTGAAAGTGTTTCTAGGGCTGCCTAGTTCATTCTTTCATAAAATACAAACAAGTTCCATCCATGAATTTATTCATAAGTGCATATGTACTGGAGAACAACAACCTAAAAAGGGAACAAAATCTCTTGAATTTACGTTGAATATGGAAAAACCATCTGTTTTAATGAATTTTAACAAGACACTTATTAGGTATTCTTCTCCAAATTCCTCAATAAAGTCACTGGCTACAGGTTTTCTTCTCTGCTCTCCTTCTGGTACAATCACCGGTGCAGTCCGTGCCCATCACATATCCTGTCTGAACACCTTTCTTCTGAAGATCCTGACAGCCCCTTACATTTTTCTGCTGCATCATGGGTGAGAAGTCCCTGTTCAGACACTGACAGGACACTTTTATCCCTACACTAGACAAGCCCATTTTGAGAAGAATTGAAAGCTCACTGGATAACACGGGCAACAACAAATGTTTTTCTTCTGACACAAGTATTGCAGGCAGGCACTATCGCTGGCTTCAGAGGAGGATTTGAGGTGATAGCAAAGATATTACTGAAATAACTTTTGCATGGCTAGAATTTACAAGGGTGACTGAAACATATTAACTAGATAATAAAAATCCAGACTGTGAAGACAGAATATTTTATTTTAATTATTTATCTAAATTACTTCTTTACAGATCTTAAATATTATTTTTCTGAAAAAATATGAAAATTTTCCAGAGCTCAAAAGACAAAAGCCAGATTTATTAACACAAAAATGGCTAACCCATTAGGGGACATGAGTTTATTGCTATTAAAATTAAAATGAAATAAAAATTAAAACTCAATTATGGTAAGTTTAGAGCTCAACAACCACATGTGGTTACAGATATTAGACAACCCTGTAGATATTTTCATCATCATGGAATTTTCTATCTGACAGACTTATAGACCAACAATTAATATGAATTGGAAATTTTCTAATTTTGTGCAGCCACCATGCAAATATATGCAGTTTCTTATGATCAGATAGAAAAGTTCACAGGGAGAGTCAGTGATATTTATTAACAGATTTATAGAGTGAAGAATACATTTTAAAATATTGCTTACTGATACAAATGTTAGTAAGCTTTGGATGAAGAATCACATATAATTTTGAAATATTTATATTCCAAACTTTTAAATTGCATATCCCACTACTTCCAAAGATATTATACCTTCATTTTAGAAATAACAAAAACAAAGCTTGAAGCTTAAAATGTAACCCTCCTTCACAAACTGCCAACCCCCAAGCACTTTTTAGAGGAGGAACTTCTTTTTGATTGCATTTTATACTAAAAAAAGAAAGAAAGAAAACGAAAGCAATCTCTGGGGTCCCTTTCATCTTTAACATGCTATGTTATAAAGGGTTAAGAAATAGCATATCTTGAATAGAGCACAAGCAATAGTGCATGGTGATTTAGCCTTATTTTCATTTGTAATTTTAGAGCTAGTGTACAATCACATTTGCAGGTACCTGTAGTTACGCTTTCTGTTTTACGTGGTATGAAATCTTTATAAAGGGTACTGGACTGCAGTCACGTGGATGGCTTAATACATATTACAATGCTTTATTGCTATAGCATGAGTGTAGAATGACTCCATTTCTCAAAGAGGATAGGGCTATCTTTGAGTTATACTAGCAATTCTAAATGAGGCAATAAAAAACACTATCAAGCATTCTGTTTATTCCACAAATAGTATAGCAGTCCTCTAGGCTTCCTTTTTAAAAAGATCATTGGCTTGAGTATATTTTAATCATTTTTTCTTGGTATGTATGGCTAGGATGAGAACAGATGTTGAGTTTTTTCTGAATTACATTATGGTAACAACAAAAATAAAAAGGAGAGAAATAATCATCACTTACACAGAATCAAATGCAGACAGATCAAGTATTATTTTATTTTTTTACCTAAAGCTTCAAATAGCTCAATAGACTCAGGCTACTCTATTAGGAAAATAAAAGACTGAAACAGTAGAAGGGCAGCCACTGAAATCAGCACAGACCATATAACACAGTATTAGTGATATTTAAGAAAAACAGCCATTTCCAGTACTACCAAATGTCCAGTAGCCAACAAGCCACATCTGCCATATTATATTTGCAAAGGCAGGAAAAACAGTCTGATTTTCCCCTAAAGTAATTCTAATTTATTTAGCATGAATCCCAGCTTCTAACTTGCCAAAATACAATCAAATGTATTTTCTTAATTTTATCAAGTTCTGATTTTTGAAAAACCTGCCAAGCAGACTAATTTCTTTATGAGATGTCTTATTATTTTCCAAGTAAGAGTGATAGAAGAGAATCAAGAATTCTTTCAGAGAAAGAAAAGCCTTCTGATCTTAAAGCTTGACTGATGCTAATGACATGCTCACCTTCCTCAGCAGGCTGGAAAGCTCACTCCCTAAATACAAAAGAAGATGCTTCCTCTTTCTTTCCAATCTTCCTCCCAATCTGGTACCACATAGCCCAATATTGGCACCATGGAAAGAATCGTGTGCCTAAACTCCTGAATTTTAGGAGAAAAATTCTGTGCTCTCAGAATAGCAAGAGCCACCATTGTAACACATGTGTAAATGTATGTTTATTAAACTTAAATGTTAAGAGTGGCAATATCAAATGGAAAAGATGTATGAACAGAAAAAAATACATAAATTATGTTTACTGTCATCAAGTCCAGGAGAGAGTTTCTACCTAAATTTTAATTTTATCTAAAAAATTATGACCTCAGTTTCAGATAGCATTAATAATTTTATAGGTAATATTTATAGATTATCTTAATAGCATTAAATACACAGTCAAATGATACTGGAAGTATGTTAGCGTTTAGCACAGATAAACTAAAAGGTTTGATGCAAACAGTGTCCTTGCTTTTCCAGTTGAGAAATGCATTTTCTAATTGTATTTTAATGCATTAATTTCTGACTTTTTTCCTTAAAGTGGTAAAACCAACTTTCTTTTCAGAAGGACTTTGTAGTATAGATCTACTAGGAAGTGAGTATAATATTCATGGTAACTAAGTCAGTAAACTATGAGAAGAAAGGATGTTTCCAGAAAGGCATAAATCAGCAGCCATTTCACATTGAATAAACTTAGATTGTGATAATCATTCATAAGCAAATGACAAATGATTTTATCTACCAGGAAAATGTCTGTTTTTTACCAAGATATGCTACTACTTAAGGCGATATAACAAATCGCTACCTAATAATTTACTCTATATTTTTACCTAAAAAGTCTTTTTGTTAACTATAAAAATTGATCCCACTCAATTTGATAACCTTCTCTGCAGACTTCACTATAGCTTTATGATATTTATCAATAAAACAAAACTAATTTTTTAGGAGAAAAAAACTAGCCATGGTATTAAAATGAGGCTACTAACTAGTGCTTCTCTCATTGTTACAGCAAGCCTATTTTGAACACTTCTAATTTTGCCTAAGTTATTAGAAATACCATTTTTATAGGATTATCATCCATGCTTTTAGAGGTTTCAATTATTTATTTCCTTAATATTTATTGAAAATATGCATCAGTAAGTTATAAGAGTTAGAAAGAATTTTCATGTTTTAAGTATGTGAATATTAAAGTTCCTTCTTTATTCCATTACTCAAAGGGAGGAAAGGAGGAGAGGAGGGAGAAACAGAAGAAACTGATAATTTGGGGAATACATATTTAATATGCATTAAAAATCAAAGTGTCTTGATTTTTAATGTGATCATCATAACATTAGCTTAAAATTATTAAGTATTCATTTTAATTTGGTATTAGTCATTATATTGGTTGTTTTCTCTAGAATTACCAGAAATGATTGGTTTTACTTCTTTACATCTTCAATTGATATAAAGTTTAAGTAGTAAAATTGTATTTTTAAAAGGGCAAGATTAACAATAGAAACTTTCTTCTCCTCTTGCTTACTGTTCAAATGTAAAGTTCTAGTTAGCTTGCTAAAGGCTTGCATACACCAGAATTTGTATAGCTATAAAATTATAAAATCAAGAATGCTTAAAGCCTAGGATAGAAAGCATATTCTAAGGAAGAAAGAAATTACTTCTTTAGAATATTCCCGAGTTCTTCATGGTTTCATTTCAAAATTTTCTTCATTTATTTCTCCTATTTTTATTCTCATTATCCTATGCTTAGGAACTGAAAAAAACTCAGAAGAGGCACATGATATATATTCTGTCAAGTTTTTCCTGCCATGGAGATATAAACTCTTCTAAATTGTACTTAACCCTGCTGAAGATTTATAAGAGACTATTACGAAGTGCTTGAAACTTTCCAACTGAAAAATAATTGATACAAAAAGTTATTATAGTGAGTGCTGACATGAACATTTAGAATCTTTTCTGTTGAGGAGAATTGCTCATCATAAACAAGTGAGTTAATGTTTTGAGTTTAATTTCCTTGGATCCTGAATCATTTATTCTGGAACTTATCTCAAGTGAGATACTTTTTAAATGAAGACATTTGTGCCAAGTAATTCAATAAATCATTATGAAGTTTAACATAGATTGATAACCAGTTTTAAAAAATTGAGTTTCTATATCACTTTGAACTACTTTGCATTTAGAAAGAATTATTTAAAGGATTTCTTTCCTTTCACCACCGTTTTCAAATCTAATGATACTCTGGCTTTTATTATATCCCTTCCTAACATATGACTTCTGTTTTGACTTCACTTATACCCCAATTTAATCTTGTATCAAGTTATTTTAAATACTACACACCCTTCCAGATCTTGTATACTTCAAGGAAATTTTCCTTAAGTGGTTAACTTTATTAAGCTCCCATGCTACTTGTATTCTATCATTAACCATATGCTATTTTGTTTTGTGGATATTTCTGTAAACATAATAATCCTCTACTGGATTGTAATCATGTTGAAGTTGTCATAATAAACCCCACTGTGGAATCCCTCATTACTTATACTATTGAGTTTTCTCGCCTCCTAGAAGGCATGGATGTTGAAAGTCAAGAACTCTTAGCACCTGGGATCCTACAATTTCCCAGTACATAACCACAACTGAACTTCCAGAGAATATACAATTGGATCCTGCCACCTTAGTTTTGCCATTCTTTAAGTTTTCTTTACTGAGGAGTCTGATACTGTCCTCAATAATTAAAACTAAGCCTGCCTTTTATCTTGTCCAAGTTGAATGGGTGTAGGGAAGATGTGCTTTCTGCATCTTGTGTAAAATATTTAATGAGGTTCTGTGCAACATGGATGAAGAAAGTCAGTAGTAAGGGTGGTGTGGTGTGTCTATTCATGGAATAGCCAGAAACAGTGTCCTCAAATTTAAAAATTATCTCCTTAATTTCTATGACAGTTAAATATTAGGTAATGTTTTTACATAGGAAAACCATTAAGAAAAAATTTAAAATGCACTTTAAGTTATTAAAAATTTTAATGAATGAAGGCTCATAATATAATATGGGTTTTATTTAGGGTAGATAAATCAACAAATAATATGTATGCCATCAAAATCATCAATTTAATATTCATAAAATGAAAATTTTTCATATCTAGAGACTAATTAAATTTACTATAATCAAAATAAGTGACGAGTGGTAATTGGTAAACAAAAACTGAAATCACAGTCATGAACTAAAAAATTAAGCTATTTATGCGATTGTAGTCACAGAGTTAGTTGGAGGCAGAGCCAACATTTATAAACCAGGTTATCTGACCCTCCAGCTGTGCCCAGTCCTAGTAAACAGCATTCACTGTATTAGAAATATAAGGACACAGGTGTTTTGTCTACTCATGCTTATCTAAATACTACATCATAGTTACTTACAAGATCAATTAACAATGCTCAAAATTTATCCTCTTGGCAAGTTATTTCTGATTTAAAAAATAATTTAGAACTCCAGTTTTGGCAATAGAGAAAAATTAAATACCTGAAAACTCTCTTGATATAAAAATTTGTCTCTACAAATATTAGATAGAATATTTTTGGACCTCCTATTAAATATGTAACTAAGCTCATAAAAATGTAAGGGGAATTTCTGCAAACTATAAATAACAGAAAACTGAAAATGAGAACATTACGTACATGAGCTAATCATGAGGTTGCTCTGGAGGGAGGGCTTGCTGAACTCTCAGTGATCTATTGCAGTGGTTCTTGATTGGGGACAGTTTCGCCCCAAGGGGATATTAGAAAATGAATGGACACATTTTGGTTGTCACAACCGGGAGGAGGTGTGTACTACTGGCCTCTTGTGGGTAGAGAGCAACATTGCTACTAACCCTCCTACAACACACAGGATACATAACCCCAATCATCTGCCCCATCACGGGACCACTAAATAATTATCCACCCCAAAATGTCAAAGGTGTTGATGTGATTAAGCTCTAGGGGCTTAAATATTAATTTCTGATTGAAGATGGGAGAAAAAGTCTTGGCTAATGAAATCTGAGGAGTTAAAACTCTACCTTACATTACAAAGTAAAGACCTTTTCAGGGCTAACTGTAAGTGAAATGGAGGACTACAAATAGTCTGCTACTCAGGCACAAAGAATTTAATGTGTTTTGTCCTGGGCCTGAAAATGCATATCGATCATATGCCCTCAGGCACTTCTGCATCTCAGACATCCTGTGTTATAAGATCTGGGATAACTCCCAGCCATAAAATTTACACCATTGTGATAAAACACTGGGGAATCCAACAGAAGCAAGTACAAAGATGAGTGGAAAAACATTTTCAACACAGCCAGACATATATAAAGCCCCACTGAAAGTAAACTCATAATCTAAACTATAAATACACCATGAGAAAGAATTCACAGATAACACAACAGAAGGATTCAACCCCCGAGTGCTTAGATAACAGAAAATTTATGAACATTGGTTTTTTCCCCCTAATATATACATAGAAAATAAAGTAAGATTTAAAAATAAGAAGAAAAAAAAGACACTATTTAAAAAATCATAGCCTGTCCCCAAATGGGTTGGGTGATAGTCAGAGTAAGTAATAGAATTTTATTCAGTTTTTTTTAAAAAAAAAAAAAATATATATATTTTATTGATTTTTTACAGAGAGGAAGGGAGAGGGATAGAGAGTTAGAAACATTGATGAGAGAGAAACGGCAATCAGCTGCCTCTTGCACACCCCCTACTGGGGAAGTGCCCGCAACCAAAGTACATGCCCTTGACCAGAATCGAACCTGGGACCCTTCAGTCCACAAACTAATGCTCTATCCACTGAGCTAAACCGGTTAGGGCAGAATTTTATTCAGTTTTGATAAAATACATGAACCTTTAGATTTAAATACTATGCTGGACTGAAAAAGAAATACAAACAATTATATATCAAGAAATATGGTAGTTCTTTAGATTCCAGATATGAGTAAGATCATGTGATACCTATCTAAAGAACAAAATAAACTGATGAAAAAAGTAGATCCAGAGATATAGAAATATGGAACAGACTGTGGAATCTCAGAGGGAAGATGGAGGTGGGTGGGTGGGAAGAGATCAACCAAAGAACTTATATGCATATATACATAACCTATGGACACAGACAATAGCATGGTGAAGGCTTGGGGTGGGAGGCAGGTGCAGGCTAGAAGAGATCAATGGGGAGAAAACTGGGACATCTGTAATACTTTCAACAGTAAAGGTTTTTTTAAAAAGAAATGTGGTAGTGAAATTTCAGAGGACCAAAAGCAAGATAGAAAGTATTAAAATCAGCTGGAAAATGAATGGCAAATAACCAGCAAAGAACAATGATTCCAAATGCAAATTTCTCAACCACAGTATTAGGAAGACAACACATCATCTTCAAAGTGCAGTAAGAAAGTAGTTGTCAACCTGGGATTCTATATCCTATGAATCAGAAGACATTAACAAAGAACATTTGAAGACAAACAAAACAAAACAGACTTTCCAAAAGCTCTTTGCTGAAAAAACTACAAGAGCTTGGTTCTGAACTCTGGCTGCCTATTAAAATCACTTGGAGGACATCTAAATTCTCAATGATAAGTCACAGTTCAGATCTATTAAATTAAGGTCCCTGTGAGTGAGACTGAGTCACAGTTTTTATAAAACTCTGTAAATGATTCTAATATACAACTTGGTGGAGAACCACTATAGTTAACAAGTATTATAGCATAAAAAAAAATGAAAACCAAAAGAAAAAAAGAGGAAGCAAGAAATTGGCAAGCGAGTAATTGTTGAATATATGCACTAATAAAAGAGAAATATGCAAATTGACTGTACCTTCTTGATGCCCAACAGCCAATCAGGAGTGAGTATGCAAATTAACCCAACAAAGATGGTGGGTTAATTTGCACAGCAGACGCCAAGCAGCTGGGGGTGGGGCGGGATGCAGGCATTCTGCACAGCCCAGCCACTCTGGGCCTCTGGGCAGTGTGGGAAGGCAAAAAGGCGGCTCTGGCCAGAGTGATGGCATTATTGGCAGTCAGGGGAAGGAAGGCCCATTCTTGCACAAATCTTCGTGCATCGGGCTACTAGTATATAAATAATAACAAAGTAGTAACTATATGTTGTTTGTGTATTTATAAATATGTGGGAATATAAATATATAATATACAATATTAACTATTTATGCCAAACATAAATATAAAAGAGTAATAAAATCATGCCATTTATATATCATGTTTTCTAACTACAATATAGTGATTTAAAATCCACAAATTACCTTACCTACATACATTACAAAGTCAGGACTTTTCCAGGGCTAACTCTAAGTGAAATGGAGAACTACAAGTAAGTGTTATTCAGGCAAAAGAAGTTAATTTGTTTTATTCTGGACCTGGAAATCTGTAGTCATCATACACACTTAGACATATGGGCATTTCAGACTGTCTGTATTATTATTCTTAGATAATCCATATTTAAAATTTTCAGAAGCAAATATCTAAATACTCATATATCAAGACAATTATTATAAAAAGTTAAAACATATAAATTAGAATTATAATGAAAATACTATTTATCGACAAAATGTGTGATGCACTTAGGTATTGAAGAAATTTACAATTTTATGAGCTTTCATTTGAAAAGAAATAACATAGAAAATTTTTGATAAAATTTCTATTCTAGGATGTTTTTAAAAATGAAACTAAGTACATGCAAATAGGTTAGGAGAGGAATATGAAGAAACATACATACAAAAATAAAAAATAAGCAGTACAGAGTGTATATAAAATTAATAGGTTCTTTAAAAAAAAAAGAAAAATGCTGACAAACTATCAATAGGATGTAATAGGGACAGAGACCACACCATCTTGGGAAACAGAGCTGCTTGAGACTAGGATCCTGGCCTCAGCACCACCCAGTCTGATCTCAGACGCATACCAGGACCCTGCAGCCACTGGGGACAGAGACCTGTGACCACAGCTACAGACCTGCGGACACCAAAAGTTCAGAAATCCCCGCGGCAGATCCGTGAGTAACAGAGACTATCCCCCCTTCCTGCAGGCTCGAGGGCAGAGCCAGAGTAACTAACTGATAGACCCACCCCTTGCCGGGGCCTCAGTGCTGCAGGAACTTTAGCCTGGAAGTGCGCGAGCATCTTGGAACTGATCCGGCATAGGGCCAGGTTCAGGAGTCCTGGGCTGGGAGCAATCGCAGGAACCCCAGGAACTGATCCTATGCGCACTGCCGGCTTCGGAGCCCTGGGCTGTGAGCAATCGCGTGAACACCGGAATTTGTCCCCTGTATCACAGGCCCAGGGACCTCAATTCTCTGGGCAGGAGGCAGCACCAAGCACCAGTGACTTGACTGTGTTTCTTATCACCTGCACCTGAGATCCTGATTCCCTGTGCATTCATACTAAGAGCCAGTGACTCCAATTCCTGGTGCAAGGGCACACAGGGACCCTGATTCTCAAGGCAAGGTTGTGCGAAGCAACAGAGACTCTGATACTGGATTCTTGGGGAACTCTGACTCATGGCTCATGCTAGGGTGCTCTGGTTTTCAACATGCTCCAGGGGGTCTCTGTTTCAGCATGGTGCAGGCAGGGTCCCTGATTCTAAGGGCACATACGAGGCCACATTGAGCGCTGACAACACTGACTCTGAGCGAACCTGGTTCCACCAACCCACAACAACCACACATCTTAGTGTCAGAGCTCGTCAGTGACACTAGGGTGGTGGGAGGCTCCCACTGCACACGGCCCAGGCCCACACAACTCGACGTTTGAACCATCAGGAGATAATCAGAATGAAGAGACGACACAACACCCAGAGGAAAGACAATGAGGAGTCGCCAAGAAAGGAAATTAATGAAGTTGAAGCATACAACATGACAGAAAAAGAATTCAGAATAATGGTTGTACAATTCATTCACTGGATGGATGAGAAAATCAACAACCTATGCAAGAATCAGGAAGAAATGAAAAGTGATATAGCTACAATCAAAAACACCATGGAAAGTTTCAACAGCAGACTAGAAGAAGCAGAGGACCGAATTAGTGAGTTAGAAGATAAGGCAGAGAAACAAGCTCAATCTGAGCAGCAACTGGAGAAAAAAATTAAAAAGCAGGAGGAGAGCCTAAGGGAGCTTCAGGACAACATGAAATGAAGTAACATACACATAATAGGGCTGCAAGAAGGACAGGAAGAACAGCAAGGATTAGAAAATCTATTTGAAGAAATAATGTCAGAAAACTTCCCAGATATGGGGAAGAAAAAAGTTACACAAGTACAGAGAGTTCCAGGCAAGATGAACCCCAAAAGACCCACACCAAGACACGTCATAATAATGATGGCAAATGTACAAGACAAAGAGAGAATCTTAAAGGCTGCAAGAGAGAAACAGAAAGTTACCTACAAAGGATCCCCCATCAGATTATCAAATGATTTCTCAACAGGAACACATCAGGCCAGAAAAGAATGGACAGAAATTTACAAAGTGATGCAAAGCAAAGGACTGAATCCAAGAATACTCTATCCAGCAAGGCTATCATTCAAAATTGAAGGGGATATAAGAAGCTTCACAGACAAAAAAAAAGGCTAAGGGAGTTTATCACCACCAAGCCAGCAATGCAAGAAATGCTAAAGGGACTGGTGTAAAAAGAAGAACTAAAAAGCCCAGAAAGAAAACAGCCACAAAAAAATAGAAATGGCTACAAACAAGTACCTTTCAATAATAACTTTAAACGTAAGTGGAATAAATGGTCCAATCAAAAGACATCCAGTGGCTGAATGGATAAAAAAACATGACCCATATATTTGCTGTCTACAAGAGATCCACCTCAGAAGTAGGGACTCAAACAGACTGAAAGTGAAGGGATGGAAAAATATCTTTCAGGCAAATGGAAATGAAAAAAAAGGTGGGGTAGCAATATTTATATTGGACAAAATAGACCTCAAAGTGAAGGCCATAACAAGAGATAAGGAAGGCCACTTCATAATACTAAAGGGATCAATACAACAAGAGGATATAACCCTGATAAACATGTATGCACCCAATGCAGGAGCACCCACATACATAAGAAAACTCCTGGAAGATATCAGGGGAGAGATTGACAACAATACAATCATAGTAGGGGACTAATACACCACTGACATCACTGGATAAATCCACTAGACAAAAACTCAGCAAAGAAACAGCAATCCTAAATGACTCACTAGATCAGATGGACTTAATCGACACCTTCAGAACACTTCACCCCAAAGCTACAAAATATACGTTCTTCTCAAGTGCTCATGGGACATCCTCAAAAACAGACCACATATTGGGTCACAAACAAAGTATCCCCAAATTCAAGAAGATTGAAATCATACCAAGCATCTTCTCAGACCACAAGGGCATAATATTAGAAATAAACTACAATAAAAACAACTCAAAATACTCAAACACTTGGAAGCTGAATAGCATGTTATCAAATATTGATTGGGTTACCAAAGAGATCAAAGAAGAAATTAAAAACATCCTGGAAACTAATGACAATGAAAACACAACAATCCAAAACCTTTGGGACACAATGAAAGCAGTCCTAAGAGGGAAATTTATAGCTCTACATGCCTATCTCAACAAACAAGAAAAAATGATAGTAAATCATCTAAATTTACAGCTCAAAGAATTAGAAAGAGAGCAACAAGAAAAGCCCAGAGTGAGCAGAAGGAAGGATATAATAAAGATTAGAGCAGAAATAAATGACATAGAGACCAAAAAAACAATACAGAAAATCAATGAAACCAAGAGTTGGTTCTTTGAAAGGATAAACAAGATTGACAAACCTCTAGCCAGGCTCACCAAGAAGCAAAGAGAGAGGACCCAAATAAACAAAATAAAAAATGATAGAGGTGAAATAACAACAGATCCCACAGAAATACAAATGATTGTTAAAAAATACTATGGACAACTCTACTCCTACAAACTAGACAACCTGGAGGAAATGGACATATTCCTAGAAAAATACAACACTCCAAAACTTAATCAGGAAGAATCTAAAAATCTCAATAGGCCAATAACTGTGGAAGAAATTGAAGCAGTCATCAAAAAGCTTCCAGCAAACAAAAGCCCAGGACCAGACGGCTTCACAGGGGAGTTTTACCAAACATTCAAGGAAGAACTAAAACCTATCTTCCTCAGACTACTACAAAAAATCCAAGAGGAAGGAACACTTCCAAGCTCATTCTATGAAGCCAGCATCACCCTAATAACAAAACCAGGTAAAGACAACACAATGAAAGAGAATTACAGGCCAATATCCCTCATGAACATAGATGCCAAAATCCTCAACAAAATCTTAGCAAATCGGATCCAGCAGTACATCAGAAAGATCATACACCACGACCAAGTAGGATTTATCCCAGGGATGCAAGGATGGTACAATATCTGCAAATCAATAAACGTGATACATCACATAAACAAATTGAAAGAAAAAAACCACATAGTCATATCAATGGATGCAGAAAAGGCATTTGACAAAATTCAACACCCATTTTTGATATAAACTCTCAGCAAGGTGGGAATTGAAGGATCATACCTCAACATAATAAAAGCCATATATGACAAACCCACAATGGACAAAAACTAACACCATTTCCCCTAAGAACAGGAACAAGACAGGGATGCCCACTCTCACCACTCCTGTTCGAGATAGTACTGGAAGTATTAGCCATTGCAAATTAGACAAGAAGAAGAAATGAAAGGCCTCCAAATTGGAAAAGAAGAAGTAAAACTGTCCTTATTTGCAGATGACATGATATTATACTTAAAAAACCCTAAAGACTCCATCAAAAAACTATTAGACTTAATAAAAGAATTCGGCAATGTAGCAGGATACAAAATTAATGCCAAGAAATCTATGGCATTTCTATACACCAATAGTGAATTTGCAGAAAGAGAGACTAAAAAAGCAATCCCATTTACCATTGCACCCAAAAAATTGAGCTACCTAGGAATAAACTTAACTGAAGAGATAAAAGACCTCTACTCAGAAAACTACAGGGCATTGATAAAAGAGATAGAGGAAGACATAAAGAGATGGAAGAACATACCATGTTCTTGGATTGGTAGGATTAACATCCTTAAAATGTCCATACTGCCCAAAGCAATCTATAAATTCAACGCACTTCCCATTAAAATTCCAATGGCATATTTCACAGAGGTAGAACTAACTCTCCAAAAATTCATATGGAATAAAAAACGACCCCGAATCGCTGCAGCAATCCTGAGAAAGAACAAAGTAGGTGGGATCTCAATACCACATATCAAGCTGTATTATAAAGCCACTGTTCTCAAAACTGCCTGGTACTGGCACAAGAACAGACATATAGATCAATGGAATAGAATAGAGAACCCAGAAATCAGCCCCAACCAATACGCTCAATTAATATTTGACAAAGGAGGCAAGAACATACAATGGAGTCAAGATAGTCTCTTCAATAAATGGTGTTGGGAAAATTGGACAGATACATGCAAGAAAATGAAACTAGACCACCAACTTACACCATACACAAAAATAAACTCAAAATGGATGAAGGACTTAAATATATGACGGGGAACCATAAAAATACTAGAAGAATCCAAAGGCAACAAAATCTCAGACATATGCCGAAGCAATTTCTTCACCGATACAGATACTAGGGCGTTGGAAACTAAACAGAAAATAAACAAATGGGACTACATCAAAATAAAAAGTTTCTGCACAGCAAAAGAAACCATCAACAAAACAACAAGAAAGCCCACTACATGGGAGAACATATTTTCCAATGCTATCACTGATAAGGGTTTAACCTCCAACATTTATAGGGAACTCATACAACTTAACAAAAGGAAGATAAACAATCCAATCAAAAAATGGGCAAAGGACCTAAATAGACACCTTTTAAAAGAGGACATTCAGAAAGCCAAGAGACATATGAAAACATGCTCAAAGTCGCTAATCATCCAAGAGATGCAAATTAAAACAACAATGAGGTACCATCTCACACCTGTCAGACTGGCTATCATCAACAATTCAACAAACGACAAGTGCTGGAGAGGATGTGGAGAGAAAGGAACACTTGTGCACTGCTGGTGGGAATGCAGACTGGTGCAGCCACTGTGGAAGACAGTATGGAGTTTCCTCAAAAAACTAAAAATGGAACTCCCATTTGACCCTGTGATCCCACTTCTAGGAATATATCCCAGGAAACCAGAAACACCAATCAGAAAGGATATATGCACCCCTATGTTCATAGCAGCACAATTCACCATAGCTAAGATCTGGAAACAGCCTAAGTGCCCATCTGTAGATGAATGGATTAGAAAACAGTGGTACATCTACACGATGGAATACTATGCTGCTGTAAAAAGGAAGGAACTCTTACCATTTGCAACGTCATGGATGGAACTGGAGAGCATTATGCTAAGTGAAATAAGCCAGTCAATGAAGGAAAAATACCACATGATCTCACTCATTCATGGATAATAAAGACCATTATAAACTTATGAACAAAAATAGATACAGAGGCAGAGCTGCCTCAAACAGATTGTCAAACCACAGCAGGAAGGCCGGGGAGGATGGGAGGGCGGGGGGCGGGGGTGGGGTAAGAGATCAACTGAAGGACTTGTATGCATGCATATAAGCATAACCAATGGACATAAGACACTGGGGGGTAGGGGAGGCCAGGGGATTGTCAAGGGCAGGGGGGAAAAAAAGGAGACATATGTAATACTCTTTGTAATACTTTAAGCAATAAAAAAATAAAGAAATAATAAGCTAAATAGAAAAAAAATAGGATGTAATAGGATTGAGAAAGTTACATGTTATAAAATGTATAATTGTATAGAATATTGGTACTGAGATAATTAGTTCTGTATAATGGAATATTAAAATAATTTCCTCAAACCATATATAAAAGGAAAATTTAGATGTAAAAAAATAAACTATTAATTTAAAACTATAGAAATAAAAAATCATGCTAAATGTTTCTATATTACAAAGGCAATAGGAAAAGAGCAAAAAAAGCCTCTGCTAGGGAGATAAAATTATATAAAGAAATCTACAAAATCTATAAGCAAAATACAAGCATAGTATGAGAAAGTCAGAAAAGCCTATAAATAGGACCATAGAGGAAGAAATATAAATGGCCAATATAACATTAAAAACATATTTAATACCTTAATCAATAAAGAAAACAATTAAAAAATATGGTTAATTTCATTAGCAATCAGGAAAATGTAATTAAGCTATAGTCAGATATTGTTTTCCACTCATCAAATTTACAAAAATTAATTATTATCACAATACTAAATTTTGACAAAGATCTTGGACAATAAAAATGTCCATGCACTGCTGATAAGCATAGAAGTTTTCAAACACATTAGCAAAGACTTTAATAATATTAATTAAAGTAGCATATGTGTAAAATCTTCAACTTGGTAATTCCATATTTATAGGAATACATATTTTTATACATAATTTAGATATTCACCCAGGATAAATGTGCAACGATATTTATCAGAGCATGTGTTTAGTAGAGAAAAAACTAGAAAAAATTTTAAGGAGAAAGAATGAATTCTGATACATGCTAAAAATAGAACAGTATAGAATACTGAAAATAAAGCTGCACATATAGACATGGAAAAATCTCAAACCAATAATTGGTTAAAAGAAGTAATATGAAGACAGATGCATATAGCATCACATCATTTAAAAATATGCGATAATATAATATGCAAAACAATATATACACATATTACATATGAATATATTATCAATTACACATTTATATAAAATAAAAATATGGCATGTCATATCCAAACTTGAGATAGACACTAACTCCTCAGAGGTCAGTGCAGAAGAGAATTGCAGGGATGAGACTTCAATCTCTCATATTTTTTACTTCCAAAAAAATTAGAAATAATAAAACTATGGAAAAACTGTTAATTTTGGTAGAACATGAATAGTTATTATTTTTCTGTGCACTTTCTAGGCTTACAATTCTTCACAATATTGATAACAAAGAGCACTGATATTTACAGGATGCACTTATAACTAAAATTATGTGCAAGCAATGTCATTATGGAACAGCAGCAGCTCTCTTTCTCTATATATATATGATTATTCAAATTTACTTCACAGACTGGAAATGGAAAACCCTCGTTCTAAAACTGAAGTGAACTGATTTATTTGCAGAACTCAGCAGTGCATCATGTAGCCAGCCACCTCTTAGCCCTAGTCCCCAATGTGAGCGCCCCAGGAGACCAGCCACTGCATTGCTTCCCTCACATTAGATCTGGAGCCTGAAGCATTCATGGGTGAAATGGCCCCATCCAGAAGCACTCTTTGGCATGGTTTAATGTTTCATTTGGTGCCGAAAAGTATTATACTTTCATCCCACTTGCATTCTTCTTCTATTTGTGCATGACTGAAAAGTCTATCAAATGTCAAAAAAGATCACCGAAAGAAAACTAATATTGCTCAAAATAAAATTTTGTTATAATTCACTGACATGTATTTGTTTATTTATTTATTTTGACTGCATTGATTGAAATCCGGATCACAGTACAATTCAACTTATACTTTGCAACACAAAAATTTTATGGATAGAAAAAAGTGCAACTTTCACTCCATGGATTAATTTCACATTTAAAGTCACACATGTCAGTGAAAATGAAGCCCTCAAGTATCACATACTGCATATTAATAATTTGCTATTGTGTTATTTCATTCTAAAGATGATCTTTCCTGTGATTTTTTAATGTATGACACATTGTCAAATTCCTTGACAATTATCCTTGCCGTCTCATTTAAGTTCATGGGAATCATCAGGGAGTATTCTTAGCACAAATATTTAAATCCTTTTTGAGGAGATGGTTCTCATGGGCTTACATCAATTGTTGGGGTGCATTCTTTCATCTCTTATCCTCCTTCTCTAAAACCTTTTTCAATTCTCATACCTATTCCAAACTTGTTACCATTAAACTATTTAAAAATAACAATAATAATTTCTTATATATTTAATTTTGTCGAGGTTTATTGAAGGACTTTTTTCTTATAATATACAAAAATTAATTCAGAATATAAAATACATGATAAAAACTTGTATGTTAAAAAGTAACATACTTTAGGTCCTTCCTAAAGGTACCCAGTCCCAGCAGAGGGAGCCACAAGCTGTGGATTGCTGATAACTCTAAACAGGGTACTCAGGACCAGTCACAAACAATGTCTGACATTGTCCTACACTGGAGATGGGGAATAATAGCAGATCTACCTAATAAATAGACACAAACCGAAATAGGCAGCCAAAATGGGGAGACAAAAAACAAGCCCCAGCCTGGCCAGTATGGCTCAGTGGTTGAACATTGATCTATGAACCAGGAAGTCAGAATTTGATTCCCAGTCAGGGCTCATGCCCAGGTTGAGGACATGATACCCAGTGTGCAGCACGCAGGAGGCAGCCAATCGATGATTCTCTCTCCTCATTGATGTTTCTATCTCTTTATTCCTTTCACTTCCCCTCTGAAATCAATTTTATATATATATATATATATATATATATATATATATATATATAGCCTCAAATGAAAGTACAAGAGAATATTCCAGAAGAAGAGCTAAATGAAATGGAGTTAAGAAATTTATCAGATATAGAGTTCAGAATAATGATGGCAAGGATGCTCAACAGCATGAGAAAAGATATAGTAACTATAAAGAAAGACCAGTTGGAAAGAAAAAAATTACATAGCACTAATAAAGAACACATTGGAAGAAATACACATTAGACTAGGGACAGCCGAGGATCTGATCAGTGAATTAGAGAACAGGGTGGAAAACAATCACTCAATCAGATAACTAAAAAGAAGAAAAAAAACACAATTATAAAACAGGAGGACAGCTTAAGAGAGCTGTGAGACAAAATGAAACTTAACAATATTTGCATAATAGGTATACCAGAGGGGAAGAAAGTAAGCAAGGGATAGAAAATTGTGTTTGAAGAACTAATGTCAGAAAACTTTTCTAACCTGATGAAGGAAAAAGTCACACAAGTTCAGCAGGCACAAAGCAGAGAGTCCCAAGAAAGAGGAACCCAAACAGGCCCATACCCAGACACATTATATTTAAAATGCCAAAAATTAAAGACAAAGTAAGAATCTTAATGGCAATAAGGGAAAAGTAATTTGTTATCTACAAAGGAGCTCCCATAAGGCTGTTGCCAGAGGCTAAAGCCAACAGCAGTTAGCATATTAATGCAAAAAGAAAACCTTGGAAGACCAATGGACTTTGATACTCAGCAGGGCTGAAAATCAGCATAATGTTGCCCTGCTGTGGGCTCAATGGCTCAAGGCAATTTCCTAACCTGATAATCCTTATACTGTTTGCCAAACTTTATCTTTGATCTGCCTATATGCATTGCTAAAGGGAAAATGTGTATTAAAGTAAATAAAAAGTGGACCAGGAAAGAAGTTGGTGTGCCTTTTCATGAAAGAGGTCTTCACCTGCCCCCCAATGCCTTCTAAATTTATATTTCTTGTATAGTATTTTCATTTTGCATAGGCCCCTCCTTCAGATCCTGAACCCCACAGTGAAGGTCTTGGCAGCTGTTAGCTGCTTTCTCATGAGAAACTCTACAGGCCAGAAAAAAATGGCATGAGATACTCAAGGTAATGAAAAGCAAGGATTTGAAAACATGATTACTATATCCACAAGGCTATAATTCAAAATAAAGAGCTGGTGAAATAAAGAGCTTCCCAGACAACAACAACAACGACAAAAAAACAAAACAAAAAAAGGCTAAAAGCGTTTATCCCCACCAAACTAGCACTGCAAGAAATGTTAAAGGGGCTGCTATAATAAGAAGAAGAATAGAGAGAAAATAGGCAAAGAGAATAAATAAGTACCTATCAGTAATAACATTAAATGCAAAATGATTCAATGATCCAATCAAATGATGTAGAGTAGCCAAATGGATAAGAAGACATGACCCAAATATATTCTGTCCACAAGAGACCCACCTATGAACAAAAGACACACAGGATCAGAGTGAAGGGATGGAAAAAAATTTTCCATGCAAATGGAAACAAAAAAAAACTGTCGTAGTAATACTCATATATGACAAAATAGACTTCAAATGAAGACCATCACAAGAGACAAAACAAGGTCACCACATAATACTAACGGGGTCAATCCAACAAGAGGATATGGTCAGAGAAGAAGAAAACATAAAGGGCATCCAAATTGGGAAGGAGGAAGTAAATCTGCCACAATATGCAGATGATATGATATTGTACAAAGAAAACCCTAAGGACTCCATCAAAAACTACTAGATTTAATAAAGGAATTCGGCAATGTACCAGGATACAAGATTAACACCCAGAAATTGATGGCATTTTTATATATCAATAATGAATTCTCAGAAAGAGAAAATAAACAGGCAATCCCATTTACCATTCCAACTAAAAAATTAAGATACTTAGGAATAAACTTAACCAAGGACATAAAGGGCTATCCTCAGAAAAATACAGGATGTGGAAAAAACAATAGAGGAAAATATAAACAAACTAGAGGCCCAGTGCTTGAAATTCATGCACACGAGAGTGTCCCTCAGCCTGGCCTGAACCTCTCCAATCTGGGACATCCCTTTCACAATCCGGGACCACTGGCTCCTAACCGCTTACCTGCCTGCCGACCTGATCCCCCCCAACTGCCCTCCCCTGCCACAACCCACCTCCTCTGTGCTGCGTGGAGCTGCAGGACCCCCAGGTCTCATTGTGTGGAGCGGCCACCAGGCCCCGCCTCCATTGTGCATGCGGCCATGTAGTAACGGCCATCTTATGACGGCCATCTTGTGACAGTCATCTTGTGATGGCCATCTTATGATGACGTGATGGCGTGATGCCACCTAGGTTATTTTTAGTATAGATGGAAGAATAAACCATGGTTCATGTGTTGGTAGCATTAACATCATTAAAATGTCCATACTATCCAAAGAAATCTATTACATTCAAAGCAATCCCTACCTATTACAATATTTCACAGATCTAGAACAAATATTCCAAAAATGTATATGGAACCAAAAACGATTCCAAATAGCCACAGCCATCTTGAGAAAGAAGAGCAATATCGGAGGGATCACAATACCAGATAGCAAGTTATGTTAAAAAGCCACTGTAATCAAAACAGCCTGGTACTGGCACAAGAACAAACATATAGATCAATAGAACAGAACTGATACCCTTGACTTTGACCCAAGCCATTACACTCAGTTAATATTTGACCAAGGAGGCGAGAGCATATAATGGAGTCAAGAGCGTCTCTTCAATAAATGGAGTTGGGAAAATTGGACAGATACTTGCACAAAAATGAAACTAGACCACCATGCACAAAAGTAAATTGACACTATATACAAGAATAAACTCAAAATGGATAAAAGACTTAAACGTAAATCATAAAACCATAAAAATCCTAGAAAAAACTATAGGCAGCAAAATCTCAGAAATCTCTTCTAGCAATATGTTTGCAATTATACTAGTATCTCCTAGGGCAAAGGAAACTAAGGAAAAAAATAAGCAAATGTGACTATATCCAAATAAATAATTTCTGCACAGCAAAAGAAACCATCAAGACATGTAAAAAGAGCCCACTGTATGGGAGAACATGCTTAGTAATGATATATCTGATTAAGGGTTAATATCCAAAATATACAAGGAACTCATACAACTTAACAAAAGGAAGACAAATGCTCCTATCTAATAAAGAGGAAATATGCTAATTGTCCCTCACACTGTAGCAATGATGGCAATGCCCACAGCCAATAAGGAGGGAATATACGAATTGAATGCCATTCCCTCAAAATGGTGGTGCCCACAGCCACAAGATGGTCGGCAGGGGAGGGCAGTTGTGGGTAAGCAGGCCAGCAGGGGAGGGCAGTTGGGAGTGACCAGGCGTGTAAGGGAGGGCAGTTGGGAGCAATCAGGCTGGCAGGGGAGTGTTTAGGGGGTGATCAGGCTGGCAGGCAGGTGAGTGATTGGGAGTCAGCAGTCCCAGATTGTGAGAGGGATGTCCGACTGCCGGTTTAGGCCCGATCCCTGTGGGGGCAGTCGGACATCTCCCAAGGGGTCCCAGATCTGAGTGGGTGTAGGCTGGGCTGAAGGACACCCCTCCCCAGTGCATGAATTTCATGCACTGAGCCTCTAGTCCAGTGATGGCGAACCTTTTGAGCTTGGTGTGTCAGCATTTTGAAAAACCCTAACTTAACTCTGGTGCCGTGTCACATAGAAATTTTTTGATATTTGCAACCATAGTAAAACAAAGGTTTATATTTTTGATATTTATTTTATATATTTAAATGTCATTTAACAAAGAAAAATCAACCAAAAAAATGAGTTTGTGTGTCACCTCTGACATGCGTGTCATAGGTTCACCATCACTGCTCTAGTCCAATTATAAATGGACAGAGAACCTAAATAAATACTTCTCAAAAGTGGACACACAGATGGCCAAGAGACATATGAAAAAAAGCTCAAAGTCACTGATCATCACAGCGATGAAAATTAAAATGACAATTTGACATCAGCTCACACCTGTCAGAATGGCTACCATCAACAAATCAACAAATGACAAGTGAGAATGTGGCAAAAAGTGAATCCTAGTACACTGTTGGTGGGAATGCAGATTGGTGCAGCCATTCTGGAAAACATTTCCTCTAAAAGTTAAATATAGAACTACTATTTGACCCAGTGATTCTACTTCTAGGAATATATCCTAAGAAGCCCGAAACACCAATCAGAAAGAATGTAGGCACCCCTATGTTCATAGAAGCACAATTTAAAATAGTTAAGATCTGGAAACAGCCCAAATGTCCAGCAGTAGATGAGTGGATAAAAACAAAACAAAACAAAACAAAACAAAACAAAACAAAACAAAACAAAACAAAACAAAAACTGTCGTACATTTATACCATGGAATACTATGAAAAGAAAATTATAAAGCTTAGCACTATCACCACAGAATTTTATTTGTGCCGGATTTGCATATCATCCCAGTGATTACTAAATATGTTTGACCATTACTGAACCAAAGAAACCACTAAAAATAATCCTGAGTAATTAGGAATTTTAATTATTATTGAAGTTCAAATACCGAAAAAAATCAATTCTATATCATATAATAACTTACTAATGGATTATTACATATAAAATTATTATGCATGCCTATATCTTATATATATATCCATATTTAATCACTATTTCAGTATTTGTTCATGAAAAATAAATGATAAATAATTTTATTTAATAATAAACAATAATTTTGTACAGAAAATTATCCTGCCAAATGTAACTTTTGACAATGAAACCTATCTCTTTAGAAGTTAAAAATCTACACTTATTAGTTGGACACATTTTGCTTCTCTTTTTCAAGTTCATTTCTCAGTAAGTTAAAACCACTCTCATATTTCATCCCCTTTTAAATTGAATAATAAAATGCTAATTGTATTTTATAATTTTATGTCAAGTTTTTTTTTTTCTCCTCCCCACAAAGGATTTGGTATAGAAGTGAATGGTCATTGTAAAAGATCTTTCAAATAACCATACAAAGTAATAGTCTTCAGGCTTTTCACTATGCTTTCCAGATGAAATTATTTGCATTCCCATTAGGGCTGCCTTTCAAAAATGCATAGATCAGTGTCTCAGATTGTTCAAAGGCCACCGGAAGATCTTCCTTTGTGTAATGTGTCTGGAGAAGGCCCAGTGAAAGGCAGTTCCTAGGGTGAGAGGTTGTTCAATAATGTCAGATGAATCCCTTGAGTCTCGAACTCTGTCATATTATTTTCTGTTAATGTTGACACAAATGAAATGAACTTTCTGTTCCTATTCATCTATATAGTGTTATCAAAAGGGACAGCTGATAGCTATATCAGTATGATAATTTAAGTTTGGAAGTTTTAACTGGGGCTTGGGGTGGATTTCCACAAAGTTAGGTGAAGTATATTTTGCTTTGTAAAAAAACACAAAGTCCGTGTGTTGAAAACTGAAACTTATTTTGTGGGTTTAAAAACAGCCTGTCCTATCAAGGATTTAATGTTACATCGTAGGTTTGTTATTAAGCACAGAGATTGGCCTACATATAAATAATGACTTTTATAAAATATTTTATAAGCATAAATGTATTAGTCCACATATTTATTAGAGGATATCTTCAGTTTATGGAGATAGCTTGAGGTTTAATAATACTTTAGATATAATTAACCACCAGAGAAGAATGAGAAATCAAATAATGCCACAAACAAATGTTACTAAAAGTTTTGACAAATTACAAAATAAAGCACTTAAAATGACTATTCTTGTAAAGAATGGAAAGGTATTTCAGTACAGTAGAAAACCATGTTTATGGAATCATGCAAATTTGAAACCAGAGGCATATATGATAAACATCTATTCCAATGCTGTTGTTTTACATAAGAAAAAATAGGATGTCAGAGAAAAAGAGTGGCTTTCTCTTTCAATATAAAATATTTTTTTGTTTTACCCTAACACAACCAAAAGGAAAAGTAAAAATTGCATTCCCTATGTTTGGGGATATATGTTAAAATTTATATTAAAAAGAAACTTAATTTTTCTATCTATTTAACTTTAACAGATTCATATAAAAATAATAGTTCTACAATTCACATACTTGCAAACTACCTATCGAATTCCATAAAAAATTATATGAATTCCATTCTGTCCAGTGCTTCCTTTTATAACAATTTTTTTTTGTTCCATTGCTCATACAGGGCACATTTTCTTTTAGTCTCTATACAATCATTTTGATTTAAATCCATTGCTTTCTTTGATTGACTGATTCTGATAAACTATTTCTATTTCATCAGCTTCTGTTTGGCTCTGATGATTCACAGTAATTTTGTAACCCTTGCTACATCACCTCCTCTTAGGTCTGTGTAATGAGGTATGCAGTGCCTGCATTTCCCCCCCTTATGGTTCAATCCTAAAGTATAATGTGAGAAGTGAGATTGGTATTTTATTAGTTAGAAAACCCATAAAAATCTCATTAATAGCACACTACTTTCTAAACTGTCAGTTGTAACAGAACAATTTGAGGTTAATTGTCCTTCTGCATAATTAGTACATCCTTCTCCTTCAATAACAGATCAATTATTTTAAAATATGAATAAGTTTGCTTAGAGATTTAACATTCGATGTAAAGGAACCCCAGTATATTACTGCATATTCAAGATCAAAATTATACTTGACATAAGTATCAGGTTTGATCATACCATCCCATATTCAAATGCTATATATTAAAATGCTCAACCCAACCCTCATCTTCTCTAATAGTATCAACAGAAATTTTGCTAGTATAAATGGTAGTCACTGTTAAGCAAAACACTGTTCTAACTGAACATTTTTTCTGACACAAGGGAATATAGAAAACAGTAATTCATGTTCAAAGAGGCAGTTATAAAACATTTACAGCTCTGACATGGAACACTAGCAAAGTTTTTGGCCTGTGAAATGCATATTAAAGTATAAAAATAAATCAATCACTTTTCAAATGCTAATGAAATGTTCAATTGAGTTCTGGACAACATTAAAGGCAGACACATATCTTAATACTCCATTTATCTTGAGATAACTTATGTGGTAACATCAAATATCTAGAACACAGTTAAGAATGAAAAAGGAAATAGATAATACTTGAGTACTTAACATGTACCACAACTTTAGAAATATATCAAATTTAAACTTGACAAGAATTATTTGAGATAGATATAGTGCTAGAAATAAATCACTGGAATTAAATAATTTTTCTATAAATATAAAAACAACAAATTGTGTAGTTAAGGCTCAAATTTAGAGTCTGACTCCAAAATCAATACTTATCGTCTATAATGTTTAAGTATAGGTTCATGTAATTTATATACCTAACCCATAACATCTACTTAACCTCTATAATGTAAGAAAAAACAACCTATAGATATATACGTATATACATATATAAAATAAAGTAAATCCTGAGAGACTAGGATAAAAGTTACAAATTTCTTATACTAAAGTATTTGCCTTTGCATACAGAAGTTCTAATTCTATGCAACTTTATTAACTCATTCCCTGCCACTCTCCTCATTTACAGGATGTTCTTTGCTCTACAAGCCAAGTTTAACTTATAATTTCATAAGTGTATCATAAAACAGTCCTCACTTTTGCATAGGTTGTTTAATTTTTACCTTTGCCCAGACTTATCAGGGTGAGAAAGCTATTATGCCAACTAATCTAAAAACATACATCAAAAACAATTCATATAGAATTATAATTTGAAGAGGTGGGCAAAGTGGGATGAGAGTTGAGTGATGAGGAAAATAAAGGTCTGAATCACCCTGGGCTGCTTTATAAAATTTAAAATATATTCCTTTTTTTCTCTGTCTCAAGGTGATCTAATACTATCCACTGTCTTTAAATATTACGTCTCAGAGATTATTTTTTTTTTAATCTTCTTCCGAGGACATGCTTAGAGATGAAAGGAGAAAGAGAGAGTGTGACATTGATGTGAGAGAGAAATGTTGCTTTCCTTACATGCCCTGACCAGGGATGAGACCTGCAACTCAGGTATATGCCCTAACCGAGAATTGAACTGACAACCTTTGGTGCACAGGGAGACACTCAACCAACTGAGCCACTCTGACCAAGCTGTCTCAGAGATTCTTAGAGTCCCCAGATTCTAAAATTCAGATATTGAAGCACTAACCCCCAATGTGATGGTATTTGCAGATAGGGTCTGATTAGGCTTATGTCATGAAGGTGCGACCCAATGAGGGATTAGTATTCTTATAAGAAAGAAATAAACAAACAAAAAGACCACAGCTCTCTTTTTCTTCTCCATGTGAAGACACAGTGAGAAGATTGCTATCTGCAAGCCAAAAATAAGGTTCTTAGCCAGAACCAAATAGGTGACTCCTTAATCTTAAACTTTCCAGCCTCCAGAACTGTGAAAAATAAATGTCCGTTGTTTAAGGCACCCAGTCTATGGTATTGAGTTATAGCAACCTGCAATAGATGCAATTGTAAAACCTCCAAATTCAAATGCTGAAGCCCTAATCCTTGATGATTTAGTATTTGCAGGTGGGGCCATTCATGCACCAAAAAAAGGCCATGTGAGGAAATAATGAGAAACTGGCTGTCTGCAAACCAGGAAGAAGGCTCTCACCAGATACCTTGACCTTGTACCTCCCAGCCAGCAAGCTGTGGGAAATAAATGTTTGTTGTTTTAGGGCCCTAGTCATTGGTATTTTGTTAGAGCAGCTTGAGCTGAGAAAGAGAGCATCCTACCTCATTACTAATTCTTAAATTTTTTAAAAAATCAACATTTGTTCTTTTATATAATTCTAGAGGCCCGGTGCATGAAATTCATGCATGAAGGGATGGGGTCCTAACTGCTGGCTCCTAACTGCTCACCTGCCTGCCTGCCGGATCGCCCCTAATACTCTGCCTGCCTGATCATCTCTAACCACTTTGCATACCTGCCTCATTGCCCATAACCACTCACCTGCATGCCTGATCACCCCTAACCACCTCTGCCTTGGCCCCTCCTGCCACGGCTTCATCAGGAAGGACATCCGAAATGATGTCTGGAAGGTCATTGGCTGTCCAGTCTAATCAGCATATTATGCTTTTATTATTATAGATAATTGTTGCCAGTGGTTGTTTCTAGATTTTCTCCCGGCTAATGTTGGTTTGTCCTTTTCCCCAAAACACAGAATCCTGTTAGGATAACATATCCTTAGCTTTTATTCAGCAACCAATGAGATCCTGAGTGGACATTTATTTTCAACAAAAATATCCAGATCCACTTGACAAAAATTTAGTAGTTAAAAAAAAAAAAAAGATTCAGTGCTATGCTATGGATTTGTTATGACCTTGGGTAATCCATGACTTTTCTCTTTATTCCAAACCCTACTTTAAATCTATAAGAAAATTCAGTAAAATTAACCTTCAACATATCTGCACAATCCAGGCACTTATCAACACCTCCACTTTGCCACTATTGTCCAAAGCACCATCACATCTTACCTGGTTTATTGCAATAGTTTTCTAACTGCTCTTCTGGTTCTTTTCTTTCCTGCCCCAACCCTGGTTTATGTTTAATATAGCATCAGGCAAGTAAGTGTTCCTTTTAACACATAAATGAGATCATTACATTCTCTGCTGAAAGCCCTTAAATTCTTCTTCCCTTATTTAAAGTAAAAGCTAAGGTCACTAAGTTCCTTATATGTCCCAAATGCCAGTTACTTCAATGACCTCATAGTCTTTCACTCTGGATCCTTTGTAGTTTCTAGAACACATCAACCATTTTCATATCTCTGGGCCTTTAGACTTGCTCTTTTATCCTGAAAACTCTTTCCCTGAATATGCGTGTGGTTCCTACCTTGTACTCTTCAAATATTATCTTCTCAGTGGAGTGGAGCAATTTCTCATTGCCTTATTCAAAATTATGAGTGATTTCCCTACATATACATATACATATTCCTCTCTAGTTTCTATATTTTCCAGACATTAAGCTGAATCCAATAGAGCTATTGACTAAAACCTCATTCCTAACCTTTGTATATGCCATGTAACGTTGTTGACATCATCCAACCTTCCCCAGTCTAACACACCTCTGTCTACCTAAATCCGTCCACAGAAGTATCCTAACTAGGCTTCCCACATTCATGGATGAGGTCAAACAAACCTGTTCTTGCATCATGTTTAATCCTTGTTTCTGGACAGCTGGTATCTGTTCTTTATCTTCTTTTATTTAGTTTTCATATTTATAATGTTAATTTGTCTGATATTTCTATTCTTTTGCCCTTTTTTGAAAACTGTCTCCTAAGTAAAATTATTCTACTTTTCTATTGATATCTTAGATAAGAGAGGGATATAACCTAACATATCCTCAAGACTTGCTTTCTCTATTTAACTTTTTACTTGATTACCAGCCTTCAATCCAGGGATGTTATTTTTTTCTCCTGAGCACTTCCCTCTCCAGCTCCTACTGATTCTTCATTTCTTTGCACTCAGTGTCCCAAAAGCTACAGTAGTTCATTACCACCAAACTAGTATTATAAGACATGGTAAAGGGTCTTCTTTAACAAGAGGAAGAATAAGAATAAAAATGAGAATGAGACAGAGATGGAGATGAAGACAAAGAAAAAGAAGAAGATAGAAGAAGGAGAAGGAGAAGGAGAAGGAGAAGGAGAAGGAGAAGGAGAAGAAGAAGAAGAAGAAGAAGAAGAAGAAGAAGAAGAAGAAGAAGAAGAAGAAATCCTATCTAATAAAAGAGAAACATGGTATTTAGCCATACCTCCGCTACCCTTCCCATTGGCTAATCAGGGCGATATGCAAATTAACTGCCAGCCAAGATGGTGGCCGGCAGCCAGGCAGCTTGAAGCAAACATGAGGCTTGCTTGCTTCAGTGACAGTGGACTCCAACGTTCCCCGCCTACCGCTGCCGGCCTCTGAGCTTGCAGTTTGAAACATTGTTACAAATATAGAAGCTAAACAAAACCTCAGAAACCTGCTTTCAGCCAGCCGGGATCTCAGAGCTAGAGTTGAAACAGTGTTTCGATTATAGAACCCAAACAAACCAGATACCTGCTTTCAGCAGCCAAGGCCTAAGAGCTGGAGCCAAGCCTCAGAGCTAAAGCTGGCCCCGAATAAAAAACAAAGAAAGAAAAAAAGGAGCGGTTGGGAGCTTCAGTCACCCGCCAGCCTGAAAACAGCCCTCGCCCCTCACCCAGATTGGCCAGGCACCCCAGTGGGGACCCCCACCCCGAAGGTGTGTGACCAGCTGCAAACAGCCATCATCCCCTCATTCAGGCTGGCCAGGCACCCCAATGGGGACCCCCACCCTGATCCAGGACACCCTTCAGGGGAAACCAGCCAGCCCCCACCCTTGCACCAGGCCTCTATCCTATATAGTAAAAGGGTAATAGGCCTCCCAGCACCGGGATCAGCATGACAGGGGGCAGCGCCCAAACCCCCTGATCACCCTGTGGCTCTGTGTGTGACAGGGTGCGGCGCCCCAACCCCCTGATCAGCCCTGCTCTATGTGTGACAGGGCGCGGTGCCCCAACCCCCCCCCCCACGGGCCCTGCTCTGTGTGTGACGGGGTAGAGCCATAACCCCCCCCCCCCATCGTCCCTGCCCTGAGTGTGACAGTGGTGGCGCCCCAACCCGCTGATCAGCCCTGCTCTGCGGGTGATAGAGGGCGAAGCCCCAACTGCCCCCTACGGGCCCTGCTCTGTGTGTGACGGGGTAGAGCCATAACCTCCCCATCGGCCCTGCC
This sequence comes from Myotis daubentonii, assembly GCF_963259705.1. NCBI lineage: Eukaryota > Metazoa > Chordata > Mammalia > Chiroptera > Vespertilionidae > Myotis > Myotis daubentonii. Next base: position 97,607,039 of record NC_081842.1, on the reverse strand, counting down.
CTGAGTGTGACAGGGTGCAGAGCCCCAACTCTGCTATCGGCCCTACTCTGTGAGTGATGGGGGGAGCTCCTCACCCCCCCCCCATCAGCCCTGCTCTGTGCATGACAGGGAGGAGCTCCACAACCCCATGATCGACCCTGCTCTGTGCATGACAGGGTACAGAGCCCCAACCCCCCTGATGGGCCCTGCTCTGTGAGTGACAGCGGGCAGCGCCCCAACCCCCTGATTGGCCCTGCTCTGTGCGTGACAGGGGGTGGCACCACAACCTCCCCATCGACCCTGCCTTGAGTGTGACAGGGGGCGGTGACCCAACCCCCAATCGGCCCTACCCTGAGCGTGACTGAGGGTGGCATCATAACCTCCCAAACCGCCCTGCTCTGTGCATTACAGGGGGCAGCGCCCCAACTCCCCAATCAGCCCTGCTCTGTGCTCGACCAGGGGCTGCACCTAGGGATTGGGCCTGCCCTCTGCCACCCGGGAGCAGGCCTAAGCCTTATATAGCTGTCTATAAGAGATTCACTTCAGATTAAAAAACACATACAGATTGAAAGTAAAGGGATGGAAAAAGTTATTTTATGAAAATGGAAATGAAGAAACAAAGCTGGGGTAGCAATGCTTATAGAAGACAAAATAGACTTTAAAACAAAGGTTATAACAAGAGACAACCAAAGGACTCAGCATCTATTTATCAGCATTTATCCTAACAAACCCAAAACACTAAATTGAGAAAAAGACAAAACATATGCATCCATATGTTCATTGTAGCATTATTTACAATAACCAAGATATGGAAGTACCCTAAGTGTCCATCATTAGATGAATGGATAAATAAGTGGCATATATATACAATGAAATATGACTCAGCCATAAAAAGGAATGAAAGCTCGCCATATCCAACAACATGGATGGACCTGGAAGGCATTGTGCTAAGTGAAATGTCAGGCAGAAAAATACAAATGCCACATGATTTACTTATATGTGTGATCTAAAAAGAAAAAGAAAAACAAACAGATCAGACACAGACTCAATAGATACAGAGAATATTTTGATGGTTGTCAGATGGGAGGGGGTTAGGGGTAAGTGGGTGAAAAAGATGAAGGAATTAAGAAGTACAAATTGGTAGTTATAGAATAGTCATGGGGATGTGAAGTACAGCATAGGGAAGGTAGTTAGTGATATTGTAATAACTACATATGGTGTCAGATGGGTACTAGATTTATCGGCATAATCACATCATAAGTAATATGAATGTCTAATCACTAGGTTGTACACCTGAAACTAATATAATATTGTATGTTAATTGTAATTGGAAAATAATATTTTGAAATCTGGAATTTATTATATATTTTGACAAAAATGTCAATAAGAGGGGTTCCATCATTAGGAGATTTGTATTTTTTGCAATATGGAAGCAATGAAAATACACTCCTCCTTATGAGTATATATGCATATATATATATATATATATATATATATATATATATATATATATATATATATATATTAGAGGCCCAGTGCACAAAAATTTGTGCACTCAGGGGGGAGGGAATCCCTCAGCCCGGCCTGTGCCCTCTCGCAGTCTGGGACCCCTCAGGGGATGACCACCTGCTGGTTTAGACCCGCTCCCCAGAGGATTGGGCCTAAGATGGCAATCAGACATCCCTCTGGCAGCCTGGCAGCCCTCGGGGGATGTCCACTTGCCAGCAGGGAGCAGGCCTAAACTGCAGTTGGACATCCTTAGCGCTGCTGAGGAGGCAGGAGAGGCTCCCACTACCACTGCTGTACTGGCAGCCATCAGCCTGGCATGTGGCTGAGCAGAGCTCCTCCCATGTGACAGTGCCCTGACCACCAGAGGGCAGCTCCTGCAGTCAGTGTCTGCCCCCTGGTGGTCAGTGTGTGTCATAGTGACCAGTCATTCCCAGTCTTTCTGCTGTTAGGGTCAGTTTTCATATTACCCTTTTACTATATAGGATAGAGGCCTGGTGCATGGGTGGGGGCCGGCTGGTTTGCCCTGAAGGGTGTCCGGATCAGGGTAGGGGTCCCGCTTGGGTGCCTGGCCAGCCTGGGTGAGGGGATGATGGCTGTTTGCAGCTAGTCACACCCCCTTCAGTGTGGAGGCTCCGCTTGGGTGCCTGGCCAACCTGGATGAGGGGATGATGGCTGTTTGCAGCTGGTCACCCCCCTTCAGTGTGAGGATCCCCACTGGGGTGCCTGGCCAGTCTGGGTGAGGGGCTGAGGGCCATTTTCAGGCTGGCGGGTGACTGAAGCTCCCAACCTCTCCTTTTTTTTCCTTTTTTATTCTTGGATTTATTTACCTTCTATGGCTGTCACTGGAGCTGAGAGCTGGCTTTAGCTCTGAGGCTCGGCTCCAGCTCTGAGGCCTCGGCTGCTGAAAGCAGGTATCTGGGTTTGTCTGGGTTCTATAATTATAACACTGTTGCGGTCCTGTTCGCTCCAGCTCTGATGGCTGAAAGCAGATTTCTGGGGATTGTTTAACTTCTATAATTACAACATAGTTGCTTAGAGTGCAAGCTCAGAGGCCAGCAGCGGCAGGCAGGGAACCTTGGCTTCCTCTATCACTGGATCAAGCAAGCCTCCTATTCTCTTCAGGTGCCTGGCTGCCGGCCGCCATCTTGGCTGGCAGTTAATTTGCATATCTCTCTAATTAGCCAATGGGAAGTGTGTCAGAGCTATGGTTAATTACCATGTTTGTCTATTATTAGATAGGCTATTAGCTTATCAAATCATTCCAATGAATGCAATTTAATTTTTTTATGTTTCTTGCAGTTGGGAAGAGAGAAGAGAGGCAAAATAATTTGTCTCATGAGTAGAAATTCACCTTTGTTAAGCAGTCAAGAGTTTTGTAACTCCTCTTCCTGAATCTGCCTTTCCAGTCCCATGTACTCTTCTTTCAAAGTGTCATTTAGTTGTAATTAAGAGCATCTTCAATAGATTTCTCAGTACTTGCATTTCATAGTAACAGGTTATACTAGAAGGCTAAACAGAATCAACAGGAAACATATGACTAGGTGCAAAAGAAATGTTCTATGTATTCCTTATTTGAAAATAGGGGCTTCATTTCTAATAATTAAAAACTTAGAGAATGACAATTCTGGTTGGGAACCTAATTGTGTTGTTGTTGTTGTGTTTTTTGGTGTGTGTGTGTGTGGGGGGGGGGCGGGGGGGTTGGTAAAGACCTATATTTTACAAAGCAGGAAAGTGAGTTAGTAGATGTGTCCCAAATAAGGAAGGTACTGATGGGGCTTTGTTTAGCAGTGCTGTGTTTCCTAGAGTGTTTGCAATACCTTATCCAGCCAGTCCAACGGCTGTCATTTTAAGTTGTTAGGGTTATTTGACACAGCAATAAATTCTCATAAAATGAGAATTGGAAATTTTTGTGGAGGAAAAGGAAGAAAGATCTCAGCTGAATCAATGATTTGTATATTCACTAATAAGTCAGTTAACATTTTTAAAGTATTTTTTATTTGTAAAGTGAGCATAGGAACAACTCCTATAAGGATGACTGCTTAATACTATATGGACAGAGTATTATTTCCCATTATTTTTACAATGATTTTAAATATTGCTATCACATGTGGTTAAATGTTACAAAGGGGAGTGATGCTATCTTGGTTTTCATTTTTTATTTTAATAAATAATATAAGCCAACATTAAGTCCATTAAAAGTTTGCTTTTTTGCCTGGCCGGTGTGGCTCACTTGTTTAGCACAGACCCATGAACCAGGAGGTCAAAGTTCAATTCCTGTTCAGAGCACATGCTTGGTTGTGGGCTTGATCCCCAGTAGGGGGCGTGCAGGAGTCAGCCTATAAATGATTCTCTCTCATAGATATTTCTATTTCTTTCTCCTTCTCCTTTCCTCTCCCTGAAATCAATAAACACATATTTTTTTAAAAGAAGGTTGTGTTGTTTTTTAAATAATGATGCTGAAATTCCTGTCTGATAAGGCATACAGCATTGGAAAGAAGCTGTTGCAGTTTTAAGGTATTAAGGAATGCTGTAGAAATGTTTAGGACAGCCCTGGGCAGGTGGCTCAGTTGGTTGGAGCATTGTCCTGCACACCAAAAGGTTTGATCCCCAGCTGGGGTTGTTCAGGGGGCAACCAATCAATGTTTCTCTCTTACATTAAGGTGTCTCTCTGTCTTCCCTTCCTCTCTCTCAAATCAATAAAAAAAAAAAACACAAAAAAACATATAGTTGGGTGCAGATTAAAAAAAAAAAAGTTTAGGTGAGTTAATTATTCTGTCTAATCTCCTCTGTGAATACAAAGAAAAAACAGAAAACAAATCCCCACAATAACAACATACTTTCTTATAATTTGTTATTTCTGAAAAAATAAACCAGTTGATATTGAATAACTGATAATAGAATAAATGTGAACACAAGGACAGAATAGTACCATCTATGAATGTTTAAGATTTCTTGATAGATATCTATATGAAAAAAAATGCTGAGTTTAAAATTAATTTAAAATGTAATTTAGAGACACTACTCCTTTTGGCTATTTTATATCTAATTTATATTCTCAAAGATAAAGGAGATCATACCTAGCCTGTGAGTGAATTCAAATGCTGGCAAAATAAATTGACATGTTGCTGCGTGGAATCTGTTTGAAAGCTTATATATTGAAACACTGCTCCAGGCAGCTATGCCCCATTGATGGAATTAGTAAATCAATCTATCCTCTATGACCTGAGGAACCCATAAAAAGTATCTTTCTCCCATTGATGGCAGGCAATGAAGGAAAAAAAATGTCTATAATGTCAGGTGGCTGAATACAGGAAAAAGATATATGATAACGACAGTGTAGGCAGACAATGGCAGGTAAGAAAAATAATTATTTAAAATGGTAGCCAAAATAAAAATATTAACATTGAATCATCACAATTTACTCTATTTGATTGAAAAGAGAAAATCTTTCATCTTAAAGATTACATTTAGATCAAATTTGACAACTTCAATAATGAGCACTTCATATAATAATTCTAGGTGGCTTGATGGAGTATAAATTTGCCAAGGATGGAATGACCATACTTTGAGAGAATAATTATCTAGAATACAATGTCCCTGATGTTACAGAAGAAAGAATTAATTATTCCTTGATCATCATTGTGGGAATATTTCAAATGATGATGTTGGTGTAAGCATGTAATTACTTTTCTAAGTTGCAATGACCTTCAAATATTTTTAATTTCTATGACAAGGAAGTATTACTAACTTCTACCTTCATATGTTTGCTTTCCAATACAGCAACCATGATATCATTTACTCTCTATTGGTACTAATAATATTGTGTTCATATTTACATCTGCATATTGTAATATAATCAGAAATTTTAAAACTAATATTTTATAGAATTTGTTTATATTAACCATCCAGGTTCCTCAAAGTATACCTGCATTATACTATAAAAGATTAAGATATAATGTAAAATATGTTTTAAAATTGTATTTGAGATTTCAAGAGTATCAACATTTTATAATATAGACACCTTTGAAACTTTGAGATGCACTGATTTAGCTATATAACTGTCAATTAAATGAGGAGTTTTGATAATTAAAACGTAATGGTACAAGTAGTTCTTAGGATTTACATTTAATGACTTAAAATTCAAATTAAGCATAAACAAAGGTTAGAGTTAACTTGGGTAGGAATTGGTTTGTTTTGGAATCACTCACACAAAATAACCATCTGATGATTTTTAGTAGGCAAGCACATTTTCTTGTATTGGATAAGGCCCATTAGGCCCATTTAAAATATATATGGGCCTAATGTGGTTTCTCTGGTCCCATGTTGGGAACTGAACATTGGCCTCTTTCTGGAAGGTTTCATCAGCCTCTTTCATTGGCCCTAAATATATATATATATATAATTTCCTCTTAAAAGAGGAAGGGAGAGGGAGAGAGAGATGGAAACATCAATGATGGCAGTGAATCAATTGGCTTCTTCCTGCATGCCCCACACTGTGAAAGGAGCCCATAATCCAGGCATGTGCCTGACTTGGAATCAAACCATGACCTCCTGATTTATAGGTCAATGTTCAACCACTGAGCCACATTGGCTGGGCTAGGCCCACTTTTATAAACAGTTAAACCTGAACTGTGTCACAGAGCATTCATCAAACAGCTACAGAGTAAAATGGACTTTGAGTTCAGAAAGAAACAATATTTTTTAGTATCATGACCTTACAGAAAACTATTGGGCACTACTGTTGGATGATGTAATCAGAGAAATAGTAGCTTATGTTTTGTGTTTATATGGTAGGTAAATTAATATTAACATTATAATCTGTGGATTGACATACGGAATGGGCATAAAGTGTGGTCACCTCTGTTTCTCATGTTGATATACTGTATATCATAAAAGTATCTACAGAAAGCATCTACCATAAAAGAGGCACTAAACCACCAAATAGAATGACATGGCCAATTGATATCTACTTTACCAATGACCACCCCAGTGCTGGCACACATCATATATAAGTAAAAGGATCACAGTAGGAAGGATAGAGGATATGCATGAGATCAGCAACATGAAGCATTTGTTATAGCTGATCTAGCAGTGCTGCTGACAAAGGCCCAACCTTCCAGAAAGAGGCCGATGTCCAGTTCCCAATATGGCACCAGAGAAACCACATGACATTAGTGGGAGGTTGATTACATTGGATGAGAATACATTCTGGCAGAAGATATCAGATGTATGTTTTCTTTTTTTTTTCCCAATGGTCCTCATCAAGCTTTACTATTCCCAGGCCTTTCAAATGTTTTATCCACCAGCATCGACTCCCACATCATATAGCTTCAGAACAAGGGCCTATATTATAGAAAAGAGGTGTGAGAATAAGACGCGAACCACGATATCCCATACCACACCATCCAGAAACTGCAGGCCTGAGAGAGCTTTTGAACAGCCTGAAAAAGGCATAATTAAACTTCCAGGTCAAAGAAGACCATAATTAAGAGGATGAAACACCATATTCCCAGAAGTAGTATATATTTGGAATCAGAGAAATTTACATGACGCTATGTCTCCAAAACATGAATCATGGAACCAAAAAATACAAACAAAAAGTGGAAACTGCAATTGTCCCATGACCCCCTTGTGAAGGTGTTCTTTCTCTTCTGTCAAATATGGACCCTGAGAGTGCAGATGTTTTCATCCCTAAAAGGAGAACAATTTCACCCAGGGATGCAGCCAGCATCTAAATCTGTTATAAGCTATGAGTGTCACCTGGGAACTCTAGATTCCTTTTGCTAAGGGACTAGTTAGCAAGAAAATAATCCTCCCATATAGGGGGCGGGGAGGGTAATCTACCATAATCATTAAAATCCCAAAAGTCTGCTATAACATGTGGTGACAGAGGGATTTATGTTTAGCACCTAGGTGATCTACCAGAGTGCCTCTTTGATGCTCCAATCCCAAATAGACATGTGCAGCAACCTCACCCTGAGAAAACCACAAAGATCTGTATTGAGACCCTCCAGCATGAGGGTCTTTGTCATGCCATCGGACAACCATCAAGACCATCTGAAGACTGGCAAAGCATGAAGGGAATCTAGAATGAGTAGAGAAGTAGGAAGAACATAACTGTCAGTTGTGGACCCAAGAGGAAGGGATATAGTTCATCACTCTCCCCTTCCCTCTTAGTGTTCTCCAGGAAGACAGCCCCTGAGATACTGTGAAATATTTGTTTTAGGAATTTATGCTAAAAAAAAGTAGAGAGAGCAGAATAAAGGCCAGACTTTGGTTGACATTATGATGTGCTCCCTATCTCTATGCTCCTTCTTTGAAGGACTTTTTGTCTTCCCTCCTGGGAATGCTGTCAGAAGACAGCTTCCAGCTATCAACCCCTTCAGGAATGACTCAATTTCATGAGGCCCTCTTCACCTAAGGTCATGCACTGTGCTGGGGTGACACAAATGAAATGACTGATGGCTGCAGAGGTTATGGCTGTTTGCTCCTCTTTTCTCCTAGCTTCCACAAGTGTTTATATGAAAGGCCCACCCTAGTAAGCATCCTGCACACTGAATTCTGACTCAGAGTCTGCTCCCAGGGAAAGCAAGTTGCGATACTGCGTGATGACCGTTTTACATATTCTTTTAGTCTTATTAAAGTGTTTTTCTTATGCTTGCGATCCAAGAGTTCTGCCATTCAACTCAACAGTCACTCCTTTGTTATCCTTATCTCTTTTCTTTCCATTTCTCTCCTTTTCCCATTTTTCTTTCTTTCCCACCCTTAGTATTTTTCTGTTTCTTAACAACCAGTTTTCCTTCTATCTTTATTCTGCCCCTTTTTTCTGCCCCTTTCTTTTTTCTTTTTATATTTTTACAGAGACAAGTGAACATGTACAAATTATATAGTGCCTTAAAATATTCTACCATAAATTGCCTAGACAGCTTTTTTACCTGCAAGAAAATTCCTTGTTCTGAAGCAATATATTTTCTATATTACAATTTACATACTAAAATTTCATGTCTTTGAAAATAACTTAGATGATGTCATCTGGTTAACAGCAGGGAATGTAGCAAATACAATAAAGAGGCAATATGGAATACTTTTTACTGAATTTTTCATTACCCCTTATTTATATTTTTTCATTTTGTCTCTTTCAATGCCTAGCTGCAATAATACTCTTCCCCTAAAAACTGTTAAAATCTGAGCAGCACCTCTGAAGTTTAAAATGCAAAGAGCAGTCCTCCTTTTTTACAGGTTTTCTGTGATAATAGTTAGAATGAGCCACTCATCCTGAAAGTGACCTTCTAAATTACTGTGAAATAACCATGGATGCTATTACACACACTTACGCATGTGATTTAAATTCCCACTGCACTTTGAATGAGAATTAGCAGCTTCGAAAGATTTACCTTCACATTGAAAACTGATCAAAGCAAGTGGAAAAATGAACTTGAGATTACTCTTCAAGATTGAGATCTCTGATGCTTTTCATGCCAAACTGCAACCTCCAAAATGCTTCTGTCTCTTACAAATTGTCTACATTATAGATAATATGACTGTGTTAATCAATACATTTTAATGAAGTTTTTTTCAGATTATTAAACCATAGTTCTTTGACTATTAGAATCCGCTTTTGGAAAAACAAACAAACAAAATACCATCAAATCTAAACAGAGAGAGGGAAAGGGAAGCTTCAGTCATATTTTAATGAGTATGTGGCAGAGTTTCTCCTCAATGGAGTTTCTACCTGTAAAGGAAGCTGGCTTTTGCCGATACTCCAGAGGCTTCATCCCGTTATAATAAGAATCACAAGATCAAAAACCTGCCATTTGAAAGAGACTTCGTAAACATCATCAGTTTATATTTCTTCCAGTCTGGCCTTTCCCCTCAGCCTCTTGGGTTCCCAGAGGGCTCCACAACCTTCATCATTTGCTCAGCTAGTAAGGTTGCTTGGAACAATGGCAAGAGGAGGAATAGAGGTGCAAAATGTGCCTCAGAGCTGCCATGCAGCTGTGGAGGGAATGAGTGCCTTTACAAAACTGTCACTTAGAGACCTGTGGGAGAATCTAAAAGAAAGTCTTGACTCCAAGAAAATAACATGATGTTTTATCAGAACTGAGAGATGAACCAAATAATATAAAATTATCCTGGCAAAAAAGGTGGTTCTCAATAGCAAAAAAAAAAACAAAACAAACAAACAAAAAAAAACGCACACAAAACAACAACAACAAAACAAACAAAAAACACAAATATAAATTTTATGTTAGAACTCAGAGGCTGTAATTCTGACAAATTGGAATGCATCAATACATATTTTTTTATAAAAATAATTTCCACTGATGTTACTGTAAGCCATCGCTTACTGAATTCCCGGTTTATGTAATTTTATTTACTCCTGATAATTGTCACAATACTTATCTAAAAAAAAAAATCCATGGACTATATTATTAATACGATAATTATAGGAGAAACTAAGATGGCAGCATAGATAAACACCGGGAAATTGCTACCTCCCACAACAACTTCAAAAATACAACAAAAAGACAAAACGGACATCATCCAGAACTACAGGAAGGCTGGCTGAGTGGAAATTCTACAACTAGAAGGAAAGAAAAGCACACTGAGAGCCAGAGGAGCTGCGGAAGTAAAGTGCAGAGGTACGGAGGCTCGCGCACACGTAAAGGGGCTGGCACCTGAGGACGTGGCTGTCTTTTTGAATCGGGAGGGAGTCACAAGCTCCAGACTGCTCTGAACTCTGGTTCTGGGAAGTCTCTGGGGACCCAGGACTCATACGGGGAGAAACTGGACTCTCTGGCAGCGGGCAGAACTCGGAACTTGAGGGCGGCTTTCCCTCAGAGGTGCTTGCAGCAATTACCAGGACACTGAGACACATGGCCCCTTAGGGCAAGGCTGAGAATCCGCCATAGCTGCTTGCTCTGCCCTTTGATTCCCTGAGACCCCGCCCCACCCAGGCTGCAGCAGAGGCTTTTGCATATGAATGCCCCGGCCCTTTGCAACCTGAAAATTACCTAACTGCAGCTGGGCCAGACAGATCCAGAACTTCCAAGAGAAGGCCCAAGGCCCCACAGCGGCTTGCATTGCTTCACAGCTGGGCCTCATCAGGGCACCTCTAAACTCCAAAAAAGGAAGGGGAATCTGCAGTTCTCTTTGTAGCTCCTGCTGGGTAACCTCAGGCAGAGGCTAAATTAGCACCTCTTTAGATCCAAGAGCCAGTGTACCCAGTGGTCAGAGGGGGACCATCCAGATTACAACTCCTCAGATCCATAAGGGACACACTCAGGGTGCAGACTCAGTGAGCACCAAAGCCCCACTGAAGCAAGTTTTGCCCCAGAAGGGTGTCTTCAGCACAGAAGTTCTCCCACTGCATACACAGCTGATTCTCACTGCCAATTGGCCTGGAGGTCAATTCCTCCCAGTGATCCTACAACAATCAAGGCATAACTACAATAAGACTGTGCAAATAGCCCACAAGGGGGTACACCAAGAGTGTCCACCTCAGGTAACTGGGGAGGCTGAGCTACTGGGCCTACAGGACACCTAGCACACAAAACCACTCTACCAACACAGGGAAGCATAAAAAATGTGGAGACAAAGAAACAGGTCACAAATGACAGAAATGGAGGAAAGCAAACGACTGGATATAGAGTTCAAGGCCACGTTTATAAGGTTTTTCAAGAATTTTACGGAAACTACTGATAAATTTAGTGAGACCCTGGAGGATATGAAAAAAGACCAACTAGAAATTAAGCATACACTGACTGAAATAAAGAATAATATACAGAGATCCAACAGCAGACAAGAGGATCCCAAGAATCAAGTCAAAGATTTGAATTATGAAGAAACAAAAAATACCCAACCAAAAAAGAAAAAAGAAAAAAGATTCCAAAAATATGAAGATAGTGTAAGGAGCCTCTGGGACAATTTCAAGAGTACCAACATCAGAATTATAGGGGTACCAGAAGAACAGAGAGGGCAAGATATTGAAAATCTATTTGAAGAAATAATGACAGAAAACTTCCCCTACCTGGTCAAAGAAATAGACTTACAAGTCCAGGAAGCGCAGAGAACCCCAAACAAAAGGAACCCAAGAGGACCACACCAAGACACATAATTAAAATGCCAAGAGCAAAAGACAAAGAGATAGAGGAAGATATAAACAAGTTAAAGAATATACCAGGTTCATGGGTTGGTAGAATTAACATCATTAAAATGTCCACAGTATCCAAAACAATCTATGGATACAATGCAATCCCTTCTATAATACCAATGACATACTTCACAGATCTAGAACAAATACTCCAAAAATTTATTTGGACCCAAAAAGGAACCCGAATAGCTGCAGCAATCTTGAGAAAGAAGAACAAAGTTGGAGGGATCACAATACCGGAAATCAAGTAATACCACAAAGTCACTATAATCAAAACAGCCTGGTCCTGGCACAAGAATATTTATTTTGTATCCTGCTAGTTTACTGAATTTGTTTTTCAGTTCTAGTAGTATTTGGTGTGGTCTTTAGGGTTTTCTATATACACTATGATATCATTTACTAATAATGACAGTTTTACTTCTTCCTTTCAAATTTGGATGTCATTTATTTCTTCTTCCTGTCTGCTTGCTGTGGTTAGAATTTCCAATACTATGTTGAATAAGAGAGGTGAAAGTGGATATCTCTGTTTTGTTCCTGATCTTAAAGGAAACACTTTTCGTTTTTGCCCATTGAGTATAATGTTGGCTGTGGGTTTTTCATATATAACCTGATATATCTCCTTGGGCAAGGGAAACAAACAAAAATAAATAAAGAAATGTGAGTACATCAAACTAAAAAGGTTTTTTTTTTTGTTTTGTTGTTTTTTTTGTTTGTTTTTAAATATATCTTATTGATTTTTTACAGAGAGAAAGGGAGAGGGATAGAGAACTAGAAACATCGATGAGAGAGAAACATCGATCAGCTGCCTCTTGCACACTGGGGATATGCCTGCAACCAAGGTACATGCCCTTGACCGGAATCAAACCTGGGACCCTTGAGTCCACAGGCTGACGCTCTATCCACTAAGCCAAACCGGTTAGGGCAAACTAAAAAGGTTTTGCACAGAAAACAAACGGTCAACAAAATAAATAAAAGGACAACCCACTGAATGGGCAAAATACCTAAATAGACACTTCTCTAAAGAGGATATGGAGATGGGCAATAGACATTCAAAAAGATGCTCAATGTCACTAATAATCAGAGAAATGCAAATTAAAACTACATTAGATATCACCTCACACCTGTCAGAATGGGTATGATCACTAAATCAATAAATGACAAGTGTTGGGAGGATGTGGGGAAAAGGGAACCCTCGTACATTGTTGGTGGGAATAGATTCATGTAGTCGCTTTGTAAAGCAGTATGTAGTTACCTAAAACAATGAAAATTGGAACTGCCTTAATGACCCAGTGATTCCACCTCTGGGAATGTACCCGGATAAACCTGAAACACTGATGTGAAGGAATATTTGTACCACTATCTTCATTGCAGGACTATTTACAATGGAGTAAAGACTATCTCTTCAATAAATGCTGTTGGGAAAATTGGAGAGATACCTGCCCAAGTGCCCATCTCTAGATGAGTGGATGAAAATGCTATGGTTCATTTACACAATGGAATATTATTCAGCCATAAAAAAAGAAGGAAATCTTACCTTTTGAGACAGCATGGATGGACCTGGAGAGTATTACATTAAGTGAAATAAGCCAGACTGAGAAAGACAAATACCATATGATTTCACTTATATGTGGAATCTAATGGAAAAAAAAAAACACATTGGAAACTGACTTACAGATACAGATGACATACTGACAGTTTTCAAAGAAAAGGGGTTCTGGGGGCCTGGTTGACAAAAGTGAAAGGATTAAGCAAAAAAAGAAAAAATTATAGGAAGAGATTATAGTATGATTACCAGAGGAACAGAGAATGGGGGAGGTGGTAGAAGAGGCTAAAGGGGGACAAAATAGTGACAGAAGATTAGGCTCTTAGATCGTGAACACACAATACAATATGTGGATGATGCATTATAGAATTGTACACTTAAAACAACATAATTTTATTAACCAATATCAATCCTCAATAAATGTAATAAAAAATAAAAGTAAACAAAAGAAATAAAGCTAATGAAAAGGATTGACCCTGTAATGTAATAAATACATATTTTAAAGCATATTAATTAAAAAAAATAATTATCTTAAGGAATACTAGCACAATCTGAAACACCAGTTCTGTACAACATCATTTTAAAGTATTTTAGGACCATTTGAAAGACATGACAACTTTTTATATTTTACTATTTTCAGTGAAAAAATAATTTCAGTAAAGTAGCAGGATACAAAATAAATATCCAAAAATCAGTTACATTTTATATAGCAATAATAAATAATCAGAAAGAAAAACTAGGAAAACAATCCCATTTTAATTGCATCAAAAATTAAAATAAAATATCTGGAAATAAGTTTAACCAAGGAGGTAAAGTCCTGAATTTGCAGGGTATGTGGCCAGCCTGCAAACAGACATCAGAACCTCACCCAGGCTGGCCACACCCTCATGGGGTGAGGGTCTCTGCTGGGCAGCTTGGCCAGCCTGCAAAGAGCCTGCAGCCCCTCACCAAGACTGGCCAGGCACCCCAGTGGGGGTCCCCACCCTGAAGGGGGTGTGGCCAGCCTGCAAACAGCCATCAATCCCTCACCCAGGGTGGCCACACCTTCATAGGGTGAGGGTCCCTGGTGGGCAGCTTGGCCAACCTGCAAATAGAGCTTTATAACATGGTCCCCAACTGACTTCCCCAGCCAGCCTCATGGCTCCCAACTGCCCTCTTCTGCTGGCCTCATGGCGCCCAACTGCCCTCCCCTGCTGGCCTGATCGCTCCTGACCACCTCTGCCTCGGCCCCCACCACCATGGCTTCGTCCGGAAGGAAGTCAGACGGTAGGAAAATGTCCAGTCTCCAGGTCTAATTAGCATATTACCCTTTTATTAGTATAGATTGTTAAAACTTGTCAGAAGTATCTAAACTATTACTGTGATTTGTTGGTCTCCATTTTATGACAATAGCAAAAAACATGCATGCGCATATTGAATTAATTAGTTTTTAGGTGAACACTAACATTTTTTATTAAGACTTTAGAAACACAGAACACATATATGCCTCATCATTCAAGCTGAAGTGATTTGGATAAAATTAGGACAAAAAAAACTACATGCAGCCATTTAATATAGTCAGATAAATATAACAATAGACAAACAGTCTATTGAAAAAGGTAGAACTTTTTTTATGAGTCAAGTTCCAGGAGTGGAATTGCACAGTAATTTATTGATTTATTTTTCTCACTACTATATTGCTTGAATAATTCTCAAGAGGAGGATACAAGAGAAACTAATATAACTTCTTCAATTAATTGGTTTGGTTTGGACAACCAACTTACTCACCCAGATTGTTTAATTAGCTTTCTAGGCTTCATTTTATATGTTGTGAGGAGGAGGAGGGGCAGCTGACTTTTAATTAACAATGACAGGTATATGGAATTATAAGTCAACACTTGGGCAGATATAGAAATTAGATTCTGATATACAGTGTTTAAGACTTAACACCTGTAAGTCATGCTCACCTTGTTATATGTAATTAATTGCATAAATTATTTTAGAAAACAATGTTTAAATACAATGTCTCTTATTTGTTATTAATGAGATGGGACATTAAAATAGGGAACCATGAAAAATGTTGTAGAAATAAGGTCTCCTTTAAATGGAAATCTACATTGAAGAGAGGTACTTTGGCTGTGAAAGAGTAAAAAACAGAGAGACTTCCTGAAAAACAAACGAACACCTAAATATAAGAACATCTGATAAAATATAAGGGTGTCTTTTTTTCTAAATTATCCTATTGAGCATCCAGAAATAGAAAAATTTATAAACTCCTAAACTCATTCAGAGCTCAATGTACAATGCTCATGCTTAGAAATAGTTTACATGTATACTAATCATGTTGTTTTGAGTTGGTTCGTAAGACAATGGCATTTATTTTAACAGAAACTTATGTTCAATGTTAAAAGAACCCAATTGTATTTTAAATAAAAAAGAAGGTATACTTAAATGGAAATATAATTTAAATATGGTTAAGTTTATAATTTGGTGGTAATCTCAAAATTACAAAAAGTGTACAAAGTATAGAAATTTATTGTATTGGCAGCATTTAAAATCATTCATGTATTCTATATTTGTTCTTAATTTCCATAGATAAATATATACAATAAACAATAACAGATGCCAATTAGCATAATTGAGTGTTCAGAAAAATAAAATTAATGCTTTTATTACTCATAATTTATTCACCCAAATGTTTCATTAGCTTGCTAATGTAAGATTAATGAGGAGAATAACTAAATTGTGCTGGTCCCCAAAGCAATGAATTGAAAGCTAATCATGAAATCCCCACTCCCCTTTCACATAGTTTCTTTTGCGCAGGTTTTCTCTCAGATTCTCAATCACAGATCACAAAAGAACAATTTCGGTTACTTCAAGAATTAATTAGGCATTTGTAGGAAAGCCACTAGAACAACTGTTCCCCCTATGAGTTCATAAAGCCATTTAATTTGTGCTCGTGTTTTCATTCAGAGAAGCTGGCAACACCACAATAAAGCACAGCATGCACAGCCAGTAAGCCAAATTTCTGACCGAACTGTTCACTGTCATTGACTATGCTCATTTAAAAGGCACACACGCTAACACCTTTTAACCTCACCAATGTCGCAGCTGGGCACCCTGTGCTCAAAATGCAAAATGACTTTGGATAATGTCCTTCCCCTGTCAATCTTTGAGGACTATTTCAGTTAAAGATACAGTCTTCATTTGGAAAACTAGTTTAAGTGTCTCCCTCTGCTTTTAGACAAAATTTTAACATTGATTTAGCCAATGCTTAATAATATCTAATAAGTCCATTTTTTAGATTTCATTTAACTCAAGAAAGTTCTGCATGCTAATGAATTTTGAAACTAAAGCATATAAGATAAATTTCAAGTTAGATATAAACTCTTTTTATATTTTTAGTGGAGAATTGACCTTAGGATAAATCATTCTGCTATCATACTTTAAAATTTAGAAATATAATAATATCTTATTAGTAATTCTATAGTTGTTGCCTCTTGTATCCTTCAGCCAGTATAAAATCCTGAATAATGCCTACTATTATTCCCCAGTAGGATAAAATTGTTTCCAAAATAACAATGTGACACTTAAGGAAAGAAATCTAGTATCTAACACTTGAATGTAATGACAATATTTTCTCTGTGTCATGCCAACACCTGGGCCCATCTGTGAAAAGGGCACTGTGCCATGCTGAAGGTGGGACATCAATTTCAACAGGATGTAGATGCCAATAAGCCAAAGTCAAAGTGATAGCCTGCAGAACACTTTGAATAGCTGATCTTTTGTAGGAAAATCCTCCCAATAGTGAGCAATGCCAAATGAGGGCCAAATGCTTCATTACCAGTCTTCACAGCTGCTGATGCTCCTGGGCATTCATAACGCCAAAGAACATTTCCTCCTCTGTCCCTCTTTGCAATCTGCTTCAGTGCTAGCCACTTTCCATAAAGGGGGAAATGATAGGATTATTAGGATTATTTTCAAAAATAAAAACATTCTTATCTGTTGTGTCACCTAGCAACTTCTTTAAATTTCTCATTTAATATTTTTTCTAAATTACATATTTAACAATTAGTGATAATGGTTTAATTATGCAGTAATAATGTATCTATGTTCATCAAGAATTCCTTTAGGGATAAAATATCAAGATTTTATAGTGTAGGGGTATGTGCATGTAGGGGTAGAAGTAGATGTAAATTTTTCAGATTGTAATTAATACACTGAGAAATAAAAGATTTGATGTTCTAGAACTGGCTTTCATAGGTCAGGTATCGTGGATAAAGTATAGATATAGGCTCAATTCAAGTTGAACTAAGCTAACATCAATAAAAGTTTAAATGGTTTCGGCTACAGAGCCAGCCAAATTTCCTATGAGCCTGGAGTTCCTGTTTGGGAGGCAAAAGAGTTGAATGTTGAGAGAAAAAATGAATGGCTTTGTTTGTGAAGATTATATTAGGTAGAAATGTGGTTCTTTATTTGTGAAGTGCAACACAATTTAAGGTTTTCTTGGTTTGAGGCATTTTTCTTTACTTTTTATTTCAACTATTTCTGAGCCAACATCTCTTAGTAACAGCAATTACCAAGAGATTCCCTGTATTTGAAGATATTATAGTTTCCTCAGTAAGTAAAGTCCCCTTCAGGGTTGAAGACACCAATTCTCCTGCATTCTATGGGCTACACAATAGTAACTGGATGGTCATAAATGCAGTTGTAAACAAAGACACAAAACCATCTCCTTATTGTCAAGTGTTCTATAAGGAGAGCCTTCATTACCAACAAAATTCAAATTTTCTTGGACAGCTTCCAGGAATTAGTATTTATCAATCCAAGGCCCCAGAAATTTATTTCAGTAGCTAATAAACCAAAATCCAATGACAATAATCCATTTTCCCTGATATTGACAATTTATGAAAAAATGAACAAGTGGCTAACGTATCTAGTAAGTATCAGAGTAATAAGAAAACAAAGTTGAGATAGCTCTGGGACTTGGACAGGATAAACTCTTCTTTGGCCTCAGTTTCCTCATCTGAAAGTGGAAATAACATAATAGGGTGGCTGAAAGGATGAAAGTGGTGTAATGTTTGTAAAGTACGTAACACTAATGTATCACTTCACCGTTCTCAATACAGGTAAGCAGTTACTATTATTAAGCCAGAATATTGTTCTTTTAAATAGTATTTTTGGTGTAGAAATTAATATATGCTTGTTGATTTTTTTTAAGTGGAGAAAAGTGAAATATAAAATATTACACTGGGATGAAAACATATTTACCACGTGTTGCACAGTCTTTTGCTCCCCTTCCCTGACCCACTTCAGAAAGGATCATTCTGAATATGACCACTTATAATTGCAAAACATAATTTTTGTACAGAGCAAAAAATTTTGAATTCATTCTGTGTAATTTGTTCATCTCCCAGACAGTGATTTAAAGAATATCCTATATTTTTTGTACAAGCTAACACACTGCGTTGCACTCTGAAATTGTACCAAAAATACACTTTACACTATCTATCCATTATCTATCATCTACCTGTCTATTTCTACTGTATCTCTGTGTGCATTTATATGCACTTATTGAAACAATAAATGTTAATCAAATCAATGCATTTGGTTGAAAAAATTAGTAATTGGAATGGTACATATATATAATTTTGATATGCAAGTATTCTTAAATTAATTCCTGCTAAAAATATGTAACAGAAATTAAAATGGCATTTCAATTCTAATTATGTTTGCATTTGGTTGAGCATGGCACTTCTGGTGACATCATTACAACTATTTAATGATCTCAAATTTGAGCCAAAATTTCAAGTAGCTATGGAAAAAAACACATTAAAATTGCATTTGGTTATTATAAAACTACACTTTGTGTATAAGAGCTTGTATATCCCACAGGAATTAGGATGAAACAGGAAAAAATGAGTATTTTCTTTGTTTTATAAGTTTGCTTTTGTTTTATAAGTTTGCATACCTATGATTATATTAGCTTAGTGATAAATATTAAGGAATGCAAAATATCTCTGAGATACAGTAAATCCAACTCTCAATTATTCAGTGTAATGGGGTGGGGATCATGTGAATAATTAAAATTCACAGATGATAAAGATGTCAGACAATAGTTGCTCACTCTTCCCTCACAGCTGCATTGGTAAGAGCTGCTATTAAGAGCCATTCGAGTTTGCCCTCCTCTCAGTGAAC
Source organism: Myotis daubentonii (assembly GCF_963259705.1). NCBI lineage: Eukaryota > Metazoa > Chordata > Mammalia > Chiroptera > Vespertilionidae > Myotis > Myotis daubentonii. The sequence continues at coordinate 97,587,678 of NC_081842.1, read as the reverse complement.
TTGGACAGCTTCCAGGGCAGAAGACAAATGACAAGATGGCAGGTAGCTGGAGGGTAAAGAGAAATAGCAAGGTGATCTGAGCAATCTATAGATGAACATTAGCCCTGCCTAACAGAGAGCGATCTGATGGAGAAAATATAGAGACAACTTGTAATTAATATTTTAAAATCATTTCTCTTGACCGCTGAGCAAATAGGGATGAAAATACACTTAATCTTGTGGAACTGTAGTCACAGGTGACTGATAACAATCAGGAGAAAATGTTGACTGAATCTTTTTTTTTTATATTCATGGAGCTAAAAAAACAAAATAAAATTAAAAAGCCTGTGTAGTGCTTTGTGGAAGAAGGCAAACTGATGATACACTAAGTAGGTTTAAATCCTCATTTTGTCTCAACTGCCAAGGGGAGTTTGGGAAAGCAGCTTAATGTTTTCGGTACCTTTGGTGTTTCAACTGTAAAATAGGTAAAACAATAGTTCATAACTCATAGGTTGTTGTGAGAAAAATGAAACTGATTCATATTGAATTTTAGCAGCTTAAAACAAACATTTTCCTGTCTCAGACTTCCCACGCATCAGGAGTCCAGGCATATCGTAGGTGGGTCCTCTGCTTAGGTCCTAAGGCTGCAATCAGGGTGCCTGACAGACAGTATTCTAATCTGGAAGCTGAACTAAGGAAGACTCTGCATCTAAATTCACTCAGATTGTTGACAAATTTCCTTTCCTTGAGGCCCTGGTTCCATGGCCCTGGCTCCATTTGCCTGTGGTTTAAAGGCTGCCCCAGGCTGGCTGTGATCGGCTGCCTTCAGTGCCTTGCCACCTAGGGCTCTCAGCATGGCCTCTTCCTTCTTGGAAAACACCAAAGGGGAGGAAATTGCTGGAGCAAGTCTGACAGCCACATAGTCTTATGTCTTCCAATGCAATCTTGGTACTAACATCTCATTAACTTTGCCACTTTGCCAGATTTTACTGTTTAGAAGCAAATTACAGGTCCTGCTCATACTCAAAAGGCGGTTATAATACAAGGATATGGACATCAAAGTCAGAGATGATGGGGGATTAACTTAGCTTTTGACCGCCAACTAAACAACCTCATCCGTACCTTGACCTGACTTTTATGTTGAGGTTTGTGAACTTTAATCAAATAACTGTAATGGGACAATACTGTTGTGGAAGTTAGGATGGATGACTTTATTTGGATGTGAGAGACATGTCATTTGGTCCAGAAGACAGTGTTGGACAGACGCTAAGTTGACCCTCTTATGATTCCCACCTCCTGAAAGTTAAACTTTTGTAATCCTTTTCTCTTAGTGTGACCAGAATCTGGGACTTTATTCTAACCAATATGGTATGGTAAGGTGAAGGACCGCCACTCCCATGATTACATTACATTATGTAAGATTCTGTCCTACTAGCCAACTTGTTCTTGAGACTCTCTTTGCTGGTTTGATGAAGTAAGCAGCATGTTAGGAAACCTACATGGTCTCCCCTGTTAGTGCAGGTTCCCTCCAGTAACTGTGGCTGGACTGGAGGAGCTGACAGTGGCCAACAGCGAACAAGAAACAGCAGTAGCAAGACCCGCTGTGCTACATCCAGAAAAAAAAAATGACCCTGACAACCATCATACTGTGCAATTGAGAGTAGACTCATCTGTAATCCAGCATCTAGATTAGAGCATAGCCAGGTGAACACCTTGACTGTTGACTTGTGTGATCCCAAACAGAGGACACAGCTAAGCCATGACTGGATTCGAGTCACAGAAACACGGACTGAATATATATGTATTGTTTTAAACCACTAAGTTTATGGTAAATTGCTACATGGCAATAAATATTATACTTGAAAGTTCTTTGCAAAGTGACTTCTCATAGTGAGAATTTAATAAATTCTCATGATATTTTTTCCCACAGAAGCAATATAATGTCAAGGTTCAGAGAGAACATTCTAGAGCCAGACTCGGAGTTAAGAACCTGTTCTACAATTTATTGGTCACTTGCCAAAGAATAGGTCACTTAAACTCCCTGTGCCTTGGCTTTCCATCTGTATAATGGAAATCTAAGCACTAGGTACACACAGAGTTGACCATAAAGATCTAGTGAATTAATAATGTAAATCACTAGAACAATCCCATATGCATACAAAGTCCCAGTATATGTTCAAAGTATTACTATTATGTAAATAAAGATTTCTTCTAGCTGGTTGTGGGATACAAGCCAGGTCCCTGGATAGTCAAGGCCAGTGGGAGCACAGAGACCTTACTATCAATACACCAGAATGGCCAAAGGCCACTCTGGGCATGTGCCTAAACGGGATGTTCAAGGACTCTGAGCCTGGGAATCCTAATCAGGCCAAGACACCATGGGTACAAGGACACACAGTACACTGTGCCCTTCAGTAGCCAATATGATTGATATAACTATTGTCACAACACCTTCTTTGTCTAAATGGTATAAAAGTAGGTTACTGATCAGCTAGTTGGCTGGAGTTGGCTGAGGCAGGAGTGAGAAGAAGTCTGCTGGAGTATGGCTTCTCCATCTAACACCTGGCATCCTAGGAAGTCCAGTCCCAGGCAGAGGGGCTTAGACCCAACACCTGTTCCTAGTGAGCAGAGGATAAAGAGGAACTTGGACTAAGTTCCCAACAGTTAGTACAGTGGGCAGGGTTTGAGAAGGAACCAGCCCTGGACTCACAGCCACTCAGAGATACTCAGAGCACCAGAGCTCGGGCAGGGCCCCTGCTGTGTGCACTATCTTTTGCTTTCTTAACTTACCTTTTATAATAGGTCAGGTATTAGAGAAGATTGTTCTGTGAAATAAATTAAAGATATTTTAAGGAATACTCATATTGCTTATTTTTTAAAGTGTCCAATAGGTAAGTAAAAATCTCCAATTCCTGTTTCAGATAAGAATTTCTTAGAAATTTACAAATAAGTAAAACTTAAAATTTTAATATCTCAGTAGTAGCTTCTTTGATTTCTCTGAAGTACTAGGTAATGTTACAAAGGACATTTGATTTCCAGTGCATAGGGTAAAACTTGGTAGAAATACTGACACAATGTGGCAGGCTCAGGTTACAAGTAATTACAGTTTCAGAGAGGGGGCACCACTTAGTTCTATATGAGGATTCTCAGAGCTGCTGTTGAATACCAGGCAATTGACAGCTTTGGTGATCATATCTAATACAACCCTTAGACTTTGTTCCACAGTGTTTAATAAGACATGTAGGAAAGTGTGACCAAATTGACACTTAACGAATATTTTTAGAAGAGGTGATTTTGAGTTCCAAAATGAGAAAAAATAGAAATTTGGACTGAGGTATTGTTTCAAAGTGGAATAGCTTAAAAACTTTCAGAATGATGAAAATGCCAAAAATATTAAAAATATTACAATTAATAATAAAAAGTAATCTAAACTTAGCCATATTATAGTGATACCTCAGTACACTAAAGTCAAACAATTCTTAACAGGTACCAGAGAGAAAAAACAGAAAACAGATTACCTTCAAAGAATGATAATCTGGCTGTTGATAACACAGCAGCAAGAAGGGAAACTAGATGGAAGTAAAATCATATTTTCAATATGCTAAAATAAAACTATTAACCTAGAATTCTATCCTGATTGGGCATATATATCAAGAATGAGGAACAGAAAAGATATGTTTTGAACATGAACTGCTTTATGGGAATAATCTATTAGTAAGGAAAGGTAAAGAAATGCAAGGTATCAAGGGGTACAATGCCAGTGTTCTTGATTGTAATGGAATAAGATCAAAAAAATGTCATGCTTCCATTAGAAACACCATGATGAATCAGTTCAGCATAAATTAAACTTCAAACACTCCCAAAATTTAAGTGGCTTAAAGTAAAACCTTTTTGTCTATGTAATACATTCAAAACTAGTTGGCTAGAGGTTATGTCTTCATGATGACTACACTCACAGTACAGCCATTACCTAGACCAGCGGTTCTCAATCTGTGGGTCGCCAACGTGTGGATCGCGACCCCTTTGGGGGTCGAATGACCCTTTCACAGGGGTCGCCTAAGACCATCAGAAAACACATATATAATTACATATTGTTGTTGTGATTAATCACTATGCTTTAATTATATTCAATTTGTAACAATGAAAATACATCCTACATATCAGATATTTACATTATGATTCATAACAGTGGCAAAATTACAGTTATGAAGTAGCAATGAAAATAATTTTATGGTTGGGGTCACCACAACATGAGGAACTATATTAAAGGGTCGCGGCATTAGGAAGGTTGAGAAACACTGATCTAGACCATTACCTCTCTTGAAATCACACAGAAAGAGATCTCTGAAGCTCTCCATTGTCATTAAGTGGTTTTTCTAGAAGTGAAACATCATTTTCATTCCCAATTCACTGACCAGAACTAACTCATGGACCCACCCAACCTAAGGGATCATACAATGTCACTATGTTCCTAACGGAGAGAGAACCAGAATCCTCGGAAAATAGTATTAATGACACCTCACATGGGCAGGTCACTTATTTAACAGGAAGAATGTCAACGAACAAGAAAACATGCTGGTGCATGTGCAGGTGTGGTGGTGAGTGCTAGTGGAAATTTTCTCTGGATTGCTTCATAAGGAACAGATTACCCTCTGAAGTTAAAGAAGAGGTACAAAGCATTGGAAAAGAGAAGAAAAGACATGGGATAGAACTAAAAAATGGGGTAAATGATCTAAAGAAATAATTCTGATTTCTAGTCAGTATAAAGTGCCTACTTGATATTAATAGCTGTTAATGGGACAAAATTAACTAAACTGTATTTTTCCTAGTCACAGTCAGCTAATGCAAAGAGGTGAGAGTTGTACATAACAAGCATTCCAGTTTTTCCAAGGAAGTTTATAAAGGATAAAGAGGCAAAGGAGTTGTGAGTGTATACATTTTAATGATAGACCACAGGCAATGACTTAGGTAAAGAGGGAAGAGTGCATGAATATGAGGAGGGTAAAATTTATAAAGAAAGATTATGAGGTACCTGAGGGGTGGTCAAATAATTTATAGTGTTGAGGTAACAGAGAAAGTGAGATGGAAATGGCAGAAATGGTAGCCAGTGAGTAAGATGCTTAAAGCTGAAGTTACTGAATTAGTTATTGGTAACAACAGGGTGTTAATGGTTGGGTATCATACAGGCTTGAACTTTGGAGGATATGAGTTCAAGAAACTGAAAGGACATTAAATTAAAAGAGTCCCTTACTTATGTGGATATCAAAATCACTAAGGATAGAAATGGGGCAGTACAAGAAAGACTGATAGTAAGAAGTTGCTAAAATCTTCAAGGAGGATTGATAGATAACTGAAAGGGGAGTGGTATGAATATGGATAGAAATGGCTTTAAAAGTGCCAAAGAACAGCCAAAAGGACTCCATACCACTTCCAAGCTCATTGATATGAGAGATGTAGGACTTAAAACAAACAAACAAAAATATACCCATTGTAATGACCCCAGGGAATGTCCACATTTCAATTACAGCTAGAAAATATAATGATTTTTTTGAGAAGTAGTTGATTATACAGAGACTATTATTGGCAATGAGAAATCAATGACAAAGGCCACTGTAGTATATTCCAGAAGTTGGAAATTTGTGGGAGATAGGAGTAGAAGAGGAAAATGTGAAGTCATATAGTACTTAGAGTAAAAAAAAATAGGGAAGGACTGGAATCTGGATGTTAATTGGCATCAAGAAGATAAAGGATATAATCAGATTAGTCCTGCTGGTCTTTTGACAAATAGTAGTGTGAGGATGGGAGAGTGAGGAAAAGTGCATGTTTAGAACCTAAACCCTGTTCAAAGGAAACTCAGAAGAATGGAAATTCAGTAAACTTTTTCCATGGGCACTGGGCTTCTTCTGGACTTTTTTTTTTTTTTAAATATATTTTATTGATTTTTCACAGAGAGGAAGGGAGAGAGATAGAGAGTTAGAAACATCGATCAGCTGCCTCCTGCACATCTCCCACTGGGGATGTGCCCGCAACCCAGGTACATGCCCTTGACCGGAATCGAACCCGGGACCCCTCAGTCCGCAGGCTGACGCTCTATCCACTGAGCCAAACCGGTTTCAGCATTCTTCTGGACTTTTAAAAATGCATATGAGAAAACTTTGGGGAAATAGTATTTTTCGCAGACAATGGAAGAGAAAAAGGATATCATTCAAAATCATGAAAACAGACCTTTACTTGATCAAGAATACTACTAATTCTTATACATTAATCATTAAAAATTTTAGCTCAAAAATTGGCATAACTCAGATACTTTCTGGTATTAAAAATAGTTAAAAAGCATAGCCTTTGAAAATGTGACTGCATAAAATGTAACATGAATAATAGCATATGATTTCTAATAAAAGAATAGGCTTTCTCCAATTTCTGCTCTTACTGATTTTAACCTGGCTGGTTGATTCACCAAAAAATAGCTCACAGGTGAGCATTAATGGAGACAGGTTATGGACATAATCCTGATTCACAGGTTTCAGGAATCATCAGATCCATCTAGCCATAGTCAATATGCAAATAAATAGTATTATTCTTCATCATTTGTATGGAAAGTACTATTATTATGTCTTCAAATGTTACTTGTTGATTTAAGAAAAGTACTTCTCCTAAACATGGTCTACTTTTTCAACTACACACACACAACACACTACACAAGAAGGCTGTAGTGTATAACTCTAAATAATAAAGAAGAAACATAAAACAAGTTTATTACATATTACCCTTACATGAACATAACTGCATCTCATGAATTTCTTTTTTGTTTGTTTTTTAAAATCAAGAGATACTTTAAGCCCTGGCTGGCATGGTTATAGTGTCAGCCCATTCACTGAAGGGTCTTGGGTTTGATTTCTGGCCAAGTGCACATACCTGGGTTGCAGGTTCTATCTCTAGGCCCTTGTCAGGGTGCATGAGGAAGACAACCAATTTATGTGTCTCTCTCACATCAATGTTTCTCTCTCTCTCTCTCTCTCTCTGCCTCCCTTCCAAACTGTTTAAAAATAAAAAATATCCTCCAGTAAAGATTAACAAATAATAATAATAATAATAATAATAATAATAATCCTATCTAATAAAGAGGGAATATGCTAATTGACCCTCATGCCATCACAAAGATGGAGGTCCCCATAGCCAATAAGGAGGGAATATACTAATTGACTGCCCCATCCTCAAATATTGTGGCACCCACAGCCAATAAGGAGGGAATATGCTAATTGACTGTCATGCACTCAAAGATGGTGGCACCCACAGCCACAAGATGGACAGCAAGGGAGGGCAGTTGGGGGGGACCAGGCTGGCAGGGGACAGCAATTGGGGGGGACCAGGCCAGCAGGGGAGGGCAGTTGGGGGTGACCGGGGTGGCAGGGGAGCAGTTAGGAGTCAATCAGGCTGTCAGGGGAGTGGTTAGAGGGTGATCAGGCTGGCAGGCAGAAGCGGTTAGGGGCAATCAGGCAGGCAGGCAGGTGAGCGGTTGGGAGCCAGTAGTCCCAGATTGTGAGAAGGATGTCTGACTGCCTGTAGGATCGGGCCTAAACAGGAAGTCGGACATCCCCCAAGGGGTCCCAGATTGGAGAGGGTGGGGGCTGGGCTGAGGGACAACCCCCCCAGTGCACAAATTTTGTGCACTAGGCCTCTAGTAATAGTAATAATAATAATAATAATGATAATAAAAAGATTATGATCGGCACCCCTATGTTCATAGCAGCATCATTTTCAATAGTCAAGACTTGGAAACAATCAAGTGTCCACTGATGAATAAATGAATAAATAAGTTGTGGTATATATACAATGGAATATTATTTAGCCATAAAAAAAACATATAAGGAATTCCTATTATTGGGGATAACATGGATGGACATTGAAGGCATTATGCTAAGTGAAATAAATCAGTCAGAAAAATACAAAAGCTGTATGATCTCATTTATATGTGGAATCTAACACAAACAAACAAAAGCCACACTGCTAGGAAAAGAAATCAGACTTGTGACTTGTAATTACCAGAGGCAGAGGATGGGGGGAGGGCTATTTGGAAGAAGGTAGTTAAAAGGTACAAATTTTCTGTTATAGGATAAATGAATACTAGGGATATAATGGCTCTAGCCACCACTGTTGTATGATATGTATGATATGTACAATATGTTGAATAATTGTTTAGAGACTAAATCCTAAGAGTTCTCATAAAAAGAAGAAAATATTTTTCCTTTTTCTTTTTATGTTTTCTTTTTATTGTATCTATGTGAAAAGATGGATGTTAATTAAACCTCTTGTAGTAATCATTTCACAATATATGCAATCAAATTACCATATCTTATACTTTAAAAATATACAGAGATACATGTCAGTTATTTCTCAATAAAACTACAAAAATTATATTTAAAAAGTTTATTATGTTAGCCAATGAAATAGCTGGAAATAAAGCTAAGTCACATAATTGTAAGTTCAGAATGACTTCAAATTGTTGCAATGGGATTGTCTTAAAGAAAGTGAGACATGAAATTAAGAACAAAAATTATGATCTTATTGAAAAAGTGTAAGTGTGCAATAAATATATCAAATATAAAGAATTTTAAAACTAATTTTTACCATGAAAGCCATAGTTTAAAACACTGCCATTAATCTATTTATCATTTATTTATCTACTGATTTAAATAAAAGTATTATTTAATGTTTCATTTTTTTTTCTTGGTAAACCTACAAACCTTTGACTTTCAAGTGAATAAAGCGTAATACTTTGATTTCTCCAAATTCAATCTAAATTGTGTTCTTATCCATGTAAGAGTTGAGAGAATTTAGTGAGCTTTCATTGTCCCTGGCTCTCACCCCTTTCCTTTCCCCATCTCATAAGATAAAATTACTGCAAAATTGGTACATATATATATTTAACATTTATTTGGAAATCCTTATTTCATAAAAATGAAACAAATATGGGTAATAAAATTTAACAGTAATTAGAATATGCAAAAATGAGATCAAGTATATGTAAAATCAGGCTGATAACAATGATCTAATTCCAAAACATTTTTAACATCACAAAATAAACCCCATACCATAACAGTTTCTATGGATGTGTCTCTTCTGGGCATTGCATTAAAATAGAATCATGCAATATGTAACCTTATGTGTTGGTCTTCCTCTACTTAGCAAAGTTTCAAGGTTCATCCATGTTGTAGCATATAACAATATTTCACTCTTTTTGAGACTAAATAATATTTCACTTTATGGATATACTATGTTTTGTTTATCCATTCATAAGATGATGCACATTTAATTTATTTCCAATTTTTGTCCATTGTGAATAATGATGTTTTGTATATTCATGTACAATTTTTTGTGTGGACATACACTTTCAATTCTACCTAGGAGTATACACTTTCAATTCTGCTGGATCATATAATAACTCTATGTTTAGAATATTGAGGAAATATCAAATTATTTTCCAAAGTGGTTACACATTTTACATCCTCACCAGCCATGTATAAGGGCTCTAGTTACTCTACATATGCACCAATGTTAGTTATTGTCTAGCTTTTTTATTATAGCCAACCTTGTACATGTGAAATGGCATCTCATTATGGATTAGATTTGCATTTCCGTAATAACTACTGATGTTGAACTTCTTTTAATGTGTTTATTGAACACTGGTATATCTTTTTGGAAGAAATACTTTGCCCATTTTTAAGTGGGTTGTTTTTATTTTTAATTTGAGTCATATTTTTATTAAAAGTTCTAAGTACAAATCCATTATCAGGTATGGAATTTGGAATTTTTTCTCACATTTCATGTATTACCGTTTTTTATAATCCTCAACCAAGGATATATTTTATTGATTTTCAGGGAAAGAGAAAGTGATGGAGTGGAGAAGAAAAGGGGAGAGAGAGAAGAAGATCAATGTGAGAGAGAGAAACATCTATTCATTGCCTCCTGAATGTGCCCTGAATAGGGGTCAAATCTACAACATTTTGGTGTACAGAACAGTGATTCAACCAAGGAGCCACCCAGCCAGGACTGTCTTTTTAGTTTCTTTGTGGTGTCCTTTGAGGCATATTGTTTTTTCCATTTAGATGAAGTCCCATGTATCCATTTTATCTGTTGTTGCTTGTGATTTTCTTGTCATATCTAAGAAATGTTTGTCTAATTCAAAGTCATAAAAATGTATGCTTACATTTTCTTTTTAAATTTTTATAGTTTTAGCTATTCCATTTAGATTTTTTATACATTATCAGTTAATTTCTATCTATGATGTGAGTCAGGGTTCAACTTAATTCTTTTGCATGTTATCCAAGTGCCATTAGTTTAAAGACCATCCCACATTATCCATGTGGAAAATCTATGAACCATAGATGTGTATTTATTTATGGACTCTCAAGTCTATTCCATTGATTTATATGTGTATCCCGTGGGAGTACCACATTATCTTGATTGCTTTACTTAGCATTAGTGAAGATCCTTATAAGTTACGAATTGTTCTTTATTGTATGATTATCACTTTGTCTTTTAATAGTTTGGTTAAATGTTTAGGTGTATATCACTTTGTGTTGATATTTATCTCTAGTCCAATGCTCCAACAGACAGTTTACGGATCTGACTTTACTGTAACTTCTTGATTGTGCCCAGTTCAAGGCCAGGCAGAAGTGAAGGCATCTCAGTATTTCTAGGGCATAGGTGCAATTCTGAAAATAAGCATAGCCCTCTAAATTCACAAGTACATGTTGGAGTTTTCAAAGCTTCTTAAGGAACTTCAATACCTAGATTTTATTTTTAAGTTTGTTATTCAACTTCGAACTTGTCCCAACTTCTATTACTGCTTCATGCAGGAGCGATGCTAAACAACTGCCTCTGATTGTTCGGAAAACACCCTGGGGAAAACATGTTTGTGGTGAGCAAACACTGGGAGGCAGCCAAAATGAGGAAACAAAAAAACAGGTCCCAAATGAAAAAAACATGAAAAATCTCCAGAAAAAGAACTAAATTAAATGGAGGCAAGCAAACTGCCAGATACAGAGTTCAAAACTATGATTATAAGGATGCTTAAGGAACTTAGTGGAAACTTTAACAGCATAAAAAAAGGATTTGGAAACCATAAAAATGAAATAGTGAGATATGAAGAATACATTACAGGGCCTCAACAGTAGAAGAGATGAAACAGAGGATCAATTCCATAGTTTGGAAAGATAAAGAAGCAGAAAACAAGACCCTTACACATGCTGTCTACAAGAGACTCACTTCAGGTCAAAAGACACACACAGACTAAAAGTAAATAGATGGAAAGGATACTTCATGAACATTGAAACAGATAAAAATGCTGGGGTAGCAATATTTACACTAGACACAATAGAATTTAAAACAAAGGCTATAACAAGAGACAAAGAAGAATCAACTTCTGGGTATTTATCAAAAGAAACTCAAAACACTACTAAATCAAAGAGACATATACACCCATATGTTTAATGCAGTATTATTTACAATAGCCAAGATATGAAAGCAAACTGTTTATCAATAGACAAATGAGTAAAGAAGATGTCTATATATTGTACAATGGAATATTACTCTTTCATAAAAAAATAAAATATCATCATTGGCGACAACATGGATGGACCAAGAGGGTATTGTGCTGAGAAAAATAAGTCAGAAAAAAAAATACCATATGATTTCACTTACATGTGGAATATAAGGGAAAAAACAAATGAACAAAACAGAAACAGGCTCATAGATACAGAGAACAATTTGAAGAATGCTTGATGGGAGAGGGAAGATGGGTAAAAAGGGTGGAGGGATTAAGAAGTACAATTTGGTAGTTAAAGAATAGTCATGAAAATGTAAAATATAGAATAGGGAATATAGTCAATAATATTGTAATAACTATATGTGGTGTTAGAAGAGTACTGGATTTATCAGGATGACCATTTCAGAACTTATACAAATGTCCAATCACAAGGTTGTACATTTGAAATTAATATAACATTGTATGTCAACTATTTTAAAAATAAAAAATTAAAATGAAATGTGCTTCAAGAGTTTGCTAAAAGAATTAAATGAGATATATGGTCCAAGTAGGACCACAATAAACATTAATCACCATTCCTTTTTCCCTATGAGGAAAATGAGAGAAAGCAAAAAGAGAGTCAACTGCAATAATAGTTGCTAATAAATTAAAAAGGAGAAATATATGAAATATATGAAACAGGAGAGAATACAATGAGTTCAATAATTATTCCTGGAAAATATCTTAGCACTTCCTCCTACAATTCTAACTCCAATCTACATTAATAAAAGACAAACATGCAAATTGACTGTACCTTTGCTATGCCTTAAGCCATGCCTACCAGCAAATCAGAGCGATTTATATGCAAATTAACCCAACCAATATGGTGGCCTGCAGCAATGGAGCTGGAGCAAGCAGGAAGCTTGGTTGCCCCAATGATGGAGGAAGCCAAGCTTCCTGCTTGCCAGAGCGGGCTCTGAGCTCCACTCAAAGCAACAAAGTTTCAATTATAGAAGGTAAATAAACCCCAGATACCTGCTTTCAGCTGGCCATGGCCACGGAGCTGGAGAGAGCAGGAGGCTTCCCTCCCACCCGCCCTGGCTGGCTCTGAGCTCCTCTCAAGGCTACAAAGTTTCAATTATAGAATATAAATAAATCCCAGAATAAAAAATAAAAAATAAAAAAAGGAGAGGCTGGGAGCTTCTGTCGCTGGGTGGCTTGGCCAGACTGAAAACGGCCATCAGCCCCTCACCCAGACTGGCCAGGCACCCCAGCAGGACCCTCACCCTGAAGGGGGTGTGACCAGCCTGCAAACACCCATCAGCCCCTCACCCAGGCTGGCCGGGCACCCCAGTGGGACCCCCACCCTGATCCAGGACACCCTTCAGGGAAAACCAGCCGGCCCCCACCCATGCACCAGGCCTCTATCCTATATATTAAAAGGGTAATATGCAAACTGACCATGACAGCAGAGCGACTGGGAATGACTGGTCACTATGACACATGCTGACCACCAGGGGGCAGACGCTCAATGTAGGAGTTGCCCCCTGGTGGTCAGTGCACTCCCATAGGGGGAGCTCTGCTCAGCCACAAGCCAGGCTGATGGCTACCAGTACAACGGTGGTGGTGGGAGTCTCTCCCACCTCCTCAGCAGCACTAAGGATGTCCGACTGCAGCTTAGGCCTGCTCCCCGCTGGCAAGTGGACATCCCCCGAGGGCTGCCAGGCTGCCAGAGGGATGTCTGACTGCAAGCTTGGGCCCGATCCCCCAGGGAGCAGGCCTAAGCCAGCAGGTGGACATCCTCTGAGGAGTCCCAGACTGCGAGAGGGCATAGGCCTGGCTGAGGGACACCGCCCCCCCCAGTGTACAAATTTTTGTGCACCAGGCCTCTAGTCTATATATATAAAAGCTTAAGTGACAGTTTGACTATTCGACTGGTAGCTATGACATGCACTGACCACCAGGGGGCAGACACTCTGATGGGTAGGTTAGCCTGCTGCTGGGGTCCAGCCAATTGGGACTGGACGAGGCTGGTCAGACACTCCCTGGAGCCCTCTCATGGTCCCTCCCCAGCCCTGATCGTGCACCAGTGGGGTCCCAGATTGCGAGAGGGCGCAGGCCAGGCCGAGAGATCCCACCAGTGCACAAATTCGTGCACCAGGCCTCTAGTTTATTATAATACAATATGTTAACATTTGTATCTCCAATGTAGCATTGTCCTTGTAGTTATGAAGTTATGAAACAAGGTTCATGTGTTCCTTGTTTAAAACTCAACTTGGTGACAAAATTACTAGATTTTAATAATAAACTTTAGAAAAAATATTTTAAAATGAAATGAGAAACTTAAAATCTCATTAATTCAGAATCAATTTAAAATAGTTCTCAATTATAAAATAATAGTTTCCTTTGTTTAGTTGTAGAAAGAGCAGTGGAATAATTGCTTAATGAGTTTCTTGACAAACCAAATTGACTTAAATCATAAACATCACCTACTATTAATGTTTTATTTGAATTCTGGCAAAATTATAATGCTGCCTGCTTGTTCTGATCTTTCCCAAATACTTTACAAAGCCCCTAGTGGTGGGAAGAATAAGAATGTTCCCAAAGATGACTGGATTCTAACCCATGGAACCTGTTATTATGCTACATTATATGGAAAAAAGGGACTTTGCAGATGTCATTAAGATTAAGGACTTTGGGATGAATTTTCCTGAGTTAACCAGGTGAACATAATCTCACTGCATAAATCCTTAAAAGCAGATAAACTTTCCAAGCTGAGGTCAGAGCGGGGGATGTGATGACACAGGAGAGAGCCTAGAGATAGCAGTGAAAAGCACTAGCCTGCTGTTGTGGTTTTGAAGATGGAAGAACTGGCCACCAGAAACAAGAAAAGTTTCCAGACTGCTAAAGCTTCCAGATTGGAATGCAGCCCTGTCCACACCAGGATCTTAGCCGAGTGAGACTGTGTCAGATTTCTGACCTGCGGAACGCTATAAAATAATAAATCAGCATTGTTTCGAGAAACTAAATTTGGGGTGATTTTTTAGTGTCAAGAGAATTAATACAAATATACCTCTCCCACTAAGCATACACCTGTAATCCTAGTTACCTAGTATCATTATCTTCATTTTCAGTTGCATAGCACTGTTTACTTTAATGTCTCCATACTTCAACAATAAGTAAATTATTGTTGAAAGCATTACATATGTCTTTTTTCCCCCCTATTGACCTCTCCCAGCCTGCTCCCACTTCCCAGCACAGGTCCTCACCCCCTATTGTCTGTGTCCATGTGGTATGCTTATATGCATGCAGACAAGTCTTTTTGTTGATCTCTTATCTCCCCTCCACCCTCCCCAGCCTTCTCTCTGAGGTTTGATGCTCTGCTCAATGCTTCTATGTCTGTGGATCTATATTTGTTCATCAGTTTATGTTGTTCATTTTATTCTACAAATGAGAGATTAGTCTCATGCTCTCCAGTTCCATCCATGCCGATGCAAATGGTAAGAGTTCTTCTTTTTTTATAGCAGCATAGTATTCCATTGTGTAGATATGCCATAGTTTTTTAATCCACTCACCTGTTGATAGGCACTTAGGCTGTTTGCAAATCTTAGCTATTGTAAATTGTGCTGCTATGAACATAGGGGTACATATATTCTTTCTGATTGGTGTTTCTGACTTCTTGGGATATATTTCTAGGAGTGGGATTACTGTGTCAAATGGGTCTATATTTATTCTTTTATTTATTTAATATATATCTGCCAAATTGAAAAGGCCTCTGATACTACATCTTTGACATTCTTGTTAATTTCTTCTATTGAAACCAAAATGTCTCCATCACAAGATAAATGAATGAAAATTAAGGAAACATTTAGTAATAACATTTCAAAAATAACTATTGTTTACCGGATGTATACTATATTGCTGGTACTTTATATAATTTCTTATTCTCATAGTCTATTGTAAGATAAGTATTATTATAAACATCTTTGAAGGGTAAAACTGGTGGCTTTAGCAGATGTAATTTGTTCTTGTCTAATAAGAGCTAAATACATTATTTAAATCCATATACATGAAGCCCCAACTCCCCTGAGAACAAATCCCTGTGTTTTATAATATGTTGTATTAATGAGATGATTCCTCACCCAAAGAAATATAGCTTCATAGCTTTGGGATTCCTAAAGTGAGATATTCAGAGACATAGAAGAGAATATCAGAATAATCAATACCAGCAACCCTGACCCTTTATAAAGTCCCTACAGATCATCTGTAGGGTCCAGTTCCCATAGGAGAAAAGCAAAAAGCCTAGCTCTCCAAAACTTATAAGAGAAACAATTGTACATGATTTAGCAGATAAAATATGAAACATCCATTATATAATACTAGAGGCCTGGTGCACAAAACTTTTGTGCACTCGGGGGGTCCCTCAGCTCAGCCTGTGCACTCTCGCAGTCTGGGACCCCTTGGGGGATGACGACCTGCTGGCTTAGGCCCACTCCCCAGGGGACAGGGCCTAAGCTGGCAGTCAGACATCCCTCTGGCAGCCCGGGAGTCCTCGGGGGATGTCCACTTGCCAGCGGGGAGCAGGCCTAAGCTGCAGTCAGACATCCTTAGCGGTGCTGAGGAGGCAGGAGAGGCTCCCACCACCACCGCTGTACTGGCAGCCATCAGTCTGGCTTGTGGCTGAGTAGAGCTCCCCATGTGGGAGCACACTGACCACCAGGGGGCAGCTCCTGCATTGAGCGTCTGCCCCCTAGTGGTCAGCGTGTGTCATAGTGACCAGTCATTCCCAGTCACTCTGCTGTCAGGGTCAGTTTGCATACTACCCTTTTATTATATAGGGTAGAGGCCTGGTGCATGGGTGGGGGCCGGCTGGTTTTCTCTGAAGGGTGTACCAGATCAGGGTGGGGGTCCCGCTGGGCTGCCTGGCCAGCCTGGGTGAGGGGCTGAGGGCTGTTTCAGACTGGAAACACCCCCTTCAGGGTGGGGGTCCCTGCTGGAGTGCCTGGCCATCTTGGGTGAGGGGCTGAAGGCCATTTTCAGGCTGGTCACACCCCCTTCAGGGTGGGGGTCCCTGCTGGAGAGCCTGGCCAGCCTGGGTGAGGGACTGACCGCCATTTTCAAGCTGGCCACACCCCCTTCAGGGTGGGGGGTCCTGATGGGGTGCTTGGCCAGCCTAGATGAGTGGTTGATGGCTATTTGCAGGCTGGCCACAGACCCTTCAAGGTAGGGGTCCCCTCTGGGCGAGGGGCTGATGGCTGTTTTCAGGCTGGCCAAGTCCCCCAGTGGGGACCCTCACCCCATGAGGGTGTGGCTATCCTGAGTGAGGGGTTGATGGCTGTTTGCAGGCTGGCCACAGGCCCCAGTCACCCAAGCACCCAGTGGAGGCTGGCTGGAAGCAGGTATCTGGGATTTATTTATCTTCTATAATTGAAACTTTGTTGACTTGAGTGGAGGCCACAGCTGGTCAGGGCAGGCAGGAAGCTTGACTTCCTCCATCACCGGGACAACCCAGCCTCCTGCTTGCTCCAGCTCCATGGGGCTGCCATCTTGGTTGGGTTAATTTGCATATAGTCATTCTGATTGGCTGGTGGGCATGGCTTGGGAGGTAGTGTAGGTGTGGTCAATTTGCATGTTTCTCTTTTATTAGATTTGATAATAATAAAATGATGCATTTATCTATAATATATAATTATATATTTGACTAGGGGCCCAGTGCACAAAATTCATGCACGGGGGGGGGTTCCTCAGCTCCGCCTGCCCCCTCTCACATACTGGGAGCCCTCAAGGGATGTCCTACTGACAGCTTAGGCCTGATCCCTGCTCCCCTTGTGGAGCGGGGCTAAGCTGCAGTCTGGCCTCCCTTTGTGGGAGGTGACCAGGCTGATCAGGGGAAGGCACCAGCCCCATCACCCCACTGCTGCAGCCACTGCCAGTCACTGCAGCCACCAAGGTGTTTTCATCAACACGGACTCCAGTCCCTTCACCATGAAAAAATGACAACTTTCTTTAGTCACTTTCAAGATGTGTCTTTCATAGGATATGACATTTCTTTCTTTCTTTTTTTTTTATCCTCACCTGAGGATATGTTTCCATTGATTTTTAGAGAATGTGGAAGAGAAAGGGAAAGACAGAGGGAAACATCAAAGTGAGAGGAACACTTTGATTGGTTGCCTCCTGCATGAGCCCTGACCTGGGCTCCGGCCAGGGAAGAGCCTGCAACCCAGGCACATGCCCTTGGTCAGAATTGAACCCACACCCTGCGGTCGGCAGGCTGAGGCTCTATCCACTGAACCAAACTGGCTAGGGCAGGATATGACATTTCTTAGCCCTCCAGCAGCAGACCTTTTTTTTTTTTTCTCCAGGAGTGTGGTGGAAAAAACCTAGGTCACCTTCTTGGATTCTTATTACCCAAGTTACTAAGAATATTACCAGTGGCATACAGGGAGTTTAGCCACTGAGCGATCAGAAAAGGTGTTTCCTCTGTAGTTCACATCCATCCCCGGCTCGGCCTCTGCCCAGGCCTAAGGTCTTTGGCTGGGGCTTTAGGCCTGGACAGGGGATTCACAGCTCCCTCCCATCTCTGGCTCAGCCCCTGCCCAGGTTTAACGCCTCTGGCCAATGTTTTAGGCCTGGGCAGGGGACCACCAGCTCCCTCTGATCGCAGGCTCCTCCCCTGACCAGCTCCCTCCAATCACAGGCTCTGCCCCTGCTCCCTCCAATCACCGTCTCAGCCCCTGCTAATATGCTAAATAGACCTGATGGTAGAACGACCTTCTGGAATGACCAGTGGACAAGGCCATGGGGCAACCAGATTGCGAAGGCAGAGGCAGCTGGGGCTGCGAGGGCCAAGCCCCTTGCATGAATCGTGTGCATCGGATCTCTAGTTATGTTATAAATATCCAAATGGCCCTTGGCAGAGAAAAGGTTCCCATCCCTGTTAGAGAATGGTTTCAATGAAACCAATTGGGATTCTGAGATGGACAATGAAATGGCTAATAGTGTGGTTAGTAGATTAGTAGTACAGTGGCCTTAAAGCACTGATCTATTTAAGAACCCTGTATGACTATTCCAGCAGCTAGATTCCAAAAGAAAATATAAGAAAGTTGGTCTTCTGAAAGTTGATTCACTAAAGTATGCATATGGATCATCTTCAGCAAGCACACAGAGATATGCTTTTTGACCGTGAGCAATATCTAAGGTGAAAAATGTAACTTGCACATCCATTTTTGCAAGGACAACAAAAAAGGTTATAAATTGTATCCTCTTCAGATTAGATTTCTCAAATATCTCTGTACATTACCTCCAGCAGTGAGTACATAAATTCCATTATATTTCATCAAAATTCAGACCATTTTTGTTCCTAAAACTTATGGACATGGCAAAATTTGTAATTTGTGTGTCATCTTTAATAAAGAGAAGTTCTGACAATAAGTAGAAGCCTAAGATGGACTCAGAAATGAGTATTTTAAATAGATTCTCTATAATCACTCAATCATCAAAGAATATTTTCTTAAAGAGTTACAAAGTCATCAGGAAAAAAGTCTCAGATTTATGGAAGGCTGTACAAATCCACTTTAGCTATTTAACTGTAAGAAAAATGACTCGGGGAGACATTCCTTTTGATAGCAATATCTATATTCAGCATTTGTTTATTGTTTTATAATAATGAATTACCACAGAGTATAAAAGCAACCTATGCGCTTATATATTTTTGTTATGTCTACATTTTTGTAATGTCTTTAAAAAGTTTAAGAACTTTTAAACCAGATTTTTATTAGTGACATAGTGATGTGTCTCGAGATAAGTTAAAAATATGTTTATCACATACTCTGGCCTCTCTCAAGATCAGCTTTGCTGTTCTGTTTTTATTGTTCTCCTTCTGCCAAAAAAAAAAAAAAAATACTTCAAATTAATAAAATAAATAGCTGACAATTTTTAAGGTCAACTTAAAACTAAAAGAGAAAGAAAAGTAAAAATTACTTTCAAATATCATAATAATTGTGTTTAAAGGGAGATTAGTAAATATTTATACATACTTGGGTATGTATCAGTTCCATTGTTTTAAATTGTATGCATTTACCTTGAGCAATGTGCTGTTAGAAGTAATATTTGTAAGAACATGTGGTTCATTTGGACCATTTCTTCACATTAACATATGTTTCCAAACATAATCATGAATATTCTGTTTAGAGTTTAAAAATTGGAAGCATACTTCAGTTTTTTTTCTGTAAAACAATTTGGTAATAATGATTAATGGGTTGAAATTTTTTACAAACTTTGACCATGTAATCTTGCTTCTAGGATTCTACTTCTTGAAATAACTATAATAAAAATATAGATACTTTGATATATGCCCAACTTATTGGAAAAAAATAAATTATTTTAAAACAAAGGGAAGAAAAAGACGTGCTTGCTTTTTTTTTTTTTTTAACCTGTAGGAACTGTCAGTTATACTGAATATCCCCAGGGGAGAAACAAAGAGATCGAATTTGAGACATACTAGCTATTTGTTACGTTGTATTCTGAGATATGAAGCCAATGAGTTAAAACAGGAACATCTGATAAATAGTAGATGTTGTCTTCTTTTATTAAAAGTAAAAATATTGAAAATAAGACCAATAAAAGACTTAAGCTATTTATAATGCATGACAAATCCATGCAGCATTAAACAAGCCCATGGAGCATGTGGGACACCGGCTTTGCTTTGCTCTGTTTGATCCAGATAAGAATTTTACTTTGAATTCCAGTTTAATTATACTAATCCAATGTGTACAATTGAGTACCAATGTAATATACCCTTTGAAGCGGTGGCTTTCTCTCTGATTTTATCAACAACAACAAAATTGCTTAAAACAATCCTAGAACAACCCTAACTGGTTTGGCTCAGTGGGTAGAGCATCGGCCTGTGGACTCAAGGGTCCCAGGTTCGATTCTGGTCAAGGACATGTACCTTGGTTGCAGGCACATCCCCAGTGGGGGGTGTGTGGGAGGCAGCTGATCGATGTTTCTCTCTCATTGATGTTTTTAACTTCTCTATCCCTCTCCCTTCCTCTCTGTAAAAAATCAATAAAATATATTTTTAAAAAATCTAGAACATAATAAGAAAAATCTCTTGAATGGAAAGTGCAGAATATTTCAGCGGCCTGGAAATGATCACCATTAAAGTGATTTGGGGGAGGAAAATATTAGGAGTCTATTAACAAAAAAATGGCATGTTGAAATATCTCCTAAATACAAGATCTGGAGTGAGGTGATGGGGGCGTTAAGTGTGTTTCTAAAACACTGTGTTGGGTAAATAATTTTATTCTGGAGAGGTTAGTTGCAGTAACATTTAAGTATATTTGGTTAGGGCATTTTCCCCCTATTTAAAATTTTAAAAATAACTTCATTGTGTCATTTGAGGAGATATTTGTTAGAACTGACATTGCCTACTTTCTTGAATATTAGAATGAAAATGAAAAATTAGCAGAAATATGCTTTTCGTGGTTACTGAAATGTTAATGTTTTTCATCATATCTAATTAAAATGAAAAAAGGATGATATCCTGAAATCTGAGAAACTTTTCACTAAACTCATCTCTAAAAATGAGGCAGAAATAGAAGAAATTGTCACCTAGATAATCTGCCTCCTCATTTAGTCTCTCTTCCCAAGTTGACTTCCTTATATGCTGTTATCACTTTGAGATACCATGAAAAAGAGGCATCTGTTGTACTTTGAGAGACATCTTCAGATTGAGATTATATACATCATCACTATTAACCAGGGCTTCCAGTGAGGCAGTAATCAAATACTGTTTTTCCTTTTTACTGAAAATTATTCTGACCCCTCCTTAGGGAATCAGGGAATGAAAAATTACAAATAGATATATTGTCTCAAAAAGAATTCATTTATTTGAGCAGCGAACCAAGGGATATAATGACATACAAGTGCTACAAGTAGGAGGAAGACAGAAGTAAATGATCAGAAAAAAAGAAAGCTCAGAGCTCTCAGCATGGCCACCTGGGTTTCCTTAATTCTGACTACCCGACTAGTTGTAACTGGTGTTCGGCAGGTATGGAGACTAGGCCATTTCCACATGAGTGTTTAAGAATGTTTCAAAATGACATATAATTCTCTTGTATAATGATAAAGTTTAGAATAACCATTTAAAGATATTTATTAAGAAAAATATGAATAAATAAATTACTGGATGGGTGCAATAGATAGATGAATTCATCATCTGTTTTGAAGTTTAGTAATAATAATTCAAGAATTATACAATTTTAGAAAAAATGATTTAGACACATACTTACACACATACAATGACAAAAAAATCAAATAAACTAGATTTTATTTGAAATAGTTAAGATAATTTAAGGAAGATACAATTATTCAATTATTTTGGATGATCTAGAAAGGAAGAATAAATGTTGAAGTGTACACTATAAGTAATGGCAAATTAGATATAGAAATATATTATTGCTTAAATATGGGAAAACAAATTCAAACGAACAAAACCAGACCAAAATATAGTGTGACGAATACTTGAAAATTTTGTCATGATGTGACATATAATGAGCTCATATAATAATAGTAAAATTTAAATTTTATGGATGGTGAAATTTATAAAAAAGGAAGTATAACCAAGAAAGAGGTTATTAATTTTTCAGAGAGACAGGAATGGAGAGGGTGAGAGAGATCGAAACATTGATGGAAAGAGAAACATTGATTAGCTGCCTCCTGCTCACTCTCTACTGGGGACTGAGCCCTGGCATGCACCCTGACTGGGATTCTAACCAGCGAGCTCTTGGTTCATGGGACAATTCTCAACCAATGGAGCCCCACTGGCCAGAGCAAGAAACAAAATTTTAATCAGAAACACAAAAATATTTACTGCACAATAAGCACATTAAGCTACCATTTTATTGATTAATTTTCACACTCATAAATAATCATGCCTAATTTTGGGAGGGAAGCCTTATTGAAAATATTGCAAAGATTTTTTGGTAAAAAAAAGTTGATTAATATAAAACATGCTTTAATATGTATTCATTACATTTAATTGAAAAATATCTATTCTAAGAAAATAATATGAAGTAATTACAAAAATGAAACTGTTCATTATGGTATTAAATATGAAAAAAATAGGAGTGACTTAAATGATATCAATAAGGAAACAATTATACCACTTTCTCTCAATGGAATACCATGTTCCAAATTAAATATGGGGAAAACTAAAGTGGCACAAAAATGTTCTTTGGCACAAACTAAATAGAAAACAATATTCTAAATATTTAGATTCTGACCACAACTATTTAAGACTTATTTAAATTATTAATAATAATAAACAATGAAGAATATACCAGGTATATAAAATTTTTAATATCAGGCATAATTAGTTAATAAAATTATTAACTGCTTTTCTTCAGATTCTTTTTCTGTGCTTATTCTGGTTAATTAAACAACCATCGACAGATGGATAAGTAAGGAAGATAAATTCAACCCATTTCATATGCTTTTTTCTCTGTATAACACATAGAGGTAAACATATGACAGATAAAAGTTTGTGTAATTAGAAGTAAATTCTAAATTGCTTTCCCAGAATATGCTGCTATTGAGAAAATCCTAGAGGGTCAATTGTCAATTTCATCTTCATTTCCCTCCTGAATTAGTTAACAAAGAGGTGGATTTGTATCTAAACCACCATTAAGAAGTTACTTAATTCAATCTAAAACTATTCCTAAAGGGGACCAATACTAACAGAGGAAGAATTGCTGGCATGATCAAAATTTCTTGAGGACCTCAAGTGTTTTGTCAGGCGGTGAGAACATTAATAATTTATAAAGTAAGTCAGCACATAAAGGCCAAAGAGCTGACTCTGGATCAACAAAAGAATAAATCAAGAATCCTGCTGAGATGTTGAGCATGCTGATAAGATTCAAAAAAAGAAGTTGTCTTGACTCTCTAAACCAGCCATGGGCAAACTATGGCCTGCAGGCCAGATCCGGCCCGTTTGAAATGAATAAAACTAAAAAAAAAAAAAAAGACCATACCCTTTTATGTGATGATGTTTACTTTGAATTTACATTAGTTCACACAAACACTCCATCCATGCTTTTGTTCTGGCCCTCCGGTCCAGTTTAAGAAGCCATTGTGGCCCTCGAGTCAAAAAGTTTGCCCACCCCTGCTCTAAACCCTTGCAAATTTGATCACAAAATGAAAGTTTAGGAAAGTTTCACATATTTAGAGCACATCTTCAAGGTTATAATGTCAATCATGTACCTTTTTAAAATGACTAGTCATATTCTTTTTAAAATAAGAATATTAGATCCTATTTATCTAATCTAATAAAAGAGAAACATGCAAATTGACCACACCTCTGCTACACCCCAAGCCACACCCACCAGCCAATCAGAGCGATTATATGCAAATTAACCCAACCAAGATGGAGCTGGAGCGAGCAGGAGGCTTGGTTGTCCCAGCGATGGAGGAAACCAAGCTTCCCTCCTGCCCTGGCTGGCTGTGGCCTCCGCTCAAGGAAACAAAGTTTCAGTTATAGAAGATAAATAAATCCCAGATACCTGCTTCTAGCCAGCCTCCACTGGGAGCTTGGGTGCCTGGGGGCCGTGGCCAGCCTGCAAACAGCCATCAGCCCCTCACCCAGGATGACCACACCTCATGGGGTGAGGGTCCCCACTGGGGTAGGGGGCTTGGCCAGCCTGCAAACAGCCATCAGCCCCTTACCCAGGCTGGCCAGGCACTCCAGCGGGGACCCCTACCCTGAAGGGGGTGTGGCCAGTCTGAAAACAGTCCTCAGCCGTTCACCCAGGCTGGCCAGGCACCCAAGCGGGACCCCCACCCTGATCAGGGACACCCTTCAGGGCAAACCAGCCAGCCCCCACCCATGTACCAGGCCTCTATCCTATATAATAAAAGGGTAATATGCAAATTGACCCTAACAGCAGAGCGACTGGGAATGACTGGTCACTATGACACACACTGACCACCAGGGGGCAGACGCTCAATGCAGAAGCTGCCCCCTGGTGGTCAGTGCGCTCCCACAGGGGGAGCTCTACTCAGCCACAAGCCAGGCTGATGGCTGCCAGTACAGTGGTGGTGGTGGCAACCTCTCCCGCCTCCTCAGCAGCGCTAAGGATGTCTGACTGCAGCTTAGGCCTGCTCCTTGTTGGCAAGTGGGCATTCCCCAAGGGCTACTGGGCTGCCAGAGGGATGTCTGATTGCCAGCTTAAGCCCTATCCCCCGGGGAGCGGGCCTAAGTCAGCAGGTGGTCATCCCCTGAGGCGTTCCAGACTGCGAGAGGACACAGGCCGGGCCGAGGGACCTTTCTGAGTGCACAAATTTTTGTGTATTGAGCCTCTAGTTCTATATACTTATATAAATGCTAGAGGCCCAGTGAGATTTGTGCCTGGGAAGGGTCCCTAGGCCTGGCCAGTAATCAGGGCCAATCACAGCCTTCTGGCTGCTGGCCAGGGCTCCCCTTCCCCAGCTTCCAGCTGCTGGCCAGGCCTTACTTCATTCCGCACCCCTCCCCCCCCCCCCGGGAGTCAAGCGATTGAACTCCTGATCTCCCGGTCTAACTCCTGAGGGGACACTTTGCATATTAGGTTTTTATATATATAAATATAATAATAAATATTACCTGTAATAACAAAAGTGTAATATTCTAATTAGACCAGAAGTCCTTCCAGATGACTTTCTGGAAGAAGCCGGGGTTGCGAGGGAAGCTTGGGTCTTGGGTGCCAGAGGGAAGCCGGTTCTGGCAGCCAGGGGAAGGAAGGCCTACTCTTGCATGAAGTTCGTGCATCAGGCCCCTAGTTCATTTATATTTATCCAACATATGGACATTTATGAATAGGGCAAGATGTATAACCAAACTAAAATAAAGAGATTTAATGAACCAATGAATTAAAGAATACCAGTGGCTCAAATCTATAAAATAAAAAATTAGTATATTTTGATTGATTTCAGGGAGGAATGGAAAGAGAGAGATAGAAACATCAATGATGATAGAGAATCATTTATTGGCTCTCCCCTGCAATCCCCCTATAGGAGATCGAGCCCACAACCTAGGCATATGCCCTTGATTGGAATCAAACCTGGGATCCTTCAGTCTCCAGGCTGACGCTTTATCCCCTGAGCCAAACCAGCTAAAGCGAATTTGAAAAATTTTAATAGAATTGATGACTATTTTTTTTCTAAAGCTTAAAAATAATTTAAATTATACCATATGGAAATTCCCTATGGTCCTATGATATACAACTATGGTATATAGCACAGTGCAAGCATAGAGTCTCCTATTTAGCAAAAGAGCATGATTTGTGTGCAAATCTAGATTTCTCTGACACCTCAAAATCTTGATTTGCCATAAATACTTTAACACTCCAAATCAAATTGAGGCACTGACTTCTATATAAATATGAAAATTTTTCTGGAAAAAAGCAATGTTACATTGTTGATACATCTTGGCTCCTCCCACAGTCTTTAGCAAGGTATATCTACCAGAGGTACAGATCTTGTAATTACCCTGGGTCTATAGTTGGGGACCCCAGAGGAAGCTTAAGTTAAGAGTTTCTATTTATTCAAGTAGATGTCTTCCTTTTTTTCATAAATAAAAATCTTACAGTTTTTAGCTAACCAGTTGGTTGACTACAATAAAGACTAATTTTATGAAACTAAGTGCTTCCCAGGAGGCTATAAGTAAAAATGATATGTGGCAGCTTCTGAGAACACTCTTTGATAGACAGTTGCTATTTGTTTTTGGACCATTCTTATGATATTCTTTCTCTATCCTATTGCCTAAAACATATATGTTAGCATTTTGGACAATGATGCCAAGGGTCACACCATAAAGAATGTATGACTGTGAACTAAAAGTGGCCTACTTCCTGACAAGTCTGTACAGCAGAACCAGCTTACTTAACCTAACCTCAGATTTCGAGGCATTTACAGAAGAGGGAGATACATGTCTGCCTTTTGTCAGTCACTATTATTTTGGGTTTGAGAAACTTACTCTAAATCTAATTCTATTACTTTACAGATGAGAAATCAATGCTGGATATATCAAGTGCTTTAGAAATGTATTGCCCAAGATGATAGCCACCAGCTCCATGTGACCATTGAGCACTGAAACTATGTTTAGTCTAAATTGAGATGTACTGTAAGTGTAAAATATATAAGGTATTTGAATATTTACAAAAATAATATTTTGGATTTATTATGTTGAATATACTACTAATATTAAGTTCACATCATGTGTGCATTTTTTTAATTTTAAAATGTGATTACTAGGCATTTTTAAGTTACTTGTATGGCTTACTTTGTATTTTATATTTCTACTAGAGGCCTGGTGCATGGATTTGTGCATCAGTGGGGTCCCTTGGCCTGCAGGTATTGAGCCAAACCCAGCAGTTGGACATTCCCCAAGGTGTCCCGGAGTGTGAGAGGGCACTCTGCAAAGTTGCTGTTGCTCAGCAGCTCCTGTGTTGAGCATTTGCCTCCTACTGGTCAGTGCGCATCATAGATACTGGCCAGTCGGCCGGTTGGCTGGTGCCCTAGGCTTTTATATACATAGATTGGCCAGAGCTATTCTAGAGGTTACAAAGTAGACTACATATGTAAACTTTTGCCTCTTAGTTATAGCTTTTGTTTATCAGACCACACCACCTCTATTATATGGTAAGGGGTATAGCTAAGTTATGTTGGTAGATATCATCAGGATTGAAATTAGAAATATAAAAACCATGCCTTCACCTAATTTTTAAAAAAGCCCAAGTCATAAAGATGTGCATAACGCTAAGAACATATACACTGAGTGGACAGATTATTATGACCACCTGACTTTTGTAGGCAAATTAGCTATAATTTCGTGCTGAAGTTGCTAGAGGGCCAGACCATTATAAACGTCTGAACAGCACAACATACCTAAGTACCGTTGCTGATCAAGTTCATCCTATCGTGTTGATGGCGTATCCCAATGGAGATGGCTTATTCCAACAAGACAATGCACCATGCCACAGTGCTCATATTGTGCAGGAGTGCTTTCAAGAACATGAGGGGGACTTTACCTTGCTTAGGTGGCCCCCACAATCACCAGATCTCAATCCAATTGAGTATTTGTGGGACGAAATCAAAAGAGCCATCAGGCAGCTGGTTCCACAACCATCAAATCTCACAGAACTGGACAGTGCTATTCATCAGACATGGTGTCAGATTCCTCGCATCACCTTTCAGCATCTTGTGGAGTCAATGCCAAGAATAATCGCTGCAGTATTGAAGGCAAAAGGTGGCCCAAAGAAGTACTGATGGGGTGGTCATAATAATCTGGCCGGTCATAATAATCTGGCCACTCAGTGTATATTTGCAACACAAGGTATAGCTGGAATGGTAGTATAATAGAATGTGAGAGGATAACTTTTCTGAGTTGGTAAAATTTTAAACAATAACAATGTCTAGCTAGAATAAAGGGGCATGGTTTGCTCAGGTAGATAGGAAATGAAGATGCTAAGAGAAGACTGGTCAAGGAATTTATAAAGTCTTGGGTTAATCCATTTTTATGTAATTCTAACAAAAAATTTGTAATTCATTGTTGCTTTTTTCATTGTGGTAAGAACACAACATGAATTCTACTCTCTTAACAAAATTTTCAATATACAATACAAAATTGTTGACCATACAGTATTATACAGCTGATCTCTAAAGCTTATTCATCTTTTTTAACTAAAATTTTGTGCCCATTTATTAGTAATTCCCCATTTTCTTTCCTCCCCAGCAGCCACCATTCTACTCTTTGACTATTTTACCTACCTCAAATAAGTGGAATCATGCAGCATTTCCTCAAGGTTCATCCATGTCATTGAATATTGCAGAATTTTCTTTTCCATTTTCTAAGGCTAGATAATATCCCAGTTTATGTACATACTACATTTTTTCTACTCATTCTTATTGCTTTTTATGTTTAAAACTCAAAGCTAAGAAGGGATGTTTTCTAACCTATTAAAGTCCTCTTCTTCCCTAAATTGGCCTCTACATCCCCAAAGGATATGGGATTCAATAACCACAACCCCCCACTTCAGTCCTTGGTATTGATTATTCAATTTATCTTCACACAAACCTAAGAGAAAGTTATCATCATCATCACCATCATTATCATCATCATTATTATTACTGTCTTAAAGTTTAGTAAATGAAAGTATGAAGTTGGGTGGAGGAAGCCAATGGAGGGGAAGAGAGGACATTTAAAATACTTTTAACAATAAATGTAATTTTTTTAAAAAAGACTGAAAAATCATAAATGTCCACACAGCTAGGAAGTAGCAGAGTCAGATTTCAACCCACATAGAATACCTTTAATGACAAGCACTTAATTTATTATGGTCTATTTTTTCTGGCATAGTAGTGAATTATCAATTACTTTCTAGCATCCATTTTCCATTTTTTAAAGTCAAGAGCTCAAATATATTTTAGAATCCCTGTGGTTCTTGAACAGCTGGATCCACTCTTGAGAAGGAGCCTATTCATAACTTCTGACCTCAATGGTTTTCCATTATTGTACATGTGGCCAAGGCAGATCAACTAGAGTATCTGTTAGGAATTAACCTGGGGACAAAATAAAATACTCTTATTTTGTATATGAATTAGGATGCATGTGATCTTAGGAAAAGTATTATGTAGAATGAAGAAAGAGAGCAGACAGAAATAAACCAGGACTTAAAGGGCAATTGTAAAATTCTAGGTGTTCTCAATTTCATGTAGCTGTGTCCTAATATTAAAATATCTCATGAGTTTAAGTTCTATCATAAATCATCTCCATATTTTATAATTAAATATATTCTTCTTTTATTAAATCTCAATTATAACTAATTCCTTTAAAGTACTTACGAATAATATATCTCTCTTCTTAAATACAACTTTTTGTCCAATGTATATCTTGTAAACTTTTAAAATATTCTTGTATATAATTAAAACATTTTTTTATTAATGTCCATGGTAGAAAATTTTAGGAATTATCCACATTTTGTGTTAAAAATATAATGTTTCACCCTGACCGGTTTGGCTCAGTTGATAAAGCATTGGCCTGTGGCCTGAAGGGTCCCAGGTTTGATTCTGGTCAAGGGCATGTATCTTGGTTGTGGGCACATCCCCAGTGGCGGGTGTGCAAGAGACAGCTGATCAATGTTTTTCTCTCTCATTGATGTTTCTAGCTCTCTGTCCCTCTCCCTTCCTATCTGTAAAAAAAATCAATAAAAATATATTTAAAAAAAGTTTAGTCTGATGGTCTCAAGGCAGATGGTGGTGACGAGGCTGGAAGTATTGAGAGGAAGAGGAAAAGGTGGGAGTCTTGCCAGAATCATGAAGGGTTTGGGGATTCTCTTTTCATTTCTTCAAATACTGATGTCACGTCCGGAAAAGAGTTGGAGTTTCTGATTGTCCTCTTGACTTACCAACAGAGGTGTGGAGGTGAGGGAGAGGAAATTTTAATTGGAACCCATGCATAAATTTAATCTGTTGTCTTTATCATACATTTCAGGTATGTTTAATACTTTTTTTCTTTTCTGACTCAAATAGAAACTCATGTAGACTTCATTAAGATGTCCTTTCTTAAAACTATTAGATGCTTCTGAATGCTCCTTCTTCACCTCATATAAAACTTCTGCCTTACAAGTGGTTAAACAGAAGACTTAAAAAAATTGTGAATTAAAGGCTCCTCTGAAGAATGTTCCTGCTGTGTTGATGTTTCTTTCATTATTCTTTCATGCCCTTATCCTCTTCACCCCACCCAGATAATCATCTGGACTATGATGCTTTAGAATGCAATGTTAATGTGTATCTTGGAGATTCAACTATCTATGGCATGTGGGCGATCTTGTTCAGTCCTGATACTATGAATTTTTCTTTAAAAGCGTGGCTCTTCAGAAGCTCCAGTCCTTTTTATTAACACCTATAATACGTAAATCCTCCTCACAATAAGAAAGGGAGAGTAGGAAGGCAGGTGGCCCAAGTTCTGTCTCTGAGCCTGTTATTGAAGTTCCTTGTATGTTCTTAAACTCTGTTTCCTCTTCTGAAAGGTAAAGTTAGTGACTTTTATTGATAAATCATTGTCTTCAGTTTTATAGAAATTATTGTTATTTTTGTTACTCAACTCAGGTATTATATTAAGCACTTTTTTGTTCTTTATATAATAGTAGAGCAGGCAGATTTAATTTTTTCTCCATTTTGTAAATGGGAAAACTGAGGATCCCAGAAGTTAACAACTTGTTAGAGGTTAGATAGCTAAGTACTGGTTGTTTTGCTCACTAAGGAATCCCAAGTACCTGGAGTACCAGGTACTCGGGTACTAGAAATGTATGCATGCACAAACAACATCAAACACAGAATATCTGAATTTAGAATCTGTGCTCCTACCGCATATCCTAAGTCCTTACAAAAATGGTAGCTTCTAGACAAACAAGGTTATTTTAATCTCTAATCTTCCCATACATAACCCATTTGCTGATAATGTTCATTTATATTTTGGCTTAATTGTCCATTTAGTGTAAAAGTACATAATATACAGAATGTTCCTGCCCTTACTGACTTTGCTATTTAGTAGACTGTAACTTGAGACTCCATTACAGATTTTTTTAAAAGGATTTAAAAATTGGTTACCTGGGCATGCCTTAGATCAGTGTTTCTCAACAAGTCAACTTTATCCCCAAGGGTATATTGGGAGATGTCTGGAGATATCATTGGTTGTCAAAACAAGGGGTGAAAACAAATAATTATCCAGCCCAAATGTCAAAGTGTAGAGGTTGAAAAACCCTGCCCTAGACAAACTAGAAATCATGCAGAGGGGGCTCATCTTCCTGATCTATCTCTCAGCATTACCTTCCTCGTCCCACCAAAACTCCTATGTGGCCAAACATACATATACTAGAGGCCTGATGCACAAAATTTGTGTAAAGGGCTCGGCCCTCACAGCTGCGGCAGCTTGCCTCGGCCCTCGTAGCCTCGGCTTGGTCCGGAAGGTTGTTCGGCTGTCTGGTCTAATTAGCATATCATGCTTTTATTATTATAGATTTCCAGGGCCTTTATATTCAGCTTTCCTCTTGAATTTATTACATCAACTCATTCTTTGTGTCCTGATCCATTCTGTAAAATCATTCCTCTTTGACCCCATTTTCCAAGAGGCTTGCAAGATGACTGACTAACAAATCTTACTATATACTAACTATCTATAGTTTACTGTTGAGTTTAAATGAGTCATTCTGGCTAATTGCCCATTGAATAGATGAGGTTCTAAAAAAAACCACAAAACTTAGAAATAATATTTTTTCTATCATTCCCTCCCCCCCCCCCGCCCCCGAGTATAGTATTTTATTTTCATTGGCTACGTGGATCTCATCCTCCAGCCTTGTAATCTAAAATGAAGGTATCCGAAGGGTCCTTCCAGGATAACAGGTGGATGATGTATAATTCAGTCAGAAGATAAGGAAATAAGTTTAATCTCCCAAACTGCCAAGCATTTTCCTTCTGATTAAGAAAAAGAATTCTGAAATTCTGCATAATTTAAAATATACTTCATGTGCTAATGGAAAAGAACCAAGAATAGAAATAAACATTTGCTATAAATAATCAATGCTATCAAAATGTCATGGTAAGCCAAGACCGGTTTGGCTCAGTGGATAGAGCGTCGGCCTGCGGACTGGAAGGTCCCAGGTTCGATTCCGGTCGGGGGCATGTGCCTGGGTTGCGGGCACATCCCCAGTGGGAGATGTGCGGGAGGCAGCTGATCGATGTTTCTCTCTCATCGATGTTTCTGACTCTCTATCTCTCTCCCTTCCTCTCTGTAGAAGGTCAATAAAATATATTTAAAAAAAAAATGTCATGGTAAAATGCTCCTCAGATAGGGACAAAGACAGTTTTCTAGGGTTTTATCTGGAGAGAGCATCAGGCTGTGCATTAGAATGACTTATTCATTTTACTTATTTATTACTTTGGATGTCTCTCTCCAACTATTTCCATAAAAGACTCCATCTAGAGTCAAAGTGTACATATGACAACACTGTGTATATGTGTGTGTGTGTGTGTGTGTGTGTGTGTGTGTGTGTGTGTAAAATCGGAGCAAAACTAGTCCAAAGAGACATGGAAAAAAAAATAGCTGTTGATGGGCAATTAAGATGGCTATACCTCTCTTGAAGCCTTTATCAAGTGATATTACAATTATTTGTTAATATGTTCATCTTGCCAGTAGAGTTGCTAAAAGCTTTTATCTTAGTCATCTTTGCATTTCATTTTCCCAGCACAATGGCCAGCATATAGTAGGGGCTCAATAAACATTTATTGCTATAATGAATAAATACATGAGTTCATTAATTGCAATTGACACTAAATCTCCAAATTTCCTGGAAGCCTGAGATTATAAAGAAAGAAAAAGCACATTAGGAGGAAAGAACTGATGTATTTTTATAAAAAGAAAATGATTTGGTAAACATATAATATGGCCTGGCTTAAATCTAAGGGAAGAGCAAGCTAGAATAGTATGAGATTATTGAATGAGCTAGGAAGGAAAGAAGGAATAAAGGGAGGAAGGAATACAAATATGAGGAAGTGAGTTCATGGCCATTTTTGTCTTTCCAAATGATCCAAAATTGAGTGCCTATAATGAGATGTTGAGCTTGGTCCTGGAATTGCAAAGACGAATAGAAGAAAACCCAAGCCCTTACAATACTTGGCTGGGGATGGGAGGGTCCTCAGCCTTTGGCTGCACATTTGAATAACCAGGAGAGATTTTTAAACACTAATTCCCAAGCTCTTCATAGCCCCCAGAGCAATTAAATCAGAATCTCTGGAGATGAAGCCCACACAGGCATTAATAGGTTTTAAAGCTTCCCAGGTGATTTCAATGACTAAGCCATAGGGTGCCAAGATTTTGGTAAAATGTTGTTTTGAGTGTTCCCACGGGGTTGTTTTTTAATAAGAAAAACATTTTAATTGATAAATTATTGCAGGTTTCCCTCTATAATATAGGTGGGCCTCATCCAATTAGTTGAAAGCCTCAGAAGAACAAAAAGACCAATCCTTTCCCAAGTAAGAGAGATTTCTCCAGCAGACTACCTTTGGACTTTATCTGCAACACTGGTGTGTTTCTCCTGCCTCAGGGCCTTCAAACTGGAATATCTGCTCTTTCTGCTTGATGACTTTAAACTTGAACATTTGCTCTAACTGTGTGTCTCCAGCCTGCTGGCCCACCTGCAGATTGGACTTGCTAGCCTCCATAATTACATTAGCCAATTTCTAATAATAAATCTAACTATCTATTTATCTATCTATCTACCTATCTATCTCCTAGATGTTTTGTTTTCAGGAGATCCTTGACCAATACAGATGCTAAGGTAAACCTGTGTGTTGATCATGAGTTGAAGGATGCCTTTTACATCATCCTCTTCTTTCTCCTGAACCACTCTTCCCGACTGCCACATGCTTTCTCACAAGTTAGGGCTTGTGTTTGTGCCTAACCTAGCATAAACTCTCCACAATTAGCCAATTATTAGGTTAACAACAAGGTCAGGCACACCTAACATAGTCTTAAGCACATTACCCATATAAAAAGGACAAGCTGCTAATAAAACCAGTTTCTAGTGCCTTCTCTGCTATAATTCAAAATGATTTAACCTTGGGAAATCTTTAAAGGAACCTCAGTGGGTCTCAGCTTTGATCAGTAAAATAAGGGTGTTTGAAGAAACTTTCCAAACTAGGCAGAATCTAAAGTGTTTCATAAATGTCACAAACATATAGATTCAAGGAGCCATAGGTATCATTTTATTGTTGTTAGAAACTTCTGTAAGGAGCCAGTATCCCTAACAGACCTTGGAGACCGGGGAACTCTAAAGATAGTGATGGTCCAAGAGGACATGAGAAAGGAACAGCCTGGGAAAAGGGTGCATGCTGATGAGCACTGTCAGCAGCCTCCAAGTGACCCCGAAAGAGAGAGCTGGTGTGAGCACGCAGAGAAGGAATTCGCCTGCATGGAGCAGAATGTCTTATGTGACTGGAGACCAGCAGAAGGAAGCTTAAAGCAGGCCACATTCAAGGAAAACATGATCAAGATAATAGATTAGGTAAACATGGAAATGGGAGAACCTGCCTGTTCTTCTAACAGCATGATGCAAATAAGAGGGAGAGAATTTTGATATTTTGACTGAGAAAATGGACTGTAGAACCTCACTGGCTGACAGAAAAACTAGAAGTAGAAAGAGAGATGAGGGTTTTCTTTTATTTAAAGTGGAGGAAGAGAATTCATTGACAATTCAGCCAATCGATATTGGGTGCCACATATACCAGGAGCTTACACAGACAAAGAAGACATGGTGCATGTTCTACAGAAGTCTGCCATCACAACATACAATAGGACCTAATAAATGTATTTCTAAAGATTCATCCAGAGTAAGAATGAGGCTATAGGAGGCAAAAAGAGACCTTGAGTGAAGAAACACAGATTTATAAATAAAAGGCATGTAATTTTAAGAAGAGTGCTTAGCCCTAACTTTTTTAAGTTATAGAATTCTTAAGTGCAACCTCGAGAAGACAGAAAGAAAAGTAGTGTTGCTTTCTGTCCAGGTGTGTGGGAGTTGGGGGAGTGAGAAGCCTAGGGGCATCCACTCAGCCTGCCCTTGGACCTTGAGTGCCTCTAAGACCACTGAGCCAAATCTAGGCGCCACAGTGTGAAATTCACTGCTCTCCTGAACAAAGAGGAGGGGACATGTTTCTTGGTTCTTGGTCTTTTCCAAGTCCTATGGCTGATTTTCTGGATAACAGACCAAGCATTGCTTGATCAACCTGGGCTTTGATGTCCTCAAGAGGAAAACAAGGATACAGACAGACCCAGGAATCCTGGGAGGTTCAATTATTTCCTCGAGCTGCCAAGAAAAGAAAGAATGGGGTGGGCATGAGGAGACTACCTGAGGCCTTATTAACAGCCCGGCTTTGACAATCCCAAAGGACAAGTAGGCTGAGTGACACACACTGCCCAATTACCCTGGGTGCCAGTGTTCCCCTGGAAGAGAGAAAATTTGTTTAGACCAGTGGTCAGCAAACTCATTAGTCAACAGAGCCAAGTATCATCAGTACGACTGAAATTTCTTTTGAGAGCCAAATTTTTTAAACTTAAATATATAGGTAGGTACATTGTTATTAACTTAAGTAGGGTACTCCTAAGCTGGCCTTTGCAAAAAACGTCCTTAATCTCAGGGGTCGACCCCACTTCTTCTAACGCCACTTCTTCAAAATAGACTCGCCCAGGCCGAAAACCGACTTCTGCGCATGGGCCACGAAATTTCAATGGCACTATATGTGCGTGCCCGCACATGGTATTTTGTGGAAGAGCCACACTCAAGGGGCCAAAGAGCCACATGTGGCTCGCGAGCTGCGGTTTGCCGACCACTGGTTTAGACAGTTTGGTCCCAGACACAGCATTTTCAGATAAGAAGGATGATTTAGGAGTTAAGAATATAGAGATTTACTTGAGAGTGGAAAGAAAGATGGGAAAAATGCCTTTTAAAAGATTAATTCTTCCCCAGGGGATATACACTGAGTCTCTCCCCAAGCTGAAGAAGGCAATTTAGTTGTTCATATCTTTATTGACTTAACAAAGCAAACCAGCTTTGTCAAAAGACAACTTTCTCTGTGCCTGAGGGGTTTGGTGTCAGGAGGAGTACACTGTGGTGCGACTTCTCTTTCCCAAGACCTTTCTCTTTCTGCTTTAGTGACATGCTATCCCATATAATCTCTTTCCTTCCCAGATTTTTCATCCAGCAACATGTCCCTCAATCCAGCCTTGGGATTGAGGGTTTTGTTTTTGTGGTGCAATTTATTTAAAATAACTATGAATAAAAATCTCTGAAATTATACAGCTGCCTCTGGACACAATTTATTCTGTTTCACGTCAAACCATATTTTCCCAGAAACTTTCATTTTTGGCCTTTTTTATTTTAATTTTTTTCTTTTTCAATTACAATTGACGTACCTTATTATATTAGTTTCAGGTGTACACCCCAATGATTAGACATTACATAACTTACTAAGTGATCTTCCCCATAAATCTTGTACCCATATGACCCCATACATAGTTATTAGAATATTATTGACTATATTCCCTTTGCTATACTTTATATCCCTATGACTATTCTTTAACAACTTATTTGTACTTCTAAATCCCTTCACTTTTTTTTCACTCATCACTCCACCATCACAATGTTCTCTATATCTAAGAGGCATTTTCTGTTTTACTTGCTCATTTATTTTGATTTTAGATTCAATTGTTGATAGATATGTACTTACTGTCATTTTATTGCTCCAATTTTTGAATTTTTTTATTTCTTCTTCTTAAAGCAGTAATGAACTACTTTAGTTTCTTCTTATCTGGGAAGCTTAGAAAGCACTGACTTTCCTCCCATCACTTTTCTACCGAGTGGACTATACACAACAGAGGTTTTTGTGTGAATTTAGGAATGCTCTGGCAAGGAAGGGAGTTGTAAGCATATTATCCTGAGTGTGAGAAAGAGAAAGAGGAAGACTAGAAAGATAAGAATAGAAAGTTCAGGGCCTTGAGCGATATTACCAGTGATATATGGCACTATTGTTATTGGTTATCTTCTACAGATTTAAGACTAGATCTCATTCTACTAGCTAAAAGTAGCCGACACAATGTAAACTTTCGTTTAGTTAGTCTCTTACTCAGCAGTCAGTTCAAAGCAAAACTATATCCCCATATGAACTGAGAGGTCAGGAGAAGTGTCTGTAAGCTGTGTTTATAGTTTCCATGATGCTTGTGAACATTCATGATTTCTTATAGGACTGCATTGCCAGAGACATGTTTGGGAATTAAAACCATTTCCCAGGATATGGGGAGGAGTAATTCTGACCTTTTCAAGTAAATACACCAAGGGCATTCTGGTTTACATTTACAATTCCAATTATCACTTAAATCATCTGGTTTTAGATAATAGAGTGGATGAATAGAAAAAAATGGGGAAAAGCAAAACTATATAACTCATATATGTTAAAATGTGATGTAATTTCGATTAAGTAAATGAATGGATGAAAAGTGAAACCTTTTGAAATAAATCTTCACCATTCATATTGGGGAGTCAAGAGAATAATTCTAAGAGTGATATATCAAGAAATAGAGGTATGTACAAGTATGATCACTTTTACAAATATAAAGACCAATGTCTTGCTTTGCTTGATAAATAAGTTGTAGAAGCCAAAGATTGGCAAGAAGAGTATAAAATTCTCTCCAGATTCTCAATTGTTAATAAGACATAAATACCATTAACACAGAAGGATTTGGATTAGGATAAATTCATACCTCTGAAGAATAGGTTCACAGGCAGGGCTGGGACAGAACCAAGGATGATAAAATGGTGATCTCAGTCTCAAAAACACTAGTCCTCACACATTCAGAGGCCCTGGGAATGAGTAAGAAATCTCACTCTTACCTCTGATCATCATGGAAAATCCCCTGGACAGTATCAGCCTGGGGCTGATGATCTTTGAGTTTCTGTAGATTATGGATAGATTTTCCTACAGCCACTTCTTATATTTGGGACTATTTGACATGTTGGAGGATAGCTTCTCTGAGATTATTGTAATGGAGCTGATAATTGATCAGCTCTGAGTCCTAATACTCTAGATGGAATGAGAATATCTTCAGGAGAATCTTATGAATAGATGGACCTCCTTAATGCCCCAGCTATGGATGCCACAAAATCCTCTACATCGAGCACCTGTCTAACCAAACTAGGTAGTAGAGTAGACCAGAACCTTCTGTACTGGCTACTGCACATGACTTAACTCCTAGACAAGGTAGAGCTCACTCAAGTTCTCAGCCACCTCCGTGTACTAATTAAACTCCTCTTGGAGTCCCAGCCCTTTGATGGCTTTGCCGGCTGTTCTCCAAATTCATCCTCATAGCCCAGATCAACATGGCAGATATCTAAAGTCCCTGATTGATCTGGAAAATGTTTCCAGTGATATAACTTATTCATAAAACCTGTGTGACCTGGGAGAAAATGGGCAAACTCTGGAAACTCTTATGAGACATAATCTCTCAGAGCATCTCTCTCAGACCAGACCTTAGTCCAAGGGAATGAAGGATGAACGCAGCAGAAATAAAAAGACAACCCAAGGGAAATGACAGCCACTGAGGGTAAATGAGGGGCTTCACTCACCAACATATTTAGGAAGCACTTCCTCCATTTATTCAAGATAAATATACTTCAAACTGAGATTGATAACCCATTAGTTGGTCAGAAAATCAATTTGGAGCATCTCAGCCATCATTTTTGTTATTGTTGTTAATTTTGTTTTGTATTTTTAAAAAATTTTCTATGTTAATAAGTGTTTAGATTTAAATGAACTCTTTTTGTGTTTTTACTTTACATAGATACTAAAGATAAGTATTATTTTATAATTTTTTTCAGTTATATATTGTACAAGTGTATGTATGTGTGTCTGTCTACTCAATTGTAGTGTAAAATGTAATTATTGCAGGGGTCATGATGTTTGAAGCACTCCATCTATGTGGCTATGTTACTGCCTAACCTACCCACTGGGATCAGGCTGAAGAGATACTAGAGCTTGTTGTACTCATGACCTCCTGTACTACATCTTGGATCAATTTGAATGAAAGCTGGTTCCTAAAACTCAATTCCCATGGTCAAAATAATTAAGAAAAAAGCACCAGCTAATAGAAGATGCTGAAGTGTCCCAATATAAAGGAATGGAGAAAGGTTCTCAAGGCATAGAGGCAGAAGAACATGGGCAGGGAAGCACCAGCAAATTAGCCATCTTGGTTTTAGCCCACTGTCCAGTGGCTGTGAGAAATTCTTAGGGAGAATCCTTTAGTGTACATAGGAGAGATCATATGGAGAGTCCTACCAGTTGCTTAAGAGTCTGGAGAGAAAGAATTTCTGCCCTAGCCAGTTAGACTCAGTGGATAAAGTGTCTGCCTGAGGACTGAAGGGTCCTGGGTTTGATTCCGGTCAAGGGCACATGTCCAGGTTGTGGGCTCGATCCCCAGTAGGAGGAGTGCAGGAGGCAGCCGATCAATGATTCTCTCTCATCATTGATGTTTCTATCTCTCTCCATCCTCCTTCCTATCTGAAATCAATAAAAATATATTTAATAAAAAAGAATTTCTTATTGCACAAAGGATCACTATAGAACTGTGCAAATTCCATTTCTGCTTAATTTTCCTCATTCTACAGGTTGGATTTAAACAGAGAATAAAGGGGTAAAATAAAGTACCCCAGCACTTTAAGATACTTTACCTAGGAGGGTGAAAACAAGTACGTCATGGATGAGGATAGTATGTAGATATTAATTCCTTAGAAGTATCAGAAAGTAGGAATTGGGAAGATATGGGCCTACTCCTGTCCCTATGTTGTGGGCCTTGCTCCAACTGTGGATTGTAGAAAATAGGTATTTAGGGATTGCAAGAAGTAGAGCCTGTACCCTGGGAGTCCCACCAAGATTATTCCCCAGTAACTTGATTATAAGGCTTCATAGATTTCATTTGCTCACAGACATGATTTTGTCCACAAACAAATACAGTCCCACCCTCCAGGATAATCTGGATCACAAGTGGCCAATGGAGAACATGGCATGCCTAAGAAATGGGACACAGTGGCGATTATAACTGGTAAGAAGGGCAGACATTTGAGTCACCTATACCATGCCTACCTATACCATGATCTCATTGGTAATCTAGAAAACTATTGGAAGCTTTCTGGAAGAGCTTGTTCTCAGAGCAAGGGACTGAGTTGCAAGATTTGATAGTTATGTTTGATCAGGTTTGGGTGGTCTTAAGTGTCTCTTAGCAAAGAATTAACCAATCAGAGGAGTTTGAGCACAAGCACCATGGTCTTTATTTATCTCCCTATCATTAGCTAGTCTCTTACTTTGCTTTCACTCATTCTCCTTCTTCCTTACTCTCCCCACTCTCTTCTTCACTGGCAGAGAAAAGCTTGTTATGTTATCTATGCCTCTTTGTAAGATAGGGCTTCCAAAAGCATAAACATTTTGTACATAATTTCAAGAGGATTTTTAACAGATGTCTATGATTTTATTCCAAATTACCCATTGGCATAGCAGTTTGAAACAAATATATAGAATCGTAACACACACATTATTATTGCATATTCATCTTCATAGAAAGATCAAATCTATTCTCTAGTAAAAACTATTTCATGTTTTTGCTATTAAAATAGTTACTTTATAAAGTGTGTATTGGTTTTTTTAAAGTTGTCTCTTGGGAATATGCCTGGAGCTAAGAACTATTGCCCTTATTGTATGCCCTTAATGTACTATATGATATGTTACTACATATCCTATCTAATTAAAGAGAAACATGGTAATTGGTGTACGACCGCTACCCTTCCCATTGGCTAATCAGGGAAATACGCAAATTAACTGCCAGCCAAGATGGCGGCCGGCAGCCAGGCAGCTTGAAACTAACATGAGGCTTGCTTGCTTCAGTGACGGAGGAAACCAACGTTCCCCGCCTGCTTTGCCTGCCTCTGAGCCTGCAGTTTAAGAAACATTGTAATGAATACAGAAGCTAAACAAAACCCCAGAAACCTGCTTTCAGCGAGCCCAAGATCTCAGAGCTGAAGTTGATACAGAGTTTTGATTATAAAACCGAAACAAACCAGATACCTTCTTTCAGCAGCAGCAGAAGCCTCAGAGCTGGAACCAGAGCTAAAGCTGGCCCAGAATAAAAAAAAAAAAGAAAAAAAGGAGCAGTTGGGAGCTTCAGTCCCAGCCTGAAAACAACCCTCAGCCCCTAACCCAGATTGGCCAGGAACCCCAGTGGGGATCCCCACCCTGAAGGGTGTGTAACCAGCTGCAAACAGCCATCATCCCCTCACCCAGGCTGGCCAGGCACCCCAGAGGGGACCCCCACCCTGATCCAGGACACCCTTCAGGGCAAACCAGCCAGCCCCACCCATGCACCAGGCCTCTATCCTATATAGTAAAAGGGTAATATGCCTCCCGGCACTGGGATCAGCATGACAGGGGGCAGCGCCCAAACCCCCTGATCGCCCTGCAGCTCTGTGTGTGACAGGGTGCGGCGCCCCAACCCTACCCCCCCACGGGCCCTGCTCTGTGTGTGATGGGGTAGAGCCATAACCTCCCCATCATCCCTGCCCTGAGTGTGACAGGGGGCGGTGCCCCAACTCCCCTATCGACCCTACTCTGTGCATGATAGGGGGGAGCTCCCCAACCCCTTGATTGACCCTGCTCTGTGCGTGACAGGGTACGGAGCCCCAACCCTCCTGATGGGCCCTGCTCTGTGCGTGACAGGGGGTGGGGCCGGAACCTCCCCATGGACCCTGTCTTGAGTGTGACAGGGGGCAGTGCCCCAACCCCCCAATCGGCCCTACCCTGAGCATGACTGAGGGTGGCATCGCAACCTCCCAATCTGCCCTGCTCTGTGCATGACAGGGGAAGGCGCCCCAACTCCCCAATCGGCCCTGCTCTGAGCCCGACCAGGGGCTGCACCTAGGGATTGGGCCTGCCCTCTGCCACCCGGGAGCAGGCCTAAGCCAGCAGGTCATTATCTTCTGAGGGGTCCCAGACTGCGAGAGGGCACAGGCCAGGCTGAAGGACCCTCCTTTCCCCCCTGAGTGCACAAATTTTTGTGCACCGGGCCTCTTGTTTTACTATAAGCCTCTATGTACTATTTGATATATTACAATATATATTTTAAAGATTCCCATTTTATCTTCATTCAACCAAATGAAACTCTTAATTAATTAGATTTTTTTTCCTGCTCAGTAACAAAGAGGCATAGATAACATAACAAGCTTTTCATTCAAATTATTCATATAACTGAAGTCCAGAGCATGGTAAACAACTGACAATCTCAACAATTATTGCTTAATTACTGTATAATAGTTTTTAAAATTTTATATTCATTATGCTAGTACTATAAATGCAAGTGGTCGTCCATATTACATTTTGGTGATTTACATTTTACATATATCCTTTTTAAGAAGTACCTACACTTCACCAGCTCTTGAGATTTGTACACTCTTTTCAAGATTTTCCCATGACTCCACAAACTCAGAACTTGTCAATGGGCCAGCACTTTACCTTACCATCTTATGTATGCCACCTAGTGGTCAAACCGGTATAAGGAGGTACCGTATAAGGGTCAAAAGATAGTCCTGCTGAAAAGCACTGATAGTGCCAACCCAGCCACCCTTCAGTTTCCAGGAATCCAATGCTTGATAAAAATGCTAGAAAAAAATGTTTCCTGCATCTTTCCATAAAATGGAAGGAAATGTAAATTTATACTGAAAGTGTTTGGAATGAAATGCAGAAAAAAAACAAAAAACAAAACGTGTTCTAAGTAATCAGCTAATTGGCCAGTGCCAGAACCAATGTCTAGTTACTTTTTTAAAATTCTCTTTTGCAAAAAATTCAAATACAAAATGTAATAATCATGCAAATTATACAATCCATCATGAACTTCTACTGCCCAATAATAGTCCTTCAATTGATTATGCTCCAAGGAAAACCTATGAGCAGAACTATACAGTGCAGAGGCCTACAGCTGGGAAGTATAAACACAATCACAGGACTACAGTCCTTCTAAATGGTTTTCAAAATATACTTTGATTGTCTTTTTACTTCTTACCAAAACCAATCAATTTTGAAATTAATTTCTACTCACTCATCCACTCAGCAACTATATTTGAGAAAAGAGCATGTGACATGCATTCTTCTGGGAGCTAGATATATACAGGAAACATGGCAACAGAGTTTTTCTCTCTTGAACATGATGTCAGT
This sequence comes from Myotis daubentonii, assembly GCF_963259705.1. Taxonomy (NCBI): domain Eukaryota; kingdom Metazoa; phylum Chordata; class Mammalia; order Chiroptera; family Vespertilionidae; genus Myotis; species Myotis daubentonii. The sequence continues at coordinate 97,544,339 of NC_081842.1, read as the reverse complement.
ATGGAGAATCAATTAAAAAAAGAATATCATACAGTTATAAAGAATTTCAGATGGTGATATGTGCTATGAAGTAAACAAAGCTGGGTGGAATAGGATAGAGAATGATGGTGAGGGTAAAGAAGACGCTTAGATACAGCCATCAGGAAAGGCCTTTTGAGGGTATGGTCTTTGAGCTGTGGCCTGAGGGTTGAAAAGAAAATCACATGTGATTAGAAAACAAAATATCAAGAAAAGGGAGAGCACACAATAAATGCCTGAACATTGCATGATTCAAAAACTACAAGAAGATCATCATTATGGCTGAAAATTATTAAGAAGGGGGGATAGAGAGATAAGAGACTATGGAGTTGTAGGCAAGAAGCAATGATAAATGATAGTATTTATATTGATGGTAAAAGAAAGCAAAGAAAAGGTTAAGTAAGGGCATGGTATTGTCTAATATATATTTTTTGAAAAATTACTTTGGCCATTCTGTAAAGATCAGACTGAGGGAGTCAATATCAGAAACAGGGACACCAATTAGGAGCTTACTGAAGTTGTACAGGGAAGATATATTTAAGGCGGCAAATGGGACAATGGCAGAGGTGAGAAGAGTCAGTTTACAGGTGTACTTTTAGCATAGAACCAACATGCCTTGCTGGTAAATTAGACTTGGTAGAGGAGAAAAGGAAAGGAGCAAAGGTTGACATCAAGGACTTAAGCCATTAAGAGAGATTGCTGGGAGACAAATATATTATATAAGGGGAGGATTATCAAGAGGTAGTTTGGCCATGCAAAGTTTGAAGGACTTGTTAGAAACACTTCAGTTAATTACTATAATCAAGAACTTCTAAAAGCCTGGGATATTTCTCACCGACTAACTGTTAAATTGGTACCAGGAATAAAGGCTATTAAGAAAAAGGCTTTAAGTTCTTAAGATTGTTTCTAAGATTGTTTCTATCCTACAACTTTACTAAGGAACTATAGGTTGCATTATATTGTAGAAGTATCCATCCATTCCATCAGTATTTATGGAGCAATGTACTAAGCTGGTGCACCTGGAACAATAGTGAACAAAAAGCTTATTCTCTAGTGCAAGAGACAGACAAAAGTCAAATGATCACACGACTGCACGACTACAATCTGTGATATGAAGAGAAAATATGACAACTTCGGATCTCAAATGAATTACTGAGAGAGGTGCCCTTAAGCAACAGAGCTGAATCAAAGTATGAGTCACAGACAAAAAGCTAAAGGGAGAGAACCAGAATAGCTTTGCAATGAGTGGAATAAGTTACTGCATAGGACATTTGTGGGAATTGATAAAGACTGGTATGGCTCAAACCAAGAGAGAAAGGAAAATGTGATGGCATGTGAACAGAAGTAGGCAGGGACTACTAGAGGACACATGGCCATAACAAAAATTTTAGACTTTATCCTAAGAGGAGTGGGAAGCAGAAAATGATAAGGTCAAATCTTGCTAATTAAAGGAGTATTGTGGTTTCTTTTGATATATTGCAAGAAGTGGAATTGCTGGGTCATAAGGCAGTTCCATTTTTAGTTTTTTGAGGAAACTCCATACTGTCTTCCACAGAGGCTGCATCAGTCTGCATTCCCATTAATGGTACACAAGGGTTCCCTTTTTTCCATTCTTATCAACACTTGTTATTGTGGATTTATTGATGACTAGAGACCCAGTGCATGAATTCATGCACCAGTGGGGTCCCTCTGCCTGGCCTGCAGGATCTTGCTGAAACTGGCTGTCTGACATCCCCTGAGGGGTCCCAGATTGCGAGAGGGCACAGGCCAGGCCGAGGGTCTCCACTGGTGCATGATCGGGGCCAGGGAGGGCAACAGTGGTTGGCCAGCTGGAAAGGGACTGTGACTAGAGCCAGGCTTGAGGCCTCCTGACCGGCTGCTAGTCACTGTCATTGCAGCGCTCAACCCGGGTCAATGAGGAGCAGCAGGTGGTCGAGGAAGAGCCCCCTCCAGCATTGAGGGGCCGGTGAGCCACACCACTGAGGGCCAGGGCAGGCCTGAAGTGAGTGTGGCCACCTGGGCATCTGGGGAACCAGGGCCTGTGGGTTGGTGGAGAAGGATTCTTCCACCGAAGCCGCCCAGGCTCAACAAGCCTCCAACCTCGAAGCCGCTCAGTCCCAAAACCAGGATGGCAATTTTCAACTCTGTCCTGGAACGCTATGCCTGTATTAGTAACACCTGGAGCCCAAGGAGGCAGAGCCCAAGGGTGAGAAGGTGGGGAGATGGGGGTGGGAAGGGCCATGCTAGCTTATGGGGAGAGATTGTTGCCAGACACACAGGGAGCACCCCCAGAGCCTGGCCAGGAGCAAAGACTAGCCTCAGACCACCCCTCTGCTGGACTACCAGGGGGGAGCACATCCTTTGGTGGGTCCTCGGCTCTAGCTGTGTTCTCACTTTGGGGGACAGATAGAAATGCAGGCACCGGGTGATCTCTTCTTCTCTCCCAACTCCAGCACCAGCCCAGGAGGCAGAGGCGGCTCTTCCTGTCACATCCTGAGGAGCAGGATGCAGAGCTGGAGGCGTGTCCATCTCCAGAGCTTTCCCGCCTCCAGCAGCCTCTCCAGCTGCAGCTGTGGAGCCAGGGCCGGCCCCTGCCGAAACTGAGGCCCCACCACCACTGGATTGTTTTATCCCCACTTGTTGATCTTTTCATTTTCTTTTCTTTTTTAATTTTTTTTATGTTCTCCTTGGTATTTTTCAGTTCTTTATCTTTTATTATTTGGGTGTTTTTTGAGAGGGTTGCTTTTATTATTTTCTTTTTTCTGTTTTTAGCCTTTTTTTTCCCCATTGTGTAATCCATATTAAGTAATAAATAAATGTTTACTTTTGTATTTTAAATGGTTATCGTTGGTATTTTACATGTTATTGTTCATATTTTAAATTCCTGAGCATGAAGTACATTCACAGAGGCCTCTGTGCTAAGTGTAACCCCAAGGCCAGAAGTCAGTCAGGCAAAGGCTGACTGCCTCTTCCTGTGCCCAAAACAGATATTAGGAAAATGCAGACATCTGGAAAAAGTCAAAACACAAGCTGGAAAGCATTTCTTACAACCCAAGGCCAGATAAAGGTTTAATATCCCCGTGGTACAGAAAACTCTCAAAAGTCAGTGTTTTCTTAAGAGACAAAGGGCAAATACATGCAATTCTAATAAGAGGTAGTTCACATGCTAGTACATGTCAGAGATTCCCAACCTCCCGATGGGGACACACACAGTATCAATACTGGAGAGAGAGCACTCTCTCAGACTGGCAGGCTTCTAGTCTAGTGGTAACCAACCTTGGGGACAAAGTGAGGCAGCAGAGGCCCCAGCAGATCCCCTCGGGGAGAGAAGGCCCTCTTCTCTGGGAAAAGAGTGAGCAGAACCCAAGGCTCCACAGGGGCACAGCTGCATCTGGCAGTGCTCATCCAAGGAGGTTCCCCCACAGAAACTCTTGCACAATTTTTCAATAGTCAATATTTTCAAGACTACCCATCAGAGCACTGATGAAATAGCTGGGAATTGGAAAAAGCATTAATGTCCTTGGAGAGGGGATGGAATCCACCAAATCCTGGTCTACGTGGATGAGGGATTCTAAGCAGCTGCTAAAGTGGGTGCAGGGCTCTCTAAGTGCCAACGGATAAAGGCCTCAGGGTCCTCTCACATGAGACATGTGGGAAAATTCTCTGCATCCAGGATCCCATCAGCTAGACGCCATACCGGTGATTTCAATAGGCAGACACCATATGTGAAAACAAGTGAGTCTGTGACAGAATGAGAGGCAAAGCCTGAGAAATCTCCACCAAACCACTCATGAGGGCCACATCTGGGGTGGGGCTTGTAAATCTCTTATCCTTTTTTTAATGTGATGTCTAAATTTTTTATAATGCATGTATGACTTTGATAGTTCTAAAAGTATTTAAGTCGTATTTTCAAGTCATATGTTCTACATTATCCATTTATAAGTCATCTATGAAAACATCTTATTTAGTTTTCATTTTTAAAGGATTTAGGACAGACAACAAAGGTTTATTATAGTTCAATAATGAATTCTAAAGCAATTCAGAATCAAGTAAAAGACAAAGTCCTTCCAGGGAGGAGAGCTCTGACAGGGTGCTCACCGTTCCAGTCCTTTCCCTGTGTGTGCATGCTGTGTCATCATGTGCATGTGTGTTTACCTGTGCTCCCAAGCTCAGGTGTGTGCACTTGTAGGTGGTTAGTGGAGAGGAGTCGTGGCTGTGTGCCCCTCTGGAATCTCATTTCCCAGAGGCGGACACTGACAGTCAGTCCGCTTCCTCCTTCGCATTTTTTTGTCCCCAGATCAATTTCTGAAGCCCCTGCTGTGGAACATGAGCCATTTCTGATTTCTCACTCCCATCATGCACTAAAGCAAACATCTTCATTCAAGACAGATCTCTAGAAGTGCAGATTCTTGGTTTAATTAAACATGATTTAAGGTGTTGGGTGCATCAAAGGTGACCTACATCCGAGGTCACTTGTCCACTTTGAGCCTTATTTGGGAAAGCAAGGGTGCCGAGACCTGGGGTTGAGGCCTCAGGGAGGGAGGCAGAAGGAGGGGCTGGAAGTGAAGGAGATGAAGATAGCTGAGAGTGACACACCACCTGGAAGGTCCCATTCACCCTGCCTGTGCCCTGGCCCCTGTCCCAGGCCCCAACATTGCCCCTAGAAGTGCAGATTCTTGGTTTAATTAAACATGATTTAAGGTGTTGGGTGTCTGTAATTTACTTGTGAGAGGTGAAGTGGCATACTGGGCCTTGCACTAAGCTTGACCTCTATGGATCTGGAACTCATTTATAGTTCTGCAATGGAAGCCATTGTGCTTCTCTATATATTGGCATCATTGAGCAGAGTACAAGGTACTAACTAACCTTTATTATTCATGCAGTTTTTATTATGAAAAAAGCTAATGAACTGATGTTTAGGAAGTCAAAACTGTTAGGAAGTCATACAAGCTTTGCTGAAGACATTAAGTAAAGCACTCTTATTGCACACAGAGATTATGTTATCTGAGAAATCATTTCTTTAAGTTGTAATAAAACATACTTTGTACTCTGATATGAAAAAGTAATGAAACTATAATTGAAAAGTAAAATTAAAAGAATAAGAATAAATAAAATTGGAGGTAATACTATATACCTCAGATTATGGTCGCATGGCTTAGAAACAAACTATGTGAAGTGCCTAACACAGTTTTTGATTGAGTAGGCACTCAATAAATGGCATTTTTTATTATCTACAAAACATAATAAATATATTTTGTTCTACTCTGATGAAAAATCATAATGATAGTACTGTAGAAAAAAAATAAGTATAAAAAAGGAAAATTTAAAATTCACCTGATGTCTAAGCATGCATACATTGATAACCATTAGTAATACTGATAATACTGTGGTCAACTTATTTTCTTCCATTGGTACTACTGCTATAACTACTATCCCTCTCTCTCTCTCACACACACATACATTCACACTCACTCCTATTTCGGTGTTTGGATTAATTTATTATAATTATATTTTTTATGCTATATATCACATATTTCTTCTCTACTTTCTTTTCTACTCATCATTCTATTGTGGAAAATATGTTGCAATCTAAAATTTCTCAGCCCACCTTCTGTTTAAATAGCTAGACAACACTGTAGTAAAATGAAACAACCATAGTATATTTAACTCTTCTACTGAATATAGGTATTTTTCTAATTGCTACTAATAAAAATGACATGAGAATAAACATTATAGAATGTTTATATTAATATACTAATGTTTCTTTGAAGTAAAAACATTCTTTGTAAAAGGTATAAAAAGGAATCTCAAAATGCATTACTCAAATTACCCTTGATAAACAGCTATCCAGGTAGCAGACTATCAACAGGGTAGAAAAGTGTCAATAAAAACAATCAATTTCCTTAAGTGTCTGACATTAGGTATAAACTTTAATCATGTTTAAATTATTATCTGTATAATTTGTTATTGGTTCTAAGGTAAATGTGGCATTATTATATTACTAGAGGCCCGGTGCACAAATTCATGCACAGATGGGGTCCAGCCTACCCAATCTGATAGGGTCCAATTGGGCAGGGCTGGCCATGGAGAGGGGACACAGGAGGTTGGCCAGCTGGCCTGCCCCTGATCAGGGGAGGGCAGCTGATCGGGGAGCAGGGCTGGCCAGGGAGAGGGGCCATGAGCAGTTGGCCGGCCAACCCCACCCCCTGGTTGAACTCCCATTTGAACTCCTGGTCACAGGGACAGTTGCATATTAGCCTTTTATTATATAGCATATTCTATTATAAGAAATAAGCAGATCTACCTTTTAAATTTGGATTATAGATACAATATCAAGACAATTTAGATAAACATGAATAATAGGTGCATTATGGAATATGATAAAATATATTCAGTAACAATTTGGACATGTGATATGGATATGATAAACAGTAATTCTATAACTCCAAAATATTGTTTTACAGGCTAGTGCAGTAAGGCATTGGTATGTGATAGTTTCATCTTTATTAGTAGTGCCTTTGTAACTAAATATATTTCCATTAATTTTCTATATAAATAAAACAATACCAAACATTTTTCCAAACTTTCTGGCCATAACTGAAGCCAGTTAAGGATAATGTTTTGGTTGTGTCATAAAAAAAAGAAATAATGGATCCATCAATGGCAAACATGAAGATGTAGCAAATACAAATTCAGTTGATCTGATACAAACTATGTTGGTCCTCAGCCAACAACACCAGCTGCCCCAAAACTCAAAGACAGCAGGTGAAACCATAAACCACAAACAATTTAATAACACAGCATGGCAATATAAGAGTATTCAGGTCTAATATAGACTGTTATTAAGAGATGCTTAAATCCTTGTAGAAAATTTAAGTAGTTAATGATATTTTGCTTGTAAGGGTGGAAGAAGAATGAGGTGCAGGACAAAAATTGTGAGTAATAAAATATCACATAATATTAACAGCAAAATATAAAGTTTAGAATTTTGGATAAAGACATGGGGAAAACTAATCACATAAATTTAAGCTGGATTCTGCTCACTATTAATTAAATCACCATGCAGAGAACCATTTATGAAAATGGTGACAATCAATGACAACAAAAACCTAAAGGAAAACAATCTAGAGACATAGATTCCTTATTATCTTCGAAGGAATAGTGGTAGGGTTCTCCCAAATATTGTCCTCTAGAAAGTATGCATTCTTTTATTTTAAATTTTAGTTATTGTTTTGGAAATATTTTGAATAAATATTTTATCTGCAGAGTTAGAAGCTCAGGGTAATTGAACAATTTACCTATTTTATTCCTGCTCTTTCATAATAGAACAGTATGTCATAGATGGCATCTCTGAATCTGCTTGTGTTGGTAATCAGAGTATTGTCAAAGACAGTGAGGAAATACACAATCTGCTTCTGCTAAAAGGATCAAATGCCAGACAAATACATTTCAGTTGAAAATTATTTTTATAAATTCTTTTAATTTTTTCAATTACTGTTCACATTCAATATTATTTCGTATTAGTTTCACGTGCACAGCATAGTGGTTAGACAATCACATACTTTACAAAGTGTTTCCCCTGATATATCCAGTACCCACCTGGAACCATACATAGTTATTAAGATAATATTGTCTATATTTCCTATACTGTACTTTCCATCCACCTGACTATTGGTAACTTTCCATCTCTCCTTCTCAATCCTTTCACCTTTTTTACTTAGCCCCCCAACCTCCCTCTCTTTGGCAACCATCAGTCTGTTCTCTGTATCTGTGAGTTTGTTTCTGTTTAGTTTGTCCATTTATAATGTTCTTTAGATTTCACATGTAAGTGAAATCATACGTTATTTGTCTTTCTCTGATGAAAATATGTAAAGCCATTTGTAGACCCCGAAAAATATCAGTGAGCTAGGGAAATATATTACATTTAACTGATTTTACTTCTAAACTCTCATAGAAATGAAAATGCATACTTTCAAAAAGAAAATTGTAAGATAATTTGAGAAAATATTATTTATTTCCCAACTGTTTTATATAACTTTGTATTCTCAAGAAATGGTGGCATCAAAATTTTCTGTCAACTGCTATTTTGTACTTGTTATATAATGCCCATATATTAAGAAGGCATGCTAATTTTTTTTTAGTTTTAGTAGTACTCTATTAAAAAAGTTTAGAGAAAGAATAGACACAAATAATTACACTAGATGGTGGGTTTGTGTGTGAGTGCATTCATGTGTTTTTGGTTGTATTTTGTATGTTGTTTTGTAAATGGGATGGAAATGAACAGAGAACAGAGCTATGTTTCAATGCCCTTTGACTTTTAGGCAGTTCCACCGATTCTTTTTTTAAAATTTTTTATTGATTAAGGTATTACAAACGTGTCAAATCTTAAAGGAGCACCATCCTCGAAAGGATAAAGTGGAAATTCAAAAAGAAACAGAACAGAGATAATAATAAATTGGGGAGAACTGGAGTTGTCAAGGAGTAGCAAAGAATGGGCGATGAGCAAAGGGGAGATGGAGAGTATCAAAGACAAATGAGCTGTATACAAAGGTCTTCTCATGGCATAATTTTATTACCAATTTCAATTTATTGTCTTAAAATAAATTCTGATATTCAGAAAACTGCCTCCATCTTAAGTGTATTCAAATTTTATTACCCATAATGACCAGACCTATTTTAAGGCAATAATTACTATTAAGTAGAGATATGTTATAAATCTCTATCAATACTTAAACAATTTAAGCATTGAAATATAATATTTTCTAACATTGTTACCCCTCCTAAAATGTATCAAGCTTTATTATTGCTTAAACTCTGTTAAATAAGAGAATCAGCAAGGAAAATGTGGAATTTTTCTTTTTTCTGTGACCTGAAATAAAGTAAATCTATCAGCAGAAAATTTCCATAAAATCATAAAAAATAATTTCCTGCATTTAGTTTTGACATTGGGAGTATTAACTTATGCCATGGGATTAATAACCATAAACTATGTCCAATAAATAATTTCTAACAAACTATAATAGGATGTGTCCCTTTTTTTATTTTTATATCCATCAATTATACCATTTACAGTGTTATAATTATCTATTGGTCACAGTGATAAACCATTGTGTAATTATTTGTGTCCTTCACACTGTTTAAAGAATAAAATAACATTAAGTTGAACAAGGATGCTAAATAACCTGAAACCACCCATCTTATATAGTCATGGCAATAAAATGTTCCTTATTGTTGAAAGAGGCTAAAAGTAAAATTTAGGGACATTCTTATTAAACAGTACAAGAGAAAATGTCATTTCTCTTAGATAATAATAATGTTGCATTTTGGGAAGGAAGCTAATGGAATTTTATATTTATGGCTAAAAATCCAAGCTTCTGTTAACACGCCTTCAAAATTCATTTCAGCTAAAAGATTTAGTAAACTAGATATCCATTATTTTTTATTGGTTACTTGTGAATTAAAAGAAATGCTGAAGCAGAAGGTATCTGTAAGAGAAAGAATATTGATAGCCACTGCAGCAAGCATAAATAAGAGTGTCTTGCTGAATGTGTGTGGAAAATAAAGATATTATTTATAATCAATGGCAGTTCCAGAATGGCTTTTAGCAAGAAAAATAAAAAGAGATGATCTATGGGCTTAAGAGTTTAAGTGGAGTTCTAAGGAGCTAGTCTAAAATGGATTAGTTGGGGCAATATGTCTAAGTGTAGAAAAATTCTAATTCCTTTTAGTGAGAATGTCTACACATGCACAATTATGCCCAAGCAGTCAATTTCAATAATAGTAACTTAAGTGTATTTTAATAAAATGTTTTTTGTATGAAAACTATTTGGACAAAGTAAAGTTAAATCATGTCCCATTGATACAATATACTAAAATGATTAAATCTCCCTGAATCAGATAAAATTTTTTCTGAAATCTTTAGTCAAACAATAATTGTTAAGACAAAAGACTGAGTTTATTTTTGTTAGCACAATATTCCAATAAGACAACTTTTTTGAAGGAATAAACTTTCTATAAAATATGTAAATATTATAGTACATGTAATGTTAAAGTTAAAGCATTATTCAGTGTAAATGTGGAGCTGGTTCTTGAAATTGACCATACCATATATTTCTAACTTTCCTTCCAGCCAAAGTAATAAAGGGAATGTGAAGTATTGAGATTATGTTGCTTTCCTATCATATTACAAAAATGCATCCACTCACATAGAGAAAAGCATTCGTTAGCTCTACTGCTAAGAATTTATTGTGTTTCCTTCAAAAGGTAAAACAATTTTATTTTTTTCTTTATAGATTAAGGTATTACACATTGTGTCCTTATCCCTCCATTGCCCGCCACTGCCCCACTCATGCTCTCACCACCCTGTTGTCTGTGTCCATTGGTTAGGCTTATATGCATGCATACAAATTCTTTGGTTGATCTCTCCTCCTTACCCCCACCCTCCCCTACCTTCCCTCTGAGGTTTGACGTTCTGAACAGTGCTTCTCTGTCTTTGGATCTGTTTTTGTTCATCAGTTTATGTTGTTCATTATATTCCACAAATGAGTGAGATCATGTGATATTTATCTTTCTCTGACTGGCTTATTTTGCTTAGCAATATGCTTTCCAGTTCCATCCATGTTGTTGCAAATGGTAAGAGTTCCTTCTTTTTTTACCACAGCATAGTATTCCTTTGTTTAGCTGTACCACCGTTTTTTAATCCACTCATCTGCTGATGGGCACTTAGGCTGTTTCCAAATCTTAGCTATGGTAAGTTGTGCTGCTATGAACATAGGGGTGCATATGTCCTTTCTGATTGGTGTTTCTAGTTTCTTGGGATATATTCCTAGGAGTGGGATCACTGGGTCAAATGGGAGTTCCATTTTCAGTTTTTTGAGGAAACTCCATACTGTCTTCCATAGTGGCTGCACCAGTCTGCATTCCCACCAGCAGTGCACAAGGGTTCCTTTTTCTCCACATCCTCGCCAGCACTTGCCATTTGTTGATTTGTTGATGACAGCCTTTCTGATAGGTGTGAGATGGTACCACATTGCACAGACATATAGACCAATGGAATAGAATAGAGAACCCAGAAATTGATCCAAACCACTACTATGCTCAATTAATATTTGACAAAGGAGGCAAGAATATACAACAGAGTCAAGACAGTCTCTTCAATAAATGGTCTTAGGAAAATTGGACAGACACATGCAAAAAAGAAATGAAACTAGACCACCAACTTATACCATACACAAAAATAAACTCAAAATGGATAAAGGACTTACACATAAGACAAGAAATCATAAAATTATTAGAGGAATCCACAGGCAGCAAAATCTCAGACATATGTCAAAGAAATATCTTCACCGATAGAGTTCCTAGGGCAATAGAAACTAAAGAGAAAATAAACAAATGGGACTACATCAAAATAAAAAAGCTTCTGCACAGCAAAAGAAACCATCAACAAAACAACAAGAAAACCCACTGCATGGGAGAACATATTTGCCAATGTCATCTCCGACAAGAGTTTAATCTCCAATATTTACAAGGAACTCATACAACTTAACAAAAGGAAGATTAACAACCCAATCAAAAAATGGGCAATGGACCTAAATGGATACTTTTTGAAAGCGGACATAAGGAAGGCCAAGAGACATATGAAAACATGCTCAAAGTCACTAATCATCCGAGAGATGCATAGGGAAAATAATTTCAACATTAACCAAATGCCTTACACAAATCAAGTGCTCAATAAATTTAGTGAATGAAATATATGCTCATGGTTTATTAAAAATTACTGAAATGACCTTGATATGAGCTTTTCTATATATATATACATATTGATTTCAGAGAGGAAGAGAGATGAAGAAAGAGATAGAAACATCAATGATGAGAGAGAATCATTGATCGGCAGCATCCTGCACCCCGCCCCCCCACCCCCCACTGGGATTGAGCCTGCAACCCAGGCAGGTGCCCTTGACCAGAATCAAACCTGAGACCCTTAAGTTGGCAGGCCAATGCTCTACCCTCTGAGCAAAACTGGTTAGGGCTGATATGAGCTTTCCCAATGTTTATCTCAGAAAGAAATCAACATTATATTATTAAAATATATTTCTGTTAAACCATGGCTTCTTAATATTTAGGGAGAGCACAGGTCCCTTTAACAGCGGTAAGATTAAAGTCCCTTCTCAGAATAAAGTTAATAAATGTACAATATTAAAAAAATAACACTGCAATAAAACAACATCAAAATACAGTTTTCTACTTTTTTAATTGTTACACTAATATAATCTGCAGTAGCTACTCTTCAAAGAAGCCCCTCAGTGAGTCAGACTTTCCAGTCTTCAGACCCTTGTGTAGACTCCTCCCATGCTGAATCTGGGCTAGTGGAAATGAGAAGATTTGGTCATAAGAAGCTTTGCATCTTCTACTTTGATGTCCTGGACCAAAGAACCTCTTGGAAACTAGAAACTGTAGGGCAGAGAGAGGCAAGTGCAGGTGCTCTGATTGTTAGCCCCAGATGAAGGACCGGCCTACTGTCAGTCATGTCAGCTGACATCCAGTCCAGCAGAGCCTTCAGATAATTGCAATCCCCGCTGACATCTGACTGAGACGTATCCAGCAAAACTAAGTCCAGTCAAAACACTAAAATGTGAGAAATGATAAATTGTTTTAAGCTATTGCATTCTTGAGTGATTTATTGGACAGCTGTACATAGCTGGAGAATTGTGTTTCTCTTAATGCATTAAGTAATAAGATCATGCAGTATGGACTAACCTTAGTAATTTAAAATAAGTGATGAGCATAAATACATTCAAGACTTCTGTTACATCTATGGTGTTCTTTGGAAGTATTTGAAATTTTCATTGAAGCTAAAGTCACAGATACCGCCATACAGTATTCTGGTTTATTGCTCATATAACTAATTAAGGAAATGGTGAACTCGTTTAGAACTTTGTGGAAATAAAAATAAAAGTTTTTTTTCTGCTTATCTAAGCTCATGGATTCTCCAGAATACTGTTTGATTATGGACTCCAAGTTAGCTTTGTGATGCTACAATTTTGAAAAGATTACCCTTACTTACTACATGAACATTGCTTTTTAAACAGGGAAGCAATTGCAGTAGGATAATTGTCCCAAACTGTAAAAAAAAAAAAACTATGAGTTTACTGTATATGACTTAAAAAAAGCCTAAAATGTGCACAATATATCAACATAATCACTTATGATGAATCCTCCTTTAAAAGCTCAGAAATATGTAATTGAATTTGCAATTCAAATATTGATTTTAGAAACAGGTAAATATTAAAAGTTCTAGGTTGACACATTATCATCAAACTTAATAACAAAAATCCATATGGTTAGCATATGTCTACTTTTGTCTATGTCTACTTTCAAATTTTACTAAAATATATCCCTGAAAATATTAAGTGATAAAATATCTCCATCACTATCCCCCAGATATTTGACCTCTTTTTACCCTACATAGCTTATGCATAATAACAAGTTTGGTTCTTTAGTGCTGAATCTGATTAGTGGTATCAACCTAAAAACACATGTGAAGGATAGGCATACTAACTAGCTCAGGGTCCCAAGAAAGAATAACAAGATTAACCATCAATTTTTTTCCAGGTGTATCGGAAGGTGTGTAGGGTAGAAACTTTCACAGAATTTTCATTGTTTATGAAATTAATATCCCCCCAACAAAAAATTTTATCAAAGTAAGGCTAGCTTAAGATTTCATTGAAAATAGACTGTCAGTAAACAATAGTTCTAGTGTCCTTTCTACAACTTTTAAACTAAACACCTAAACATTCATAATCTTTATAGAAGAGGATTTTTAAATCAATGGGCAAGAAAGAAAACTATTTTTTAAACATATTTTATTGATTTTTTACAGAGAGGAAGGGAGAGGGATAGAGAGTTAGAAACATCGATGAGAGAGAAACATCGATCAGCTGCCTCCTACACACTCCCCACTGGGGATATGCCCACAACCAACATACATGCCCTGAACCGGAATCAAACCTGGGACCCTTCAGTCCACAGGCCGATGCTCTATCCACTGAGCCAAACTGGTTAGGGCAAGAAAACTATTGTTATTATTATTCATTAGAATATTGAACTATAGGAAACATTTATTTTAAAGTAATATTGCAGCATATTTTAAGGAACCAAGAGAATATATCTTTTTAAAAAATATATATTTTATTGATTTTTTAAAGAAAGGAAGGGAGAGGGATAAAGAGAGAGGGATAGAGAGTTAGAAACATCGATGAGAGAGAAACATCGATCAGCTGCCTCCTGCACACCTCCTACTGGGGATGTGCCTGCAACCAAGGTACATGCCCTTGACCAGAATCGAATCTAGGACCTTTCAGACCGCAGGCAGATGCTCTATCCACTGAGCCACATGAGTTAGGGCCAAGAGAATATATCTTTACGAAATTAATTTAAGTTGTTAGAAGTTCGAAATTAAATATTTAGCTAATCAATTGGTATATATTAGAAGTTCAAGTGTCTAAGGGAAAACAACAAAATAAGGTGACCTCATGCCACTGCAAAAATCTAATTTTGCTGTCAAAGAACTTAATTCATTCTCTCCTTCCATTCCCAATTTTCCATTTTCTGAACTATCATTTCATTAAATGTTTCATTCCCAATTGACCACAATATAGAGCTAAAAGCAATGATGCCTTAGGCACAAAAATACTTTAATAAATAAATTGTACTTGGTGATTTCCTCTTAAGGTCCACAGGCATTAATGGAGACATCATGGTTTAAGTGCCAACTGTTGCTTTTAGCCAACATTCTGTTATCCTTGAGTGGGTCATCATTCAAGTTAATTACAGTGGATCACTGTCTTCAGTAAAAGCTCCTGTGGCATAGTGAAAGCCTCAACTCTTTACTTGGTTAGAGATAGCATCCTATTGCTTTCAGCAGCATTATTAACAAGCAAATTGAAGTAATTTAATCAGAAGATGATGTGTGTGTGTGTGTGTGTATACATGGTCTTCTCTTCTCTCTGCCCATCATGTTTTTCATTTCATTTCCACTATCTTTGTCACAGCAATGTTTCAATGGCTTATACAGTTACTGCAGTGTTTGAAAAAAATAGCATCTGGATGTGAATAACTTTATACCACACTCTGATCGGGATCCCCATTGGTGCCAAGTAGAGGTCACCTCTGTCCTGAGTCTGGAGAGCAAGAGCCAACAGCTCTGTGTATTATCATCACAGGTACTGCTCACAGTACTGTATTTGATATGCAGTTAAAATGCTTTTAAAACTTGTGATAGTTCATGGGTAATGATTAATACTTTTAACCACCAACGGTAGCTATTTTGGGGAAAATATAACTAGTATTATCAGCTTTCCTGTTCATAAGAAAACCCATCTACACCAATACCACAACCCCCACCATTCCCCTGGCAATGCTGGGATGTGCAGGGATTAAACAGATGGAATGTATTGTGAGGATGCTCCTATTATGACCTAAAGGCATCTTCCTTTCCCTTGGGATCAAAGGTGAATTTTTTTTCCATACTAACTCTTTGTCCTGAGGCAGTCTCTCTACTTTGCCTCATTTCTGCTGCATCATATGATGGTTTTGAAATGTGAGTTCATATTCCCTTGAGACTGTGTTTTAATCAAATTCACTTCAATAAATAATGGATTTTGAAATAACAAAATAAACTGACAATATTTTACAGGCAATATGATGGAAGATCAGATGCATTTGATAATTACCAGATCCTTAAGATAATGGTAAATGCAATTAGCCCTCTACCCTCTAAAATAGGTTTTTCCAACTTAAGAGAATTAGACATACTGTACTTCATATGCTTTAACCCTTTATGCATTTCACATTTCTATATTAGTCATATTGAGCTTCACTGTTTTAGATATGTTGATACTTTGGCACCTAAGACAATAATATGACAAAATCACATGAATAATAATTTCTTTCTAATTACATAACAAGAAGCAAAAGAAAACTTCTCAGTAATATGAAATTTAATTAAAACATAAAAATTAATTTAAATATTTTTTCTATGAGGTTTATTTTCAATGATAAATATTAAGTTTAACCTTATCTATAATAATAAAAGTGTAATATGCTAATTAGACTGGACGTCTTTCTGGACGACCTTCTGGACGAAGGCTGGGCTGTGAGGGAAGCCTAAGTCCTGGGTGCCAGAGGGAAGCTGATGCCGGCAGCCTGGGGAAGGAAGGCCTACTCTTGCATGAATTTCATGCATTGGGCCTCTAGTATATTATAAATCATATTCAGTTTAGAATTACATTTTTATATGAGAAATATGATTTAGGTCACACTCAGAAGTAGAGATGTAAAGCATTTAACTGCCTTTTAATGTATTAAAAATGAGTGTGTTTTTATAACATGTCTTTAGTGATGCTTATATTCTAATAAATTATAGTAATAAAGAATCTTGGGCCGAAACCGGTTTGGCTCAGTGGATAGAGCGTAGGCCTGCGGATTGAAAGGTCCCAGGTTCGATTCCGGTCGGGGGCATGTACCTGGGTTGTGGGCACATCCCCAGTGGGAGATGTGCAGGAGGCAGCTGATCTATGTTTCTCTCTCATCGATGTTTCTAACTCTCTATCTCTCTCCCTTCCTCTCTGTAAAAACTCAATAAAATATATTAAAAAAAAGAATCTTGGTTTAAAATATAACTGTCCTAGGTCTATGTTTATCTTTCATAGTTCTCCATTTCTCACTTTTTTTTTTTTAGCATGTCATTAACATTTGGTACTATTTCTAAGGCTTAATTCTGGACCTGTGTGGTTATAAACAGTATTTAAAATTCCTCTTTGGTCTCATTTCCTTGATTCTAGTTGTGGCAAAGAACATTAAAAATATTAAAATCCTTTTAAACTTTTACATTTTATGTTCACAGTTAATGGACTGAATCATAGGAAACCAAAAGGCCCAAAACTCATTTTACCTTAAGTATATTTATTATGTCTTTGCATCTCTAAACTATTATCTGTTTCTACCCACAGCATTTTCGACAGCATCTAAAACGGTGCCCAATGATGACTGCCTCCTGTTGTTCATGGGTTTCTAATTCCCTGCCCTTGAATAACTTGTTTGCAATCAACTAAATATGGGAAGGTTGAGGTAGCATGCCCGTGACCAGGTTACAAAAGATTGGGATTATGCCTTGCAGGCAGGCTCTCTTTATTGGCTTCTTAGTCTGGATCCTGGTGAGGAGTCAGCCATGTTAGAGAAGCTCAGGAGTTTAGAGAAGCCTCTGGCCAACAACCAACAAGCAACCCAGGCCCTCAGTCTCATATATTTGCCAACAGCTATATGAGTGAGCTTAAGGCACAGGCTTTAGATGACAACGCAGTCTCAGCAGATACCTTGATTGCAGCCTCATGGAGACAAGAATCAGAGGACCAGAAAACCAGATATGAGCCCCCAGAGACGTGAGAGACAAACAAATGTGTATTAAGCCACTAAATGTAGGGCACTTTGTTATGTATCAGTAGATAAGTAGTACACTTCCTTAGACTGTATTTCCTTGGCATTACCTGCCCTTTTCAAAAACCTGGAGTGTTCCTACAGTCATGCACTGCAGTGGTAGAACCCTGTCACCTTCAACCCTCACCCTTTTTCTGTGCTAACCCAGACTGGATCCGGGATTGCTTTGGTTATTATTACCTCATAAACCCTAGGAAAATGTTGCCTTTTCCAATACCCTGGGGTTGAATAACTATTAACCTAAAATAATCCTTTCCCCATGAAATCTGAGTGTAAATTACTAGAGAGCTTACAGGAATAATGTGCCAATGCAATGAAAAAGATGTGTAGAAAGAAACACCTCTCTTCTTATTCATATCCCCAGGTGATATGGCCATCATGCAACCATAAAAGAGCCATTGTTATTTTAAGAGCAGCAGAAAAAGCCAAGCCAGGGTGGTTCAGTGGCTGAGCCTAGACCCACGAACCTAGAGGCCACTGGTAATTCCCAGTCAGGGCACAGGCCTGAGTTGCAGCTTGATCCACAGTAAGTGCAGGAGGCAGGAGGCAGGAGGCAGGAGGCAGAAGGCAGGAGGCAGAAGGCAGGAGGCAGGAGGCAGGAGGCAGCCAATTGATGTTTCTCTCTCATGGATGTTTCTATCTCTCTATCCTTCTCTCTTCCTCTCTCTAAAAAAAAATCAATAAAAACATATTAAAATATTAGCAGAAAAATATGAATATGATACTTATGATGTTGTAATGGCACTAAATTAATCATCCTAGAATCACCATGCTGCAAGTATTTTGTTTTATGTGGCACAATTAAGGTAATTCTATACAGGTTTTCTATAACCTGCAGTTAAGAGTATCCTTACTGATATACTTGCTATAGTATATGACTTTTAACTGATACTGAAAATATGCATAATTTCTATTCTTGTACCAAAACAGGGTAAGAGTCCCCTCTAAAGCCTTAATCACTTAACACAATCAAGCTCACATAGAGATACTGGTTTCTACATTTTTTTCTTAAAACCCCCAAATTACATCTGCCACTTATTTGATCTCAACCACAACTTGCATCTTTGGAACTTTAAGAAAATCTTATGCAATCAAATCAGGAATAAAAAACTAAACTCAAACAAAAAAATCTAATAGCATTTCTTAACTGACTCCTCGTCTGAATTTCAGAATATAGTATGTGATGTGAATTATTATTGTATCAATTCTGTGGAGGATGGTGGTACATAGTATTATACTTTTGCCTTTCTAGGAGATAAGTTAATTCATTATAGACAAGGTATGCCTTCAAGCACTCAGGCTTAAATCTTTCTTGGGACACCAGTTGTAAAAGAGTGTTCTGGTTGTTAACTCCATACTTTCTCAGCTACACTCCCTCCCTCCATCCTCCACTCCATTTATCGTTTTCCAACAGAACCTGTAAAGGTGGATCATTCTTGATCTCTCTTTTCTCATATTCGGACTTTATATGAAACTCTTTCATCCAGCCCTCTTTTCCGAAATATCTTTTTGTAATGCCATCATATAGGGATTCCAACCTATAATATAATATAATGCCTGACATGCAGTAGGAGTTTAATCAATGCTCAATGTCAAAAGATAAAAAAGAGAGAGCTTGTACATTAGCCCATTATGATATGACATTGTCCAAATTCTAAACTTCTACTAAATAAGAAAATTGATTTTATTATACACTAATTTTGTTTCTTATTCTTCTCATGTATTTTACTTTTAAATTATTTAGTTGATATTATGGCTGTAGAAATGGCTTGTCACAATATTCTATTCCATTTGCTAACATCCAGGCTTTGATGATGTTTTTAATCAAGCCAAATATAATTGTGTTTATATTTCTTACAAAGGGAAAATATGTTTTTTGTGATACCTAAATTTATGGAAACAAAGTCAATAAAGGAAGAAAAATCCATACAGGGGATGTCTGAATTTAAAGCTTCAGTATTTATGTTCAGACACAAGGGGAAAAATAAGACTAATAAGGACATTTCAAATGCAAATTGAAAGAGCGCTTTGTGACACAATGTAAGCTCCATCTCATAGTCTTAAGGTTGACTAATTGAATTGCTATTGATAAGATGTCACTTAAAGAGACATCTCTGCAGTGAAACATGAGTTTGCTGTAAATGACCTGTCATTAAAGTCATGGGTAATGTCCGCATCTCTATTGAATTAAAATGTACCTACTAGCATTGTGCTCAGGGAGAGTTAAAGCAGCAAGGATAGGAAAATCTCAGTATCCATGATCTGCTAGAGAATTATGCCTCAGGTGCTATGTTAATTTACTTGCTGGGAAACATTCACTGAAGCCAGTCAATAAACCAGGTAGAAAAGCTGGGATTTGCAGGTCCATTCATAGCTAACTACATTTGGACATTTTTACTTAAAATATGTGGAATATTAGTTTTTGAGTTTCTAATTATATCCATGTAGATAACTTAATTTGTTTTATATAAATTTTATACAAAAAATGGTAGAAATAAAGAAATTCAAAGACATGGATTACAATTCAAAGACATGACTTTTAAATAGGATTTTCCCAAGTGGCCCATACTTAGCCAGGAATCACTTAGACAACTAAAATTCAAATTCAACCAGTATAAAAACACTATTCAGCAAAGACAACATATTTATTAAGTACCTACTTTGTAAAATGAAACCAAAAGTGTTTCTATGCCTGTGCTGAATTTCAACCATTTTGCTATTTTAAAGAACATCAACTAACTACACAGATAGGTAAATGGATTTTCTACAACCTGACTCTGACTAGCAAGATATAAAAAACTTTCTCCATTACAAAATATATTTTATGTATTTTAACTCACATCCTGGCCAGTGTGGCTCAGTTGGTTGAGCATCCACCCATGCACTGAAAGGTTGCTGGTTCAATTCCCAGTCAGGGCACATGCCCAAGCTGTGGACTTAATCCCCAGAAGGCAGCAAATAAATGTTTCTCTCCCACATCAATGTTTCCTGCCCTCCCCCTCTTTTCCTCTCCCTAAAAAAATAAATAAATAAAAACATATCTTTAAAAAAAAAAAGTATATGCCTTTAAAAAACTGAATTTCAGTCTCTTCAAATCGTTTCTGGTTAAATATCATGATCTTACTGATTTCTTTCAAATTATATATTAAACCATTTATGATAATCTTTATATAACAAGTTATCTTCCAATAAAGCACTATAGTTTGGCATGATTTTCTTTCTTTCTACTGAAAGGCTTCATAGATTACGTAAAAGAGTAATAAGAAATAGTGTCAGCTGTTATTTTTAGAAGATTTTACAAAATTGGGTAAAATGCTAAAGTATATAAGAAACACAGGGTAGGGCAAAAGTAGGTTCACAGTTGTTCATATGGGCAATAATACAATAATCAATAAATCTACTTTTCCCCACCCTGTATATAATGAAATGATAGCTATATGAAAAGTAAAATGTACATATTAGATATCTTTCTTATTTTCATCATACTTCTTGCACAGTCCATTTTATTTGGGAATTTTTGAAATTTAATTTTTAATGAATAATCATGCATTGTTCTTGGTGTGTGTTTTTTATTGAATTTATTGGGTTGACACTGCTTAACAAAATTATACAGGTTTCAGGTGCACAGTTCTACAACACATCAGCTGTACACTGTATCGTGTTGACCATCCCAAGTCAAGTCTCCCTCCATTACCTTTTATCCCCCCTCTATCTGCCTCCTCCTCCCCCAAACTTCTCCTCCCACCAGCAATCACCACACTATTTATGTCCATGAGGTTTATCTCTTTTCTTCTTGTTTGCTCATTTCCTCCAACTCACCCTGAGAGCTGTCAGTCTGCTCTCTATCTATGAATCTGTCACTATTTTGCTTGTTAGTTCATTTTGTTCATTAGATTCCACAGATGAGTGAAATCATATGGTACTTGTCTTTCTCTGACTGGCTCATTTGTTCTTAAGTGTTCAATTTTCATTGCTAAATTAATGTTCTTTCAGTTAGCAGTTCTTCAAGAAATAGCAATATTTTGCTGGATACAACTAAGTTTTAATAGGGAGTCAGATTGCCCTCTCCATCTACTGTCATCCCAATAGAGCTGCCTCGCCTCCCTCTGGGGAATGGCCAACCTGTGGCTGAGGGAGAGTGAGAGGTTATGAAGAGAATCCTACATCAAAGCCCACACTGACATGCAGATTTCCTGGCTAAAATTAGCTCTTCATAAATTATTGTGCATGGAAACTTCTATAAAGCTAAGTAAATTCCCATATGAGGTAAAAAGCCACAATTAAGACTTGCTAGCACATGTCTCCTTGAGAAAAACAGTCTTGCTTAGGGGGGAAAAAAGCCTTATTAGTTTCATATTAATTGCTTCCAAACCTTGGTTTCAGCAAATTAGAGCAAACTCAGAAAGCTATTTTATGTTTATATCCATGTATAATCTCTGTATTTCTCTCATATTCAATTATTCAAAGTTTTTACTTATAATTTGCTTTCCATTTTGTATTGCATCATGGTTGAATTTATGTCAAGTTTTATTATATGAGAGAAAGAGTTTGTGACAATGAAATGTCTGCCACTGAAGAAAAAGATTGGCATTTGGCTGTCTGCTAGCTAATTAAATGTCACTGAGTCCAGAGGCTAAATATGCATTAGTCAATGGCTTGGTAGATTTTACTGTTGCATATGTACATTTAATTATAGAGTGATTGGAATTAATAAGGTGGTAGTACCTCCCAGAAACAGATTTTATGATCCATGATTTCTCTGAGAGAACTTGCTGATCACTGCCCTTTACATAATGTTATACTTAACTAAATTCATTAGAAAACAATTAGATGACAAATTAGCAAGCACTTGCCTGTGTATTACCCACATTGATGATTCTCTAGTTAATCTAATGTTAACATTTGTGTTCTTTCACATAGTAAATATCAAGAATCCTTCCCTAACTATCATGATTATGAGAAGTCTTCCTAATATGTATTATATCTATACTAGGGGTCAGGTACACGAAATTCATGCACTCAGGCGGTGGTGAGATCCCTCAGCCCGGCCTGCACCCTCTTGCAGTCTGGGAGCCCTTGGGGGATGTTCAACTGCCATGGAGGCAGAAAGGTTCCCGTCACCGCCATTGTGCTAGCCAGCCATGAACCTGGCTTCTGGCTGAGCAGCACTCCCACTCCCCCTGGGGGAGTGCACTGACCACCAGGGGGCCCTTCCTGCACTGAGCGTCTGCTCCCTGGTGGTCAGTGCACATCATAGTGAGCTGTTGAGCAGCCTTAGCATATCATTAGCATATTACACTTTGATTGGTTGAACAGATGGCCAGACGACCGGACACTTAGCATATTAGGCTTTTTTTATATAAGATATACATATATGTATTATCATATACACTATAATCCAAGAAATTTTATACTTTTTTCTCCTAAGTGTATAGAAACATAGGTATTTTCTTACAATCATATTATCTAAATGTTGTGAGGGGAGATATGATTAAGAGAATATTCCGTTCTCAATTTTTTTTTTTTTTGTATCTTCTACTAGAAGTGATAATCAAGGATCAAAAACAGACAATAAGGTAGCGAAAGCCTAGGGTGGGAAGAGGGAATGGGAAAAAGGGGACATATGTAATACTTTCAACAATAAATATATTTTTTTAAAGAATCAATAGCCCTAGCTGATTTGGCTCAGTGGATAGAACATTGCCCTGCAGATTGGAGGGTCCCAGGTTTGATTCCAGTCAAGGGCACATGCTTAGGTTGTGGGCTCGATCCCCAGTAGGGGGCGTGCAGGAGGCATAATCATTGATGTCTCTATCTCTATCTCCCTCTCCCTTCCTCTCTGAAATCAATAAAAATATATTTTTTAAAAAAAGATAAAAAGAATCAATAATAGAGCAAACTGTCAGAATCAAAGATATGCACTTCCTATGCAATTACATAGTCACCCACTGATGACCCACTAATGTAACCAAACGGTGATGTATATAATCAAAATTACTGAGTACCCATAAACAATTTATATTTGAATTTGGCATTCATTTCATTTTGTGATATCTACAAAGCAAGTTTTACTCACCCCCACAAATTGTGACCAATTGGGAAATTTAACCTGGAATGTATATATTGGTACAAAAATAGCTAATAGATAGATATATTTTGATCTAAAAATGCTTTCTTCAAAATACATTTAATTTTCTTAGAAATTAAATGATTAAATCTCTAACATCTGGCAGAAACTTGTATCAAAAGTTCTCTTCTTCCAAGTACTGGCAGTTAAAACTATGATTTGTAATCACTGTGAAAATGTCTGTTTCCTACATTCAAAGTTAGGTCATTTCCTCTTCCACATTTTACGGTTGGAAAACATGCTAGACTGGTGAATTTTAAAACAAACAGTGATATTTGTTTCATATATTTCCCCCCTTTAATATGTCTTTGTCTCTTGTGAAATAAAGTTGTGACATCAGGCACTAATATAAGAAAGTAATATTTTCAAAAGTGTATGTGGGAAGGGCAATGAACGATGCTCAAATGCTCATGATTTCTGCTATCTACAATGAGACGCTTAGAAAGACAGAAGGTACTTAGCTATGGTATTTTAAGGGGATCTACTTGTTTTTCATCAAAAGGCATGCATCAGAATCATCTGTAAAGCATCCTTAGACGTACTAACTCAAATTCCCCATGGCTTTGATAAGGTCTGTATGCTTAAATTTTAAAAAGCCGGAACTCTTACCATTTGCAACAGCATAGATGGGACTGGAGAGCATTATGCCAAGTGAAATAAGCCAGTCAGAGAAACATAAATATCACATGATCTCACTCATATGTGAAATATAATGAACAACATAAACTGGTGAACTAAAATAGAACCAGAGACACAGAAGCATCAAACCGCACTATCCAACGCATGGGGTGGGGGAGGGTAGTTCAACCAAAGGACTTGTACTAGTATGCATGCATATAAGCATAACCTATGGACACAGTCAGTGGGGGGAGGGGGGAGGGCATGTACGGGGGTGGGGATGGGAATGAGCAGGGAGAGAAGTCAATGGGGGAAAAAGGATTCATATGTAATACTTTAAACAATAAAGAATTAAAAATAATAACAAAAATTAAAAAAATAAAAGTTCAGTCTCCTCCCCCTCAAAAAAATAATAAAGTAAGGGGGAGATGAAGCAAATAAAATTACCCAACACATTCCATTCTGGAGCATTCTAGTCACTGCAGAGTCTGTAATCCCCACCTCAAACTATCAAAAACAATAAGGAAACACTACATATTGAGGAGACAAATATTAGCCAGACCTGTACTACAGGCTTGATGTATACATTCCCCAAATTGTTATAGGAGGATATAACATTGATACAGCACCTCACATACATACACAACACAGGAATGATAAATTCTGCCTAAAGGATTTCTAATCTGTATGTCATTAATAAAATTTAGCCTTATGGAAGTATAAAACATATCTGTTTAGCTTTTTGAAAGCAAATATGTGGGTTAAATAAGTTATTTATAATATTGGGAAATCCCTAAGGGTGAGGGTGAAGACAAACCAAAACAACTATTTAAAATCTGAGACTAGATGAACTATTCAAATATAAATACATATATAAAATTACATTAACATAAATGTTAACATTCCTTATTTGAGATTATTGTTTTTAAACAAATTATTATTTTTCAATAAGAAAATAGAACAAGTTATTAGATAGACACACACACACAAAGAGGGATCAAGGTTGAGACATGAAGGAACAGGCAAGATTTTTGGATAACAGTTCTCCCATAACTGTATACTCTTCCAAACCTCAGTTCTCTCCCTCCCCTTTCTCGGCCAAAACATGCTGAAAAGGCTTTTCACTTTTATGATCTACAAGTTATCAATTGGAATCCATCTCCATCTGCTATGCTATCCTACTGCTCTATGAAAATCTCTATCCATGTTCAGGAACTTCATTCATTCAAAATTCAACAGCCACTTTCGTTCAGTTTTCTTAGTTCATATTCCAGAAGCTGACAAATTCTTTCTTTGACTCTAACACTCTTATCTATGTTTTTCTTCCACGTTTCTCCACTCAATTTAAAATTTTAGCCATCCCTTCAAAGTTGATATTCCTAAAGATCTTACCCTATGCCATCTCTTGTTTCTACTTTCCCCCCAATTTACATGGTCCTCTGGGGTTAGTGCTTCCATTTTCATGGTTTAAAGGGCTATAACTATTCTGAAGACTCACAATCTGGTTCTCTTTCCCATATTTCTGTGATGAGCTTCAGACATACATGTTACTATCCACTGAACGCAATTATTTCCAGAAACTGAATCATCTATACCACCCTGCCAGCTCCCAAGGTAACCAAACCAACCAACCAAAAGATTTGTGTATCCTATTCCATGTCTAGATTTAGAGACCTAAGTGTCATTCTTGAATCTTCCCCACCCCCAATCTATCTACAAGGGCTACAGTGTCTACTTCCTAAAAATTCTAAAATTATTTCACCATCTTCCCATTCTCCCCTAGTGTAGGGTACCATTATCTTTGCTTAAATGACTATAAAGCCCAGTTATCTCCTTATCATCTATACTTCCCATCTATATAACCTTACACTTATAAAAATTTCTCTCATATGCAAATATAATCTTACTTCCATTGCTATTAAGTTGTATTTTGTCCAGGGAAAAGGTAATAAAATTTCCTTAAAGAGAAAGACTAAAATACTTAGTCACCCTGAAGAATTCTTAAAAAATATACTTCTTTTAAGGTTAATACTTCACCAAACTCACCTCCTCTGCCTTTTTTGCTCCTCTCTTCCCTCACTTACCCATATAAGCATTCAATGCTAAAGGTAGGCTAAATTGGATTCAAATCCTTACGTGCATTTTGTTTTCTCAACTCCAGACCATTTTGTTATGCCTCTGACTGGATCCCTCCTCCCCATCATCCTCTTCACTTCAAGTGTAGGTTTAGACACCAGTTATTCCAGACACCTTTCTTAACCAATGCCAGTCATGCTATAGAACTGCTTTTTCTGTACTATCATATTCTCTGTACTTACCCTGTTACATTACTTATCACACTGCTTTGTGATTGCCTCTTTTTTTTACTGTTTTTTCCCATCACTGTGCATTCCTCTTGAAAACAGAATCCATGACTATATTGTTCATACTTGTGCCTGATTTTTAGGTCCCCCACCCCCTTCTCAGCACTGTTCTACTTAATTGCCTCAAGGTAAGATCCACTATCATCACTATCATCCAACCCTTCCATTCTATGTAATCATTTTTTCTGACTCCTTCCAGTTAGTTTAAAATATACACAACTGTCTTATTTAAAATCATAGAAACAAAACAAAGCACACAACCCAGTAGCCACTCTGTACCACCAACCTGCTCAGTTTCATGAAAATTTTGACCAGCTGGTTCGTTGTTTTTTGTTTGTTTGTTTGCTTGATTTTGGTCTTAAATTGAATATTTCTCTAATTCTAATTTTATTCCCACCACCATTCAAATACTGTAACAGTTTACAAAGTCATGAATTACCATTGCCAACACAGTGAACGTTTTTACTCAGTATTTTGTCTATTGTTCATAAAGCTCTTTCTTAGACAATAAATACTAAGAAGTTCCACTGGATTCCTCTTTATACCTGAGAACAGAGCTTGGTAAACAACAAACAAGCAAAAACCTATTGCTCTAAATTAGTGTTTCTCCAATTTTTAAGTATATATAAATCACCTGGGTTATTGCTGAAATGCAGCAATAACTTCAATGCATCTGGGTTCGTGCCTGAGACTTTGCTGTTCTAACAAACTCCATGCCAATGCTGCTGGTCTGTGGATCACCTGTAGAGGAGCAAGTCTCTATAATCACAATGGAATAACTAGGGAGCTTTAGAAACAGCAATCCCTGGGCACCATTGGAGACTGATTTAATTGGTCTGGTTGTACCTGGTTACTGGGAATTTTCATGCTCCCCAGGTGATTCTAATATGTAGCAAAAGTTGGGAACCACTGTAACTATAGTCACCATACTACACATTACATAACCAGGACTTACTTATAACTTATATTTTATTTAGAGAGGTATTTAAAATATATGAAAAATAAGCTAGAAGCCGAAACCAGTTTGGCTCAGTGGATAGAGCGTCAGCCTGCGGACTGAGAGGTCCAGGGTTCGATTCCGGTCAAGGGCATGTACCTGGGTTGCGGGCACATCCCCGGTGGGGGATGTGCAAGAGGCAGCTGATCGATGTTTCTCTCTCATCGATGTTTCTAACTCTCTCTATCTCTCTCCCTTCCTCTCTGTGAAAAATCAATAAAATATATTTAAAAAAAAAAGAAAAAAAAAAGAAAAATAAGCTAGAAGGCAATAACTTCAGTAGCCCAATTAGTCATTCTTTTACTAATTCCATGTAGGGGTATGTAATATATCTATGCAAATTATCCCTTTTTCTGGTTACAACGCCTGCTGATTCCTACTGAAATAGATAGTCTGGAGGCAGGGTAGAGGCGCTGAAAGAGCATAAATGTTCAAGGCAGACAGATCTGAATTCAAATTAATTGCTCTGCTCTATATTTCTAAGAAAGTCACCCAAATCCTGCTCATTGCTTTCCTTAACTTTAAAGGGAATACATTTATTGGAGATATCTTATGAATTTAAAGGAAAACTTTTGTAAAAATGCATGATACTCTTCCATATTGAAGATGCATAGATCCATTCAGTTATTTATTTATCCAACAATCATTTATTTAATATTTAATATTTTCTTTTAAATGGAGGCATTTAAAAGAAAAACAAGGCTGTGTCTTCCATAGCGCTCTCACTCGTGTGTGTGTGTGTGTGTGTGTGTGTGTGTGTGTGTGTGTGTGTAGAATAAAATACATAAATGGAATAGAGAAGGCTTTGGAGTGTGAGAATCTACTTTACAAAGAGAAATCATGAAAGTCCTTTTTAAGACGTGAATGAAAGAGAAAAGAAACACTCCTGCGAACAATCTGGGGAGAAGAAGTCCAGGGAGACATCAGAACAACCACGAACTCTGAAGCATAAGGGAGGTGGGTGTGACTCAGGGACAGAGAGAAAATGAGAGGAGACCATGGTGGTAATAAGCCTGGATGGCTAGGAAGGGCCTTTATCACTTAGGCTTAGGGTGTCAGAGAAAATGGCAAGGAGCTTGCATTTTATCCTAATTGCAAAAGAGAGACATGAGAATATCAATTAAAAATTGATTTTATTTTTATTATTAAGAAATTGTAGCCCAGCCAGCATGGCTCAGTGGTTGAGTGTTGACCTATGAACCAGGAGGTCATGGTTCCATTCTTGGTCAGGGCACATGCCTGGATTGTGAGCTCAATCCCCAGTAGGTGGCCTGTAGGAGGGAGCCGATCAATAATTCTCTCTCATAATTGATGTTTCTATCTCTCTCCTTCTCTCTTCCTCTCTGAAATCAATAAAAATATATAATTTTTTAAAAGAGAAAGAAATTGTACTGGCTGATGTGAGGAGAATCAACTATAGTGGGGAGGGGCTGAAATGGAAACACTAGTGCCAGTTGCGAGGTTATGACTTATAACCATAAAAATGAGAAATGATGGTAACTGAGAAAAGCAAAAATCCTAACTTTCAATATCTGTCTTCCATTCTGTGCTCCCTATATGTACCTCCTCCAGGTGATGAATGCCTTATTGTTCAACAGGTTGATGGGCAGTTTTAGTGATATTCCATATTACTGGTAGACTCATCTTGAAGTCATCTAAGTTTCTTCCCATGATCTACTTATGAGAAGCTACCATAAACCCAGAAACAAATGTAGTCTTTGTGACTCAGCAAGCATTAAGTGAGTGGCAATGTCCCAGAATTATTAATTAATTCCATCAACAAGTTGTAGAGCTATGTAAGCAACATATATTCATTTTAATTGCTAGTTGAATATATTTAAAATATTTTCTCTGTTTCCAATTTTTAAAACAAATTTCAGTTTTAAAAATATTGTGTGCACTGTTCATTCACTTAAAACCATTTATAAATTTGCTATTACATCTAGATACCAAACTAAATACTACAAAAAATTCAGGGACCTAAATAATATACATGATAATCTTCACAGATCTTACTGTTTACAAAGAGAATACACCCAAAATATAGACTGTCCCAACAAAATGCAGTAAGGGGCACACATAGTGCTTTGGAAATATATATAACACAAAGAAGCTTAGAGAAGGCTTCCTATAGAAGAAGGGTTCTAATTGTGAAGTAAATAAAACACATAACAAAGGAAGGACTGGAAGAAACAGAAATAAAACAGTATCCAGAATTTAAAGATATTATGGCACTGTCCATGGTTTCTAAATGCATATATATGAACCCTTAACTAGGCAAAGGGCTGATACCTAACCTAAGCCCACCTGTGTTGAAGCAGGAGGAAAGACATAAATTAATTAACTCATGTATTAATTAAACAAATATTGAGCACCTACTATACACTGGACATCAGTAACTGAAATCAGAAGTGAGCAAGAAAAAAATTCCCTAGAGCTTATCTTCCAGAAGGCAGAAGAAGGGTGAAGGCAGACAATGGACAAAAGAGTCACTTTTTCCCCCTAGTTCATTGTTTAAAGTGAGTACTGTAAAAATACAACAGATGTTCTTTGTTCCATCAACAAATTCCACCTGTGGGACACCCTACAGCTTTTTGAACAGGTCTGTCACAAAGTAAGTGATTCATAAAATCACCTGACAGAGTTAAGCGCGTGAAACACACATGACAAGGCTGTCAGGACCTCCCTGCTCACCAAATGATGAATGTCATAAGGAATAAACCTGCTTTAATTAATTCTCCCTGGAGTCTTTCTACAATCCCAAAGATCTTTTTTTTAAGGATCTTTTTTATTTCTTTGTTTGACTAGAATTAATTCTTCCTCTTGCCACCTATCTCCATGTCTCATTCCCTCCAATTTCCACACTCCACTGGAAACCAGCCTGCTAGCCATCTACTTGGTCAAAGATTGACCTGGGATTCCTTTGAGGGCTGACAATTTTTTTTTTCAAATAAGCCAGGGGTACTGTTGATCCTGGGCAATGCTTAAAAGTTTCACAAGGTCAATTTAATTTAATTTGTCAGCAGACTTTCTTGAATTATTGAGTAAGTTTAATATCAAATAAAATGATGAAGTGGTTTTTCCTTTCAATTCAGTAGTGCAATATTTCAGAATCCCAGCATCTACAATAAATGATTTTCCCACTAACAAAAGAAATATTTTACTGAGATTTAAAGAATCCCAAGTCAGAGACTCTCTAAAAAGGCATTAGAAATTAACTAGCAGTTTAAAATCCAGAAGGGAAATGTCAAAATAAATCTGAAAATTTTCAAATATAATGTAGACTTTGATACAAATAAATCTGGCTTAAAAAACCTTTAACATTCCCTACACCTTGGCCTACAGATCCAATTATCCCGCAACATTATCTGCTCAGCCATGCTGAGCTTATTCGCCAGCCCTTCAGTAAGAAATAATAAAAGGTCTGCAGGTGTATTTACACTCAGAAGGAAGAGGTATAGGTGTGAGAATTGCAATCATTTTCTGCAGAGTTATAAACAGTAAACCGTTTGTGACTAGCAGGACATCTATACATAAGTTTGGCTAGTTGAATTGTTCTGTTCTGAGTAAAAATGGGGACAACGCCCTAGCCGGTTTGGCTCAATGGATAGAGTGTCGGCCTGTGGACTGAAGGGTCCCAGGTTCAATTCCGATCAAGGACATGTACCTTGGTTGCAGGCACAACCCCAGTGGGGGTGTGCAGGAGGAAGCTGATCGATGTTTCTCTCTCATCAATGTTTCTAGCTCTCTATCCCTCTCCCTTTCTCTCTGTAAAAAAGCAATAAAACATATTTAAAAAATGGGGACAACTCTACAAAGAAAATAATGGCGATAATTTGCCACAGAGTTTTGTAATAAAAGAATAAGACTATTACATTTTGTATTCACTTCATTTGGAATTTTCATTAACTCACTTGTAAGCAATCTTGGCAGAATGCACCCTGAGGAATTAGTTCCCTACATACATGTGACTCAGAGACTACAGGAACAGACCATTCCCAACATAGATAAGGCCAGTGCAATGGACACAGGTAACAAAATGATATGAGTCTTCTACTGATGGAATACAATTAATTCTGCCCTGGTTTACTTAGGATGTCTGTGCAAATGTATAAGAGACCACATATGTGCAGTAGCTTAATGGGTAGCACACAAACTATTTCTGATTTTCTCATAGTCACCCAGAGTTTAGGAAAATACTTATGCATATAGAGTTAAGTTTATTAACCAAATGGATTAGTGTCTAAAACTATAGAATTAAAACAGGAAAATATGAGGTTTTATAAGAAAAATATAAGAATAAGGGTGATCAACCATTCCCTAAAATTTTAAGACATTAGTCTTTATGAAATGATCAAGAGACTTTAAAGTTAAGAGTTGCTAAAATAGTCTATTACTGGTGAGGCCAAAGCTAGAGTGGCTAATCAGAACATATAGAAGGGGTTTAAGGTTGATGGTGGAGACAGAGAGATAAACTAATTACATATTCTCAGCATGGTGGTCCTGGAGCTAATTCTGCAAATGCCCTCCCTACCCCACCGGCCAACTTGTCCTTTTATATCGGCTTGGTTGGCATTTGAGTCCATAAGAGAGAGTGCAAGTTTGGGGGACTCAAAGAAATTAAAACAAAATCAATAGAAATGATGTATGAATGTTATTGATGTATTAAACTGCCACAAAACTCCAAATAAAATATTTCAATTGAAAAACTGAGGTCACTCCACATTTAATTTTGAATGTTAGAAAGAATAAAAATTAAAAACAAAACCAAAAATACTTAAGTAATAAAAAAAATTGGAAAAGATCATTTTTTTGGAAGATGTTCAGGGAAACTTTCTGGAGTACAGCTATTCTTCAAGGTACTGCTGATAGAGTGCCCTGTGTTCCATTGTAACCATTAATAGGAGGCTCACAGCTTAGTATATGGGAATAATTTTCCTAGGATACACTGTTAAGCAATGTACCAATAATCAAATAAGAAATATTATCAAAGCCACTTAATTTTAATGATTTTAAGTTTCCTGATTAGTCCTTGAGATCTAAATTAGCTTTATGTGGAGGGAGAGGGGTATATTTAGATCAGAATGACAGTATCAACAACTCTAAGACCTATTTTATGCTAACAATCACATATAATTTACATCAACTAATGAATGCATAAATAAATGGAACAACAAATTGTTTCTCGCTCCCTCTCTCTAACATCAATAAATTAAAAAAATTATTTCTATATTTTATGACAAAACATTTCTAAAATATATAAAAGTCCTAATCACTAACTTTGACATAAAAATAGTATATTGTGCAAATTCTACAACTGGATGAACTTCAGAAGGTCCTAAATCCATTTAAGGCAATCCTTCAGACCCAGTAATCTCCTCTCCTTATTAAATCATTTGTTTTTTAAGAAGTGCACTTATTGAACTGCATACTCTGGTGAGTTTTAAAATTTTATAATGTATATAAATATGCCTATAAATAAGTTATATTGCATATAGGAACCCATTAAATAAATGTCAGTGCATTTGATCTTTTGATGTTCTTAATTTTTCATTTTTACTGGAAAATATAGTGTTGAATATTTTTGTGGAGAATGTTCATTTTTATGCACGGAAGTTAAAATTATGTTCATTCTATCAATCAACATTTTGTACATCACAGCAGGATTGACTATATCAATATCTATAAAAATTAGAAAAATAATTGCTAAATACATATGAAAGGACTATGTGCTAGACTATAAAAATGGTGGTAATTACACCCTTCATTAAATCCACATCCTTCCAAGGAGATGGGCAGATTCTCCACCCAAGTAGTGAAGTCTGTTTCCCCAGATTTGGAATCTGGGTTGCCATGTAACTTGGTTTGGCTAAAAAAAACAAACAAAAACAAACAAACAACAAAAAAAAAAACATTAGCAAACTTGGTCCAAGTGAAAGTGAACCTGAAAGAGTTTGTGCTCTGGGGCTCTCCCTCTTGCCACACTTTGGAACCCAGACCACCTTGTGAAGAGCTCAGCGGGCCTGCTGGGGCATGGAAGAGCCTTTGGCACACAGACAGCCTACCTCAGTGCAGTTGTGTCCAGTGGATTAGCCCTTCAGTAGTTTTGTGTAGATTGTCAGACCCACCTCATTATGGTACTGCTAAAACTGAGCAGGGTATTGCTATACTAGTAGAGGTTGGTTTCCCCTGGTAGTTCTCTATCCAGATCTTCTTTTAGTCCTGGGTCTCTGATCAGATTTTTTTTATCTTCTGTCTCAAACCAAACAGGTTACTTCCTGTTAACAAAGCTCAGATTTTGTTCCCTAGCTAATTAAAAAAAAAATAGCCTGAAAACAATAAGTTCTCGATGTTTGTTGAAGAATTCAGCAACTATTTCTATGAGTCCCTTACTCCTTCCTTCTCTAATTATTATTGCAACACTAGCAGTTGTACTAACAGGGGTTTCTTTCAAAAGCAAAAGTGCTTGGTGAAATGCTTTCTGTCCTAAGCACTGATTATAGAAAAAGCGTTTGGGCATCGCTGGGCTTGGAGATGAGTGCTTAAGGAGACCAAGTGACTTTTGTCAGGCAATGATATTTTTAGGGTCAAGAACACTTTCCCCTGTAGTAAAAACTCTTGTTTTCATGTTTTCAGCAAACATTATCCCAAAAAGTAAATTTCTCTTCCTGAGGTAGACTTTTGATTCATTGCTACCATCCATCCACCCATGTATTTGCTTATCAAAATAATACACAAAGTACTTATTTGGGAGCAGGTACATATGTGGCATGCTGTGTATACAAAGGCTGATAAGAAATAAATTCTGTCCTCAAGGATATCTTACACTCTCTGTTTCCAAAATAAAATGAGTTACACATGGACAAAAATAAATATTTCCAAGGAGCCCTGTATTGAAAAATTTACACAATTACTACATTTTAAAATTCGTATTAACTTTATAAAATATAAACAAGAAACTTTATATTAGGCTTAATACATACATATATATATATATATGGCCCGGTGCAGAAATACGTGCACTGGTGGGAGGTGTCCCTCAACCCATCCTGCACCCTTTCCAGTCTGAGACATCCCTCTCACAATCCGGGACTGCTGGCTCCCAACCACTCTCCTGCCTGCCTGCCTGATTGCCCCTAACCACTTCTATTTGCCAGCCTGATCACCCCCTAACCCAGTGGTTCTCAACCTTCCTAATGCCATGACACTTTAATACAGTTCCTCATGTTGTGGTGACCACCAACCATAAAATTATTTTCATTGCTGCTTCATAACTGTAATTTTGCTACTGTTATGAATTGTAATGTAAATATCTGATATGAAGGATGTATTTTCAGGGGTCATGACCCACAGGCCTAACCACTCCCCTGCCAGCCTGATTGATGCCTAACTGCTCCCCTACCTGCCCAGTTGCCCCCAAATGCCATTCCCTGCAGGCCTGGTCCCCCCAACTGCCCTCCCCTGCTGGCCTGGACACCCCCAACTGCCCTCCCCTGCAGGCCTGGTTCCCCCCAACTGCCCTCCCCTGCTGGATTGGTTTCCCCTAACTGCCCTCCCCTGCTGGCCTAATTGCCCACAACTGACCTCCCTGACAGCCATATTGTGGTGGCCATCTTGTGACCACATGGGGCGGCCATCTTGTGTGAGGGTATGATGGTCAATTTGCAAATTACCTCCTTATTATATAGGATGCTAGAGGCCTGATACAAGAATTCATGCATGGGTGGGGTCCCTCAGCCTGGCAGGCAATTAGGGCCTATGCAGGGGGCAGCCTGTGGGGCGGGGGGGAGGGGGGGACGGGAGCCTTGGGAGATTGGCTGTGGGAGCGCACTGACCACTAGGAGGCAGCTCCTGCATTGGGTGTCTGCTCCCTGCTGCTCAGTGTGCATCATAGTGACTGTCAACTGGTCATTCTGGTTGTTAGGTTGTAATGGTTGCTTAGGCTTTATATATATACATACTAGAGGCCCAGTGCATGAAATTCATGCACAGGTGGGGTCCCTAGGCCTGGCTGATCAGGTTCCCCACCTCCCCACCACCCTGCGTCCTTCCCTTGCCACTTGTGCGCTACCCCCTTGCAGTTCCCCACCTCCTCCTTCCCGCACTAACTGCGTGCCACCACCACACAGTTTCACACCTTCCCACCTCCCCATCTCCCCCCCTCCTTCTTCCCTCACTGCCTGCATCCACCATCACCCACCTCAGGTTCCCTGTCCCAGCCCCAGGGCCTGGCCCCAATCAGGTGATTGGGGCCTGCTGGCCGGGGGGAGGGACCAGGAGGTTGGCTGAGAGATTGGCCAGCAGGTCCCATCAGTGATTGAGGCCTGCAGGCTGGGGGCAGCTCCTGCGTTGACTGTCTGCTCCCTGGTGGTAAGTACACATAATAGCGACAGGTTATTCTAATCATTCCAGTCGTTTTGGTCGTTTCATCATAACGGTATCTTAGATGTATATATATACTAGTAGCCCTACACATGAATCCGTGCACCAGTAGCTTGCCAGTAGTTCGCTGCCACCCTCCAGTAGCCTGCTTCTGTGCCCTCCTGTAGCTTCCCCCACCCCCCATCCCCCTGACCCCCTCATAGCTTGCTGCGCTCCCCCTCCTGTAGCTCTCCACCACCCGCTTGTAGCCAGTAGCTAGCTGCTGCCCTCCTGTAGCTCTCTGCCCACTGCTCTGCCCTCCTGTATCTCCCTCCGCCCTCCCACCTCCCCCTCATAGCTTGCTGCCCTGCCCCCTTCTGTAGCTCTCCGCCACCTGCTTGTAGCTCGCTGCCCCACCCTCCTGCTGATCTGTGATCTGGTTGTTATGTGGTCGGTCATTACACTTCATAGCATTACGACCATTTGCATATTACATCTTTATTGTATAGGATATATATACTAGAGGCCCAGCACATGAAATTTGTGTGTGGGTACAGTCCCTAGGCCTGGCCTGCTATCAGGGCCATCTTCCCCAGCTTCCCGCAGCCAGCCCTGCCCCCCGCCACCACCCACCCCAGTTCCCCATTTGCCATTGAGCTATCGGACCCTGATGGCCAGGGGAAAGGACCAAGAGGTCAGCTGTTCCTGCTCGCTCACTGGTCCTGCCCCTGCCACGGGCCTCCCTCTGTGTGTGGGGTAACTGGTGGGGTGGGGGCCTTGGCCTGGCACCACCCACATCCCCTGCCACCCACCACTGGTTCCCCTTTCACCATCCAGCAATCAGAGCCTGCCAGCCAGGGAAAGGGACCAAGAGGTCGTCAGTGCACCACACAGTGACTGGTAGAGCAGTCATTCTGGTCGTTCTGCTATTAGGGTCAATTTGCATATCACCCTTTTATTATATAAGATTCCTCCCTTCCACAGGGTATATATTGTATCCAATTGTTATTCCTATTCTAATCTATTTCATCCAGAAGAATGCTTATTAAGTGCCTTTATCATTTGGAATAATAAAAGGTGGCCCTGCACACATTCAAAGTGTTTTTCTTTTAAAATACAGCTTACATTCATTGTCCTAACAGTCAGTCATAGACAAGGTGCCTATCACCACACTGCCATTGGTTTTCACTGCTCTTCTCAGAATATTCTAGCTGAGACCAATTTCTTCAATCATGGAATTAACATCTATGAGCTATAACTCTTAAGTAGAATACTACTTAAAGGGTGTTTCTTTTTAGGAGGAAGAATGTCATTATTTTGTTAATGTACATTATTATTAGTTACTAACTCTGGAAAAATAAGATCTGGTTCTTTATTATTTATTTATTTTAAAACAGGCTAATTACAGTAATGTAATTCTTCAGTTCTTATAAAAAATCTTTCTGACAGCCAAATGTATCAGCGTAGTCTAGAAAGGATACTAGTTCATTGTCAATGGAAGCAACACAAAAGCAGTCTGGCATAGAGAATTTAGAGCCAGGCAGAAGTGGAAGCAAAGCCAACTGATGCCTTTATAGGTTACATTTTTAAGCCTTTGTTTTTTTATATTTCAAAATGAGTGTAATAATATAAATTCTACAAGCTTAGAAAAAGATTAAATATAGTAGCTATGTAAAACCTACTGCACAAAATAGATAGCAAAAGGTCAACAAATGCCATGGCCTTCTCCTTTTGTAACATAATACTTATATACAGTTAATTAGAGTGTCATTACAATTATAAGAACATAACTTTGTCCATGAAGGTCCATTGGGCATAAATATCTATCTATCTATCTATCTATATATATTATACTAGAGGCCCGGTGCACAAAAATTTGTGCACTCGGGGTTGGGAGAGGAGGTCCCTCAGCCTGGCCTGTGCCCTCTCACAGTCTGGGACCCATCAGGAGATAAGGACCTGCTGGCTTAGGCCTGCTCCCAGGTGGCAGAGGGCAGGCCCAATCCCTAGGTGCAGCCCCTGGTCGGGCTCAGAGCAGGGCCAATTGGGGAGTTGGGGCACCGCCCCCTGTCATGCACAGAGCAGGGCGGATTGGGAGGTTGCGATGCCACCCTCAGTCACGCTCAGGGTAGGGCCGATTGGGGGGTTGGGGCACCGCTCCCTGTCACACTCAAGGCAGGGTCCATAGGGAGGTTGCAGCGCCACTCCTGTCATGCACAGAGCAGGGCCCATCAGGGGGGTTGGGGCTCTGTACCCTGTAACACACAGAGCAGGGCCGATCAGAGGGTTGGGGCTCCGCACCCTGTCACACTGATCCCGGTGCTGGGAGGCCTCGCTGCTCTGCTGATCCCAGGGCCAGGACGCCTCTCGGCTCCCCTGATCCCAGGGCCAGGATGCCTCTCAGCTCCCCTGATCCCTGGCCTGGAGGCCTCTCGGCTGCTGATAACCATGGCCTGTAGGCCTCTCGGCTCTGCTGATAACTGGGGCCTGGAGGCCTCTCGGCTCCGCTGATCTCTAGCCAGGAGGACTCTTGGCTGCTGATAACCTGGCTGGGAGGCCTCTCAGCTCTGCTGATCATGGGTCCGGGAGGCCTCTGGGCTCCGCTGATCACCGGGGCTGGGAGGCCTCTCGGCTCCGCTGATCGCGGGCCTCCGACTCCGCTGATCATGGGCCTGGAGCAGGCCGGGAGGCCTCTTGGCTGATCACCGGGGCGGGAGGCCTCTGGACTCCGCTGATCACCGGGCCTGGGAGGCCTCTCGGCTCTGCTGATCACCTGGGCTGGGAGGCCTCTCGACTCTGCTGATCACCTGGGCTGGGAGGCCTCTCGGCTCCGCTGATCACCTGGGCTGGGAGGCCTCTCAGCTCCGCTGATCACCTGGGCTGGGAGGCCTCTTGGCTCCGCTGATCGCGGGGCCTCCGACTCCGCTGATCACGGGGCCAGGAGCGGGCCGGGAGGCCTCTCGGCTGATCACCGGGGCCGGGAGGCCTCTCGGCTCCACTGATCGCGGGGCCTCCGACTCTGCTGATCACCGGGCCAGGAGCGGGCCGGGAGGCCTCTCGGCTGATAACCGGGGCTGGGAGGCATCTTGGCTCCGCTGATCACCTGGGCTGGGAGGCCTCTCGACTCCGCTGATCACCGGGGCTGGGAGGCCTCTCGGCTCCGCTGATCACCGGGGCTGGGAGGCCTCTCGGCTTCGCTGATCACCTGGACTCCGCTGATCACCTGGGCTGGGAGGCCTCTCGACTCTGCTGATCACCGGGGCTGGGAGGCCTCTCGGCTCCGCTGATCACCGGGGCTGGGAGGCCTCTCGGCTCCGCTGACCGCGGGGCCGGGAGGCCTCTTGGCTCCACTGATCACGGGGCCTCCCACTCCGCTGATCACGGGGCCAGGAGCGGGCCGGAGGCCTCTTGGCTGATCACCGGGGCCGGGAGGCCTCTCGGCTCCACTGATCACCTGGGCTGGGAGGCCTCTCGGCTCCGCTGATCACCTGGGCTGGGAGGCCTCTCGGCTCTGCTGATCACCTGGGCTGGGAGGCCTCTCGGCTCCGCTGATCACCTGGGCTGGGAGGCCTCTCGACTCCGCTGATCACCTGGGCCGGGAGGCCTCTCGGATCCGCTGATCACCTGGGCTGGGAGGCCTCTCGGATCCACTGATCGCGGGGCCTCTGACTCTGCTGATCGCGGAGCCGGGAGGCCTCTCGGCTCGGATGATAACCGGGGCTGGGGGGCCTCTAGGCTCTGCTGATCGCGGCCTGGGCCGACTCTCGCCTCCCTGATTGCGGGGCTGGGCTGACTCTGGCCTCCGCTGATCGCGGGGCTGGGAGGCCTCTCGACTCTGCTGATCCCAGGCCCTGAGGCCTCTCTGCCCTGCCTCTTCAGGGCTGTTTGGCTTTGCTCTGCTTGGAGCCTGAGTATGCAAATTAACCGCCATCTTTTAGCTTCTGTAATTGAAACATTGTATCTTTTGGAGTTGTTGCTTCAGGAGCTCAGAGCCCCAGCAGCTGCTGCGGGGATCCTTGACTTTCTCCATCGCTGGGGCAACCAAGCCTCCTATTCTCAGCTGCCTGGCTGCCGGCCGCCATCTTGGCTGACAGTTAATTTGCATATCTCACTGATTAGCCAATGAAAAAGGTATCGGTCGTACGCCAATTACCATTTTTCTCTTTTATTAGTATAGGATATACACAGGCATACCTCATTTTATTGTATCACTTTATTGCACTTCCCAGATACTGTGTTTTTTACATATTGTGGGTGTGTATCAACCCTGCATCAGCCAAAGTCCACGGATGCAACTTTTTAAAATAGCATTAGACAACTTTATGGCTCAGTGGCACATTTTGGTAATTCTCAGAATATTTTCAAACTTTTTCATTATTATTATATTTGATATGGGATTTGAGACCAGTGACTTTTGATGTTGCTATCACAATAATTTTGCAGGGCTACCAACTATGTCCATATAAGGCAGGAAAATTAATCAGTAAATGTATGTATTCTGACTGGCCATTTGCCCGTCCCTCTGCCCTGCCTCCCACCTTGGGCCTCCCTATTGCCTGAGATGCAGCATTAAAATTAGGCCAATTAAGTATGCAACAATGGCCTCTAAAGTGTTTAAGGGGAAGGAAGACACTCTCAATTTAAATTAAAAGCTAGAAATGATTAAGCTTAGAGAGGAAGGCATGTCAAAAGTTGAGAAAGCCAAAAGCTAGAACTTTTGATCCCAAATGGTTAACCAAGTTGTGAATGCCAAGAAAAAGTTCCTGAGGAAATTGAAAGTACTACTCCAGTGAAAACACATATGATAAGAAAGCAAAACAGCCTTATTACTGAGATGAAGAAAATGGATATGGATTAAGCCAAAGACTAATCCAGAGCAAGGCCCTAACTCTTCAATTCTATGAGGTCTATGAGAGGTAAGGAAGCTGCAGAAGAAAAGCTGAAGTACTTTGGTTCATGAGGTTTAAGGAAAGAAGCCATCTCCCCTATGTAAAAGTGCAAGTGAAAAAACAACTAGTGATATAGAAGTTGCAGCAAGTTATCCAGAAGGTCTACCTAAGATAATTAATGAAGGTAGACAAACAACAACTTCTATGTAGACAAAATTGCATCATATTGGAAGAAGATGCCATCAGGGACTTTGCTAGCTAAAGTTAAGTCAATGCCTGCTTTCAAAGCTCTAAAGTACAGGCTTGTCTCTTGTTAGGGACTAATGCAGCTGGTGACTTTACATTGAAATAAATGCTTAGTTACCATTCTGAAAATCCTAGGGGCCTTCAGAATTATGCTAAGTATACTCTGTGTGTGTGCTCTGAAAATGGGACTCTGCACATGGGACATAAAAGCCTAGATGACAGCACATCTGTTTACAACATGGTTTACTAAATACTTAAGTCCACATAAGACCTACTGCTAAAGAAATATTCCTTTCAAAATATTACTACTCATTAATAATGCACGGGGTCACCCAAGAGCTCTGATGATGTAAAATGAGGTTAATGTTGTTTTCATGCCTGCTAATACAACCTCTGTTCTGTAACTCATGGATCAAGGAGTAATATCAGCTTTTAATGCTTATTTAAGAAACTAGAGGCCCAGTGCACAAAAATTTGTGCACTCGGGGGGGGGGGTTCCCTCAGCCCAGCCTGTGCCCTCTCACAGTCTGGGACCCCTTGGGGGATGTCCACTTGCCAGCGGGAAGCAGGTCTAAGCTGCAGTTGGACATCCTTAGTGCTACTGAGGAGGCGAGAGAGGTTCCCGCCACCACCGCTGTGCTGGCAGCCATCATCCTGGCTTCTGGCTGAGCAGAGCTCCCCATGTGTGAGCACACTGACCACCAGGAGGCAGCTCCTGCATTGAGCGTCTGCCCCCTGGTGGTCAGTGTGTATCATAGTGACCAGTCATTCCAGTAGTTCTGCTGTTAGGGTCAATTTGCATATTACCCATTTATTATATAGGATAGAGGCCTGGTGCACAGGTGGAGGCCAGCTGGTTTGGCCTGCAGGGTGTCCCAGATCAGGGTGGAGGTCCTGTTGGGGTGCCTGGCCAGCCTGGGTGAGGGGCTGATGGCTGTTTGCAGGCTGGCTAAGCCCCCCAGTGGGGACCCTCACCCCATGGGGGTGTGACCAGCCTGGGTGAGGGGCTGAAGGTTGTTTTCAGGCTGGCCACGCACCCCCCCGGCAACCCAAGCTCCCAGCCTCTCCTTTTTTTCTGGGATTTATTTATCTTCTATAATTGAAACTTTGTAGCCTTGAGCGGAGACCAGGGCCAGCCAGGACAGGTAGGAAGCTTGGTTTGCTCCATCACCAGGGGCAACCCAAGCCTCCTGTTCACTCCAGCTCCATGGCCGCTGCCATCTTAGTTGGGTTAATTTGCATACTCGCTCCTGATTGGTTGGTGGGCATGGCTTGTGAGTGTAGCGGAGTGTTGGAGTGATGGAGTGATGGTTAATTTGCATCTTTCTCTTTTATTAGTGTAGATATCCTATATAATAAAAGGCTAATATGCAAATCGACCAAATGGTAGAATGACCAGTTGCTATGACGTGCATTGGCCACCAGGAGGCAGACGCTCAATGCAGGAGATGTCCCCTGGGGAGCACCACTCAGCCAGAAGCTGGGCTTATTGTTGGCAAGCACAGTGGTGGTGGTGGGAACCTCTCCTGCCTCCGCAGCAGTGCTAAGAATTTCTAAATGCCGGCTTAGGCCCACTCCTCAAGAGGAGCAGGCCTACGACAGTAGTTGGACATCCCCCAAGGGCTCCCAGAATGCAGGCTGGGCTGAGGGACCCCCCTGAGTGCATGAATTTCATGCATTGAGCCTCTAGTATTTTATAAGGTTACAGCTGCTACAGATAGTGATTCTTCTGATGGATCTGGGCAAAGTAAATTAAAAACTTCTGCAAATAGCTCACCATTCTAGATGCCATGATGAACATTTGTGATTTAAGAAAAGAGGTCAAATATCAACATTAACAATGGTTTACAAGAAGTTGATTTCAATTCTCACGTATGGCTTTAAGGGGTACAAGACTTCAGTGGATGAAGTAACTGCAGATATGAAAATAGCAAGAGAACTATAAATAGTGGTAGAGCCTGAAAATGTGACTGAATTGCTACAATCTTATGATAAATTTCTTATTGATGAGTAAAGGTTTATGGATGTGTGAAAAAAAAAAGTGGTTTCTTGAGATAAAACTATTCCTCTTGAAGATGCTGTGAAGACTGCGAAAATGACAATAGTGTTTGAAATATTATAAAAATGTGTTTGATAAGGCAACAGCAATGTTTGACTCCATTTTTAATGAAGCTCTAATGTGAGTAAAATGTTATCAAACATCATTGCAATCTACAGAAAAATCATCCAGGAAAGAAAAAGTTGAATGATGCAGAAAACGTTACTGTAGTCTTTAAGAAATTGCTACAGCCACCCTGACAAAAAGATAATGACTGACTGAAGACTTAGATGATGGTGAGGATTTTCAGCAATAAAACATTTTTAAAATAAGGTATGTACAATGTTTTTTAGACATAATGCTATTTCATACTTTATAAACTACAGAGTAGTGTAAACATAACTTTAACAAGCACTGAGAAACTAAAAATATCATGTGACTAGTATTATTTCAATATTTGTGGTGGTCTGAAACTAAATCTGCAATATCTCCAAGGTATGCCTTAAGGTCAAGCATTTTTTTTCTTTACATATGGCTCTTTATTCTCTTAAAAATGTTTCTAATAGTTAATTCATAATTGTCTTTATATAGCTTTAATTTATACAAAGGTACAATACTGTACATTGCTTTAGGTTTGCTTTCCTGCTTCTTTATGGCTTCACTGGAAACAGAATAAAAAATATGCTTTGAAACTTTATAGTGATGTATAAGAAGGAAAGAAAGT
Organism: Myotis daubentonii; assembly: GCF_963259705.1. Lineage (NCBI taxonomy): Eukaryota > Metazoa > Chordata > Mammalia > Chiroptera > Vespertilionidae > Myotis > Myotis daubentonii. The sequence goes on along the minus strand of NC_081842.1, from coordinate 97,500,465 downwards.
AAATAATTGAGTCAGTCCACATGCTTTTCTATTATTTCTAAATAAAATGAGATATTTGGTTGTATTCACCCTTTTTAGGGTTTATCATAAACTAACTTTATGGAAAAATTTCTAATCTAACTTTTTCATCCATTCCTCCAGAAATGAAATTGTACATTTTAGTATGATGTAGATGTGATTCACATCTTTAATCCTTGAAAATATTAAAATTTTTCGAATAAAAGATTCTAAAATCTATTTATTTTAGAAAGAAAGACATAAATTGCTATTTAAGATGTGTTAGTGAAAAATATGACTAACTGACTTTCAAACAACTGATACAAGCCTTCTATTCATCAATTTCTGGCCACTTTATGGCTTTAGTAATAAATCACACAATTTTACAATCCATCTTCTAATTTGGCATTCTCCCAACATTTACTTCTAAAACATGGTTACCGAAGATATTTTCAAAACAAATACCATTTCAATCATCTGTTTATATAATATACACTTATGCTTTTAGCTCAATTTCTACTTCAGTTTTCCTCTCTTGCTGTCACTTTCCATTTATGGGCCTCTAGTTTTTAATATGTAATGTTTTGGTATTTTATACCTACTATTTTTACTTTATTTGCATGTTTTAGAACCACAAAGATCAGAGATAGCTTAAAATATTCATTTCAATAAACACACATTTGTTGCAGTGATAGCTTATATTTGTAAAAGATATGGTTGATGATTATATAGAATCCTAGTATAAATTATGTAATTTCTAATTTATGTATTAGTTTAATATTATTTTCTTTATGCAAATAAGTATTTCAGTCCATCATTTATAGTCTCCTAAATAAGGAAGTTGTGCTTAAATCATTATTTAATTTTTGTTATATATTCAATATAATTTTCTTTATTTTAGTCCATAAATTGCACTCTCCTAAGTAGGAAATATAAACTCATTTTTATTCTATAGATTGGGTTTATGTGTAATATAGTATGTTTCTCTTGCATATGAATTTCTAGATGTCAATGTCTGATTAGAGAAAATGTGAACTAGAAACAAAATGTGCTCAAAGAAATTTAGAGAATTTAGTTCTTTATTTTTATTTTATTAAGGAAATATGTTTATCTGGACTTATATAGGATATTGGGACTTCTACAAGGAATATAGAAATGGAGATAAAGGGATTCTGTTATGTTGTTTGTATATGTGTATATATGCACATATAAATTTTAAAAACGTCTATATTGACGAGTAGAGAGAAATTACAACATATCCTTACAGAGAACACTTTATGATTTGTCTATTTGTAAACATTACACTTCTAAGAAAAGCAAAAATATGTAACACAAGTAAGAAACTGAGAAAACATATTTCAGAAAGCTAAAACTGAAAAGAAAGTACAAATTGATGGTACATATATTATGACACAAAGATGAGGCCAAGTTTGTACTGTCTAACAAGGAGAATCATAGAATTAGAAATCATATGATTTTCTTCATTGCCACAGATGGAAGAGTGCACTTATTTACCATCACCTCACAACCCAAAAGACATCCAAGTAAAACTGAGAGTAATAAAAACAACTAAATGTCAGATGAAGCTAATATCAGAGAAATGTCCAAGATCAATGAACAGTTTGCTTCAGGAAAATAAAATTCTACCAGTTAGAAGCAAATAATGGGACAGCAACTGGAAGACAATAAATGATCAAGTAACATCACTACAAAGAAAAATAGTCAGAAAAACAGATGAAATCATGTGAAATTATCAATTAAGTACAAATATGTGCCGGGGTCCAACCCCAGCAGGTCCAGGGGTTCCCAAAGGTGTGGATGGATTCGGCGAAGAAGGAATGACACGGAGACAGCGTTCAGTTGATCAGCAGCCTATCCAGGATCTCTAGCCAGGATCTCCAGCCAAGTTCTGGTCTGGATCTCCAGCGAAGTTCTGGTTAGGATCTCCAGTCAGGTTCTGTAGCCATGTTCCCTCGCTAGGTTCTCCAGCCAGGTTCTGTCTGAGATCTCCAGCCAGGTTCGGTCACCAGGTTCTAGTCAGGTTCTCTTGCCAATTTCTGTAGTCAGGTTCAGTCCAGGATCTTTTGCCATGTTCTCTCCAGCGAAGTCCTTCTGTCTCTAGAGAACGTTCTGTGTAGGTTCTGTGCCTAGGTTCTGTCTCTCTTGGTCCTGTCTTCTAAGTCCTGTCTCCTAAGTTCTGTGTCCTAAGTTCTGTGTCCTAAGTTCTGTCTCTTTCTGTCTTGTTACAACTGTATTTATACCAGTTGATTCAATCCTATCAATCTCTATTACAAAGGTTAGGGCGTTTCTTATCTCCATTCCAGGGAGTAAAATTATGTAGCTTAAGCATGATTGTTTGTAGTTAAAGTGATTAATTACCCGCCTGGCACTTAGTTAAGGGGTTTTATTCCCTCCCTAACTTCAGGGGAAAATCCCTACCTGGGGATTCAACCTTTCTCGGAGAGGTGACCTTGGTTAAAACACAGCGCCAAGAAGGTGAGCAAACATATTAAGAACCGTATGCCATATATGCCAGGTCCCTTGAAACAGCAAGGATGGACCGGCTCCCGGCAAATATGAATCAGTAAATTATTGTTAATGTGTTTAGAAAATCTCTCCTCATATTTTCCTAAACTTTATTACATGGATTGTGAATGCTCATAAAATATATAGCTGTTTAAAAGCCATACAAACTACAGTAAGACCTTATGTAATGTCTTTGGTAGGTTCTCTAACATTAAACAAAACAACATATCACAAAACAAATTTTACAATAGGCTGTTTGACATAAGCGAGAGTTATGTTTCTACAGAATCTCATCAATGTTATAACAAAACAATTTTGAATGAAATGAAGTTATTTGAGGACCTGTTGTATTCTATTTCAGATTTTGTTAGATTCAAGCATATCAGTACTTTCAATTTTGAAAAATAATATTATGAGTTTAATATGTATATTTTCACATATAAATTATTTCAAATAAACAAATATTCGTAAAAATGTATTTTTGTTAAATTTATTTGGGTGACATTGGTCAACAAGAACATACAGGTTTCAGGTGTGTGTTTTTATGTTATAAGAGCTGTATATTGCACCATGTGCTCACAACCCAAAGTCAGATCTTCTCCTGTCACCATATATTAGGACACCATTTATGTATATAAATTATTTCAAATAAACAAATAGTGGTAGAAACTTAAATAGATCTTCAAATTACGTTAAAATGATTTCAAGAAACAATTCGTTTTCTGATAGTGAGTTGTGTGTTTATCAAAACGATAATTTGAGTATTCACATTCAAAGGTTATGAAGCAGTAGTGAATAAAAAAGAAATGCAATATCTTACAAATATTTAAAAAATAAATCTTATATAACAAAAACATAATTTTATTATCTGTATAGATGGTAGAGATTGAGTATAGATATTTGTAGTCTTTGCATGTGGAAGTATATTATTAGTATGGATTTGCATGCATGTTTAAATATGTTGTTTAAAAATAATTGGTTTTATCTCAAAGTTTTAGTTTGAAATAATACATGTGTTACCAAATGGCAGAGCCTTACTTTTTTTTTTTTTTTTTTTAGGTCTTTTCTGCTTTCTGAAATTATCTGCATTTTCTAAGTGTTACAGCTGCTGTAATACCCACGTATTATAAAACTATTTGTGTACCATACAAAAATTATATGACTGAAACAATTAATTCATTTTGCCATATACTTAATTGTTCTAGAGTACAACAGATAAATGATTTTTCAAATGAGTTTTCATATGTAGGTGTGTGGTACAAACATGTTGAGCAACAGCTTGGGGATATTTCCTCCTTTTGCTAGGAAACACTGGCTGACAGTAGAAAACAAGTGTGGGACTGGTTTTATTCTTCATGCATAAGAGGAACAGTAAATAAAATATTTCTGAGCCCAAAGCAGTGTGTTAGTTTTATAATTTCCATCACATGAAAACTTACTTGTGCTGTTAAATCTAAATACTTTAATATTTTCTTTGAATTTATTCAATATCTTATACCTGAGGACACAAGGAGAAACTGAGTTGGTCATTAATTCTCTGTAGTTAAATACAAATTTTATAGATTGTTCATTATTTATATTGCCTTTAATCCTCAGGTAAATGGGAATTGAGTTATTATATAATTTCAGTATTATAATTCACTATTAATTTCAAAGATGTTTGCACATTAATATAATTCTGTATCTCTGTAACCTAAATGTAAGATATTCAATTTGTTATCTACTAGAAACACAAAATTTCATGTTTTTTAATATCATCAAAATGAAAGTTATTAGTAAATTCCAATAGCAAAAATATCGCATGCATGTTTGATAATTTAGCTAAGTGCTATTATGTAAATATATTATAAATTATATGTATAAGAGCAAAATACTGTATATATGATCTATGGTAGAATAGAAAAACTAAAGATATACAAGGACACAAATTATGGCCCATTGAACAAAGTATATATCTACAGTATCCTGAGGTCTGTATATGGGTGATCATATACTCTTAAATGAAGAATAAAAATCATTCCTCTATCACTAGGGAAGAGAGACATTTGTTGTTGTTTTTTTAATATTTAAGGACAGCAGTCACACCTCAATTAACTTGTAAATTTGTCTAAAATAATATAAACAAGAACTTACAAAGCATTAAAAATTTGATTATTTAGATAAGAAAATTCAACAATTTTTCTTAGTCATAGAATAATTAATGAGTGGTCACAGTATTAGATACTACTATATTTCCCTCAGAAGAAAGATGTGCAAGCTTACTATTAAAACAAGCTGGAATACCACATGTCCTTGAATACACTCAATAACACATGAAACCAGGCATCTATTCAAACAGAATTTAAGTATTCAATGTGTGCCAGGTACTACCATATGTGCAGAGGTAGCAAATTTAAATAATATAGAACTCCAATTATTCAGTATTAGTTTAAAAAGAAAAAACAAACCAATACATTGCTACTTGATATACCTCTTATTATTGTTTTAGAAACAAGTCATTGTACAACCAAAAAGGAGAAAGCTGCAATTTCTGTCTGGTGGATTCCAAAAATATTTCATATGTGTATGCCACATAGAAAATATCAGTTTATCAGGCAAAGAAGAGAGAGGAAGAGTATTTAGTCATTTTACTAAGAAAGAAAAATTTGGGAACTGACATAGCTATGAAAAGTCCCTGCATACATCTTTGCACATATCCATTCAACACACATCTTTTGAATAACTCCTGTTTGCAAAGCACTCTGCTAGCAATGGGAAAAACACTGAAACACAGATGCCCATCCCCCTGTCCAGTGCTGACAATCTAATAGGAAAGACAGGTATCAGATAATTCTGATAAATCTTTTCTTTTTTTAAAAAGAAAAGCATAGGTGCCATGGGAGCATAGCAAAGGCTTTACGATTCAGTGTATTTCAGTCAAGGGAATAGAAATTAGGTAAGGGAGAGAGGTGTGTCCAGGTGGTAAAAAGTCTCATAAATTACGTTAAGTTGCTTGGACTGTATTCTGCAGGCAATGGAAAGGTGCTTGTAATAATAATTTTAAAAAAAAGTGACACAGCTGATTGGTATATTAGAAAAGTAACACTGACAGCAGTAAACAAGGAAAAATAAATCAAGGAGAGACTAAAAATTATGGAAAACAGAAAGGGCGCCTACTACAAAATTCCACATGAGAGACGAGGAGAGCCTGACGAGGAAAGGAGCTGGTTTACAGAGGTGATGAAGAGGAGAGGGAATATTGGAAAGACATTTCTGAGATATAATTTAAATATTAGAGTCTCTCAAATATAAAGAGAGAGAGAAATTCCAAATTGAGAGGCTGCTCCACAGGTTTCACTTAAATAACCTGAGCAGTATGTGGTGCGGGGGAAGACAACTAATAATATTCAGGGCCTAGAAAGCAACTCTTTAAGTGATGATCAAACAACGAAGCATTTATTTTGGAACATGAGAATCCCTATGGTGGGTGTGAATGAGAACAAACAAAAGAAGAAATAAACCCTAGATAATATGTGTGTAAAGTTGAGGAGTGGTGTATTTGCTAGAGAAATATACTCGGGTATCATCAAAATATTTACTATAGAGCAGTAGTTCTCATCTTTGCTGCTAAGTAGAATCATCTAAAACAATTAAAAAGTATTCATCAAAGCCTGTTCACATCACCACATATTATGCCTTAAGTGATTTGGTGTGCAGGCTGACACAGGGATAAAACAAAACAAAACATGTGATTTTAATATGCAGCCAAGATAAGAACATTTACCATCATATTTGCATGAGGTCTTTTAATGGTAGGAGCCTAGATTCTGAAATCAAACAGAACAGTGTTTGAATGGAAGCTATGCCAGTTAGCCATGAAACCTTGCACATGAAGGCTACAAATTCTTTATTGGCAAGACAGTGTCTACTCACTGATTTGTAGGGTTGTGTGCAATAACAACAACACCAACAACAGAAGTATAAATGTATTTCTATAAATGAGTATCTATAAATATTATCCTATCTAATAAAATGGTAATATGCAAATTAACCATCACTCCATCACAAAGGTGGTGGTGCCCATAGCCACAAGATGGTGGTGCCCAATCCTCTCAGCCCCGCAGGAGTCCTCCAGTCCCACCCTGGCCTCAGAGGCAATGGGCAAGGACAGGTGTGGTATGGGGGTGCTACATCCAGTCTGGGCACCACAGTGGGGTGCAGTGTGCAGATGGAGTGCCCAGCCCATGTAGGGGCACCGAGGGTGAGGAATGGAGAGCCCCTATTTGGGGAACGGAGGTGCAAAGAGGAGCAGCACAGCCGCACACAGCTTGCCCGCCTCCTCTGGAAGAATTCCAAGGAGAGAGAGGCAGGGAACGGCAGGCTTCAGCTGCACCTGCCACCTGTGGGAGGTGCCGCTTTCACTCACTTGCTCATGCACCGCAGGCTCGTTCCTTCCGGGATGCCGATTGGTGGCACCGACGGTGCACGGCCATCAGTTCCGGGTTATAGGGCTGCCGCATCCTACCCCAGGACAGGTGGGACAATTTGCGTAGGAAACTAGGGTGGCATCCCTTAAAAGGCCCGACTCCCTGAAAACTATACTTGCCCAAAAAGGATAAGCTCTTTGCTATTGCACTGATCCATCACTTTTAAGCATCATTCACATATTAGACACTTTATCCCTATCGTTAGAGCGTTATAAAATAGACGTGTGCTTTTTTTTAAACTTTATTTTCCAGATAAGGAGAGGTAGACTCAGGATCTGAATCCACAATTGTCTGGGTGGAAAGCTTCTGTTCAGTTCTGAAAGCTGGGCGTGTGGTAGTGGACGAGCATCTCAAAAATACTAGATGGTGAAAGAAGGAGCTGGAAATGAGACAAAATGGTATGTGTGCATCTTCAAAGGAAAGTGGATGCCGCTCCAGTCTAGGCACTTCTAGGAGACCTTGACAATTATCGGCAAGCTGCCATTCTGAAACAAGCAAAGGTGAAGAAGGAGCACAGATAATGCAGAATGGAAACTGCAGTTTGGACAGGTCAAGGACTTTGACCTAGCAATGTAATGCCATCAGAGTTGGGACGTTCTAGAATTCTCAGAACTTTGCAATTGATTTCTATTGTTTGCTTCAAGAAATTTCAAGCAAATGCCCTGAGATTTTATATATCTATAATAATAAAAGTATAATATGCTAATTAGACCAGACATCCTTCCAGATGAAGCCAGGGCTACGAGAGGAGCCCCTCCCAGGTGCCAGAGGGAAGCCGGTGTTGGCAGCGGGGGAAGGACGACCTACTCTTGCACAATAGGCCTTACTTGCCAGCCTGATACATATGTACATTTGAATGTGTATATTATCTATACTAATAAAAACCTTGGGGGTTTCAGGCCAGCAGGAGAAGGAAGATGGGGGCCATTAGGCCAAGAAGGGAGCAGTAAGGAATCAATCAGGCTGGCAGGGGAAAAGATAGGGGGCGATCAGGCTGGCAGGCAGAAGCGGTTAGGGGCCATCAGGCAGGCAGGCAGGTGGGTGGTTAGGAGCCAGCGGTCCCAGATTGTGAGAGGGATGTTCCAGATTGGAGAGGGTGCAGGCTGGGCTGAGGGACCGCCCCCATGCGTGAATTTTGTGCACCAGGCCACTAGTCATTTATAAATATCATCAGTTATTATTATTAATACCACATCATCTTATTCTTCATTAAATAAATGTTGAAATTAGAGGAGTCAAGGAGATCACAAAGGAAAAATACTCAAAATATGAAGAGGAACACTCTATGGACAGAATCTGGGGAATACATAACATTTAAAAGACTGGTAGATGAGAAGAAGACATCAAATGAGAAAGTAGAAAGCTCAAATGTTTGGGAGAGATCTAGAGAGTAATGGTGTCTTAGAATTTATTAGATAAATTTCAAATGTCACAAATGTTTGAAGTAGGATGAAGTCCGAATCATGGCTATTGATTAACAAATTCTAAATCTATAGGATCTAAATTTGATCATATTAGTGTTATATGAATATACCAATGTAAAAAAAAAGTATAATTTTAATTTTTAATGGGGGGGGGGTAGTGATCATTCAAGTGGATACTTGAGGAGAAAGGACTGTGGAAACTTTGAAGAATTTTTTTCCTAAAGTAGAAATAATTTTAAAAATAAGGAAAGGAGCCAGTTAATGAAAAGTTTGAAGATATTTATATAAAAGAGGAAAATTGATGAGCTATAGCTGCAATGAGAATGGTCATCTCAGAATACAAGAAATAGTGACTTTTGTGAGACAGGAGTGTGTAGAAGGCGTTACTCACCATTCTAGAAGTGGAGAGGGAAACAGAGAGAGAGTCCCACTGGTGCTGTGGGGTCAGAGGCATTCTACACTGTACTATACTGAATTCCTGGAGGATGGAGATCACTTACATTCACTTTCATGCTTTCATTGTCTAGCACTCCCTTATAGAGAGATTGGTATTTAATACATATGTGATGAAGTGAACTGAGAATTATTCAAGTCAGAAACTATTCTCATTCTGGGAGAGTAAGCAATAGAATGTCACAGTAAATCAAGGAAAAGTTATAGGAACTGAAGATCCTGTGAACACAGGAGCATCTCAGTGGCACACCACTCCATGTCTTCTTTATGTTCTCTTACATTCTTCCTCCTTCCAGGAAGAGTAAAGAAAATTAATAGAGAATAAATGAAAATGAAAGACAAAAAGATGAAATAAAGGTGGGGATCTAATGTATAGCATCCTATATACTAAAACCCTAATTTGCAAATTGACCGAATGGTGGCGTGACCGATCTCTATGACGTGCACTGACCACCAGGGGGCAGACACTCAATGCAGGAGCTGCCCCCTGGTGGTCAGTACACTCCCACAGGGGAGCGCCACTTAGCCAGAAGCCGGCTCACAGCTGGTGAGCGCAGCAGCAGTGGTGAGAGCCTCTCCCGCCTCAGCAGCAGTGCTAAAGATCTCCAAATGCCGGCTTAGGCCTGCTTGAGGGCTCCCAGACTACGAGAGGGCACAGGCTGGGCTGAGGGACACCCCGAGTGCACAAATCTCGTGCACTGAGCCTCTAGTCATGATTATAATTAATGATACAAAATTATATGCTTGAAATTAATGCTATGGTTATAACCATTCTGCACTATATAAATGCTTCAAAACAACACTTTGTACACCTTAAACTTACACAATGTTATTGATATGTCAGTAATAGCTCAATAAAAATAAATAAGTTTATTTATTTATGTTACTGTGAAACATTTCATAATTTTACCATTTTATAAATTATTTCTTTACCAAAAAATTATGTTTTGAATTATACAGGGTTGATAGCTTTGAGATATTTTCATTAAAAAATAAATAAAACATAAATAAATAAAATAAATAAGTAAGTAAGTAAGTAAATAAATAAATAAATGAATAAATAAATAAATAAAGTGCCTGGATTGCAGATGATAGGCAAAGCTGCACAGTTTTCTGTAAAGAAAAAAAAAAACGGAAAAGAAAACAAAAACACACACACATTCTTTTGCTATTCTAACAGTTGCAACTAAGGTAAAGAATATTTTTGCTACTATATTAGATATAGCTATAGCTCCAGAAAAAAGTAAAAATAAGCAAATTATTTCATAATATTTTCTCCTACCTCTGCCCAAGTTCTCATTCCCTCATACCATTTCAATAATAGTTTTTCATACCTCCAAATAATTTCACAATGCTCAGAATGAAAATGATTAATTTGTCTAGTTGAAATATTTTTAATAAACTAATAAAATTAGGGTCTTCTTTCCACACTCTTAAGCTTATTACACTGACTTTAATTCAATGGAAAAACTCCTGCCACCAGCAACATCATGTGAAAGAGAATGACCAAGACAACCCAATGTATTATCCTGCTGGAAAACAACAACAATTCACAGCTCATACCTTTTGCATCGTACAGGAACAGCCTTATCTTTGTGTAATGTACAAAGAGCAGTACATTTTGGGGCACTTTTTAAATTTGATAGATTATCATCCATGAAAAGTTACCCATAAAATATCAAATTGTACCTACCTAGAAAATGTAATGGTAATGGAATAGGAGGATGGATTAAAGCAATATTGTATCAGAAGTTAAATCATTACAACTACGGAATGAAAAAGGAAAGGAGAGGATGGGATTTTTGCTTATTTATTTCCAGCACCAAGAGAAATAAGTGTTCTCACCATCACCACAACAAAACCCTTCCTTGTACACATCCTGCCACCCAAAGAGTCAGCAAAGCAGCAGATGTTTCTTAATCTGCAATTCATCATATCCACATACATTCTTGTCACTGGAGTAATCCTATTTGATCATATTATTCTTTGATCTGGCAGTTTGCATGTGCGGGTGGCTAAGGCCTTTACCTTATCAGCCACTCTGTAACAGCCCCAACATGAAGTCCCCCTGGGATTTCACATCTACTTCACTGTATCCAGTCATGCAGTCATTTCATTCCAGCATACCTCACCAGTTGTGTATCCAGAAGCAAGATACTCGCCAATGTTTTGTTTTCTTTTCCTCTACTAAATGTGCTTGTTTAGCAGAGTATACCCCATAGATCACATGCTTTGTATGTGTGTTCATTTCCCATAAATTGTCTTTTGGCTTATTGCCCTTTTCTTAATATTGATAGGCAGAGAGGCTATTATATGATGCTATGTTTAAAATTAACATTTTAAGAGCATTGAGTGGCCACATTAGAAAAATAAGTAGTTTTTCTCAGAGATGTGCATGACCCATCAAAAAAAGACTTAATAAATGTTTGTCAAAGTACTTTTTAATGTGGCAAAATGCATAATATTTATCATTTAATCTATTTAAAGTATATAATTCAATGGGATTAAGTACATTCACATTGTTAAGCAGATATCACTACTATACCTTTCCAGAACGTTTTCATCATCCCAAACTGAAAATCAATACTCATTAAACAATAACTCCCTTTCTCCCATAACCACCATTCTACTTATTGTCTATGAATTTCACTACCCTAGGTACCTCATGTAAGTGGAATCATTCAGTTTGTCTTTTTGTTTGATTTATGTCACTAAATATAATGTTTTCAAGGTTCATCTGTGTTGTTGCACATATCAGAATTTCATTTCATTTATAGATATAGTAGAGGCCCGGTGCACAAAAATTTGTGCACTCAGCGGGGAGGGGGGTCCCTCAGCCTGGCCTGTGCCCTCTCGCAGTCTGGGACCCCTCGGGATATAAGGAACTGCTGGCTTAGGCCTGCTCCCAGCTGGCAGAGGGCAGGCCCAATACCTAGATGCAGCCCCTGGTCAGGCTCAGAGCAGGGCGGATTGGGGAGTTGGGGCGACGCCCCCTGTCATGAACAGAGCAGGGCGGATTGGGGAGTTGGGGCGACGCCCCCTGTCATGAACAGAGCAGGGCGGATTGGGAGGTAGTGATGTCACCCTCAGTCACGCTCAGGGTAGGGCTGATTGGGGGGTTGGGGCACTGCCCCCTGTCACACTCAAGGCAGGGTCGATGGAGAGGTTGCGGCGCCACCCACTGTCACGCACAGAGCAGGGCCCATCAGGAGGGTTGGGGCTCCATACTCTGATGCACAGAGCAGGGTCAATCAGGGGGTTGGGGAGCTCTCCCCTGTCACTCACAGAGTAGGGCCGATAGGGGAGTTGGGGCACCGCCCCCTGTCACACAGAGCAGGACAGATCAGGGGGTTGGGGCACTGCCCTCTATCACCCACAGAGCAGGGCCGATCAAGGGGTTGAGGTGCCTTCCCCTGTCCCAAACAGAGCAGGGCAGATAGGCAGGTTGGGGCCCCGCCCCCTGTCACACACAGAGCCGCAGGGCAATCAGGGGGTTTGGACGCTGCCCCCTGTCATGCTGATCCCGGTGCCGGAGGCCTCACGGCTCTGCTGATCCTGGTGCTGGGAGGCATATGATCCTTTTACTATATAGGATAGAGGCCTGGTGCATTGGTGGGGGCCAGCTGGTTTGCCCTGAAGGGTGTCCTGGATCAGGGTGGGGGTCCCCACTGGGGTGCCTGGCCAGTCTGGGTGAGGGGCTGAGGGCTGTTTTCAGGCTGGTGGGTGACTGAAGCTCCCAACTGCTCCTTTTTTCTTTTCTTTTTTTTGATTTGGGCCAGCTTTAGCTCTGACTCCAGCTCTGAGGCCTCTGCTGCTAAAAGCAGGTATCTGGTTTGTTTGGGTTCTATAATCGAAACACTGTATCAACTCCAACTCTGAGATCCCGGCTGGCTGAAAGCAGGTTTCTGGAGTTTTGTTTAGCTTCTATATTTGTAACTATGTTTCAAACTGCAAGCTCAGAGGCGGGCAGCAGCTGGCGGATAATGTTGGTTTCCTCCGTCACTGAAGCAAGCAAACCTCATGTTAGCTTCAAGCTGCCTGGCTGCCGGCCGCCATCTTGGCTGGCAGTTAATTTGCATATTGCCCTGATTAGCTAATGGGAAAGGTAGTGGACTTACGCTAATTACCATGTTTCTCTTTTATTAGATTGGATATCACATTTTTTATCTATTATCCATTGATGGGAATTTTGGTTGTTTCAACTTGTTGACAATTGTGAATAATTCTATGGAGATGAGACTAAAAGTATCTATTCTAATTGCTGCTTTCAATTCTTTTTTTATCTAAACCTATGGGTGGAATTTCTGGATCATAAGGTAATTCTGTTTAGTTTTTTGAGAAACCACCATACTATTTTCATTTTCATTCTCATCATGGAACAACAGTTCCAATTTTTTCACACCATTTTTGACACTAAGTATTTTCTCTCTCTTTTTTTTTTTTGTAATACTCATTTCTAATGGGTGTTAATATAAAATTAAATTTGATATTTGGGAAGAGTAAGTAATTTATGTCCTTATGTGAAGGAATCCAAATCTTAAGGAATGGAATTGCTACCACTGATTCAATCCTATTTCTTTTATGCCTTTATCTTAAAAGGTGATGTTTACTCTATTGCCAGCTCAGATAAATAAGTTGGGTTAAATATCTAAGGAATTTACCAAAAATAAACTTTAACTCTCTCTCTTTGGCTTCCTTGGTGCTTCAAATTATCATTATCTCCTTGTTCAGATTGAGATTAACTGTTTCTTTCCATGAAATGCTAAAATCTGTAAAGTTGTCAATTATGTTCATCACTATGACTATCAGTATAATCCAATTCAGTAGCAGCTGTCCTTTGAAAATCAGATGTTATCAATATCTCATTTTTTCATTCCTTCTAAATTTTACTGTGAGTTTATTCTTCCCAACTCTGTTCAATAGAAGTTTTGGTGATAATGGAAGCTTTCTACACCTGCACCACCCAGTATATTAGCCACAAAATACATATGGCTATTGACTGCATGAAAGGAGACCATTTAAACTGAAAATTAAAGGTTGCAGATCCAAGATGGTGGTGAAGTAAGTGGAAGTTATACTCATTTCCTCCCAGAATCAAACTGAAATTACAATTAAAATATAGAACAATCAACCTAAATAACCAACTGAAGACTAGCTTAACAGAAGTCTTCTAACCAAGGACTTACAGAAAAGCTACATAGGAAGGTCAGAAACATGAAAAGGGCTGGCCCTGCAGTCATTTATGACAGCTGCTGAGAATATGGAGGGATATCTCAGCTGTCTTAACCCAACACCAGCTCCCCAGCCAGAGCTCCAGAGCTGGGAAGAGGTGCCCACATAACATCTGGCTTTGAAAATCAGGGAGGATTCTGACTGCCAAAGAGAAATGGAATCTGCCAGAAACCCAGACACCCTCTTAAAGGACCAACACACAAAATCATGCTTGAACCCGCTCACCCTGGACTACATTAGATACCCAGTGGTATCTAGCTTCAGACCTCAGAGCAGGATCCAATTAGCTCTACAAGTGGCACATCCAAAGGGAGATCTCAGCAGGCACCAGACCGTATTGAGGCAAATTCCAGTTCATATGGTCAGCACCAGCAAAGCACCTCATAACCTGGTTGAGATTGATCCTGTCAGTCAGGCTGAGGATCAAACCTATGCACAGTTGAGTCAACAACAATAAAGACTCAATTACAATAGGAGGGCTCACATAACCAACAAAAGGGACATTCCTGGAGCACCCAGCTCCGGTGATCAAGGAGACAGCACCACTGGGTTCCCAGGGACACCTACTATATAAGCTATCCTTCCAAGATGGGAAACATAGTAGATTTACTTAATAAACAGAGATCAAGCTATATTAAAAAGCCACTGTTCTCAAAACTGCCTGGTACTGGCACAAAAACAGACATATAGACCAATAAAATAGAATAGAGAACCCAGAAATTGACCCAAACCAGTAAATTCAATTAATATTTGACTAAGGAGGAAAGAACATACAATGGAGTTAAGACAGTCTCTTCAATAAATGGTGTTGGGAAAATTAGACAGATACATGCAAAAAAAAAATGAAACTAGACCACCAACTTACATTATACACAAAAAATAAACTCAAAGTGAATAAAGGACTTAAACATAAGGCGGGAAACCATAAAAATATTAGAGGAATCCACAGGCAGCAAAATCTTAGACATATGCCAAAGCAATATATTCACCGATTCAACTCCTAGGGCAATGGAAACTAAAGAGAAAATAAACAAATGGGACTACATCAAAATAAAAAGCTTCTGCACAGCAAAAGAAACCATCAACAAAACAACAAGAAAGCCCACTGCCTGGGAGAACATATTTGCCAATGTTATCACCAATAAGGGTTTAATCTCCAACATTTACAGAGAACTCATATAACTTAACAAAAGAAAGATAAACAACCCAATCAAAAAAAATGGGAAATGGACCTAAATAGATACTTTTTGAAGAAAGACATAAGGAAGGCCAAGAGACATATGAAAACATGCTCAAAATCACTAATTATCCAAGAGAGATGCAAATCAACATGACAATGTGGTACCATCTCACACCTATCAGAATGGCTATCATCAACAAATCAACAAATGACAAGTGCTGGCGAGGATGTGGAGAAAAAGGAACCCTCATGCACTACTGGTGGGAATGAAGACTGGTGCAGCCACTGTGGAGAACAGTATGGAGTTTCCTCAAAAAACTAAAAATGACTGCTTCAATTTCCTCCATAGTTAGTGGCCTATTGAGATTTTTAGATTCTTCCTGATTGAGTTTCAGAAGGTTATATTCTTCTAGGAATATGCCCATTTCCTCTAGGTTGTCTAGTTTGTTGGAATAGAGTTTTTCATAGTAATTTTTAACAATCCTTTGGATTAAAAAAACTGTGGTACTTCTACACAATGGGATACTACGCTGCGGTAAAAAAGAAGGAACTCTACCATTTGCAACATCATGGATGGAACTGAGAGCATTATGCTAAGAAAAATAAGCCATTCAGAGAAAGATAAATATCACATGATCTCACTCATTTGTGGAATGTAATTAACAACATAAACTGATGAAAAAAAATAGATCTAGAGACAGAGAAGCACCGATCAGACAGTCAAACCTCAGAGGGAAGGTAGGGGAGGGCTGGGGTAAGGGGGAAAGATAAACTAAAGGACTTGTATGCATGCATATAATCCTAGCCAATGGACACAAACACCAGGTAGGTGAGGGCATGAGGGGGGAATGGGAGGATTAGGACACATATGCAACACCTTAATCAATAAAGAAAAAATAAAATAAAATAATTTTAAAGATAATAACAGAAACAAAAACAGAGAGGCAGCCAAAATGGGAAGACAAAAAAAAAAATGCCCCAACCGAAAGAACATGATAAATCTTCAGAAAAAGAACTAAATGAAATGGAGGAAAGCAATCTACGAAATAAGAATTCAAAACAATGGTTAAAAGGATGTTCAAGGAACTTAGGGGAAGAATGATGAACTTAGTGAGAACTTAAACAAAAGATAGTAAGCATAAAAAAGGACATAAACACCATGAAAAGAACGAGTCAGAAGTGAAGAATATAATATCTGAAAGGGCCCTAACTGGTTTGGCTCAGTGGATAGAGCGTCGGCCTGCAGACTGAAGGGTCCCAGGTTCGAATCTGGTGAAGGGCATGTACCTTGGTTGCAGGCACATTCCCAGTAGGGGGCATGCAGGAGGCAGCTGATCGATGTTTCTCTCTCATCGATGTTTCTAACTCTCTATCCCTCTCCCTTCTTCTCTGTAAAATCAATAAAACATATTTTTAAAAATCTGAAATGAAGACTACATTAGAAAGACTAAACAGTAGATTAGATTAAGTAAACCAAATCAGTGATTTGGAAGACAAGGTAGCAGAATAAAACAAATCAACAAAAATAAAAAAAATATTTTTAAAAATTGGGATAGTTTAGGGGACCTTTGGTACAATATGAAACATAATAACATCCACATAATAGGGCTACCAGAATGGGAAGAGAGAGAGAGAGAGAGAGAGAGCAGGGAATGAGACTGTATTTAAGAAAATAATGACTAAAAAGTTCCCTAACCTGATGAAGAAAAAATACACATCAGTTCAGGAAGTGCAGAGTATCAAACTAGATGAACACAAAGAGGGCCACACCAGCATCATAATAAAAATGCTCAAGTTTAAAGAGAAAGAGAGTATCTTAAAAGCAGAAAAAGACAGTTAGTTACAAGGGAGGTCTCATAAGACTGTTAGCAAATTTCCCAACAGAAGAAATATTAGGCCAGAAGAGATTAGCACAAACTATTCAAAGTAATGCAAAGCAAGGACTTGCAACCAGAGTACTTAACCCATTTAAAATTAAAGGAGAGCCGAAACCGGTTTGGCTCAGTGGATAGAGCGTCAGCCTGTGGACTGAGGGGTCCTAGGTTCGATTCCGGTCAAGGGCATGTGCCTGGGTTGCGGGCATATCCCCAGTAGGAGATGTGCAGGAGGTAGCTGATCGATGTTTCTCTCTCATCGATGTTTCTGACTCTCTATCTCTCTCCCTTCCTCTCTGTAAAAAATCAATAAAATATATTTAAAAAAAAAATAAAATAAAATAAAATTAAAGGAGAAATTAAGAGTTTCCTAGAAAAGAAAAAGCTAAAGGAGTTTGTTACCACCAAACCAATTTTACAAGAAATGTTAATGGGTTTTCTATAAGAAGAAAAAAAGAGAGAAATTAGTTATAAAGAATAAAATGGCAATAAATATATACCTATCAATAATCACTTTAAGTTTTAATGGTTTAAATGCTCTAATAAAAAGACATAGAGTTGGTGAATGGATCAGAAAACAAGACCCGTATGTATGCTGTCTATAAGAGATCCACTACAGAATGAAAAGCACACACACTAAAATTAAAGGATGGGAAATGATGTGTCAAGCTGGGGTAGCAATAATACTGATATCTGATAAAATAGACATTCAAACAAAAGCTATGAAAAAAGACAAAGGACACTACATAATGATAAAGGGAGCAACACAACAAGAGGAAATAACCCTTGTAAACATTTATGCACACAACATAGAAGCACTTAAAAATAAAGCAAATATTGATAGACATAAAGAGGTTGAGAGTAAATTAAAAACAACAAACAGTAAATCAAAAAGCCTTAAAAGACACACTGGATCAGATGGGTCTAATTGATATTTTTATTATTTAATGTAATATTTAATTTCACCCTGAAGCAGCCCAATATGCATTTTTTTCCAAATGCAGATGGAAGATTTTTCTATGATAGACCACATGTTAGGACACAGAACAATAAATAAATTTAAAAGTATTGAAATAATTTCAAGCATCTTCTTTGACCATAATGGTATGAAACTAGAAATCAATAATAAGAATATAATTGAAAAACACACAAACACATGGAGGTTAAATTACATGTTAATAAATGCTAAATGATTTGACAATGAGATCAAGGAAGAAATCAAAAAATACTTAGAAACATTTGAAAGTGAGAAAACAACAGCCAAAAATCTATGGGAAATGTCAGAAGCTGTCATAAAAGGGAAATTAATAGGATTACAGAATTAAAAAAAGAAAGAAATCTCAAATAAACAATGTAATCTTACTATAAAAAAAAAAGAAACTAGAAAAAAAGAACAACTAACAATCCCAAAGTGAGTAGAAGAAATGAAATGATACCTACTGGAGCAAAAATAAACAAAATAGAGTCTAAAAAACCCAAGAGCTGATTCTTTCAGAAAGTAAATAAGATTGATAAACCTTAAAGGACTCATCAAGAACACAAAAAAAGACTCACATAGGTAAAATCAGATTAGAAATGAAAGAGGAGAAGTAACATCTGACATCACAGAAATACAAAGGATTATAAGAAAACTAGAGGCCCAGTGCACAAAATACATGCACAGATGGGGGGCAGTTCCCTCAGCACAGCCTGCACCCTCTCCAATCCTGGACCACTGGCTCCTAATTGCTCACCTGCCTGCCTGCCTAGTCACCCCTAACTGCCCCCCGCTGGCCTGATTGCTCCTCACTGCTTCTGCATGCCAGCCTGGTTGCCCCCAGCTGTCCCCCTCTGCTGGCTTAGTCACCCCTAACTGCCCCCCCCCCCCGCTGGCCTTGTTGCCCCCAACTACCCACCTGCTGGCTTAGTCACCCCTCACTGATCTCCCTTCCAGCCTAATTGCCCCCAAATGCCCCTCTGCCAGCCTGGTTGCCCCTAAATACCCCCCCCCACTAGCCTGGTTGCCTTTTACTACTTCCCCTGCCATCCTGGTCACCCCTAACTGTCCCCATTGCTGGCCCGTTCGATCTTCATGACCCCCCGCATTGGCCTGGCCAGTCGTTTGATAATCCCTCACTAACCCCCCTGTCAGCCTGGTGGTAAGCAGCCATCTTGTGAGAGTGTAAGGGTTAATTTGCATATTACCTCTTTATTATATAGTACTAGAGGCCCGGTGCACAAAAATTTGTGCACTCGGGGGGAGAGGAGGGGTCCCCCAGCCGGCCTGTGCCCTCTCGCAGTCTGGGACCCCTCAGGAGATAATAACCTGCTGGCTTAGGCCTGCTCCCGGGTGGCAGAGGGCAGGCCCAATCCCTAGGTGCAGCCCCTAGTCAGGCTCAGAGCAGGGCCGATTACGGAGTTGGGGCACCGCCCCCTGTCATGCACAGAGCAGGGCAGATTGGGAGGTTGGGATGCCACCCTCAGTCACGCTCAGGGTAGGGCCAATTGGGGGGTTGGGGCACTGCCCCCTGTCACACTCAAGGCAGGGTCGATGGGGAGGTTGCAGGGGCCATCAGGGGGGTTGGGGCTCCGTACCCTGTCACGCACAGAGCAGGGTCAACCAGGGGGCTGGGGAGCTCCCCCCTGTCACTCACAGAGTAGGGCCGATAGGGGAGTTGGGGCACCGCCCCCTGTCACACACAGAGCAGGGCCGATCAGGGGGTTGGGGCGCCACCACTGTCACACTCAGCGCAGGGCCGATGGGGAGGTTATGGCTCTACCCCGTCACACACAGAGCAGGGCCCGTGTGGGGGGGGGGGCGGTTGGGGCGCCACCCTCTATCACCCACAGAGCAGGGCCGTTCAAGGGGTTGGGGCACCGCCACTCTCACACTCAGGGTAGGGCCGTTGGGGAGGTTGTGGCTCTACCCCGTCACACACAGAGCAGGGCCCATCGTGGGGGGGATTGGGGCACTGTACCCTGTCACACACAGAGCAGGGCCGATCAGGGGGTTTGGGCGCTGCCCCCTGTCACACTGATCCCGGTGCTGGGAGGCCTCGCGGCTCCACTGAGCCAGGTGCTGGGAGGCATATTACCTTTTTACTATATAGGATAGAGGTCTGGTGCATGGGTGGGGGCCGGCTGGTTTGCCCTGAACGGTGTCCTGGATCAGGGTGTGTGTCCCCACTGGGGTGCCTGGCCAGCCTGGGTGATGGGATGATGGCTGTTTGCAGCTGGTCACACACCCTTCAAGGTGGGGGTCCCCACTGGGGTGCCTGGCCAGTCTGGGTGAGGGGCTGAGGGCTGTTTTCAAGCTGGTGGGTGACTGAAGCTCCCAACTGCTCCTTTTTTTCTTTTTTTTTATTTGGGCCAGCTTTAGCTCTGACTCCAGCTCTGAGGCCTCTGCTGCTGAAAGCAGGTATCTGGTTTGTTTGGGTTCTATAATCGAAACACTGTATCAACTCCAGCTCTGAGATCCCGGCTGGCTGAAAGCAGGTTTCTGAGGTTTTGTTTAGCTTCTATATTTGTAACAGTATTTCAAAGTGCAAGCTCAGAGGCTGGCAAGGCAGGTGGGGAACGTTGGTTTCCTCTGTCACTGAAGCAAGCAAGCCTCATGTTAGCTTCAAGCTGCCTGGCTGCCGGCCGCCATCTTGGCTGGCAGTTAATTTGCATATCGCCCTGATTAGCCAATGGGAAGGGTAGTGAGGTACGGCTAATTACCATGTTTCTCCTTTATTAGATAGGATATTATGAAAAACTATATACTAACAAATTAGTTTAGGGGACCTTTGGTACAATCTGGAAAAAGTGGATATGTTGCTAGAAACATACAACCTCCAAAAACTGAACCAAAAATAAACACACACACACACAAAAGAAACAAAAACAAAAATATCTGTACAGACCAATTACAGCTAATGAAACTGAAACAGTAATCCAACAGCCCAGGTGAACCAGGAGGTCACTGGTTCAATTCCTGGTTGGGGCACTTGACTGGGTTCTGGGCTTGATCCCCATTAGCAGGTGTGCAGATGGCAACTGATAGATGTTTATGTCTCATCAGTGTTTCTATCGATCTGTCTATTCCATCCCTTCCTCTCTCTTTAAAGTCAATAAAAACATATTGAACAAATAAATAAGATAAAAATAAAACTCCAACAAACAAAAGTCCTAGATCAGGACTTTTTACACCTAAGAAATTTACCAAACATCCAAAAAAGAACTAACACTTATCCTTCTCAAACTATTATAAAACATTCAAGAGGAGGGAAGATGCCCAAGCTAATAATATGAATCCAGCATCATCCTAATTGTAAAGCCAGATAAAAACACTATAAAAATAAAATTATAGGCCAATATCCCTGATGAACATAGATTAAAAAAACAAAACACCTCAATAAAATTTTATAAATCAGATCCAGCAATACATTAAAAAGATAAAACACCATGATCAAGTGGTATTTATTCCCAGGATGCATGACTGGTACAATATTTTCAAGTCAATTATTGTGATATACTACATTTAAAAAAAATAGCAAAGTAAAAGTCATATTATCATATCAATAGATGCAGAAAAATATTTAAACAAAACCCAGCACCCATTTATAATAAAAATTCACAGGAAAGTGGGAATAAGGAAATATATTTTGACATAATAAAGGCCCTACATGTATGACAAACCCACTGCTAACAGCATACTCAATGGCAAGATATTAAAAACATTTCTCTTAAGATAAGAAACATGATAGAGATGTACACTTTCACTTTCATCACTCTCATTTAACATCGTAGTGGCCACAGCAATAAAAATAAGAAAAAGAAATAGAAGGCATCCAAATTTGGAAGGAGGGAGTCAAACTGTCATTATTGTCATATGACATAATAATATATACAGATAACCCTAAATATTCCACCAAAAAAGCCCTAGACCTGAAAATTCAGTAAAGTAGCAGCATACAAAATAAATATCCACAAATTGATTGAATCTTATATACCAGTAATAAACTATCAGAAAGGGAAACTAAGAAAGCAATTCCATTTATAGTTGCATCCTAAAAATAAATAAAATACCTAGGAATAAATTTAACCAAGGAGGTAAATGACCTGTACTAGGAAAATTATAAGACTCTGAAGGAAATAACTGCAGAAGATACAAATAAATGGAAGCATATACTATGTTCATGGATAGGAAGAGCTAACATCATTAAAATATCCATACTATCTAAAGTAATCTATAGATTCAATGCATTTTTCTACCAAATATTATAAAAAATTACATAAAATCACAAAGACCCCGAATAGCCACAGCAAATTTGAGAAAAAGAACAAAGTTGAAGGAATTATGCTACCTGATATCAAGCTATAATAATCAAAGTTGAAGGACTTATGCTACCTGACATCAAGGCCATAGTAATCAAAACAGCATGGTACTGGCATAAAAACAGACATGAAGATCAATGGAACAGAATAAAGAGCCCAGAAATAAACCCACACCTATATGGTCAGGTTAATTAATATATCACAGAGTCAGCAAGGATATACAATAAGGTAAAGACAGTTTATTCAATAAATGGTGTTGGGAAATTTAGACAGATACAGGCAAAAAATCAAACTATACCACCTTCTTATACCGTATACAAGAACAAATTCAAAATGTATTACAGACTTAAACATAAGACTTGAAACCACAAAAATCCTAGAAGAAAACATAAACAGTAAAATCTTGAACATTTCTCTTAGTAAAAAATTTTTTTCTGACATATCCCCTTGGGCAAGAGTACTAAAATAAAAAACTAAATAAATGAACTACATCAAACTAAAAAGTTTTTGTGCAGCAAAGGAAACCATCAACAAAATAAAAAAACAAACAAACTACTGCATGGGAGAGCATATTTGCCAATGGTACATCCGAGAAGAGGTTAATATCCAAATTTATAAAGAATTTATAAAACTAAACACCAAAAAAACAAACAACCCAATATAAAAAATGGGCAAAAGACCTAAATAGACACTTCCCCAAAGAGGACCTACAGATGGCCAACAGACATACGAAAAGGTTCTCAACATCACTAATCATTAGAGAAATGTAAATTAAAACCACAATTCCATATCTCCTCACACCTGTCATAATAAATGCCTATCATAAATAAAACAACAAGTGTTGGTGGGAATGTGGAGAAATGGAACCCTCATGCACTATTGGTGGCAATGCAGCTTGGTGCAGCTACCATAGCAAACAATATGGTAGTTCCTCAAAAATTATAAGTGAAACTGCCTTATGACCCAGCAATTCCACTTCTGGGTATTTATGCAAAGAAATTCAAAACACTAATTCAAAGAATATATGCAACCCTATGTTCATTGCAGTGTAATTTACAAAGCCAAGCTATTGAAGCAACCCAAGTGCCCATCAATAGATGAGTGGATAAAAAATAAAAAAAATTAAAAAATTAAAAAAATGCCAAAACTGGTTTGGCTCAGTGGATAGAGCGTCGGTCTGCGGACTGAAGGGTCCCAGGTTCGATTCCGGTCAAGGGCATGTACCTGGGCAGCTGATCGATGTTTCTCTCTCATCGATGTTTCTAACTCTCTGTCCCTCTCCCTTCCTCTCTGTAAAAAATCAATAAAATATATTTTTAAAAAATGGTATGTATATATATACATATATATATGTGTGTATATATATACATATATATATACACACACACATAATAGAATATTACTTGGTCATAAAAAACAATGAAATTTTACTATCTGTAACATCATGGATGGAGTTAGAGGGTATTATGTTAAGTGAAATAAGTCAGTCAGTGAAAGACAAATACCATATGATTTCACTGATATGTGGAATCTAAAGAACAATATAAATGAACAAAGACAGGAGAAACAGACTCATAGATAAATATAAAATTGTTTCATTGGTTGAACTAGGCTATTCTTAAACTCTCTTATATTAATACCTGACTTAAATAACTCAAAACTTGCTTTAGCAGAAACCTTGGCTATTTGATAGTTTGTTGTTCATATGAAATAAAAAGCAAATTCTTACAGAAATTGTTTATAACTGTAGGCAAGCAGGTGAAGTTGTTTTTACAAACCTCCTAGATCTTTATTCCAGGGTAAAGTTTAATATAATATGTACAGGGCATTGCACAATTTCCTTTTCCAACTTTCTGTGATTGGATTAATATTTTAAGGTGCTTACTCAAAGGTTTTACATTGATCAGAAGCTGTTGGCTATTATGCTGAAATGTTGTTCTGCCTAAGGGTTATAATTCACCTGCCAAGTGGGCAACCATGCTTCACTCCTAGAGTGAATTCTTCCTTTGATCTAATGAAATTCATTTTTAAGATTTACCCTTCCCAAGTCCTATTAAAAGAAAGCAAGTGCGTCTTTGGGATATCCTATATAATAAAAGCCTAATATGTTTAGTGTTTGGTCGTCCATTCAAACAATCAAACCATAATATGCTAATGATATGCTAAGGCTACTCAACCTCTCGCTGTGATGTGCACTGACCACCAGGGGGCAGATGCTCCAACTGGTAGGTTAGCTTGCTGCTGGAGTCTGGCTGATAGGGACTAAGCGAGATGGGCCAGACAAATTCTGGAGCCCTCCCACAGTCCCTCTCTGGTTGGCCAACGACCCACGTCCCTCCCTGGCACCAGTGGTGCACCAGTGGGGTCCCTCAGCCTGGCTTGCACCCTCTTGCAATCCAGGACCCCTCGGGGGATGTCAGAGAGCAGGTTTCAGCCCGATCCCGCAGGCCAGGCTGAGGGAACTCCACTGATGCATGAATTCGTGCACCGGACCTCTAGTTCATTAATATTGTCTATGAAGAACTAAAACTGAAGTAAATGATGCTAGGCATAGCTAAGGACTCATTACACATGAACAATCACATATCATTTAAAGAGATTATAGTTTATCATAAAAAGCATTGGTCTTTAACTCTGGCTAAATATAAACCTATTTGGGTTGAAATCTTAATTGATGCTTTCACTCTGGTTCATTACCATTGTGATGGTTCAATGAAATGATGGTCCACATAACAACCTGGCACACAATGACCAGAAAATCACGTCTCAAATGAGGACAGGTGCCAAGTATTCTTACAGGGGGGGGGGGGGGGGGAAGCAATCCATCCACATATGGATCATTTATATGTGACAGTAATATGTCTCAGCACAAGAACACTAAAATCAATTCCAGATAGATCTAAGACCAAATTATATGAAGTAAATTTTTAAAACTCTTAGGGAAAATATATGAGGACATTTTATGACATCACCATAGGAAATGGTTTATAAAACAAGATATAAAAAAGGAGAAGCCATAATGAAAAAGTCGTATTACTTTTAATGAAACAATATAATTTTTAAAATAAAAGACATTGTTTAAAAAAAGGATAAAAGATACAGCCTACAGAAAAAATATTTGCAATGCACATACCAAAAATGAATTAGAATATATAAAGGAAGTCTATAACAAAAAGGAAAATATCTTAATAGGAAAAAAAGTAAAATACATGTTTAAGCAATTTGTAGTAGAGGAAACTTAAATTCTCAATGAACAGCTGCTCACTATACATATAACCGAAAAGACAAATTAAAACCATTCAATTGGTAAACAAAGAAATGTGCCAATATTCAATGTTGACAAGGATAGGGAGAATGGTAGCTCTCACAAATGTGCTTGGAAACTATAAATGCTACAAGCAATGTATGGGATTTAGACAGCATCTAAAAAACAGAAAGAAGTAAACTTCACATAATCAATCAATTTCACTCCTAGACATGTCTCTAAAAAAGTATTGACATGTGCACAGGGATATACATACAAAAAAATCATTGCTACAGTTTTATGAGAAGAAACTAGAAATGCTTATTAATGAAACAGGGAAAAATAAATTGTAGTAGATTTATACAATGGAATACTATATAGCAATGAAAAGAAATGCAAGTAAATCTTCCTGCATCAACTTGAATAAATCACAAAAAACAATATTCCCAGGAATCCACATAGTATGTTACAATTTATATGAATAGTATATTTACTAACAATGCTATATATGATTGCGGGTGTACATATACATGGTAAAATCAACAGAAAAAGGATGGGAATCATAATGGCAAATTTATAATACTGGTTACCTCTTGGAGAGAGCTGCAATCTGCAAGAATACACAGAGGGCTTCAATTTTGCTTAATATGTTCTTACTTAATCTAGGTAGTAATTTACAAGCACATATTTCACTAATTTCTTTGTCTTTGTCAAATAAATGTGTCATAATATTAAAAAATCAGAGTCATTAAAAGCTTCAAGTACAGCAGCACCTCAAATCTAAAGGCCATTTTTTATGTGATTAGCAACATCTGCTCTTGACATGTGTGTCTTTTTGATGCAGAACTCTCTTGCATCAGTAAAAATGAATCATATGATTTAACTTGCTATAGTCTGAGATCAAATCCTTCTTTGAGGCACAATAATCAAGGAAGACATGCTCATGACTCTCCATAAAATCTAAGACACTATGCTAATGGCTACTCCCCTAAAATGCCAAATTAAGCTCCACATTGACCTGGCTGAGTTGGGGAACAACTGTTGTGATAAACTCCAAGAGGCTGGTTAAACGTGAAATGCTTGGTAGAATGTGGATGTCAGAGACCCACCCCCGCATATTCTAATGTATTAAATGGGGTGGGTGGTGTCAGAAAGTGGAATTTTAAGTGTTATTTTTGTTGATTCAAAGGTTTCCTTGGTTCAGTGGCCAATCTTTGAGAAATATTGCTTAACAAGTAGAAAATTGTATTTGACAAATAAGTTATGTAAAATGATTTAATATAGAGTGAATCCTCAAGAAATGTTAGCTTACTCCTTGTAACCTCCAAATAAAGACCAAATTAAATGGTAGAAGTTATAATTGATTGGGAATTTCAGAGGTGTATCAAAACTACAAGTGTTGGAACAGTTAGAAAAATATCATGGTGGAGGAGGTACATGAACCACTCTAGACAAAGAAATAGGATTTGGCCAGTTAAAGAGGAGAAACATCCAAGTCAGAGAAGCCAGGTGCATAGAAATGTGATGATGAAGGTATACAATTTCTGTGTGAGGATAACATGATGGCTCCTTCCCAGACTCCTTTGCAATATTGGTGCAACCTTAAAAACAAATAAGTAAGGCTCTAAGCTTCACCCCCTCTTCTCTGATCCCCTAGATGATGTTGATGCAGTTGGGGTGGGGGTTACAGGTGAGACTCTTCTCACTAAGGCAGATACTCATTGACTAAGCCATCCTTGGAAAGTCACTGTTTACTGATGACTGGTCTTGGGAAATGCAAAGAATGATTTGGATGAGAAAAATATATTTAGGAGATTAAAATATAAACAAAAATTTAAAGATAATAAAATTCCTAATTAAATATGGAAGGAGAAATAGGCCCATGGCATACTAGAAAAACTTATTCTGTCATGAGCAAAAGTTTGTTTAACAATTATGGATCTGCCCCTCATTTGCTGAATAGCTATGTGTATTGAGCTTCACATGTTAAAAAAATCTAATAAAACTTTACTTTAAAATAGTGATATGAGGATTGAGTGAAATACCTATTGTGGGTAAGGTGCTTAACACTGAGTCTACAGTTTTCTCCTATATGGCCTTATGTATGTCAGTCCCTCTTCTAGGGCCTCTATTTCCTCAGAATTAGGAGAATTGGCTGGTCCATTTAGCACTAATGTATCCTAGGTGCAAACATAAGTAAATGAATACAAATATTGCTCACTCACTTCAACAGAAAGTTTAGAGAGATAAATGATTATATGACTAGGTTGTAATCTGCTGTCTGCTATTACGTTTTGCTTCTGAATTGAGAGAGAGAGAGAGAGAGAGAGAGAGAGAGAGAGAGAGAGAGAGAAATCAGCTGAGTTTTCTAAGCAATAAGGAAGTACTTATTCTCTAGTGGGGAGGAAACCTCACCTTAAGTTTCCTCCAGTTCACTAGATGCATTGCACTTGCTCATTCATCACACTGCCAAAGGCTTTCTTTGCTGCCCTTTTTTCTTTTAAAATTCATATATTTACAGTTTCTTGAGTTGCTTAGCCTCCTAATGAAAGTAACATATTAAATCTTGCTGAAATAAAAATATCTCCTGCCCTGGTCAGAGTGGCTCAGTTGGTTGCAGTTTTGTCCCCTAAATCAAAAGGTCACAGGTTCAATTACTGGTCACAGCACATACCTAGGTTTTGGGTTCATTACCTCCTCAGGGACATAGGGAGGCAACTGGTCAATGTTTCTCCCTTATGTTAATGTTTCTCTCTTTCTCTGTCCCCGCCCTTCCTCTCTCTCTAAAAAAAAATCAATAAACATATCCTCAGTTCATGATTAAAAATAATAGTAATTTTTAAAAATCAGCTTCTAATGTGTCAAGTAAATATGGATGTCAAAAGGTGAGATCTCACAGCTGAGCACAACACTAGTTTCCAAATGTTATAATCAAGTGCACAGCTTCCCTTTCATCTCTGACCAATGCTATTTTGTATTTGAATTTATTCTATTATAAGATAAAATAAGACAATCATATATACCAATATAATTCTCTTTGGAGATATATTAAAAGATTTTCATTTTTTTTACTGTGTGCAGTTTAGGCTAAGAGAAAGTTAGCATTAAACCTATGTGAATCCCTAGGCAGCAATTGAATCTATGCCCTTCTCCCACACGCAGCAGAGTGCTATATCACTAAAAAATCACTACCCCTTCCCAGGATACAGCCTAAAAGATGGCAACACTGGTTCAAGGGCAGGGGAAGGGAAGGGAAGTGAAAGGAAGCAAGTGAGAAAATACAGCAAAGATGTGATTAACAGCTCTTTGCTGGAGCAAGCCCCCCTCCCCTTCTGCAGCTGTGTCATTGTGCTTCAGCTCTTCAGATCACCCAGAGCTAAACTGGGAGACTCAAGGAGTAGGGAGATGCATGGGAAACATTTGGGAGTCCAAAACCCATGGCAACGCTGTGAGGTGGATGCCCTCACTCCTAGACACTCCTTGGCTTTACCCTCCCCTCCTATTGGGGGAAGATAGATTCCTAAAACACAAAGTCCTCTTACCAACTGGATACTTATTTGTTCTGGGGTGCTGCTGTTGATTTTTTCCCCTGTGGGGCGGGGAGGAGTTTCATGAACACCGTAAACCCTTGAACAATCCCCTTTAATAAAATCAACATGCTGCACACCTTCCAGGATGCTTTCACAAGAGCTACCTGTGCCTCCTCAAGATATAGGAGAGATGCGGTTCTTGGGGTGGCAAACAGAGTCTCTCTAAATAATGGGTCCAAGGATCATCTAAGTTTGGACCTAAAAGCCAAGCTGCCAGGCTCCTAGTTAGCCTCCTAATAAATTGGTGGATTCTGAAAATATTTTCTGTTTAGTATTACATCCTCGTTCCAATGATGAAGGAGAAAAATAGAAACTGGGAAAATAAGGCAATGATATTGTGCTCAGAGGAGTCTATTACCTCTAAAAGATGCCCTTAAAACAACCAGCATCCTCAAGTGCATGTATGGCCCGTCCTCCACAAGCTCAGTGCGGGTGGGTGATCCACCTCCAAATTAAACAGCTGATTAAAAACACTTTAAAGGAACCAGACAGATAACCCAGAGGAGTTTGCAGGGTCGGGGCACTCCCTGGTGAGAGCATGAATAGGTGGGAGGTGCTGAGGTCAGGATTCAATGACACCGAAATGAAGCCCCCTGCCCTGCAGCCCCCTTCCTTCATCTACAGGAGGAGTCCCCAGTGAGCTCTGGGTCTGGAAGCTGCCCCTTCGGTGCTGCAGAGGGGCCAGGAATCGCATTTCAAAGCAACCCACTTAAAAGAACCAAGAAAAGCCTGGCGATGACCAGAACTGGCCCACATCACTGGCTACCTCCTCCTCTTGCAGCCTTATCAGCATTTCCCTTCTTTCCTCTTCGTCCCCTTTCTCCTTTGGGGGTGCGGGTCTTCTAGAACGTTTGGAATACACCCTAGGGATTTTCGGGTGCGCTCTGACCGGAGGCTGGCTCTTCGGAATGTCTCAGTATTCCATCTGCCCACCCCACCTGTCTGCCTGCAGCCGAGTGGCTCCTGGAGAAGTGACCAGGGACCTCTGTGGTCAGGTGAGCGCGTCCTCCGCGAGGCCCTTCGACATCTCGGGGCGCGTGGACGCCGGGCTCTGGCGGCCTCCGCAGCGCCGCAGCCCGGGGCGGAGCGGCAACTCCGGCTGCAGCGATGGGATGGCCACGCGGAGCACCCCGCTCCTCCCGTCCGCAGGGCGCTCTGCCTTCCTCTCCCCATTGTGTCCGCAGCGCTGCGGGGCTGAGCCGCGAGCGCCGCCGCACCGGCACAAACCTCTGAGCTCCAGGCGAGATGAAGGAGAGAAGAGGGGGCAGAGAGAGGGAGCAAGAAGAAACCCCAAAAGGTCAAGGCGCTTCATCGGCAATGCAGAGGCGCCTGGACCTCCCTGCATTACGTTTTCCAGCTAAACGCCACCAACTGGAGCACTTCCTGACACGTCCACGCGTGTGGTTTTCGCGTGTGAAAA
Organism: Myotis daubentonii; assembly: GCF_963259705.1. Classification (NCBI taxonomy): domain Eukaryota; kingdom Metazoa; phylum Chordata; class Mammalia; order Chiroptera; family Vespertilionidae; genus Myotis; species Myotis daubentonii. Next base: position 97,469,761 of record NC_081842.1, on the reverse strand, counting down.
GATGAGACGCGCCTTGGTCACTCATCTGTCTCTCTCTTTTTCTCCCTCTCTCCCTCGCGCTCTCTCAAAATCCAGCCTGTCTCCACATCAGCACTACCTTTCCAAGCAAGAAGCTGCAAGATAGAAACGCGGGTCTTGGAAAACCCCACTGCCTGCCTATCACCAAGAGTTTACCAAAATGCCTCCAGTTAGGCTTCTTTTCAAAGCCCCATTGTCACCCTCCTTGGAGAATGCTAGCGAAGTTGGGAGGCGAATGGCCTCGCAACTGCTGGTCTCCGCGCCTCACTCCACATAATGAACCCGGTGCGGTCAGAGACGCCGAGATTCCGCGGCAAAGTTACCCAGAGCAAACCTGCAGGCCGCTGATGCTCCGAGCATCCTAAGCAGCAGGTCTGTGCATCCCCAGAAAGCCCCGATGCGCCACGTAACCGCCTCCAAAAAGATGAACCCAGCCATAGGACACAGACACAAATTTCTAAACTTCTTTGTGAAATTTGCCCAGACCACCCAGAACGGACACTCACCACAATTTACAAGGAAATAAACGTCGCAACCCTGCAGGGGAACTTGTTGAATTCTGCCCTAGCATAGGGCTGCGATTTCCCATTTAGCCTGAAGGTTTTTGATTCTATATGAAAATCCCCGGTGCAACCGGAACAATTTCTGACCAACTGCAGTCCTTTCTGCACCCATTTCTGCACCCCAACCACCACCGCTATGCAGCTAAGCATGTCTCTTTTGACAATTCTAAAGCCGGCTCTCACTGCCGTTACTATCATCTGGGAGACTCACCCTTCCTTAAGACTGTTTCCAGGAATCCAGCGGCTTGGTGTGCGGGCACAGCCTCCAACTTTGCTGTGCACTCCGGAGACCTTCCCGAGTTTAAACCAGGCAAAAGCGGTCTGACACTTACAAATGTAAGAATGGGGAGAGGGAGAGAGTGAAATCGCGTTTCTTCTCAGTATCAGCACCCTGGGAAAATCCAATCGTTCTTTAGCAGAGAATTCTTTCAAACCCGTTATCTGTATTACTACTAATGCGCAGAGCAGAAGGCATTGCATGCAAATAGGTCCAAGTGCGCGCTACTATTGGTGGCAGCGGAGGCCCCTGGGTCCTACTGCTCAGCCCTAAGTACACAGCAACACTACGCTCGCAGCTTTGGAGGCGCGGAGGGGAAAATGGATTTAATTGATTCGTTACCTCTGGTATTGTAATGCCTGCTGCGATGTTTAACCGAGAAAAAAACCCTCACATTTAAACTCCTGTCATATGATCTATCATTTCATATTTGCTTTTAATTGCCTGTGCGGAGTGGCTTTGCAAATACAAAGGCTTTCAAAAGAACATTTTTTTTTTCCTGAGAAAAATTCACACATACTTTTGGCAGGAAAACCCTTTTTTAAGCATTATTCTGATATAAACCCACGAAATACTTAGATACTCCTGCACTTCACTAAAATAAAATAGCATCTAATTTTATTATTGAAAATGCAGGGCAATTCCAAATAAAATAAATAAGTCAATATGGTAGAAGCTAAAATATGGGTGTACCAATTATAAAACATGGGGTATGTTTTTAAAATGCTAATGAAAAAAAATGCCACCAATGACAATGCCATGGACATCATTTTTATTTTGCCAAATAAGAAACTAAAAAATATTTTATTTGTGAATATTGACAGGGAAAATATAAATCAACTTAAGGATGCTGGTAATGTCACAATATGTCAAGCATCTACTATTAATTGCCAGGTTTTCTTTTTACAGTTTCTCTCTTTGCAAGCCTATTAGCAATGCAAATTGGCAGAAGGAGATTCAAAGTGAGGCAGGCCTGTGGTGACTGGCAATTTGAAGTATTGTAACCACATTGTGCAGAAATACTTGTACATCATCATTAAAGGTAACTCTCTTAAATATTAGAATATTAATAGGTTTATCTTAATATATATGATTTTAAAGCCCTTAAGCATGCATTTTCCTGACCTTTAATTTTGTAGAAAGAAAGAGAAATCCTTATGTAAATGAAAATGACACGGACTCCACCAAGTTCCACCTTAGATATTTGCTGATATTACAACTTAGGAAATAACATAATTTTATATGTAAGTAGTAATGTTAATTTAATTACAAAATTATAATGACTATAATTACAGCTCAATGATATTAGGCAGTGATGTACTGAATAAGGTCAGTAGCAACCAACTCATAAATTCACCAGCCATGTGTAAACTAAATAAATGAAAAGGCAAAATGCAAAAACACAATAGAATTGAGATCTTATTCCAAACACAAGTATAGCGTTTGAATTTATGTAGTGTGTGCTACAATCCTTCTTCATTTCCATAACTCCTTCCCTTACAGTCCCTTCCCTTCCCCCATCAGTAACCCTTGACAACAGAAGTGTTACTTCAAGACCAGGTTGCCTTTGCTGCCTTCCAGACCTAACTTACAGAGTATATCCTTTCCAGAAACAGAATTAACTCTTACATGACTGAGAAGTCAGAGTTTCCTTTCAGGGCTTAAAAAATCCCACATTCTTATGTATATTTCCAAAGTTTTCACCAAACATATATTTTTGAAACATCCATGACCACTAATTCGGATGAAAAGACATAATCAACTGGCAGTGCATAGAGTCAATTTGCTGCATTTCCTCATTGCTATTGTATCTCTGGAGCAGCTTTTGGGGGTGAATTTTATTTGAGGGTTGTTATCACTTTAGCCCAAGTTAAAAAATTTTAAAGTTACAATGGAGTTATCATGAAAAAATATCAAATTATTACAATATTCAGTATAATTGTATAGGGACTCATCTATAAAAGAAAAAAGGCTATTTTTTGGTATAGGAAGGAAAGCATAATGACTATGCAAAGCTAATAGGCATGATTGATGTTTAATTCTTTTTTAAAACAAGTATATTACTGGTCTTTCAGCTTCCTGTTACAAGTGGACTTGAAAAAATAATTATTAGCAGTCTAAGTGCAAATTGAAATTTCTGTATTTAATGAATATGTTTTTGGAAATGAGAAAAGATGTTGTTTTATTCAGGCAGAGTTCATACAAAATTAATGCAATCTGTCTATGACTATAATTTAATAGAGGAGTTGAATAGTGGACAAATATGATAGTGAACAAAAGAAAATAAATAAATCAAAGCCAGCCAATTAACACATTTAGCATACAAGTGTTTGATCAATTCACACTTTCTGCCTTATAGACTCAAACTTTCAGCAAGCTAATCAGAAACACATACTCAACTTATTAGTTTTTCAGAAAAAAATGTGCTCTACATCTCTTAAATAAGTTGCTTGTGTTTATTGTAATTATTTGCATGTATTATAGATATATAATACATATTGTATATATTTCTAAATATTGAAAATATTTTACCCTACTTCTTAGATACTAAGGCAAAAATATTTTAAACAGTAATATTGAAGCTACAATTGTTTTTAAAATTTCTAAATCTGTAGGAGAATCCTTGATCTATTTCTTACTATTTGAAATATTGTTGGACCCTCATTTTGTCAGTGCACTTTCAAGGACAATATATTCTCTGTCAGAAACTGATTTCCATTATGCCCTTGGATCGTGATGATAATGCCTTATTGTGGCTAATGTGAGCGTCCATAAAAGTTGGAAATCAAACAAACCTGACATATCTGTGTATGCCATTACTATAATCAGCTTGCTTTCTAAATGTAAATAGGTAAACATCTAATACTATACTTTTAATGAAATTTAATGAACTCTAATGACATTCAGTTACTGTTCAAGCTATTTTAAAAATTCTGAGTATTTTCAATTATTTTGAAATATATATAGATTTAAAAATTTCAAAGCCATAGACATTAATCCATCTGTCTATCTTAAATAACATATTAATTCATGTTTGATTTTTGACAGATGAAAAGCAAATTTAGCAGACATATAAATTATACTTTGAAAGTAGTAATATAAAAGTAAGGATGTGGTGAAATAAGAATCTTTTTACCTACAAATCTGTAGTAAATATACTAATTGCTCATTAGGATATTATGATAATAAAATGATGCACTAAAATGCCTACTAAAAATGTAGAACATCACAGACATTACATTTAAATGCATGTTTTATTAACAAGTTTGGATCGATTGCTAAATCAGAAGAAGAAAGTACAACTTAAAAACTAAAAATTTATATAAGATAGTAAGTTTGAAGAGAAATATGAAACTCTAAAAAGGTGAACTAAATTTGACAGTAATCAGAAGAGATGAGAGCTTCATGGTACAGTAATTTTGGTAAGATGATCACCAGGAATGGAATACTCAAAATATGTAGAATTATAATAAAAATTAACAGGGAAAAGAGAAATAGAGGGGGACATTTCACTCAATAACAAATAAGATTGCACAGCAAGCAAGATAAAAGTTGAGAATAAAAATGTAGAAGTGAAATAATTTGGCAAAAGATGAAAGAACAAACAAACCTAAATAGAATTGGTGTAGGCATATGTCATAGTACCTTGAAATTAGAGAAAGTGTTAATAAACATTTTCAATTCAGATGCTAAGTTCTTGCCTGGCTGGTGTGACTCAGTGGTTGAGTGTTGACCTATGAACCAAGAGGTCGCAGTTTGAATCCTGGTCAGGGCATATGCCCAGGTTACAGCCTGGGTCCCCAGTGTGGAGCATGCAGGAGACAGCTGATCAATGATTCTCAATGATTCTCTCTCATCATTGATGTTTCTAGCTCTCTCTCTCCCTTCTGCTGTGAAATTATATATATATATATATATATAAAGTTCTTAAGAATATATTTGTGAATAAAAGCTCCAAATAGTTTTGTGAAAAAAAGACAAAAATGTAAATCCACTTAAAAATGCTGGTAAAATGTCAGATAATTTTTGTTACAGTTAATAAAAAATGGATTTAGATACAGATATAAGAAATACTATATCACCACTACTTTCACTTATTGAGGACTAAATAATACAATTTTCTGTTTGATTGTTATATCAAGGTTGATGATCATTGTGGTTTGTCCTTCAAAAGACACAAATGGTTATATTATTTAGAAGAACCTCTCTACTAGCCAAAACCTAACATAATTAAAAGCTACTTTATTATGCTTTATAAGCAAGTCATAAGGAGTCTTTAAAGCAGACGATAACTACTTTAAGCTACGTTTTTTATTCACATACCATAGTTCTTAGGTAGTTAAATTCAATCAAACAGTAATGCTATTTGCTTTTGTCCTAGACCAACCTCTGCCTGTATAAAAGCTAATTTTAAGTTGAGTCCTTCGCTCATTTTGTGCATATTAAATCTACTTTTCATATGGCACTATGCTGGACACATAAAAAAGATAAACTACGGTAGAGATTAAGATTACTTTTATTTAAATAAAAAAGAACTGAAGGGCAAGATTGCAGAATATAAATTGTAATATGAAATATGGTAAATATAGTTTTCTCATTTCTTCACTATTTTTAAAATAACTTACCTTGCATATCTCTTAGAGACACTTTTTTAAATACCCACTCAAGGATATGTTTTTATTGATTGAGAGAGAAAGAAACATCTATCGATTGCCTCCTGTACATTGCCTCCTGTATGCACCAAGACAGACTGGGGGATCAAACCCACAACCCAGGGAGAAAGGGATGCTCCCTGACAGGCAATCAGTAACCGGGACAATGCTCCAACCAATTGAGCCACACAGAAAGAGAGATTTTTTAAGTGGCTTTGAAGTGCAGGTAATTAGTGTGCACTGTTTAGAACAGAGAATCAAATTTTACTGATTTTCAGTCTAAATATCTGTACAATACTTTGGCCCAAAAAGTCAGTTTTCTTATTATTAACTTATTTATTTTCTGCTCTTTAAATGTAAAAATGAAACATTATTATTATAATAATAAAATGTGTGATAAGGTTTTATAAACTCTACATTTTAAAAATAATGTTAATCAATATTAGAAGAGCACCTAGATATTTTAATCATGTTCAACTATATAGTAGCAGAAAAATTGTATATCTATTTTGGTAAGTTGCAAATATGATCACCATATTTATATTTTTTAAGCTTTAATATATTTTAATATCTTTCAAAAATTTTATTAAGAGCTCCAAAGACATAAGGATTTTCTGTAATAGGGAAATGAGGAATACAACAATTAATAAGAATAACAAATTTCTTTGGCAATTTCAAGGATGGGCTTCTTTAAAAATCTTATAAACAATTAGGGGGTGGATTTTAAGGCACAGAAAAAGGCATGTATTTATTGAGAAGGATTCATATGTAGCAAAATTTGTTTTCTAGTTTTGATAACTTGGACGGCTTTCAGGTCATGAGAATGTCTTAGAAACAGTTTATCTTGAACCCAGGTAATCATCTGACAAGGTTTCCTCGTTTCATTGTATACAACGTAGAGAAAAATCACCTGAATGAAAGTAGATCTAGGTGGGATTGTAGCTAAATAAACAAGTGGACTTCCTGTGTTGATATGTCAATGTCAGCTTGAAGGCAATTTCAATGTCCTGCTATGTGCCTGTGCATTTGATCCTGTGAAGTTTGACATATTATCAGGGGAATGGGGCGGGGGTGTTAACCAAAAACTTGTATGCATACATGCATAACCCATGGACACAGAAAATAGTGTGGTGAAGGCCTCAGGGGGAGGGGCAGGAGCAAAGTGGAGGAGTCAATGGGGGAACACAAGTGGGGGGACCCGCATCTGTAATACTTTCAACACCAAAGACATTTTTTTTAAAAATATTTTTATTGATTTCAGAGAGGAGAGGAGAGAGGGAGAGAGATAGAAACATCAATGATGAGAGAGAATCATTGATCTCTGCCTCCTGCACACCCCACATGGTGGATCAAGCTCTCAACCTGGGCATATGGTCTGACCAGGAATCCAACTGTGACCTCCTGGTCCATAGGTCAATGCTCAACCACTGAGCCATGCCAGCCGGATCAAGATAAAATTTTAAATAAATCTGCATCAAATGCACAACTGAGGTATAGTAGAGAGAGAGAGAGTTAACAGCTTGCAAAACTAACTGAATATGAAAATGGACACTCAAAGCTGAAGGGAAAAAAAAGGTAAAGCACAAAAAGCTGAAATACAACATTGAGTAATAGAATCTTTGAAAATTAAGTTCAGAGGTCAATGAGCAACCACCAATGGCATTAAACCTACCCCAAGCTCAATACAAACTAATGGTGTGATGTGAGAGCCAATAAAGCTGTCTTAGGTAGCAATTACCTATTACTTAAGTCAGCTGCTATGACCAAGGCGGGTGGTAGTCTCACTGTTTCTTGCAGTTAACAGCATACCAAATCCCAGACCTATATTAAAAAAAGAAAGAAAAAAGAAGGAAGGAGAGGAAAGGAGTGAGAGGGAGAAGGGGGAGGAAGAAGGGAGGAAGGATGCAATATTCCTAAATTAATTCCTCTCTTTATTCGAACTCCTAATATCCTTTGTCATTGAAAAATAATTTGAGCATTCCAGGCACCTAAGAAAATGGAAGGTAACTTTGCTGTAATATATAGTGTATTAATATTTGGCAAATAATCAAGTGTCCCTCCCTGAGGTGCCTCTCTTTTCAAAAGGACCACACATCCCTATGTGACTAGCAATGATCAATGAAGTTTTGGCAAGATTTCCAGGAACCATAACGTGGCTTACCATGTTTTTCCCCCTTAATAGATGATGGGTTGCATTTCCAGAAGAGGTTACCTGGTCCACCTGTGTTCCAGTGAAGATGGCAAGAAATAAATCTAAAGCCCAGGTGATTCACAAAGGGCATAATGCATGAGCAAAAGTAAGCCTTCATTATAGTAAGCACCTATGACTGGGGGAGCACCAGCTATTACAGCATAATCTAGGAAGTCCTAACTAATGCAGTGTGGAATTGAAGAAACTGGATTCTGTTCATTACTTTGGATATATAGCCAGTCAGCAACTACAAACTGGACTGTATGCTCTGTAGCCACTTCTGAAAGTTGACATGCATCAACCCCATGCTACAGCTGCCTAGCTCTAAAGACAACAGCTCCAAAACAAGAGTAGCCTTAATTCTCCTTTTAAGTCATTTCAAAATTTGAGGTATTTAAGGTTTATGTTCAGAGCCTTTATTTAAAGGATAATGCTTACAATACAAATATGAATCTAGGGGTCAAAATAATCATGCTACTTAATTTGATCTCATCTCAGGTTTGAATTTTCAAGACTTTTATTTTTCCTGTGCAGAATGTGGAAGGCAGAGGAGATAGAAATAAATGCAATTGGTAATAAAACTCTGAGAACCACAATGTTTTACTTTAAGATATATGAAGAAATTCTCACAAATAATGTTGTAGGCTACTAAATATTTACTCTTAAAAATCAAACAAAAGCAATGGATTTATTTATCTTAAAAATAAAATTGTCCTTACTTTAAATTAACAATTTATATGAAAGTCAAGTTCAGCAAATTATATAGAATTATAGACTGATTAATGCCACATTTAAAAAATCACTAAATCCAAACTGTTCAAAACGGGAGAAAATGATAGAGACAATATGAAGTATTAAACAGAAATCATAAGGCACCTAGAAGGCATTGGAACCATGTAGCAGAAATAGATGCAGCTCATGAATTACAAATTTTGCCAAAATGTGACCACTAATTACTTTGTTTATATATAAAATTTAAAACACAATATTTTAGTAGACAACCAAATATATAACTCATATCCAAATGTATACATAAATATTATTATTGAACTATACGATAATTGACTACAAGTAACACAAAAGTTATAGAAATCATGTGATCTTGTGTCTTATAGAAATATAATCCTTAGAAGGGTGCTGTAAAAATCGATAATAAACTATTTCAATAAAGATGTTTGGTAATGTTTTATGAACTAATATAGAACATAAACAGCGACTTTGCTGAATTTTGCAAATTTTGAATGACATGCTTTTTTAGTGGGCATATGTGTTTTAGTAATAGAGAAAGGTATGTAAACAGAAAAAAGTCTATGATTTTGCTATTATCATCAGGAGCAGCAATGTAGAATCTCAGCAAATTCTGAGGGCTAATTTTGCAGAAAGTAAGTAATGCTAAATCTTTGTCAACAACTCAGCTATAATATTTTAAATCCCATTGGCTAAATTATATACATTATTCCTCATTCAAATTACATGGCATTCTGAAGAGAACCATTGACCCATAAAAATAAATTGCTACTTTGAAATCCAGTATGATTAATATGTTCTGGATTCTTTCTGTAGATTTTGTTAGAGGGAATTCTACTTTACAAAGAGCTACTAAAACACCACAGGAATAATCATAATCCCATATTCTTACATGGTCCAGGAATGATATGGTTCTTACCACATTCTTCTCCAAGTTACCATTCCAACATAGTCAACATTACTATATATTGTATTCAAAATAGTTATTTACTCTGTTGCTAGTGTACAGAAAAATAAAAGACCTTACAATATTCAATCTGGGTCCTGTCTTTTGGTATTTATGTCAGTGATTTTCAGCATCTCTGAACCTCTGGAAAATAAAGACTTTTTGAACGCTGGGGCGGAAGCATATCCTAAAAGGAAATGGACATCACTTGTGTCTATTTTTTAGCCCCCCAGTCTCCTCCAAACTTGCCCCTTGTCTTGAACTATGCAGATGCCCTCCTCTGGAACATTCCAATCATGTATACTATCTTTTCCTACATGGAAAAGCTTTCAATATCTATGTATTCTCTCAGTCTACCTTAATCTACTGCACATCTCATTCTCATTATGAGTTGTGAAGTTTCCACTGAGAGCTAAAATATTTCATCTGATAAACATTTTGTGTATTCTGTCTGCTCTAAAAGATATGAATTTATCTGTAAATCTTTAGCAGATGCAATGGACCTCAAATTTTAAGCAATGATTTTTATAAGGTGTGAAATGCTAGATACTATGGTTAGGTATGTTTTGATTTTCTTGAAATTGAACTAGCTTGGAAATCCTAAATATATTTAGTAGATGGGAGGGAAGTCATTGATATAATAAAAATTTAGGTAGATAAAACTACTCCATAGCTCAGTTCTTAAGCCTGGCATATAAACTTTGGGGGCTTATATAAGTGTAGTTCCTGGATAAAGTTGATGAAACAATATGCTTTTGAAAATTAACTATATTTAGGGGCTCCCCCACAAAAAAGTATATACTCATTTTGAATAATTATAAAGGCAGTGTTCATTAAAATACATTTCATTTTCAAAAATGAGCTACCTGCTGCTAAAGTGTGCATACATTTTGGAGGATATCCCATATAATAGCTCAGTGAATACTATAGGCCCCAAAAGGAGGAAAAGCAATCTATCCTATTAAAAGGCTTATGGAAATAGCATAGACAAGTGTACATAAAACCCCACAAAACTACAGGGTAATTAATTATATAGTTATTAAAGGGCAACCTAGGCATAAATGCTACTGGGGACAACAAAAAGAATCATCTCTGGGAGGTGAGATTAGTCTAGGCAGAAAGAAGACCAGTTATTTTTTTTTTTAATTGCCCACAATCTAGATTTCTCACTATGAGGAAAATGCAAACAAATGAAACTTCAGGAAAGGACAATAAAAATGATTAAGGGTCTAAATGAAATGATTAATGGACAGAGATTAAAAGACAGTATCCATTTAATTTGGTGAAAAGACTAATGGGAAATTCAATCACTTGAAAGCATCGATAGGGTAAAAAAGGGGAGAAAGAGCAAATTTAGGTTAGACAAGAGAAAATAACTGGAAGCAATGGGATTAAATTGAGTACAGAAATTTTTTGAGGAACCATCATAGAAAAGGCAGCCTTGTTAGGTCTATTAGGCTGAGGAATTGTTTCCTAAGGGACATAGTAAAAAGCCCTTGCTTGAGCCATTTATGTAGACCCGACAAAGAAGTGGGTAATGGTATAGGAAACAATTCTGTACTCACAAAATTATGGACATTATGATCTAATAGCTCCTATCCTGCCAGCACAAAAAGTCTCTAATGCCTATAATTCTTTGGCTTCTAGCTTTTTTATTTTCCCCTTTTTTAGGAAAAAGCTGATGGAGCTCTGAACAGGAACCCTGAAAATAGACTTCCTCCATATACTGCTTTAATAGCATTTGTAATTTCATCACTTTTTGTTTCCATATTATTTATGATAGTAGTTTTTGTGAATTAAAATTCTTTTAGCAAAAGAGATATTTAAATTTACAATTTTCAAATAAGTTTAGTTTGCAATACAAGAATTTTAGTGATATATTTTATTGATCTGCGAGCAACCTAAAACTCAGTAAAGATTACTTTTATCCCATTGATTTGATCATGTTTTCAAGGTATCTTACAATCATGATGATGTCATTTATCTAGAATACAAAAAACAACTGAAAAGTTTTAGCATATGGAATCTGGACACATTGTCCAAGAAAACTGATAGTCACAGAAATAATTCTGAATACATATATTTTCAGAATCATTTCAGTAACAGCATTGTATATTTTGGTTTATTCTAGTATAATCAATCTGATTTGAAAGGGGAAATCTGTGCATTTGATGAACATTAACCATAAGCTGTAAAAATTGATCATCTAGAATAACATAGTCCTGAGATGTGCCAAATAACATTTTGTCTAACTAATTTGATAATGTTTTTGTCATGAGGGTTTTTATCCAGGAGCATGAAAAATGTACTTGACATTATATATGGAATAAATTAGGACTGATCTGCAAAAACAAAAACAAAAAAAAAAGAAAAAGAGAACAGCTGATAATACTTTAGGGTGTTAAAGATATATCTACATATTCTCTTATTTAATCTTCATCATCACCCTCTAAGAAAACTCCAGCTCAATAAAACTAACTGATTTGCCCACCACCACTCAACTAATATCAGAAAAGAATCCTGATACCACTTATCTGGGCTTTAACCACTGTTGTCTTCACATGCATCATTTGATCTCTCTTGGTAAAATGGGCAAGAGACTTTCTTGAATAATCATTTCATTTTCAGTTTGTGTGATCATATTTCCTGGATATTAAACAACATGGTCTAACTGAAGAAGAAACATACTGGAAGTCAGAAGTCTGAAGTCCTACTCTTGGTTCTGCTGCTACCTGACAGATCTTAGGCTTAGTTTTGAGTCTCAGTTTCCTCAACTTCACATATTTGGTTATAGAGTTTAAGAATATCATTCAACTCAAAGACTGATCCAAAACTATGATGGCACAGTTTTCAGATCATATGAGACCTTTTTAAAAATTGTGTATCTAAATTTTATCTTTATAAGTTTGTATTTAACATTTTCTTTAATTCTTAGAACTATCCAATAAAGTTGAAAATTTTACTTTTCTAACAAATTAGATTAATTCTCCTGACAGATATTGTTTAATGGGCAAATAAATTGTAATTTAAGTGAATATTAAGGAATTTCTGTAAAAATATTCCTAACACTTTAATTTTTAAAATCTATTTAAATTTCTAGTCTTTGGAGTGAATGAGATTCATATATATATATATATATATATATATATATATATATATATATATATTTTTTTTTTTTCTGTTAGGTACTTAAAATGTGAAGAAATCAATGTCAACTTCCTATAAGCTTAGGGATATATATTTTTCAAAAGCAGCAAAGCAATAGTGTTCATATTTTTGCTCTCCTCGGCACTACTTAGACCACTGTCAATTTCCAGACTCCATACTTTGAAAGGAATATAATAACCTGGGGTGTTTCCAAGGAACAATGACTCAGAGGGTAAAGAGAGCCAAAATAATGAAATGTGCTTACAATGTTGAAGAAACTGGGGATATTTTCAGTGCAAAAGTAGAGTCAGATGATTTTTTGATAGTCAACAATGTACTTTTGTCTTTATTATGATCAGTAGCTTGGAAAAAACAATATATCAGTGCAAAGAGTTTCATAATAAGGCAAAGTCAAGTTTACAGGGTAAGGCAAAAATAAGTTTACAGTCATGAGTAAGCAGAATACAGTTTATTTGTATAGTATTATTCATTAATTATTGCATCATTTTCCATATGAACAATGGTGAACCTACTTTTGCTGTACCCTGTAATGTCCCCCTAGAATGCAGGTACTCAACATTATCCACTACACACAAACCCAGTATAATAGTTATACATTATTGAAAATCACATTTTTTTAGACTATTTCATCTACCTGAGAAAAAACTGGTGCTTCCTGTAGATTCATAAATTCATAGAGCTGCCAGTTATATGCTAGTATTTGCAGATATAACATGAAGCAAACCTACAAATTTCCTTCCACCATGTTCTTATATTCTAGGGGAGTGAAACACATCTATAATAATAAAGGCATTATATGCTAATTAGACTGGACAACTAAATGACCTTCTGGACGTCATTCCGAACATCCTTCCAGCCAAAGCTGTGGTGGCGGGGTCCAAGGCAGAGATGGTTAGGGGCGATCAGGAAGGCAGGTGAGCAGTTAGGGGTGATCAGGAAGGCAGGGAGAGGCGGTTAGGGGCCATTAGGCAGGCAGGCGAGTAGTTAGGAGGTGATCAGGCAGGCAGGCCAGCGATTAGGAGCCAGAGGTCCTGGATTGTGAAAGGGTGCAGGCCTGGCTGAGAGGACCCTCTCTCCCACCCCTGTGCATGAATTTCATTCACTGAGCCTCTAGTAGAAAATAAAACAAATAGAATGCAAAGTAACTACAGATGATTACAATTGATATGAAAAAATTACACAGATGAATGACCAAGAGGGAAAGGCCACAGTACATATCGTGGGCAGAAAAAGACTCTTTGAGGAGGTGACATTTAAGTGAATATCTTACACACACAAAATTCAGCCATATGTAGACCAAGAAGAAACAGATCAGGTAAATGGATGAAAGAAAGGGAAGAGCAGATTGAGGGAGCATGTTGAAAAAATAGCAGTAAGCAGGGTAGAGGACTGGGCTCGATGGAAGGATCACACAGGAAGAGAGCCATGGTGATAGGTAAATTTTATCAGTGGCAGAAATAAACATGGAGGCAAGGTCTGAGTGAATTATTCCTATCTATGCTACACACAGAAGAATATATTTAAGAATATAATTAAATATTGGAAAATTATTTCAGAAGTACAAATACTTTTGAGGGATCATTTCTCCCTACTTCCCATAATCATTGTCTACTCAAAAACTTGCACATAAATGTTTATATAGCTTTATTCAAAATTGCCAACACTTGGAAGCAACCAAGATATCTAACAGTAGGTGAATGGATAAACTGTGGTACATTCACACAAGAAAATGTTATTCAGCATAAAGAAGAAATGACCTATCATGCCATTAAAAAAAATGGAAGAAACATAAAAATACATACTACTAAGTGAAAGAAGCCAATCGGAAAATGTGACACGCACAATGATTCCAACTATATAATATTCTGGAAAAGGCAAAATCATGGAGTCAGTAAAAAGATCAACGATTGCCTACGTTTGAGAGAGGGAGGGATATGAGGGAAGAATACAGAGCCTTTTAGGGCAATGAAAGTTTTCTGTATGATACCACAATGATTGATACATTCCATTACATATTTTTGAAAACTCATAGACTATAAAACACTAATAGTGAATCCTAATGTCTCTATGGTCTTTGGGTGATTTTGATGAGGCTCACTGACTGTAACAGATGTGCCACTCTGGTGAGGGATGTTGATAATGCAAGGGGTATGTATATGTTGGGTCAGGGAGCATATGTAAAAATCTCTCAATTTTGCTATTAACCCAAACCTTCTCTTAAAATTTCTTAAAATTAATTTATAATAATTTAATAATTCAATGCTTAAATAATAATATTTAAATATGTGAAAGGCTATGGCTTATGTGGGTCTTGAATATTCATTCATTCATTCATTCATTCATTCATTCATTCAATATTTGTTTAGCACATCTTATGTGCCAGGAACTCTTCTAAGCATAGGGAACATAATAAACTAAAATGTATTACTTCTAGCTTTCATTTTATGGAAGAGACACGGAGTAACAAGTTAAATATTGTCTAGTGATGATAGTCATTTCTTTATTTGATTTCAGATTCATTTCTGCCCTTCTCTGACCTGCTCAGTATATAAGTAATTACATCCCCCAGGCTTCCTTAATCTCAGATTTCAGGTAGGCTTTTACAATTAGAAACATTTATGGAATACTGGAGGGTGTGAGGGGAGGAAAAGCCAGGGTATTTCAAGCCTCCTTCTAATTTTGGAGGCTTCTCCACAGCAGCTGTGTCTCCTGCTTCCTATGAATCTGCAGCTCTTGCTTGACAGTCCCTCAGAGAAATGCAAATTAAATGTAAATTAAAAATATAATGAGGTACTATTTCACATCCAGATTGAGAAAAATTTAATAATCGGACAAATCAAATGCCTTTGATGAGAAGCAATGGGAAGACTTACACTCTTTTAGCTGGAGTTAAAACTGTTAAAACACATTTTGAAAAACATATGAATTTTACAGAGAAGTTGAAGATAAATAAATCCTACTACTCATCAGTTCTAATTATACACTCTAAAGATACATTTGCACATGTGAACCAAGAGAAATGTACATCAACGCCCATAACAGTGCTTATTTTTTTTGTAATAGAAAAAAAATTTTTCAGCACCTTGCAGAAATTAAGCATTTAGAAGAAAATATATAAATAATAAATAAATTTGATGACATACATTTGCTGGAGTATTCTATGAAAGTATAAGTGAGTGAATTAGAAATTTTTGTGTTAACATGAATGCACTTTAAAAAATGTGCTTTGAATGAAGGAAAGTAATCATATCACCAAACACAGACATACACATACATCTAATATAATAATAGAGGAATATGCAAATTAGCCAGGACGCTGTAATGTGACAACCAATCTATAAGCAGTGGAGAGCTACAGGAGGGTGGGGCAGCAAGCTATGAGCAGGGGAGCAGGGGGAGCTATAGGAGGGCGGGGTGGTGAGCTATGAACCGGAGGGCAGGGCAGTGGGCAGAGAGCTATAGGAGGGCAGGGCAGTTACCTGTGAGCTGCAGAGAGCTACCAATGGCATTTGGCAGGTTGGCCAGTTGAGGCAAGTGGCAGCGAGCTGTTTGAGCATGGATACATGTGCAGGGCTATTAGTATAGTATAATTCCATTCAGAAAACATTCAAAATGAGCAAAACTAAACATTTTCACATATGCAGACATAAATGGAAAACTACTTATTTTTCAAAAAGGCAATGATAAAAGAAAAACTCATGATAGAATTTGGTGAGGAGGGGTTAGGGAAGAAGTTGAATTTGAGGATGGAATCTCAGTTATTTACAAGGTAATTGGTATGTTCTCTCTCTTAAGATGATGTATGATACAGAAATATGCACTTTTTATTATTTTTATCTATTATATCTTATCTAAACATTTTGTATTTTTGTAATTTTTCATAATTAATTAAAGTAGGGTAGATGCAAATGTACAGACCTATAAAATTATTACCATGATCATATTTTAATTATTATTAAGGCAAACATAAATAATACTGTCTGGTACCTAAGACACATTTCAAAAATATGAGACATATAAACAATGCACAAGTCAGATATAGTTTAGGTTAACAAACCAGAGAGGACACCCTTAGCAGAAAAAAATACTAAGTTACCATGGGCATTCATATGCCTTTTCTGTCATTCTCCTGCAAAGTGGTTACCGTTTAGTACTTATAATCTCTACTTTTCCATTTAATTTTAACTGGACCTATGTATATATAGGAAGACTTTGAATAAGAATTGATATTACTATCACAAGTTATTTCCCTGTATGGATTCGTTTTTTCCCCCCAAACAGTCAGAAATATTTTTCTAAGGGCTCAAATCCTCAGGGAATACATCAATAAGATGAATCCAGTTGTCATCACATATGCCTGTTTTAACAGTGCAGTACATTACTTGAAACCACACCTTAGGCTACATAATCACAAAGTAGAAAGTTCAATTCTATTAATTTGTCTGTTTCCAGACATTTGACATTGGTGACAAAATTATAAAAAGAAACATATGTCAACTTTGACTTACTTGACCTTTGATAAATATTGGTTTCTTTGCTATGGAAGTATGCATTCTATCAGAGAGAATAACAACTCCTTGATGACAAAATCTTTCCCAACACTAGAGAAGATGAATCTTCTCTATTATATGCCACTTCCCCTAACCAAAGTAGTTGTCATTAGAATCTAGAACTTTCCCATGAGTGCAGAAAAGATTCAGGGTGGCAAAGATTTTGATATTTCTATAGTAGATTTAATATAATTTAGAATATCACAATACAGTTAAAATAGCATTAATAACACCAAATAGACTTACAGTACTTACGTTTCAGGTAGTATTCTAAGTACTTTATACATAATATAGTATTCAACTCGTAAGACTACATGAGATAAGTGATATTATTAACTTCTTTTTATAAATGAGGAAACTGAATCACAGAATAATTAAAAAGACCTGCCATTCTTCACATAGCTCATAAGAGGAATTTGAATCCAGAAATATGCCTTAAGAAGTTCTCACCTGCCCTGGCTGGTTTTGCTCAATGGATAGAGCATCAGCCTGTGGACTGAAGGGTCCCAGGTTCGATTCCAGTCAAGGACACATGCCTGGGTTGCGGGCTCGATCCCCATTAGGGGATGTTCAGGAGGCAGCCAATCAATGTTTCTCTCTCATCATTGATCTTTCTCTCTCTCTCTTTCCCTCTCCCTTCCTCTCTGAAATAAATAAAGATATATTTTTTTTAAAAAAAAAGTTCCCACCCTTCCCGGCTGGTGTGGCTCAGTGGTTGAGCATCGACCTATGAAACCGGAGGTCAAGGTTTGATTCCTGGTCAGGACACATGCCCAGGTTGTGGGCTCAGTCCCCTGTAGGTGGCATGCATGAGGCAGTCAATTGGTGATTCTCATCATCGGTGTTTCTATCTCTTTTTCCTTTTCCTTTCTCTCTCTGAAATTAATAAAAACATTTAAAAAAAAAATAAATAAAAATTTCTTATCCTGCCGAAACCGGTTTGGCTCAGTGGATAGAGTGTCGGCCTGTGGACTGAAAGGTCCCAGGTTCAATTCCGGTCAAGGGCATGTACCTGGGTTGCGGGCATATCCCCAGTAGGAGATGTGCAGGAGGCAGCTGATCGATGTTTCTCTCTCATCGATGTTTCTAACTCTCTATCTCTCTCCCTTCCTCTCTGTAAAAAATCAATAAAACATATTTTAAAAAAAAATTTCTTATCCTTAGTCACTAGTTTCTGCAGCCTCCAAAGCATATAGAAGATGGGCTATAGCTGGAGCATATGCACATCAGGCAGGAGAAAAGATCTATCTTGGTAGAACCATTAAAGTTACTCTCTGGGACATTTAATTATAGATGGGGAGGTAATAGGTTGGTGTAGGTAACTTGTGACCGAGTTAAACTCAAAAGGATGGGGGGGAAGACGGAGCAAAAGGATATCAGAGACATAGTGAGGTTAGGCAAATATTATGTAGTAACTTGGAAAATCCCCTGACAAAACTCAACCTCTGTGGTATTTGATGTGCTGAAGCCTTTTAGTTATACAACCTCTGGATATAGAAATAGAATTACTTCTTTGTGTACTCAGTGTCTGCCTTTAAAACTTTCATTTTGAAACACTCTCAAACCGAAGAGAAAGTTGTAAGTGCACGACAAAGACTTTTCCCCATCTCCAAAATAAACTATATGATGGCGCCTGAGTTTGACTCATCCCTTTACTGATGATGTTCACTTTCATCATTTAATCAAGGTGGTGCCTGCCAGGCTTCTCAACTGTAAAGTTATTGTTTTCCCCTTTGCAATCAATATGATTTTGTTGTAAGTTAATTTTAAATTATGTAAATAATTGCAGATGTAGATGTAAATGTGTACAAATATGTCTTCATCATTCTGTGAGTACTTCCTTGTTTCTGGGACAATAGTATCTGTTAGTTTGACTTTATATGTTTCCTGCCTTACCCGTAAACTATCAGTCTTTCTTCAGACTCATGGCTCCCATTATTACATAATACATGCATGAAGGTGTGCATATGTCGTGTTTCTGTGTTTATAGATATATGAATAAATAGAAGTCAATCTCCTTATATGTAACAAAGCTCCCTTCAGACCTGCTCCCCAGCCCCCCATGCATGCAGACACTGTCCTTCTTCTGCTGGTTCTCTGACACCCCGCGGTGACCACAGGGCTCTGCAGGAGTTCTCAGTCTGCTGGGACTCCAAGACGCTGTAGACACAATTGTTTGTAAAGATCAAATAATCGTCTTAATTATTTAGAAAGTCTTCACACTATATTTAATTTTTAAAATGTATATTTCCCACCTGACTTGATTGCCAAAAGGGCTGTATAAAATTCCATAGGGACATTTTAGAGTATTTTCTAGGTTTCATTATCCTCCTGAGTATAATATAGTTTCCATATTCTAAGAAGAGCTAATCTTTCTGTTTGTGGTCCTTTCTAGGATTTTGATCCTTCTTCCTTTTATAATTCTACTCTGCCAAGCTGAGAGGATCTGTGTCTTTCTACTGGTCGCTGATGGCTGACTTCATTTGGAAGTACTGAGAAAGGAGCTGCAAGTATCCAATTACCAGAAATGAATATTCTTATAAATATTAGTTTTTTTATACTACAGAGTATTCCTTATTTTTTTCATTACATGAATTAGTACAAGCTAAGAATAATTCCATAGTCAAATTGGCAAGAAAGGAAATGGAAGCATGGAAGTCTGGGTGCACCATCCAGGATTAAGGTATTTAATGTTTATGAATGGAAGGGCCTGGCTGATGTGGCTCAGAGGTTGAGTGTCTAACTGGGTTACAGGCTCAATCCCCAGTGTGGGGTGTGCAGGAGGCAGCCAATGCATGATGCTCCTGTCTCATCAATGTTTCTATTTCTCTATTCCTCTCTTTCTAAAACTAAATTAAAAAATATATATCTAAAAAAGAATGGAAGGGAATAAATAAAATGGAAGTAAGAAATTTGGCCATTTTAATATTCTAGGCTCATGGATTTTTTTAGAAGCCAGTGTGTCTATTTTGTAAAACTATACTTGGTTCATTTCAATGTTGAATCAGCAGGGAAATCAGAAGTCCATACAAAAAGAAATTATGAGAGAAGGGAGTAGAAAGCATCATCAAGACTATAAATTAAGACAGATTATTCATTGAGTGGCTGTGTGGGAGATCAGCCCATGGAAATGCAAAATCTCCCTAAGAGAAAAGACAGAAATCATTCTTTACTTTGACATCTCCAAGATCCAGTTTAACTGACACATAATAGTCATTTAACTGATATGTGTTGAACAAATGACTGTAACAGGCACAGTATCACTGATGGGACTCTCTGGCATGTTGTGAAAAGGGCAAGATTCATCCCCATATGTATCACAGTGAATATGTGGATGACATGTTTCAGTCATGAAATTCAGTGACATGGCCCACAATGACCATGAGCTTTGCTCTAGCAATACTGGATAATGCTAAATAAGGTCTCTGCATTGTAATGTACACTTAACCTTCCAAGTGTATATATCTGGTGTGTGTGTGTAAAACCATTAACTACCTAGCACACATGCTCCTAGTGTCATGGTCAGCAACGGCCAGGATGTTCCAATGGGCATATCCTATCTAATAAAGAGAGAATATGCTAATTGACCCTCACACCATCACAAAGAAGGCAGTGCCCACAGCCAATAAGGAGGGAATATGCTAACTGACTTCCCTGCCCTCAAAGGTGGCAGTGCCCACAGCCACAAGATGGCAGTGCCCAGTTCCCTCAGCCCCACCAGAGTCCCCCTCCTCCAGGACTGGCCGGAGGTGCAGGCAAACCTCAGATGGTAGCTGCCCAGCCTCCCAGGGCTGCTCGAGGCTCAGGTAACCAGGGCTGGCTGAGGCTTGTGCTGCCAGCAGTGGCAGCAGAAGAGGTGTGATGGGGCATCTCCTTCCCCTGATTCCCGGGTCACCTCCTGCCCCTGAGGGCTCCCAGACTGTGAGAGGGGGCAGGCTGGGCTGAGGGACCCCCCACCCTCCTGCTCCAGTGCATGAATTTTCATGCACCAGGCTTCTAGTCTTATATAAACCACAGTGGTTGAAAGAAACTATGTCATAGCATTGCTTCAGATAAATATTCAACTTACATATAAGCAAACCCACAAAACCTTTAGATAAATGTTATCCTTGTAGATCTGATTAAAGTATAAAAATAGTCATTTTTAGTATGAAAATACTGAAATAAATGACCACAGTTCAAATGGTATAAAGTTAAAAATAAAATCACTATTAACTTACCATTTGTCTTTCTCTCCTGCCCTCGTACCTATATCTTCTAGTCTCAGTGTCCAGAGGTAGCATAAGAAATGTTTCAACTTGCTTCTATATGGCAGAATAGGACACCTAATGATGATAATGTAAATTGTCAAATGACTTTTCTTTCCAAATGATTCTGGTTATTAGAAGGCACTGAATAAAAAAATATATTACAAGACAAAACCCCACTAATGCTAAGAATCATATTTTAGATAATCCCATTCTGATATGGTAGTTCAAAGTAAATGATACAAAGAGAGTTAAACACAGCTTCGTACTGATGAACCTTGTTTTAGTAGATGATAAATATGTTTAGTCATTTAGTTGATAAGTAGGCAAAATAGCAGTAATACAATTATACAAATATTTTGGATTTTTCATTGAACTTCCTTCTAATGAATTAATTATGTAGAATCTTTAACACGTTTCATTTTCACCTGAATTCAGTTTGAATAATTGCATTAAGTGATCATCTTTAGGTAAGCATTCTATTCACTCATGCATTTTTCCATTTATTCAATAATTAGTTATTTAGACAATTTTGCATTTTTATACTTAGTTTCTTTTCATTTTGTACTACAGACTGTTCAGAAACATTTGGAAAAGTTAAGATATGTTGTAGACCATGAGTTTTAGTTCAAACATTTTCTTATTTAAGAATGAATAATTCTGAAAAAGAAATAGTGGTTTTATTACCATCGATCTCCTGAGCTGTCTTTGGGTCTGGGCCCATTGCTCTTCCGGGAGAGAATTTTGGCCTGTGGCTCTGCTGATTTACCAGAAACTGTGATTATAGATGTGAGGTTGTCATTCTGTCCTAGGAACTGACTTTAGAGCCAAGAAGATTAAATGGTGACAGAATGAAAAATAAAATTCAAGAACCTTAAAGGGACCCTGTGCAGTTACCTGGGATTAAAAATAAAAATAAAAATGGTACTAAGCTTCATTTTTACATTCAACATACTTTTAGATCTGCCTTCTTATGCGCCAGCTTTCTCTCTTTTTCCTTTATATAAAATGATTTTTTAAATAAATGAAAGAACAGAAAAAGTTAAATGGCAATTTTCTATGCAACAATACATATCAAAAAAAAAAAACTTTTAAAAGGTTTCAGAAAAACTTTTCACCTAAATAATATCATCTTAATATTATAACTAACAAAAGCCTTGCATCTCTGTGAAAAAATAAAAACCCTCTAGTGAATTTTTCTAGGAGAACACAGGAGACAGAATGAGAGTATTATATCCCAATTAGAATTCTGAGATTTCTAAGCCACAGGCAAGAATTTTTAGTCTACCACTAATTCATTAAATCTCTATGTTCATACTGTGGTTTATCCCTGTGGGTATTAAAGTTTGTGCCACAATTTATTCTGTGGATGACTTTAAGATTACATTTAATTCAAATGAGATGCAATTAATAGTCACAACTGTAATTTTGTTATTTGTGTCCTAGATATCTATAAATGCAGTGTTAGATGAAAATAAGTACAAAAAAACATGATGTTTGAGAAAAGTTCTTCTTTAGCTGTCAAGACCTCTGGCCTCAGACTTCTGATAATTCTTTCTACACAACTCACGACAAGCTACTATCTTCATACCTTCTTCACTATCACCTCTATGATTGAAAGTTTCAAACTAGTTGTTTACTTTCAACTTTGTCTTTACTCTCAATGTTCTATTTCTTGTTGGTAGGACTAACTAAATTTTCTTTTAAGTTTACATATACACTCTTAAATAACTTTAACTAGGTATGTGTCATATAATCAAATTTGGGTCAATAACAAACTGCATGTTGATCCCATAAGATTAGAATGGACCTGAAAAATTTAGTAAATCCAGAATGTGGGAAATTTTCTAAAGCAATGAGAGTAGGCCAAATTAATAATGATAACAATGATAATAATAATAATAATAATAATAATAATAATAATAAAACAAATAAAAAAGAAACAACAAGAAAGAAAAAATCACCCCTGTTTGTTTCACAGGCCTTTGAAATATAGCATTATAGTGCCCCATCTCCACCTCCAAACAATTCTACCTCTTTTTTGGGGGTTCACTGTAGTGTTTTGTGTTGCATTGAAAGTTGAATTGAAAACAAGATTTTTAAAAAAATTTCCTTGTAATTACAGTTGGCATTTGATATTATGTTAGTTTATGGTATATAGAATAGTAATCAGACATTTATATAATTTACAAAGTGATCACTCATCAGTATCCACTTGGCACTATAGGTAGTTATTACAATATTATTGACTATATTCAGTATGCTGTACTTTGCAACCCTGTGACTGTTTTGTAACTACTGATTTGCATTCCTTAATCCCTTGACCTTTTTCACTCAGCTTCCCAAATGCCTCCATCTGGCAATGGGCTTGGAAGGTATTGTGCTAAGTGAAATAATTCAGACAGAGGAAGACAAATACCATATGATTTCACTTATATGTGGAACTTAAAGAACAAAATAAATGAACACACAAAAAATAATTTATTTATTTATTTATTTTTTTCTTCCTACTATCTACATTCAACCATCAACCTGTTTCATTGGATGCTAATCAACACCTATTATTATTAAGATTTGTTCCATTATTTCCATTCCACTGCTATCAAATTAGTGAAGGACTAATTACTTCTTACCTGTGCTGAAATAACCTTTTTACCACTATCCTTTTATCCTCTCCTGATTCATATTATATATGGCAGACAGATAAATTTCAATCATGTTAATTAAGTATACAAACCTTTCATGAATTCCTGATATGCATGAATCAAATACAGGATCCTTATTTAAATAACCAATACCTTAAACATTTAAGATAAGCCTACTTTTCCAGAATCCTTGACCACTTCTCTTTATGTCTCATGCTTAAGGAAAATGGTCGACACTTTCATAGCATTTTTTTTCACGTTGATGCTACTATTTCTCATGAAATTCTTTCTAGTCCTTCTATTTTTTGCTTACTGAAATTTAACCCAATCTTCAAAGTATATAATAAGCAACCTGTCTTCAATATTTTTCTCTAATCTACCAATATATGCCATCTATTATAATTATTTAAATATCTATTCAAGCCCAGACTAGTTTGGCTTAGTGAATAAAACGTTGGCCCTCATACTGAGGGTTTGATTCCAGTCAAGGGCATGTACCTTGGTTTCAGGCTCAATCCCCAGCTCTGGTTGGGACATGTGCAGGAGGCAATGAGTTGATGTGTCTCTCTCAAATCAATGTTGCTCTCTCTCTGTCTCTCCCCCTCCCTTCCACTCTCTAAAAATCAATGTGAAAAATATTCTCAGGTTAGGATTAACAACAACAAAAAACAAACAATAAAAAAATGCATTATTTGCTTCCTAGTATAGTGCTATATTGTCTATTTGTTTGTTTGTTTAGTGAAAGAGGAGTGATGAAGATTTGTAGATTTTGCCCAGAGATGAATCACATGAGCAATGTCATAAATATTAGTATCTGTCTAACAATTGTGGTTTAAGCATAAAAAAGTAAAAAAATATATATATTTGTAATCTAAAAATTAAACTTCCAAATGAAAGAACATGCCCACCCTGTGTGGCTCAGTGTCTGCGCATCAGTCTGCCAATCAGAAGGTCCCCGTTCCATTCCTGGGCAGGGCACATGCCTGGGTTGCAGGCCAGATCCTCGGTAGGGGGCATGTATTACACAGCCAATCAATGATTCTCTCTCACCTTTGATGTTCCTATCTCTCTCTCACTTTCCTTACCTCTCTGAAATCAATAAAGATATATCAAGTAATAAAAGGACAATTCTAAAGCATGTCTATAAACACAAGTAACTTTTTTATTATGAAAAACCAGAGTGACATAAAAGGAATGGCAGAGTAAGGGCACATCTTTTCCTCTCCCCCTGACATTTCAACAAGTTAACCATCTATAATTCAACAAAGAAGCCCATGTTCAATATGAGTGCACACCTGAGAGACCCTTACACTGAAATACTTAAAGATGGGCATCCAGGAATAAATGGAGAAATGAGAAGGGAGGAAACTGCAGGTAGCCCACAAATGCATTCCTGCAGCCATGAGCTCATGGCTTGGCCACTGGGAGAGGAGAGAAAGCCAGTGGTAGCAGGCACGTCATCTGGTAGAAGGAACAGAGACCTGTGGGGACAGCACAGCATGGGGATCAGCAAGCAGCCAGAGAGTGAGCAGCATCTGAGTCAGCAGACACCCAACAGAGCATAGAGTTCTGCCTTGCAGCTCCCCACTGTTGGGCTGGGTGGTGGTGTTTCAGACAAAGAACCAGAACCACAGAACCCTGCTGCTGCATGGACTCCCCAAAACACCCCCCATTGCCCTTGGAGTTGGCTCCAGGAGCATCCTATATAATAAAAGGGTAATATGCAAATGACCCTAACAGCAGAATGACTGGGAATGACTGGTCACTATGACACACACTGACCACCAGGGGACAGACGTTCAATGCAGGAGCTGCCCCCTGATGGTCAGTGCGTTCCCACAGGGGAGCTCTGCTCAGCCACAAGCCAGGCTGATGGCTGCCAGTACAGTGGTGGTGTTGGGAGCCTCTCCTGCCTCCTCAGCAGCACTAAGGATGTCCGACTGCAGCTTAGGCCTGCTCACCGTTGGCAAGTGGACATCCCCCGAGGGCTCCCAGGCTGCCAGAGGGATGTCTGACTGCCAGCTTAGGCCCAATCCCCTGGGGAGCAGGTGGTCATCCCCCGAGGGGTCCCAGACTGTGAGAGGGCACAGGCTGGGCTGAGGGACCCCCCTTGAGTGCACAAATTTTTGTGCACCAGGCTTCTAGTATTATCCATAACCAAGAGTTGGTACAGTAGAATTGCTATTTTCCTCTATGATTGATCCCAAAGAGGGGTGCTTCGACAGGAGCCTGCAGAGGTCAGGGGTCACCATAATGGTGAGGACAAAACAAACCCCACCCCTAAGCACCACAGATGTACTGTCTTACAGAAGCCTCAGAGGTTCAAATCAGTGTGGCTACAGAGGTAAAAATCTTGCAATTCAGCTACATTTAGAGTAAAAAGACCTCTTCAGAGATAAATGAGAAAACAAAGGAGGGCAGCAAACACCAGGAAGAACCACAGTAATGACAATGACCAGAAAGAAAATGAAAAATCCCCAGAAAGCAAGCTGGGACACATGGAAATACGTGACATCAGTGACAGAGATTTCAAGATTGCAGTTCTGAAAATACTCAATGAAATGCAAGAAAATACTGACAGGAAATTCAATGCACTCAGAAAACAAATCAATGAGCAAAATGAAAATTTCTCCAAGGAAATTGAACTTTAAAAAAGAATAAATCAGAAATCCTGGAAATGAACCATGTAATTAAGGAGACTGAGAGTTAACTGCTGAGCATAGAAAACAGAACCAACCAGTTAAAGGAAAGAATTCATGATATCGAAGATAAGGGTCAAGAAATTACGCAGAGGGAAGAAAAGAGAGACCTGAGCATTAAAAAAAGGAAGAAAAAAATAGCTCTATGAGAACTGTCTGACTCCATCAGAAAAAGCCATATTAGAATTATAGGCATTTCAGAGAAGAAGAGGGAGCATGGAACAGAGAGTCTATTGAAACATAGTGATGAGAATTTCCCAAACCTATGGAAAGAACTAGATCCTGGAATCCAAGAAGCAAAAGAACACCTAGTTACCTCAATCCAAAGAAGCTATCTCCAAAGCACTTGGTATTAAAGTGGTGAAAAATTCTCAATGCAGCCAGGGAAAAGAAAGAAGTGACTTACAAAGGAAAACCCATCAGAATTTTATCTGACTACTCAGCAGAAACTCTACAAGCCAGAGAGCATGGAAACAAATATTCAAATGTCTGAAAGAGAGAAATTATCACCCACGAATAATATATTCAGCAAAATTATCCTTTAGATATGAAAGAGAAATAAAGATGTTCACAGACATACAGAAGTTTTTATCACCAGAAAACTTCCATTGCGGGAAATACTCAAGGAAGTCATTCTACCTGAAACAAAGAATATAAGTTCACAATACTATGAGTAAGATCACCAAAACACTTACAGCATAAACAGGGATAATTTGTAACAACAAAAACATAAAATGGGAAGAGGTAAAGGTCTGAACTGGCAAAGGAGGGTGAAGATCAGATGCACTCAAAACAAAAAACAAAAATAACAAACAGCTATGGTATATATGCAAGTTTATTTTTTATAAACCTAATGGTAACCACACACAAAAATCCCCAAACCAAGACACATAGCTTAAAAAAAGAGGAGACAGAGGAAAGGAGTATGGAATACCACCAAACAAGAAGAATACGCAGAAACACAAAAGAAAGAACCAATGGAGGCACAGAGCTACCAGAAAACAAAAGATTTAATGGCCGTAGGAAACCCTCACACATCAACGATTACCCTAAAGGTAAGTGGTCTGCATTCACTGATAGAGGCACAGGGTAGCAGAGTAGATTAAAAAAAACAAAAACAAAAACAGAACCCAACCATATGCTGCCTATAAGAGACACATCTAATCTGCAAAGACAAGGGTAGATTCAAAGTAAGAAAGTAGAAAATGATTCTTCAAGAAATAGCATCCATAGAAAATCAGGTATAGTCATACTTATATCTGACCAAATAGATTTAAAGATAACAAGAGACAAAGATGGACACTATGTAATAACAATAATAATAACAGGAACACTATATCAAGAAAACATAACATTTCTTTATATATATGCACCCAACCAGGACTCACCGAAATATATAAAACAACTACTCACAGAACTAAAGAGAGAAACATATCAAAACAGAATCATAGTTGGAGACCTTAATACTCCATTGATAGCTCTAGACAGATCAACAAAACAAAAAAATCAATAAAGAAATATTGGCCTTAAATGAAATACTAGACCAAGTGGATATAATTGACATGTACAGAACCTTTCAACCCCGAACATCAGATTATACATTCTTCTCCAGTGCACATGGAACATTCTCAAGGATAGACCATAGGATGGGTCAAAAAACTAGCATTAACAAATTCAAGAAGATAGAAATTATACCAAGCATGTTCTCTGACCATGATGCCTTGAAAATAGAAATCAACTGAAAAAAAAGTAAGTAAAGAAACCCACAAATACATGGAGATTAAACAACATACTATTAAAAAATGACTGGGTCAAAGGAGAAATAAAAGATGAGATCAAAAGATATGTAGAGACAAATGAGAATGACAATACAATATATCCCCATTTCAGGTGCACAACATATCAAAACCTTTTGGATGCAGTGAAAGCAGTAATAAGAGGGAAGCTTATATCATTACAGGCCTATCTCAAGAAACAAGAGAAATGCCAAGTAAACAACCTAACATCACATCTTAAAGTACTAGAAAAAGAAGAATAAAAACAACCCAAAGTCAGCAGAAAAAAAAGGGAATAATAAAAATTAGAACAGAATTAAATGAAGTTGAGAAGAAAAGACTACATAAAAATTTAATAAAACAGAGAGCTGGTTCTTTGAAAATATTAATAAATTGTATAACCCCCTGGCTAGATTCACTAAGGAAAAATGGAAAAGACCCATATAAACAAAATCAGAAATGAGAGAGAAGTTACCATAGACATCACAGATATACAAAGAATCATACTAGAATATTATAAAAGACTATATGCCACCAAGTTCAATAACCTAGAAGAAATGAATAACTTCCTAGAAATATATAACCGTCCTAGACTAAATCATAAAGAATTGGAAAATCTAAATAGACTGATCAGCAGTGAGGAAATCAAAACAACTATCAAAAATCTCTCAAAAAATAAAAGTCCAGGACTAAATGGCTTAAGCAGTGAATTCTACCAAACATTGGCCTAAATGTCCATCAGCAGATGAATGGATTAGAAAAACTGTGGTACATATACACAATGGAATACTACACTACTGTAAAAAATAAAGAATTCTTACCATTTGCAACAGCATGGATAGAACTGGAGAGCATTATGCTAAGTGAAATAAGCCAGTCAGTGAAAGATAAACACCAAGTGATCTCACTCATTTATGGACTATAAAGAACATTATAAACTGTTGAACAAAAATAGATAGTGGCAAAGAAGCATGGAACAGACTGTCAAACTACATGGGGAAGGTAGAAGAGGGTGGGGGGGGGGTAAGAGATCAACCGAATGACTTGTATGCATGCATATAAGCACAACCAGTAGACACAAGACACTGGGTTGGGGGAGTGAGGGCAAGTACTGGGGGGCAGGGACGCCCAGGGGGGAGGTCAATGGGGATAAAAAAGGATACATATTTACTACTATTTCTAATACTTTAAACAACAAATTAAAAAAATAAAACATATCCTTCTCAAATCTTCCAAAAATGAAGAGACAATACTTCTTAACACATCCTATGAGCCTAATATAACCCTAATACTAAAACCTGGCAAGGATAACACAAAAAAGTAAAACTACAGACCAATATGCTGATGAATACAGTTATAAAAATCCTAAACAAAATACTTGAATATTGAATGCAATAGTACATGCAAAAAATAATACATCACGATCAAGTGGGGATTATCCCAGGGGCAAAAGGATGATTCAATATACGCAAATCAATCAACCTAATAAACCATATTAACAAAAGAAAGGATAAAAAGCATATGACCTTATCAACAGATGCAGAAAAAGCATTTGATGAGATACTATATCCATTATGATTAAAACACTCAATAAAATAAGAATAGAAGGAAATTACATCAACATAATGAAGGCCATCCATGATACTTATATCATATTCAATGCTGACAAATTGAAAGCTTTTCTCTAAGGTCAGGAACAAGACAAGGATGTCCACTCTTACCACTCTTCTTCAACATAGTGCTAACCAGAACAATAAGGCAAGAGAGAGAAATAAAAGGCATCCAAATAAGAAAGGAAGAAGTCAAACTGTCACTTTTTGGGGATGACATGATTTTGTATATAGAAAATCCTAAAGGCCACCAAAACAAACAAACAAACAAACAAACAAACAAACTACTGGAAACAATAAACAAATGCAGTCAAGTTTCAGGATATAAAATCAATGTGCAAAAATCTATTGCCTTTCTGTGTACTAACAACAAAACTTCGGAAAAAGAAATGAAAAAACAATAACAAACAATTCCTTTTGCAATTGTAACCAAAAAAATAAAATGCAGACAGACAGGGACAGGAGACTCCTGGGCTTCTGCTCACAAAAGAATAAAATGCTTCGGAATAAACTTAACAAAGAACAGGAAGTAAAGACCTATATACTGAAAATTAAAAAGCATTACTAAAAAAGATTGAAAAAGACACAACAAAATGAAAAAAATCCCATGTTCATGGATTGAAAGAATCAACATATTTAAAATGGCATATTACACAAAGCAATATACAGATTTAATGCAATCCCCATAAAAATTCCAATATCATTTTTTAAAGAAATAGCCGGAAACCGGTTTGGCTCAGTGGATAGAGTGTCGGCCTGCGGACTGAAGGGTCCCAGGTTCGATTCCGGTCAAGGGCATGTACCTGGGTTACAGGCACATCCCCGGTGGGAGGTGTGCAGGAGGCAGCTGGTCGATGTTTCTCTCTCATCGATGTTTTTAACCCTCTATCTCTCTCCCTTCTTCTCTGTAAAGAATCAATAAAATATATTTAAAAAAAAAAAGAAATAGAATGAGAAATCATCAGATTTGTATGGAACCACAAAAAACCCTGAATACCCAAATAAATCCTGGTAAAAAAAAGAACAAAGCTGGAGGTATTATGCTACCTGACTTCAAATTATACTACAGAGCTACTATACTCAAAACAGCATGGTATCAGCAGAGCAACAGACACACGAATCAATGGAACAGAATAGAGAGCCAAGCTATAAAACCACATGCATATGGACAGATAATTTTTGACAAAGGAGCCAGAAACTCACAAAGGAATAAAAATAGTCTCTTCCAGAAGTAATGCTGGGAAAACTGGAAAGCCACATGCAAATGAATAAAACTTTATTACAGTTTGTCCCCATGTACAAAAATTATTTCAAAATGGATCAAAGATCTAAATATAAAACTAGAAACAATAAGTCACATAGAAGGAAACAGAGTTGCCTGGCCCCGTGTGGCTCCATGGTCGGAGTATCGACCTATGAACCAGGTCAAGGTTCAATTCTGGTCAGGGCACATGCCTGGGTTGTGGGTTCGTTCCCCAGTTGGGGTGTGCAGGGAGGCAAAAATGATGATTCTCTCTCCTCATTGATATTTCTATCTCCCCTCTCCTTTCCTCTCTGGAATCAATAAAAATATATTTTTTAAAAAGAAGAAGAAAATATAGTAAGCAAACATATGGATCTGGGTTGTAGAGAACATTTTATGAACTTGACCCCAAATGCAAGGGAAGTAAAAGCAAAAAGAAATGAATGGAACTGTAGCAAACTAAAAAGCTTCTGCACAACAAAAGAAACTGGCAACAAAACAAAGAGGGAGCCAACCAGGAAGATGATATTTGCAAACAGTAGTCCCTACAAAGGTTTAATTTCCAAAATATATAAATAACTCATAAAACTCAACACCAAACAAACCAACAACCCAACCAAAAGTTGGCAGAGGACCTGAAAATATACCCTTCCCAAGAAGACATATTAACAGCCAGTAGATATATGAAAAGTGTTCAACTTCACTGGCTACTAGGGAAATGCAAATCAAAACTACAATGAATACCACCTACCACCTGTTAGAGGGGCCATTATCAGCAAGGCAAGTAGTAAGAAGTTTTGGAGAGGTTGTGGAGAAAAAGTACCCTCATCCACTGCTGGTGGGTACAACCACTACAGAAAGCAGTCTAGCGATTCCTCTAAAATTTAAGAATAGAGCTACCATACTACCCAGCAATCCTTCTCCTGGGTATATACCAGAAAAACTCGAAATCATGTATTCACAAAGATATCTGCACCCCTATGTTCATTGCACAATTATTCATGGTGGCAAAGACATGAAAACAACCAAAGTGTACTACAATAGAGGACTGGATAAAGAGGATGTGGTACATATATACAATAGAATACTACTCAGCCATAAGAAAGGAAGAAATAGTGCTATTTGAAACAACATGGTTGGACCTTGAGAACATTATGCAAAGTGAAATGAGTCAGTCAGAAAAAGCTAAGAAGCATATTATTTCATTCATAAGTGGGATATAAAACTGAAAATCATGAACACAAACAACAGTGTGGTGGTTGCCCATTGGAAGGGGGTGAGGGGGGAGGCGATCTTAATATCAGGTGACAGGAGAAGATTTGACTTTTAGTGGTGGACACATGGTGCAATATACAGATCTTGTAACATAGAAACTCACACCTGAAACCTATATGTTTATATTGACCAATGTCACCTTTATCAATTTAATAAATAAAAAAGGAAATATGAAAATCAACAATTTTTAAATCTTTAATTTTACTATAAAATTATTATTTATAATTTATAATTATTAAAATAAGACTAGAAGTGTTTATATTTTTGTTGGATTAAAGAAAACAATTTATTTCTTTTAAATATAAAATTAAGTGTAGATAACATTAGGACACAAATCCATTGATGGAGCAAACCCTTTCATTGAGTAATAATAGTTTTATATATTAAAAAAGAAAGCATAACTTTTCTTTTTTAAAAAAATCAAGCAATATTTAAAAGTAAGAAGAAAATAATAAATAAAACATCCAAAGTCCTTCCTCTTTTCCATAAATAACTTCTTACACACACACACACACACACACACACACACACACACACACACGCACGGACGCATACATATGCATTAGTAAAATGGAGGAATAATTTCATTACGATAATCATCTTTACTTATGTCTTACTAGTGGCCTGGTGCATGAAATTTGTGCACATTAGAAGGGAATTAATTAGAGGATATATTTTAATATTGCTATTTGCACTTTCTCTATAATAGAAGTGTTAGAGACGAAAGAAAATTAGTAAAATGTATATGAAAATCTCCCTCCTATCAGTGTCTGGGATGCACCCCGGGACCTAGAGTCAAGTCTCTACTCACCACCCGCATGCACTTCAAAAAAGGAGGCCACCCAGACCCGGCCAGCCCCACCCTCGTGAAGCCCCTTCAGGTCGGGGGTACAGCCTCATGTCCCTCGGCCTGGTGCCGGGTGGGGGACACTGTCTCAGGTCCCCTGTCAAGCCCCAGTGGGGTGGAGGGGGCAAAGCCTCAGGTCCCCCACCCAGAACTGGGGTGGGGGATGCGGCCTGAGGTCCCCTGTCAAGCCCTGCAGGATGGGGAATGCAGCCTGAGATCCCTGCTGTTTGGTTGTGACATTATGGCATCCTGGCTACTTTGCATATTTCTCTATTATATAGATAGATTAGCTTTAATGCTTACTCATTTAAATAGAAAAAGGTAACTTTTAATAAAAAATATTAAGCTGAGAAATTTCTGAAATTCAGATACACATTTCTCCCCTTGACCAATCAGTGTGGTCAAATGTGAATATATTTAAGAAAAGGGTAACCCCATTTGAACCTGTTTAGATGCTGGGGTGAAGAGAAAATGGCTGTTCCCTGATAAGATGTACATATTATTCCTCTGATAGGAAAAAGGTATTGGGAGGAAATACAATGTCTCGGCAGGTTCTGCGGTCAGTGGGATGTGCTTCTGCAGGTTAGTGCACCCCTGCAAGTGAATAAATTCTGTTAGCAAATACTATGTCTTAACACCATACTCTCAAGATGAATGAAGGAACTCAAATACATACATCATCCTTACATTAAGTGGTTGTTTGGACTAAATTGTGTCGTTCCAAAATTCATATGTCGAAGCTCTAACTTTCAGTATCTCAGAATGTGACTGTATTTGCAGATAGAGCCTTTAAAAAGGTAATTAAGTTAAAATGAGGTTATTGGGGTGGGCCCTAATCCAATATGACTAGTATCCTCCTAAGAAAAGGAGATGAAGACATACACACAGAGAGAAGACCATGTGAAGACAGAAAGAGTGCCTCTTTCCCTGGTCATCTGCAAGCCAGGGAGAGAGGCCTCAGAAGAAAGAAATAACTGAGGCCATCTAGCTCTCCGATGTGTAGCCTGTGATGTCTAGCCCAAGCCACCAGTCAGTGGTACTTTGTTATTGCAGCCCTAGGAAACAAATATAGTACTTTACCCATATTTGTTTCTTCATTAATCTGTATTATTATTGACAACTCTTCAGATCATTTTAAATAGTGTCATCTTTTTTCTTGCTCTTAGTCAGTGCTTTCTTTTTGTCTCAAGTAGCTTTTTTTTGTTTTATTTTTTTTAATGAGGTCAAAAATTCAAAGAATATTTTTTTATTGTTTCCATTTTGCCGAAGTAAGTGACTTGTTATTCATTTCTTTAAGTAATCTTATGTTAGCAATAAAATCTAGAGAAGAAATCTAAGTTGTCATGCAATGCCCCTAGGAATATCTAAATCAGTTGTGAAACAATCAAATTTCTTTCCATTGCAATACTGAGAATAAGATTTGTGTTTTTTCTAATGGAGCCACAAGTAATGTCAAAAAGAAACAATTTTATTCTGCATTAGGGTTCTTTGCTTTAAAGCAGAACTATTATTTCTTTAAGATAAGTCATTTAATCAATGTAGCAAAGGCAATACATCATGGAGTTTTCAACATTACATTAAGAAGATAATCAATAGTTTGAGACAATAAAATAAAATGTTTTCAGTTTTATTTAACTTCAGGGACATTCGGAGAGCAATTGGGAAGTGAAATAGCATTAAAAGTCAGTTAACATAGCTATTATCGCAAAGTGTGTCTGAGTCACTGCATAGCATGGGGTTTCTGTGGTTATTCAGGCAAAATCAGATTGAAAAACAACTACACAAAAAAAGAAGATAGAATGAACAGAACTATGTAATTCATCAACTTTCAGAGAATAAGCAATGATTTAGTTTTGTA
Organism: Myotis daubentonii; assembly: GCF_963259705.1. Classification (NCBI taxonomy): domain Eukaryota; kingdom Metazoa; phylum Chordata; class Mammalia; order Chiroptera; family Vespertilionidae; genus Myotis; species Myotis daubentonii. The sequence continues at coordinate 97,434,450 of NC_081842.1, read as the reverse complement.
TCAATGTACCATGCTTCCTATTTCAGCATTTTTTCTTTCAAGGCATTTACCTCTCTTACAATTAAGAAATGTTTTAAATATAGACTATTAGAGCCAAAAAATATCAGTGAAAAAGGCAATTGAAATTAAGGTTGAAATATAGGTAATTAAAAAGTCTTCATGTATAAGATAGTATGCTTAGCTTATTTTATACATTAATATATTTCATTCTCATACCAATCCTCCTAGTGTTGTTTGACAATTGAGTAAAATGAGGCCTAGATGGTCTCTCCTACCCCAAGTTCAGCCAGCAAATGAGAGCCAGGCTGCACCTCCTGCCATTTCTGCTGCTGGTCCACCTAAAGAGCCCAAACATTCTGAGTGCGTTTGGCTGTGGATCAGGGAAGTACCATAATCAAAACCAATTAAGGTGCTAACTAAACTCAAAGGGCACTTTTTCAGTTCATTCTGTAAAAGAAATGTAGCCAGTCACCATCACAAGTAGAACATTTAATTGTTCTTTGCTTATAGCTTTAGTTTATTTTAAAAATGCTTGTGGATACTTTATTCTAATTTCTAAGTAACAAATACTTAATTTTTTAATTATCTAAAATAATCCATGATTTTAAAAAGAGTGAAAAAACTGGAGCAGAAGAAATATTGGTTACTTCAAGTAAGTCAATGGTTAATTCAGGCAAGACAGGTGGTGTCTTTTTTTAAAATCTTTTTTTTCTTTATTGATTAAGGTATTACATATGTGCCCTTATCTCTCATTGCCCCCCACTCCACCCCGCTCATGCCCTCACCCCCCTAGCATCTGTGTCCATTGGTTATGCTTATACGCATGCATACAAGTCCTTTGGTTGATCTCTTACCCTCCTCTCCACTCTCCCCTGCCTTCCCACTGAGGTTTGATGGTCTGATCAATGCTTCTCTGTCTCTGGATCTATTTTTGTTCATCAGTTTAGGTTGTTTGTTATATTCCACAAATGAGTGAGATCATGTGATATTTATCTTTCTCTGACTGATATTTCACTTAGTATAATGCCTTTTCACTGTCTTTTAAAAATCATGGTACATTGTTTGAGCAAAGGATAGCTTACATATATAAAAATAAGATATCTATTCTTTGCTCAAACTATGCATATTCTGGGATAAGCTATTCATCCTAGGAACAGAAACTAGATATTTACTATCGCAATTAAAATAGAAAAAAGTAATTATAATAGTTAATATTCTCTTATGCTGGTCTGTGCATCTTTAAAGCAGTGTAAGAGTAGAAAAAAAGAAATTTTGGACACAGATATATGCCTAAGTTTGGATCACATTTCCTTCACTATGTAGCTGTGAATGTGGCTGATTACTCTACCTGTCTAGGGCTTTTTTCCACATCTAATAAAAGAATATTTCAAACTTACCTCAAGCACACATTAGGAATACTAAATGAAATACTGTATAATTCAAGTGCCTATTAGAATTGAAACGCAGAACCAAATTGAAACGTGTGATTTCTTCTTTGTAGGATGCAAAGGTGATTTCTATCCCGGGTTTTTGTCCAAGTGGTTTTGAAGAATGAAGCCACAGACAAAAGGTGGTATATGAAAAGGTGGAAATTTATTGGAAGCAAGTACAGACTCCCATGTAGGGAAGGGGTCCCAATGGGGGTAGCCCACTCAGCCCCTTTTTCTAAGGTTTATGAAGGCTGCAGTTCTTTGTGTCCTGATATTCCCTTCTTATTGGTCACTATAGCAGCTTCAAAGCTCAACCCCACGTGACCCCCCCCCTTCCTCTCCCCCTTCAGTGGTAGAATTCTCTATCCCCTGTGAAAATCTGTTTTCCTCTTTCTCCCTTTTGCCAGCATTTCTCTACCCCTGTGGCGCTTTTTCCTATTTTCTGTCAATGTGTCTTCTTCTCTTATTCTGTGGCTTTCCCCTTATCTCCCTTGAATGGGTGTCTTTCTCTCCCCTTATCCTGTGGCACCTATTGTTCTCTGTGAATGTATGCCTTTTGGCAGCTCCAAGTCCCTAACCAACTATGCCTCCCTACCCCCACACCCCCCGCCCCCCAGGCCCCCTTAATTCCTAAAATTCCCTAAACCTGCCTATTTTACCCCTAAAAACTCCTTTCAGGATGTCTGGAACAAGACAGATGACTACTAAGTGCATAGGAGGAGCATCACCATGGAAAGAAGAGAGAAATGAGTTATTGATGCTGTTGGTATAGCAGCCAGTCATTTGCCATCCAGATTTCATAGCATATTTTCTCTCTGAGCCACAACAGTTTTCCTCAAACCTTCCAGTTTGGAAATACTCTGTCAACTTTGGGAGTGACCTCAGGGAGGCAGTTCATGAGGAATGGAGATAATATTAGTTTTAATAACTAGTACTAAAAAGCAAGAACTTTCGGATTTGTCTACACTGCCCACGTTCCAAGCGCTCAAGCCCCAGGAATCCACTAGGTCTTCCACTGCCACTTAATTCAGCAATCAGTCATTCTACAGCGTTTTCTCCTGTGTGCTGGGTTAGCTTTTACATCAGGCTGACTTCATCTTTAAAAAAACAAACAAACAAAAACATGAAAAGAAAAGGCACACCATGTTTTATTTTCGGGGTCCAAAGCCTGAGGAAATTTTTTCTACTGGTTCCACCAGTACAAGTAAGCATTCAAATCAGGCAGATGATACTGGACTCTCTTTGTTAATTAGTCAGAAAATTGAATCATTAAACATTTTTGGTAATTGTCTAGAAGCTCATGTAAAGCAATACATTGAGGACAAAGTTAAAGCTGGTTTTATTTCTCTTTGTGCTGTCAGAAATTCAGGATAATCGTGATGTCTAAGACTCGGCTTGGAAAACTAAATCATATGACTCCTTTCAAGAGGACACTTTTTAATTTATTTTTAATTGCAGTTATATACAATATTAGTCTGTATTAGTTTCAAGTGTACAGCATAGCGGTTAGATAATCATATACTTTATAAGAGTTTCTCCCAATATTTCTGGTAACCACCTGGCACCATACAATGTTAATTAAATATTATTTTCTATATTCCATATGCTGTACCTTATATCCCTGTGACTATTTTGCAACTGTCAGTTTGTACTTCTTAATCCCTTCATCCTTTTTATCCAGTCCCCCAACCCCCAACCCCCCTACCCTCTGGCAACCGTCAGTCTGTTCCCTGTATCTATGAATCTGATTCAATTTTTTTGGTTTGTTTATTTTGTTCTTTGGATTCCATATGTAAGTGAAATCATATAATAATTCTATTTCTCTGGCTGATTTATTTAACTTGGCATAATACCCTCTAAGTTTATTCATGATGTCACAAATGGTGAGATTTCACTATTTTTTATAGTCAGGTAATATTCCATTGCATGTATATATGTACCAGTACTTTTTTTATCCACTGGTCTCTTAATAGGAACTTGGGTTGCTTCCATGTCCTGGCTATTATAAACAATGCTGCAATGAATGTAGGGGTGCATAATATTATTCGAATTGGTGTTTTGGGATTCTTCAGATATATTCCTAGAAGTGGAATTGCTAGGTCATAAGGCAGTTCCATTTTCAATTTTTTGAGGCCCCTCCACACGTTTTCCACTTTGCATGCACCAATCTGCATGTCCACAGACAGTGCAGGGGGGTTTCTTTTTCTCACATCCTTGCCAACACTTGTTTGTGGATTCAGTGCACTTTTGATGATAAACATCCTTGATGTATTAATTTACATTCACCACAAGTCTTATCTCCTAAAAATTTGCCATTAAACATAGCAGAAAACTTATTTTATTGATGATAATGCAAATTTTGGTGAATAGTCATCTATCATCCCACCCATCACTGGAAGCTGCTCTATCTGGGGGAAAAATGTAGATGAAAACATGTTATACAATTTCAGTTAACTTTCCTCTTGCTAAAACTTAGGCCTTAAATCACAAGATATAGTAATATCCCTGGATTCCTGGGGGAGTAAATCCCCCTGGTTCTTTTATCTTCAGTGCATAATAGTGGGCCTGACATATGCTAGAGGCTTATCACTTTGTTTAAATGAATTCATAGTAAATATTTGAAATCATTAACAAAAATTTCAGGCAGTAGATCAATTCTGGAAAGAACAAGAGGGTAAATGAAAAGAAATTCTGGAGAAAAATGCCAGATTCTTTGAACTTCCTGAAGATCAATAATATTGGGTCAACTTCATTAACTTTCTTAAAACTGTGGAATTTTTAGAGCTGGATCAGGCCTTAAAGTCCACACAGTTTAACTAAAAGGAAAACACTGTCTTTTCCCAGGATCCTCTGTCTGCCTTGGCATGATGCCTAAAGAGATTGCCCAGAGAGTGATTGCAGTTGGGAGAACTTTTGAGTCAGTTTTGATGACAAAAGAGTGAGGATCTAGGACAAAAGGCTGTTGCATTGGAATCTCATTCCATCCCTTCTCCTCACTGTGATTTCAGGAACTAGCCAGGGGTGGGCAAACTTTTTGACTCAGAAGGCCACAATGGGTTCTTAAACTGTACCAGAGGGCCGGAACAAAAGCATGGATGGAGTGTTTGTGTGAACTAATATAAATTCAAAGTAAACATCATTACATAAAAGGGTACGGTCTTTTCTTTTTTTTTAGTTTCATTCATTTCAAGTGGGCCGGATCCGGCCAGAGGGCCATAGTTTGCCCACGGCTGAACTAGACCCTGTGTTATAGGCCAGGGAAAAGAAAAGGCAGGCTGAGAGCCTGTGGAAGGGAAGCCCAGAGACAGGACCATGGGATGAACCTTACATTGTTCAGGGATTGGATTTGAGGACAGATATTTCTCTTTTTCTTGCAATGGGAATTTGGATTTATAATTTAAACTTTAAATTTCTGGGATGCCACAAAGAAACTGCAGCAACTGCTGTGGCTTTTTAATCACTGTTATGAGCAAATCCTTGTATTTTTTTAAAATCTACATTTCTATATTTTGCAATTATTAAAACACTTATTTTAGACAGCTGAAACAGGAAAGCATAAAAATAAGAATGTTTCTCCTGGTCCTAAATAATGCTTATGTAAGAGGACGTAGAGTAGTAGATAATTCACTGGGCTATGCGATCATTCCCAGGTTTCAGTCCTAGCTCAGACATCCACTAGCTCTAAGAGTTACTCTTTATTCATCTGTAATAGAAGCTTATACAAATTCCTAATTAATAAAATGTGAAAAAAATGTTCTGTGCTAAATAAATTATACCTATTTGTTCATACCCTACCTGGTTTCAAAATTACTTGAGGCATAATAGATATTATTCTCTTCATTATTATTGTTGTTATCATTGTCATTATTAGGCAGAAGTAGTAAAGATTACAGAGATGATAGATAGTGATGGAGACACTGTTCATGAATAAATAAAGCCTTACGCAGGTATGATCCAATATTCACTTCTGTCTGGAAAGTGCAGAAGAAATAATACTGATTAGTATACAGGGTGGGGCAAAAGTAGGTTCATAGCTGTGAGTATGAGAAACACAAAATTTGTTATTGCACAGTGGGGCCTTGACTTATGAGTTTAATTCGTTCCGAGCTCATTAAGGAGCTCATTAACTCAAATCACTCTATCAACTCAATGCAAAAATCGGCCAAGAGACAGCTGGTATCTCAAAAAACTTGTTAGTTGGGACACTCGTAAGTCAAGGCCCCACTGTATTACTAGAGGCCCAGTGCATGAATTTGTGCACCAGTGGAGTTCCTTGGCCTGGCCTATGGGATCGGGCTGACACCAGCTCTCCCACATCCCCCGAGGGGTTCCATATTGCGAGAGGTTGCAGACCAGGCCAAGGGACCCCACTGGGGCACGATCATGGCCAGGGAGGGATGCAGGAGGTTGGCCAGTCAGAGAGGGACCAAGGGAGGGCTCCAGGGTGTGTCTGGCTCATCTCACTCAGTACCAATTGGCCGGACCACAGGAGCAAGCTAACCTACCAGTCAGAGCGTCTGCTCCCTGGTGGTCAGTGCACATTATAGCGTATGGTTGACAGGTCGACTATCTGCCTCCTGGTTATCAGTGCACGTCATAGCAAGCAGTTGAGCAGCCCTAGTATATCATCAGCATATTACGCTTTGATTGGTTGAATGGATGACCAGACACTTAGCATATTAGGCTTTTATTATATAGGATTATTATTATATTATTTTCCATACAAACAATTGTACTAGTAAACCTATTTTGCCCCATCCCTTATTACAGTTTTATGTGATGGTGTTATTGGCCCACACTTAATTGAATAAATGTTTTTGAGGGTTTCATCTTTTTCAATGTTGACCATCATAGGTGTGAACTTTATAGAGGTTTTCACATTATCTGCCTTTGCCATTTTGCAAAGACTTCTAAAAGCTCTAACTGGCCTGTACTCCAAGGTCATAGAACAGAGTGAGTAACCTCTTAACCCTGGTTTTATTAGCATCATGGTTGGTATAGTATAAGCAAATTAACTGCCCCAGAGTCATCTTTAAAACTGTAATTCCTTAGGGCTAATTCTTTTTCTGACCAGTAATCCATCATGTTTAAAAAAAATTGGCATCTGATCAAGCCTCTACCCATATTATCTATTTTACTGTATTGCCTCTTATCTTTTCTACCCAGTATCAGGTCCTTCTCTTATTTAATTCATTCTGAACATCAGTGTTGGATGAATCTGTCCACAAAACTAGTTTATCCTCAAGACAAAACTCAGATGTCACTTCTTCTGGAGCCTTTATTGTACTTCCTCTGGTTGAGTTGTGCATATTTATACATGTCTATTGTTGTAACTTACGGGCTGTGTTGCAGTAACTTATTGTAGACTGCTATTTAACATTGACTGTGGAGTGTGTGCAAGAAATGTTTATAGATAATTTGTATAAATCTTCCAAATAGTCAATACCTCCCACCTTAGAGAGTGTAAAATCTTTAGATTTAACTGCCTTGCAAATAAAATTCTACCCATTTTACCTTACTCAATATAAACACCTGTGCCCCCAACTTTACTATGCCCATCTGTATAAAAATTTGGTTTGCAAAACTGGCCAGGTCATTTCTGATTTTTTAAAACAGAAAGTGTTTGTATTTCTTCTGTTGTTGGTGAATTAAATAAAACTGTTTCATAAGGTAACTGCTCAATCCTTTTGATACTATAAAAATTATTTTCAAAGTCATTACTTTGTTCATTCAACCAATATTTGTCAAGACCTCAGGACTTTGCAAGATAGATTTCTAAAAGTATTTTTATTTGGATTCTTTTCTAAAACAGTTTGTTATACCATTTGTAATCATAGGTCACTATCTTCCATGGAAGTGGAGCTTCTAATTGCATTTGTCACTGCAATTTTTAGAGGTTTGAATGGGTTAGCCCAAACCAATGTTCATTTTTCTTTACTTTTTCAGCAATAATCACAGAGAGTTGCAATAAAATATTTTAAAATTAATTTATATGTAGAATTTGTTGGCAAGCTGCCAGAGGTCAATGTGGAAAAAAGGAGGTGCTTTATTTTGGAGAAGTATTTTATTAACTTGGCACAAAAACATTGAAATAAAAAAAATAACCTCCCTTTTCATTATTAGCTCAGATAATTTTCTCTATCACAACAGCACTACTAGCATTCAGGAAAAAACACACACAATAAAGTGAATCCAATATCTCTTTTCATCTATCCTATATAATAAAAGGGTAATATGCAAATTGACCCTAACAGCAGAATGACTGGGAATGACTGGTCACTATGACACACACTGACCACCAGGGGGCAGATGCTCAATGCAGGAGCTTCCTCCTGGTTGTCAGTGCGCTCCCACAGATGGAGCTCTGCTCAGCCACAAGCCAGGTTGATGGCTGCCAGCACAGCGGTGGTGGCTGGAGCCTCTCCCGCCTCCTCAGCAGCGCTAAGGATGTCCGACTGCAGCTTAGGCCTGCTCCCCGCTGGCAAGTGGACATCCCCCGAGGGCTGCCAGGCTGTCAGAGGGATGTCTGATTGCCATTTTAGGCCCAATCTCCCAGGGAGCAGGCCTAAGCCAGCAGGTGGACATCCCCTGAGGGGTCCCAGACTGCGAGAGGGCACAGGCCGGGCTGAGTGACCCCCCCACCCCGAGTGCACAGATTTTTGTTCACTGGGCCTCTAGCATATATATAAAAGGCTAATATGTAAAGCGTCCCCTCAGGAGTTCAATAACTCTCTATGACATGTGCTGAACACCAGCAGGTTGCACAGAATGAAGGAAGGCCCTGGCCAGCAGCCAGTAGGCCCCAATTGGCCCTGATCAGGGCCAATCAGCTTTCCTGCCTCCTCGCCTCCCCACCTGCCTGCCTTCTCCTTCCCTTGCCACCCACATGCCACCACCATGCAGTTCCCCGCAGCCTCCCTACCTCCCCACCTCCTCCTTCCCTCGCTGCCTGTGAGCCGCCATGGCATGGTTTCTTGCCTCCCCACCTCCGCCTTTCCTCACTCCCTCAGTACCCCATCACTACTGCTGGTCGTCCGCCTTGTTCCACGCTGCCCCCTGGTAGTTAGCACATATCATAGGGAGTGATTGAACTCTAGGTCTCCTGGTCGAACTCACTTTGCATATTAGCTTTTTATATATATAGATTACATACTCAAAAGAGGATATATAGATTGGATGACAAAGCTTAATCAGATGAACTCTCAATAGCAAGAAGTATTCTCAGTTTACAATGTCACTGAGGATACAAGATAAGATACTTAGGCATATGGATCCAATACTATCAGTGACCTTGAGGAAAGTGACATGTGTGTTTTACCTCACAACATTTTAGCATTAGCAATAAGAATGGTTTTGGCAGAGATAATCAACAAATAAAAAACATAAGTAATTAACTGCAGCAATGTGTGGAGGACACATGAGTCTGGGAAATGTGCCAAGATAAAGATTATAGTAAGTGTGCATTTTAAAGTGACAGATAGAAACTAGAGGGTGAAATAAAATTTTGGTGTCAAAAAAGTGTGGTGGTGTTAACTCTTAATTCATGACTCTAAATAAAATAGAAAATTTGCAAAGAAAAAAATGTAATTGGAATTGGCCTGTAATCAGATTTTAGAATCCCCAAATTAATTTTACTTTCTTAATAAATATAGGACTTCTTTCCTTATTTTGTAAAATTAATTACAATCTAATCTTGTTGATTTGAAAACAAACACACTTAAGGACTATGCTTCAGGCAATTTCATTTAATGTGTTAATTTAATCATTATGCATAGTAATCTTAAATTTACATCTTAATATGTAAGTAAGTCAATACAACACACCTCTAGGGCAACCTAAGATGCTTTATGATAAGTGAAGAGAAGGGCAGTTAGCTTACAAAAGAAGAGTCTATGAATATATTAGGGTACTGGCAGACTATGAATGAATACAAAACTAAGAGGTAAATTAGGTGTTATTTTGTCCATTTAGCTATTCCATTATTCCATCACTTTAAAGACTTTTCTCCTGTTTGTTATGAAAATTATGTACAAAAGTAGAGCCAAATTAATAGCAGATATTTTATACATCAGAATTTCTATTATTATTTATCTATACCCCTTAAAAATTGTTATAATAAACTAATAAATTAAAATTAATTTTTATTTGGTTTAAAGCATTCTTTAACTATAAAAAAACTAATTATATTTTTGATACGGGAATTTTGGACTGAAAACACCTGGTGTTCCCCTGGGCAGGATGGTTCCCCGGCTCTTATCTGGTGGAGTAGAAGAATGAAACCACAGGTGAAAGGTGGTATAGCAAAGGTGGAAATTTATTGAGAAATAAGCACAGACTCCCAGGTGGGGAGGGGGGAAGAGTCCCACTGAGTCCCTTTTTCCTATGGTTTATAAAGGCTGCAGATCTTTCTGCCTTGATATCCCCTCTGATTGGTCACTATCCCCTTCTGATTTGGTCACTATAACAACCCTAAGCTCAAAGGTTGAACCTCACCTGGGACATGTGAGGCTCTCCTCTCCTCCTTCCTTATTGTTTTGTAAATGTGTACCTTTTGTTACTCCCAGCTCCCTTGTTTTATGGAAATGTACCCTTTGGCATCTCTGTAGCCTTATGCTTTTTTTATGAATCCCTTAATTTTCTAAATTTCCTAAACCTGCCTATTTCACTGCTAAAAATTCCTTTCATTTTGAGTTAGAAAATTGTATTTATTTTTCACATTCCTATGAACTTTTTATTTATCATAAGTAAAAAGTAAGAAAACATCAAAAGGGTGATGGAGAGAGTTCTGCTTAGGATGTATAAAGCATTGTTTAAAGGTGGTTAGAAATTTAAATAAAGGGTTTTAAAGTCTTTCTTTTTTTTCCTAATACCACAGACCTTGTAAATTACCAAGTTCCATGACTTAAAAAGCTTTGTCTATCGTCCGTATCCTGTATTTCCCAACTTATAACACAGAGAGAGCTCTTAACATTAGTTGAAATACCATACAGTTTTCATTAATTTCAGAGAGAGGGAAAGAGAGATAGAAACATCAATGATGTGAGAGAATCATTAAAGCATGCCCCCTATTGGAGACAGAGCCGGCAGCCCGGGCATGTGTCCTGACTGGGAATCAAACTGTGTCCTCCTGGTTCCTGGGTTGATGCTCAATCATAGTGAGGAGGAAACTGGTCTTGCAGAACTTATCTAAATGAGGAGGCCATGGAACTGTGCACAACGCACTGCCCTGGGGGGGGGGGGTTGTTATGCCGGTGTCAGGAAGGACCATCAGATGTGGCCTGACGCCTGAGGGCCTTCCTGCAGGGCCACGAGGGGAGCAGAGGGCACATCTGCAAGACAAGACCCCAGCGGGATATACATAGACAGGCTCTCTGCATGTTTCTTCACTCTGGTTTGGAAATTATTCCCGGAGTCCACTAGTGTTAATAAACGGAGTCCCTCCCTTTCTCTAGGAAGCATGCTTGGTATTTCTTTGGTCTTCTGTAACAATAGAGCCACACAGGCTGGGTGCAATTGTTGTAATGTACCCCGCGAATCACAGAAGGACACCTCAAGAAGTCGAATTAAAGAGTCACATTTATTGCAATCCGGGACTATGAGGGGTCATCCCCAAATCTCATAGTAACCATTTAGTCACAGTTCCAGGATTATATAGGCAAAAATCACACAGGTATTGATTACATCTCAGGGTTTGGAACGAGGCACCTGGCTCGCAAAAAAAGCAGGTGACAGGAGCAGAATTAAGCATGTTAATTACAGTTTCGGTTCTGGGGTCACTGAATTGACAGAAATACATTATCTAGAGCCCTTGGGTAACCTGGGTTAAACTTAGGCATGTTATCTAAATTACAGTTTTGGGTCTCCAGATCAGAGTTGATAGAAACACGTTATCTAGAGCCCTCGGGTCTCCTGACCACTGAGTTGTCAGGACAATTTAGAGTAATTATACTGTTCTGGTCTCGGGACCACTAAGTCAGCTGGGACACACCACCTGTGGCCACTAAAACAATTTAGGGTAATTGTGCTGTCCTGTTTCCCAGGTACAGAAGAATGTGCTTCGATAACCAGTAAGATCACAATTAATGGGATAGTCATTCAATCAATAAGGCATTCAATCAAAAGGGATGATTTATACAATTCAGAAAATCAAAATAACCTGTCCATTGTTAAAAAAGCAAATAGGTACCATACTTCACAATCTAGTTTTTTACTTACCTAAGTAAGTTTTTTACTTACCTAAGCACTATTATCCCTATAGTGGGGCCAGGATTAGGGTGAAGGGTAAGAATAGGGTTAGAGTAAAAAATATGTGTCTCTTAAAAAAAGATTATTAATTGGCTATATATGAGAAAATGATTTTTGTTAATTCTTTGGTCTTAAATATTTAGGCAACTAGAATATTTTAATGAAGATAATTATCAATGAAAATTAGAGGAATGATTACTTTAAAAACTTATTAGATTAACATACAGCTGATCTTGGGAGAAAACATGACAGTTCAGATATAATAATTTAAATTCTCAGCAATATGGAACACATCAGGGGAAGGCTCCTGGAGTCTGGTCTGGGTTGTGAATCTGGGTGTATGGCTGCCAAAAGATCTAACTAGTTTGTCACTCTGTGCTCTTGGAGAAGAGTTGCAAAATTAGTCAACATCTGGTTTTTTAATTAGTTGGGTACAGAATTTCTTTCTCAGGAATTATGTAGAGAAGCTGCTGAAACAGGAATTTTGGGGAACATAAGCAGGTTTAGGTGCATGGAAAAAAACATAGGGCTACAAAAGGGGAGAAGGTACATTTCCATAAAACAAGGAAGCCAGGTGCAGTTACATTTCCCTAAGACAAGGGAGCAGCAACAGGTATATTTCCATAAGACAAGGGAGCTGGAAGTAGCCAAAAAGGTCTATATTTACAAAACAAAAAAGGAAGAAAGCCCAGAAGGAATAGGAGGACAAAGAAGGAGGAGGGCCTCAGGAATCACTATAGTAACCAATTTGAAAGGTAATATTGACCAATCAGAGGGGATATCAGGACACAGGAACTACAGCCTTTACAAACCATGGAAACAGGAAGTCGGTAGGACCCTTTTCCCCTCCCCACATGGGAGTCTGTACTTGTTCTTCAATAAACCTCCTTCTTTGCTATACTACCCTCTGTCCATGGATTCATTCTTTGATTCCGGTGGACAAAGAATCCGGGTTCCAGTTCAAAAATTCTGTATCACTGCCATTTTCTGAGAGACAGTGGCCATAGGTGGGTCAGGTGCTACATTACTGGCTATGCTGTAATCATTGAGGAGAATGTGGGATGTGCAATTAAGGATCAAGCTGGTGGATTAACAAATTCACCAAATGAAAATAATGAAGGAGGAACTATTACTGAAACCCCAATGTTGTGGTACTTTTGTGTGTTTGTTTTTGGTTTGAGTCCACCTGTGTGTGTGCACTGGCCCAAAGAAATGCACAACCAACAGTGTGCAGAATTGAAAGAAAAAATAGTTTAATTTTGAATTGGCCACTATGGAGAAAAGGAGTTTATGCTCTAAAGATCTGACTCCCTGATGTGATGGTGTGTATGTTACAGATTATAAAGGGCAAAATCTCAAGATACTGTGGACGAAAGGGGCCACATACTAACCTGACAGGTTCAGGGGAGGCCTGCATGGCAGTCTTGCAGACTCAGAGACCTACAGTAACCACAAAGGATGGTCTGAAATTAAACTTTAAGTAAAAGCAGTCATGGTGGGTAATCACCTCCTAGGCCGGTATCTTCACTGACAAGGTCAACCTTTACCTTAACTGAGCCTATCTATCTTTTTGCATCTATAACATACCCTTTGAAATGTCTGGGTAACTTGTGACTTCTCTTTTTCTGGACCCCTTGGAGCACAACCTAATGTGCTGGGCGCCAGGACAGATACCACAAATTCCTTCATTATCATGTTAATTGCTTCTGCACCCACCTAAGTATGTGTCCATCATTTTACTTTAGATCCAATCCCAGGGGTTCCTCCCCCACACCCCCCAACTCCCTTTGCTTTCTCCCACCTCTCTAGTCTATCACCAATTGATTTCATGTAACCTACCTACACCCCTCCTTGGATTGCAATGTATAAATACAGATTTAACCTCCATTCTCTGGAGCATTAGCTCAATTCCTTGAGGTTCTGCTTCCTGGCATATGTGGACAGTTTGTTTCAAATAAACTCACAAAAATTCTTTACAGGTTTCAATGGTTTTTTACATTAACAATACCATGTGTTGGGGTGTTTCAGGGTCGTTTTGTGAGCTGATTGGTTGGAGGTGAGGTAAGAGTAGTAAATTTTTTTTTCAGGTATTGAGGAAAGTTCTAAGTCCTTTTCCAGCATCCCTGTGTCCAGTCTCAGGAAAGTAGCCAAGGGATTACTTAGGGCTCAGGAGCTGAAACATAAATTATCTTTAGCCTGCTAGAGGTCTGGATCATTTATATATATATATATATATATATATATATATATATATATATATATATATATATATATATTATTGATTTTTTACAGAGAGGAAGGGAGAGGAATAGAGAGTTAGAAACATCAATGAGAGAGACACATCGATCAGCTGCCTCCTACACACCCCCCACTGGGGATGTGCCCGCAACCAAGGTACATGCACTTGACTGGAATTGAACCTGGGACCTTTCAGTCTGCAGGGCTACGCTCTATCCACTGAGCCAAACCAGTCAGGGCATAGAGGTCTGGATCTTTGACCATTAGTCAGGTCTGGGCTACTGTCTTCTGCTGCCTTTGGGGTTGTTGATTACTAGGGCAGAGGCTAGTCTCTGAGAAGAGCTAGGATTTAAAATTAGTTTAACCAAAATCATAAGAACCCTCAATTTCAGACCATAGTGCAGGATGTAAAGGAGGGCTCCCAGAGTAATGTCAGGAGCACTGGGTGCTTAGAAAAATTTAAAGGAGACCTGAAAAGTTATGTGGAAACCAACAGTTAACACAAGTCTTTTAGCCATTAGACCTTAAAATAGTTTTGAATGTCTAAAGAAAGTAAACCAGCACAAAGGTGCAGTGGATGCAAAGGTCTGCTCAGTGAAAACAGGATCTTTGCCCTTTGTCTCCTTTCCTACTTCCAGCTGTGCATAGAAAATTTAAGACCCACAGGTCTTAGCTGCAGCCAAAGTCATTTCAAAGTTTCTTCTTAATTGAGTCAGGAATATTAGGCAACGTCTCTTGTTTTCTTTCTTCTTTTTTTTTTCTTTCAGTTATCCTGAGATATAGTACATATCTTATCAACCAGCCATGAAGGAGGAAAAAGCAAGCACTAAGTGAACCACATGTTGACAGCATCCTCAATAACATAATCTCTTTAGTAATAAACCAAAAAGTATTTTCCCAGGATGCTAGAGCTGTAAATGTCAATTCTGAAAGAGCTTAATTGTTTTTTTTATTTGTTTATTTATTTCCTAATGGAAATGCCAGTTTTCCTATTGATTTTTCAAACTCCGCTGACTGTATTCTCAAGTGTCTAAGTAGTCTGCCATATAATCTATAGGTCCATACTGATAGGATCATCTACACCCATCAATCAGAAGGGATATATTAAACACAGGCTAAGTACTTAGTATTCCAGTAATAAGAAAGAAGTAAAATATACATCAGTTGATCTAAAATGATGAGCCAATATTTTGTCATTTTAGCAATAAGACTGTGTTCGTGTAAATAGGAAGTATATTATCTGGTTAAAAAAAACAAACATGTTTTCTCTCAGAGCTTGAAGAAAATATAGAAATATTAATGATAAATTTGGCATATTCAGTCTTGGGCATAGAACATTTTGTTCATGTTTTATTTTTTCTTGCTTTTAAGTATATCAATTAAACTCATGAGAATATATGCCACTTGGTTTATCATTCCAACACCTTTTGGGTGACACTGATTTTAAGTCTCTCCTATTCTAATTTTTATATTATAACCTCCTGTATGTTAGTCCTGCTTTGAGGACTATTGTGATGTCAGCAAACATGATAGAATGGATAATCATATTTGTGAGCTTAGCATTATTGCTTATACCTCTATTCTTTAGTGTCTTGGGAAAAATTAAAGAACGTATCTTCAGCCTTAATCCCTGGCAAATACAAATACAAACTAAAACTTTACCTAAACAGACTTATTTCAGCTTCATGGTGTGTTTGACTGTATGCTTTGGAGACATGGCATGGGAATCTATAATCTCTACCATCTTCTAAACATCCTTTCCCAAGGATTTAGCTTACTCTCAAATCCAGTTGGGACATTATTTCCCCATTTCTCCCAATAAAATGATCAACTCCTTGATGTTGCATGTTGCTCAGGGCTACTCTTACTCTGATGGGTATTCTAGCTTTAAGATAGACAAATCCTTTTTTGATCATGATTTAGGCAGTTTTTAAGAGGTCATTTTGGTATGAAAATTGAAAAATAAACTCACAGGTAAAAATGAATGATATTGGTTTGGCTAACCGGTTTGGCTCAGCGGATAGAGCATCAGCCTGCGGACTGAAGGGTCCCAGGTTTGATTCCGGTCAAGGGCATGTACCTGGGTTGTGGGCACATCCCCAGTAGGGGACGTGCAAGAGGCAGCTGAATCGATGTTTCTCTCTCATCGATGTGTCTAACTCTGTATCCCTCTCCCTTCCTCTCTGTAAAAAAATCAATAAAATATATTTTTTTAAAAAATGCATGATAGGGCAGTAACTAGGAAGAATACAGAGTCAATCTACAGCTTGGCATATCTGCCACAAATATCTAGACTAGGCATAGAGAGATAGATAAATAGCTAGCTAGATAGATTAGATAGATAGATAGATAGATAGATAGATGATAGATAGATAGATAGATAGATAGATAGATAGATAGATAGATGATTGATAGATAGATATAGATAGATAGATAATTCCATCACCATGTTGACCAGAGTCATATCCTATAGCCATGTAGCTGTGGGTGAATCTGTTTCTCTGTCATTTGCTAGTTACCTAATAGTAGTAGTGAGTGCTTGTTCTTCCTTTCTCTTTCCCTCTCTCTTTCTTACTCTGAAAACAATCTAGACAAACTAACTTAAGTTTGATGTATTTTCTATTTATATATATAAAACCCTAATATGCAAATGGACCGAAAGGCAGAACAACCAAACTACCAAACAACTGGCCGCTATGAAGTGTGTTGACCACAAGGGGGCACTCGAGGAACATGGTGGGCGTCAGCAGCAGGCGCCAGAGTGGAAAATGCCAGGCATCAGCCATGGTGGGATGGTGGAGCAAATGAGCCGGAGGAAGTGGGGGTCAAACCAAGGGGGGGTGCTGGTCACTGTCATCAGGGCAAGTCTCTGGAGGTTACTGAAAATTCTTTGCTCCTGTGCTGTGGTCCCACCCAGAGCTAGCGCCTGCTGCTGGCGCCCAGTGCCAGCCCCGATGGCTCGGGGCTATTAGTGGGTGCGAGGAGCGGCTGCCAGGCCTTAATCACCCCTCAGGGCTTCTCCATCTCCCCCTACTCCTGAGGGGCGATTGGGGCTGGCAACCACCTCTTGCACCCACTGCTGGAGATTGCCCTGCTCTCACCCGCTGCAGGTGCTGGAGCTGCCACTAGCACCCGCTGCTGGCACTTGGTTCCAGTCCTAATCACTTGGCACCATCAGCAGGTGCGATCGGCAGCTGCTGGCCCTGATCACCCCTGAGGGCTTCTCCACCTCCCCCTGCTCGTGATGGGCGATCAGGGCAGCAGCCACCACTCATACCCCACTGATGTCACTGGCCGCACTTGCCGGACCCAATCACTCCACGACATCAGGCCCCAATTTCTCCAAGCCATCAGCAGTACAAGTGGGGCCAGTGCTGGCAACACATGGGTGCAGAGGCAGCGGGAGCTGGGCTGCCGGCAGACAGGGTACCGGGGACTGCAGCGGGAGGGGCTGGGTGAGGGTGCAGAGGATGGGCTGAGACCTGCCCCTGTGCCTACCGCAGCCTAGCGGCCCACAGTTCCTTTCAAAGTGCACAAATTTGTGTACAGGGCCCATAGTTAAAAAATAATATGTCACCCAGCCGGCGTAGCTCAGTGGTTGAACATTGACCTAGGAACCAAGATGATTGTGGTTCGATTCCCAGTCAGGACACATGCCTGGGTTGTGGGCTCAATCCACAGAAGGGGTCATGCAAGAGGCAGTCAATCGATGATGTTTCTCCTTCAACAATGTTTCTATATCTCTAACCCTCTCTCTTCCACTCTCTAAAAATCAATAAAAAACATATTTTAAAAAACGAACAAACAAACAAACAGAAAAAACACTGCACCACTAACTTCACTGTAATAGACAATTCTTGAACATTTTCGAAGAATATTTTTTTTTGCTTTTTGGTAATTATCTCTCATATTAAAATAGAGTTCCTAACCAGTTTTAAGAAAAAGGACTGGGTACTTGAAAATAATTAATTAATTAATTAATTAGATTAGAATCCTCTTGATAGGGATTTTAAAACAAAGGGGAAAAGGTTGTACAACAAGATCTGTAACAAGGAAACTGAGTCACAAATTGCATCCACTCATTTACTACTTTATTTGCTTATTTTTAATAGTGAGCAGTTATGCAGGATAAAAAGAAGAGCTGTAAAATTCTGCTTTTATTTCCTTTTGAAATGAAACAAGATCTTTATTCTTGATTTTTAGAAGCTAGTCCTCAAGTGTTTTTGTAGCTAGATACCAAGGATTCTAGTAAGCATGCTCCTCTTTTTTTTTTTTTTTTATAATTTCCTTTTGGTAATTACTCATTGGCCAACCAAAGAAAAGTGAAACAATTAATGATGGGCTCTTTCAATGTTTCTGCTCCTCTGGAATGCCCTTGACTTTTTCAGAATAAACATGTATTTAGAGACTTAACTTTAAGAAGCTCTACCCAGAGACTCACTATAAAAAAAATGTATCTATGCCTATAATACCAGTAGGAGCTAAAGTATAAACAAAGAGAAAGCATAATATTAGACAACTAATTTATTTTAGTTTTCTCTTCCGTAAAGTGAAGGGGACTAGACATAGTATTCCTAAATTTTCTTTTGTTTCCAATTATTTTCTCCTATGCATGTGCACACACACACTTTCTCTCTGCTTCTCATCAGTTAAATAGACAATTTATAATCTAAAATCATTTTAAAATTTATTCCAAACATTGCACTTCATTCCTTTCCTGATACTGATGTATATAGCTTACTATGGGATATTTTAATATATGTCAGGCATACAGAAACATTGTATTATGATGGTGGGTAAAACAAGCATAACATTAGAATAAATTAGTTCTGGGTTTGTTGGTAACTGGATGAGTTACTTGACCTTTCTGTGCTTCAGTTTCTTCATTTGCGAAATCCATTTCATAGAGCTATTGTGAGAATTAAGTATAATCAACTGACTAGATGTATAGGTGTGTGTACCAATTTTTCAGTGTCATACACTTTATTAAATATTTAGTTGTCTTCTTTTTCTTATACATTGATAGAATGATCTTGGTTGGGCCTGGATCTTGGTATTTTATGTGTTAATTAAATATATGTGTAAGTGAATTTGAAAAAAAAAAGTGTGTGCATATGAAATTTAAGTATATATTCATATATTTTAATACATAAATACACGCATATATAATTTATTGCTAAGCTTATGTATCTTGGATCAGTGGAGAACAAATTGGTTCTAGTAGATCTGAGTGCAAACATTCTACAATGTATTAATCTTTTAAGGGCAGTAACACTATTCTTTAGATGCTTGAATTTTCCATTCTTTCATATACAGAATATTGTAAAATTGATTATATTACATTTCATGAAAAAATATTGCCATAGAACAAGAGTGTTCTCCTCAGCTCTTATTCCTACATTTGCACAATTTTTAAAGTGTGGGATGATGATAGAGTGGTATATACTCTGGTATTTCAGGCTAGCCTATTGCTTTTTGGAAAGTAATCGTGTCCTGGACTCTATAATACTGAGTATAACTCCTTAGGCATTATCACCACTTTAGCATATGTGCAACATTTTATTGTACAATTCATAGAGCTTTGCAATTTGTTTGTAGTTAATACTTTCTCTCTAGCATTTTTCCCACTGGATTAGAAAGATCAGGCTGACCTTTGTAAACCAGATGCCAAGGACTTTATTATCATTAACTTGGTTGTACTTGAAACTAAATTTGATAATTTCTACAGTGCTCGTGACAACATCAGCTACAGGCCAACCTGAGGTTAACACTGCAGCTGTGCTACAAGAATCCCCATATTCAGAAGTTCACCCAGCTGTGTAGTAAGAGTGAAATAAATAGTAATATTCTATATTACTGAGTACCCACTATGCTTAAGCCACAGTTCTAGGTACAGGGAATACAAATCCTACCTTGCCACTGTGGAGCTCTCACATTAATGGAAAGGTTATGACCATCTAAGCCACAGAAACTATAACACAGAGTATAAAACATTATGCCCAGAGAATTCACATGTCATGTGTCATAATGATACACTTATTATGAGGGATTAGGAGAGACATTCTGAAGACATTAGAGCTGACTTTGGAATGAATGGGCATGACTTTAACTTAATGAAAAGTAAAAGCACATTCCAAGCAAAGGATACAATATATGTAGAACAAAGTAGCTAAAGAGAAGAGTGAACATTTGATAAATGGAAATAAGTCTTATACAGTTTCCCTGCAGCCAGCATAAAAAGAAAGAATAGGGAGAGGAGAATGCAAAGAGAATTGAAGCACTAAATAAGTTAAGTTATAGACCATGGTAAGGTTTTGGTCATTATTTAAACATCTGGGAAGCCAATAAAGGATTTTGCATGCATGAATGTGTGGGTTATGGTTAGATTTTTTAGTTAGAAAAAATGACACCGGTTTGGAGGGGGGGGTGTCCCTTCTTTTTTACAGCTGAATAGTATTCCATTGTGTAAATGTACCAACCTTTTCTTTTCTTAATTCTCAACCAACCATATGTGTGGTTTTTGTGTGTGTGTGTGTGAGTGTTTTGTTTGTTTGTTTTTGTTGTGTTTTGTGTTTTTTTTTAAAGAGGAAGGGAAAGGGAGAGAGAGAGAGAGAGAGAGAGAGAGAGAAAGAGAGAACATCTATGTGAGAAACATTAGTTGGCTTCCTCCTGTATATGCCCAGACTAGGGATGTAACCCAAAACCTGGGTATATGCCCTGAATTGAAACCACAGCCCTGCACGTACAGGAGGATGTTCAACCAACTGGGTCACACTGGCCAGGACACCACAGCTCTTTTATACGCTCATCTACTGATGGGCACTTGGGCTGCTTCTAAATCTTGGCTATCTATACTAATAAAAGGGTAATATACTAATTAGACTGGACATCTTCCCGATGTCCTTATGGACATCCTTCCGGACATCCAGACAAAGCCACAACAGCTGCAAGTGCCGAGGGCCTGCAGCTGCAGCAGCTGTGAGGGCTGGTCCAGCGCCGCAGTCCCTTTTGCAGAGGCCACGGAGGCACATCAGGAGAAGGGAGAAGGGAGAAGGGAGAAGGGAGAAGGGAGAAGGGAGAAGGGAGAAGGGAGAAGGGAGAAGGGAGAAGGGAGAAGGGAGAAGGGAGAAGGGAGAAGGGAGAAGGTCAGCACTGCATGAGAAGAGAGAAGGTGAGAAGGCTGGCGCCAGGGGAGAAGAGAGAAGGTGGCAGTTAGGCAGTTAGGGGGATCAGGCCAGGAGGGGAGCATTGATAGGCAATTAGAGCGATCAGGCAGTCAGGCAGGTGAGCGGTTAGGAACCAGTGGTTCCAGATTGGAGAGGGTGCAGGCCGGGCTGAGGAACGCCCCCTCCCATGCATGAATTTCATACACCAGTCCTCTAGTTGTAAATAACACTGCAATGAACATAAGAGTGCATGTATTCCTTTGAATTAATGTTTTGGTTTCTTTGGTAAATTTCCAAAAGTCAAATCGCTGGGTCATAGGCAGTTCCATTTTTAATATTTTGAGGTAACTTCATACTGTATTCCATTGTGGCTATATAAATCTGAATTCTCACCGCAAATATCATATGATTTCACTCATGTGTGGAATCTAATGCACAAAGTAAAGTAACAACAACATAGAAACAGATTTATAGATAGAAAACAGGCTGACAGCTGTTGGGGAGGAGCCTGGGTAGGGTGCAGAGGGATTGAGCAAAAAAGAAAAAAGGAAAAAAGATCAAGAACTCATGCACATAAACAACAGTGTGATTGCCAAAGGGAGGGTTTAGGGGAGGTGGAGGAGGGTATAGGTGGGATAAATGGTGGGACAAAGACTTGACTTGGGGTGATGAATACACAATACAGTGTACAAATGATGTTTTGTAGAATTGTGCACCTGACACCCATGTAATTTTGTTAACCAATGTCACCCCAATAAATTCAGTTAAAAAATGACGTTGGCTGCATTGTGAAATTGAAAATCAATTGACAGAGAGAAAGACACTAGCTAGTGAATCACTGCTTAAGGCCAGACAGAAGATGACTCAAAAGGATCGGATTTATAATAAAGGTAAGGGAGAAATATCGTGAAGGCTTCAATGAAGTGAAACCTGTAAGTGTAATTAATAAAGTAATTTGGGGAAAGCACAGACTACAAAGACAATGTCAAAGATGATTTCACGTATCTAGCTTGTATACTTGGTTTTCTGGTGATGTCATTTCATTGATATTGAAAATATTGGAAGTATTATAAGAATTAAGATCATGAATTCTGTTTTAGAAATATTACATTTTGGATTCATATGCAATAATCAATTGACAAGATGGATATAGAGTTAGACATACATGATTTGAAATTCAGAAAGAAGGATAAACTATAAAAATGGGAATAGTGTAATAAATAATCATTGAATCCATGAATGTGGTTAATATTGCCTAAAGAACAACTATAGCAAGAAGAAAAGATGCTTCAGATAAATCTTAGAGAACTTCAAGGTATATTTTCTAGTTTAAGAAAGATAAGTAGAGTACACTGAGAAAAATGGCCAGAGAGATAGGGAAAATATCAAGAATATGGTATAATTGAAAACAATACAAAGAGAGGGTTCCCAGAAGAAGGACAATGCCAGAAGTATTGAATTCTATAAAAAAAAGTCAAGTAAATAAGAACTACACTAAATGTCTACTGCCTTTAGTGACATGGAACCCATTTCTGACCTCAGTGAGAGGCATTTCATTGGAGTAATAAGAGCAAAAGACAGATTAGGGTAGGTTGGGAAATTCTTGGAAAGTAAAGAAAAGGAGCTACGATGTAAGACAGCTTGTTAAAGAGTTTGATGGTAAAGAGTGTCAGAGTGATAAAAGATCAGTTAGAAGAGTATTGAAGCTGAACTATCATTCCATTGATAACAGGATAGCAGCTAGAAGCAACTTCATTTGGAGGATACATCAGAGACTGTTTAGAGTTATTTTGTGAGAGCTCAAAACAAGGCAGTTATTCTGCCTTTTATGAAATCCAGTAAAATACTATCTATCTATATATATAAAAAGCCAGAGACCAGAATGCCGTAATGACCAGAATGAATGGTCACTATGATGCCCACTGTGGCTAGCAAACCAGCCAGATCAGGGGGTGTGGCCTGCTGTCCAACCTCCTGTGGCCCCTCCCCCGGCTGGTCCTGCCCCCAGTGGGCCCCCACCACCCTGATTGGCCCATGGCCCTTTCCCCAAGCCAACTCCACCCCAAATCAGCTTCCCTTAAACCAGCAGCTCTCAACTTGTGTGTCGCGACCCCTTTGGCGGTCTAACGACCCTCTCACAGGGTCGCCTAAGACCATTCTGCATATCAGATATTTACATTATGATTCATAACAATAGCAACATTACAGTTATGAAGTAGCAACAAAAATAATTTCATGGTTGGGTCACAGCATGAGGCACTGTATTTAAAGGGCCAGAAGGTTGAGAACCACATACACCAATTGGAGGTGGGGCTGGCTGGCCAACCTCCCATGATCCCTCCCCCAACCCTATTCATGAGCAGGGCCATCTGGCCCACTGCCCATAGTCCCTCCCCACAGTCGGCCCCACCCCCAATCAACACCCCAACACCAATCAGGGGTGGGGCCCACTGACCAATCACCCACGACCCCTCCCCCCAGCCAGCCCAGCCCTGAGGGGACCCTTATTGGGGAGAGCCGGCTGGCCAACTTCCCGCCATCTTCTCCTCCTCCCGATTGAATCCATGCAAGAATTCGTGCACTGAGCCTCTAGTTACATATAAACAGAATAAGAGATTTAGGCAAGCTTTTAGAAGATGTCCTTGAATATAAACACTGATGTTTCAGAGAGGATTAGACTGTTTTCCAATTTGATTGTTTTGCTAAATTGAGTATATTATATCCTGAACTTATACAGATTTGGGGAAAATTCTGCTTCAGACATTAAAAAAAATTCATTTGGAGAATTTGAAAATCATTCTCACCAAGATATTACACATAAGTATCTCTAGGCAAAATGTTTTACAGGCAATGATTATTATGCCTGCATTAAAAAAGTAATTTCTAACAATATTGGCAGGCACATATTTGAAATGAAGGAATATCTTCTCAAAATATATAATTTCTCAATATCTCACATATGAAAACATTGAAGCAAAATAATTCACTGTTATTTTATTTGTTTTTTTAATCATCACCAGAATATGTCTTTTTCCATTGCTTTTTAGAGAAAGTGAAAGGGAGGAATAGAGGGAGGAGGGCGAGAGTGTGAAACATTGAAGTGAGAGAGACATGTCAATTGGCTGCCTCCCATTTGGTCCCCGAATGACTAGGGATCAAATCTGCAACCCAGGTACCCGCCCATGACTAGGAATTGAACCCTGGATTCTTCAGTGCACTGGCTGACACTAACCATTGAAAAACACTGGCCAGGGCATTCACTGTCATTTTAATGTGAGATCTCACTTAAGGCTCTTTGCAAATATAAGCATGAAATACAATGAAGAAAATATTATGATAATCTTCACATATATGGAATTAGCCTCATAATCCTAGGGCAATATAATGTATCTATTCAATGGTGACCGAATTTATATGACTTCAACAACCATATAACAAAGGTGCAGAACATATCAATTTTTTTCACAAAAAAAACTTAGGAAAAAAAAACACTTAAAAAGCAATTAAAATGTTTCTACCTTAAATATCATAATTATATAATGAGATACTATGATATATAGTATCTGTCATGATTTCTTAAAATACTAAATATTTTCCTCAAAAATTATTAAGTTTGGATTTTCCAGGGCATAATATTTTTTCCCATATAAAGAAAGACTTGAAATGAAGTCACTAATTTCAATTTGTTATATGGCATGTTGAAGACCAACTTAAGGAAGTAGTTATTAACTTCCTCAGACTGCTAATTTAACTTGTGACACTTTTGTCAATTTTGAATTAGTTTCTGTACTTAAATCTAAATAAGTATGTTTGTATTTAGTATTAAATGTGTGCTGTATTGATACATAATGAATATTTTCCTGGGTTATTGTGAAATAATTTACATAACTTATCATATAATTTTAATTATCAACTTTTTTAAAAAATGAAGTTTTATAAAAAGCAAATATCCAACAGACAAGTAAGTTATTCTTAGCATTGGGTAAGTACAGACATGATATATAAATGAGTTACCCTCAGGCACCTTTAAAATATTCAATAGTCTTTTCTCTTAGGAAATTCAAAGCTTTAATGACCTTGGCAACATGGTAACAGTATGGTATATCTATTACAATGTATTATAAGAGAATTTTACATTTCTGGAGGAATAAAATATCTTTCTTAAGAATTAACCATTCCACAATTTTAAAATATATCTTATGATATGTTTACTCATCTGAAAAGACTCAGGTGTACACAAGAAAAATAAATAAATTAGCTAGAAATCAATACATCTTTTCTTTACTTAAAATGCTTTGCACTTAAATATCAAAAAATTAACTTTTTTATATTCACCATTTAAATAATTACTGTGTATTTATTTTAGACTTCTGAGTAAATTATTAATTACATTAATATTTATGATTCTCCTTTCTTATGATATATATATTTTTCAATTCAGGCTACTGCATTGAGTGATAATGGATATACATTTCTATTTGAAAGACTATTGTTATAATGTTTTTACCTCAGTAAACTAGATGTCTGTGAATAAATGTTTCTATAACAAATACCAAGACAAGTGAATGGTAATCAGTTAGTATTGTTATATTTTTGTAGTCTCTGTGTGTTTTATAGTGTTCTCATAATACCAGATTACAAAATCTCACCCACTTTAAATAATTTCAGAATTTTTTCTTCCATAATATTTAGCTTATATTTTGAATTTTTTTCTCTATCTGAAAAACTAGGTTAGCATAGTGACTCAGTCCTTTCTTTGCCAAACCTGATTCAATTTCTTTTAACAAATGTAAATAACTGCTTCATTAATGGACATGTGTTTTGTTCTATGTCAATTGAATTCATTTATTATGATCACATAGTGTCAAAATATTTCAATAATGTATAAGTTGAAATTAAGTGGCAATTGAGGTGATTTTTGGCAAGCACCTAGGGATGGGAGCTGGTTGTCT
Organism: Myotis daubentonii; assembly: GCF_963259705.1. Taxonomy (NCBI): domain Eukaryota; kingdom Metazoa; phylum Chordata; class Mammalia; order Chiroptera; family Vespertilionidae; genus Myotis; species Myotis daubentonii. Next base: position 97,408,419 of record NC_081842.1, on the reverse strand, counting down.
AGAGAACCAACCAAGTAAATTGGGTTAAAACTTTCATTCCTCCCCCGGTCACTGGACTGAGAAGAGGGGCTGGAGATTGATCACCAATGGCCAATGATTTAATCAACCATGCCTAAGTAATGAAGCCTCCATAAAAACCCAAAATATCAGGGTTCAGAGAGCTTCTGGGTTGGTGAACACTTGGAGATATAGGGAGAGTGGTACACTCAGAGAGAGAGCAGAGCAGCTCCCTGCCTTGGCTGGGTCGCTCTGTTGGTTAGAACCTCATCTCCAAATACCAAGGTTGTGGGTTCAATCCCAGTCATGGCACATGCAAGAATCAACAAATGAATACATAACTAAGTGGAACAACAAACCTCTCTCTCTCTCTCCCTCTTTCCCTCTTTCTCTAAAAAAACCCCAGTAAATTAATTGATTTTTCCCATGCCTTATGCCTTGTCCTGTGAATTTCTTTTATCTGGTTCTTCCTGAGTTACATCCATTTATAATAAACCTGTAACCTAGTAAGCTGCTCTAGAAAATCGATTGCATCCAAGAAGCAAGTGTTGGAATTTTCAGTCTCAGTCTAGTGGATTAATCAGAAGCCCAGGTGACAACCTGGACTTGACATTGGCATATGACTTAATATATGGGATATGAAGCTATCTACAGGTAGATTGTGTCAAATTGCATACAATTGTAGAACACACAGCTGGTGGCCAGAACATTTGTGATGATGTTGATCCCTCACCAACATACACATACGCACACACATCAGAATTAGGGTCGGAAATTGTAATATTAAAAATAAAACTTAGCTTGTCTGCCAGATTTCTAGACTACTAATGACAATAAACCCTCTGTGGTCTGAATGTAGAGTCAAATATGATGAATATGATATTGAATATTAGGGAATTAAGTGTCATAAAAATAAATTAATTATTAGCACTAGTTAGTATCAGGAAAGTCCAAATAATAATTGAAAGTTTAGAAAATGTCTCTCATTTCAAAGTAACTAAATATTATAAGAATTTAAATTACATTTTGTTGACTTTACCACCTCATCACTCAATTGTGTCAAGAATTATTGCAATATTATATTTAAAAGAGTTTAACAAGGCAGGAGCCTATCTGTATAAACCTGGAAGCTTGACTTCTGGAATACAGATATATGGGTCAATTTTCCCAAACATTTAAAATTCCCAGACTTTTCTGAAACGTCTGAGTCTTCAGTAGTGGCCCATTCTTTCTCATCAATAACTTCTCTCCCCGCCCCCCTACACCCGCCCAATATGCAATATTGAAATTGATACTTCAGTCTTCAGCTGCTATACTCTCCCCTGGCTTCCAGGCTGATAATCAGATTAAAACACATATAGTCCGTCCAGGGGTGTGCTGGACCTTTTTAGGGAGGAAAGGGACTATAATTCCAAGGAGTGAAATCTAGCCAACATGTACTGGCAGGAGGCTGGGACTATCCATGCAATTGAATCGATACTGAAGGCATTCAGCTAAGGAGACCAGAAAATAAGACCCATCGAAGGAGAGTTTATTGACTTGGGAAAACTTATTTGGAAGATTGTATTTCTTGAGCCAGACCCTAGGAAATGGATTTTGAAGTGTGTAAATATAAACTCAAAGTTATAGTAATCCCTAGAAACCTTGAAATAAAGATTGTTCACACTGAACAATGTGAAGATACACATTTCTTTTATTGAGAAAGAAAAATACGCTAGAAGATCATAGAAATGGGCAAGATGGATAGATACGATACAAAGTCCCATCAATGAATTACATTCCATGGGAAAGTGCAGAGAATACTGCTTTTGGAAAGGGCATCTGAAATGTGCTAGTGAAGAGACACCAGCATCATTAGGCAGTTCAGTGATGTTAAGTGAGGGGCTCCTCAGAACAGCATCGGGCTCACTGGCAATGGGGTTTCAAGGCCTCTGGAAGAGTGCAGGCAGGTAATAGTGCTTAGAGACCAGACCAGGCACGTTTGATAATTATTATAGTGCCTGAGAGTTAGATTTGCAACCCAAGGGATCTGACTAATCGAGATTTATGGTGATGGCTAATAAAGCTTGCCTTTTCTAAGGACAAAATAGATGAGCAGTAAACAAGGGAACAGCTTAATATTCTTACTTAAAAGAGAGCAATATTGGATGAAGAAGAAGCTGAGAGCAGCACTAACAAAAAGTTCAAAACTTCTTGACTAGTTTCTGGAACTGATCCAATTTTCAGACACCAAACCCACTGATAAAATAAGTGGCTGCTTTTCTATGAAGAAAGACTGGGAACTGTCGTGGCTATTATACATTGTAAATAAGTCCCTTAGTCCTTTCCCATAGGCCATTAACTTAAGCGATTTTACAATGATTAAAGGAAAATGACCACATATTTTTATGTTGGATTCCAGCTCTGGATGGACATTGACATCTGGGACCTGAAGCATCTTATGTTTTCTAAATTAGAAAATATATGGAGGCCAGAAATAAGTGGCCGCCTGACTGAACGCTGGCTTTCGGTGTGTCTCTGGATTTGTCTGGTGATCGTTTTGCGGGCCTTTGAGAATGTAAGTGGGATGGACAGACTTGGAAGTTGGAGTAACACCCACATTGTATCATCATGAGGAAAAGCAAGTTGAAAATCTTTAAAACGAGTCCCTAGAATAGGAATAAATAAAAACAGTATCACATTGGAAGTGGGTGCATATGGCAGAAATTAATGACAATCTCAAAAATGTAATGAAGGCAGAGAATGACTTTGGGTTACTGTAAGCTCAGAGCCCTGATCATAGCTACTGTGCCAGATGTGTTACCTGAACTAGAGAAGGTTAATTTGGCTCAGGTATATGATGTTTGATACTTAAATAAATAAATGCATCCTTTCATATTTCAATCAGGAAATAAAATAAAATAAAATTCACATTCATTCACAAGAATATTCATCTTTATTTTCCCCCAGATCTATGTTAACCCTCCCATCTTTTGCCATGATATAATCCAAAGAGTTCTCAGAATTCTACAGAACATCATATAAATTCACTATACCACAGGCATGAGAGCTTATAAGAACTTTAATACCATAATTGATGGCCCCAAATTTGAAAATTTGCAGTTTGGACTCTGAAGTTGCTTACAAGATAAGACTTTTCTCTCTGGGCTCCAAAACCACGCACAGGACAAACAGCTCTCTGTGCTGGCTGTACTTTGTGATAAATCGTACCCCCTCTACAGTTGATAAGCAACACTCCCTACACCAAACACTTTGCTCTGCAGACCTGAGGCTAAGACATTGATAAGTGCTTGATCATGCTACCCATTGCTCCCACTTGCTGACCACTGAACTGGCTGAACATTAAAGGTCCAATTGCCCCTCTAATCAGAAAAGGAATGATCTAGGTTTAAGACCTTGTTTCCCTAGCAACCCATCTCTTTGCTACTCACCCCGGTTCGACTTGCCTCTTTAAAAGCCATGTCCTATCTCCTCCATTTCAGAGTGTGTTTTTGGTTTATGCCAAAGGCTATCATCTCTGGTTTGCAAATCATAACAGAATAAAGTTCTCTTTTAATTTCTCAGAAGTATCTCCTGGAAGCTTTGCTTATAGGCATCATGCTGATCAGATAGAAGGTGCAAGAGGTAGCTAGCATGCTGTAGGCCTTGGTAAAATACATGTGGCCCTAAGGGTGGGAAACAAATCCTATAAAGATTCAGATTCTGTCATTTCAGGAAAGTGTTAGGAGTCCTATGATTTAGGACAACTCCTCCAGAGTAAAAGACTAATTGATGCAGCTTCTATTCCTTACACAAATAAAGCAACATGAAACCTGGGAGACCTCTCTGGGTTCTAGCAACAGTATATCTCATAGCTTGGAATGCCATTCTGGTCTTTAGAATAGAAGGTTCATAGTTTTGAGTTGGGCCTAAAGCAGGAAAGAGAAGGTCCAAACTACATAAAAAGCAGTGTGCCATTTGGGCCATGTAATCTTTGGACATTATAATACCTGGGTGTCAGCAGTGGGAAAAGATGCAGTGTGCAACTGAGAGTAGGAGAGTACAGCATGGACTCAAGGTTTTGGAACAAAGCCATCCTACTTGCAGCAGAGAAATATACAGCTTCTGGGGTTTGACTGAGCCCAGATAAAGACAAAATGTTTGATCATAGGGTACCAAGTGACAATGTTCCTGGAACTGCCCATCTCAGGCTGGACTATTTTGGACTCACAAGACATTAAGTAAAGTGGGTAAGTGGTCATCAACATTGGAAATGATATACCTTGGGTCAAGTACAAGGTTCTGGTCAGAGGGCACAAGCAAGATCATGTACAGTTATCCCAGATTCCCTTGTAACCACCGTGATTGTATCAGCATCCCTCCCTCAGCTCACATACACTGCTCTATGAGTGCTCTGTATGATTGACATAGAACAAAGAAAAAAAGACATAACTTAGTTTATAGATAGGTAAGCTTGCTATGAGGAAGAAATTAAGAAATGACTGTCAGCTGCAATGCAACTTCACTCAGAAGTGGCTTTAAAAACACAGCATGAGAGAGAATCTTCCTTATGTACAAAACTGTAAGAAGTCTACCTGGTAATCCACTCTGTGTGGAAGAAGAAGTGGCCTGAATTTAGAATCCTATATAATAAAGAGGTAATATGCAAATTAACCCTCATACCCTCACAAGATGGCTGCCTACAACCAGGCCGACAGGGGGGTTAGTGAGGGACGACCAAACAACTGAACAGAGGCGGCATGGGGTGACCAGGCTGGCGGGGGGACTGTGAGGGGCAACCAGGCCGACAGGGGGGGCAGTTGGGGGTGACCAGGCTGGCAGGGAAGACAGGGGTGATCAGGCTGGCATGCAGAGGCAGTGAAGGGTGATCAGGCCAGCGGGGGGGGGGGGGCAGTTAGGGGTGACCAGGCAGGCAGGTAGGTGAGCAATTAGGAGCCAGTGGTCCAGGATTGTAAGAGGGATGTCCGACTGCTGGTTTAGGCCCGATCCCCGTGATGGTGCCTAAACCGGCAGTCAGACATCCCCCAAGGGGTTCTGGATTGGAGAGAGTGCAAGTTGGGCTGAGGGGACCCCCCACCTACACACACACATGAATTTTGTGCACTGGACCTCTAGTGTGTGTGTGTGTGTGTGTGCGTGTGTATGTGTGTATAATGCTCTGGAAAATATTGGATGATGAGGAACAAAGAGAACTGTGGTAAGGACATTGCATACACATGTGGAAGTGGGTATGATTTGAGAATCTGTGTATCACATGTCCACCAGGGAATAAATGCCATAGAAAAACCACTAAAGAGTCAAGTAGACAAAATGACTTAGAACATTGGTGTCAGCAGTATTTTCTGGGATTCTCTCCAGTGCTGGAATGATGGGCACATGAATTTAGGGATCACTGTGGAGCAAATGGAGGCAATGTGAGGGCTCAATAGCATAGGTCCCCACTTGCCAGGGCCCATCTTGCTACTGTTGCCACTGGCCATCACATGATAGCTCCAAAGGGGCAGGGGCAGACAAGGAGGGGTCAATGGAGAAAAAAAAGGACATCTGTAATACTTTCAACAATAAAGATTTTTAAAATGACCACTTAGTGACACATTAACTACATTTGTCCTTTCTCTCCTGGAAGGGCCATTGGTTTATTCTCCAGGAATAAGTACTTTTTTAGGCTAGAGTTTATATCTTCTTTCTGCAGGCCCTTCAGCCTCAGTGTTAAGGGCTTACAGACATTCTGATCACAGCCATGGACTTCTACACAATACATCATGCAATCAAGGAAACAACTTCAAATAAAAGAGATGTGGGAATAGACCCATCATCATGAGCTCCACTGGTTGTACTACATTTTGCACCATCTAGAAACCATGGACACTATAATGGTCTGTGGAAGATAAAGCTGAAGTGGTAGCCCAGAGGTAATGTCTATAAAAATGAGGTACCACTTTCCAGATTCAGTATAGGCATTTCATCAGAGACCACTACATGGCACTGTATCCACAAAATGAACACATAGATTTAGGAACCTAGGTATAGAAGCACACGTTGTTCCACCTCCCATTACCTCCTATGGCCCACTAGGAATTTTGTGCTTCCCATCCTTTTAACTTTGCATGCTGCTAAGTAGAGGTCCTGGATCTGGTCCCTAGCAGGAGTGTGCTCTTGTCTGAAGCACAGCAGGGGGTCTCAAAATGCTGTAAGCTAGTGATGCCATTTAGACACTTTCGGGATCATCAGGAGATAAAATGAGGCACTATCTTTTCAGGTTAATTGAACCTGATCATCAGGAGCATGTCAGGCTGTTGTTTTACAGTGAGAACGGGGAGGGATACCTATAGAGCTTGACTGACTCAGTTGCCTTGCTTGGGTGACTCAAGATTTTGCCTAATTATAACTGTAAACGACAAGTGCAGTGTTTCCAGCCTAAGAAGATACGTGAGATAGGACTTCAGACATTTCAGGAGTGTTTAGATTATTTCACCAGATAAATCACTGTGACCAGCAAAGGGGAAGCTAAACATGGGGAGGATTTAGGAGGAACCGTGAAAGAGGGAGAAATGAGTATCAGTTATGACTCTGGGCCACTGGAGCAGCTAGGACTGTGGTTCTTTCCTCTCTTTCCCTCTTCTAATTTTCCCCTTAGGAAGAGATTCTCACAGGAATCATGGAGGAGCTCCTTCCCAACCCTCCACAGAGAAGTGGACCACAGCAGTACAGAGGGTAGACTGTGGCTGACATGGAGAAGGGCTACTCCGCTCGCCCTTCTAGAAATGATTAGCTGCCCAGCTCTCTGGACTGTGTCCAGCTGACAGCCTTCAGCTGTTAGGTCCTTCAAGATTCACCTTGGTGTTTTTTGAGCTGAGATGATCTCTTCAAGCCAAAGACTGAGCAAAATGCTAGTGTTAGGTGAGAACATGCCCTTCTCCAGAAAAGCCCTGGACAGTAACAGAGCTCCTCTAAGGGGGCTTTTCTCTGAAACTCTCCTTTGACTGGTATGGATTTTATTGTGGTCTGTAGGCTTCTCTTGCCCAATTCTGCTTCTGTCCCCACTTCTTCACAGGTGCTTTTTCTTTATAAAATGTTTTCACTGGAAACTCTCTCTTCAGTACTTTCTGCTACTTATTTTTTTAATATATGTTTATTGATTTCAGAGAGTAAGGGAGAGGGAGAGATAGAAATATAAATGATGTGAGAGAATCAGTGATCGGCTGCCTCCTGCATGCCTCCTACTCAGGATGGAACCGCAACCACGGCATATGCCCTCACCTGGAATCAAAGAATGAACTCCTGGTTCATAGGTTGACGCTCAACCACTGAGCAACACAGGCAAGGCAGTACTTGCTTCTTTACAAAATATTCCTGCAGGAAAACCACTGAATAGTGTATATAGTATTCATGATGTTATTCCTATTGCCTAGGAGAGTGCCTACAAAGTTTTCTTTTTTCCAGTAAGCATTATATTTTATTATTATTATTATTTTAGTCTATTACAAGTGTTAAGAGAAAGGAAGGAAAATGTCATTTAGCACCTAACATATGTCATGATTAAGTATCATGTAGCATAACTTTTTTGTTTATCATATTATGTTGAACATTATATTCCACAAATGAGTGAGATAATGTGATATTTACCTTTCTCTGACTTAATTCACTTAGCATAATGCTTTCCAGTTCCATCCATGTTGTTGCAAATGGTAAGAATTCCTTCTTTTTTACAGCAGCATAGTATTCCATTGTGTAGATGTGCCAGTTTTCTAATCCACTCATCTGCTGATGAACACTTAGGCTGTTTCCAAACCTTAGCTATTCTAAGTTGTGCTGCTATGAACACAGGGGTACATATATCCTTCCTGATTGGTGTTTCTGTTTTCTTGGGATATATTCCTAGAAGAGGGGGGTCACTGGCTCAAATGGAAGTCCCATTTTTAATTTTTTCAGGAAACTCCATACTGTTCTCCACAGTGGCTGCACCAGTCTGCATTCCCACCAGCAGTACACGGGGGTTTCTTTTTTCTGCATCCTCTCCAGCACTTGTCCTTTGTTGATTTGTTGATGATAGCCATTCTGACAGGTATGATATGGTATCGCATTGTTGTTTTGATTTGCATTTCTGGAATAATTAGTGACTTTGAGCATGTTTTCATATGTCTCTTGTCCTTCCTTATATCCTCTTTCGAAAATTGTCTATTTAGGTCCTTTGCCCATTTTTGGATTGGATTGTTTATCTTCCTTTTGTTAAGTTGTGTGATTTCCCTATAAATGTTGGAGATTAAAAATTTATCTGAAATAACATTGGCAAAGATGTTCTCCCATGCAGTGTGCTTCCTTGTTGTTTTGTTGATGGTTCTTTTGCTGTGCAGAAGCTTTTTATTTGATGTAGTCCCATTTCTTTATTTTCTCCTTAGTTTTCATTTCTTTAGGAACTGTGTCGGTAAAGATATTGCTATGATAAATGTTTGCCATTTTGCTGCCTATGAATTCCTCTAAGATTTTTATGGTTTTTTGTCTTACTTTTAAGTCCTTTATTCATTTTGAGTTTATTTTTGTGAATGGTGTAAGTTGGTAGTCTAGTTTCATTTTTTTCATGTATCTGTCCAATTTCCCAACACCATTTATTGAAGAGACTGTCTTGACTCCATTGTATACTCTTGCCTCCTTTGTCAAATATTAACTGAGCATAATGGCTTGGATCTATTTCTGGGTTCTCTGTTTCATTGGTCTATTTGTCTGTTCTTGTGCCAGTACCAGGCAGTTCTGAAGACAGTGGCTTTGTACTATAGCTTGATATCTGGCATTGTGATTCCTCCAACTTTGTTTTTCATTCTCAAGATTGCTGCAGCTATTCAGGGTCTTTTTATGTTACAGATGAATTTTTGAAGAGTTTGTTCTAGATCTTTGAAGTATGCCATTGGTATTTTAATTGGGGATTGCATTAAATCTATAGATTACTTTGGTGATATGAACATTTTAATGATGTTGATTCTACCAATCCATGAACACAGTATATTCTTCCATTTATTTATGTCTTTCTCTATCTCTTTTTTCAGTGTCCTGTAATTTTCTGAGTACAGGTCCTTTACGTCCTTGGTTAAATTCATTCCTAGGTATCTTAATTTTTTGTTGCAATGGTAAATGGGATTTTTTTTTTAGTTCCTCTGTCTGTGAGTTTATTATTGGTGTACAAAAAAGCCACAGATATTTGGGTGTTAATTTTGTGTCCTGCTACATTGCCAAATTCATTCATTAATTCTAGTAGTGTTATCATGGAGTTTTTAGGGCTTTTTATGTACAATATCATGTCATCTGCAAATAATGACAATTTTACTTCTTCTTTTTTAATTTGGGTGCCTTTTATTTCTTCTTCTTGTCTGATCGCTATGGTTAGCATGTCCAGGACTATGTTAAACAGGTGAAAGTGGTCATCCTTGTCTAGTTACTGTTCTTAGGGGAAATGGTTTTAGATTTTACCCATTGACTATTATGTTGGCTGTAGATTGGACCTATAAGGCTTTTATTATGTTAAGATATGATTCCTCTATTCTCTCTTTGCTGAGAGTTTTTATCAGGAAAGGGTGTTGGATTTTGTCACATGCCTTTTCTACATCAATTGATGCAATTATGTGATTTTTGTCTCTCAATTTGTTTGTGTGATGTATCACGTTTATTGATTTGCAGATATTGTACCAACCTTGCATCCCTGGAATAAATCTCACTTGGTCATAGTGTATGATCTTTCTAATGTAATGCTGGATCCAATTTGCTAGAATTTGTTGAGGATTTTAGCATCTATGTTCATCAGGGATATTGGCCATAATTCTCTTTCTTTGTAGTGTCTTTATCTGGTTTTGATATTAGGGTAATGCTGATATCATAGAAAGAGCTTGGAAGTGTGCCTTCCTTTTGAATTTTTTTGAATAGTCTTAGAAGGATAGGTTTTAGTTTTTCTTTGAATGTTTGGTAAAACTTCTCTATTAAGCCATCTGGTCCCGGGCTTTAGTTTGCTGGAAATTTTTTGATGACTGCTTCAATTTCCTATTTCGGTATCAGCCTGTTGAGATTTTTTTATTCTTGATTGAGTTTTGGAAGGTCATATTTTTCTAGGAATATGTCCATTTCCTCCAGGTTGTTTATTTTGTTGGAATAGAGTTTTTCATTATATATATATATATATATATATATATATATATATATATATATATATATATATATTACATTGTATATATATATTACAATCCTTTGTATTTCTGTGGGGACTGTTGTTATTTCGCCTCTTTCATTTCTGATTTTGTTTATTTGGGTCCTCTCTCTTTGCTTCTTGGTGAGCCTGGCTAAAGATTCATCTATCTTGTTTATCCTTCCAAAGAGCCAGCTCTTGGTTTCATTGATTTTTTGTATTTTTTTCTCTATGCCATTTATTTCTGCTCTGATCTTTATTATCTTCATTCTTCTGCTCATTCTGGGCTTTTCTTGTTGTTCTTTTTATAATTCTTTAAGTTCTATAGTTAGATCATTTATTACCTTTTTTTTTTTTTGAGGTAGGCCTTTAGAACTATGAACTTCCCTCTAAGGAGTGCTTTTACTGTGTCACAAGGTTTTGGAATGTTGTGTTTTCATTGTCATTTGTTTCCAGGATGTTTTTAATTTCTTCTTTGATCTCATTGGTAACCCAAACATTGTTTAATAGCATGCTATTCAGCTTCCAAGTGTTTGAATTTTTTTGATTGTTTTTATTGTGGTTGAGTTCTAATATAATGCCATTGTGGTCTGAGAAGATGCTTGAAATGATTTCAATCTTCTTGAATTTGGAGTCTTTGCTTGTGTCCCAATATGTGGTCTATCTTTCAAAATGTCCCCTGTGCACTTGAGAAGAATGGGTGAAAGGGTGAAAGGTTCTGAAGATGTCAATTAAGTCCATCAGATCTAGTGAGTCATTTAGGATTGTTATTTCTATGCTTACTTTTTGTCTAGAGGATTTATTCAATGATGTCAGTGGGTCATCAAAGTCCTCTTCTATGATCATATTGCTGTTGATCTCTCCCATGATATCTTCCAGCAGTTTTTTTTATGTATTTTGGTGTACCTGCATTGGATGCGTATATGTTTACCAGAGTTATATCCACTTATTATATCAATCCCTGCCGGGGTCCAACCCCAGCAGGTCCAGGGGTCCCCAAATGCGTGGACGGAGTCGGCGAAGAAGGAAGGACACGGAGACAGCGTTCAGTTGATCAGCAGCCTAGCCAGGATCTCTAGCCCGGATCTCCAGCCAAGTTCTGGTCTGGATCTCCAGAGAGGTTCTGCTCAGGTTCTCAGGCAGGTTCAGTACTAGGTTCTAGTCAGGTTCTCTTGCCAATTTCTGTAGTCAGGTTCAGTCCAGGATCCCTTGCCATGTTCTCCCGCTAGGCTCTGTCTCTAGGCTCCGAGGCCAGTCCCTCTCCAGGATCCTCCGGCATGCTCTCTCCAGCAAAGTTCTTCTGTCTCTAGGCTCCGTGTAGATTCTGTCTTCTTGATTCTGTTCTAAGTTCTGAGTGTTTCTGTCTTGTTACAACTGTATTTATACCAGTTGATTCAATCCTATCAATCTCTATTACAAAGGTTAGGGCGTTTCTTATCTCCATTCCAGGGAGAAAAGATTATGTAGTTTAAGCATGATTGTTCATAGTTAAAGGGATTAATTACCCGCCTGGCACTTAGTTAAGAGGTTTTATTCCCTCCCTAACTTCAGGGGAAAATCCCTACCTGGGGAAACAACCTTTCTCAGAAACCTTGGTTAAAACACATAGTGCCAAGAAGGTGAGCAAACATATTAAGAACCGTATGCCATATATGCCAGGTCCCTTGAAACAGCAAGGATGGACCGGCTCCCGGCAAATCCCTTTAGTATTATGAAGTGGCCTTCCTTATCTCTTGTTATGGCCTTCACTTTGAGGTCTATTTTGTCAGATATACCTCAGCTTTCTTTTTTTTTTTCATTTCCATTTGCATGAAAGATATTTTTCCATCGCTTCACTTTCAGTCTGTGTGAGTCTCTTGTTCTGAGGTGAGTCTCTTAAAGACAGCATATTTTTGGGTCATGTTATCTTATTCATTCAGCCACTCAATGTCTTTGATTGGAGCATTTAGTCTATTTATGTTTAAAGTTATTCTTGATAAGTACTTGTTTGTAGCCAGTTTTATTTTTTGTACCTGTGTTTCTTCTCCCCCCCCCTTTTTTTAACAACAGTCCCTTTAGCATTTCTTGCATTGCTGGCTTGGTATTGATACATTTCCCTAGCCTTTTTTTTTTGTCTGTGAAGCTCCTGATTGAATGATAGCCTCGCTGGATAGAGTATTCTTGGATTCAGTTCCTTGTTTTGCATCACTTTGTATACTTCATTCCATTCCCTTCTGGCCTGATGTGTTTCTGTTGAGAAATCATTTGATAATCTAATGGGAGATACTTTCTGGATAACTCTCTGTCTCTCTCTTGCAGCCCTTAAGATTCTCTCTTTGTTGTTAATGTTTGCCATTGTAATTATGACATGTCTTGGGGTGAGTCTTTTTGTGTTCAACGTGTTTAGGACTCTCTGTACTTGGGTGACTTTTTTCTTCCCCATATCAGGAAAGTTTTCTGTCATTATTTATTTAAATAGGTTCTCTAATCCTTGCTGCTCTTCTTGTCCTTCTGGCACCCCTATTATATGTATGTTACTTCGTTTCCTGTTTTCTCAAATTTCCTTTAGTTTCTCCTCCTGCTTTCTAATTTTTTTCTCTAGTTACTGTTCAGATTGGGCTTGTTTCTCTGCCCTATATTCTTGCTAACTAATTCGGTCCTCCACTTCTCTTAGTCTAGTGATGAATCCTTGCATGGTGTGTTTTATTGTGGCTATATCACTTTTGATTTTTTCTTGATTCTTACATAGGTTGCTGATTTTCTCAACCGATTTATGAACTGTATGACCCTTATTCTGAATTCTTTTTCTGACATATTGTATGCCTCCTTTTCATTTAGTTCCCCAACCCCACCACGCTTTTTGGCTTTTTGGTGATTCCTCATTTTCTTTCCTTTAGGGGTTGCTTTTTTGTCTCCCCTGTGGTACCAGGTCTTTGTCAAGGGTAGCTGTAGGGTATTATTGGTTTTCATCCGAGGCCAGTCTGGGTGGTGGTGAGTCTGGGCTCTTAGTCACGGAGGCTCTGCCCTTCAAGATGGTGTGGTTTCTTTGCCAGCACTGCCACCGGGGAGTGCTTGTAGCAGTAGTGGGGGCTACCCATCTATGAGAGCCCAGTCCGTCAGCCCCTGAAAGTCTTGCAGGATCTGTTTCTTGCACACACACACATACACACACACACACACCACATCCACACACTCCCCTTTCTCTCCTTCACTCTCTCACACTCTCTCCCTCACTGCCGTCCTGCCAGCTGTCATCTTCCAAATACTATTTTTCCTTTAAATTCAAGTAATTTTTACTGAATATTGAAAAAATAAATAAACTAAGCCATGAAAAAATGAAACTTCCACATTTTTCTTGTTGTTGTGGCATGCACTTTTTTCTAGAACACTTATGCTGTGAACTTTTGCAATTAAATTGATATTCATACAGAGGTGGTGTTTATGGCCAGACGTAGAGGCAATACCTACAATAAAGAAGCTGATCATCTCAAAATATCTCTCATGTCTCTATTTACTGAATTGCTCAATCTATTGCTATTAGTCACACACACACACACACACACACACACACACACACACACACACACACATATATATACATATATATATATATATATATATATATATATATATATATATATATATATATATATATGAGAGAGAGAGAGATATACATTTATAGATTCATTCTAAGTAATTGGCTCACAGGATCATGGGTGCTGACAAGTATGAAATTTGTAGGGCAAGCTGGCAGGCTGAAAATTCAAGTAAGAGTTGATGTTGCAGTCTCAAATTTGAATTCCTCAGGGCAGCAGACTTGAAACTGGAAGATTTTCTGTTGTTGTCTTCATGAGAGTGACTTTTTCTTCTAGAAATCTCTTCTTATTCTAAAGGCTTTCAACTGACTGAATGAGATTCATTTTTGGAAATTAATCTGCTTTATTCAATGTCTACTGATTTAAATTTTAATTGCATCTAAAAGAAATGCCATTGCAGCAACATCTACACTGCTGTTTGACCAAATAACTGGATACCATGGACTATGAAAGTTGACAAATAAAATTAACCATCACAGTGTTATTTTATATGAATGACCAAATCTAAATGCATTTCTTATTTATTTTACAACAGGCAAAATCTTGGAGCTTTGCTATTCTTTTTCAGACCATCAGAAATATGCTTTTTCTATTAGCTAAAAAATAAAAAAAATGAGATTTGTGATCACTTGAGTTCTTATTGCAGTGGTTAGAAGGAAGTGGCTCTCAGGGGACCTGGGCTTGGTAAAGATGATCCTGGGCTCTCAGGACTCCACTTATGAGACCAGAAGTCAAGTGATCTCTTTAGGTTAGGGAAACTGTTCATACTTCTCCTTTTTTAATGTTTTTGAGCAATAGTTTTGCTCAGAATATGTGATTGAAGTAATTTGAGTCTCAGTGCAGAGACAGAAAAAGGGAATAAATTAACTCTTATGGGAACATAAAATAAGGAAAGAGATCATTATCTGCTCTTTTTCTTCATCCTTATTCATTGAACCACATTCATTTCAAATTTACTGATAAAATATTTGCATGTTAGAAAAATAGAGAACTAGACTGTGTTTTAAACAAATTCAGTTACTAGTCTCTGATCCAAGAAGAAGAAAAATTTGGTATTTAGAGAAAGAGTAGGTCAAAAATAAAAGTTACTAATTTTACTTTCAGGTTTGCTGTAAGCTTTCATTTTAAAATAAAGTTAAAGAAAAATACCTTGCTAGAATAAAAGTATGATCATGCTTAAATATGCAGATAGTAATTTGAAATCAATGATTTGAGGGCAATTTCTTAATACTACACTGAAATGGCAGGTAAAATAACATGTGTGGAGAATATATTAGAAACCCCATTGGTTTTGGGGACAGAATCTGAGGAGAAGATAGATTCTCCTAAAGTTATATTGCCCTTTATCTACTCACTAGCAAGGTAGATGAAACAGATGACTCTACATCTTGTTAAAAGATTTATCTATTTCTAATAAATGTTCTTTTTATCATAATCATGTTTTTGAACTAAAAGCTTATTTTAACTGTACTGTGATTTCCTATTCATCTCCATTTAAATCTAAACAAAACTGTTCACTATAATCTTTTTTATTTTATAGGTCTTTATCTTTTGGTTTTTATGTCAGATATATAAAGCAATATATGCTGCAGAATAAATCATGAAGATAGAAACAAAGTGAAATAGAATTTGAGTATGAAGAGAAATAGTCAAGATTTCAAATATTAAATCATACGTGGATCATAAGGCCCCTCAGGGAACTATGTCAATTTAACTAATTTGCCTAGAAATACATTTGCATTGGAGTTGGAACTACCCAAGTAATATTTGGCATAGATCCAGACATGAGACTAATGAAGGATTATCTTTATTATATAGTTTATAAACAAGGTGATGGGCAATTTTTTTTCTGTAGAAATGTTTCTGTAAAATTTGTGTCATAATTTATTGTTTATTTTACTGATGGCTTTATACTTGGAAATTTGGTAAAATAATGAATATTTACTTTGTTGATCCCATTGTTTGAAAGGCCTTATTTCTGGTGTTTGTGCATTTGCAATGGGGTGTTTAAAGGGTTAGTAGCCTTGTTTATTCTGTAATTTAAGATTTCACATGTTTTTTAGCATACAAGGTTTGTTTATAGGGATCAATTCTGTCATACCACATTACTACTATCTACTTCATATTCTGTTTGAAGAAGATAATAGTGGGCAATCTATTTCATAAGCAGATATTGATACTCAACCTCAGTAGAATCCCTGGTAGTTTAAGGGTATAACAATAGGTTTTACTGGAGCCTTCACTACACAAAATGAAAACGTTGGTGAAAAACAAAGGTTTCCAAGTAATCAATAGAGTAAAGGGTATAGAAACAGAACCACCTATATAAAATAAACCAATAACTGAAAAGGCAGCACTTAAGTTTATTAGGGAATGGGCTGTGACTTGAATTAAGTGGTAACAGTTTAATTCAATTTCCAAATGAAAAAATAATTCATATTAACCAGGAATTCACATCATAAGAGAAAAAATATTATTCCAGACAGTTCATATACCTAAATGTAAAAGATACTTTTTCTTGAAAAGATAGTTGTTTACCCACATACTTCCCAGATTTCCTAGAACACAACTTACCTTTTACTTTATAGCTCCTTCTGCTTCAGCTGATGAGACACCTCACAAAGAGTCTCAAACAAGATAAACCCTAAAAGACCCACACCAAGACATGTTGTAATTACAATGGCAAATGTTCAGGACAAAGATAATCTTAAAGGCTGCAAGAGAGAGACAGAAAGTTACATACAAGGATCTCCCATTCAATTATCAAATGATTTCTCAACAAAAACACATCAGGCCAGAAAGGAATGGAAGAAAATTTACAAAGTGATGCAAAGCAAGGGACTGAATCCAAGAATACTCTATCCAACAAGGCAATCACTCAAAATTGAAGGGAAAATAAGGAGCTTCACAGACAAAAAAAGGAGAAGGTTGTTTATCACTACCAGGCCAGCAATGCAAGAAATGCAAAAAGGACTGGTGTAAAAAGAAGAAATAAAAAGGGAAGAAGGAGGACAGGCACAAAAAATAACAATGGCTACAAGCAAGTACCTATCAAAAATACCCTTAAATGTAAATGAAGTAAAAGCTCCAATCAAAAATACGAGAGGCTGAATAGATAAAAAAGCATGACCCATATATTTCCTGTCTACAAGAGATCCACCTCAGAACAAGGGACTCACACAGGTTGAAAGTGTAGGGATGGAAAAATATCTTTCAGGGAATTGGAAATCAAAAAAAAAAAAAAGCTGGGGTAGCAATACTTATATCTGATAAAATAGACCTCAAAGTGAAGGCCATAACAAGAGATAAGGAAGGCCACTTCATAATACTAAAGGGATCGATACAACAGGATGATATAACCCTGGGAAACATATATACACACAATGCAAGAACACCTAAATACATGAAAAAAAGAACTCCTGGAAGATATCAAGGGAGAGATGGATAATAATATAATCATAGTAGGGAACTTTAATACCCCCTGGATAAATCCTCTAGACAAAAAAATCAGCAAGGAAACAGCAATCCTAAATGACTCACTAGATCAGATGGACTTAATTGACATCTTCAGAACCTTTCACCCCAAAGCCACAGAACATACGTTCTTCTCAAGTGCACATGGGACATTTTCAAAGATAGACCACATATTGGGTCAGAGGCCAAGTCTCTCCAAATTCAAGAAGATTAAAATCATATCAAGCATCTTCTCAGAACACAATGGCATAATATTAGAAATAAACTAGAATAAAAACAATGAAAAAAAATTCAAACACTTGGAAGCTGAATAGCATGCTATTAAACAATGATTATGTTACCAAAGAGATCAAAGGAGAAATTAAAAATATCCTGGGAAAAAATGACAATGAAAACAAAACAATCCACAATCTATGGGACTCGGTGAAAGCAGTCCTGAGAAGGAAGTTTATAGCTCTATAGGCCTACCTCAAAAAAAAAAAAAAAAAAAAAAAAGAAAGAAAAGAAAGAAAAAATTATTATAAAAAATGTAACTCTACAACTTAAAGAATTAGAAAGGAGCAACAAGAAAATCCCAGAGTGAGCATTAGGCAGAAGATAATAAAGATCAGAGCAGAAATAAATGACATAGAGACCAAAAAAAATCAAAACCAAAAAATCAATGAAACCAAGAGCTGGTTCTCTGAAAGGATAAGCAAGATTGATGAACCACTAGGAAGGCTCACCAAGAAACAAAGGGAGAGGACCCAAATAAACAAAATCAAAAAGGAAAGAGATGAAATAACAACAGACCTGACAGAAATACAAAGGATTGTTAAAAAATACTATGAACAACTCTATTCCAACAAACTAGACAACCTAGAGGAAATGGACATATTCCTAGAAAAATACAACCTTCCAAAACTCAATCAGGAAGAATCTAAAAACCTCAATAGGCCGATAACGATGGAAGAAATTGAAGGAATCATTTAAAATATTCCAGCAAACAAAGCACGGGGACAGATAGCTTAGATAGCTTCACACGGGGGGGGGGGGGGCAGGGGAGGGTTACCAAACATTTAAAGAACTAAAACCTATCCTCCTCAGACTATTCCAAAAATTTAAGAGGAAGCAACACTTCCAAGCTCATTCTATGAAGCCAGCATTACCCTAATACCAAAACCAGATAAAGACACCACAATGAAAAGAATTACAGGCCGATATCCCTCATGAACATAGATGCCAAAATCCTCAACAAAATTCTAGCAAATCAGATCCAGCAGTACATCAGAAAGATCATACACCATGACCAAGTAGGATTTATCTGGGGATGCAAGGATGGTACAATATCCACAAATCAATAAACATGTTACATCACATAAACAAATTGAGAGACAAAAATCACATAATCACATCAATTGATGCAGAAAAGGCATTTGACAAAATCCAACACCCTTTCCTGATAAAGACTCTCAGCAAAGTGGGAATAGAGGAATCATACCTCAACAAAATAAAAACCTTATATGAAAAACCTACAGCCAGCATCATATTCAATGGGCAAAAACTAAAACCATTTCCCCTAAGAACAGGAATGAGACAGGGATGCCCACTTTCACCACTCCCGTTCGACAAAGTTCTGGAAGTATTAGCCATAGCAATTAGATAAGAAGAAGAAATAAAAGGTATCCAAATTGGAAAAAAAGAAAGAGTTAAAACTGACATTATTTGCAGATGACATGATAATGTACATAGAATACCCTAAAAACTCCATCAAAAATTATTAGACTTAATAAAGGAATTTGGAAATGTAGCAGGATACAAAATTAATGCCAAGAAATCTATGGCATTTTTATACACCAATAGTGAACTTACAGAAAGAGAAACAAAAATCAATCCCATTTACCATCGCACCAAAAAAATTAAGATACCTAGGAATAAACTTAACTAAGGAGGTAAAAGACATGTACTCAGAAAATCACTGGACACTGAAAAAAGAGATAGAGGAAGACATAAACAGATGGAAGAACATACTGTGTTTTATGGATTTGTAGAATCAACATCATTAAAATGTCTATACTACCCAAAGCAATCTATCAATTCAATGCAATCCCCATTAAAATACCAATGGCATATTTCACAGACCTAGAAGGAACTCTCCAAAAATGGATCTGGAATAAAAAAAAAAAAAAAAAGACCCCGAATAGCTGTAGCAACCCTGAGAAAGAAGAACAAAGTGGGAGGGATCTCAATACCAGATATCAAGCTGTATTACAAAGCCTCTGTTCTCAAAACTGCCTAGTACTGGCACAAGAACAGACATATAGACCAATGGAATAGAATAGAAAATCCAGAAATCGACCCAAGTTATTATGCTCAATTAATATTTGACAAAGGAGGCTAGAACATACAATGGAATCAAGACAGTCTCTTCAATAAATGGTGTTGGGAAACTTGGAGAGATACATGAAAAAAAAAAATGAAACTAGACCACCAACTTACACCATACACAAAAATAAACTCAAAATGGATAAAGAACTTAAACATAAGATGGGGAACCATAAAAATGTTAGAGGAATCCACAGGCAGCACAATCTCAGTCATATGCCAAAGCAATATCTTCCTTGATACAGCTTCTAGGGCAATGTAAAATAAAGAGAAAATAAACAAATTGGACAACATCAAAATAAAATGCTTCTAACAGCAAAAGAAATCATCAACGTAAGTGTTTAATCTACAACATTTACAGGGAACTCATACAACTTACAAAAGAAAGATAAACAACCCAATCAAAAAATGGGCATTTGACCTAAATAGATACTTTTGGAGAAAGGACATCTAGAAGGCCAAGAGCATGCTCAAAGTATCTAATTATTCAGGAGAGATGCAAATCAAAACGACAATGCGGTACCATCTCACAGTTGTCAGAATGACTATCATCAACAAATCAACAAATGACAAGAGCTGGCAAGAATGTGGAGAAAAAGGAACCCTCATGCACTGCTGGTGGGAATGCAGACCAGTGCAGCCACTGTGGAGAACAGTATGGAGTTTCCTCAAAAAACTAAAAATGACTGCTTCAATTTCCTCCATAGTTATCGGACTGTTGAGATTTTTAGATTCTTCTTGATTGAGTTTCAGAAGGTAGTATTTTTCTAGGAATACATCCATTTCCTCTAGGTTGTCTAGTTTATTGGAATAGAGTTGTTCATAGTAATTTTTAACAATCTTTTGGATTAAAAACTGTGGTACTTCTACACAATGGAATACTATGCTGTGGTAAAAAAGAAGGAATTCTTACCATTTGCAATATCATGGATGGAACGGGGAGCATTTGCTAAGCGAAATAAGCCAGCCAGAGAAAGATAAATATCACATGATCTCACTCATTTGTGGAATATAATTTACAACATAAACTGATGAACAAAAACAGACCCAGAGACAGAGAAGCATTGATCAGACTGTCAAACCTCAGAGGGAAGGTAGGGAAGGGTGAGGGTAAGGGGGAGAGACCAACCAAAGGACTTGTATTCACGCATAAAGCCGAACCAATGGACACAGACAGTAGGGGGTGAGGCATGAGTGGGGGTGGGGTGGGGAGCAATGGGGGGCAAAGGACACATGTAATACCTTAATCAATTAAGAAAAAGAAAGGAAGTTTTGTAGAAAGGCTCTAGTGAACCATATATAAAGGGAATAAAGTTTATCCAAATCAAGACTATACAATGATAATTGCATAGAATTCAGCATTAGACCAGGATACATAAAACAATTTTACGTGAATCCAATAACTAGGAATTTACTGGTAAATGTCTTCTCAGATACAAAGTAAGTGGCAAGCACAAGGACTCCTAAAATAGTGTGTTTAATATCACATGTTAGAAGTTTGTAACATATTACAAAGAAGGGGGAGTTGGCTTTAGCTTTATTTTAGATGTGATTCAACCTGTGCCTCCACCACAGTTTTTATATAGTGTACTAAGAAACAGGCTACTGTAAAATAAAGTGTTTTATATTTTACCATCTTTCTAAAACATTAAATAACAAAACAAATTTTCTGAAGCATAAAAAGTAATATTGAACTGATGCCAAATGTTGGCCTTGAGATGCATTCTTCTATGTATACTTTTTAAATGGCTGTTCATATGACAAGAGTTTAAGCAATCAATATATTAATTTTCTCTATAAAAGTAGGAACACCAACAACAAATATTTCAGATGCTGTGGTTGAGTATTTGGCATGTGTGAGAAGAAGCAAAAAGATACATAGCAATATACTTTTAAAAATTATTTTATTTTATTGATTTTTTAGAAAGGGGAATGGAGAGAGAGAAAAAGAGAGGAGAGAGAGAGAAACACCAAGGTGAGAGTGAAACATCAATTGGCTGCCTCCTGCACACTCCCTGACCAGGGATTAAACTTGCAATCATGGTATGTGCCCTGACCAGGAATCCAAACCACCACCTTCACCACCTTTTCATATGTGGGACAACGCTCCAACCAACTGAGCCACATAGGTAAGGGCTACATTTTTTATTTACTGATTGATTTTTTTCAGAGAGAGAGGAAGGGGAAGAGAGGGAGGGGAGCGAGGAGAGAGAGAGAAAGAGGGAGAGAGTGAGAGAGAGATTTGTTTCTCTACCTATTTATGCATTCATTGGTTGGGTCTTGTATGTGCCCTGACCTAGGATCAAACCCACAACCTTGGAATATGGGAACAATGTTCTAACTAACTGAGCTACCCTCCCAGCGCCCTATCAGTATATTTTTATTAATTTACTATAAATACAACTTGAATAAAAAGGTAGTAAACTTTAAATTAAAAAAAAAATTACCTAATAAATATGTTATGACTTTTCTTTACAACTTTTTAAAAGAAAAAGCATTTCCCCAACCAAGAGACTACCCGGTACTACAAAGAATTCCTAGATCGATTTTGTTATTGGCAACATAGAATAACGAATAATTTTTTGCTCAAAGCTTTATGCAGAATTGTACATTCATTTTCACTGCTAAATAGAAAATAAATTATCAAATTTTAAATATTCAAAAACATTAAATATATTAAACTGTAAAGTTCAACCATATACATCCAGATTTTTCTGAAATCAAAATAAATTGAATGAAATCAGGGAAAATATGCTTTTGGAATACTTTTGCAGAAATCCTGTATCAATATAAGATATACCTCCAAATAAATCTTGTGGTACCTAGGACAACCTCCAAACATTTGAGGTTTTGCTGACACAAAGTAAGTGATAAAAAAGAATATAAAATTAAACTTTATTCCTCTTTTCCTTTGCATATATGTAATATGTTTAGGTTAAGGTATAAACATGTACCTCAGCTACAGTGAACTTTTCAATATAACCTAAATTTTTTTATAATTTTATTTTTTCACACAATATTTTTTTCAGTTTTGGATAATGGTCTTTTATCCATGGTTCCCATAAAATGCTTGACCAACTACAAAGCCATACTCACATGTACCTCTTATGGGATATATTTCCTATTATTTTATCTGATCACATTTCAGAAATTTGTGTTAAATGGCAAAATTGCTGAAGTCAACAACCACATCTAATCAATCTCTGTACCCCAAGTCTAACAAAGTGATCAACACCATCATGACTCTTTAATTTACTGAAAGAATGGATAAGTACAAAGAAGGCAGATCTTAAAGCAATACTTTACTCTGTGATTGTTCCATCAGGTTTCAGATGACAGTTCAATCTCAGAAAATAAAGTTACCTTCCCACTTTTGTGAGTCAGAATAGGTTAACATGATACTGTATTAAAACCTGAAAGCTTTGATGGCTTACAATAATGAAAATTTATTTCTCACTCATGCCATATGTCTATCATGGTTGGCAGGCATCCCTGATCATTGTGGTCAGTAAGTACCCAGGATGATGGCATGCCAGTGTCTTGCCAGTTGCCAGCTGCTGTGTCATAGAAAGAGAAGGATGACTCACATATTAGCTCAAAAACTACTAAGACAAATTATAAGGCCAAACTTTGTTCAAAGAGCAGAGAATTCTAAGGGAAAGAAGAAATAACTCTATCATATGACTGAGAGGAGCTGAAAAGACTTGGCCCACAACATTGATGATTATTACAACAACATTGATGATTATTATATAACTAGGGGCCCAGTGCACAAAATTCGTGCATGGGGGGTGGGTCCCTCAGTCTGACCTGCATCCTCTCCAATCTGGGAGCCCTCTTCAATACAGAGTTTTTGTCTGTCTTTGCAATCATATGAGCCAATTGTCTGAGACCTCAACCCAGTTTGGTTTGGTGCTCACAAAATAATACAGGTCTTTTTTTTTCCCCCTTGCTCTATTGGTGGAGATTTCCTAGAAGTTGCAGGATATCTTCCTTTTAATTTTTCCTCCACACTCTGACTTTACTTATGTCTCTCACATCGGCTTTCCCTCCATCCCCCACCCGCAACAGTAACTTGCTCCAGGCTCACTTGGCTCTAGTGCAGGGGTGGGCAAACTTTTTGACTCGAGGGCCACAATGGGTTCTTAAACTGGACCGGAGGGCCGGAACAAAAGCATGGATGGAGTGTTTGTGTGAACTAATACATGTTAACACTGCTGCTGGTGAAGGAGCGGAGGGGAGAGCAAGAGAACCCTCTGCTCTTTCAGCTCCGCGGGGCCGGATAGAACAGCCGAACGGGCCGGATTCGGCCAGCAGGCTGTAGTTTGCCCACGGCTGCTCTAGTGTCTAGGAGATCCCACAATGCTTCTGCCACCTGAACTACGATTCCCAGCATTCTGGGTGCTCCCTGTGCTCCAGGCTTCTACTTCTGGTCCAGGGGCTGCCACCAGAACTACGATTCCCAGAATTCCTGGTGTTCCCTGTGCTCTGGGCTTCTGCTTCTGGTCCAGGGGCTGAAGAAACCAAAAGGACGGGGAACTTCAGCCAGCCCCTGCCCAGGCTGACAGGACCAGATACTCCAGTGGCATCCCCGGGACTCTGGCCACTCGGCGTGTGCACTGGTGTACAGGCTTAGAGTGGGCGGGGTCCTGGGGTTGCCCGCCATGTTGCCCCACCTACATGGTGGGCAGGCAGACATCATGCCCCGTGCCTGGCCGCTCAGTGCCTGTACATGTGCGCACTGCCCACAGGCCTACCATCTTTGTAGGGTTAATTTGCATATTCACTCCTGATTGGCAATGGGTATTGCAGAGGGATGGTCAATTTACATATTTGTCTATTATTAAGCTTTTTAAAGGGCATTATATTCAGAATATAATGATCTTTCACTATCTCCCACATTGGCAAAAGGCTGTTTATGTGAGATTAGGAGGGAGAGGGTAAAAAGTCAACTTTCTTTATCTGAAGTACTAATAATAATTTTAATGTTGGAAGAGTTTTAACCCATTTCTAATTTTATGACAGATACAATACATAATTGAGTAACATAAGGACTAGCATAAGAAATGACAAATGTATCCCCCCATACAATTTTGTGATAGTTTGTGTGTATTGAATTATAATTAAATATATATTCATATGTGTACAGATACATGTATATATATGCATGTGTATACCTACATGCATACACAGCACACACACACACACACACACACACACATGTATGGACACTTACTTCAAACCCAAGAAAAAGAAGTATCTAAAATAGCATCCTGCACATAATTGTTGGCAATCAATAAGTTTCACTCACTCTTATTGCTAATATGGAACACATTCAGATTTCACATTTTATTTATTGCCAAACTTTACTAGAATCCTAAATGCATTATTAAATTAGTTTTATTTGAAAGTTCTTCCTGTTATGTCCAAATCTATAACTATGAGACCTCAAAGTTAAATAGCCTTGTAGTCTTACTTCACAAGCATTTAAAAAGTAAATATACAGAATATAAAAAAACACATTTTCAAATAACATCTGTACCAAGAAGAGAATCCTGAATTCACAATTTTGGCATTACATCCAATAAACACTATATATTAATAATTATTATTATTTTTATAAATACAATTACTAATCATACCCTTAAACTGAGTTTGTTTTGAAGATAAACATTTACTCTTTTGAGTGTAATGTACAGGATTCTAAATCCTAGATATATTCTTATTTAAAGTACACCCGTGTTTCTAATTGCCTTGTCAAAGTGAGTTATATTATGGAAAAGAATTCTTAGGACACATATAGGTCAAATCCCTCCTACATGGACGATTTCAATGAAAAGTTCACCATAAAAACTTCATGTATATTCTGGCTGGCATCCCATGTTAACAGAGTCCTGTAGATCTACTGAGAATGAATTTCGTAGCATTAAGTAGCAGTATCAAGATGTTTCATCTTCAAAAGTTATAGTAATTTTTAAATGTCAAAAGTTTATTTTTAGCCAGTCCAGTGTTGCTCAGTGGTTGAGCATTTACCTGTATACTAGGAGGTCACTGTTCAATTCCTGATCAGGGAACATTTCTGGGTTGTTGGCTCAATCTCCAGTAGGGGGCATGCAAGAGGCAGCTGATCAATGATTCTCTCACATCATTGATGTTCCTCTCTTTCTCTCTTACTTCTTCTCTGAAATGAATTAAAAATAGATATTTTTAAAGTTCATTCTTTATTTTTCCCTTTTAAACTTTATTGTTGAAAGTATTGCATACATCCTCCTTTTCCTCCCATTAACCTCTTCCAGCTCACTCCTGTTCTCCCTCCCACAGGCCCTCAACACCCCATTGTTTGTGTTATGCATGTATGCATACAAGTTCATTGGTTGATCTCTTCCCACCCACCCTCCCCTGCCTTCCCTCTGGAAGTTTGTTCATGCTTCTTTGACTCTGGGTCTATTTGTGATAATCAGTTTATTTGGTTCATTAGATTCCATATATGAATGAGATCATGTGCTACTTATCTTTCTATGACTAGCTTATTTTGCTCAGCATAATACTCTCCAGGTCCATCCATGCTGTTGCAAATGGTAAGAGTTCTTTTTTTTTATTGCTGCATAGCATTCCACTGTGTAAATGTACCATGGTTTGTTTGTTTTTTATCCACTCATCTGCTGATGGGCACTTAGGCTGTTTCCAAGTCTTAGATATTTGTAAATTGTGCTGCTATGAACATGGGAAATGTCCTAGAAGAAAGCATAGGCACAAAAACCTCAGACATCTCTTGTAACAATATGTTCACAGATCTATTTCCTAGGACAATGGAAACTAAGGAGAGAAAAAAATGGGACTACATGAAAATAAAAAGCTTCTGGGGAAGGAGGTAAAAGAAACCATCCTGTCTAATAATAGACAAACATGGTAATTAACCATACCTCTGCTATGCTTCCCATTGGCTAATCAGGGTGATATGCAAATTAACAGCCAACAAAGATGGCGGCCGGCAGCCAGGCAGCTGAAGCGAACATGAGGCTTGCTTGCTCCAGTGATGGAGGAAGCCAAGGTTCCCCTCATGCCGCTGCTGGGCTCTGAGCTGCACTATAAGCAACAATATTGCAATTATAGAAGCTAAACAAAACCCAGATACCTGCTTTCACCAGCTGGCCTCAGAGCTGGAGCGGCAACAAAGTTTCAATTACAGAAGGTAAATAAATCCCAGAATAAAAAACAAAAAAGAGCCAAAACCAGTTTGGCTCAGTGGATAGAGCATCGGCCTGCAGACTGAAAGGTCCCAGGTTCGATTCCGGTCAAGGGCATGTACCTGGGTTGCAGGCACATCCCCAGGGGGTGTGCAGGAGGCAGCTGATCGATGTTTCTCTCTCATCGATGTTTCTAGCTCTCTATCTCTCTCCCTTCGTCTCTGTAAGAAATCAATAAAATATATTTAAAAAAAAAAAAGAAAAACGAAAAAAAGGAGAGACTGGGAGCTTCAGTTGCAGGGTTGGCCCGCTTGAAAACAGCCCTCAGCCCCTCATCCAGGTTGACCAGGCACCCCAGTGGGGACCCCCACCCTGAAAACAGCCATAATCCCATCATCCAGGCTAGCCAGGCAGCCCAGTGGGGACCCCCACCCTAAAAGGGGTGGGGGCAGCCTGAAAACAACCATCAACCCCTCACCCAGGCTGGCCAGGCACCCAAGCGGGACCCCAACCCTGATCCGGGACACCATTCAGGGCAAACCATCCGGCACCCAACCGTGCACCAGGCCTCTATCCTATATAGTAAAAGGGTAATGTGCAAACTGATCCTAACAGCAGAAAGACTGGGAATGACTGGTCATTAGGACACATACTGACCACCAGGGGGCAGATGCTCAATGCAGGAGCTGGCCTCTGGTGGTCTGTGAGCTCCCACATTGAGGAGCTCTGCTCAGCCACAAGCCAGGCTGCTGGCTGCCAGTACAGTGGTGGTGGTGGGAGCCTCTCCTGCCTCCTCAGCAGCACTAAGGATGTCCGACTGCAGCTTAGGTGTGCTCCTCGCTGGCAAGTGGACATCCCCCGATGGCTTCCAAGCTGCCAGAGGGATGTCTAATTGCCAGTTTAGGCCCAATCCCCTGGGGAGCAGGCCTAAGCCAGCAGATGGTCATCCCCCGAGGGTTCCCAGACTGCAAGAGGGCACAGGCCAGGCTGAGGGACCCCCGACCCCAAGTGCACAAATTTTTGTGCACCAGGTCTCTAGTCTACACTAATAATTGAGGAATATGGAAATTGACCATCACTTTGTGACGCCAACAGCCAATCATGAGGGAATATGCAAATTAACACTGCAAAGATGGTGGAGGCCACAAAGCCAGCTGGAGTGGGCAGGACGCTTGGCTTCCTTTGTTGCCCCAGTTAGGCAGTTAGGAGGATCAGGCTGGCAGGGGAGAGCAGTTAGGCAGTTAGGTGGATCAGGCAGGCAGGCAGGCAGGTGAGCTGTTAGGAGCCAGTGGTTCTGGGTTGTGAGAGGGATCCCAGATTGGAGAGGGTGCAGGCCAGGCTGAGGGCCGCCCCCATGCAAGAATTTTGTGCACTGGGTATCTAGTAGGGATATATTCAGTAATCTGTAATAATAAAAGCATAATATGCTAATTAGACTGGACGTCCTTCTGGATGACCTTCCGGATGAAGCCGGCACTGCAAAGGAAACCCGAGCCCTGCATGCCAGAGGGAAGCTGGTGCCAGCAGCCAGGGTAAGGAAGGCCTACTCTTGCACAAATTTCATGCATGGGGCCTTTAGTATTATAATAGCTATGTATGATGTCAGCTGGATTTGAGATTTATCAGGATGCTAAGTTATATAATGTCTAATCACTGTGTTGTACACCTAAAACTAATGTGATATTTTATGTCATCTGTAATTGGAATATTACAAAAATTATTTAAATATAGACAGAAAGAAAAAAGGAAGAAAGAAAGAAAGGAAGAAGAAAGAAAGAAAGAAAGAAAGAAAGAAAGAAAGAAAGAAAGAAAGAAAGAAAGAAAGAAAGAGCAATGTTTAAGTGTTTAAACACTTAAACATTGGTATCCTGCCATTTTCAATGTATCTCTCTGGGTATTCAAAAATAATCATAAATTTAAAAACTGTTGGAACTTATTTATGATAATTGGTACTATGCTATTAGTTATATTAAAATGTTATTATTCTGTGAAGTAGATCATTAAGCTAACTTGGAGGAGGGAAAAATCTTGTCAGGTCAAAGTTTGAATAAATTAGAGGATGAAAAGTAGCACATGTTCTCAAAAACCTGAAAATTAGCTGCAAAGTCACCATTAATTTAATTACCTTGTCATACTGCCTTAGAATAATAATGCAGAATGAGATTTATAATAAAATTAGTCAAAATACAACCCATTACAATTTTAAAGGAAAAACCTACATGGGTTGGCTATCTAATTTAAATATAATTGTTTTACAATTAAAATATAATTTTAATAATAATTATTCATTTACTTCATATAAAAACACTTCTATTTCTATTATGTAACCTAATGAAACACATGTTATCAACCATCATCTCTTATATTTTCAATTGAATATTTTTCAAATAAAGATTCTCAGATTAAATGGATATGAAAAAATATTGTAACTACAGATTCCACTAGAACATGTCATATAAATGTAGTTGAGACAACAAGTAATCTATGATAATTCTGTATAACCTACGTAGTCATATCTGAGCATGGATATATAAACTTTGAAATGCATGGTATGCACACAAATTAAATTTTTGCTTATAGAACATCTCTGATCAGAGGGTCTATAAATTGTAATTTAACATAAGATGGCTTTGTACTGGGTTCAGGCCACAGATCTACTTTTTAATTTTACTACACGCAGACAGACACAGAAACAGACACATACACACTCACATATGATTCCATTGTTCATGTTTTTTACAAACTCTATTTACAAATTAAAGGACCTTTAGCTATGATTCAGTATAATTTACTTATAATAATTAATACAACAACCCCCAAACATCATCTAATTTAGAGTCTCTAGAATTGTCAGTTAAATAAACCTAATTAAAAGCACTCTTCATAAAGTAAGCTTCCTTGCCCAGATCGAATCTCCTATTATAGATTTAAGACCTTGTCTATCTTAATCAAATCTGATTTGGTTCCATGCCATAGTTCAGGATGGCTTTTGCATACACATTGAGTTTCAGAAAATTTTTCTAGTTTTATAGAAAATAAGAACTACATTATCTAATATACACCAAGTGTTCAGTTCAGTGACTGGCACATAGCAAGTGTTTACTATATGTTAGCTATGATTATCTCATGTATTACTTTACTTTCATATTTTCTAGTATTTTCTAATATTCTTCTTTATTTCTTTGCTAGAGGCCCAGTACACGAATTCATGCACCAGTGGCATCCCTCGGCCTAGCCTGTGGGATCAGGCCAAAAGCAGCTCTCTGACATCCCCCGAGGGGGTCCTGAATTGCAAGAAGGTGCAGGCCAGGCTGAAGAAACCCCACCGGTGCACAATCAGGGCCGGGGAGGGATGCAGGAGGTTGGCCAGCCGGGAAGGGACTGCAGGAGGGTTCCAGGGCATGTCTGGCCCATCTCGCTCAGTCCTGATTGGCCTAACCCCAGAAGCAACCTAACCTACTGGTTAGAGCATCTGCCCCCTGGTGGTCAGCGCACATCATAGCGAGCAGTTGAGTGGCTTAGCATATCATTATCATATTACGTTTGATTGGTTGAACGGCTGACCGAACGACCGGACACTTAGCATATTAGGCTTTTATTATATAGGATTATATTGTGTAGTCTGGAATTTCTGGATCTAACATCAGTTTTTCAATGAAATATGTAAGTTTGCCTCAGAAATTTGTTAGTTTAAGCAGGTTATTTAATTTCTCAGTTTCCAAATCTAAAAATAGCGATAATAAGTATATCAAATTTATAAGTTTCTTATAAGAATTGCATTAGTTAACATACACCAAGTGTTCAGTTCAGTGACTGGCACATAGCAAGTGTTTACTATATGTTAGCTATTATTATCTCCTGTATTCCTTTACTTTCATATTTTCACAACTGCCTATATGTTAATGGCTCTATTCATTGTCGAGAAGCTTCAGACAGAAGCCAACTCTTGTGGCTATCTGAGTTTGAACTTTTCATAAGCAGTCAAACTTGGAATTATCTTTCACCCTTCCAACCTGGTTTATCTGACACAAACTAGCCCATCATTTAGATCAGGGGTCCTCAAACTTTTTAAACAGGGGGCCAGTTCACTGTCCCTCAGACTGTTGGAGGGCCGGACTATAGTTTTTTAAAAAAAAAAAACTATGAACAAACTCCTATGCACACTGCACATATCTTATTTTGAAGTAAAAAAAACAAAACGGGAACAAATACAATATTTGTATTTGCATGTGGCCCGCGGGCCGTAGTTTGAGGACCCCTGATTTAGATCCTACACAGAAACCTGAGCATGATAAGTGGCTCTTCCTCCATTTCCCACATTCAATTGTGCTGTGGCTTGCATTGTGTGCCCTCAAAAGATATGTTGAAATACTAACTTCTAGTACTTGTAAAAGTGATGTTATTTGGAAATAGAGTCTTTGTAGATGTAATCAAGTTAAGATAAGGTTGTACTGAATTGGAGAGGGCCTTAAATCCAATGATCCAGAGATGCAAAAGATACACACACAGAGAGAAGAAGACTTTGTGAACAAGAAAGCAGAGACTGAAATGATGCAGCAGAGATACAGGGAAAGCTAAAACTATATTGCCAGCTACCACCAAAATTAGGAGGAGTTATGGGAGAATTTCCCTCGGAGTTTTAACATGATTTTAGACTTTCTGCTTCCAAAAATGTGAGAGAATAAATTCATGGTTTATAGCTCTAGCTCATGGTACTTTGTTAGAGCAGTCCTAGGAAACTAATACAAACTGATTCTTCAATTTTGCTTTTTTAAATATCTCTTGTATCTACACCCTCACTTCTGTCTCTCACATTGATTCTATCTTAGTCTTCATGCTATATGTCCAAATAATATTTCTGCTTCTGGTCTTTCTTAAGGATTACAGAAATGATAAAATGGAGATAAGCAGGAAATCACAGATAAGAGATAATGGAATGCTAAGCTAAACTATAAAAAAATCAAAGGATAAAGTCATGGGCACAGGATAGCTTAATTAGAAATATAACTTTCTGGGCAAATGTAACTAACCTATAGCACAGTAATAGATTGATAGTAAGTTGTTAGTCTATTAAGGTGCTATGTTTGAAAACTGAAGGTAGGGTCACTATATTTTGCAAATTGTGAATTGGTGGAGCCAGACTCTTATCAGTTTAAAGGTCTTCTATGTGCTGAAGACTCTATTTGAATCTTCATGTGGACATCTATATACACATGCTTACTTAACATTTCCACTTGGACTTCTGATAAACTACCAAATTTCACATGGGCAAAATAGTACTCCATGTTTTCACTAAACCTGTTCTCTCTACAAATTTCTTCAACAAAATCTGCAGTGTCATTCTTGCTTCCTCACTCACTCATCCTTTGACCTTTAATGCATCTTCTCTGCATTATTTTCGAAATATGTACAGAATCCAGTCGCTTCTCAAAACCTATATGGTCATCACCCTAATCTGTGCCCCTGGCATCTCTGCTAGAATACTGTAAGCATCCCCTAAATGGTTGCTCTACTTCTATTCTTTTCCCACAGAAGTATTTATTCTCCACAAGCAGTCAGATGATTCTTTAAAAATGTAGATCAGATAACATCACTGCCTGCTCAAACCCTCTAATTCAGCGGTTCTCAACCAGTGGGTCACGACTCCTTTGGGGGTCGAACAACCCTTTCACAGGTGTCGCCTAAGACCATCGGAAAACACATATATAATTTCATATTGTTTTTGTGATTAATCACTATGCTTTAATTATGTTCAATTTGTAACAATGAAAATACATCCTGCATATCAGATATTTACATTATGATTCATAACAGTAGCAAAATTACAGTTATGAAGTAGCAACGAAAATAATTTTATGGTTGGGGGTCACCACAACATGAGGGACTGTATTAAAGGGTCGCGGCATTAGGAAGGTTGAGAACCACTGCTCTAATGGGTTGTTATCCTTAAAATAAAATCTAAGGCCTTAGGATTTACAACACCCTATCTGACTTAGCACTGGCTACTTTTCCTACTTT
This sequence comes from Myotis daubentonii, assembly GCF_963259705.1. NCBI lineage: Eukaryota > Metazoa > Chordata > Mammalia > Chiroptera > Vespertilionidae > Myotis > Myotis daubentonii. Next base: position 97,375,636 of record NC_081842.1, on the reverse strand, counting down.
GTTGCCTCTCACTCTTCCTAAGAATCCCTATACCAGCTATTCAGGTAACCTTGACTTCTTTGAACAAATCAAGCATTCTCTCTTCAGAATATTTTTACTTGCAGGTTTTTTTGTGTGTGTGTGTTTTTTTTTTTGTTGTTGTTGTTTTTTTTTTGCCTGAAATACTTGTCCTAGAATATTTGCATGATGTATTCCTTTTATTCTTTTCAAATGTCACATCTCAAGAGAGATTTAACTGAACACTCACTTAAAAACAAAACCCTAGAAAACTTCAAGATTTACTATGAAGCTCTAATAATCAAGACAGTGTGATATTGGCAAAATACAAAATAAAACAATAGATCAATGGAAAAAAATAGAGAGCCCCAAAACATAGTCAACTGACTTTTGATAAAGGAGCAAAGGCACCTCTTTTGATCTCAGTAGTATTTTCAACAATGGTGCTAGAACAACTGGACATCTACAAAATGGTAAATATAAACGTAGACCTTGAACCCTTTACAAAAATTAACTCCAAATAGATCATAGACCTAAATGTAAAATGCAAAACAATAAAATCTTAGCAGATAACATAGGAGAAAATCTAGATGACCTTGGTTGTGATGACTTTAGTTACAACACCAAAAGCCTGATTCATTAAAAAATAATTGATGGACTGGACTTCATAAAAATTAAAAACTTCTGCTCTACATAAGACAGTGTCAAGAGAATCATAAGTGAGTCATGGGCTGAGAGAAAATACTTTTGAAAAACATTGAAAAAAACTGTTAACGAAAATATACAAAGAATTCTTAAAACAACAATAACAAAATGAATAATTTGATGGAAAAAATGGGCAAAAGAGCTGAACAAACACTTCAGCAAGAAAGATATGCAGATGGGAAATGAACATATGAAGAAATGTTCAATATCATATATCATAGGAAATTTCAAATTAAAATGATAAGATACCAGTATATGCCTATTAGAATGGCAAAACCCCCAAACACTGATAAAACCAAGGGCTGGTGATTGCTGTGGAAAGAAAAATGGTATAGCCACTTACAAAGACATTTTGGCATTTTTTATAAAACTAGACATACTCTTATCGTATGATCCAGTGATTGTATTTCTTATTATTTATACAAATGTGTTAAAAACTTAGGTACACATAATAACCTGCATGGGTATGTTTATAGCAGCTTTATTAAAATTGCTATAACTTAGAAGCAACCAAGTTGTCTTTCAGCAGGTGAATGGATAAATAAATTGTAGTAAATTTAGACAATAGAATAGTATTCAGTGCGTTCAAAAAGAGCTATCAATCTATGAAAAGACACAGAGGAAAATTAAGTGTATATTATTAAGTGAAAGGTGCCGATCTGAACAGATTATACGTAGTAGTGGCCCTTACCTGTGAGGATTATGTTCCAAGCCCGCAGTGGATGTCTGAAAGCATGGATAATACCAAACTGTGTATAAACTAATGTTTTTTTTCCTCTACGTACATACCTATGATAAAGTTTGATTTACAAATTAGGTACAGTAAGAGATTAACAACTGTAGCTAATAATAAAATAAAACAATTATAATAATAAAAGTTATGTGAATGTGGTCTCTGTTTATATCTTCACCCATTAAATATTTAATGCCTTTTCCATATTTTTTTATTGAATTAATTGGGGTGACATTGGTTAATAAAATTATACTGGTTTCAGGTATACAGTTCTACAATACATCATCTGTATGTGGTATTGTGTGTTTATAATTAAGCATTTATCAAACACTGTGGCCATAGCTTTTGCCATGTGTGAGATAGTAAAACTAGCAAACTATCACTAATTTCTTTTTCTTTCTTCACAATCTCAGAGGTAGAACATTCATTCTTACTGTAGACCTTAGCCACCATATGGTACGATATTTTTTAATACTATATTAAATCAAGAGCTTTGCCTTTTCTCTTAAAACAAGCACTTCATACTTTCTCTTTGGCATATCTGAATTGCCACCATCACTACTCTTGCCTTTTAGGGTCATTGTTAAGTAAAATAAAGGTTACCTATCAAGCACTGCTATACGGAGACAGTCGATCAGATGACTTCTAAGTGACTAGGGATAGGGAACATCAAAGCCTTGAAATACTGGACAAAGGGGTAATTCATGTCCCAGGCAGGGAAGTGCCAAGATTTCAACACACTACTCATAATGGCACGCAATTAAAATGCAAATTTCTTTTTTATTTCTGGAATTTCTCATTTATTATTTTTAGACTTCAGCTGACCCTGGTAAGAAAAATTGAGAAAAGGAAAACTGCATATAAGGGGGACACTGTACTGCATGATTCCAACTATACGGCATTCTCAAAAAGGCAACACTCTGGACACAGTAAAATTTCAGTGGTTTCAGGGTCTAGGGGGCGAGAGAAGAATGAATAGGCCGAGCAGTTCTTTTAGGATAGTGAAACTACTCTGTATGGCACTGTAATTGTGGATACATGTCATTATATATTTGTCAAAATCTGTAGAATGCATAACATCAAAGGGAACCCTAATGTAAACTGTGGACTCTGGGTAATAATTTTCTATCAGTGTATGTCTGTCTTTTATAACAAATATATGGCTGTGGTGAGGGATGTTGACTGTTATTAGGAGAGGTTGTGCAGTTATAGGAGTGGGTGGGTGTATGGGAGTATGTACTAATGCTGTAATTCCTGCTCAGTTTTGTTGTGAGCATTAAATTACTCTAAAAATAAAGTTTATTTAAAAAATTACCAGAGCTTATATCTTAACCAGGAATTTTTCATAAGAAAGTAGTGCTCAATTGAAGATTTATATTGGAAAATATTACTTTGAAAGTGCAAAGCACCTCTACAATATTTTAGAGGCAACCAGTAGTCTCGAATCACAACCTGGAAAAATAGATAAATAAAAACAAATCCTCCTTTAAACATTCCTTTCAAATTTTAGTTCCTTATCCTACTATACCTTTTGTCATAGTGATCAACAATATTTAATATATAATTATAGTTCATTTTTTAGTTGTCTATCTCCCCTGGTAAGACATGAATGAGCCACATGGGATTTGGGACTTGGCCCATATTATTCACACCTCTGTCTGTCAAATGCTGGTAACTTGAGGTTGAAGTTATTGTACTTTAGGTTAATTTTGAATGTAGCCTGAGGCAGAGGCCAGAGCCAGTGGTATCTGCTAATGAGCTCAGCTGGTTTTATGCCAGTTCTTCCTCAAGAATGGCCTGCTTCTGGAATGCACCAACCTAATAGGTGCTTTTGGTGTTTGCATCTAGGAAAAAGCTACAAACTGAATAGACACCAACAGATCCTCATAAAACAAACAAACAAACAAACAAACAACAACAAAAAAAAACATTTACAGAATGATTTGAATCACTTGGGAAATACCAAGCAAATCAACATAGAAACTGAAACAAGCCAAATGTGATATTGGAATGGCTTTAAATTTGAGGGAGGATTCATTAAGAGTAATTTAAAGTTTTCAGTTGAGATGATTAAGAGGCTCATAATAAATTGCCATATTTAATTTTAGCTTGCATGTTTCTTTTTAAAATAAGTAGTATTAAGTAACTAAATGAAAACAACCATTTCTTTAAAAATAGGTCGCAAATATTTTAATGGAATAAATAACCTAATTATTTTGGGTTTATTATAGAATTTACTTATGGAAATTATAGACATTAATTCAGTATAGACTATATTTCTATCCTTTTATTATTTCTCTTCTGAGGATGTTAAGGATCAGGTTCCAAGTTACCATTTTTAACATTACCTTGATATCTCCAAATATATTTCAAATTTACTCAATAATTCATTAATTTAGGGTGGCCTTGCATCCTTAGAAGTTTCAAGTAGTTATTGAGAAATGAGATATTTTATGTAAATAATAAAAGTTTTAAGACATTTAAGTGAAACCCTAGGCTAATGATTCCCATACTCCTTTCAGATGGTTCCTGAAAAAAATAAGTTTGGGAAGCACCTAAGAATTCATCTCCGTTCATAAATACATGTGCCCTACATTACCCAGGAGACATCCTATATAATAAAGAGGTAATATGCAAATTGACCATCACACCCTCACACAAGATGGCTGCCCCCATGTGGTCACAAGATGGCCAGCAAGGAGGGCAGTTAGGGGCGACCGGACCTGAAGGGGAGGGCAGTTGGGGGCAACCAGGCCTGCAGAGGAGGGCAGTTGGGTGCGATCAGACTGTCAGGGGAGCAGTTATGCGTTGATCAGGTTGGCAGGGGAGTGGTTAGGGGTTGATCAGGCTGGCAGGCAGAAGTGGTTAGGGACAATCAGGCAGGCAGGCAGGCAAGAGTTTGGGAGCCCACGGTCCTGGATTGTGAGAGAGATGTCTGGCTGCCAGCAGTTGGACATCCCCTGAGGGTCCCAGATTGGAGAGGGTGCAGGCTGGGCTGAGGGACACCTCACACACCAGAGCACAAATTTCATGCACCAGGCCTCTAATCTATATATATAAAAAAGCCTAAACAACTGGCCAACCAGCTAGTAGTTACGACACACAATGACCACCAGGGGGCAGACGCCCAACACAGGAACTGCCTAGCGACAGCAACTTTGCAGAGTGCCCTCTCAAACTCCAGGACCCCTCAGGGATGACGGGCTGCTGGTTTTGGCCCAAACCACACAGGCCAGGCGAAGGGACCCACCTGCTGGAGGGACCCCAGTTACTCTGCAGATGTCCTTCGAGCTCTGGCACCACCCCAGGTGCAGCCGGGGAGGGACCACGGGAGGTTGGCTCCAGGACGTGTATGGCCTGTCTCACCAAGTGCCACCCCTCCGGCCACCTTCTAATTAATTTCCTTTCAATGTGCATGAATCCATGCACCAGGCCTCTAGTGTAACTATAAAAAGAGAAGCAAGCAGTTTTCCAAACATATTCATTCACAGAGGTCTTTATTCCTAATACAACAAGTAATATATCTCTGGTTAATGAAAACAACATGAAAAACCAAAAAATAATCCAACTTTGAAAAGGTTGATCTATTCTATGTGTTATTCACTCAAGTAATTTAAAGTGATATTTGGAAATTGTCAAGGAGCATCTCGGATTACAAACACTGTGCCTAGTGATTGCAACAGGAGATATTTGAACCCTGGAGAGGTAGAGGGAGCTCAAATTAGCTCTTAGAATTGCTCTGGGGATGTGAATCATCATGTTCTCATAAGGCAAAATTGGTGAGCAACATCATCAAGGCATCATCATCACTGTCTTCATATTATTGGATAACATTATCTTGGGCACTGGCCTAACATTTTATATTCATTGCTTCACTTAATGCACATTGATTCTGTAAGGTGTCCATCCTTAACATGTCCACTCAACAGAGAAGGAATCTGGGAAGCTGACTCACTGGCTCAGGGATATACCCTTAGAAACTGAGAGCCATAATCCAAGCGTAGGCTGTTTAACTCCAAATTTTCATGAGCATTGTGAATAGGATTTTATTCCTCAGAACCAATGTTTCAGATCAGGATTCATAAACCTTCAATAATTTCTCTGTTTTCACTGACATACTTTGGGGCTGCTGCTATAATCATATGGACTATTTAAAAAATACCAAGTGTCTTGAAAAATGAACATATATAATTTTACACATCAATGCATTATAAAGAAAAGTAAAAACATTGGGAAGCCAAAATTTAAAAGAGTATAATTGCCTGGGGAAAAATATATCATTTTTGCTTATTTCCTCCATTATTTTGCTATAGAAATTATTTGTATATGTATGGAAATACATAAAAAATAGTTGATAGTTTATTTTTGCTTACACATATTTATGAATATTTCTGTAGTAATAAATATAATTGTGCCAACATTTTAATAACTAAACAGTGTTCTTTGAAATGAATGTAAAATAACTTCACTTTGTCTGAGGTGATAGAGGAAAAGAATGACCACATTTCTTGTGAGTTTGTGTGTGTGTGTGTTCAATTCACAAAGACTGACCGTTTTCTACAAAAGAGCCCTCACTCTCCAAATTCTTCAACTCTCATATTCAGAATCACCTCCACAGTAGCTTGGCACCAGCTGCATTGATTTAGCATCTTGCTCTATGTACTTGGAAATTACCTTATTGCTTTCAATTTTACCTTATTGCTCTTCTAAAACACTAGGAAGTGAAGGAAAAACATTATACTCTTTGGCAAAGAGTTCAGGCACTTTAGCCTTTAGTTATTATCATTTTTTAATCTCCAAAATCAACTCAAAATACCTAAGGAATAAAACTTACATCTTAAAGTTTTGTTCTTGATCTTTCTCAATATGCCATTCAGGGAACTTCAGTTGCAAGTGACAGAGAATAATTCTGTCTAAAAGAAATTTATTTTTTGGAGGGATAAAATTGAAAACAATGTTAACTAAAATAAAATAAACAAACAAACAAAAAACTAAGAACCAAGCTTGGAACAAACGGGAATAAAGGTGATCATGTTAAAGGCCAGTCTTTTAAGAGTTACCACTTTCTTGAATGCTTGAAATTGAAATGGAGATTGATATTTGCAGAGGCATCTGTTGTCAGAAGCTTCCAGACATCCCTTCAACTTCTATGGTAGGTGAAAAGAACACCCTGCTTCACCCTCCCACCACCTACAGTGTATGTGGAGAGGGATAGATGATACCTCAGAAGAAAAGCAGGTGCTTCCATGAATGGCTCATGGAATCGTGGAGGCTAGAAACAGCCAAAGTCAGCTATAAACTTGGAAACTTCTCCCACAGCTTAAAACTGGAAAACAGTGGTATTTTGAAGCACTCTAAGAAAATCAGCACTAGAAAAAGTCCATTATATGGTAGAATTTGTTATATTTTATTCAGCATATCCAATCAATTTATAGTAATTATAGGCACATGAAACGTAGATGAAAATCTCTATAAATTGTTTTTAAATCAAAAGTAACTTAGAAAAGAAAATATATAATAGAAAACATAAGTTTGTTCTACTGCCAAATAGGACTTAAAGCATAAAAATAGTAATTTAATTTTAAAATATGGCAGAAATTCCTACACTGCAATCTAAACAAGCTTAAATATAAAGCGTATGGGTAATTTTGGTACAGACCCTGGTGCTTAATGTTGGTTTGAATCACCCAGTGAAGCACCATTTTGATCTTCATGAATTTGCATCATAAATTATAAATGAAAAAAAATAAACCCTTATACGTTATTATATTATGTGTCAACCAAAACCTCTCCTGATGATGAATTAATGTTAATCCATTTGATCAGTAAAATGTTATAACAATTTTGGGAGACACTTATTGTTGTGATACTAGATAGGAAACAGGAGGTCTCAGCTCAACTATAAAATATAACTGCAGGAACTTTAAATGACAGAAGCACAAACAACATCCTCTGAGCTATTGGTGACCTGAAAAGAATTGGTGTTTCCTTCATCACTTTACTATTATCTTACTTAGATCTCTGATGAATCCTTAGGTAATAGCAAAGAATTTTTAAAGCCAACTAATTCTGGGTTGAACGTTTCAAATGCCTCTGTCTGTCCTTTACACTGGAAACAATTTTTTTTCAATGAATTAGTATGTTAATGCCACACTCACCCATCTGGAGCCCATTTGGGACTTGGGGGAATATGACTCCATTGCTTGAAATGAACAAGGAGAAACAGAACTTGAAACTAAATGGCGGGGTACATGGATACTTAATGGAAGTCTGGGTTGACCAATGAGCTAAGAAATAGTCATGAGATATCTCAAAAAACAGTCCAAGTGTTGCTAAGAAGTGCATACTAGTAGTGGCAGGTGTCCCAGGTTGTTAACGAGTTGGCATCATAATGTTTAAATATTCACCTAGTTGGGTGGCAAGATATTAGTCGTACTACTAAGAAGTTAGAATTACAAGAAATATAAAAAGATTAAAAAGAATAAAAAATAAAAGAATTTGAGCACAGATAGGAAATTTGGGGATAGTTTCATGTAGACAATCTGGACTTTGGGAAAAAGAGAGATGATTGGCTTTTTCAACATGGGACTAAGAAAAAGGGACTAAGCTAAACCAGTATCAACTAGCATGAATGTGACAAGGCTGAGCCCAGAATGTGGGAGTGGGGTTCAATTCCATTATGCAATATTTGAAAACTGAATACTATTAATAAATTGAATGGATTTCCTTTTCCCTTAAGTCTCTGTAGCCTAAGGATTTTCTCCTGTTCTACCAATCTTTCTCTTGGAATTTTCTTTTTCTTATATGATTTCTCCCTAATTGATATCCTTTTAATATATTCCCAGATATTTCTTTGTCCTTTTAAATTGATGACCTCCTTGGTTTTAACAGTCATCAATTTTAGTTGAATGGCCTTATAATTATTGTGTACATGGCTGACTTACTGAATGGCAGCAAATGATGGGGCTTACGCATGTATCAGGCATCAGGCACAAGCAGTGCTTTACTTAGTTTTAAGGAAATAAATTGAGCGGTGAGGAGGATGACAGATAAGAGATAGTCAACAGCCTAAATAGACTTGTCACTATAGCAATTGGAGAAGCCTTAATCCCCTATGGTAGAAGTTCTCAAAGAATTGTTATATTGGTGGGGAGCACTCCTTGTTCTCATCTGTTGGCAGGTGAGAGTGGGCTTCTTGTGATGTCACTAGAAAAGAAATTTTCCAAAACTGGCATGGGAGAATGAGTGGCACTATCTGCATGAAATTATATCCTTGAGTTTTCATGACCTCATTTCCCTTCGTCCTGTCAAAGAAGAAGTCCAGCTGTGCCTTTAGCAGGACTAGGGTTGAAGCCATTGCACCCTTTTCCCCTTCCAGTGTGGTTCAGTGGTTGAACATTGACCCATGAACCAGGAGGTCATGGTTTGATTCCTAGTCAGGTCACATGCCTGGGTTTCAGACTTGATCCTCAGTGGGGGGCATGCAGGAGGCAGCCAATCAATGATCTTCTGTCATCATTGATGTTTCTCTCTCTCTCCCTGTCTTTTCCTCTACTAAAAATCAATAAAAACATATTTGGGGGAAAAAAGCCATTGCCCAGAGTTACTATTCCATGTTGGGACATAATCTAATCCAGCAGCAGGCTAGTTTCGTTTGTGTTCCCATCTGCAGTCCATCAGTCCATTTGTGTGGGGCCTGCATGGATGCGGGCCACGTGGCTTCTAGGAACACTTGAGAATGCGAGGAAGCAAGAGCATAACCAGGGAACAGGAGAGCGAAAATTCCTTGGTCTCAGAATTAGATATTCCTCAGATTTTTGCTGGCTTGCAGTGGCTTTTCCCCCCACAACCAAGGACCTCTGTTCCTAGGTTTGACTGACAACTACCTTTCCTATGTTACCCGACTTGACTGCGCATGTGTCCATCTCCCCTTTGTTGGAACCCTTCTCCCAGTGACCTGCTGGGAACGGACTGGTAGTTCTCTGGGGATTATAAAGTTGCAGCTTCCTAGTGAAGTTGCATAGATGGCCACACCTATAATGTCTGGCTTCCCTTCTGCTCCTTTTCTATTAATATTAATAACTAGCTAACTTCAGTGGTCACAGAGTGATCCATATATAATCATGAGTTTGGTATTTTACAGTTTCACATGATTCTATTGTGCAGCCAGGAGTGAGAATTGCTGTTATAGCAGTTGGAAAGTTAGATGTAAGGGTTAAAATAAGTGATCTTTAAGGCTCATCATTGACAGTTTCAATGAGTCCCCAAGATCAAAACTATTTAAATATTTGCATGAGGTCATTGTTTCCTTAGTTTTATTCTTTCATGACTGTACAATATGGTTTTTCAATGGCTACATGATATGTGATATCAATAGATTGAAAGCAGAAGCAGAAAGGTGAATACAGCTGTCTTCTATTAAGCCAGATATTAACAATGCTTATAAAAATCTAAATAATACATACTACCCACCAATTTTTTAAAATAGAGCTATTTAAAAATGTGTTATTTATATTAGGTAAGGATTCACTATTGTTATTTTAAAGTGAATTAATAAACATTGTTTCAGTTTTAGTTTCTAATCAGTGAATGTTGATTGATTTAATTCAAATAAACAATAAATCATTGGGATTTCCAATAATTTTTAGGAGTATAAAAGGGTCCTGAGATAAAAAATGGTGAGGAGTGACAGATAGCTCAGGAAGTTTTGAGGGACCCAAAAGTCTCTAGGTAAACAGAAACGACTACAGACCTATTCAAAGAGGTGTGCTAGTGTAGGTGGTTTTTATCAATGTAGCCCATAGCTGAAAACTTTAAATTTAACAAGATGCATATTCAGATCTAACACATGCTGAATGCTATCCACTTATTTATAGCTCGTCAACGTTGGAAGACTGTTAGGGGCTTTCCGTTTGAACCCTAGCTTCCACCCAGGAGCAACTGACTGCTCATTGGTGCTGTGTCTCTGTGTTGAGAGGAATACTTAACGCTCTCAGGGCTTAATGACATTGGGCAATAAAATATTCTATTAACTGCTCTTGTGTATTCCCATGTTGACTGGGAAGTCAAATAATTATAATTTAACTTGCCTATAGGGAAGGAATAGGGTGATGAGTAAGTAGAAATATTCAGACTTTTTGATAGTTATGTGTTTTATTTAATAATAATTAGGTCCTACTTGGTTGTCTTGTAAATTAGACTCTTGTGAGTGTGGTTAGCTTGATTTAATCTCCTAGAGACTGACTGATTCAGGGTGCACACACCTATTTCTGAGCCTACAAAGCTGAGAACCATATGCTAGAAATGGAATTCCTATGACGCGATAATCTTTCCTTCTCTCTTAAACATGTCCTTGAAATTTGCAGTAATGGGTTAAAATTCATTGGACTCAGCTTTAGGCTCATAAGAGGCACCAAATACCCAGCAGCTTTTATAAGCACTTACATCAACCTGTGCCCACTGTAACATTCAGTGTTGAAAGATTTGTTCAGTATATAGATTTTATCAAAGTTTTTTATGTTTCTTAAATATTATGGGAAACTATACTACCATTCCACTTCATAGAAAAAAATAAGATGAAACTGAGGAGTGAATTGCCCATTGATCTCCATAAAAACACTCTTAGTCTGTTTGAGTATCGAGTGCTCTTAGAAGCTTATCGAACTTTTGAGCTATAACTTTAGCTTTTATACTAACTCTTTACAGCCATGGTTTCAACCAGAGAGATAAATGTTTTAAATTAGGTGTCCAAGAAAACCATTAACCTTTACAGGTAAATTGTGTTATTTCCTTCACTACTATGAATTATATAACTAAAAATAATGTGTACACAGACAAAAGATGTTACTTGTGACCCACCATAAAAGGGAACAGTTATAGAACTGTTTTCTGGAATGATGGATTTGTGCTGATGGTATCATACTCTTCCCCGAGTTGCCCTTAGCATATTCCTCTGTGGTTCACTGCGTTTCACTGAGAAGGCTGTAGCTCCTGTCAGCCTGTGTTAACAAAATAAAAACAAAAACCCTGAGGCTCATATAATCACCATTCCTTCGTACAACCAGCTGGTACATGACATTTTCTTATCTGCCTGGCAGTTGCCATCATTCTATAATAAATTTTCATCTCCAAACACTCATTTATTCTGTCTTGCACTTAGACCTATGAGTGGACTAAACACCAGTGTATTAAGCCAGAATGGTCATTCCCCTACCCTAGGGATAATTCTATTTTCCGTCCCTCCCCACTTAGTCATTTGAAAGGAAAGGAGCACATATTTTTAAAAATTAAGCATATATTCTGTAACTTTGGGACAGTTCATCCACTGCATACTAAAAATTTCTAATATCCATTGTTCATTCTGGAACAAAATAATTAGCCCAGAGAATTGTGGCCTGAGATGGTCTGAATATAAATGGGCTTGTTGAGAAGAATTTTCTATCTATATGAAAACAAAATAACAGTGAAATCAGTTTCCTCCATCATTTTTCTGTTGTTTTTGCCCATAGGATGTGTTAAGAATTTATCAGGCAGAAAATTGGAAATGAGATGTGTCTCGTCAGTGTTAAGAATGTCATGGCTTTGCTGCTTTTCCACAGCTATGGCAAATGTATTGAGGGAAGAAAAAACCCTTCATACTAGGCTCAGAGGGAATAAGAACAGGCTATATTGCTTTAGAAGGCTGGATAGAATTCATATCAAATGGAAATAACTATAGAAATATAAGGATGTGAACACCTCTCTCAGCAATGACACAGATCACATGAACTGCAAAGGACCCTTCCTTCTCTCTCTTCTGCTTCAGGCTGCCCAATGGCAAGCAGTAGCTATTGAAATGAAAAGTAATTTTAGGTCACAAGTTTTGGGGTGTCATTTTGTTGCTGTAGGATTTTAGCCTTGAGCACTATTGCTACATACATTTAAAATTTCTCTGCATTATGAGTCATATATATACGAGTTGTACATAGAGATTTTCATGTATGAATATTAAAATACCTGTAGATCTTTCTAATAGGAAAAAAATGTTCGTCTCAATATGATTAGTCAAATGGAAGACAGTTAAAAATAAGTAATAAATCAATAGAAATGCATCCTCACTTTCTAGACTAAAATATAAAAACAAAATAAATTGTGTCTTTCTAAGAGGCAATTTAATCATAAATATTGCCTTTTTTTTACTAATCCTATATTAAGTGCACAAATAGTAACTAACAAGAAAACTGATTTGTTTTGTAATTATAAAAAAGTACATTTTTCAAACTAAAAGATTTATTTTTTAATGTATAAGCCATGATTTTATTTTCTTTTCTCTTTTTAATTTATCTTTATTGTTGAAAGATTACAGATGTCCCCTTTGTTTTTGTTTTTTCCCCATTGACTCCCTCTACCCCCCACCCACCATTCCCAGGCCTTCACCACTCTATTGTCTGTGTCCTTGGGCTATGTATATATGCATATACTAGTTCCCCAGTTAATCTCTCCCCACCCAGCCACCCTGCCTTCTTTCTAAGATTCCTTAGTCTGTTCCATGCTTCTATGTCTCTGGATCTATTTTGTTCATCAGTTTATTTTGTTCATTAGATTCCACATATGAGCAAGAATACGTGATACTTGTGTTTCTCTGAATGGCTTATTTCACTTAGAATTATATTCTTCAGGTCCATACATGCTATTGCAAATGGTAAGCGTTCCTTCGTTTTTACAGCCATGTAGTGTTCCATTGTGTAAATGTACCACCACTTTTTTATCCACCCATCTGCTGGTGGGCACTTGGGCTGTTTCTAAATCTTAGTTATTGTAAATTGTGTTGCTATGAACATAGGGGTGAATATATTCTTTCTAATTGTTGTTTTGTGTTTCTTAGAATATATTCCTAGAAGTGGGATCACTGGGTCAAATGACAGTTCCATATTTAATTTTTTGAGAAAACTCTATACTGTTTTCCACAGTGGCTGCACCAGTCTGCATTCCCACCAGTAGTATACTAAGGTTCCCTTTTCTCCACATCCTCTCCAGCATTTGCCAGTTGTTGATTTGTTGATGGTAACCATTCTGACATGTGTGAGGTGAGGTCTCATTGTCATTTTAATTTACATCTCTCAGATGAGTAGTGACTTTGAGCATTTTTCATATGTCTTTTCGCCTTCTGTATGTCCACTTTGGAGAACTGTCTGTTTAGGTCCTTTGTCCATTTTTTTTTAATTGGATTGTTTGTCTTCCTTTTGTTAAGTTGTATGAGTTCTTTATATGTTTTGGATATTAACCCTTAATCAGATGTATCATTGCCAAATATGTTTCCCATACAGTGGGCTCCCTTTTTTAAAAAAATACATTTTTGTAGATTTTAGAGAGGAAGAGAGAGGGATAGGGAGATAGAAACATCAGTGATGACAGAGAATCGTTGATCAGCTGCCTTCTGCAATCACCACACTGTGGATTGGCCCACAACCTGGGCATGTGCCCTTGACCAGAATCAAACCCGGGAACCTTTAGTCCACAGGCCAACACTCTACTCACTGAGCCAAACTGGTTAGGCCCTTTTCATTTTGTTGATGGCTTCTTTTTGTTTATTTTGATGTAGTATCATTTATTTATTTTCTTCTTGGTTTTCTTAACCCTAGGAGATGAATCCACAAACATATTGCTAGGAGAGATGTCTGAGATTTTGATGCCTATGGCTTCTTCTAAGATTTTTATGGTTTCATGACTTACATTTAAGTCTTTTATCCATTTTGAGTTTATTCTTGTTTATGATGTCAGTTGGTGGTCTAGTTTAATTTTTTTGCATGTACTAGTACCTGTCCAATTTTCCCTACACCAGTTATTGAAGAGACTTTCTTAACTCCATTTGCATACTTTTTCCTCCTTTGTCAAGTATTAATTGAGCATAATGTCTTGGGTCAATTTTTGGGTTCTCTGTTCTGTTCCATTGATCTATATGATTGTTCTTGTGTCAGTACCAGGCTGTTCTGAGTACAGTGGCTTTGTAGTATAATTTGATATCTGGGATTATGAATCCTCCAACTTTGTTTTTCTTTTTAAAGATTTCTGTGGCTATTCAGGGTCTTTTTGGTTCCATATAAATTTTTGGAGTGTTTGTTCTAGATCTGTGAAATATGCCATTGGTAGTTTAATAGGGATTGCATTGAATCTATAGATTTCTTTTCATAGTATGCACATTTTGATGATGTTGATTCTACCAAACCATGAACATGATACATTCTCCCACTTGTTTTTTATCTTCCTCTATATCTTTTTTCAATGTCCTATAGTATTTTGAGTACAGGTCTTTTACTCCTTGGTTAACTTTTTCCTAAGTATCTTACTTTTTTGTTGCAAATGTGATTATTTAGTTTCTCTTCCTGAGAGTTCATTATTGTGTATAAAACTTCCATAGATTTCTGGGTGTTAATTTCAAATCCAAACGATGAAATGACTGGTTGCTATGACATGCACTGACCACTAGGGAGTAGACGCTCAATGCAGGAGCTGGCCCCTGGTGGTCAGTGGAAGCGCTGCTCAGCCAGAAACCGGGCTCAAAGCTGGCGAGTACAGCGGTGGTGGTGGAAGCCTCTCCTACCTGTGCAGCAGCGCTAAGGATGTCTGACTGACGATGTTGTCAGTCAGATATCTCCCGAGGGCTCCCGGACTGCAAGAGGTTGCAGGCCAGGCTGAGTGACCCACCCTCTCCAAGTGCATGAATTTCATGCCCTGGGCCTCTAGTAGGTTATGTAAAGAGAGTACAACAGATAGAATTTTACTATATCTAGTTCCAATATAGTATAAACCATTAGAAAAAAAATAAAAATGATATTTGGATAATAAAAGAATTCTTTCTTCTGGAAGATCAACCCCATAAAATATTGCATAAACATTTACCCATATATAAATTGGGGTTGCATGATAATTCTCTAATTATGGAGAGTCACTTTTGGAGCACTGTTTTTGTTCAAGTAACCTATCTCCTAGGGGGCTTTTATTTTGGAATCAAGGTCAAGGCTTCATGATTTATTTGACTTCCACAGGCCCAGGTATCTGTCTTAACAGTGTCTTTACTCTTTATACTAAAGGGATTCAATCTCTTTGGTTGTCATAAGAAGAGCAAGGGTATTTCATGGGACTGGTAAGCTGTTATAATGCTGCAATCTCAATTCAACTCAAGAGCATTGCTAAGGAACTAAACTATCCTATGTTCTCATTTCAGGAGCAATCCAAGTGATTCAAATCAGTAGAGGAGATAAAACAACTTAATCTCTTTAACACTGAGTTTATGTATAGATTTCTTAATGGCACAGGAAAACTAGGTTAAAAGGAGAAATGACTTCATTTTCTAAAATGCACATGCCTTGATTTACATAATTTACACAAATCATGAACTCTTCCAGACTTTGTTCTCTGAATGGCTGAGCCCATATTTTGGGCTACCTCTGTTGATTTTACTTGTAATATCTAGGGAAATCCTTAGTGATTCCCCCCTTTTTTATGCCCAATTTTGTCATATTTATCTACTGCAAATTATTGTGTCAATAATAAGGAGAGTGCTTTGGGATCTAGGTTACCTTATTATTATTATTATTTTATTTTATTTAACTTTTTGGTCAGTATTTCCCCCATGATAATCCTAATTCTAAATGAATTTTATTTAAATACTAGTAGCCCGGTGCACGAAATTCGTGCACTGGGGTAGGGGGGGGGAGGCGGAGGAAGGGGCCCCTCAGTCTGGCCTTCTCCCTCTCCAATCTGAGACCCCTCAGGGAATGTCCAACTACCTGTTTGTGCCCACACTTTTAACAGATAACAGCTCCATTCTTGTTTCTTATGCTTAAAACCATTGGAATTAGTAGGTATTCAAAGTGTGTATACATTTTGGGGGGGACACCCTGTATATCTCTAGTCAGCGGTGAAAGAAACCAACAGCAGATTTGGAACCCCAAGACAGAGAACCTCACTCACTCCCCACATGTCTCCCCACTTCACTTTCCACCTTTGTGGGCAGCAGGAGAATCACCGTTTTCTCTCATTAATTCGGAAAAGCACGTCCTGTCACCCGCTGCCTGACAGGAGTGCGCTAGGCCCCAAGCAAGCGAGGCTCAGTCAGGGCAGCCTTCGCTCATGGGTGCTGGCACCCAAAGTGCATATTCCTTCTCTACAGTCACCCCGACTATCCCACTGTTTCACTGGGAGGGCAGAATTCCTCTCCGCTTCTGGGTTCTTGATCTTGAATGCTGACCGAAGGCACCTCAGCGAGGGCCGCCCGCTCCCACCAGGTGTGTCTGTCTGCACCTGCTCCTGCCTCAGCACCTGCATTAATCCCCCAGAGGTGATCTTGTAGCTGCACTGGCCTCCCTGGAAACAGGATATCACCACTCCGCCCTCTCACTGTCATCTCACAGGCTCCCACCCTCAGCACCCAGAGTACCCAGACACTCTCCAAAGGACGTGAGCGCATCAGAGGGGATGTGTGCACATCCTGTGGGGGTGTTAGGCATGCTGGGTTGATGGAAGTGCGGTGGAGAGGCGGGGAGAACTTGTGCACACCTTGGTTTGCAACTGTTGCAGGTGCGGGAGGGTGACAGTATGCTGGGGAATGTTCCCATGCGGGGGGGGGGGGGGGGGGGGCGGCGGGGGGGGAATGTGCACACTGGAGGCCTCTGGCTTTTCAGATCCGCAAACCCCCGTGGTGCAGCCAGGAGGACATCAGTCTGGCCCGCCACGGTGGCTGTCCCTGTGATCCTGCACCTTCTGGGCCAGGAGGAGGATCTTGCGCAGCCGCTCCTGGGTGCTGATGGCCTGCAGGCACTACTTCAGCTCAGCCTGCAGGCTCCACTTGGAGCGCTCACAGCTGTCACCAACGCCATGTGGGGAGTACAGGCCGCCCTCTGCCGGCCTCCCCTGTCCAGAGGCTCTCTGCGCTGCTCACCTGCCCAGAGTGACTGGGGCTGGGTGGAAGCCAAGCGTCCTGCCCTGCCCAACCCCGGCCGATCTGCCCCTGTGCGAGCTGCCACCCCGCTGGGAAGGGTCACAGTGCTGCCCCCCGCTCTGCCCCCCGCCCGGCAGGCTCACAGATCTGTGTCATGGTCCCGTGAACAGCCTCAAGCACTTCCCCCCGCCCGGCAGGGTCACGGATCCGGGTCCTGGGACCATGGACAGCCTCAAGAACTGCCCCCCACCCAGCAGGGTCACAGATCCATGTCACGGTCCCGTGAAAAGCCTCAAGCACTGCCCCCCGCCCAGCAGGGTCACAGATCTGGGTCCCGGACGGCGGACAGCCTTGCCCGCTGCCGCCCGCTTTCAGTATGCAAATTAGCCACCATCTTGTTGCTTCAGGGTGGGGGTCCCCACTGGGGTGCCTGGCCAGTCTGGGTGAGGGGATGATGGCTGTTTTCAGGCTGGCGGGCAACTGAGGCTCCCAACCTCTCCTTTTTTTCTTTACTTTTTTTTATTCTGGGATTTATTTACCTGCTATGGCTGTCACTAGAGCTGAGAGCCGGCTTTAGCTCTGAGGCTTGGCTCCAGCTCTGAGACCTCAGCTGCTGAAAGCAGGGATCTGGGTTTGTTTGGGTTCTATAATTGTAACACTGTTGCGATCCTGCTGGCTGAAGCCTGGCTGGCTGAAAGCAGGTTTCTGGGGAATGTTTAGCTTCTATATTTGCAACATTGTTTCTTAGAGTTGCAGCTCAGAGGCCGGCAGCGACAGGCAGGGAACCTTGGCTTCCTCTGTCACTGGAGCAAGCAAGCCTCCTATTCACTTCAGCTGCCTGGCTGCTGGCCGCCATCTTGGTTGGCACTTAATTTGCATATATCCTGCTGATTAGCCAATGGGGAGGGTGTCGGGGTTATGGTCAATTTGCATGTTTCTCTTTTATTAGATAGGATGAATGATCATAGGATGCTTCTCCATTGACTATTATGTAAAGTATCAAATGCTTGTTTTCTGCTATATTGTGTAAAAAGCAGTTGGTTTTGTACTGATATGTTTTGCATTTATTTTTTTAAAGTCTTTGTATTTTTGGTACAAAACTGTTCTTAATATGTTTTAGAGCAAAATTAATATGCATTGTTTTACTTCTTTTCATTTGAAACATCTTACTGTGGTTTTTAAATTGGAAATTTTGATAATAAAGTAGAGAGTTAAAGAAAAATGACTAAGACTCAAGTTTATTAAACTACTGATTTGCTTGTTTATTGTCAATTTAGCATGGTTTGGGACTTTGAAAGACCAAATTTGAATTTGATGACAAAGGTATCTGTGGAAGAGATGCATAGCTGAAACCAAAGTGTAGAAAGTATGAGATTATTTGGTGCCACCTGAATGCCTCTGTTCATGTTGAGCCTTATGTAGAGATATTCTAAATAGTCATTATTTTTGGAGACTCCCTCAATTTATTCCTATTCAATTGCTTCTAATATTATTTGATTATTTATTTGGTATACACTTTTAAGTGAATATATGAACTAAAAAGTACATTAAAGAATGGTGTATAAATCAATGAATTCCCACAATGTCAATAGATCTGTGTAATCAGCACTCATATTAATAAATAGAATATTAGCAGCATCCCAGAACCCACTCTAGCCATTTTCAGGAATATTTCCTTTCAAGTGTGACCAGTTTTCTGACTAGGGATTAATTTTACCTGTTTCTGAGATGTGTATAATAATTCAGTATACATTTATTTGTATCTGATTTCCATCACGATACATTATAAGGTGTACCCATGTTTGCTGTGAGAGTTGTAGTTCAAAATTCTCATTTCTGTATAGTATCCCATTTTATTAATGTACCGTAATTTCTTATCCATTTTCTGTTGATAGAATTTGGGATATCCTGGTTATATAATAATGTCCCCATAGACATTCATGTACTTGTCTTTGGTGAATATAATACTTCTTTTTCTATTCTTACCCAAGGATATGTTTTTATTGATTTTATGGAGAAAGAGAAACATCACTCAGCTGCCTCCTATACATACCCTGACCCAGGATCTAACTTACAACTGTTTGGTGTATGTGACGACACTCCAACTAACTGAGCCACAGGGAAATATTTCTTTCTCTTTTTTTCTTTTTAAATTGGGGGTATGCCTAGGAGTATTACTGACTTAAAGGATATGCATTGGTTGAGACAAAAAAATATTCTCAAAAGTGGTTAATTTTTACTTGACATTTGCTTGACCATAAAAGAGAGTGCCTCCATAAATTTTGTGCTCTAGGCACTTCACGTGCCACAGCCTAGACCTGGCCTTGCATTTTCTTAATGAATAAAGAAGGTTATTGTTGAAAAATATACTTATTGGTTATTTGTTTATCCTATTTGTGAGGTGCATGTTCAACACTTGCATATTATTAATTGAATTATCTGCCTTTTTATTATTGAATTTTATGAATTCTGGATGTGTCTTTTGTCAGATATATCTATGATAAATGTTTTCTCCCTCTCTTAACTTACCATTCGCTTCCTTAATGATGCCCTAATGAGTAGAGCAGTTCTTAATTTAAATGCAGTCTGTTTTATTATTATTTTCTTCTGTGGCTAGTGTCTGTATTTGCCACTCCAGGTGTGCCAGATCTGATTCTACATATGTTACAAAGAGGTTTATGTTTTACTTTTCTAATTGAGTTTTACAATCCACCTGGAAATGATTTTGGGGTACATTGTGAAGTATATGATAGTAACCATTAACCTAGCTTCATTTCTTGAAAATACCATCTTTTCTCAATACTCTTCAGCATCAACTTCTTTATCAGAAATTAAATAACCATAAACATATGAGCACTAGAGTCTCCATGCTGTTCTGTTTATCAATTTTAAAATTATTTTATTAATATCATACTGTCTTAATTAATATTGCTTTATCATAGGTCCTCATATTTAGAATATGATTCCTCCAGCTTTCTGGTATTTCTTCTTTAAAGTTCCCTTGGCTCTTATTGATGGATTTTTGCATTTGACATTTACAAATGACTTTTAGAATTTGTCAGTCAATGCCTTTCATCACACCCACCAACAATATATTTTATGAAATTTGTTATTGTATTGAAAATACTTTCTTATCATACCTGGGAGCAATACTGAAGTAGTTCTATACAAAGATATATGCATATGTCTTGTCAATTTGGATACCATATTTTAAAAATAGAAAGCTATTTTCATGTATAAATAAGACTGGTAAGAGTTTTAAATGCTTACTAAATAGCAATTTAGAATAGGTGCACTGTAGACATTTGTCACCTCCTCTCATTACATATATACTGTAAGATCAGTGGAGAAAAAATGGCATTTATGCAGTACTGCCTGAAGAATATGCCCAACATAATGCTTTGAGTAAATTGATAGCATTCAGGCTTCTTTTCTAATTCCATGCCCAATTGATTGCAAGGGCTCCCCAAGGCCACATATGGACCCAGGCTAAAAGGATTTAAACTATGAGTTAAAGGTATGTATCATTAGCGAGGGAGATGTGATCAGTGAAAGATATAGATGTCATGGATTTTCCATCCCACACCTGGATACTATCATCTACCTCTACATTACACTAGATTTTGGAGTTTCTTGACAGAACTGTTTTGTTTTGGTTCCTTCTTAAAAATTGTTCCCCCTGAATTTCAGAAATATATATATATATATATATATATATATATATATATATATATATATATATATATATAACCCCAGCGACTGACTGAAAGTGGAATGACCAGAAGACCAGTTGACCAGTCCCTATGATGTGCACTGACCACCAGGGGTCAGATGCTCAATGCAGGAACTGCCCCCTGGTGGTTGGTGCACTCCCACAGTGGGAGCACCACTTGGCTGACTGGGATGAGCAGTGCTCCCACAGTAGGCCTATCCCCATAGGCCACGTCCTCCACCAGTGCACGAATCCATGCACTGGGCCTCTAGTATTATAATATTGGCTAAAAGAAATGTCTCTAAAATTATTGTTGTACATGACTTTTACTAATTATAAGTATATTTTACAAATATTATTTACTGAATTATAGTGTTCTTTCTGTGAGGATAAGTAATAGATTAATTTCATGTTTCTATTTGAGAGAATTCAGCTTCTTAACAGTCTTTTTTGTATCTTATGGGACCCATAAGTCTATAACTAATTATATTTTCTTCTTTAAATTGAGGTCAACTTATTAGAAACAAATGTATAGAATACCTGTAGTACATGGATTTATTTTTCAGGATATATTTGTGTCTTAACTTTATTCTTACACTAGAGGCCTAGCGCACAAAATTCATGTGTGGATACGGTCCCTAGGCCTGGCCTGTAATCAGGGCCATCTTCCTTGGCTGCCAGCAGCCAGCCCTGCTCCCTGCCTCCACCCACCCCCCCGTTCCCCGTTCACCATCGGGCAATTGGAGCCTGCTGGTTGGGAGAAGGGACCTAGAAGTTGGCTGTTCCTGCCTGCTTGCAGGCCCTGCCTCCACTGAGGTCACCTTCTGTGTGTGGGGCAACCAACGAGGTAGGGGTTTTGTCCAGGCACTGCCCGTGTCCCCTGCCATCCACCCTCAGTTCTCCATTTGCCATTGGGTGATGGAACCTGTCAGCCAAGGGAAGGGACCTAGAGGTGGTCAGTGCACCTCATAGCAACTGGTCAAGCAATCGTTCTATTCATTCCATTGTTAGGGTCAATTTGCATATTACCCTTTTATTAGATATGATATACCTTCTTTTTCTCATCATGTTTTGTCCCATTTTACTTTCAATTATTTACTTTAACTTTTTTATTGTTTTATTGTGAATTTTATTGTACGATTGCCAATTTTACAGTGTTGTTTCTTTTCTGGCAAATGAATGAATGAATATTTCAGTGAATAGATAGATGATAAGTACAGAGACTCAGGGAAGCTGCATGAGACAGAAAAGTTGAAATGAGTTCAAAGGGATTTGTGGGCAAATGTATTACATAGCCTTTAACCATAGAATCGGCAGAGTAGAGTTATAATTTCAAAATATTTACATAGAAAGGAGAACATTAAGAGGAAAAGAAATAAGGTTGTGGGAAATGCATGATTCTTTGTGGCAGCCACTGAAGGGAAAAACATGACTGGTTATTGTATAAAGCAAATCATGCGGTAGAGTCACCAGGTAAAAAAATGAGCTTTGTAATACCATATGGTGGAAGAAGTGTTACATATTCTGAAGTCATTTACAAGTTGGCTTTTCAAACATAGCAGAACAAAGGTATAAATTCAGCCTGAGTTCTAAGGTAAAGTAAAGCAGGGCACACAAAGCCTTGATTAACATAAAAAATAGCATGCACTGATTGTTATAAAAATGCTTCGCCAAATCTTGAAAAGAAGGTAAGCAAGCATTGGGTACTTTCTACACACACACACACACACACACACACACACACACACACACACACACACACACCTGAGAACCATATTGGAAAGGTTGCACCAAAAGAAAAATCTGCTTCATGACATAGGATAAAGAATGATGAAATTGTATCTGTTCTAACGACAAGAAACACATGAATGGAACTTTTATCTCTGACCAGACTGGTTCTTAAAGGAAAATTCTTGAGTGGTGATGGTGAGCAATACAGCCTAACACATAAATATTACCCATTGTTAAACAACAAAAAATTCAAGCAATGCAATTCTGCTGAAATGTTTCCACAGAAACACTGAAGATAAAAACATTTTGGATAGAAAATAGATTTCTGTGTTATATACCTACCATATGTATAAATAACTTAAACTTTCCAGGAACCTTAGTGGGCCATAAACTCACAAGTAATTCTGGGGAAATGCTGGCTTATTTCAATAAGTAATACTAGGAATGTTTCCATAAGATCATTTCTTAATGTGTATCACTTATTTTCTCTGACAACTCATTTTCACATCAGTAAAATTGGAGTGTTTGATAAGATAATCACTAAGATGTCAACAGGCTCTCCAATTGTATACTTCTCTAATTATCTAACTGGTGATTGAGTTTTCTCACACTATCTCAAGGACAACCACAGTGCCATGCTACTAGGAAGCTAAACATATTTAATGCATGAGTAAATTTTAGTTTGCATTACTTAAATTTAAATTTAGAAACTTCATAAGATTAATTTTTCACCAGAAGAATTACTTTACAAGAAATATCTTTAAAATATAATTTCCTTATTCTAATTGTCTGAACTAAAGAAAAACTATAATCTATTTTAACAACAATGTAACAGATGAAAATGGAATATTACACTAAAATGGCCTTAGAGATTATTTTCATTTTGCCAATATTATCATTACCCTTCTGCCTTGTTTTCATATTATATGAAACTAAAGGCCCAGCCCAAGAAATTCATGTATGGGTACAGACCCCAGGCCTGGCCTGCAATCAGGGCCATCTTCCAAGGCTGCCAGCAGCCAGCCCCATCCCCCGCCCCCATCCCTGGTACCCTATTTGCCATAGGGTGGTCAGAGCCTGTCAGCTGGGGGAGGAACTGAGAGATTGGCTGTTCCCGCCCACTTGCTATCCCTGCCCCCACCCCATCACGGGTCGCCCTCTGTGTGTGGGGCAACTGGCGGGGTGGGGGCCTTGGCCTGGTGCTGCTCGCATCCCCTGCCACCCACCCCCAGTTTCCCGTTGGCCATAGGGCGATCGGAGCCTGCCAGCTAGGGAAAAGTACTGAGAGGTGGTCAGTGAGCTTCATAGTGAATGATCAAGTGGTCGTTCTGGTCCCTAGGCTGTTAGGGGCAATTTGCATATTACCCTTTTATTATATAGGATATTCAAGATAATTAGACCGAGATGCCATGGAGGTAGGCAATTCAACGAAAAGAGTTATGTATAACTCTACAAGTGTTTAAAAATAAGTACACCGTATTAGTAAGGGGTTATGTTTTCTTAAGATTTGTAGTAAGGGGCAGGAGATTCAATTGAAAGCTTGTAAAAGTATAATCAAATTACAAAACTTATCGGTTTACAAATTTTTGAAAATATGTTATCTCTTCAATATTAGATTCAGTAGTTGGCAAAATAGTACAAGGACATTTGGATAGAATAATGAAGAACTTTCGGTCTAAAGGTGAGTGAGAAAGACTGAGACATGAAAACAAGTTACTGTGGGACAGTAGAGGAAATATGTTTATGCTTTTTCATGGTTAGAGCTCTCTGAACAAATTTTACTGGAAACTGGGTTATGGGACAGTCTTGGAAAGTAAAAGATGACTAAAAGGATTGTGAACACTTTGGAAAGATTGAACTTCTCACAGGTGTGCTTTTACATATCAAAATGGAATGAAACCTGGAGCCATGAAGGGATTGTAAACCTGGAGACTCTCATCTTCTCTGCCTCCCAGAGTAATTTATTTATATTTAAAAGAGATACAGCTTAGCCGACATCCCTTTCTTGTCCTGAGGAGAATTTATTTCTCTTAAGGAGAGGTCCTCTCCCTCTCCTTAAGAGGGTAGCAACATGTATTTGAGCTCCCAGACTCATATTTTTTGGTTCCTCTCCTGTGGTGCACAGTTCTCCTTCTGTGCACATGTGGGATCTATCTGGCTCTCATGGAATCACCTAATAAAAGGAAAAGATTGGGGTGCAAAGAACCAACATTGTGATTACTGTAACTGATAGTAACTCTGATCTCTGCTCCAGAAATCTTGTTTCTTTCAGAATGAGAAACTCTTCTTGTTTCTCAAATGAGAAGCTCTTCTTTTACAGTTTCCACCAGTTCTCTCTCTTTTTCAATCACAATGAAATATTTTTGATCAGTAGAACTTTCTCTTAATTAGTATGTTTATTCATTCATTAATCAGTTCACTTAAACTTTAACTATGTAAAACACCTAAGAGACTATAAAGAAATGCAAACTCAAGGCTCAACAAGAGGAAAAAAAAAAGTAAAGATGATCAGAAAAACAAAAGCAACCAGCCAACTAAGCAAACAAATCCAACCTCCCCCACACAATAACAATGAGACGTATGTTGTAAGAGACATGATTCCTGCAGTCATAAATAGCAAGAGAGTTTCATGAGAGATTGAGATGGCATCTGCCTCAAATGTGCAGGAAAATATTTTTAGTGGAAGAAGTCTTTGATGGGTATTGTTCGCATTGAGAGAGATGGGGAAAAGTGCTTGTATCAAACTACAACCACCTTGAGAAGTGCAGGTAACTAGTAATACCTAATTATTCAATGACATACACTGCTAAACAGTTTTTATTGTACAACTCATTGCAATCAGATATTTTATACTACATAAATTTTATTCATATTTAAGACTTTAAAACATCTGAAATATCTTTCTGTGTTTAATATGAATAATTTGAGAAAATTTTAGTAAAATAACAAACAACTTTAAAATAATAAAGTATTTTCTTGGCTAATCAGAATCAAATGCAGACAATTACGTTTTCTATGAAATAAGTTCAACTTATTTTTCTTTTTGTAAAAATTGTGCTAAAATATGCATAACACAAAATTACTATTTTAACCATTTTTAAGTGTTCAGTTATGTGGCATTGATTACATTCATAATACTGTGCAAACATCATCACTATCTCTCTAGAATTTTTTCATCTTGTCCAACTAAAACTCTGTACTTATTATGCACGAACTCCTTATTCTGCCCCTTTCCAGCTCCTGGCAACCATCATTCTATTGGCCATCTATGAATTTGACTACTCTAGAAACTTCATGTAAGTGGAATAAAATATGAATATATATTATTTTGTGACTAACTTATGCCCCTTAGCATAGCTTTTTCAAGCTTTATCTATTTGGCAGCATGTGTCAAATGTTCCAATCTTTTTAAGATTAAATAACATTTAATTGTATATACATACCACATTTTATCTATTAATCAGTCCTTCCATCTTTTGGGTATTGTGAATAGTGCTGCTGGTGTAAAAGTATCTTTTTGAATCGCTGCTTTCAACTACTGGGGGTATATACACGGAAGTGAAATGGATGGATCATATAGAAATTTTACTTTTTTTCTTTCTTTATTGATTAAGGTATTGCATATGTGTCCTTATCTGCCCATTGCCCCCCACCCCCATCCCCACTCATGCCCTCATCCCCCTGTTGTCTGTGTCCATTGGTTAGGCTTATATGCATACATCCAAGTCCTTTGGTTGATCTTTCCCCTTTACCCCCACCCTCCCCTACCTTCCCTCTGAGGTTTGACGGTCTGATCGATGCTTCTCTGTCTCTGAATTTGTTTTTGTTAATCAGTTTATGTTGTTCATTATATTCCACAAATGAGTGATATCATGTGATATTTATTTTTCTCTGACTGGCTTATTTCACTTAGCATAATGCTCTCCAGGACCATCCGTGTTGTTGCAAATGCTAAGACTTCCTTCCTTTTTACAGCAGTGTAGTAATCCATTGTGTAGATGTACCACAGTTTTTTAATCCACTCATCAGCTGATGGGCCCTAAGGCTGCTTCCAATCTTACCTAGTGCTTATTGTACTGCTATGAACATAGGGGGAATATATTCTTTCTGATTGGTGTTTCTAGTTTCTTGGGATATATTCCTAGATGTGGGATCACTGGGTCAAATGGAAGTTCCATTTTTAGTTTTTTGAGGAAACTCCATATTGTTCTCTACAGTGGCTGCACCAGTCTGCATTCCCACCAGAAGTGCACGAGGGTTCCTTTTTCTCTGCATCCTTGCCAGCACTTGTCATTTGTTGATTTGTTGATGATAGCCATTCTGACAGCTGTGAGATGGTATTCCATTGTTGTTTTGATTTGCATTTCTCGGATGACTAGTGACTTTGTGCATGTTTTCATATGTCTCTTGGCATTCCTTATGTCCTCTTTAGAAAAGTATCTATTTAGGTCCATTTCCCATTTTTTGATTGGGTTGTTTATCTTCCTTTTGTTAGGTTATATTAGTTCCCTGTAAATGTTAATGCAGATTAAACCCTTATCAGAGATAACACTGGCAAATATGTTCTCCCATGCAGTGGGCTTTCTTGTTGTTTTGTTGATGGTTTCTTTTGCTGTACAGAAGCTTTTTATTTTGATGTAGTCCCATTTGTTTATTTTTTCTTTAGTTTCCATTGCCCTAGGAGTTGTATCAGTGAAGATAATGCTTCGGCATATGTCTGAGATTTTGCTGCCTGTGGATTTCTCAATGATTTTTTATGGTTTCCCGTCTTACATTTAAGTTCTTTATCCATTTTGAGTATGTTTTTGTGTATGGTGTAAGTTGGTGATCTAGTTTCATTTTTTTGCATGTATCTGTCCAATTTCCCCAATACCATTTATTGAAGAGACTGTCTTGTCTCCATTGCATGCTCTTCCTTCCTTTGTCAAATATTAATTGAGCATAGTGGTTTTGGTTAATTTCTTGGTTCTCTATTCTATTCCATTGGTCTATATGCCTGTTCTTGTGCCAGTACCAGGCAATTTTGAGTACAGTTGCTTTGTACTACGGCTTGATATCTGGTATTGAGACCCCACCTACTTTGTTCTTCTTTCTCAGGATTGCTGCAGCTATTCGATGTCTTTTTTTAATCTAGATGAATTTTTGGAGAGTTCCTTCTAAGTCTGTGAAATATTCCATTGGTATTTTAATGGGGATTGCATTGAATCTGTAGATTGCTTTGGGTAGTATGGACATTTTATTGATGTTGATTCTACCAATCCATAAACACGGTATGTTCTTCCACATGTTTATATCTTTATCTCATTTTTAGTGTTCTATAGTTTTCTGAGTACAGGTCTTTTACTTCTTTAGTTAAGTTTATTCCAAGGTATCTTAAATGTTTGGGTGCGATGGTAGTGGGATTGTTTTTTTAATCTCTCTGTAAATTTACTATTGGTGTATAAAAATGCCATAGATTACTTGGTGTTAATTTTGTATCCTGCTACATTGCCAAATTCATTTATTAAGTCTAATAATTTTTTGATGGAGTCTTTAGGGTTTTCTATCTATAGTATTTTGTCACATGTGAATAATGACAGTTTTGCATCTTCTTTTCCATTTGGATGCCTTTTATTTCTTCTTCTTGTCTAATTGCTATGGCTAGCACTTCCAGTATTATATCAAACAGGGGTGGTGAAAGTGTTCATCCCTATCTTGTTGCTTTTCTTAGATGAAATATTTTAGTTTTTGCCCATTGAGTATGATGTTGGCTGTAGGTTTGTCATATAAGGCTGTTATTATGTTGAGGTATGATTCTTCTTTTCCCACTTTGCTGAGGGTTTTAATCAAGAAATGGTGTTGGATTTTGTTAAATGCTTTTTCTGTATCAATTGATATGACTATGTGATTTTTATCTTTCAATTTGTTTATGTGATGTATCACGTTTATTGATTTGTGGATATTGTACCATCCCTACATCCCCAGAATAAATCCTACTTGATCATTAAGATCTGTCTGCTATAATGCTGGATTCTATTTGCTATAATTTTGTTGAGGATTTTGGCATCTATGTTCATGAGGGATATTGGCCTGTAATTCTCTTTCTCTGTGTTGTCTTTATCTGGTTTTGATATTAGGATAATATTGGCTTCATAGAATGAGCTTATAATTCTTGCTTCCTCTTAAATTTTTTGCAATAGTCTGAGGAGGATAGGTTTTAGTTCATTGAATGTTTAGTAATATTGCCCTGAGAAGCTGGCTGGTGCCAGGCTTTTGTTTGCTGGAAGCTTTTTGATGACAGCTTCAATTTCCTCCCTAGTTATTATTCTATTGAGATTATTACATTCTTCCTGTTTGAGTTTTGTAAGGTTGTACTTTTCTAGGAATATGTTCATTTCTTCCAGGTTGTCTAGTTTATTGGAGTAGAGTTGCTCATAGTATTATTTTTACAATCCTTTGTATTTCTGTTAGGTCTGTTATTTCGTCTCTTTCATTTTTGATTTTGTTTATTTGGGTGCTCTCTCTTTGCTTCTTGGTGAGCCTGGCTAGAGGGATGATCAATCTTGTTTATCCTTTCAAAGAACCAGCAATTTATTTCATTCATCTTTTGTACTGTTTTTTGTTTTTGTTTTTGTTTGGACTCTATGTCATTTATTTCTGCTCTGATCTTTATTATCTCCTGTCTAATGCTCACTCTGGGCTTTTCTTGTTGCTCTGTTTCCAATTTTTTTTTGGTTATAAAGTTAGATGATTTATTAACATTTTTTCCTGTTTTTTTAAGGTAGGCCTGTAGAGCTATAAACTTCCCTCTCAGGACTGCTTTCACTGTGTCCCATAGATTGTGGATTGTTTTGTTTTCATTGTCATTTTTTCCCAGGATATTTTTAATTTCTCCTTTGATCTCTTTGGTAACCCAATCATTGTTTAATAGCATGCTATTCAGCTTCCATGTGTTTGAGATTTTTTTGTTGTTTTTATTCCAGTTTATTTCTAAGATTAGGCCATTGTGGTCTGAGAAGATGTTTGATATGATTTCAATCTTTTTGAATTTGAAGAGACTTTATCTGTGATCCAATATGTGGTCTATCTTTGAAAGTGTCCCATGAGCACTTGAGAAGAATGTATATTCTGTGGCTTTGGGGTGAACTGTTCTAAAGATGTCAACTAAATCCATCTGATCTAGTGAGTCATTTAGGAATACTAATTCTTTGTTTATTTTTGTCTAGAGGATTTATCCAGTGATGTCAGTGGGGTATTAAAATCCCCTACTATGATTGTATTGTTTTCGACCTATCCCTTGATATCTTCCAGGAGATTTTTTGGTTATTTTGTGTGTGTGTGCGTGTGTGTGTGTGTGTGTTTTATGTATTAGGGTGTTCCTGCATTGGGTGCATATATGTTAACCAGGGTGATATCCTCTTGTTGTATCAGTCCCTTTATTATTATGAGGTGGCCTTCATTATCTCTTGTTATGTTCTTCACTTTGAGGTCTATTTTGTCCACTATAAGTATTACTACCCAGCTTTTTTTCATTTCCATTTGCCTGAAAGATATCTTTTCTTTCTCTTCACTTTCAGTCTGTGTGAGTCCCTAGTTCTGATGTGGGTCTCTTGTAGACAGCATATCTTTGGGTCATGTTTTCTTATTCATTCAGCCACTCGATGTATTTTGATTGTATCATTGTCTATTTATGTTTAAAGTTATTCTTGATAAGTACTTGTTTGTAGCCATTTTTATTTTTTGTGCCTGTGTTCCTTCTTTTCTTTCTTTCATTCTTTTTTACAACAGTCCCTTTAGCATTTCTTCCATTGTTGGGTTGGTAGTGATACATTTCCTTAGCCTTTTATTTTTTTGTCTGTGAAGCTCCTGATTTCCCCTTCAATTCTGAATGATTGCCTTGTTGGATTCAGTCACTTGCTTTGAATCACTTTGTAAACTTCCTTTCATTCCTTTCTGGCCTGATGTGTTTCTGTTGAGAAATCATTTGATAATCTAATGGAGGATCCCTTGTATGTAACTTTCTTTATTTCTCTTGTAGGCTTTCAGATTCTCTCTTTGTCCTGAACGTTTGCCATCATAATTACTACATGTCTTGGTGTGGGTCTTTTCAGGTTCATGTTGTTTGGGACTCTCTGTACTTGTGTGATTTTTTTTCTTCCCCATATCAGGGAATTTTTCTGACATTATTTCTTCAAATTGGTTTTCTAACCCTTGCTCTTCTTCCTGTCATTCTATCACCCGTATTACTTGTATGTTGCTTTGTTTCATGTTGTTCCAATGGTCCCTTAGTCTCTCCTTTTGCCTTTTAATTTTTCTTCTCCAATTGCAGTTCAGTTTGGGTGTGTTTTGCTTCCCTGTCTTTTAATTCGCTAATTCAGTCCTCTGCTTCTCCTAATCTATTGTTGAAACTTCCCATGGTGTTTTTTATTGCTGCTATATCACTCTTTATTTCTTATTGATTCTCACATAAGTTTTTGATTTTTCATCTATCTGGCTTATGAAATATGACCCTTATTCTGAATTTTTCTGATATATTGCATGCCTCTATTTCACTTTGCTCCTTTCTGGTGATTCCTTTTCTTTCCTGTGGGGGTTTCTTTGTCTTCCCATTTTTGCTCTCACTGAAGGGACTAGTGTCAGTCATGTAGGAGCTGCTATGCAGGCATTTTCAACTCCTTGGATGGTGGTTGTTCCTTGGGTGGTTGCAGCAGCGACTGCTCTTCAGTTGGTGGCCGTTCCTGTTTTGGATGCTGCTCACGTGGCTGCTCACAGCAGTGGTGGCTCCTTTGGCTGGTGGGGGTGGGCTGCTTGCCTGGCTGCTGCTCCTTGGATGGGGGCAGGGTGCACACGGCTGCTGTTCATCAAATTGGGATGGGCAGTTCACACATCTGCCGCTCCTCAGGTGGGGGTGGGCTGCATGTGGCTGCTACTCTTAGGCCTATGGTGGGCGGCTAGTGCTGCTGCTGCTCACGTGGTCACAGCACCCTGGGCTAAAGTGTTGGGCCAGCCTGAGGTGAGCACACTTCAGAACTCACAGGAGCCTGTGGCAGGGGTGGCTGGAGTCTTGGTGACCGTGGGACTGAAGCCAAGGCAGTAGGTCCCTGGCAGGGGTGGCTATAGAGTTCAAGGTTGTATCTGAGGGCACCCTGGGTGGAGGAGAGGCTGGGCTCCCAGTAACAGGGGCTCTCTCCTTCAAGAAGGAATGGCCTCTGTGGTAAAGCCAGTAGCCCTGGGACTGTTTGAAATGGTAGCAGAGGCTGCACCATTAGGCCAGCCTGGTCCACCCGCCTTCAAATATCTTGAAGGGTCTAACTGTCTCTCACTCATGTACACACACACATACCCCACATGTCCACACACTCCCCTTTCACTCCCTCACTCACTCATGCTCTCTCCCTCAATGCCACCATCTTCCTCCCTCTGTAGTGGGTCTGGAGTGTTATTGACCCATTCATGGATGGAGTATCCTCTCTGAGTGTCTGGTTATGTGGCTCGGTCTCTACCACACTGACCAAACAGGGCAAAATGCAACTTGACAAGACATGACACAAAGGGAACAAAACACAAATGTACTAATGACACCAATAACTGCAATATAAGTGACCACCAGAGGAAAGAGAATTAGGGGAGAGAAAAGAGCACAAGTGATATAAAGGAGAGAAAAAATTGTAAGAGAGACAATAAAAAGAAGAAAAGGGAATATATATATATATATATATATATATATGTATATATATATATATATATATATATCCTATATAATAAAGAGGTAATATGCAAAATATTACCATCTGTAACACCATCACAAGATGGCAGTGTGCACTGTGGGGTGGGGCCAGCTGCTCTGTGTGACTGCTGCAGCAGTTCCTGCGGTGCCCACGTAGAGGCGGGAGGTCTGGCAGCCACTCTGCATAACCCTAGAGTATGTGCCTGCTGCTAGAGTTCCCTCAGCCCCGCTGGTGTGGCAGGTCCTGGCTGGTGCTCCGCGTGCCTGCCACCATGGTTCCTGCAGCCTCGCGATGTGGCAGGAGGCCTGGCGGTCACTCTGCATACCTGCCACCGGGATTACCGTACCTGCCGCCGGAGTTCCCTTAGTCCCACCAGGGGGCGGGTCCCTGCTGTTGCTCCACGTAGCTTCCCCAGAGTTCCCTCAGCCCTGCTGGGGGGCAGGTCCCCACTGCTGCTCTGTGTGTCTTCCCCAGTCTTCCCTCAGCCCTGCTGGGGGAAGGGTTCTGGCTGCTGCTCTGCACGGCTTTTCCACAGTTCCCTCAACCCTGCCTGGGGGGCAGGTCCCAGTTGCTGCTCCACACGGCTTCTACTGGGGTGACCAGGCTGGCAGGGAAGGGCAGTTTGGGGTAACCATGCCAGCAGAGGAGCAGTTAGCCATCAATCAGCACAACAGGGTAACAGTTAGGGGGTGATCAGGCAGGCAGGTAGGTGAGGGGTTAGGAGCCAGCAGTCCCAAATTGTTAGAGGGATGTCTGACTGCTGGTTTAGGCCCAATCCCAAAGGGATCAGATATCCCCCAAGGTGCCCCAGATACATGGGGGTGCAGTCTGGGCTGAGAGACATCTCCCTCCCCCACCCAGTGCATGAATTTTGTGCACCGGGCCTCTAGTGTATATGGAGGAAACACCAAAGAACAAATAGAGAAACCAAAAAATGACAACACCAAATACTCTGAAAAGAGGGTGGGAGCAGAATCTGTAGAGGGCGAGCTTATATACAGAAAGTAAGAAATTGGATGAATATGGGGAGGACCTCAGTTCAGTATAGAAGAAGTAGAAAGAGGATGAGTGGATAAGAAGGAAGAGAAAGAAAAAGAAGAGAAAAAATAAAACAATATATAATTTAAAAAATAGAAAAAATAAAAATAGAATGATGAAAAAATAATGAGAGAAGAAATAAACAAAAAAGAGCTAACAAATAATAATAAAATAAAATTAAATGGAATAATAAAATAAAAATGAAGTGTCTGCCAAGTTTTAATGCCCCATGGGGGCTGGTTTAAGATCCCATTCTTCTGTACTCTCTGCCACTTCTTAGTTTCCTGTTAGATTATTGAAGTTCCAAGCAGTCCATCACTCCTCTGTTTGTGTCAATCTCCACAGCCTTGACTGCCAGCAGGCTAGACCAGTCTTCTCACTTAGCCTTACTGCCACTTTCAATCTTAATCTCTAAAATGGCTGTTTCTGACAGGGCTATAGTTGGGGAGGTTGCCGTATGGCTTTCTGGGTCTGAACACTCTCTTTTCATGCCAGTCCCTGCAGGCTCTCAGGGAGTATTCAGATTTTTGTTTGTTTGTTTCCTTTATAACACTCAAGGTGTAGTTTGGGTGTGGCTGTATTGGTTGCCTGGAGACTGCAAGGAGGGGTATCTCTTCAGGGGAAAATGTTTACTTAGGTCCAGTGTGTCAGGTATGTCGCAGTGCCAGACTCCTAGACACCTCTTCCCCACCTGCTCTTCTCCCCAGCCTCTCCCTAGACTCCACAAGTCCGCACCTCAGTCATAGGTGAGTGTTTGTATTTAAAAGTTCCTATGAACTGGGATTAGTGGATAAAAGCAAAGACCTAAGAGGGGAGGGAGCTGCGCCATTGTGAATCCCTCTTTCCGCAGCACAGCGCTTTTGGGCAGTTGTTCAGGTTGCCCAACTTCAGGCTCAGCCTCTCGTGACTGTGGGCTTAGGTCTAGAACCCCCTGTCACCAGCAGCCCTGTGGACTTCCTTTCCACAGTCAGATGTTACATCTGTCCCAAGGGACACGGCTTCAGTGCCATGTAGCTTCCTTCTGACCCTCTGGGCTTAAAGGTCTCATAATTCTCTCTAGCCCAGATCCCTGATTTTACCACTCTCCAGGCATCCTTTGCCCTTCCTGGCTGCAAATTGACTCACCAGTTGTGTTTACTTCGCTGATTCTGGGTGAATGTTATTCGACTTATTTGTTCCTTCTCTCTGCTCCAGGATAAGTCTTGGGACATGTCTGCCTATTCCGCTGCCATTTTGTCTTTCCTTAGTAATTTTATATTTAAATTTTTAGGAATCACTATAGCATTTGCCACTATGGTAATACCATTTTTCAATCTTACCAACTAGACCCAGGACTCTATTTTCTCCACATTCTCACCCCAACATTTGTTATTTTCTGTTTCTTGTTTTTGTTTTGTTACTTTATATAATAGTCATATTAATAGTTGTTAAGTGTTATTTTCATTTGATAGATATCAAGACATCTGTATTATATCATATTTTACTTTTCAATTGGAATAAAAAGTAATTATATCCTACTTTAATTTCTGAGTTTAAGAATATTTGTGACAGGCACTCTTTTTAAAGTTTATTGTATTATACTGATTACTTATGAATGATAAATGATGCTTGTTTTATATGTTATAAATGTAAGCTTAAAAATGTTCAATTATAATCTGCTTTATAATTGCAGATCAGAAAATAACGGAGTACATTTTTTTCTTAGTATTTTATGGCATAATCAAGAGAGCTATTAACTTGCTATAGGATGAAAAATTAGTAATTATTGATGGTTAACTATGATCTGTGTCTATATTTAATTGATCTTTGGGCAACATACATATTTATGAAAATTAAATATGTATTCAATAGTTATTGGTAAAGTATTCATAGTTTTATTTGACATTTCATAATACTCCCTTAAAAGCACTGAAGAAAATACCGCAAATATTGGTATTTAAATCTAGCAATTCTGTTTTCTTTAAAGAGGTTATTTACTTTAAGATCAAGAAACTTGATAAAAAAATTAATTTCTTAAGAGCATAAAGCAGAGTTTAATTTTAGAATAATAACATTTAATTTTACTTAATAATAAACACCTAAAAATATAAATCTGCTCTGGTTTACTCTTAATAAAAATATAATGTATTAAAAATAATTTCAATTTACATTTCAATGAAATATTTTTCTTTGATAACTCAATTATTTCCTTAAAAATGTGATAACAGCCCACAGTTTCTAGTTAGAGTGAATTAGAATTTATTTCTCTGCCTCTTATTAAAATGTGTAAATTCTATCTACTCCTGGTAATTTTCAGTGGATTGCTTATCATAACTTGTATTTCTGCATCCCAATAACAATAATTTTCCAGTGTATGACCAATTTTCCTAGTTTCATTCTCTTATATGTTTTTATTTTCCTAATATTCAACTTTGCTTTTCTATACCCTCTGTTCACCAAACATTCTAAATTGACAGTAGAAAATATGAATTTTTTTCTTGTTTTCCTCCTCCTCTCATCAGCAAAATTTTAAAAGACCATCTCCTTATCTATTTCAACTTCTGATATATTTTAATGCTTTACTAATTTGAGGGTAATTTGCATTACCTTAAAAATTTTTAAATAAAATCCTTTTTTTAAGAGAAGCTTTATTTTTATATTTACTTTTATTCCATGTCCAGTGTGCTTTTAGAGATAGAATTCCTCTGGGAGGAGATAACCGCAATTAAAGTGATTAAGATGCCCAGTGTCTTTCCACCTCCTCCTTCTGCTGCGGCGGCAGCAGTACTTAGCGGCTGCAACTTGAGGCTGCAGCCGGACCAGCCCCCCCAGGGTGGTGCCCAGCCGAGAGGGGGGCTAAGTGCCCCAAAGGGGCTGCCCCTCCAAGCACAGAGGCAGCGAGAGGACTTGTGCGCCTTCGAGGCGGTCCGCCCGGGGAGAGCAGTGGGGACGGAAACCCGCACCACCTCCTGGTCTTCCCTGCAGGGAAAACAGGAAAACAAGAACTAGCAAGAACTTGAGTGACAAACGCCTGGATTCAGATCGAGAGACTGTCCATTTGCCTATTGCTTCATTCCTGGAAATTGTGCTGCAACTGTCTGATTAAGCAGCTCTCAAGAAATTCCTTGATCAACTATAAAACCACGACTTGGGAGGGAACCAAGATGGCGGCGATATAGGCAGACATGTCCCAGGTCGTGTCCCGGAGCAAATGGAGCGAGCAGCTGAAGCTAGTAACACTCCCACCGAATTGGCGAAATTGCTCAGCTGGTGAGAGGGTTTGCAGCTGGGAAGAGCAGAACTCCCCTGGAAAGGTAAAAAAAACCAGGGATGTGGGCAGGAAAGTTTGCCAGACCTCTGAGCCCAGAGAGTCGGAGGGAGACCGCGTGGCAGACAGCCATGTCCCTTGGGACAGGCACAGCCCCTGACGGGGGAAAGGAGAACCGCGGGATTCCTGGCGCCGGCAGGGAAATTGAGAGCTGGGTTCTGTGATCATGGAGGACTGAGCCTAAAGGGGGCAGCCTGAAGAGCTGACCTGACCATGCAGTCCCGGTAAGAGAAGAAGCTTACAGAAACCAAGCCTTCCCCGTTTCCGCGGCCGGCATTTGTTTGTTGGTTTTCACTGAATCCTGTTCATGGGACATTTCGGATACAGACACTCACCTGTGCTGAAGAGAGGGAGAGTGTGCTGAGGAGTGGAATCTGGGGAGAGACTGGGGAGAGAGGGGGAGCCGGGAGAGGTGGCAGCGAATTGAGTGCTGAGACACCCCTGAGCCCAGGACTGGGGCAGCCACCCGCTCCTGAGAGTGAGTCTCCTCCCCCCAGCCCCTAGGCAAGGAGCACAGCCACACCCAGATTCCACCCTGTACGAGATCAAGGATTAAGATAACCTGATCAGTCCCTGGGAGTTAACAGGGTCTGGCCTATAGGGGGATTTTCAATCCCAGCAACAACATAGCGCTGGTAACTAACTATTACGCAGTCAGCTCTGGGCAGTGAACTTCCACTGGACAGAGAGGCCCTATAGCCTCAGAGGCCAACCCCAGAATACTGCCACCCAGAGGCTGACCCACAAACTGACTCTTTGCTAAACACAAAATAAGGCAGTCTGGGAAATAAATGCGGCATGCTTTAAAATAAGGACTGTGGTTTACAACACAGAGGAACAGTATATCGCAGGGAAACTCAACACTCTCCTGAATACCTGGAAGGTCTAAGGCGAGCCACACTGAAGAATAGAAGAAACGAAGGACCTCCACTACTGCAATTTTTTTTTCTTTTTTCACTTTTTAACTAAGAAACCAATTTTTTTCATTCTTTTTTTTCTGTTCTTTTTATTTCTTTTTTTGTTTTTTTCTTTCTTTTCTTCTTTTTCCATCACCTGATTTTACCCTTTTAATTACTACCTTCTTATTTTTAACCAGTATTATTACTGCTACCATTTTACCATTTTTTAAAGTGCCATTTTATTTTTTCTTTATTTTATTTTGGGATTAGTGTTCACCATTCTATTTTCATCGTTATATTATTGGTTGTTTCTAGTTTGCATTCATATCCAGGGAGCTGTTGCTGGAATTTGTTGGGATTAATGGCTGTTCTATAGGAGTATTCTCCTGATATAAAAAGTCTCTTCCTTCTTCCACTTCATTCTCTCTTTTCGCTCTTTTTTTTCTCTTTTCTTTTCTCGCTTTTATTTTCCCCCTTCCTTTTTCCCAATTTCATTTTTGCACTCCCTTTTTTTGGTCCCTACTTTTCTTTTCCTTTTTCTCTTTTATCTTTTTCTCTTCCTTCTTCCTTATCCCCTAATTCTCTTAATTCAGGTGGTCACCTTTAATTGGGGTTATTAATATCGTGAATATATTTGTGTATAGTGACTGGTACGTGGTGCCTTGTTGTGTTGTATTTTGTGCCTTTAAATCAACGCAGCAGATCCAAGCAACAGCAACCTCCTGAGCACCTCATCTTCTGTGGAGGAACAGCAGCTGTACGTGAAACCTCGCCCCACCAGCCAGAAGAGCCACCACAGCTGTGAACAACACCCACCAGAGGAGCTGCTGACAACTGAAGAGCAGCTGCTACCGCAACCGCCCGAAGAGCAACCACAGACCAAGGAGTCACTGCCACCAAGGGAGCAACCACTGAACAACTCAACGTCTAGATATGTCAGTGAGATCAAACATGGGTAGACAAAGAAACCCCCAAAGGAAAGAGAAGGAGGATTCTACAGAAAAGCAGCTAAGTAATACAGAGGTATGCAACATGACAGATAAAGAATTCAGAATAAGGATCCTAGAGTGCATAAACTGGATGGAGGAAAAAATCGACAACCTCTGCAAGAAGCAAGAAGAAACAGATGAAAAAATCGATAACATATGGAAGAAGCTAGAAGAAACAGATGAAAAAATCGATAACATATGGAAGAAGCTAGAAGAAACAGATGAAAAAATCAACAACCTAAGTAAGACCCAAGAAGAAATGAAGAGTGATATAGCTGCAATGAAAAACTCCATTGAAAGTATCAACAGTAGACTAGGAGAAGTGGAGGACCGAATAAGTGAATTAGAAGACAAGGAAGCAAAACACACCCAAAATGTACTGCAATTGGAGAAAAAAATTAAAAGACAGGAGGAGAGCCTAAGGGAGCTTTGGGACAACATGAAACGAAACAACATACGAATAATAGGAGTACCAGAACAACAGAAGGATGAACAAGGATTAGAAAACCTACTCGAAGAAATAATATCAGAAAACTTTCCTGAGGTGGGGAAGAAAAAAGTCACACAAGCCCAGAGAGTCCCAAACAAGGTGAACCCGAAAAGACCCACACCAAGACACATCATAATCACCATGGCAAATGTTCAGGACAAAGAGAGAATCTTACAGGCTGCAAGAGAGAGACGGAAAGTTACATACAAGGGATCTCCCATTAGATTGTCAAATGACTTCTCAACAGAAACACATCAGGCCAGAAAAGAATGGACTGAAATTTACAAAGTGATGCAAAGCAAAGGACTGAATCCAAGAATACTCTATCCAGCAAGGCTATCATTCAAACTTGAAGGGGAAATAAGAAGCTTCACAGACAAAAAAAGACTAAGGGAGTTTGTCACCACCAAGCCAGCAATGCAAGGAATGCTAAAGGGACTGGTATAAAAATAAGAAATAAAAAGCTCAGAAAGAAAACAGCCACACACACACACAAAAAGAAATGGCTACAAACAAGTACCTTTCAATAATAACTTTAAACGTAAATGGACTAAATGCTCCAACCAAAAGACATCGAGTGGCTGAATGGATAAAAAAACATGACCCATACATCTGCTGTCTACAAGAAACCCACCTCATTAGAAGGGACTCACACAGACTGAAAGTGAAAGGATGGAAAAATATCTTTCAGGCAAATGGAAAGGAAAAGAAAGCTGGGGTAGCAATACTTATATCGGACAAAATAGACCTCAAAGTGAAGGCCTTAACAAGAGATAAGGAAGGCCACTTCATAATACTAAAGGGATCAATACAACAAGAAGATATAACCCTGGTAAACATATATGCACCCAATGTAGGAGCACCCAAATTCATAAAAAAACTCCTGGAAAATATCAAAGGAGAGATCGACAACAATACAATCATAGTAGGGGACTTTAATACACCATTGACAGCACTGGATAAGTCCTATAGACAAACAACCAGCAAAGATACAGCAATCCTAAATGACTCACTAGATCAGATGGACTTAATAGACATCTTCAGAACACTTCACCCCAAAGCCAGAGAATATACGTTCTTCTCAGGTGCTCATGGGACATATTCAAAAATAGACCACATATTGGGTCACAAGCAAAGTATCCCCAAATTCAAGAAGATTGAAATCATAAAAAGCGTCTTCGCAGACCACGATGGCATAATATTAGAAATAAACTACAATAAAAACAACCCAAAATACTCAAACACCTGGAAGCTGAATAGCATGCTATTAAATATTGATTAGGTTACCAATGAGATCAAAGAAGAAATTAAAAACATCCTGGAAACTAATGACAATGAAAACACAACAATCCAAAACCTATGGGACACATTGAAAGCAGTCCTGAGAGGGAAGTTTATAGCTCTACAGGCCTATCTCAAAAAACAAGAAAAAATGGTAGTAAATCATCTAACTCTACAACTCAAAGAATTAGAAAGAGAGCAACAAGAAAACCCCAGAGTGAGCAGAAGGAAGGAGATAATAAAGATTAGAGCAGAAATAAATGACATAGAGACCAAAAAAAC
Source organism: Myotis daubentonii (assembly GCF_963259705.1). Taxonomy (NCBI): domain Eukaryota; kingdom Metazoa; phylum Chordata; class Mammalia; order Chiroptera; family Vespertilionidae; genus Myotis; species Myotis daubentonii. The sequence goes on along the minus strand of NC_081842.1, from coordinate 97,334,846 downwards.
AATACAGAAAATCAATGAAACCAAGAGCTGATTCTTTGAAAGGATAAACAAGATTGATAAACCTCTAGCCAGACTCACCAAGAAGCAGAGAGAGAGGACCCAAATAAACAAAATCAGGAACGATAGAGGCGAAATAACAACAGACCCCACAGAAATACAAATGATTGTTAAAAAATACTATGGACAGCTTTACTCCAACAAACTAGACAACCTGGAGGAAATGGACAAATTCCTAGAAAAATACAGCATTCCAAAACTCAATCAGGAAGAATCTAAAAATCTCAACAGGCCAATAACTATGGAAGAAATTGAAGCAGTCATCAAAAAGCTTCCATCAAACAAAAGCCCAGGACCAGACGGCTTCAAAGGGGAGTTTTACCAAACATTCAAGGAAGAACTAAAACCTATCCTCCTAAGACTACTACAAAAAATTCAAGAGGAAAGAACACTTCCAAGCTCATTCTATGAAGCCAGCATCACCCTAATACCAAAACCAGGTAAAGACAACACAATGAAAGAGAATTACAGGCCAATATCCCTCATGAACATAGATGCCAAAATCCTCAACAAAATCTTAGCAAATCGGATCCAGCAGTACATCAGAAAGATCATACACCATGACCAAGTAGGATTTATCCCAGGGATGCAAGGATGGTACAATATCCGCAAATCAATAAACGTGATACATCACATAAACAAATTGAAAGAAAAAAACCACATGGTCATATCAATTGATGCAGAAAAAGCATTTGACAAAATTCAACACCCATTTTTGATAAAAACTCTCAGCAAGGTGGGAGTAGAAGGATCATACCTCAACATAATAAAAGCCATATATGACAGGCCCACAGCCAACATCATACTCAATGGTCAAAAACTAACACCATTTCCCCTAAGAACAGGAACAAGACAGGGATGCCCCCTCTCACCACTCCTGTTCAACATAGTACTGGAAGTGTTAGCCATTGCAATTCGGCAAGAAGAAGAAATAAAAGGCATCCAAATTGGAAAAGAGGAAGTAAAACTGTCCTTATTTGCAGACGACATGATATTATACATACAAAACCCTAGAGATTCCATCAAAAAGCTACTAGACTTAATACATGAATTTGGCAATGTAGCAGGATACAAAATTAACCCCAAGAAATCTGAGGCATTTCTATACACCAATAGTGAACTTTCAGAAAGAGAGATTATAAAAACAATCCCATTTACCATCGCACCAAAAAAATTAAGCTACCTAGGGATAAACTTAACTAAAGAGGTAAAAGACCTCTACTCAGAAAACTACAGGACGTTGAAAAAAGACATAGAGGAAGACATAAACAGATGGAAGAACATACCGTGTTCATGGATTGGTAGAATCAACATCATTAAAATGTCCATACTACCCAAAGCAATCTATAAATTCAACGCACTTCCCATTAAAGTACCAACAGCATACTTCAGAGATCTAGAACGAACTTTCCAAAAATTCATCTGGAATAAAAAAAGACCCCGAATATCTGCAGCAATCCTGAAAAAGAACAAAGTAGGTGGGATCTCAATACCAGATATCAAGTTGTATTACAAAGCCACTGTTCTCAAAACTGCCTGGTACTGGCACAAGAATAAGCATATAGATCAATGGAATAGAATAGAGAGCCCAGAAATCGGCCCGAACCAATATGCTCAATTAATATTTGACAAAGGAGGCAAGAACATACAATGGAGCCAAGATAGTCTCTTCAATAAATGGTGTTGGGAAAATTGGACAGATATATGCAAGAAAATGAAACTAGACCACCAACTTACACCATACACAAAAATAAACTCAAAATGGATAAAGGACTTAAATGTACGACAGGATACCATAAAAATTCTAGAAGAATCCAAAGGCAAGAAAATCTCAGACATATGCCGAAGCAATTTCTTCACTGATACAGCTCCTAGGGCACTTGAAACTAAAGAAAAAATGAACAAATGGGACTACATCAAAATAAAAAGCTTCTGCACAGCAAAAGAAACCATCAACAAAACAACGAGAAAACCCACTGTGTGGGAAAACATATTTGCCAATGACATATCTGATAAGGGCCTAATCTCCAAAATTTATAGGGAACTCATACAACTTAACAAAAGGAAGATAAACAATCCAATCAAAAAATGGGCAAAGGACCTAAATAGACACCTTTCAAAAGAGGACATTCAGAAAGCCAAGAGACATATGAAAACATGCTCAAAGTCACTAATCATCCAAGAGATGCAAATCAAAACAGCAATGAGGTACCATCTCACACCTGTCAGACTGGCTATCATCAACAAATCAACAAACGACAAGTGCTGGAGAGGATGTGGAGAAAAAGGAACACTTGTGCACTGCTGGTGGGAATGCAGACTGGTGCAGCCACTATGGAAGACAGTATGGAGTTTCCTTAAAAAACTGAAAATGGAACTCCCATTTGACCCTGTGATCCCACTTCTAGGAATATATCCCAAGAAACCAGAAACACCAATCAGAAAGGATATATGCACCCCTATGTTCATAGCAGCACAATTCACCATAGCTAAGATCTGGAAACAGCCTAAGTGCCCATCAGTAGATGAATGGATTAGAAAACTGTGGTACATCTACACGATGGAATACTATGCTGCTGTAAAAAGGAAGGAACTCTTACCATTTGCAACGTCATGGATGGAACTGGAGAGCATTATGCTAAGTGAAATAAGCCAGTCAATAAAGGAAAAATACCACATGATCTCACTCATTCATGGACAATAGAGACCATTATAAACTTTTGAACAATAATAGATACAGAGGCAGAGCTGCCTCAAACAGATTGTCAAACTGCAGCGGGAAGGCCGGGGAGGGTTGGGGGGCAGGAGGTAGGGGGGTAAGAGATCAACTAAAGGACTTGTATGCATGCATATAAGCATAACCAATGGACATAAGACACTGGGGGATAGGGGAGGCTAGGGGACTGTCTAGGGCGGGGGGATAAAATGGATACATATGTAATACCCTTTGTAATACTTTAAGCAATAAAAAAATAAATAAATAAATAAATAAAATAAAACCAAAAAAAAAAGAAAAATAAAGTGATTAAGATTGTGTTCAGGCTGGTGAGATATTAGGAAGATATAGTACTGGTGTTATTTTGAAATATGGTTGGTACTGTAAAACGTCACTTTTCCCTGAAATGATTATTGCAATGCAGAACAATTTTGGCTCTACCACTTTTATATCTGTGATTTCTACAAGTCCTTTAACATAGCCTTCAATTTCTCTTCAGTTTTTAGAAAAGATTGTATAAAGGACTTTTTAAAAAACAGTAAGGAAAAAAAATTCTTATATGAGCACTAGAGGCCCGGTGCATAGAATTTGTGCACAGAGGGGGAGGGGTCCCTCAGCCCTGCCTGCACTCTTTCCAATCTGGGACCCCTCGGGGAATGTCTGACTGCCAGTTTAGAGACAGAATTTCTCTGTTTCAGAATTCCTCCTAACCTAGCAGTCAGAAATCCCTCTTGCAATCTGGGACCACTGGCTCCTAACCGCTCACCTGCCTGCCTGCTTGATCACCCCTAACCCCTCTGCCTGCTTGCCTGATCACCCCTACCTGGCCTCCCTGCTGGCCTGATCACCCCTAACGGCCTCTGCCTCGGCCCCCGGCCTAAGCTGCAGTGTGGCCTCCCTTTGCGGGAGGCAACCTGGAGGATCAGGGGAAGGTGCACACCCATTACCCCACTGCTGCTGGTGCTGCCAGCCTGGGCCCTTTGCAGCTGTGCCTTAGCCTTTCACAGCTGCCTGCAGCTGCCTGAGCCTTGGCCATTACAGCCGCTGCGGCTTTGTCTAGAAGGACGTCCTGAAAGTTGTCTGGAAGAAGTCTGCTCTAATTAGCATATTACCCTTTCATTAGTATAGATATCCAAGAGCTCAATAATAAATATATGAAATTGTATTTAACATAATTGTTATCAGAAAAATAAAAATGAAAAATTTAACCAAATGACACATGAAAACAATTGAAACAACAAAAGAAAAACAATTAGAAATATAGGTAAAAACTGAAGCCACTAAACTACCCACAATGCTGGTCAGAGTACGAATTGTCACAAACACTAGGGGAAACACTGTTAGCAGTTCTGGTAAAGTTGAAGATATATCTACTCTATTACCCAACAATCCTACTCCTAGGTATATAACAAAGGCAGATATGTGAGTCTGTCTAATAATACAATGTACATGAATGTTTGTATAAGCCCCAGATATAATAAAAACTTGAAACAGCTAACCTTTTCATAAAATAAAAAATGTATAAACAGTAGAATTGTCTCAAAATGGAATATTATTCAATGATATAAGGGAACAAAGTCTGCATCATAAAGCACCATGATAAACCTCAAAGATATTAGTGAATAAAGTAAAATCATAAAATTTGAAAACTGGTTAATTAATCTAAGGTGATAATATTCAGAACAGGGGTTACATTTGGGGAAAGTTAGTAACTAATGGGGAACAGAAATTCTTGTATGAGCACTAGAGGGATGTTTGTGATGTCCATATTTTGATCCTAGTGACACAATTACACAGTTGTATATATTTATAAAAGTTCATCAAACTGTATCCTGAAGATATGTTACTTTTAGTAGGTTATATGTCAATTAATGGGTTAATAATAATAGTAATACCAAAAATTCTCTGTGAGCTCTCTCAGATCTAAAATCTTATGCTTCTTTGAAATCCCTAATCAATCTCCTTTTGAATTTCCTTGTCTGTGTCTACATTCTGTCCTTGCTTTATCTCCTTTTCTCGGTCAATATAAATTATTTTCATAACTAGCAATTTCTTAAAACTCAAATGAATAATTTAGCTCACAGTTATGGCTTTAAAATGTCCACTGCCCCATTTTCCACTTTATCTTAACTATCTCTTTTTCCTCTAATTAATCTTTATGTTTGTATTAAACAAACCAAAGTAGCAATGTCATGCATCAATTGTTAGTTGCCTTTCTACATTGGGAGTAAAGCTTTAGACGATAGTGATACTATGTTAATAGGTAAACTTTTATTATTTTTAAAAAATATTTTATTGATTTCAGAGAGGAAGGGATAGGGAGAGAGAAATAGAAACATCAATGATGAAAGGGAATCATTAATTGGCTGCCTCCTGCATGCCCCCACTGAGGATCTGCCTGAAACCCAGGGGAATCGAACCATGACCTCCTGGTTCATATGTTGATACTCAATCACTGGACACACTGGTCGGGCAGTAGGTACACTTTTAAATGACTGTCATATTTATTGACTCCAACCCAATTTTTATAACGTTCTATTATTGAGGTTTCAACATCAACATCTGGAAAAACTATTATTGGAGAATAGGTTTTTTTTCTTCTCAAAATTGCAATTCATTAAAATAAAAAGCATTAAATTCATATATTTTATTTATTAATATATCAAGATTCTTTATGTATTTTATTTTCACATTCTATTATTTAAATAATGTTCTTAGAAATCAGTCATTTGTTAGTGGTAAATAATAAAATTAGAATGAAATAGAAGCCTTACAATATAGAAAATTCTACATCTCTCATGGCAAAATAGAACACAGCCATTTTCCTTTTTTTTAGGAGTTTGTCATAATACTCATCTCAGATCAATCCTCACACACAAATGTGTGTTTTGAATCCCCTGTTATTTGAAGAGAGCAACTTCCCCATAACAATGTGATAGCACATCTAAATTCTAAGGGATTTTATACCTCAGTAAACATCAATACAATGCAAATGATGATTTACTGGTTTTCTTTTATCTATGATCTTTTATTCATTGCCTCATGTAGAGAAAATGTGAAATGTAGTCTTTGTTCTTCAAATGCAGAGAGTGCAGAATCATTGAATCAGCTATCTTTTTTTTTTTTAATGACATGGCAAGCATTCAATACTTTTGCATTTTATTTTTGGGTGAGTTTTTTTCTAGCATTTAAAAAAGTTCTAATGGCAATTATTTGTCCTTAAGAAAATGAATTTGGTTTTGGTATTTAAATATTATATTAAAATATTTTTCTTACTCAAAAAAGATTTTGACTAAATAAAATTAAAAGTTCAATTTTATTACATTCATATATGCAGTGTTGACCTTCATATTCCTGCTTTAAATTCTCTTCACTTGAGCTGTGATGACACAATGAGTTGTGGAGTAGCAGAGTATAAATACCAGAAAATAAGCACTAGTGCTTTATGTTAAAACATATCACACTTAAAGAGTAATCATGTTCAATCTTTAATTCCCAAATATGAAAAGTGATAGATCCAACATAAGCTCAGAGTTAAAGAGTACATTGATTCTCATCAAAACCAGAAGTTTTCTAATGAACCAAACTCCTTTATAAAAGTTTCTTCAAGCAGCCCTCAGATATCTAAGTGTTTGGCAACAGCTATCCATTGTACTACTGCATAGCCCTTACTTTGTTATTTGCTTTTTCTGGTTGTTATTGTTTTTTGTTTGTTTTCATGTGAAGACATACTTCCTACCTGCTACTTCTGCCCAGTAACAAGGCCTGCCTTCTGGGTGTACAGAAAGGACATGCAATTATGTGACAGAACAGAAATGAATACACATACTTCTCATGACCTTTCACAATCGGTTCTTCCAGGCTAATCATCTTCATCCTTATGATTTATAATCACTTTTCTCTTTCAACACTCCTCCTCTCTCTTTCTCACTACCCTTTCATTTATTCTTCATTCCCTCTTTTCATATGTTCACTAAGCATTGAATTAGGATCTACTATATACCAAACATTGTACTTGCTACTCTTGTTATAAATGCAAATATAATAACGAAATTTTCTTCAAAGAACTTTAGCAAACTTCCTAGTGTCAACTAAACAAATTAGTATAATCCTGTAAAACAACTAATGTAATGGAAAATAAACATGTGGATTCTTCCTATATTCAATCATGATAATAATACTCTAGAGATGAGTATCATGATGTTTATTTAACAAATTATAAAGGTAATATATGCCCATTTAAAAATGCATACACATAATGATAATAAAATTTAACAGTATTATTAGTATGCTGAATGTTTATTACTCATTTATTTTATGTCAAGACAATGCACTAAGCAGTTTTCATTTATTACCTAATTTAAATTCCACAATAAAACCTTGCTGTAAGTGCTATAATTATCCTAATTTTCACGTGTGAAAAGGTGAGGCAAAGACATATTAGATGACTTGCCTGTTTTACACTTTGAAATTCTTTGTTAGAGCTAACATCATTGGATTTCTGAGCCTGCAGTTTCACAATGTTTGAAATGATAGGAATATCACCCAAATTGCATTTTGACATGTTCTGCTTTTGGCCTCCGCCCATTCATTTTCCCTTTTCTTTGGCCTCAGCACCTTGGCTTTTCATTCAGGTATTCACCCTGAGAAGTGGGACTGGCTTCATTATTCACAGCTCTGGTTATGGGCCTTAAAGTAATCAGCAGCACCATTTTCCTATGCATGTGTGAGTGGCCTATAGATTACCTTGACATCAAAATCCAGCCAAGGAGATATTGAATGAGGACTTCTGAGTAAGAAAAAATGCCTTACGCTTTTGCAGAAGTTACCTGAAATTATCCTAAAAATAAACAAGAATTCAGCCCTTTGAAGCTGTTGGAAGCCATATTGTCATCATGGAGAGAACCTAGGTTATGTATCTTAGAAGCAAAACATAACACATTTTGGCTACAGAATTAGTCCTTATTTGAGCTATTCAGAAATATATGCCAAAACCCTTTACTACTCCAACCTGTTTGGAATGGGTTTCTATTGTTTGGATTGGGTTCCTATTGTTGGAAAACAAAATTTTCCAACCTGATACAGTTCAAAAAACAAAGTATGCTTTATTAACCTCTAATTTTAGACAACTATAGATTGTAGATAAAACTATTTTTATTGATCCCTCCAAATCTTCTCCACCACTGTCTTATTTACTCATTTAATCTTGTCACAGAACTCTGCCATTTCTCTCCCAAAAGTAATATTGATATTTAACTTTTTGTTATTAAAATAAAACAACAAAGTAATATTCCTTAAAAGACTCATGTTATGAACCATGCAGGAAAGTTTAAAGATTAGGATGAGATTGGTTATACCATTTACATATCCTCTCTCTATATAAAACCCTAATATGCAAATGAACCGAATGGTGAAACAACCAAACAACTGAACAACTGGTCACTATGACGTGCACTGACCACCAGGGGGTGTGCGCAGAACATGGTGGGTGTTGACAGCAGGTGGGAGAGTGCAGAACATGGCGAGCACAGTAGGATGGTGGAGCAGGTGAGTGGGGATGCCAGATTGTTGTCATCAGGGCTAGCCTCTGGTGGGTACTGAAAATTCTTTGCTTCCACTCACTGCAGTCCCACCAGGCACTTGCATCTGCTGCCGACACCAGCCCTGCTTGCATCCGCTGCCAGCTCCAGAGTGGCTGCTCACCTGCTGCTGGCACCTGATGCTGGCCCTGATTGCCGGTGTCATCAGTGGGTGTGAGGGCAGCTGCCGGCCCCAATCATCCCTGAGGGCTTCTCCACCTCCCCCTGCCACGGAGGGGCACTTGAGGCAGCAGCCACCACTTGCACCCACAGATGGTGCCAGCTCCACTTGCACCCGCTGCTGGCGCTGGCCCTGATTGCTCCAAGCCATCAGCGGGTGCAAGAGTGGCCAGCGCCATAAGGGTGTGGAAGCAGGAGTGGGGCTGCTGGCAGACAGGGAACCAGGGCCCGTGGTGGACGGGGCTGGGTGGGGGCACAGAGGATAGGCCGAGACCCACCCCATGCCCACTGCAGCCTTGCTGCCCATAGTAACTTTCAAGGTGCATGCATTCATGTACTGGGCTCCTAGTCCTATCTAATAAAGAGGGAATATGCTAAATGATTGCCCCGCCCTCAAAGATGGCAGCACCCACAGCCAATAAAGAGGGAATGTGCTAATTGACTGACCTACCCTCAAAGATGGCCGCAACCATAGCCACAAGATGGCCGGCAGGGAAGGGCAGTTGGGGGCAATCAGGCCAGCAGGGGAGCAATTAGGCATCAATCAGGCTGGCAGGGGAGTGATTAGGGGATGATCAGGTTGGCAGGCAGAAGCAGTTAGGGGCAATGAGGCAGGCAGGCAATTGAGCAGTTGGGAGCCAGCAGTCCCAGATTGTGAGAGGGATGTTTGCTGGTTTAAGCCTGATCCCACTGGCAGTCAGAACATCCCCGGAGGGGTTCCAGATTGGAGAGGGTGCAGGCTGGGCTGAGGGATATACCTCCAGTGCACGAATTTCATGCACCAGGCCTCTAGTATATAATAAAAAGCTAATATGCAAATCGACCGAACGGTGGAATGACCAGTTGCTATGATGCAAACTAAACACCAGGGGGCAGACGCTCAATGCAGGAGTTGCCCCCTGGTGGTTAGTGCACTCCCACAGGGGAGCACCGCTCAGCCAGAAGCTGTGCTCATGACTGGTGAGCGCAGGTGACACGGCAGAGCTTCTCCCGACTCTGTGGCAGCAGGCACAACTGGCTGGGAGGAGTGCAAGCAGCGTGGTGCTTGTCCTGATTCAGGCTCCTTCCTGGCCACCTGCCATTTGTTGCACTGCCCTGAGAGATCCCAGACTGCAAGAGGGATGTCCTATTGCCAGCTTAGGCCCAATTCTGCGGGTATCAGGCCTCGGCTGTCAGTTGGACATCCCCTGAGGGATCCCTGATTGCAAGAGGGTGCAGGTCAGGCTGAGGGAACCTCCCTCCCCCAGTGCACGAATTTCATACACCAGGCCTCTAGTTTATTTAATAGTATTCACTAAGCATATATTGTGGTCTGCCCACAGAATGAAAATATGAACACATAAACAAAATTCCTGAGTTCACTGAGTTTAAAGAGTCTAATTTTGTTCCAACATATATACAGACTTTAATGACATTAAATGCAGATAGAATAATAAGGCAGTTTAGAAATTAGTAGGAAATAAATGTAAAAACATATAATATTCATTTTTCTAGTAGCACAGTCAAATTAGAATAACAAGAATGTACTGAACGTTCATGTTTAACAAATGACCTTCAACTACATAGACGTGAAGTGATCGATAATTAGAAAAATGTCACAATGGTTCCATGTTGTTCCTGTAGGAACCTTTGCTACACAGAAGACGTGACATACATTCTACTGTTTTGACATGATTAAGTGTTAAGGGAGTGACATTTATGAGGTAAATGCAAGGTTAAGTCATACTGGCTAAAATACAGGTTTCTATTACGTGAGCTTGAAGGAGTACTGTATAGCATTTGTAATTGCAAATGATTAATAATTTAACAGGATTTGATATTTTGATAGGAAGAGAAATGACTGCTAAGTTAGAAAACAAAGTCCATTTCAAAGAGCTGTAATATTGTGTTGGAAATAACCCATTTTCATTTTCACATTATTATGTATGTATTTTGCTGAAAATAAATGTGTTTTTTTTAATACCAAATCAATGCTAAATAGATCATCGTGATTCAGGCATTTCCATTTAGCTTTGCCTTAGTCAATATTTTTGGCTAACTATTATTGGTTAAACATAATTAGCTATCTATTCTGTTTGTTTAAATTTCAGATATATTTCAAAATGAAATATGTAAAATATTTTTCTTCTATTAAAATCATTTAAGGGAAAAATATTTTATAAACTTTATTATGTAGAAAGCATGATTTATAAATAATGCATTTCCCCATTATCACAATTTAATAGAATGTACTACTGTAGGGTTGAAAATCTACAATTTACAAAAAAACAATTATCTAAATTTTTAGCATATATATATATTAAATATATATATTAAAAAATGAGATCCTTTCTCATTTTTTCCCATAAAATATTGTTAATTTATTTATTTAGGCAAGAAGTTCTTTATTTGCCAATGATTTTTTAAAAAGCATTTTGATTTTTTAAAAAATATCATCTATAATAATAAAAGCATTATATGCTAATTAGACCAGACAGCCTAACAACCTCCAGATGTCCTTCAGTATGAAGACGTAGTGGTGGGGGCCAAAGCAAAGGCAGTTAGGGGCGATCAGGCAGGTAGGCAAGCATTTAAGGGTGATCAGGCAGGCAGGCGAATGGTTAGGGGTGATCAGGCAGGCAGGCAGAGGTGTTTAGGGGCACTAGGCATGCAGGCAGAGGATTTAGGGGAGATCAGGCCGGCAGACAAGTGGTTAGGGGTCATCAGGCAGGGAGGCGAGTGGTTAGGAACCTGTGGCCTGGATTGTGAGAGGGTGCAGGCTGGGCTGAGGGACCTTCCTCCACCCCCCACCCTCCATGAATTTTATGCACTGGGCCTCTAGTGTTTAATATAATACTTTTCAATTATTGTTTGGAAGGAAATTTCTTAAATTACTAAAAAATGATAATATGGGGTAAATAATTCTTTGATAGGAGGTGCATTAGTTGGTTGTAACAAAATCATGGGTATTTGCAGCCTAAGGAAAAACATTGAAAGGTGCTATTGGACTGAATTGTGTTCTTCCCACCTCTGAATTCATTTGTTGAATCCCTTCCCCCAAAGTGACTGAATTTGGAGATAGGGTCTATAAGGAAGTAATGACAGACACTAGAATTCTCCTCTCTCCCCATGTGAGAACACAGCCAGAAACAACCATACTGGCATTCTGATCTCAGATCTGCAACCTCCAGAACTGTGAGAAAATAAAGTTCTGTTGGTTAAGCCACTCAATTTATGGTAATTTGTATGACTGTCTGAGCTGACAAATAAAAAAATAGATTTAAAATGATCAACTAAGACCACAGGAGACAAAATTAATACTACTCCTACTACTACTAATAATAATGAGGGTAGCTACAAAAGTCATTTAATCTTTATTCATGAATTCCTTTATTAATCAAATATTGATTCTATTCCTATTAAGTGCCAGATAGTAAAATAAAAGCATAAATAAGACTATTCCTGGCTCAGCAGAGTGTGTATTTTAGTGTACTATTTATTTTTTTAAATATGTTTTTATTGATTTCAGAGAGAGAGGATGGAAGAGGGAGAGAGAGGAATATCAATGAGAGAGCAGCATCAATCCGCTGTCCCTGGGGGATTGCACTTGAAACCCAGGCACGTGCCCTGACCAGAATCGAACCAATGACCTCCTGGTGCATGGGTTGACACTCAACCACTGAGCAACACCAGCTGGGCTTAATGTATTAGTCAATAGAAGCAGTATATGGCATTGAGTATAACAAGACTGCTATTTTAGACATAATGGAATAACAGTCACAGAAACCTTAAAGAAATGGGAGTGAATGTTGTAAGAGAAACATAAAAATTGAAGAAAAGTATTCTGGAAAAATGCAAAAAGCAAATGCAAAAGTTTTGAGACAAAAAAAGTATACTTGGTGTATCTTTGCAAACATCAAGGAGTTGTTATGGGCAAGTGTGTATGTACTGTAGGTATAGTGAGGGAGGAAATAAGGATTGGAAAGCATGGACATCATGTTGGCCTATGATAAAGACTTTGGAATTCATTCCAAAAGGTGTGGTATATTAGTTTAATTTGAGCATACACTTTTTTTTTTTATTGCTTAAAGTATTACAAAGGGTATTACATATGTATCCATTTTATCCCCCCGCCCTAGACAGTCCCCTAACCTCCCCTATCCCCCAGTGTCTTATGTCCATTGGTTATGCTTATATGCATGCATACAAGTCCTTTAGTTGATCTCTTACCCCCCTACCTCCTGCCCCCCAACCCTCCCCGGCCTTCCCGCTGCAGTTTGACAATCTGTTTGAGGCAGCTCTGCCTCTGTATCTATTATTGTTCAAAAGTTTATAATGGTCTCTATTGTCCATGAATGAGTGAGATCATGTGGTATTTTTCCTTTATTGACTGGCTTATTTCACTTAGCATAATTTGAGCATACACTTTAATTCAAAATACTAGAGAATTTGTAAAGAAAACTGGAGAACCTGAAATTGATTAAAAGATCCTGATTTTTATTAATGATGAAGAAATTCAGAGAGACAAAGAAAAAAAATTGTCATATTTAAAATGTATCTATTTAAAGATAAATATTAGGAGGATATAAATTTCAACCAGAGTAAAATCTCTATTATTAATTTCAAGAATAACATTTGTCCTTGTGATTATTTAAGCCAGACAAGGTTTCAGTATTGCAGGGGAATTAATGCAGGGATGATCTTGGGATTTGCATAGTAATCAGTTTGACACATATGCCATACTGTACAGGACTATGGACACAGATGGTACTGAATAAACTAGCCATGGTCCCTAAGATCAGTATTAAAAGGTGATGAAATTGATTTTTTTTTTTATTCTTTGAGGTTTATAAGTAACCATGTTGGCTAATGAGCTAATTTAGATAAGCTTCAAACAAGAGTTTAATCACATTAATGGTAATTAGTAGAAAGCAGCACAAAATGAAGCTTTTTAGTTTCCATTCCAAGTTTTAAGTAGCAATTAAAAGAAAGTTACTTGATCTAAGAATAAGTTTCATTGTGTTCTTATAATCCTATCTAATAATAGACAAACATGGTAATTAACCGTACCTCTGACATGCTTCCCATTGGCTAATCAGGGAGATATGCAAATTAACCACCAACCAAGATGGTGGCTGGCAACCAGGCAGCTGAAGCGAACAGGAGGCTTGCTTACTCCAGTGAAGGAGGAAGCCAAGGTTCCCCGCCTGCCGCTGCTGGGCTCTGAGCTGCACTCTAAGAAACAATGTTGCAATTATAGAAGCTAAACAAACCCCAGAAACCTGCTTTCAGCCAGCCGGGCCTCAGAGCTGGAGCTGCAACAGTGTTTCAATTATAGAAGCCAAACAAACCTAGATACCTGCTTTCAGCAGCCGAAACCTTAAGCTGGAGCCGGCCTCAGAGCTAAAGCCGGCTCTCAGCTCCAGTGACAGCCATAGAAGGTAAATAAATCCCAGAATAAAAAATAAAAAAAAGAGGCTGGGAGCTTCAGTCACCCGCCAGCCTGAAAATAGCCCTCCGCCCCTCACCCAGACTGGCCAGGCACTCCAGTGGGGATCCCCACCCTGAAGGGGGTGTGACCAGCTGCATACAGCCATCATCCCCCCATCCAGGCTGGCCAGGCACCCAAGCGGGACCCCCAACCTGATCCGGGACACCCTTCAGGGCAAACCAGCCGGCCCCCACCCATGCACCAGGCCTCTATCCTATATAGTAAAAGGGTAATATGCAAACTGACCCTAACAGCAGAAGGACTGGGAATGACTAGTCACTATGACACACACTGACCACCAGGGGGCAGACGCTCAATGCAGGAGCTGCCCTCTGGTGGTCAGGGTGCTCTCACATGGGGGAGCTCACCACAAGCCAGGCTGATGGCTCCCAGTACAGCGGTGGTGGTGGGAGCCTCTCCTGCCTCCTCAGCAGCGCTAAGGATGTCCGACTGCAGCTTAGGTGTGCTCCCCGCTGGCAAGTGGACATCCCCCGAGGGCTGCCGGGCTGCCAGAGGGATGTCTGACTGCCAGTTTAGGCCCGATCCCCTGGGGATCAGGCCTAAGCCAGCAGGTGGTTATCCCCTGAGGGATCCCAGACTGCGAGAGGGCACAGGCAGGGCTGAAGGACCCCCCTCCCCCCCGAGTGTTGTGCACTCGGCCTCTAGTCTATAGATATAAAAGGCTAATATGATAAGTGTCACTCCACCCATCCGATCAGTCACTATGATGTGCACTGACCACCAGAGGGCAAATGCTCAAAGCAGGAGCTGCTGAGCTGCGGTGACTTGACAGCGGAGGTTCTTGGGTGACACACCCCGAAACCAGAGAGGAAGGAGTGCAATTCCTCATGGGGCCATGTGATACCACCTTCAGCCATGGGTTATGTTGTTGCTGGGCACTGTCAGGCATGAATCTGGTTTACTACACACTTGTATTTGTAGTACACACCCTGTATGACAGCAACTTTGCAGAGGGCCCTCTCGCACTCTGGAACCCCTCTGGGGATGTCGGAGAATCAGTTTCAGCCCAATCCCAGCAGGCCAGGCCAAGGGATCCCACCTGCCCTAGTAGCCCTGCTCACTCCATAGATGCCCTTTGAGCCATGGCACCACCTCAGGTGCGCCAACTAGGGAAGGACCATGGGAGGTTGGCTCTCACCCAGTCCTGCCCAACTGGCCACCTTCTAATTAATTTCCTTTCAATGTGCACAAATCTGTAAACTGGGTCACTAGTTTTTATATAAATACTAGAGGCCCAGTGCATAAAAATTGTGCACTGAGGGGGCCAGCCTGGCCTGTGTCCTCTCACAGTCCAGGAGCCGCACAATCCAATTGATCACCCCAAAGAGGTAGGCCCTGCTCATGCTCAATGCAGGAGCTGCCCCCTTGTCATTAGTGCACTCCCACAGGGGAAGCGCAGCTCAGACAGAAGCTGGACTCATGACTGGTGAGCGCCGATGCCATGGTAGAGCCTCTCATGACTCTGTGGCAACAGGCACAGTGGGCTGGGAGGAGTGCAGCGTGGTGCCTGTCCCAATTCAGGCTCCTCCCTGGCCACCTGTCACTTGGTGCACTGCCGTGAGGGGTCCTGGACTGCAAGAGGCATGTCCTATTGCCAGCTTACACCCAATTCCATGGGGATCAGGTCTAGGCTGTCTGTCGGACATCCCCCGAGGGGTCTGAGATTGGAGATGGTGTGGGCTGGGCTGAGGGACACCCCCTCCAGTGCATGAATTTTATGAACTGAGCCTCTAGTATTAAATACGTATGTATATATACCTCCTATGTAAAAATTCTCTATAAGCTTGATTTAATATTTTTCCTCATACTTACAATGACCTCTAAAACAGTAGAAATTTCCCAAAACATTAGCACTTGCACATGGTGCCAGATGTCTTATTTAAACAGGTTTGAAACTGAAAATCTGTTTAGTTGTCATTCATTGCTCTTTTGAGGATTTAACAATAAAATGAGTCAATGAAAGGGAGGAGAGGGATACAGACAAGGATCTCTCTTTTACATTATATGCAATAAATTTGGGGAGAACATCAATTCATAATTGTAATAGGATTAGTTTATATTGATAAATAGTCAATTGGTAGACATACATATTCACAAGCCCACAGCAAGTCTACTTATTCATGGAGATATATATATACATATATATCTCCATGAATAAGTAGACTTTATATTATATAAATTATTATTATTATATTATTATCATTATAGACTATTATATTATATAAATATATATATATATATATATATATATATATATGTATCATATAATAAGAATGCTATGTTCATATGTTCCTTAAAAAGGCTATCAAATTTTTATTTTTAAAGTCTTTCTTCAAAAACATATACCTTCAGTTCTTAATTACTCATTTATTATTTCTTCATCTGAGATTTCTTTCTTTCTTTCTTTCTTTCTTTCTTTCTTTCTTTCTTTCTTTCTTTCTTTCTTTCTTTCTTTCTTCTTTCTTTCTTTCTTTCTTTCTTTCTTTCTTTCTTTCTTTCTTTCTTTCTTTCTTTCTTTCTTTCTTTCTTTTTTCTATGTTGGAATCCAGAATTCAGTGCACTTTACTGAAGGGTATGGCTTATATGGGTGCTTGGAAAGAAGCCCTGGGCTTCTGCAAGCTATTTCTATTATCTATTAAAGCTTGCTAGCATTTATTTTCTCAACATCATAGTTAATACATTATTTTAATTATTTTTCTCATAGTTTGTTTGTTGTGACAAAGATAAAACACGACACCCCCCCCCCCAAAAAAAAAAGAAAAGAAAGAAAAACTAACTGGCAATCTGGTATATAGGTGTATGGGCCTGCCCTGCCACTGACTTGAGTAGACCACCTACAGTCTTGGACTTTCAATTTAATCAGCCAAGTTCCAGGTGTAGGAATTTTTAATTCCTAGGAGAGACCATGAAATGCTGTATCTGCTTTTCTCAAATATACATTGCGGGTTTTTTTTAACTTCAGGTGTTTACTCATGTTCCTTATTTTTGGAATTTATTTACTTTACATTTTGGGGGGGAACCTACACCTACTCTTCCTTTGAGACTGAAAAAGGAAGTACTCCTATAATCCTGTAATTAATCCATTTCTCCTGCTCCACCAGCTCCATCACCAAACCATACTACACATGGCCGTTCTCTTGGTCTATTTGTCATGCTGGCAGGACTTCACCCATCCACTGCCTTGCTGTGTCCTGCATTGCTCATATATTCATTCTTTAATCATTGTGTATCTTCTATGTTTTAAACTTTCTTCCCAAATATAATATACTAAATATATATGCATCTTACTTGTATTCTTCAAATATTACAAAAAAGTTACATAAATGTATCTTTTACTAAGTTTATTCTATCACTTGATTTTTCAGCTCTATTAAAGATTTCAAGACCTTGCAACAGGAACATAAAACTCTACAATTTCAGAAAAGCCCTAGTGTTTTTCCTAGTCTTTACCTCCTGTAACCAATTAGATTTAAGCTGAAAATTGTTCCTGACAGAAGTAAATTGTTAAACATAAACACAGTGAAACAAGTTTTTATAAGCTAAATCCATTCTAACAAGAATAATTAATATTATTTCTCCCTGAATTTATATATTAGTATTGTTCTTTCTTTCTTTTATTTTTTGAGAAAGAGTAATTGATGGGAGAAAAAGATGTTAGTTTTCTAGTGGTCTTTATTTGGAAAAACAAAATAAAATAATATTGATAAATAAGATAGCCATCATCTTTGGGTGCTTCCCATTTCTGGTGTTGTTGCTATTGAAATACCACTGGCCTCTGAGATCTGCCCTCTGAAAAGAGCTTTTCTGGAACAGGTACTAAATACTATTCCTGGAGAGGAATCTCTGTGGATTCAATCACAGACAATATTTTTAAAATGTGTGCTCAGTTACTACTTGCAGTGATAAATACTTGGCAGTGACTAGGGAATAATGCTTTTCAAGTAGTTTTGTGCTGTTTAGACTTGTAATATGAATCTTGTTTTTTAAAGAAAAGAGCAGTATCTTTTAGTTCTTTATGAGTAATTCATGGCCTTGAGCCTCATGTGAGGTAAGCTTGCATTCCAGCACTGCTCACTGAGGTCTCAGATGTCTACCAGGAGCCTTCATAGCATTTGCTTTAGACATACTTATGCCTCGCAGCCACTCAAGAGCTCAGTGAAGGAAAAGACGCATTGCTTATATGTTGGAGGAATAATGAAGTCATGTAAAGGAAGGAAAAATTCTGCATAGATCATAATAGCAAATGAAAATAAAACCCCTTTAAGATATTAGCAAATTCAAGCCCTATAGCACTAATGGTCATGTTGTATCACTAACAAATTGCAATTAAAATGTTTTACTCTTACTGATTCAAGATTTCTTTAATTAATATTCAGTACAAAGAATCCCTCTATTTTATATGTACAAGAGGACAATATGTTGATTTAAATAGTTTGAAATAAAGTTATAGCATATTTTTGAACCAACCCTACTATGCTTGAAAATTTATATATTTATTTTAAATCATTGTGTATCTTTTAAGCTTTTATATTTTCTTCCCAAATATAATGTACTGAGTAATATAACAAATGCATCTGAATTATATTCTTCAAACATTATAAAATAGTTATATTTTATGTAGTATTTTTAGTTATATATAGTGAATTATTTCAATTGATTTAAAAATACCTCATATATATGAAATCACTGCTATCACTTTAATGGTTTAAGTTGAAGAGGTAAAACTTGGAAGAAAATTATTATAAATTAATATATAGTAAATTTTTAAAGCATTCTGAAAGCAAATGATAGTTAAGGCGATGCATTTAATATATATATAAACTAGAGTTACAGGTTTAAGCCAACTGCTTTTCTTAATTAAGTATAGACAATGCTCAGAATTTTTTGTTTTATTTTATTTTTAATTTATCTTTATTGTTTAAAGTATTACAGATGTCCCTTTTGTTTGGTGGTTGTTTTTCCCATTGACCCCCTCCATCATACACCCCCCGTCCTAAGCCTTCACCACTCTATTGTCAGTGTTCATTGGTTATGCATATCTACACTAATAAAAGAGAAAAATGGTAATTGGCGTACGGCGATACCCTTTTCATTGGCTAATCAGGGCTATATGCAAATTAACTGCCAACTAAGATTGGCAGTTAACTGCCAACAAGATGGCGGTTAATTTGCATATGTAGGCACAATGCAGGGAGGCGAAAGGGAAAGCAGGAAGAAGCCCCCTGCCACTGACAGTGATCAGAAACCCAGCGGGGAGCTAAGAGCTGGGGGGGCAGGGCAAAGGCGGCCCTGGGGCCGCCTTTGCCCTGCCCCCCAGCCATGATCGGAGAATCAGGTGCCTTTGCCGCCCTGGCCAGTGATAGCAGGAAGTAGGGGTGGAGCCAGCAATGGGAGCTGGGCACGGTCGAAGCTGGCAGTCCCAGGAGTTAGGGGCCCCTTGCCTGGGCCTAAAGCGGAGCCCACAATCCTGGGGCCGCTGCAGCTGTGGGTCCCTGCTGCCCAGGCCGACGCCTCAGTCAGAGGCATCCTGCAGGAGCAGGGGTGGAGCCCGCGCGATCACGGCGCCCCCCGCTGCCACTGCAGGTTCCCGCTTCTCGGGCCGGACGCCTAGGCCAGAGGCATCAGGCCTGGGCAAAGGGCCGATCCTGCGATTGGAGGGTGATGGGGGTCAACGCCTGAAGGCTCCCAGTATGTGAGAGGGGGCAGGCTGGGCTGAGGGACACTCCCCCCCCACACACCCAGTGCACGAATTTCGTGCACCGGGCCCCTAGTATGTATATAAATTCCCAAATTAATCACTCCTCAACCCACAACCCCTGCCTTCCCTCTGAAATTTGTCAGTCTAAAAAATGTATATTTCATACCCCTAAAAATAAATACTGGTTAACAGATCATGAAATGATCCTAAAAGCCAGAAATATGATTACTTGGTACCACTGTCATTATAATATCATAACCAACTTGATTCAAATCTTGATTTTATTTACAACTTCAGTAGATATGTTTTTTACTAAATAATCCAGGGGCATACTCTTTATTCTGGCACTGGGCATTTATTCAAGTCTCTAAGCTTGAGTGCACACAATCCTGCTATTTTGTGCTTCCATCACCCCCAATCAAAGAGATTATTATAGCATGACTTCTTCAATTTCCTGTGTCTGAGCTTCCTGCTACCACTTTCTTTTGGCCGAAACCAAAGTGGAGAAGAGAAAAAGCATTTGAGACAGATTTCCACCCTATGAGAATAATTTTCTCTTATCAAAAACAGATGGCTTTTCCCAGTTTCTACCTCTGAGAATCTTAATTCCACCAGCGGGATGGATTAGAGGCAGCAAGTTATTTAACAAAAATAGGTTTTTCTCCAATTTCTTTGGGCTCACAAGGGCAACCCACAATTTATTTCAAAAATTTTTTAAGTTACCTCTGCCTGATTCTTTACTAGATATAAAGTCCTTTGTCAGTCTCCAAAAGGGGATAACAGTCTAGGAAAAGTAGAATATAAACATGAATTTTAGTAAAAGACATTCAAACATAATTTTGTAAGAATAGAAAAGTAAAAAGTAATCAAGCACAGACTTAATTTTTTTTAATTACAGCTATTTAAGGAAATTTTGTCCACAGACACCAAATAATGTACTTCATTCCTATTGTTCTAAGATATTTTGTATTAGTGTACTTTTTTCTTTTTTAATGAAACATTATTCTGATGAAAGTGTTCTTTAACCAGAGTTGATGTTTCATATTATATAAGGGATATCAGTAGCAATGCAATCTAGGAATGAAATAGAGAAGCCTCAGCATGATGCCCTTGCTCAGATCTTAATTTGAGTCTTGACCTGGGATATTTATTACAGTCAATGCAAATTAATTCCAGAATTGGTTAATCCCTCTTCTCTTACAGAGGTGTGGTCTTGGTTTAATAAGTAAGGTAGGGCAAAGGAAAATGTAAATTAAAAAAGAGAGATAGCTCATGGTCATGGACAGTGTGGTGATTGTGGAGTGGAGGGGAGTGGGTGGAGGTGGTAGAGGGCATAGAAGGATAAAAGGTGATGGAAAAAATTAAATTAAATTTTAAAAAGGCAATTAATGGTTACCCCTAGATGTTGAAAGGCAGATATTTGTTTAAACAAAACAAATCCATAAGAATACAAACTTAAAATTTTAGTGAACATGAATAACAGCAAACTCTTTTTTATATTCTGTTAACCCTAAAAAACAGACCTTTTGTTTGTGCTTTTTAAATATTTTTCCTTGGAAAAATTAACTCTTAGTCAATTTATCCATTGAATCATTCATTCTTTCACTCATTCAACAAATACTTGAGCCATATTGGTACTGAGCATGAAGTTGCTTTACATCATAGTTAGGAAAACTAGACTTACATGTAGATACATTAAGGATAAACTCAAAATGCCTGGCTGGCATGGGTAAGTTGTTGAGTGTTGACCTATGAACCCGGAAGTCATAGTTTGATTCCTGATAATGGCATATGCCTGGGTTGCACATTCCATCCCAGTGTGGGGCATGCAAGAGGCAGCCTATTAATGACTCTCTTATTATTGATGTTTCTATTTCTCTCTTCCACTCCCTTCCTCTCTGAAATCAATAAAGATATATTTTAAAAAAAAGAATAAACTCAAAATGGATAAAATGCTTAAACGTAAGTCATGAAACCATAAAAATCTTAGAAGAAATCATAGGCAACAAAATCTCAGACATCTCTTGTAGCAGTATGTTTATGGATACATCTCCTAGGGCAAAGTAAACTAAGGAGAAAATAAATAAATAAATGAGACTACATCAAAATAAAAAGGTTTTGCATAACAAAAGAATCCATCAACAAAATGAAAAGGGAGCCCACTATATGGGGGAACATATTTGGCAATGATATCTATATTTTTTAAAAATATATTTTATTGATTTTTTTACAGAGAAGAAGAGTGAGGGATAAAGAGTTAGAAACATCGATGAGAGAGAAACATTGATCAGCTGCCTCCTGCACACCCCCTACTGGGGATGTGCCTGCAACCAAGGTACATGTCCTTGACTGGAATCGAACCTGGGACCCTTGAGTCTGCAGGTTGATGCTTATCCACTGAGCCAAACCGGTTAGAGCAATGATATCTAATTAATAAAAGGGTAATATGCTAATTAGACTGGATAAATCAGACGTCTTCCAGGCATCCTTCTGAACATCCTTCTAGACAAAGCCACGGTGGTGGGGGCCAATGCAGAGTGGTTAGGGGTGATCGGGCTGGCAGGGGGGAGCAGTTAGGGGCAATCAGTCCAGCAGGTGAGAATGGTTAGGGGCATCAGGCCAGCAGGCAGAGGCAGTTAGGTGTGATCAGGCAGGCAGTCAGAGTGGTTAGGGGCAATCTGGCAGGCAGGCAGGTGAGCAGTTAGGAGCCAGTGGTCCTGGGTTGTGAGAGGGATTCCCAGTAGTTGGACATCCCCTGAGTGGTCCCAGATTGGAGAGGGTGCAGGAAGGGCTGAGGGACCCCCCCCACCCAATGCACAAATTTTGTGCACCAGGCCTCTAGTATTTGATAAAGGGTTAATATCCAAAATATATAAGGAACTCATAGAACTTTACAAAAAGATAAACAATCCAATTAAGAAATAGACAAAGCCCATTAGCAGATGAGTAGATTAAAAAACTGTGGTCTATCTACATGCTGGAATACTAAGCTGCTGTAAAAAAAAAAAAAAAAAAAAGACTCTTACCATTTGCAACAGCATAGATGGGAATGGAGAACATTATGCTAAATGAAATAAGCCAGTCAGAGAAAGATAAATATCAGATGATCTCACTCATTTGTGGAATATAATGAACAACATGAACTGATGAACAAAAATAGATCCAGAGACACAGAAGCATGGAACATACCATCAAACCTCAGAGGGAAGGCAGGAGAGTGTGTATGGGGTTGGTAAGAGATCAACCAAAGGACTTGTTGCATGAATATAAGCATAACTAATGGACACAGACAGTAGTGGGGTGAGGGCACTGGGAGGTGGGAGTGGCTGGGGAGAGGTGAATGGGAGAAAAAGGAGACATATGTGATACTTTAAACAATAAAGATTTATTTTTTTAAATGGGCAAATGACCTAAATAGACACTTGTCCAAAGTGAACATACAGAAGGCCAAGAGACATATGAAATAATGCTCAAAGTCACTGCTCATCCAAGAGATGCAAATTAAAACAATGAGATATCACTTCACACCTGTCATAATGGCTATCATCAACAAATCAACAAATGACAAATGCTGGCTGCTGGTGAGGATGTGGAGAACAGGGAACCCTAGTACACTGCTGGTGGGAATGCAGACTGGTGCAGCCATGTGGGAAACAGTATGGAGTTCCTCAAAAAATTAAAAATGGGATTCCCATTGGACCCAGTGATCCTACTTCTAGGAATATATCCTAAGAAACCTGAAACACCAATTAGAAAGAATATATGCACCCCTTGCTGGGAAAATTGGACAGATATATGCAAGAAAATGAAACTAGACCACCAACTTTCACCATACACAAAAATGAACTCAAAATGGATAAAGGACTTAAATGTACGACGGGAAACCATAAAAATTCTAGAAGAATCCAAAGGCAAGAAAATCTCAGACATATGCCAAAGCAATTTCTTCACTGATACAGCTCCTAGGGCACTTGAAACTAAAGAAAAAATGAACAAATGGGACTACATCAAAATAAAAAGCTTCTGCACAGCAAAAGAAACCATCAACAAAACAACGAGAAAACCCACTGTGTGGGAAAACATATTTGCCAATGACATATCTGATAAGGGCCTAATCTCCAAAATTTATAGGGAACTCATACAACTTAACAAAAGAAAGATAAACAATCCAATCAAAAAATGGGCAAAGGACCTAAATAGACACCTTTCAAAGAGGACATCCAGAAAGCCAAGAGACATATGAAAACATGCTCAAAGTCACTAATCATCTGAGAGATGCAAATCAAAACAGCAATAAAGTACCATCTCACACCTGTCAGACTGGCTATCATCAACAAATCAACAAACGACAAGTGCTGGAGAGGATGTGGAGAAAAAGGAACACTTGTGCACTGCTGGTGGGAATGCAGACTGGTGCAGCCACTATGGAAGACAGTATGGAGTTTCCTTAAAAAACTGAAAATGGAACTCCCATTTGACCCTGTGATCCCACTTCTAGGAATATATCCCAAGAAACCAGAAACACCAATCAGAAAGGATATATGCACCCCTATGTTCATAGCAGCACAATTCACCATAGCTAAGATCTGGAAACAGCCTAAGTGCCCATCAGTAGATGAATGGATTAGAAAACTGTGGTACATCTACACGATGGAATACTATGCTGCTGTAAAAAGGAAGGAACTCTTACCATTTGCAACGTCATGGATGGAACTGGAGAGCATTATGCTAAGTGAAATAAGCCAGTCAATAAAGGAAAAATACCACATGATCTCACTCATTCATGGACAATAGAGACCATTATAAACTTTTGAACAATAATAGATACAGAGGCAGAGCTGCCTCAAACAGATTGTCAAACTGCAGCGGGAAGGCCGGGGAGGGTTGGGGGGCAGGAGGTAGGGGGGTAAGAGATCAACTAAAGGACTTGTATGCATGCATATAAGCATAACCAATGGACATAAGACACTGGGGGATAGGGGAGGCTAGGGGACTGTCTAGGGTGGGGGGATAAAATGGATACATATGTAATACCCTTTGTAATACTTTAAGCAATAAAAAAAAAAAGAAACACAATCAATATTGTAGAACACACCATTAAAAAAAATAAATAAATAAATATATATGCACCCTTGTGTTCATAGCAGCACAATTTACAAGAGCTTAGATTTGGAAACAACCCAAGTGCCCATCAGCAGATGAGTGGATAAAAAAGCTGTGGTACATTTACACATGGAATACTACATGGCTATAAAAAAGAAAGGAGCCTTACCATTTGCAATAGCATGGATGGACCTGAAGAGTATAATGCTAAGTGAAATAAGCCAGTCAGAGAAAGACAAGTATCACATGATCTCACTCATATGTGGGATTTTAAGAACTAAATAAATTGATGAACAAAATATGTCCAGAGATATGGAAGCATGAAATAGACTGTGGAATCTCAGAGTGAAAGCCAGGGAGGGTGGGTGAGTGGGAAGATATCAACCAAAGAACTTGTATGCATATATGCATAACCCATGGACACAGACAATAGGTTGGTGAAGGCCTGGGGTGGGGACAGGCTAGAAGAAGTCAATAGGGGGGAAAACAGGCCATATGTAATATTTTCAACAATAAAGATTTTTTAAAAAGAGTGTTTTAGGGGTTATATGCTAATAAAATCCTTGTTATAGGAATACCACTTACTTATTAAAATAAGTCTTGGAACTCCTCACAAACTCATTAAAACAGATATTAATGGAATTACTTTTGTTAAAGCTTAGGTGAGGGTCCTGGAGTCATATCCCTCTCCCTTTATATTTTCATTAGGCTTCTGGCACAAGCCTTTGGGTCATTTGAGGAAAATTTATTAAAAAGGACTGTTTTCAAAAGGATGAGCATGGGGTAGGGAAAACAGAAAAATAAGAAATTGTCCTGTGGCTGTCCCATTCCAGGCCAGGAGTTGTCATGGAGGAAGCACCTACCATCTATTGGAACCATGAATGGGCAGACATGGATAGGGCCTTGAATGGAAGGTTACAGAAACCCCAAATTATGCTGTATTAGGGATGCCTGGGAATAGATATAACATTTATCGTTTTATTCTTAAAGGCAAAGAATGAGTTTCTGGATCTCTAGAATATTTTGCATTGTGGTTGCTGAGACTCATTCTTGCCTTCTTTATTTTCTTTGTATTGTTAAAATAACACCTTTTTTTAGCCTGAGCACTTGTTCATTCTTTGAGAGTGGAAAGAGTTGACAACTATGCTTTTTAAAGAGTTTAACTTTTCTGACAAATAATAAACCTAGCCATGAAGAAAGATGAGGTGAGAATGTGAATACCATGGGGGAAGGAGCAGTGTTTCATAGCTAGTAAACATTTAGGACGTTGATTAATAACTTATATGGTCTGGGGTTCTTCACTGGTCTCCTTGTCATGCATTCTCTTCCCCTCCTCCTCATACTAAGTATACAGAAAGAGAACCCAGGTAGCTGGATTAACTCTTCCTACAGTCTGCCCTAAATCCCAGTATCCAGACTCCTGCAGGAAGTCAGTTCTTGATGGTCCTCAGTATCTATCTTGCTGCCTCAGGCCAAGGAAGCCTGGCAGTGGTTCACTTGATCTGTAGCCTCTAGCTTCTTTGTGTTTTCCTTTTATTGCTTAGTGTTATCTTCCTCCACCTTTGTTTTTCATTTTTTCTTTGTTTTATTTTAATATTAATTTACCTACTTATCTTCATGTCAGAGTTATCATTAAAATACTCAAATCTGAACATATTTATTGCTTAAAACCTATCAAAAAATGTTTCAGCATCCTGTATTTCCATGTGTGTTTAGTTTTAAGCATCCCCAGTGAACTGTGAGCTTCCTCAGTCTTTTTACCTCACACACGTAGCATATTGGCAGGACCTAATTACATGCAAGACAATAAATAAATTATTATTTTTTTAAATCTGAATCTTGATTATTTTATTTCTATAAATATGTTCTATACTTAATCTGTTATGCTCTCCCTATGTGGATGTATAATGTTGAAAAAAGCTATTACTGAACATGTGAGAAATAATCACAAAGACATAGCTTCTCCTATTTTTTTTGCTTTGGGAAGTTTTAATCATGTTCACTATTTTATCACACAGAGGCTAAAAGACAGAACAGTGATTCTATATAAAAAAAGGGTAATATGTAAACCGACCAAATGGCGGAACAACCGGTCGCTATGACCACCAGGGGGCAAACACTCAATGTAGGAGCTACCCCCTGGTGGTCAGTGCACTCCCACAGGGGAGCACTATTCAGCCAGAAGCCAGGCTCATGGCTGGCAAGCACAGTGGTGGTGGCAAGAGCCTCCCCAGCCTCCAAGACAGCGCTAAGGATGTCTGACTGACAGCTTAGGCCCGCTGCCCATGGGGACATCCACCAAGGGCTCCCAGACTGCAAGAGGACGCAGGCCAGGCTGAGGGATTTCCCCCTCCACACTGCATGAATCACGAATTCTAGTTTTATATAAGGGTTTACTATGAATGCCTGAAACCATTTTTTGTTTGTTTCATAATGGCTGCTTAGCATTCCAATAAAGCATCATGTTTCTTAGCATAATTTTTGAATAGATAATTTTAATGTATTTTTAAAGTCATGAATTTATATTTTCAGTAAGTTTTTAAACCAAGTTAAACAATTGAAACATTTTTTTATGATGACCGAATTTTTTTTAAATTAATAACTTTAAGGTTTATAAAAAAAATTGTATCAGAAAGTACGGAGATTCCATATACTTTCTTACTCTTCTCCCAGTTTCCCGTATTATCAATATTCATGTACTGTGTGTGGGGGTCCCTCAGCCTGGCTTGCACCCTCTCACAGTCCAGGAGCCCTCATGTTATGTCTGACAGCTTAGGCCCTCTTCCCTAGGGGAGCGGGCCTAAGCCACAGTCTAACCTCCCTCTGTAGGAGGCTACTGGGCAGGCCAATCAGGGAACAGCACTGGCAAGCGGCCAGCCCCGCACCCCACCATCACCCCTCCGCCACCACTGGTTGCCGCTGCCCCCCCCCCCCCAT
Organism: Myotis daubentonii; assembly: GCF_963259705.1. NCBI lineage: Eukaryota > Metazoa > Chordata > Mammalia > Chiroptera > Vespertilionidae > Myotis > Myotis daubentonii. The sequence goes on along the minus strand of NC_081842.1, from coordinate 97,307,085 downwards.
CACAGTCCCTTTCCTCTGCCTGCTGGCATGTGTGTGCCTTGGCTGGCTTGGTGCCGCCTGCTTACCAGCTCCACTCCCTGCTGACCAGTCATTCCGTTGTTCGGTCAATTTGCATATGACAGTAGGTCCTCGGGTTATGTCAGAGTTCTGTTCCTACAGTGCGATGTAATGTGATTTTCGCTGTAAGTCGGAACCCACCTACGTCACTCACGTGGAGCACATACATACACAGCAGTAATGAAGTGAAACAGTAAAAAAAAATTCAAAAGAAAGATAACAATTCCTGACCTTCACTTGTGGTAAATAAATAATAAAAAAACATAAAGCACATATGTACATACGTTGAAATGACGGAACTTTTTTTTTAAATAAATGTGAGTTGGCAACGTAACCACGAAACGAAGTACATTGAGTCCTATGTAACTCGAGGACTGTCTGTACTCTTTTATTATATAGGATTGCATTAGTGTAGTATAGTTGTTACAATTGATGAACCAATATTGATGCATTATTATTGACTAAATCCCATGTATTATGTTATACTTCACTCTTTGTATTGTATATTCTATGGGTTTTGGCAAATGTATAATGACACGTGTCCTCTAGTACAGGATTGTACAGAAGAGTTTCACTGACCATAACATCTCTTGTGCCCTATCCGTTCACTACCCAGGCCCCGCCCCTAAATCCCTGGCAACCACTGATCTTTTTTACTATTTCCACAGTTTTCCCGTTTTCATAATGTCATATAATTGGAACCATGCATTATGTTTTGAGGTTTTGCTTAAGGTTGAAAATATGGATTCTGGAAATGATCCATGTTCTCTCCAACACTACCCAGATATACAGATTTAACTTCAAGAGGTTGGGATAGCAGGACTCATTCTACACTGCAACTACTGAAGGATGTGTGGAGAAACATCCATTTTATTAGGACATTTTAAACTTAAATAGGTATGTTTTGAAAATAGGTTCGTATAACTAACGCCATTGATATTTTTCTTACTGATGTAGGCAGTTACCAGTGTTATATCATATACTCCCAGATGTTCACATGTACACATGCACAAATCATTTATCCTCAAATAAAGATCAAAATTAATTTTACTGAACAGTTTGCCTACAACTAGAAAGCAGCTTATGGACTATAAAAATATGTGTGATTACATAATCATTATTTATGAAGTATTTCTTTGCCCAATATTAATAATTTGAACCTGTGCAATATTAGTTCTTCCAGATAAATACTGCCACATGATTAAACTTTATTTATATTCTAACACAATGTCATGATTTCTAATGTTTTGCTTACATGTCTAACTCATCCAAAACTGTGAGTTCCTTAATGCAAATACATGGCCTATTACTGTATGTACATTAATCAAAAAGGCAATTTGTAGTATGAATGAATACATAGATAAATTAATGAATAAATGAAAGAATAAATTAGACTTTAGCTCATAAATTGATTTGGGATATTTAATTATTTGGAAAGTATTTTTCAAGGCTACACATTGCCTTGAATTTATGTGTACATACATGAATTGATACATGTCTATATGTTTTTACACACACACATACAATATGAATTCCTAATATGTACCGTGCATTGGACTTATGGGCAAGTTTATTACCTCACTTTACATGTAAGAGAATAGAAACTTACTCTAAGTCACCTAATGAAAAAGTGACTTACAAACTCTGATTTCATATTTTCAAGGTCCATAAAATTTTATTACAGAACTAGGGGTCCAGTGCACGAATTTGTGCACCTTGAAAGGAACCGAGGGCAGTGAGGCTGCAGTGGGCACAGGGGCTGGTCTAGACCCATCCTCCATGCCTCCACCTGGACCCTCCAGCTGTAGCCACAGTACCCTGCTTGCCGGCAACCCTGCTCCCACCATCACCGCTTCCACACGCTGAGGGCACTGGCCCCAATCGCACTGCTGATGGCATGGAGCAATTGGGGCCAGTGCCAGCAGTGGGTATGAGGAGTGACTGCTGCCCCAATCGCCTCCCAGGATCAGGGGGTGGTGGAGAAGCCCTCAGGAGTGACCAGGACCCACAGCCGCCATTTGCACCCGCTGATGGCGCCGAGTGATCAGGACTGGCGCCAGGCACCGGCAGTGGGTGCAAGTGGCGGCTCCTGTGCTGGCTGCAGGTGTAAGCAGGGCCGTCGCTAGCAGGGGTGATAGCTGTGGCTGCCAGCCTCAATCACCCCTCAAGAGCAGGGGGAGGTGGAGTAGCCGTGAGGGGCAATCAGGGCTGGCAGCTGCCGCTCACAGCCACTGAGGGCACTGAGCGATCAGGACTAGCACCAGCACTGGCAGAAGGTGCAAGTGGCAGCTCTGGCTATGGCAGCGGGTGCAAGTGGGGCCGGTGCCAGCAGCAGGTGCGAGTGAGTGCCGTGCAGGACTGCAGTGCGTGGGAGCAAAGAATTTTCAGTAACCACCAGAGGCTCCAATGACAGCGACTGGTGCCCCGCCTTGGTCTGGTGCCCCCACTCTCCTGCTCTACCATCCCGCCATGGCCGATGCCCACCATGTTCTGCGCGCACCCCCTGGTTGTCAGCACACGTCATAGTGACTAGTTGATCGGTTGTTCCACCATTCGGTCTATTTGCATATTAGGGTTTTATATATGTAGATGATTGAGTATAGAAAGCTTTATATTCTCCACTAATAGGATGTAATGATAAAATAAACTCTCCCCAGATCCCATCATTAATAATTTTATTTAAGGAGGCAGAAGATCAAAAAAGAATACTTTGAATACAAGTGTCATAAAAATGCTCTGTCTGCATAACTAATAGACACAGACAGCAGTGAGATGATGGACAGAGGGAAAGGAGGACAGGGCCCCAGTTGAGGTGGGCAAAAGGGGGGAACATAGGAGCATTTATTTGTAATAGTGTCAACAGTAAAAATAAAGTAAAAAAAATGATGTAGGTGCTGTGAATATGGTAAATTTAAAATAAACATAGAATCTATATGTCAAAAAAAGCAGAGGGAATCCTAACTTTTGAGAGATTTAAAGTCTAAAAATTATTTTAGTATAAAGAAATGTGTATGTAGTTTAGAATGAAAAGCAACTTGTCAACATACAAAGTGTCCAAACCTGTAAAGAATTTTCACGAGTTTCTTTGAGCCAAATTGATGACATATGCCAGAGAACAAGATCTCAAATGTTCCTCAGGGGTAAGAATTTTACAACTTCTTTATGCATTTGAAATTAAGGAGGGGACTAAGGAAGACTGGAGAAAGCAAAGCAGAGATTGAATTACAGAAGAGATAAGAATACGTGTTTCCTTGCTAGTTAATACCCCTTTTGAGGGGTGTTACTTCTGGTATTTCAAAAGTGTGTTAACCTAGATGCACAAGAATAATGGACAGGGGTGGCTTAACAACCACCCCTAAAGAAGTTATAGATCTGGGGCATGAGTACCCACCATGTCCTGTTCAGTTAGGAATTTATAATCAGATCACCTTGTAAGGTTACTTTCCATAGAACCCAATTTTGGGTTTCACAAATCTTTTTTATTTTTTTTTAATATATTTTATTGATTTTTTTTTCTTTTTTTACAGAGAGGAAGGGAGAGGGATAGAGAGTTAGAAACATCGATGAGAGAGAAACACTGATCAGCTGCCTCCTGCACATCTCCCACCGGGGATGTGCCCGCAACCCAGGTACATGCCCTTGACCGGAATCGAACCCGGGAGCTTTCAGTCCGCAGGCCGACGCTCTATCCACTGAGCCAAACCGGTTTCGGTGGGTTTCACAAATCTTAAAATAATAATTTCTTCATAGAGACAATAAAGACATCATAAAGACAACTGAGATGCCAAAGACATAATTAATATTTATGAAGAAAATGCTGAGTCAAGAACATTGTAATAGCTATTGGGGAGAAGAAAGACATTCAATATTTAAGTATTTTTGCATCCAAGTGATATCTGGAATTTATTTTTGATTAAGGATGAACTGAGCTGTATCACTGTTTTGGACCATACACTATTAGTTGAGTATCTACTATGTACCAGGATCTCTACTACGTACTGGTATATAGCAGTGAGGTAACAATAAATGTCTTTATCTTAGATTTTATTATTAAAGTTATTCATCAAATAAGTGACTGCACAAGCTTGTGATGACTATTCTAATATGGAAATATACACAGAAAATACAGCATTGTGGAAAATAAAAGTAAATTAATATCTGGGGGGACCATGATGACAAAAGTTACTCTTTATTCTTTGTCTAAATTGGACACCCAGAATGCCCACTTTAAGGTTCAGGAACCATCCTGGAAAAGGTGGGTGTGTGATATTATAAGAGGTACAATGGATAAAAGAGGTGCAATGGGCAGACAAATGTGACTCCATCTTAAAACCAATCCTTCTTAATTGAACCTGGATCCAGTTGCCCTATTTCACTCAGGATTGAGGGATGAGCAACAAAAAATGGGAGTGAGGGGTGGGGATTGTAACAGAGCAAAGTGCTTGGCCTCTTTGACTCCAAGCCTGCTTTGTTTAATAGCTTCATTCGTTTTACATACAGACATGCTAATCATTAAAGGGGTTCTGCTTGTGGCTTGAGTTTTTAAAAAACAGCCCCTTACCAGAAAGTGACTCTACCAAGGAGATAAGGGAAGTATGTACTGTTTTTCAAAGATTTTCAGAAGCCAGTGACTGGACTCACATCAACTAGGGTTAACTAAGTGCAATTTCCCTTGTACTCCTGATGGCACCCAAATGTTTATTGTCCTCAATAACCTGTTGACCCTCTAATTTCCCATTCCCTCGACATAAAAGAAGCCTGAACTATGTACTTTCTTAAGATGAATTTGAGGCACTAGTAGGTCTAATATGTTTTGGGTTGATATCTTCTTGATCAGTACATTTACACTGTGAAATAGTATGCAGTTATAAAAAAAAAAAAACAAGGATGACAAGGATCCCTTACCCTTTGAGACAGCATGGAGGGACCTGGAGAGTATTATGCTAAGGGAAATAAGCCAACCAGAGAAAAAAAAGTATCACATGATTTTTCTCACATGTGGAATCAAATGAACAAATTACATCCAGAGACATAGAAGCATGGAACAGATTGAGGAATCTCAGAGGGAAGGTGTGTGTGTGTGTGTGTGTGTGTGTGTGTGTGTGTGTGCGCGCGCGTGAGCAGGGGGCAGGGAGGGGAGGAGGATAGAGGGAGTAAAAGGAGAGAGGGGGATGAGATTAATCAGTAAACTTGTACGCATATATGCATAGCCCATGGAAACAGGTAACAGAGTGGTGAAGGCTTGGGAGGGGTTGGTTACAGGATGGAAGGGGTCAAAAAAAGAGGGGACATCTGTAATACTTTCAACAATAAAAATAAGTTTAAAAAAATCTTTCCTTATTAAAAAAATGTGAGGGAAATATAGTCTAGGGATTAGGAAAAATCACTCAGTGGAACGAATATTTAAGTGCCACTTGTAAGATCTTCCATGAGTCACAAGTTATTAGCTATAACACTAAAATAACTAGACTTATGATTACACAGGCCTGGCCTTCATTTCTATCAAAACCTAAAGTTAATTGCTATGACATCAGTGTGGTGTCAGTTCAGTTAACTCCTAAGCAGCAAAATTTGTTCAAGGCAAAAACCATGAAGTAGAGAATTTCAGAATGCTGCCATCTTTCTCCCTCTTTTCTCCCCAGCCTGTGTTTGTTCTTCCCTGAGTAAACTCTGAAGACCCCATTTTCTTTTCCATATCAAAGATGCATTGTTAGCTCTGAGCTATAGAATCTCTCCCTTAAGTGAGATTCAATGAAACTGACTGCTTTGTTTGTGTCCATGTATAAAGCAGGAAAAATATCTTTCCCCTTGTTCTATCTCCATTATATTCATGGATATGCTGTCCCTGTCTATCTACCTGTGCCTGCCTATCATCTATCTATCATCTATCTATCTATCTATCTATCTATCTATCTATCTATCTATCTATCTATCTATCATATCTATCTATCTATCTATCTATCTATCTATCTATCTATCTATCTATCTTCTATCTATCATCATCTACCAACTCATCTTTACTTATCTACCTAGCTACCTATTGAGGGGATGAGGAGAACAGTGCAAAGGTTGTAGATGGACTCAATAGGAAAGGAAAGTCAATGGGCCATGTATTGTTGAAATGTGGAGCCTGACTCTCTTGTTTCTCACATATATGCAGGTATATCTGGTCTTTTTACCATACTATCTTATGATATGTTTTTTTTTCCAAGATCACATAATATAATTTTTATTGTCTACTATATTGCTTACCAAGGCAAGACAGTGTTAGAGTTTGGATAAGACTCTAAATAAATGTAAATGATTGACTTTTTGATTCATTTCACTTTAATTCTCAGAAAACAGCCCCCTGTATATTCAAAAATTTTATAAACAATCTATGTTAATCAATAACTCAATCCTCTTTTTGAATGAAATGAAGTGGCAGTGTTGGTAGAACTAACACTATCTGTGGTATCAATGTAAAGAGATCATGCTAAGGTAAGCTAGGTGAAGGCAAACCTGGTTATCCTAAGGTAGGAGATATGATTGTAGCACTGTCCCGCATACCAAACCATTCAGCCTTGTAAGTTCTTGGCTGTTTCAAACACACTGTTTCAGACATAAGATTTTTGTCATTTGCCTCTTCCAATAATGTTCTTCAGTAAAACTGTGTTCATTTTCATATGAACTGCAGTGTTCATCACTAATCCATATATCCTGAGGCTCAATAAATTATTGATTTTATTATTATAGCAGTCGTTTTGTACTAATCTTTGCCATCACTATTATTTCTTTGTATTTTAGGTGATTGAAAGTTTTGTTGGTACCTCTTCAGCAATAGGAAATTTTCATTGCAAGCACTTTATACATTGATAAAACTTCCTGAAAATCGTTGTTGATCCATCATAAGAGTAAAACCCTTAGAAAGTAGAGAAGATGGACTTCCTATAGTGCAGTAGTTATTTGAAATACTGTATGATAATAATTACTTTTTATTAGACACTTACACCATTTACTATAAGAATTTAAATCTTATATAATGAGATAAAAATTATTATCCTCTAAATCATTTATAAAAAATACCCTATGTAAATATAGCCTTTGAATGTATATGGGCTATGAAAAGTAATATATTATTCATTCTTCTTGCAATTCTACTATATGAAAACAAAGATTATGTTAGAGAAGATTTTAAAAAAAGAACAAATATGAAGAAAGGAGTAAAAACAAATTAAGTTTGACAATGCTGCTATATGAGCTTTGGGTTCACACATGTCTTTCATTTTATATCACCAATATTATGTGGAGTCAACATATAAACTTTAGCACATCTTTACTGAGTGATGTCAAATTTAGTTAACCTATCAAGAAATAACTGCTGTTATTTCTTGTTTTATAATTTGTTTTTATATTGAGCTTGGTTAGAAAAAAAGACAGATGGACTACATAAAGAGAGTAGGTTAAAAATAAGTGGAAAGAACAAAGAAAGAAGAGAAAGGAAGAAAGAAAGAGAGAGAGAAAAGGAAGAAATGAAATGAAAGAAAGAAAGAAAGGAAGAAAGAAAGAAAGAAAGAAAGAAAGAAAGAAAGAAAGAAAGAAAGAAAGAAAGAAAGAAAGAAAGAAAAGAGAAAAGAAGAGAAAAGAAAAAGAGAAGAGAAGAGAAGAGAAGAGAAGAGAAGAGAAGAGAAGAGAAGAGAAGAGAAGAGAAGAGAAAAGAAGAAATGAGAAGAGAAAGAGGGAGGGAGGGAGGGAAGGAAGGAAGGAAGGAAGGAAGGAAGGAAGGAAGGAAGGAAGGAAGGAAGGAAGGAAGGAAGGAAGGAAACCATCTGAACCATGCTCTCAGATATTTAAAATATTGTCAGTTAGTCTAAGGATGGACTAGGAAAGTGTTGAGCCATATAAGTAAATGGGTGTTGAAGCTCTACAATGCTCTACAGTCTTGACCAAAGTGAGTGATCAACAGTCCAGGCTAGAAAGTACCTAGGGAGCCAGAGCTAGGCCCTCTTCTATGGGGGTAGAGTTACACCAGAAGTTAGGAATTTACCTATTAACATCTAGGCATTTCTCTACTGAATCAAATTTACATTTCTGATGTTCTAGGTCTTGATAAGTCATCCAGGATACAAGAAAAAAAAATAAAGTTGATACTTATCAAATTTTAGAACATATGTGTGGATGATATTGCTTTGGGAATCCAGAAAACAAAAAGTTATTTTTATTTTCTTTTTGTAGTATCATGGAGTATTGGGTTATAAATTAGTTGTTATTAGAAATTTAAGGTCTGGGTTAGTAGACATATTAACAAAAATATTTGAATGCTATTTTAAAGGCCTTTTCAAGTGCCTTCAGAATGGAATAGTGGGAAAAAACTAAACTTTGAAGAGATACAAATATATTCAAGTATTAAATGTCACTTAATTTGGGGATTCATTAATTAGATTAATCTCTTTAATCTTTGTTTTTCCCATAAGCAAAATTTAAGTCATATTTTCTTCTTAGGGTTGCTTTGTGAATTGAATAGGTAGTATTTACACCACTTGTGAAGCACAATGCGGGGCTCAAAGCATAGTAGGTAGTAAAGAATGGTGATTGATTGCTGCTGCTGATGATGATCAATGACAATGAAAAAGAAAACGATAATAATAGAAATGACAAAGACTGGCACTGAAGATATTGAATAAATACTAGTGTATTTTCTTTAGAAAATATTATATTTGTCTTAATGCAAGGTTATAAAGTGTTATGAGTAGGAGGAGGGACCATGCCTGGGGTCCATTCAGAAGTGTAGAGAGCAGATTTTAAATTCATACAATGAAATAATATTATGGGGGAGAAATTACTTGGTAATCTTTCAATATTGTTGGAAATAAATTTCATCCAAGTTGTGGTGTTACGGATAGGGAAGAAAGAAGAAAGAGACTCAGATTTGGTAAATGGGAAAAAAAGATATAAGTAAAATAGGCAACAATATAAAGAACAGTTGATAAGTTGATTTAACTAATTCTCCTAGACAATATTTTACTTTTCACCTAGTGCCTTTCTAATGAGCCAGAAATTTGTCCTGTGGTACCTTAAAATATTAGTAATCACATGATTATGTAGAACAGAAAATATATAAATTTATAATGATAATTTGGTAATATATAATTAAACTGTCTTTGAACAATCTTGGTGACATTTAATAATTTTCAAGATATACTTAAACCACTTGACATAAATACTCAATAATACCTTCAAAAGAAGATCTTCATTTTCTCCCATCTTTTAATCTTGATAAGTCTTTGAAGAAATGTTATCTCTATTGCATTAAGTTATCTGCAAGCCGGGTTTGTTGTACTGTAAAAATAAGCTTCCCTGAGGAAACACTGCAGATCCTATGTCTTGATAGTGAATAGATTACTTCCCGAAAGGCTGGCAAGAGTGTAAAAGAAATTAATGCCTCCCTTTTAAATAACTTAGGAGGCTTTTTTTCTAATGTACAATGTAGGAAATAAGTCAGATCTTTTTCAGTCTTTGAAAATAAGACAGAAAGGTTATTTTAATTATTTTTATTTTGTTATTTTTAGTAGAATTTTTGTAGATATGTAGGATTCTTACATTACTGAAACATCTCAAATATCCTGAACTCAAGGGACTTCAGAAGGTGGGAGGTTTTTAGGAGAACCAAGATGGAGGCATAGGTTAACGCCGGAATTTGCTGCTTTGAACAACTACTTCAAAAGTGAAACTAAAAGACGGAACGGACATCACCCAGAACCACAGGAACGCTGGCTGAGTGGAAGTCCTACAACTAGAAGGAAAGAGAAACGCATACGGACACTCAGAGGAGGCGCAGTGCTGAAGTCAAATTCTGAGGTGCGGAGTGCGCAGAGCGGGCTGGCGGCGGAGGGCGAGGTTGGCGTTTTCATTTGGGAGGGAGTCGCAGACTCTGAGCTCCAGATACAGGCGAGTCTTTAGGGACCCAGACTCAAACGGGAGAAGCGGGACTGTCTGGCTTTGGTCAGAGCGAGTGCAGCTTTCTCTCCGAGCTTTGCAGCGGTCGCTGGGACTCAGAGAGGCAGAGCCCCTGGGGACAGGACTGAGAGCCGCCATTACTGCTCTCTCCAGCCCACCCTGTTGATCCTGTGCGACCTGTCCTACCCAAGCCCTGCACAGAGGCATTTGCCGGATAGCCTCAGGCAAAGGCTAGATTAGCACCTCCCTAGAGGACAGAAGTTCTCTCACTGCTGACACAGCTGATTCTCATAGCCACTTGGCCTGGAGGTCAAACCCTCCCTGGTATTAGTTACAACAATCAAGGTTTAACTATTAAGACTGCAAACAAAGACCACTAGGGGGTGCACCAAGAAAGCATAATAAAATGCGGAGACAAAGAAACAGGACAAAACTGTCAATGGAAGATATAGAGTTCAGAACCACACTTTTAAGGTCTCTCAAGAACTGTTTAGAAGCCGCCGATAAACTTAATGAGATCCACAAGAAAACTAATGAGACCCTTGATGTTATATTGGGGAACCAACTAGAAATTAAGCATACACGGACTGAAATAGCGAATATTATACAGACTCCCGACAGCAGACCAGAGGAGCGCAAGAATCAAGTCAATGATTTGAAATGCAAAGAAGCAAAAAACACCCAACCAGAAAAGCAAAATGAAAAAAGAATTCAAAAATGCGAGGATAGTGTAAGGAGCCTCTGGGACAGCTTCAAGCGTACCAACATCAGAATTATAGGGGTGCCAGAAGATGAGAGAGAGCAAGATATTGAAAACCTATTTGAAGAAATAATGACAGAAAACTTCCCCCACCTGGTGAAAGAAATGGACTTACAGGTCCAAGAAGCGCGGAGAACCCCAAACAAAAGGAATCCAAAGAGGACCACACCAAGACACATCATAATTAAAATGCCAAGAGCAAAAGATAAAGAGAGAATCTTAAAAACAGCAAGAGAAAGTAACTCAGTTACCTACAAGGGAATACCCATACGACTGTCAGCTGATTTCTCAACAGAAACTTTGCAGGCCAGAAGGGAGTGGCAAGAAATATTCAAAGCGATGAATACCAAGAACCTACTTTATCCAGCAAAGCTATCATTCAGAATTGAAGGTCAGATAAAGAGCTTCACAGATAAGGAAAAGCTAAAGGAGTTCATCACCACCAAACCAGGATTATATGAAATGCTGAAAGGTATCCTTTAAGAAGAGGAAGAGGAAGAAAAAGGTAAAGATACAAATTATGAACAACAAATATGCATCTATCAACAAGTGAATCTAAGAATCAAGTGAATAAATAATCTGATGAACAGAATTAACTGGTGATTATAATAGAATCAGGGACATAGAAAGGGAATGGACTGACTATTCTTGGGGGGGAAAGGGGTGTGGGAGATTCGGGAAGTGACTGGACAAAAATGGTGCACCTATGGATGAGGACAGTGGGTGGGGAGTGAGGGCGGAGGGTGGGGCGGGAACTGGGAGGAGGGGAGTTATGGGGGGGGAAAAAGAGGAACAAATGTAATAATCTGAACAATAAAGATTTAATTTAAAAAAATAAATAAATAAATAAACTCGTGTTGCTATAAAAAAAAAAAAAGAAAAGAAATAAAAAGGGAATTGAGAGGCAAAAAAAAAAAAAAGAAGAAGGTGGGAGGTTTTTAAAAGTACCCCTTAGTACTATGTTATACTTGCAATTATAAAAAAAGTCATTCTTCACTTTACATTTTAGTAATGTGAAAACTGGTTATGTGGCATCTACACCCTTCTTCCCTCATAAACACACATCAATCATCTGTGTACATATGAAACTACACTTTATTGGTATAAATATTATGCAACTACATTAAGTTATATGTGTGCATGAGTTTGTGTTTTTCCTTCCCATGGCACTCTCTGGAATAATCAATTAAATTGTATTTCTTTCTTTTGATAAGATTATTTAATAGTTCTGTTATAAAAATAATAAATTATTATAAAATAATTTACATGGTATCCAAAGGATATTGTTTTAGATTTGAGATAATAAAACTTAATCTTAATATTTTAAAAATGTTATTGAATTCCTTCTAAAAAACTTTTGGACCATACTTTGATACTACAGATTGGGAAATAACATCCTTTATTATTAAGATAATTACCAAAAGGACACAAAGTTATTTATGTTTGAAAACCTGAAAAATAACCTAAGGTCAGTCAAATATACAGATTTTTTCAAGATGCATTTTCTTGCCTTCCAGTCCCACCGCACGGTCACTGTATGGCTGTGAGGGGCCACATCTTGCTGCCCCTGGCCGACTGGCATGGTGCTGGGTGCCGGGGGCCTCGCCTGTTTCAAGATGCCCAGGGTAAAGGTGGCAGTAATGCTGATGTTGGTGAGCAAACTGAGGCTGGATGATGGTCTGAAAGGGTCCTGGATGTCAGCCACTGTCTCTGACTCTGCTCTGAGAGTGTCTGTGAGGCACAGACTGCTCCTTTAAGAGGTTGCAGAACTTGAAGCTAAGGTACCTTGTGCATGCAAAGTGCACCTTCCTAACGCCAACAAGCTTCATTCATTGCTTTCAGCTAACTATAACCCCAGATGTGGGTTACTACGGGGATAGGGGGCTGGGCAATTTCAGTTTGAAACAGAAGTTCCTGATGCATACAACCTGGTGCCGCCCAAAGTGAGATGCTTGACCAGTATCTGGCACCCCAACATCACAGAGAAGGGAGGGATATGTCTGAGTGTACTGAGAGAGCATGCCACCCAGGGCTCTGGCTGGGCTCCCACGAGTTTGGGGATTAAACTCTTTGTTTACTGATCTTCTGAACTTCAATGACCCACTGAATATCGAGGCCGCAGAGCATCCTGAGGGACAAGGAGGACTTCTGGAACAAAGTGGAAGGCTACAATAAGTGATACCCCAGATGATAGGAGGGGAACCTGCAGCGAGGACTCTGCTAGAGTGTCCTCTCCAACTCTCGGGGGACCTCCATCCCAGTCCTCGCATCCCCCAGACCCACTGGCTCTGCTGGGTTCTGTGACATGTCCTACGGAGGAACCTCTTCACGACTGCCCATTGTAGACGGAGTTCCACATAAATACAGCAAGAAAATGCGTTTGGGCTCTAAAGAGTTGTCTGCTTACCTTAACATGTTTACTTTGTGAACACAGCTGTACTCTGTAAGCTGAGGAATGCTTTAGAAGTTGCAATGAACTCAGAATCGCAGCTTGCTACTTACTTTCCCCCAAATCACTTTCCTGCACAGCAATGCCAATGACATGTCTGGGGCTGGCAGGTAGGCGGCCCCAGCCCCCTGCAAATTGTGATTGGACCTGCAATCTCTTATCTCCTCCCAGGAATGTAGGCCATGCCTCAGTGTCTGAGGCTTCCCGGGATGCAGTCATTCACTGTAGATCTCTTACTGAAATGCGTATTTTATTTAATGTAAGTATATTTTGGGACAGATTTGTAATTTGTACAATTTAATGCTTTAATTCTTTTTTTCTATTCTCAAAAAAAGATACATTTTCTTCAATAAACATTTGGTATACTTAATACATTTGAAAATTATTTATAAACTAGTGGCCCAGTGCACGAAATTCATGCGGGGGTGGGGGGAGTTCCCTCAGCCCCTCACCAGTGCACGAATTTCATGCAGCGGGCCTCTAGTTGGGTAATATGATGATAAATAAAAACGTGCCATTAAGGAATTCAAAAGATAGTCTGAGAGCTAGCTGGCATGACTCAGTGGTTGAGCATGGACCTATGAACCAGTAGGCATGGTTAGATTCCCAGTCAGGGCACAGGCCTAGATTGTGGGCTTGATCCCCAGTGTGGGGCATGCAGGAGGCAGCCAACCAATGATTCTCTCTCATCATTGTTTCTATCTCTCTCTCCTTCTCCTTTCCTCTTTGAAATCAGTAAAAATATATATATTTAAAAATATAGTATGAGGCACTGCCAATCAGCAGTCTATTACAATACTAAATTAGGCAATATAAAATATACAATGGAGGTATTTTGGAAGAGACAAATACATCTTCAGTAGAGGTCTGAGAAAGAGAACATTTTTCAAGTGAAGGAGGAATGTAAGATGAGCACTTAAAGGCGATATATAAGTTAATAAGGTGAAAGAACAGCGTTGGGAAGAAGAGACAAGGTGATGAGGGAAGTAACATGCTTTCAGATCCAGAGTAAAGAGAAAGGGATCATTGAAAGGACACTGGAATTGGAATTATATTAAAAGTAAGTGAATATTGAGATCTTGCTCCCTGGTATCTGCAATCAGTGTAGCTCAAGTAAATTTTGAGAATTTTGTCAAAATTCTCAGTAAAAGTGAATGTTTAAGTAAGTGTCATTTAATAACATCCTTGAAAGTCTGTCTTGAAAATGATGTAGAACCTCTGAAGGATTGCAAGAAGAAAGTAAGGACCAGACTTCTGTCTTGGAAAAGTCACCGGTAATAAACAGTGAGCATTCATATATGTCATGACTGTTAACAGTATTTATTTATTTATTTATTTATTTATTTATTTATTTATTTATTTATTTATTTTTAATATATTTATTGATTTTTTACAGAGAGGAAGGGAGAGGGATAGAGAGTAAGAAACATCGATGAGAGAGAAACATCAATCAGCTGCCTCCTGCACATTCCCCACTGGGTATGTGCCCACAACCAAGGTATATGTCCTTGACCGGAATTGAACCTGGGACCCTTGAGTCCGCAGGCTGATGCTCTATCTACTGAGCCAAACCAGCTAGGGCACTGTTAACAGTATTTAGATTCATTGTTGGAAGTACATGTTGCATATTGAATGTTTTGGAAAAAATATATATATTACCTTGAATTGTAGTGTTTTCTATACCCTGGTAAAAATATAAACTTCCTGAGATGGAGGCCATAATTTGATTCCACACAGAGTATTTTACATAATAAGATATGAAGACCCAGACTTTGAACTGAGAGCTTCAACCTTGTTTGGGGATGTTAGGATGCCTGCCAGATTATGTGGAATGCAGTCTTAATAGGAAATTATCTCCATGTGCATGTTGCTGCTCTTTCCCTTCAACAACACTCAGTTTCACTGACTTCTGTTTTAACCTTTGAAAAAAAAAAAACTAGACTAAACAAACATTAGTTATAGTCATCTCAGTAAGATAAGAAGATGAATTGAGTTTTCTGCTTCTACAAAACAGTATCTCAGTGGTAAAGTATTTTTCCCCCGGTCTCTTGTAAAGGAGATTATTTTGTAGAAGTCCAATGCTACCAAGAAATTGGTAGTGTTTATTGCTTGTCTCTAATGGAAATTACATTTTATGGGGAATTGAGATTGATTACCCTTATCTTGACAAGTGAAGATTGAGGGCATATACTATGGAATAGTGAACAGTCTCATAAGCAAAGGGGAAATATTTAACACCTTAGTTACTAGGTTTTTAAGACTAAGATTATAGAGAGGGTTTATTTGATAAAAAAAAAACCTTCTAATTTTACAAATAACCTTATTTAAGACCTATATAGTGAATTATTATACTTTTACCGATATATTTTCCTAAAGCAAAAAAAAAAAAAAGTCCCACTTTATTGATTGAAACAAAATCTGGTTTGGACTCAAAAAAGGAAAGACTCATGGACACAAACAACAGTATAGTGATTGCCAGGGGGGAGGGGGAGACTAGAAGAGAGTAAAGGGGGCATAATGGTGATGGAAGGAGACCTGTCTTGGGGTGGTAAACACATAATACAATATACAGATGACATATTATAGAATCGTATGCTTGAAACCTGCATAATCTTATTAACCAATGTCACCCAATAAATTCAATTAAAATAAATTAAATAAAAAGGAAAGAATTAGGACAAATATGGGTTGAAATTAAATTGTAGTTATTATGAGAAACTTAACCATATATGTTTCTGACTCAGATATAGGAAAGTACTAAGGAATTTAAAATGATACTAGTATCTGTAAAATATATTTCTCAACTCTCACCCTTATCCTATGCTCCCAGAAATTAAAAAGAATACATTTTAATAATATAAAATATTATTTTAACAATATAATTTGTATGAAATATAAATTTAGCCATGTCTATAAAACCATCAGTGCACATATTCAACAACATGAGTCCTCTGTATTATGTTCATTGGCTTAATGCCAGTGACTTAAAAAAAAGGTTAAAAATAATCAAGACTCAGTCATAAGATAAATAATTTCAAGGTATGTAATGTATAGCATGGTGACTATAAATAACAATACTATGCTGTATATTTGAAAGTTTATGAGAGCGTATCTTAAAAGTTCTCATCACAAGGAAAAAAAACCGGAAAGGTGATAGATGTTAACTAAACTTATTGAAGTAATATTAATTTCAAAATCCTGTATAATAAAAGCTTAATATGCAAACTGTCCCCTCAATTGGGAGTTGGACCGCTTGCTCTGACATGCGCTGACGACCAGGGGGTGGCGCAGAACATGGCGGGCATCAGTGATGCGGCACTGGCAGGGGGCGGCAGTGGAGGTGCTGGCGGCCCTGATGGGCCCTGATGAGAGCAGGACCACGGTGGGATGGTGGAGCAGGTGAACGGGTGGAGCCAGGCCAAGGCAGGTGGGAACAGGGGCCCGATCACCCCGCTGATCGCCCGGCAGATGATGACCACCAGTGGTGGCAGCCCGGCTCTCAGGCTCTGAGGGAGCCAGGCAGGGGGTGGCCCTGATTGATCGACCCACAGGCTGGATGTTGGAGGTGAGGGGATGGTGCCAGGCCACCGCACAGGCCATCCCAAGGGACCACACCTATGCATGAATTCATGCACTGGGCCTCTAGTAGATAAATATATAAAATCATTATGTTGTACTCACTAAGCTAATATAATATTATATATCAATTATATCTCAATTTAAAATAAATAAGACCTGAGCATTCTTATTTCTTAGAAGCCAAATTTAAAAAATCTATGAGATTATATAAATATATATTTATAGTACAGGTGTTGAATCTCATTATATTGTTTAATTGTTTTAATATCAATACACCTAGGGATTAAGTTTAATACTGAATTTTGGGGAATATGAATTGAGATAATTTTGAATAGACTGGTTATAGATCTTATGATCTAGAGGCTCAGGTAAAAGCTCACCTTTCAGAAGATATTTTCATTCTGTTACTTGAAATTTCACTATTCAAGAAACATTTCTCTCATTCTAAAAAGTGTTTGCACCTAGACCATAAATATCCTCAGAGGAGGAAACTTATCATTTTATAATCATTAATAACGTTACTGTTATTTGGCTATCTACTTGCATTCCAGCTGAGGAGTAGCGTCTAGTTCATGGCACATTATGACAGTAATCTGGAAGCATGAAACATTGACCAAAGAGGGTTGCCCTGGTTAGGCACTCTGCATACAAATGTAACAAGGAAGCTTCACCCACCCAGGCGGGATTAAAACAAGGGTCATGAGGTGGGTTGGGAGAGCTGGAGCAGCATAGAAGAGAACAGTGATTACCTGGGCTTATTTCATGATTTGCCTAAGGCAGGATTTGACCTCAAGTAGCAATAAGTATGTTCCCATCTTTGTTGTACTAGAAGTAATCTATAACAGTCAGTTAATTTGCTTTACCTGCTAAATAAGACTGGTTCCTTACTTATCATTGTAAATACAATACTTGAATGTATAACACATAGGGTCATAGAGAAAACTGAACCTGTGGGAAATCGTTTAGCTTAATAGCATTTTATCTGAAAGATCAATGTACAAATCTCTTTGAATTTAAATTATTGACCATCTTTATGTTATTAAATATTTATACATTGTCTGAAGGGGAAGATTTACTGACTATTTATACAATTCAAACTAAAAATAATTTTATTATACAATATGATATGCATTTGATTCTAAAAACAACTTTGAAATAGAATCAAATATATATTTTTACTATTTTACTATGCAATGGAAGTTTGAAATTTGCTTTATTTAGAAGTGTATTATTGAATAATATATTAGCTAATATAATTTTTATGTTGAAAAGGAACATAAAATGTATGCTATCCTTCACAGAACTTCAGAGAAAATTTGTCACAATGCTATTTTTTAATTGCAGTTTAAAAACAACTTTAAGTTTTAATGTTGATGACATAGTTTTAATAGATCAGCATACTTTTTGGGTATTTTATTTATACACTGTGGTCGGAAACAGCAAAACTAGATTTTGAAAGCATTACATAGTACTTTTTAAGTTAATTTAGTACAAATGTTATTTTAAATTTCACATTCCATAGAATGTACTCAATAAATATTTATTAAATGACAGTATACATGCATGATTGCTAGCTAAAATATTTTCAGATGAAATATCAATACTAAATAATGGCATTGAAGCACTAAAATTACCATTATGTGACAGAAAGGCAGTATGTGACTTCACCATGATTGTCAGATTTTATGGGATTAGATATTTAATCCTTTATTTGAGTTACCAGCTCAGAGCCCGATTATTCCTTACTTTCATTTATGAATCTGAATAGTGTAGTACTGACCCTGTAGCTACTGCATATTGGACTTTATTCAGCACCACTGCTTATGATTTGAGGCTTTGAGGATTAAGTATATCCCCCTCAGTATGCCCTTTCCTTTACTTTGTGAATGCGGCAGCCCCTTTGACCTTCTCTTACTGATCAGGAGACACAGTTGTAAGTTGCAGATTGAGAGCAATTTTTTTATTTCTTTGATGTTTCAAAGCGATTGAATAATTTCATGCTGAGCATAAAGTAACTGGAGGTAAAGAATAGTTTAAGATATGTGAACTAAAAGGTGTGAGTGGATCACAAATATTGTTTCTCATTAATAATGTATGTTGTCACCCCTATTTACAGCAATACTATCCTAAGAAATTTTGTCAGCTAAAAGATTCTTGGAATCTTAAATAGAAATCCCAAATAAGACTTGTAAATAAAAATTACATGTTATACTATGAATCACTACACATCAATGTTATCAATATGATGGTTAGTCTTTTTTTATGTAGAAATGTACATTAAAATTAAACAATAAAAGGCAGTGTATAAATGGAATTTGCAGCAAGAGAGAGATTCCAATTCTGCTTCTTTGGGTTAGTGTGGAAGGTTACTTAATCTTTAAACTTCAGTGTCTTCTGTACTATGATTTCAATCATATCAACCTCACAAGTTGTTAAAAAGGGTGAATATCACAGTATCCATAAAGTGCTGCATGGTGCCTGGCACATAGTAGGTGCTCATTGAATGACTACTCTCTCACTCTTCCCTTTTTAAATCTGTACCCAGTGATCCAAACATTTTCACTATTATAAATCTATCTTTAGATGTGTCATTTTACAATTTTTTTCATTCTTTAGTTGGTAGAGAGAGCATTTACACTAAAATTAAAGTGAATATAAATGGTTTTTGACCATGGTTTCCAAGGACTCTCCAAACAAGGACCGGAACATTTGCCACATCTGCTGCAATAGATTCAAGAGCTATTATTTTAAGAGGGTTGTGAGATACTGATCTACAAAGCTCAAACTCCACAGTTCTTGCTTCCTTTTGTTTTTGCATCCTTTCCCAAAGCTTGGGAACTATATTTATTTACTGCTGCAATCTTCTAAGAAACCTTATCTAAATTCACTCCATGAAGTTGCTTTCTCTGAATAAATTTTACTGAGTAAGTGCTCCTTTTCTCTGAACTGCATTAGTAATTATGTTAACACTTTCAAATAAAATATCATATATTTGAACTCTAAACTTTGAGTTTTGCTAATTTTGATAAAGGTTGGAATGGTGTTTACTTTATTTCACATATTAAGAAAGAGTTTGTTAAATAAATTAAGAATGTAAGATTATTTTGTGGTGGTGATATTTGAATCAAAAGAAAATATGTTTCAAATACCTTTAAATGTTATAGAATCAGTTTGAAAATGAATGCATGCTAATTAGACACATATGTAATTTAAACATTTTTTGTGTTTAATATTCTGGAGTATAAATAACTGGAAAAAACATGGCTGTGTTCTTTACAACAATCTTTGATTTAAACATTTCATTAATATTGAGAATGTGTATTCAAATTGTTTCCTATTGGTATATTTCAGTGTATTAGTTTCTACTCAACTGGAAATTTTTTGTTTAATGGTACAATTTTTTTCCTTGTAAATATTTTGGTATTTTATAAAGTATGCATTATGTACCTTTAAAAAAAATCCTGGAAACTTTTTAAGTAGAAAACTTGTTTTCCTCCTCTGACATCCCATTTCTGTTCTAGTCTCAAGGTCTCAGTACATAGTCTGAAATATTGCTAAAAACGCAATATAGAAAAGCATTTCCAAATATTTTTACACATTTATTAGCAGTTAAATAAAATAAAAATTATCTCAATGCGTTTTCACATTTTATAACAATGCTTTTAAGTGGATTTGTCCGTATAGATAGTGATATTATCTTTGGAAAAGTGAAAATGGTTAGAAATTGCTAAAATTTTAAAGGAAAGAGACTTCCTAACCATTTTGTTACCAGACTTTAAATGCCAGGTTCTTGAGTCTCAGTATCATAGAAATGAACACTGAACAGAGTACAAGATTAAACAGATAGAGTTTCTTTCAAGAGCTTGTGCACCAGGTAGTCAACCAGAAAAGAGAAGTCGAGCTTCCTGAGGGGTCTTGTAAATGACTTATACAGGGGCCTTGGGTGGGTGTAGGGCTTGGGAATAAGGATGAGGTCAGTTGTTCCACCATGGTCATCTCACTACAGTTGATCCATGGGTAGTCACAGATGTTTCAATAGTCAGTGGACCTCTCAAAAGGCTGTAAATAGTTGCACAGATATTCTAGTTACTATTTAATTGACAAAAAAATTATTTTGCTGAACACGATTTTTAAAAGGATGTTATCATTACTGATATACAGTCTTCCTTTTAAAATGTAGTTAGGTTAATTTCAAATATGAAATTTTACTGAAAGCAAGAAGTTTTAGTAAAGCCTCTAAGATGGAGTTCTTTTGAGCAAGATGGAGTTCAGATGTTACCCTTATACTGTCTCAATTTTAAGTAAATAAGATTGTTTAGTGGTACTTCAAATTATTTCTTATTGTACTGAGAATTAAAATTATGTTATAATGACAAAGATTCACATATTGAGGCTAGATGAATGTTAATTCTTTCATGAGAATTAAAAACATACCACTTTGCTCTTTTCATTAAATTATACATGTAGAAATAAAATCCAATGTGTCCTCTAAAAATAAAGTTTGACCCTTAATTTCAAGGTCAAAATCTTTTTCCCTCTTTTACTCTGCCTATACTCTTTCTGTTCTTATGTGTGAACTTTTTTATTATTAATAATTCTCACCAGAACAACATAAAGATGAACAAGGATTAGAAAACCTATTCGAAGAAATAATATCAGAAAACTTCCCTGAGGTGGGGAAGAAAAAAGTCACACAAGCCCAGAGAGTCCCATACAAGGTGAACCCAAAAAGACCCACACCAAGACACATCATAATTACCATGGCAAATGTTCAGGACAAAGAGAAAATCTTACAGGCTGCAAGAGAGAGACGGAAAGTCACATACAA
The DNA here is from genome assembly GCF_963259705.1 of Myotis daubentonii. Lineage (NCBI taxonomy): Eukaryota > Metazoa > Chordata > Mammalia > Chiroptera > Vespertilionidae > Myotis > Myotis daubentonii. The sequence goes on along the minus strand of NC_081842.1, from coordinate 97,285,476 downwards.
GGGATCTCCCATTAGATTATCAAATGATTTCTCAACAGAAACACATCAGGCCAGAAAAGAATGGACGGAAATTTACAAAGTGACGCACAGCAAAGGACTGAATCCAAGAATACTCTATCCAGCAAGGCTATCATTCAAACTTGAAGGGGAAATAAGAAGCTTCACAGATAAAAAAAAGGCTAAGGGAGTTTATCACCACCAAGCCAGCAATGCAAGGAATGCTAAAGGGACTGGTATAAAAAGAAGAAATAAAAAGCTCAGAAAGAAAACAGCCACACACACAAAAAAAGAAATGGCTACAAACAAGTACCTTTCAATAATAACTTTAAACGTAAATGGACTAAATGCTCCAACCAAAAGACATCAAGTGGCTGAATGGATAAAAAAAACATGACCCATACATCTGCTGTCTACAAGAAACCCACCTCATTAGAAGGGACTCACACAGACTGAAAGTGAAAGGATGGAAAAATATCTTTCAGGCAAATGGAAAGGAAAAGAAAGCTGGGGTAGCAATACTTATATCAGACAAAATAGACCTCAAAGTGAAGGCCTTAACAAGAGATAAGGAAGGCCACTTCATAATACCAAAGGGATCAATACAACAAGAAGATATAACCCTGGTAAACATGTATGCACCCAATGCAGGAGCACCCAAATTCATAAAAAAACTCCTGGAAGATATCAAAGGAGAGATCGACAACAATACAATCATAGTAGGGGACTTTAATACACCATTGACAGCACTGGATAAGTCCTCTAGACAAACAATCAGCAAAGATACAGCAATCCTAAATGACTCACTAGATCAGATGGACTTAATAGACATCTTCAGAACACTTCACCCCAAAGCCAGGGAATATATGTTCTTCTCAGGTGCTCATGGGACATCTTCAAAAATAGACCACATATTAGGTCACAAGCAAAGTATCCCCAAATTCAAGAAGATTGAAATCATAAAAAGGATCTTCGCAGACCACGATGGCATAATACTAGAAATAAACTACAATAAAAACAACCCAAAATACTCAAACACCTGGAAGCTGAATAGCATGCTATTAAATATTGACTGGGTTACCAATGAGATCAAAGAAGAAATTAAAAACATCCTGGAAACTAATGACAATGAAAACACAACAATCCAAAACCAATGGGACACAATGAAAGCAGTCCTGAGAGGGAAGTTTATAGCGCTACAGGCCTATCTCAAAAAACAAGAAAAAATGGTAGTAAATCATCTAACTCTACAACTCAAAGATTTAGAAAGAGAGCAACAAGAAAACCCCAGAGTGAGCAGAAGGAAGGAGATAATAAAGATTACAGCAGAAATAAACGATATAGAGACCAAAAAAACAATACAGAAAATCAATGAAACCAAGAGCTGGTTCTTTGAAAGGATAAACAAGATTGACAAACCTCTAGCCAGACTCACCAAGAAGCAGAGAGAGAGGACCCAAATAAACAAAATCAGGAACGATAGAGGCGAAATAACAACAGACCCCACAGAAATACAAATGATTGTTAAAAAATACTATGGACAGCTCTACTCCAACAAACTAGACAACATGGAGGAAATGGACAAATTCCTAGAAAAATACAACATTCCAAAACTCAATCAGGAAGAATCTAAAAATCTCAACAGGCCAATAACTATGGAAGAAATTGAAGCAGTCATCAAAAAGCTTCCAGCAAACAAAAGCGCGGGGCCAGACGGCTTCACAGGGGAGTTTTACCAAACATTCAAGGAAGAACTAAAACCTATCCTCCTCAGACTACTACAAAAAATTCAAGAGGAAGGAACACTTCCAAGCTCATTCTATGAAGCCAGCATCACCCTAATACCAAAACCAGGTAAAGACAACACAATGAAAGAGAATTACAGACCAATATCCCTCATGAACATAGATGCCAAAATCCTCAACAAAATCTTAGCAAATCGGATCCAGCAGTACATCAGAAAGATCATACACCATGACCAAGTAGGATTTATTCCAGGGATGCAAGGATGGTACAATATCCGCAAATCAATAAACGTGATACATCACATAAACAAATTGAAAGAAAAAAACCACATGGTCATATCAATTGATGCAGAGAAAGCATTTGACAAAATTCAACACCCATTTTTGATAAAAACTCTCAGTAAGGTGGGAGTAGAAGGATCATACCTCAACATAATAAAAGCCATATATGACAGGCCCACAGCCAGCATCATACTCAATGGACAAAAACTAACACCATTTCCCCTAAGAACAGGAACAAGACAGGGATGCCCCCTCTCACCACTCCTGTTCAACATAGTACTGGAAGTGTTAGCCATTGCAATTAGGCAAGAAGAAGAAATAAAAGGCATCCAAATTGGAAAAGAGGAAGTAAAACTGTCCTTATTTGCAGACGACATGATATTATACATACAAAACCCTAGAGACTCCATCAAAAAGCTACTAGACTTAATACATGAATTTGGCAATGTAGCAGGATACAAAATTAACCCCAAGAAATCTGAGGCATTTCTATACACCAATAGTGAACTTTCAGAAAGAGAGATTATAAAAACAATCCCGTTTACCATCGCACCAAAAAAATTAAGCTACCTAGGAATAAACTTAACTAAAGAGGTAAAAGACTTCTACTCAGAAAACTACAGGATGTTGAACAAAGATATAGAGGAAGACATAAACAGATGGAAGAACATACCGTGTTCATGGATTGGTAGAATCAACATCATTAAAATGTCCATACTACCCAAAGCAATCTATAAATTCAACGCACTTCCCATTAAAATACGAAAAGCATACTTCAGAGATCTAGAACGAACTCTCCAAAAATTCATCTGGAATAAAAAAGACCCCGAATAGCTGCAGCAATCCTGAAAAAGAACAAAGTAGTTGGGATCTCAATACCAGATATCAAGATGTATTACAAAGCCGCTGTTCTCAAAACTGCCTGGTACTGGCACAAGAATAGGCATATAGATCAATGGAATAGAATAGAGAGCCCAGAAATCGGCCCGAACCAATATGCTCAATTAATATTTGACAAAGGAGGCAAGAACATACAATGGAGCCAAGATAGTCTCTTCAATAAATGGTGTTGGGAAAATTGGACAGATATATGCAAGAAAATGAAACTAGACCACCAACTTACACCATACACAAAAATAAACTCAAAATGGATAAAGGACTTAAATGTATGACAGGAAACCATAAAAATTCTAGAAGAATCCAAAGGCAACAAAATCTCAGACATATGCCAAAGCAATTTCTTCACTGATACAGCTCTTAGGGCACTTGAAATGAAAGAGAAAATGAACAAATGGGACTACATCAAAATAAAAAGCTTCTGCACAGCAAAAGAAACCATCAACAAAACAACGAGAAAACCCACTGTGTGGGAAAACATATTTGCCAATGACATATCTGATAAGGGCCTAATCTCCAAAATTTATAGGGAACTCATACAACTTAACAAAAGAAAGATAAACAATCCAATCAAAAAATGGGCAAAGGACCTAAATAGACACCTTTCAAAGAGGACATCCAGAAAGCCAAGAGACATATGAAAACATGCTCAAAGTCACTAATCATCCGAGAGATGCAAATCAAAACAACAATGAGGTACCATCTCACACCTGTCAGACTGGCTATCATCAACAAATCAACAAACGACAAGTGCTGGAGAGGATGTGGAGAAAAAGGAACACTTGTGCACTGCTGGTGGGAATGCAGACTGGTGCAGCCACTATGGAAGACAGTATGGAGTTTCCTTAAAAAACTGAAAATGGAACTCCCATTTGACCCTGTGATCCCACTTCTAGGAATATATCCCAAGAAACCAGAAACACCAATCAGAAAGGATATATGCACCCCTATGTTCATAGCAGCACAATTCACCATAGCTAAGATCTGGAAACAGCCTAAGTGCCCATCAGTAGATGAATGGATTAGAAAACTGTGGTACATCTACACGATGGAATACTATGCTGCTCTAAAAAGAAAGGAACTCTTACCATTTGCAACGGCATGGATGGAACTGGAGAGCATTATGCTAAGTGAAATAAGCCAGTCAGTGAAGGAAAAGTACCACATAATCTCACTCATTCATGGATAATAGAGACCATTATAAACTTTTGAACAATAATAGATACAGAGGCAGAGCTGCCTCAAACAGATTGTCAAACTGCAGCGGGAAGGCCGGGGAGGGTGGGTGCTTGAGGTAGGGGGGTAAGAGATCAACCAAAGGACTTGTATGCATGCATATAAGCATAACCAATGGACATAAGACACCGGGGGATAGGGGAGGCTAGGGGACTGTCTAGGGCGGGGGGGAAAAATGGACACATATGTAATACCCTTTGTAATACTTTAAGCAATTAAAAAAATAATAATTCTCATTTTATTGTCATATGTACTCACTCAATTCCTTAAAAGTAGTCAAGTTTGACTAGATTTTATTCTCTAGTTACAAATTCAGCTATATATTTTTCTTTCTCTTTTAAAAAAAATATGTTTTTATTGATTTTTAGGGTGATAGGAATGGAGAGGGAGAGAGAGAGAGAAGAACACTACATTGATGTAACATCAATCAGTTGCCTTCCTTACTCACCCTGACCAGGGAACGAATCCACAACTTTGGCATGTGCCCTGACCAGGAATCGAACTGTCAACCTTTCTGCGCATGAGATTATACTCAACGAACTGAACCACATCTGCCAGGGCTAAGTCATATTTCTTTTTAGAACTTTGGTGAGCTTTTTTTTTAAAACCCATTCAGTTTATAAAAAGTTATGCCAATGTATTCTCAAAATCTATTTCAGATATACATGTATCTTTTGTCCTGTATGCAAACATTTAATTAATTAATTAAAATTTTATTGTTCCTGTTATACAAGTCAGAAAGATAATTTTCTTCATTTGTTTATTGCTAGTTCACAGACTGAGTTGAAAAAAAATAATAGTTTCCAAAATAAGAGGTAGTTCCATAACTAAATATTTATTACTATAATTTTTGGTTGGTTTTTGTTTTCATTTGAATGATTGATGTCTTGGTCAAAAACTAAATCTTAAAATTAAAGAAAATAGTCTGCTTCACAGAGTACTAAATATCAAAGTATGCCTCATAATATTATAATTCTGATCTAGTGCAAAAATTTATATTCTTACATGCCAGCCAGTCTCACATAATAAACCTCCTCTGAGGTGGGGCAAGTGGGAAATGATTATTCTGTTTTTAAATGTAAATATCAATACTATTTTTGAGTAATATAATTTATTCATGATTTCTCTTCTTTAATTCTCAATTTTGAATATTAGCTGAAATTTTTTACATAGTACTTATAAACAATTCATGTCTAGGATAATATAATAATCATTTTAAGTCTGAACTTTGATTATATTCTGCTTATAAATGTGCCTATAAGAAAGAAAAAATATTTATCTTTCTACCTAGCTCTATCTATCTATCTATCTATCTATCTATCTATCTATCATCTATCTATCTACCTACCTATCATCTATCTATCAATTTATCTATCTATCATCTATCACCTACTTATAGTTGTGAGTGGGCCAGAAGTGACATAACCTTCATCTATATTTCATTTCTGAATTGCAGACACAATTATCCACGCAATTACCTATATTAGGTTCAAACACCCTCAGAAACATTATTATTTTTTCTATCTCCTCTAATACCTACATAAAGCCCAAGAATGAACCCTCTTATCTTAGAAATACCCTCTTCATTTTATACCTTCCAACATAACTTGGTTCAGGACAGCATATGCACTTATTATAGCTATCATAGATGTCTTCCTCATGTGATGCTTCTTATCTCCACATCAGTTTCCAATTTTTCATCATAAACCCAATTTCTTAGTTCTTTTTCTTCTTCTTCAAAAAAGCATATGCTGGAATATTGGATAATGTTTGCATACAGAATAATATCTAGACTTCTAAGTGTGCCATGCAAAAATAATTACCTTCTGGTTTCTAAGTATTTGGTCTAAATCCATCTGCCCTTCATCTTTTCCAAGTATATGTTTTTTGGTCCAGTCAAATTGATCCCATAGTTCACTAGAAATAACATTATGTTTAATTATATTCATATATATGTAATTTTATAACATGTATTATTTCATGTTCTTGCCTCTACCTGGATTATTCTTTCAACTTCCTTTTCCTAAAATGTTCAACTAAGATTATAAATGTACACCTCATATCCTACCAGGTTCTATTAAAAACTCACAAGCCCTCTCACTCAATCTGTGCTAAGTAATAATTACTCTGGATTCCCAAAGTACTTTATACTTCTATTATAACAATTCTAACATATTTATCAAGTTATATGAATTTCCTTGACTTAACTAAGGTCTTAATTCATCATTTGTACATTGAGAATCTTTTGTCACAAATGACATAACAGAAAAACTTACCTTTTAAATAGAATCAAAATAAAAACTCCATTAAATAATCACTTAAATTAAGAGGGTATTTCTTATATCCCTAAGTTATTCATTTTTGGAGTTTGTAAGAAGGTAAGTAATTCATTAGATATATTCCTTGTAGGTTTGTATAATTGTTTGTCTTTTGAATATCAAAGAAACAAACTAATGTTTCTTATTGAAATGTTAAAAGTTTATAACCATTTAGGAGATAAATATTCTATAATTCTGTCACACACACTTAATAGTTACTATATTTTATTTAGTTGTTTTTCTCTTTATCATTATTTGAAATTATACTCAATACAATTTTAATCATTTTAACATGCTAAGGATAATATTATAAAATACACTAAGTATTTTATATTCATTAAATATTCATTAAATATGAATATATGACAAACTCTATTATTTGATCACTAGTGTCATCACTAGTTTTTATGCAAAAACAACTAGACTGCATTAGGTATATATAAATGAAATGAAAGATTCTTATTCCTAACAGGATATAATTGTCCTTTAAGTTTTTAATAATATAAATAAAATAGCAATGCAATTTTTTTCTCTTTTTTATTTATTTATTTATTTATTGTCTAAAGTTTTACATATGTCTCCTTTTTCCCCAATTGACACCCCTCCCCCAGCCATTGCCAGTCCGGGCTAGCCCTCAACGCCCCAGTGTCTGTGTCCATTGGTTATGCTAATATGCATGCATACAAGTCCTTTGGTTTCTCTCTAACCCCCCACCTCCCCTGCCATTTGTCTCTGGATCTATTCTTGTTCATCAAATTATGTTGATCATTATATCACACATATGAGTGAGATCATGTGATATTTATCTTTTTCCCACTGGCTTACTTCACTTAGCATAATGCTCTCTAGTTCCATCCATGCTGTTGCAAATAGTAAAAGTTCTTTCTTTTTTATAGTGGCGTAGTATTCCATTGTGTAGATGTACCACCATTGCTTTTTAATCCACTCATCTGCTCATGGGCACTTAGGTTGTTTCCAAATCGTAGCTATTGTAAATTGTGCTGCTATGAACATAGGGGGGGGGGTGCATATATCCTGTCTGATTGGTGTTTCTGGTTGCTTGGGATATATTCCTAGAAGTAGGATTCCTGGGTCATATGGTAGTTCCATTTTTAACTTTTGAGGAAACTCCATACTGACTTTCACTGTGACTGCACCAGTCTGCATTCCCACCAGCAGTGCACAAGGGTTTTTTTTTTCTCCACATCCTCGCCAGCATTTGTCATTTGTTCATTTGTTGATGATAGCCATTCTGACAGGTGTGAGATGGTACCTCAATCATGTTTTGATTTGCATCTCTTGGATGATTACTGACTTTAAGCATGTTTTCATATGTCTCTTGGCCTTCTGTATGTCCTCTTTTGAAAAGTGTCTATTTAGGTCCTTTGTCTATTTTTTTAAGGAGGTAATTTTTAATTTTACTATTATTTTTTAATATATATATTTAATTCTTTATTAGTTAAGGTATTACAAATGTGTCCTCAACTCCCCATTAAACCCCCATCCCCCCACCCCCACACTCATGCTCTCATCCCCCTGTTGTCCATGTCCATTAGTTTGGCTTATATGCATGCATACAAGTCCTTTGGTTGATCTCTTCCCCTTGCCCCCTCCCTCCCCTACTTTCCCTCTGGGGATTAATAGTCTGATTGCTGTTTCTCAGTCTTTGGATCTGTCCCTGTTCATCAGTCTATGTTGTTCTCTATATTCCACAAATAAGTGAAATCATGAGGTATTTATCTTTCTCTGACTGGCTTATTTCACTTAGCATAATGCTCTCCAGTTCCACCCATGCTGTTGCAAAAGGCAAGAGTTCCTTCTTTTTTATCGCAGCATCGTATCCCATTGTGTAGATGTACCACAGTTTTTAAATCCACTCATCTGTTGATGGGCACTTAGGTTGTTTCCAAATATTAGCTATGGTGAATTGAGCTGCTTTAAACATAGGGGGGCATATATCCTTTCTGATTGGTGTTTCTGGTTTCTTGGGATATATTCCTAGAAGTGGGATCACTAGGTTGAATGGAAGTTCCATTTTTAGTTTTGTGAGGAAGCTCCATACTGTTCTCCACAGTGGCTGCACCAGTCTGCATTCCCACCAGCAGTGGAGAAGGGTTCCTTTTTCTCCACATCCTCTCCAGCACTTGTTGTTTGTTGATTTGTTGATGATAGCCATTTTGACAGGTGTGAGATGATACCGCATTGTCGTTTTGATTTGCATCTCATATAATTAGTGACTTTGAGCATGTTTTCGTATGTCTTTCGGCCTTCTGTATGTCCTCTTTCGAAAAGTGTCTATCTAGGTCCGTTGCCCATTTTTTGATTGGATTGTTTATCTTTCTATTGTTAAGTTTCATGAGTTCCCTGTAAATGTTGGAGATTAAACACTTATCAGTGATATCATTGGCAAATATGTTTTCCCATGCAGTGGGTCTTCTTGTTGTTTTGTTGATGGTTGCCTTTGCTGTGCAAAAGCTTTTTATTTTGATGTAGTCCCACCTGTTTATTTTTGCTTTAGTTTCCATTACCCTAGGAGCATTATCAGAGAAGAAATTCATTCTGCATATGTTTGCGATTTCGCTGCCTGAGGCTTCCTCTAGTATTTTTATGGTTTCCCGTCTTATGTTTAAGTCTTTTATCCATTTTGAGTCTATTTTTGTGTATGGTGTGAGTTGGTGGTCTAGTTTTATCCTTTTGCATGTATCTGTCCAATTTTCCCAACACCATTTATTGAAGAGAGTGTCTCCATTGCCCTAGGAGCTGTAGCAGTAAAGATATTGCTATGACATATGTCTGCTATTTTGCTGCCAATGGAGTCTTGAAGGATTTTTATGGTTTCCATCTTACATTTAAGTCCTTTATTCATTTTGAGTTTGTTTTTGTGTATGGTGTAAGTTGGTGAGCTAGTTTCATTTTTTTTGCATGTATCTGACCAAATTTTCCAGCACCATTTATTGTAGAGACTGTCTTGACTCCATTGTATGCTCCTGCCTCCTTTGTCAAATATTAATTGAGCATAATGGCTTGGGTCAATTTCTGGGTTCTCTGTTCTGTTCCATTGGTCAATATGTCTGTTCTTGTGCCAGTACCAGGAAGTTTTGAGAACTGTGGCTTGGTGATATAGCTTGATATCTGGTATTGTGATCCCTACAACTTTTTTCTTCTTTCTCAGGATTTCTGGGGCTATTTGGGGTCTTTTTTATTCCAAATGGATTTTTGGAGACTTTGTTCTAGATGTTTGAAATATGCTGTTGGTATTTTAATGGGGATTGCATTGAATCTATAGATTGCTTTGGGTAGTATGAACATTTTAATGATGTTGATTCTACCAATCCATGAACATGGTATGTTTTTTCATTTTTTTATGTCTTCCTCTATCTCTTTTTTCAATGTCCTGTAGTTTTCTGAGTACAGGTTTTTTTTACCTCCTGAATTAAGTTTATTCCTAGGTATCTTAATTTTTTTGGTGCAATAGTAAAAAGGATTATTTTTTTTGTTTTTGTTTTTGTTTTTTAAGATTCTCTTTCTGTGAGTTCATTATTGGTGTATAAAAAGGCCATAGATTTCTGGGTGTTAACTTTGTGTCCTGCTACCATGTGGAATTAATTTATTAGGTCTAGTTGTTTTTTGATGGGGTCTTTGGGGTTGTCTATGTATAGTATCATGTCATCTGCGAATAAGGACAGTTTTAGTTCTTTTCCAATTTAGATGCCTTTTATTTCTTCTTCTTATCTGATAGCTATGCTAGCACTTCCAGTACTATATCGGACAGGAGTGATGAAGGTGGGAATCCCTGTCTTGTTCCCATTCATAGGGGAAATGAGTTTAGTTTTTGCCCATTGAGAATGATGTTGGTTGTAGGTTTGTCATATGAGGCGTTTATTATGTTAAGGTATGATCCCTCTATTCCCACTTTGCTAAGAGTTTTTATCAAGAAAGTGTGTTGGATTTTGTCAAATGTTTTTTCTGCATCAATTGATATGATTATGTGATTTTTGTCTATCAGTTTCTTTATGTGATGTATCACATTTATTGATTTGTGGAAACTGTACCATTCTGTATCTCCTGAATAAATCCCACTTGGTCATGGTGTATGATCTTTCTAAAGTAATGCTAAATCCGCTTTGCTAGAATTTTGTTGAGGATTTTAGCATCTATGTTCATCGAGGATATTGGCTTGTAGTACTCTTTTTTGTGGTGTCTTTATCTGGTTTTGGTATTAAGGTAATGCTGGCTTCATAGAAAGAGCTTGGAAGTGTGCCTTTCTATTGAATTTTTGGTGTAGTCTGAGTAGTATAGGTTTTAATTCTTCTTTGAATGCTTAGTAGAACTCCCTTGTAAAATTGTCCAGACCAGGGCTTTTGTTTGCTGGAAGATTTTTGATGACTTCTTCAATTTCTTTAGTAGTCATCAGCCTATTCAGGTTTTTTTTTTATTCTTCCTATTCTTCCTGATTGAGTTTTGGTAGCTTGTATTTTTATAAGAATATGTCCATTTCATCTAGGTAGTCCATTTGGTTGGAATAGAGTTGTTCTTAGTATTTTTTTATAATCCTTTGTATTTCTGTGGGATCAGTTGTTACTTCACCTCTTTCATTTCTGATTTTGTTTATTTGGGTCTTTTCTCTTTGCTTCTTGGTTAGCCTGGCTAGAGGTTCATCAATTTTGTTTATCCTTTCAAAGAACCAGCTCTTGGTTTTGTTGATCTTTTGTATTTTTTTTGTCTCTGTGTCATTTATTTCCCCTCTGATCTTTGTTCTTTCCTTCCTTCTACTTATGATCAGCTTTTCTTGTTGCTTTCTTTCTAACTCTTTGAGTTCTGGGGTTAGGTAATTTATTACCATTGTTTCTTGTTTTTTGAGGTAGGCCTATAGAGCTATGAACTTCCATCTCAAGACTGCTTTACTGTGTCCCATAGATTTTGGATTGTTGTTTTTTCATTGTCATTTGTTGCCAAGATGCTTTTTATTTCTTCTTTGATCTCTTTGGTAAACCAATAATTGTTTATTATCATGCTATTTAGCCTCCAGGTGTTTGATTTTTTCCATTGTTTTTATTGTAGTTGATTTTTACTTTTATGCCATTGTGATCTGATAAGATGCCTGATATGATTTCTATCTTCTTGAATTTGGAGAGACTTTGCCTGTTGCCCAATATGTGGTCTATTTTTAAAGGCACAAAATACAACACAATAAGGCACAATGCACAATGCACTGAACACAAATGTATTCACAATACTAATAACCCCAAATAAAGGTGATCACCAGAGAAAAGAGAACTAGGGAATAATAAAGAAAGAAGAACAGAAAAAGAAAAAAAGAGAGAAAAAAAGGAGTGCAAAAGTGAAAGTGAGTAAAGGAATAAAAGTAAGGGAGAAAAGAAAGAGAATGAAATAGAAGAGGGGGGAAAAACTACTTATATGGGGAGAAAACTCCAATAGAACAGCCACTAATCCCAAAAAATGTTAGCAACAAATACCAAGAGATGAATGCAAACTATAAATAACAACAGATATCAAGCAAAGTGAGGGAAAACAGAAGCAAAAAATAACCAAAAACAAAACAAAAAAAAACAGAAAGAAAAAGCAAAACAATCTCACAAACAAGCATAAAAAAAACCCAATATAATCAACAATCAAGCAAACAACAAAAAGAGAGAAAAAAAAATTGGAGATGAAGAAAGAGAATAGAGAGGTGTGTGTGGAGTTAGAGCAGGGGATTGGAAATTAGATATATAAGTAGGGTGAAATTTTAACAAAATAAAGATAAAATAAAATGACACTTTTTTTAAAAACAGGTAAAATAGTAGTAGTAATAATACTGATTAAAAATAAAAAAATGTAATAATTAAAAAGGTAAAATCAAGTTAGTAACAAAAAATTTAGTTTCTTAAGTAAAAGATGAAAAAAATAAAATAAAAATGTGCAGTAGTGAAGGTCATTCACTTCCTCTACTCTTCTTTTTGGCACATCTGTTTCTTAGTCAGGACAGTATTGAAGTTCCCTGCGTTCCACTGCTTCTCAGTGTAGTAGGTCAAGAGATGCACATCAAAACATCAATGAGGTACCATCTCGCACCTGTCAGAATGGCTATCATCAACAAATGAACAAATGACAAATGCTGGCGAGGATGTGTAGAAAAAGGAACCCTTGTTCACTGGAATACTATGCTGCTGTAAAAAGGAAAGAACTCCTACCATTTGCAACAGCATGGATGGAGCTGGAGAGCATTATGCTAAGTGAAATAAGTCAGTCAGAGAAAGATAACTATCACATACTCTCACTCATTTGTGGATTATAATGAACAACATAAACCGATGAACAAAAACAGATGTAGAGACAGAGAAGCATCAATCAGATGCTCAAAACTCAGAGGGAAGGCAGGGAACGGTCTGGGTAAGGGGGAAAGATCAACCAAAGGACTTGTATGCATGTATATAAGCATAAGTGATGGATGTGAACAACAAGTGGGGGAGGGAGAGGGCAGGATGAGGGGGATGAGGGGACATTGGGGGGGGGGATAAGGCCACATTTGTAATATCTTATTCAATAAAGAAAAAAAAATGATTTTAAAAAAAATGCCACAGTCCTGATTTTCAAGCAGGCAGTACTTCTTGGTTTCTTATGCTCCTTTATTTGTGTTTACACAAGAGTCAATTTATGATTCAACACCTGGGTGGCAGTGTTTCTATATTGACCTCTGGGTCTATAGGTCCTCTCTAGCTAGTGTTTAGATGTTTTCCCTGTGGCATTTAATACTCGTTTGGGGGTATGGGCTGCCCCTGAACTGGTTCTCTGATCTTTATTCCCCGCTCTGATCCCCAGGTTCCACAAAAACAACTTTTCCCTGCAGTTTCTTAGAGTGTCCTTACGTATTGGGCTTAGTAATAAAAAGCAAGGATTTAAAGAGGGAAAAAAAAGAAATAAGAAAGAAAAAGGAGCCAGAGTAAGTGTGCGAACCCTGGTGCTGCGGTGCAAGTCTGTGCAGTCTTTTTTCCCCTTGGGTCTAAGCAGCGGAACACTGTTAAAATTTTTAGGCTGCCCTTTTGCGCCCAGTTCAGCTATGGGTTGCTTTTTAGAGTTCCCTTCTGTTAGCAGCCCTGCAGATCCCCTTCCACATTCGTGGATCATGCCAGCCCCAGAGGCCCCAGAGGACTTTTCTGGGAGCAGAATTCCCTGGATCCTCCAGCTCCTGCCATGCATGTTTCTCTCTCCTGCCCGTACCACATACCTCACCTTATGCCAGGCAAAATCTGACCTTTCCGGGAGGGGGTGCACAGCTCCTCCAAATCTGTGTGCTCCCGCCGCTTGGGGACCGGTGTTCCCGGGTTCTCAGCTATTCGCTGGGTGCCGTTGTTGTAGGTTCCTGGGATTTTCAGGCTTCTGACAACATCCACTCTTCCCTTCAAGATGGCGTGGTCTTCACATCAGAGCTGGTCGCTCCAGAAAGGATCCCAGCAGCAGTGGAGGCTGCCCAGTCAAGGGGACCCCGGTCTGGCAATCCCCCCACAGTCCCCTGGAGTATAGCTGTCCCTCAACTCACAAACAAACACTCCCCCTGCAACCACACACTCACCCTTCATTCTCTCACTCACGCACTATCTTGCAGTCTGCCTTCCCGATGGCAGCCATCTTCCTTCTCCTAAATAACCTCTTAAAATCAGTCCATTTTTAAAATTGACCCATGTGCACTTGGGAAGAATGTATATTCTGTGATTTGGGGGTGAAATGTTCTGAAGATGTAATTTAATTCCATCTGATCTAGTGAGTCATTTAGGATTGCTTTTTTTGCTGATTTTTTGTTTAGAGGATTTATTCAGTGGTGTTAGTGGGGTATTAAAGTCCCCTACTGTGACTGTATTGCTGTTAATCTCTCCATTGATATTCTCCAGAAGGTTTTTTTGTTTTTCTTTTTGTTGTTGTTGTTGTTTTTTGTTTGTTTTTTATTTTTATGTATCTGGGTGCTCCTATATTGGATGCATATATGTTTACTAGAGGTATACCTTCTTATTGAATTGCTCCCATTAGTATTATGAAGTGACCTTCCTTATCTCTTGTTATTGCCTTCACTTTGAGGTCTATTTTGTCAGATATAAGTATTGCTACCCCAGCTTTTTTTTTTCATTTCCATTTGCTTGAAAAACCTTTCCCATCCCTTCACCATCAGTCTGTGAGAGTCCTTTGTTCTGAGGTGGGCTTCCCTGTAGGCAGCAGATATACGGGTCATGTTTTCTAATCTACTCAGCTACCCTATGTATTTTGATTGAGTCATTTAATAGATTTACATTTAAAGTTATTATTGATAGGTACTTGTTTGTCACCATTTTTATTCTTTATGCCTGTTCCTTCTTCCCTTCCTATTTTTTTTTTCTTTTTTCAGCAGATGCTTTAGAATTTCTTGCATTTCTGGTTTGGTGGTAATAAACTCCCTTAGTCCCTTTTTGTTCATGAAGTTACTGATTTCTCTCTCAACTTTGATTTATAGGCTTTCTGGGTACAGTATTCTTGGATTCAGTCCCTTGCTTTGCATGACTTTGTATATTTCATTCCATTTCCTTCTGGTCTAGTGTGTTTCTGTTGAGAAATCAGCCTATAGTCTGATGGCAGATCCCTTGTGGGTAACTTTCTATCTGTCTCTGGAAGCCTTTAAGATTCTCTATTTGTCCTGAATGTTTGCCATTGTAATTATGATGTGTCTTGGTGTGGGTCTTTTCGGGTTCATCTTGTTTGGGACTCTCTGTGCTTGTGTGACTTTTTTCTTCCCCGCATCAGGGAAATTTTCTGACATTATTTCTTCAAATAAGTTTTATAACCCTTGTTCCTCTTCCTGTTGTTCCTGTGTGGTGGTGGGATGCTCTCAAAGTTGCTTCTCCTCGGACAGGGGCAGGCTGCTCGCAGGGCTGTTGCTCCTTAGAAGGGGGTTGGGGAAGTTTTCTGACATCACTTCTTTAATAGTTCCTCTTCTTTTTCCTCTTCTTGTCATTTTAGCACCCCTATTATATGTATATTGCATCATTTCATATTTTTCCAATGCTTCCTCAGGCTCTCCTTCTGTCTTTTGATTTTTTTCTCCAATTGCATTTCAGAGTGGGTGTGTTTTGCTTCCCTGTATTCTAATATGCTAAATCAGTCCTCTGATTCTCCTAGTCTACTGTTGAAAGTTTCAATTTTTTTATTGTATGTATCTCACTCTTTATTTCCTCCTGATTCTTACAGAGGTTGTTGATCTTCTCATCCATCCAGTTTACTAACTGTATGACCCTTATTCTGAATTCTTTTTCTGGCATATTGTGTGTCTCTGTTTCATTTAGTTCCTTTTATGGTGATCTTTTTTTTTCCTTTGAGGGTTGTTATTCTGTCTCTCCATTTTTGCTCTCACCAAAGGATCTAGGTGTCAAGTCATAGGGGGCTTAGTGGAGGGTTGCATGGTTGTAGACGGTGTCTGCTCCTTGGGTGGTCACTGGCAGTGGCTGCTCATAAGAAAGCTGCTCCTTGCATGGTCACGGGGTGGCTGCTCCTCACACCATTGTGGGTGGCAGCTGCTCCTTGGGAGGTCATGGGTCGGCTGCTCCTTTTGTGGTTGTGGGCGGTGGTTGCTCCTCCAGTGGTTGTGGATGGCGGCTGCTCGCAGGGCTTCTAGAGTGGTCATGGTGCCTGGGGCTGGTATATAAGGTTCAAGTGTTCTTGCAAGGTTGCCAAGCCAGGGCTGCCACGTAAGGCTTGGCTATTTATATGCATGGTAGCCAAGCCCAGGGCTGCTGTGTAAGACTCAGCTGTTCACACATGCAGTTTCAGAGCCTAGGGCTGTTGTGTAAAGCTCAGCTGTCCGCGTGCTAGTTAGCTGAGATCTGTGCTGCTTCATAAGGCTCGGCTGTTTGCACGAGCATGGTTGTGGTGCCCGGAGATAAGGCATCTGGCTGGGTGGAAGGAAGTCCTGTCTGGAACTCACAGGAGCCCTCAGCTGGTTGGGGGTGGTGAAGTCCTGGTGTCTATGGGTCAACAGCTGAGGCAGCAGGACCCTGGATAGAGTGGCTGTAGAATCCCAGGTGGTGTCTGAGAGCACCCAAGGTAGATGTGAGGCTGGGCTCCCAGTCATAGCTGCTCGCCCCTTCAAGATAGCACAGCATCTGCAGCAGAGCTGGCACTCCAGGAGAGATTACAGCAGTAGCAGAGACTGCCCGGCTGTGTGAGCCTGGTCTGCCCACCCCTGAATGTCCTGCGAGATATAGCTGTCCCTCACTTACACACACACACACACACACACACACACACACACACACACACACACACTACTGGACCACACACTCCCCTTTCACTCTCTCACTCACTCACACTCTCTACCTCACTGCCATCCTACCAACTGCCATCTTGCAATCCTCCCTCATCTAGATTTTGATCACTGGTGGCTACCTGACTTTTAACAAGATGTTTGGCTTCCTTTACCACATACTTATCCGTGCACTCGGTGCAATAACTGATGCCTCCATGGTTGGAGTACCTGGAGAGGGGGAAGGGGATATTCTCACCTAACTAAAACTACATTTAGGTAGCTCAGGCTCTTTGCACATGACAGATATGTGAATATTATTTTAATTTAAAGAAGGAAATGGAGGCACAGAGAAGTTAAACAACCTTACTCAAATTTACAGACATAACATATGGGAGACCTAGAATTCAACATTAGCTGTATGACTCCAGGTCCCCAATTCTTAACCATCCATATTACTTCCTTCTAAAGATTGCCAAATGCCTATATTTCTCAAAATATTTCAGGTTGCTTAGAAAGTAATATTGCAGTGGAGTTATTTTCTGTGTAACAGATGAACTGGAAGTTAAGTAAAAGATAAAGTGTATGAGAAAGTATTAATATACTTTCTTTTTTAGTTCAAAGAAAAATAGAGCCCCTTCTCACTGAATTAAATATCTTGGTAGATGAGAATAATTTATGCTCCACAATTTGCACTCTTTTAAACAAATTTTCCTTGGAGGCTGAAGCTGTTAGAGGGAAGAGCTTCCCAGAGAGAACATGAGAAATGACTGCTTCAGCACCGCTGCCCCACTACTGAGTGAGTTTAAGGCATGTGGGCAGATGTATACTCATCTCAATAGCAACATATTACACCCACCCTTTTTCATATTACAGAACTTTGTTTGGATAATGATATAAAGTAATTTCAAAATCCCCATCATAGGAAGTTAAAATTTTAAATCAATGTGCTTTATCCTTTAGAAGGATTCAGTAGTTGAAAGTTCTTTTCTCTTGTCACAGGGATAAAACATGTGATGTAACATGAGCCCCTCTTGCTCTCATTACACACAATTTAAAATTAAGGTCATATCATGTCATATACTACACACAGCAATTGTTTAATGTTGTGCTCCAGTGATACACTAAGTGCCATATTATTCATCCTAGATGACTCTCTTGAAAATTGCTTCTAAAAGTTTGTGCCAAAAATGCTCATGAGGTGAGCAATTTACTATCCTTTAGCTATTAAGATACTTACAAGTGTCACTTCAGGAAATTGGACACCGTACCCTGTAAAGCATGTTGTTCTAAAGCTTGGCTTCAAACATTACTACCTATCATCCATTAACTTGTGACTGTTATGTTTAGTTAGTTGTTAAATCTAATACTATAATAACATTCAGGTATCAGGAAAAAAGACATACTGAAATCTCATACAGTTTTTTGTATCTGAACAAACTGAAGGTATTCATATCTGTGCTATTTGCCTTATATATTGTATTTATTTTATTTAGCTATTGAGTGAGTCAAGTTATTTCAGGGCACCTGCAGGTTTGCTCTATATTTTTAATCATGATTACTTTGACTGGTATTAGTAGGCCCTATATTGGCATCACATAGAGATAATATCAAGTATTGAGAACTAAGAATTTATTTCATACTTTCCCAGCAATATCAACTGTTGTTTATTGAATTTTATGACATAAACTCTTTTAATCTAAGGTGAGCCAAATGTTTATTTTTTTACCAATTTAAATGGAAAACATATGCTTATAACAAAGTATAAATAGCAGTAGCAACAATTAAAAGGTTGGATAACAACTCAAATGCATACTCAATTTCAAAGCTCAAGTTAATGTCCCTTTCCAGCATGAAGCTATTCCAGACTTTTAATTGTTGCTAGTGGTATGTATACTTGTTTTTCATCCTACAGTGACTCCTTCCAGTTTCAAAATCACAATACTTACCCCCTTATCTGACAGGTAATCAAGTGCAGCCACTTTACATCTTTTGAAGTATGATATTACCTTTTAACATATATTGATATTTCATATTTTAAATCCCACAGTAATGAGCACAACAAATTTGTAGTTTAAAATACTGAATGAGTAACTTAGTCTCTCTCACTGAAGATTTGTCCTCTTTTTAAAGTAAGCTATAATTTACCTTTAATAAAATGCATGAATATTGTGTCCAGTTCAATACTTTTGGAAATTTTATACACTTCTGAAATCATCACTCAAACTTTTCCATCACCCATGGCTGCTTCCTCATTCCTCTTTCCTGCCAATTCCTACCAGCATCTCCCTATCTGGGCCAACCGTTCTATGATTTCTATTATGATAGATTTATTTTGCTTGACTTTGACTTCACATAATTGGATTCACTTAGAGTGAAAATTTATGCTTGTCTTCTTTGGTTTAACGTAATATCCTTAAGATTCATCCATGTTGCTGTATGTGTCTCTAATTCATTTGTTGCTCCACTGTTATAAATAAAACACTTTTTTTTTTCATTTCCTGTTTGTTGACATTTGGATTGTTTTAAAATGTTGGCCATTATGAATCTATGTTTTAACTTGTCTTGAGCAAAGTTAGTATATGCAAGAGGTCTTGAGTAAATCTTCTATGTTCGTATTTAGAAGTACAGAAAAGATTGTATATTGTCTTTGTAACCTTACTAAATAAGCTTATTATGGTAGATTTCTTGGTAGATTCCTTAGACTTTTCTAAGTAGACAATCATTCCATCTGTGAATAGATTTTTAATTTTTTCTTACAAATATTTATGTAATTTATTTTAGTTCTTTCATTACTGCATTGGTTAGTACTTTTAGTGGCATTTTTATTGAATTAGTGAGAGAAAACATCATTAAATTATTATAATATTGCACTATTAAGCATGATATTAGCTGTGGTAGAATGTGCTTTTTGTAATAATTTTTGATTAAGGAAGTTTTCTTTCTAGTTTGTTTAGTTTTTATCATGGAAAGGTAATAAAGCTCACTTTATTTTAATTCATTGTTTCTCTTTCACTCCCTTTCCTCAATTGCACATTTCTCTGTCTTCATTCTGTACTATCAAGGTTAGGCAGGATTTCAGAACATCCTTCTATAGTTTCTGAAACTATTACATTTTATAACTTGATGAATGCAGATAAAGGGGTGGCTAGATGGAGTTTATAATATTTAAAGCTTATCCTACCCAATTATTTTTAGGTAGGATAAGCTTTATCCTATGTTCAGGCATTTTATTTAGAAGTTAGATATCTAACTTCAAAAGATATATGAGCTCACTTTGTAAAAAATTAGAGTCAATTACATTTATTTTATTTATTATTTACTCATACATTTATCTATCAAGTTGAGTCTTTATAATATGATAGTTGAGGCAGAGATATACACTGAGTGCCCAGATTATTAGGACAAACTGATGTTTGTATTCAAATTAGCTATAATTTCTCACTGAAGTTGCTAGAGGGCCAGACCATTATAAATAGGGAAGCAGGTTGTTTACCATGACAGTAGAAGTGACTTTTTCCTGAACATATGGGTAAACAATGTGATTTAACAGCCTTTGAATGTGGGATATATATTGAGTGGCTAGATTATTATGATCACCCCATCAGTACTTCATTGGGCCACCTTTTGCCTTCAATACTGTGGCAATTCTTCTTGGCATTGACTCAACGAGATGCTGAAAGGTGATGCGAGGAACCTGACACCATGCCTGATGAATAGCACTGTCCAGTTCCGTGAGATTTGATGGCTGCGGAATCAGCTGCCTGATGGCTCTTTTAACTTCGTCCCACAAATGCTCAATTGGATTGAGATCTGGTGATTATGGGGGCCACCTAAGCCAGGTAAAGTCTCCTTCACGTTCTTGAAACCACTCCTGCACAATATGAGCACCATGGCATGGCACACTGTCTTGTTAGAAGAAGCCATCTCCATTGGGATATGCCATCAACATGGTAGGATGAATCTAATCAGCAATGATACTTAGGTATGTTGTGCTATTCAGACGTTGTTCCGCACAAATTAAAGGGCCCAAATAATGCCAGGAAAACATGCCCCAAACCATAACACTGCCCCCACCAGCTTGAAGGGTTGTACTCATGCTTGTGGGGTGCATGCTTTCATGCTGTTTCCACCAAATTCTCACTCTGCCATCTGCATGATGCAACTGGAAATGTGATTCATAGGACCACATGACTTTTGTCCAATGCTCGACTGTCCAATCCTTGTGTTCCTGTGCAAATTGGAGCTATTTTATCTTGGTAACTGCAGACAGCAAATGTGTTCAAACAGGCCTTTGGCTTCCATATCCCATATGATGCAGTGTATGGCCAATTTGCCTACAAACATCAGGTGGTCATAATAATCTGGCCATTCAGTGTATATATTCTATAGAACCTGTTTTTTAGATACTTTTATCTGATTAAACAGGAAATAGAATATATATTGTGCACTCGGGAGGGAGGGGGTCCCTCAGCCCGGCCTGTGCCCTCTCACAGTCTGGGACCACTCGGGAGATAACGACCTGCTGGCTTAGGCCTGCTCCCAGGTGGCAGAGGGCAGGCCTAATCCCTAGGTGCAGCCCCTGGTCGGGCTCAAAACAGGGCTGATTGGGGAGTTGGGGCGCCGCCCCCTGTCTTCCACAGAGCAGGGCGGATCGGGAGGTTGCGATGCCACCCTCAGTCACGCTCAGGGTAGGGCCAACTGGGGGGTTGGGGCACCGCCTCCTGTCACACTCAAGGCAGGGTCTATGGGGAGGTGGCAGCGGCACCCCCTGTCACGAACAGAGAAGGGCCAATCAGGAGGTTGAGGAGCTCCCCCCTGTCACTCACAGAGTAGGGCTGATAGGGGAGTTGGGGCACCACCCCTTGTCAAACACAGAGCAGGGCGGATCAGGGGGTTGGGGCGTCTCACCCTATCACACTCAGGGCAGGGCCGATGGGGAGGTTATGGCTCTACCCATCACACACAGAGCAGGGCCCGTGTGGGGGGGTGGGGCGCCGCCCTCTACCGGCCTCTATCACCCACAGAGCAGGGCCGATCAGGGAGTTGGGGCACCACCACTGTCACACTCAGGGCAGGGCCGATGGGGAGGTTATGGCTCTACCCCGTCAGACACAGAGCAGGGCTCATTGGGAGGGGGGCGGGTTGGGGCACCGCACCATGTCACACACAGAGCAGGGCTGATCAGGGGGTTGGGGCGCCTTCCCCTGTCATGAACAGAGCAGGGCCAAGAGGGAGGTTGTGGCCCCGCCCCCTGTCACACACAGAGCCGCAGGGCGATCAGGGGGTTTGGGCGCTGCCCCCTGTCATGCTGATCCCGGTGCTGGGAGGCCTCGCGGCTCTGCTGATCCCGGTGCTGGGAGGCATATTACCCTTTTACTATGTAGGATAGAGGCTTGGTGCACAGGTGGGGGCCGGCTGGTTTGCCCTGAAGGGTGTCCTGGATCAGGGTTGGGGTCCCCGCTGGGGTGCCTGGCCAGCCTGGATGAGGGGATGATGGCTGTTTGCAGCTGGTCACACACCCTTCAGGGTGGGGTCCCCACTGGGGTGCCTGGCCAGTCTGGGTGAGGGGCTGAGGGCTGTTTTCAGGCTGGTGGGTGACTGAAGCTCCCAACTGCTCCTTTTTTTCTTTTTCTTTTTTTATTCTGGGCCAGCTTTAGCTCTGAGGCTTGGCTCCAGCTCTTAGGCCTCTGCTGCTAAAAGCAGGTATCTGGTTTGTTTGGGTTCTATAATCGAAACACTGTTTCAACTCCAGCTCTGAGATCCCGGCTGGCTGAAAACAGGTTTCTGGAGTTTGTTTAGCTTCTATATTTGTAACAATGTTTCAAACTGCAAGCTCAGAGGCCGGCAGCGGCAGGCGGGGAACGTTAGCTTCCTCCGTCACTGAAGCAAGCAAGCCTCATGTTCGCTTCAAGCTGCTTGGCTGCCGGCCGCCATCTTGGCTGGCAGTTAATTTGCATATCGCCCTGATTAGCCAATGGGATGGGTAGTGGATGTACGGCTAATTACCATGTTTCTCTTTTATTAGATAGGACTAGAGCAGCCGTGGGCACACTACAGCCCACGGGCCAGATCCGGCCCGTTCTGCTGTTCTATCCGGCCCGCAGAGCTGAAAGAGTGGAGGGTTCTCTTGCTCTCCCCTCCGCTCCTTCACCAGCAGCAGTGTTAACATGGCAACGTCAGGAAACACGGCCACAGATCCTTCTTCTGAGTCCAGTTTAAGAAGCCATTGTGGCCCTCGAGTCAAAAAGTTTGCCCACCCCTGGACTAGAGGCTTGATGCAAGAAATTTGTGCACTCGGGGACGTCCCTCAGCCCGGCCTGCACCATCTTGCAGTTCAGGAACCCTCGGGGGATGTCTGACTGACGGCTTAGGCCCACTCCCCAAATGGGCCTAAGCCGATAGTCAGACATCCTTAGCGCTGACATGGAGGTAGGAGAGGCTTCTGCCACAGCCACTGTGCTCACCAGCCATGAGCCTGGATTCTGCTGAATGGTGCTTCCCCTGTGGGAGTGCACTGACCACCAGGGGGCAGCTCCTGAATTGAGTGTCTGTCCCCTTGTGGTCAGTGCGTGTCATAGCGACCAGTTGTTCCACTGTTTGGTCAATTTTCATAGTAGCCTTTTATTATATCGGATACATTATATTATAATTATATGTTATAATTATGTATATTACATATTATGTTATATATTATAATATGTGACTATCTGAACAATATGTAATATATAACAATAATGCAAGGAAGAAATGATACATGTAGAAAACATTATTTAAGGTCAAAGCAGAGATTATTTGATCCATTTGGAAGAATTTACCAGAATAACCTTCCAAAATAATAGAAAATTTAAGTGTGTTTACTGAAATATAATATTTTATTTGGCATGTGTAAAACATTTACAAAATACAACATTATTTGTTATTACTTAAGGTTGTGAAAAAAGGGAACTTTTGTAGGGTAACATTAAATAGAAATATACTCATAAGCATTGAATCTGGACAGAATGATATCAATTATAGAATCCAAAGTGCTTCTGCCTTCAAGAAGGAGAAGGGCTAGTTAGAAGTATTAAAAGACTATGGCAAGAAACATCCACATAAAGACAATTTCCATCGGTATCTCAGACTGCTGCATGTCTTGCTAGCAGGGTCTTGATGGCCTTTCTTCTGGCCTATTTTTTCAAGGATATCTGTAATGCCTACATTTGGAGCAAACACTAATATGTTTATTGTCCAGTGCAATAAAGATATCTTTCTCTAGGAGATAGGCCAGGCAGGCTTACAGTGCATTATAAAAGATTTGTGTTTCTTAAGCTTGAGGTTATTCAGCAGTGATTTAAACCTACTGTGTGTATAACATTCACTTGGCTCCCTCCACAGTGGGCCCCAAGACTTGGGGTTGAAGGGAATAAACACAGCATGAAGCTTTTTGTGTCATGGGTAATAAGGTCCTTTGTCTCCGATCCAGGAGTTTGGCATCTTCTTCAGCATTCACAAATTGTAGCACATTACTTGTAAGCTGGGAGGTAGAGTAACATCTCAGACACTTTACAAGACAAGAATTAGAAAAGAGATTGCATAAGTTGAAGGATGGCAAGAATATTGAATTGACTTAAGTAGGAGAGGCTTTACTTGCATTGAATTAGTGGGGCTACGTAGGCTGTCTAAGGTCCAAGATGCTGAGGAGTGGAAAACTGGTAGAATTGAGTTTAAGCACTACCTCCAATTCCTTATCATGTGAGAGTTCTAAATGGATTTAATACAAGGTTATGTAAAGGACTCTGCACATCCTTCAAAACCTGGTGTTGATGCTTGGTGGAGAACTTAGAAGCTTTCCTGTACCATTTCCTTACCTTCTACTAAGAATGGGTATATTTCAGTGTTAGTTTAAGGAGGAAAGTGGGCATTCTGATCTGGTCATATTAAACTACCAATCATACTGACTGTGCCTAAAATGAATGGGGCAATGGAACTAAGTCAAAGTTCCTCTACCATGGAATATAAATTGTCTAACATTTAGAAATAATGGATTTTAACCAAAATTATATTTCATTATGACACAAGTTCTACAGATGACTTACCACTGAAAATATTCTGATAAGTAGGCTGATGGGTTTGATAGGTAGTTAAATAGCTGTAGAAATTGAAGGCAGGCAACTGAGCAAAAGAGGGAAGCTAATAAGATGGCCTAAGCAGTCTTAAATCTGACAGCAACCTCTTCACCCAAATTTCAAGTAATATGACAATTGATACAATCTTTTCTGGATAGTGGTAACTAGTATAATTGTGGAGAGTAAATACCAGTGCCGAGAAGATGGATTGGAAATTTTATTAAGCAAAGTCAAATGTAACAAGAAAGGAATGTTTTGGACACTGAGAAACACAAGGGTGATCTAAAATTTGAATGAACTTGACTTTGAAGTGGTAATGGGTTGGAATTCAAGACTTCATTAGCCCTTGTGTCAGACTGACTTATAATTTATTAGTTCTATTGATATAAGTAAGTTTATTAAAAAAGTAAGCTAAATCTACCTAAACATCAAAAGATGTAGAAAAAAACTAGGACAGGAAACCAACTAGAACCCTTTTAAGATAGAAGAAATAGCCTTAGAAAGCAGATCAGTCTGAAAAAGCCAGTAAGGATTTGAAATTTAAAGCTTTATCATAGGGGTACATAGGGAAATTTTTATATCATTGGGGAAATTTTTCTCTAAGTATTGGAAAAGAATAAAAGTCTATGTATGAGAGTATAAGGAATAGAAAATTGTATTTTCTGCCCTCCCCCCCATCCCTGGTGAATATTGAGACCACACACAACTGCTCTTATTCAGTGATTTTATAGAAAACATTTTTTGATTCAGATAACCTAAGTGGTGTTACACTTATACTTGTACTAGAGGCTTGGTGTATGAAAATTCGTGCACTGAGGGGGTGTCCCTCAGCCCGGCCTGCATCCTCTCACAATCTGGGAGCCCTCAGGGGATATCCTGCTGACGGTTTAGGCCCGCTCCCCATAGGAGCAGGCCTAAGCTGCAGTCTGGCCTCCCTCTGAGGGAGGCAACTGATCAGAGGACTGCGCCAACTGGTGAAGCCCCGCCCCGCCATTGCCCCTCCACCACTGCTGGTTGCTGCTGCCTCCCCACCCCCCACCACTATCCCCTCTCTCTGCCCGCTGGCATGTGCCTTGGCTGGCCTGGTGCTGCCTGCTTGCCAGCCTTGCCCTCTGCCGACTGGTCGTTCCACAGTTTTGTCGATTTGCATATTATGCTTATACTAGAAGACCCATGCACAAAAATTTGTGCACTGGCAGGGAACAACCTGTGCCCTCTCATGGATCATGCTGCCGCCTGCCCCGGCCACCCCGCCCACCCCACCCAAGACACCGCAGGCCCAGATTCCATGCTGGGGTGGACAGCAGCTCTGATCACGCTGCTGCTCACCCCACCCAAGACATGGCAGGCCCGGATCTCGCCTTGGGCGGTTCAGTGGGATCTGCCTGCAGTATGCAAATTAGCCGCCATTTTTGTTGGCTGTTAATTTGCATATCTTGCTGATTATCCAATGGGAGGCATAGCGGAGGTATGGCTAATTTCAATCTTTGTCTATTATTAGATAGGATTATATAGGATACTTATGATGACCCTGAAATATACAGTGAAGTTTATGATGTAGTCAGAAATAATAGTTACATATGTTATACTTATACTTGTGTACTTATGGTGACCCTGTGGTCAGCCTCAGAGAAACAACTGGAACTATTTTCAGTTTTGATTTTGCTTCTTCACCTATTGCCTGGGGAGTATTGTTTAACCCTGCTTCTCTTTTATGTGTTTTTGTATGAAATAGAAGCTGGGAAGACAAGAGAGGTAGATTTGGTTTGTTGCAGCTGACATGTATCTGAGTTTAGACAGCATTCATTTCATTGATTCCTAGCAATCAGGTTGAGGAAGGAAGAAAAAGCAAAAGGAAGCTCCTGGGTGGGAGTAACTGCCCCAACTCCTCCAATTGGAGGGGCTTTAGTGTGTGTTAGAGCAAGTAGTACACTATCGAGCTAAAGACAAGGTCGAAGATACTCATTGGTATTACCACCAGGAATGTGGCACAATAACAACAAAGACTAGAATTCCCAGGTACAGTGTTATGAACAGCAGGTAGAGATAAATCTTCCTTCTGATTTTGAGAATCCCAGGAAGGCATGCACTAAATACTCATTAAAATGCTAAACAATTTGTTAAGTGTAGTCAGAGAACATTTTGTGGAGTAATAAATGTGGCACATTGCAGCTGTCTTCTACCAAGAGTAGATGCCTAACAGCATCAGAATGTCTATTCACTATATATTTTATATGATTTGAACTGAAATTCAAATGATAGTATGTTTCAATTTTTCCTGAAGTATTTATTGTCAACAAGAAAGGTACCATATCCTAAAGAGTTTTGGAAATTTGTAGGGACTATTTTTTGTTGTTGCTTGTTACAATGACTGAAGGGAGAAGTGCCAGGTACTAAAGGCTTTCAATGGCCAAGTCCAAGTGTGTTGTACATTCTGAAATTTAATTCTTACTTGATACAGCACATGCTTTATAGTTAAAGTATATTTTTCAGAGTTTTAAATATGCAATATAATTTTTAGTGTGGGATACTATGATATAAGTTTAAAAATTATATATTTTGCTTTTTATTTTTTAGTACTACTAAGAATTAGTGTTCATTTAAAGAAATTGTAACTTTGATGTCAACAATAATCATGGTACTGGAGTACACAATACAACATTCCTGTGCCTATGCATTTGTAACAGGCTGGGTTCATGATGACTGTGAATGTCTATGTGTGAGTGTGTGTGTGTGCATGTGTGTAGACATCATTCATTAGATCTTCTAGTATAGTCACACTTAAGCATTTATAATTAAAACTATTTTGTTATAAATTACATTATTTTATTTTTTCTCCTTTACATTAAAGTTGTTATATTTTAAAATATGTGTGCAATTAAGTGAAGTGTTACAATATATTTGTTATTAAAAAGAGGGCTTTTGTTCTGAGATGCTTGAGAACTATTTACCTAGACTGTGCATGTGTCTGGCAGAGCAATGTGATCAACTTTGCTACCATCCTTAATGCTCTCCCCTGTCATTGTGCCACTCACAAAACAAAGCATGTTGCTAAGTACCAGGCTTGCACTTTTAAGCCCCCTCTAGAAGCTGTGTCAAGGACACTGACTTAGTAGGATGCTATGTTAACTCAGGCCATGCTGATGATGAGCAAGATGTGGCTGTTTTTCTGAAGCATGAATATTTTCCCTTTCCTCAATGATTTTCTATATTCTTTTCTTTGAATTTTTCAATTATGTTTCTAGGTATTTTTATGAATATTGATAAC
The DNA here is from genome assembly GCF_963259705.1 of Myotis daubentonii. Taxonomy (NCBI): domain Eukaryota; kingdom Metazoa; phylum Chordata; class Mammalia; order Chiroptera; family Vespertilionidae; genus Myotis; species Myotis daubentonii. The sequence goes on along the minus strand of NC_081842.1, from coordinate 97,257,358 downwards.
CAACTAAATGTGTTTGTCTTTCGTTGACAATTCACAATTAATTAGAAATTGATAAAATTGGTATAAAGGTTCACATAAGTTAGAAATTAAATGATGCAGGCTCTAGAAGGAATACAGTAATTTCTGATCATCATGTTTATTATTACATGAATTCCTTCAGTGTTTCTGTAGGAAGTTGTTTTTATTCCTGACTGATTCAGTAATATATTATGCCATGCAATAGGTTCTGTAGGACCATAATTATGTTGGTCACTTTTTATCATTTTTAATAGAGGGCCGTATAAAAAGGTGTTTAGATACATACTCTAAAGATAGGCTAGATCCGATAGCTTCCTTTTCATCTTGCTCTTTTTCTTTACTTCTCTTGGTCTCTTCATTTTTGGTAATTGGAAAGTCAGCTCCTTTAAAGCAATTGTGTTAATGCAACAGTGGTTTTGAAACACTGTATTAAGAGACTATTTTAAAGGAGCCACTCAAGAAATCATTAGCAGCTTATGTAAAAGGAAAATAGCACATAAGGAACAGTTTTATGGCTGAGATCTGACATTCACAACTGAGAAAAAAGCGGGGAGAAGTCTTTCTTCATTAGCAGCATGACCAAACCACTTAGGGATTTCACTCCCTCACATCCATTATTCCATCTATTGTCCTAATTTAATTTTCCATGATTTTCCTGACAGTGCGGGTTGGCAACTCTTAAGTACAGTACAAAAGGTTTGCAGCACTCAGGTTAATAATTACACAAGCTGTTGAAGCTTTCTGCTGAAAGGCTATTGTCAAAAATATCAAATTTAGACAAAAGCAGAAGCTACAGATGCAAGTGGAACTGGAATCCCTGAGAGCTTTTGTTTTAAATCCACAGAAAGAAGCCACCTTGTGAGGCCTAAATGTTAATAATGCATTCTTACCATTTGGAACCTTCTGAGAGCTCTAAACAGGAACAAGATTTTTGGAGAACTGCCATCAAATTGTTGCTACTATTGTTTCTGCTGTCACTTACCAGGGCCACTTTGACAATATAAAACTATGATTTCTACATTCTTTCTTACCCAAATAAATTAGTTTTCTAAAGTATATATTGGCCAGGTTTAGAACTCCCAATTCAAAAGTATAGTTTCCAAATAGTGGGGAGAAAGTAAATTTTAGTCCATTATCTTTCTACCTTTTCTTCAAGGATGCAATTATTTGCCCTCATTTCATCCTTTGTTTCTTACAGGAGGCCAAATTCCCCACAGTGTGAAATTGCTTCGCACCACCCAGGCCCACATATTACCAGTGTCCCATACCTGTAAGCTAGATGCTCCAAACAAAGGAGGCGGCCAAGGATAATTATAAGGAGTCTTCCAATATCGGTGTCCTTCAAATATGAATCATAGACTAAAAGAATTAGTAAGCTTCATTAAGTATCATACACTGTCAACAATGAGAAGATGCTTTTGTAAAATATAATCTAGAAGTACATTTAAAAGAGATGCTTCATATACAGTGAAGTTATAGAGATATTTGAGATATATAGCTAACACATTTTTACTCTCTTAATCCTATCTTTCCCCAACTGAATGAGGAGAATGTTATTGTCAAGAATTGCCTAGCACTATAAACAGAGAATTGCTCAACTTTGAATTTTAATTCATTTTTTGAGTCTATTGAAAAATAATCAGTCCCCAAAATAGGCTATTTGTAGAGATATAAAATCTCCAAGGAAAAAAAGCCAGTGCACAGAGTTTCCACTCTGTATTTGCACAGCCCAGTCCCACATCTGGCTAGGTTAGCTTGTGTTTCCCATTGTACTTCATTGTGTATGGGGTCTGCATGGCTGTGGGATCTGCATGGCCATGGGCCATGTGACTTTTAGGGCCACATGGTAGGCTAGCACATGGTCAAGTGCAAGGAAGTAGGACCAAACAAGAGGAAAAAAAGAGAGATTCCTTTGTCTGGGGATTATGTATTCCTAAATTTTCATGGGCTTGCATTGGGTCCAACTTCCTATCTAACTAATTTTGTTCCCCAGACAGGCAAGCATCTTCCCTAAGTCACCCCAGCTTCATTGCATATGAGCCTATCTTCCCTTTTTTGGGCCCCTTCCCCTAATGGTTTGCAAGGAAAGGACTGGTGATTCCCTGGGGAGTATAAAGTTGCAGTTTCCTGGTTAAGCTGCCCAGATGACCATGCTTACAATTTCTGGCCTCCCCTTTGCTCCTTTCCTGTTATTAATATTAGCTAGCTAATTAATAAAGTAACAGCACCAGCCAACTACCCCCTTTCCCACCAGTGCCCTTCCGCATAAATTGAACAGGAAACCTAAAGTAGATAGAGATCTTGTCCTAATTGCTCTTTGGTGCTCATAAATTAGCTGTATTAAAACAGACATAATAAGACAAGTTTGAGACAAGGTTCCTATTTACAAGTAGACTGAACATGGCATTGAATAAGCAGTCAGATTCCTATGTCACCTCTAAGTAGTGAGGGATGAGTGGGTGGGTCTGCCTACAGTTCAGGCTGAAGAGAAGTGTCCCTGTCACAGAGGCACCTATCTGGGCAGATCTAGGCCACCGAGGAGGAAGCAGCGGAGTCTCTGGTTTTAGCAGAACTAGAGGGTTGTGAAAGGAGCCCAGAGGAATCATAGCAAAGTGTTAACTGCAGGGACTCAAGAGTGATTGCTTGATTAAAACCCAGCCGCGCCTCTTAATGGATCTGTGATTTGGTGCAAGTTATTTAATCTCACTGGACCTCCATTCCATCATCTATATAAGATTATTCATAGTGCCTTTTTTAGGGCTGTTATTAAACTAAATCAACTATAATTATAACATATTTAGAATAGCATCTGGTCCACAGTTAGCACTATACGTGTGCTCGTTAAATAAGCAAAGTCAGCAGTGGGTAATGGCCAACTCCTGTGAATAATTATGATGTGTTTCTCCTTCCAGGAGAACAATCAACTACACTAGTCATAGGCACTTCCTAGTGGATGCTTTTAGGACTGAGACCAATGCCTGAAGTAAGATGAGATGTGGTTTCATCACCACTGACTATCCAGAGAGATATCAGGTGACAACATGTAACTAGATACCCTTCTATTATCACTATGATTTTGCATAACCCTCTCACTGTACCAAGATGCCACACAGGAAAAATTAAAAAGGAGCCTATTTGAAAGAAATCATGAAAACCTGAACATTTACCTAAAGAAAAATAGTAAGAACAAGTTTTTCCATATTTTTTTACCCAGCAGAGGCATTGTAGATAAAATGAAAGATGAGGTTAGTTATAGGTGACAAATATAAAGTTTCTGTAGTTATTTTATTCTTTCATCCCATTATATGTTATATCTGAGTCATTATGTTAAAGTCAAACCCTATAAACATATATGTGGGAACCACACCAGAGAAGCCTGGATGCCTGATAGTCAAGTCCAATGAACCACAAAAGCCTTATTGTGAATACACCGGACGTCCAAGGCCACCCTGAACATGGCAATCTTAATCAGGCTGAGATACCATAAACAGCAGCAAGGCCACAGCGATCTCACTGTACGCTGTGCCTTGCTGTAGGCAATATTATTGATGTCACTGTTGACAACTAGCCTTCTTTGTCTCTGGAGTAATATACAGGTTACTGATCAGCTAGTTGAGAAGCAGGGGCAGTAGGCACAGGGAATGTAGCTCTTATGTGTGCAGGAGAGGCTAGAGACTCGGACAGAGCTGAGAGCTGGTATTGCCATGATGTAAGGCTGAGAGCTCATGTAGAGCTCAGATATAGCTACCACGTTAACCAGCCAGTTTGCTGACCAGGGGAGACAGGAGAAGCTACTGAGCCAGAGAGTTCAAGTACTGCTACGATGTAAGATGGTGAGTTTAGAGGCAGCATGTGGCTGCTCATATAATAACTGTGAGTACAAAGATTGCTGCTACTGTGTGGGAAAGATATGTATTTATCAGCCAGTATCTGGCTGCCTACCTGTATGGACTTTGCTGTGAAGGACTGTTTTGCCTGTATAGGACTGTTGTGCCACTGGCTTCTGCAATAACAATTCATTCTTATATACCCACAACCTCTCGTGACTTCTCCATATAAGACCCAGCATCCTAAGAGGTCCAGCCCCAGGCAGAGGGGCTCAGACCCAACTCCTGTTACTAGTGAGCAGAGGATAAAGGAGGAACTTGGACTAACTTCCTAACAGTTAGTACAGTGGGCAGGGTTTGAGAAAGAACCTGCTCTGGCGTAGTCAGGAAGAATTTAGAAACATATATGGACTCAGAGCAAGTCAGAGCAGCAGCGCTGAGCAATGCTCTTGCTGGCTCTGACAGTGTATTTTTGCTTCAGTTTTTTTGTTTGTTTGTTTAGCTCTGTGCTTAGTCAATAGATAGTAAAAGTACAAGTACTATCTCTATCTTGAATCTGAGCAGTGCAAGTTTTATTTTCTTGAAAAAGTATGCTCTTGATTCTGGAACTTTTTTAGAATTACATTAGACAACCCTTATATCAAACTAAGTGACCTAAATCTATTACATGACTCTTCTCTTTAATTTCAAACTAAATATGGAATCTCCAATAGCATGAATTTCAGAAACTTTCTGCAAAGAAAATATTTTAGAAAAGAGGGGAGAGACTGAATAAATTAAATTTAAATGACATCACAAATTTTATGTACCTAGAGTATTTTATATTTTTAGAAAATTCGGGACACCTATAATTGTCCATACTTAGCTCTTTGATAATTTAAATCAATATTGATGAAATAGTTGCTATGATCTGTATAAAATTAGCTATAATATTATATTAAAACTAATATAAAGTACTAAACACCAATTTTGGTTATATAATCTCTGAAAGTTTTAAAATACTTTTATTTTAGAATTTTTAATTAATTGAACATAATTTTGAATCATTTAAAATTATTTCAGTAAAATGTAGTCTTTTTATCTGCTTAAATAAGAGAGAAATTAATGTGAAACCTAAGTACTTTTAGATTATTTTAATTTTAGTAAATTAAGTCATGTTTTATTATTAGTAATGATAATCATTATTTGGTTTGGAGTCATCTACTAATTCATTCCAGGTACACAGGTTTTAATTTTATAGTGTGAATGAATCTCCACCCATTTCAATAAGTAAGGCAAAAGGACTTCCTAAAGACTAGCAAATAAACATTCTTCACAATAGAGAGAAATAACTTTCCTTTAAAAATTTTGTTTTTGCATTATGTCTTATAATTACCACAGCATTTGTACACCCCTCATAAGACTTCTAAAATTAAGGTTTTATACCTAACTTTTTCCTAATATAGTACCTCTTTAAAATAGCTAAAGCAAATAAAAAGAGAACAAGGTAGAAACAGAGTAATTAAGTAAATTATCCAAAATTATCCAGATAATTAATGATAGAGAACTGAATGGAAACAATATTTTTGGAATAATGTAACATACTTGTAATTGGCTAGAAGGTAGTTAAACAGGAAAAACACAATGAGAAAGCACAAGGCTTTTAACTTCAGTTTATGCAGCTGAGGCATTTAATAGTGAATCTCAGGAATGAGTTAAAAGGACAAAAGCAGACTGCAAGATCAAATTTACTTGCTTAAAACAGTTGAGTTTTTCACCTTTTTTATTGCAGCAGTGTCAGGGATTCTCAGGAGATGCAATCTTTTTTTAAGGAATTTTGTAGAAAGCATTAGCAGAGAACACATTCAAAGAGAACAATTCACCTCAACTCCAGCATGTAATAGGACAGAAAATAGGACACAGAACAGAAAGAAAGAGCAATGTGCTCTCTGAAATCTGTACAATACTATTAAAAACCTCTCTACATGCGTACCAGTTCTAAGACCACTCCATAGTACCAATGGTGTGCAGGGTTAGGACAACAGCTCTGTGGAATAAAGGGGTATGACCCCAAGGAGACTACAGCCCTCTTTTATTTTTATTTTTTTATTTTTTTTAAATATTTTTTTTTTTATTGATTTCAGAGAGGAAAGGAGAGGGAGAGATAGAAACACCCATGATAAGAGAGAACCATGGATCGGTTGCCTCCTGCATGCCCCCTTACTGGGGATTGAGCCCGCAAACTGGGCATGTGCCCTGACCAGGAATCGAACCTGTGACCCCCTGGTTCATAGGTCGATGTTCAACCACTGAGCCACACCGGCCGGGCTACAGCCCTCTTTTAGATCCTGTGTTTAGTACCTGAAATCCTCAAACCCCAACCCATTTGGCCTTTGTTCTGTTTTCAGGGTTTGTGCCACCCACTTTTTCAGAGAGCAGACTTTTGAGGTCAAAGGAATGACCCCAAAGGGAATTGGATAGAGCTTGTATGTCCATATGTGAATGACAGACTTTTAACCATGTGGGATGAAGTTCAATCTTTTACCTAGCCTTCCAGGTCACTGTTAAGGTATATTTTCAAGGTAGAATACTTGATAAATTGTATTTACTAGTTTTGTACCTTGATTTGAAACTTTTAAATATTTGGACATGGGACATCCAGCCTTCTGTTTGCATTCTTGACCCAGACTCCATGAATATCAGGGGTGAGTAAGTCTTCAGATTTATAGTTATTACACATCTAATTAAATATTAATATAAATCATTCCATTTTAATATCTTGAAATTCAATGCCACCATTTGATTCTATTTCAATAGCACTAATTTCCGATGCCACCATTTCCTACAAGACACTGATTATTTCTTACTTTGCCTAAGACACCTGTGATTTCCCCCTCTTGATCTCATCTTTCTTTCAACCTAGGCTTCTGCCTTGCTGACTGAATACATTTAATTAAAATTCATTAACATAACATCTGGTAACAGCATTCCGTAATTAAAATTAACATGAACTCTCTCCCTCAATAAAGGGCTACATTCAAACTCTGAAATGTGGGACGAAAAGTCATACTTGAATATTTCATATTCACCTACTCTCTATGGTCTCTCAGCTTCTATGATTTTGCAGGTATTACTTGTTCTACCTGGAAACTATTTTCTATTTTCTCAGATTGAATGCCTTTTATTCATTTCTTAAGATTCAGTTCATGTTTTCTCTCCTCTGGGAAGCTTCCCCTATGCCCCTCAGACTGTTAGGTGCCTGATCTTCATGCTCCCACCTGTTCATAGTTCCATTAGCACTCATCGCTGTTATTGGTTTTCTTGTCTGTCAACTCTAGATACTAAGCAATTTGAGATTAGTGGTTGTGTTATTTTACTTTATTTGTGAATTCACCAACAAGCATTTGTTTGATCAGCTTCAATCCATACACTTGTGAATCACTAGCCAAGTAATGATAAAATACACAGGCCCTGACACTGAGGATGTAACAAGAAAGCATGGTTATGATATCATCATAATAACCTGGTTATTAGTTAATAGGAAAGAAAAAGGGGAGACTAGATAATGTAGGCATGACATTTATACAGCTTTGCCAGGAAGCTGCAGTTAACATTCTCCAAGTCTATTTCCCACAAATCACTGGGAGAAGGGACAGGACAATAGACACATGTCCAGTAAGGTCTGGGTGAAAAGGGAAGGTGATTTACCTGTCAGTCACACCTGGGAACAAGTCAGTGGCCAGAATAGGCACGGCCACTGCAAACATGGGAAGATTTCATATGTAAACTCCTGAACAAAGGGAGTTCTCTCTCTCTTGCTCTCTTGCACCCCAGGCTCCTGGCTCTCCCATTGCAGGGGGCGCACTCCCCTGCATTCACACATGTGGCTCACGGCCATGTGGGACCCACACAATGGACTAATGGACAAAATCTAGCCTGATGCTATATTGGACTCAGCTCCACTATGGAACAGAAACTCTGGACACTGACCTTGCTTTTGGCCCTGCTTATTTTTTTTTTTTTTTTTTTTAGTAAATCTTTATTGTTCAGATTATTACATTTGTTCCTCTTTTTTTCCCCTCATAGCTCCCCTCCACCCAGTTCCCACCCCACCCTCTGCCCTTACCCCCCCACTATCCTCATCCCTAGGTGCACAATTTTTATCCAGTCTCTTCCCGCATCTCCCACACCCCTTTCCCCACCAAGAATAGTGAGTCCATTCCCTTTCTATGTCCCTGATTCTATTATAATCACCAGTTCATTCTGTTCATCGGATTATTTATTCACTTGATTCTTAGATTCACTTGATAGATGCATATTTGTTGTTCATAATTAGTATCTTTACCTTTTTCTTCCTCTTCCTCTTCTTAAAGGATACCTTTCAGCATTTCATATAATCCTGGTTTGGTGGTGATGAACTCCTTTAGCTTTTCCTTATCTGTGAAGCTCTTTATCTGACCTTCAATTCTGAATGATAGCTTTGCTGGATAAAGTAATCTTGGTTGTAGGTTCTTGGCATTCATCACTTTGAATATTTCTTGCCACTCCCTTCTGGCCTGCAAAGTTTCTGTTGAGAAATCAGCTGACAGTCGTATGGGTATTCCCTTGTAGGTAACTGAGTTTCTTTCTCTTGCTGCTTTTAAGATTCTCTCTTTATCTTTTGCTCTTGGCATTTTAATGATGATGTGTCTTGGTGTGGTCCTCTTTGGATTCCTTTTGTTTGGGGTTCTCTGCGCTTCCTGGACTTGTAAGTCTATTTCTTTCACCAGGTAGGGGAAGTTTTCTGTCATTATTTCTTCAAATAGGTTTTCAATATCTTGGTCTCTCTCATCTTCTGGCACCCCTATAATTCTGATGTTGGTACGCTTGAAGCTATCCCAGAGGCTCCTTACACTATCTTCGTATTTTCGGATTCTTTTTTCATTTTGCTTTTCTGGTTGGGTGTTTTTTGCTTCTTCGCATTTCAAATCTTTGACTTGATTCTTGCGCTCCTCTGGTCTGCTGTTGGGAGTCTGTATAATATTTGTTATTTCAGTCTGTGTATGCTTAATTTCTAGTTGGTTCTTTATCACAACATTGAGGGTCTCATTAGATTTCTTGAGGATCTCAATAACTTTATCAGCGGCTTCTAGACAGTTCTTGAGAGACCTTAAAAGTGTGGTTCTGAACTCCATATCCTCCATTGACAGTTTTGTCCTGTTTCTTTGTCTCCGCATTTCTTATGCTTTCTTGGTGCACCCCCTAGTGGTCTTTGTGCTCAGTCTTGTTGTAGTTAAGCCTTGATTGTTGTAGTCAATACTAGGGGGATTTGACCTCCAGACCAACTGGCTGTGAGAATCAGCTGTGTCTGCAGTGGGAAAACTTCTGTCCTCTAGGGAGGTGCTAATCTAGCCTTTGCCTGAGGCTATCTGGCAAATGGCCTTGCGCAGGGCTTGGGCGGGGCGGGTCACACGGGATCAACAGAGCAGGTGGAGGGAGCAGTTATGGCTGCTCTCAGTCCTGTCCCCAGAGGCTCTGCCTCTCAGAGTCCCAGCAACCGCTGCAAACCTCAGAGAGAAAACTGCCCTCGCATTCCAACCGATGCCAGACAGTCCCGCTTCTCCCGTTTGAGTCTGGGTCCCTAGAGACTTGCCCAGAACTGGAGCTCAGAATCTGAGACTCCCTCCAGATTGAAAACGACAACCGAGCCCTCAGCTACCAGCCCGCTCCGCGTCTACCTCCGCAGCTTTGTATTTTCCGCACTGCGCCTCCTCTGAGTCTCGTATGCTGTTCTCTTTCCTTCTAGTTGAAGAATTTCCCCTCAGCCAGTCTTCCTGTGGTTCTGGGCGATGTCTGTTCCGTCTTTTAGTTGTATTTGTGAAGTGGTTGTTCGAGGCAGCTAACTCCGGTGTTTACCTATGCCACCATCTTGGTTTTCTCCCTGGCCCTGCTTTTGACCCTATGGGAGCCCCAGCTACATCTTTTTTCAGGACTGGATTAAGGAACATGGGACTTTGGACCCAAGGAATATAACTCCAACAAAAATAAGGCCTTTTCCCATACCTCATTCTCCTCCTGTGGGGGCCTCCAGAAATGCTTATTCTAGTGGCACCCCATGAACCCTACTTCTCCTAGCAATGGAGAAATCCCACTCATATAATCCTCCAGTACAGTTACAGTCACTAGACATTGTAACCTGGTTTAGATGGGGTAAATACCAGTATAGGTTATCATAGCAACTCAGATGAAGTTCACCCACATTTTTCTTCCTGGAGGAGAAACATCCTGAACAAAGTGGGTTTGGGCTGAGACCTGTGAAGGATGAGTGTCTGGTAGGCCAATGTCTCTTGTATCACATGCATATATGATATGCTCTGAAATCACTACATTGGCACTAATCCAAGAACATAACAAATCTAGTGTGTCCTGATGTGGAAAGCAGAAGTTATAGAAACAAAACAGGGTAGAGCTACAAGGATTAATAAAAGAGGTTCTAATCAGAATTAGGACAAAATCACTGTCCAACCATTCTAAGCTGAAAACTCATAGTCATCTGTATCAAAACAGGGATTTATAAATATGTAGATTATTTATCTCAATATTCTAGAGATGAGGTAGTGTCTGCATAACCTGTTGCAGCGTTTGTTTCTATTTCAAAGGTTTGAATTATTAAAGTTACATATATAAATATATATTTTTTCTACAACTTGTTAGTTTAAAGAAAGTAGGTACTTCACTTTAATTTTTGTATTCATAGTTATGACAGTTTATTCTTTTATTGCCTTTGCAATAGGATGAAAAAGTGTACTAAAAATAATCTAAAAATATAGTAATTATAAGTGATTTTTAAATCAGTTACACATTGGAATAAGTTAGAAATTCCTAATGTCTATCTATACAAACAGTTATGATACTTGTGTAGGGATATTTAAAATTCATCTCATATTATGGGTTCAGATTTTCTCAACTATTTTTAAATATATTTATAACATAATTTATCGATTTAAAAGAACATACACGCATAACCTATGGACATAGGCAATAATGCAGTGAAAGCTGGAGGTGGTGGGACCAGATTGGAGGGGGTCAATGGGGGAAAAAAGGAGGATATCTGTAATACTTTAAACAATAAAGATAATTTAAAAATATATAATTTATTATTTAGAGATGTATATTTACTAGTTAAAGATAACATTTAAAGTCTGCGTTCTCTTTTTTTTAAAGAATTAATATATCAGTAAATAGAACATTTCACTAAATGAAGCAAAAAACAAAGGGGGGTCATTCCTGTTTAAATGTGTGACAATTAACATGGCCTCTTCCTTTTAAGAGCACATCACAATTTGGGATTACCTACTTGTAAATCTTTGAAAAAATATAATCTACACTAATAAAAGAGAAAAATGGTAATTGGCGTACGACGATACCCTTTTCATTGGCTAATCAGGGCTATATGCAAATTAACTGCCAACTATGATTGGCAGTTAACTGCCAACTAAGATTGGCAGTTAACTGCCAACAAGATGGTGGTTAATTTGCATATGTAGGCACAATGCAGGGAGGCGAAAGGGAAAGCAGGAAGAAGCCCCCTGCCACTGACAGTGATTGGAAACCCAGGGGGGAGCTAAGAGCTGGGGGGCAGGGAAAAGGCGGCCCTGGGGCCGCCTTTGCCCTGCCCCCCAGCCATGATCGGAGAATCAGGTGCCTTTTCCACCCTGGCCAGTGATAGCAGGAAGTAGGGGTGGAGCCAGCGATGGGAGCTGGGCACGGTAGAAGCTGGCAGTCCCGGGAGCTAGGGGCCCCTTGCCTGGGCCTAAAGCAGAGCCCACGATCGCGGGGCCGCTGCAGCTGCGGGTCCCCGTTGCCCGAGCCGGACACCTCAGCCAGAGGCGTTAGGCCTGGGCAGGGGCGGAGCCTGCAACCGCGGGGAGCTGGGGGTCCCCTGCCCAGGCCTGACACCTTTGCCAGAGGCCTCAGACCTGGTCAAGGGGCCGATCCCGTGATTGGTGATCGGAGGGTGATGAGGGTCAACTCCTCTGGTCGAGGCATCAGGCCTGGGGGGGGGCTGAGCCGGGGATTGGGGGGATATGAGGGTCCCCTTGCCCAGGCCTGAAGCCTGGGTCAGAGGCGTCAGGCTTGGGCGGGGGGTGGAGCAAGCGATCAGAGGGAGATGGGAGTCCCCTGCCCAGGCATGATTCCTGGGCCAGAGGCCTCAGGCCTGAGCGGGGGCCAGAGCCAGTGATCGGGGGGAGATAGGGGTCCCCTGTCCAAGCCTGACACCTCTGGCAGAGGCGTCAGGCCTGGGCAAGGGGCCGATTAGGCGATTGGAGGGTGATGGGGGTCTACACCTCTGGCTGAGGCATCCGGCCTGGGCAAGGGGAAGAGCCAGCAATCGGAGGGGTCTGGGGGTCCCCTGCCCAGGCCTGACACCTCTGTCAGAGGCCTCAGGCCTGGGCAAGGGCCGATCCTGCGATTGGAGGGTGATGGGGGTCAACGCCTGAGGGCTCCCAGTATGTGAGAGGGGGCAGGGTGGGCTGAGGGACCCCCCACACACACACACCCAGTGCATGAATTTCGTGCACTGGGCCCCTAGTCAACACTAATAAAAGAGAAAAAATGGTAATTGGCATACAAGCTACCCTTTTCATTGGCTAATCAGGGTTATATGCAAATTAACTGCCAACTAAGATTGGCAGTTAACTGCCAACTAAGATTGGCAGTTAACTGCCAACAAGATGGCGGTTAATTTGCATATGTAGGCACAATGCAGGGAGGCGAAAGGGAAAGCAGGAAGAAGCCCCCTGCCACTGACAGTGATTGGAAACCCAGGGGGGAGCTAAGAGCTGGGGGGCAGGGCAAAGGCGGCCCTGGGGCCGCCTTTGCCCTGCCCCCCAGCCATGATCGGAGAATCAGGTGCCTTTTCCACCCTGGCCAGTGATAGCAGGAAGTAGGGGTGGAGCCAGCGATGGGAGCTGGGCACGGTAGAAGCTGGCAGTCCCGGGAGCTAAGGGTCCCTTGCCTGGGCCTAAAGCGCAGCCCACGATCGTGGGGCCGCTGCAGCTGCGGGTCCCTGCTGCCCGAGCCGGATGCCTCAGCCAGAGGCGTCCTGCAGGGGCAGGAGCGTAGCCCGCACGATCTCGGCACCCCCCGCTGCCACTGCAGGTCCCCGCTGCCCGGGCCGGACGCCTAGGCCAGAGGCGTCAGGCCTGGGCAAGGGGCCGATCCTGCGATTGGAGGGTGGTGGGAGTCAACGCCTGAGGGCTCCCAGTATGTGAGAGGGGGCAGGCTGGGCTGAGGGACACTCCCCCCCCCCCCCACACACACACCCAGTGCACGAATTTCGTGCACCGGGCCCCTAGTTGTATGTATAATAGATCATACCATGAGAATAAGGCTTTGTCTGTATGGCCACTTTTGATATGAATAATGTCATTTCCCAAAGCAATTTTAATAAGTTTGATGCTCATGGGTCACATTGAATACACTAGATTTAATTAGCTCAGGCCACAGAATAAACCTAAGTCAAACATTTGGGCAATGTAATTTACTAAAGATACTCTTTATGAAAAACATTTTTCTATGTAGTCAATAATCTTTTCTGAATATATATTGAAGGGTGAGAAAAATCTTAAATTTGTTTGAAAATATAATTTTAGGAATGAATGTCAAAGGCCAATCAACTCTATTATGCACACACAATCTATTCAGAAAAGTTCCATAGGCCCTACACAGTTACCTAGCCTATATAATAAAAGCCTAATATGCTAAGTGTCCAGTCATCCAGTTGGCCGTTCAACCAATCAAAGTGTAATATGCTAACGATATGCTAAGGACATTCAACTGCTCGCTATGATGTACACTGACCACCAGGGAGCAGATAGTCGAATGGTTGGCCAGTCACTCTGACATGCACTGACCACCAAGGGGCAGATACTCCAACCAGTAGGTTAGCTTGCTGCTGGGGTCCAGCCAATAGGAACTGAGCAAGACAGGCCGGACATGCCCTGGAGCCCACCTGCAGTCCCTCCTCATCTGGTCAACCTTCCATGTCCCTCCCCAGCCCCAATTGTGCACCAGTGGGGTCCCTCAGCCTGGCCTGTGCCCGCTCACAATCTGGGAACCCTTAGGGGATGTTGGAGAACTGGTTTCGGCCTGATGGCAGTCATTATGACATGCACTGACCACCAGGGGGCAGATGCTCAACACAGGAGCTGTCCCGTGGTGGTCAGTGCATTCCCACAGGGGGAGTGCCACTTAGCCAGAAGCTGGGCTCATGGCTGGTGAGTGCAGTGGCAGTGGCGGGAGCCTTTCCCCCCTCTGCAGCAGCACTCCTGTGGGGAGCGGGCCTAAGCCTTCAGATGGACATTTCCCAAGGGCTCCCAGAGTACAAGAAGGTGCAGGCCAGGCTGAGGGACCCCAGATCCTATGAGTGCACGAATTTCATGCACCGGGGCCTCTAGTTTTTGAAAAAACAGATGTTCTTTTCTATTTTTGAAATTTAAGAAAATGCAAACAAAATACAGCAATATTTAAGTTATTGTTAGTAATATGTTTCAAAACCTACACATTTTATTTCCACTTGAAAAAAAAATTGAATGGACATCTACATAGGTTGACTTCTTGTTCCGTTATTTTATGGAATAGAAAATTTGAACCTGGCTTTCTAGTTGTGATTTGCAAGGTTCTCTACTTTGTTCTCACAATCAAATTTTATAACCTACTCATTTTATGACCAACTGTATAACAGTCAAGTCCTAAATTAATGTATTTGCACAATAAAACTCAACAAAGAATTTAATATGAACTCTAAAATTTAGACATATAATAACATTTTAGTGGTATCTGAATGTCTGCAGGTGAATAGCAGTTTATTGAAACACAATAGTAAATTCATGAAAACAAAAATTTTCATTGGAAATCATAAAAGTTAAAGTGTCTTCAGCTTTCTTTAGTTGTGACATTATTGTTTCAAAATTAATACAATTTATGAAATATGTTCTTTCTCAAAATATTTACACAAAGAAATGAACAAAATGAAAATAAGCTGAACTATTTTAAATGTTAAAAACATAATCTTCTAGTGCAGCAACTGCTCTTACAGATTGTGATATGTAAGAATTGTTATTTCCAGCATGATTTGAAATGAATTTCTGCTAAGAACTACAAACATTTTTAAACAAAAGCTTAAATGTTTCTTTATTAACAATTGTCTTTTTTTTTTGTTTTGCATGTAAGAAATAAGATACAATTCTAAGTTCATCATATTTCTAGATCTGAATTTAGATCTGACTAAAATCATTCTATCAATTAGCAAGAAATGTTCACATAATCCTCAGTAGAGAAGCTGGAAGGTGATTCACATAAAAGATTCAAACATGTGAAAAATTTCTGGTAAGTCTGAAGCTATTTCTCATATAGATTACTAAAATTATTACTTAAGATAAATTTTGGGTTCGGTCAGTGTGGCTCAGTGTTTGAAAGTCAACCTAAGAACCATGAGGTCCTGGTTCAATTTTTAGTCAGGGCACATGCCTGGGTTATGGGATTGATTCCCAATAGGGGACATGCAAGAGGCATCCAGTCAATGATCCTCTCAAAATTGATGTTTCTATCTCTATCTCCCTCTCCCTTCTTTCTCTGAAATCAATAAAAACACATTTAAAAATAAATAAATTTTTGTTCTCCTTGCATTAATTGTGGTAGGTATATTTTTCTACCTACTCTCTCATATTTTCTTCTAATAGGTTTAATTTAAAAGACTGAACTATAATAATAATCATTTAGTAATTAAAATATAGATCATATTAAATTAATTAAATAATAATTAATTTTTCCTGGGGTACCAAATATTCAACAAGAATCATACATAATATGTAACATATAATATAAAAAGACAAACTTTAGGAAATTAAGTTTTATTTGCATTTCCCGAGTTATCAGGCCCAGTTCCTAGAGACAGTGATCTCTTGATGAACACTTGCAGGCTCATTGCTACACACAATGTGGAGATTTGTGAGCATGGCACCACAACACTGGAGTCATTGTCACAGACTCCTAATTGATTCTTCCTCCATCTTTCTTTTTTTGCTGTATGATGTTGCTTCTATAATCTTCTACAATTTAAATCTGATAATGTCAGCCCTAGCTGGTTTTGCTCTGTGGATAGAGCACTGGATTGTGGACTGGAGGGTCAAGGGCACATGCATAGGTTGGGGACTTCATCCCTAGTAGGGAGCATGCAGGAGGCAGCCAATCAATAATTCTCTATCATCATTGATATTTCTCTTTCTCTCTCCTTCTCCCTTCCTCTCTGAAATCAAAAATATATTTTAAAAAAGAAAAAAAATAAATAAATATGATAATGTCAATATCTAGCTTGAAGTATCATTACTTTGGGGTTGGTATCCTAAATTTGAAAAGCATATTTTTTCCATTCTCAAATCTTACCTCTTGCACATGTTTGTTCATATCTCTGACGTTTTGCCCATTTTTCTCCCTGCCTGAAAAAAAGTATCTCCATCCTATTTGGCTCTTGTGAATCCCTCAACACTACACTCATTTGTCATCTTGTCTATGAAGTCATTCAGCCCTCTTCCACGACCGAGCTGCCTTACTCTGTGTGCACAGAAGCACCCAGTGGGCTTGGAGGTACGAAAATAGTGTAACAGAAGCAATGTGTACCAGAAGCAATACAAGACAGTCTCCATTGTCATTCTCGGTTTGACTGGTAGAAGAAGTGAAGTTGAATCTGAAAGTAGCCAAGTCACTAAGTCCCTTCTCCTTGAATAGGGAATGGGGATACAGAAAAAAAATATAATCAGTGGGTATTTTGTTTGTTTTGGAGGCTTGTAGCTCTAACATTTAAACTGAGAAGATTTTAACTACTATGTTTTGGGGGAGCAGGGGAGACAAGTATTTTTTTATACTTTGCTATATTGACCTTTTTTTTCTTTCCCATATCTTGTTCTCTTAATTTTATTATGCTTTGATGTGAATTACAACCTGGTGGAATTTCCTTATTTCAATACACTTTTTTTTTTCATTCAACTGTGCTGTATTATTTTTATCAAATAGATTACATTTCTAAATGTTTTAGGCCTAACACTACAAATATATACATATTACTTTATAGAATTGCTTGTAAAATTAGTTCATAAAAAGAAAGAAGAAGGAGAGAACCAAGATGGCGGCATAGGTTAACGCCGGAGTTTGCTGCTTTGAACAACTACTTCAAAAGTGAAACCAAAAAACGGAAGGGACATCACCCAGAACCACAGGAACGCTGGCTGAGTGGAAGTCCTACAACTAGGAGGAAAGAGAAACCCACACGGACACTCAGAGGAGGCGCAGTGCTGAAGTCAAATTCTGAGGTGCGGAGTGCGCGGAGCGGGCTGGCGGCGGAGGGCGCGGTTGGCGTTTTCAATCAGGAGGGAGTCGCAGACTCTGAGCTCCAGATCTGGGCGAGTCTTTAGGGACCCAGACTCAAACGGGAGAAGCAGGACTGTCTGGCTTCGGTCAGAGCGAGTGCAGCTTTCTCTCCGAGGTTTGCAGCGGGTGCTGGGACTCAGAGAGGCAGAGCCCCTGGGGACAGGACTGAGAGCCGCCATAACTGCTCTCTCCGGCCCACCCTGTTGATCCTGTGCGACCCGCCCCGCCCAAGCCCTGCACAGAGGCATTTGCCGGATAGCCTCAGGCAAAGGCTAGATTAGCACCTCCCTAGAGGACAGAAGTTCTCTCACTGCTGACACAGCTGATTCTCATAGCCACTTGGCCTGGAGGTCAAACCCTCCCTGGAATTAGCTACAACAATCAAGATTTAACTATAAGACTGCGAACAAAGACCACTAGGGGGTGCACCAAGGAAGCATAACAAAATGCGGAGACAAAGAAACAGGACAAAATTGTCAAAGGAAGATATAGAGTTCAGAACCACACTTTTAAGGTCTCTCAAGAACTGTTTAGAAGCTGCCGATAAACTTAATGAGATCTACACGAAAACTAATAAGACCCTCGATCTTATATTGGGGAACCAACTAGAAATTAAGCATACACGGACTGAAATAACGTATATTATACAGACGCCCGACAGCAGACCAGAGGAGCGCAAGAATCAAGTCAATGATTTGAAATGCGAGGAAGCAAAAAACATCCAACCGGAAAAGCAAAATGAAAAAAGAATCCAAAAATGCGAGGATAGTGTAAGGAGCCTCTGGGACAGCTTCAAGCGTACCAATATCAGAATTATAGGGGTGCCAGAAGATGAGAGAGAGCAAGATATTGAAAACCTATTTGAAGAAATAATGACAGAAAACTTCCCCCACCTGGTGAAAGAAATGGACTTACAGGTCCAAGAAGCGCGGAGAACCCCAAACAAAAGGAATCCAAAGAGGACCACACCAAGACACATCATAATTAAAATGCCAAGAGCAAAAGATAAAGAGAGAATCTTAAAAACAGCAAGAGAAAGAAACTCAGTTACCTACAAGGGAATACCCATACGACTGTCAGCTGATTTCTCAACAGAAACTTTGCAGGCCAGAAGGGAGTGGCAAGAAATATTCAGTGATGAATGCCAAGAACCTACAACCAAGATTACTTTATCCAGCAAAGCTATCATTCAGAATTGAAGGTCAGATAAAGAGCTTCACAGATAAGGAAAAGCTAAAGGAGTTCATCACCACCAAACCAGGATTATATGAAATGCTGAAAGGTATCCTTTAAGAAGAGGAAGAGGAAGAAAAAGGTAAAGATACAAATTATGAACAGCAAATATGCATCTATCAACAAGTGAATCCAAGAATCAAGTGAATAAATAATCCGATGAACAGAATGAACTGTTGATTATAATAGAATCAGGGACATAGAAAGGGAATGGACTGACTATTCTTGGGGGGGAAAGGGGTGTGGGAGATGTGGGAAGAGACTGGACAAAAATTGTGCACCTATGGATGAGGACAGTGAGTGGGGAGTGAGGGCGGAGGGTGGGGCGGGAACTGGGAGGAGGGGAGTTATGGGGGGGAAAAAAAAGAGGAACAAATGTAATAATCTGAACAATAAAGATTTAATTAAAAAAAAAAGAAAGAAGAAATATGCATTGTACTGCCTTTTATAATCACACAATTGTCTTTACTGTTGTTGTTGTTGTTGTGTATGTATAGGAGGGTGGAGGATCCAACCTGAATAATTTTTTTTAGTCTTTGTAAAATGGATCTTCTACTAACAAATTCAGCTTTTATTTAGCTGGGAATTTCTTTGCTGCCTTTACTCTGTTGTTTCTATTAAGAAATAGCTGGGTTCTTTTTTCTTAATTGGGATTCCTTTTCTATGACAAATCATTTTTCTCTTAACTGTTTTCAAAAGTTTTTATCTTTAGATTTTAATATTTGTATATAATGTATATGAGTATGCATTTCTTGTGTTTATCAAATTGAAGATTGTATTTTTGGTTGTATAGATTAATATTTATCATCAAATTTGAAGTTTTCAGTCATTTTTTAGAATACTTTTTACTCCTTTCTCTCCTCTTTCTGATATTCTTATTACATGTATGTTGATTTGCTTAATGAAATCTCACATTTCTCTCAGAGTCTGTTCATTTTTCATTATTATCCACCCCCTCACTAGCATTCTATCTTCAAGTTCATTCTTTTTTGTTTATTTCAATTACTGTTCTTTTCCACTCCAGAATAAACATTTAGTTCTTTTTTATAAATTTTACATCTTCACTGGTATTCTTTTTCAAGTACATTTTTTACTGATTTCAGAGAGGAAGAGAGAGAGGGAGAGAGAGAGAAACATAAACGATGAGAGGGAACTATTTACTGGCTCCTCCTGTATGCCCCCTAATGGGGATGGAGACTGCAACCCAGGCATGTGCCCTGGACTGGAATTGAAACTGGGACCTTTCAGTCCACAGGCTGACTCTATCTACTGAGCCAAACTAGCTAGGGCTTCACTGGTATTCTTTATTTGATGAGACATTGTAATCATGCTTCCTTTATTTCTTTAAACATAGCATCCTTTAGTTCATTGACATTTTATAATAGCTGCTTTGAAGATTTTAAACCCAACACATCTAATCTCTCCACTAAGTTTATGTTATCCATTTATTTTTCTGTATTGGGTCACACTTTGCTGTTTTTTTCCCATGTCTCTCCCCTCACCCCCTTTTTTTGAAAACTGAATACTTTAGGTAATAATATATTGTAGCAATTCTGGGTAATGACTTGCTTCACCATTCTCTGGAACTTGATTTGTTGTTGTTAGCCTCTTTGTTTAGTGCCTTGACTGGACTGTTTAAGTGAAGGGTCTTTGTCCTGCAGTGCACAACCTCTGCTGTCCCTGCTCAGATGGTGCAGTCGTGGGCATGCACAGTCATCCTAAGATGACAGTGTTTCTACCAGGGATTTCTTTGACCGTCTCCCTGATATCTCCCCTGTGTTTTCTGCCTCCTTTAGTATTAAAACAGCAATTTTTAGGGGTAAAAAAGACAGGTTTAGGAATTTTAGAAATTAAAGGGACCATGGAAGAAGCACAGGGCTGCAGAGCAGCAGAAGGTATATTTCCATAGAAGAGGGGACTGAAAAGCTGCAGCAGGTACATTTCCATAGGATGGGGGAGCTGGAAATAGCAGAAGGTCTATGTCTCATGTGAGGTTCTACCTTTGAGCTTGTAACCAGACAAATAATGGGTCCATGCTGCCTGTCACTACTCGAGCCAATGAAGCAGAGACAGGGTTGAATCATATATGGGTGTTTATTCCAGTACTGCAGGCAGTACTGGAGAACAGCAGGTCAGCCCCAGAAATCTGCTCTGCACCCCACCATAAGCCAGTTGCTTATATAGTAAAAGTACAAAGGAAAAGTAGGCAAAAGAGAAGTTTGCAGATATGCAAAAGAACTAGGGGTCTTTGAAAGGCTTAGTGATATGCAAGGGCTGGAGTTACATGGGGAAATAGCCCAAGTGCCATATGGGCAATAGCAGGTAAGCAGGCTGAAGGTCTTTATGACAACTTTCAGAGACTTTAAATGGTGGTTATTTTTATAATTTTCACCAGTTATGGTTGTTTCAGGGGGAATGGGTCCAAAGGACTCCTCATGTACCCATTCCAGACATTGACATCTGGCCACTGTTTTTTGTTTTTGTTTTTGGTGGCAAAATATTTATTGTTTGCTCCCCCCTACTCCCTAGGAGACCACAGGGGTTATGCGGACTAGAGTGTGTCACAGCATCTTCTGAAATAGGGAGATGGACTAGGCCATCTCCCTGAGCTTTGCTTCTGTCAGCTGGAGCTTGGCCTTGTCCGCCTCCTGGACTTTGAGGGACACCTTGACTGGGTAGCCCACAGTGTCACTGCACTCCTGCAGATGCTGGGCCTGCCGCTGCGCCTCACCATGCCTGGCCTGCAGCTTGCCTAGCTCCCAGGCCCCTACAGAGCAGCCAGGGTCCTAGCGCAGCCCTGGGGCACAGGAGCCCCCAGCGCCAGGACAGCTGCCACACCCACGCTGGCCAGCGCCTGTACGTAGCCTGACACTGCCGATGCCAGGGCACCTGTGGCCTCATCGGCCACTTCCAGGAAACAGTCAGACTGAGTCCAGATGAGGTTTTAATCAGCATCCAAGGAGCCCAAGGCTCGGGCAATGCTCAGGGCCAGCTTCAAGGCCAGTACTGCCTCAGGGTCCTTCTAGAAGCACTCAGGGCTCTGGGAAGGGCTAACGCAGAGGCTAGGGGGTGCTGTGGCAGCTATGAAGGGCATGAATGGTGAGAGCAGCCTCAGGCCAATGTCCAGGCAGGTGTGGAGGGTCTGGCGGGCTCACTCAGTGGTCACCTGGCCCACCCAACTCAGCACAGGCTTCAGGCACTCCAGGCAGACATCACAGAGCTCATAGAGCCAGAAGCTGTCCTGGGAGGTAGTGACAGCTGGAAGTCATAGGCCTGGAAACCTTGGTTGCTGAGACTCACAGCCTGAATTCAGCTGGCTGCAGATGCAGAGGTCCACCAGGCTCTTGTGGCCTCCAGGCTCCAAGGTGGCTGAGGGCACGAAACCCTTGCCAAGGCCATAAAGGGCAAACTTGCTGGTGTTCCAGAGCTTGTTGCAGAAGCGACAGTATCCCAGTATCTAGTTTATGTCATGCCCCTGGGATGTGTAGGCGCACAGTCCAAACTGGAGGGCATCAGTGCCACACTTGGGAATCCCCGCCGGGAAGTATGCCTTCTGCCCTTCTTTAGCCCTCTCCGTCTCACTGGGATCCAGATTGCTGTTCAGTAACTGGTCATGGAGGCCCTGTAGGGAGACTCCCTGGATGACATCCAGGGGGTCAATGACATTGCCCAGAGACTTGCTCATCTTCGGGCCATAGGCATCTGCACAATGGCATGGAGGTAGACCTCTCTGAAGGGCAGCCTGCCGGTGAGCTTCAGGCCCAACATGACCATCCTGGCCACCCAGGAGAAGAGGATGTCATGGTCTGTCCCCAGCAGGGTCCCTGGGTAGAACACACTCAGATCTGCTGACTGGCTGAGACATCCCAGTGAAGCAGAATTTTTGGACTGGGCAGGACGTCCCAGATTCTTTGTCCACCAGAGTCGAAGAATGAATCCACAGACATAAGATGGTATAGCAAAGGTGGAGATTTATTGAGGAACAAGTGCAGACTCCCCCATGGGGAGAGGGAAAGGATCCCACAGAGTTCCTTTTCCCTATGGCTTATAAAGGCTGCAAATACTTGTGCCTGATATCCCCTCTGATTGGTCACTATTCCCTTAGACTGGTTACTATAGTAACTCCTGAGCTCAAAGGTAGAACCTCACATGGGAGGTTCTTATTGTTTTCCTATTCCCTTTAGGCTTTCTTCTTCTTCTTCTGGATGAAGGGCTCTTTCTCTTTATTTTGTAAATATAGACCTTTTGCTGTTCCCAGCTCCCTCATTCTATGGAAATGTACCTGCTGCAGCTTTTCAGCTTCCCTATTCTATGGAAATATACCTTCTGCTGCTCTGCAGCCCTGTGTTTCCTCTATGGTCCCCTTAATTTCCAAAATTTCTAAAATTTCCTAAACCTGTCCTATTTTACCCCTAAAATTTCGGGGGGTGAAAAGGGAGATCTGCAGCCTTTATAAGCCATGGGAAAAAGGAACTCTGGGACCCTTTCCCCTCCCCACATGGGAGTCCCTTCCATGGGACTCTTTCCCTCTCCCCATGTGGAGTCTGTACTTGTTCTTCAATAAATCTCCACCTTTGCTATACCACCTTCTGTCCGTGGATTCATTCTTTGATTGCAGCAGACAAAGAATCCGGGTTCCAGTCCAAAAATTCCGTTTCACCAGGATGAGGCCAGAGAAAACCAGGTGTCCAATACATCCTCCTCTTGCTGCAGACTGATCTTGTCAGGGGACACTCCAAACTCCTTGACTGCCTTCTCACAGTCCTCAGCCTTGCTGTGCCCACTCACCCAGTACTGCCAGTCGGAATCCTCTGGGGGGAGGGGGGGCGGTGATGGGGGGGCGGGGGGGGGCACGGGGAACGGCTGGGTCACAGACAGTGACAAAGTAGGCTGGGATGCAATGGCCCCACCACAGCTGCCAGCGATGCACCAGTCCGGGATGTTGTCCATCCAGGCAGGCCATGTCAGCTGATTGGCCTTGGGCAGAATGCGTAGGTGGCCCTGAGCCCCAGCTGCACTGGCTGCCTGGGCCATCTCCCCACAGTGCAGGTACCACTGCGGCCGCAGCAAGGGCTCCACCACGTCCTAGGATCGGTTGCACAGCGGCACCACCGTGGGGTTGTCCTTGATGCCAACTAATAGTACCCACTCCTTCAGCACCACCAGCGCCGCCTTCCAGGCCTCAAACCTGGGCAGGCCCAGGAAAGTGGGGCACATTGACCAGGGCCCATCAGGAGTCCATGATGCTAATAACCTCCAGACCGTGCCTCTGCCTAACCTCGTGGTCTTTCTGGTCATGTGAAGGGGGGATCTAAAATCATCAAAGATGTGAGACAGGAACTGGGGAGGTGGGGTGGGGGTCGGATCACACTCCTCCCCTTCAGGTACTAGTATCTGGGATCTTTGGGGTGCACAGCTACAGCCACATTTCCCAGAATTGTCTCCATCCAAGTTGTCCCTCTCAGAGCCTTGGAGCTTGCAAGCAAAAGAGATGAAGACCCCAAACTCCACCTTTTCCTTGTAGCCAGGCACGGAGCACAGTGTTTGACTCCTCAGCTCCTTCTTGTCCACCTCGATGTCAGTGTTGAGGGTACAGGACCAGTTGACAAGTGGGTACTGTGGTAGATGACTCCTTCCTCGTGGAGCCGGACAAAGGCCTCTGTCACAGCGGTGGACTGTTGGGAGTTCATGATGAAGCAGGCTTATCCCAATCCCAGGAGATGCCGAGCTTCTGCAGCTGGTGGTAAATCCGGTCCCCTTTCTCCTCCTTCCACTTCCAGACCTCCCGCAGAAAGGTCTCAGCACAGCTGGTGGGGGTGGCTGCTGCTCCTGCCGGAGCTGCTTCTCCGGGAACTTTGGATGTCAGTGCCCACATGGTCACAGCCAGGGCTCCGCAGGCGGTCTCCCCACGCATGCGGTTCCCTCGGGTCAGGGAGTCTGGATGGCGTTGGTGAGCGCGTGGCCCCGGTGCAGGGAGCCTGTCACGTTTGGGGGTGGAATGCACACCATGAAGATGCCCGTGGATTAGGTGCTGACAGCTGGAACATCCATACTCTGGCTTGAAGAAGCCCTGCTGTTCTCACTAAGGGCACCAGGCTGCCTCCCGTACCCAGCGCTGCAGGAGTTGGGTGTAGGGCCACTGATACCTTCCTACTCCCCAGTGGGGTTGGGAGATCATAGGTAATAACTCCAGGATCCTGCTTCTCCCTTTCCTCTGGTTTTGGTTTCTTCTGCTCCCTGGACAATGGTTGCTGCTGTTGGACCTTCTGCTTCTGTTGGAATTTCTCTATCTTCCTTCTTTCTTTGCCTCTTTCTTGAGTTGAGCAGGTTTCTTTGAAGGTGCAGTAAGACTCAGGGACTGGCTGTTGGAAGAGAGGCCTGGCTCCTGAATACAGAACCACCTCTCCCAGCACCCCCGGAATTCTGGTTGCTGGACACAAGTCATGAACCAGCGAGTGTCATTACCCCAGATCCTGCGCAGAGGGGTCCAGGACATATCGGAAGGGCAGCAGCAAGGCTGTGCGCCAGGTCAGCCAGAGTGGGAGCCTCCCCAGCCAGATAGGTGTGTTGCCACTCTTCCAAGGGGCTCGAAGCCCTTCCGAGAGCCCCCAGTGCAGCCTGGGGGTCCTGGACAGAACTGCGGAGTCCCAAGGTGGGCAGTGTTGCCCCACAGGCAGCTGGTATTAGCTCCGTGTTGGTGTAACTGACCCGCTGTTGGAGGAGGATGGCTGCCCGGCTGCCCCCCAGGCCTGCAGGCCACAGCAGCTGGGCCATTGTACTGCCCCCACACCCAGAGCCCACCGGGCCCCTGATCCAGGGCAGGCAGGTGGGCAGAGGGGCTCCTGCTCGCTCAAAGCAGCTGAAGACAGATCAGGCAGGCAGATCAGGCAGCTGGGACTGTGGGCAGTTCCCTGGGTGACCCTGGCTCCCTGGGACCGCCGACTGAGCTATTGATACCCATGTCCACTGTTTTTAATTGTGTGGCTGAGCCAAGTAAAGTGACTTGTTTAGAGATACAAAAGAAGGCAGGCATGTAGAAAGAGAAAGAAACAACAGTCAGAGAGAAACATCTCTCTGGGGTCCTTATGACTTTCCAATACCTGGTTTTATTCTGTGAGGTTGAGCTGCATTCTTGCTACCATGTTTTCTGAGGCACCAACACATCCTAAAGGCACATCATCCTTTTTTTCTGGGATTAATGCTATCTGTGGTTACGTAAAGGTCTCTAACCAAGTAAATAATGTATGAGCTCAACCACTGAAATTTTGAAAACCAAGGAGTAAGGGGTGTGGATTCAAGGATGGCACTGCCAACAGAGATTTATTTATGAAATGCTTTTTATAACAGTCTACACTTCCTAGAGTTCTAAGAATTATTTTGAGAATAGTTGCTCACTAACTGGATAACCTTAGAAATCTTATTGCCTCAATTTTCCCATCTGTACAATAGTTATGGTAATCAGACCCACCTAGCAGAACTATCATGAGAGTTAAATGAGTTAAGGCATGTTAAGGGCTTTTAACAATGCCAAGCATAGTAAGCATTCAACTTGAGTCTAAAATTCCTTAAGCAAAAGATGGGAACAGTTTTCTTAGGACTTGGAATAGTTATAATAAAAAAATAGTATAACTGCATTAATACACTGATAATATCTATTCTTTTAAAGTTTTAATTTGTAGTTATTAAATTATTTAATAAATTCTAGATTCAAGGCTTGGGGCTAATCTCCTATATTGTTTATTACTAAACACTGAGTCCATTGTAAAATTCTCAGGTCAGTTTTATTTATCTAAAAAATGGCTAGTATTTCACTTCTAATTATAATAAAATTAAATAACTTATTTTGTACCTATTTAACTGCATTGAACATCAATTTAGTATTTACCAAAAGATAACTATTAAAAAGATACAGCTACATGGTCAAGCCATAGTCTTTCCCATAAAATGAGACTGTGGTTAAGTGGACAAGAGAAAATATTGTTCTACATGATGTTAGTGCACAGTTATACTCTGGGCACATTATTGTTATTCTAAACACAGTTTTAATATCTGACAAGTTATGCAGTTACATGAATGAAAGGCGTGATGGATTTTAGTACTTTCTCACTAAAATTTTTCAGTTACTCAGTCATATAAGGTAAAAATGTGTCATATGAGTAAAGCATAAAGGTTGAAAATAATTTTTGTTGTTGATAATATGCTATTAAATATATAAAACATTTGTTTCATAGACAACTATGACATTGTTATTTGTATACCAAATTTAGAGTCAGGTTTTCTTAAGATTTCTATTTATTAACAAGGTATGGAAATAGGGGAAGCTGGATATAACAACAGCAAAATGAAAATGGTTGATTTTAATAAACTTTAATCTTTAATTAATGTTTGTCATTCTGATAATTTTCTCCATAATCTTGAAAGTAATACAAAACTGTTGAAAATTTAAAAGTAATGCCCCCAAAATTATATTTCTATTTTCAACATAAAAATTCATGGAAAAATATGTAATACCAACTCAATGTTAATTTTAAAGGTTGTAAAATACATCAAAATATATTTAGAATAGAAGGATCTTTCGTTTACCTTACCTAGATACTGTAAATATGGGCATGTATTAAGAGTAGATTAAAGAAAAAGCAAAATATATACTCTATAATTTCAGAGATAAAAGTTATCCAAATGAATACCAAATCCCTACACTTTCATCCCTATACTGCAAATAAGTCATTTCCTTTATTATTTTTTGTGTGTATATCATTTATTTTCCCCCTCTGTGAATGAAAGAAACAGACTATAAATCAAACAAATAACTTTTGCATGATAGATTATGAAAAACATTTGATCTTTTGATCTTGAAACCATACAGCAAAATGCTTTTACTTCCTGGCAGGAGTCCCAGAATCCAAGTGTCATTCAAAGAAAATATTTTTCATGATACAGTGTTTGATCTTTTTATAAATCATTCTCTTCTTTTTACTATTGAATTTCTTTACAAGTCTTTCTGCAAATAGGTGCAGAATGTTACCAAAAGAGGAAAAAAAGGAAACTAATTAAAACATGGTGTTTTCAGGACTCAGCTGTAAAATTAACTAAGACATTATAAAAAGAGAGAGAACCGAAATTAAACATGTATGGGAATTGCTCACCTTTACTGCTAGCATGCACAGAGGTTTATGTTCAGTCCCTGAACACAACCTGAGCCACCAAATCTGTGAACTTCATGAATACTTGATAAACCCACAGCAACAATACCAGAATAAAAATGCTGTTAATGTTTGCACAAGCAGAACCTCCCAAGAATTTAACTATTCCAGGCCTAAAACCAGAACACAAGTCTCCTTTTTCTTTTGATTACTAAAACTTTCAGTCACTTTCACACTCAAAAAATAAAAAATTAAAGATTTTAAAGACTTTTAAAATTTGTATCAGTTCATTTATTGTTATTTTAAATATCATTTGTCCATACTGCAATGTATAAAACTATAAGGATATTAAAAGAATAGCCATGCAGGTAACTATATTTAGTATGTCTTTTCTGGGTATTGGGCAAATATACTTTTTACACTACAACATTAAAACTTATAATATAGAATGCTCAATAAATATAATGTGAGTAAGCCTGCTGGTTTTTTAATGCATGATATTTGATATGTTACATTTCAAATATGTATATGAGAATTATTTTACACCTATAATACTGAGAAATTTCATGAACTTTGCTCCCATTAAGTTATAAAAATATTCAGACAAAAACTTTGAGAAAGCTTCATTGAAAGATATCTCTATTATAAAAACCCCATGGTTGTGATGCCATCACGGTGGAATGACCAAAGACTGGTCACCAGGAGGCTACATGCACAGTAAGGTGCGCATGGATGGGCAGGGACTTGACTCCAGGTCCCAGGGCATGGCGTGAGTCAGTCTGGGTCCCTCTGGTGCCATGGGTCTGGGTCTCGCGTGATATCGCGCACTGGGCCTCTAGTAAATCCATAAGTCTTAAATGCTTATAGACATTAGGTAATTTGTTCTTGGTGAAAATATGTATTTTTTCAAATGGAGTTTTTTTTTAATAAGAACTTGTGAGAAATGAAACCTAGTCTCAACTTTCTGTCTACCCAAGTAGCAAACTGATTTTCTCTATAGGTCTTCATTTCTTGATTGATTAAAATACTGTACGCCTACTACTTAAAGAAGAAAAATATTTTTGGTATCGGAATACTACTGTAGTTACTTCTCGCCTTTCAAGTTGAAGCTCGGGGACTAATTTCTCTGTAAAATTATCTCTTGGTGAGGTGTCTGGTCATATGGTACAAAAAATCTTGTATTGTCGAGGGTTATTTGAAAAATATAGCAATGTTTGAGGCAGATAAACTTTATGATAAGGTATAATGAGGTTAATAATCTAGAATTCTTATGACCTGGCTGAGAAAGCCAAAAGCTATAGAATAAGAAAACTCATCGCTTGGTACATAGTACTTTTGGACCTAATGGGGAGAGATGAGAAATGCTGCTGCTAGAGAAATTATACTCTGTGAGGCAGGGCCAATCAATAGCTCTCAGAAAGAAGAGATTTTGAGTGCACTTGCCATTCATAGACATATGGGAAATCAGAAGCAGGCAACAGAGCAGGAAAGGAACACACAGACACTAAAATAAAGAACAGAAGAGAATTGAGGGATTCTCAGAAATAGTTAATAGCTCACACGCATAGTGGAAAAAGTGACTTAGCCAGTCAGGAATCTCTGGAGGCTGCTTTAATGTCATTCACAACCTGAGAGTATGACCAAATTTTAAACCACTGACCAATTCTTTTTAATACTTATTTCAGGTTCTTAAAATAATTACAGTCTGCATCAGTGAAAGTCCTGGCAGGGGGAAAAAACCACACATTTAGTTGAGATTTTGAAGAGAACTTAATAAAGTATAACTATACATGTCCTATCTAATAAAAGAGAAACATGGTAATTAGCATACGACCACTACCCTTCCCGTTGGCTAATCAGGGCGGTCTGCAAATTAACTGCCAGCCAAGATGGCGGCCGGCAGCCAGGCAGCTGACGTGAACAGGGAGGCTTGCTTGCTTCAGTGACTGAGGAAGCCAAACTTCCCTGCCTGCCTTGCCAGCCTCTCAGCTGCAACTCTAAGCAACATTGTAACAAATATAGAAGGTAAACAAAACCCTGGGCTTCAGCCAGCTGGACCGCAACATTGTTTCAAATACAGAAGGTAAACAAAGGCCAGAAACCTGCTTTCAGCAGCAGAGGACTCATAGCTGGAGCCGAGCCTCAGAGCTAAAGCTAGCCCAGAATTTTTTTAAAAAAGGAAAAAAGAACAGGTTGGGAGCTTCAGTCACCTGCCAGCCTGAAAACGGCCCTCAGCCCCTCACCCAGGCTGGCCAGGCACCCCAGTGGGGACCCCCACCCTAAAGGGTGTGTGACCAGATGCAAACAGCCATCATCCCCTCACCCAGGCTGGCCAGGCACCCAAGCGGGACCCTCACCCTGATCTAGGACACCCTTCAGGGCAAACCTGTGCACCCCACCCATGCACCAGGCTTCTATCCTATAGAGTCAAAGGGTAATATGCCTCCCAGCACTGGGATCAGCGGAGCCGCGAGGCCTCCTAGCACCGGGATCAGCGTGATGGGGCAGCGACCAAACCCCCTGATCGCCCTGCGGCTCTGTGTGTGACAGGGGGTGGGGCCACAACCTCCCTATTGGCCCTGCTCTGTTCATGACAGGGGAAGGCGCCCCAACCCCCTGATCGCCCTGCAGCTCTGTGTGTGACAGGGTGCGGCGCCCCAACCCCCTGATCACCCTGCGGCTCTGAGTGTGACAGGGGGTGGGGCTACAACCTGCCTAACCGCCCTGCTCTGTTCGTGACAAGGGGGAGCCCCTCAGCCCCCTGATCGACCCTGTTCTGTGCGTGACAGGAGGGAGCTCCCCAACCCCCTGATCGCCCTGCAGCTCTGTGTGTGACAGAGTGCGTCGTCCCAACCCCCCCACCCCCATCGGCCCTGCCCTGAGTGTGACAGTGGACGCACTCCAACCCCCTGATCCGCCCTGCTCTGTGTGTGACAGGGGGAGGTGCCCCAACTCCCCTATCGGCCCTGCTCTGTGAGTGACAGGGGGGAGCTCCTCAACCCCCTGATCGGCCCCGCTCTGTGCGTGACAAGGGGGAGCTCCCCAACCCCCTGATGGGCCCTGCTCTGTACGTGACAGGGGGGAGCTCCCCAACCCACTGATCAGCCCTGCTCTGTGTGTGACAGGGTATGGAGCCCCAACCCCCCTGATGGGCCCTGCTCTGTGCATGATAGGGGGCAGCGCCCCAACCCCCTGATCGGCCCTACCTTGAGTGTGACTAGGGGTGGCATTGCAACCTCCCGATCCGCCCTGTTCTGTGCATGACAGGGGGCGGCGCCCCAACTCCCCAATCGGCCCTGCTCTCAGCCCTACCAGGGGCTGCACCTAGGGATTGGGCCTGCCCTCTGCCACCCGGGAGCAGGCCTAAGCCAGCAGGTCGTTATCTCCCGAGGGGTCCCAGACTGCGAGAGGGCACAGGCCAGCTGAGGGACCCCCTCTCCTCCCCGAATGCACAAATTTTTGTGCACGGGGCCTCTAGTCTATACTAATAAAAAGGCAATATGCTAATTAGACCAGACATTTTCCAGGGCTGAGGCAGAGGCGGTTAGGGGTGATCAGGCCAGCAGGGGAGGGCAGTTAGGGCTATCAGGCTGGCAGAGGAGCAGTTAGGGGGTGATCAGACCAGCAGGGGAGCAGTTACAGGGTGATCAGGCTTGCAGGGAAACAGCTACGGGCATCAGTCCAGCAGGCAGGCAAGTGGTTAGGAGCTAGCAGTCCCGGATTGCAAGAGGCAGTTGGACATCCCTCAAGGGGGTCCCAGATTGGAGAGGGTGCAGGCCGGGCTGAGGGATCCACCTCCCATGCACAAATTTTGTGCACTGGGCCTCTAGTCTATATATGATATCTTTAAGATTTTTATATTTAATATATGTATATGTGCATATATTTAAGATATACATGATATCATCTATATTTATAGTATACTAGAGGCCCAGTGCATGAATTCATACACGGGTGGGGTCTCTCGGGGTGACCTGTGGGGATTGGGCCCCATCTTGCGCCCCCAGCCTTGCAGCCCTGCAGCCCCACCTGGCACCCCATCTTGGCCTGTGGCTGCCCCCTCACCTTCTCCACCATTCCACTTGTGGGGTAATCAATCTGGGTCAGGCCCCCTGCCTGGCTCCCTCAGTGCCTGAGAGCCAGGCAGCAGCCCCACCTCCCGCCACTGCCTCTGGTCACTGTCTGCAGGACGATCAGGTCCCTGCTCACACCGGCCTTGGCCTGACACTGCCTGCTCACCTGCTCCACCATCCTGCTGTAGTCCTACTCTCAACGGGGCCCATCAGGGCTGGCATTGCCTCCACTGCCGCCTGCTGCCAGCACCATGTCGCCGATGCCCACCATGTTCTGTGCTGTCCCCTGGTGGTCAGCATACATCATAGCAAGCAGCCGAACTCCCAGTCAAACTCCCAGTGGAATGACTGCCTGAGGGGACAATTTGCATTTTAAGCTTTTATTATACTGGATATCTTAAACACACATTTATATATATTTTAAATATATATCAAACATATGTATAATATGTGCATATGTGTGTGTGTGTGTGTGTGTGTGTGTGTATATATATTATATAATGTTTATATATAAAATGTATATATTAGGCATCTAGGCACTAGCAGCAGCAGAAAGCCACCCATAGGCCTGAAGGTACTAGGAGAAAAACTGTATCACCAGAGTTAGTTGAAAGCTAGAGCATGGAATTGAAGTAGCTTCACAGGAATTATAGGCCAGTTTACAATCCCTGCTAGAACAAACAGGGAGGAAATGGGAAGGGTTGAAGAAGGGAGAGAATGATGATGAAATATCTTAATCTCTGTCCTCAAACCCCCATATATTTTGTCTGAGCCCCACTTTGGCCCAATCCAATCAGGAGCCAGAGAATAAGAGAGGCTAAGTGATGCAATTTGTAGGAGACAGTCTCTTAGAAGCAAAGACAGGGCAGAGGTGTTGAGAATCGGAGTTGGGAAGATTGGGAGCGTGCAGGAGTGGGGGATGAATGGATGGGGTTAGAGGTGGGGGGTGAAGGTATTCAGTCCAACTAGAATAATCTTTTGGGATCCATTAGGTTGTTGAGTCACTAAACTTCTTGATTACTATATAAGAGAGTGAGCTTTATACTGGCCTCCACTCTATTAATTTAGTAAGATTTCTGAAAGAATGAAATTAACCATATACTTTGCCCTAGGTATCCTATATAATAAAAGGGTAATATGAAAATTGACCCTAACAGCAGAGCGACTGGGAATGACTGGTCACTCTGACACACACTGACCACCAGGGGGCAGATGCTCAGTGCAGAAGCTGCCCTCTGGTGGTCAGTGTGCTCCCACAGGGGGAGCTCTGCTCAGCCACAAGCCAAGCTGACTGCTGCCAGCACAGCGTTGGTGGCGGGAGCCTCTCCCGCCTCCTCAGCAGTGATAAGGATGTTCGGCTGCAGCTTAGGCCTGCTCCCCGCTGGCAAGTGGACATCCCCC
This sequence comes from Myotis daubentonii, assembly GCF_963259705.1. Classification (NCBI taxonomy): domain Eukaryota; kingdom Metazoa; phylum Chordata; class Mammalia; order Chiroptera; family Vespertilionidae; genus Myotis; species Myotis daubentonii. Next base: position 97,224,277 of record NC_081842.1, on the reverse strand, counting down.
AAGGGCTCCTGGGCTGCCAGAAGGATGTCTGACTGCCAGCTTAGGCCTGTTCCCCCAGGGAGCAGGCCTAAGCCAGCAGGTGGACATCCCCCGAGGCATCCCAGACTGCGAGAGGGCACAGGTTGGGCTGAGGGACCTCCCCTGAGTGCACAAATTTTTGTGCACCAGGCCTCTAGTAAAATATAAAATGTAATTTAAAAAATTAATATATCAAGAATTAAATATATATGTAATATCACAATTCAATTCTTAGACAAAATATATACATGCATATACTTATACATATACATATGTACATACATATGTACATATACGATATAATATTCCAGTAATGAAATTTCATTGTACAAGGGGCTTGGCCCTCACAGCCTTGGGCTTCGTCCAGAAGGTTGTCCGGATGGTTCTTCTGCTGTTTGGTCTAATTAGCATATTAGCTCTTTATTATATGGGATTTGCTTATATGTATTGTATTTACATATGTATATGTACATGTATATTGAATTTTTAAATATGTTTTTATTGATTTTAGAGAGAGAGGAAGGGAGATGGAGAGCGAGAAATATCATGTGAGAGAGAAACGTTGATGGGCTTCCTCCTGCACTCACCCAGGTTGGGCTCAAACCCACAACTTGGGTATTTTCCCTGACTGAGAATCAAGTATGCAACCTTTTTGGATCATGGGGTAAGGCTCAATCAACTAAGTCACACTGGCCAGGGTTATACTGAGTTTTTAAAAACTACTTTCTTTGACAAATTGTATTTTTAATGGAAATCTCTTTGAAAAAAGCAGAGTTCATTGAAATTGACTTCTAGGGTCAAATGCCTTTGGATGTTGTAAAAGATCAAGATCCTTATCTAATGTGAGCTTTAATACAGGACCGAAAATGCCTCTAAAGGTAGATGAAATAGTTTCAAAGGTTCTAAAAGATAGGTGCAAGGACTAGTAATTTATTCTGGTAAAGATTGATGATGTTTGTAAAGCAAAAGAGATTTATTGACATATTTATTGATTTGATTTATTGGTTTGAAATTATTTTTTTACCCAAGAAGAATTCATGAACGTGCCACAAATACAATCAGAAAAAAACGCAGCGTCTGCAGCATGGATGGAGAGTGAGGCTCACAGGCAGCTGTGAGTGAAGAGGATTTAACAAAGAAGAATGATTTCTGGGGTGGAAACATATTACACAGCACAACACTGTTCTCAGCTCTCAGTAAATAATGATGACTAACCCAGATGGGATGAGAGTAGCAAATGATGTCTGTGGAGTGAATGCGGTTAGAAAGAAGGAAAAGATACCATGTAATTATAGCTGTTTTATTTTTCCCCAAACTGAGGAGTGTAACAGAATAAACAGTGGTGAATGGAGAGGAAGTCACACAAAATAAGCAAAATCAATAATGCATTTCAGTTTCAATAGATATCCATATAGCACACATTTATGTTATATATGAATAAAACAATTTAATTTACAAATCATATAAAATATATATAGTACTAATGACTCAAGTAGAGTTGACTGCAAAGAGTTCATAGTAGCAAAAAAGAGGAACTGATTCTGGAAAAGCAATTCAGTAGAAAGACACTGAGTAGCTCTGGAGATCTGAGAACCAGGTGTGGAGGCTCCACAACTAAAAATAATGCCCAAATCATTCTGCAGTTCCGGTCAAAGACGCCTTCATTGCCTCGGGAACTAGAGGATGTCTGTTTCCCTCATGGAAACTGTTGAGACAGAGTCAGAGAAACTGCCTCTCAAAGTGCAGCCTCTGCTGAGACTGGCCTCTGCAGTGGCTGCAGTCACGCCAGCTCCCTGTCACCAGCAAGCATTTTGTAACGTCTTTCCTTTAGGTCACTTATGTTTAGAGTCAGTGTGTGTGGGGCACAACTTTAGTCACTATGAAAGTAAGGATACAGTGCATTTGGCTTCCAAAGGAGATGGGGTATGCCCCCTTAGTTGGAAGATTCTTCAAATATAATATGGAGATTCAGATATTGGCTGGACAAAAAGAATAGCAAATGGCCTTTGAAGAAAATAAGCAATAGAACTAAAGTACCCCAGAACATGACCATTTTATATGTGAAAAACCTCATAAATGAAAAAGCCTAACCTATGGAGATCACCACCGTGCTATGGTTCTTACCATCAAGTGTATATAACTGAAAAAATTACTATTGCAATGTGGATTTTCTAAGGAGATGGTTTAGCTAAGTGGCCTAATCAACCACTAACATTTAAAGCATGTATTACTATTAAATAAAACCTAATAACAATGATTGCATTGTTTATCATTATCTGAATGTTATTATTGGGTATTTTGGCTAAATCATATTTCCTTCAATGTAAATTTTGGCCAAATCATATTTTATTCAATGTAAATGACATATAAGCTTTTATTTATTTATTTATTTTTTGCCATTTCCTTTTTAATTCTCACTCTCTAGTGTCTACTTTTTTTTTTTTTGACAGTAAGCAAACTCAGATCTGTCCTATCCTATATAATAAAGAGGTAATATGCAAATTGACCCTCACACCCTCATGTCATCACAAGATGGCCATCCCCATGTCATCACAAGATGGCTGCACCCATGTTGTCACAAGATGTTGTCAGGGGAGGGCAGTTGGGGGTGACCAGGGCTGCAGGAGAGGGCAGTTGAGGGTGACCAGGCTGGCAGGGAAGGGCAGTGGGGGCAATTGGGCTGGCAGGGGAGTACAGTTGGGGGTGATCAGCCCAGCAGGGGAGGGAAGTTAGGGGTGATCAGGATAGCATGGGAGCAGTTAGCTGTCAATCAGGCCAGCAGGGGAGTGGTTAGGGGGTGATCAGGCTGGCAGGTAGAAGTGGTTAAGGGCCATCAGGCTGGCAGGCAGGTGAGTGGAGCCAGCAGTCCCGGATTGTGAGAGGGGTGTGCCCCGAGGGGTCCCAGATTGGAGAGGGTTCAGGCTGGGCACCCTCTCCATGCAAGAATTTTGTGCACTGGGCCTCTAGTAGTACCATAATTCTTGCTGCATCCTTGATCTAGCATTGTACCACTCTCTAATCAATAGCATTTTTAAATGTGTGTAAGATGCCCTGGTCGGTGTGGCTCAGTTGGAGCGTCCTCCCGTCCCATACCCTGAAGGGTGGTGGGTTTGACTCCCATTCAAGACACATTCCAGGTTATGGATCTCTCTCTCTCTCTCTCTCTCTCTCTCTCTCTCTCTCTCTCTCTCTTTCACACACACACACACACACACACACACACACACACACACACACACATCTCTATCTTTCAAAAATCAATAAAGAAAAATAAAATAGAATGTGTGTAAGATGTTTGTCCCCACTTCTTGTCCTTCAGTGAGACACTTATGAACACCTTGGAACTTTACTATTTCTCTTATAATTGCACTGAATATACTTTTAAGGTCATACTGCTGAATCCAGTGGATTTTTCAGTCTTTATCTTTTACAGTTTTCACTATTTTTCTTTATAATCTCCAATTCATCCTACATACATTTATTCCTTTGTTGCTCATATTTATGTTTGCCTTCCTACCTTTTCAGTCACTAATTTTTGACTCTTTTCCCTTTGCTCTCCTTTTGAATGCAAATATCTTCCCAAATTTTAATCTTTATCCTCTTCTACATGTTTTACAACCACCTTAGGTCATTCGTTTGTTCCATGGAGGAGTATATAGAGTTATTAACAGTCTAATCTAAATGTGAAATTCTCCAATATATATCTTTAGTCTCAAACTCACTTCTGACCTTTTGTTATAATTCCAAAAGCGTTTTAAATTAAATATTTATAAGGTCAAATTCATAATATTTTTTCCAGCTTGCTATTCTTGAGGACGTACTATCATATATACTTTAAGGCTTAAGGCTAATTGCAGGACATCTGGCCCAAATACCTATTGAAACTTAAATCTCATCCCATCAGTACCATGAATGTGTATTTGTGTGGTTAATGTAGATTAAATTTTCCATAGATACTGAACCTTTAAATGCTTGGAAGAGAACATGGAATGATAACAATTTCAGAAATGTGAAGCAGATTAGGTTTATTATCTATCAGCAAGAACACAGCATTTCATAATTTTTATTTATTAAACGTATATTTTACATTTTATAACTATCCTCTCCATTGTCCTTTTCTTCATCGTATCCATGAGCTAAATGATGAAATTGGTACTCTGTATTTAAAGAATTTGCAGTTATAAAGTTGTGAAGTTTCCAAATATGAATGTCACAACTGAGAGTATTTTTGTAGCTGGTCAGCATTTTATGATATTCAATTTATTCTGATTCTAGTAAATCCCTGGTGTTCTCCTAGTGACAATTCTTCTTCATCATTTGTTTATCCCTTCAAAATAACACACACACACACACACACACACACACACACACACACCATGCACACACACATGCACACACAATGCACACACATGCACACACGCACGCACACACACACACCATGCACACACACCATGCACACATGCACACACACATGCACACACACGTGCACACACACACACACCATGCACACGTGCACTGCTACCGTGGACATTTTTGCTGAGCATCATATTTTTCTTTGCCTTTGGACTGAAGAACTCAACACAATACTCCATATGCATTCAATCTACTCGAATGATTTGTGATCTTAGACATTTGCCATATTTTCAAGATTTTTATGGGTTGGATCAGCCAAAGCATAACATTTCAGCCAGGACATAAATTTTGTAAAGCTAGATCCATCTAAAATAAGTAAAAGATAGGGACCAGGCACAAGTTCAATTAAGATGTTGTTTGCATAAACACATTAAAAATATTCGAATATTCTATTTCTCAAAGCTTCCAGGATTAGCAACTGAGCTGCCCTCTTAAATCCCAGCTGCTGAGATGAAACATTAAAAATGGTCACTTGTGAGAATGAATAATGTGCCATTTCATTCCACTTGTATGATAAATTTTAGAGAGGCAAAGATTTTAAGTGTATTTTCTTAATAATGAATATGAGAACAATGTCATTGCTACTAATATTTCAGAGCTGAAATTCTCACTCATTGATTTATAGTCATGTATAGCATATCAGATAAAATGTGATGACACATATGCACAGGGAAAGATATTATGAATTTGATCAATTATGTTATATTTTTGTGTTGAGTAGTTCATACTCCTTTGAGAACTAAAAGCACAGGATTCTCCAGTGGGATTTGAATACTAGTTATAGGTAAAGAAACAGCAGAAACATGATGTAATGAATATGTTTTTCATTTCACTTTTACTTAATTTCCCTGGGATAAGAATGAAAAAAAAAATACGGTTCTAAATAATTTTTTACTTCTGCAAGAGAAACATAGTTTTGTATATTTAAACTTATGAGCAGAGGCTGATGGCCAACTGAGCAATGGCACAGGAGAAAAATGTGAAGGAGTTATTTCTGTCTCTCTCCCCTCCCTCTTTGCTATTAAGAATAAAATTCCTTTGAACATTAATGTAAAAGTCGAACTACCCATAAGTATACATTAATAGCTCTTTTAGAATGTTGATAATATAAAGAAGAAAAAGTACAAAATAAATATTCTTGTCTGATGCAGCCAAATTTCCACTCTACTCCCAGCAATATCCACCAAAGTAACTTTGCACTATTTTTTGATTTTTATACTAGAGGCCTAGTGCACGAATTCATGCACAGGTGGGGACCCTTGGCCTGATCAGTGGGGCCCATTGGGGCCGTCTTGCCCAGTCCAGATCAGGGCCCATTGGGGCTGGCTAGCCAGGGGGAGGGACCGCTGGAGGTTGGCCGGCCATCAGAGGTTGGCTGTGGGAGCACACTGACCACCAGTGGGCAGCCCCTGCATTGAGTGTCTTCCCTCTGGTAGTCAGTGCATGTCATAGCAACTGGTCGTTCGGTCGACCAGTCGTAATGGTCACTTAGGTTTTCATATATATACTAGAGGCCTGGTACACGAAATTTGTGCACTGGCGGTGTGGGGTCCCTCAGCCCAGTCTGCCCCCTCTCACAGTCTGGGAGCCCTCAGGGGATGTCCTACTGATGGCTTAGGCCCATTCTCCTTGGGGAGTGGGCCTAAGCTGCAGTCTGGCAGCAGAGGCTCGGAGCAGGCGCCCCGTGTGTGTGTGTGTGTGTGTGTGTGTGTGTGTGTGTGTGTGTGCGCATGTCTGCTGGGGGGGTGGGAGCACGGTGTGGCCAGGCCGGGCCCTGAATAGTACCACCACTGCTGCCACTGTCATTAGCGTCTGGGATGCAGGCATGGGTTGAAAAGACTGAACCACACCCCAGGCCTCTCTGACCCTGAGTTTGTTCATCTGGGAGTTGAAGCAGGAGGGGCCAGGCCCTGCACTCTAGGCCCTTCATGGAGACATCTTTTTTGCCCTCAGTCATTTTCCCCTTTCCAGGCCTGAGGACAGCAGTGTTCTTATTTTTTTGGTTTGTTTGTTTGTTACCCCCCCCCCCCTTTTTTTTCTTAAGAAAGTGGAGATTTCTAAAAAAGACACAAGTACAGAGACAGAAAATAGACCTTGGTTGCCTGGGGCTAGGGTGGGGTTGACTGCAGATGGGCAAGCAGCATGATGGAAGCTTGAAAATGGTTTGTGTCGGTGGTTGAGCTGCTGTGGAAATTCACGCATCAAACAGTACGCCTGCTGTGGGTGAGTTGTACGGCATTTAACTTCTTTCTATAATTACAATTCTTACCTTTCAATTTAGCACGGAGCATCACTTTTCCAGGGTTCTAGGAAACATCCTAGAAGACAGCTAACATCATCTCCTGGGGTATCAACACAAATGTCTTTGATCCATGCCAATGTCACTTTTTTTTCCAACCAGGGTCCAGAAAACCTGTGTTAGTTGAGAGTTTTGTCTCATTTGGAGCTTGGCTATACTGATCAGCCTAGTCTTCTGTTTCACAGAAGGATGTGTGACTATAGAGTCCATCCTGCTTTCACCCTCGCTTTCAATCAGTGATCAATTTTTCTTGACATTTTGTTATTTTTTTCAGAGTGCCAAGTGAATTCAATAACATTAATAAAGCCACCTAATTCCTTTGTACTTATAATTTCTACTAGAGGCCCGGTGCACAAAATTTGTGCATGGGGGGTGTCCCTTAACCCAGCCTTCACCCTCTTCAATCTGGGACCCCTCGGGAGATGTCTGACTGCCAACAGTTGGACATCCCTCTCGCAATCTGGGACTGCTGGCTCCTAACTGCTCACCTGTCTGCCGGCTGGCCTGATCCCCCTAACTGCTCTCCCCTCCTGGCCTGATCACCCTAACTGCTCTACCCTGCTGGCCTGATTACCCCTAACTGCCTCTGCCTTGGCCCCACCGTCATGGCTTTGTCCAGAAGGTCGTCTGGAAGATGTCCAGTCTAATTAGCATATTATCCTTTTATTAGTATAGCTTAACCCTATGTTTTTCAATTACCTCCTACATTGTGCCAGATATTCATTCTTTCTTCCCAATTTACCACAAGTAAAATTTAACAGTTTAATTATTGGTCTATCATTTATGTCAGGAACTGACATATTGCTGGCCAGACTACAAGAGAATCCATGAGTGCCTGGTTTCCCAGATCACTCCTTGTACAAACTGCCTCAGGTTACATTACCTAGGAAGCTGATTTGGAGGTGGAGTTTAGGATGCAAGATGTTTATTGGAGTTTCCTTAGGATTAACACCAGTAAAAGAGGAAGCTAACAAAATTGGGCAAAAATGGAAATTAAATTGCACTGAAGGCCCAATGACAAATGCATATAATCACTGGAACTCTGAAGCAAGAATGGCCTTTCACGGTTGTTTCCCTTTGGGATCAGATGACCAGGTTTTAAAAATATATTTAAATAAATGAAACCTGCATTAATCAGGCTGTGGTTGTGACAGCCCTTGGGCGGGGCATGGTCTTGGACAAAGTAGCTCTTGTCTCTGAGGCAGTCTTTGGGAAGGCTAACAGCACTTCCAACAGCTGAGACAGCAAATCCATGCATGAAGGGTGACCTGCACAACATATCACAGTATCTCCCACTATCTACTGAATATGCCTCACTCATATCTACCCAACCCTAATTTAAAACCCTAGCCCATTTAAATATTCCTGGGCATACAGTAGGAATTCTTATAATTGTATACATTTATCTGAGTCAGTTCAGAAAGTTCAGATGTTGAGCTTCTGGTCAAGATGGGGAGGTATATGTGGTATTTGCCTCCTCCCACAACCTCAAAAAAATTATAACTAAACTAAAGAACAGCCATCATTAATAACTGTCTGAAATATAACTAGACAGCAGTCCTACAACTGAGGATATGAAGAAGAAGCCACAATAAGACTAACAGGAGGGGTGGAGATGCAGAACAGCACCTAGACCAGGGGTGGGCAAACTTTTTGACTCGAGGGCCACAATGGCTTCTTAAACTGGACTCAGAAGAAGGAGCTGCAGCCGTGTTTCCTGACGTTGCCATGTTAACACTGCTGCTGGTGAAGGAGCGGAGGGGAGAGCAAGAGAACCCTCCGCTCTTTCGGCTCCGTGGGCCCGATAGAACAGCAGAACGGGCCGGATCCGGCCCGCGGGCCATAGTTTGCCCACGGCTGACCTAGACCCACATGCAGCAAATAAGAATTAGAAGGGATATCTCAGCTGCAGAGATTTTCTTGAAAAACAATGTGTCCTAACCATACACTAGGCAGCCAGCCCAGGGGTCCAGAACTGGGAACAGAATTCCTCATAATTTCTGGCTGAAAAAACCAGCAGGGATTGTGGCTCAGTGAGATGGAAGGCTTCTTGAGTCCCAGGCAGTTCCTCTTAAAGGTAGTGCACACAGACTTACTCTGATTCACTCATTCTGAGCTCCTGTGCTTGGAGTAGCAGCCTGAAAGATACTAGGGACATACAAGGAGGAAATTACTTGTCTGGCATCAGGGTGACAGCTGGAGGGGCAGCTTTCTCCCAGACAGAAGTGCTAGCAGAGCCCATGTTCCCTTATGGGCTCTCCCATCTCAGAGCTGGAAGGGGGTGCTATACATGGGTCTCCATTACACTGGTTATTACTGTTCACCTGCTCTGGTGATTCCCTGAGACCTTGCTCCACCTAACTGGAATGCCCACCCAAGCTGTTTCCAATGGCTTTTCCATAAGAATGGCCTATCTTGGCTCATGCTGCAGCCTTTCTTAAAATCTCTCAAACAAGCATAAACTGGCCTATATAGGCCTCATTCCTCTTTGTAAGTGGCCCCAAGGTTGGCATTAGTGGCAGCCAGCCTCAGTTTGTAGCCCGACCTCTCCTGGCCCCTCTAAATCCAGCAAAGTAACAGCCATCTGCAGATCACTTTGTAGCTCATGCCAGGTGGCCTGGGACAGGGCATAAGTGGCAGTTGACCTTGGCCTGCACCACCTTGGAGGCTTGATAGCCAGTGTACCTGGTGTATATCTTCAGACCACATGGAAGCACCACCCAGCCACTTTCAAACGCAATGCACTGAAGGAGCACTCAAGAACCACTGAAGTAAGTCCTGTTCCATGAGGGTTATCACCTGTATAGCTTATCATCCACAATGATTATAGCCAATCCTTGTAGCTGATTGAGCTATGGATAAATCTTTTCCATTAAGGTGGCAACAGAAATCAAGTCTCAACTACAACAGGAGGGTATACACAGCCCACAAGAGGGAGACATCTGGAGTGCCCATCTCTGGGGAATGGGGAGGCTGTGCCACTGGACCCTATAGGACACCTACTATATAATAAGGCCACTACACAAAACCCAAGAGATTTAGCAGCTCTACCTAATAAACAGAAATGAACACAAGCCAAAATGAGGAAACAAAGAAGTATATCCTAAATGAAAGAACAGAAAAAAAACTTCAGAAAAAAAAAAGAACTAAACAAAATTGAGACAATCTACCAGACAGAGTTTGAAACACTGGTTATAAGGATGCTCAGTGAACTTAAGGGAAGAGTAGATGAGCTTAGTGAGAACTTCAACAAACAGATAGGAAACATACAAAGAACCAGTCAGAAAGGAAGAACACATTGACTGAAATGAAGGATACATTACAGGGAATAAACAATGAAATAGATAAAGCAGAAGATCAAATTAGAAATTTGGAAAATAAGAAAACAGAACAGTAGAAAGAAAAAAAATCCAAAAAATTGAGGATAGCATAAGGATCCTCTGTGCCAACAACACTGGCATCATGGGGATATTGGAAGGAGAAGAGAGAGGGCAAGGAATTGAAAACCCTCTTTGAAAAAATAATGAAGGGAAACTTCTCTAACCTGGTGAAGAAAATAGACAAGAAAGTCCAAACACAGAGAGTCCCAAACAAGATAAACCCAAAGAAATTCATACCAAGACACATCACAATTAAAATGCCAATGGTGAAAGACAAAAAGAGAATCTTAAAAGCAGCAATAGAAAGTAGTTAGTTACCTACAAGGGAGCTCCCATAAGACTGTAAGCTGATTTCTCAACAGAAACTTTGCAGGGCAGAAATATTCAAAGTGATGAAAAGAAAGACCTACAACCAAGCTTTCATTTAGAATCAAAGGACAGATTAAGGGCTTCTCAGACAAGAAAAAGCTAAAGAAATGCATCATCCAAAACCAGTATTACATGAAATGTTAAAGGGCCTTCATTAAAAAGAAGAAAAACAATTAAAAATATGAACAATAAAATGGCAATTTATACTGTATCTACACTAATAAAAGACAAAGATGCTAATTGACCATACCTTTGCCATGCCCAAGCCACACCTACCAGCCAATCAGAGCGACTGTATGCATATTAACCCAACCAAGATGGCGGCCAGCAGCCAAGGAGCTGGAGCAAGCAGGAGGCTTGGTTGCCCCAGTGATGGAGGAAGCCAAGCTTCCCGCCTGTGGCCTCCACAAAAGGCAACAATGTTTCAATTATAGAAGCTAAATAAATCCCAGATACCTGCTTCCAGACAGCCTCCACTGGGAGTTTGGGTGGCTGGGGGCTGTGGCCAGCCTGCAAACAGCCATCAGCCCCTCACCCAGGCTGGCCAGGCACCTCAGCAGGACCCGCCTCCCTGAAGGGGATGTGGCCAGCCTGAAAATGGACCTCAGCCCCTCACCCAGGCTGGCCAGACACCCCAGCAGGGACCCCCACTTTGAAAGGGGTGTGGCCAGTATGAAAACAGCCTTCAGCCCCTCACCCAGGCTGGCCAGGCACCCCAGTGGGACCCCCACCCTGATCTGGGACACCCTTCAGGGCAACCTAGCTGGCCCCCACCCATGCACCAGGCCTCTATCTTATATAATAAAAGGGTAATATTCAAATTGACCCTAACAGCAGAGCAACTGGGAATCAATGGTCACTATGACACACACTGACCACCAAGGAGAAGATGCTCAATGCAGAAGCTGCCCCCTGGTGGTCAGTGCGCTCCCACAGTGGGAGCTCTGCTTAGCCACAAGCCGGGCTGACGGCTACCAGTACAGCAGTGGTGGTGGGAGCCTCTCCCGCCTCCTCAGCAGCACTAAGGATGTCTGACTACAGCTAGGCCTGCTCCCTGCTGGCAAGTGGACATCCCCCGAGGGCACAGGCTGCCAGAGGGATGTCTGACTGCCAGCTTAAGCCCAATACCCCTGGGAGCGGGCCTAAGCCAGGAGGTGGTCATTCCCCAAGGGGTTCCATACTGGAAGAGGGCACAGGCCAGGCTGAGGGACCCTTCCGAGTGCACAAATTTTTGTGCTCCGGGCCTCTAGTATATATATAAAAGCCTAACTAACCGAATGACTGAAAGACCAAATGACTGAATGACTGGTCACTATGACATGCACTGGCCACCAGGGAGCAGATGCTCAACACAGGACCTGCCCCCTAGTGGTCACTGTGCTCCCATAGCCAACCCCCCATGGCCAGCCAACCACCTGCGGCCGGCCAGCCAACTCCCCACGGTCCCTCTTCCCAGCTGGCCAGCCCCCTGTGGTCCCTCTCCCCAGCTGGCTGGCCCCCACAATTGGCCCCAACTATGGCCAGGCTAAGAGATCCCACCCATGCATGAATTCATGCACCTGGCCTCTAATATATATATAATCTATCAACAATTGAATCTACAAAACAAAATAAACAAACAAGCAGAATAGAAAAGGGCTAATAGATTCAGAAAACCTTTTGGCCATTTACATATAGAGCAAGAGTTGGGGGGATGGTTAAAAAAGGTAAGGGATTAAGAAGTACAAATTGGTAGTTACAAAATAGTTATTTGGATGTAAAAATACAGCATAGGTAATATAGTCAATAATATTCTAATACTATGTAAGGTGTCAGATGGGTACAAGATTTATCAGGTTGATCACATTTTATGTTATACTAGACTCCAGTGCACGAATCCGTGCATGGGTGGGATCTGGCCAGCCCAGCCCCAGTTGGGGCGGATTGGGCAGGTCAGGTGGAGGAGACAGCAGGAGGTTGGCTGACTGGCCTGCCTTGATCAGGGCCTAATCAGGGCCGAGCCAGCTGGGGGCCAGGGCAATTGGCCAGAAGGCCCCGCCCCTGATTGAGGTGGGGGGCCAATTGGGGGAAGGGTCTGTGGATGGTGGGCCAGCTGTCCCCACCCCAAAATGGGATGGGGGGCAATTAGGGGTCAGCGGCCAGGGTAGGGACCATGGGTGGTTGGCCAGCTAGCCCTGACACTGATTGGAGTCGGGGGGCCGATCAGGGATGGAGCTGACTGGGGGAAGGGCTTCAGGAGGTTAACTGGCGGGCCCTGCCCCCTATTGGGATGGGAGGGGGGGAATCAGAGCTGGGGCTGGCCTGGGGAGGGGCTGTGGGCTGGTCGGGGTGGGGCAGGCTGATCGGGGGAGAGCCTGCCGGGGAAAGGGCCACAAGGGGGTAGGCAGGCCACCCCACCCTAGACTGGGCTGGGAGAGGCCAATCAGGGGTGGGCTAGCTGGGAAGAGGAGCCACAGGAGGTTGGCCAGCTGGCCCCACACTCCAATTGAGCCGGTTCCTTGGCCACAGTGGGCATCATAGCAACCAGTAGTTCCAGTCGTTACGGCATTCCAGTTGCTGGCTTTTTATGTATATAGATAATATCTAATCACTGGGCTGTATACCTGAAACTAATATAATATTTATTTCAATTGTAATTTTTAAAAAATGTTTTAAAAGAAAATAAACAAATAAATAAAGTGATACAAGTGTTAGTTTTTCCTTTATTTAGTTTTTGTAATTGTTTCACTTGGGCAGTCTGATTATCCTCACAGTTCACTGTAATGCACATTTGCTTTGACTGTTTTTTTTGTTTTGCCTATAAAGTTGAATGTTTAACAATGTGTGTATAGTTCCACTAAATGTGGATTATTTTTTAATAAATATGGTAAATGTATTTTTTTTCTTCCTTATAATTTTTTAAATAACATTTTCTTTTCTTTAGCTTACTACATTGTAAGAATACTCTATATAATACTAGAGGCCCAGTGCATGAGATTCCTGCACTCGGGGGGGATCCCTCAGCCCAGTTTGCAACCTCTCGCAGTCTGGGAGCCCTCTGGAGATGTCTGAATGACGGCGTAGGCCCGCTCCCTGTTCTTGGCAATCTTGTCACTTTTTAATACAACAGTTCATTTTTACAGAAACATCCATCAAATTTCTTATTCTTCATAAAATATTTTCCTTGTCTCATGAATATTTCGTTTTTCATAAACATTTATATACCAACTATAAATGTAAATGCTTTAGAAAGAGGGTATTATGTAAAATGGCACCCTATTAAAAAATCGTATTTCTTTAGGAGGGCTTAACATTCAATATCAATAGCATGGATAGCAATATCAATAGCCCTCCAATCAGTGGCAGGGCTAGCTGGCCAACCACCCATGGTCCCTACCCTGGCTGCTGATCCCTAATTGCCCCCCAATCCCATTTTGGGGTGGGGACAGCTGGCCCACCATCCACAGACCCTCCCCACAGCCAGCCCTTCCCCCAATTGGCCCCCCACCTCAATCAGGGGCGGGGCCTTCTGGCCAATTGCCCTCAGCCCCCAGCTGGCTCGGCCCTGATTAGGCCCTGATCAAGGCAGGCCAGTCAGCCAAGTGACAAGTTCTCTAGGTGCTTTCTCATAATAATCACTACTCCAGGCCTGAGCAACTAATAGGTGTCTTAAAAATTAGGAATGAACACAGATTAATTTATTTCTATTAAATGCTGAGGCAATGCTAGTATAAGTAATGTCTTAGCATGTTTATGTGTAAATAATTTATACAAATAAATGATATTCTTTAAATGGTAGATGACATATTAGTGACACTGATTATTATAAACAATCCATGCTATTGATATTGAATGTTAAGGCCTCCTAAAGAAATACGATTTTTTAATAGGGTGCCATTTTACATAATACCCTCTTTCTAAAGCATTTACATTTATAGTTGGGATATAAATGTTTATGAAAAAGGAAATATTCATGAGACACGGAAAATATTTTATGAAGAATAAGAAATTTGATGGATGTTTCTGTAAAAATGAACTGTTGTATTAAAAAGTGACAAGATTGCCCTAACTGGTTTGGCTCAGTGGATAGAGCGTTGGCCTCCCAGCTTCAATTCTGGTCAAGGGCATGTACCTTGGTTGCAGGTGCATCCCCAGTGGGGAGTGTGCAAGAGGCAGCTGATCGATGTTTCTCTCTCATCGATGTTTCTAACTCTCTATCCCTCTCCCTTCCTCTCTGTAAAAAATCAATAAAATATAAAAAAATAAATAAAAAGTGACAAGATTTATAGCTGTTCATAATAGTGATCTCTTACTTGCTATAAATCAATTAGGAATATATAAAATTTTGATAATAAAAGTATTCATCACATTTTATTGCATTATAGAAAATCATAATGCCCATTATATTTTAGTCTTATATTTCCTTACCTTGTATTTTTATCTACACTAATAAAAGAGAAAAATGGTAATTGGCGTACGACGATACCCTTTTCATTGGCTAATCAGGGCTATATGCAAATTAACTGCCAACTATGATTGGCAGTTAACTGCCAACTAAGATTGGCAGTTAACTGCCAACAAGATGGCGGTTAATTTGCATATGTAGGCACAATGCAGGGAGGCGAAAGGGAAAGCAGGAAGAAGCCCCCTGCCACTGACAGTGATCGGAAACCCAGGGGGGAGGTAAGAGCTGGGGGGCAGGGCAAAGGCGGCCCCCAGCCATGATCGGAGAATCAGGCGCCTTTGCCGCCCTGGCCAGTGATAGCAGGAAGTAGGGGTGGAGCCAGTGATGGGAGCTGGACACGGTCGAAGGTGGCAGTCCCAGGAGCTAGGGGTCCCTTGCCTGGGCCTAAAGTGGAGCCCACGATCGCGGGGCCGCTGCAGCTGCGGGTCCCCGCCTCCCGGGCCGGATGCCTCGGCCAGAGGCATTAGGCCTGGGCAGGAGTGGAGCCTGCAACCGCGGGGGGCTGGGGGTCCCCTGCCCAGGCATGACACCTCTGCCGGAGGCCTCAGGCCTGGTCAAGGGGCCGATCCGGTGATTGGTGATCGGAGGGTGATGAGGGTCAACTCCTCTGGCCGAGGCATCAGGCCTGGCCGGGGGGCTGAGCCGGGGATTGGGGGGATATGATGGTCCCCTTGCCCAGGCCTGAAGCCTGGGTCAGAGGCGTCAGGCTTGGGCGGGGGGTGGAGCAAGCGATCAGAGGGAAATGGGGGTCCCCTGTCCAAGCCTGACACCTCTGGCGGAGGCGTGAGGCCTGGGCAAGGGGCCGATCAGGTGATCAGAGGGTGATGGGGGTCTACGCCTCTGGCTGAGGCATCAGGCCTGGGCAAGGGGCAGAGCCAGCAATCGGAGGGGTCTGGGGATCCCCTGCCCAGGCCTGATGCCTGGGCCAGAGGCATCAGGCCTGGGCTGGGGGCAGAACCAGTGATCGGGGGGAAATGAGGGTCCCCTGCCCAGGCCTGACACCTCTGTCAGAGGCGTCAGGCCTGGGCAAGGGGCCGATCCTGCGATTGGAGGGTGATGGGTGTCAACGCCTGAGGGCTCCCAGTATGTGAGAGGGGGCAGGCTGGGCTGAGGGACACTCCCCCCAACACACACCCAGTGCACCAATTTCGTGCTCCGGGCCCCTAGTTCTAATATAAAAGTAATTGTATATATTTAAAATTGTATTACAATTATTCACCTTAAATTTTTCTTGTAACAGAAAGTAAATTTCAAAACATAAATTTCTATTAGTTTCATTGAATGTTTAATATAATTATATTTTCTGAACAAAAATTTCTGAGATTTAACAAATTCTTCCCAAAGTATAAAAAATGTCTATATTTTATTATTTCATTTAGATGAGAAGTTTCTAATTTGGTAAAAATTCACATTCACATTACATTCCCTATTTTTCTTTATTGTATTCCAAATTATTTTCAAATATTAATAGACTAGAGCAGTGATGGCGAACCTTTTGAGCTCGGCATGTCAGCATTTTGAAAAACCCTAACTTAACTCTGGTGCCGTGTCACATATAGAAATTTTTTGATATTTGCAACCATAGTAAAACAAAGATGTATATTTTTGATATTTATTTTATATATTTAAATGCTATTTAACAAAGAAAAATCAACCAAAAAAATGAGTTCACATGTCACCTCTGACACACATGTCATAGGTTCGCCATCACTGGACTAGAGGCTTGGTGCATGAATTCATGCACCAGTGGGGTCCCTTGGCCTGGCCTGCAGAATCGGGCTGAAAGCAGCTCTCCAATATCCCCCAAGGGGTCCCAGATTGAGAGAGGGCGCAGGCCAAGCTGAGGGACCCCACTGGTGCATGATCAGGAGAGACATGGGAGGTTGGCCAGCCAGGGAGGGACCAAGGAAAGGCTCCAAGGTTTGTCTGGCCCATCTTGCTCAGTCCTGATCAGCCAGACCCCAGCAGCAAGCTAACTTATCGATCAGAGTGTCTGTCCCCTGGTGGTCAGTGCATGTCACAGGGAGTGGTTGAGCGGCCTTAGCATATCATTCGCATATTACGCTTTGATTGGTTGGACCGATGACCAGACTACTGGACAGTTAGCATATTAGGCTTTTATTATATAGGATGTTCTCTGTAATATTAGCATATTTTTAGACATTTTTTCTCTTTTTTTTAAAGATTTTTAATTGACTTAGAGAGAAAGGAAGAGAGAAAATCTTCGATGCGAGAGGGAGACATCTATCAGCTGCATTAATTGGCTGCCTCCTGCACTCCCAGCACTGGGGAGTAAGCCAGCAACTCAAGCATGTACCCAGACTGGGAGTAAAACTGCAACCTTTCAGTGCATGGGAGGATTGCCCAACTAACTGAGTAATACTGTCCAGGGATACACATTTTATTTCAAATTCTAGATTTAAAATTCTCCCTTGTTAATGCATGCTTTGATGTTCATACATTGATGAATATATTTTTATTGTCAGTAACTCTTGATTATTTCTAGTTGCTTGACACACTCTATCTATTGAAAATTGGCTTTTTTTCTTTTACCGAGAAAATGGAACAACATAATTTTTAAAATTAAGTTTCACAATTAAAGCTTTTTTATGTGTGTTTTTAAGTTGGTAGGCAAGACACTGTTTTGAAGTAAAAGTGTTAGAACCAGATGGTTGAGAGACAAAGTATTTGAGTTAGAGTCTAAAATTTGGATGTAATACAAAAAAATTTACATCTTTGCCTAATCAAAGAATATAGAGTTTTTACAATCAATGAGCCAAAGAGATGGATATATAGTTAAGTATTTTCCCTCCTTAAGTACTGTAAAAGACAACCCCAAAAGAAACCATGTAGTTTCTAATGAGAACATTTCCATAACCCAAACAATAAATATCTAAAACATTCTCCTGAATAAGGTGGGGAATTGAGAGAGTGCTGGAAACCGATCCACCTTTGCTGCTTGACGCAGTCGCTGCAGGGAAGAAACATCTGCACAGCTTATGTTTCAAGGGACCTGGTGTATATGGCATATTGTTCTTAATATGTTTGCTCCCCTTCTTAAGTGCTATGTGTTTTAACCAAGGTCACCTGTCTGAGAAAGGTTGTTTCCCCAGGCGAAGATTTTTATCAGTAAAACCCTTTAACTAAGTGCCAGGTGGGTAGTTAATCACTTTAACTACTAACAATCACGCTTAAACTACATAGTCTTTACTTAGAATAATCTCCTTCAGTTACTTCCTTGTAGCTTAATAGAACAATAGAGTAACCTTGGAATGGAGATAAGAAACGCCCTAACCCTTGGAATAGAATGGATAGAATTAAGATCAAATAGTATAAATACAGATGTAAGAGGACAATAAAAAGAGGAACCTGGCTATGATGATCACCTGAACGCTGCCTCCATGTCATTCCCTCTTCACCGACTCCATCCACACCTTTGGGAACCACTGGACCTGCTGGGGCTGGACCCCAGCAAGAGATAAAGCCCACTAGCAGAGACCCCAAAGCTAATGTGTCCACAGTCTGATGTCACAGGGTAGAGGTAGAATTGCCTGCCTCATGGAAAACCTTCACTTCATGATGGTGCTTGAACAGTGATGATAGCAGCTAAGAGTTCTTGAATGAAGTCCAAAGTGTGTGAGGTTGAAAGTGACAGCAAAGGGGACCTTGGAGCTCTTATAAGGGAGTATGTGCTCCTCTTGATAATTGAAAGGGGCTTTGGTCCAAGGATAAAATGCTGAACATTAATTAGAGGTGAGATGAAAAAGTATGCCTCAGTGGAGGCCAGTGATGATGTCTCATGTGTGACAGCACACATAACATGTTTCTCATTTAAATCCCTATGACTTTTGGAAATGAAATTTTATTAGAATCCTCAAGTATAACTTTTGTATGTCTGAAACAATAAAAATTATTTTAAAAACTGCCTTTACATGCACCTTAAAAATATATATGGTGTATATCACAGAAAAGATACATATCATTGAAAACTTACCTAAATTGTTTTCTTGTAAGCAACTTTATTCACACTTTTTCATGTTTTCATATATATAAATATAAAATATTGTCAGACATATAAGATATATGTATATGTATATAAATCATACATATTAGAATTAATAGTATTTATTTATACTTGGTTGGATATTATCAGGAGGTTTAGTAAACTTATTTATAAATCTCTGTTCTTGTAAATGAATATTATTTACATCAAACATCTTAAATCTGTAGGTTCAAAATATACACTTTATTACACTTCAACACACAAAAGAGAAATGAACAATTCTGGCCATATCCTCTATATAGACTAATAGTTAACACATTTTTCTAACCCAAATTCTTCAGCTTTTTAATATGTCAATAATAACATGTCTTTCCCCTGTGTAAACATTACTGGTGGTTCCCAATTGTTTAGAATTTAAGTAAAGCCTTTTCCTGAGGTCTGCATGCAACTTTATCGCCTTGTCCTGGCCTGGCTTTTGGCAGGAATTCATGCCTTACTCCTCACTGGCTCCAGGCATCTGAACTTATTCAGACTTGAGATGTGCCAAGTCTTTTCCAAAGTCAGTGACTTTGCACTTGCTGTTTATTTCCCCTTAGATCTTCAAGTGTTTGATTCTTTTTTGTAATTCAGGTCTCAACTGATGGGAAAAGGACCACAGAGAAAAAGAGCTTTCCTGAATAAACTACATGAAGTAACCTTCTCCCCCAAGATCACACAAATGTACCTACACCCACAGCACAATGCTTTGTTTTCATAGCACTTTTCACTATCTAATTGAACCTATTATTTGACTGCTTGAGCTGAGATTTAAAATAATAATATTGATAATAATAATGAGTGAAGTGTTCATTTGTGTATCTATTTTATTCATTTTTGATGTGGAGATCATTAAAGGAGCTATATAAACATTAGAAATTGTAACCAGTAATCATATGAGATGATTACTGCACATAGTTCCAAGTTACTAGAACATATATTACAAAGAAATGGATATAAAAATTGATTTCTTATGGACCATGGAGGACTTTGTCTTATTAAAAAGTTTGACTCCCAAGAAAACAATGAAAGTTGTAAGATACAATGTAGATATCTAGTGACAGCAGATACAGTACAGTTAAGATAAACATGTATGAGAGCCTCATATGCTTGCCAATTTATTTTGGGAAAATCCTAAAAAGGTTCCTGATATAATACTAATGCATTTGAGCATGTACCACAAATTGATAATCTACATTGTTCTCTATACAACAATACCTAGAAAATTCCATATAGCTAAAATGAAATGCCATCTGAAGTTTCTAGCAAATGACTCTCTTGTTATTTCCATTTCAATTCCTAAGCTTCAGACAGAAAACTAAATTGAAACATTATGGGTGTATCCACATAACTTCTCTGAATGAATCAACTCTGTTCTTAATGTTGGTCATTTTCTCTTCTCCATAGCTACAAGTTCAGCTGAAAGAAAGCTTGAGACACACTTCGCAGCCACAAAGTCCTGCCATGAGTTTGCTATATCAATTTAACATCGTCTACCATTGTCAACATATATTTTTAGTTAATTATAGTCTGAACATAGTTTTCTAGCACTAGGTTCAGTGTGGAAACTTGAAATGTAGTTAAAATAGAAGTCAAATTTCTATGGTCACCCCAATAAATTCAATTTTTTTTTAAAAAAAAAAAGTTAAATTTGCTGAAACCGGTTTGGCTCAGTGGATAAAGCCTCGACCTGTGGACTGAAAGGTCCCAGGTTCGATTCCGGTCAAGGGCATGTACCTTGGTTGTGGGCACATCCCTAGTGGGAGATGTGCAGGAGGCAGCTGATCGATGTTTCTCTCTCATCGACGTTTCTAACTATCTCTCTCCCTTCCTCTCTGTGAAAAATCAATAAAATATATTTTTTTTAAAAAAAGTTAAATTTAGTCAAACTATGTAGTTCAAATTCATAAAAAGGCCTTAGTGATGTTACTTAAAAATCTCTGTTCCTGCTTTCTCCATGACGATAATAAATGTATCTACTTCATAAAGTTGTTTTTTAGATTAAGTATCCTATATAATGAGAGGAATATGCTAATTATCTGTTACACCATAATGTCACGACCAGATCAGCAGGCTGTGTCCCTGCCCTCTGCTCAGGCAGCTGCAAGGCCCAGGGTAGGATACGATAGGAGGGGATAAGAAAGAAGAGGGAGAGGAAGGCAGGCCTAGAAGAGAAACAGAAATATAGAAAGGGAACAAGCCTGGGAGGGGCAGGACACAGGCAGGGCTGAGCGGGGAGCCACTCTCAGATGCCTGGTGGGGGCCATTGGCCGGTCCCAGACGGAGGGTGGACCATCCGAGGCCTTCCAGGTGGAGGCTCGCCCGCCCTGGCCTCAGCCACCCTCGCTGGGCTGGGCGTCCAGGGCAGGGAATGGGAGCAGGATGCTGGCCGGGAGGCCATGGAAGGGGGGCAGTGAACACCTGGCCAGGGCTGAGCCCGGGGTTGGGGGTTAATGCCCCCCACCCCAATGGAAGCTTTAAGGTGGGAAGGAGGGCTCCTCCCCCTCGCTCACACACACCCCCGCCTGGGCCTCCTCTCTCTCCAACTCCACTTTCTCCACCGCTGGGGGCCGGGGTCTCCTGTGGAGGCCCAGCCAGTGCCCCAGGTCTCCCTTCAAAGCTGGGGTGAACCCCTGGGGGAGCCAGGAGGTGGAGAGATGGGTGGGGGTCATGGTGGAGGGAGCAGCAACCTCTGCGAGTTTTGGGGGAAGTAACCAGGCAGGGGAGGGGCAGAACAAGGAGGGGGCCTCAGGGCCCCCCAATATAGACCAGTGGCTTCTGGGGCTGCCCCCTCCAGGCAGGGACCAGGGGCGCCTGGGGCTGGTGGGTGGGGAGCCTGGGGGCCCTGGTGAGCCTCCCGGTGGTGGTGGTGGTGGCGGGGAAGGGGGTTCCCGGGAGGCAGAGGGAAGCAAGACATAAAGACATCAGGGACATTCTGCAGCAGATTATGACCATCACGGACCAGAGCCTGGACCAGGCCCAGGCCAAGAAACACGCCCTAAACTGCCACCGAATGAAGCCAGCTCTCTTCAGCGTCCTGTGTGAAATCAAGGAGAAGACTGGCCTCGGCATCCGAAGCTCCAGGAGGAGGAGCCGGTGGACCCCCAGCTTATGCGCTTGGACAGCATGCTTCTGGCGAAGGTGGGCTGGGCCTGAGAAAGGGGGGGCGGGGGGGGGCAGCAGCTGCAGCCACAGCAGCTTCCTGGGGCGGCGTGTCCCCTGACAACTCCATCAAACTGGACTCTCGCAGCACACTCGCCCAGATTCGCCATATCTACCGCTGGGAGCTGGAGAAGTATGAGCAGGCATGTAACGAGTCCACGGCCCACGTCATGAACCTGCCGAGGGAGCAGAGCCGCACAGGCCCGTGGCACCCAATGAGATGGGGCGGGTGGGAGCATCATACACCGTAAGTTCAGGCCATCCAGATGCAGCGCAGGCAGAGCACCTGCGAGGCCGTCATGACCCTGCGCTCCCGGTTCCTGGGTGCCAGACGGAAACGCCGGACCTTCAGCAGACAGGCCACCGAGGTCCTACGTGAGTATTTCTATTCCCACCCGAGGAACCCGTATCCCAGTGAGGAGGCCTAGGAGGAGCTCGCCAAGAAGTGTGGCATCACCTTCTCAGGTCTCCAACTGGTTTGGCAACAAGCGGATTCGCCATAAGAAAAATATCGGAAAGTTTCAAGAGGAGGCAAACATCAATGCCGTCAAGACCACCGTGTCTGTCACCCAGGGGGGCCACAGCCGCACCAGTTCCCCGGCACCCCTTCCTCCGCAGGCTCTGGCAGCTCTTTCAATCTTTCAGGATCCGGAGACGTGTTTATGGGGATGCCCGGGCTCAAAGGAGATTCCTACCCTGCCTCCCAGGTGGAATCACTCCGACACTCGATGGGCCCAGGGGCCACGGAGATAACCTCCGGGAGGCCAGATGGACAGCCCTCGGGAAATGAGGGCAAACGGCGCTGGCAGGAGGCTGTGACCCCGTCCTCAGTGACGTCCCCAACAGAAAGACCAGGGAGCGTTCATTCTGACACTTCCCACTGCTCTCACTCCTCAGGCCACAGGGTGGGGGCTCAGAGGTGACTCTTGACAGAGGACAAAGGCATCCAGAGGACAAGCCCCAGACACAGGAGAAGCACAAGATGGAGAAGGGCAAATGGGGTCGCCCTACCTCAGCCGACTCAGTGCTGGGGTTACTGACTACATGGCAAGGAAAAGGAGGTCCCCTAAGGGAAGGTGGGGTTTGTCTCCCCTTTTTTCTCCCTGCTTTTCAATCTTTTTCTCTTTCCATTTATTACACAGAAAGACACCCAGAACCCTATCTTTCAGATCCTCTCTCTCTCTCTTACACACATACACAACTATTCTGTTTCTCTCTCTCATAGATACATACACAACTATTGTTTCTCTATCGACACATATACATTCTCTCTCTCAGACACATATATGATATTATGTTTCTCTCTCTCTCTCTGGTTTCACCCATTCTCTCTCCCCCACCCCTTATCTGCTCTGGGATCTGTGGAGACTCCAGCCTTGCCCTACTTACCAGGGGTGCCAAACATGGGGACACAACTTCTGGACAGATGATCTGGCCATGCCCCTGGGCCTCCCACCCCTTCCCCTCCAGACGGCTTTATTACCTCATATGCAGCTCATCTTAAACCAATAGAATTGCTCAGTGGAGAAGAAGAAGAAGAAGAAGAAGAAGAAGAAGAAGAAGAAGAAGAAGAAGAAGAAGAAGAAGAAGAAGAAGAAGAAGAAGAAGGGAAGGAGGGAGGGAAGAACTTTAAAGGAGTCAGTAGACAGCAGAGTTAAAGAAGAAAAGAAGATGTATGAGTGAACTGTAGGAGCTATAATGAAAATCAAGTATAGTTGTGTACTGGGGACAGATTTTAAAAGAAGGAGTCAGAAAAAGATAAGTGATAGTGAATAATTAGGCATGTAGATAGATAGATATTAAAACAGTGGAAATAAGTAGAGAAGAATTTTTGGGAAAGGTAGGATGAGAGAAAAAGAGAGAGGGAAGAAAAGTCTTAAAGAGGAGCCAGTAGAGCTTAAAAGGAGAATGGGAAGAAGGAAGAAATGGGGGAGAAAGCAAAGCAGGTCCAAGGGAGGAAGTGAAGAAAAAAATTAAGGTGGGAAGGAAGAAAAAGGGGAGGGAGGGCAAAGATAAAGATAAACAAAAGAAGGAATGTGGGGAGGGAGGGTAGGAGAAAGGTGGGAAGAAGGATGATGGAACAGAAGTAGGAAATGATGAAGAAAGAAAAGTTTATAAATGATGAGTCAGTAGGAAAAAGTGTTACATAAAGGAGAGAGAAAAATTGTGTGAGAGGGAGAAGCCAATAAGGAAGACAAATACGATTGTGTGTGAATGGGATAAGATTAGAAAAGAAAGTTAATAGGGGCGACCAAGCTGGCAGGGGAGGGCACTTAGTGTATTTGGAAAATATAGCTGTATCAGGACTATATTCATACTTTAATTTTGCTTGTCATTTCACAATTAATATTAACTATCTATCTATGATATACTAGTCTTGGGATTATTTTCTTTTAAAGTGAGCTTCTAAATTTTTGCTTCTGGCTGCAAACCCTGTGGCAAAAATTGCTCTACTGCAGTTTCAAGAATCTATGCTACAAAACTAAAAACATCCTTCTCAAAGAATTGCAGAGGGGAAAAATAAGCCCAGCCAAAAAATATAAATGTTCTTCCAACACCAAGACTATCATTGGCTGGAGAGATTGCTTTTGGCAAATTATTAACTCAAGCTTTGGAGGTGCATTGTTTAATCTATTTTACAAAAGACTACAAGACAAAGCCAAACCAAATAAAACATCACAACCATTCTTTGGGTATATAAAATTTGGGCTGAGAATCACTTGAAAAAAAGAATAATTGTTGGGCAGTAGGCATATATTTTCATTATTTAAAAAAATATGCAATTACAATTGAATAAGGCTGAAATAAAACTGTAATAAAACACTGGTAATTTTTGGATTTTAAAGATAAAGGTTATCATCTCCCTCGTGTGTTAGACAGACATGTGTTTTTGGCAACTACCTTGAAATTTTGCCCAGGCCCTATTACAGCCATCCTTATCTATGTTTCATACTGAGAAACAGAAAAAAAAAGGCAAATCCCAGTCTGCTGAGGCAGGAATAAATGCATTGTGTACCTTTATAGTTCATTCATTTGTTGAAAAGAATTCTGGCACTTCACCAGTAGTGAAATTACTTCTTTTAAAATTGTAAGACTCTTTCCACTAGCAGGCTCTCTTTTAAGGCAAATAGCAAAATTAAACAAAAGAAAGCAAAAGAAGTGCTTTGAGAAAAGGAAAAGAATTGATTTTACAAAATAATACATATTTTGCAGCAACTTGTTTTCATAAAGTGACTGTTATTTATGAGTGAGATAATTTAGATTAATTTGAAAAGCTTGGAAAGGGAAGCTAGAATATTGAAAACATTTTTAAAAATTTTATTTAAAAGTGAAAAGGTAATAATAAGCCCAGACAGAATTGCTCAGTTGGTTGAGCGTTGTCCTGTGCACCAAAGGGTTGCTCCTTTGATTCTCGGCCACTGCACATACCTGGGTTTCAGGTTTGGTCCCAGGTTAGGGCAAGTATAGAAGGCAACCAATTGATCTTTCTCTTTCATATTGGTGTTTCTCTCCCTGCCCCCCCATCTTTTCTCTCTAAAATCAATAAAAATATTTTTTTATTTTAAATATATTTTTATTTACTTCAGAGAGGAAGGGAGAGGGAGATAGAAACATCAATGATGAGAGAGAATCATGGATCCTCTGCTTCTACATTCCCCATACTGGGAATTGAGCCTGCCAACCAGGCATATGCCCTGACCGGGAATCAAACTCTACACCAAGCATGTCAAACTCATGGCCCACAATAAATATTTTTGCAGCCCAGCCAATATAATGGTATTTAAGAAATGTTTTAATAAAAAATTTGTAACTTAATTTTTACAATATCCTGTTATACCTAATTATTAATAATGAACTACAACTTTCACTAATGACAGATTATTATAAATTGTTGGGAGCCATGGCATAAACAATTCCATCTTAGAAGTAAAAGTTTCCAGTTCCCAGTTACTGGAAACCACGTGTGTCCTGTGGTTTGGCCAACAATTAAGAATAATTGTCACACACTACCAACAATTAAGAATAATCGTCACATAACACCAACAATTAAGAATAACCATCACACACCACTTGTCACACACCACAAGCAAACAGCTTCCACTTGCTGATAGGCTACTACCATAAGCTTTGCTACCCACCCATGCTACCCACCCCCCCGTCCCTAAAACAGTATATATTCTGCCACTGTAAAAATAAAATTTGAGGCTTGATCAGACTCCTGTCTTGCCTCCATTTCTTCGTGTCTCCTATCCTCTCATTCCCTTACAGGCATCTTCACGACACCCACGTTGCATGCCCCGCGGGTCGGGGCAATAAATCGTGTTGCATTCACTTCCCTTATGCGCCTTATGTGCAGGCACACCATTTCTCTCCACTAATACTAGCAGCGAATATTATAGCAGCCGATTGCCACGTCATTAGTCTTGCACTGACTTGTTTGGTGTGCACAACAGGAAATATCACACTTTCGGAGAACAAGAAATATAGATTTATTTGTGTTACGCTTATTGATTTGTGCAGTTATTCAGTGTCTGGTAAGTTAATGTTTAAGAAAAAAATTAATTTTTATAAAATGTCCTATCATTTTATGTTAATGATTACTCATTTCAGCCCTTTGTATTCGGCATGTCTCTATAGAAATAAACATACATTTCTATGAAAATTGAAGCTTTTGGTTTTTTGTGGCCCACATAAACTTAAAACTTGTTTACTTGGCCCGTGTTAGCCTTTGAGTTTGACATCCTTGCTCTACACCTTTTGGTGTATGGGAGGATGCTCCAACCAACTGAGCAAACCTGGCCAGGGCTGGAAAAAAGTCACTTTTAATTCTATTATTGATTACATATTGATAAAGACTATGAAAAAGAATAAAAATATTTTCAAAAGACAGAAAACAGGAGAAAGTTTTTACTGATAATAACAATCCTAAGTAAAAATATTTGATTCATGTAAAACTACACAAAAATAAATTTCTTATATTTTCATTTATCTGTGAAGAATTACCAGTGTGTCAAAGAGTTCTAAGCACATCTCAAGAAAATTAGAAGCATAGCTGGGATGTGGTGGAATCCCTATCATATGGTAGAATGAGCATATTATATTATAAAGTCAGATAGTAACCAAATACACACACACACACGCACACACACACACACACACACACACTTCTGAAGTATAATCTAGTTAGATTTCCCTTTGTAAAAGCTAATATGTCCTGAGTGGTTTATTTGTCCTTGAATTATAATTAGCAAAACATTCTTACTTATTATCATTATTAAAACTCCTAAAAATGTAGCTTTTACTTTCTCAAAAAACAAGACCAATGACTGGCTTAATTGTTATTTTTTTAAATATATTTTTATTGATTTCAGAGAGGAAGGGAGAGAGAGAGAGAGAGAAACATCAATGATGAGAGAGAATCATTGACTGGATGCCTCCTGCATGCCCCTGACTGGGGATTGAGCACGAAACACAGACATGTGCCTTTGACTGGAATCAAACCCAGGACCCAACCATCCATAGGCTGATGCTCTATCCACTAAGGCCAAAGTAGTGAGGGCTTAATTATTTATTTATTGAAAAGTATGATTGGATTAAGGAAGCATTTGGTAGAAAATTTCTAGCAAAATCATTCCTGTATATTCTAGCTAAATAAAATGTATTCACAAAAGTCACTTAATGTAATGTAAAGCCTCTTAGATGACAGAAAATCTGTACCAGCTTTCTGAATAATTTATTCAATAAGTGAAAAAAATAGATTTCTCTTCAAATATATTGTAAAGTGATATAAATGACAAAGGTATGATTATCAGATGGGTAAAAGAGAGTTGTCAGATAAAATTTTCTATGAATCAATTTATTTCCAATATCTTATTATCACTCAAATATTAATTATCCAGAGTCAAATCATTATTTTTTCAATATATATTTATTATGTTGCTTACTAAGTACTCACCAGTATGCTGGGTACAGGAGAAAAAGTTGACTAAGCTTTTGCTTATGCCTTTAAAATACTCATAGTTTAAAATAGGATTTTAATGCATTTTTGCAAGTTTTGTACATTTCTGTTCTCTGCCTTTTGCTACCAATTCTCCTGATTTTCAGTTCTTCTCACAGAAGATCATAGAGGGAAAGATAAGTGTTGGTGTGTCAGGTTATGAATACCAAATTTATATCATATGCTATGTGTAAATGGAAATAATGTCTTCTGTGTATCTATTCATTTATATTAAATGCTGAAAAAAAGAGGGTGGGTTAAGAGAAAGCACCTAACCACAAGAAGTAAAAACAACTGGTTTTAGTTTAAAACAAAAGAAAAGACGAAACTGGTTTGGCTCAGTGGATAGAGCGTCGGCCTGCGGACTGAAAGGTCCCAGGTTCGATTCCGGTCAAGGGCATGTACCTGGGTTGCAGGCACATCCCCAGTAGGAGATGTGCAGGAGGCAGCTGATCAATGTTTTCTCTCATTGATGTTTCTAACTCTCTATCTCTCTCCCTTCCTCTCTGTAAAAAATCAATAAAATATATTTAAAAAAAAAAGTCAAAACAACATTAAAATATGCTAGGACAGAAAGGAAGAGACTGACCTTAATATCTATCTATCATCTATCTATCAATTGCTCGATTGATAGATAAATAGATATTATAGTTGTAAGTATGCACAACAGAGATTACTATTGTATTATTTATTAATTATTGTATTATTTTCCATATGAACAACTGCAAACCTACTTTTGCCCACCCCTATATGTATGTATATATGGGTGTGTGTGTGTGTATTCTGAGGCAACTTGATTTTGTAAGATAAATGTTGCCTAAGGGTTAGATTATTTGGACTAATTTGAAGAGCTTGGGTTTTGAAAAGTGTGAATATTAAAAAAATATATATGATGATGGAAGATTATTTTACTCTGGGTGGTGGACACACAATGCAAAATACAGATCATGTTTTATAGAAATGTACACTTGAAACCTATATAATTTTATTAACCAATGTCACCCTAATAAGTTTGAAGAAAAAAAATTAGAAATGTTGTACTTGTGTGCTTACATGTGAAATGAAGATGAAGCTACCACACTGTTTACTAGTAGAGATACAAAGCAAAGTAAGGAAAAAAAAAACAGTTTTTGATTTAAAGATTTTGTCCATACATATATATTACTTTTCATTTTGAATATTTATTATTAATTTATTTAAATTTTGTTTTATTGCTTAAAGTATTACAAAGAGTATTACATATGTCTCCTTTCCCCGCTCCCTTGACATTCACCCGGCCTCCCCTACCCTCCAGTGTCTTGTGTCCATTGGTTATGCTTATATGCATGCATACAAGCCCTTCAGTTATCTCTCACCCCCCTCCTGCCCCCCCCCACCCCTCCCCGGCCTTCCCACTGTAGTTTGACAGTTTGTTCGATGCTGCTCTGCCTCTGTATCTATTTTTATTCATCAGTTTATAATGCTCTTTATTATCCATAAATGAGTGAGATCATGTGGTATTTTTCTTTCATTGGCTTATTTCACTTAGCATAATGCTCTCCAGTTCCATCCATGCTGTTGCAAATGGTAAGAATTCCTTCTTTTTTACAGCAGCATAGTATTCCATTGTGTAGATGTACCACAGTTTTCTAATCCATTCATCTGCTGATGGGCACTTAGGCTGTTTCCAGATCTTTGCTATGGTAAATTGTACTGCTATGAACATAGGGATGCATATATCCTTTCTAATTGGTGTTTCTGGTTTCTTGGGATATATTTCTAGAAGTTGGATCACTGGGTCAAATGGGAGTTCCATTTTTAATTTTTTGAGGAACCTCCATACTGTCTTCCATAGTGGCTGCACCAGTCTGTATTCCCACCAGCAGTGCACGAGTGTTCCTTTTTCTCCACATCCTCTCCAGCACTTGTCGTTTGTTGATTTGTTGATGATAGCCATTCTGACAGGTGTGAGATGATACCTCATTGTTGTTTTGATTTGCATCTCTCAGATAATTAGTGACTTTGAGCATGTTTTCATATGTCTCTTGGCTTTCTGAATGTCCTCTTTTGAAAAGTGTCTATTTAGGTCCTTTGCCCATTTTTTATTGGATTGTTTATCTTCCTTTTGTTAAGTTGTATGAGTTCCCTATAAATGTTGGAGATTAAATCCTTATTGGTGATAACATTGGTGAATATGTTCTCCCATGCAGTGGGCTTTCTTGTTGTTTTGTTGATGGTTTCTTTTGCTATGCAGAATCTTTTTTTTTGATATAGTCCCATTTGTTTATTTTCTCTTTAGTTTCCAATGCCCTAGGAGCTATATCAGTGAAGAAATTGCTTCAGCATATGTCTGAGATTTTGTTGCCTTTTGTTTCCTCTAGTATTTTTATGGTTTCCCATCTTACATTTAAGTCCTTTATCCATTTTGAGTTTATTTTTGTGTATGGTGTAAGTTGGTGGTCTAGTTTCATTTTTTTGCATGTATCTGTCCAATTTTCCCAACACCATTTATTGAACAGGCTGTCTTGACTCCATTGTATGTTCTTGCCTTTTTTGTCAAATATTAATTGAGCATATTGATTCGGTTCGATTTCTGGATTCTCTATTCTATTCCATTGATCTATATGTCTGCTTTTGTGCCAGTACCAGGCAGTTTTGAGAACAGTGGCTTTGTAATACAGCTTGATATCTGGTATTGAGATCCCACCTACTTTGTTCTTCTTTCTCAGGATCGCTGCAGCTATTCGGGGTCTTTTTTTATTCCAGATGAATTTTTGGAGAGTTCATTCTAGGTCTGTGAAATATGCTCTTGGTATTTTAATGGGAAGTGCGTTGAATTTATAGATTGCTTTGGGTAGTATGGACATTTTGATGATGTTGATTCTACCAATCCATGAACACAGTATGTTCTTCCATCTGTTTATGTCTTCCTCTATCTCTTTTTTCAATGTCCTGTTGTTTTCTGAGTAGAGGTCTTTTACCTTTTTAGTTAGGTTTATTCCCAGGTATCTTAATTTTTTTGGTGCTATGGTAAATGGGATTTCTTTTTTTAGTCTCTCTTTCTGTAAGTTCACTGTTAGTGTATAGAAATGCCATAGATTTCTTGGTGTTGATTTTGTATCCTGCTACATTGCCGAATTCATTTTTTAAGTCTAACAGTTTTTTGATGGAGTCTTTAGGGTTTTTTATGTACAATATCATGTCATCTGTGAATAAGGACAGTTTCCCTTCTTCTTTTCCAATTTGGATGCCTTTTATTTCTTCTTCTTGTCTATATTATTAAATTTTTATCATTTTCTATTCTTAATTTACACTCTACATTGACAACTAGATTACTATGCATTATATATTCCATTAAGGATCAAAGTCTGCTTATTATGAACTGATGATTATAAATTACTAAAAATGCTATTTCAATGGTGCTTAGATCTATGTTCTCAAATTCACTTTCATTAGAGCCCTAGTCGGATTGGTTCAGTGGATAGAGGGACAGCCTGCAGACCAAAGGATCCCGGGTTGGATTCAGTCAAGGGCGTGTGCCTCGATTTCAGGCTCCTCCCTGGCCTAAGCCTTGTTCAAGGCTCATGCAGGAGGCAACCAATCACTGTTCTTCTCTCACATTGATATTTATCTCTGTCTTTACCTATTTCTTCCACTTCCTCTAAAAATCAATGGAAAAAATATCCTTGGGTGAGAATTAAAAAATAGTAATAATAAAATGATAAGGTATGTATTTCATACTTTTATATCACATTAAAAATGTTACACACTGCAATTTAGACAATGAAATTTGTTAGCAGATGGCAGTGGTAATAATTCCCCCTTACATGTGTTTTAGAAGAGAGAACTAGTTTCATTAGTAAATTAAGAGGCAGATAAAATGACAATGTGAACAAGGACTCTAACAATTCTCAGTCAGTGAAAACCATTTAATTACTTTTGGTAATGCTATTTAAAAAGGTACTCCACATTATAGAGAAAATATATAACTTTTCTACATTGTGATGTGGCAGATCTCTTAGCATCTCTCAAAGACCCATTTTTTTCTTCACTCAGAGTGTATTGTGTACCCCAGTTTCTTTAGCATTGAAATGCGGCTTTGTGCCTAGCTCTCATCAATAGAATGAGAGCCACTGTGTCATGGATCACTTCCAAGGTGGTAGTTTTTGAGAACTGTGTTTGTTATGCTATGATCTTTACCCTCTTCTTCTGGAGAGAGTCAGCCAGATGATGATGAGTCCTCAGTGGCAGCAGAATCAAAGATAAAGTTGCTTGAATCCATGGAAACTTAAGTGGTGGGAAACTGCCCAGAAAACAGTAACAAGGATGTATTGGTAACAAAAGCTTAAATAATTCTAACATGGTAAAGCTACAAGTTCATACTTTAACTGTTAGTTTTGTTTTGTTTTTTTACATCAAGAAATCAATAAAACCAAACCAAATACACCAAATAAAGGTATTGGTAGGGAAGACTGAGCAGGATAGGGCTTTAAAGTGCAATCTAAAGGCAAACTGCCTGAGATACAATTCTGGTTATTTTTCCATTTTGACACTTTGACCTTAGACTGGTCAGTTAACCTTATCAACAAAATAAGCATAATGCTAATATTAAAATGAGCTAATTCTAGTTATGCACTTAAAACAGTGTTTTCCAATTTGTTATTATACTAATAAATATGCTTTGAGGAATTAAGTGCTATCTGATTGATTTGCAGAACTTTTGATCATTTTTCTTAATTTCCATTAAGTAAAACAATGCTTGCTTCAATAAACATAACATTTAACTCAAATAAAGACAAGCTTTTTAAAAATATATTTTATTGATTTTTTTTACAGAGAGGAAGGGAGAGGGATAGAGAGTTAGAAACATCAATGAGAGAGAAACATGGATCAGCTGCCTCCTGCACACTCCCTACTGGGGATGTGCCTGCAACCAAGGTACATGCCCTTGACCGGAATAGAACCTGGGACCCTTTAGTCCACAGGCCGATGCTCTATCCATTGAGTCAAACCAGTTAGGGCTAAAGACAACCTTTTATTTAGTATCCACATAGATTGAGTCAACATGGTAGGAAACCTATATTCTTAGAAAAAAAAGATGCTGGAACTTCAGTAAGGGAGCTTAAAGTTTGATAGCTTTGTGACCTGAAGGAAGTCTTTTGATGCATTCCATTAAGACTTGCTAAAGTATCATAATTAAAATGCAAAAGGTTAAAGACAAAGAATCTTAAAAGCAGCAAAGAGAAAAGCAGTTAGTTACCTATGAGACAGCTCTCATAAAACTGTCACCTGACTTCTCAACAGAAACTTTGAGAAAGGGATTGTCAATAAATATTCAAAGTTATGAAAACAAGGACCTACAACCAAGATTACTCTACTCAGAAAAGCTATCATTTAGAACCTAATAACAGTTAAAAAAAGTCCCAGGCAAGAAAAAGCTAAAGGAGTTCATCATCACCAAATCAATATTCCACCAAATGTTAAAAAAATCTTCCTTAAGAAGAAGAAAAATTAAAAATATCAATAATAAATGGCCATGAAAAAGAAGGAAATCTTACCATTTGCAACAGCATGAATGGACCGAGAGGGTATTATGCTAAGTGGAATATCCTGTCAGAGAAAGACAAATACCATATTATTTCACTTATATGTGTAATCTAAAGAACAATATAACATGGCCAGCATGGCTCAGTGGTTGAGCATAAACTGATGAACTAGGAGGTCACAATTTGATTCCAGGTCAGGGCACATGCCTGGGTTGAGGGCTCGATCTCTGGGGGGGGGGGGGGGGGAGGGGGGCATGCAGGAGGCAGCCAATCAGTGATTCTCTCTCATCATTGATGTTTCTATCTCGCCCTCCCTCTTCCTTCCTCTCTGAAATCAATAACAATATATTTTAAAAAATAAAGAACAATATAAATGAGCACGCAAACCAGAAATGGTCTCACAGATACAGATAACAGTCTGATGGTTGTTAGAGGGAAGGGGCATTGGAGGTCTGAGTGAAAAAGCTGAAGTGAATGAGAAATACAGAATGGTAGTTACACAATAGTC
The DNA here is from genome assembly GCF_963259705.1 of Myotis daubentonii. Taxonomy (NCBI): domain Eukaryota; kingdom Metazoa; phylum Chordata; class Mammalia; order Chiroptera; family Vespertilionidae; genus Myotis; species Myotis daubentonii. Next base: position 97,190,122 of record NC_081842.1, on the reverse strand, counting down.
ATGGGGGTGTAAAGTACAGCATAGAAAATAGTCAATAATATTGTAACAACTTTACCAGTATATGGTGCTAGGTGTGTCCTGAAAATATCAGGGGAACACTTTGTAAAGTATAGGATTGTCTAACCACTCTACTGTACACCTGAAACTAATCTATATATATAAAAGCCTCAACAACTGGCCGACTGTGCAGTAGCTATGATGTGCACTGACCACCAGGGGACAGACACTCAATGCAGGAGTGGAAACCACAGGCATGGAAACATGGAACAGATTGATGTATCTCAGAGGAAAAGGGGGAGGGGGAAGGTGGGAAGAGATTAACCAAAGATCTTATATGCATACTAGAGGCCTGGTGCATGGATTCGTGCACTGGTGGGGGGGTCTCTTGGCCTGGCCTGTGGGGATCGGGCCAAAATCACTCTCCAACATCCCCCAAGGCTCCTGGATTGCAAAAGGGTTCAGGCCAGGCCGAGGGACCCAAAATAATATTAGTACAAAATAATATTAAATGTAAACAGTAATTGAGAAAAAATTAAAAACAATGCACACACACATGCACACAAACAAGGACTTGCTAAAGAAGCTCATCAACTGTCAGTCACTAATCTGATTCTTAAGCATTTTGTGTAACATCCTTCCTCTTTACCTCCCACCCCCTCTTATTTTTCTGAACTTCAATTCACTTTTGTTTACATTAATATGCCATAATAACAACTTTATATATGTTGTACTGTTTTTGTTTACCAGTGTATTCACTTTTCTTTGGGTTTTGTAACTTCATGTGGAGTTTCTGATGATAATTCTAAACAGGTATATTTTTAAATATATTTTGTAGACTAATTATTGACTTAAAAGCTTTCCTTTGTTAAAATAGTCATTGTTGTCTCACATTAGAAAAAATTTACATATAAATATATTAGAACTTAAAATATATAATATATTATAATATATATTTGTTATATATATTATATATGTTGTAATTTATAAATTTGATGCTAACAAATTTGTTTTTCAGCTAAGTTTAATTTGTACTGAAATCTATATTTTTTTTCTTTGTATTGCCAGTGTATAATAGTGATTGAATATAATTTAACTCTTCATTTCTCCAGAAATGCCTGTTGACTCTTCATAATAACATTCAAATTATAGAATGTTGCATTCAAAGCAGGCACTGTCTTCATAAGGTCAAAACAATATTAAACCTTCTTGAAGAAAATGGGGAGGTACAGTATAGCTAAATCTTGGATTGTGTCAACAAGTTTCTGGATTAGAGTTGGAAAAACTTGGGTTTGACTTCCAAAATTCCTACTTACATGCCTTCAGTAAGTTTACTCAACTGAAAACAGAGGATAACAACAGCAATTTTTCCGGCTTGTTATATAGATTGAATGAGATATATTAGTTTAAATGATAATCACTAATATCATTTATCTGTATAAAACCCTAATATGCAAATAAACCAAAGGCAGAATGACCTGCAGAATGACCGGTCGGTGGGTAGCAGGGATGGCAACATGGTGGTGCCAGGCCGCCAGCCAAGGTGGGTGCCACTAGGGGGGCCCGATCGCCCAGCTGGTCACCCCACAGATTGTCCCTGATCGCTGGTCAGGCCTAGGGACCCTACCCTATATATTGGGAAAAGTCTGTTAGATTTAAAAATTAAAACCTGGCAAGGCTACTCTAACACTGAAAAATCAGGATGATGCAGCGATGACATGCATGGACTCTGACTTGCACATTTTGTGGTCAGCCCTGATTCTGACACTTATAACTGTGTGACAAAGCCAATTACTTAACTTCTCTTTACTTCAGTTTTTCCACCCATAAGATGGGAAGATGTTACTACTGCCTCAGAAGGATCATGTTATGTACTACTTTTAATAATCAGGGCAAAAAATGTAGCTGCCCATACAACAGCAAGATGCCTTTCACCTATATGAAAAGTGTGGTCACTGGTGCGTGCAGCATCTGGGATTGCAAGAGGGATGTCTGACTGCCGGTTTAGCAGTCGGACATCCCCCAAGGGGTCCCGGATTGAAAGAGGGTGCAGGCTGGGCTGAAGAACGCCGCCCCCCCCCCCCCGTGTACAAATTTCATGCACTGAGCCTCGAGTACATATATAAACACCTAAGGCATGCACCATGCTCAGTTTAGTGTTTTGGTTTGTTTTTGATGAACTGCTTCAATTGGCACGTTGGCACTAGGGCTGTTTTCTTTTTCCCATTAGGACAGAGCCTCTTTCTTTTATATCAGAAAATCTCGCTGTGACTAGGTCATTATTTAACCATGACAAAAGTTTGAAAATTATTAGCATGTGGGACTTGGGCCACCACGTTTTGCTTTAGCCATTATGAGTGGTTTGTTGATGCTAATGTATGACCCCCTGTGGTGCTTTTTCCCCTTCACTCTTTGCCTTTCTCTTTTGTAACATTTCACATGTGGAGCTAGAGTGATTAATATTTTATACAGTTGTTCTTCTGTGCAGCACGATACTGCAGGTTCCATGCAACTCTCCAGTATCTCTGCTGCCACTGAAAGGTAACTAATAGCTGGAACTGGGCCCCTCATGGCTCGGGGAGGTCTCCTGCAAAAAAGAAACAGACAATTTCTTGTCACATCATAAATTTATAAGGAGCTAATTAAACGCTTTCTCTTGCATCTTAAACACATTCAGAGTCCCATATCACAAGGAATGATTCCTGTTTAATTACCACTGGCTTGTAAAAATGTGCTGCTCAAAGTGTATTTTAATGTCAGGCAGATTATTAGCACAAATGGAAAACTGTGCCTGGAAAATTTCCAAAGAATATAAACTTGCACCAAACTATAGGCATATATTTTTCTCTTAATTATTTGTGTAGAGAGACATATAATTTAATTTTAAAACTTTTGAAACTGTCATAAAATTTTATGACTTGATGACATTGAACTATAAAACTGAACATTCACTATGCTCTTTGCATTTTCCTCACCAGTAAGCTCTACTAATGTATTTTTCTTGCTGTTTTAGACTACTTTTAAACACAAATACATGTTCGAAATTATGCTGCTGGAATATTTTTGGTGGATTTCTGGTGATTTACAACAAATGTTTTAGAAGCATAGGTTTTAATTCTGATTTGGGGCATTGTCAATTGTTAGGAATTTTATTGGAAATGGAGCATAATAAAAATCAGATTCTAACATGATTCAAGAAAAAAAAATGTTTAAAGCATCTGTTTAGATTAATATGGAAGCAATTTACCCTGAAGAACTCTTTGATTATTCCTGTTAGATAACTTATTTGAGCTAATGTGTAATGGATAATCCATTTAAGTGCTCTTATCAGAAGCCCTGAAGTTGTTTATAGTGATCACAATAAAATACAGGTCTTCCACTGAAAGTAAGTAATCAAAATTATTCATAACTATGAGACATGTAAAGTCATTAGATGATATAAACAAGTTTTTTTTCAGCATCGGACCATTGATTATCATATATAACTGTTTATTTGAGCGGCTACTACTGGCAGATTATAATTTACACAATAACATAAGGTTAAAATATATCTTTATGTTCATTTTAACTTTATTACTCTAATATATACATTTTTACTAAGGGAAAATACAGAATCTATAAAATTCCATTTTTATAAAAAGATGCTAAAAAATAGATATGATTTTTAGAGGTAGTAAATGATTTTTTGTTTTTCTTTTTTAAAACCTATTAATCATAATGTAAAATATTTTCCATTTTAGTTAATACTAATGATAGGAAAGTAAATTTTTCAACAATTCAGGACTTCTTTAAGGTTTACTAGGCAAAAATATCTGCCTATATTTGGAGATGGAAAATCTAGAACAACTCCCATTTTAAAGTACATTCACTTATATTTAGGAATATTTTTTCTCTCAACCTTCTTTGTGGCTCAGGTGTAGGCACATGAGTTAGGCCCTCATGCATCCACACTAGACTGGTTTTCAGAACAATATAAGAAGCAGATAATATATGCAATTTTTCTTCTAAACATTCAGAGACAACAGTGTTAGTGGTCCAGGTGTCCACAGAGACACATGGTGCTCATGCTAAGTAACATGATTAGTGGTGGCTTAGTTATGCTCATTCTGGGTGAGGTTTGGACATTAACCCTGGCTATGTAAGTACTAGGCTTGACTCTGTATCCCCCAGAGATGTAATGCGCCACCAAACATTTTAAAATATTTTTGTCTTAAACTGGCAAGATTAGGTTTTCTTGGTGACCAAAAAGTTTGTATGTAAATTAACACTGCATCTAAAGGCAAGTAGTTAACCACATGGTGTAACCTATTACAGCTTACGTAGAATATCATCATCTTTGAAAATATTATACCCACATACCCTTCATTAATATTGACTTAAGAATATCCAAACCTGCAGAGAATGTTTACAAGAAGGTACTTTTGCTGCACTGAAGACAATTGCCTGGAAGCAAGCTCTCAAGTGCTTTCCAGAGTGACAGCTTTACAGTTTATTTTATGCATTTGGAATTAAAGAAGGAACAAAAGAAAGATTACATGAAGGTGGGACAAACAGGACTGGGACTGGGTTACAAGATGGTTAATAAGATAATGTGCTCTCTTGAGAGTGGTTATTCTTATTTCAAGGTTGTGTTAACCTACATATTCAAAAGCAAGGGAGAGGGCTTGCTTAAGACAAAAATAAACCTTATAGTAAAGAAGCTATTTACTGGGGCATGATTACCTACCATGACCTGCCCATTTAGGGATTTATGATCAGCTAAATCTGTGAGGTGACTTTCCATAGAACCCCTTTCCATCCATATTAGACACTGAAGTTCTTTCATCATACCTGCATTCTCAGCTTCATAATTCTCCTTTCAGAGCATCTTTGGCAAGGCTTTTACAAATTGTACTGCTACATCTTAGCATGGATTTTTTATGACTGGTTGTGATTTGGATTGATAGACCAGTCTAGAGAGGCCCTGAGGGCAGAGGGAATGAAATGGAAAGTAAAATTACTAAATTAGGGCCATGAAGACCCATTTCACTTCCTTCACAATTTTGCTAAAGACTTTTTGTAATCACATCATTTACCATATACTTTTCTAGGATACACATATATTTTACTAACTGTGTTTGTGTCTAATTTATATAGCCATTAGAATCCACTCATTTAAAACAATAGATACAAGATGTAATAATTTTTGCTAACATATCTTAATCATGTAAACTTTATAACAATCTAGTGAGAGATGGGTGTTACAATTTGAAAGGAGGGGAACTCAGCATTTAGTAACTTGTCAAGGTGTAAGAATTGATAAACACTGGAGCCTTGATTCAAACCCAGGTCTGTTTGCCTCAAAATGATATGAGTTTCCACTATGTCATTTTCTGCAATGGCATATATCATGATTTTATTATTCAGTATTACCTGGGGCTATGTAGACCAACAAACTCCTTAAGTTACAATGAAGTCAGTAGAAGATACACTGAATAACTTAAGTTCTGGATAGTGAAGAGATTCTATAAAATGAGACTTTATAAAATCTCTAAATGCAAAGATGACCAAACTATTAGCCTAGGACAGTTCTATTTAATTAGCATTGCTTCTGTATAATGTCAATTGTTCTCCCTTTTACTCTCAAAAGCATCTAGATTTGTACAAAAATGTGTATGTTCCTTAGGGCTAATTTGTGTCCCACAAAATTCATGGGTTGAATTTCCAACTGCCAGCACCTTAAAATGTGCCTGTATTTGGCGTTATAGTCTTTAAAGAGGTAAGTTAAAACAAAGCTATTAGAATGGGCCATAATCCAAGATGGCTGGTGTCCTCAAAAGAGGAAATTTGGACACATAAAGATAACAAGGATGTGTGTGCACAGAAGAAAGGTCATGTGAGGACACAGCAAGAAGACAACCATCTGCCCTAACTGGTTTGGCTCAGTGGATAGAGCGTCAGCCTGCAGACTGAAGGGTCCCAGGTTCCATTATGGTCAAGGGCATGTACCATGGTTGTGGGCACATCCCCAGTAGGAGTTGTGCAGGAGGCAGCTGATCGATGTTTCTAACTCTCTATCCCTCTCGCTAAAAAAAGATAACCATCTACAAGTCAAAGAGAGAAGCCTCAGAAGAAAGCAACCCTGCCGACACCTTGGTCTTGGATTTTTAGCCTACAGATCTGTGAGAATCTAAATATTTTTGTATCCTTCACCCAATCTCTGCCATTTTGTTATGGCAGCTCTACCAAACTAATACACATATGTATGCTTATTTGATCAATATAGAGACAGAGAAATAGAAATGGAGATACACAGTGATGGAAATAATGGTGTGGGGTTTTTTTAGTTAATGTTTTATTGTTGACAGTATTATAGATGTCCCCTATTTTTCCTCATTCCCCCCCCTTCACCCAGCCCCTATCCCAACCCAGGCCTTTACCACACTATTGTCTGTGCCCATGGACTATGCATATATGCATATAAATTCTTTATTTATCCAGAAGAAACATGCTAATGTGTAAAAGTTTCGGCCCTTAAAACTAGTGTTCGGTATATGACAATTATCATGAACTGATGTTTGTGTGCCCACAAATTTATATGTTGAAAACTTAACTCCCAAATGTGACTATTAGATTTGAGATTATTAGCTTATGAGGGTGGGGCTCTCATAAATAGAATTACTGCTCTTAGAAGAGACTCCAGAGAAATGACCTCTATCTCAGCCATGGGAGAATACAGCAAGAAGACAGCCATACACAAACCAAGAAGAAGTCTCTGTTCTTGGATTTCTCAGACTCCCTAAAGGTGAGAAATAAATGATTGTTATTTAAACCACCTGGTTTATGATATTTTTGTTGTAACAAGGCAACTGACTAAGATGACTATAATAGTTGCAAATCACTTATACATTTTTTATTCTGTTTTGTAAACTTCATGCAGAAAATAAAGTCAGCACAGTAAACATTGGATTTAAAAATAATAATCTAGGGGAGAACCAAGATGGCTGCATAGGTTAACGCCGGAGTTTGCTGCTTTGAACAACTACTTCAAAAGTAAAACTAAAAGACGAAAGGGACATAACCCAGAACCACAGGAATGCTGGCTGAGTGGAAGTCCTACAACTAGGAGGAAAGAGAAACGCATACGGACACTCAGAGGAGGCACAGTGCTGAAGTCAAATTCTGAGGTGCGGAGTGCGCGGAGCGGGCTGGCGGCGGAGGGCGCGGTTGGCGTTTTCATTCGGGAGGGAGTCGCAGACTCTGAGATCCAGATACAGGCGAGTCTTTAGGGACCCAGGCTCAAACGGGAGAAGCGGACTGTCTGGCTTCGGTCAGAGCGAGTGCAGCTTTCTCTCAGAGCCTTCCAGCGGGTGCTGGGACTCAGAGAGGCAGAGCCCCTGGGGACAGGACTGAGAGCCGCCATAACTGCTCTCTCCGGCCCACCCTGTTGATGCTGTGCGACCCACCCCGCCCAAGCCCTGCACAGAGGCATTTACCGGATAGCCTCAGGCAAAGGCTAGATTAGCACCTCCCTAGAGGACAGAAGTTCTCTCACTGCTGACACAGCTGATTCCCATAGCCACTTGGCCTGGAGGTCAAACCCTCCCTGGTATTAGCTACAACAATCAAGGTTTAACTATAAGACTGCGAACAAAGACCACTAGGGGGTGCACCAAGGAAGCATAACAAAATGCGGAGACAAAGAAACAGGACAAAATTGTCAATGGAAGATATAGAGTTCAGAACCACACTTTTAAGGTCTCTCAAGAACTGTTTAGAAGCCGCCGATAAACTTAATGAGATCTACAAGAAAACCAATGAGACCCTCGATGTTATATTGGGGAACCAACTAGAAATTAAGCATACACGGACTGAAATAACGAATGTTATACAGACTCCTGACAGCAGACCAGAGGAGCGCAAGAATCAAGTCAATGATTTGAAATGCGAGGAAGCAAAAAACACCCAACCGGAAAAGCAAAATGAAAAAAGAATCCAAAAATGCGAGGATAGTGTAAGGAGCCTCTGGGACAGCTTCAAACGTACCAACATCAGAATTATAGGGGTGCCAGAAGATGAGAGAGAGCAAGATATTGAAAACCTATTTGAAGAAATAATGACAGAAAACTTCCCCCACCTGGTGAAAGAAATGGACTTACAGGTCCAAGAAGCGCGGAGAACCCCAAACAAAAGGAATCCAAAGAGGACCACACCAAGACACATCATAATTAAAATGCCAAGAGCAAAAGACAAAGAGAGAATCTTAAAAGCAGCAAGAGAAAGAAACCCAGTTACCTACAAGGGAATACCCATACGACTGTCAGCTGATTTCTCAACAGAAACTTTGCAGGCCAGAAGGGAGTGGCAAGAAATATTCAAAGTGATGAATACCAAGAACCTACAACCAAGATTACTTTATCCAGCAAAGCTATCATTCAGAATTGAAGGTCAGATAAAGAGCTTCACAGATAAGGAAAAGCTAAAGGAGTTCATCACCACCAAACCAGGATTATATGAAATGCTGAAAGGTATCCTTTAAGAAGAGGAAGAGGAAGAAAAAGGTAAAGATACTAATTATGAACAACAAATATGCATCTATCAACAAGTGAATCTAAGAATCAAGTGAACAAATAATCTGATGAACAGAATGAACTGGTGATTATAATAGAATCAGGGACATAGAAAGGGAATGGACTGACTATTCTTGGGGGGGGAAAGGGGTGTGGGAGATTCGGGAATAGACTGGACAAAAATCGTGCACCTATGGATGAGGACAGTGGGTGGGGAGTGAGGGCAGAGGGTGGGGCGGGAACTGGGAGGAGGGGAGTTATGGCGGGGGGAAAAAGAGGAACAAATGTAATAATCTGAACAATAAAGATTTAATTAAAAAAATAAATAAAAATTATAATCTAATACATTAAGTTAATGTGTTAACATTAAGTTAAGGGGAACTATTGCATATTGTCCATTAAAACAATTTGTTCTTTAGAAATATAGAGAGTACAGGCTTACCCACATTTATGAAAAGTGCTAATTTTTAATCTGCCACTTATATTTTGTTTATAAGTTCAAGCAAAAACAAACTAACAAATGCATTGCTCATATAATTGAACAATCAAGGAATAATTTTGCCTCAGTCTTATTTAATTCAGAGACATATACTAGTACTTTCAAATGGATTTGATTTCTTTTGTACTTCAACTCTATTTTTCTTAATATTGGCTCCTTTAATAGACTATAATTGATTACATGAAGGCTACTGACTTAGTCTGCTCAGACTGAAATAACTGAGTGGCTTAACAAAATACCATAGACTGTAGCTTAAAAACAGATATTTACTTTCTCACAATTGCAGAGACCTGTTTTTTGATGGTCTTAGGCAATGTTAGGCAGTGTTTCTGCTGGTATGATCCCACTTTTATTCCTGGCTGCATAGTGGCTGATTAAAGTCCTCCTTCAGACCCACACTAAATTTCTTCTCAAAAGCTTGTTCAGCCAACTCTAGTGTTCTCTTCAGAATGGCTTCCTAGCTATTTTGCAACATGTATTGAGAACTTTCGAAATATTCAAGTTCTCATTCCATTTTGCTTAAAACTTTCTTATTTAATGCATGTTTCTCCTTTCACATTTTACTATAAGCAGTCAGGAGGATCCGGACTACACTTCCAATACTTTTCTTAGAAATCTCCTTAGCTAAATATCCAATTTCATGGTCCACAAGTTTTACCTTCTGCAAAAGACTAGAACACAATTAAGCCAAGTTCTTTGCTACTTTATAACTAGGATTGCCTTTCTTCCAGTTTCCACAAAACTGTTTCTCATTTCCATCTGATGCCTCCTCAGAAAATCCTTTAATGTCTACATTTCTACCAACAGCCCCCTTCATGAAAATCATGGGCTTTTTTAAGCGTACACCTCAAGACTTTTCCAGCCTCTACCCATTACCCATTTTCAAATCAACTTTCAAATTTTTAAGGTATTTGTTACCACACTTCGCGGTACCAAAATCCATCTTGGTCAGGGTACTCCTGAGAAACAAAACCAATAGTAGAGCCCAACAGAAGTTACAGTGGTGAAGGCAATTTTTATTCTGGACAATTTCAATAAGGGAAAAGAAACCCCAGCACAAAACTGAGCTTCATTCCAAATACAACAGTGATAATAAGGATGAAAAGCAGCATGAGGTTGGTAAATGGAGATTGACTAAGAGGAGAGACATTAAGTCTGGGAAACTTCTGCCTGAACATATCTATAATAATAAAAGCGTAATATGCTAATTAGACTGGACGTCCTTCTGGACGATCTTCTGGATGAAGCTGAGGCTGCGAGGGAAGCCGGTGTCCCAGGTGCCTACCAGCAGCCAGAGGGAAGCATGGGTTCTGGCTGCCAGAGGGAAGCCGGTGCCGGCAGCTGGGGGAAGGAAGGCCTACTCTTGCACGAATTTCGTGCATCAGGCCTGCCTCTAGTATGCATATAAACACACATACATATACAGGAGCAAGCAAAACTTAGTTTACAGTTGATGTATGAAAAAATAGTACAATAATTAACAAATAATAATTCAAGAATACACTGAAGAATACACTGTGTTTTTCATACAAGTGTAAACCTACTTCTGTACACACACACACGTGTGTGTGTAGAGAGAGAGCAAGACGTACATGTAGATATAACTATAATTATAGCTATAGATACAGGTGTAAGGAGCTGGCTTGCATGATGATAGAGTCACACGGGTCCCAAGATCGGCAGATGGTAAGCTGGTGACCAGGAAGCTTCTGGCGTGGTTCCATCCCAAATGCGGCCAGCTGTGGATCCAGGCTGATGTTTTCAATTTGGGTCTGAAGGCAGAAAGAAACAATCTCCCTGCTCAAAGCGAACAGATAAGAGTTCCCTTTTATCCTGGAGACAGTCATCCTTTTATGTTGTTCAGGCCCTCAACTGACTGGATGCAGCCCACTTAGTTAGGGCGGGCAATCTGCTTTACTCAGTCTATGGAGTCAATGTTAATGTCACCTAGAAACACCCTCATGTACACCCAGAATGATGTTCTAGCAAATGTCTAGGCACACCATGGCTTAGGTTGATATATAAAATTAACCATCACAATGACCAAGAGGGTATTTACTGATCACTTAAAACATGTCCTGTGACTCACTCTGTTTAGGTCATCTTACATTATGTCATCATCTCTCCACTAAGCGCTACATACAAGGAGATGATGTACATAAACCTATTGGCAAATCTGGGTTATGTTTCTTTCCTTCAGTCAATCACAGTTATTCATATGACTCATTTTGATTCTTGACAAGGTCTTCTGCTTCATGTCTAGGAATTCAGAGCAGTTGGTAGGAAAGCCATTCCAAATTGATGATATTTCCCAAAGAAAATTCAGACACTTTTTCCAGAAGATGAAGAAATGTCAGGCAAAGAACACAAGTTGTTTTCCTAAATTGAAAGCTGATTATTAGAAGTTTGTAATTGGTTACCATGTATATATAAATAAATAAAATCTATCATCTTGTAAGAAACCTGAATGTTGTGCTATAGTATACATTATAGAGGAATTTAAATCAGCACTAAACAACAACTACCTTGAACCATCTATGAGCAAAGAGTCTCTTTAGTTACATTAACTCGGGACTCCAAGAATATGTTTCTCTTCCTTTTCATAGTGTTCCTTCTTTGGGATCATAAGATATTTTTCTGTTATAAAAAGATCAAGTCTAATAACTTCTTCAATGTCTGGATTTGCATATAAGAAAATATCACTGTAGGATAGGAGTTCTATATCTTTTTTCTGCCTCAATACTCTTGCTAGGTATGACCTACTCTTTCAGTAAAAATGGCTTAGTAAGATCTTAATTCTTATGTGTGTATGAAGGAATACAGTACAGAAGCATTTCCAATCAAGTATGGCCAGCAGGACCTGCCTCCTCCCAATCCCCAGCAAACCCTTTTCTCCTCACCCATGGAAGCCTCAAACAATTATTGACAGGAGTTGGTATCAATGTCTCCCTTTTGGGGAGTGGAATGTAACTCAGACTCCAGTTATCCACTGGTTTTCAGAATTTGCCATTGGAACTGAGTTCCAGTTACCTACTAGGATATCTTGCTTAATAGCACACACTTAAGCGTTTGCCTTTTAAGAGTGTCCTCCCAAAATCATGATCACCTGGAAAGTCAGAATGAGACCTTATTTGAAAATTGGTCTTTGAAGAGATATTTAGTTAAGTATCTTGAGATGAGATTATAATGGACTAGTGTAGACCCTAAATGTGCTGAGAGTATTCTTATCAGAGGCCCTCAAAGGCAGGGAAGAAAGTCATGTGAAGAAGGAGGTGTGGATTGAAGGTATGCTGCTACAAATCAAGGAATGCCAAGAGCCAACAGAACCTGGAAAAGGCAAGGAAGGATTCATCATGGAACCTTGGAGCAAGTGTGGCCCTACCGACATCTTGATTTTGGAATCTGAACCCCTGAACTGTGAGAGAATACATTTCTATTGTTTTGAGCCACCAAGTTTATGACTATTTGTTGTAATACTCCCTAAGAAAACTAGTACATTTCCCATCCCTGCCTCACTTCTACACTCCCTATGGAAGTTTCCTGGAATCATGTTCAAAATAAACGACTTGCATTCAAATCATTGAGTTAGGGTCTGGTAACTCAAATTAAGACATTGACCAAACTATTGCGAAAAGTATTGATTTTCTGAATTTTAATGTTGTCTTCCAATTTACTGGGACTGATACAGAATAACAGATAGACCTTTTACATATCTGCACTCACTTTCTGGCATCGATGTGCTGGCTGGATGATTTACAGAATTGTAGTCCACGGGGACATATTCGAGAGATTGTAAATAGCTCTTCCACACTTTTCCTCCTATTTCTGAAAGCCAGAAGAATGACAGTGATGGCAGTTATGCCTCCGTTTTTGGCTGGAGCATATTCTGCCTGAGCCAGGCTTGCTGTTCTCAGAGTTTGTTTTAGAATAATAATTAATGTTGACTTGACATAAATCCAGGAGAGAGGTCCATAGACTGCCATCCATGCACAGACACAAAGGAGTAATTTCCTTTTAGTCTCTACTGTAAAAGGCACTCTTCTAAATGAGAGATAATCTTATTTTTTAATATTTCTCTATCTATAATTTATTATAAAGTAAATTAAGTTTTCAAATACATAGATACAAATTCTTAGCAACTCATTTTCTTCCTTTTTTATGTGCATTAAAGTAAATGCTCATTCACATTTTTAGTTTTATTTCATATTTTAGCTCTGACTGTAATAATGTATATATAGCACTATGCCAATTTTAATGATTTGCTAGTATGTTTTAGTAATAGGAATTAATAAAAAAAAAAGTATACTGAAATTTTAAGTTGCACCAAAAACATAACATTAATTCAAGGCTTTTAAAAAGCATACATTAAAATATAGGTGAGCAAGTTTAATTGTGGTCAGTTTTCAGATTTTCTTATCTCATAAAACTTGCATCACTGAATCTCAAGTGTTTTCATTTAGTACTGAATGCTGACAGAAAACATCAAGTATTTCAGTTGCTACCAAAAGGGCTGCATATAGTATTCATTCAGCTACTAAAGAGAAAAGTCAGTAAAAAGGGTTAACTGGCTCACAGATACCTTTTCATGTAGCTCTAATTTTGGATAAAATACACTGGCTTCCTACAAGGAGAATTGATTTCTAAGCCTAGTAATCACATTACCTCATGACTCAGGTCCAGTTTTCCAGAAAAACACTCATATTCTCTTTGTTCCCTTGAAAATCATCAGCTGTCTAAACCACCCAGTGAAGTATCCAACAGCCTATGGAGTAAGGCCTCTTCCTTGTTCTCATCCCTTGACTATGGAGTATCCTACTCTTTAATTTAAGACCAGTTGCTTTGTTGGTTTTAGAAAAAGCTATGGTTCTATAGAAAATTATATACACACACACACACACACACACACTAGGGGCCCAAGGCATGAATTCATAGACCTTGAAAGGAACTGTGGGCCGTGAGGCTACAGTAGGCACAGGGGAGGGTCTTGGCCCATACTCTGTGCCCCCGCCTGGCCCCTCCTGCCTCCAGTCCCCTGTCTGCCAGCAGCCCCACTCCCACACACTGATAGTGCCTGACCCATTTGCACCCGCTGAAGGCTTGGAGGGATTGGGGCTGGTGCCAGCAGTGGGTGAGAGCAGAGCGGGTGCTGGCAATGGCTGTAAGTGGCAGCTGCTGCCCTGATCACCCCTCAGGAGCAGGAGGAGGTAGAGAGCCCTCAAGGGGCAATCAGAGCTGGCAGCCGCTGCTTGCACCCACTGATGGCGCTGTGCAATTGGGACTGGCACTGGGCACCAACAGTGGGTGTGAGCGGTGGCTCTGGCGCCAGCAGTGGGTGCAAGTGGTGGCTCTGGCACGGGTAGCAGATGTGAGGCGGCTGCCGGCCGGATTGCCCCTCAGGAGCAAGGGAAGGTGGAGAAGCCCTTAGGGGTGATTGGGAACGGCAGCCACTTCTCCCACCCCTTGATGGCAATGAGCGATTGGGGCCAGCACCGGGCCCTGGCAGCGGGTACGAGCGGGGCCGGCGCCAGGAGTAGGTACAAGCGCTAGGCAGGCGACAGCTGGTAGCAAAGAATTTTCAGTAACCACCAGAGGCTCTCCCTGATGGCAGCAATCAGCACCCTGTCTTGGTCTGGTGCCCCAACTCACCTATTCCACCATTCTGACATGGCTGATACTCACAATGTTCCGCGCACGCTCTCTGGTGGTCAGCACCCGTCATAGCGACTGGTTGTTCAGTTGTTTGATTGTTCTACCATTTGGTCTATTTGCATATTAGGCTTTTATTACATAGGATATATTGATATACTGTAGATATATCTATATATCCTATGTAATAAAAGCCTAGGTGACGTCACGTGATGTCATCACAAGATGGCCGCTGCAAAACTGTCAAAAGATGGCTGCCACAATATGGCTACCCCCATGTTACAAGATGGCTGCCCCCATGTCATCACAAAATGGCCACCACAAGATGGCCAGCAGGGGAAGGCAGTTGTGGGCGATCAGGCCAGCAGGAGAGGGCAGTTGGGGGGACCAGCCAGCAGAGGAGCAGTTAGGCATCAATCAGACTGGCAGGGGAGTGGTTAGGGGACAATCAGGCAGGCAGGCAGGTGAGTGGTTAGCAGTCAGCAGTCCAGGATTGTGAGAGGGATGTCCGACTGCCGTTTTAGGCCCGATCTCTATGGATTGGGCCTAAACCGGCAGTCGGACATCCCTCAAGGGGTTCCAGATCTGAGAGGGTGCAGACAGGACAGAGGGCCACCCCCCTCCTGTGCATGAATTTCATGCACTGGGCCTCTAATATATATATCCTGTCTAATAAAGAGGGAATATGCACATTTACCATCACGCTGTCACAAAGATGGCCGTGCCCAGTACCTTCAGTCCTGCCAGAGTTCCCCAGTCCTTTCAGCCCCACCATGGGGGTGGGAGGGGGTGGCAGGTGCACGGTGCAGCCACCCAGGGCCGGCCGGAGGCACAGGCAAGTCTCGGATGTCGACTGCCCAGTCACCCATGGTGGGCCTGAGGTGCAGGCAAGCCTCAGATGGTGGCTGCCCAGCCACCCAGGGCCACCTGAGGCTCAGGTAACCAGGGCCGTCAGTGGCAGCAGCAGAGGTGTGATGGGCGTCACTTTCCCCTGATTGCCTGGTTTCCTCCCGCCCCTGAGGGCTCCCAGACTGTGAGAGGGGGCAGGCCGAGCTGAGAGACGCCCCCGTCAGTGCATGAATTTTCATGCACCAGGCCTCTAGTATGTATATATATACATACTAGAGGCCCGGTGCACAAAATTCATGCACGGGCAGCGGGGGAGGTGTCTCTCAGCCCAGCCTGCAACTTCTCCAATCTGGGACCCCTTGAGGGATGTTAAACGGGCAGTCGGACACCCCTCTCACAATCCAGGACTGCTGGCTCCCAACCACTTGCCTGCCTGCCTGCCTGCCTGCCTGATTGCCCCTAACCACTCCCTGCTGGCCTGATCAACGCTTAACTGCCCTCCCTTGCTGGCCTGATTGCTCCCAACTGCCCTCCCCTGCAGGCCTGGGTCCCCCCCAACTGCCCTCCCCTGCAGGCCTGGTCACCCCCAACTTCCCTCCCCTGCCAGCCATCTTGTGGCAGCCATTTTTGACCACATGGGGGCGGCCATCTTGCGTGTGGGAGTGATGGTCAATTTACACATTACTCTTTTATTAGATAGGATATATATATATATATATATATATATATATATATATATATATATTAGTATATGGCATATTTTCTAGTTAACTGTATTTCTTTTTATCTTCTCTTTACCAATTATTACTTTTTCAATAATAAAAGATAACTATATACAAACACAAATGTTTATGATATAAATAGGTTAATTAGCTGAAAATCTCAACTAGGGATTGAGTCATAGTAAAATGTTAGAATATCTCTCTCCTTTTAGCCTTTCAAAATATTTACAGCCCCAGCTGGTTTTTCTCAATGGATAGTGTCAAACCTGGACTGAAGGGTCCCAGGTTCAACTCACTTAAGGGCATGTACCTTGGTTGCAGGCTTGGTCCCCCATATGCTAGAGGCAATCAAATGATGTGTTTATTTTACATATATGTTTCTCTCTGTGTGTCTCTCCCCTTTACTTCCATGCTTTCTAAAAATCAATGGGAAAATATCCTTGGGTGAGGATTAACGACAATAAAAAATTTACAAATTTTAGGTATTAATACTTAAATAGCATTTTTGGTCATTAGAATTAAATTATTCCTTGACTTTTTTGTTAGATTAGCACTCTATAAAAATCTCTAGGTACCATATAAGTTCAACATGGGTTTTTAATTGAGAATTAAATTGAGGAGGACTATAAGTTATCAAATTTGTTTTTGTTTTTGTATGATCAGAAAGGTATCTTCATTCAGCCCATTCAGAGCAATTGAATATTTTTCCCATCATCATAACCTCAAGCTGATTGTGGTGATAATGAACCATCAGGATGGGCCACTGTAAGAATTAGATAAATAAATGCAGGGACATTAATATTGAAGTTTTATAAAGAATAAGTTTAAGTCTAGAAGGGAATTCAAGGGAATAAATTAAAATCTTACCCATAATTCTTCAAGCAATTTACTTTAGGGTCCTAGAATTCTAAGAAGTACATTTATATTTTGGCAAATGATGTAAAATGTATTCCTTAATTGTTTCTAATATTGAAAGTATTTTTACATCTATTTTTCACTCATTGAGCCTGGCCACCCCTGCAATAGACTTACTGTGATAGAAGCGTAGTCTGTGTCCCACTGTGGCCACATCAGCAATTTCTGCACAACATGAACAACAGTGCCCATTTTTACCTAGAATGAGGAAAAGTTTTGTTTTTTGTTTTGAAGTCAGTCACACATACTGCTATTAATCTAAATTTCAAATGTATAACACACAAATATTTTATTTCTTTTCATTTTTTATTCAATTCGGTTTTGTCATCTCCACTCATCAATAGTCTAAATCCACACATCTTTACCTCAAAAATACCCATTAATTTTTAAAAAACATATGATATTGTACTGCATAGTTTCTCTTGCATGCTTCTTTCTTATTGTTCTGCACCGGATATTCTGTTTTTGAGTTCTGCTCATGATGATAAAAGTAGATTTAGTCTATTCTTTTTTACTGCTTTATTATTTTTCCACAATTCCACATTTTATTTATTGATTTTTTAACTTAAAGTACATTTAAGCTTTTTTCAAGTTTGTGCTCTTTTAATCAATGCTGCAATGACTATCCTTGTGTGTATCTCTTTGTAGCTTTGCAAAATTTTCTTTAAGGCATATATATCAAAAGTGGAATCATTGGGTCATTAAAAACATTTCCTAAATGTTGTCCAGTAAATGGCTGTGCAAATTTATGTTCCTACCACCAGTGCATGAGGACCCCAGTTTCTTCATATTCTTACTACAAACTTATTAAAATTGGAATTTTGCCTTTCTGGTTGATTAAAAATTATTTCTCACTATTTTAGTAATATGTATACACTCCTATTTACTAATGAGCTTTGGCATTTCTTATACGTGTAAAAGCAATTTTAAGTATTTCTATTGTGAATTGCCTGGCAAATCATGGTATTTGCATAGATTTAAAATATTATCTAATCTTATATTATTATGCTATATTGGAACTATCTTTGACAAGTCTTTTGTTCATTTATCTGTTTATTAAGGTGTGTTTTATAGAAAATAAATCACTAATATTTATGTGATTAAAACCACATATTTCCTTTGCTCTTGCATATTTTCCATTTTAAATAAAAACAACTTTATCCACCTTAATCCTATAGAAGTATTTGTTTTACTTTAAACATAATTACTTTTATTTTTCAATTACAGTTGACATACAACAACCCAGTGATTAGACATATGTAACTTATTAAGTGTTCACCCTGACAAATCTAGTACCCATTTTATAACACACATACTTATTGCAATATTATTGACTATATTCCCTCTGCTGTAATTTACATTCTAATGACTATTTTGTAATTACCAATTTGTACTTCTTATTCCCTTTACCTGTTTCACTCATCTAGAAATCATCAAAATGTTCTCTGTATCTATGAGTCTGTTTGTGTTCTGCTTGGTCATTAATTTTGTTTGTTAGATTCCATATATAAGTGAAATCATGGCATTTGTCGTTCTTTACCTGACTTATTTTACTTGGCACAATATTCTCTCAACCCATGCATGTTGTTGCAGATGGCAGTATTTCATTTATTTTTATGACTGAGTAATATTCCATTGTATATATACACCACTTCTTTATTCATTCATCTGCAGATGGAACACCTAGGTTGCTTACATCTTTTGGTTAATGACACAGTGAATATATGGATGTATATGTCTTTTTGATGTAGTGTTTTAGGTTTCTTTGAATAAACAGCCAAAAGTGGAATTGCTGGGTTCTTCGTCTCTTGTTATATAGCCTTTGTTATAAAGTCTAGTTTGCTACCTCAGCTTTTTGTTTATTTGTTTGTTTATATTTTCTTGAAATATCTTTACATTCAGTCTTTCTGTGTCTTTTGATCTTAAATGATTCTTTTACAGACAGCATATGTAAGGGTTTGTTTTGTTACCATTCAGCTTCCATATATCTTCTGATAGGAGCATTTAATCCATTTGCATTTAAAGTAATTGGTGATAGATATGTATTTATTGCCATTTTATTGTTCATATTTTTAATCATTTCTTCTTCTTCTTAAAGAAGACCCTTTTACATTTCATGTACCAGTAATACTGGTTTGGCAGTGAGGAACACCTTTAGGTTTTTCTTGTCTCTAAAGCTCTTTATTTGTCCTCTGATTCTAAATAACTTTTCTGGGTAGAGTAATCTTGGTTGTAGGTCTTTGCTTTTCATCACTTTGAATATTTCTTGCCAATCCCTTCTGGCCTGCCAAGTTTCTGCGGAGAAATCAGCTGACAGTCTTATGGAAGCTCCCTTGTAAGTAACTAATTGATTTTAAAATTCTCTCTTTGTATTGGCCTAGCTGGTTTGGCTCAGTGAGTAGAGTGTTGGCCTGTGGACTGAAGAGTCCCGGGTTCAATTCTGGTCAAGGGCACATGCCCGGGTTGTGGATTCTATCCCCAGTGTGGGGCATGCAGAAGGCAGCCAATTATGATTCTTTCTCATCATTGATGTTTCTATCTCTCTCTTCCTCTCCCTCTCTGAAATCAATATATATATATATATATATATATATATATATATATATATATATATATATATCTCTATCTATCTGTCATCTATCTATCTATCTATCTATCTATCTATCTATCTATCTATATACATATAGATAGATAGATAGATAGATATAGATATAGATATAGATATAGATATAGATATAGATATAGATATCGATATAGATATACAAATTCTCTCCTTGTCTTTAACCTTTTGAATTTTAATTATGATGTGTCTTGGTATGGGCCTCTTCAGGTTCATCTAGTTTGGGACTCTCTGTAGTTCCAGATTTGATTGTCTATTTCCTTCACATAAAGTTAGGGAACTTTTCCATCATTATTATTTCACATAGTTTTTCAATTCCTTGTTTTCTCTCTTCTCCTTCCAGCATTTCCATGATGTGAATGTTGGTGTGCTTGAAGTTGTCCCAAAGGATCCTTATTCTATCCTCAATTTTTTAAAATTCTTTTTTTTTTTTGCTGTTCTATTACCGTATCTTCTAATTCTCTGATTTGATTTTCTGCTTCATCTATTCCACTGTTGATTCCTTATAATGTTTTCTTAATCTCAGTTAATGTGTTCTTTCTTTCTGACATTTTTAAAAATCTTTTATATCTCCATCGTTATGTTTCCTATCTCTTTGATGATGTTCTCACTAAGTTCATCCAATTTTTCCCTAAGTTCACTAAGTATCCTTATAACCAGTGTTTTGAACTCTGGATCTGGTAGATTGCTTATCTCCATTTCCTTTAGTTCTTTTCCTGGAATTTTGTTCTGTTCTTTCATTTAAGAGATACTTCTTTGTCATTTTGGTTGCCTCCTTGTGTTTGTCTCTGTATATTAGGTAGAGCTGCTACATCTCCAGGCTTACTAGATGGGCCTCATAAAATAGGTGTCCTGTAGCATCTAGTGGCACAGCCTCTGTGTTCACCTGAGCTGGGCATTTCAGGTACAACCCTAGTGTGTCTATGTACACTCTCTTATAGTTGAGCCTTGATTGCTGTTGCCACCTTATGGTAGCAATTACTCACAGATTAATTGGCTGTGAAGATTGGTTGCAACCATCGTGGAAGATCAACTGTGCTGGGACCAGCCCCATGGAGCAGGACTTACTTCAGTGGGGCTTGGGTGCCCTCTGAATGTCCCCATTCAATGTTTCAGTTGTGGAGGTGGTTGGGTATTGCATCAATGTGGTCTGAAGCTGTCCACTAGGTCGGCTGTTACTGGGGCCTCCCAGGAGTTCCAGGCCAAGGTTAGCCATCATATGTCCCCTGTCCCAGACCACCTGGCATGAATTACAGAGCAATTTGCAAATGGCTTCCATTTGTGCTGGGCTTGAACATGCCCAGGAGAGGCCACGCTGAAAACCAAGGCTGGATGCTGCTAGTGCCAGTCCCAGGGTCATTTAGCTAGAGGTATGGGGCATGTTGAGGCCAGATGCTGCTTATTTAAGAGATTTTTAAAGCCTGCAACATGAGCCAGGGCAGGCTATCAATATGGAAAGGTCACTAGAAACAGCTTGGGTGGGCCAGCCAGTTGGGTGGGATGGAGTCTCAGGAATCACCAGGGCAGGGGGCAAGTGTAGATAGGCTGATGGAAACTCATATAGGATGCCTGCTTTCCAGCTCTGTGGGGAAAGGGGACTTCAGAAAAGGAAAAGTGGCCTCTGTTTTCACCCTCCAGCTTTCACCCTGATATCAGATAATTCATTTCCTCTCTGTATGCCCCTGGTGCCTTTTGAGCTGCTGCCCCATCACAGGAGTTCAGGTACAGTAAGTCCATGTACAGCATCTTTAAGAGAAAATGGTTTAGTACTCTAGCAGCCCTCTCTTTCACACAGCTATAATCTCTGCTGGTTTTTATAGCCAGAAGTTATGGGGACTTCTCTTCCTGGAACTGGACACCTGGGCTGGGGATCCTGGTGTGGGACTGAGACCCCTTGCTTTTCAGGAGTGACCTCTATAGCCAAGATATCCCTCTGGATTCTTATCTGTCACATGTGGCTGTGGGACCACCCTGTTCTGTATCTCCACTGCTCCTGCCAATTTTCATGTGGCTCCTTATTTATTTTCTTCGTTATAGGACTTCAGTTAGATTTCAGGCAGTTCTGAATGATGGTTGTTTTATAATTTTGATGTGGTTGTGGGTGAATGTGAGAATGGCATTTATCTATGCCACAATCTTGGCTGGAACCCTAGGTATTTTTCTTTTTATAATTATCAATGTTCTGTAAGTTTGTTTTCTCACTTATAGTTTATTCTTTTGAAATAATTTTATGATTTAAAGTATAATTCTCTAAATAGTGAGGTAATTTTACCAATCCTAATAAACAATTCTTACCTAATTGATTGGTCTTTGCTGGAATTATTATTGAATTCATATTAAATTTATAATCTAAATCAATAATAATTGATGCCATTTTAATGATGTTTATAAATATTCTGTTTATTTTTTAGTATACTATTTAGTCATAATTTTGGCAGCTGTGGTGAATGTTGTATATTTTCTATTAAATACCAAAAAGGAGCATTGGTGCTAATTTATTCTGTTTGTTAGGTATCTAACCACCTTTCTGAACTTGGTATTTCTAATAATTTGCATGTGGTATTAGGTTTTCTAGGTAAAATTATCATAGTGTCTACATTTTTGTCTCATTGCATTGTCTATATCCTCAACACTTTCTGTAAAACATGGTAGGTAATCAGTTGGTACACTCCAGTTAGAGTTAACTATATCAGATCTGAATGTTTGATATTAATTCTGGACTAGATTTTAAATATTTTGAAGCTTATCACAGAATGTTGTCAATCTTTATTTTTCCCAATTATAAGTAGAATGTTCTTTTTCTAAGACCTTTCATAATAAGTAATTATTAAATGCTACCAAATGCTTTGTAACAATATGGTTTTCTGTTTTATTTTGTTTGTGGGGCACCTTACAGGGATTGACTTTTCTGATCCATTTATTCCTGGGATAAGCCTTTTTTTAGTTATTATTTCAATAAAGCATTGGAAACATTTAGTTAATAGTTTAATTAAAAATATGGCTCAGTCCTGGCCAGTGTTGCTCAGTGTTTGCTCAGTGTTTAGAATATCAGCCCATGCACCAAAGTGTCATGGGTTTGATTCCTGGTCAAGGGCTCTTATGTGGGTTGCAGTTTTGATCCCCGGCCCCAGTTGGGGTGTGTACGGAAGGCAATCAATCGATGTGTTTCTCTCAATTGATGCTTCTCTCTTTCCCTTTCCCTCTCTCCCTCCCACTCTCTCTAAAAATCAATGGAAAATATATCCTAGGGTGAGGATTAATAACAACAAAATCACTCAGCTTTATAAGCAAGTTGATCTGTACTTTTTATTTCTATTCTGTCCTTATGAGTTTTGAATCGTGATTACATTAGTCTCATAAAATCAGTTATTACTATCACTTATAATGGAAATAATTATTATGTATGTGGGGCGTTTACCTCATAGTAGGTATTTTTTATGCACTTCACCAATATGAATTTTGAAATTACATTATAACTCAATGCATCTTAAAATATGATAATCAAATTTCTGTTTCTTTTCCATTTTCTTTTACCAATAACCCAGTGATTTGTCACAATTACTATTATTTCCTTTTAATACAGAAGGTATATCAATTAACATTTACTGAGCACTTGAAGTCTTTCAAACCTTATACATTTATTAATTCATTTATTCCCCACAACAACACTATGAGGTAGGAATCATTATTCTAAATTTATGTGAAAAAAATGGATGGGTATGGGCAGGGTTATGTAAGTGGAACCAGGGTTCTACTTGCTGGCAAGGTGAGAAGAGCATGGCAAGAATTAAGCAGGAATTAGTAGAAAAAATAAAGTGATAGATTGTTTCCTTAACTTGCAATGGCAATTGGAAAAAAAAAAAAAAGAACAGTAAGATGATTTCTATGCTACTCACATAATTTTTAGTATTAAGTTAAACTGATTAAAATTTATGACCTGTATAGTTTTAATTAAAATACTATTAAACCTCCTGATATCATAAACACAAATTAAATGCTAAGGAATAGTCCTCTTTCATATGTATAATTCCAAGAGTGTGTAATGTTTTCTTTGTATGAAACCACTGTCAATTTATCTAATCTTTTAAAAAATATATTTTACATGTACATTTGTAAAGTAGCATAAAAATACAATTGTGTAGCCTAAAAATAATTTACATATAACCCTTATTTCATGGACATTTAACATATGTTTAATGAATAAATAAAAGTTTTAACATTTATATTCTATAAATATTTTTAAAAATCATTTATATAAACATTTTTAGAAAATAAATGTGCAAGTCAATAGTTGTATGTGGAAGCTGAATACCAGCCCCCCGAAGATGTTCATGTCCTAATCCTGAGCACACGCAGGTGTTAGTTTAAAGATGCTTCTTGGAGATGTGTTCTCTCTCCAAGGAGCACATCTGTGCCTTTCCTTGTCCCCTCTTCTTCCTCCACAGGCATGCATCGCCTGACCTCTAAGGAACTCCAGGAGACTTGCAATCAGGGGACCAGTGGGCAACAGTGGCAGCTCGTCCAGGCTAATCCCCTGAACCTGTCTCCAAGGCCTCCCTTTTCTCCATCTTCCCAATGAGCCACAGCAGCCCTGCTGAGGCTCTCCTGTTGTTTCTTCTATCCTCAGCCCTTCCTTGTTTCACTCTCCTGAGCTTTAATAAATGTCCTCTCAAAATAAAAATAAAAATAAAAAAGAGAAAATAAAAATGCTTGTTGGACAAAACATGTTGGAATATCAATATCTCCTTGGTTTCTTTGGATTTGAGGGGATACATATTTGACATCTGGGAATACTGCTAATTCCTATCAATAAAACTACTTGAGAAGACTCCTGGAGTTTGTATGGAGACAGCGGCTTAAGGAAAAAGCCTCTGAGTACTAACCAGCAATAACTGCTGGAATTTGGTTCAAAGATTTTCCATTTGAGAGCAATTACAAGCTTGCTTTCAGATATTTAGTCAAACTGCCCCAATGAATGAATGACATAAAATAATCTTGAAATCTGAAACACCCATGATGTCCTGGGTGTGATTGAAAAGAAGCAGCCCAGTGGGAAGGACAGTGCCCAGGCATGTTCCATAATAATACGGAAATCATTTGTTAAGAAACATGCTACACATGAGGGAAGCAAAGTTGTACTTACTCAATGTATTCACAAACAGGTAGACTCTTTCCCCTAGGACCAACTTTGAAACAACCTGAAGACATGCCTAATCCTACTCTCATTTGAGTGGTAAGCTATAAATAAGTCTTTTTTAAAAAAATTTTTTTATTCTTTTTTTTTAATTGCTTAAAGTATTATAAAGAGTATTACATATGTCTCCTTTTTTTTCCCCCCTGCCCTTGACAATCCCCTGGCCTCCCCTACCCCCCAGTGTCTTATGTCCATTGGTTATGCTTATATGCATGCATACAAGTCCTTTGGTTGATTTCTTACCCACCCCCCTCCTGCCCTCCCACCCTCCCCGGCCTTCCTGCTGTAGTTAGACAGTCTGTTCGAGGCAGTCAATGAAGGAAAAATACCATATGATGTCACTCATTCTGGATAATAAAGACCATTATAAACTTATGAACAAAAATAAATAAGTCTTGATTAGCCAACCAACCAAGAGCTGCTTGGTTTATGGAAGGCAGTTCCAAGGTGAATGGATAGCATCCTGGTTGGAAGACTACCTCTTTGATTTGTTTTGTCTCACAGTGCATGCTTGTACAACTTGATTTATTATTTTTTTTTCATAAAGGAATGCCTCCTGTGAATTTACTGCAGAATAAAAAGAAAAGGAGTTAATGGCAAGTAAAGAGAGCACATAATATGCTATATAAATAAATGAGCAGGTGGATGTAAATATATATGTACATTCAAAGGCAGCCAATATAATGTACTTGGCACATTTTATGTTAACGAGGCATTTTTTGAAATTTGAAAAATGTATTGATTTCAGGGTTCTGTGACATTTTTCATCTTATGTGGCATTACAAGGCTTTTTCCCAATAATGTCTAGTACTGAATAGCTGTCTGAATTAATAATTACTTTGTAGAAGCTCATGGTTGCATTCTTCTCTTTGTCATGAATATCTCCGCCATCCTCTCAAATTTGGCTGCATTCAAGGGAAACCAAGCTGAATTCATTCAGGAATCACAAAACACTCTTTCCAACCACGTTATAAGGTTAAATAAAAGAGCTGCCTTTGGAAAAGGATATTTCCTGATGAGTTAAATTATATAGTTCATTAAAATTGGAAATATATATCATGCCAACTTGATTTAACACATGGGTTATTCATTTAGCCTTAGGACTGAATTATATATTCACTTGTTGCTTTTGGGTTGTTTTCACAAAGAAAATATGAATATCTAAACCTCAGAATAATACCACCTGTTGATTCATTTATCCATGAGATGAACATTTATTGAGCGTATACTATTAGAAATAATGCATGGAGAAGTTCATACTCTACTAGAGAAGAATGACTTTTAAAGTAATAAAAACATAGTGATAATTTCTATATAATGAGTCTACAATATATATAAAATCCTGTAAGTGTGCAGAAGATAGGAAAAGTTATATTTTTTAGTATCTGGCCATAAATAACCTAGTTGTTTTCCTGAGGTGACCCTTCAAGTCCAAGTTTTTTTTTTTGTGGTGAGTAGAAAAATGGACAAAGACCATCATAAATGTTTTGCCCTCTTCTTTTTGTTTTTTTGTTAATCCTCACCCAGTGATATTTTTCCCATTGATTTGTAGAGTGGAAGAGAGGGGGAGAGACAGAAAGAGAGAAATATTGATGTGTTCAAGATTTGGAAAGACATCTGTAAAGTCTTCTTTAAAGAGAAGAGTAATATCTTTCATCATCCGACTATCTGTTTTTCCATTCCTCTTTAGAACACAGCTATGATCATTGAGGCTCAAGTTGCTGTTTGGAACACGAGCATGAAGTAAGTTAGAGACATGAGTCTGGCCCGCAATCCACTTTTTAATGCTACCATATTAGCCCTGGGTATCCTACTTCTCAACTTCTGCTTTATTTTTAACTAGAGGCCCGATGCACAACATTTATGCAAGGGCTCGGCCCTCGCAGCCCCTTGCAGCCTTGGCCAGCCCTCACAGCCCCGGCTTCATCCAAAAGGTCAACTGGACAGTTATCTGGAAGGTTATCCATGCCAGGGTTGTTGTCTCAGCATCAAGAAGGGCTCAGGAATCTGGAGAAGGCTGTCCGTAGATGACATAGGAATCCAGAGACTAAAGAATCCAGAGATGAGATATAATTTTGAAAGGCATTGGGGGTCAGAGGACCTCCAGCTAAAGGAACTGAAGACTCCCTCCTTGTCTAGGACCCTTGCTTTTATTAACACAATTTGTCCTAAGGCAAGGTGGAGATAATACACCTCAAAGGGTAAGGTTTCAAAGGGTACAGAAACATTGTCAGTTTGGGGAAATTAGCCTACAGCTGTTCAGGTGTTTGGCCAGTAGGAGGCAATAACATGTAGATTAAGATACCTTTTAGCTGTCTGGCAGCCACAATCAGTTTCTTATTCAGGTTTGGGGAAATGCCTTTAGCCATTCCCAACAGGTGACTACATGTGTGACTCAGCCCTGTTGAGTCCCCAAGTCTCATCAACCTTTTGATGAAACTCTTGAAATTATGACATGCTGGAATTGGTCTGCAGCACATCCAGACTGTCCTTCTACTATTCAGTCTAATTAGCATATTAGCTCTTTGTTATATGGGAGAGGATTGAAAATAATGTGCTTATTTTAAATCACATTATGTGATTTAAGCTTCCATTACTTTGTATTTTCTCCCTTTACTAGTATACACACAAACTTTATTCTACATATATGGTATACATTTACTCACAAATAAATAAAAACAAATTAAAATATTACTTTTAGTTACTAGCTTAGCAAAGATAAAAACAATTGTAACTATTTCTCTCATGGTGTGAAAAAAATAGGCACTCATATGTTGTCAATGATGTAGTGAATGTAAATTGGTAAAAATTGTTTGAAAATCATGTGACAGTTATCAAAATTTTAAAGTTATGTATCCCTTGTCCCAGCAGTTAGACATCTATGAATTTAAATGTTTCTTTTATGTAGACTTTTTGGATGTCTTCCCAACTCCTTGGTTTATGTATCATTTTCCAGATCTTTAGTCAAAAGGCACACATAACTGTAAGAAATATAGCTATAAAAATATTGACTTTCAATTGCAGTATTATCTATTTTAGAAGAGAATTTGAATTCAACAATAAAGGCTGTGGGAAAAATAAAAAGAAATAGAAGCCTGTATAATACTAGGCAACATTGCATTAATAAGGGCTGATATGTGGATACTGCTGTAGAAGATATCTAGGAAACACTCAGTCAAAGCAGGTGTATAAGCTTCTTCCTACCCCAGAATGCCTCAGACAGTTTTGACTTCACTTGCCTCCTCCTCTGTATATACTGAGAGGATTTTCCAACTGGAAGGTAACTTTGAGGCTGTTAGGACCCACTGTTTTTAATCAGTGAGTTATTTTAGTAAGATACACATATATATCCTGAAAATAAGTCACTTACCATTAGACTAAAGTGTACTGCATACAATGCTTGATTGACATTCCTGAACCTAATGTCTCCCAGTGTGAAAAGACTTATAGGACACTAAGCCTGATGGTTTGGGGGATTCCCAGATACTGATGCTGCATTAGTAATTATCACATTGGGTAGGACAGTGGTCGTCAAACCATGGCTCGCGAGCCACATGTGGCTCTTTGGCCCCTTGAGTGTGGCTCTTCCATAAAATACCACGTGCGGGCGCGCACATACAGTGCGATTGAAACTTCGTGGCCCATGCGCAGATGTTGGTTTTCGGCCTGGGCGAGTCTATTTTGAAGAAATGGCGTTAGAAGAAGTGGGGGGTGTCGGTCAGTCGGGCGACAGGAGACGCGGCGCAGGCGGGCCGTGGGATACGCAGCACAGGCGGGGCGGGGGAGTACAGTTCGCTGAGGTCAACCCCTTCCAACTCTCCCATCCACCCTCGTCTATCTGAAACAAGTATACAAGATGAGGCTGGATGGGAGAGTTGGAAGGGGTTGACCTCAGCGAACGTACCTCAATCAGATTGAAGGCCAGTTTAGGAGTACCCTAATTAAGTTAATAACAATGTACCTACCTATATAGTTTAAGTTTAAAAAATTTGGCTCTCAAAAGAAATTTCAATCGTTGTACTGTTGATATTTGGCTCTGTTGACTAATGAGTTTGCCGACTACTGGGATAAGATATATATAAATAATGCGAGTGTTTGACAATTCAGCATTTAGTCGTAATTCAGTATCCAAAGTATGTTGGTGCACATAAAGAAACTTAGAGAATATATTGCCTGTATAAAAGAAAATATATCTATCTCTTTCTGTATAAAGTAGAAATATTACATTTCTGGATGGATACACAAGAAATCTATATATATATATAAAAGCGACCATTTCGGCAGAATGACCAGAACGACTGGCCAACCAGTTGCTATGATGTGCACTGACCACCAGGGGGAAGATACTCAATGCAGGAGCTGCCCCCTGGTGGTTACTGTGCTCCCACAGGGGGAGTGCTGTTCAAGCAGAAGCTGAGCTCATGGCTGGCGATCTGCAGCAACACCAAGCGATCTGCAGCAACACCAAGCGGGGGCAGCAGGGGCAGCAGCCAGGATGAGCATGAGACGCGCAGCACCCAGCCCTGGTTCAGGCTCATCTCTGGCTGCCTGCCGCTTGATGCACTGCTATACCTCTCGGGGTCCCGGATTGTTAGAGGGCATAGGCTGGGCTGATGCTCAATACAGGAGGAGGGGGAAGGGGCTGCAGCAAGGCCTGGAGGCACACGCTATGGCCTAGGGATCCCAGGAACCGCAAGCCCAGAGCTTGCTTTCAAATAAAAAAATTGGAAAAAGAATTCAGCCGGACGCTGCCACCCTGGGAAGAGTGGCTCCAGGAGGGAAAAGCCTCCCCAGGCCACGCCCAGCCCAGCTGGCACACCGCAAAAGACCATGCACCAACCATGGTGGTGCCCTGCACCCCGCTGCCCCTTGGTCTCACAACTTGCGATGAATCACTGGTGACGTGCAGGAAGTGCAGCCGCTCCGACTCCAAAGCCGGTCATTCCGACAGCTGCTCCCTGTCCTGCTCCATGGTGGACACAGTACTGCCAGGCCGCTCTGTGTCAGCTCTGGCTTCCGGCTTCCTGCCTGCCCCTTCCTATACTATGTGTGCTCAGAGGTGTGGCTTCAGCCTCCCTGGCCAATAGTGCCACACACAGTCAAAGAGTGGCAGGACACAGTCACCAGGGCTGGCTGGGCATTGATTTGGCCGTGTGACTGACGACCATGTGCAGTTACACTGTTTACGTTTGTAGGGAAGCAGGGCAGCCCGCTTCTGCCACACGCATCACCTTCTAGGCTAAGAAAGGCCCACTGATCTCCATGTTTCTCCTCGCGTCTGAAATCAAAACCTCTTGCGGATGAATGATCCCAGCGATGGATCCAACACATGCTTGGTGTCACTGTCACAGACATTCTCAGTCATTACAGCCTGTTCCTCAGCCCGCAGTGCCCTGCTCTACCCACTGCCACTTCTCACCTGTCACCCCTAAAGACCACCTTATGTTATTCTATTTGAAATGTGAGCAAATCTCAAATGCTCCCCTGTCCTTTTTTTTTAATAGCTGCCTTGCCCTACCTTGCATTTTAAAAATATATATTTAATTGATTTCAGAGAGGGAATTAGAGATAGAAACATCAATGATGATAGAGAATCATTGATTGGCTGCCTCCTGCATTTTCCAAACTGGGGATGGAAACCTCCTGTGGCCCCTCCCCCCAGCTGTCAGGCCCTGATTGGCGGTGAAGAAAGGTGGTGGGGGAGAGGTGTGGAGGTGGGGAACTTGATCAGCACTGAATGCTGGCCAGGCCTAGGGACCCTACCCATGCACGAATTTTGTGTACCAGGCCTCTAGTTGTTAATAGGAATAAAGCTAAGACTGGTTATGCACTAAATTATTTTCCCATATGCAATATTAATTTTGATTTGTGCTCAGAAGTGAAGCAAGGAAGTAAACATCTTTTTTTCTAACTCCATATAAATATGTGCTTTCCCTACAACTATTATTTGCATCAAGATCGGTTAAAGCTTTGTCATTGAATTAAATATTACAAGGTTGGTGAGGAAATTCAAATTCGATTTCTAAGTCCAAGTTGACTCAATAAAACTTAAATATTATTGTATCAAGACTAAGAATTACATTAGGATAAACCTATTAAAGTAGAAACTTTTTTAAAAGTTTCCTTAAAAAAATCAAGATCTGATCATCATTACCATGAGAAACTAAGATTAAGTCGGAATAAGGTATGAAAAACCATTTGAACAAATCTAACTATTGTTTATATTTTTAATGTATTTAAGGCATCTGACTTATAAATATTCTGTTCCTTCTTTCTTTGTTTTAGAAGTTGTCCAATATTTGGTACCTGAGACCTTTGTAGTCTCAAAGTTTTGTTTTTATTCCCTACAACTAAAAGCCTGCCATTTCTCTTGTTTCATAAGTTTGACATCTGGGCCTATACTCTCAATTTACTATTCATAAAAGCTTATTTAAACATTCTGAGCTTATATATTTTAAATTTTCATGGTTTTATATGAAGTTATATTATTTGGAAGGGATTGGAGGAAGGGGGGTGCAGATTATATCTTTCCGTCTGCTTTTACGACCTCCAAAAGATTTATTTTATTTTTTCATCATCATTTATCCCCTCCATGCCCTCTTCCACCTTTACCCATCCTCCTCCCTCAACACAATCACCATACTGTTGTTCATTATTTTTATAAAAGAAGTTAGAAATACATCTCATGGCGTTAGAGTATCATACACATAAATGTAAATAAAACCTAGTTCAAATGAAGAGCATGTTTCCCTTCTTGTCCCTTTTTTCATTTCTGCCTTTTAAGAATGTAGGTAAGTAGTATTTGGGGAAAAGATTGTTTTTAATTGATTTCTGAAAATCACTGAAATGAATGAATTAGTTCACATGAAAAATCTCATTTTGTATAGAGGTATTGAAATTAAGTATCAAAAAGCAGAATTGTATAATTCAGCAAAGACCTGGAATAAAACAATGCATTTGATAAAATCTTCATATTCTAATCCTTGCTCTACCTGTGTATTTTCAGTGTGACCTTGGGAGGAAAACACCTTAATTCTCATTTTTCAACCTTACATAAGAACAATGCTTCTGACAAACTAAGGAAGAAGTTTGGAAGAAATACAATTCTTTATACATTAGGTTTATAAATCTGAAGATGAGGATGAAATATAATAGAAGATTAAGAACATGTTTAATGAGAATTAATTAAAAGCCTAACAATTGTGATAATAATTTTATTAAAAATGTATAGTAGATAATTCTTTTCTTAAAATAAAATTTGATTACATCATGAGAAAAAAATTATTTGGATATTTTTTATATTACATAAATGATGCTTCATCTAGAATTGAAGGAATTTCATTCTAGTCTGTAGAAAAGTATAATGATTTCACAAAAATATATCTTATATTTTCCTCTCAGATTTGAATTGAGTTTTCAAGCATAACGTGACTTAAAATACCCAGTGGTGAGAATTATGATTTTCTTTTTTTAAAAAAATATATTTTATTGATTTTTTACAGAGAAGAAGGGAGAGGGATAGAGAGTTAGAAACATCGATGAGGGACATCAATCAGCTGCTTCCTGCACACCCCCTACAGGGGATGTGCCTGCAACCAAGGTACATGCCCTTGACCGGAATCAAACCTGGGACCCTTGAGTCTGCAAGCCGACGCTCTATCCACTGAGCCAAACCGGTTTGGAAATGATTTTCATCCTAAATAATATTCCATCTAATCCCATCTGCCTTATCAGCCAACACTTACTGAGTGTCTACCCAGTAATAAACAACAAAATGTTGTCATTACATGCAAAGCGCTATAGTTACTTTTGTAGATTCTGAAACTTAGTTCTTATATCAGCTGTATGATATAGGTACCATATTTTCCCTCATGGCTTTTCCAAAAATGGCAGCCTAGTCAGATTTCACAACAGATAGGCTTAGCCTTTCATAAATATACTTTACTGTCTCCACATAAACCAAGCTACTCAACATTAAGAAAATAGATATCTACAAAGCATCATTAAATGTACTTAGAATCCAATGGAGAAGATTGGAAATATGTTCACTAAACTAAATAAGACACCACAGTACTGAAATCAAATGAGAAATATCTTAAAATATAAAAACCCAGGGTCTGTAATGTCCAAAGGCTCGACTGAATGCCAGGCTGCTTGTGCAGCAGGCTTTGGTGGGCAGGGACTGGTGAGCGGGCTGAACTGCTGACCTCTTGGGGAGAGAGAGAGGCAAGGCTGATCAGCAGCTACCATGGTCGCTGGCGAGTCCTGGAGAGAGAGAGAAGCAGGGTCTGGCTGTGGATCAGATCAGACCCTGCTTCCCTCTCTCTCCGGGACACGCTAGTGGCCGTGCTTCTTTCTGAGAGATCAGCAGTTCAGCTGCTTGCCAGCAGCCTGGGGTGGCTGTTGATCAGTCCTGCCTCTCTGATCAGGCCTAGAGATTGTCCCAGAGATGCTGACTGGCATAGAAACCAACCATTCAGAACCAAATATGGGTGAACTGTGAGGAGCCAATGGCTGCCTAGGAGGCAGAGCTTTTAACACTGACTGGCATAGAAACTGACCAATCAGAACCTAATCTGGGTGAACTGGGAAGGCAGAACCTAAGGTGGGAGCAGAGGATGGGTTTGAAGGGCAACAGCTGTTTGGTGTAAGGTGTAAGAAAGTGGTTCAATTTTTTAATGACCAGTTTGGCAGTATAGTGCATATGGCTGGATATCAGTCCAGATATAGGGATTATGTGTTTTTGACTGCCAAGAGTATCTCCTCCTGCTGAAAAAGGCTCCCCTCTCCCCATTTAAGCAATTCTATTCTATATGATTTATCTATACTACTAAAAGGGCACTATGCTAATTAGACAAGGTCTACCGGCCGGCCATCTTCTGGATATCCGACTTTCTTCTGGACAAAGCCATGGTGGTGGGGGCTGAGGCAGAAGCAGTTGGGGGCAATCAGGCAGGCAGGCAGAGAGGTTAGGGGCGATCAGGCAGGCAGGCAGATGAGCAGTTAGGACCCAGCAGTCTCAGATTGCGAGAGGGATGTCTGACTGCCGGTTGGACATCCCCCAAGGGGTCCTTGATTGGAGAGGGTGCAGGCTGGCCCGAGGGAATACCCCACTCCCCCTGCAAGAATTTCATGCACCAGGCAACTAGTTAATATATAATAAGGTAGAATTAATATTTTGAATATTTTGACAATGTCTGTATATATCTTTACATAAAACTTTAAAAGAGCTTATTCCTTTGAAGAATTATTCTTTGACTAATTTAGAATAGTAGTTAGAATATGTTATTTTATTTGAGGATTCCAAAATAGTGGTGGAGTAAGTAGAAGCTACACTGACACTCTCCCAGGATCAAACTGAAATTACTATTAAAATACAAAAGAACCATCTGGAATAATCAATTGAAGACTACCTTAAGGACAGAAGTGGAGACTGCATAGAGACTAGTAGAAAGTGCGGAGGTGAGTAAGGGCTAGCTTGGCTACAACAGACAGCAGGTAAAGTTCTGGAGGGATATCTAAGCTGTGGGGGGATTCCACTGAGAACTCTGGGGACTAAACCCCAAGGTATTCCCCCTAGCCCAGGGCACCAGAACTGAGAAAGGTAACCATATAACATCTGTCTGAAAGCAGCAGGGTTGCTGTCTGGCAGGGAGAGGTGGCTGAAAATGCAGGCACCCTTTGAAAGGGCTAATGTGCAGATTTTTGTGTGTAGCCACTCACCTTGGGACCTAGCATAAGGATGGCAGCTGAATAGAGCTGTGTGAACAAAATATAGTGTTGGGAGCTCTGGGGGTAGAGCTCAGAAGGCAGACACCCAGGTTTCCTGTGTTCAATTATTCCCTCATACTACAGAGGCCACTTTTCTCCAGCAGACTTTACCATACAGGCAGCTTTTGGCTGGGAGGGAAGCAATTGTCCCAAGTGGTGGGAAAACCTCTCGTTCCACCCAATGGTCCAAAGCCTGAGGCTAATTAAAATTGAATATAAATCATATTGCCAGCAGAGGCAGGACTCTGAAGGCTTTGACTCTTTGTTGATATCCTTATGGGCCCGAAGCTAGGAAAAACAGACCTTGGTGTACATCTTGGTCCTTTCCAAAGGCACCTAGACCCCACAGAGGTAGCCACAAGCTGTGGATTGCTAATAGCTCCAAATAGGGTACTCAAGGCCAGTCAGAGTGTCTGTGCAGCATCCTGTACTAGATATTGGAATCATAACAGATCTACCTAATTCATAGACACAAACCCAAACAGGCAGCCAAAACAGGAGACAGAAAAACAAGCCCCAAATGAAAGAACAAGAGATTCTCCAGAAAAAGATTGAAATGGAAATAAATTTATCAGACATAGAGTTCAAAATAATGATGGCAAAGATGCTCAACAGCATGAGAAAAGATATAGTATCTATGAAAAAAGACCAATCAAAAATGAAGAATGACATAGCACTAATATAGAACACATTAGGAGGAATATACAGCAGATTAGGGGAAGTTGAGGATCAGATCAGTAAATTAGAAGATAAGGTTAAAAAGTCACTCATTGAAGAACCAAAAAGAAAAAGAAGAAAAAAAACACAGGAGGAGAGTTTAAGGGAGCTGTGGGACAACATGAAACATAACAATATTCTTGCCATAGGAGTACCATAAGGGGAAGAAAATGAGCAAGAACTAGAGAACCTGTTCGAAGAAATAAAGGCAGAAAACTTCTCTAAGCTGATGAAGGAAAAAGTCACACAAGTTTAGCAGGCACAGAGAGTCCCAAGCAAGAAGAACCTAAACAGCCCCACCCAGACACATCATATTTAAAATGCCAAAAATTGAAGACAGAGAATCTTTAAACTAGCAAGAGAAAAGTAATTTAACTACAAAAAAACCTCTATAAGTCTATCATCTGATTTCTCATGAGAAACTCTACAGGCCAGAAGTATTCAAGATAATGAAAATCAAGGTTTAAAAACCAAAATTACTATATCTAGCAAGGCTTTCATTCAAAATAGATCGAGAATAAAGTTCTTCCTAGACAAAAAAAAAAAAAAAAAAAAAAAAGGCTAAAGGAGTTTATCACCACCAAACAAGCACTGTAAGTAATGTTAAAGGGACTGCTATAAAGAGAAGAAATATAGAGAGAAACATTGGCATAAATAATAAAAATGTCAATAAATAAGTACCTACCAATAATAACCATAAATGCAAAAGGACACTCAAATCAAAAGACATAGGGTAGCTGAATGGATACAAAAACATGACCCAAATATATGCTGTCTACAAGAGACCCATCACAGAATAAAAGGCTCCTACATGATGAGAATAAAGGTATGGAAAAAAATTTTCCATGCCAATGGAAATGAAAAAAAAAGCTGGAGTAGCAATAGTCATATCTGACAAAATAGACTTCGAAATAAAGGCAATGAAAGTCACTAAATAATACTACAAACAATCCAACTAGAAAGAACCTAAATAGATTTTCAATTTAGGCATTCCGATGGCCAACAGACATGAAAAAAAAAAATGCTCAAAGTGACTGATCATCAGATAGATTCAAATTAAGATGATAATGAGGTATCATCTCACACCTGTCAGAATGGTTACCACCAACAAATCAACAACTGACAAGTGTTGGCAAGGATGTGGAGAAAAGGAAACCCTAGTATAATGCTGGTGAGAATGCAGGCTGGTGCAGCCATTATGAAAAACAGTATTGAGTTTTCTCAAAAAATTAAATACAGAACTGCCATTTGACCCAGTGATTCCCGCCACTAGGAAAGTATCCTAAGAAACTTGAAACACCAATCAGAAAGAATGTATGCACCCCTAGGTTTATAGCAGCACAATTTACAATAGCTAAGATCTAGAAACAGCCCAAGTGCCCATTAGTAGATGAGTGGATAAAAAGGCTGTGGTATATTTACACCATGGACAACTATGCAGCTGTAAAAAAGAAGGACCTCTTACTCTTTGAGACAGCATGGAGAGAAATAGAGAGCATTATGTAAACACAATAAGTCAGTCAGAGAATGAGAAGTATCACATGATCTCACTTGTATGTGGAATCTAATGAATAACATAAATTGATGAACAAAATAGATCCAAAGATATAGAAGCATGGAACAGACTATGGAATCTCAGAGGTAAGTTGGGGGAAACTTGTATGCATATATGCATAACTCATGGATGCAGACATCAGGCTGGTGGAGGATTGGGTGGGGGACAGTGGTGGGCTAGAAGGGATCAATTGGGTAAAAAAGGGGACATATATAATACTTTCAAGAAAAAAAGATTTTGAAAGTATAATTTTATTATTTCTAATTAAATTCTTAGAAAATGCAAAATATCAATTTTTAGCACAAATTATATAATGCATTTGCTGATAAATTGTGTAAAATTGTAAAAAGTTATCAAAATTATATTAAATAAGCATGAAAATATTTAATATTAAAGATTAATGACTACATAAATAGCACAATTATATTACTAATACTATTTTTTATTTATATTTGTTTTCACTTTAATTATAAAGGTTATTTTAAAAATTAACATTTATCATTTTTATTAATTCACTTAATTTTGCTTTAGTATTTTATGAGATTGATTCTCAACTATACTGGTCTTTATTATAGTTAATCTAAACCAGCGGTTCTCAACCCGGGGTCGCGACCCCTTTGGGGGTCTAACGACCCTTTCACAGGGGTCGCCTAAGACCATCGAAAAACACATATATAATTACATATTGTTTTTGTGATTAATCACTATGCTTTAATTATGTTCAATTTGTGACAATGAAAATACATCCTGAATATCAGATATTTACATTATGATTCATAACAGTAGCAAAATTACAGTTATGAAGTAGCAACGAAAATAATTTTATGGTTGGGGTCATCACAACATGAGGAACTGTATTAAAGGGTCGTGGAATTAGGAAGGTTGAGAACCACTAATCTAAACAGTTTTGTTTATAATAGTCATTATATTATTTTTGAATTCTGGCATCATACATTGTCTTCCCTATGGATGTTGTAGGTTTTTATTTCCATGCAAATTAACATAATGCATAGGTACAACTAAATTATTAGTAAGTCTATCTCAATATATTATATGTTTTAACTGAATAGATAATCCACTTTAATCATAAATAAATTAGGATTTGATTAATGACCCTGAAGTTTTAAATGAAAAACATTGTAGAATTAATAATTATGTTTCTCAGCTGGATGGAAAAATGGCCTTTATTCAAGATGTGGCTGCTGGGATACAGCAATTTAAAACTCCAGAAAAATATAGTTTTTTGGAAACTCAACTATAAATTCTCAAAGCAAAACCCATAATATTTTAATTAGCTTTTATTGTGTTTAATACAGTAATAAAAGTCAGAAGGAACTTTAATATAAGCTCTTTGTCATCCCCCCTAGCATCCTAATACAACCAATTACTTGAATTATTTATAAAATTTATTATCCAGGGCATGGCACTCTATGTGTAGACATTATTTTATGTAAATTTAATATATTATAACAAACAGTGGGATATAAAAATGCTTTCCATTATTTTTCATAAAAAGAGAAAAAATTTCTTTAGAGTTATGATTTCTTTTCTCTAGTTGTCTTCTGAAGATTTCATATTTGTAATTGGGTAAGCCAACTTTTTATATGGTAATAATTTTATTATTTTTCTTAATAATTTTAGTAGATTTCAGTTTTTAATTTTATCTTCTGATTTTCTTCATCTTGTGGTCATTCTATATATTTCAGTCACCCCATCTCTTTATTGTTGTCAATTCTTTAGTCTCATTTTATTTTACTTATTTTAATTTAAAAAAATATATATTTTTATTGATTTCAGAGAGGAAGGGAAAGGGAGAGATAGAAACATTAATGATGAAAGAGAATCATTGATCAGCTGCTTCCTGCATGCCCCACACTAGGGTCTGAGTCCACAACCTGGACATGTGCTCTGACCAGAAATCGAACCTTGACCTCTAGTTCATAGGTCAATGCTCAACCATTTAGTCATTCAGGCTGAGCTCTTTAGTCTCATTTTAGTTTCACATACTTATTTCATACTAGAGGCCCGGTGCTCAAATTTGTGCATGGGTGGGGTCCAGTCAGCCTGCCCTGATCGTGGCCAATCGGCTGGCCAGCAGCGGGGAGGGGACGTCAGAAGTTGGCTGGCCAGCCCCACCCCCAATTGGGGTGGCAGGGGCCAATCAGGGGTAGGCTGGCCCAGAGGAGGGACTGCAGGCAGTTGGCCAGCTGGCCCACCCCTGATTAGGGTGGGCGGCACTGATGTGGGGGAAGGGCTGGCTGTGGGAAGGGGCCATGGGCAGTTGTTGGGCCAGCCCCACCCCCAGTCAAACTCCTGGTCGAGAAAACAATTTGCATATTAGCCATTTATTATATAGGATGTTTTCATTCGTTGTTGCTGACATTTTTGCCAGTATTGTTCCTTTCCTGTATTCTTAAGTCTCTCAGTAACATATACAGTGGGACCTAGCCTTATGAGTGTCCTGACTAATGAGTTTTTTGAGATATGAGCTTTGAGTTGCGAACTAAAATTCGGGTTACAAGCCAGTTTCAGATACTCCACCGCTAGTTGGTGCAGCGAACGTCACAGTGAATGCCACAACATCAACCCAGCATCACATGTCTCACTCGTTCACTTTAAGATTTGACATATGAGTAATTTGAGTTAGGAGCTCCGTCACGGAACGAATTAAACTCGTAAGTCAAGGCCCCACTGTACTTACTTATGTTCTGCTAAATCAATAATAACAATGAACTTAACAGACATCATGAAAAGTAATGTTTTGGGTTTTTTTTGTTAATCATCACCCTAGGATATTTTTTCATTGATTTTTAGAGAGAGTGAGAGGGCGGGGGAGAGACAGAGAGGAGAAACATCGATGTGAGCGAGACACATCAATTGCTTCCCTCCCACAGGCACCTCAACCAGGACCAGTCAAGGTACATGCTCTTGACCAGAATCGAACCCAGGACACTTCATTCAGTCTGAGGGCTGACGCTCTATCCACTGAGCAAGACAGGCTAGGGTGAAAAGTAATTTTAAAATAAATTCCTTCAAGGTTAACTTGTCATGTATATTTATATATAGCATTAGTCAAGGCTTCACTTGGTTATAGGACTCTGTCAAAATCTTCCAAATTTTATGGTAAGAGTGGCTTGATACCATTTTATCCTGATAAAGGACAATCCTTAGTAAATCCAAGGCATCCAAACATAAAATTTTCTTGGAGACTCTCTACCAATATACATTAATGAGAGGTAGTTCATTTAACCCAAGCTATTCTTACAAAAATATTTTAGTTTTTCATTTTTTTATTATATGTTTTTTATTTATTGTTTTTTAGAGAGGAATAGAGATATAGAAACATAATAAGAAAAACATTATCGATTGGCTGCCTCCTAAACACCGCCAACAGGGAATAGAACCCAAAACCCGGGCATGTGCCCTGACCCCAAATGGAACTGGTTGCCTCTTGGTTCCTGGGTTGACGCTCAACTGCTGAGCTACACCAGCTGGGCCAGTTTTACATTTGTTGAACTGAAAGGTACAGGATTAATGAAATAATTTATGTGAAATAGATTGGCATAGTTCATGCTCAATAAATGTTTCTATCTCCAAATCAATTTTCTTAATTAATAAAGAAAAACAGCCAGTCACTCATTCTCACCAAGTATTCATAGCTATTTACTGTAGAGGAAACTACCCAGGACAAAATTAATTCTCAAAGATCATATATACAAATGTGTTTCATTCTCCACCACCCCTCCCACCCCAGAGACAAATATTTCATTTGCTATTGAATAATTAGAACACAAAAAGTTTTAGAAATGTAAATTCCACTAATTGTGGCAGCCATGGAGGTGTGCCACTCAGAAATTCTGTTAAGAAAAAACTTGGCAGAGGATGGAAAGTGGTGCTCAGTTGGTTGAAGTGCCATCTGGCCATCTGCACACCAAAAGGTGGTGGGTTTGATTCCCGTCAGGGCACATACCCAGATTGCAGGTTCGGTCCCAGGTCAGGGTGCTTTTGGAGGTGGGGATTTCTCTCTCTTCCTCTTTCTAAAGTCAATGAAACACATGTACTCAGGTGGGAATTAAAAGTAAGAGAGAGAGAACTTGCTGTGAGAAGTAGAATTGCATCTTCTGAAGTATTCATGCCAATGCCACACTTTCTCCTGGCCACTCCTAGTGAACTAGTGAGCAGAGCTGCGGCAGGATTATGAACAATTTCTGTGTCTTGAGAACAGGTAATCATTGCTCTGCCTTGGCCAAGACTTTCTCACAACTGCACTGGAGGTTCCTGCTACCCATCCTTCTTCCTACCTCACTCCTTTCAGAGTCAGCTATGCAAAGGGGTCTGAAGGCTCTTCCTACCTATCCCCACTTCTTTTTTAGCATTAACAGCCATTTCCCTCAACTCATTTTTTTTCCAATTTTTTTTAAGAGTTTAAAGAATATATTTGAACCACATAAACAAACGAAAAGGTATTACATAAGAAAAAATAATGTAACAATTTATGTAAATACCTAACATATGATAAGCATGCTCTTACATCTAAAACAAAAAGGTATTTTTTTGTTTTTTTGTTCTTCTAATTCTGTCTTGGAATCTGCTTCCAAGATGACTCAAACTGACAGACACACTACTGATTTGAGATTTTTATTGATCCTTATTCCTTACTAAAAAATGTTCCCTCCCTAATAATGCCAAAGCTGGTTCACCAGAAATAAAATTATCTACATAAAGCCCAAATGGAATGACTCAGTGATTGAGCATTGACCTATGAACCAGGAGGTCACAGTTTGATTCCCAGGCAGGGCACATGCCCAGGTTGTGGGCTTGATCTCTAATGTGGGGCACGCAGGAGGGAGGCAGCTGATCAATGATGCTCTCACATCATTGATGTTTCTCTCTCTCCCGCTCCCTTCCTCTCTGAAATAAATAAAAATATATTTAAAAAATTTATCTACATAAAGAATATTGTATTATTACATTGTATTATTTAAATTCCCATGCCATTAAGTAAGGATGTAATAAGTCACCATATTTACCATGGAATGAGACCTCCACTGTTTTATTTTTCCAAATGAAAAGTACATCTCTACATTCTCTAATATAATGATGATTAATTTGAAAAATATGGTTAGAATCATCAAAGTGATGACTTCAGAAGTAAATTTTATAAAATCATAGATTTTTAAATCTATCCCTTTTTATCTGGAATTCTTTTTGATAATACAGTATATATCACAATATAATTTTATGTAACATAGAAAGTTTAATGTTTTTGAAGAACTCTATGGCACCTTCAAAATTATCCTGTATAGGTCCTTCATTTTATATAAAAACAAACTAAGATTCTGAAAAATTAAAGTAACCATATTGTCAGAAACGGAATTAAAATCCCCATCTCTTAAAAGCATCTTTTCATCAAAAGTGTAGTACTTGTGATATTGCTTTGATCAGAACACCAGTTGAAAGGGTTATACATGAAGTTACCTCTTCAATCATTTCTCAATTAGACCTACAAATACTATACTGTCTCAGATCAAAAAAAGACTGAAAAGTTACATACAAGTAAATCCACATGTATTAGAATTTCAGATAAAGGAAACTGGGGATTAATGATTTGCTGGTTATTGCAAACCTCAAGGTTTCCATGCCTAATGCTATGAAGGAATATTAATGGATGCAAAATGCCCTGCTTTATATCAAAAAGGACTTCTTTTCATATTCTAAGAATATGCCAGGGCCAAGTATTAGATCTGATTTAAGTACTAAAGTACAATTTCCTTTCATCACTATTTAAAATTATAGTGTCATTATTCTAATTCAGTTGTTAAAAATACCATTTAAACATTATTTTCTTGAAGGCATAATACAGTGTTTTGTTTTTTTAAACAAATTGCTGGTAAAATCATGAGATTAACAACATTTTATTTGATTAATATCCACTCATACCATAATACTTTGTTTTCTCCAAGTTTATGCTAATACACACTAATCTTTTAATCCTATAGAAAGCTACAAGTGTGAATTGGGTGGAGGAAGAAAATCCTGTGTATTAAGTATATGTTAATGCCAGAAGAGAGAAAATAAGCGCGCTGTTCTGTATGTAAATGTTATGAGGGCATGAAGAAAAACTTGTTGCTAAAATCTGCTTCAAAAGAGGATTTTGATTAATGATGAGAAAACATGGATTGTGGTCTCTGGGGATGTTCAGAAGCATCCTCAATGGTAATCTCAAACGCAAAGCCTATTAAGTAGATGTTGTCATGGGGAATAAAAATGGGGGTGTGGCAACAAGAGGAAAGAAAGGCCATACTCTCTTAGAATAATAAATAGAATGAAAAGTGCCTTTATAGAAATAAGAAAATAGGAAAACACATATTCATTACTAGGAAATTCATAGAGTGATTGAATCATGGCAAAAAATAAAAAAAAAAATTAAAAGAGAGAATAAAGGTTAAAAGCTGTAGGAAGCAAGCATAGTAGACAATTTTATGCACTTGAACACAATTTAATATAGCTCTATAAAAATATTAACTAGAAATATTGATCAGAATATTTATTCTTAGAACTCATTCTAATCTATGAATCTCCAGATTACAACTTTCAAAACATTCGTTATAAGCTTTCCAAAATTTAAATTACTTTATATTTTTTTTGTTCTAAAAGAACCTCATTTTAAAATTATCAAATATTGGAACATATAAAACAAAAAAGTAAAAGTAATTTTAAGATCCACTATTTATCTGTAAATATTGTTAACACATTAGAGAAAACCTTTCAGACATCACTCTATGTTATACAGACATAGAAGCAGGTGATTATACAAAAATGGAACAGGATGTGTGTTACTTTGTAAATCTTTATGGCTAAAATATACTCCATGAGATTCTTCTTGTCTGTACATATTTGTCCCTTTTATACAAAGTGTTACATTTTAGTAATCACTTACCATGTTTCAGGCATATAGCAATGTAAACAACAGACACATAACAGATACTAATGATGCCTTTGTAATAACCTGGTTATTATTTAACAGGAAAGGAGGAAAGGGAAGGTAGATAATATACACATGCCATTATACAGCTTTGCCAAAGCGCTGCGTTTAACACTCTCCAAGTCTGTTCCTGATGATCCCTGGGGAAAGGACTAGACATTTCCAGGAAGGTCAGAGTGATGTGGGAGGTTCTGCCCATCAGTCACACTTGGGAGTGAGTCAGTGGCCAGAATAGGTGTGGCCAGGGCAAGCCAGGAAACTTGAACATTTAAACTTCCAAAGGAAGGAGCCAGGATCTCTTGGTTTTTAC
The DNA here is from genome assembly GCF_963259705.1 of Myotis daubentonii. NCBI lineage: Eukaryota > Metazoa > Chordata > Mammalia > Chiroptera > Vespertilionidae > Myotis > Myotis daubentonii. The sequence continues at coordinate 97,145,793 of NC_081842.1, read as the reverse complement.
TCTCTCTCTGGCACACAGGGTTACTGGCCCTCCTGGGGCAGGGAGATGCACTCCCCTATGCATCCTATGAGACACCCACAATAAACTAATGGACTTCAATTGGCTTGGATACTGAACTACACCGGCTGCAGCATGGAACAGAAGCTCTGGACACTGGCCTTGCTTTTAGCTCTGCTGGAACCCCAGCTGAGCCTCTTCCCTGACTGGCTCAAGTGGTAGGGACTTTGGAACCTGAGGAATGTTACTTCATGCAAATAAAGCCTTTTCCACATCTCATTCTCCAGTGGAGGCTGCTGAAAGTGCTTATTTCAGCAGTACCCCAGGTACCCCAAGAACCTCCACCTGTTCTCATGAGCGACAGGGAAGTTTGATTTCCCAGTAACACGAATAGCAGTTGGTTGTCATTATTATTATGCCACTTAACGTTAACAATATTCTGGAATCATTGTCTTCGTTTTGGAAACAGAAACTTATCTCAGTTTATAAAATTTTTTCAAGGTTACACAGTTACAATTTTTCCTTGTCTAATGTCATCAAATTTTCTTAACCAAATTAACGAATGCAGAGTATTTATCCCAAACTTATTTAGTGAATTCTCTACTTAAGAAGTGTTTATGTATATAATGTTTCATCACTACAAATAAAGATTGAATTTTTTCATTTAAAATTTTTATCTATTCAGAATAAACCCTTTATATATTTTCATGTGTGTGATCATTGCCTATTTTTATTATTCTATTATGAGGTTTCTATTTACTATTTTCAACACATTTCTATTGGGTTATTGGCCTTTTTATTGATTTATAAGAACATATATTGTAGACACTCTAGTGTAACAGATGAGTAAGTTGTTTTTCTTGATGCATCACATTATTTGCAACATTTTAAACTTTAGTATGGCAATATCAAAAGGAGTTTTTAGGGGTGACATAGGCAGGCTTAGGAAATTTTAGAAAATTAAGGAGTCCATGGAAAAAGCACAGGGCTACAGAGCTGCAAAAGGTTACATTTCCATAAGACAAGGGAGCTGGAAACAGCAGAAGGTCTATATTTACAAAATAAAGAAGGAGGAAGAAAGCCCAAAGGGAATAGGGAAACAATAAGGGAGGAGCAGAGGAGAGCATCACACATCCCAAGTGAGGTTTGACCTTTGAGCTCAGGAGTTGCTGTAGTAACCAAATCAAAGGGGAATAGTGACCAATCAGAGAGAATATTGAGGCACAAATATCTGCAGCCTTTATAAACTGTAGGGAAAAGGGACTCAGTGGGCCTCTTCCCCCTCCCCATGTGGGAGTCTGTGCTGTGGGACTCTTCCCCCACCCCACATGGGAGTCTGTACTTGTTCTTCAGTAAGTTTCCACCTTTGCTATACCATCTTCCATCCGTGGTTTCATTCTTCAGCTCCACTGGACAAAGAGCCCGGGAAATCATCCTGCCCAGGGGAACACCGCACATTCCAGTCCAACTTTCCCATTTCAATATGTATATATTTATTTTGTTCAAATATTATCAAGTGCATAAAACATGATCCATTATTTCTTCATAAGGACAGTCTTTAATTTGGAAACATATGTGTATTATCTACTAATTTTTTAGGGGCTTAATTTTTAATTTCAATTTCACTGTGAATACAGTAATTCTTCTTATAATTTTAAAATTTTGAAATTAGTTGTGGTCTGCTTAAAGAGTCAGCAAGTTATTTAATTTTGACAACTGCTCTGGGTACACTTAAAAATAATATTTGTTCTGATATTGTTGAGCACCAGGACTGCAACACTAAGTTCTAAGAGACCAGGATGAAAAAAAAAAACACAAAGAAAATTGTGAATAACCAAAGGCTAACCAAAGTGGTATGGCAATAACTAAGAAAATGTGGGGTCTCTATAGATATGTAAATAAATTATACTAAGAATGAAGGTGGAATTATCTGTGTCACATGCTGTTCATAGGAGAGTGAAATGACTTGGATTTGTCATAGAGTCATTGGTAAGCGTAAGCTTTTAGAAGGTCGTAAAGAAATCATCTGAGTGACTCTAATACAGAATGGAGAAGGCACTTTGGTAAAGAGATGTCTATATTTAATTCCTTTATGACTGTGTTAACGTAAAAAACCATTGAAACCTGTAAAGAATTTTTGTGAGTTTATTTGAGCCAAACTGTCAACATATGCCGGGAAACAGAACCTCAACGAATTGAGGTAGTGCTCCGAGGAATGGCGGGGTTACAATTGTATTTATACATGAAATTCATTGGTGACAGATTAAGGAGGAGGGATAAAGCAAAGCAGGGAAACCCCTGTGATTGGATTAATGATGGACACATACTTAGGTGGGTGCAGGAACAATTAACATGATAAATGAAAGAATCTGTGGTATCTGTCCTGGGCCCAGCACACCTGGCTGTGCCCCAGGGGCTCCATAAAAAGGGAAGTCACAAGTTACCCAGACATCCCAAGGATATGTTATCACAGATGCAAAAAGACAGTTGAGCTCAGTTGACCTTATCAGTGAAGATACTGGCTTAGGACGTAACTGCCCACCATAACTGCTTTTAGTTAAAGTTTAATTTCAGACCATCCTTTGTGGTTACTTTAGGTCTCCGAGTTTGCAAAACTGCTATGCAGGCCTCCCCTGAGCTTGTCAGGTCAGCATGTGGCCCCTTTTGTCCACAACTGTAAGAAGGAAGATTCATATTTCTATTATTTTATTGCCTCCTCCCAGAGTCTGAATTCTAAAGGAATCTAGAAAATTCTTCCTTTAGACATATAACTTCTATAAAGTCTCAGTTCGGTTATCATAATTAGCTAGTGATTCATATTAATAATGGGGAGAAGAGCAAAGGGAAGGCCAGGCATTATGAGCATGGTCATCTGGGCAGCTTCATCAGGAAGCCACAGCTTCACACCCGCCCCAAGAAATCCAAGCAGTGTCCCTCCAAGGGAATTAATACTCCTCCCTTCCTACCTCCTGGATTATTGGGGAGGGGAGTGGCATGGGGGGAGATAGGCACATGTGCAGTGAGGTCAGGGTGACTTAGGAAAGGTGTCTGCCTGTCAGTCTAACTTGGAAAAATTGGCTGGGGAGGTGGGGGGTTGAGCCACTGCAAGTCTGCAAATCCTCCCAGTTATAATCCCCAGACAAAAATGTATCTCTTGCTTTTCTCTTGCATGCTTTTGCTCTGTGACCTGCATTTGCCATGCTCCTCTACAGTTATGTGGCCTTATGCATCTGCATGGCTCAGGGCCTTCAGATCCCACATACAATGGGGTACAGCTGGGAACACAAGCTAAGCTAGCCAGATGCTAGACTGGACTGGACTTTAATATGAAGTGGAAACTCTGGATAGTGGTGTTGATTCTAGCCCTGCAGAAGACAAGATTGGACTTTTTCCATAGCTTGCCTCAGGCAATTCTCTCCACAGAAGCATTCCAAGAATTCACTTCCACCAGTAACAGAGAGCACCCTGCTGACAACAGTTCTAGATTAAACTGAATTAAGATTATCAGAGATGAATTTATTATGATTATTCTTTTATTTCCAAGTGGTCGTTATTACTACTACAGTAATCTAAATGAGCCTTCTATAACAACATAGAATACCTTCCCTTCAACCTTCAAACAAATACATCAGAGAGCAATTTTTTAAAATTTTTCCTTTGATAATTAGTTACTGATTATTTGGAAATCACACATTTGTTTCTGAGGAAATTATATTCTTAAATTACTTCCACAGAATAATATCCAAGGTCAGAAATGACCTATTAACAGAAAACAATGCAACAATAACAGGAAAACAAGAAAAAGAACAAAACAAAGCCCTTAGCCATGTGGTGATTTACAGAGCCCTTAGCCACGCTGCATGCAAGAGCATTCTATCAACATGGTGCTCACAGCACATTTTTCCAGCCATGGAAGTTCTTGTGTCTGTATCTTTTATTTGGGGTACTTTAACTTATGAAATAACTGTAAATAAATAGGTAGTAAGATTTTTCCCATAGAAGTGAGACCACAGGTGACAATTTTTTCCAGGAAACTACACAGAACATAAGCAAGGTCACTCATTAAAAACATCATTCTTTCACAAATGTTGTGTATTTATACCTTGTTCTAATATACTGTTTTTATTTGAAATTCAACTATTTTTATTTTAATTTAAACAGTTATCATTTTGTAATTTGAAATAGAGGATACAGCCAGTTTTATAATCACAAAGGCCTTTAGTAAGTATCACACGATTTTGGAAGTATTTTAAAGAATCCTTCCACACACACAAATCTTCCCAACTCTGTGCTATATGCTATTAGCAAAATTATTTTTAAAAGTTCATTCCATGTGGTTGAGGATTTTTTTCCTGTTAACCTGTGTCATTTTAAATTTTATTTTGCATGGTCAGTGCAGTGTGTCTTTAATCTCTTAGCACTAAAGAGTCACCTGTAAGTTTTGCCATCTGTAAAATGGGATAACAATTAAATTTGTTCTCACATGATTGTTGTTAAAGATTAAATGAGTTAATTTACTTCTAGAAAGGTGCCTGGTATAAAATGCATTCAGTATATGTTAGTTATTATCTTACCATATATTATATTTGTTGAAACCTCAAATTTTCACAATACATACATGGGGAAATATATATGATTGACTCATCCTACATAATAAAGAGGTAATATGCAAATTGACCGCCACACCCTCACACAAGTTGGCCACCACATGATGGCTTGCAGGGGAGGGGAGTTGTGGGTGACCAGGTCTGCAGGGAAGGGCAGTTGGGAGGGACCAGGCCAACAGGAGAGGGTAGTTGGGGGCAATCTGGCTGGCAGCGGAGGAGTTAGGCATCTATCAAGCTGGCAGGGGAGTGGTTAGGGGGAGATCAGGCTGGCAGGCAGGAGAGTGGTTGGGAGCCAGCAGTCCCAGATTGTGAGAGGGATGTCCAGCTACTGGCAGTCAGACATCCCCCAAGGGGTCCTAGATTGGAGAGGGTGCAGGCTGGGCTGAGGGACACACCACCCCAGTGCACAAATTTCATGCACTGGGCCTTTAGTTTATAATATATTCCAATGGTTCATTATACATTCCATTTATTTTCACATACAACAAAACAAGTCTGGATATGAATACTTGGCTATGTTCTATTTTGCTTTAGAGGATAGGAATAAGAAAGCTTTAATTTCTTTAATTTTTTTTTTTATTTTGAGAATACTTTTATTTAAACTGGGGACAGTGAAGCAAGGAAGGTCTTAGGACAGAAGAAGCAAGAGAGAGCCCGGTGGGGCTGCTTTGGCCTACTGGGAAGTCCAGAGAAGAGGGCGCCTCAGATACATGTTCAGGGGGTTAGCCAAGGACCAGCTGCTGCTGCCCATTGCCCAGTGGTGGCAAGTCTCATGGGGATCCTCAGAGATTAGGAAATGGACACCTGAGAGGGAAGAAAGGTGTGGGTTTGCTCCTGGGGGAAAGAATGCCAAAAAGCTTTGATTTCAGTATCAATAATTTAAAATACCCAAACTACTGAGAAATAACTTAAAACTTCTCAGTTTTTAATTCTGCATATCAAATATATGTTTATAGATTGGGAATTCCTTTAAAATATTATATATATATTTACTTTTTTAATCTATATTTACTTGTTATTGATTTCAAGAGTTTGACTTTATAAGAGCTTAATAAAAATTACTTATTGTGAATATTTTGCATGCATTACTCTGACTGCATGCAGTAAATGTTCAACTATGTAATTAAATATGCTAACATACTAATTATCTGTTCTAATTATGATACATAATTAGTATAAATGCAAATAATTTTATACTTACATGAAACATCCATGTGATAATAAAAATATATTACATTATTATTGAGGGTAAAAATGGAGAATTTAATAGTGAAGTGAATCAAATCAAATTTAGAGGAAATATACATTGCTCTCACAGTATGCCCTGTAATTCTCTTCTCTATAAATTAGCAGCTGTTTGTTTAACTAACTTAATTCTTACTGTTGTTTTTAAGAGTTACCAATGAAAGAAAGATGAATATTAGGTCAAAATATTGGATTAAGTAATTTAAGTGACTGTCTGAATCACCCATAATAATTAGTTCTCTAATGGAAAGGTAAATTTCCTAATGTCAACAGTGCCTAATAGGAGCTGTAATGTAATTGATTTTAGAAACACTTAGATGAACCATTTTAAAATTAAAATAATTATCTTTGATAGATGTTTCCACATAGCTAAGTAATTTCTCCACAGCTAAGCGTAAGTCAATGCATTTATTTATTTAGAAGTCTCTTATAATAGAATATGACCCTGCTTACTGTCAGTTTTTTGTGGGTAATGTGCTGTGATTTGTTTTTGAATGCTCACTGTAGGAAATTGGTAAAAGCAGCTTTAAATTTTCACTGAGGTAAAATTATGAAGGTTATTTCACATAGTTCTAATCACATAATTATAAAGTTATTATAAATATACACATATATAAATATATATGTTGCATAGTTGAATAATTTAATTTATTCATGAATAAATTAAACCATATAGAAATAATTCTTGGGACCTAGCTGGTTTCACTCAGTGGATAGAGCAGTGGCCTGTGGACTGAAGGTTCCCAGGTTTGATTCCAGTAAAGAGCACATGCCAGAGTTGTGGGACATGCAGCAGGCAGCGATCAATGATTCTCTCTCATCATTGATGTTTCTATCTCTCTCTCCCTCTCAATTCCTGTCTGAAATTAAAAAAAAAATTTAAAGAAATAACTCTTATTCATATTCATGTGCTCACTCCTGTGTTAGTGCAGCCTTAGAATTGTTTCCTAAGGAAAAAGTACAGGGCAAAGTAAAACGACCTTAGATCAAGTCATCCTGAATGGCCTATTCAAAGTTTTCAATAAGATATCAACCCCAGTTCCTGGAAGACATACAATAATGATACAGTTGTCATTAACCTAGTTATTAATAAGAGGAAAGGAGCAGGGAGAAGGCCAAATATTATAGGCATGTAATTTGGGCAGTTTCACCAGGGAGCTAAAGCTTTACACTCCCCAGGGAGCCACAGTTCTATACCCCTACAGATTGCTGGGGGGAGGGACTGGACAGTGGGGGTGGAATTAAATGCATGCCCAGTAAAGTTGGGGTAACATAGGAAAGTTATTTGTCTGTCAGTTACACCTGGGAACAGGGCATTGGCTAGAATAGGTGTGGCTAGACTTGAGATATTTAATCCCTTAAACAAAGGGGTTTGTTCTCTTGCTTCCTCTCGCTTCTCCTGGTTGGCTCCTGGCTTGGGGGGCTCTGGGTCCTGCCTCCTGCATTCTTCCACATGGCTGCCTGCCATGTCAACCCCACACAAAATGGACTAAGGACTAGTCCAGTGGTTCTCAACCTTGGCTGCACATTAGAATCACCTGGGGATCTTTTTAAAATCCTGATTTCTGGGCCTCATCCTCTGGAAATTCTGTTTCTTTGTTACTAATGTTGTGGCCCCACCCCATAACAAAAAACAAACAAACAGAATTTCCTGAGGATGAGGCCCAGAAATCAGGATTTTAAAAAGATTCCCAGGTGATTCTAATATGCAGCCAAGGTTGAGAACCACTGGACTAGCCTAATGCTGAACTGGCCCCAGTTGCAACATGGAACAGAAATTTTGGACACTGGCTTTGCTTTTAGCTCTAAAGCTAAAGCCCCAATTACACTTCTTCTAGGACGAGACTAAGGGAAATGGGACTTAGGAAACCCAGGGATGTAATTCCACAGAGACAGAAATCACTCATCCTCCCATAGGAGTCTCAAACAATTATTTTTCTCGAGATATTGCAAGGACTCCACGCCAGCACTCAGTGGGAAAGATGATACCCCACTTCCACTGATAACAATTTGACTCTGCCCTTAACTGACAATACAGAATGTTGATACAACACATGTTTATCAGAAAAGTATAACCCTTCGATAAAGTACATCAAACATATCTGAATATTTATTGAGAATTGCCCAAAGGAAATTAAGTCCATAGCATTCTGTAGGTAGTCTACATATAATCAAATCCTCAGAAAACAACATATTTAAATAATACCAAGTTAACCTGTCATGAAATCGCCTTGATTAAATGGTATGCTTGTTTTCTGCTTGTGGCATTGACCTTTATTTTGAGGTTATAAAAACTGTTTATCTCAACCTGGAAATGCCAAAGAAGCATCCTTAGGAAAAATTTCCTGTCAGTTTGCGAAAATTGCCATTGTACAAACAATCCTAGGTGAGTATTGGGTTCAGGAGTCTAATACCAGTTATTGGTATTAAAATATTTTCTAGATTTAGAAAAAAACCTCACTCTAAATATAAAGTCCTCTAATCACTACAGAAGGGATCTGAGTAGAATCCAAATATAAACAAAATGGGATCATTTTTTAATAAAAAATTGTAATATAAGCAAGGAGATATAACACATGAAATATTAATCCATATTTAAATATAGGGAGTTCAATCTTCCTACTGTCTTTCTCTTTGAAATTTAGTTTTTATTTCTTTTTTTTGCATTTTAAGTTGAATATACCACATTGAATTTTCCTGCATTGCTTGCTCATTTTAATATCAATGATTTTGTTTTCATTTAATATTGAGATTTGTAAACTATCCACAGAAGGCTGCTGAGAATATATATGTGGTATCTATTAATGACTTAGTCTTAAATACAAACAGAAAGTTATTTTCTCTTATTTAAAAAAAATTCAATGTGCCATGAAATTTGAAATATTTTGCTTTATATTTTGTTTTTCAGTATTTCAAAGTGCAGGTCACACTCTTGAAATATTGTTTGCCATGTCCTTGTAAAACAAATATGTTGCAGAGGTTGTAGGATTCAGAAAGCCTTTAGATATGCAAAACAGCAGTAATACTGTGCGATTGTTAGGACTTCTCAATTTAGTAGAGTTAATGTTATGAGTGTTCTTCTGACATATTATTAGTTCACAGCATCAAGATATTTCCCCCAAAGTAGTTCAGAATCTGTGTGTTTTATGAAAATAGTAATCAACAGTAACCGTTCTCTAGTTTATAATCATAAAAAATACTTTTACTAATTTTATAGGTTTAAAAATAAGATCAGGCACAAGCTTATGTTAATACTATATCACAAATATTTTATCATTTATTTCACCCTTAAGCATGGCACAAGAAAATGAAATATGTTGAACTTTGAATAGTGAACACTACCAAAAATTTGCGTGTTTTTTGTGAAAAATCTTGGCTTTACCTAATGTAAATTCATAATCATCCTATTTAAAAATAATGAATATCCAAGAATCTTTTAAAAAAATGAATAATGTACAGTTAGAACAGTTCAGGCAGTTCTAAGCACTTTGCATATTAACTCATCTGAAATTAACAATATCACTATAGATTCTATTCTTATCATCTGCATTTTACAGATGAAAAAACTGAGGAAAAGGAGGAAAATTAATTTTAGCCAAAGTCATACATCAGTAGGTGGAAGGAGGAGGTATTAGATACAAAACAGAGACTATGTGAATGCACAGTGCCTGTGCTTAACCAAACACCACTTGGCTATTTGTCATCATTACTATAAGTTTATTCTGATACATAAGTAATTTAAGCACAGCAAATTCTTTTCCTTTATTTTCAGATGATATTAATTTCTATTTCACGTATTTTAGTTCTATTCCACCTTCAGAGGCATTGTGACTTTTATTTCTGTGCATAGACTTGATTTTTACCTTTTTGTAATTAATCATCTAATAACAAGACATAAACACACTTGTTCAATGTCCTCTGTCAAATCGTTTATCTTTAACCCGTAATTCATAATTTGTTTGGGCTTCTGTGATACAGACTCATGGTAGTTTTGCATTTATCATCATAAAATAGCTACTGCCATCCATTACTTCTCAAGAGGCTAAATTTCAGTTTTGCACAGAAGATAAATTCTATGCCTTTTAATGAATTTTCATTGTTTATTTTTGAATAATCTTTTAGTCAAAGTTTCTACCTTTATTCTTTACTAATGCTTTTAAATTTTTCCTTAAAGCCTTAAAGCAAGTTTATGTAAAATTTTTTATCTTCAAATAGATTTTAGTAATTAAATGATATTCTTTCCATCCAAATTCATGCTTTTTTAAATGGAGGAAACCCTGAATACAATGCAGAGAGGAGATTCTTACCCCTTCCGATGATTCCATTCAATTTTGAGTTTATCACTAACTTTTCTTTAAGGGCCATGATGAAAGGTGTGGGTTCATACAGAAATACTTTATTACAGAAAATGAACACATATTCAAAAGTTTGCAAAGAATAAACATCAATATAAGACAAAAGCATTAAGTCCCTGTATATACCAATATGAATGAGAATACAAATTGTACAAAAATTTTTCTCTCAATTTATTACATTTGTGGGAAAAAATAATTGCCACTCACACTGGGATATTTCCCCCAGGACCGTTTCAGGGCTTTTGATGACATTTATAATTAGGTTTTTAAGGAAATATGACATTTGTCCAGTGAGGGAAATTGGTGATTTCAGCATATCTTGATTGTTGTAGCACATCTTGTGTGCTTACTTTTGTTCCCACCAAATTAATATCTTGAAACTCAAATCACTAAGATGATGGTATTTGGAGTGGAGCCTATGGGAAGACATGATGGGATTAGTGCCCTAATAAAAAGAGACATGGGAGAGCTTGTTTCTTACTCTGCTCTCTACCATGTGAGGAAAGGAGGAGGCAGGTGTCTATAAGCCAGGAAGAGACCCTTCAGCACTCAAGACCTGTGACAAATAAATGCTTGTTGTTTAAGCTTCTCACTGTATAGTATTTTTGTTATAGCAATCTGAACTAAGACACTGATTCACTCTGTTATTTGGAATTGGGACTGCTCCCAAATCATGGCTGTGCACAAGAGTGCAAATGAATAAAACTGTGGTTCCCTTAGGAAGGAAGCCATCTCAAGAATGGAATTTATGTACAGCAGAGCAGAAAAATAGACTCAGCCTGGGCCCTTAAACTTTTGTAATCATTATAGTCACTGTTACAGCCCTAATCAATGCTAATAAGATAACGTAAAATAATTTATAAATGCCTACAAAATATTGTATTAATTTACCTGAAAGGTAAAAAAGATTTCATAATAAAATTTTATTTAAAAAAAATCTGTACTTAGCAACCTTAAATCATTACCATAATAGAAATGTTTGAAATGTAGACTACCTTGAATGCTCAATTCATAAGAATTTTCACTGAGTTATAGAGTTGGGGATTTTCAATTGTAATAATCATTAAAATGGATATTAATGAAGATATCCTGGAGTAATGTTGTTTTAAAATACACTGAACCATTTAAACATACATATTTATGGCTCACTTAGATAACATTACATTTTTTATTTCTCCATCATATGATGATTTATATTTCACATAATTTTATCAAATCATCTTTCAATATGAAAAACTATATAAAACCTCACACCCAAATTATTGTATATAGTATCCCCTGTACTTTTCTTCAATGCAACATGCTTTTACACACTGATGACTACAAAAACAAATCCTTCCCATATCTAATACTGCAAACAGCAGCTTTTCTCCCTTTTTTGTTGAATGTATTGGGGTAACACTGGTTAACAAAATTATATAGGTTTCAGGTGCACAATTCTGCAACACATATTCTGTATTGTGTGTTCACGACTCTGAGTCAAGTCTCCTTTCCCCCTATACCCTCCTCCACCTCAGTCCCCCTTCTTCCAGCAATCACCACACTGTTGTCCATGTCCATGAGTTTTATTTCTCTTTTTAAAAATTTTGTTCAATCACTCCTTTATACCATTTGAATTTAATTAATTTTCTTATTTTTTTATGAAAAAAATTAGTTAATGAACTGGGTCAAATAAAATTTAAATTTTGTTACTTTACTCCTTCCCAAATAAATTCTATATTCAGAGAGTAATGTTGAACTTACCATTTTAAAAATAGTGATCAATGTCTTTTGTAGTAACATTTTTAGTGAATATATTATTATTTATTATCAATGTTTTCTTTGCTTAAAGGCAGAATTTTTCTACCAAAAAAAGCCATAAGTGTATAAAGAATAGTGTGCCACTGAATATCCTGGTTTGTAGCAGTGATAAAATGTATTTTATTAATATTAGAAGAGACTTTGAAAAAGTGTAGATATAATTAATAATTCATATTTCCCTGTTACCTGTAATGAATTAATTAGAAGTAGAAGCTTTATATGCCTCCCAAGTCTTGTAAGGGCTAAGTCATCTTGGTTCATATTCTCTAAGGTATAAAATTCATAATATTTGCAAATAGCATTAGCTTTTTAATAGATAAAGAGTAACATATGAGCTTCAAAATAAAAACTTAAAAATGCTTCTGTGAAAAATCTGTTAATCAAATACAAACATACTTCTCATTACCTTTACCAAAGACAATGCTTTTTTTAGACATTCTCCTTTTATAAAATATTAAAAATTGAGTAACATAGTAGGATGTACTAAATTCCACGAATAACTCTTCTGATAAATGTATCTTTAGAAGCTGGGTAATATTTTAGTGCTTAAAAATGCATTCTTGAGTTGCAACAAATCAAAGATTCTAGAGGACAATAACAAAATAAAAGTGCAAAGCCTTGTGTGATGAGATAGTCCCACATCAGGTTTCACCTTGAAAATATATTGCAAAACATAGTGAATTTGACCTTAATTTTAATGGTTACATGGAATTAAAGGTAAAGGAAATACAGCCCACCCAATATAGAAAGTATAATATAACCCATATAAAGTTCAGATCTTTCAATTTAGTGCAAGCTTACACAAGAAAAAATCCTCGAGAAGCAAAAATAAGTAGTAAATAAACTTTTTTGTTTTCAACTTCACATTGGGTAAATGAAGAAAAGAAAAAAAAAAGAGGTAACAATTAAAAATACAGATTTTGCCTGGCCAGTGTTGCTCAATGGTTGAGCATCAACTTATGAATCCGGAGGTCACACTTTGATCCCAGTCAGAGCACATGCCCAGGTTTCTGGCTACATCACTGGTGGGGGATATGCAGAAGTGGCCAATTGATACTTTTCTCTCATCACTGATGTTTCTATCTCTCCATCTCCCTTCCTTTAAGAAATCAATGTATATTAAAAATATCTTTAAATCAGCTGTTTTGTGGATTCTGGCCTAAAACATAGTTGCTAAACACATGGATAATTTTATCTTAAGTAGTCTCCAGTTGACATTGACTTAATGCAACCATTAGAAGGCTATGGAATACATTTCAGAAAGAAAACAATTTTACATTGACCTTCACATCTTAAATAATTATTATGGATAAAATTCCAAAGGAACTTCATAGCAAAATTCATATGACACTTAATTAAAGAAACAACAAGGAAGTGAGTTTTCAGTAAGAACAAACATTAGAAACAAACATGTGAAGACTTAAGATATTGATAATATGAAATAAAATATAGCTTAATATATTTTCAGGATTTTAAGAAGTAAAAGAATATTGATAATATGATGATTCAACAGGAAAATATGTAAAAAAAATTAAAAATGTATAATATATGTGAAATATATAAGTACATAAATGAAAAAATTTAACAGCCAAATTAAATATTTAAAGGATTAGATAAGCAGTATATTAGATGCAACTGAAATAAAAGGTCAGTTTACTGGAATTTAAGTTGAGTTAAACTACTATTCAAAATGTAATCAGTAGTGTAAAATAAATTAAAAATGTGAAAGAGAAGTAAAGCACCATATAGGATAGTGTAAGTTGATTGAACATATGTTTGATCAGAGTTTCCAAAGGATCTAGAACATGGAAAATAAGATACAAAACAAAACCGTTTAAGGAATGATATAAAAACTTTCAGAGTTGTTAAGAAGAAAAAAAAAACATTTCACGAATTTTAGATTCTGAAAATCCAATGCATCTCAAAAATGGAAGAACTCAAAGAAAAGATCTTTAAAACAAAAAGCTGTTGTGAATGGGAATAGGAGAATATTGAATATTGAGCACTGGGCTTTCTATTAAATTAGACAATCACCATACAGTGAGCTGAGAAAAATTTGTCTTTGGATCTTGCAATTGGAAATATCTGTGTCAGTTCAACACATTTTGTATATCATCCATATCTCTGGAGAATTTTCTATATTTTTAAAATAGTGTAAGATTTCAGAAATTGCATTGCCATTAACTGCAAATAAACAACTATAAATATAGCTGGTGTCAATTAGATATACTCATGGGAATTCCATCTAGAAGAGAGACATGTGTGAAGGAAAGCATTTTGTGAATTTCATTTTTGTTGAGGGGACAATGTAGGCTTCTTCTATCTCAGACTGGTGGCAATTGATGTCTTTCTGTCACTTGGTGACCAGAATTAACAGTTCATAGCGGTTTATACTGTTGAATCTAAGAACAAAGTTCTTCAATCCAAATTCTAATCAACCCAATGAACCAGCAACTGATATTTAATAAATAAGATTTATGGCTGGCTAAACTTGCAAGCATAGTTTTCAATGTTTGCTTCTAAAAACCCTGCTTATTATAGAAATTGACATTTATTGTGATTTCAGCTTTCAGACTCCAATGGAATGAGAATCAAAAATAAGTTTACTGTCTTTAATAAACCTAGAGAGCATGATGTATTCCTCTAGTATTTTGATTATGGGACTCTAGTAACCCATAGGGAAATGATCCTATATAAGAAAAGGCTAATATGCAAATTGACCAAATGGCAAACAAGGGGTCACTATGATGCACACTGACCAGCAGGGGCAGACGTTCAAAGCAGGAGTGCTCCCACAGGGGGAGTGCTGCTCAGCCAGAAGCCCAGCTCACAGCTGGCAAGCACAGCCGTGGTGACGGGAGCCTCTCCCACCTCCATGGCAACACTAGGGATGTCCTACTGATGGCTCCCTGGAGGGAGTGGGCCTAAGCCATCAGTAGGACATCCCCCGAGGGCTACAGGGCACAGGCTGGGCTGAGGGACGCCCCCCCCCCCCAAGTGCACAAATTTCATGCATTGGGCCTCTAGTTAATAGCAAATTTCTTTAGATCAGTGGTTCTCAACCTGTGGGTCACGATCCCTTTGGCGGTCAAACGACCCTTTCACAGGGGTCGCCTAAGACCATCCTGCATATCAGATATTTACATTACGATTCATAACAGTAGCAACATTACAATTATGAAGTAGCAACGAAAATAATTTTATGGTTGGGTTCTTTCTCTGATCTGCCAAAAAGCAGAACAAACCCTAAACTCTATCATTTATTTTAGTCATGGCCTAAAATTGCTGCAAATCACAAATAATATCTAACTAAAAATAAATGTAATCCCTAGCTTCATTGTATCTCTGATATATTACAGGACACTGTTATAAAAAGAGTGGGAACTTGAGAATTGGAAAAGAAACATGTGCCAGCATTTATAAGATTGAATTGGTAAGTATCTATATCCCACTGTGGTTCATTTCCATAATAATCAGCCTTTCCTTTCCTCCCCTGTCCCACACGCTCCTTTTGTCTCCTGCTGCACTAGAAAACCTTGAGACAATCTTGTCAAGAAATCATTTTTCCTCATGCTTCACACCCAATGCCACTGTTTCTAAATATAATAATTAGGGTTAGATTCCAGAATTTCCTCCATGTGAAATATAGGTTTCAATCCTGAAAAGAGAAAGCCCAAGTTCCAAAGAACTGCTATTTTTATTGTTGGAGAAGGTCATCAATATGACAAGACCCACCAGTTGACCCACAAGCTGGGTTGGGGCAATTTGAGGCTCACCATTCCCTTCCTGTGCTTGGAACCTACACTATGCTTGCCTTTCCTATGCAGGAAGCTGCCCAAGGGTAAAGGCTTGAGAGAGTAGTGTGGTGATGAGACCTTCTTGAGGGAGTATGTTACTACACTCAGTTAAGACCTCCGTTGAACCTGACTGAACCCAGTTAAGGACCCTATATAAACTGTTAAGTTTGGTGGATGGGTGCGGAAAATTACTTGTCTTGCAACCAACCACCCAATGCAAGTTCCATCAGTAAGTTTCCTGGCTCCCATGTTCCTTAAACCTGCTACTTATCAAACTGAAGTGATCTGCCTTTTTCTTTGGTGTCTCCTGGTCTTTCAAATAGGATATTGACACACAGGAAACCCCCAGTCAGTTTTGCCAACCAAGATTTATATAAAACAAAATTCAGAAAATATGTATTTATACTGGTAGTACAAAGAAAGGAGAAAGTATTTTATTATTTATTTATTTATTTAATTAAATGTTTTAGTTGATTTTAGAGAGATAAAGGAAGGGAGAGGGATAGATAGAAAAATTGATAAGAGAGAAATATCCATCGGCTCCCTCCTGTACGCCTCTTACTGGGGATGGAGCCCGCAACTGGGGCATGTGCCTGACCTGGAATTGAACTGGTGACCTCTTGATGCATGGGTCCAGGCTCAACCCACTGAGCCACACTGGCAGGATGGACATATTTTAGATGAGATTAAATTTATTATGCCAGATGATATTATCAGAAATTTTAGATAGAATATGATAGATTAAAAAATTATAATTCTAATTATTTCCTGGTAGGTTGACTAGAACCTGAATTTAATGGCAGCTTACAATAAATAAAATTGAGATGCCAAAAAGTTCTTGATCAAATATGGAGCCAGTAATCCAAGGATTTAGATTATAAGGAACATTGAAGTGGAATTATCATCAACTCATAAATCATCAACTCATCCACCTCTCAAAAATGCCCCTCTAGGAGGCACAGAAATCACTCCCTTCATCATGACTTAAACTTAAAGCATACATTACTGAGGGGATTGCCAGCAACACTGAAAAGCATTGCTACCAGTTCTTTTCTACGATCTAGTAAAATGCTGGTAATGATGCCACTGGAACAGATTACCAGATTTCAAATAGGATGGTGTTATGGGTTGAATCGTGCCCCCTCAAGTCGATATGTTGCATTCCTAAACTCCATGACTTTAGAATATGATTTCACTTGAAGATGGGGCCTTTAGAGAGCTCATTAAGGTAAAATTAGTTATATAGGTTGGCCCCATTCAATATGACTGGTGTCCTCATAAAAAGAGGAGACTAGAATACAAGCATATATAGATCAAGGAATGCCTCACAAATACGGAGTGCGAAGATGGCTGTCTGCAGGACAAGGAGTGAAGAATCAGGGGAAACCAAACATGCTGAAACCTTGATATTATACTTCTAGCCTCCAGATTGTGAGCAAATAAATTTCTGCTGTTTAAGGCATCTAGTACGTGCTATTTTGTTATACTAGCCATAGAAAACTAATTCAGTTGGGTAGATGGATACTAGCTGGCAGAAACCAATTAACTTCACTTAACTACCAGAGACAAGGTAAATGCTTATTGTCATGCTATCCAGGAACAGACTACAATCTGAGTCCTCAGACCTGACCAGACTTGGATAATAGCAAAAAATATACCAGAGTTCTTAGGAGAAAAATATACCAGGTTCCTCTAGTCTTACTTGATGTGTATAATTTTTAAAAATCTGCAGAAGAGAGACTTGGCTAAATCTGAAAATACACATTAAGGATCATCTTATAATACTTAAACCTTGATTAAAGTTTAGAATAACCAATGTTGAGAAAAGACTGTGATAAAAACCTAAGATTGTGTGGTAATGTTTTCTCATATTTTTTTCCCAAAGAAATATGTAATTTTTACCATAGACACTATATTGGGGAAAGGGTAATAAACATACATTTAACTAATCATATTGATAAATTTAGCTTTTTACTCCCAATCATCACAATGCGCATTCAAAAATGTGCAATAAAGAAGCATTTCCACGTGCAATGGTTTCAGATTTGGGAATTACGCCTAAGATTAATAATACAGACTTCCCGCCCTAACCGGTTTGGCTCAATGGATAGAGTGTTGGCCTGCAGACTCAAGGGTCCCAGGTTTGATTCCGGTCAAAGGTATGTACCTTGGTTGCAGGCACATACCCAGTAGGGAGTGTGAAGGAGGCAGCTGATAAATGTTTCTCTCTCATCGATGTTTCTAACTCTCTATCCCTCTCCCTTCCTCTCTGTAAGAAATCAATAAAATGTATTTTTGAAGAAAAAAAAATAATACAGACTTCCCTTTACCAAGGTTGACCTTACTGATGCCAATGCTAAGTACCCAATCTGTCAGAAAGTGCTGCACCCAGTCCTATGTGTAACCATATTCACGGGGAACCAACCAACCACCTAGTGACAGGTTAAAAACATTGCAATACCATTGTATCATTCAGGGGCAGCAATTTTATGTCATTTAAATTATATTCAGGGTTTTATTGGACTTTCTTGAATAGATGTCTTGGCTAATAAAACTACGTATGGGATTACTAAGTACCCTAATCACCACTACTCCTATACAACATCACTTCTGTTCCTATATAGCTAAGGATGAGGCAATTAATTAATTAAGGCAAATGAACCTAGTTAAACCTTTGGTAGTGCTGTCTCATCCATCAGAAACAGGACCTTTTGTAGCTATCACGTAGTTACAATTCTAGATGCCAGTGTGAAATGTTAGTTTGCTATTTTACTGGATGTGTTAAATCCTTTGAACCAGAAATTGATGCACTGTCATGTCTTACTTATAGACAAAATACAGGTTAGGAACTAAGAACATGGAATTGTAAGTGGCACTTTTCACTATAAAGTTCAATATCTCATTTAACATTTACTTGTTTATTGTTTCTATGGCTTCAGGTTTTGGGGGTTTGGAGCAATCTTTGGTCAGTGAGACCAACCTAGCCTACCATCTGTTTTTGTAAATTTTATTTTAACATAGCCTCAAGTGTTTGTTTATGTGTTACCAATGGTTTCCTATAGTAACACCACTGAGTAGTTACAAAAAGAGACCATATAGCCCAGCAAGTATACAGTATTTCCTATCTGACCTTTGACAGAAATAGTTTGCCTACCCCTGGCTTAGATTTCATAGTACCTATGGTGGGAATGTATTGAAAGTGCCCTCCAGGGAACACACAATGGCTTCATTGACATCATCTTCCAGTTTGGAGTACTTCATGTCATTGTTTGAAGTGGTAAAATGAGGGATTTCAGTGCTGAAGCAGGTAATTGGACTTATACAGGAAACATAATGAAGGAATAGAAAGTATACTTGGAACTGAATAATACAGGTATTTGAAAGACTAAGTAATCCCTTATGAGAAAGACTCACATGAATTCATAGCCTTCATGAATGAAGAGTTGGATCAGCCCATCAGGTAACAATTAACTGAAGTGCTGGCTGTGAACAAAGGGAACCATGGGCAGGATAGTGGAGAAAGAAGCATAAATAGCAAATGTTGTCATTCAAACAGTTTCCTGTGGCCTCATACATTGATGTATAAATCTTAAATGATTTTCTTTCCCTTCAGTTTACTTCTATTTTAGATGCTTATTTTGGTAGTGATAAGTTTTAAAATTTTTATATTGAAGAATATGAAAATAGAATTTAGACTGGAATGAGAGGAAAGTGGGTAACACTCAGAGATTTTTGAGAAATCAAAACTAAAATTTGGTTTTGAATCAGTAAATGATGAAACTTTAGGTTGTCCCAGTTTTGGGAAGTGAGTAATCAAGATGACTGCATTCCATTAATCTGGATAGTATCCTTCACATTTTATTAAATGTAAATGTTACCATATAGGATAAAATGTGAATAGAGAACCCTATTTAAGTCATATTCAACATGGTGGCCTGGAAAGTCAGCACATATATTATTATTATTATTATTATTATTATTATTATTATTATTTTCATAAGTGTTACTTACAATATGTAAGGTAGAAATACCTTTTGTTGCTTTTGCTCTGGTTATTACTGTTTGAAAATTAAGTGTTTATAAAGTGTGTAAAGGGATGTTGGATTCTAATGAACTCTTGTCACCACAGGAGTCCCCTCACCATTCTTCATTATGAAAGATCGCTCTACCCCGATTACAAGATAATGTTCTTCTTTTCCAACATTCTTTGAAGAGAGCACACAGGTAAGTTATTTTGGTGCTCAGCTAGATACTCCCAAACAAAGTTTACATTCAGAACAGAGCAATGTCAGAAAGCAGGGACCACATGGAATCTGTGATTTGGCGAAGAGACAAGGGCAGCAGTGACTGAAATTTTGTGCTGAGATCTGGCTGCAGTGGATAATAACCTGAAGACAGGGTTGGGCAATGTTCTTAGGTGCATATCATTAAAGTATGACTTTCTGTCCTCAGGGAAAGTCTTGAATTGCCAAATATTTTCATTAAAATCCTTCTTCCTGAACTATATTGGGTGGAGTTTGTTTTGTAAGAATCCTGAATCAAACAACACCTTTACTTAGTAGTGTTTGTGATGTAATAGTGAGCTGAACTGCCCAGTTATAGAGTAACACATTATTTTATGCATAATTTATGTTTTACATGTGTCTCTATCCTGCTTACTGGTACAATGCATGGGAGCACAGGTCCTGATCCTGCCATAGTCGCTTTACTAACTGTTGGGAACTCAGTTCCTTCCTCCTGCTCCACTATGCCAACTGTTGGGTCCAAGCCCCTCTGCCAGGGACTGGATCTTCTTGGACACCAGGTAGTAGATGGAGAAGCCGTAAGAAGTCGTGGGTGTATAGGAAAGTCTTTATTGTAGAAGCCAGTGGCCATGTAGCCATTGATAACAAGGAGCCACTAGACAAAACAGTTCTTCAAAGCAAAGTCCCATACAGTAGGTAGCCACACACCAGCTGTTTCACAATACATCTTTCCTACACAGTAGCAGAAGCAGCCTCTGTACCCGCAGCCATTATCTGAGCAGTTGCCCTGCCTCTAGACCCACAGCTTGACACAGTAGCCACATCTGAGCTCACTCTCACTCAGCAGCCTCGATGACATACTTTAATACTTCTTAGACAAAAGAGGCTGTTTGCCAAATCATTTGGGTTGTAGAAGGGCACATGTGCACAGTGTGCCATGAGATTTGTTGCATCCTTGCACCTGTGTACAGTTCTTGGACACCCTAATTAAGATCCTGAGATTCAGAGTGTCCTTGAACATCCAGTGTATTCTGAACAAGGCTTCAATATTCTAATTGGCCTTGAGCATCCAGCATACTCTGCCATGGTTGGCATGGTTATACATCATGTAATTATACTGACATTGCTTATAATTTCTATACATCTGAAAAATGAAAAATAAAGATTTTAATTCATCTCAGTAAAAATACTATGTTTTATTAATCAATAAACATCTTATCTACCTGTTTATTATTATTACTAGAGGCCCGGTGCATGAAATTCATGCAGAGGGGGTGGGGGAGTGTCCCTCAGCCCAGCCTGCACCCTCTCCAATCTGGGACATCCCTCTCACTACCAGAACTGCTGGTTCCCAACTGCTCACTTGCCTGCCTGCCTGATTGCCCCTAACCGCTTCTGCCTGCCAGCCTGATCACCCCCTAACTGCCCTCCCCTGACAGCCTGATCGACGCCTAACTGATCCTCTGCCACCAGATTGCCCCAAACTGCCCTCCCCTGCTGGCCTGGTCACCCCCAACTGCCCTCCCCTGCTGGTCTGATCACCCACAATTGCCCTCCCTTGCCGGCCATCTTTTGGTGGCCATCTTGTGTCCACATGGGGGCAGCCATCTTTGACTACATAGGGATGGCCATCTTGTGGATTGGAGTGATGGTCAATTTGCATATTACCTTTTTATTATATAGGATTATTTTTTTAATCCTCACCTGAGGATATTTTTCAATTAACTCTTTAAAAAATATATTTTATTGATTTGTTACAGAGAGGAAGGTAGAGGGATAGAGAGTTAGAAACGTCAATGAGAGAGAAATCTTGATCAGCTGCCTCCTCCATGCCCCCTACCAGGGATGTGCCCGCAACCAAGGTACATACCCTTGACCAGAATCGAACCTGGGACCCTTCAGTACACAGGCTGACACTCTATCTACTGAGCCAAACCAGTTAGGGCTCAATTGATTTTTTAAAAATATATTTTTATTGATTTCAGAGAGGAAGGGAGAGGGATAGAGAGATAGAAAAATCAATGATGAGAGAGAATCATTGATCAGCTGCCTCCTGCATGCCCTCTACTGGGGATCAAGCCCGCAACCCAGGCATGTGCCCTTGACCTGAATAGAACCTGGGACCCTTCAGTCCACAGGCCGACGCTCTATCCACTGAGCCAAACTGGCTAGGGCTCCATTGGTTTTTAGAGAGAGTGGAAGGGAGGGGGAAAGAGAGAGAGTGCAACTGAGGTACATGCTTTTGACTAGAAACAAACCCGGGACCCTTCAGTTTGTGGGCTGACACTCTAACCACTGAGCAAACCATCCAAGACTATCTGTTTATCATCTTATATACTAAAAGCCTAATATGTTAAGTGTTTGACTATTCATTCAACTGATGGACCAGTCGCTATGATGCACACTGACCACCAGTAGGCAGACGCTCCAACCAGTAGGGTAGCTTGCTGCTGGGGTTCAGATAATCAGAACTGGGCAAAAAGCGCCAGACATGCCCTGGAGCCTTCCTGTAGTCCCTCCTCAGCCCCAATTGTGCAGCGGAGGTGTCCCTCGGCCTGGCCTGCACCTTCTCAGGAACCCTCAGGGGATGTTGGAGAGGTGGTTTTGGCCCAATCCCTGCAGGCTAGGACAAGGGACTCCACCAGTGCACAAATTCATGCACCAGACCTCTAGTTTAATATAAACACTATCACTATTGGAACATTAACTCACTCACATTAGAAATATGGCTTGAATAATTGAAGCAGAAAATTGAGAAAGATAGTCAAATGCATACTACTGTCACAATTCCCTTCAAGACACAATCATTTTATTTAACTTTTTGATTATTTTTCTTATTTTAGTTAAATTTGATTTATACTGTTTAATGGCAGATACCTGGTAAAAAATTAACAGTCATCTTGTATATGGTATTTTATTGATATTTTACTTCATGTGCATAAATCTAGCATTCTAATTTTCGTACTTATCACCAGTGAATTGTTATTTTAAAATCTTGTTTGTAAACTACATTTAAAATAGTAAATATGTATAAATAATGTTCATGGCAGTTTTCCAAATTAATTAACGAATTAACACACCATATGTGACAGTCTACAAATACATGTATCAATGAAATGGCATCTGTGTGTTTGTGTTTGTGTGTGTGTGTGTGTGTGTTGAAATAGGAATGATTAGGATGATGAACACCAATCCCTTCCTTTGTATGTAAAATTTTAAGATATCTGTAAGAATGCATAATGAAGGGATAACACGCATTAAAAGCTACATTATGCTTTTTGAATCTTTAATTTAATGCCTCTCTAGATCCTTATTAATGATAGAAAATATAGCTGATGTAAATTAGGATAGTCTTTACATTTTATACACCTGTAATACTATTAATGGGCTTTTATAATTTAATATGTTATAATAATAATATATTAAACCAAAGATATAATTAAATTAGCCTTTAGTAGAAAAAGTTTTAGTTTAGAAAAATATTTCAATATATTCTTTTTCAGTTAGGAAACTTTTAATTTTGGTCATTATTTTAAAGTGCATCAGTGCCGGTGTGGCTCAGTTGGTTGGGTGTTGTCCCAGGAAGGGTACATGCCCAGATCTAGGCTACCAGTATATCCCCAGAGATATAAGATATATAGATATGGTACTGTTTAACTACTATAAAATAAATAATAAATACACAAATAAATAAATAAATAAATAAAATGTATCAGCTTAATTTTATCTGACTTTCAATGCAATCATTTTCTTTTTAAAACACCAATATTTGTTACTGTCAGCCTCAAGCTCTTCTGATCAAAGTAGTTTTCAAATATGTTATATAAAAGAGGTTGTAGTTTCATTTTATTAGATGTAGGCATTCTAATGAATATAATAAAATTTATTTATTCTAACACCTATTATGTATATTACTGTAGGTATACGACAGCCAATATTACTTAAAAAAAGACATTCATGGTAAGAATAAGAAGCATAAAACTGTAATGAAAAAAGAAATAACTGTCCACTGCTTTGCTAATGGAAACATAAAATAAACAAACTTGAAATGCAAAAAGATGGTATAACCTTTAATTTTACTGCCCCATCAGCCAATAAAACAAGATTCAATAAAGTAAGATAGGCAAAGTGCTGTCTATACCAAACATATGTCTCCCCAATTCATATCTTATATTGAATGCATGCAATTTCAAAACAAACCAAAAGCAGTAA
This sequence comes from Myotis daubentonii, assembly GCF_963259705.1. NCBI lineage: Eukaryota > Metazoa > Chordata > Mammalia > Chiroptera > Vespertilionidae > Myotis > Myotis daubentonii. Next base: position 97,121,536 of record NC_081842.1, on the reverse strand, counting down.
AAAGATAATAATAATAATAATAATCCTATATAATCTACACTAATAAAATACAAAAATGCTAATTGACCATACATTTGCTACGCCCATCAGCTAATCAGAAGAGTATGTAAATTAACCCAACAAAGATGGCCGTTAAATTTGCATACTACAGGTGGGGCAGGACAGCGCAATCCACTGCCTGCCCCGCCGCCATCCGGGCCTGCAGTGTGCGACCCGGGGCAGGATCCGGACCTGCCATCTGTGACCCAGCATGGGATCCGGGCCTGCCATCTGCCACCCAGGGAGCGGGCCTAAGCCAGCAGGTGGTTATCTCCTGAGGGGTCCCAGACTGTGAGAGGGGCCAGGTCAGGCTGAGGGACACTGCCCTCCCTGCCAGTGCACAAATTTTTGTGCACCGGACCTCTAGCAAAGAGATAATATGCAAATGGTCACCACACCCTCATGCTGTCACACCTTAATGGTTCAGACACTCACCACTGGGGAGAGAGGAATGGGGACCAGCCAGGCACAAATAAGCTCACGAGAGTGGAATGGGGACCAGCCAGGCATAAATGAGCTCACAAGGGAGGAATGGGGACCAGCCAAGCTGTGGCCTGGGAGAGGGACAAGCTGCCCATCCCGCAGTTCCAGGCGCCAGCAGCTGCACCCACACCTGTGGCCCGGGAGAGAGACAAGCCACATGCCCCATGGTCCTGGATGCCAGCACCTGTACCTGCAACTGGGGAGAGGGACAAGCTGCCTGCCCGCAGTCCTAGGTGTCTGCAGCTGAGGCCTGGGCAAAGCTGGCCCAGATCCTGGGAGCCTGTGGCTGGCCAGAGTGAGGGAAGCCCGGATCCCGGGTACCTGCGACCAGCTGGAGGAGGGAATCCTGGGTCCTGGGTGTAGGGTGAGGCAGACGCAGTTAGGAGTGATCAGGCCAGCAGGGGGGAAGTTAGTGGCATTCAGTCCCATATGGGAGCAGTTAGGGGTGATCAGGCAGTCAGGCAGAGGGGTTAGGGGCCAGTGGTCCTGGATTGTGAAAGGCAGTCCGACATCCCTTAGGGGTACCAGATTGGAGAGGGTGCAGAACGGGCTGAGGGACCCCCCCCAGGCTCAAATTTCATGCACTGGGCCTCTAGTAATAATAATAATAATAATAATAATAATAATAATAATAATCTGTCAAAAGTGGGGTGCAAACCCAATCTTACACACATAATTTTCAAGAAAAATTTCAAGAGTTAATGACATTTAACTTATGTTTTGTTCAGGGAAGAAAAATTAGAGATTCTTGTGTTGTTTAGGTTGTACTATAACACAGACATATTTTATATTTCAGAGTTTATGACACTTCTAGAGGCCTGGTGCACAGATTCATGAATCACTGAGGTCCTGCAGCCTAGCCTGCAGGGATTGGGCCAAAACTGGCTCTCCGACATCCCCTGAGGGATACTGGATTGCGAGAGGGTGAAAGCCAGGCCAAGGGACCCCTCCAGTGCATGATTGAAGACAGGGAGGGACTGAAGGAGGGCTCTAGGGCATGTGCAGCCCGTCTCACTAAGTTCTGATCGGCTGGACCCCAGCAGCAAGCTACCTTACCAATCAGAGCGTCTGTCCCCTGGTAGTCAGTGCACATCATAGCAAATGGTCAAACAGTCAAATGGTTAGACACTTAGCATATTAGGCTTTTATTATATAGGACTAGAGGCCCGGTGCACAAAAATTTGTGCACTTGGGGGGTCCCTCAGCTTGGCCTGTGCCCTCTCGCAGTCTGGGACCCCTTGGGGGATTACCACCTGCTGGCTTCGGCCTGCTCCCTGGGGGATTGGGCCTAAGCTGGCAGTCAGACATCCCTCTGGCAGCCCGTGAGCCCTCGGGGGATGTTCACTTGCCAGCAGGGAGCAGGCCTAAACTGCAGTCGGACATCCTTAGCGCTGCTGAGGAGGCGGGAGAGGCTCCCACCACCACCACTGTGCTGGCAGCCATCAGCCTGGCTTATGGCTGAGCAGAGCTCCCCCTGTGGGAGTGCACTGACCACCAGGGGGAAGCTCCTGCATTGAGCATTGGCACCCTGGTGGTCAGTGTGTGTCATAGTGACCAGTCATTCCCAGTCATTCCGTTGTTAGGGTCAATTTGCATATTACCCTTTTATTATATAGGATAGAGGCCTGGTACATGGGTGGGGGCCTGCTGGTTTGCCCTGAAGGGTGTCCCGGATTAGGGTGGGGGTCCCGCTGTGGTGCCTGGTCAGCCTGGGTGAGGGGCTGAGGGCCGTTTTCATGCTGGCCATACCCCCTTCAGGGTGGGGGTCCCCACTAGGTTGCCTGGCCTGCCTGGGTGAGGGGCTGAGGGCCATTTTCAGGCTCGCCACATCCCCTTCAGGGTGGGGGATCCTGCTGGGGTGCCTGTTCAGCCTGGGTGAGGGGCTGATGGCTGTTGCAGGCTGGTCAATCCCCCCAGGGGGGACCCTTACCCCATGAGGATGTGGCCAGCCTGGGTGAGGGGCTGAGGGCCATTTTCAGGATGGCCACAGCCCCTTCAGGGTGGGGGGTCCTGCTGGGGTGCCTGTCCAGCCTAGTGAGGGGCATATGGCTGTTTGCAGGTTGGCCAAGCCCCCCAGCGGGGACCCTCACCCCATGAAGGTGTGGCCAGCCTGGGTGAGGGAGTGATGGCTGTTTGCATGCTGGCCAAGCCCCCCAGCGGGGACCCTCACCCCATGAAGGTGTGGCCAGCCTGGGTGAGGGAGTGATGGCTGTTTGCAGGATGTCACGGCTCCTATCCACTCAAGCTCCCAGTGGAGGCTGGCTGGAAGCAGGTATCTGGGATTTATTTATCTTCTATAATTGAAACTTTGTTGCCTTGAGTGGAGGCCACAGCCGGCCACGGCAGGTGAAACTTGGCTTCCTCCATCGCCAGGGCAACCAAGTCTCCTGCTTGCTCCAGCTCAGTGGCTGCCGGCAGCCATCTTGGTTGGGTTAATTTGCATACAGTCGCTCTGATTGGCTGGTGGGCGTGGCTTGGGGCGTGGCAAAGGTGTGGTAAATTTGCATGTTTCTCTTTTATTAGATTATATTTGTATAAAATTAGAAATGACAAACAATTAGAATATAAGACATTCAGATTTTAAAAATTGAATTTTAGAAGAAAACAAAAGTTTATGAAGTTCAAAATGTTTCAAGATGATAAAAAGACACTAGCACATAATTTCATAAGGACAAGAGTTATAACAGGATATATGAATACTCTGACTATCAATTATATAATATAATTCTTCTGTATAATTTTTATTTTTCCTTCCTGCACCTGTATAAAAATAATCTTCACATATTTTTAGAATTCCTATGGTTACAAAACTGCTTTTTCCCCAGACTTAATGGGCAACATTAAATCTTTGACTAAGTGTAATGCTATCACAATTTTTTTTCTAGCTTCTCTTTAGGAATTTAAAGTATCCTTTTTATTCCTAATACTAGAGGCTCAGTGCATGAAATTTGTGCTCTGGGGCGGGGGGGCGGTCCCTCAGCCCGGCCTGCAAGATGCCAGCATCCCTCGCCCTGGCCTCTGGCCTGAGGCCCTTCCCCTCCTGCCATGTGGCCAGGGCCCCTCCCCTCCCTCCAAGTGGCTAGGCACAGATGCTGGGCTCACGCTGCCGAGGAAATGCCTCCAATGTCCCTCCCCAGCCACTATGGGCGCTGCCATCTTTCTTGTGGAGTGATGGTTAATTTACATGTTAGTCTTTTATTAGATAGGATGATGATAATTTTTTTCTAATGAATGTATACTGGATTTTATTAAATGCTTTTACCATATCAATTAATATGATGATGTTTTCTTTCTTTACTGTTAATATGGAAATCATATTGATTCATTTTGAAATTCTTGCATTTTCAGGATAAATGCCACTTGGTTGTTATGTATTATTATTTTATGTGTTGATAAAATATAATATGTAATATATTATACATTATATATTTATATATTGCTCAATTCTATTTGCTAATACATTATAGGAGGATTTGCATATAGATTTATGGAAGATAATGGTCTTTTTTCTTTCTGGCAATGTCTTTGGTTGTCATATTAGAGCAGCACTCTCCTGATATGTGTTTTAAGTATTCCCTTTAAATTTCAGAGTTTGTGAAATATTTATTTCTTTCCTAGTTATTGGGTAACATTGAAAAATTTCAAGGCTATCAAATATCTCTATATATAAATCTCTAAGCGACGATTATGACTGAGTGACCAGAACAACCGGTTGGCCAGTTGCTATGATGTGCACTGACTACCAGGAAGCAGACAATCAACACAGGAGCTGCCCTCTGGTGGTCAATGCGTTCCCACAGTCAACATCCCACAGGCCCTCCCCACCTGGGCCAGCATCGCACAGCCCCTCCTCCCCCTGGGCCAGCCTCCCATGGCCCCTCCTCCCTGCCAGCTGGCTCCCCTGATTGGCCCTGATGGGGGGACTGACCAACCTCCCATGGCCCCTCTTCCCCACCAGCCAGCCAACCTCCAGGGATCCCTCCACCCATCAGGCCCCCTAATAGGTGTCAATTGCCAGCCAAGCCGAGGGACCCCACCCATGCACGAATTTGTGCACCAGGCTTCTAGTTTTTGAATAAAATACAAAATTTAGGGAACACAGTTACCAAAATATCGAAATTATTATTAGATAGCTACTTTAAATTATGTTAATTTTTTAAGTTTTAAACATTTTTAAATTTTATTGATGGTGAGCATCCAAGAAAGAGTTTAGTGAGATGTTTATTTTTAACTCACTATAAGTGTTTCTACCAATGATTTGTAGTTTAATTACTTTGAATGCATATCTATAAATACATGTATATAAAGATATGTCTTATTTTTTATAAATCTGTCAATTGCTTATTTTGGATTAGCAAATATCTCAGCCTGTTTAGATATAAATATGAATTATGCATGCACCACAACCAAGTCTAAATATAGTTCTGCTTCATAGTTTTCCAAAGTTAGTAAGGATGTTGTGCTTTGCAACAATACTGTTCCCCATCAAAATTTTAGTCATATGTTTACCACAAAAAAAAATAATTTTCTTCTTCCTTAACATTGAATTTTCAACTTAGTATATAAAAAAACAGTTCATATGAATTTATGAAGTTTCACTTTCAACAGAATGAGCTTCAAATATCTAAATACTGATTTCATGAGTTGAATAAAATTAAAAAAGGTCTACTAATGGAATTTATCTAACTGATTTTTTATTTGAAGCACATAATAGAAAATTGGCACACTATAATTATTGGCTAAGTTCTTATGAACTTAAAAATGTCACAACCTTCATTTTATGTATATGCCAAATTAATTTAAAGAAAGTCTAAAATGAGCCAAATTAATTTAAAAAATAGTCATTTGTTCAATATAAAAGGTCATGTTTCAGAGGAATTTGTAAATGTAATTCCATAGATGTATTCATCAAATTTTAGCCTTCAGGAAAATTTTATTCCTAAATAGTTATAAACTTTTGACTAAGTCTATGGTTTCTTTAGCAAGTTTATGTCATATAGTATGCATGTGATTTTATATATCAACAGAGACCTGATAGTGAATGGTCAACAAACATTTTGTGCAAGTTACAGGTTTTTGGGTTTGTTTTTTTAAATATATATTTTATTTACTTCAGAGAGGAAGGGAGAGACAGAAAGATAGAAATATCAATGATGAGAGAGAATCATTGATTGGCTTCCTTCTGTGCCCTTGACTGGAATCAAACCCAGGACCCTTCAGTCCACAGGCCGATGCTCTATCCACTGAGCAAAACCAGCTAGGGCTCAAGTTACAGGTTTATTTAGAATATTTTGGAAAAAGAAAATGTAGTTGATTTTTTTTAATGTATGGACTTTATTGGTAGGTTGTGCTCATTTATTCTAAAAGCTTTACTAAAAAGTTAAGAAGTATTACCAAAGAATTGAATTAATAAATAGTCATTGACTCAACCCATAAAACAAATGACAAATTTGGAATTCTAGCCTCCAGAACTGAGACAATGCATTTCTGTTTTTTATGACATTCCGTTTGTTGTACACTGCTATGACAATACTAGCACACATACTAGTACATAGACCCCTGAGGCATTTATTTACTGACTAGAGGCCTGGTGCAGGAAAGTCGTAAAGGGGAGGGGTTCCTACTGCCGGTTTAGCCTAAGTGCCCATCAGCAGATGAGTGTATTAAAAAACGGTGGTACATCTACACAATGGAATACTAAGCTGCTGTAAAAAAGAAGGAACTCTTACCACTTGCAACAGCTTGGATGGACATGGAGAACATTATGCTAAGCTAAATAAGCCAGAAAGATAAATATCACATGATCTCACCCATTTGTGGAATATAATGAACAACATAAGCTGATGAAAAAAATAGAACCAGAGTTATAGAAGCATCGAACACTGTACTGTCCAACCTATGAGGGAAGGCAGGGGGCAGAGGGAGGCATAAGAGATCAACCACAGGACTTGTATGCATGCATATAAGCATACACATGGACATAGACAGTAGGGGGATGAGGGCATGAGCTGGGAGGTAGGAACAGCTGGGAGAGGTCAATGGGGGAAAAGGAGACATATGTAATACTTTAAACAATAAATAATTAAAAAAATAAAAACAAGTAAGTAAAATAAAAGTATTTAGCCATACAAATAATTTGTATATTTCAATACTTTAATGGTTATTTTATAATATTTTGATTTATTGCTTTAATATACTACTGCACTTTATGCTCACAACTGCAAATATGATCACTTTTTAAGAATATATAGCAGTGCCCTAGCTAGTTTGGCTCAGTGGATAGAGCATTGGCCTGTGGACTGAAGGGCCCTAGGTTCGATTCTGGTCAAGGGCACATGCCTGGGTTTTGGGCTTGATCCCCAGTAGGGGGCATGCAGGTAGTAGCTGATCAATGATTCTCTCTCATTATTAATGTTTTTATCTATCTCACCCTTCCTCTTTGAAATCAATAAAAATATATATTTAAAAAAAGAATATATAGTAAAAACAAAACAAAACAAAACAAAACAAAAAACAACAACCTGTGGTACATTGCACAATGGAATACTATGCAGCTGTAAAAAGAAAGAACTCTTAACATTTCCATCAGCATGAATAGACCTGGTGAGTATTATGGTAAGTGAAATAAGCCAGTCAGAGAAAAATAAATATCACATGATTCCATTCATATGTAGTATCTAATGAACAAAATAGATCCAGAGACATAGAAGCATGAGCAGACTATTGAATCTCAGAGGGAGGACAGGGGAGTGTGGGTGGATGGGAAAAGATCAACCAAAGAACTTGTTTGCATATATGCATAACCCATGGACACTGACAATAGGGTGGTGAAGCACTAGTGGGGGGGGGCGGGGGTGGACTAGAATAAGTCGATGGGAGAAAAAAGGGGACATACGTAATACTTGCAACAATAAAGATTTTAAAAATACAAATTCTTAGAAAGGAAAATAAGACTATATGGTAAAAATTCGAGAGACTAGTAATAGTTCTGTTATCCTATAATTCCAACATACTTTTTAATCTTCTGAAATATATTGAGACTTGTTTTATGGCATATACTCCATTTTTCTATCTTGATTAATGTTATAATTGCTGCAGTACAATATTCTATGAATACAGTTAGGTCAGGTTGTTTGACTGAGTTGTTCAGATGTTCTGTTTCCTCATTGATTTTGTCTGCTTGTTATAGCAGTTAGTCAAGGAGAGATGTTAAACTCTTCAATATAATATTGTAAGTCTTAAAAATATTCATTTTTATGAATTTTTTGTTTAAAACCCATTTATTATGCAAAATGTTAACTTTCATAAAAAGTTTAATAACATACATCGCATGGTTACAGAAAGCCACCTTCCTGCAAAAAAAGGTACAAAAGCTATATAATCTATTATAGAGTTCATAATCAGGGCAACAGGGCCCTTTTCCGAGACCAGAAGACCAGCTCTATTGCTGGCCTTGGCAGAGTTTGGAGAAGCCACTGTCCCCCCACCACACACCCTACACACTCTGACAGTCTTTAGAATTTGGGGGTGGGGTGGGGCTGGGTGACATTGCCTAGTTGGTGCCCAGACCTTGCTCTGGCTCTTTAGGTCACCTAAGTTCACAGGCCTTCACTCCTGGGCACCAGGTCCAGCCTCAAGGCAGGGGTTTGGGAAGTGAAGTGGGCAGGGAGAGGCTGCGGTCCATCCATGCCCTTGGGCTTCTGGTCACAGAGTCCTGGGGTCCCAGGTGGAACAGGCGCCAGCACCTGTGTTCTGGAGGCGCCAGGACGGCCAGGTCAGTGGCAGAGTTCCTCTTGTCGTTGGAGATCCCGAGTTTCGGAGAGAGGTCCACTGTCTGGATGGAAAGATGAGGGCCTTCTGGGGGTCCAGGGGCGGGCTCGGCCAGGACCACCTGCAGGTTGAGGATGTAGTCGATGACACACTGCAGGATTTCCCACCTGGCTAAGCTGAGTGCCTCGCGGGACTCCGGGTACCAGTTCCCACAGGTGCAAGTAGCAGTGGTTCATGTCGTCCAGCAGACTCAGTAGCTCCTGGCTGCCGGGCCCTTGCTGCGGCCCCACGCAATGGCTAGGCTGCATTCCAACAGGCAGCACACTGCCTCATAGCAGCCGCACAAGGAGCTTAATGCCTTCATGCTGAGGAATGAAGTTGGAAATGCCCAAGGTTGAAAAAGCTGAAGAAATTCCTACAGCAGCTTGCTATCCATTTTTATGAATTTTTAGTAAGCTATATATATATATATAACTGCCCTCCCCTGCAGGCCAAGTCACCCCTAACTACCTTCCCTTGCCTGCCTGGTCACCTCCAATTGCCCTTCTCTGCTGCCCTGGTTGCCCCCAACTTCCCTCCCCTGTTGGCCTGATCGCCCACAACTGCCCTCCCCTGCTGGCCATCATGTGGCTGTGGGCACTGCCATCTTTGAGGGCGTGGTGGTAAATTAGCATATTCCCTTCTTATTGGCTGTAGGCGCCACCACATTTGCAACAGCGTGAGGGTCAATTAGCATATTCCCTCTTTATTAAGTGGGAGATATATATGTATATGTATATATATATATACATTCAAATATTGATATATGAAATATAATTTATATAGGAATGTAATTATTGTGTTTTGTTTCATATCTATAACCTAAAATGCTGATGGCTTATTCACATTTCATGAAGAAACTGCTTTCAGAAAACCTTGTATTTATTTATTTATTTATTTATTTATTTTTTAAATGTTTATTGTTGAGAGTATTGTAGATGTCCCTTTCTTTCCCCTAATTGCTCCCCTCCACATAGTTCCCTGCTTGCCCCAGACCTTCACCTCCCTATTGTCTGTGTCCATAGGTAATGTATATATGCATATAAGATATTTGATTAATCTCTTCTCTTCCCTCCCCCACTTTCCCTCTGAGATTCCTCAATCTGTTCCATGTTTCCATGCCTCTGATTCTACTTTACTCATCAGTTTATTTTGTTCTTTAGATTTCTTGTTCAATTATTTTTATATTCAATTTTGATAGATATGTATTTATTGCCATTTTATTGTTCATATTTTTAATCTTTTTTCTTCTTTCTCTTCTTAAAGAATATTTTTCAACATTTCATGTAATTCTGGTTTGGTGGTGATGACCTCCTTTAGCTTTTTCTTGTCTGGAAGCTCTTTATCTAACCTTCATTTCTAAATTATAGCTTTGCTGGGTAAAATTATCTAGGTTGTAGGTCCTTGCTATTCATCATTTTTAATATTTCTTGCCACCCCCCTTCTGGCCTGAAAAGTTTCTGTTAAGAAATAAGCTGACAGTCATATGGGAACTCCTTTGTAGATAACTAGCTTTTTTTCTCTTGCTGCTTTTAAGATTCTCTCTGTCTTTAACCCTTGGTATTTTAATTATGATATGTCTTGATGTGGGTCTCTTTGGGTTTCTCCTGCTTGTGACTCTGTGCCTTCTGGACTTGTAAGTCTATTTCTTTCACCAGGTAGGGAAAGTTTTCTGTCATTGTTTCTTCAAATAGGTTTTCAAAATCTTGCTCTCTCTCTTCTCCTTCTGGCATCCCCATAATGCAAATGTTGGTACACTTTAACTTGTCTCTGAGGCTCTGTACACTATCTTCATATTGTTGGATTCTTTTTTCATTTTGTTCTTCTGATTGAGTGTTTTGTTTTGTTTTTGTTTTCTCATATTCCTAGTATTTGATTTGATTCTCAGAATCCTCTACTCTACTGTTGAGTCCCTATAAATTGCTCTTTATTTCAGTTAGTATATGCTTAATTTCTAACTGGTCCTTTTACATGTCTTTGTAATTCTCACTAAGAGCCTTGAAAGTCTCACTAAGTCCTCTGAATCTCTCATTTAAGTTCCTTAATGCTCTTTTTAATATCCTTGAGCAATCTATAACCATTGTTTATAACTCTCTATCCAGTAGTTTGCTTGCTTCCATTTCTTCCATTTGTGACATGTTTTTTGTCTTTGCATTTTGACTGCTTCCCTGTGTTTGTTTCTGTGTATTATGTAGAACTGCTATGTCTTCTGGAATTGGTAGACTGGCCTTGTGTAGTAGGTGTCCTTTAGGGCCTATTGGCTCAGCCTCTCCAGTCACCTGAGCTGGGCACTCTAGGTACAGCCCAGTGTGGGCTGTGTGTACAGTCTTGTGATTGTGCCTTGATTGTTATTGGCATCACTGGGAGGACTTGACCACAAGGCCAATTGGCTTTGAGGACCAACTGCAACTACAGTGGAAGAGCTGATGTGCAGGAGACACCCTATGGAGGACTTGTTACAGTGAGGCTTTGGTGCTCATTGAGTCTGCCCCTATAATGTGTCACTTGTGGATATGTAGAGTTATAATCTTGTATGGTCTGAAGTGGTCTACCAAGTGCACTGGCTCTGGGGTCTCCTGGGAGGTGCAAAGTCAGCCACTGCCTGGGGCCACCTGGAAGGAGCTACAGAGAGATCTGCAGATGGCTGATACTTGCATTGGCATTGGAAGTGTCCAGAAGAGGCCAAAATGTGAAGCAAGGCAGGCCAGGAAAGGCCATTCATATGGAAAAGCAACTGCAAACAGCTTGGGTGGGGCTGCAATTAGGTCTCAGGGAATAATCAGGGCAGAGCAAACAGTATGAGTCAAACTGATGGAAAGATATGGCGGCCAGTTAGCCCTGTGATTGAGTGGCAGGGAGTCCCAACATAGGAGAAATGAACCCAAGAGCACCCCCATCTGAGACAAAGCTGCTCCAAGTTTCTGCCCCAATGCCAAACAATCTAATTCCTCATCTGATGTCCCAGGTTCCTTTCCAGCTGCAGCACTAGTGTTGGAGCCTCGAGAGATCGAATCTGAGTAAGTCTATGCACTGGCCCTTTAAGAGGAACTCTCTGGGTCTCCAGCAACCTCCGAGTCATTCACCCACAATCTTTGCTGGTTTTTATAGCTCAAAGTTATGGGGATTTCTATTCCCAGCACTGGAACCATGGCTGGTGTGGGTCTGGGACCCCTTGCTCCTCATGGGGAGCCTCCACAGCCACAGTATCTCTCCTGATTATAAAAATGCCACACATGGGTGTTGGACCAGCCCATTCTGTGCCTCAGCCCCTCCTACTGGTCTCAATGTGTTTTCTTCTTTACTTCTCTAGTTGTAGGACTTCCATTCACACAGATTTCAGGTGGTTCTGAATAATGGTTTTTCTGTATTTTAGTTGTAATTTTGATGTGGTTGTCAGAGGCAGTGAATAGCTTCATTTGTCTACATGCTATCTTGGTTCTCCCCTTGGTTTTATTTTTAAATTAGCTCTTTAATTTTGGGCAACATAATTTCTGTAATGCTCGTGTGTCTATTTCACAAGAAAAAGTCAACTAAATATATTTATATTTAAATTCTGCTGATACTAGCCTAATCTGAAATACTAGAGGCCCAGTGCAGAAATTTGTCCACTGGAGTGGGGGAAAGGATCCCTCAGCCTGGTCTTCACCCTCTCACAATCCGGGAGCCACACTACCAATTGCTTTGCAGAGGGAGGCCCTACTTATCCACTGCAGCACCGCAGGCCAGGGAGCCTGGGACTCCCTCTGAAGGGCTATTATGGGGTGATGGCCAGACCCCCAACCAATTGCATCGCACCTGGTTTAGCTGGCCTGGCACCAGTGGGTGTCATAATGTGGTTGTCTGGACGGTCATTCTGCTATTCAGCTGTTTGGTTGATTTGCATGTTATACTTTTACTGGTATTATTATAGATGAGAGACTTGCAGTATGTGAGATCTGGGTTGCTTTCAATTCTGTCATGACAATTTGAAAAGTTATATATATATATATATATATATATATATATATATATATATATATACACACACACACACATACACATATATATGTATATGTGTATGTGTGGGTGTGTGTATATATATATCCTATATAATAAAGAGGTGATGTGCAAATTGACCATCATACCCTCACACAAGATGGCTGCCCCCATGTGGTCAAAGATGGCCCCCCAATGTGGTCACAAGATGGCTGGCAGGGGAGGGCAGTTGGGTGTGACCAGGCCGATAGGGGAGGACAGCTGGGGCAATTGGGCCGGCAGGGGAGCAATGGGCGTTGATAAGGCTGGCAGGCAGAAGCGGTTAGGGGTGACCAGGCAGACAGAGAGGTTAGCAGTTAGGAGCCAGCAGTCCCGAATTGTGAGAGGGATGTCCTACTGCCGGTTTAGGCACGAACCCCGTGAGATTGGACCTAAACCGGCAGTTGGACATCCCCCAAAGGGTCCCAGATTGGAGAGGGTGCAGGCTGGGCTAAGGACACCCCCCTAGTGCAGAAATTTTGTGCACTGGGCCTCTAGTATATATATATATATATATATATATATATATATATATATATATATATCTGCCCTCATTTATGTGTATATGTTGTCCATTTTATATACACTTAAGGTCTATGTGTATGGAAGTGCACGTGCACACCCAATGATGCTAACAGCAATCAAGTCTCAACTATCATATGTGAGTATAAATTGTCGAAAAGAATACACAATAAAACAGAATATATGCTAGAGTTTAAATCATGGAACAGTCTTTTCAAATTAATTTTTTTCTTTTTTTTCTCTTTTGTCAATATTCTTTACTACTATGATAACAAATTAGGCAAACTCAAACACACTGCTTATCTGCCAATTTGTGTGATCCCTGATGACTAGCTAAAGGTTTTTTTTTATTTTTTTAATTTAAATTCTTCATTGTTTAAAGTATTATATAAGTCTTCTTTTTCCCCCATTGACCTCTCCCCAGCTGCCCCCACGCCCCAGCACATGCCCTCACCTCATTCTCCCCCCCACTCCATCTTTGTCCATTGGTTACGCTCATATGCATGCATACAAGTTCTTTGGTTGATCTCTTACCCCCTCACCCTTCACCTTCCCTCATAGGTTGAATAGTCTGTTCGATGCTTCTATGACTCTGATTCTATTTTTGTTCATCAGTTTTATGTTGTTCATTATATCCCACAAATGAGTGAGATCATGTGATATTCATCTTTCTCCAACTGGCTTATTTTGCTTAACATAATGCTCTCCAGTTCCATCCATGCTGTTTCAAATGATAAGAGTTCATTCTTTTTTACAGAAGCAGAGTATTCTATTGTGTAGATGTACCACAGTTTTCTAATCCACTCATCTGCTGATGGACATTTAGGCTGTTTCCAAATCTTAGCTATTGTAAATTGTGCTATGAACACAAGAGTGCATATATCCTTTCTGATTGGTGTTTCTGTTTTCTTGGGATATATTCCTAGAAGTGGGATCACTGGGTCAAATGGAAGTTCCATTTTTAATTTTTTGAGGAAATGCCATACTGTTTTTCACAGTGGCTGCACCAGTTTGCATTCCCACCTGTAGTACATGAGGGTTCCTTTTTCTCTGCATCCTCGCCAGCACTTGTTGTTTGCTGATTTGTTGATATAGCCATTCTGACAGGTGTGAGATAGTAACTCATTGTCGTTTTGACTTGCATCTCTGGGATGATTAGTGAATTTGAGCATGTTTTAGTATGTCTCTTGGTCTTCTGTATGTCTTCTTTTGAAAAGTGTCTATTTAGGTCCTTTGCCCATTTTGTTTATTTTCCTTTTGTTAAGTTGTATGAGTTTCCTATAAAATTTTGAGATTATACCCTTATCAGATATAACATTGGCAAATATGTTCTCCCATGCAGTGGGCTTTCTTGTTTTGTTGTAGGTTTCTTTTATTGTACAGAAGCTTTTTATTTTGATGTAGTCCCATTTGTTTATTTTCTCCTTAGTTTCCATTCCCCTAGGAGCTGTATAGTTAAGATATTGCTACAACAAATGTCTGCTGTTTTGTTGCCTGTGGCTTCTTCTAAGATTTTTTATGGTTTCCAATCTTACATCTAAGTCCTTTAACCATTTTGAGTTCATATTTGTGTATGGTGTAAGTTGGTATTCTAGTTTCATTTTTCTGCATGTATCTGTCCAATTTCCCCCACACCATTTATTGAAGAGACTGTCTTCACTCCATTGTATGCTCTTGCTTCCTTTGTCAAATATTAATAGAGCATAATGGCTTGGTTTGATTTCTGGGTTCTCTGTTCTGTTCCATTGGTCTATATGTCTGTTCTTGTGCCAGTACAAGGCAGTTTTGAGAACAGTGACTTTGTTGGCAAATCTTACATGTTTTACAACCTTACAGCTTTGCCCGTATTATGACAGAATTGAATTATATTAACTAATTCATTTATATAAAGGATTTAATTATCCTCACCTAATATTTATATAGTTATCATTATTGGCATTTTCATTTTACAAATGAAGAAAATCAACTCAGAGAGCTTGTGTAGCTTAGCCAAAAAAATATATAGCTTGTAAAATGGCAAGGAAAATTGAATGTAAGCAATTATCTACCAAATTTGGCTCTTAACTGTTATGTGGTTTTGAGTTTTCATCATGAAAAATAGCTAAGGTTTGCTTGTTTGCTTAATTTCCCAGTATCCTCCTTCTGTTTATGTCCAGTGAAGACTGGGATATATAATACTAAGAATATTACATTATATTTCTAAATAAGCCAGTATTATCTCAATCTTTTACTGCAATTCACTGTCTCCCCCCAAAATGTTAATATAACCAAATAACTAGCTACTTATTTAATTTTTAATTTTATTTTTTAATTACAGTGACATACAATATTATATAAATTTTAAGTTTGCAACATAGTGATTATACATTGGTATATTCATTTTAATATGGGTGGAATAGTAAGGCTTTTAAGCATACTTTGTTTTGTTAGTTGACTCAATAAATATCTTAATAAACTCTGAAATAATTATATTTGTCTAATATTTCAAGTAAAAGTTTTATAAACAATTTTTTGAAGTTATGTTATGTTTTCATAAAACTTTTGAGATTTCAAAAAGTTTCATGAAATTTCACAAATGCCTCTAGCAAGGTGATTGACTATGTTATTGTTTGTTGTTGCTAGAATAAAAAGTACTATGACCTCATAAGTTTTCATTGTAAAATAAGAGATGTCTAAACAAATGTGTATGATTTTTATAACAGATAATAAATAATTATAATAATTTACATATCTACCAAATATGAACCAAACTGCTTTATAGTGAATAATTTTTGTTTGTACTTAATTCAGTTAAGCTAAAAGATTAAATTTAATTAGACAAATATCCATAAACACTCTACATTTTATATCTAATTAATTCCATCTTCATTAGCATGCAAATTAATTTTGATTCAAAGCCAAAATTGAGCTATTATAAGAATGCAAATAGTTATGGATGAGGTCAGTAGTGGGGGAGGGAAGGCCTGGAGTGGGGTGGGAACCGGGTGGCGGGGAGCTATGGGGGGAAAGAAGAGTAACATCTGTAATAATCTGAACAGTAAAGATTAAAAAAAAAAAAGGATGCAAATAGTAATTCAATATTTACTATATCCAGCACTATGAATAGCTTTCCTCAGTTAGTATAGTATTATCTAAGGTAATTTAGAAGCAATCTCTATATCAATAGTGAAACTACTGTAAAAAAATGAACTAATTTTTTACAGCAACTCTTGAACTGTCATTGTGCTCTTTCGACTACTTCTGCCACTTGGGAGATGTGAAAATTCTTTCTGGGTTTTCATTTACAACTTATGTGTGTGTGTCCAAGGTATCTGTAAATATATGTATATATGTATGTATGCATATGTGTGTATAATAATATGTGTATAGTTTGTGTTTATATAGATATATCTTGTGTTTACATATATATACATAGTTATAGAAAATAAATAATTATTTACAATTTATAAATACCAAATTTTAGTTGTCTCTGGGATTTTTTAACAGGATTTCTTAACCTCAAATCACTTGTGCTGCCAGGTTTCAAAGTCATACTGTTCCACTCAATTCATAGAGGAATAGACAGCAGGGAAATAGAGTATATTGAGATAGGCAGCAGGCTGGAGGGTATGCAATAGAACAGGAGATTGAAAATCAGTGGGCAAGCAAAACAAAACAAAATAAATTAAAAAGAGAAACATGAAGTAGAGAAAGGTGATGATATGTGTTGGGAGTTGGGGGTAGGAGATGATAAATGCTAGAGGAAACAAAAATTGCCACAAGCAAGTTTTACCATAATCTTTCAACAAAGGCTTTCATAAGGATATTAAATCTGTCGGAGAGACCTGAGCTTAAAGCTTTTTGGGGAGGAAAAGTAGCAGAGGGAGGATGATCTGGTAATACATTGAAAGAGGATTTGGATCCAATAAATGTGATGAAATGATATAAAAACAATGAAAGGAAAACAAAACAAAACAAACAGGCAAAATGCCCTGCTAGGATCCACGAAATACAGATGAAAGTTTTTAGGTAGAAAAATATGTCTTGGGAAATTTTGTAATTAGGCTAATTGCAGAATGTGTTCTATAACATATCAACCAAAATGCACAGGCATTAGAGATTTTTACTAGGATTAGGATTTCCACAAAATTTACTAAAACATACCAACTTTCAAAGATTTCAGATGGAAACCCATGGGTTTCATTTCCCCAAAGCAGTGATGCCAGCAAATAGGTTTGGTTGTTTGTAATCTTAAAGTATGACGATTTATTGGGTGCCAGGAGGGGCGGAAGGGGTGCCAGGAGGTGCACATTTTGCCATCTTCTGATAAAAATGTAGCTCATATTTGTATCTTGTTTCATAATAATTGAGTTTATAAATTCCAAGTTACACCTTATTAAATTCAAATTCTCTCATTTTGTTGTTTTTTAATTGTTGAATTATGATGACTTGTAACAAACTTTTACAATTTTGTCACTCTTCTCGTTTTGGACATGCAGGTGATATAAAATAACAAAAATGTGCAGAAATCAAAGAAAAACAGTTCCATGTTAATATTGTGCTTTACTTATACCAGTAGACCCAGCATCTTTGAGTGCTGCAGAATGCTCGGAAAATCAAAAATGAAATTCTATTTACAAATCCATACCCTTATTAAACTAAACAATTATGCTATTAAGTTTAATTGAGATTACCTGGATTAGAATTGGTGACACAAATTATTTTAGAGTAGTATCCTATTTTGCAGAAAATAAAAGTTTTGTGAAAAACAAACATACTTTATCACTGAGTTGCAATATGTTCAGAAGCTCTTATCTGAGTGATTAGCCCTAGAATTTTTTTTTCAAATTTAGGCAAATACTTTGAAAAAAGTTCCTTCATTTTATTTAATGAGTAAAAAATGGCATTGCTAACAGTTAATCTAGCTGAAAATTAACTAATTAGCAACTGCCTTTGCTAACATGGGTATCTGTCATTCTGATTTTTACAAATGTTTTTATTTTGGAGCTCTTCCAATTCTTTAAGCATGATTTAGTGCTAATTGATTTTACTCAGACAACTAAGAAAATGTGATATATGTTCTACCAATACTTGCTGTGTGTGTGTGTGCGTGCACGTGTGTGTGTATTCTAATATTTGAAATGGAAAGAAATATAAGGAAAAGTGTTTTCCTTGCTTGAGGATCTCTAAAGTCACTTAATGTATCAACTAACATTTTAAACAGGCTTATATTCTGTCTCGTCCTGAGATCCAAATCAAGCCATGCATCCTATCATTCTTGAGAGATGCCAAGATTTCACTTTCCTGAATTGATGGTGTTGCAATCTACTTTTTTGAGAATTCTGTGAATGTAACTTACTTCTGACATTCTTATCTGTTACTCTATTATCACTCTTTTCTAACTTTTCACACATTTCTAACTTTACATAAGAATAAAGGAAATGTTAGCATAGCTTAGGTGATATTTATAATATTTCCACCTAAATTCAACACTGGCAATAAATGGTCTTAGTGTTTCATAAGCAGATGACCTGGAGAAAGTCCACAAAACTTTATAGTCTGTATGGGATGGCCAGATACACTGACCAGGGGATTTTTCTCAAGAAAAATTGGAAAGGGCTTGAGACTCTGGCACCTATGACTTTAACCAACTGCAGAGATTTGTGTACAGGTGGCAAGTTGTGTAACTTCTTGTGGGCCTCAGTTTTCCCAAGTGAAATATGAATGATTACTCATATAATCCAGTGTTTAAAGAATTTATCAGATGCATAAATATAAGAGAATCATACTATATACATTAGTTACCATCCTTTACTAAGTTCCCAATGATGCCCTTTTCCTAATTCTACAGCTGTGACATATGACATTTTCCTGATATAATAATGAATCTTAGCACATTTTAAAAAAAGGTTTTTCTTATTCTTATGTTTTTTTTCACATGAATCTATAGTTGAATTCATATACTACTACTTTTTATTTTATTGATGAGCAAAATGATTTCTTTTGTAAAGTGTAAACTATGCTTAAATTCCTTTGCAGCTAATTCAGATATTAATTAGGAATTAATATTTATTTATTCTCTAACAACGTGGGTTAGATAAAAAATTAGAATGTAATTACTTCTTATACACTTTTTTCATGGAAAATTTGCTTTCATTTAAGCTACAGAAGAAAAATTCATCTTCTTGATGGCTATTTAGTCAGTGTCAAATTTGTTTATTTCAGTGTCAGTTTATGACTAATATTTACACTTATTTACTTACTTATCCATTATATCATAGTAAGTAGAATGTGTTGCTTCCTCTGACAGAATCATAGTTTGCCCCAGGCATTAGAGGAAGACTATAGCTATTTATGGAGCAGCAACTGCAGCCATATCCCCCTTTCTCTGAAACATAAGGTCTACATATGCTAACATATTTCTAACCTCTCAATGCTTGTGAATCTCATGATCTTTCATTGCATTTAAAAATTGTTAATAATTAGAAGGGGTTTTTGAATCACTCCATAAGATATTTTACAATTAGTTTATTTTCTAATCTTTCTCCTTTTTCCATTGAGGTTTGCCACTAAATTAAAAGCCTCTACTAGTTTATAATTATTATCTCCTTCAAAATCATTATAATACAGACCTCCAAATTTAAAGTGGATCATCATATAGATTTTTGTTATTGTTATTTACATTGTTACTTATAGATATTGTTTTAAAAATACCATAGACCTTTTTAACCTGTATAGTCAAGTTGAGCTTTTAAAATAATTTTCCCAGCCCTGGTCGGTGTGGCTCAGTTGAGCATCATCCTGTGCACCAAAAGGTTGCTGGTTCGATTCCTGCCCAAGGCACATGCCCGGGGTGCAGGGTTGATCCCAGATTAGGGGTGTGCAGGAGGCAGCTGGACAGTGTTCTGCTCTCACATCAATGTTTCTCCTTTTCTCTCCCTCTCCCTTCCTTTCTCTCTAAAAATAAATAAAAATATATCAAAAACTAAGATAATTTTCCCAGCCTCCATAGTAATGACTAATATTTGTTAAGATGTTATAACTGGAATTGGCATTTATGAATATCATATTTTAGTACTTTAATATAGTACATATCTGGTATTTTATGATGCTACCACATTAATTGATGGTTGATACATACTGAGACAAATTTCAGATTAAATTTTACCAAGTTATTGAATAAAATATCATAAAACATTTTGCCAAATCTTGTTGGAAAATTATAGGGACATTATTTGAATCATTATTGACCTTTAAACACCAAATGTTTTTATCTTCCTGTATTACCTAAGGAAGATTCGTTGGGCTAGAAATGTAACTATAGAAATAACTTTTAAAGAAGGTAATATACTTTAGAGCACTTTTATTTTCTTTGCTAAAACTTTAGCATAATGTGTACAAAATAGATGGTTTCATTCATCTTGAGATATGCATTCATTTTCATTTTTTCTTACTAAATCTACTTAATTCAATTATTTTTCATGTTAGCACTAAGGTTATTTGTAATTCTATTTCAATTACTGAATTTTAAACATCTTTATTGTTAAAAGTATTACATATGTCTCCTTCCCCCCTCCCCCCATTGACCCCTTCTAACCCCCACATCCCCGCTCTGAGATTTGATAGTCTCAGGCCTTCAGCATCCTATTACTGTCTGTGCCTCTGTGTCTGTGAGTTATACATACATGCATACAAGTCCTTTGGTGGGTCTTTTCACACCCACCCACCCCGACCTTCCTTCTGAGATTTGATAGTCTCAGTTACTGATTTTTTAAAAATATATTATCCCAAAAGATATGAATTATTAAGAAATATTTAATACAACTTTAATATGAGACCTTTATTTTACAGATTCTAAAGGCAATGTCCTCTTTGTTATTCTTTATTAGTTTAAATTCTATGCTGGCTAATTTTATTTCTGACAAGATTTTTACCATAACTTGCTCAAATATTTAAAATATTAGTTATCACAGATTGTTTAATGATTTAAAAATATGTTGTACAAAGAGGAAACTTATAAGTCTGTTTAAATTTTTAAAAAATACTTAAAAGCACTGATGTGATGTAATCACAATTGCTGTATAATTGCTATATATCCTTCAGAGTTGATATAAATCTAAGAACCAATGAAACATGTAATTAACTACTAAAGTAAAAAAAAAAAAACAAAAAAAAAAAACACACAAAAAAACACTTTTTAGGAGATACCCCAAAATCATTTCAACCAGTCATGTTTTCTGCACTTGAAATGGTCAGCTTGCTGTACTAAACACTTTCCTGAAGTGAATACTGTAAGTATATACACCTAAAAATTAAATTTAATGTCAAAGCAAAATCTTATCCTCCATATTCTATACATTGATAGAAGTGTGTGTAACATTTTAAGCTATCAATAACCAGAATTTTAAGGGCTTAAATTTATTTTGAAGTATGAGGTAATATTTAACATAAAACCTGTCAAAAACATATCTATATAATAAAAATCACATCAAAATTTAAAACAGTATCCATGAAGTACAAAAAAGTCCCACATAATTTGTCAATTATTAAAATACTAGAGGCCCGGTGCACAAAAATTTGTGCACTCGGGGGGGAGGGGGGGTCCCTCAGACCGGCCTGTGCCCTCTTGCAGTCTGGAACCCCTCGGGAGATAACGACCTGCTGGCTTAGGCCTGCTTCCGGGTGGCAAAGGGCAGGCCCAATCCCTAGGTGCAGCCCCTGGTCGGGCTCAGAGCAGGGCCGATTGGGGAGTTAGGGTGCCGCCCTCTGTCATGCACAGAGCAGGGCAGATTGGGAGGTTGTGATGCCACCCTCAGTCAAGCTCAGGGTAGGGCCGATTGGGGGATTGGGGCACCGTCCACTGTCACACTCAAGGCAGGGTCGATGGGGAGGTTGCGGCGCCACCCCCTGTCACGCACAGAGCAGGGCCAATCAGGGGGTTGGGGCACTGCCCCCGTCACACACAGAGCAGGGCCCATCAGGGGGTTGGGGCACCACCCTCTATCACCCACAGAGCAGGGCAGATCAGGGGGTTGGGGCGCCGCCACTCTCACACTCAGGGCAGGGCCTGTGGGGGGGCAGTTGGGGAGCTCCCCCCTATCAGGCACAGAGCAGGGCTGCTCAGGGGGTTGGGGCCCCACCCCCTGTCACAGACAGAGCCGCAGGGCGATCAGGGGGTTGGGGCCATGCCCCCTGTCATGCTGATCCCGGTGCTGGGAGGCATATTACCCTTTTACTATATAGGGTAGAGGCCTGGTGCACGGGTGGGGCCGGCTGGTTTGCCCTGAAGGGTGTCCTGGATCAGGGTGGAGGTCCCCACTGGGGTGCCTGGCCAGTCTGGGTGAGGGGCTGAGGGCTGTTTTCAGGCTGGGAGTGACTGAAGTTCCCAACCGCTCCTTTTTTTCTTTTTTTTTCTTTTTTTATTCTGGGCCAGCTTTACCTTGAGGCTTGGCTCCAGCTCTTAGGCCTCCCTCTGGTGCTGAAAGTAGGTTTCTGGCCTTTGCTTACAATGTTGCGAATCTGCTGGCTGAAGTCCAGGCTGTATTTGTTACAATCTTTCTTAAACTGCCCGCTCAGAGGCCTGCAGCCCCAGGCGGGGAACGTTGGTTTCCTCCAATGATCCTCCTTCACTGAGGCAAGCAAGTCTCATGTTAGTTTCAAGCTGCCTAGCTGCCGGCCGTCATTAGTTTCCAGGATGTTTTTAATTTCTTCTTTGATCTCATTGGTAACCCAATCAATATTTAATAACATGCTCTTCAGCTTCCAAGTGTTTGAGTATTTTGAGTTGTTTTTATTGTAGTTTATTTCTAATATTATGCCCTTTTGATCTGAGAAGATGCTTGGTATGATTTCAATCTTCTTGAATTTGGGGAGACTTTGTTTGTGACCCAATATGTGGTCTATTTTCAAGATGTCCCATGAGCACTTGAGAAGATGTATATTTTATGGCTTTGGGGTAAGTGTTCTGAAGATGTCAATTAAGTCCATCTGATCTAGTGAGTCATTTAGGATTGCTGTTTCTTTGCTGAGTTTTTGTCTAGCGGATTTATCCAGTGATGTCAGTGGTGTATTAAAGTCCCCTACTATGATTGTATTGTTGTTGATCTCTCCCCTGATATCTTCCAGGAGTTTTCTTATGTATGTGGGTGCGCCTGCATTGGGTGCATATATGATTATCAGGATTATATCCTCTTGTTGTATTGATCCCTTTAGTATTATGAAGTGGCGTTCCTTATCTCTTGTTTTGGCCTTCACTTTGAGGTCTATTTTGTCCAATATAAGTATTGCTACCCCAGCTTTTTTTTTCATTTCCATTTGCCTGAAAGATATTTTTCCATCCCTTCACTTTCGGTCTGTGTGAGTCCAGTCTAATGAGGTAGGTCTCTTGTAGACAGCAAATGTATGGGTCATCTTTTTTTATCCATTCAGCCACTCGATGTCTTTTGGTTGGAGCATTTAGTCCATTTACGTTTATTTATTTATTTATTTATTTATTTATTTATTTATTTTAAAATTATAGTTTTTATTTTTATTTTTTTTAATTCTTTATTGTTCAGATTATTACATTTGTTCCTCTTTTTCCCCCCCATAACTCCCCTCCTGCCAGTTCCCGCCCCACCCTCCGCCCTCACTCCCCACCCACTGTCCTCATCCATAGGTGCACGATTTTTGTCCAGTCTCTTCCCACATCTCCCACACCCCTTTCCCCCCCAAGAATAGTCAGTCCATTCCCTTTCTATGTCCCTGATTCTATTATAATCAACAGTTCATTCTGTTCATCAGATTATTTATTCACTTGATTCTTAGATTCACTTGTTGATAGATGCATATTTGTTGTTCATAATTTGTATCTTTACCTTTTTCTTCCTCTTCCTCTTCTTAAAGGATACCTTTCAGCATTTCATATAATCCTGGTTTGGTGGTGATGAACTCCTTTAGTTTTTCCTTATCTGTGAAGCTCTTTATCTGACCTTCAATTCTGAATGATAGCTTTGCTGGATAAAGTAATCTTGGTTGTAGGTTCTTGGTATTCATCACTTTGAATATTTCTTGCCACTCCCTTCTGGCCTGCAAAGTTTCTGTTGAGAAATCAGCTGACAGTCGTATGGGTATTCCCTTGTAGGTAACTGTGTTTCTTTCTCTTGCTGTTTTTAAGATTCTCTCTTTATCTTTTGCTCTTGGCATTTTAATTATGATGTGTCTTGGTGTGGTCCTCTTTGGATTCCTTTTGTTTGGGATTCTCCGCTCTTCTTGGACCTGTAAGTCCATTTCTTTCACCAGGTGGGGGAAGTTTTCTGTCATTATTTCTTCAAATACGTTTTCAATATCTTGGTCTCTCTCATCTTCTGGCACCCCTATAATTCTGATGTTGGTACGCTTGAAGCTGTCCCAGAGGCTCCTTACACTATCCTCGCATTTTTGGATTCTTTTTTCATTTTGCTTTTCCGGTTGGATGTTTTTTGCTTCCTCGCATTTCAAATCATTGACTTGATTCTTGCGCTCCTCTGGTCTGCTGTCGGGCGTCTGTATAATATTCGTTATTTCAGTCCGTGTATGCTTAATTTCTAGTTGGTTCCCCAATATAAGATCGAGGGTCTTATTAGTTTTCGTGTAGATCTCATTAAGTTTATCGGCAGCTTCTAAACAGTTTTTGAGAGACCTTAAAAGTGTGGTTCTGAACTCTATATCTTCCATTGTCAATTTTGTCCTGTTTCTTTGTCTCCACATTTTGTTATGCTTCCTTGGTGCACCCCCTAGTGGTCTTTGTTTGCAGTCTTATAGTTAAATCTTGATTGTTGTAGCTAATTCCAGGGAGGGTTTGACCTCCAGGCCAAGTGGCTATGAGAATCAGCTGTGTCAGCAGTGAGAAAACTTCTGTCCTCTAGGGAGGTGCTAATCTAGCCTTTGCCTGAGGCTATCTGGCAAATGCCTCTGTGCAGCGCTTGGGCGGGGCGGGTCGCACAGGATCAACAGGGTGGGCCAGAGAGAGCAGTTATGGCGGCTCTCAGTCCTGTCCCCAGGGGCTCTGCCTCTCTGAGTCCCAGCACCCGCTGCAAAGCTCGGAGAGAAAGCTGCACTCGCTCTGACCGAAGCCAGACAGTCCCACTTCTCCCTTTTGAGTCTGGGTCCCTAAAGACTCACCTGTATCTGGAGCTCAGAGTCTGCGACTCCCTCCCAATTGAAAACGCCAACCGCGCCCTCCGCCGCCAGCCCGCTCCGGGCACTCCGCACCTCAGAATTTGACTTCAGCACTGCACCTCCTCTGAGTGTCCGTATGCGTTTCTCTTTCCTCCTAGTTGTAGGACTTCCACTCAGCCAGCGTTCCTGTGGTTCTGGGTGATGTCCCTTCCGTTTTTTTGGTTTCACTTTTGAAGTAGTTGTTCAAAGCAGCAAACTCCGGTGTTAACCTATGCCGCCATCTTGGTTCTCCCCCATTTACGTTTAAAGTTATTATTGAAAGGTACTTGTTTGTAGCCATTTCTATTTTTTTGTGGCTGTTTTCTTTCTGGGCTTTTTAGTTCTTCTTTTTACACCAGTCCCTTTAGCATTTCTTGCATTGCTGGCTTGGTGGTGATAAACTCCCTTAGCCTTTTTTTGCCTGTGAAGCTTCTTATTTCCCCTTCAATTTTGAATGATAGCCTTGCTGGATAGAGTATTCTTGGATTCAGTCCTTTGCTTTGCATCACTTTGTAAATTTCTGTCCATTCTTTTCTGGCCTGATGTGTTTCTGTTGAGAAATCATTTGATAATCTGATGGGGGATCCTTTGTGGGTAACTCTCTGTTTCTCTCTTGCAGCCTTTAAGATTCTGTCTTTGTCTTGTACATTTGCCATCGTTATTATGACGTGTCTTGGTGTGGGTCTTTTGGGGTTCATCTTGCCTGGGACTCTCTGTACTTGTGTAACTTTTTTCTGGGAAGTTTTCTGTCATTATTTCTTCAAATAGATTTTCTAATCCTTGCTGCTCTTCTTGTCCTTCTTGCAGCCCTATTATGCATATGTTACTTCGTTTCATGTTGTCCCAAAGCTCCCTTAGGCTCTCCTCCTGCTTTTTAATTTTTTTCTCCAGTTGCTGTTCAGATTGAGCTTGTTTCTCTGCCTTATCTTCTAACTCACTAATTTGGTCCTCTGCTACTTCTAGTCTGCTGTTGAAACTTTCCATGGTGTTTTTGATTGTAGCTATATCACTTTTCATTTCTTCCTGATTCTTGCATAGGTTGATTTTCTCATCCATCCAGTGAATGAATTGTACAACCATTATTCTGAATTCTTTTTCTGTCATGTTGAATGCTTCAACTTCATTAATTTCCTTTCTTGGTGACTCCTCATTGTCTTTCCTCTGGGTGTTGTGTCCTCTCTTCATTCTGATTATCTCCCGATGGTTCAAACGTCAAGTTGTGTGGGCCTGGGCCGTGTGCAGTGGGAGCCTCCCACCACCCTAGTGTCACTGAAGAGCTCTGACACTAAGATGTGTGGTTGTTGTGGGTTGGTGGGAACCAGGCTCGCTCTGAGTCAGTGTTGCCAGAGCTCAATGTTGCCTCGTACGTGCCCTTAGAATCAGGGACCCTGCCTGCACTGTGCTGAAACAGAGACCTCCCTGAAGCGTGTTGAAAACCAGAGCCCCCTAGCATGCGCCAGGAGTCAGAGTTCCCCAAGAATCCACTATCAGAATCTCTGTTGCTTCGCGCGACCTCACCTTGAGAATCAGGGTCCCTGTGTGCCCTTGCACCAGGAATTGGAGTCACTGGCTCTTAGTATGAATGCACAGGGAATCAGGATCTCAGGTGCAGGTGATAAGAAACACAGTCAAGTCACTGGTGCTTGGTGCTGTCTCCTGCCCAGAGAATCGGGGTCCCTGGGCCTGTGATACACGGGACAAATTCCTGGTGTTTGCGCGATTGCTCCCAGCCCAGGGCTCCTGGAGCAGGCAGTGTGAGCAGGACCAGTTCCAGGTGTTCGCACATTTGCTTCCAGACCAGGACTCCTGAACCTGGCCCTATGCGGGATCAGTTCCAAGGTGCTCACGCACTTCCTGGCCAAAGTTCCTGCAGCGCTGAGGCCCTGGCAAGGGGTGGGTCTATCAGTTAGTTACTCTGGCGCTGCCCACAAGCCTGTGGGAAGGGGGGATGGGCTCTGTTACTCACGGATCTGCCGCTGGGATTTCTGAACTTTTGGTGTCCGCAGGTCTGTAGCTGTGGTCACAGGTCTCTGTCTCCAGTGGCTGCAGGGTCCTGGTATGCGTCTGAGATCAGACTGGATGGTGCTGAGGCCAGGATCCTAGTCTCAAGCAGCTCTGTTTCCCAAGATGGTGTGGTCACCGTGCCTGTGCTGGCCGCCCAGGAGTGTCCGCGCAGGGAGCGGGACTCCACCGCCTAAGACTGCCTGGTTTAGCAGCCCCTTAGAAGACCTGCAGAATCTAACTGTCCCTAGCTCATACACACACACCACACGCGTCCACACACTCCTCTATCACTTCCTTGCGCTCTCACACTCTCTCCCTCCCTACCTTCTTGCTGGTCGCCATTTTGTGTCTCCTGAGCTATGTTTAATTAATATTTGTCTTTCTTTCATGTATTTTAGTTATAGTTTCAAGATTTCTTATCATATAAAAATACATATTCGAAAAATATTTGCTGAGTTTTAATATTATGAGTAAGTGAACATTCTTAAGATACTTAGAAAAACTTTGTCTTCTCAATTACTTTTACATGAATAAATTTCATCTGGAAGCATATATAATCATTTTGTCAGAATTAAAAACAAAAAAGATTATCCTGCAATTAACCTTATTTCTAGAAAAAAAACAATATTTCAATGACAATAAAGTAAGAAATGGATTATTATCTTTACTGTAGGAAAACTTATGCTATTTTTAGTCAAATGTTGAAAGATTATCTTCACTTCAATACAACTAAATCCCTAAATTAATAAGAATATAGAATTCTAAAGTTGAATGAGAATGTCAAAACCAGTAACTATAAAAATCATTAATTTAAGGGGGAGGAAACAGGGGTTCAGTGAATTAAAAATATGTGTTAAAGACCACAAATCTAGGTAAGGGCAAGAGCTGGAAAACAGAACAGATCATCAAGATTTCAGTCTGTGGATGTTTGTTGAATGACCCTAGTCTCCCTAAAATATTTCAAAATAATATGTCTTGTTATTAGAAACAACAATAGTGGTTTCAGTCAGCCAATGGTTTTATTTTGTTTGTTTTTTAAAATCTTATAATATAAATTGTGTTCAGTAATGCATAGGATTCTTAAGTGAACTCCCGAACGTATTTTTGCAAACGGCACACACCCAGATAATAACAACAAAATATGGGCATATTATGAACACCTCAGAAGTCCCCTTATGCTCCATCCATTAAAAAGCTCCTCCCCCACCAAAAGTAACTCATATCCCAAGTTCTAATATCACAGATTAGTTTGTCCTATTCCTGTACTTTCCATAAATGAAATAATACAATGTGTACACTTGGTTATTTGCCTCTTTCCATTTGTCAGATTTATCCATATGTTCTCATTGCTGTAGTCTATAGTGTGAAAATATCAAAATTTACTCATTCATTCTGTTTGTTATGCTCATTTGGGTAGATTATATTTTGGATATGTGAATAATAAATGTTCTAAAAGACTATATATACACACACATACACACACTAGGGGCCCAGCGTGCGAAATTGTGGGAGACCCAGGACCCAGAGTCCCGCAGCAGGAGGCGGGACCCAGAAACCCACCTGTGCCTCCGGTCAAGTCTTCCAGAGTCAAGTCCCCACCAACACACGCAAGCCTCCACATGCACACAGCCCTGCCCATCCCATGCACGCAGCCTCCTGCTGATTGGTTGATACTGTGTGACAGCGTGATGACCACAGGCTTTTTATATAATAGATATGTGTTTCTGTTCGGTATTGTTATGGGCTGAATTATTTCTCCCCTCCCCAAAATCCATATGTACAAGTGTTATCCATCTAGAACCTCAGAATATGCATATTTGATGATACAGTTTTAAAAGAGATAATTATGTTAAAATGAGGTCATATTGATGAGTCATAATACAATATAACAGTGTCTTAATAAAAAAGAGAGAATTTGGACACAGGCAGACACAGAGGGAAGACAAAGTAAAGACTCAGGGAGAAGATGGACATCTACAAGCCAAGCTGAGATTAAAAAAAAAAAATCTATGTAAAAAATACTAAAAATCAACTCTGCTAGAAATCTTGGATTTCTAGACTCCATACTGTGAGAAAAAATAAATTGTTCTATCATTTAAACCCAGTCTGAATATTTTATAATTAATAGTATTTATAATTTGTTGAGACCATAGTCTCAAGTATATACTTTGTTTTTGGTAGCCCTACCTAGCAAACTAATACAATTATATTCTTAAGAAAGGAATTGCTGAGTAGAGTAGTGTGTGTCTATGTCCAAGTTTAGTGTCAACGTTTTCTAAAGTGATGATACAAATTTACACTTCTAGCCATGTATGAGCATTCCAGGTGATCCAGAACTTCTCCAATACTTTTTTGTTTTTATTAGGGTGATGTTGGTTCACAAAACTACATGGTTTCCAAGTATAGAGTTAAAGCATCACCTGTACACTGTAAGATGCGCCCATTGCCACAGCAAAGCCTTTCCCTGTTCCCATTTTTCCACTTTTTGCCCACTTCCACTTAGTCCCCAACCCCCTTTCTCTCCAGCTATCACCATACTGTTGTCGGTGTCTATGTATATGGTTTAACTTCTTTACATTCTTTCATGCCCCACAGCACCCCTCTCCTCCGTCAGCTGTCAGTCTATTCTGTGTCCATGCACCTGTTTCTGTTTGGTTCATTATTTCATTAATTATATTCTATCTACAGGCAAGATCATATGGTATCTGTCTTTTTCTGACTGACTTATTTCACATTGCATAGTAATCTCCACATCCATCCATGCTGTTGAAAAGGATAATATTTATTTATTTATTTATTTATTTATTTATTTATTTATTTATTTATTTATTTATTTATTATTTTATAGAACAATAGGAGTCCATCTTTATAAATCCACCACACTTTTTTTTTATCCATTTGTCTACTGAAGGGCTAACCTTGGTTACTGTAAGTAATGCTGCAATGAATGTAGGGGTGCCTATATTCTTTTGAATTAGTGTATTAGTTGGGATTAAGTGGTATCTCCTCATTATATTTTCCATTCACATGATCATAAATATGGAGCACAATTTCACATGTTCATAAGCTATTTTGATGCCTTTTTGATATTATCTCTCCAATATTGTGAACTCATGTGCATGTCTTAAATTTAAGAAACTTTAACTCTAATTTCCTTACTTGTCTGAGATGTAATCTTTTCATACCTAGCCTGATGTCAGTTGTACAAGACTAATCTTTGCCAAAATCTCCTATGTGGGAAAGACAGCAAAGTCTTAGTTAAAAACTTTTGGTTATGTTTTATATTTAACACCACCCATTTACTGTTTTATATTTTCTCTGTAAACCGAAGAGTTACTATTTTTATTTTTTCTGTATTTTCCATACCATTACCATGTATTTCATTAAATATTAAACTATTATAAACTATTCATAATTTCTTGCTTAAAAAATGTGCTTCTAGCCCTGCTGGCAAGGCTCAGTGATTGAGAGTTGATTTGTGAACCAGGAGCTCATGAATTGATTCCTGGTCAGAGCACATGCCCAGGTTGTGGGGCATTCAGGAGGCAGGTGATCAATGAGTCTCTCTCATCACTGCTGTATCTATCTCTCTCTCTCTTCCTCTCAGAAATCAATAACTATATATATGTATATATATATATGTTTAAAATGTGCTTCTCTCAAGTGTTGCAGTCTGCTAAGCCTTTCTCTGAATTAAAGTCACTATTTTCCCTTTTCAGTTACAGAAGGTTTGCAGAATTTTTTAAAAAACTGTGCATTGTTCAAACTTTTAAAGAGCCTAATCATTATTATAATTTATGCAAAACAACTAAATAGCTTCAAGATTAGAAATGCCTATGGTATGAAATAAATGCTTTTCTTTGAGAACTGTTGGTTTAGATATTTGTAAATAAGCAAATAATAATTTGAAGTTTTTAATTTGATAAAGATTCAACATTTATCAACTTTTGAATAATTTATAATTAATAGTATTTATAATTTATTGAGACCATTAACTTTTTTCATGCCATGATAAATGTTTAGGAAGGGCAGTCTTGTTCTGAAGTTATTCACTAAAAAATAGAAAACACAAGGTAGACACCGAATACTTGGGTAAAACAACAGGGCTCTAATTTAAAAGCAGTACATACGTTTGTAAAATTGTACTCATGCTCATAATATGTAATTTATTATCATTTCTCTAATTCTCAAAAATATACCAGGTTATATCAGAGAATTGTTTATCCTGTATAATCTCTACACTGTATCCTAGGAGATGATCCAAATAGTTTATACAATTTTACTTCCTTTTCCACTTGGTTGTTTCCTCTACAAAATAGTTTATTTTTCTAATATAAAGTTTCTGTATTTTATAAAATATCTAACAAACTGGTTTTGTAATTGGAAAAATGTCTAGAAAACCAGAAGATATGTGTATTTGTTTTTATTGTGCAGATGCTGGTTCAAAAGCACAAAGGAACTAAAATTTGCTTAGATATTTTTAAAGATGAACAAATAGCATTCCTTGTCTATGCAACTACACTTTTATTGCTGTTGTATCATGTCCTATGCTTTACAATTTCATTGTATTAGTTACCATGTAAAAAGGTTATTATGGGAAACAAATTTAATGAAAATATGTAATGAGCTTTGTAAATTGCCTGGGAAATCTTTTTCTCAATATATAGTACAATATATATGTTTATAAGAGTGGAGTTTCTTATGAGACCCCTTTACCTGTCAAATCTACCACCTATCAGGGTCCTCAAACTTATTAAACAGGGAACCAGTTCACTGTCCCTCAGACAGTTGGACGGCAGGACTATAGTTTTTAAAAAAACTATGAACAAATTCCTATGCACACTGCACATATCTTTTTTTGAAGTAAAAAAAGAAAATGGGAGCAAATACAATATTTGTATTTGCATGTGGCCTGCAGGCCATAGTTTGAGGACCCCTGACCTAATTCCTAGTGTTTTCTCTTTCTCAAGGATGAGAAAAACTAGATTTATTGTCTAGATTCCAGGGTGTTGGGTAGAAATATTGGGCTTTAAAAAGTCCAGATAGCCCTGATTGGTTTGGCTCAGTTGATGGAACATCAGCCTGCAGACTGAAAAGTCCCGGGTTCGATTCAAGTCAGGGGCATGTACCTTGGTTGCGGGCACATCCCTAGAGGGGGTGTGTAGGAGGCAGCTGATGGATGTTTCTCTCTCATCAATGTTTCTAACTCTCTATTTCTCTCCCTTCCTCTCTGTTAACAATCAATAAAATATATTTTTAAAAAAGTCAAGATATTTTATGGTGGTTTATGTTATCCTTCCTTCTTCTGCTCTGGTAAAATAGCAAGTAGCTTGTTGTATGGAGTTCTGAAAAGTCCCACTAAGAGAATTGTAGTACAGTACTTCAGGGTGTGAGGTAAATACATCCTTCTTTTGCAATTAAATATAATTCTTTGAGAAAAACTTTTGTTTTGCTATTGGACATTGGTAGAAACTGATTATTAACCATGGGATACTAAGGAACCAGGATCCTTGATTTGCTTTTTATTAACTGGATCTTTGATAACCCACAAAATCATAATTTTCAGTGAAAATAGCAGAGTTCATTCTTAAAAAAGTTGAATATTTGATATGAGACCTAATTGTTATGAAAAGTCAAGTAAATTGCATGAGCAAGTTTTTCATATTTCTACAGTAACCATTTCTATTTCATTGCCATTTTCCCTCAATTAATTCTTATATCTCATGGGATGTTTGTTATGCTCAGTTAGCAAAGGGAAAAATAGCATATTAGCTTCCATTTGCTTAGTGGTATAAAGCAACTCAAATTTGTTATCTTACAGATCTGGAGTTCAAAAGTGCCAAATGGTTATCACTGGCCTAGAAATCAAGGTGTTCAGCAGGGCTGCATTCCTTCTGGAGGAACTCGGCAAGAACGTGTCATTTTGCCTTTTCCAGGTGCGGGAGATCTCCTAAATTCCTTTGTTCACAACCCCTTGCTCCATCTTCAAAGCCAGAAGAACAGCATAGTGTCTTCAAACTCTCTGACTTTCCTGCCTCACTTTTTCTCTTAAAAGGACTGTTATTATTACATTGAGCCAACTTGGACAATCTAAGATAATTTATTCACCTCAAGGTCAGCTGATTAGCACACATAATTCTATCTTCCACTTTAAGCCTCCCTTGCCATGTAACGTAATAAAATGTTGCAAGTATCCAGGTATTAGCATGTGGATTTCTTTGGTGGCCATTATTTTGCCTGACATGGATGGATTTGCCCAATCTTCTGGTACCAGTCAGAAATAGATTGTCAAAATAATATAGTCACTTTCAGATATGGTCCTTAAATATAATGATAAAGAATATCCTCCCAGTAAGAATTTAAAGCAATATATTTTGTTGTCACTTAGTATGAATATATACAGGGCCAGATAGATGTATAGTATACATTTGTGGACAGTGGCTAATAATTTTTCCATATAGTCATGGATTTAAATATTACAAGATTAAAGGATTAGTAACAAATTAATCAGAGGGAGAGATACGTAGATGAATCTTTCAAAATTGGCAGAGAATAACAATTTGTGTGTCTAAATTAAATAATAAATTATTGTATCTATACAAAATGAGTCATCAATAATCATGCAATTTTATTTTTACAGACAAAATATATGAAATAATAGCACACGATGCACCAGGCAGTGAAAAACGGTCATTCTAGCGAGACAGAAAACCTAAAGTTCTACTACTGCTCCGTCCTACAGCATAGAGGAAATATCATGGCCAACACACAGGTAGAGCTTCCTGGATTTCCTAGGTTGTGGAGATAGAGCTGGGAGCCCAAGACATCCAATGAACAAAGAACTTGTAAGGCATAGCAAACATAAGAGAGTTACCCAGAGTGTTGCCTAGAGATCTGAGAGAGTCGCACTTAAATATTTAGTTGAGTACTCATAAAGGAACACATATGACAAATAATCAAGGCTAGGGAAAATATGAAACCCTGGAAAGACTAGAGGAAACAGTGCCGGGTCCAATATAACCAACCTGCTAACAGTTACAAGAACAGATTCCCCACTGCAGAATAGAATTATTTCAGCATTGCTGGTCTCCACTGTCCATAGGACGGGCATGTAGCAGTGCACCAAACCAATCCACCTTGCTGAGAAGGGCAGTAATCCATGTTGTTGAGTTCATGAATAAGTTCTCCCCTCCCTGTTGCCATGGTCACTTTGCATGAAAAATGCCTGTATCTAATAGCCAGGAGGAAAACCTCATAAACCAGTGCGCATTGATTAAAATACTAGAATTGTCTTGTCTAAATAGAGGGAAAAAAGTAATTTAACCATAGAACCCAAGAATAAATCTAGCTTTGATCCCACCAACAAAGTCTAAAGGCTAGACCAAAAGAATCAACATGTTTCCAGGTACCTGATTATTTCTTTAAGGAAAAATATCTGGTAGTACACGATGAACTTTTTAAAGATTTAAAACGAATGAAATAAAATCTCAACTATTTTTGAACATGTGGTATTGCTATCATCACAGCTTAAAAATAATAATCAATTGTCTACACATCTACACCTTAAATATACCCACTGGAAGATATAATAGGAAAAGTCCATTTACAATACTGTCTAAATCTAAGACTGACACGAAAAATATATTCTTTCAGTAGATAATGTTAAGACAGTCTCAAAAGTAAATTTAACAAGTGGAAAAATACTATATACTAATGAATACAGTATCATAAAAAATATCAGTTATCTAAATTGTAAGATAAAAATATATGGCAAACCAAATTGAATACCAAAAAAATAATATTTTTGTTTTAAATTTTTCTATAAAAGACAAGTTGATTCTAAAGTACACATGAAAAAGTAACAGGAAGAAGAGCTAAGAGTCCCCTGGGGGACCGGGGGACAACAACAGTAGAAGGAATATAATCCTATGAAGCATTAAAGTCTACTACCCGGCTTTTATATTCAAGACAGCCTTACAGCATTTAAAGAAATATAGAGATCAAGAAAGCAAGCTACAAAGGACTAAGAAAAACCTAGAATTAGACCTAAATGCGTATAAAATTTAGTCTATGATAAAAAAGTTAAACCAATGGTGGGGACTTGAGCAATTACTAAGTAAATGATGAATATTTAAGAAAATGAAATTAGGGAAACTGAAAAAAAAAACTATTTGGAGAATGAAAACTAAAATTGGATCAATACCCAGACCGTAACTTGCTTTAAAAGGCAAATATTTTTTCAACAATAAAGAATTTAAAAAATTAACAAAAATAAAAGGAATTAAAAAAATGGTAGTCCAAAAAGAATAAGCAGGGGGCTTGTTAAAACACTTTGCTTGCACACATTTTCAGAGTTTGTGATTCCTTGGGGGTGGTGTTGCCTGAAATTTGCTAACAACTTGCCTGGTGATGTTGCTGGTCCAAGAACCAACCAATGTGATATAAAAGGCTTGGAAATATTACATATTCTTTCATTGTAATATGTATAATCTATCTTTGTACATAATTATCATTATAATTAAATAAAATAGCAAAATTTGTCAGTCTCATGTAATCCCAATTGGATGGATTACATGTAATCATTATCTATATTATAGGGCTCTTCAGAAGAAATTTGACCAATTGTCTCTCAGAGTACCCTGATTAGCAGTAACTTTATCATGGAAAAGGGGCTTTAGCAGCGTGATTACCACTATGAGCTCTAGAACCAGGGATCTAGGATTCCTTGTTTGTGGGCTTAAGGTAGGTAAGCCCCATTTGCCTAAGTTCTATCATCTCCTCTGGAAATATCAATAGCTCTTACTTTTTAATCTTATTTTTAACATTTCATCAGATAATAGAAGAAAACCATTTATTGAGAGCTTGGCCCACAGTGAACTCTGAGTGTATTGTGTGTCTACTAAGTGCCTTATCATCTCCAATGAACTGCTGTATGACTAACAAAAGGACCTGGGATTCAGGGGCTGACTCAGCTCTAATGCAAACCTTCAGCAGGTGTAATATCTGCATTTGAGCAAATATGAATATCATGATCATTCAGGCTTCTGGGACACAAGAAATAACATCCTTTGTCCCTGTCTCAGAGAACTTGTGTCTTCTGCCAGCAGTAATGAATGTGTGGCAGCTAAATATTTATCTTGTAAGTAGAGCAAAACCGAAAATGTTCACATGTTTTTAACAGATTCTTTTTTTTTAAATACTCACTTGACGATATTTTTTCCATTTATTTTATTTTATTTTTTTATTTTTAGAGAGAGAGTGAAATGGGAGAAAGAGAGAAGCATCAATCTGAGAGAGGCACATTGATTTGCTGTCTCTGGCATACATGCTTACTGAGGCCCTGGAATGAGCCTGCAATCAAGGTACATGCCCTAGTCTAAAACCTGACCCTTTGATCCAAGGGCCAATGCTCCAAACACTGAGAAAAACCTGCCAGGACTTAATCCTTTCTTTGCATGCTGGTGAAAAACATCATGTTATCCTTCAGTTGTACCATTAAGTTAAATAGTCTTAAAAAAATAATCTCTACATATGCCCTGGTGGATGTGTTTCAGTTGGTTGGATGTCATCCCATGTACCCAAAATGTGCCTGTTCGATTAACAGCCAAGGCAAGTGACTAGCTTGCTGCCTTGATTCCCAATGGGGTCATGGAGGAGGCAGCCAATGGATTTTTCTCTCTCAAATAAATGTCTCTCTCTCTCTCCCTCTCTCTTAAATCAATAAAACATATTTAAAATAATTAAATAAATAAATTTCTATCATATGAAATTACAAGCCACAAGTTACTTTTTAATATGTACATATATATGAATTTTTATATCCTTTGAATCCTAGGTAAGAGTCTATAAATATTTACCAAGTTTAATTTTTTAAGGAATTTTTTTGTACTTCTGTGACTAAAATATGGGCCATTAGTACATATCGTTTTCAGGTAAATATCCTGAAAATGGAGGTTACCAATGCAATTCAATCTGATTTCTTTTAAACTGAAATACCTGTAAAACTAAAGTTCTTACTATTTCACAAATGTCTTCCTTTGCAGAGGAATGAACCCATTGCAGACTAATTTGGTTTGAATAATATATTTAGTTTTAACATCAGTGCTGCTTTATTTGTGGCTAATTTTCTTGTTAGTATATTTCTCTCATTGGTATTTAGGAATACATTATTCTGATAATTTTTAAAATGCTAAATTTCTATGTCTCAAATAAAGCTGGTTTCAATATGGTGGGTTTTATGTTCAGCCTCAGGAGGGTAAAATTAAAGTAGTTAAGTTTAGTGTTTGACAAACTATTTTAAGTAGTTAATCTTTCATTATTGGGAGGGGGAAATTAATATCTCTTTATTCTATTACCTCTTATTTTGAAAAGCTTACACTTATATCAAATATTTGTTATTTCTCTACTAGTGTCGTTTGGGAGATCAGAATTTGACCCATACTTAGATGTCAAATGGTTAAATTGTCTTCACATTGTATTTCACAAATAATCAAAGCCTTTAGCATGTCTGCTGTAAATCAAATATTTCATGATTCCCCACATTTCACAGTAAATCTTGAGACTCAAGTCAAAAATCATAGTTTTTATTCCTTCTTCATTATGCTTGACCCCTATTTTGAAAATTATCTTAATTTTATTGATTATTTATTATAGAGGAATACTCCGTCCTTAATCTTAGTGTATTAAAAATTAATGGAGCTGAGGACAATAGCATTGATTAGCCACAAATGTGTACATAACATACTGACCACCAAAGTGATTTTTTCTAGTGTAAATTCTTGACATTCGATTCATTCTCGGCCAGGGGTACAAACCCAGGAATACAGATGGATTTGTATCCTAGGTGCAAAACTTTCTCTTTTTCATGCTTCAAAATTCATAGTTGAAAGTTAGTGAGGCCAAACACCATCCTGGTCAAAATAGTGGAAACTAATGCAGTAGCATTAGGGATCCAGAAATATTGACACCATTATTATGAGCATTTGTGAACACAAAATTGACTTTGTGCATTAGTCTAAGAGGGTGTTGGTGTGATTTCAAGCACTGGAAAATACTGCCTGTGGTTAAGTGGGGTAAGAGTTCTTTACCCCCAAAGGCAGGGCCTCCTGAAGGTAAAGGAGACTGAAGGCTAAGCAATATCCTGGTTCTAATGTAACTGCTAAGTTTGGAAATAAATGCATATTGCTCTGAATGGAGGAGGCATATTCTGTGGTGGGTGGGATGTAGAATGGAGCAACTATATAGAGTTCAAACCCTGTATAGTGCCGAGCTGTTGCCAGAAGATATAGCCTGGGGCCTAACAGAGGCCTGGTGAATGAGACCTTTGGACTTGACAAGAAAAGGATTCTTGACAAGAACCAGAGGCTTCCTTTTTCCCCAAGCTTCTGGTGAAATGATAAGGAAAAGAGTACCAAAAGACACAATGGCTTGTTGTAAGAATATATGAGATTATTCCTAATAGTGGGGGTATTCGATACATGTTAGAATTGTAAGGAATTATGAGATATTTTCAAATCCTCACATATAGACCAATAAAACCTCACATATAATTATGCTTGTACATTAGTGAAATAGTACTGCCATAGGATATAAATAGCAATACTATTTTTGTGAGACAAGCATGCTTCCAAGCCTAGTTTTCTCATGTACTGCTTAGCCTCACCATTGAAGACATTTATTCATGTGATTACCCTATAAAATAATTGCCTTTGCTTAATTCAAGTTGCCTATCCTCTGGTTTTGATATGGAGTAAATGATTAAAAGAAATTCAAGTTCGTGGTAGAGTTTCCTTTGGATAAAAGAAATCACTCTGGTCCATGGGTGTGGAAGTCCTGCAGTCCTGTGAATACTAGCAGGAGCCTGGAGTGCAGTGATGTCATGCACAGGTCATGGAACACTGCTGAAACCATAGCGATGACTTGCATCCTAACTGTCCTGGTGGTGTCCTAGGCACTGGTCAGAGTAGTGATTTGGTGAGGGAGAAGGTCTCTCAATTGACTTGTTATTAACTGTAATTTGTTTATATTAATTTTGTTTGTTATAATTTAATTCTTTATCATCATCAACTGACATTCTGAGAGTAGAGCTTGGGGGAGAAAGGTGCCTGATTTGAGCGACTCTTTACAGAGTTGAACCATGAAGCATAAAGAAACAAGGAAACATCTGGAAAGTGAGTATTTCATCAAAACTGCAAGGATTTCAAGAGGTATGTGTTAAGCACATCCTTGGGGCATAGGATAACCAGGTACTGTTTTCTAAAGAGAGAGATTTCCTAGTTGTAATGAGGAAGGGAGGGAGAGAGGTAGAGAAAGAGAGAGATAGGTGGGGAGAGAGTGACAGAAGGGTAGGAAGAAAGGGAAAGGAGGAGAGATGAAGGCAGGGATGTAGAGTGGGAGAAAGAGTGAGACACAGAGAAAGAGAGAGGTGGGGGAGGGTAGAGGAGAAGAAGGGTAAGGGAGAAAATGGAGGGAAGGGGAGCAAAGGGGAAAGAACTTTGAACACTTGAAACTGGTTGTGTAGAGATTAGAGTATAATGTCAGAAAGAATTTATTTACCCATGGGTAAAGATGAATTGTTTTGTTAGGCTATGAAGATGTAAATGTGGTTCTCCTGTGTGAAATATAAGAAAAAAATGGGACACACACACACACACACACACACACACACACACACACATACACACACACACACCTTTTAACAAGTTTAATTAAGGAGATATTTTGGGCCTTTATGGAAAAATGGAAAACTGAAATAGTTTGGTTACTATGGAAATTGAAAGTAAACAAGCAACTACTATGAGGAAGAACCTTGCTCAGTGGTGGGAGGAAGACAGATTGGAGCCAACCCCAAAGTTCCAGTGGTAGCTCACATTCCAAAAGAGGACTGATATTTCTAACTTGTTTGGGATTACTGCATCCTCCAATGAACCTTTGGAAAAGGCTGTATTCCTTTCACTTTCAAAAAACAATAGTGCATATTATAGATGTTATCAATGTAAACTATGAGACGTGGAAAAAATACAATAAAAACCTATTCACATATACACTCATAAAGAACATTACTCACATATAGAAAATAAGTAATCCAGGAAAAAATAGATATTAACCAGACATAATTGCCCACTAATTATGTTCCAGGTCCAGTATTTTTTTTTGCCTCTAAAAACACGTATTTCTATTTCATTAGGGTAGCTTAGGCTTCAGTGACTAATAAACAAATGGATCTATTTGCTTATATGACAAATTAGAATATACAGTTTATGCAGGCCACTAGGGCAAGTCTCTTCCATGAGTTAATTCATGGGCCTGAGCTGATATAAAGTTTGTTATCATTAACATGCAGCTTTCAAAAAGAACCCCAGGATATCAACATACCAGTCAATTAGGAAAAAGAAGAGCATGGTGGAAAGGGCATATGTTTCAGGAATACTTCTAAGTATATGATGATCCATACATATCACCAGAAATATCACATACAAGATACTCAATCCCACTGACATCCACCAAACACAGTTATAATAAGTATGTACTTAGAGATTAGAGTAAATGGGATTTCAAATGGGAAAAAAATCTTAATTTTTATGAAAACAATTATCATGCGTGGTAATAATGCCTGACATGTAATGTCCACTCAACAAGTAGTTTTTCAATTGCCACAGACCCCCCAAAATGCCCCATCTCAATGTTCTTTTTCATCCCATTGTCCAGGACACTACAACATTCGACAGGCTGTGCCTCAGTCATTTGTGGAGGACCCAGGCTGTAGTCAGGCAGCAGGAGAAAATACATCCTCCTCTGAATATTTCAGCTGTGTGTCTTCAGCGTACAAGGTGGCCCATCATGATGAGGACGGTAAGGAATATACAAAGGCGGGATCTGAGCTTGGTCAGGAGATGCAGCTGAGCTGCTCAGCACAGTCTCTTCTAATTTCACTTTCCCAGCAAAAACAGGAAAGGGATTCAGGGCACACAGACTAGTACTAAGGCTTCTGCAGAGGGACAAGTAGGCAGTGTGCCTTCAAAGACAGGGCAAGGTCGCTCAGCACACATTTCCAACGTAACAGCACTGGGACCACTGTGGCTGAGGTAGTGGACAGTGCTGATATGTGTTTGCAAGTTTACTCAGAACCTGGCCCTCAGGTGAGCACAAACTGATATCCTCCTCACACACTCACACATCTGTACTCCTTCATACCAGGTAAGTCCCCATTTCTCCTCTTAACCTTTTCTCTCACTACACAGGCCTTCATTCCACACCTGTTTTCCCATTTTCTAGTAGCATTACCTAGGTACACTCTTACCTTCATTCCTTCACAGTCACCCAATTACACACTAAATCTATACATAATTTACATGCAATCACACAGATACTCTGTTTTAAATCCCTCATTCTAGGCCAAACACTTGACAACTCATATGCCTTAAAAGAAATTAACTTTGGACTGTTATCTTTATAATCCGTAAGCCACTTCAGCCACCAAAACTTTTACCATTCCCTTTTACCAATATCAAAAACACTCTTAGGATATATCCCAGAACATGCACACAACTCCACACAAACATACATACAATGCTATATCCTCATAATTAAACCACATAAACACCTCAAATAAAGCATACCTTACACATAGTTATACCATGTAAATACCTCAGTAGAAGCATACCACACACAGAATTCTGAAATATCACACATAGATGTACTCTCACTCTACATGCTCCCACAGCCCTCAAACGCATTCTAGTTTTCTCATGTTTGAAACTTTCTTTCCTAGGATTCCATCAATTACAACAAAATGCTTCCTATCTTGGGGCCCTTCATATGCCTGTGTCCCAGTCAGCACGGAAACGGAAGATCTTGGAGGGGCACATTGAAGGTGTGTATGGTGATGCCTGTTAGTGTCACATGTAATTTCCATTATGTTTTCATTGTATAAGTGTAATCTCATGGTGAGAGCTACCTTTAAGGGAAATTGATAAATATAACATAATTGTATGTCCAGGTAGAAAGGAGAGAGCAGTCTGAGTTCCATTTAAAAATAACCTTTTCTTTTGCAAAGCCAGTCACCCATGACACATATTGACACAATGCATATTTCTGTGCATTTAATATTTTCATTGGAATCATTTTACACTTTTCATGAAGAGAGGGCTGTATGTGTTCACTGAACATGTCACGTAGCAGACTCTTATTGTTTGTTTAATGGACAAATAAATACACAGATAACAAACATGGACCACATCTATATTATTTTTATTTAATTTATCTGCAAAGTTGAGTTTAAAAGAAGAAACTTTGCAGCACAGACATAGGCAGTGGCCCTAACTCAAGGCCGGAAAGCATGGAAGGCCTCTTCTTCGGATAATATATCCTCCATCTCTTGTAAAGACAGGCTAACTGGTGCCGGTAGGGAGGGACTATTGAATAGTGCACAAAGGGGGTGGGGATGCAGACAAAACCAAGAGTTGAGGTGAGTGGTTCTGCCCATTAGTCAACACCAGGCTGCTCAGTGCAAAAACTCAAACACTTCTGCATCACCTTCAATGTGATCAGCAGTGGAAGTAATGCATTTCATGGGAAAACACTGAAAAGAAGTAGAGCGTGTGCAAGGAGTTTTGTGGAGAATAGCGTTCAGGAAATAATAGGAGAGGACCAAAAGGGATGAGAGTTTTATCAGAGAAAAGTGGAAGATTATGTTTCTGAGTCAGACGAGCCATGTTATGTTACAGTGAACTTGGGAAGCACTGATAACTTAAAACAGGCACAAGTGGTAGGATCCTCAGGAACTGCACTTAAGGTAGAGCACAGAGACACCCAGTTGAAGATCACAGCACATCCATAGATTTCCACAGGCAATGTTTTACACTCGCAGTCATCCGTTATCATTTGCACTGTACCCACTCTCCCCTTCATTCATTACCTCATAGTTTTCCATGTGCATCTACATTCTCCATGATCTCTTATTGTCTGTTCCATACAATGAGTTATACTTTCTCTGACTCCTAACACACTAGACAAGCATTTGTTTTTAAATTTCATTAATCAGAAGGGCACAGTAGATACTTTGTATCTGATTACTTTCTCTCATCATTATATTTGTGTGATTTATTCACATTGCTTGTGATGTTAGTTTGCTCATTCTATGTACCATTGCATGAATATTATTTCTTTATTGATTATACTTTTCTGAGCATTTTGGTTCCTATGAGTCTGGGATTATTTAAAAAGCTGATGTTCTGAACATTCTATTACATGTTTTGTTTTGTTTTTCAATATGGACACATTTCTCTTTGGTGAATGCTTAAGAGTTAGACTGCTAGGCCTGAGTTCCCATATTCAGTTTTAATACCTTCAGAACTCAATTTTTCACACTTTACATTCTAATGCAATCTCGTATTAGTGCACAGCTTATTTACACATACTTCTCCTCACTCTCTTTCTCAAAGCCCAGGTATTCTTTCTCTTATACATCTTGATTTTCACATCGTCACATCTTTAAAACATTTCCTTGCATTTTGCAAATACACACATTACACCCATCTCACAGAGAATATTCTCAGTAATAACATACCATTCCTAAACTATATGACATATTCAACACACAGAAAAATCTAACAATCAAAAAGGAACAGTGACATAACAATTAGCAGTTAATTTCTTAACAATAAAAATTTATCTTTTTACATCTCTATTTATAACTCAATATGGATATCAATAAGAATAGGTACATATGCATGCAGAATCCTTCTTAAAACTTGTACCATATATCCCCTATTGGTACAATTTTTGATGAGAAAATAGAGTTGATATCCATGTTGTAGTTCCTGCATTAAATCGTGTTTCTAAGTTTTTGATAATCCATATACATCACTAAAATAATCACATACAAGACTCCCACTCCCAATGACATGCACCAAAATCACCATTTAATGTGTTTTATTATAGTTTGGAATAAATAGAATTTTTAAATGGCAAAGTGTCCTTAATTTCTGTGAGAGGAATGTCATGTGAAGTGATAATCCCTGACACATAATGTCCACCCAACATGTAGGTTTGAATTGACACAGACCCCCCATAATGTGTCATCTCAACGTTCTTTTTTATTCCATTGCCCAGGAGACCGCAACACTCAACAGGATCCTCCTTGGCCTGAGTCCCGTGTGGAGGCCCCAGGCTGTCGTCAGGCAGCAGGGGAAAGTGCTTCCTCCTGTGAATATTTCACCTGTGTTTCCTCACCATTGAAGCTTCCCCGTTATAATGAGGATGGTAAGGAATAAACAAAGGTGGGACTTGGGTTTGGTCAAGAGATGCAGCTCAGCTGCTCTGCCTACTCTACTTAGTTCACCTTCCCCTCAAAACCAGGAAAGGGCTCAGGGCAGATGACTAGGACTAAGGCTTCTGCAGAGGGAACGTTAGGGAGTGTGCCTTCCAGGACAGGGCACGGTCCCTCAGCACAAATTTCCCATATAGCAGCAGTGGGCCTGCTGTGGTTGGGGTAGTGGGCAGTGCTGACATGTCTATGAGAGTTAACTCACAACCTTCCCCTCAATGAGCACAGACTCAGACCGTCACACACTCATACATCTGAACTCCTTCATATACGCTATGGCCCCATTTCTCCTTCTTTTCACTTGTTCTCTCAAATACACAGGCTTTTATTCCTTGTCCCTAATAGCATTACCTAGATACACACTTACCTTCATTCCTTCACACAATCACTTTCAGACTCACACATTTACACACTAATTCCATAAATAATTCACATCCTCATCACAGAGCTAACCTGTTTAGGTCAAACTCTAAAAGATGCTCATGTCCTGAAGGTAATTAATTTTCTTCTGCTGTGTCTCTAACCACATGGCACGTCAGCCACCAGCCCTTCAGACCCTCATG
Source organism: Myotis daubentonii (assembly GCF_963259705.1). Taxonomy (NCBI): domain Eukaryota; kingdom Metazoa; phylum Chordata; class Mammalia; order Chiroptera; family Vespertilionidae; genus Myotis; species Myotis daubentonii. Next base: position 97,076,620 of record NC_081842.1, on the reverse strand, counting down.
GGCTGAACATTCTGAGAGCTCATACACACTTCCTCTAACATTTTCAGCCTCACAATCTCATAGTAATAACCGGTACCACTCTGGCACTGCTCACATGTGCTATCATAGCACATAACAAACATGCACACACTCGTTAGCCATTGCCTTCTAGCAACATCAAATACACATCTCAGATATGTCCCAGAATATACATACAATGCCCCGAGTGCATACATATAATCCTACATCCTCATTCCCACTTAGTTATACCATGTAAATACCTCATATAAAGCACACTGCACACCAAATTCTGAAATATCACATAGAGATGTACTTTGCTTCACCTGCTCACATAGATCATGGCCATCATAACTCTTACAGCTGTCACACACCCATTTTAATTTTTTTTTATCCTTTAAATTTTCTTTCCTAGGAATCAAGGAGAGACCTGTACTCAAGGAATTGGTGCAAACGAAGAGTTCCTCTGACTATTCATATACCTCCATTTCTTCACATTCAGCTAGTAATAAGGATCCCTTTATGTCCTCAGTACATGGGACAGATCTAAGGGTCATGAAAATTTACTATACGCATGTACAAATGAAAAGGGGTGTGGCTGTCTTGTGCCAGACAGAGGAAGGATGGGAGCCTCCCTCAAAAAAGACCAAAATAGAAGAAATGACCTATATTAAAGAGGTCCATAAAAATGTCCCCCTCTCTCACATGCCTGGGAAGAATCTCCTAATTTTCTCTGAGCCCAGGGTAGATAGTGGAGCCCAAGAGAAGAGGGAGAAGGCTGACTATCACGCAAAATCTCCAAACGTGGTGGTGTATCGCAGGGTCCAGGTGCGGAAGGCCCTGGAGAGTAGGTTCAGGTGCATGGCTTGCTGCCACGTATTCCCTACCTTGGAGCTCCTGCGGGAGCATGTGGAGAACGGCGTGAGGGAGGGCTTCAGCTGCCAGGTGTTTCATCGCGCCATGGCTCATATGAAATACAAAAGGCTTAAGATGAAGAACAAGAAACTTATGAAAGCAACATTACGTTGCCAGGAGGAAAAACATTTTGACATGAAGACCAACTTGAAGAACTAAACAGACTGCTTTTCAGCCCCTAAAAGAGAGGAAGGGAAGCAGGTTGGACTCCACCGAGGAGGCTTCATTCCCTTCAACAGACACAGTATCCAACCTATTTTCCATTTCTAACACCACCATCTCTGCGACCACACCACCCACCTGAGCAGACAGCCCTTTTAATGCTAAGACCGAGGGGCCAGAAGCAGAACACACCATCCCAGATACTGCCTTACCCTCTCTCCTACTTCTTTTATTATACTCACACACATACCATCCATAAACATGCTTGATGCAAGAGTGTAGACACTACAGGATTTCATAGTACAGATTCTAGTACCCCTCCCCTGCACTGACGCCCGCATTTCCATGAAATTGGTCTTTTTAAACCATTTTACATGTTTTTCTAAATCCCTTTCTTTAAACGAAGATATACCTCTTTCGAACATCTCCCTATAACATATTCATCTGCACAATTATTTGACTGGAAGACAGATATTATTGAGAGAGAATAAGGTACTGCACAGATGGAACAAAAAGCAACTATAATCCACCCCTTACCTTCAATTGTGGACACACAGGTGCATATTCACTTCTTATACAAACATATTCATGGGGAAGGATGGAGCACAAAGTGAATAGTTTCAAAATAATCTGATATGTATAATATACAGGTGTCCGAAGTGTCATAGTGAGTATTAAAGCTTAATAACTTTAGAAGGGTAAAAGCTACCAATTTGTGAAGAACAATTTGCACGTTTAATTATCTACATGTTTTTACACTTATTTAACTTCACTCATTTTCAAAGATAATTTTTAATTTTTGTGTCTCTGCCATCTACAGAGACTCATATACAAACAAAAAAGAAAAAATAATTATTTAAAATTCACAAAACTATATAGAAGGGAAATTAAAATAGTTCCCCTTTTACATAAACATTTTTTATAGTATAAAGCGTTTAATCTTCTGAATTTATTAAAGCTTAAAACTGCACTATGACATTTTGTACAACTGTATATAAACACATTACCTTGAAACTGTTCAATTCTCCATCCTTCCCCATGAAAATGTATGTATAAGAACTGTATATGCATCTGTTTGTGCACAAGTTCTAAGAAGCTAACAGAGATTACAGTCGCTGTTGGTTTCATCTGACTAGTATTTTTTTCTTCTTCCTTTGAAAAGAGGCTCTATTTTCTGGCCAAATATGTGGGCAAGTCATTACTTGTCTACCTGTCTTTCATCAATGGCTCTAGGGGTAAACATCCATCCATGCTTGACCAATCTGTACTGTTAACTTGTAAAATGAGAAGAGACAGAGATTGAGGGATGGTGATGATGGTGGTGGTGAGTTATCCTATGTCTGCAACTCCAATGCCACTCTGGACTTGCTTAAATGCCTCTCTTTGAAAAGACCAGGCTGTTTTAACTGTGACTTTAAGTCACTAAGCCTTCACAGTAACTCCTCAATAAGTTCTTGTTTTGTTCTCTCAATTAGCATAAGTCCTTTATTGTTGTATGTAACCAATTGTTCCTTCATTGATGCAAATTATAGCTTCAACATGTTCCTGCTTCCATTTTAATATTTCACATTACAAAGCTGAAAAAGCAACACAGTATATTCCACTGATTTTATGTTGGAACAACAAGGGATATACATGTAGTTAGTATGTATACTTGATTAATTAGGAAATAGATTAAGTAGATATAGTATCCAATATTTTTATCAACCACCATCTCCTCTAAAGCATACCAACAATATGAACAGACAGCCCCTATTTATACCATCTACCACTTTCCTGAGGGAGAGGAAGGCAGATCACACCAACCAAGATATTGCCTTACACACTATCCAACTTTATTATACCTCCACATGTACCATCCAAGAAGACTTGCTTCCCCCATAAGAATATAAAAGCTAGAATTTTGATATGTAATTTCTATGAAAGTGGTCTTTGTTAATATAGCATGTATTGAAACATAACATGTAATTGCAAATTAATATTTATCTGTTCCACTGGGAATTTTGTTAAATGGGAAAAGTCAATAAAATTTCTTATATGTTACCAATTCCATTTGGGGCACTGACTATTCATTCTTATTTTCTACTAGAGGCCCGGTGCACAAAAATTTGTGCACTTGGGGGGCAGGGAGGTCCTTCAGCCCGGCCTGTGCCCTCTCGAAGTCTGGGACCCCTCGGGAGATAAGGACCTGCTGGCTTATGCCTGCTCCCGGGTGGCAGAGGGAAGGCCCAATCCCTAGGTGCAGCCCCTGGTTGGGCTCAGAGCAGGGCCGATTGGGGAGTTGGGGCGCCACCCCCTGTCATGCACAGAGCAGGGCGGATTGGGAGGTTGCGATGCCACCCTCAGTCACGCTCAGGGTAGGGCAGATTGGGGGGTTGGGGCACCGCCCCCTGTCATACTCAAGGCAGGGTCGATTGGGGATGTAGCAGCGCCACCTCCTGCCACGCACAGAGCAGGGCCAATCAGGTGGTTGGGGAGGTCCCCCCGTCACGCAGAGAGCAGGGCGGATCAGGGAGTTGGGGCGCTGTCCTCTATTAACCACAAAGCAGGGCGGATCAAGGGTTTGTGGGGCCGCCACTGTCACACTCAGGGCAGGGCGGATGGGGCGGTTATGGCTCTACCCCCTTCACACACAGAGCAGGGCCCATGGAGGGGGGGTTGGGGTACCGCCCTCTATAACCCACAGAGCAGGGCCGATCAGGGGGTTGGGGTGCCGCCACTCTCACACTAAGGGCCAGGCTGATGGGGAGGTTATGGCTCTACCCCATCACACACAGAGCAGGGCCCGTGGGAGGGGCGTTGGGCTGCCGCACCCTGACACACACAGAGCAATGCCGATCAGGGGGTTGGGGCACTGCACGCTGTCACACACAGAGCCGCAGGGTGATCAGGGGGTTGGGGAGCTCCCCCCTAAGAGGCACAGAGAAGGGCTGATCAGGGGGTCAGGGTGCCTTCCCCTGTCAGGAACAGAGCAGGGTGGATATGGAGGTTGTGGCCCCGCCCCCTGTCACACACAGAGCCGCAGGGCCATCAGGGGGTTTGGGTGCTGCCCCGTGTCACACTGATCCCAGTGCCGGGAGTCCTCTCAGCTCCGCTGATCCCGGTGCTGGGAGGCCTCGTGGCTCCGCTGATCCCGGTGTTGGTAGGCATATTACCCTTTTACTATATAGGATAGAGGCCTGGTGCACGGGTGGGGGCCAGCTGATTTACCCTGGAGGGTGTCCTGGATCAGGGTGGGGGTCCCCACTGGGGTGCCTGACCAGCCTCGGTGAGGGGATAATGGCTGTTTGCAGCTGGTCACACACCCTTCAGGGTGGGGGGGTCCCCACTGGGGAGCCTGGGCAGTCTGGGTGAGGGCCTGAGGGCTGTTTTCAGGCTGGCGGGTGACTGAAGCTCCCAACTGCTCCTTTTTTTTTTTTTTATTCTGGGCCAACTTTAGCTCTGGCTCCAACTCTGAGGCCTCTGCTGCTGAAAGCAGGAATCTGGTTTGTTTGGGTTCTATAGTCGAAACTCTGTATCAACTCCAGGTCTGAGATCCCAGCGGGCTGAAAGCAGGTTTCTGGCATTTTGTTTAGCTTCTATATTTGTTAACAATGTTTCAAACTGCAAGCTCAGAGGCCGGCAGGCAGGCGGGGAACGTTGTTTTCCTCCGTCACTGAAGCAAGCAAGCCTCATGTTAGTTTCAAGCTGCCTGGCTGCCGGCCACCATCTTGGCTGGCAGTTAATTTGCATATCTAGCTGATTTGCCAATGGGAAGGGTAGCGGAGGTACACTAATTACCATGTTTCTCTTTTATGAGATAGGATATCATGGCTAATAATTCTAATATCTACATATATTAAGTTGTGTTTTCCCCATTATTCTAAAAAATGCATGTACTATCTTATATTCTTTTGAGATTCAAAATCCTCCTTATACTTTTCACTTTCTTCCTTATTCCAGTATAACTACTATTAACTATACTATAAAATATCTTTTCTAGAAAGTCTGGCACTTTCTACAGTGGCTACCACAGAGTGATTATAGTATCTAAAGTTATGTTTTGTGTAATAAGGATAGCTTTTAATTTTCTACAGCTCAAATACTGAGCTCCCTGTCAAACATTTTTCATTTACTGAGCTGTGCCTTTGTTTTAAATTCTTGGTAATTTTTATAGTGTATATTTTTTACTTATTCATAGCATAGTATGTTTTGAAGTTTTTCTCTTACAGATAGAATGACTTGGAAACAGTTTCTTAATTTTTATTCTTAAAATTGAAAATACGAAGAACTCATCAATGCTCAATCGACATGAGTTATTTTTAAACATATATTTTTATTGATTTCAGAGACTAAGAAGAGGGATAGAGAGATAGAAACATCAATGATGAGAGGGAATCATGGATCTGCTTCCTACTGCACACTCCCTACTAGGGATCTAGTCCGCAATCAGGGCATGTGCCCTGACAAGGAATCAAACTGTAACCTCCTGATTCATAGGTCTATGTTCAAACATTGAGCCACACCTAGCAGGCAGAAATGAGTTGTTTTGGGTTTGGGGTGGTTTTTTTTTTTGATATTTTTTATTGAATTTATTGCATTGACATTTGTTAATAAAATGATACAGGTTTCAAGTGTTGTGTAACTCAATAAAACATCATCTACATATTGCATCACCTAAACTAAAGTCACTTTTGTCACCATTTATCCCATCTTTGCCCACTTCCATCTCCCCAGTAAAGCATTCACCACATTTCATCAAGCCCTGTAAGTCCCCAGCTGTCAGTTTGTTATATGTAGCTCTGCTTCTGTTTCCATTTTGTTTGTTAAATTATTTGTTCATTAGATTCCGCATATGAGTGAGATCATGTGGCACTTATCTTTCTCTGAAGGACTTATTTCACATAGTATAATGATCATTTCCATTCATGTTGTTGCAAAAGGTAATATTTTCTTCCTTTATACACCTGAGTGGTATCCCATGGTGTAAAAGCACCACAGGTGTTTTATTCACTCATCTACTGATGGGCACTTGGGCTGTTTCTCAATCTTAGCTATTATAAATGGTACCACTATGGTAATAGGAGTGCATACATTCTTTTTGATTCGTGTTTTGGTTTTCTTAGGATGTATTCCTAGAAGTGGGAACACTGGGTCGAATGGCAGTTTCATTTTTAATATTTTGAGGAAACTGTATACTGTTTTTCATAATGGCTGCACCAGTCTACATTCCTACCAACACTGTACTAGGGTTCTCTTTTCTCCACATCCTCACCAGCACCTGTCATTTATTGATTTGTTGATGGTAGCCATTCTGACAGGTGTGAGATAATATATCACCATGGTCTTAATTCGCATCCCTCTGATGGTTTTAGTGACATTGAGTTTTTTCATTTGTTTATTGGCCTTCATAATGTCCATTTGGTCTATTTAGGTCCTTTGAGCATTTTTCAATTGGATTGTTTGCCTTCCTTTTGCTAATTTGTATAATCTCCTTATGTATTCTAGTTATTACCCTTTATCAGATGTATCATTGCCAAACGTGTTTTCTCATACAGTGGGCTCCCATTTAATTTTGTTGATTTTGTTTGTGTTGTGTGTGGTTTTTTTGTTGTTGTTGTTTTCTTCTGTGCAGAAGCTTTTTATTTTGACATAGTCCCATTTATTTATTTTCTCTTTTGTTTACCCCTAACCTAGACTATGTATTGGCTAATATATTTCTATGAGAGATGTTTGAGATTTTGCTGTTGATGGTTGCTTATAGGATTTGTAGGGTTTCATGACTGATATTTAAGTCATTGATCCATTTTGAGTTTATTATTTTGTATGGTGTAACTTGATGATCTAATTTTATTATTTTGCATATATCTGTCCAATTTTCCCAACACCATTTAGTGAAGAGACTATCTTGACTCCATTTTATGATCTTGCCTCCTTTGCCAAATATTCATTGAGTGTAATGGTTTGGGTAGATGTCTGGGGTCTTGTTCTGTTCCATTGATCTATATGCCTGTTCTTGTGCCAGTGCTTTGATTACAGTGGCTTTGAAGTATAACTTGATATCTGGTATTGTGATTGCTCCAACTTTGGAGCGATCTATTCCGTGAAGTCAGTGGGGTGTTAAAGTCATCTAGTATGAATGTATTGCTGATGATCTTTCTCTTAAAGTTTTCTAGAAATATATATATATATTTTAGGGGCTCAAATATTGGGAGTATATATGTTTATCAGGGTTATATCCTCTTGTTGGATCTATTCCTTTAATATTATGTGGTGACCTTTATTATCTCTTGTTATGGCCTTCATTATGAAGTCTATTATGTCAGATAAGAGTATTGCTACACCAGCTTTTTAAATTTCCATTTGAATGGAATTTTTTTCCATCCCTTCACTCTGATCCTATGTGAATAATTTGTTCTGAGGTGTGTCTCTTATAGATACATGTATTTGGTCATGTTTTTGTATCCATTCAGCTGTCCTATGTCTTTTGATTGAAGCATTTAATCCATTTATATGTAATGTTATTAAAGATAGGTACTTTTTAATTGTTATTTTAAGCATTTTTGCCTATGTTTTTTCTCTCTTTATTTCTTCTTATTATAGCAGAATCTTAATCTTTTTTGAAAACCCGTTTGGTGGTGATAAACTCCTTTAGTCTTTTAAATATTTATTTTTTTTGGTCTGGGAAGCTCTTTATTTCACCATCTATTTTGAATGCTAGCCTTGCTGGATATAGTAGTCCTGGTTTCAGATCGTTGCTTTTTATCACTTCATGCCTGTAGAGTTTCTCATGAGAAATCAGCTGACAGCTTAATGGGAACTCCCTTGTAGGTAATACAAATTGTTTTTCTCTTGCTGCCTTTAAGGTGCTCTCACTGTCTTTAATTTTTGTCATTTTCACCTGCTGGCTTAGGCCTGTTCCCTGGGTGGCAGATGGCAGGTACGATCCCTCGGTGCCAGCCCCGACTCCCGGCCTGTGCACCTGGCAGGGCTGATCTGTGGGTTAGCGCATCTACCCAGGTCGCGCATATGGCAGGGCCCATTCAGGGGTTGGGGCGCAACCCCCGGTTGGGTCACACACGGGATGCCCGGGCAGGCTGGCAGATCGCTGCTGCCTGCCTGGCCGCCCCGGGTCAGTTTTCACATGGGACATAAGGCCTGGCCAGAGGATCGCTGCTGCCTCTCCCGGCCACCCCGGGTCGGGTCGCTTACGGGATGCCCGGGCAAGCTCGAGGATCCCATATGCCCCCCTGGCCACCCCAGGTTGCGTCTCACACAGAATGCCCGGATGGAGGTTGGGTGGACTGGCCAATCACTGCTGAACTGCCTGGCCACCCCGGGTCAGGTCGCACATGGACGCCCGCCACCCCAGGTCACAAATAGCAGGCCCAGTGGGCGGCAGGGTAGGCGGGATGGTGCTGTCCTGCCCTTCCCTCAGTATGCCAATTAGCCACCATCTTTGTTAGCAGTTAATTTGCATATCACGCTGATTAGCCAATGGGAGGCGTAGCCCACGTATGGTCAAATACCATGTTTGTCTATTATTTGATAGGAGATATATATATATATATATATATATATATATATATATATATATACACATATATATATACACACACACACTAGGGGCCCAGCATGCAAAATCATGGGAGACCCTCCACCCAGAGTCCCGCAACTGGAGGCGGGACCCAGAAACCACCCTCCACCCCGGTGGGACAAAGAAACCCACCTGCGCCTCTGGTCAAGTCTTCCAGAGTCAAGTCCCCCACCCACCCACGCAAGCCTCGAAATGCACACAGCCCTGCCCATCCCATGCACGCAGCCTCTTGCTGATTGCTTGATACGGTGTGATGGCGTGATGACCACAGGCTTTTTATATAATAGACTAGAGGCCCGGTGCACAAAAATTTGTACACTCAGGGGGCGGGGCATGTCCCTCAGCCCGGCCTGTGCCCTCTTGCAGTATGGGACCCCTCAAGGGATGACCACCTGCTGGCTTAGGCCCACTACCCGGGGGATTGGGCCTAAGTTGGCAATCAGACAACTCTCTGGCAGCCCGGCACCCTTGGGGGATGTCCACTTGCCAGCAGGGAGTAGACCTAAGCTGCAGTAGGACATCCTTAGCTCTGATGAGGAGGCAGGAGAGGCGCCAACCACCACCGCTGTACTGGCAGCCATCAGCCTAGCTTGTGGTTGAACAGAGCTCCTCCATTGTGAAAGCACCCTGACCACCAGAGGGCAGCTCCTGTATTGAGCTTCTGGCCCCTGGTGGTCAGTGTGTGTCATAGTGACCAGTCATTCCCAGGCCTTCTGCTGTAGGGTCAGTTTTCATATTACCCTTTTACTATATAGGATAGAGGCCTGGTGCACGGGTGGGGGCTGGCTGGTTTGCCCTGAAGGGTGTCCCGGATGAGGGTGGGGATCCTGCTTGGGTGTCTGGCCAGCCTGGATGGGGGGGATGATGGCTGTTTGCAGCTGGTCACACCCCCTTCAGGGTGGGGGCCCACACTGGGGTGCCTGGCCAATCTGGGCGAGGGGCTGAGGGCCATTTTTCAGGCTGGCGGGTGACTGAAGCTCCCAACCTCTTCTTTTTATCATTTTTTCTTTTATTCTGGAATTTATTTACATTCTATGGCTGTCACTGGAGGTGAGAGCCAGCTTTAGCTCTGAGGTGTGGCTCCAGCTCTGAGACCTCAGCTGCTGAAAGTAGGTATCTGGTTTTGCTTGGGTTCTATAATTGTAGTACTGTTGCTGTCCTGCTCGCTCCAGCTCTGACAGCTGAAAGCAGGTTTCTGGGGTTTATTTACCTTTTAAACTTGCAACATTGTTTCTTAGACTGCAGCTCAGTGGCCGACAGTGGCAGGCGGGAACCTTGGCTTCCTCCATCATTGGAGCAAGCAAGCCTCCTGTTCGCTTCAGCTGTCTGGCTGCCGGCCGCCATCTTTGTTGGAAGTTAATTTGCATATCTCGCTGATTAGCCAAATGGGAAGGGTAGCGAAGTTACGGTTAATTACCATGTTTCTCTATTATTAGATAGGACTAGTGGCCTGGTGCACAAAAATTTGTGCACTCGGGGGGGGGGGTCCCTCAGCCTGGTCTGTGCCCAGTCACAGTCCAGGAGCCCTTGGTGGATGTCCACCTGTTGACTTAGGCCCACGCCCCGGGGCATCAGGCCTAACCTTGCAGTCAGACATACTTCTGGAAGCCAGGGAGCCTTCAGGGGATGTCCAACTAAAGGCTTAGGCCCCCAAGGGATCAGGTCTAAACCATTAGTTGCACATTCTTAGTGCCGCCACGGAGGTGGGAGAGGCTCCTGCCACCACCACTGCGCTGGCCAGCCATGAGCGAGCTTGTGGCTGAGTGGCACTCCCCATATGTGTCTTCTGGGTCCTGCCCTGCCTTGCATTTTTTTTTTCCTGAGACATTTCAATTTATTTAAAGGAAGCCAATATAGGAGGGGAAAAAATGGCGGAGGTATAAACGGACGTGTCCTATGCCTTGTCCTGGAGCAGATAAGGGTGAGCAGCTGAAACGGGTAACATAAAGCTTGAATAGGCAGAGGATATTCAGCTGAGTGACAGTCTGCAGCCGGGAAAGACAAAGAACTCCCAGAAAAAAAAGGTCGGTTGGAGACTGTGGCTGAAACCTCTCCTGGTGCGCCGGCTCAGCAGCTGAGACCGCGCCATCTTGAGTGGCTCTTACCGGCATCCAGAGATCAGCTACTAACCTGGAAACAAGGGATCTCAAGCAGCGTGACTGCGTGAACTCAGATGAGCACTGCTTCTTCTCACCGAAAGCAGAGAGGGAACTACATAACCAAACGCCTAGAGAAGAGAAATAATGGTGAAACAAAGAACCACCCCACATATGAAAGAAAAACAGGCATCATCAGAAAAGGAAGTAAACGAAATGGAGGCAATGGAGGCAAGCAACCTGTCAGAGAAAGAATTCAGAGAAATGGCCATAAGGTGGATGAAAAGAATGGAAGACAAATTCAACAATATGTGTAGGAACCAAGAGGAAATGAAGAAAAACCAAGAAGAAATGAAAAAGGACATCACTGCTATAAAGAACTCAATAGAAAACATCAACAGTAGACTAGAAGAAGCAGAGAACCACATCAGCGAGCTAGAAGACAAGGTAGGAAAAAATACCCAAACAGAACAGCTTCTAGAAAAAAAAAATTAAAAAGCAGGAGGAGAGCCTAAGAGAACTCTGGGAAAACACTAAACGAAAAAACATCCGAATAATAGGGGTGCCAGAAGGAGTGGAAACTGAGCAAGGAATAGAAAACGTGTTTGAAAAAATAATAACAGAAAATTTCCCTGATATAGGAAGAAAATAATCACACAAATCCAAGAAGCTCACAGAGTCCCAAACAAAATGAACCCAAAAAGACCGACGCCAAGGCACATAATAATTAAATTGACAAACACCAACGACAAAGCATGAAGCTTAAAAGCAGCCAGAGAGGGACAGAAAGTTACCTACAAAGGATCTCCCATCAGACTAGCGACTGACTTCTCAACAGAAACAAATCAGGCAAGAAGGGAATGGAATGAAATATACGAAGTCATGAAAAGGAAGGGTCTGAATCCAATAATTCTGTACCCAGCGAGGCTATCAATCAAAATTGAGGGTCAAATCATGAGCTTTCCAGACAAAAACAGTCTACGGGAGTTTATTTCAACCAAGCCAGCAATGCAAGAAATGCTAAAGAGTCTGCTGTAAATAGAAAAAATAGGAAACAAAGAAGGAACACATTGGTAAAGAACAAAAATGGCGACTAACAAGTTTCTATCAATAATAACTTTAAATATAAATGGATTAAATGCCCCAATCAAAAGGCATAGGGTTAATGAGTGGATAAGAAAACATGACCCATATATCTGCTGTCTACAGGAAACCCACCTCAGAAAAAAAAGACGCACACAGACTGATGGTGAAGGGATGGAAAAAGTTTTTTCAGGCCAATGGAAGTGAAAAAAAAGCCGGGGTAGCAATACTTATATCTGACAAGTTAGATCTCAAAGTGAAGGACATAAAAAGAGATAAAGAAGGCCACTTCATAATACTAAAGGGAGCAGTCCAAGAAGAAGAAATAACTCTGGTAAATATATATGCACCCAATATAGGAGCACCCAAATACGTAAGACATCTTCTGGAGGAGATCAAGGGAGAGATTGACAGCAATACAATCATAGTAGGGGACCTTAACACCCCATTATCACCACTGGACAAATCCTCTAAACAAAAACTCAGCAAAGAAACATCAATCCTAAATGACTCACTAGATCAGATGGAATTAATTGACCTCTTCAGAACATTTCACCCCAAAGCCACAGAATATACATTCTCCTCAAGTGCACATTTTTCATCTTCAAAGATAGACCATATATTGGGTCACAGACAAAGTCTCTTCAAATTCAAGAAAATTGAAATTATATTGAGCATCTTCTCAGACCACAAAGCCATAAAACTGGAAATCAACTACAACAAAAACAATCCAGAAAAATCAAACACATGGAGACTAAATAGCATGCTATTAAACAACGACTGGGTTACCAGAGAGATCAAAGAAGAAATAAAAAACATCATGGCAACAAATGACAATGAAAACACAACAATCCAAAACCTATGGGACACAGCAAAAGCAGTCTTGAAAGGGAAACTCATAGCTCTACAAGCCTACTGCAAGAAACAAGAAACAATGAGAATAAATGACATAACTCTACAACTCGAAGAGTTAGAAAGAGAGCAACAAAAAAAAAGCCCGCTGTAAGCAGAAGGAAGGAAATAACAAAGATCAGAGCAGAGATAAATGACATAGATACCAAAAAAACAATACAAAAAAATCAACAAACCCATGAGCTGGTTCTTTGAAAGGATAAACAAGATTGATACACCTCTAGCCAGGCTCACCAAGAAACAAAGAGAGAGGACCCAAATAAACAAAATCAGAAATGAAATAGGAGAAATAACAACAGACCCCATAGAAATACAAAGGATTGTTAGAAAATACTATGAACCACTCTACTCCAACACACTAGACAACCTGGAGGAAATGGACATATTCCTAGAAAAATACAACCTTCCAAAACTTAATCAGGAAGAATCTAAAAATCTCAATAGGCCAATAACTATGGAGGAAATCGAAGCAGTAATCAAAAAGCTTCCAGCAAACAAAAGCCCGGGGCCAGATGGCTTCACAGGGGAGTTTTACCAAACATTCAAGGAAGACCTAAAACCTATCCTCCTCAGACTATGTCAAAAGGTCCAAGAGGAAGGTACACTTCCCAGCTCATTCTATGAAGCCAGCATCACCCTAATACCAAAACCAGATAAAGACAATACAATGAAAGAGAATTACAGGCCAATATCCTTCATGAACATAGATGCCAAAATCCTCAACAAAATCCTAGCAAATGGGATCCGGCAGTACATCAAAAAGATCATACACCATGACCAAGTAGGATTTATCCCAGGGATGCAAGGATGGTACAATATCCGCAAATCAATAAATGTGATACATCACATAAACAAATTGATAGAAAAAAACCACATAGTCATATCAATTGATGCGGAAAAAGCATTTGATAAAATCCAACACCCTTTCTTGATAAAAACTCTCAGCAAGATAGGAATTGAGGAATCATACCTCAACATAATAAAAGCCATATATGACAAACCCACAGCCAACATCATAATCAATGGGCAAAAACTAAAACCATTCCCCCTAAAAACAGGAACAAGACAGGGATGCCCCTCTCACCACTCCTGTTCAACATAGTACTGGAAGTACTAGCAGCTGCGATCAGACAAGAAGAAATAAAAGGCATCCGGATTGGAAAAGAAGTAAAACTGTCCTTATTTGCAGATGACATGATACTGTACATAGAGAACCCTAAAGACTCCATCAAGAAATTATTAGACTTAATAAATGAATTTGTCAATGTAGCAGGATACAAAATTAATGCTAAGAAATCCATGGCATTTCTTTACACCAATAGTGAACTTACAGAAATTGAAACTACAAAAGCAATTCCATTTACCATTGCACCAAAAAAATTAAAATACCTAGGAATAAACTTAACTAAGGAGGTAAAAGACTTATATGCAAAAAACTACAGGACACTGAAAAAAGAGATAGAGGAAGACATAAACAGATGGAAGAATATACCGTGTTCATGGATTGGTAGAATCAACATCATCAAAATGTCCATACTACCCAAAGCAATCTATAGATTCAATGCAATCCCCATTAAATTACCAACGGCATATTTCACAAATCTAGAACAAACGTTCCAAAAATTCATCTGGAATAAAAAAAGACCCCGAATAGCTGCAGCAATCCTGAGAAAGAAGAACAAAGTAGGTGGGATCTCAATACCAGATATCAATCTGTATTACAAAGCCACTGTTCTTAAAACAGCTTGGTACTGGCACAAGAACAGACATATAGATCAATGGAATAGAATAGAGACCCCAGAAATTGACCCAAACCACTATGTCCAATTAATATTCGACAAAGGAGGCAAGAGCATGCAATGGAGTTTAGACAGTCTCTTCAATAAATGGTGTTGGGAAAATTGGACAGATACATGCAAAAAGATGAAACTAGACCACCAACTCACACCATACACAAAAATAAACTCAAAATGGATAAAAGACTTAAACGTAAGATGGGAAACCATAAAAATTCTAGAGGAATCCACAGGCAGCGAAATTGCAAACATATGCCGAAGGAATTTCTTCTCTGATAATGCTCCTAGGGCAATGGAAACTAAAGAGAAAATAAACAGATGGGACTACATCAAAATTAAAAGCTTTTGCACAGCAAAGGAAACCATCAACAAAACAACAAGAAGACCCAGTACATGGGAGAACATATTTGCCAATGATACCACCGATAAGGGTTTAATTTCCAACATTTACAGGGATCTCATGAAACTTAACAAAAGGAAGATAAACAATCCAATAAAAAAAAATGGGCAACGGGCCTAGATAGACACTTTTCGAAAGAGGACATACAGAAGGCCGAAAGACATATGAAAACATGCTCAAAGTCACTAATTATACAAGAGATGCAGATCAAAACGACAATGTGTTATCATCTCACACCTGTCAGATTGGCTATCATCAACAAATCAACAAACAACAAGTGTTGGAGAGGATGTGGAGAAAAAGGAACCCTTCTGCACTGCTGGTGGGAATACAGACTGGTGCAGCCACTGTGCAGAACAGTATGGAGCTACCTCAGAAAACTAAAAATGGAACTCCCATTTGACCCAGTGAGCCCACTACCAGGAATATATCCCAAGAAACCAGAAATGCCAATCAGAAAGGATATATGCATCCCTATGTTCATAGCAGCACAATTCACCATAGCTAAGATTTGGAAACAGCCTAAGTGCCCATCAGCAGATGAGTGGATTAGAAAACTGTGGTACATATACACAATGGAATACTATGCTGCAGTAAAAAAAAAAAAAAAAAAAAAAAAAAAGGAACTCTTGCGTTTTGAAACAGCATGTATGGAACTGGAGAGCATTATGTTAAGTGAAATAAGCCCATCAGAGAAAGATAAATACCACATGATCTCACTCATTTGTGGATTATAGAGAACAACATAGACTGATTAATAGGGACAGATCCAAAGACTGAGAAACAGCCATAAGGCAATCAATCCCCAGAAGGAAATTAGGGGAGGGCGGGGGTAAGGGGAAGAGATCAACCGAAGGACTTGTATACATGTATATAAGCCAAACCAATGGAGATGGACAACAGGGGGATGGGAGCATGAGTGTGTGGGGCGTGGGGGGGGGAGGTTTGGGGTTAATAGGGGGTATGAGGACACATTTGTAATACCTTAACTAATAAAAAAAAAAAGAAAAGAAAAAGAAGCCAATATACAGGATGTAAAGGGTATGATATTTACAACAGTACAGTAAACAGGTTGGTTTCCCGGTAGGATCAGTAGTCTTTCAGTGAGTATTAAGCCCCCTTCTCCTTGATGCTTGACCCAGTTGACAGACAAACAGCAACAGTGGGGTGGGATGGGACTGCAGGATAGAAAGTCTCCCTGAAGGGATTAAAAATCATGTAGAGGCTAAAATGTGCACGAAGGGATCTTGGGGGTGAGGGGTTCCTCTGCCTCATTCTTTTGAGGGCTTGGCAGCAGGAATGCTGAGGGATTTGCCCCAAACTAACACAGGGCCCACCCTGAGCCTGTAAATCTTCCACCCATGGAATATGCTGTTCCTGATAAAATCAGCCCTAATTCCTCATCCAGGGCCTGGAGGAGCAGCCCAGGTCGTGGGCACAGCCAGGACTGTGGACTTTTCATGGCCTTTCCACTCCCACTCCAGCTGCCTAACAACTCTGCCCTGCTCCCCTCGCCCACCTCCCCCGTCACCCCATCAGGACACCGTGCACAGGAGGGGACACTGGTTTTCCCATGCACATTGGGAACTGGCTGTTTCTGTTTTCTGAAGTAAAAAGGTTCCTGTGGGTCGGGTAAGCTCTCTGCTTGAAACAGAGCCACTGACCACACCCACCTCCTCTGGGCATGGAGCAGCTTGGGCCCTCGGAGGTCATCTCTCCAGCAGAACTGAAGGGAAGGCCATGTATACCCTTCTGTCCCTCACCCTTCACATGCCCAGAACCATCAGTGTCACACTTCCTAATTCCTATCACTGTATTTCATTAGTTCCATACGGTTTTACAAATCCTGAATCTAAACAGATTGGTCAAAAAGAGATCACTCTATTTTTAAAGTATTTAGTGATGTACCTGTGAGCTTTGCATGGACGAACTAAGCACATGACCCTTTCTTGTACATCAGAACCTGCACACACATGTAAAAACAGGACCCGTTTTTGACCGATGTGAAACCACTGTTTATTTGTTATAAATAGTTACACAATCTAAAAAAAAAAAAAAGAGAGACGTGGCTTCCACGTGTTCTGGTTCCCTCCCTGCCTCATTGCCAGGGAAATGATCGGTCCCCTGCAGCCAAGCAGGACACCTTCCTTGTGTTCTGGGTCCCTTCCTGCCTAGTCGCCAGGGATGTGATCAGGTCCCCCGCAGACAGGCAGGATGGCCTCAGGGTGTTCTGGGCCCCTCCCTGCCTCGAGGGGTTACCTATCACCACCGGGGTGGGGGGCAGGGAAGAGGCAGACACTGGAGTCCTCTTCTCTGCCCCACCTGGCTTCTCTGATCACCAGCTGGGGGGCGGGCCTTTGCCCAGGTTCTTGGATCCAGGGCAGGGGGCAGGGCAAAGTGCCTTTACCCTGCCACCTGGCTCTTACCTGCCACCTGGGTTTCCTATCACCTTTCTTCTGGCCTTCCCCTTTTGTCTCCCATCATTGAGCCTATGTATGCAAATTAGACACCATCTTTGTTGGCAGTTAACTGCCATCTTTGTTGGCAGTTAACCACCATCTTTGTTTGCAGTTAATTTGCATATCACCCCGATTAGCCAATGGGAAGGGTATCAAAGTTATGGTTAATTACCATGTTTGTCTATTATTAGATAGCATATGTGTTTCTGTTCAGTATTGTCATGGGCTAAATTATTTCTCCCCTCCCCAAAATCCACGTGTACAAGTTTTATCCATCTAGAACCTCAAAATATGCATATTTGAAGATACAGTTTTTTTTATTGTTTTATTGCTTAAAGTATTACAAGGGGTTTTACATATGTGTCCTTTTATTTCCCCGCCCTTGACAATGCCCTGGTCTCCCCTAACACCCAGTGTCTTATGTCCATTGGTTATGCTCATATGCATGCATACAAGTCCTTCGGTTGATCTCTTACCCCCCTCCCTCCTGCCCCCCAACCCTCCCTGGCCTTCCTGCTGCAGTTTGACAATCAGTTTGAGGCAGCTCTGCCTCTGTATCTATTATTGTTTATAAGTTTATAATGGTCTTTATTATCCCTGAATGAGTGAGATCACAGCCAAAGTTCCCATCAGTAGGTGAATGGATAAGAAAACTGTGGTACAGCTACATGATAGAATATTATGCTGCTGTAAAAAAGAAGGAACTCTTACCATTTGCAATGGCATGGATGGAACTGGAGAGCATTATGCTAAGTGAAATGAGCCAAGCAATGAAGGAAGATACAGTTTTTAAAGAGATGATTATGTTAAAATGAGGTCATATTGGTGAGTCCTAATACAACATAACAGTGTCCTTATAAAAAGGGAGAATTTGGACACAGGCAGAAACAGAGGGAAGACAAAGGAAAGACTCAGGGAGAAGGTGGACATCTACAAGCAAAGCTGAGATTAGAAAAAAAACCAAAAAAAGAAAAAGAAAAAGAACACAGCTATATAAAAACTGCTAAAAATCAACTCTGCTAGAAATCTTGGATTTCTAGACTCCATAACTGTGAGAAAAAATAAATTGTTCTATCATTTAAACCTAGTCTGAGTATTTTAAAATTAATAGTATTTATAATTTATTGAGACCATAGTCTCTGGTTTATACTTGTTTTTTGGTAGCCCTACCTAGCAAACTAATACAATTATATTCTTAAGAAAGGAATTGCTGAGTAGAGTAGTGTGTGTCTATGTCCAAGTTTAGTGTCAACGTTTTCTAAAATGATCATACAAATTTACACTTCTAGCCATGTATGAGCATTCCAGGTGATCCAGAACTTCTCCAATACTTTTTTGTTTTTATTAGGGTGATGTTGGTTCACAAAACTACATGGTTTTCAAGTATAGCGTTCAAAGCATCACCTGTACACTGTAAGATGCTCCCATTGCCACAAGCAAAGTCTTTCCCTGTTTCCATTTTTCCACTTTTCGCCCACCTCCAATTAGCCCCCAACCCCCTTTCACTCCAACTATCTCAAAACTGTTGTCAGTGTCTATGTGATATATAGCTTAACTCCTTTACATTATTACATGCCCCACAGCACCCCTCCCCTCTGTCAGCTGTCAGTCTATTCTGTGTCCATGCACCTGCTTCTGTTTTTTTCATTATTTTGTTAATTATATTCCATCTACAGGTAAGATCATATGGTATCTGTCTTTCTCTGACTGACTTATTTCACATTGCATAATAATCTCCAAATATATCCATGCTGTTGCAGAGGGTAATATTTATTTATTTATTTATTTATTTATTTATTATTTTATAGAACAACTAGAGGCCTGGTGCACAAAAATTTGTGAACTCGGGGGTATCCCTCAGCCTAGCCTGCACCCTCTAACTGTCTGGGAGCCCTCACAGGATGGCCTACTGATGTCTCTGTGGAGAGCGGGCCTAAGCAGCAGTCTGGCCTCCCTCTGTGGAAGTCAACTGGCCGATCAGGTATATAGATACTTTCTGAAGGCAGCACAGACTCCTTCCTTATTTCTTTCCTCTGTGGTTGGAGAATAGGGGGCTAAAAGTTGGAGACAGAACTGTGGCCTGGGCTGGGGCTCTTGTAGGCACCAGAAAGAAGGAGAGGGCTGGGGAAAGTCTAGACATGGTTTTCTTCAATTGTCCTCCCTTCCTCCGGGCCCCTCACTCTGTTCTTTCCTTGTCGTGGTGGACGCTTGGGCCTTGGACTGACAGGAGCCCAGAGACGGTGGAGTTCAGCCCCCTCACTTCTCAGCTGAACATACAACCGCCTCACATTCCAAGTGGAGCTGTTTTCAAGTGGCTAAAGTGCTGGCAATTCATGCCTCCTGGCCTTTCCCCTCTCAGGTTTCTTTCTTGGGTCAGTTGCAAACTTCACAGAAACACAGAAGCAACTCTGCCCTGGTAGTCCTGCACCAGCCCCTGCCCGGACCCAGACAGGCACTCTTCCTTGAGGTCTCTGGGTCCACAGTCTGAGCTCAGGGAGGTCACCCAGACCCCGTTCCAAGGGACAGGTGGGGCAGGGCGCTAGCTTGGAGAGCTGGAGGAAGGTGGCAGAGTAAGAGTTGGTATAGCCCTGACTGGTTTCGCTCAGTGGATAGAGTGTCGGCCTGCGGAATGAAGGGTCCCAGGTTCGATTCTGATCAAGGGCATGTATCTTGGTTGTGGGCACATCCCCAATAGGGAGTGTGCAGGAAGCAGCTGATTGGTGTTTCTCTCTCATCGGTGATTCTACCAGTCTATCGCTCTCCCTTCCTCTCTGTAAAAAATCAATAAAATATATTTTAAAAAAAGAGTTGGGATGAACCAGTGCCTGTTTAGCTAGACTTCCTTAGCTCCCCACTGGGCCCAGGCTGGTCCCTTTCCCCACACCAGGAGGATCCCAGCTGAGGTCTCCTCCCTGCACCCAGCGCTCACCTCCCTGTTCTACCACTGGGGGAAGGGAGCAGCTCACCTCCTCTGGACCCTGCCAACCTGGCATGTTGAGGCACAGGCAGTGCAGCCTTGGGTGCTGTTGGCTGCGAGCCTTTTCCCCCTTCCTGAAGCATGGGACAGGGTTGCAGCAGCTCACAGCCACCCCTGGGCACCATGCATGGAGACACCACTCTCCACTGAGCCACCGTATGGAGACCTGTGGGGGTTGAGGCTGCCTCAGGCTCCCACTGGCCCCGATGAAGCCAAACACGGCTTGGCTGGCAGCCCCTGCTGCCCGAGGTCTGTGCATGCCTCATGGGGCCTTATTGCCCTCATGAATCGCCATGGTCCTACTGTCCCATCCCAGGAAGTGGCCATCCACATTGCCATGGCTCACTCCCCAGTGCAGTTGGGCCTGCCCAGCAAGCATGTAGGCAGGAGCTGGGCCTCTGAGGGGAAGAAGGAGGGACGTGCAGGCCAGGGCAGAAGTGGGGAACTTGGCGGTAAACACAGCTCCGCCCCATGTCGTGCAAGTCCCTCTCACTGCATTCCCGAATCCCTGGGTGCCCCTGCCCAGCACTGTGCACTCGGGGCTTCGGTGGGGGTGAGGGACCTGAAGCTGCGGCCTGAAGGCAGTACTCGCTGGTTTGGAATTGCAGTGGTCGATCAGGGAGGGATGCGGGGTACCTAATTCTGCCTCTCTCTCTCCTTCTCTCTCTCTCTCTTTCTCTCTCTCTTGGAGAGTGCCCTGTGTCCATGGCAGGGGACAATCGCTTCGCCTGAGCCTCTGCCCACCCCAGAATCGCGCATGGGATGTCCTGGTCAGCCTGCGGGTTGCAGCTGCCCTGCCCAGAGGACCTGGGTCGGATCGCACAGGGGACGCCTGCCACCTGGGGTCTCAGATAGCAGGTACAGATGGCAGCAGGGCAGGGGGGATGGCACTGTCCAGCCCCACTGCCCTGGGTTTCAAATAGCAGGCCCAGATGGCAGCGGAGCAGGCAGAAGGCATTGTGCTGCCCTGCCTGTAGTATGCAAATTAGCCACCATATTTGTTGGTAGTTAATTTGCATATCACACTGATTAGCCAATGGGAGGCATAGTGAAGGTAGGGTCAATTACCATGTTCGTCTATTATTAGATAAGACTAGAGGCCTGGTGCACAAAAATTTGTGGACTCGGGGTCGAGGGGGTCCCTCAGCCCGGCCTCTGCCCTATCACACTCTGGGACCCCTTGGGAGATAACGACCTGCTGGCTTAGGCCTGCTCCCGGGTGGCAGAGGGCAGGCCCAATCCCTAGGTGCAGCCCCTGGTCAGGCTCAGAGCAGGGCCATTTGGGGAGTTGGGGCGCCGCCCCTGTCATGCACAGAGCAGGGCGATCGGTAGGTTGTGATGCCACCCTCAGTAACACTCAGGGTAGGGCCGATTGGGGGGGGTTGGGGCACCGTCCCCTGTCACACTCAAGGCAGGGTCGATGGGGAGGTTGCGGCGCCACCCCCTGTCACGCACAGAACAGGGCCAATTAGGGGGTTGGGGCACTGCCCCCTGTCACTCTCAGAGCAGGCCCATCAGGGGGGTTGGGGCTCTGTACCCTGTCATGCACAGAGCAGGGCCGATCAGGCAGTTGGGGTGCCGCCACTCTCACACTCAGGGCAGGGCCGTTGAGGAGGTTATGGCTCTACCCCGTCACACACAGAGCAGGGCCTGTCGGGGGGGTGGGGGTTGGGGAGCTGCACCCTGTCACACACAGAGCCGCAGGGCGATCAGGGGGTTGGGGAGTTCCCCCCTATCAGGCACTGAGCAGTGCTGATCAGGGGGTTGGGGCGCCTTCCCCTGTCACTAACAGAGCAGGGCGGATAGGGTGGTTGTGCCCTGCCCCCTGTCACACACAGAGCCTCAGGGTGATCAGGGGGTTTGGGCACTGCCCCCTGTCACGCTGATCCTGGTGCCGGGAGGCCTCGCGGCTCCGCTGATCTCGGTGCTGGGAGGCATATTACCCTTTTACTATATAGGGTAGAGGCCTGGTGCACGGGTGGGTGTCGGCTGGTTTGCCCTGAAGGGTGTCCTGGATCAGGGTGGGGGTTTCCACTCGGGTGCCTGGCCAGCCTGGGTGAGGGGATAATGGCTGTTTACATCTGGTCACACATCCTTCAGGGTGGGGGTCCCCACTGGGGTGCCTGGCCAGCCTGGGTGAGGGGATGATGGCTGCTTTCAGCTGGTCACACACCCTTCAGTGTTGGGGTCCCCACTGGGGTGCCTGGCCAGTCTGGGTGAGGGGCTGAGGGCTGTTTTCAAGCTGGGGGTGACTGAATCTCCCAATTGCTCCTTGTTTTTTTTTATTTTATTTTATTTTATTTATTTATTTTTTTAATTCTGGGCCAGCTTTAGCTTTGAGGCTTGGCTCCAGCTCTTAGGCCTCTGCTCATGAAAGCAGGTTTCTGGCCTTTGTTTACTTTCTGTATTGGAAACAACGTTGCGATCCTACTGGCTGAAGCCCGGCAGACTATAGCAGGTTTCTGGGGTTTTGTTTAGCTTCTACATTTGTTACATAGTTGCTTAGAGTTGCAGCTCAGAGGCCTGCAGTGGCAGGTGGGGAACGTTGGGTTCCTCTGTCACTGAAGCAAGCGAGCCTCATGTTAGTTTCAAGCTGCCTGGCTGCCGGCCGCCATCTTGGCTGGCAGTTAATTTGCATATTGCCCTGATTAGCCAATGGGAAGGGTAGCGGTCGTATGCCAATTACCATGTTTCTCTTTTATTAGATAGGATAATGTTCACCTAAACCAGGGGTGGCAAACTTTTTCTGTATAGGGTCAGATAACAAAGCTATAGAATTTTTGTGCAACTAATAATTCAGCTATTGTAATGCAAAAGCAGCTATAGACAATACATGAATAAGGTGGAGTGCGGCTAGGTTCCAATAACACTTAAGTTACAAAAATGGGCCCCTGGTAGGTTGTCTTTTCCAACACTGCATGGCTCACAGCTTCTAATTGAAATACTTTTCTAAAGGTTTGTGAGCTGGACATTTCATCACAGTTTATCCATATTCAGCCCAACTGCATGATGAGATAGGTTATTCTACATAGTGATAATATTAAAGAAATAAACAATAGCTTTACAAATAGAGTTTTTAAAACTCAGAGAAACTATTTTTTAGAGGAATACTACTAGATAGGGGAAAAGATACAAATATATAAGATTATGATGAAAAAATATATTTAACAACCATTTTATTAAACACTGATATTTTATTCTAGAATGACATACCCATAAAACATCAATCACAGAACTACTTTAATATGCAAATATACACACATGTATATACAGTTATCTAAGTATATATACACATTAGTTTGTTTAATTTGGTGCCAGTATCATATATTTATACAGTACTTATATATGCTTGTAAATTACATATGCTTGTATATATATGCTTGTAAATTCCAAATTTAATTCTGTTTTTTGTCAAATATCTGGATACATAATTCAAACATATTTAAGTTTCTAAGAGGGTTTTCTATTTGCCTGGCACTGAAAAGTAAAAGAAATAAATGTAAATTTCTCACTGTATCTATATTTCTCAGGGTTATCACTAAGGTAGATCTAGTACACTGGCTCTAATATGATAAAATTCATATTGGATTTCAACATGTGGTTTTAAAATACAAGGCATGGTGCAATTTTCTGAATTACTCACATATAATCACTCAGGGGAATTACATTTAATCATGGTGAGAAGTGCCTTAAAGCAGGCATCCATGAGGAGTCTTATTCTGGAGGAGATATTCAGAATACATTAAGGATGATGATAACATAATGTTCACGACCTAACTGTGTTAAACCTAACTATTCAGAGAGGATGGCAAAGATGATAATTTCAGATGTCTCAGATAAGCATTTAATCATCATTTCCTCCACTTATTTGTTATTAGAAGAGTATACATTTAAAAAGAAGAAAAAGACTAATTTACTAAGTGGCATTGATTTCACATAATATGAGCCAGTTAGAAATGCCCATCAAATGTCTATCAAAAGTAATGGAATAAGTAAATTGTCTATTAAACTTTTATAATAGAATATTTCTTTTACTACTGCTAATAATCATACTTTTAAAATTAAGGTACATGTTATTTTCAGAATCTAAAAGAATGACAAGAAATATATAAGTAAAATTATGTTTTAAGTATCCCAAAATTTATCTAAATTTAGGTAAGTATTACAAATAATCTGGCCCAAGATAGACTTTCCTAGGTTTAAAAAATGTAAAACAAACTTTTGGATTTCTAGGAATAGTACACAAAGATACAAATATAGTCCAATGATATGTAAAAGTAGATGAATATTATAAAATTTGTATAATTTTATAATATGCATCATTTTATGAAACTTGTTCTCAATTGTAAATTCTTCTCTTCTCAATTCATAGGGTATCCAGTTTCCACTATCAAAAAATATGGCTGGAAACACTGCTTTGATGATGGAAGCATATGAAAGCGCCATGACACTGGAATGAGCCTGATATAAATGGCATTTTGGGAAAAAAAAAAAAAAAAACAACTAGTACATAGTTCACTGAGCAAGAGAATGACTGGTAGAAAATTAAAGGTGCAGGGCCATATCCTATGAAAATCTGTAAACCATAATACATCCCAGTTGCCACGGATACCTATTAGAAAATTTTAAGCAGCATGATGACATAACACTCAATATAAAAAATGTCACCTGGGACACCTCTGGTTGATGAATTGTTAGGAGCAAAATTGGAAGTTGATAATTGGGCAGATTCCAGATATAACTTGAGCATAGCAAAAAAATTCTCATGGATTGTTTGTTGAGCGTGATGATGAAAGTGGAAGGTGGAAATGAAGTTGGCTATAATAGAAACAAACTGGAGGTAGATGGAAGAAGAGAAATAAAGTGCAGTTTAATTTACCAGTGAAAGTCCAACAAGAGATTTCATAGCCCTAGAAGGTACGAGTCTGGAGTTTAGAGTACAAGGTGTGTCAAAGGTAGATTTACAGTTGTTCATATGAAAATAATACAATAATTAATAAATAGTGATACAAGAATAAACTGTGTTTCATACAACTGTAAGCCTACTTTTGTCCTACTTTGTATATGTCTGAAGTCAGGAAACAAGAGTTGTCAATATAGAAATGGCAAAAAGGAAGTTGGAAATCAAGGGTCTATCTACCAATGAATACTAAAATTATACTAGGAGAATCAGTTTTAACTCTATTTTGATAATTGTACTCCAGTTTATTTCTGCTAAATCTCATGTTACTATACTGAAGGAGGTGAAAAAAAACAGACAATTTTTATTTAGGCAAATACTTTACATTTTACCATTTAATCATGGCTAGAATATTTACAATAATCATTTAAATAAAGTGGCATTTTTCCTTATCGAGTTTACAAACTTACTGCATATACAGGTAAAAATGTTACTCCTAGAGATATTTTTTAAAAGCTGTTAAAAGGAATGATTAACATTAAGTTAATTATTTAGTATAATTTCTATTGGTTTTATTAAGTGAGCCTTATATACTAGTTTTAACAATCAACAAACATAATACATCACAAAAACAAATTGAGAGATAAAAATAACATAGTCATATCAATTGATGCAGAAAAAACATTTGACAAAATCCAACACCTTTTCTTGATAAAATCCCTCAGCAAAATGGGAATAGAGGGATCATAGCTCAACATGATAAAAGCCTTCTATGACAAACCGACAGCCAACATCATACTCTATGGGCAAAAACTAAAACCATTTCACCTAAGAATGGGAATGCGACAGGGATGTCCACTTTCACCACTCCTGTTTCACAAAGTTCTGGAAGTGCTAACCATAGCAATAGACAAGAAGAAGAAATAAAAGGCATCCATATTAGAAAAGAAGGCGTAAAACTGTTATTATCACAGATGACATGACACTGTTCATAGAAAACTCTAAAGTTGCAATTAAAAAATTATTAGACTTAATAAATAGATTCAGCAATGTAGCAGGATACAAAAGTAACACCACGAAATCTATGGCATTTTTATACACCAATAGTGAACTTACAGAAAGAGAAACAAAAAACAATCCCATTTACCATCACACCAAAAAAATTAAGATACCTAGGAATAAACTTAACTAAGGAGGTAAAAGACATGTACTTGGAAAACAACAGGACACTGAAAAAAGAGATAGAGGAAGACATAAACAGATGGAAGAACATACCGTGTTCATGGATTGGTAGATTCAACATCATTAAAATGTCCATACTACCAAAAGCAATCTATAGATTCAATACACCCCCCATTAAAATACCAATGGCATATTTCACAGACCTAGAACGAACTCTACAAAAACTCATCTGAAATAAAAAAAGACCCCAAATAGCTGCAGCAACCCTGAGGAAGAAGAACAAAGTAGGAGGGATCACAATACCAGATATCAAGCTGTATTTCAAAGCCACTGTTCTCAAAACTGCCTGGTACTGGCATAAGAACAGACATATAGGCCAATGGAATAGAATAGAGAACCCAGAAATTGACCCAAACCACTATGCTCAATTAATATTTGACAAAGGATACAAGAATATAAAATGGAATCAAGACAGTCTCTTCAATAAATGGTGTTGGGAAATTGGACAGATATGTCAAAAAAAATGAAACTAGACCACCAACTTACACCATACACAAAAAGAAATTCAAAATGGATAAAGGACTTAAATATAAGATGGGAAACCATAAAAATATTAGAGGAATCCACAGGCAATGAAATCTCAGACATATGCCATATGCCAAAGCATTATCTTCACTGATACAGCTCCTAGGGCAATGGAAACTAAAGAGAAAATAAACAAGTGGGACTACATCAAAATAAAAAGCTTCTGTACAGAAAAAGAAACCATCAATAAAACAACAAGAAAGCCCACTGCATGGGAGAACATATTTGCTAATGTTATCTCCGATAAGGGTTTAATCTCCAATATTAACAGGGAACTCATACAACTCAATAAAAGGAAGATAAACAACCCAATCAAAAAATGGGCAATAGATCTAAATAGATATTTTTCAAAAGAGGACATAAGGAAGGCCAAGAGACATATGAAAACATGCTCAAAGTCACTAATCATTAGAGAGATGCAAATCAAAACGACAATGCAGTACCATCTCACACCTGTCAGAATGGCTATCATCAACAAATCAACAAATGACAAGTGCTGGTGAGGATGCAGAGAAAAAGGAACTCTCATGCACTGCTGGTGGAAATGCAGACTGGTGCAGCCACTATGGAAGACAGTATGGAGTTCCTCAAAAAACTAAAAATGGAACTCCCATTTGATCCAGTGATCCCACTTCTAGTAAATATAACCTGAGAAACTAGAAACACCAATCAGAAAGGATATATACACCCCTATGTTCATAGCAGCATAATTTACCATAGCTAAGATTTGGAAACAGCCAAAGTGACCGTCAGCAGATGAGTGGATTAGAAAACTGTGGTACATACACAATGGAATATTATGCTGCAGTAAAATAGAAGGAATTCATACCATTTGCAACAGCATGGATGGAACGGGAGAGCATTATGCTAAGCGAAATAAGCCAGTCAGAGAAAGATAAATATCACATGATCTCACTCATTTATGGAATATAATGAACAACATAAACTGATGAACAAAAGTAGATCCAGAGATAGAGAAGCATCTTTCAGACTATCAAACCTCAGAGGGAAGATAGGGGAGGGTGGGAATAAAGGGGAGGGATAAACCAAAGGACGTGTATGCATGCATATAAGCCTAACCAATAGACACAGACCACAGGGGGGTGAGAGCATGAGTGGGGGGTGGGGGTAGGGGTGGGAGGCAATGGGTAGATAATGGCACATAAGTAATACATTAATCAATAAATAAAATTTTAAAAAGAAATGAAATTATGATTCAAATAAATAAATATATAACTTATTTTAAATATTTTCTCTCTTGGTTTAGAGTTAACAACTGCTTTTCTCATAGGTTATTTTCTTCCATAGAAAATACTATATTTGAGAAAATTTATTTCATAGACAATGAGTATACAAGTTATGAAATTTCTGTTTGGCTTTAGGTTGAAAAGTATCTTTGAAATTGCTGTGAGAAATAAACTAGACTAAAAGGATATAATTTTATCTGAGGGAAAAATGTTTCTCAGCATTTCCAACATGAAGCCATTTTTAAAGAAAGGAATACCTATGAGATCTACAAGATAGTTGCATGTCTTCAGAAAGCCTCAGGTTTCTGAAAGAAGAAAAATTTGTATTGAATAATCTAGTGTCTCACTTTTATAAGACCAATAAAAATATTTGTTGATTTAATAATGGTTGCTGTTTTGTAAGAAGTTTTTACACTAATTACACAAGTATATTTCTTTGAAAGTATTCCTTAATTCAAAATTTTCATTTAGCATGCTTTCCTGGTGATTTCAATATAAAGAATTTGCTTTAATTGTGAAAAAAATGTACATGAGGCAATGACAAAAATCATCTCTAATAATTGACAGGATATATTGTGAAGAGTAAAGACACCATAGTTATTAATGCGATTCTAAATTTATATTGGTAAGTGTTAATAAAATATTAAAATTTCAAGTGACTGAGTATATGTAAAGTGTGTAGAAGAGTACCTAGTATCTGAAAGACCAATGCAAAGAACTTTTAAAACTCAATGAAGAAAACTCACTAATAAGAAAATAAACTAATTAAAATATGGGCAAAATTTCTGAACTGCCTAGCCAGTATTGCTCAGTGGTTGAGTGTTGACTAATGAATCAGGAGGTCACATTAGATTCCTGGTCAGGGCACATGCCTGGATTGTTTGTTCAATTCCCAGTAGGAGGCATGCAGGAGGCAGCCAATCAATGATTCTTTCTCATCATTGATGTTTCTATCCCCCTCTCCCTTCTTCTCTGAAATCAATAAAAAATATATATTTTTAAAAGTTTGAACAGACATTTCACCAAAGAAGATATACAAATGGCAAGCATCTAAGAAGATATTTAACATTGTATTTCATTAGAGGATTCAAAATTAAAACAAAATGAGATACCACTACACAGATATTAGAATAGTAAAAATC
This sequence comes from Myotis daubentonii, assembly GCF_963259705.1. Taxonomy (NCBI): domain Eukaryota; kingdom Metazoa; phylum Chordata; class Mammalia; order Chiroptera; family Vespertilionidae; genus Myotis; species Myotis daubentonii. The sequence goes on along the minus strand of NC_081842.1, from coordinate 97,047,191 downwards.
CTTAACACAAAAATAACAAAATACTGTCAAAGATATGGAGCAACATAAACTCATTTATTGCTGGTGGGGATGAAAAAAAGGGTATAACCACTTTGGAAGACACTTGGGTAGTTTCTTATGAAACTAAACATATCTATATATATAAAAGCCTAAGCGACCATTATGACCAAAGGACTAGAACAACCAGAATGACCGGAAAGACCGATAGACCAGTTGCTATGATGCGTACTTGCCACCAGGGGGCAGACATTTAACCCAGAAGCTATGCCCTGGTGGTCAGTGCGTTCCCATAGCCGGAGTGCCACTCAACTAACAGACCTGTCCTGGTGGCCCACCAGCACGGCAGCAGCCACTCACTCCCTCAGTAGTCCTGCAGGTCCAATCTTTGGAGAATGGGCCAGCACCGATGGGCCAGCACTGCTGGCAGGATCCCAACAGCGCCACCGGCCTCCTAGAAGTCGGACTCAGGCACCATGGCCACTTCCCCTCCCTAGATGCTTCGCAAGGAAGAAACGATGTAAAAGCAGCTGCCACATGGCTCCTGACAACTGGCATTAATGTCAGCAGGTGGATCCAGATCCTGGGCTGGCAAAGGCATCCCACCACTGCCCAGAGGTCCAATCATGTCCCAGCCCCCCCACCCAACCTTGGGACCCTACAAGTGCATGAATTCATGAACTGGGCCTCTAGTTCATATAATGAAATCCAACAACTGTGCTCCTGATTTTACCCCAAAAGTAGAAAACTTAAATCACACAAAAACCTGCACATGATGAATATTTATAGCGGCCTTATTTATAATTGCTAAAACTTGGAAGCAACTTAGATGTCCTTCAATGGATAGATGGATAAACAAACTGCACATCCACACATTGGTATATTATTCAGCACTAAAAAAAATAGTTATCAAGCCATGAAAGACATGGAGGAATCTTAAATGTATATTGCTAAGTGAAAGAAGCCAATCTGAAAATGCTAGATACTGTGTTATTCCAATATGACATTCTGGAAAAGGCAAAACTATGAAAACAGTAAAACTATAAACGGTTGTCAGGATCTCAAAAGATGTGGATGGATGAATTGGTAGAACACAGAACATATTTTAGGGTAGTGAAACTATGTTATATAGCATTGTAATGCTGGATATATGTCATACATTTACCAAAACCCATAGAATGTTCAGCACAATGAATACACCCTAACACAAACTATGAACTTTAATTAATAATGATGAGTCAATAGTGATGCATCAATTGTAACAAATGTATACACTAATGAAAGATGTTATAAACAAGGGAAACCAGGAGGAGGAGAAGGGGAGGGGAAATGATATATGGTAACTGTACTTTTTGTTCATCATTTCTTTTTCTCTGAACCTAACATGAGCTAAAAATAAGTCAATCTATTTTTTTTTAAATCAAGGAAAATATATCTTTATGTCATATAACTGCCCAATTATGGGGAATTTATGTGGCAAACAAAAGTAATTTCAGACAGTGCAGGCAGGCAGGTTAGCTCAGAGGCAGGTAGGCGAGTGAGGGGCTTCTCCATTAGGCTCCGCTATTTAAAATTTGAGCCCAGGAGGAACCAAGATGGCGGCGATATAGGCAGACGTGTCCCAGGTCGTGTCCCGGAGCAAATGGAACGAGCAGCTGAAGCTAGTAACACTCACACCGAATTGGCGAAATTGCTCAGCTGGTGAGAGGGTTTACAGCCGGGAAGAGCAGAACTCCCCTGGTAAGGTAAAAAAAAACCAGGGATTTGGGCAGGAAAGTTTGCCAGACCTCTGAGCCCAGAGAGTCGGAGGGAGACCGCGTGGCAGACAGCCGCGTCCCTTGGGACAGGCACAGCCCCTGACGGGGGGAAAGGAGAACCGCGGGATTCCTGGCGCCGCCAGGGAAATTGAGAGCTGGGTTCTGTGATCACGGAGGACTGAGCCTAAAGGGGGCAACCTGAAGAGCTGACCTGACCATGCAGTCCCGGTAAGAGAAGAAGCTTACAGAAACCAAGCCTTCCCCGTTTCCGCGGCCGGCATTTGTTTGTTTGTTTTCACTGAATCCTGTTCATGGGACATTTCGGATACAGACACTCACCTGTGCTGAAGAGAGGGAGAGTGTGCTGGGGAGTGGAATCTGGGGAGAGACTGGTGAAAGAGGGGGAGCCGGGAGAGGTGGTAGTGAATTGAGTGCTGAGACACCCCAGAGCCCGGGACTGGGGCAGCCACCCACTCCTGAGAGGGAGTCTCCTCCCCCCAGCCCCCAGGCAAGGAGCACAGCCACACCCAGATTCCACCCTGTACGAGATCAAGGATTAAGATAACCTGATCAGTCCCTGGGAGTTAACAGGGTCTGGCCTATAGGGGGATTTTCAATCCCAGCAACAACATAGCGCCGGTAACTAACTATTACGCAGTCAGCTCTGGGCAGTGAACTTCCACTGGACAGAGAGGCCCTATAGCCTCAGAGGCCAACCCCAGAACACTGCCACCCAGAGGCTGACCCACAAACTGACTCTTTCCTAAACACAAAATAAGGCAGTCTGGGAAATAAATGCGGCATGCTTTAAAATAAGGACTGTGGTTTACAACACAGAGGAACAGTATATCGCAGGGAAACTCAACACTCTCCTGAATACCTGGAAGGTCTAAGGCGAGCCACACTGAAGAATAGAAGAAACGAAGGACCTTCACTACTGCAATTTTTTTTCTTTTTTCACTTTTTAACTAAGAAACCAATTTTTTTTTCATTCTTTTTTTTTCTGTTCTTTTTTTTTCTTTTTATTTTTTTCTTTTCTTTCTTTTCTTCTTTTTCCATCACCTGATTTTACCCTTTTAATTACTACCTTCTTATTTTTAACCAGTATTATTACTGCTACCATTTTACCATTTTTTAAAGTGCCATTTATTTTTTCTTTATTTTATTTTGGGATTAGTGTTCACCATTCTATTTTCATCGTTATATTATTGGTTGTTTCTAGTTTGCATTCATATCCAGGGAGCTGTTGCTGGAATTTGTTGGGATTAATGGCTGTTCTATAGGAGTATTCTCCTCATATAAAAAGTCTCTTCCCTCTTCCACTTCATTCTCTCTTTTCGCTCTTTTTTTTTTTTCTTTTCTTTTCTCGCTTTTATTTTCCCCCTTCCTTTTTCCCAATTTCATTTTTGCACTCCCTTTTTTTGGTCCCTACTTTTCTTTTCCTTTTTCTCTTTTATCTTTTCCTCTTCCTTCTTCCTTATCCCCTAATTCTCTTAATTCAGGTGGTCACCTTTAATTGGGGTTATTAATATCGTGAATATATTTGTTTATAGTGCCTGGTACGTGGTGCCTTGTTGTGTTGTATTTTGTGCCTTTAAATCAACGCAGCAGATCCAAGCAACAGCAACCTCCTGAGCACCTCATCCTCTGCTGAGGAACAGCAGCTGTACGTGAAACCTCGCCCCACCAGCCGGAAGAGCCACCACAGCTGTGAACAACACCCACCAGAGGAGCTGCTGACAACTGAAGAGCAGCTGCTACCGCAACCGCCCGAAGAGCAACCACAGACCAAGGAGTCACTGCCACCAAGGGAGCAACCACTGAACAACTCAACGTCTAGATATGTCAGTGAGATCAAACATGGGTAGACAAAGAAACCCCCAAAGGAAAGAGAAGGGGGACTCTCCAGAAAAGCAGCTAAGTAATACAGAGGCATGCAACATGACAGATAAAGAATTCAGAATAAGGATCCTAGAGTGCATGAACCGGATGGAGGAAAAAATCGACAACCTCTGCAAGAAGCAAGAAGAAACAGATGAAAAAATCGATAACATATGGAAGAAGCTAGAAGAAACAGATGAAAAAATCGATAACATATGGAAGAAGCTAGAAGAAACAGATGAAAAAATCAACAACCTAAGTAAGACCCAAGAAGAAATGAAGAGTGATATAGCTGCAATGAAAAACTCCATTGAAAGTATCAACAGTAGACTAGGAGAAGCGGAGGACCGAATAAGTGAATTAGAAGACAAGGAAGCAAAACACACCCAAAATGTACTGCAATTGGAGAAAAAAATTAAAAGACAGGAGGAGAGCCTAAGGGAGCTTTGGGACAACATGAAACGAAACAACATACGAATAATAGGAGTACCAGAACAACAGAAAGATGAACAAGGATTAGAAAACCTACTCGAAGAAATAATATCAGAAAACTTTCCTGAGGTGGGGAAGAAAAAAGTCACACAAGCCCAGAGAGTCCCAAACAAGGTGAACCCGAAAAGACCCACACCAAGACACATCATAATCACCATGGCAAATGTTCAGGACAAAGAGAGAATCTTACAGGCTGCAAGAGAGAGACGGAAAGTTACATACAAGGGATCTCCCATTAGATTGTCAAATGACTTCTCAACAGAAACACATCAGGCCAGAAAAGAATGGACTGAAATTTACAAAGTGATGCAAAGCAAAGGACTGAATCCAAGAATACTCTATCCAGCAAGGCTATCATTCAAACTTGAAGGGGAAATAAGAAGCTTCACAGACAAAAAAAGACTAAGGGAGTTTGTCACCACCAAGCCAGCAATGCAAGGAATGCTAAAGGGACTGGTATAAAAAGAAGAAATAAAAAGCTCAGAAAGAAAACAGCCACACACACACACAAAAAGAAATGGCTACAAACAAGTACCTTTCAATAATAACTTTAAACGTAAACGGACTAAATGCTCCAACCAAAAGACATCGAGTGGCTGAATGGATAAAAAAACATGACCCATACATCTTCTGTCTACAAGAAACCCACCTCATTAGAAGGGAATCACACAGACTGAAAGTGAAAGGATGGAAAAATATCTTTCAGGCAAATGGAAAGGAAAAGAAAGCTGGGGTAGCAATACTTATATCGGACAAAATAGACCTCAAAGTGAAGGCCTTAACAAGAGATAAGGAAGGCCACTTCATAATACTAAAGGGATCAATACAACAAGAAGATATAACCCTGGTAAACATATATGCACCCAATGTAGGAGCACCCAAATTCATAAAAAAACTCCTGGAAAATATCAAAGGAGAGATCGACAACAATACAATCATAGTAGGGGACTTTAATACACCATTGACAGCACTGGATAAGTCCTATAGACAAACAATCAGCAAAGATACAGCAATCCTAAATGACTCACTAGATCAGATGGACTTAATAGACATCTTCAGAACACTTCACCCCAAAGCCAGAGAATATACGTTCTTCTCAGGTGCTCATGGGACATATTCAAAAATAGACCACATATTGGGTCACAAGCAAAGTATCCCCAAATTCAAGAAGATTGAAATCATAAAAAGCGTCTTCGCAGACCACGATGGCATAATATTAGAAATAAACTACAATAAAAACAACCCAAAATACTCAAACACCTGGAAGCTGAATAGCATGCTATTAAATATTGATTGGGTTACCAATGAGATCAAAGAAGAAATTAAAAACATCCTGGAAACTAATGACAATGAAAACACAACAATCCAAAACCTATGGGACACATTGAAAGCAGTCCTGAGAGGGAAGTTTATAGCTCTACAGGCCTATCTCAAAAAACAAGAAAAAATGGTAGTAAATCATCTAACTCTACAACTCAAAGAATTAGAAAGAGAGCAACAAGAAAACCCCAGAGTGAGCAGAAGGAAGGAGATAATAAAGATTAGAGCAGAAATAAATGACATAGAGACCAAAAAAACAATACAGAAAATCAATGAAACCAAGAGCTGGTTCTTTGAAAGGATAAACAAGATTGATAAACCTCTAGCCAGACTCACCAAGAAGCAGAGAGAGAGGACCCAAATAAATAAAATCAGAAACGATAGAGGCGAAATAACAACAGACCCCACAGAAATACAAATGATTGTTAAAAAATACTATGGACAGCTTTACTCCAACAAACTAGACAACCTGGAGGAAATGGACAAATTCCTAGAAAAATACAGCATTCCAAAACTCAATCAGGAAGAATCTAAAAATCTCAACAGGCCAATAACTATGGAAGAAATTGAAGCAGTCATCAAAAAGCTTCCATCAAACAAAAGCCCAGGACCAGACGGCTTCACAGGGGAGTTTTACCAAACATTCAAGGAAGAACTAAAACCTATCCTCCTCAGACTACTACAAAAAATTCAAGAGGAAGGAACACTTCCAAGCTCATTCTATGAAGCCAGCATCACCCTAATACCAAAACCAGGTAAAGACAACACAATGAAAGAGAATTACAGGCCAATATCCCTCATGAACATAGATGCCAAAATCCTCAACAAAATCTTAGCAAATCGGATCCAGCAGTACATCAGAAAGATCATACACCACGACCAAGTAGGATTTATCCCAGGGATGCAAGGATGGTACAATATCCGCAAATCAATAAACGTGATACATCACATAAACAAATTGAAAGAAAAAAACCACATGGTCATATCAATTGACGCAGAAAAAGCATTTGACAAAATTCAACACCCATTTTTGATAAAAACTCTCAGCAAGGTGGGAGTAGAAGGATCATACCTCAACATAATAAAAGCCATATATGACAGGCCCACAGCCAACATCATACTCAACGGACAAAAACTAACACCATTTCCCCTAAGAACAGGAACAAGACAGGGATGCCCCCTCTCACCACTCCTGTTCAACATAGTACTGGAAGTGTTAGCCATTGCAATTCGGCAAGAAGAAGAAATAAAAGGCATCCAAATTGGAAAAGAGGAAGTAAAACTGTCCTTATTTGCAGACGACATGATATTATACATACAAAACCCTAGAGATTCCATCAAAAAGCTACTAGACTTAATACATGAATTTGGCAATGTAGCAGGATACAAAATTAACCCCAAGAAATCTGAGGCATTTCTATACACCAATAGTGAACTTTCAGAAAGAGAGATTATAAAAACAATCCCGTTTACCATTGCACCGAAAAAACTAAGCTACCTAGGAATAAACTTAACTAAAGAGGTAAAAGACCTCTACTCAGAAAACTACAGGACGTTGAAAAAAGACATAGAGGAAGACATAAACAGATGGAAGAACATACCGTGTTCATGGATTGGTAGAATCAACATCATCAAAATGTCCATACTACCCAAAACAATCTATAAATTCAACGCACTTCCCATTAAAGTACCAACAGCATACTTCAGAGATCTAGAACGAACTTTCCAAAAATTCATCTGGAATAAAAAAAGACCCCGAATAGCTGCAGCAATCCTGAAAAAGAACAAAGTAGGTGGGATCTCAATACCAGATATCAAGTTGTATTACAAAGCCACTGTTCTCAAAACTGCCTGGTACTGGCACAAGAATAGGCATATAGATCAATGGAATAGAATAGAGAGCCCAGAAATCGGCCCGAACCAATATGCTCAATTAATATTTGACAAAGGAGGCAAGAACATACAATGGAGCCAAGATAGTCTCTTCAATAAATGGTGTTGGGAAAATTGGACAGATATATGCAAGAAAATGAAACTAGACCACCAACTTACACCATACACAAAAATAAACTCAAAATGGATAAAGGACTTAAATGTACGACAGGATACCATAAAAATTCTAGAAGAATCCAAAGGCAAGAAAATCTCAGACATATGCCGAAGCAATTTCTTCACTGATACAGCTCCTAGGGCACTTGAAACTAAAGAAAAAATGAACAAATGGGACTACATCAAAATAAAAAGCTTCTGCACAGCAAAAGAAACCATCAACAAAACAACGAGAAAACCCACTGTGTGGGAAAACATATTTGCCAATGACATATCTGATAAGGGCCTAATCTCCAAAATTTATAGGGAACTCATACAACTTAACAAAAGAAAGATAAACAATCCAATCAAAAAATGGGCAAAGGACCTAAATAGACACCTTTCAAAAGAGGACATCCAGAAAGCCAAGAGACATATGAAAACATGCTCAAAGTCACTAATCATCCGAGAGATGCAAATCAAAACAGCAATGAGGTACCATCTCACACCTGTCAGACTGGCTATCATCAACAAATCAACAAACGACAAGTGCTGGAGAGGATGTGGAGAAAAAGGAACACTTGTGCACTGCTGGTGGGAATGCAGACTGGTGCAGCCACTATGGAAGACAGTATGGAGTTTCCTTAAAAAACTGAAAATGGAACTCCCATTTGACCCTGTGATCCCACTTCTAGGAATATATCCCAAGAAACCAGAAACACCAATCAGAAAGGATATATGCACCCCTATGTTCATAGCAGCACAATTCACCATAGCTAAGATCTGGAAACAGCCTAAGTGCCCATCAGTAGATGAATGGATTAGAAAACTGTGGTACATCTACACGATGGAATACTATGCTGCTGTAAAAAGGAAGGAACTCTTACCATTTGCAACGGCATGGATGGAACTGGAGAGCATTATGCTAAGTGAAATAAGCCAGTCAATAAAGGAAAAATACCACATGATCTCACTCATTCGTGGACAATAGAGACCATTATAAACTTTTGAACAATAATAGATACAGAGGCAGAGCTGCCTCAGACAGATTGTCGAGCTGCAGCGGGAAGGCCGGGGAGGGTTGGTGGGCAGGAGGTAGGGGGGTAAGAGATCAACTAAAGGACTTGTATGCATGCATATAAGCATAACCAATGGACATAAGACACTGGGTGATAGGGGAGGCTAGGGGACTGTCTAGGGCGGGGGGATAAAATGGATACATATGTAATACCCTTTGTAATACTTTAAGCAATAAAAAAAAAAAAAAAAAAAGAAAAGAAAAAAAAAAATTTGAGCCCAGTTAGCCACCAGGAGCCCTTCTTAATATCCTTTTTTCCCTCTCTGAGAGTTCATAGTAATAGGTATTATATAGAAAAATATTAAAGTGAAGAAGTCTCAGAGCGCTTGTGGGACTTGTAATAGTTGGGCAAGACTCACACTGAGGAGATGAAAACAGTGGTATAGATTCCTAGGATTCTTGTGAAGATTAAATGGATTATGTGCAAAATACTTTGAATAGTGTGGCACATAGTAATGGGTTAATAAATGTCAGTTTATAAAAAAAAAAAAAAAGTAATTTCAATCTAATGAATATTAAATAAGATGATGCACTTAAAATGTATACCTGGCATCTGATAACCACCAATAAATGCTGTTTTGTTGATAATTGTGCTCCTCTAAGGATCTTATATGAAAAGCCACCATTAACATTCAAATTCTAGGATATCATAATTTGAATAACTTGAGAAAATTGGAAAGAGTAAAATATTAATTTTGCATTCCTCAACAGGTCATGGAAGCTAATGATTGAGATTTATAAGGAAAAAAAGTTTTAAAAATAATTTAAAAATACATTTATTAAAACAAGATAGATCATATTGAATAAAGAAATAATGAAGTATCAGTTGGTGACCAAGTACATATTCCTGATTCTCTCTAATTTGCTTTTGCCATCTTTCAGAATCAAACTGTAAACAATGGGAAACATTTTAAAAAAATGAATTCTACTCAAATATTGATGCAGTCCTGATGCAGAGGAAAAAATACATGAAAAGGATTTAATATTTTCAAGAGAGTCTATGTCTACAAATAAGAAGCACAGATGACTCTTACGCATGTACTTTTTGAAAAATAGTCAGTGAGAGAAAACACAGAAAGCAGTGGAAGTGCCAAAAGAATGAAGACAGATATTATTGCCGTTTTCCAAAATGAGAAGTAGGGGGATTTTAAAACTCAAGTCAATAAGCTTGACATGTATCTTTGGCAAAATTCTGAAAACAGATTATGCAGCAGATGGTTTGTGAGCATTTCGTAAGTACAGTGTTGTTCACTAAGCATCAACATGAATTCACATGGTGCAAATCATCCATTATCCATTGTCATATGACATTTAGGCCAGTGGATAAAGGGGATAAAGAAATCTTAAGATCTTGAATATAGCAAAGAATTTTCAAAGATTTATATAAAAATTTACATGTGTTTCTAAAATGATGTTGGCATGAAAATGCTACTATATGGATGTTTTTTACTTGGAATAACTAAAAAATACCTGTGGAACATTTTCTAAATTAGATCCAGGCACTACCTTGAGTATGCTGATTTAGTAAATCTGGTTAGACCTATAGAATAGACCTAGTCTATTTCAAGTAGTAACTTTTAAGTAAATATAGTGTAATTAATTTTTCAATTTAATCTAAGAAAATTAATGCTATTTATAATTATCCTTTTAGTTTTGGGGTTATAATATTTGTTTTAAATGACTTTATTTTATCTTCAATTATTCTATAGCTATTCCATCCATAATTCACATTATGATAATTCTACTATTTTTAGTTTTTACATTAAACTTCATATCCCAACATTAAATCTGCTTTCAACACAGCATGCCAAGTAATCATTTAAAAGATTAATAATATCATATGAAGGGTGCTCTCAAAAACCTTCAAGGACTTCACTTCTCATATTCAGTAAAACCTTTACCCACAATGTTCAATATAGCCGAGCTCCCATCCCCTCTTAGATCTCAACGCCTAATGACTTTTTCATTCACTCCACTTTAGCCAGGCTGGCCTTTCTTATTGGTCCTCAAACAACCCAGAAATGCAACCATCTTGATATCTTTGAATTTGCAATCCCTCTACTCCAGATATCCACATAGATTGCTCTATCCCTTATTTATTTTATTTATTGTCTATCTCCCACACAAGGATTTTTATCTGTTTTGTTCAATGTTATATCCACATATACTTAATAGTGTCTATATATTAGGTGGGACATACATTAAAATGAGTGAATACATAAACAACATGTTACCTCTATCTCTATGTGTCCTAAAATATAACTACTATTTTTACTTGAAATTAATTAGAACTTTGAGTATATATATACTAGTGGTCCAGTGCATGAAATTCATGCATGGGGAAGGGAGTGTTCCTCAGCCCAGCTTGCACTCTCTTCAATCTGGGACCCCTCGAAGGATGTCCTACTGCCGGTTTACAGGGATCGGGCCTAAACCAGCAGTCGGACATCCCTCTTGCAATCTGGGACTGTTGGCTCCTAACCACTCACCTGCCTTCCTGCCTGCCTGATTGCCTCTAATGACTCTGCCTGCTGGCCTGCTTGCCCCCAAGTGCCCCCCGCTGCCAGCCTGCTTGTCCCCAACTTCCACCCCCTCCCGCTGGCCTGCTCATCCCCACCTCCCCTCCCCACTGGCCTGCTCGCCCACAACTGCTCTTCTGCTGGCCTGCTCACTTCAAACTGCCCCCCGGGCTGTCCTGATCATCTCCAACTGACCCCCACTGACTGCCTGCTTGCCTCCCATGGCCCCCTTGCTGGTCTGTTTACCCCCAACAGCCCTGCCCCCCACCAGCCTGATCACCCACAACAGCTCTCCCCTCTTGGCCTCTAACCACCTCTACCTCGGCCCTACCACCATGGCTTTGTCCAGAAGAAAGTCCGGAAGGTCTCCTGGAAGGCCTCCCAATCTAATTAGCATATTACCCTTCTATTAGTATAGATAGAGGCCTGGTACACAGGTGGGGCCCGGCTGACTTGCCCTGAAGGGTGTCCCGGATCAGGGTGGGGGTTCCCTTGGGGCAGGGGGAGGCCTGGGCGAGGGGCCTGTGGTGATTTGCAGGCCAGCCACACCCCCATGAGGTGAAGGTCCCCACTGGGGGTTTGTGGCCAATCTGGGTGAGGGGCTGAGGGCTGTTTTCAAGCTGGCCAACCCCCCTTCAGGGTGAGGGTCCCCGCTGGGGTGCCTGGCCAGGCTGGGTGAGGGGCTAATGGCTGTTTGCAGGCTGGCCAACCCCCCTAGTGGGGACCCTCACCCCATGAGGGTGTGGCCAGCCTGGGTGAGGGGCTGAGGGCTGTTTTTAGGCTGGCCACAGCCCCTTCAAAGTGGGGGTCCTTGCTGGGGTGCCTGGCCAGCCTGGGTGAGGGGATGATGGCTGTTTGCAGGCTGGCCATGGCCCCCGGTGACCCAAGCTCCCAACCCCTCCTTTTTTTTTCTTTTTTTTCAACGCCTCCTTGAGCGGAGGGAAGCAGGTATCTGGGATTTATTTATCTTCTATAATTGAAACTTAGTAGCCTTGAGTGGAGGCCAAAGCTGGCCAGGGAGGGTGGGAAGCTTGGCTTCCTCCATTGCCAGGGGCAACCCAAGCTTCCTAATTGCTCTAGCTCAGCTCCTTGGCCGTCACCATCTTAGTTCGGTTAATTTGCATACTCACTCCTGATTTGCTGGTGGGCATGGCTTGTGGGTGTAACAGAGTGACACCAATTTGCATTTTCCTCTTTTATTAGTGCACATGAGACCACATTCCATTTCATGTTGTCATCCTCATTAAAACATATTTAATGATAAGAAAGTTAACATTAATAATACAAATATTCAAAGACAATATATCTTAGTCATTTTCTTTATTTAAAATTCTGACACTATATTTTCAAGTTGATAGTAGAGCAACTATATTTCACATACAAAGAAATAAATATGAATTCATATCTCACATCATATAAACATTTAACTCAATTGAATTAGATTTAAGTGTAAGAGCTAAAACTATAAGAACTCTTGAGAAAATGAAAGGAGTAAATCTTAGTGGCCTTGTATTAATAATAAGCACAAACAAATAAATAAATCAATGGGGTCCAGCCTGGTGTAGTTCAGTTGGTTGAGTGTCATCCCATGCACCAAGGGGTCCCTATGTACCTATTCATTTCTGGTTGTACACATGCCCAGGTTTCAGGCTCCAACCCCAGTAAGGGACATGCAGGAGGCAGCTGACTGATTTTTCTCATCAATGTTTCTATCTCTCTTTCCCTTCTCTCTCTGAAAATCAATAAAAACATATAAAAATAAATGAGAAATTTGTTTCAAAAATTCAATCAAGAGATGAAAAAACTTACTGAATGGGTAAAAATACATGCAAATTATACATTTGATGAGAAACGTGTACTAGTATATACTAAAAATACACACACACACAAACAAATCAACAAGATAAAGAAAATAACACAATATAAAAATCAGCAAATAATAGACATTTATTTTAAAAATTACCATTGGTCAATAAGCACAGAAATAAAGTTCAAAATCATTAGTCATCAGGGATGTACAAATCAAAGCCACAATGAGATACCACTTCACACTCACTAGGATCGATATAAAAGGCAACCAATAACAAATGTTGGCAAGGACAGAGAGAAAATAGAATCCTTATGCTACATTGATGATGTGACTGTAAAATGGTCCAGCAGCTTTGGAAAACACTTTGGCTGTTCTTCAAAATGTTAAACATACTGCTAATGTACAATTAAGCCATTCCATTCCTAAACATATACCTCAAATTGGTAAAAACATACTTTCACTTAAAAAACTTGAACACATATTCTTAGCAGTTACTAACAACAATAATAGATGAAAACAACCAAAATATCTATTTACTGATTAATGGATAAACAAAATAAGTTGTATACATATCTATAATAATAAAAGCATAATATGCAAATCGACCGAATGACTAAACAGCAGAACAACCATCCGGACGACCTTCTGAAGAACCACGCTATGACATGCACTGGTGCCAGGCCACCCAAGGTGGGTGCAATGCGATTGGTTAGGGGGCCCCACCATCGCCCCATGATCGCCCTGCAGAGGGAGGCCAAGGCCACCTTTGTGCGGCAATCAATCATGAAGCCCTGGCTGGCCCCACCATCGCCCCATGATCACCCCACAGAGGGAGGCCCAGTCCACCAGCCAGTGATGCTGTGGCAGGCATGCGGGGCCAGCCAGCGATCGCCCTGCAGAGGGAGCCCCAGGCTACCTGGCCTGCAGTACTGAGGTAGGTGGATGGGACGTCCTGCCTGGCGGCCACAGAGGAAGGCCCAGGCCACCCAGCTGGCAATGTGCTGCAGGTGGGTGAGGCTTCCCTCTGTGGGAAATCGATCTGGGGGCCCCTCAATCAATCGCCCTGCAGAGGGAGGCCCAAGCCATGACTGGCCCTGATCATCAGCCAGTCCTAGAGACCCAATTCAAGGGGTTCCAGATTGCAAGAGGTTGCAGGCCAGGCTGAGGGACAAGCCACTATGCACTAATTTCTTGCACCGGGCCTCTAGTAATCCGATATAATAAAAGGCTAATATGCAAATGACCGAACGGTGGAATGACAGGTCACTATGATGCGCACTGACCACCAGGGGGCAGACACTCAACTCAGCAGCTTCCCCCTGGTGGTCAGTGTGCTCCCACAGGGGGAGTACCACTCAGCCAGAAGCTGGGCTCATGGCTGGCAAGCACAGAGGCAGTGGCAGGAGTCTCTTCCACCTCCGTGGCAATGCTAAGGATGTCCGACTGTTGGTTAGGCCCGCTTCCTGGAAGAGGGCCTAAGCCATCAGTTGGACATCCCTGAGGGCTCCTGGACTGCAAGAAGGCAAAGGCCAGGCTGAGGGACTGCTCTCCCTCCCAAGTGCATGAATTTCAGGCACCGGGCCTCTAGTCTATCTAATCTAATAAAAGACAAATAGGGTAATTTACCATAGCTTCCCATTGGCTAATCAGGGCGATATGCAAATGAACTGCCAACCAAGATGGTGGCTGTCAGCCAGGCAGCTGAAGCGAACAGGAGGCTTGGTTGCCCTGGCGATGGAGGAAGCCAAGATTCCCCGCCTGCTGCACCGGGCTCTGAGCTGCACTCTAAGCAACTATGTTGCAATTATAGAAGCTAAACAAACTTCAGAAACCTGCTTTCAGCAGCGGAGGCCTCAAGCTGGAGCCAGCTCTCAGCTCCAGTGACAGCCATAGAAGGTAAATGAATCCCAGAATAAAAAAAAAAAAAGAACAAAAGGGAAGGTTGGGAGCTTCAGTCACCCACCAGCCTGAAAACGGCCCTCAGCCCCTCACCCAGACTGGCCAGGCACCCCAGTAGGGACCCCCACCCTGAAAGGGGTGTGACCAGCTGCAAACAGCCATCATCCTCTCATCCAGGCTGGCCAGGTACCCAAGCGGGACCCCTACCCTGATCCAGGACACCCTTCAGAGCAAACCAGCCGGCCCCCACCCGTACACCAGGCCTCTATCCTATATAGTAATAGGGTAATATGCAAACTGACCCTAACAGCAGAAAGACTGGGAATGACTGGTCACTATGACACACACTGACCACCAGGGGGCAGACGCTCAATGCAGGAGCTGCCCTCTGGTGGTCAGGGCACTCTCATATGGGGAGCTCTGCTCAGCCACAAGCCAGGCTGATGGCTGCCAGTATAGCGGTGGTGGTGGGAGCTTCTCCTGCCTCCTTATCAGCACTAAGGATGTTCGACTGCTGTTTAGGCCTGCTCCCCGCTGGCAAGTGGACATCCCCTGAGGGCTGCCAGGCTGCCAGAGGGATGTCTGATTGCCATCTTAGGCTCAATCCCCCAGGGAGCAGGCGTAAGCCAGCAAGTGGTCATCCCCTGAGAGGCCCCAGACTGTGAGAGGGCACAGGCTGGGCTGAGGGACCTCCCCCCCACCGAGTGCACAAATTTTTGTGCACTAGGCCTCTAGTATATATATAAAAGCCAAGCGACCAGAACAAACAGAATGACTGGAACGATCAGAATGACTGGTCCCTATGATGTGCACTGCAGATGGCCAACTGGTCTGATCAGGGGTGGGGCTGGCTGGCCAACCTCCCGCGGCTCCTCCACCTGGCTGGCACAGCCCCGATTGGCCCCGGGGTGTGCTGGCCAGACCCCGCCAGTGCATGAATTCATTCACTGGACCTCTAGTAAAATATAATTGGCAATAAGAAAAAAATAAAGTTCTGATATATGCAACAACATGGGTGAAACTTGAAAACATTATGGTGGGTAAAAGAAGCCAGTCACAAAAGTACACATTATATGTTTCCATTATATTTCCAAATTAGGCAAATTCATAGGGACAGAAAGTAAATTAGGAGTTTCTAGGAAATGCAGGGGGAATGGGGAGTGATTGCTAATGTGTATGAGATTTCTTTTTCAATTGAAGAAATTCTACTAAAATGAGATAATGGTGGTTTGTAAACATTGTAATTATACTAAAAATAAAAAAAGCCCACTAAATTGAACACTTTAGAAGGCAAAATTTTATGATATGTGAATTATATCTCAATAAAGCTGTTTTTAAAATCCATTTTGTAACATTGTGACTAATTTTCTAATATTCTTTTTGGAAGATAGAAATGATTAAAATTTTTTGAGAAGGTTAATTTTTAGTTGAATTTCTGTAGAGTAAAGATAAAAATGAGAGAACATTTTTTCCCCTAATAGAATTTTGGTTGATTAATACATATGTATAAAAAAGGTGGCCCCCACTTTTATTGTCCTATTCAAAGGTCTGAATCTTATCACACAGTCTCTTGAATTCTATATACATAAACCAAAGTTTTCTCCATACAGACCTTCGCACTGAACTTACCTGAATGAAGCTAGGGTGGGTGACGCTTTCAAGGTTGAAAAGTTAGGGAGTAGCTGGAGAGCTCTGCTACTTGTCAGAGAGTCACTAGACAAAAATCTATCTTCTTCCCTCCAGCCTCCCCCGTCCCCAAGAGATTCTTTAAAAGGCAGACAACATAGATTTGACTGAAGATGAGATAAATAGAATAAAATAAGCACAATACTTGAAGTAGTATGCAAGAGCAGATGCTGGGATATGGAGAATAGAAACTTGTGAGTAATAATACATTTTGAAGAACCTAGATATAAAAGAAAGCATTGAAGGAGTATCTGGTCCAAAAACATATTAAGTTATAGAATTGCTAACATAATACTACAATACTAGACAACTATAGCAGTACTGAGTACTAAAAGGCATTACACAATGTCTGATGAGTCCCACAGAGATGGCTTCTAGTTGCACTTATTTCCACATGAATCCACAAATCATATCCTATGATCAGAGATAAGGTAGCACATAGTTCTTATAAGCAGATGAGTAAATAATTCTCTCTTTTAGTTTTTGTTACTTTTGTTTAATGCCTTTATATCAGTATCAAAAAATCATGTATTAATCAAATCTATTCTCCTAAATTAACTCTGGAAATACACACTTTACTTCTCCCCACCACCTGTATCCAAAATGCCATATACACTGTTTTAAGATTTTTTATCCTTTAGATTTTTTTCTAAGCTTACGAAGATCCTAAGCTTTCATTTCAAATTTCATTGCATATTCCTTTTTTTTTAAAGCCTCTGTCATTGGTAGTTTCTTTCATCATGACCAAAATCTCTAGCTACTCTATATTTTATATCTTAAATATCTCATCTAAAACCATATCTATTTTTCATTCATTATATATTTTTTGGTGAAATGTAACTTCTGATTTAATGATACTATTTATATAACTACCATTATGTTTTCATATTTATCATTAAAGTTATGAAAAGCATTTATTCAGCCAACAGCATATATATTCTTGTTTTTGGTGATGCTACTTCATATGATCATGTCCTGTCTATAAGATTATAAACCAATTAGAGTCCCGGTGCACGAAAATTCGTGTACGAGTAGGGTCCCTAGGCCTGGCCAGTGATCAGGTCTGCTGGCCAGGGCCTTCCTTCTGGCTGCCGGCTGGGGCCTTCCTTCATTTTGCACCGCCCCCTGGTGATCAGTGAGCGACCAGTCTCCCAGTCAAACTCCTGTGGGGACAATTTGCATATTAGGCTTTTATATATACTAGTATATAGATATGATAAACACTTAATTAAAATTGCATAATGCACTCTTTAATTCTTGGTAATGATAAGCAACTATGTCTGTAGTCTGTTTCCCAAGTAACACCAACCTAGCAGTAAAAATTAAGAAGTGGGTCAAATCTTAAATAAATTACGTTTGATGTTTATTCTTAAACCTGCTCCTATGGCATTGTTTTACAATACTGCAAATAGCCAAATTGTTTAGACAACACTATTAGTCATTCATTACTTTGATTGCTTTCTTTCTCTCACATGACATATCTTATTCAATGGGAAATTCTAGTGTATATGGGCAAAATGGTTATAAGTAATCAGCTTTTATAAATATATATATATATTTCTATTTTTATATAAGATGGCCATTTCTCCTCATTTCTAATTCTATCATTTTACAGCAAGCCATCCATATTACAGCAATAACCTCTAAACTGACAAACAAGTTTCTGTGCTTCTTCTTCTCTCAGCACTCCTTGCCTCTTATTCTCACCCTATACCCCCCCTTGTCTCTTTGTAATGAGACAGAAATAGGATTATGTGAATGTTTTTTTCAGATCTCTCCAATATACTTCCATTATATATAACATTAAAGACACAAAGGTAACACTTATAAGGGCACCAGCCATATTGGGGTCATAAGGGTGGGACTCATCCATATTGGCTGGTGTCCTTATAAGAATAGAAAGAGATTCTAGGGATGTACACAAGCAGAGAAAAGGTCCTGTGAGAACACAGCAAGAAGATTTGCCTCTCCAAGCCAAGGAGGAAGGCCTCAGGAGAAACCAAATGTACTGACACCTTGACCTTGGACTTTCAGCCTCCACAGCTGTGAGACCCCAGGATAACCTACATACTTTTTTAATCTTTATTGTTGAAAATATTACATATGTCCCCCTGTTTTCCCCATTGACTCCTTCTATACTTCCCCTACCCCTCCAAGTGCACACTCTTTTACTCTTTGCAAGTGGGTACTTTCTGTGTCTTTCTCTGAGATCTTCCTTAATTGCTGACTAAGTTTCTCTCTTTCACATTAGATTGTAGTTATCTCTTTTGCAAAGATTGGTTCTTAAAATTAGAGATTAAAAAAATCATAAAATGTTGTCTCTACAAATCTCTTACATCCCTAGAAGTATAATTTTATCATGACTTTAGGATATAAAACCATGGGTATTAAAATGTGTATATAAATGTAAAATATATACTGTAATTCATGACACATAATAAAAGTATATATTCAAAATATAATTTTGTAGCATCTACAATTATAAAATAAAAGAATTACATTGTGTACAAATATGAAAATATGACTATTTCTGCATCTATCTACGGAAGTTGTGCCTGTTTATGTTATTTCCCTTGCCAGTGCTAATTGCTGTTCTTCACAATAAGGCACTCTGCTGATGTGAGAGCAAGGTGCTTCTCCCACCAAGGTTAACCTTATTTTATTAGTCTACATGTAAATTTGTGTTCTTAGTTTATCTTAATATCCCCAGTCAAATAGCTGGTTCAGTTGAGCAGCCCTTTCACTTAATTGGCCCTTTGAGTATAGCATTTTCCTTGATAGACACTAAGAGTCCACTTGCAGGGCCAGCTGAGGCAGCATACACAATGTCACACTCAGGTGATCCCAGATGATAACCTCCTGATGTTGCTGATCAGTGCTGAGGCACACTGCCTCTTTCCATTAGATGCACTTGGCATAAAGTAAAGGAAAACCTTTGCCCTTCTTTTACTTCTTGTATAGTGAGAGCTGTAGAGCCTGTCTACAAAACTGCTTCCTATGTCTATCTGATTAGACTCATACGATTATGTTAACATTGTATAATTCGTGTCAGTAAACCACACCCTCTTGAACAAACTGAGAACTGCTTTATTTGAAAGGAGAAGTCTGCTATACATTTTCTCTTTATTATCATAATTCTAAATCACTTTCTCAACATCTTTCATGTATGTATTACTCCTTGTTTCTGATCCTCCAGACATATGACTAATTTATGGTCCACAACTCAGCCTTTGAAATTGATCCTTTGTCATATTCATCTTCATGTAACCTTGGCCCACTTCAGCAAGGACCCTGAATAACCTCCCTGGCTATATATCCTACAGCTGCCTGGTGTATTTCCTTCAGCAAATACTCATCTTGTTTTGCAACTCCTAGGATATCTCTTCCCAGTATTCCCAGGTGCAGCTTTAAGTATCATGACTTTAAGAGTGAAAAGTGGGTAGACTCATGGGTATTGTGACTCACATATTGTTCATACAAAATAGCTCTTCCTTCTGTCTAACCCCATATAGAATCACACATTCCAGTCCACTTGCTCTTCAAAAATATTCTTGTGAGGTCCTGTACAAACAAGTAATTACCATTGATAGGCCCTGTTCAACTACTTGTTTTCTCAGTAGTGAAGAGGTTTACTAGTCGCTCATCTGTCCATATGCTCACAACATTCTCTTATGATTAGTGATAGGCATTTATGAAACAGCTCTCCAAATTTAAGAGCTCCTGCTATGAATTAGAACAAATGCCACAATCTGGAATCAAACCCCATGATTATGTGTTTTAGAAGAGTTCATTAACGAAGAGAAATAAATATGCCAAAATAAGCAAGATGCACCTAAAGCTAGAGTGCTTTTCTTTATATATGCTCTTGAGCTTCATGAAAATCGCTCAAGTTTGAGAAATTCATGTAAATACTTTAAGTCTACATAGAAGAAAATAATAATGACTTCAGTTACAGTCCTCCCCCCAAAAAAAACAATATTAGAAGAAATTTAACTTCACCTAATTGTTATTAACCCTCATTCTTTGTGTGATGAATTATTTTTCTCAAAAAAGAGCTAATGGAAAAGAACAGTTTTTGATTATGGGGAAGAGCAGCATAGGTAATATCAAATAATAACATAAATATTATGTTTTATAATAATCAAGTTTTTAAGTTTAGATATATGTTAGCAGTTATCAGAAGATAATAAAATGCACATGCAAGTTCATGAATATTTAGAAATCCTAAATCTAACTAACATTGGACCACCTTGAGAGATATTTTTAACACAACTACTATTTCCCCTGTTTAATTCAATAGAAATGAGCTCAATTATGTCCTTCTTAAGTTTGTTTCAGCTATGATCAATAGCTAGCAGAGTACCAGAGAAGTTGCTAAATAAATTTTAATGGGATTAATGTATAATTAATAACTTTAATTCATTCAGCATCTATGCAAACCTTCTGTTTTTAAACTACTTATTTTTAAATAATCAACTATTGAGGTATAACGTGCATAGGATAAGATGCTTCTATTTTGAATGTGTAGTTCAATGAGTTTTTGACAAATATCTAACAGCCAATTGACATAGAATATTCAAGGCATAGAATACTTTTTTCTTTATACAGCATATTTTTACCCTTTACCAACTCATAGCTTCAGATATCTGCTTACCTACTGTCTTTCACTGTCTATCCTATCTAATAAAAGAGAAACATGGTAATTAGTGTACATCTGCTACCCTTCCCATTGGCTAATCAGCGAGATATACAAATTAACTGCCAGCCAAGATGGCGGCCAGCATCCAGGCAGCTTGAAGTTAACATGAGGCTTGCTGCTTCAGTGACGGAGGACTCCAACGTTCCCCTCCTGCCGCTGCTGGCCTCTGAGCTTGAAGTTTGAAACATTCTTAAAAATATAGAAGCTAAACAAAACCCCAGAAACCTGCTTTAAGCCCTCTGGGATCTCAGAGCTGGAGTTGATACAGTGTTTTGATTGTAGAACCCAAACAAACCAGATACCTGCTTTTAGCAGCAGAGGCCTCAGAGCTGGAGCCAGAGCTAAAGCTGGCCCAGGATAAAAAAGAAAAAAGGAGCAGTTGGGGGCTTCAGTCACCCGCCAGCCTGAAAACAGCCTTCAGCCCCTCACCCAGGCTGGCCAGACACCCCAGTGGGGACCCCCACCCTGATCCAGGACACCCTTCAGGGCAAACCAGCCGGCCCCCACCCCTGCACCAGGCCTCTATCCTATATAGTAAAAGGGTAGTATGCCTCCCAGCACTGGGATCAGCAGAGCCGAGAGGCCTCCCAGCACCGGGATCAGCATGACAGGGGGCAGCGCCCAAACCCCCTGATCACCCTGCGGCTCTGTGTGACAGTGGGCGGGGCCACAACCTCCCTATCCACCCTGCTCTGTTCATGACAGGGGAAGGTGCCCCAACCCCCTGATCAGCCCTGCTCTGTGCCTGAAAGGGGGGAACTCCCCAACCCCCTGATCTCCCTGCGGCTCTGTGTGTGACAGGGTGCAGCGCCCCAATCCCCTGATCGGCCCTGCTCTGTGTGTGACGGGGTGCGGTGCCCCAACCCCCTGATCGGCTCTGCTCTGTGAGTGATAGAGGGAAGCATCCCAAGCCCCCCCATGGGCCCTGCTTTGTGTGTGATGGGGTAGAGCCATAACCTCCCCATCGGCCCTGCCCTGAGTGTGACAGTGGTGGCGCCCCAACCCCCTGATCTGCCCTGCTCTGTGTGTGACAGGGGGCCTTGCCCCAACTCCCCTATTGGCCCTACTTTGTGAGTGACAGGGGGGAGCTCCTCAACCCCCTGATTGGCCCTGCTCTGTGCATGACAGGGGCGAGCTCCCCAACCCCCTGATAGGCCATGCTCTGTGCGTGACAGGGGGCGGTGCCCCAACCCCCCAATCGGCCCTGATCTGAGCCCAACCCGGGGCTGCACCTAGGGATTGGGCCTGCCCTCTGCCACCCGGGAGCAGGCCTAAGCCAGCAGGTCGTTATCTCCTGAGGGGTCCCAGACTGTGAGAGGGCACAGGCTGGGCTGAAGGACCCCCTCCTCCGAGTGCACTAATTTTTGTGCTCTGGGCCTCTAGTATATATATAAAACCCTAATATGCAAAGAGACTGAAAAGTGAAACTCAACAACCAGTTGCTATGATATGCACTTACCACCAGGGGGTGTGTGTGGAACATGGCGGGTGTGGGCTTTGGAGGGATGGTGGAGCAGGTCAGCAGGGGTGCCAGACCAAGGTGGAGTGCCAGTCTCTGTCATCGGGGCGAGCCTCTGGTGGTTAATGAAAATTCTTTGCTCTCATGCACCATCGTCCTGCTTGGCACTTGCACCCGCTGCTCGCAACCAGTGGCTGCCCCAATCGCTCAGAACTGTCAGTGGGTGTGAGTGGCGGCTGCCAGCCCTGATTGCCCCTCAGAGCTTCTCCTGAGGGGTGATCAGGGCAGCAGCCACCGCTTGCACCTGCTGACAGCACCAGTCCCTCGCACCCACTGCTGGCACCGGCCCCAATCACTCCATGCTATCAGTGGGTGTGGGTGGGGCCAATGCTGTCAGCACATGGGAGTGGTGGCAGCGCGAGCAGGGCTTCCAGCAGACAGGGGGCCAGGGACCGCAGTGGGAGGACCTGAGTGGGGGCAGGGAGGATGGGCCAAGTCCCGCCCCTGTGCCCACCACAGTCTCGCGGCCCACAGTTCCTTTTAAGATGGATTGAATTCATGCACTGGACCCCTAGTGTATTATAATTTCTAAAGTGTCATTTGCATGGAATTATTCAATCTGGCTTCTTTTGTTCAGCCTTAATTAAAAAAAAAATAATCCATTATTTGCACCTATCAATAGTTTGTTCATTTTGTTGCTGGGTGCATTGAATATACCACCATTTGTTTAAACATTACTCTAATGTTGGCATTTTGGTTGCTTTTAGTTTGAGAATATTATGAATAAAACTGAACAAATTCTTATGCAAGATTCCTTGTGGGCATGTGTTTGCATTTCCTTGGGGTAAATATTTAGGTGTGGGTTTACTCAGTTGTATAGTAAGCATAAGATTAATTTGATGCAAGGTACATAATTATATTCTCAGCACTATGTATGAGAGTTCTAGTTGCTCCAAATCCTAATCAAAACTTGTCATGGTCAATCTTTTTATTTTTTTAATCCTCACCTGAGGATATGTTTTTATTGATTTTAGAGAGAGAGGAAGGAAGAGAAGGAAAGAAACATCAGTTGGTTGCCTCCTGTATGCATCCAAACCAGGGATCAAAACTACAACCTAAATGTGTGCCCTGACTGGGAATCAAACCCACAACCTTTTTGGTGCATTGAACAATGCACCAAACAACTGAGCCACTTGGCCAGGGCTCATGGTAAATCCTTTTAATTGCATTAATTACAATTAATGGGTTTGGGGGCATGTATTTATATTTTTTTAATGATGCTAATTTCTTAATAAAAAATTTACATTTATCTTAATGAGAGTGAATATATTTTCATGTGTTCATTGGCCATCTGCAGATTTTGTTATGTAGAGCATCTGCACAAATATTTTTCCCAATTTTGTCATTTGTTTTTCTATTATTATTTGTAAGAATTATTTCTATATCAGTATATAATTATTTAATCAGATAAATATTATCTTCATCTTTGTTCCCTCCTACCACCCCCTCAGTATCTTTTAAAGAACAGACATTTTTAATTTGATTAACTCTAGTGTGTCATATTTTTAAGTTAGTCATTTGATTCTTAAGATTTTGGTATTCCTAGATAGTTTGAGTTTTCATGTAAACTTTAGAATAGGTGTGTTTATTTCTACAAACAGCCTCTTGGAATTTAGCATTCATATTATTTTTAATAACAATTTTAAAGTATTTGTCTGCAAATATTATCATCTATTTCATTTATTGATTTATTGCCCAATTATCTGCATGTCTATTCAATTTTACTGTAGGTTGTACATGGTACATGTTACTTTTTGAGTATCTAGTGTTTTCTTTTAAAATCATTCTTTAAAGAGTGTTCAGTTTTGTTCTGACAAGTAGTTAATGTAAATATGGTTTAGTTTGATCCTTTCAAACTAAACCATATTTACATGTTTCTAAGTGTGGGCATAGAGTAAACTTTGTTCTGGGAATAGTTTAGCCCTACTCTCATTGCAGGGCCTTTCTGGAGTCTCTATTGATTTTCACAGATGTTCAATGAGGTCATTTTACTCTTTTATTCCCAACACATACCCAAAATTATTTTATTGAGAGTGGAGCAATTTATAATAAAGTACATATTATAGCACATTGGAAAGACTCAAGTTTTATAAATTTTACATTCACAAATAGGATCCACTTTTTGCTGAGGCATGTAGGGAACATAGGGAGGGGGGCAGACAAGGTACAGTCAGGAGACACAGACCTAATGGGCCAAAAGTTAGTCCTTCCTCAGAAAAGGGCTTCTCTGTGACTTGACCATATTTCCAGATGCTCTGGGAGAGAGAGAGGCAAAGTTCAGGGACATGGTGACCCTGCTGCCTGTTCTCTCTATGGTTCATAGAATTTCTATGGCAACATTAAGCTACTGGTCAACACTACAGAGACAACAGGCACAGACATGGAGCCATTTGGCTAGAAAAATCCATCTCTGAGTCCGTAGGTATTAGAGAGCTCTCTCTGCTCCATGAAAGTCAGTTTTTTACCCACTGTTCAAAATACGATCTTTTTAAAACATTTCATCCTGAAAGCTTCAAGCTTCCATATAAACAGAATAGTATAACAAAGTCCCATGGTTCATTATAGGGAAGCAAGTGATGACCAAGTTCAATTTCCATTAACACCCACCCGATCTAAGTGACCCTTCTCCCCAAACTTGAGTTTTCCGCTCAGTTCCATAACCATGCTTTGCTTGCTGGATCTAGCTGGTGCTAGAAAGAAAGTTAAAATCAGTGAGAGTGGCAACTGTGTTGGACTGGTGAATTCAACTCTATTCTGTGTGACGTTTCTCTTAGATAGAAGGTGATGAAAATGCTCAGTCTCTGGAATGAGGTTTCTCAGGCAAGTTGAGTCCTTAAGGACCATCACCATGGCACAGGTTTCTGTAAGTGATGCGTACACTGTGAGGGTGATGCAGACAATGAAGAAAACAAAGAAGCATTATTTAGGCAACACAGAGAAATGACCTGTCTAGACAGGTTGTGGGGGCAGGGTAAGGTGTCTAACAATGATTTCCAACATGTTGGAAAGCCTGCTCCCTCATCTCCTGTAAAAGCAGAGCAGTGCTTTCCGCCTCTCATTCTGTGTGATTGAAGGAGAGAAGGAATTATGGCTCTTGGATGAGCTTTGTTCTTGGCTCATCACAATAGCCACCATCTGAAAAGAGGTACTGCAGCCAGGCCCCCTCACCACTGACTACAAGAGGAAGGCAGTCTGTCTGCTCCATGACAGTCTACTCCTTGTGTTCCTCTCCCACCTCTTTTTCCAACTCTTCTGTTAGTGGTGGACACTAATAGTGGAGGACACTATTCCCGGGATAGAGGCTCAAGAATTCTCTACTCCACCCACTTCTTGCTTATCTCTATATGGGAAAGTGCAGTTCATAATGAAATGAAATGCACACAGGCACAAAATAAAAAGTTGCAAATAAATTCACAGCTAACAACTTATCACATGTTGTGAGAAGAGGGTGATTTTTATTTTCTTCTTTATGCTTTTCTGAATTTTCCAAAGTTTTAATAATAAATTTTGTTGTTGTTTTAAGATATTGCATTGGTCCTTTTTTGTCAAATATCAGGCCAGGCCACCATGGAATTGTGATTGATCCTGGTCCCATGACTTCAGAAAGCAAGGCATGAAAACCTCCGTGCCAACTGGTTCGCTAACCTTGCACTGTTCAATGAGCTTCTTCAAGCTCAGCTCTGTGCATCTGGGTCAGCCACACCCAATGACTCAGGTGTCCTTAAGGGTGCTCAGTGGCAGGGAGGGTGGTAAGGCAGTTGCCTGACAGTTGGAAGCAGTTGACTGACTCAGCCGCCATCTGGGCTGAAGCTGTCTTGTTCTCTGGCTCAGGAACCAAGGTGATATGCCTCACAGAATGGCTTAGACAGAAATTCACAAACATGCATCTAGTTGATAGGTGCCTTTTAGTCTTCACGCCAAATGTGACTAGGAAGCTAAACAGATTCCTAGGAACTCAAGAGTCCTACAGCTTCTGCAGGAACTTGTTTCCAGCACGGTGAAGGTCATGTATGAGAAGACAGGCTCTTTTCCAGGCTCTGTCCTCAGGCCCTTTCCCAATCTCAGCTGTAGACAGAGCCCTCCCCTCATCTCTTCCCACCCTCCTCTAACTCATCATCACGATGTGCTCCACAGACAATAGGTCTGTCGTCCCAGACGGGGTTGGGGAAGGGCAGGAGGTTGTGGGCTACTGGAGCCCTCCGATGTGCCTTACTCTGTCCAAGCCATCCTGGAGGAAGGGCCTGGAGAGGGTGGCCTCTCCTCCCAAGGCTTTGGTAGCCTCTGACACGTGCTTAGTAATGCCTTCAATTCCAACCTGAGGTTCTCGTTAAGCAAGCAGTAGATGAAGGGGTTGTAGCAGGTGCTGCTCATGGCAAACCAACGGGAGGCTAAGCAGAGGACCTGGCTGGTGTGGATGACCGTGCTGGGCAGGAGGAGGCAGCAGCCGGGGGAGGGCCAGGGCAGAGGGCAGACAGGACCTCCACCAGCATCCGCATCCTGATGGCATTCTTCTTCTCGCCTGCAAGGCCGGGTCCTGTTTGGTAGTCACCTCGCTGATTGTGTTGCCCGACTGTGTTGTCCAACCACAGCTTCTTGGCCACGCGGACACAGGCTACAGAGATGATGAGGGGGGTAGGGTGTAAAGCAGGATGAAGGTGGACATGTCCATGTATTTCCAGAAGAGGTCAGGTGGCTCAGGAAAGTCCGGCAGGCATAGAGAGTGAACTATGTCCTCCCTGTACTTGAAGGTAAATAATTTCTGGCAGATAGCATGTGGCAGTGAAAAGAAGATGGCCAGGGTCCAGAGGCTTCGATGTGGATGACACCTTTTGTGATGGAGATCTGGGGTTGCAATGGATGCATAATGACCTGGTGGTGGTTCAAGACAATGGCTGTCACCATCAGGACAGAGATGGGCAGGGAGCAGTACTGGGCGAAGCGGCTGATGTGGCACATGCCTTTCCCGAATACCCATGGGCTGTTCACAACGCGGACCAAAGTGAAGGGGTGCTTAGAAGTGTGATCATTACGTCGGCGATGGCCAGGTTGACGACAAGGAGGCTGGTGGCCGGGTGCATTTGCTGGTTCTTGAAGATGACATGACAGATCAGGAAATTGCCAAAGAGCAAGAAGACAATGATGAAGGAGTAAGCCACCATGGGGTTCTGGGACCTGCCCCTTAGCACCACCAGCCCACAAAGTTTTGCCAGTCGTAGAAGGTGTAGATGTTCCAGAAGAAGCACAAGGTGTTGGGGGCGGCCAGGGTCACAGCAGGGCCTGGTCCAACCTGTCCTCCTGGCCCTCGGAGCGCTCCGTGGCTCCAGCCAAGGGGAGGAGAAGGAGCAATGCCCAGTGAGGGACCATTTTGCAGGGGCCTCCAACCCGCACCGGACCACACTGATGTCCCTGACGGGCTTCTGGCGGGCAGGTGAGAAGGGACCCCTGGGGCTCTCCACACCTGAAGGGCACCTGCTTGTCCTGGCCTCCCTCTGTCCGCCCATTTTACTCTTGTTACATAGCTTATGTATGTAGCAGAATATGCCACCTCAAAACATGCCTCTTTGGCATAAGGATTATTTTGAGGAGGTGCAGACGCAGGAGAAGCTCTGAAAACAGAGAAGTTCCCGTTTTGTAAGGCAGATTTACATTAGAAGGGGGGCCTGTACCAGGAGAGGTGAAGTTTACTCCTGAAGGGCAGGGCAACCTTTGCTTACCAAATGTTTCATCTTCCTGTCTTCCTATGAATTTAATTGTCTTTCCCCTTTGAAACCACAAATCCATATATCTTTCCTCAGCCGAAGACATTACATAAGCCTCAACTATCTGGCCACCTTGAGTCTCATATTTTTGTGGGGCTCCCATTTGAACATGCATGCATAATTAAAATTATATTTTCTCATTAGCCCATCTTTTATTACACAGTGTTCTCATCCAAGAACTTAAAACGATAGAAAGAAAACTATTTTCCCTTCCCTACACTTAGTTTCTAGTCAAAGACTTAAGGGAAACCTTATTCAAATTTCTGGAATTTTTCTCTGGTTCCTTTTCTCTAGTCTGTCTTGCAAATTCCTCCATGTCCCTGAATTATGATATGTGTTAGTCAGATGCTCCTGTTCTGTTGCCTTCTTATCTGTCTGTAAGCGGGGGTGGCAATGTACCTCCAGACAAGCAAACAAGTAGCTCAGGCAATTGTCGGCTTCCCCTGGTTTGCTTTTCTTCTCACTGCGATCTCTCACAGACAACTACCATTACCCACTAAGGGTCTTTGTAGGTAGAGCTTCATGAGACCAAGCAAAGAACAAGCTTCTGGGGAAATGATAGCATCTGGAAGAACAGGTACAAGGGAAGCACATAGAGCTGTGGCAACATGAGTTGTGACTTCCTTGAACACCTGGAACATTTAACAGAGATTCAAGAAAGGCCTGAAGAGCAGAGACAAACTATTTCCAGGTAAATATTATGTCCACACTAAGGAAACTTAGACACAAGACCTGTAAAAGCTGAAATCTGGAAGCAAAAGAGTATAAGCCTGATGGTAAAATCAGAATAAATGCTTTGTGTTCTGTGTCTGGGGTTTACTATCCATGGAATAATCAACACAAACGATTCAAAATGTATTTCTAATCTTGAAAACATTTTTGAAAAATCATATCTTTTGACAATTTGTAGATAAAACATTTCTTCTCTCCCTCCTCCATTTTGAGAATGTTTTTTTGTCATTCTCTTCACAGTAAGTTAATTTTCTTTTGTTATATTTGGTTTTTCTGTTAAAATATTCTTCACATTAATTTTCGTTTCTGAAGTGATGCCTGTTTTATTTTATTTTTCAGTCTTGATATTCATTTGATTTTAAGCTTAATTTTTAACTCTGAGGTATTAAAAACATATTTATAACATTTACATATTTTTGCCCTTTCATTATTTATAGAACTCTACCTTATTTTATTTACTTACTTTTTAAAGCATATTTGTATTGATTTTAGAGAGAGGAAGGGAGAGGGATAGAGATATAGAAACATTGATGAGAAACATCAATTGGCTGCCTTCTGCATCCCTCTTACTGGGAATCAAACCCTCAACCCAGGAATGTGTACTGACCAGGAATTGAACCATGACCTTCTGGTTCATGAGAATAATATTCAACCACTGAGCCACACCGGCCAAGCAGAAGTCTACCTTATTTTAGTTTTGTTTCCCTTTGGTAACTTTTAAAAATTTATTTACATGATTGGTTGAATTACTAATAACTACCTTAATAGTTTTAGAAATCATCCATTTCAAGTGCCTATCCCTAATTTATTTATTTTTAGCTAATATGCTCCTAAATATTTATAGTTTAATGTTAATTACCTCTCCTTTTTCCCCATATTATTCTTATGTCATGTTGAATAAATTCAATATTTCTTCAATAAGTCTAACAGAGCACACAAAGAATGAAAGATTTAGGACAAATAATATCTGAGATAATTTTAAATTCTTTATTCATTACTTAGAAGATTTAATTACCCAAATCCTCACTTCAGCCTACAAAGGAGAACTATAAAATAGTAACTCATTAAAAATATTTCTGAGATAAAGCCCTAGCCAGTTTGGGTCCATAGTTGGAGTATCAGCCCTTGGAGTGAAGGGTCTGAATCAATTCTGGTCAAGGGCACATACTTTAGTTGCAGACTCAGTCCCCAGCCCTGGTCAGAGTGCATGTGGGAGACAACCAATCAATGTGTCTCTCTCACATCAATGTTTCTCTCTCTCTCTCTCTCTCTCTCTCTCTCTCTCTCTCTCTCTCTCTCCCCCTTCCACTCTCTCTAAAACTCAATAGGAAAAAATATATCCTCAGGTGAGGATTAACAACAAAACAAAACAAAAAAATTTTGAAATACAGAAAAGTACATAAATTAGGCCTTCTCTAAACATTTATGCAGCTCCCCAAATGAGAACAGGACATTTAATTCCTTCAAGAGTAACCAGACATTTCAGGAAACAAAGAACTTGCAAAACAACCCAGTGCTAACCTAATGTTTTCTTTTCCGCAGGGTTCTTGAGCAGTTTTGAGCACCAGAAAAAAACAAGAGACCTTTTGGAATGTAGTTCATCTCAAAAGAGTTTACTGATTGGAGAATGGAACAAGACCCATCCTTCTGCAAATCCAGCATTACAGTGGTGCTTCAGCATCTCATCACCAATCCTGAAGAATTCACCTGCCTCTGACAGTTAATCCAGGTCACCAAGATGGTGTCATCTATTTTATGATACCCACTGATCTACCCAGGGTTGAATTTCTGGAAATAGTTGAAAGTGGAACAGCTCTTTCCTTTATACCACTGAAAAGCCTCCAGATTTAAGAAGAGCTATTACCAGTAATTTCCTTGTTAACTCAAAG
Source organism: Myotis daubentonii (assembly GCF_963259705.1). Taxonomy (NCBI): domain Eukaryota; kingdom Metazoa; phylum Chordata; class Mammalia; order Chiroptera; family Vespertilionidae; genus Myotis; species Myotis daubentonii. Next base: position 97,016,126 of record NC_081842.1, on the reverse strand, counting down.
ATGCAGCACCTTGTCTAGAGCCCACGAATGATTTCAGGGAAACTATAAGCCATATTTCTGGTCAACTCCAGCCTGAAGTGAGAGGTCTGAGGAAAAAAAAGTATGTATATAAATGGAATTTAAATCTTGCAGGACATCAAAATTGAAATTTTCAAATTAATTGTTGTACTACCATTTTAAATTCTATACTTCTCATCTTAGTTTCACTTATGAGATATATTCTTTTTTTAAAAATATATTTTATTGATTTTTTACAGAGAGGAAGGGAGAGAGATAGAGAGTTAGAAACATCGATGAGAGAGAAACATCGATCAGCTGCCTCCTGCACATCTCCTACTGGGGATGTGCCCGCAACCCAGGTACATGCCTCTGACCGGAATCAAACCTGGGACCTTTCAGTCCGCAGGCCGACGCTCTATCCACTGAGCCAAACCGGTTTTGGCATGAGATATATTCTTAACTCAGATATGTTAAAATTGGAAACAAGTATCACATTATTAATAAAATATAACATATCCCTTTATACTGACATATTTTACTATTCAAATTGTGAATCAATTTTCTAACAAATTATTTGCATATCATTAACATGTATTTTCTATGAATTTATCCTAAATAAAAGTAAGTTATATATCATCCTATTAGTTAAACTAGAGGCCCTGTGCACAGTAGGGTCCCTAGGCTTGGCCGGCAATCAGGCCTGATCTGTGGGGCAACTGGCAGGGCAATCAGGGGGGCACCCGCTGGCATCTGCCTTGGCTGGCCTGGTGTCACCCTCTTGTTGGCCCTGCCCCCCACTGCCACTGCTGGTTGGAGCCTGCAGGCTGGGGCAGTTCCTGCATTGAGCATCTGACCCCTGATGGTCAGTGCACATCATAGTGACTGGTCGTTCCACTGGTCATTCCACAGTTCAGTTGATTTGCATATTAGGTTTTTATTATATAGGATAATAGTGGATTTTTCTTCAAAGCACAATTTTGATTTTCTATTATACTTCAACTTGAGCACAATGAAAAAAATATCTAAGTATAATTTCACACTTACTATTCTATTTTCTGTATTCCTTATACTGGACTTTTTTGCACCCAAACATTTTAATATGTCTTAGATATCTACAATGATATGTGAATTTTCTTTTTTCTACTTTTTTACAATTTATTTTTTATTGAATTTATTGGGGTGACATGGGTTAATAAAATTATACCGGTTTCAGGTACACAATTCTATAATATATCATTTGTATATTGTATTGTGTATTTACCACCCCAAGTCAAGTCTCCTTCCAACACCTTTTATCCCCCATTTATCTTCTTCTAACTCCCCAAACCTACCTCTACTTTCTGGCAATTACCATATTGTCATCTGTGTCCACGAGTCTTACATTTTTTTTTCTATTTACTTTTAATTGGAGATTTGATGGTTTCCATTCCTGTTGGTCACCCCCACCTCCCTACCCATCCTCTAAATTTCATGAGGAAGTAGAGTGATAGCCTTGCAGTTTTTGTAATTGGAAATCGTATCACTTGTCTGTGTCAGGCTCTCTGATTGATTGCAAAAAGCATTATGCTTATCTTGGTAATTAACTTCAATTCCTTTGCAGTCAGTTAAAAACATAATTCATAGCAATCTACTAAAATGTAAAAAATTTAAATGTCTTTCTCTATCCCAAACTCTGCTAAAATAATTTCTGTTGAAAAGGTTGTCAAATTTCCATGTAAACATATCATTATCTAGCATTCATGCATTATGGATTTCTTCTTCTTTTTTAGTTTTACATATCATGCATTTCATTATTCATTATTCAAATAGAGAAAATGCCACTCTACATGTTTCGTATAGTATGCCCATGTGAGAACGTAGTTGAATTAATAGTGCAATGCCAGAGCCAGGCATACGTGGTTAGGTATTTTACAATTAATTTAGTATAACAATGCTAATTTAAGTCTGCATTAGTACTCCTTTTCAAACATGCTGAAAAGTAATTACAGTGTACACAGGACAAATAAGAGGAATGGCTTTTCCAATTTATTACTCTATAAAAGAATTAGTGTGATGACCAATTAAAAGATGCTTTTAAAAACAGTTATTACATTGTTTATCATGCAGAACTAACTGAAGGAAGGTTAAAGGTGTTATTAAAATCATTAATTTAATTCCTTCTATAAGTGACATCAAATTATTATAAAGTATAATATATGGTCATGGAAGAGCACTTTAATGAAACCTTGGCATAATTAAGGGAGTTATCATGACAATATACTACTGATAAAATGAGAAGTCTAATAGCACATTTTATTTTTCTTATTTTCAAAGTAATGTGATAAATTTGATAAAATTGGCTCTTTATACTATGTATATTCTATTGACAGTAGTAGCATTACTTTTTGTTTATTTTCTTGTTAAAGATGGCTGCTTTTATCTCAAATGTATGAAGTAGAAATTGTTGATCAGCTCTAACATTGACACCGACTGCTTCTTGTTGTTTTCCCACACAAAGTGGAGTAAGACAACATAGGCAAGGGCAGAAGATTGAAAATCAGAATGGGTAAAGAAAAACACCCTGTTTCTGCTTTTCCAAAAATTATGCTTCAACCAAAATCACAATCTTTTGTTAGTGTCCCAGAAAACAAAGCATCTGTCCTTACATATTTCTGCGAGTGTTCCTCAACACCTACCTTTTTTTTTTTTTTGAGATATTGTTTGGTATTCTGTAGGGGAAATGTTAATTTTTCTTTTATTGTTTTATATTCTAAACAAATGCAATTCAATCTCTAACAGAAAAACTCCTGAGCTTTTAAAATAGGTGCAAATAATCTTTATGAATTTCTAAGAATGGAAAATAAAATTTATTATTTCCCCAAAACAATTTTGATAAAAGAATAAACACCTTTAAACATTATATATTATAAAAAAACCTATATGATTTAGTTAATTTGTATAAAATAAAATGCTGGTTCTCAAATACCTAAGAATGTCCACCTTTATACAGGCTCTACTGCATAGTACTTATCTCAGAAAGTCATTCAGAAAAATCTTCAGTTACTAAAACAGCAACTGAAGTATAAGAATCCCATGGATTTAGTGATAAACCATGTATTTGAATTATATTTTTATCTCTTCACTCTTGAAAACCAGAGATTTTGCAATTACTGAATATAAGAATTTCCAAGTACTTTATCATTAATTTTCCATGTAATCCACAAATCCATTGGTTCAGGAAAACAGGATGAATAGGGAACTGGCCCTTATTAACCAACTAAGAAGTGTTAAATCATGTGTGATTGTGAACAGTGATTGCTTAAGCAATATCAGAATTAATAATGGTTAAAGGGCCACTTCATATTTAATGTATAGTTGATGAATATTGTAAAATAGATATATCACTCTGACTCCATGGAAAAATTTGTTAAGAATATTTTAATCCAGATGAGAGTGATGTATATCACAAGATTCTACAAAGGAGAGGAAGAAAGGATATCCTATTGAAACTCCAAAGAGATGCATCAAAGTTTACCCATTCCTTTTCCTTTATACTAACCTCTACTGTTATAAAATATGAGTTGTTTTAGGAATCCTGGACTAAAATGGAGTTATAATAGCTGTTTTAACTTAGGTCCTATTTAAGCTTTAAAGACTGGCCTCCAGTTGCTAATTTATAGCATGTCATCAAAAACAACTAACATTCTATAAACCCAATTCTTGTAAGTAATTACCATTTTAAACAATTGACTCTAGGGAGACCAACAGTAATTCAAATAAGAAGGGCCATTTTCAGCTCCCAATATCTAATATCTTAAAATATAATGTAAATATTGGTTATTGTGATATCAGTAATAATTATTAAGAATTAATAATGTTATAATTATTATTTCTTATTTGCTAATACAATAATTGAAGTAGTATCTTCTAAGTGTTTTGCAAACTTGAACAATAAAATATGCACTCACTGTAATATTTTATTTTAACCCTGGTAAACTGTAAAAATGTGATATCATTTAAAATTTACAGTCCGATGTCCCCTCTCCTGCATCCTTGGCTCTCCTTTATCTATTTCTATGCTATTACCACTTCAGTTACATCAAAGTGTATGACTTCTCACAACACACTCCAGACTTTACCTATAACAGCTTATTTTTTTAAAATATATTTTATTGATTTTTTACAGAGAGGAAGGGAGAGAGATAGAGAGTTAGAAACATCGATGAGAGAGAAACATCGATCAGCTGCCTCCTGCACATCTCCTACTGGGGATATGCCCGCAACCCAGGTACATGCCCTTGACCGGAATTGAACCTGGGACCTTTCAGTCCGCAGGCTGACGCTCTATCCACTGAGCCAAATCGGTTTCGGCAACAGCTTATTTTTATTCATTTACAATTCACTTCAAAATCTATGAAGCAGTCTCAATGCTAAATACCAAATTATATCATATTATTTGGAGGAAAGTTACCATAGAAATGTAAGAAGTAGTGATAGTCCAGCTGGTGTGGCTCAATGGTTGGGCGTTGACCTATAAACCAAGAGGTCATGGTTTAATTCCCAGTCAGGGCACATGCCCAGGTTACAGGCTCGATCCTCAGTGCGGGGAGTGCAGGAGGCAGCAGAATAAAGATGCTCTCTTATTATTGAGGCTTCTATCTCTCTTTCTCTCCCTTTCTCTCTGAAATCAATAAAAATATATTTTAAAAAAAGAAGTAGTGACAAACATGCTTACTTTCTTTAAAAATGACTATTGTTTAGAACAAATGCTATTTTGACATTGATTACAATCTAATCTAATAATAGACAAACATGGTAATTGACCATAACTTCCCTATGCCTCCCATTGGCTTATCAGAGTGGTATACAAATTAACCATCAACAAAGATGGCGGCTAATTTGCATACTGCAGGCATGACGGGACAGCGCCATTCCACCTGCCCCGCTGCCATATGGGCCTGCTATCTGTGACCTGGGGTGGCCGGCGTCCCGTGTACAACCCAACCCGGACTGGCGGGCGGGACCGTGGCGATCTGCCACCTGCCCTGCCTTCATCCAGCCCTCCAGCGTTTGACCCAGGTGGCCGTTGACAGCGTGGCTCCTCTGTCACCCCAGCTTCCTCATGACAACTGTGGAAACTGGCAGCAGAGAGGAGGAAGTCCCACCCCCACAGAATCATCCAGAATCAGCTGTTAGTCACATAGCTCTCAGTGGCCTGACAGGCAGGACTCTCATTCACCTGCATCTCAGACCGTGTCAGTAGAGAGGTAGGACTATGTCCAAAGAAAAACGGTTGATACAAGGTACCTCTGCAGCTGAAAGATGCCGGCGTTATCGACAGAAAATGTCTACAGAGCAACGTGCCTCTGATCTTGAAAGACGGTGGCACCTGCAACAGAATGTATCTGAAGACCAGCTACTGAAAAAACATCGCTCTGAAGCCGAAAAACAGAGGCATCTTCGACAGAAAATGTCTAAAGACAAATGTGCCTTTGAAGTTGAAAGAAGGCAGTGCCAACGACAGAATATGTCTAGAGAACAGTCATCAACAAGTACTACTGATACCGGTAGGAATTGCCTTCTCAGCGAAAATGGAGTGCATGAGGATGCAATTCTCAAACATAGTTGTGGTGGAATGACTGTTCAATGTGAATTTTGCCTATCACTAGATTTCTCTGATGAAAAACCATCCGATGGGAAATTTACTTGATGTTGTAGCAAAGGGAAAGCCTGTCCAAATGATATACATTTTCCAGATTACCCTGCATATTTAAAAAGATTAATGACAAATGAATATTCTGACAGTAAAAATTTCATGGAAAATATTTGTTCCATAAATAGTTCTTTTGCTTTTGCTCCCGATGCAGGATATGGGACATACTGTTTTAGAATAAACGGATAAGTTTATCACCATACTGGAACTTAAACCCTTCAGATGGTTTTTCTTGGAAGTTTGCTCAACTCTATATTTTGGATACAGCTGAAGCTACAAGTAAAAGATTAGCAATGCCAGAAAACCAGGGCTGCTCAGAAAGACTCATGATCAACATCAACAACCTCATGAATGAAATAAATGATTTAACAAAATCGTACAAGATGCTACATGAGGTAGAAAAGGAAGTCCTATCTGAAGCAGCAGCAAAAGGTATTGCTCCCACAGAGGTAACAATAGCGATTAAATACGATCACAACAGTGACCCAGGTAGATATAATTCTCCCCATGTAACCGAAGTTGTTGTCATATTCAGAAACGAAGATGGAGAAACTCCTTTTGAAAGGGACTTGCTCATTCATTGTAAACCAGATCCTAATAATCCAAGTGCCACTAAAATGAAACAAATCATTATCCTGTTTTCTACATTAGATGCAATGACATATCCTATTCTTTTTCCACATGGTGAAAAAGGCTGGGGAACAGATATTGCATTAAGACTCAGAGACAACAGTGTAGTCGACAATAATACTAAACAAAATATAAGGACACGATTCACACAAATTATGGATTTCATCTCTCTGGGAGGGACACGTTCAATCCTATTTTAAATGCAGGAAAATTAACTCAACAGTTTATTGTGGATTTGTATTAAAAAATGGAGGCCAATCAGATAAATTTCATCAAAGCAAACCAATCTAAGTTGAGAGTTGAAAAATATAGTGGTTTGATGGATTATCTCAAATCTAGATCTGAAAATGACAATGTGCTGATTGGTAAAATGATAATACTTCCATCATCTTTTGAGGGTGGTCCCAGAAATATGCAGCAGCGATATCAGGATGCTATGGCAATTGTAATGAAGTATGGCAAACCTGATTTATTCATAACCATGACATGCAACCCCAAATGGGCAGATGTTACAAACAATTTACAACACTGGCAAAAAGTTGAAAACAGACCTGACTTGGTAGCCAGAGTTTTTAATATTAAGCTGAACGCTCTTTTAAGTGATATATGTAAATTCTATTTATTTTGAAAAATAAGACTCATGTCATTGAATTTCAGAAACGCCGACTGCCTCATGCTCACATATTATTGATATTAGATAGTGAGTCCAAATTACGTTCAGAAGATGACATTGACCATATAGTTAAGGCAGAAATTCCAGATGAGAACCAGTGTCTTCGACTTTTTCAAATTGTAAAATCAAATATGGTACATGGACCATGTGGAATGCAAAATCGAAGTAGTCTATATATGGAAAATGGAAAATGTTCAAAGGGATATCCAAAAGAACTTCAAAATGGGACAATTGGAAATATTGATGGATATCCCAAATACAAACGAAGATCTGGTAGCACCATTTCTATTGGAAATAAAATTGTGGATAATACTTGGTTTTCCCCTTATAACCCATATTTGTTCCTCAAGTATAACTGTCATATAAATGTTGAAGTCTGTGCATCAATTAGAAGTGTCAAATATCTATTTAAGTACATCTATAAAGGGCACGACTGTGCAAATACTCAAATTTCTGAAAAAAATATTATCAATCATGGCGAAGTACAGGACTTCATTGACTCCAGATATGTGAGCGCTCCTGAGGCTGTTTGGAGACTTTTGCAATGCGAATGCATGACCAATCTCATGGAATCACAAGATTAGCTATTCATTTGCCAAATGATCAGAATTTACACTTTCATGCAGATGATTTTGCTGAAGTTTTAGATAGGGCTAAAAGGCATAACTCAACTTTGATGGCTTGGTTCTTATTGAGTAGAGAAGACTGATGCACGTAATTATTATTATTGGGAGATCCCACAGCATTATGTGTTTTCTAATTCTTTGTGGACAAAATGCCGAAAGGGTGGGAATAAAGTATTAGGTAGACTATTCACTGTGAGCTTTAGAGAACCAGAACGATATTACCTTAGACTTTTGCTTCTGCATGTAAAAGCTGCAGTAAGTTTTGAGGATCTGCGAACTATAGGAGGTGTAACTTATGATACATTTCGTGAAGCTGCTAAGCACCAGGGATTATTACTTGATGACACTATCTGGAAAGATATGATTGATGGTGCAATCATCCTTAATATGCCCAAACAACTATGGCAACTTTTGCATATATATGTGTGTTTGGATATCTTTCTGCTGCAGACAAATTATGGGATGAGAATAAATCTCATTTTATTGAAGATTTCTGTTGGAAATTACTCCGAAGAGAAGGTGCCTGTGTAAACTGTGAAACGCATGCCCTTAACAAAATTCAGGAGGTATTCACATTGCATGGAATGAATGTTCACATTTCAAACTTCCGGACTATCCTTTATTAACAAATGCAAATACATGTGATCAATTGTATGAGCAACAAAGGGCAGAGGTTTTGATAAATTCTCTGAATGATGAACAGTTGGCAGCCTTTCAGACTATAACTTCAGCCATCAAAGATCAAACTGTACACCCCAAATGCTTTTTCTTAGATGGTCCAGGTGGTAGTGGAAAAACATATCTGTATAAAGTTTTAACACATTATATTAGAGGTCATGGTGGTACTGTTTTACCCACAGCGTCTACAGGAATTGCTGCAAATTTACTTCTTGGTGGAAGAACCTTTCATTCCCAATATAAATTACCAATTCCATTAAATGAAACTTCAATTTCTAGACTCAATATAAAGAGCGAAGTTACTAAAATCATTAAAAAGGCCCAACTTCTTATTATTGATGAATGCATCATGGCATCCAGTCATGCTATAAATGCCATTGATAGATTACTAAGATAAATTATGAATTTGAATGTTGCATTTGGTAGGAAAGTTCTCCTTCTCGGAGGGGATTTTCAACAATGTCTCAATATTGTACCGCATGTTATGCGATCGGCCATAGTACAAATGAGTTTAAAGTACTGCAATGTTTGGGGATGTTCCAGAAAGTTGTCTCTTAAAACACATATGAAATCAGAGGATTCTGCGTATAGTGAATGGTTTGTAAAACTTGGGGATGGCAAACTTGATAGCAATTTTCATTTAGGAATGGATATTATTGAAATCCTCCATGAAATGATTTAACGAATCTATTATTGAAGCCACCTTTGGAAATACTAAATGTATAGATAATATTAAAAATATATCTAAATGTGCAATTCTTTGTCCAAAAAATGAGCACGCTCAAAATTTAAATGAAGAAATTTTGGATATACTTGATGGAGAGTTTCACACATATTTGAGTGATGATTCCATTGACTCAACAGATGATACTAAAAAGGAAAATTTTCCCATCGAATTTCTTAATAGTATTACTCCTTCAGGAATGCCGTGTCATAATTTAAAATTGAAAGTGGGTGCAATCATCATGCTATTGAGAAATCTCAATAGTAAATGGGGTCTTTGTAATGGTACCAGATTTATTATCAAAAGATTATGACCTAACATAATCGAAGCTGAAGTATTAACCGGATCTGCAGAGGGAGAGGTTGTTCTGATTCCAATTGATTTGTCCCCATCTGACACTGGTCTCCCATTTAAATTAAATCGATGACAGTTTCCCGTGATGCCAGCATTTGCAATGACTATTAATAAATCACAAGGACAAACTCTAGATAAAGTAGGAATATTCCTACTTGAACCCGTTTTTGCACATGGTCAGTTGTATGTTGCTTTCTCTCGAGTTCGAAGACCATGTGGTATTAAAGATAAGTTGTAAATACTTTATCCCAAGGGAAATTAGACAAGCACTCTGAAAGTGTTTTTACTCTTAATGTGGTATACAGGGAGATATTAGAATAAGTTTAATCTCTTTATCAGTCATTATTTGCATCACTGTTGTTTTTATATCATAAGTTTGTTGTTGTTATATCATTTTATTATTGTTTATTTATTAATAAAATTATGTATTATTTTCTTATACATTGTACTCATTTCCTTTTATCTCTCACACTTTTATTATAGAGAAAGGGCAAACAGCAATATTAAAATATTTTCTCTAATTCCCTTTCAATGCGCATGAATTTTGTGCACCAGGCCACTAGTTATTTTATATTTACTACTACCAATAATTTAATTGTGCCTTTAGATGTAATTAATAGTTTAAAATGTGAGCAACTATTAACAGTTTTAGTTTTTATTGAATCAATAGGCAGTTATAAAATAGCTATTATTCAGGAAATTATTCTAAACAATCTGTAAGATTTCAAATATATTTAATAAGTCTCTGCCCTAAGAATGTTCAGTTATTTAAAGAATTTGCATGGTGGCATTTATTCTAATACATTTAGTTTGCACTAATTTATCTCTGAATGAATTGTCCATAAAATTTTACTTCTAAAGGCATAACAACTTCAGTTAAGATTTCATCACTATAGACAGTGTTCAATTGTTTTGTGAAAGATTGCTACTTACTTCTAATATTCAGACAGTGAAATAGGTAACTATTATTTGCCTGTTTTCTTTTTTTCTTGGGAGAATAAATAAGCATGACTGTGAAGCTTGAAATGAAAGATAACATTACATTCAAATGTCATCATTAACATCGGCCACCATTCTAAAAGATAAATTGTGCTTATCTCCAGGACAATGGCAAATAAAAAGAAAAATATTCTACTAAATAAAAGATATGAGTATGCCTTTTAGAAAATAAAATGTGTGGTTTTTTTTAAGTCAAGATAGCTGCACTCATTTGTGTGTGTTTGAAAATTAAGTTACATTTTTTCTGCCTATGATGAGGAGCGTGAGGATTAGGAGGCATACATTTAAAAAAAGAAGTAACACTTTTGTGTATTTTTACTTATCCATAGTTAAACACTTGATAAAAATGATCATATTTACATTTTCAAATGCAACATATTCCTATCATATCATTTGAGAATCCTGGAATACCATCCAGTCATAAAATGGATACATTACCCTTCTAATGAAGAAAAATACTTTGGCACTAGAACAACCACATTCAAAATAGATTGCCAAATATTAACAGTTTAAAATTTTCTAAAGTGCTGTATATACATTTGAAAATTTTAAATAGCTAGAAGGATGATGTTTGAGAGGTGGCTCAGTTTAAAACATAGAACACAATCACTGTTTTAGTTTTAATGCACAGAGCGTGTCTCTCATCATTCTACCAACCCTGGTCACCCAAGAAAAGCTAAAGCTAAGTTAATTTCCCTTAATTTTAATTAAAATAAATACACTAAACAATGGCTTATTTTAAGGTACAGTTAAGTTTTCTCAGCTTTTAAATTTGAGTAAACTCATTAAGTAATATTCATACTACATGTCCTTGTTTATGACTTGATTATTATTCCTTTTGACAGATTATTTATAATTGTCATTCAAGTGAATTCATCATCAGAAATTTGTTTATTTTCACATCTTCACAGTATTTTATGGCATAAATATACAGCAAATACTTTATTCACTTGACTGTTCATGTGACTAAAGTGTTCACCAGTGCTGCTTTCAATCATGCTGCTATTAAACAATCTTGCTCAGATACATTGTGGAAAAGTTTCTCTGACATACACACTGAAGTTGAAATTCTGTTATATGTATACTTAACTTTCTTTCGTAATAGCACCAATGAACCCAACTGCTCAGAAGTAGGTGCTAAAATCAGAAGAGTGTTGTGTCAGCCACACCCGGGGAACTGGCTTTCCTGGCAAGTATGGTGGCAGAGGAATTCACATATTCTGAAGCAATGGTGCCATTTCTTATGTGCTGTCTCCAGTATCATACCTGCTGGCAGGCAGGCAGCACCAAAACTGGTTTCTCCTGGAAAACCTCATAGAATATGGCAGTCTTTCTGTAGGCTTTATTGTCACCGACTATTTAGAATTCAAGTCACATTCCTATTGTATATATAACGAGGAACAAAATCGCTGTGTCATAGGATATATGCACTTGCAATTTTAGTAGCTACATCTAAAGTATTTTTTCCAAAGCTTTATACTAATTTACATTCTTAGCCACAGTTTACTCCTAGCAACTGTTCCATAACTTGGTAACACTGGGAATTTTCAGATGTTTTAATTTTTGCCAATCAGAAATGGTAAATGCATGTGAAATGGTACCTTATTGTGGTGTCATTTTGCATTACCTGATTACTAATGATATTTACCCTATGAAATGCTTATTCTTGTCTTGTGCCCATTTTTCTCTTGAGTTGTCTTTTTATTATTATTTGTATGAATTATTTGTGTACTCCATATGTTGCCAGTGGGAGAGGTCTTCATCCCCACCTGGGAATGAAATTCTTGTGATATCCTGAGAAAATAATTTTCTGATACTCGCACAGGAGAATGAGTGTTTTCTATTCCTGGGGAGTTACATCCCTGAGTTTCCAAGGTCCCATTTCTCCTTGTCCTATTAAGGAAGAAGTGTAGCTGTGGCTTCAATAGGTCTAGAATCAGAGTCAGTGTCCAGAGTTTCCATTCCATATTGGAGCAGTGTCCAATCCAGCGTCCAGCTAGTGTAAGTTTGTTCTCTACTGCAGCCCATCAGTCCATTGCATGCGGGGTCCACAGGCCACATGGTGATGGAGGAAACATGGGTGAATGAGAGAGCCCCACCAGCCAAGAGTCAGAAGAGAGAGTTAATTTGTTTAGGAGATTTTATATTCCCAAATTTTCACAGGTTTTCACATTCATTCTGGCCAACCATCTCTGTCCCCAGATTTGACTGACAGGAAAGCACCTTCCCTATATCACCCCAGTGTCACTGGGCATGTGTCCCTGTCCTCTTTGTTAGACCCCTTCCCCAGGGATCTTCAGGGGGTGGATCAGTGGTTCCCAGGGAGTGTGAAATTGCAGCTTCCTGGTGAAGATGCCCAAATGGCCATGCTTATAATGTTTGGCCTCCCTTTTGTTACTTTCCTATCATATATAATAAAAAGCTAATATGCTAATTAGACCGAACAGCAGAATGACCACCCAGAAGGTCAGGGCTACCAGGCCCTATCCTTTCATGAATTTCGTGCATCGGGCCTCTAGTTATTAATAACTAGCTAATTACAATGGCATCATGTATACAGTTATATCTGCTCCTGATATGTGGCTTATCTGTTCCTACTTTTCATTATGATTTTTTTAAATTAAAAACATTTTATTTTAATTGTCAGAGTGATCAAATGTGTTTATTTACATTTGAATTTTTACATTTCATTTTGAGTAATATTTACTATCCAAAATCTGATGATACACCTCTGTATTTCTTTAAAAATATTTTAAATTTTGCCTTATATATTTATGTCTTTAAGCATATATAACTAACTTTTTACTCTTCAGGTGTGATGTGCTAATAATCCTTAAAATATCTAAGAAGATATCTAAAGGAAGTTGAAATTTATTGCAATAAGGACCAAGAGAAAATTATTAAGAAAGTATTTTTAAGGCTATTATCCTAATGCTACAAAGCCTAAGAGGGAGGGAGAATGGAAACTGTTTTTTACATCAACATATAGATAAACAACGTTTCTCCTCACACTTTATTGAGTTTTCTATACCTAGTATTTGCAGATTTAGCAGGTGTCAGGATCTGATACATTTGTGGGTCTCTTCCTGGGCTCTCTATTCAATTTCTTGTTATATTGTTCAATCATAGTGCTAATAGCTAACAGTGGTAGAACAGAAAGCCTTATTGTTACAAAGCCCCTTCTCCTTGGTGGGAACTGAATTTCAATTTCCAATGAATCCCAATGTTGGTCATGTGATTCTGTTGAAAGTCTGTCACTGTTTTTTGAAAAGGAAAGTCCTGATGGAGAAAAGTATATCATATGCTAGGCTCTGCTATGACCTGAATGTTTATGTCTCCTTCAAATTCTTGTTAAAATCCTAAGCAACAAATATTGTGATATAAGGAGGTGGGGCTTGTTACAATGAAAGAACAAACACAACCTGAAGAGACAAAGCAATCATCAGACCCAGACTTGGATATGACACAGATGTTGGAATTATCAAACAAGGAATTTAAAATAACTGTGATTAATATGATAAGTGCCCTAATGGAAAAAAGTAGGCAATAAGAAATAATAGATGGGTAATGTTTGCAGAGAGATGGAAACCTTATGAAAGTAAATGGATGGATAAAGGCCTTGCAAATAGTAAGCATGAGAAGTCCGGAGTCACTATATTGAGAGTATAAGAGAACATTAGAAACACTTGTGCCAAGAAATATAATTTACATAAAAATGGACAAATTCCTTAAAAAACACAAAACAATATACCAAAACTGACACAGAAGGTAGACAATTAGAATTAGTCTTATATCTATTCAAGTGAATTTATTATCAAAAACCTTCTACAAAGACAACTCCAGGCTCAATTATTTTATTGGTAAATTATTTGTTTAAGGAAAAAAAAATAAAAAACAGCTCTAATGACTATAGTTGTAAAAATATTAAAGTAATAGCAAATTAAATCTAGTAATATAAAAATATTTACCATGAATTACCAGAAATTCATGGGGTAATCCCAGAAATAAAAGGTTTAAAATTAAATCAGTGTAATTCACTTTATTAATAAAATACAAAACAAAAATAGTATCACTTCAAAGGATGCAGAACCAGCTGACTCCGTTGGGAACAGTCTCCTGGTGGCACCTAGGAACCAAGCTCTCAGGGATTCACTTCAACACAAGCTGGCTCCTGGGGCCTGGGTGGCTCCTGAGGCAAGAGACTGCAGGCAGCTCCACTACTCCAGGTTCCTGACACATGTGAGCTCAGGGCCCCAGTCCTGGCCCTCGCGGCTCCTGTAGCCCAGGCTCCCATCAGCCCCCTCCAACTCAGGTCCCAGGAGGCTCCGTAACCCAGGCTCCTGCGCAGCCCAGAGCCAGGTGGGCTGCCAGGGACCCAGGCTCTTGAGCCACACCAACACCAGGCAAACTTCCATGACCCCAGGCTCTCAGCTGACGCAGCCACAGGCCTGCTGTCCCTGCAGACCCGAACTCCGGACAAGGGCAATCATTCCCACTACGTGTTTGCTAATAACTGCTGCTTTCCTTCCTTGTTCCGTGGGGCCTCAATAGATTCCTCTTTGTCAGTCTGAGTGGTTTCAGTCCAAACCGTAGAGGGACCTTGGGCCAGGGAGGCCGGAGCATCTGGTCGCTCACTCAGTCTGCTCTTCCTTTTCTGGTGAGTGGAACTTCTTTCAGCCAGGGATTTCTTCTAGGCCAGTGGTTCTCAACCTTCTGGCCCTTTAAATACAGTTCCTCATGTTGTGACCCAACCATAAAATTATTTTCGTTGCTACTTCATAACTGTAATGTTGCTACTGTTATGAATCGTAATGTAAATATCTGATATGCAGGATGGTCTTGGGCGACCCCTGTGAAAGGGTCGTTCGACCTCTGAAGGGGTCGCGACCCACAGACTGAGAACCGCTCTAGGCCCTGAGCATGGTCCCCATAATGGCTATGGGATGATGGACGCAAGATGAAGCTGTCTTACTTCTCTTCTTATGTAATTACTAGAGGCTCAATGCAGGGATTCGTGCATGGGTGGGGTCCCTCAGCCTGGCCTGCACCCTTAAAACTTCCTCAGTGGACTCTAGAGATTCCTGGGGCTGTTTTTGTTGTGGATGACTGGATAACCAATGATCTTGGTGATGGACATGGAAGCTGTGTTCTCCTACATCACCATTTTATCCCTCTCTGTAAGGGAGAATTTTATAATGATAAATGTCTATATAAAAGAGAAGCCAGTAAGTGACCTAACCTATACCTCAAAGAACTGGAAAAAGAGCAAGCTAAATTCAAAGTTAGAGATGATAAGAGCATGACATGGAACAGCCATAGCGGGAATGAATAGCCTGGCAGAGTTGAAAAGTATTCTCAAGGCAGAATTGTAGAATTTGTGACAAACTGGCTTTAAGAGAATTTGGGCTTGAGTAACTTGGTGGGTAGAGAATTGAGCATAAAAGAGGAAGAGCAGATTGAAAGTAGGAGATAATAAAATTGTTTTGGATGAATTGTTCTTGAGGTACCTATTGATGATACAGCCAGGTTAAAAAGTCTTATAATGTGCTAGATTCTCTACTTTAGGTTAACTCATAAATAGAGATGAGACAAGAATTTAAACTGGTGTATTTTGGAGATACATCTGGGAAACACAAGTAAGTTAGTGAAAAAGTGAGATTGGAAAGGGAAGGAAGCCCATAAAATGTGCATTGTCATGCCAGTTGCAGCCACTATAGACAAGGATATTAAAGTTTAGCACCACTAGTAAAACTCTAGAAGACAGTGTAGAACATACCTTCGAGTTACCACAACCTAGAGGTTAGATGTTGGGGTTGTTATCGACCAAATTTCCACCAACATTGTTTAAAAGCTGTTTTTGGAGTCATTGACTCTCCCAGCTCTGCTAACTTACCTCATACACAGGATGCACATTATTTTTCAGTCAGAAAACAAAACAAAACAAACAAACAAACAAACCTACAGGTGGAGAGTAGCAGATGTTTCCTGTAAGTAGCATTCAGCATATGGAGGATGAGTGCCCAGGGCCTATCTGTCAGTGAGATAGTGATGGCATTTGCCACACCAAGTATATTGATCTGTAGTTCAGGGAAAGGTTTTGCTTAGAGAAATATATTTGGAAGTCTTTAGTATACAGCTGGTCAAATTTATACCTCCAAAAAATATGAATTTTCAGGTCTGGTCAATAATATCTCTGACTGTAAATCGAGGAGACAGAAGATATGACCCATTACATTAGTGGCCTAGTGGCCAAGATAGCATGTTTTAGAGGATGAAAGAAAAGCTATCTTTAGGGGACAGGGTCTAAACTCTAAAGAGTATGTGAACTTTGCTTTAAAGGAAGACAACATGCAAAAAAGGGCAGAATGGGAATTGCTAGCCAGTAGAGGGAGAGGGGGGAATTTCCTGGTGAAGTTGAGTGTCCAGGCAGAGTTGTTTGCCCTCACAGCAGAGAAGAGCACTGTATTCCTTCAGTTGAGCTATGAGGAAGATAAATATTCAGTATAGTGCCGGGAGCCGGTCCATGCTTGCTGTTTCAAGGGACCTGGCATATATGGCATACTTTTCTTAATATGTTTGCTCACCTTCTTGGCACTATGTGTTTTAACCAAGGTCATCTCTGAGAAAGGTTGTTTCCCCAGGTAGGGATTTTCCCCTGAAGTTAGGGAGGGAATAAAACCCCTTAACTAAGTGCCAGGCGGGTAATTAATCACTTTAACTACGAACAATCATGCTTAAGCTACATAATCTTTACTCCCTGGAATGGAGATAAGAAACGCCCTAACCTTTGGAATAGAGATTGATGGGATTGAATCAACTGGTATAAATACAGATGTAACAAGACAGCAAGAGACAGAACTTCAGACACAGAACTGAGAACACAGGGCTTGGAAGACAGGACCAAGAGAGACAGAGCCTAGGCACAGAACCTACACAGAACGTTCTCTAGAGACAGAAGAACTTCGCTGGCGAGAGCATGCTGGAGGATCCTGGACAGGGACTGGCCTCGGAGCTTTGAGGCAAAGCCTGGCGAGAGAGCATGGCAGGGGATCCTGGACTGAACCTGACTGCGGAGATTGGCAGGAGAGCCTGACTAGAACCTGGCTACTGAACCTGGCTAGAGGAACCTGGCTATGATGATCACCCGAAGGCTGCCTCCGTGTCATTCCTTCTTCGCCGACTCTGTCCACGCCTTTGGGGAACCCTGGACCCGCTGGGGTTGGACCCCAGCATCTGGCGCCCGAACAGGGACCCCTAGGTAAGCGCCCTGCAATTGGGACGGATCGGACTCCACCGTAGGAAGAAGGTGGATAGTCTTCGCCGACTCCGTCCACACCTTTGGGAAGCCCTGGAAAAGGATTCCCCGAGGTAAGCCCTCCCCCATTGAGAACCCCCACACTCGGGACGGATAGGACTCCACCAGGGTGCTACAGACCCCCCTATAGAGGATAAGTAGGGTAAGAAGGTGGATAGTACAGAACTTAGATTGAGAAGATGTGCCATACTGAGTCCAAAGAAAGAAGACTCTGTATTGATCCTTAGATTGAGAAGATGTGCCATACTGAGTCCAAAGAAAGAAGACTCTGTCTTGATCCTTAGATTAAGAAGATGTGCCATACTGAGTCTAAAGAAAAAAGACTCTGTATTGATCTTTAGATTAAGAAGATGTGCCATACTGAGTCTAAAGAAAAAAGACTCTGTATTGATCTTTTAACATATATGCTTGCTAGCAGAGGAATTAAGGTTACTCCCAGTCAGACAGAACATTTTATACAAGAAATATGTCCATGCTTTTCTGAGGAAGGAAAGGTAAATGTAATGGCATGGGAGACGGTAGGCCCAAGGAGCCTTATCCTTAACCCCACTGCAGCCTTTCCACCCCGGGAAAGTGCAGGATTGGCAAGCTCTCCCTAGGGTGATAGATCAGGACTCATGTAATAGCGGAAAGCGCCAATCCTACTCTTAAAATGGATACAAGAGAGCATTTCAGGTTTTTCTTTTCAATACCTGCTTTTAAAAAATAAAAAAGGGGGAATTTGCCGGGAGCCGGTCCATCCTTGCTGTTTCAAGGGACCTGGCATATATGGCATACGGTTCTTAATATGTTTTCTCACCTTCTTGGCGCTGTGTCACCTCTCCGAGAAAGGTTGAATCCTAGCTAGCATCCTTAGAAATTCCAGGAGGAACCCTCACAAGAGAATTATATCTAAAGGGATGAAGTATAACAGCAAGGGTAATCCAGTAATCTAATTGATCCCAAAATATGAGAATTTATCCTCTAGTGACTGTAGTTGAAGGGGAAAGATAATACTTCCTGTGGATCACCTTGCAATTGGGGAACTTAGAGACACTATAAGACATTGCCACTTTTATAGACTTTATTTTATTTGTCATTCGAAATGATTTCATAAACTTGGAAAAGTCATTGCTACTAGAAAAGGCTTGTGTTTTTCTAGAAGTGAAATATTCCTCCTGATGTTGACATCCTACCCCAGCCATAGGCTTTAGTCTGCATCTCTATTGTTATCCTATGCCAGTTCCAGAGCCACTTGTTAGCCAATTCTGTGAGTTCACCTCTTGGTTCTCACATTGAGATCTTGCCATGAGTTTGTCAAATCTGGAATAATCTGAGCTACTTTTGGGAATTACTTTATTGGAATCACTTTTTTTTTTTTTGCTAAAAATCATAGTCCACATGAAATATGATGAAAGGATAAGAAATAATATGCTAGAGTCCCAAAACATATAGCAGTGTCATTATACAACACTTATTTATGAAGCCCCTTTTCAGTAATTATTGGATTGGAGCCAAGGCAGGAGCTGTTGGAGAGAGCAAGCTGAGAATACGTGTTGGCGGTTTTATTTAAAGCCACAAAACTAAAGGAGCAACAGGTAGTTCAGATATTGAGTATATCCTCCCCCATAAAACACACAAACAAAAAAACTACTCTTTTTCCCTGTTTTCATATTAAATAATGGTATGCTCATTCTCACTACTGTCTTGCTATAATACTACACAATCATATAAATGGTATTGATTCTAAGAACATCAGCATACCTGACTAGAATCTACAGACAACAAGAATCCCTAAAGCTTGCCATAATGTTATTCCTTTAGTATAAAATTTCCCCCTAAAAAAGGCTATTTGCAAAGTAATTCATATATGAATGATAGAAGACTTTCCAGAAGCTCATATTCTATATTATATTAAAGTACTCAAGTGTATGATCTCAGAAGAGAATCTGTATGATCATGTCTACTTTGTAGCCTCATCAATTGTATTGTATCTTGTGTTATGCAAAATAGAGGCGCTAACATCTGGTAGGTGGTAGGCAGGGAGGGTAGTGAAGGGAAACTAATGAGGGAGATTTTGTTCTGTATCTCTCCAGCTCTGTCCAGAAAAAAGACAGCCTGAAAAAAAGTCCCCAAATATCCATTCCTTTTGGTAGGTCTTCCTATACAGTGCATAGGGTGATGGCACCAACCATTAAGATCTTCCAGAGTACTAACTCACTTTTTAAATTCCATGTTGATCAATCACCTGATTTCACTGATTTTTCAAGGAGCGATATGGGGCAGGCACTGGTGGTTTTCACTACAGCGAGAATTGTTTGAAATGCTGAGAACAAGAGACAGCAGCAAGTCAAATATTCAAGATCAAGCAGAGGAGCAGGGCTCATAAGCCAGAAAAAGGGGTCTAAACCAGTCTCTAAAAATCCATAGTAGTATCATAATAGAGAGCAGGACTTTTCTCAATTAAAAAACCTGGGAAGTTCTCAGTGTTTTCTCAGACATGCATTTGAAGAAGGTTTATATTCCTGCTCCCCCACCCCCACATTTCTTTTTATATTCCATCCTAGGATCTGATCAGTTTGAAGTGGATTAAGTCACACAAGACAAGGCAATGTTATTTGTCCTGTGACAAAAACTCAGGTTTCATACTGTCTTAGACTTGTATTAAATCTCTCAGGAAAAAGAAAGTTTCTTTACAAAAGATACAGTTGAAAACCTGGTGGTTGTTTTTATGGCTTCCATCTGAGAATGAAGTACTCTAACCCCATGTGTCAAGTGCAGTAAAAAATAATGTTATAAATATCTTCATTTTCTGGTCCTAGTTGTACTGTGGTGTGTCATACACTATAATAAGATTTCTTTTGAATGGCGTATATTTTTGGTGGTATAAAAATGTCTCACTTTATTTTGTAAGGTTGAGTGTAATGCAAGCAGAGAAAGGATGGAGGGGGCCTCTGAATATATATTTTTGAAAATAAGAATATTTTCATTATACTCAATACATAGTGTTGAGTATAATGAACCTGAAACCTTAGTTAGGATAACAGCTAAAATTCAAGGAGCTGATAAGCTGACTACAGCAGTGAATAAGGGGAAAGAGGATAGAATCTGGGAAAAATCTAAGAAGAACTCAAAAAGAAAGCAGAGGTCAAATAGGATAAGGTAAACCAGAGGAATATGGAGTCCCAGAAGCCATGTAGGAGAAGACTTTGCAAATGAAGGAATGAGAGGATGAGAGTCAAGGCAATCTTTGGAAGGAGGAGTGAAAGAGCCTTGAACTTGTTTACAGGCTGAATGGAAGAAACTGGCAGGGAGAAAGGCACCAAACATGCAAGAACAAAAGGAGGCAAAGCCCCAGGGGTGGGGGTGCGGGTGAGGGTGGAAGAGGATCACAGAACAGCGAATGAGATGACCTCCCTTTTCTTTAATACTCAGCAATGAGCTCATCTCCTGCTGCACAGACAGCGTAGAGGGTATCAGAAATGTATCTTTGTCTATCCTTCTCCCTTTCTCCTTCCCTTCCATCTGGGTGGAAGATGTGTCTTTTCTCATGAACAAGGTCAATCTCTGCATGTGGGTAAATAAAAATGTGATTGATGTTTTCCACATATATGATTATATGGCCTAAAGAACACAAAAAACATGAATTGGCCTATTAGGTATTATTGCACTAAAAGAACAATTACAGTATTATAGACAGAAAATGGATCACTCTTTTGTTCAGTTGAAATGTGAACACTAATTAATATAACCATTGGTAAGATTTTTCTTTTAGGACAGTGGTTCTCAACCTGTGGGTCGCGACCCCTTTGGGGGTCGAACAACCCTTTCACAGGGGTTGCCTAAGACCATCAGAAAATACATATATAATTACATATTGTTTATGTGATTAATCACTATGCTTTAATTATGTTCAATTTGTAACAATGAAATTGGGGGTCACCACAACATGAGGAACTGTATTAAAGGGTCGAGGCATTAGGAAAGTTTTGAACCACTGTTTTAGGATATTATGACCAAATACTAAGCCATTGATCTGAATTAATCATGTAATCCAACTTGGTTAATTATTCAGACTTGGCTTCAAGTTTGACTAGTTATTGAAATAACCTAAAACACATTTTTTACATTATATCATATAAATAGTCTTTAGCTTTATTGAACATAAAAAAGTGATATAGCCAAAAATCAAGTCAGAGGCATAACAATGGGTAGAAAGAACTGTCTCATCTGTAGTTTTGAGTATACTTTCACCCAAACCCTTAATGCTCAATAGTTAAGATTAGTCTTATGAAACTCTTTACCAAAAATTTTAAAGTGCTATACTACGCTTTTAGAGATAGAACTTTCCATTACCAGTGCCAAAATCATGAGAATGACTACAATACAGCTATCACTTAACAATCTATATGCCTTCCTTCATGTATTCCGCAAATGCTCTTTTCTTCCTACTGTGTGAAAGACACTGCAAGATAGTAGGAAATACAAAAGTAGATAAAGTGCTAACTCTGCCTTTGAGAAACTTGCAATCTTACAGGAGTAAGTATGTTCATAATTAGTTATTATATAAATATAATATGTAATGCTGTGAGAGAAGCATGGTATAAAGAGACTACAAATAAGTATTAAAGTTTACTTTTAAAATTATAAAATTTTAATTCTAGAAATTCATTTAAAGTGTATAATCTAAAGTAGAAAGAGGAAATTTTAAATGCAAAAGATAATCATTATTTTGGATTTATAATAGGAAAAAAAATGTTTAAAACAATTACCAAAAATAGCCATATGCATATTAGTCAGGATAGGCTAAGTTATGCGATAGTAACAAATAACTTAAAATTTCAGTGGTTTACCAGAACAAATAGCACCATCCAATGTGGGTTAAAGGGCTTTCTGTCATCATTTCTCCAAGCAGTGACTCAAGAATCCAGACCCTTTCTAATATATTATTAACAGCTGTGATCTTTGAAATATGTGGTTTTCAAGGGAAGAGAAAAAAGGACTAAAGGATCATGCAGGATATTTTCAAGGACATTGCATAGCAGAGGCTTGCATCACTTTGCCCACATCCTATAGGATATAACTTAGTCATATAGGCCCTCACCTTACTATAAGGGAGGCTATAAATGTAATCTTACTGTATGCTGGGAAGACAAAACAGTACAGTGAACACATAGCCTTATCTCTGTAGAACAGAATTAATAAATTAGACAGTATATGCATGCTTTTATCCAGAGTTTATAAAAAGACAAAAAAGTTTTTCTTATAATCTACACTAATAAAAGAGAAACATGCAAATTGGTGTCACTCCACTATACCCACCAGCCAATCAGGATGAGTATGCAGATTAACCCAACAAAGATGGGCAGTTAATTTGCATATGCAGGTGTGGAGCAAAGACTGAAGACAACTGAAAACTGAAGATGACTGAAGACTGAAGACAAATGAAGACTGAAGAGGCTTGGCTTTTCTGCTGCGGCCAGAGCAGAGAAGCCAAACCTCACTGCTGCGGCCGGACCAAAGGCCTGGGTCCTGGGTGCCAGAAGAAAACTGGTGCCGGCAGCCAAGGGAAGGAAGGCCTATTGTGTGAATCTTCGTGCAACAGGCCTCTAGTCCTATATAATAAAGAGCTAACATGCTAATTAGACCGGATGGCAGAATGACTTTCCGGACGACCTTCTGGAACAACCAGAGGGTGGGAGGGGGGGCCAGTGATCCTGTGCCACCAGCCCAGCAATGGTGGTCCCAGCAATCACCTTCCTCAGAGGCAGGGGGAGAGGCAGTGGCACAGTCCCTGTCCCAGTCCCAGTGCCATGCCTTCTGCCGAGGTGGGGGGAGAAGGGGTGGCGTGGTCCTGGAGCTTCTGTAGAAGTGGGATGGGATGCAACTGTAGTGCCTCAACTTCCCATGGCCCCTTGTCCAGCTGGTCCAGCCCCAGATACCCCTCCACCAGTGCGCAGGGGGTGGGTCCAGCACTAAGGAGCAGTGAGCCTGGCTTCTGGTTGAGCAGCACTACCCCCTGCTCAGCCAGAAGCCGGCTCACAGCTGGCAAGTGTAGCGGTGGTGGCAAGAGCCTCTCCTGCCTCCATGGCATGTGGGTAGTAAGGAGCGAGGGGTCCTGGACTGCGAGAGCCCCGGGCTGCGAGAGGGATCTCTGAGTGCTGGCTTAGGCCCAATTGCTGGAGGGATAGAGCCTAAGCCGGCAGGCGGACATCCCCCAAGAGGTCCTGGACTATGAGAAGGTGAAGGCCAGGTTGAGGGCCCCCCCTCCCTCCCCCCCAGTGCATGATGCATGCATTTTTTCTGATTGGTGTTTCGGGTCTCTTAGGATATAGTCCTAGAAGTGGGATCACTGGGTCAAATGGCAGTTCCATATTTACTTTTTTGAGGAAACTACATAATGTTTTCCATAATGGCTGCACTAGTCTGCAGTCCCACCAGCAGTGTACTAGGTTCCCTTTTCTCCATATCCTCACCAGCATTTGTCATTTGTTGATTTGTTGATGGTAGACATTTTGACAGGTGTGAGGTTATACCTCATTGTCCTTTTAATCTGCATCTCTCTGGTGATCAGTGACTTTGAGCATTTTTTCATATGTCTCTTGGCCAAATGTATGTCCACTTTGGAGAAGTGTCTATTTAGGTCCTTTGCCCACTTTTTAATTGGATTGTCTTCCTTTTGTTAAGTTGTATGAATTCCTTATACATTTTGGATATTAACCCTTTGTCAGATGTATCATTGCCACATATGTTCTCCCAAACAGTGGGCTCTCTTTTCCTTTTGTTGATGGTTTCTTTTTCTGTATAAAAGCTTTTTATTTTGATGTAGTCCCATTTGTTTACTTTATCCTTAATTTCCTTTGCCTTAGAAGATGTATCCATGAACATATTGCTATGAGAGATGTGTGAGATTTTGCTGCCTATGGTTTCTCCTAGGATTTTTATAGTTTTCTGACTTATATTTAAGTCTTTTATCCATTTTGAGTTAATTCTTATATATGGTGTAAGCTGGTAGTCTAGTTTCATTTTTTTTTTCATGTATCTGTCCAATTTTCCCAACATCACTTGTTGAAGAGACTCTCTTGACTCCATCATATGCTCTTGCCTCCTTTGTCAAATATTAATTGAGCATAGTGGCTTGAGTCAATTTTTGGGTTCTCTGTTCTGTTCCATTTACCTATATGCCTATTCTTGTGCTAGTACAAG
This sequence comes from Myotis daubentonii, assembly GCF_963259705.1. Classification (NCBI taxonomy): domain Eukaryota; kingdom Metazoa; phylum Chordata; class Mammalia; order Chiroptera; family Vespertilionidae; genus Myotis; species Myotis daubentonii. Next base: position 96,991,250 of record NC_081842.1, on the reverse strand, counting down.
GCTGTTTTGATTACAATGGCTTTGTAGTATAACTTGAAATCTGGTATTGTGATTCCTCCAACTTTGTTTTTCTTTCTCAAGATTTCTTCAGCTATTTGGGGTCTTTTTGATTCCATATAAATTTTCTAGAGTATTTGTTCTAGATCTGTGAAATATACTGCTGTATTTTAATAGGGATTGCATTGAATCTGTAGATTGCCTTGGGTTAGTATGGGTATTTTAATGATGTTGATTCTACCTATCCATGAACATGGTATATTCTTCTACTTGATTATGTCATCTTCTATGTCTTTTTTCAATGTCCTGTAGATTTCTGAGTACAGGTATTTTGCCTCCTTGGTTAAGTTTATTCCGAAGTATCTTAATTTTTTGTTGCAATGATAAATGGTATTGTTTGTTTAGTTTCTCTTTCTGACAATTCATTATTGGTGTATAAGATGCCATCAATTTATGGGTGTTAATTTTATATCCTGCTACATTGCCAAATTCCTTTATTAAATCTAGTAGTTTTTTGGTGGAGTCTTTAGGGTTTTCTGTGTACAATATCATGTTATCTTTGAGTAATGAGAGTTTTACTTCCTTCTTTCCAATTTGGATGCCTTTTATTTCTTCTTCTTGTCTGATTGCTCTGGTTAGGATTTTCAGTACTATGTTGAATAAGAGTGGTGAAAGAGGACATCCCTGTCTTGTTCTTGTTCTTGGGGAAAATGGTTTTAGTTTTTTGCCCATTGAGTATGATGTTTGCTGTAGGTTTGTCATATATGGCCATTACTATGTTGAGAAATGCTCCCTCTATTCACACTTTGCTGAGAGTTTTTATTTTTTATCAAAAATGAGTGTTGGATTTTGTTAACTAATTTTTCTGCATCTATTAATATGATAGATGGAAATAGCCCAAGTTCCCATTAGTAGATGAGTAGATAAAAAATCTCTGGTACATGTATACCATGGAGCACTATTCAGCAGTAAAGAATGAAGAATCTCTTGCCCTTTGACAGAGCATGGAAGGACCTGGAGAGTACTATACTAAGTGAAATAAGTCAGTCAGAGAAAGACAAGTATCACATGATCTCATTCATATGTGGAGTCTAAGTAACAAAATAAACTGATGAACGGAGTATATCTAGAGACATGGAAGCATGGAACAGAGTGTGGAATCTCAGAGGGAAGGTGGGGGAGGGTGGTGGGAAGTAATCAACTAAGGAACTCCTATGCATATATGCATGGCCCATAGAAACAGACAATGGGGTGATGAGGCCTGGGGTGGAAGGCTGGGGTGGGCTGGAGAGGGTCAAAGGGGGAATAAAGGGGACATATGTAATACTTTCAACAATAAAGAATTATTTTAAAAATTTAGTATGCAAAGATTTATCATGATTGAAAAATTTATGTAAAAAGTACCAGCAGGAACTATACTAAAATATTAACAGTAATATGGGGTGAAAAAATAACAATTTTAAAACTTTCCTATTTGCATTTCTACATTTTTTATATAAAATGTATAATTTATTATAGAAAAATTAAATTACTTAAATTTCTTTAAGATTATATTATATCAATTACCATATTATTTGGAAATAACTGGAAATTAGATATTCTGAGCAAGTGGCAAACAGAGAAAAGGGAATGAGATGCTAACTAGAGCTAAGGCCAAGCCCAGAAAGTTTCCTCACTGCCTTTTTCCATTGAGTGACTCTCCCACCCTCATTCAAGCTTAATATGTTATACTTTAAGGTTCTGGTTTCTTCAGAATTCTAAATCTTTTTTCTCACCCTTCAAGGGCATCAGAAATTGCCTCCTGTTCCCGACATGTGGCCCATTAAAATCCAGGCGCTAGGCCAGCAAGACTGGCAGTTAACACGGGCAAATTCCAACATTAGCGTTCCTTAATTCTGTGGATTCACACTCTGATATTATTTTTTTTTCTGTTCTCTATTGAATTTTCATACTCTTCTTTTCAGTTGGACTGTGATCTTTAATATGATTTAAAACATATTTTAACTAGGATTTTTTGATGTGCTATACATAGAATTTTGTCAGAACATTAAGATACAGTTACAAAAGCTTTCCATCATACCTTAATTGAATATAATTCCATCTGAATAGTAATGAATAAATTATTCTTAAACATTTAAGTAGATTTTTTAGTAGAGTATAAGCCTTTTAAAAGAAAGGTATTATACAAATCCAAGATATTATTATAGATTATCTTTACATGGGAATATAATAAAAATAACTTTCAAAAATGTGCACATAGCCTCATTTTTAGTTCTAAAACAAATATATATATGAAACTAAAAAAACACTATATAAAATAAAAAAACATAATGATTTATTATTACATCATGATTATCATAAGCTGAAATACTACAGTATTTCAGAGGATCAACAATATTCCTTATTTTAACAGATAGGATACTTAAATTGAATTTTAAATGGAAGAATAGGGTTAAAAGCTGATTTTGTAGCCCATCACATAGTGTCAGATGTTTTGAACCTTGTTTAAATCTTGCAACATTAACTCAGGCAATTGCTATGAGTGTAAATATACCAGATTGAAACAGAATAAAATCCAGCTAAGGACATGATGGAACCAATCACTTTAGTTTGCATTTCAGTAACATACAATAGACATTGATAAGAATCAGCTGCATCTGAGAATGGAAAGAAGAATTGATCCTGGGGAGAGGGGACATGGCATTCTTTGTATAAAAGGTGAAAAGATCCAAGAGCTGGTAGCTTCCCTGAAATGTAGTGGCCTGAGCTAACTCAGTTCCATATGTTTTGACTGTCATGACCCAAATATGGAGTAATTTGGACATCAGAATTTATGTCTGGTAGCCTTAAATTTACTGCAGTGATTTGCTAAATATGCTGTGTTGTTTCTTGCTGTGTTGCATTCCTTAGAGCTAAGCAGATATGATGCTGAGTAAAGGTTATGTATGCATGCCATCAATCTAAAACCAAGGCCACCATGTCTACCAAAAGAGAGTGGACAATTAACTAAATTCCTCAGAGACAGTCACAATAAAAAATGAGGAATTTTATTAATTGAAGATTTTTCCCAAAAATTTCATGAAACAATTTATAGATAAAAGGTATATGTAATAACAGTATAATTTTTTTAATGTGTCTATTAAAAAGAATGTTCAGTGTAAAGTTTCAGGTTTATGTCAGTTTACTGGATAAAATTATATTTTTAGAACATAAGAATAAGAATACATTTGCCCTGGCCAGTGTGGCTCAGTTGATTGAGCATCATCCCATGCACCAAATGGTCCCCGGTTTGATTCCTAGTCAGAGCCAATGCTGAGCTGTGGGATGGATTCCTGGGAGAGGTCATTAAGGAAGTACCCTATCAAGGTCTCTCTCTCTCTCTCTCCTCCTTTCCTTCCCACTCTCTCTCTAAAATAAATAAAAACATATTTTATAAAATAAAAAGATATTTTACTTAACTGTACAGCTTAAATATTTACATGTCCTAAATAAATAAAAGGCATTTGATAGTGCTTTCTTCCATTGAGATTTTAGTTGTCTAAAATTATTTTGTAAAGACTGTTATTCTAAAGATTTATGCTTTACTAATTAATCTAAAACAAGACAAATTTTTCTTAGGTATTACAAGAAGATGTTTGTATATGCAATAGAAATTGCTTTTAAAATATATTATAATTGGAAAAGCAACCAAGTGAGTTTCTCAGTTTAAAAGGAATAAAAAAGGTAATATATATATCCCATCTTATAAAAGAGAAACATGGTAATTAGTGTACATCCGCTACCCTTCCCATTGGCTAATCAGGGGGATATGCAAATTAACTGCCAGCCAGGATGGCGGCCAGCAGCCAGGCAGCCTGAAGCTAACATGAGGCTTGCTTGCTTCAGTGACAGAGGACTCCAACATTCCCTGCCTGCCTTGCCGGCGTCTGAGCTTGCAGTTTGAAACATTGTTACAAATATAGAAGCTAAACAAAAGCCCAGAAACCTGCTTTAAGCCCTCCGGGATCTCAGAGCTGGACTTGATACAGTGTTTCGATTATAGAACCCAAACAAACCAGATACCTGCTTTCAGCAGCTGAGGCCTCAGAGCTGGGGCCAGAGATAAAGCTAGCCCAGAATAAAAAAAAAAAAAAAAGGAGCAGTTGGGAGCTTCAGTCACCCGACAGCCTGAAAACAGCCCTCAGCCCCTCACCCAGACTAGCCAGGCACCCGAGTGGGGACCCCTACCCTGAAGTGGGTGTGACCAGCTGCAAACAGCCATCATCCCCTCACCCAGGCTGGCCAGGCACCCCAGTGGGGACCCCCATCCTGATCCAGGACACCCTTCAGGGCAAACCAGCCAGCCCCCACCCCTGCACCAGTCCTCTATCCTATATAGTAAAAGGGTAATATGCCTCCCAGCACCAGGATCAGCGTGATAGGGGGCAGCGCCCAATTCCCTGATTGCCCTGCAACTCTGTGTGTGACAGGGGGCAGCGCCCCAACCCCCTGATCGGCCCTGTTCTGTGTGTGACAAGGTGTAGCAACCCAACCCCCCCACGGGCCCTGCTCTGTGTGTGATGGGGTAGAGCTATAACCTCCCCATTTGCCCTGCCCTGAGTGTGACAGTGGCGGCACCCCAACCCCCTGATCGGCCCTGCTCTGTGGGTGATAGAGGGCGGTGCCCCAACCCCCTGATTGGCCCTGCTCTGTGCGTGACAGGGGGTGGAGCCCCAAGCCCCTGATTGGCCCTGCTCTGTGCGTGACAGGGGGTGGTGCCGCAACCTCCCATTCGGCCCTGCCTTGAGTGTGACAGGGCGTGGTGCCCCACCCCCCCCAATCGGCCCTACCCTGAGCATGACTGACGGTGGCATCACAACCTCCCGATCCGCCCTGCTCTGTGCATGACAGGGGGCAGCGCCCCAACTCCCCAATCGGCCCTGCTCTGAGCCCGACCAGGGGCTGCACCTAGGGATTGGGCCTGCCCTCTGCCACCCAGGAACAGGCCTAAGCCAGCAGGTCGTTATCTCCCGAGGGGTCCCAGACTGCAAGAAGGCACAGGCCGGGCTGAGGGACCCCCCTCCCCACAGAGTGCACAAACTTTTGTGCACCGGGCCTCTAGTATATTATAATTAAATGTGAAATTTTGTGTTATATCTACTCTTTCACTGTCAATTGTCTCACTATATTGTTGAGAAAATTATTTTCTTACTCCCTCTGCTCTTAATTTAGCCTTATATCTCTGTAATCTGGCCTATTATTAATAGAAAATAAAAACATTGTATTAACATCAAATGCTTCTAAAAATAAAAAAATCAATAATTAAAACATGTGATATTTGCTTAAAACCCAAGTATTTAGGGCTCATGAGAGGATGGACATAATGATATAATCTATGTGTGAGTGTTTTTATGGCGTATTTATTCACTCATTTCAATTCTACACTATATAAATTTATAGACAATAACTGTGTCATGTATTGATGATCCCTATAATCTAAATATAGCATGCAGAAAATTTATAGATACATATGGTGGTCATATGTGGGTCCTTGGCTGTCTGTCAATCTCTGTGTTATCCATATGTGTTTGTGTGTGTTTCTCTGTGTGTATATTTTATAGACATCTTATTATCTATAATTGATCACAGAGAAATGCAGATCTTACTACACTGGATTATTCCCTGCTTATTAAATGTGTGTGACCTTTTGAATAAGATATGAACTTTGCAGTATTTTGGACATATCTGAAAAAAAAATTAAGGTAATTTTCTGAAAAAAGTTTAAGGTGAAAAAGACATATTGATCAGTACCAAGTACTAAAAATTTATTGCAATGTTGTCAGTTGCCTTATTCCAGATCAATACAAATCTCACCAAAAGCTTCTTAAATGCAATAAGAATCTGACAGGACCTTTTTGTCACAGATTAGTGTTAAGGCAATGAAAGAGCCCCCAAGGAAAATTGTCTTTCTGGTTGAAATGCCAGCTGTATTCTGTTTCCAAAGTGTGCTATGCATCTACCACATATTTATTGATATTGTGGATGTCTATAGAGAAAAACAAAGTTTAAACATTTTTTTGTGTGTGCAGAGTAATGCAAATGAGGATAACCAAAGAACTTACATTTAGAGTCATTGTTTCTATCAAAGTCTGCTATTTGATGCATATTACATTGCTGAGCCAGAATTAGGTTGTAGAAACCCAAGCCCAATTACATTCTGCAACATTTTTAGACTATTCCATCATGTTGATTTAAAATTAATGAATAAAATGTATTATCTTCAATTAGATGTAAGAGTAAGTTATAAAAACATATTTTTGTTAAGAAGGAAAGGGTTACAACTTTGATAAAATTTAAATTTAGATTGCAACTATATAAAATAGCAGAATCTAATTTGGAACTGCAGAAGGAGTTCTCAGGAGCGTGAGATAAGCTGCATTTCATGAATTCTGATAACATTAGAATTTAGTGATCTTGGCAGTATTGTAATGTTTGCATAAGTAAACCCATTTAGGCTCATGTATTTTGGTACATGCATCTTTTGGCACTTTCATTGTTTGGACAGAGAAAGCACATGCATCTTCCATGATATTTATGCAAATCTAATTTTAAGGAAGATATCAATTTAACTGTGTAGAGATTTGTCTTTTCAATAAAACACAAATTTGATTTGGAACTGTAACTTTTACGTAAATCCATTATTTTTTTTACCCTTTTCTCTAATCAAATAAATTCATGCATGCTTTGCATTACAGTCTTGCTTTTTTTAAAAGTAAATCTTTATTGTTGAAAGGATTATATATGTCCCGTTTTCCCTCATTGACCCTTCTAGGCCCAGTTGCCCTCCACCCCAGGCCTTCACTATGCTGTTGTCAGTGTCCATGGGTTATGCATATATGCAAACAAGTACTTTGGTTGATCTCTTACCATCAACTCACCCACCTTTGCCTTCCTTCTGAGATTCCAACAGTCTATTCTATGTTTCTGTCTTTAAATCGATTTTGTTATCAGTTTATTTTGTTCATTAGATTCCACATATGAGTGAGATCATGTGATACTTGTCTTTCTCTGGCTGGCTTATTTTGCTTAGCATAGTACTCTCCAGGTCCCTCTTTGCTGTCTCAAAAGGTAAAAGATTCTTCTTTTTACAGCTGCATCGTATTCCATGGTGTAAATGTACCACAGCTTTTTTTCCCCCATTCATCTACTCATGGGCACTTGGGCTGTTTCCAGATCTTAATTTTGTAAATTACACAAGGCTGCATACATTTTTTTGATTGGTGTTTCACGTCTCTTAGGATATATTCCTAGAAGTAGAATCACTGGGTCAAATGGAAGTACCATATTTAATTTTTTGAGGAAACTCCATGTTTTACATAATGGCTGCACCAGTCTGTATTCCCACCAGCAGTGTACAAGGGTTCCCTTTTCTCCACATCCTCACCAGTACTTGTCATTTGTTGACTTGTTGATGGTAGACATTCTGACAGGTGTGAAGTAATACATCATTATTCTTTTAATTCACATCTCTCTGGTAATTAGTGACTTTGAGCATTTTTTCATATGTCTCTTGGCCATCTGTACTAGTATGTCCACTTTGGAGAAGTGTCTATTTAACTCCTTTGCCCATTTTTTAATTGAATTGTTTGTCTTACTTTTTATAAGATCTATGAGTTCTTTATACATTTGGGATATTAAACCTTTATCAGATGTATAATTGCAAAATATGTTTTCCCATACAGCATACTTTTTTTTCATTTTGTTGATGGCTTCTTTTTCTGTGCAGAACCTTTTTGTTTTGATGTAGTCCCATTTGTTTATTTTCTCCTTAGTTTTCTTTGCCCTAGGAAGTGTATCCATAAACATAAGGCTACATGAGGCCTCGTGCATGAAATTCATATATGGGTGGGATCCTTCGGGGTTGCCTCAAGAAATCGTACCCTAGCTTGTGCTCCCAGCCTCGCAGCCCCAGCTTATGCCCCTAGTCTTGCAGCCCTGCAGCCCCACCTGGCACCCCTCCTTGGCCTGGTGCCGCCCAATCGCTCCACCTCCTACCACCACTGCTGGTTGCCTTATGTGGGGTGACCGGTGGGGTGATCAGGGCCCCTGCTCTCCCCATCCCCTGTCGCTGCCACTGGTTGCTTTTTGTGGGGCAACCGGCAGGGAGATTGGGGCCGCTGCTCACACCTGCCTTGGCCTGGTACTGCCCACTTGCCAGTGCTGCCCCCGGCCACTGCTGCTGGTCGCTGTCTGTGGGAAGATCAATCTGGGCTGGGCCCCCCCTGCCCAGCTCCCTCAGCATCTGGGAGCCAGGCAGCAGCCCCACCCCTTGCCGCCACCACCGGTTGCTGTCTGCTGGGTGATTGGCCCCCATTTGCACCTACCTTGGCCTGGTGCTGCCTGCTCACCTGCTCCACCATCCCGCCATGGTCCTACTCACGTTGGGGCCCATTAGGGCCGGCAGCACCTCCATTATTGCCCACTGCCAGTGCCACATTGCCGACGCCTGCCATGGTCCGTGCTTCCCGCTGGTGGTCAGCACGTGTCATAGCGAGTGGTCAAACTCCTGGTCAGTTGAACTCCTACCCAAGGGGACAATTTGCGTTTTAGGCTTCTATTATATAGAATGGGAGATGCCTGAGATTTGGTTCCTATGGTTCTTCTAGGGTTTTTCCAGTTTCACCATGTACATTTAAGTCTTTTATCCATTTTGAGTTTATTCTTGTGTATGGTGTAAGTTTATTCTGTGTGTGGTGGTCTATTACCTATTTGGGCTCTCTTGGAGTTCCATATAAATTTTTGGAGTATTTGTTCTACATCCGTGAAATATGATGTTGGTATTTTAATAGAGATAGCATTGAATCTGTGTGGGGAAGCACAGGACTTGGTTGGAAAGTTTGTAAGGAGGAAACTCCAAAATGTAAGAACCTCCAGGGGAAGTTGGCTAAAAGCAACTGCCTATGCCCTGACTTTTCCAAACAAGTCTGAGGCCCCAGGTGTTTACTTAGTCTTCAGATGTCCTTGCTTAAAGGACACTGCAGACACATGTGTCTTCTCAAGAATGCTTACCTTGCTGATAGTATCTAATAGTTAATTTTAATTCAAGCTGTTGTTACAATAAAAACCTAATGATACAGGCAAACGGGGCTGTTTGGTTTTTCTAGGCAGGCAGTCCCTTAGCCCTCTCTTTCATAGAAACGTGTGTCAGACTAATCATTCATCCATTGCTCAGGGTCTGCTGGTCAGCCCCGGCAAATCTGTAGATTGCTTTGGGAAGTATGGACATTTTAATGATTTGAATTCTTTAAATCCGTGAACATGGTATATTCTTTTACTTTTTTATATCTTCCTCTATCTCTTTTTTTCAATATCCTGTAATTTTCTGAATACAAGTCTTTTACCTCCTTGGTAAAATTTATTGCTATGTATATTAATTTTTTGTTGCAATGGTAAATGGGTTTGGTTGTTTATTTTTTTTATCTGAGAATTCATTATTGGTGTATAAAAATGCTATTGATTTCTGGATGTTAATTTGATATCCTGCTACATTGCCAAATTTCTTTATTAAATCTGGTAGTGTTTTGGTGGAGTCTTTAGGGTTTTCTATGTACAATATAATGTCATCAGCCAATAATAAGAGTTTTACTTTCCTTCTCCAATTTGGATGCCTTTTTATTTCTTCTTATTGTCTGATCTCTGTGGTTAATACTTCCAGTACTATCTACACTAATAAAAGACAAAGATGCTAATTGCCTGTACCTTCGCTACACCCACCAGCCAACCAAAAGAGGATGCAAATTAACCCAACAAAGATGGCGGTTAATTTGCATACACACACACCCAGGGAAGACTGAAGACAGTGTGGAAGGAAGCCAAGCACTGCAGAAGGGAGCCAAGTGGTGGAGAAAGGAACGGATTGGAGGTAGCAGAGACGGAAGCAGAGCTGAGGCAGTGGACATGGGAGGGAGCTGAGGCAGCGGGGAAGGGAGGGAGCTGAGGCAGTGGGGAAGGGAGGGAGCTGAGGCAGTGGAGAAGGGAGGGAGCAAAGCAGCAGAGATGGGAGGGAGCCAAGGGCAAAGTGGCAAAGGGAGGGAGTGAGGCAGCGGAGAAGGGAGCGAAGTTTTGCTCCGGTCTCAGGAAGCCCTATTCTTGCAGGAATAGGCCCAAGGAAGCCCTATTCTTGCAGGAATCTTCCTGCAATGGGCCTCTAGTATTGAATAAGAAAGGTGAAAGCAGACATCCCTGTCTTGTTCCTGTTCTTAAGGAAATGTATTTAGTTTTTGCCCATGGAGTATGATGTGGGTTGTAGTTTTGTCATTTATGGCCTTCATTATGTTGAGATATGATTCCTCTATTTCCACTTTGCTGAGAGTTTTTATAAAAAATACATGTTGGATTTTATCAAATGCTTTTCTGTGCCTATTGACATGATCATGTGATTGTTGTCTTTCAATTTATTGTGTGATCTTTATAATATATTGCTGGTTCAAATTTGCTAATATTTTATTGAGGATTTAAGCATCTATGTTCATCAGTGATATTGGCCTGTAATTCTCTTTCTCTGTAGTTTTTTTTTTATCTGTTTTGGGAATTAGGATAATGCTGGTCTGATTAAAAAAGCTTGGAAGTGTTTCTTTCTCTAAGATTTTTTTGGAATAGTTTGAGGAGGATAGGTATTAGTTGTTCTTTGAAGGTAACATTCCCCTGTAAAGTCATCCAGACCAGGGCTTTTGTTTGCTGGGAGTTTGTTTTTGTTTTTGTTTTATTTGTTTGTTTGTTTACTACTTCTTCTGTTTCACCTGTTATTGCTTTATTCAGGTTTTCTGATTCTTCCTGTTTCAATTTTGTAAGATAGTATTTTTTTAGGAATGTCTCCATTTCATCCACATTATTCAGTTAGTTGGCACATAGTTGCTCTTGTATGTTCTTACCATCATTTGTATTTCTGTGGAGTCAGTTGTTACATCTCCTTTTTGTTTATGATTTTTTTTATTTGGATTCTTTCACTTGTTTCTCGATGAGTCTGTCTAATGGTTCATCAATCTTGTTTATCTCTTCAAAGAACCAGCTCTTTATTTTTTTTAATTTTCCTTTGTCATTAATTGCTGCCCTAATATTCATTCTTTCCTTCCATTTACCCTGGGCTTTTCTTGTTGTTTTCTTTCTAATTCTTTAAGTTGTGGGGTTAAATGGATTATTATTATTATTATTACTATTTTTTTTTTGGTAGGCCTATGTTGCTATGAAATTTTCTCCTCTCAAGACTGCTTTTACTGGGGCCCATAGATTTGGGTTGTTTTGAGTTCATTTTCATTTGTTTTTATGATTTTTAAAAATTTCTTGATCTTGTTGGTAACCAGTTATTGTTTAATAACATGCTATTTAACCTCCATGCATTTAAATATTTGAGAATTTTTACTGTAGTTGATTTCTAATTTCAATCTATTGTGATCTGAGAAGATGGTTGAAATGATTTCAATTTTCTTAAACTTGTAGAGACTTCTTTTATTTCCTAACATGAGGTATCTCTTTGAGAATGACCCATGTGTACTTGAGAAGCATGTATATTCTGCAACTTTAGGGTGAAATGTTCTATAAATATCAGTTAAATCCATCTGATCCAGTGTGTCCTTTAGAGTTACTGTCTCCTTGTTAATTTTTTGTCTGGAAGATCTATCCAATGAATTCAGTAGGGCGTTCAAGTCCCCTACTATGACATTTTTTTTTCCATCCATTCACTATCATCCTATGTGAGTCTTTTCTTCTGAGTTGGGTCTCTTGTAGACAGCATATAATTGGGTCATGTTTTGTATCCATTCAGCTATCCAATTTCTTTTGATTGGAGCATTTAATTCACTTACATTTAAGTTATTATTGATAGGTACTTATTTATTTCCATTTTAATTCTTTATGGCTATGTTTCTCTCTTTATGTATTTCTTCTAATTACATCAGTCTTCCAATAGGGTGGGGCAACTGCCTTCTCCTCAAGCAAAACTCCCTGGATAGCAATGGAGAAAGATGTCCTCTGCAGTATGAGGGAATGACTCAACACAGGAAACTGGGGTAGCTACACTCTGAGCTCCAACCTCAAAGCTGCTATCCTGGATTTTGTTCATACAGCTCCAGTCCACTCTGCTGGAGAACAAGGTGAGCGGCTGCACCCAAAATTTTAAGAGGGTGCATGCATTTCCAGCAGTCTTTCACTGGCAGACAGAAACCCTGCTGGTATTCACAGCCAACTGTTAGGTGGCACCTTTCTCAGTTCTGGTGCTCTGGGCCTGGGAGTCCAGTTTGGAGTTTAGATCCAAGAGTTCTCAATGGTAACCCCTACCGTTGAGATATCTTTCCAGAAATTCATCTCCTGTCTGTAGGAGCCTGGACAGACCTTTTATGCCTCTGCATTTCCTCCTAATCTCTATGTGGTCTTCACTTTTTATCCTTTGTTATCAGAGTTCTTTCCAGCTAGTCTGCAGATGACATTTACTGGGTGGTTTTACTGTATTTTAGTTGTATTTACAGTTTGGTCCTGGGAGAGTGTCAGTGTAGCTTCCTGTTACTCCACCTCCATTTTGGAATCCAGTCTTGCTTTTTATTCTGTTTATCTTCTCTAGATTTTGCCATTCTTATATCAAATACTATTTCTTGTTAATGCACCTGTGTGGCTTTATTAACTACAATTTATATTATTGACACAATTTGTCTAATTTTAAGTATTATCTATATAATAAAAGCTTAAGTGACCATTATGGCAGAATGACCAGAATGACTGTTGCTATGATGTGCACTGATCACCAGGGGCAAACGCTAAATGCAGGAGCTGCCCCCGGTGGTTAGTGCACTCCCACAGGGAAAGCGCTGCTCAGCCAGAAGCCATGCTCATGGCTGGCGAGTACAACATCACTGGCTGGAGCCTCTCCCACATCTGCAGCATCACTAAGGAGCAGGAATCTGAGTGGTAAGGAGCAGCATGCAGGCAGGTGGTAAGGAGCAAGGGGTCCCAGGCTGCGAGAGGGCGCTGGCCTGGCTGAGGTATCCCCTTCAGTACACGAATTTTGTGTACCAGGTCTCTAGTATTAATATAATATATAAAATTCACCACAGTAACATATTCTATTATTTTACAATTATAATGTAATATATATGGATATGATATAAACAATTATTATAATAATCATTACAGGTACATATATAAACAATAGATTCATATAATTTTATTGTGTAGTATTATATTTTTTATATCTATTAATTCTATATTTTTTAGTGTTTGTATTGATTTTAGAGAGAGAGGAAAGGAAAAGAAGAGAAACATCAATCAATCCCTCTTGCATGTCCCCTACTGAGGTTTTGAGCACAAAACGTGAGCATGTGCCTTGACCAAGAATTGAATCTGTGATCTCTTAGTACATGGGAAGATGCTTAACCAACTGAGCCACACTTACCAGACCTATTCATTATATTAATTATATAGCCATGTGCCACATAATGACCTTTTGGTCAACAACAGACTGAATATTTGATAGTGGCCCATAAGAGTATAACGGAGCTGAAAAGTTTCTATCTCCTGGTGACATAAAGCTGTACCCAGGTCATAGTGCAACACATCGCTCACAAAGGTACTGTGCTGAGTGTTGCATCAAAATAAAGCACATATAATTATGTATAGCACATAATACCTGATAATGATAAACAGCTATGTTAGTGGTTTATTTACTATAGTATATATTTTTTAAATTAAAGAATATGTGTTTTGTTTTTAAATTTTCATGTGAGGATATGTTTATTTTAGAGAAGAAGGGGAGAGAGAGAGAGAGAGAGAGAGAGAGAGAGAGAGAGAGAGAGGAGGCATCAAGATATCAATATGAGAAAGAAACATTGATTGGTTGCCTTCCATATGCACCCTGACCAGAATAGAACCCAAAACCTTTTTAGTGTATAGGACAATGCTCCAATCAATTGAGCCACCTGGTAGGGATATACAATACTTTTAATTGTTAGAGTATACTCTTTCTACTTATAATAAAACCACTTTGCTATAAAAAAGTATACTCTCTTAGGCCAGTAGCAGCCTTGCACATCTTGTTTACCATGTCTTAGATTACAGCATTTTCTCTTGTGCTTGATTTAATCTGTGTTCTTTGTTGACCAGTGTTCCTAATTATACCAAATCCACTGCTGATGTTGCTGGTAAGAGGCCACATTAGGGGATTGACCTGGATACAACATTAGAAATGATTAATGTTACAAAGGTGGAAAATCAGTGATGGTTATTGCTTGTCAGTCAGGCATATCTCATTCTACTACAGCTACCTTATTGAACAAGAAAAAATAGTTGAAGTTCTTAAAGTACCTGCTTCATTGAAGACAATGAGAATAACAAAAATCCAAAAAGTGTCAGTAATGGAGACTGAACACCAGACACAAAAGTATATCCCTCTCAGTACTATTGTAAGAAATAAGGTGAGCCCCCAAATTCAGGGGTCCTGGTAGAACACAAAACATACCTGGGAGCCAGACAGCAAGGAAAATATCTTTACTTCTACGTAGAAGGGTGAGCACGCACATGGCCTGTAAGCCCACCACACGAGTAGACGACCTGCTTGGCTTTTTAATCCTGATGCATGTGACCTGTCCCTCACTCTTAATTGGAGCTCAGGCGCACAGTCTTTCACAATTGGCTAATTCAAAGGGAGGGGTTGGCCTTTGCTGTTTCAAGATGGCACCCCCAGGGGAGCTGCAAGTCATGTGGCCAACATGGCGGCTGTCTAAACTGTTCTTTGACAGAAAGGATGATTTGTTTATTCTCAAACTATGGTCAAAGCAAAAAGTTTGTTTGCAATGTTGAAAGGAAAAGCTGCATCAAACTACTATATTAAATTTACTGCTATCTCTAGGTGGTTTAAATAATTCAAGAATTGTTATTCATTACATAATGTGAGTGGTGATGTGAATGCAACTGAAGAACTTTGAAATTCTGTGATGCCTGAAAGGACTTTCATCTATAAGGAGGCCAAGCCAATGCCAAGTTTCAAGGTTTTAAGAACAAATTAATAGTCTTGCTTGGGAGCAATGTTGCAGCCCAATGTTGAAACCTTTTGTGACCTGTCAGAGTGAGAAACCCAGGGACTTTGTGGATATCGATAAGCACACACTGCTAGTGTACCAAAGGAGCAATTAGAAGTCCTGATGGCCCAGCTCCTCTCTCAAGGTGCCATCCTGAATTGTCATGCCAGTGAAATGGGCGAGTGCTGTTTAGAGGATAATAAAATTTTCAATATTTTTTATTGTTGATAATGATCCTGGACATCCTCCTTTTCTTGATGATCTTCATTCTAATATCAGAGTGGTGTTTCTCCTACTTTAATCCAATAAATACCACCTCTTTAATTCAACCAATAGATAAAAACTTATAGCAAATTTTATGGTCTACTACCTGAGAAGGACCTTAGCCCCGGCTATTACTTCAACTGAGGAACACTGAAAAGATATGATGAAATCATGTCTAGAAGGATTATAATATCTATGACTACATCAGGAACCTTGCTTGAGGTTTTGTTGATATCACCATGGAGTGTATTAGTAGCATCTTGAAGAAGACCTTCAAAACGTTTTCCATGACTTCAAAGAATTTGTCAAGATGAGGAGTTTGTAAAAATCAATAAGGCTGTGGCTGAGATGGCAAACAACTTTAACTTGGGTGTGGATGATGATAACATTGAAGAGCTCCTAGAGGTGTTTCCTGAGAAATTGACTAATGGGTAGTTGTTGGAACTGGAACAGAAACCTTAGGTGAAGAAGAGGCAGGAGAAAAGAAAAGTAGAATAAAAAGAAGAATCCCCAAGACAATTCACAGTAAAGGGTTAAACAGAAGCTTTTGTAGGCCTCAAGAAGCTCCTTAAAAAGTTGAAAACATGGACCCCAACACTGAAAACTTTTCATTTATAGACAAGAATGTTCATCATATATTAACTGCTTGCAAGGAAATCTTGGATGAAAAAAAAAAAAGAAAAAAGAAAAAGAAAGAAAGAAAAGAAAACCAAACAAACCATCATGGGCATATTTCTGAAAAAGAGTAATACCACCCCAGGAAGAGTCTCAGGCCAGTTCTTCAGGAGATATTCCTAAAGAAGGCATTGTTATCATAGAAGATGACAAGATGACAGCTCCGTGTGTGTTATTGCCCCTGAAGAACTTCCAGGGGAAGAATATGTGGAGGTAGAAGACAGTGATATTGATCATCTTGACCCTGTGGAGATTTAGACCATTGTGTGTGGTTGTCTTAGTTTTATTTATTTGTTTGTTTGTTTGTTTAATTAATTAATTAATTAATTTTTATTATTGATTTGAGAGAGTGAAGAAAGGGCAGAGAGAGAGAGAGAGAGAAGCATTGATTTGTTGTTCCACTTATTTATGCATTCATTGGTTGATTTTTGTATGTGCCCTGAGAGGGATCAGACACACTACCGTGGCATATTGGGACAATGCTCTAACCAACTGAGCTACCTGGTCAGGGCCTTGTTGTATTAATTTTTAACAAGAAATTTTAAAAAGTAAAAAGTAAATTCAAAATTTGAAAAGAAAAAGGCTTGTAGAATAAGGATATGAAGAAATTATTTTTGTATATTGCGTTTATTTTTTAAGTGTTATGACAAAAAGAGAAAAAAAATTAAAAACTTAAAAAATTTATAAAGTTCTCTGGGAAGGTAGCTCAATTGGGCAGCATCCCAATATGGCAAGGCTGGGGTTCTATCCCCAATCAGGGCACACACACGAATCAACCAATGAATATAAAAATAAGTGAAACAACAAATTGTTATTTCTCACTCTCTCTAAAAATCAATAAAAATTTAAACATTTTATAAAATAAAAGTTATAGTTAGCAAAGGTTATTATTAAATAAACAAAAATATTGTTTATAAATTTAGTATAGCCTAAGAGTACAGTGTTTATAAGATCTACAACAGTGTATAGTAATGTTTGAGGCCTTTACACTCAATCTGATAATCCATCAAACCACTTACTCACTGACTCACCTAGAGCAACTTCTAGTCCTACAAGCTCCATTTATGGTCAGTACCCTATATAGATATACCTTTTTTTGTCTTTTATATAGTATTTTTACTATACCTTTCCTATGTCTGGATATGTTTAGATACACAAATACTTATCACTTACAATTGCCAATAGTTTTCAATACAGTAGGATGTTGTATAGGAGCGATAGACTATAACATACAGCCTCAGTATGTAATAGGCTATACCACCTAGATATGTGTAAGTACACTCTGTGATGTTTGCACAATGAGAGAATCACCTAACATTATATTTCTCAGATGTTAATTACCCAATCATAAGGTAACATATGACTATATATATTAATTATATTATATCATTATATATTATATTATATTATACTAGAGGCCTGATGCATGAAAATTCGTGCAAGAGTAGGCATTCCTTCCCCCGGCTGCAGGTACCAGCTTCCCTCCAGCACCTGGGACTGGGGCTGCTTGCCTCCTCCTATCAGCCTCAGGCACCCGGGACCCTGGCTGGCTTCCCTCGGGCCGACCACAGGCACCGGGGACCCAAGATGACTTCCCTCCAGCCCCAGCTTCATCAGGGAGGATGTCTGAAATGGAAGACATTGGTCTAATTAGCATATTACCCTTATATTATATTATATATTATATTATATTATATTATATTATATTATATTATATTATATTATATTATATTATATTATATTATATTATACTAGTAGCCCAGTGCACGAAATTTGTGCACATTGAAAGGAAATTAATTAGAGGAGTGTAATTTGGACTCACTATCTAATATCAATAATATGTGAGTGTGAGGCAGTCCGCATTTCTGAAATTTAATGACATGAATTTTAGCTATTACTTTGCCAAATAAATGGAATTTACAGATATCATTTAAAAGAGCATTCAGCTTCATATTAAAAACTCTGGCTACCAAGTCAGGTCTGTTTGCAAATTTTTGCCAGCGTTGTAAATTGTTTGCAATATCTGCGCATTTGGGGTTGCATGTCATGGTTATGAATAGATCGGGCTTGCCATACCTCGTTACAATTGCCATAGCATCCTGATATCACTGCTGCATATTTCTGGGACTACCCTCAGAAGATGATGGAAGTATTATCATTTTACCAATCGGAACATTGTCATTTTCAGATCTAGATTTGAGATAATCCATCAAATCACTATATTTTTCAACTTTCAACTTAGATTGGTTTGCTTTGATGAAATTTATCCGATTGGCCTCCATTTTTGAATACAAATCCATAATAAACTGTTGAGTTAATTTTCCTGCATTTAAAATAGAATTGAATGTGTCCTGCACAGAGAGATAAAATCCATAATACTGCATTTGTGTGAATCGTGTCCTTACATTTTGTCTAGTATTATTGTCGATTATACTGTTGTCTCTGAGTCTTAATGCAATATCTGTTACCCAGCCTTTTTCACCATGTGGAAAAAGAATAGGATATGTCATTGCATCTAATGTAGGAAACAGGATACTGACTTGTTTCATTTTAGTGGCACTTGGATTATTGGGATCTGGTTTACAACGAATGAGCAAGTCCCTTTCAAAAGGAGGTTCTCCATCTTCGTTTCTGAATATGACAGCAACCTCAGTTACACAGGGAGAATTATATCTACCTGGGTCACTGTTACGATCGTATTTAATTGCCATTGTTACTTCTATGGAAGCAATTGACCTTTTGCTGCTGCTTCAGATTGGGCTTCCTTTTCTAGCTCATGTAGCATCTTGTACGATTTTGTTAAATCATTTATTTCATTCATGAGGTTGTTGATGTTGATCATGAGTTTTTCTGAGCAGCCCTGGTTTTCTGGCAGTGCTAATCCTTTACTTGTAGCTTTGGCTGTATCCAAAATATGGAGTTGAGCAAACTTCTCAGAAACACCATCTGAAGGATTTATCGAGTAACACTCCCTCCACGTTCTGCGTGGAGTAGGGTTCGGTATCTGAAAGAGGAGCCGCACAACAAATGAGAGAGAAATGACACGAGATAATTTGCAATATTGGGGGACCAGGCAGACACTTCCACCGATGCTCAGGCTGCTCCAATCTTTTATTGATCTGGAGTAGCCCTTAGGGGTAAGGAGGTTTCAATGACACAGGGATTAGCAGACAATTTCCAGGAATAGACAAAGTATCTGATTAGCTCATCAGTAGATGATTTCCAGTAATAGGCAGAGTATCTGATCAACAATAATCAACAAGGATCTACACAAGTATCTAAGGAATTAAGGGAACTAAGGTGGGGATGATGCTTCAACTATTATTACCTAAATTAACTGGGTGGTTCCTAGATTAACTGGGTGGTGCACAGTTCTGACCTTTGCTAGGACTTCAAAGGTTACTAGCTTTTGGGGGTCTCTGTCTAAACTCAGCTAGTGAAGACAATGAATGGACTCCGGCAGGATGTAAAGTTCCAGTATGGTGATAAACTTGTTCGTGTATTCTAAAACAGTATGGCCCATATCCTGAGGGCAATGCAATATTTGCACCCATGGAAGCAAAAGCAAAAGCAAAAGAACTCTTTATGGAACAAATATTTTCCATGAAATTTTTATTGTCAGAATCTTCGTTTGTCATTAATCTTTTTAAATATGCCGGGTAATCTGGAAAATGTGTATCATTTGGACAGACGGACCTTTGCTACAACATTGA
Organism: Myotis daubentonii; assembly: GCF_963259705.1. Taxonomy (NCBI): domain Eukaryota; kingdom Metazoa; phylum Chordata; class Mammalia; order Chiroptera; family Vespertilionidae; genus Myotis; species Myotis daubentonii. The sequence continues at coordinate 96,971,560 of NC_081842.1, read as the reverse complement.
GTAAATTTCCCACTGGATGGTTTCTCATCAGAGAAATTTAGTGATAGGCAAAATTCACATTGAACAGTCATTCCACAACAACTATGTTCGAGGATTGCATCATTGTGTACTCCATTTTCACTGAGAAGGCAGTTCCTACCAGTATTGGTAGTACTTGTTGATGACTGTTCTTTAGACCAGGGGTGGGCAAACTTTTTGACTCGAGGGCCACAATGGGTTCTTAAACTGGACCAGAGGGCCAGAACAAAAGCATGGATGGAGTGTTTGTGTGAACTAATATAAATTCAAAGTAAACATCATTACATAAAAGGGTACAGTCTTTTTTTTTTTTTTTTAGTTTTATTCATTTCAAAGGGGCCGGATCTGGCCAGCGGGCCGTAGTTTGCCAATGGCTGCTCTAGACATATTATGTCATTGCCACCGCCTTCTTTCAACTTCAAAGGCTCGTTGCTCTTTAGACATTTTCTGTCGATAACGCCAGTGTTTTTTGGCATCAGAGCGATGTTTTTCCAGTAGCTGGTGTTCAGATACATCCTGTCACAGGCACCGCCTTCTTTCAAGATCAGACACACGCTGCTCTGCAGACACTTTCTGTCGATAATGCCAGCATCTTTTGGCTGCAGAGCTACGTTGTATCAACAGTTGTTCTTTAGACATAGTCCCACCTCTCTACTGTCACGGTCTGAGATGCAGGTGATTGAGAGTCCTGGCTATCAGGCCGCTGACAGATGTCTGACCAATGGCTGATTCTGGCTGATTCTGTGGGGGTGGGACTTCCTCTTCCCTGCTGTCAGTTTCCACAGCTGTGATGAGGAAGCTGGGGTGACAGGGGGAGCTGTGCCCTCTAAGCCACCCTCTCTCTTGCTCTGCTGTATGTCCAGCAGTCTCCTGCTCTGCCAAGTCCTCCAAACCTCCCGCTCTCTGCCAGCAAGGTCCCAGGAGTTTGTGGGTGTGCCTAGGCCCAGGTGGCCTCAGCTCCTCGACCAGAGAAAGTCCCGGGAGCCTGTGGCTGCAGCCAACATCACCTCCTGGGGCACTTGACACCTGTGTATGCAAATTAACCACCATCTTTATTGGATAATTTGCATAGTCACTCAGATTGGCTTGTGGGCGTGGCTTGAGCGTGGCAGAGGGGTGGTTAATTTGTATGTTTCTCTCTTATTATATAGGATTATATTATATTATATTATATTATATTATATTATATTATATTATATTAGAAGCCCCGTGCACAAAAATTTGTGCACTGGCAGGGGTGGGGGGGTCCCTCAGCCCAACCTGTGCCTTCTCACAGTCTGGGACCCCTCAGGAGATAACCACCTGCTGGCTTAGGCCTGCTCCCCTGGTGGCAGATGGCACGCCCAATCCCGCGGTGTCTGCCCCATCTCCCCCAGTCGCAGATAGCAGGCCCGGATCCTGCACTGGGGCGGGCGGCGGCTCAGGATCATGCTGAGGTTCCTGTGGATGTTCAGGCTCTGAAAGCGTAGGTTTTCTTTCTTGGTTTTGTTTTTACGTCTTGAAATTGAAATGTGTTAAATTTTTTTTTTTTCTGCACCTTTTCGGGTCCCAGGGACCCCGCCACACACCAGCTGTCCTTTCCCAGCTCGGTGCTCCTCTGAGCTTTTCATGGAGGGGCAACCTTTTAGTTTGTGGGGTGCATTGAGAGAAGCCCGGCTTTCTGAAAGTGAGTGTTTGATTTGGGGATTTGTGGTCTGGCTGAGGAGCCCCCAGGGCCCACTCAGAACAGTGGGGGCAGCCACAGTGAGTGACCAAAGAAACCAGAGAAAAGTTAGGAGACAATAAACGGTTCAATTTTTAATTCTGCAAGTTGCAGGAGCCGAGGTGCACCCTGGATTTTCCAGGGAGAGAGTGAGCGAGTTGCATGTGTGTCCACTGCCCCTCACACAGCTAGCCACTTGGAGTGTGACTTTTGCCAGCAAGGGCGTGGACACGGCCACCTGGGCCTTGTTCCTGCCTTTGCAGATGCATGTGTGTGTGTGTGGAGGGGGAGAGGCAATTAGGACCAGGGGGCGGGTGTGTGCTCCGGGGGTCACGAGGTCAGCAAGGCCTAGGTGGACCGGACATGCAGGGGCCCCGCCCAGCTGTTGGAGCCAGCAGGGAGCCGCAGTGGCCACCTGCCCCCGGGGTAGCTGGGAGTCGGCGCTGCTCTGTGGCACTCTGCTTTCCCCACCCCAGGAGGAGCTGTTTGTCAAACTTGGCCACCGTGGCAGGAGGTGCGTGCATGTTCTCACTGGGAGAATTGTTCCCTTTCAGTCCTTGGATCTGGGCTCAGGAACCTTAGCCTCACAGAATGATGGGCGGCGGGGTGTACAAAGAAAAGGGATCTGGGACCCATCAGTGTCTGCATTTTACCTGTGAATCCCGCCAGGCCTCCCACCTTCCAGGGCAGGAGAGAGGAGGCCGCTGGTGCTCCCCATGCATTTGGGGCGCGGTGCCCAGTTACTTGCCTCTCAGTGCGAGCAGGACTCCGGCCTGGCTTGGGTTCAGTCACCACATGTCTCCAGAGGGCCCCTTGGCCACCATCTTGGTGCAGAGAGCGAAGGCGCCTTCCCTGGGCCTGACAAACCCACCCGAACGTGGCCTCCCACCTTTGTGCGAAACTTCACAGGTTGGGGTGGCCCTTGCTTGCCCGGCCCACGGGCAGCATAACCCCGCGAAGCAAGGCAAAGTCCAGGAGCACTTTGGGCCCGTGTCACTGACCCGGGGCGGGCAGGGTTTGCCAGTGTGTGGCTGTTCCACCCTCTCCTGCAATTCACTGCACTTTCCAGGTGCCTCCTCCTGGGATTTCCCTCTTCTCAGGCTCTCCTGGCCCTTCAGCCTCCTTCCCTCCAGGGCCCGAGGTCCGTCCGGCTAAGGGTTTGGGGTTCTTCCTCTGTCCTCCGCCTGTGCTTGGCGGGGGCCCTGACCCCAGGCTAGAGCCAAGCTGGAGGCCGGTAGCCACGCAGTATGAGCATGACCCCAGGGCGCGGAGGACATGGGTGCGGGCCGCCTGCAGCTCCGCACTGGCCGGGAGAGCGCGAACCGCCGGCCTTAGGCACATTGGCTGGCTCCAGTTCCTTCCGAGCACTCCGAGTGGCCTGGCGCGCAGCCTGGGCCTGAAGCCACCAGCCCTTGGAGGGCCCTCGCCTGTCCCCGCCCGCGCCCCCCTGGCCCGGGCTTCTCCTCACCGGAAATGCACTTTATTACACTTTGGAAGGCTGGTAGGACGCTCGCAGACTCCTTGGGCTCTGCTGCGAGCAGGAAGGGGCGCCCAGGAGTGCCTTGGATACTGGGCGGGCTCCGCGCTGACCCCGTGCCCCAGGAGCCCAACTTGGCTGAAAAGAATAGCTCCAGCACCCAGTGAGGCCTTAAAGCCTGGGGTGCTTGCTTGTGTTGTCCGAGTCTAAGCTCACTGAGCTGGAGCGCCCCCGGGAGACGGGACCCCAGCTCGGCTCTGTCTCCTTCCCGCAAACCTGCTGCCGGGTGCCCCTCTGTCCTCCTTCACTTTTCGTCCTAGACTTGCGGGTCACTCCTGTCTCTGTTTGCTTCTGGCCGGTGTGTGTGTGTGTGTGTGGGGGGGGGGTGTTTCTCCCTGAGGAGCCTTCCTGGTCCTGGCCCTGGGCCTCCCCTTCCTCAGACCCACCCATCCCCCACCCCAGCGCCAGCGGCCTCACAGCTGAGTCTCCCGCCCTCCCCGTGCTCCCGCTTTCCTGATGCTCCTTTTTGCTTCCAGAGCCACCCCTCTTGCTGTATCTCGCGCCCTTTCGCTCTTCCTTGGAGAAGCCAGACCTTTCTTTCCTTTGGGTACTTTTGGGGTTTTCTTCAGGTTTCTTTTCTGAGCTGTTTTTTCTGATTTTGGACCTGGGAGCCAGGCCTCCTGCACCCGCAAGCTGCTGCGCTTCCTCTAAAATCATTTCTCCCATAGGCCCCAGCCCCTCAAACCCCCCTGGAAAGCACTGGTCACTTCCTGTGCCCGTGCGCTTCCTGCTCCCGGCATTTCTGGTAAATGGAGTCAGACAGCTTGGCCTTTGCACCAGCTGCTTCCCTCAGCTCCGTGTTCGTCCTCGCCACCTGCAGTGTGTCAGCCCTGCGCTCCTCTTCGCTGTCACCCACTCCCTGTGGGGACATAGTTCTGGTGTCCACACCTATTTTCTTCTTTGTTGTTTGTTTTAAAGTAACTTCTCTAATGTATTGGTGCCTAGTTCCAATAAGCATAAGCCTGATGCTCGAGTAGGCAGGTTTGGGTCTCCTGGCTGTGCACCTGGGGCTCGCAGCTCCAGTGTCACTTCTGAGGAGCTGCCTGCACCTGCGCCTGGGGGAGGGTGGGGTGGGTGATGGCTCTGGATCATGCTGCCGCCCACCCCACCCTGCACACAACAGGCCCGGATCCATGCTGGGGATTGCGCTGCCACCAGCCCCAGGCAGGGCCCCACAGCAGGATCTGCCTGCAGTATGCAAATTAGCCGCCATCTTTGTTGGTGGTTAATTTGCATATCACCCTGATTAGCCAATGGGAAGTGTAGCGAAGGTATGGTCAATTACCCTTTTTTCTTTTATTAGATAGGATTATATCCTAATATATAAAAGCCCAGGGTCTGTAACGACCGACTGAGTGCTCCACCTAACATCAGAAGTCAGTCCTGCAGTCAGTTCTGGGTTTCTGTTGTGACCCAGCACTGACTGCCAAGGGGGCTGCAATTCAGGCCCAAAGAGAGGCCTGGAGAGAGAGGCAGGGTCTGATCCGCAGCCTCCATGGTAGCTGTTGATCAGCTGTTGGCTCTCTCTTTCTCTCCGGGCTTCACCAGCAGCCGCACCTCTGTTTCTCTCGGTGTTTCAGTGGGGGCTGCTGATCAGCCCTGCCTCTCTGATCAAGCCCAGAGAAAGGCTCAGAGACGCTGACTGGCATAGAAACCCACCAATCACAACCAAAGCTGTCTTAACTGTGAGGAGTCAATGGATGCCTAGGAGGCGGAGATTTTGATGCTGACTGGCATAGAAACCGACCAATCAAAACCAAATTGGCCAGCAGGGGAGGGCAGTTGGGATCAAGATCAGGCCAGCAGGGGAGAGCAGTTGGGGGCAAGATCAGGCCAGCAGGGGAGAGCAGTTGGGGGCAAGATCAGGCCGGCAGGAGAGGGCAGTTGGGGGCAAGATCAGGCCGGCAGGAGAGGGCAGTTAGGGGCAATCAGGCAGGCAGGTAGGTGAGCAGTTAGGAGCCAGCAGTCCCAGAGTACAAGAGGGATGTCCAACTGCCAGTTTAGACATTGGCAGTTGGACATCCCCCAAGGTGTCCCCTATTGGAGAGGGTGCAGGCTGGGCTCTATATTATATTATCTACACTAATAAAAGAGAAAAATGGTGATTGGTGTACAATGATACCCTTTTCATTGGCTAATCAGGGCTATATGCAAATTAACTGCCAACTATGATTGGCAGTTAGCTGCCAACTAAGATTGGCACTTAACTGCCAACAAGATGGTGGTTAATTTGCATATGTAGGCAAAATGCAGGGAGGGGAAAGGGAAAGCAGGAAGAAGCCCCCTGCCACTGACAGTGATCGGAAACCCAGGGGGGAGCTAAGAGCTGGGGGGCAGGGCAAAGGCGGCCCTGGGGCCGCCTTTGCCCTGCCCCCCAGCCATGATCGGAGAATCAGGCGCCTTTGCCGCCCTGGCCAGTGATAGCAGGAAGTAGGGGTGGAGCCAGTGATGGGAGCTGGGCATGGTCGAAGCTGGCAGTCCCGGGAGCTAGGGGTCCCTTGCCTGGGCTTAAAGCGGAGCCCACGATCGCGGGGCCGCTGCAGCTGCGGGTCCCCTGTGCCCGAGCCGGACGCCTCAGCCAGAGGCGTTAGGCTTGGGCAGGGGCGGAGCCTGCAACCGCGGGGAGCTGGGGGTCCCCTGCCCAGGCCTGACACCTCTGCTGGAGGCCTCAGGCCTGGTCAAGGGGCCGATCCGGTGATTGGTGATCGGAGGGTGATGAGGGTCAACTCCTCTGGCAGAGGCATCAGGCCTGGGCGGGGGCCAGAGCCAGTGATCGGGGGGAGATGGGGGTCCCCTGTCCAAGCCTGACACCTCTGGCGGAGGCGTCAGTCCTGGGCAAGGGGCCGATCAGGTGATCAGAGGGTGATGGGGGTCAACTCCTCTGGCAGAGGCATCAGGCCTGGGCGGGGGCCAGAGCCAGTGATCAGGGGGAGATGGGGGTCCCCTGTCCAAGCCTGACACCTCTGGCAGAGGCGTCAGGCCTGGGCAAGGGGCCGATCCTGCGATTGGAGCGTGATGGGGGTCAACGCCTGAGCGTTCCCAGTATGTGAGAGGGGGCAGGCTGGGCTGAGGGACACTCCCCCCCCCCACACACACACCCAGTGCACGAATTTCGTGCACCGGGCCCCTAGTATTATATTATATTATATTACATTACATTATATTAATTAGCACCAGTTGATGACCAATTATACTGTTTTGATAATCACTGCCTTTATTTAAAATTTCCCAGTTGATGTAATGGAAACTGCTACCACTGCTACCTCATAAGAAATTTCAGAAATAAAATTGACAACATAAATCGTGGAAATACATTTTACATATAATTCAAAATAGTTATTTATTTATCATAGTTATGATTCTTAGCCTTATGGAAAAATACCCAGAGGACTACCTTGAATATTACTTATTGGGATGTAGGAAAACACAGTGGGGTAGTATAGATTATCAGTAATATCAAAACGGGCCTATATTTATAATCTGATGGAGTTTAAAAGCCCTCATTAGTGTCATATTCTGAATTAGTGTGCTCTGATATAAATTTAAAGAAGCATATGTTTAATTACACAGAGGAGCCTGTTCCTACATGAGGATCTCATGGTATCACAGCTTTGGAACTGACTTTTATTTAAAGATTTGAGAAATGTTAAAGGACAACTAATCATATAAAAAAAAAAGAGTGTGGCTTTGAGAGAAAAATCTATCTGGCTTCAAACACAGATTCTGACTAGCTCTGTGACCTTCTGAAATTTAGTTCAGCTCTATGAACATAATTCTGATCCCTGGTCATTAAAATGGGGATAGTCATGATACCTTTCTGAGAAGTGTTTCTGCCTTAGAGCATTTATAATATCTGCCACAGAAGAAATGCTGTTTTTACCTAAGTTCTCCTTTATCCAGTATCATAATAAGAACACTGTCCTCCATCATGTTTTAATTTCTTGTTCCTGCCATTGAGGCTTAATTTTTCTTGTTTCTTGTAGCTACTAATTCGTAATCATTAGACTTTTCAACCAGATCTTCTTGAGTCAGTCTCCTGGACATGGGGTGGGTTCTGCAGTTAAGTCTGATCATTTCCAGAAATCTCCAGACAAGGGATGAGATTGCAGCCTGTGTTGGAACACAGCCAGGCCTATTTGTTTATTTCTTGCCTGTGGTTGCTCTCACTACAGAAGTAGATTTATGACCCTAAAAGCCATAAATGGTTGATAGCTGGCCCTTTACAGAATACGTTTGTGTACCTGTGATCTAGACAATGGGGTGATAGTCTGGTTTATGGATTATTTTAAGTGAAGCATGTCTTTATGGTAGAAAAAGGAAGAACTTAAACACCTCATTTCATTTTGTAACACAGAGCCTATACCTTTCTAAATCACTAAAAATCATTAGCTAGACAGTTTGGAGGGCTAGATATTTTTTTTAAAGCTTTCATTGATCAAACTAAGCACACCATTCCTGGGTTTTCTGGCATTAAACTCACATGCCCTTTTGCTACCCTAAAATAGTCATTAAATGGTGACTATTATAGTAAGAACATGTAGAACAACGATTGGACCACATTTTAATTCCCATGAGGAAATTTTTCTATTGCTAAAATCATTCACAAATGATATCTATTCTCCATTCCCGATACCCAAAGACCTGAATTCCCACTTGGGTGGAGAAATCTTTAGCTAGTAGCTCAAATTTCTTAAGATTTTTATGTTTCTTGCACTTAATGTGTATTTAATTCTGGGAAAAAAAAGAAACTGCAGTTTCTATTCTTGTAAATACAGCACTGTTAGTGACTGCTAAAACCAGTGAAAGACTCATTAAATAGATGCATTTATTCATTGAGATATTATGCTCCTGTGGCTACGCACATGGAATAAATCAGGTTGAGCAGTCATGCTCTCCCTTAGGACCTCCAATTGGGTTGAAATATCTTTCTGCCTGAAGTCATATGGTTTAGAACCTAATCAAAATGTGTGGATTAGGATCCAAGAGCATTTTTGACAGTCTAGGGAACAAATAGGAATGAAAAAGTGAGTCTCTGGGTAATTTTTTTGTCAATGTGTTTTTCAGATACTGACAATAATGAAAGGGGGATATAGCTCATTTTAATTTCCACTAAATCAAATATAGCTTCTATATATCATGTCCATGCTTCAGTATGTATGTTTTGTAAAGATAACCTGAGATATGGAAATGAAAAGAGAGGAAACTTTAATTCATAAAGAAACATTTTTTAAATCATTTATTTGGAGGTGACTTTTGTGACTTCTACCCTTATAATAAGTTCTAACATTTTTACATCCTACTTTCCCTTAGATGCATACTGTTTCTTTATTCTTTGTTTCTGAGCACATAAAAGCATATTTTCTAAAAAGAAACTAACAATTTTGAAAATAGTAATAAAAGAAATGGTAATACAAGGCCTTCCATTACTAGATATAAGAAAGATAGAGGATTTGTGAATGATAACTATGGTGCCTGGCATGGTAAGCATTCTATTATAAACAACCACTATTTTGGTTATCTATTGCTGTGTATAGAAAACTACCAAAACTCAGTAGTTAAAATGGCAAGACTATTTGGAATATATATAATTTTATAGGTCAGGAATTTGGGCAGAGTGTGGTAGAGGTGTTTCTCATACCTCCAGAATAACCTTCGTTGGTTCTTAGCTAAGGTGGTTCATGTAGATGTAGATAGCTGAGATGGCTTGACTGTGTCCCAACATCTGGAGCCGAGATAGGAATGTTCAAGAGGATTGCTTCATTTATACTGTGGTGACTGGGCTGGAATATGTGGAACACCAGGAGCTGGACATCTGTCTTACGGTTCAGGCATCTCCACTTGAATAAAGTTGGCTTCCTCACAGCAGGTATTCTCAAGATACTTTTTCCATAACAACTGGCTTCTCTCTGGGTCTTCTAAGAGGCACAGGTGGACACTGAAAGGTTTTTTCCATCTCTGAAATTACTTTCATGATATTGTATTTATCAAACAATGTGCTAAGACCAGTTGGAATAGTTGGAATTCAATAGGGGGTGGGGTTGGGGGAGGGTTATAATGGTATGACATAACACACTAGCACAGTGCAAAGGAATTGATGATGGTTGATAGTAGCCATGTTTTGCTTTTATTCTAATCTTTGTCATTCCTCCAGTGACAACAAATGAATCCAACAATATGAAGTAGGGGAAGGAATCTGGAACAGGGATCTAGCAGTAGGGGGCCAGAGACTGTGTTTGCTTCCTGAGGGGCTGAAATACCTCGCCACATCACTTTGATCCCCACTTCCTTACTTTAGTATGTAAATTATATGGCACCTGATTGATACTAACTAAACTGGAATTGCTATTATTTCTTTCTTAGGTTTAACAGTGTCATTCTACTTTCACAAAAACAATTAGATTGGCACTAGCCGGTTTGGCTCTGTGGATAGAGTGTTGGCCTACAAACTAAAGGGTCCCAGGTTCGATTCTGGCCAAGGGCACATACCCGGGTTGTGGGCCCCCCTCCAGTAGGGGACATGCAGGAGGCAGCCAATCAATGATTCTCTCTCATCATTGATGTTTCTATCTCTCTACCTCTCTCCCTTCCTCTCTGAAATAAAAAAAATAAAATAAAAAAAAACCAATTAGGTTGAACCCATTGTTACTTCCTTTCTCACATATTACTTATCTTTATGTTCTCCTTTAAGCACATGTAGCAATTCTGTGAGAAAATGGTTAGAAACAAGAGTTCTTTTCTCTTAAAATAAATGTTTCAAACATGCTCTTTTTTGTGCATTTGTAAACAGAGGGAGTCTTTCTGTGTATGGCTTACAGGTGTTAAAACTAAGTTGTTGAAGAATCCTTATGTTGTTTGATAAATTAAAGGAAGATTTGCAGTCCTGGTCAATGGGAAGTATGTAGCCCAATGCTAAGGAACAGCTGCTATGTATTGCGATGCCACATGTATGTCATAAAACATGTAGTGGGGATCAGTCACACTAAAAAGGAAAGTTTCAGAATCCAGAACAAAACAGGTAACAGATGTTCCAGTCAGATGGTCGAACTAAAATATGTCTTATAACTGGCATTTGAGGCAGAAAATAAACAGGATTTATACCCTATATAGGATTTTAATTACTCTGCATTGAGAAAAGTTTCATTGCTAAGCTTAGTACCCTTATTCAAAGGAGGTATTATCATTCCAAAGAGCATCAATGTTATGTGGTGAATCATATTGTGATGGTTTGTTTGATGGTACTGATTTTACTATATTGGACATAAATAGAGTCCTTGTATAAATTAATACAGAACCTTATATTTTATGCCTAACTTGTAGATTAATTAATATAGTATTGAGTTATGATTTTTATTGAAATAAAATTTGTACTAGAGGCCTAGTGCATGAAATTTGTGCACTCGGGAGGTCCCTCAGCCCAGCCTGCACCCTCTCGCAGCCAAGACCCTTGGGGGATGTCCGATTGATGTCTTAGGTCTGCTTCCTGCCTAAGCCATCAATCGGACATCCTTAGCACTACCATGGAGGCAGAAGAGGCTCCTGCCACCACCGCTGCACTCACCAGCTCTGAGCCCAGCTTATAGCTGACTGGCACTCCCCATGTGGGAGCGCACTGACCACCAGGGGCAGCTCCTGCATTGAACATCTGTCCCCTGATGGTCACTGCCCATCATAGCAACCGGTCGTTCTGCCGTTCAGTTGATTTGCATATTAGCCTTTTATTATATAGGATATTTCCCAAGTGTACAGATAATGATTTATTTCCCGGGTGTACAAGATAATGATTTAATATGTGCATAAATTATGAAATGAGGACCACAATAAGTCTAGTTAATATCTATTGCCATACCAAATCAAACTTTTTTTCTTGTGATGAGAACTTTTAAGATCTACTCTCTTAGCAACTTTTAAATACACAATACAGTAATATTAACTACTAGTGGCCTGGTGCATGGAATTCATGCACAGGGAGGAGGGTCCCTCAGTCTGGCCTGCACGCTCTCCAATCTGGGACCCCTCAGAGGATGTCCAACTGACGGTTTAAGCCCAATCTCTAAACCGGCAGTCGGACATCCCTCTTGCAATCCTGGACTGTTGGCTCCTAACTGCTCACCTACCTGCTGTCCTGATTCCCCTAAATGTTCTCCACTACTGGCCTGAGCCCCCTAACTGCTCTCCCCTGCTGGCCTGATCCCCCCTAACTGCCTCTGCCTCGGCCCCTGCCACCGTGGCTTTGTCCGGAAAGGACATCCAGAAGATGTCAGTCTAATTAGCATATTATCCTTTTATTAGTATAGATAGGCATCATGACTTACATTACATTCCCAGGAATTCTTTATTTTACCTTTTGTACCTTTTGACTCCCTTTACCAATTTTGCCCACCATCCCAACCCCCTGCCTCTGGCAACTACCAATCTGTTCTCTGTATGTATGAGTTCCTTGTTTTTGTGTTTTAGATTGCACATATTAAATGTCACAAATTTCTATGTAACATAGTATCTTATCAGATGTAATTATTTCATTTAGTAGTTAATTGTATTTGGTTGCTATTGCCTGTATTTTAGAAAATTTGGTTCTCTCCTTTACATTTTAAAATATGCACATGTAAAGCTTATAAAGAACCAGATAGAATTTACAAAGAAATAATAATTTAAAATAGTGAATATATTTGTTCTTTTAACTTTGAACCATACCTTAAAATGCAAAATTCCTTGGACATTGCAAGCATGACTAAGCACTCTTATTCAAAAGCATGAGAAAAGGAGGATGAAAAAAATTATTTAATACAGAAGCATGAAACAAAAATTCCATTTATTTTACTGACCTGAAGAATATATATTTTAAGAGGTTTTTTTAAGCTCCATGGCAAAATGCCATATCCCAGCTGCCTCTCATTAGGTAACCTGGTGGCATCCTTTGTAAATCGGGTTAACCCTCAGGATTACTTGACTCCTCCTTACTTGGGAACTCATTTTGAATGCTATTGCTGTGGCTGTAGCTGTCTTTTCCCATCTAAAAACTAGCATTGATGATAATTGCCTAGTCTTTACACTGCTTAGTTTTTCAAGGAGTCTTTGACACACTACCTCTGTAGTGTTTTCCCCAGCCGTCATTTACAGGGACTACCTCACAACTCACAAATAATTGGACTTAATTGCAGGTGCACTTAGACCTTTACCATATCAAAACAAGAGGCCAGAAACTAATCGTGCCACAATTATTACAGAATGTCATAGCCACATCATTGTATCAAGAAAAGAAATGAACTTACAAAAGGGAATGTGCTTTTAAAATGTTTTTCTCATCCAGCTCATTGTAATAAATCTCTCCTCTTTGTTCCCTGTAATGAAACCTTAGCTTCTCAGAGTAGCTTCTTACTAACTGCTACTCTCTGCGTCCTATATTATAAAAACATGGATCGAATCTTCCACAATTGGATAAAGTATTTCATCCTTTATTAGCTTCTCTCCTATATAGACAAAGTACAGCTGGTAAGGATGTCATTCTTGTTCTTTGAAACAAGTAGATTAGTCTATTTTCTCCTGGGGTTTGGCAAAGTCCTTCAATAGACGTGACTGGCAGAGGAAGGGCTATAGACACTGGCCCTGGGGAATAGATTGCTGACTTGATAAATCTTTGAGTCACGAAAGGTCATCTCTTGATGTCTGGAAGAAAGATTGACTTACTAATAAATACCAGCAAGAGATCTTACTGTAGTGTAAAAAAGTAGAGAGAAAACAATCTAATATTGAAAGAGCATCTGCATGCTGGCAACACCAAAACACAAACAAACACAGGTAAATTATTTGCAGTTTTAAGTTTACTGTGAATTATTTTTAAAACTTTCAAGTCATTGTTACAGGAAAGCTTTTCTTGGTTCTTTAGATTACCAATAGGCTGTGTAGAAAGTACAAATTAGGCAGTCATAAACAGAAGTAGTTATGGACACATCCTGGAATTGCTACTTTGAAATGTACAGGTAAAATACTTGAAATTACAAGGTGCTTCATTAAAGCTGCTAGAAATTAAAAATGACATACACAGTTGAGGTTTAACTACTTGTTATTAATGAATTCATAATCCTTACTATAATACTTGATTATATTTTCAGCCTGAAAGAGAACAGTATTAACTGAGATTAAAAAACAAAACAAGGTGATACAACCAGTTAGTCACATTAGAACTATATCCCCACATTAACTATTCCTAAATTTAGGGAAAAAAATCCTGTTTCTTCCTTCATTTAGCCTTTTTTAAAAATCTATAAACTGAAATATTCCTAGTATATGCTTACAGTGTTTTACCTATTAGAAAAGATGCCAACAATATTGCCAGTGAGCCATTTCTTTTGTTTGTTTCTATTTCTATTTTTTTTTTTGCCATACTCTATCTCACCTCCCCTTAATGTCAGGATTCCTTCCTTTATCCCTAGTGGATTAATTTCACGTTAGCCCTCAGTGGGAGCTGTGCCTGTCAGTACTACACAGTGTGGTAATTCTTCCTCTCAAAGAACAAAAGAGTTGCATGAGTTGATATTCTAAAAGAAGAGCTTTGCTGTAAAAGGAAGCAAATCCTGGCTACCGACTAAGGCAAGCCTCTGCCACAATGACCCAACTCCAATGTCAACTTTCCAAAAATTTTATACCTAATTTAATGTCACACACACACACACACACACACACACACACACACACACACACACTGCTAGATTGTGGTGGTTGGCTAGAATTCCAAAATAAGACTTAGTTTCTAGTACTTTATAAATTGAATATTTGGATGTATACTCAACTGGGATTATATATTTGTGGGGCTGTAAATCGTCTTGAATTGTGGGCAATAGAGGATCTGTATAGAGAACCAGAATGTAGGACTAGAATTTCATGAAGGACTCCCAAGATTATGTAATAATAGGAGGAACAGTTATAATTTTTTGCTACACCCTTTAAGTGCATCATCTGCAATCCTGCACAGCCTTGCACATATATGATTACTTCAGTTTCATGGTGATGTCCAAAACTGTCCAATCACTTGCTCTGGGTCACAAATAGTTTCTCTGAAGTGGTTGGGCCTTCATTATGTATCCATCTAACATTAATACCAAATGCTTGACTAAGCCAAGGATGACATAGTCACACATTTGTGAAATAATATAGAAAGTGCTAATGAGAGAATATGACTATGAAGAAAGAGGCCAGGATTTCTTGGCCTGATTTTTGTGTGGGACTGAGGAATTAATGAGTAACATAGTTCTTTGTCCAAATTGTTATTTATAAATTGCTACTTTCAGAAATGGGAGGATCCTCAGAGGATGATTGTTGCTGTTAGATTGAGTCTCTGAAGTTTAACTGAAAATAACTCAAGATGGTCTGTGCCTTTCGAGGTAATTAGAAACTGGATCTGGACAATAAAGGAGGCCTCCATTCAAGGATGACTTGAAATGACTAAATGGGACTCACATACAGAGAGTGCCTCTCAGAAAACAACTCATCTAAGCATCTCATTTTACACAATGAAAATGAAGCTCCAGAATTAAAACAATCTTTGCCTGCCCTTCTATACAGACTCTTCCTAGGACATCTCATTCCCTGTCATGTATTCATTCTCTATTTCATTGGTAATTTCTCAATGGTAATTGCAAATAGGTGTCTGCGACTTGGAAAATGCCCCAAACCAGTGAATGTGAATCAGATATTTTTAGAGAAGAACCCTTGAGCAGTCAGCAAACTTCTTGCCCACAGCCTCCTTCCTAGTAAAGCTTTCCAGAAGCAGCTCAGAAAGGTCACCGCGCTCTGCACACCTCACCGCACTCTTCCCTCAGGAGCCTGCTCACAATGGAAGGGACCAGACATCAGTGTCTGGGGCAGTAGACAGAGTCAGTTTCAAGAGCAGGGCTGGTTAACAGGAGAGGTGTGTTCTGAATCATGATTTGCAGGTTCAGTTAGCACCTCCTCTGGGAGTTTGAACATGAGGTCTGAGGGGGATAAAATCGCCTTTGAGTGGTGCTCTGAATCTGCTGTGAAATTAAAAAGCAGAAGAAGCAGTGACTAGAGGAACTCAATCACCAAATAGCAGAGAAGTGAGAAAGGACTAAGACTCCTGCCAAGACATCAGACAAAAAAGTTAGAAGATGACAAGAAGGGCATTTCTTCTGAAGTCCTACCTATGAGGCCAAGGAAATTTTCTGCTTCTGTTTCCCCAAATAGCATTGAGTGAGATAACCTGATCATATCTCGGCCACTGGCAGCTTTGCCTGTGGACAGTGGCATAGGATTTTTGAGAGAATGGGGACAGTCCACACAGCATTCCTTGTGGGAAGCAGCTCAGTGGTAACTACCTAGAAAACACAAATGCTTCATTATTATTGTTATTATTATTATATTTTGTCTTTCATGGCTAAACTAAATATTTTATTAGAGAAAAATTAAGTCAAATTTAAAACCATGTTCAGACCAACAGCAGAGTTAAGTGTGTGTGTGTGTGTGTGCATTTAGGAGAAAAGTAGAATACAGTCGGACTTTGTTTATAATTTGTAAACATATTTAGCAACTGAGAGAAAAAAAATAAGGCTTTTAGCATTACGACTATTAATTTAACAGAAAACACTAAGGCACTAAGAATTGTCACAAATATTAATGACTTCCATGTTCCAGCTTCCAATGGATGTTTTTCACCCTCATTTTATTCTACATCTAATCAGCATTTTTGTCATCCCTTTATGTGTAAAAGTAAAGTCCAGAACTTCTGCTTCTTTAAGATACTTTTGGAAGAGATAATGAAACACATATCAAGTGATAGGCTGATGCTTGACATTCTTTCATTTCCTTGCCCCCCCCCCCAAAAAAAAAAATCAATTGAACCAAAATAGGGTAAAGTATATTACTAAGTTACATTATTTTAAAAAAATAAAAATAAAATGTTTTTAGAATTATATAAAGGAGTTTATATGGCTCTAGATGAAATTTGTCATCTACATTAAGAAATGAAGATACAGTGGGGCCTTGACTTACGAGTGTCCTGACTAACGAGTTTTTTGAGATACCAGCTGTCTCTTGGCTGATATTTTGCATTGAGTTGATAGAGTAATTTGAGTTAAGGAGCTCCTTAACAAGCTCCGTCTTGGAATGAATTAAACTCGTAAGTCAAGGCCCCACTGTACTCTCATTTTCTATTGATGACTTAGTAAAGCTTAGAAATTTGATAGCAAATAAGAATGGTGTTTGTTCTATTTTAAACAATGTGTTTTGCACAACAGATGTGATTTATATTGTCCTATATGCATACTGCATGCTTCTATAATAGATTAGTGAAGAAATACATTAAATTTATTTCCCAACATATTATAATTAGAAATGTAAATATCCCAATTAATAATAGAAGGCACAGGCATGTTGTTGCTTTTCAAATAAAAATTAATTTAAATATATTCATGCACTGTAAACTGTTGCTCGGTTTCTGCTTAGAGTAATTAGGCAACCATGAAATTAAAGGGAATAATTTGATTACATTTCCCATCACCTTGTAATTGTTTTTAGTTGGAATAGGAGCATAGCAGATAATTAAGTCTTATATTTTCTCTTTCTACTGATTTATTAAGATTTCTCAGAACAAATTTATTTTTATAGCATTAAACTTACATGACTAACTCCACATACCTGTTATTTTATTTTAAATACAGCTTGAAAATAATCAAATCTCTATATCTATAGATTTCTGCTAATTATATGCTTTCCATTTAATTTTTAAAGGGTGCACAAAGAGTTTTGCTAACTCCTCACCTTGTTTTCAGTCTAGGCTCAATTTTCACCTTCCCAGTGAGGCTTACCAAGACCAGCATAGTGAATAGTGCAACAAGGCCCCAGCCCCAGCCCCACCAACGACACTCCAACATCTCTTGCTCTAATTTGTGTTTGTTTTTCCCCCTATAGTTTTCATCCCCTTAAAACATACTATATAACTTCCTGGTTATTATCTATTTCCCTCCTAGCAAGCTCCTGGGCAGATATCTTTGTCTTGTCATGAATATGTCCCAGTCTCATTTCTCAGTATTTATTAAATGAATAAAAATATTTGATAATAATATTTGATAATAATGTTCCATTGTGTTGTAGGCAACAGGGAGCGGCACCAGGTGTACAACCCATGGGGGCAGACCAAACCTGGGTTCAGCGACCTCGGTACATGGGTTCTGGAGAGGAAAGAACTCAAAACCAAAACTCAAAGTGTAAAGAATATTTATTTGGTAAATTACAGAGGTAGAAAAAGTAATTCCTAGAATAAATGGGCTTAGGAAACAAGTTAAAGAGATAAAGGAAGGGCCATTGGAGCTTGGGAGTGAGGAAGCTAATGCTAATGTGCCTGGGGGGTGAGGGGAGGAGGGAAAAGGGAAAGGGAAAAGCATGGGCGTGCTCCCGGCAGGGAGAGCACGCTGGGACCTCCATCTTAAGCAGTGGTTCGCAACCTTCTGGCCCTTTAAATACAGTTCCTCATGTTGTGACCCAACCATAAAATTATTTTCGTTGCTACTTTATAACTGTAATGTTGCTACTGTTATGAATCGTAATGTAAATATCTGATATGCAGGATGGTCTTAGGCGACCCCTGTGAAAGGGTGGTTCGACCGCCAAAGGGGTCACGACCCACAGGTTGAGAACCGCTGATAAGGGTTTTAAGGGTGGGGGTTTTAGGGGAGGTCCCTGGGGAAGATCAATAGAATATTCAGCAGTTTTCCAGGTGTGTGCTTTCAGGTTGTTGTCTCCACTGGTTGATTGGCCTGCAGCAGGGGGTCATTATCCAGTGCAGCTGGTCTTGAGATCAGCCAGTGGCTGGTTTTGCTGCTTATCTGGGCTTAGAGCTGAAATGCAACTGACTGAGGCCTAGATGTTATCTCTAGGGAAGAAAGGTCAGGATGTCCAAACTATATGACCAGCCATGTGCTAGGGGAGGAAAAGTCACCCTGGGGGCGAGGTCCCACCCTACAATTGGTTGTCCCTTGCTAGGCACCTGGGGTTTTTCCAACCTGGTGACCTTCTGTACCTGGCCCATCGTCCTTGCTCTGCTCATGGCTGTCTAACTGCCTACAACAATTGGATTGAATCTTTTTTTTAAATTTAGTATGTTAGGACAATCACATAAAACATTCAGAGCACTATTGTGTACATAGTATATATATTTAACTTGTTTAGAAAAATGGCTGCTCTTTTTTTTCTTTTTCTTTTTTAAATTCTCACCTGAGGATATGTTTATTGAATTTAGAGAGAAAAAGAGAGAAACATTAATGTGAGAGAGAACATCAATCAGTTGCTTCACATATGTGCCTTGACCAGCGATTGAACCCACAATCTAGGTCTGTGCCCCTACCTGGATGGGAACCCACAACCTTTTGGTGCACAGGATGATGCTCCAACCAACTGAGCCACCCAGCCAGGATGAAAAATGGCTGTTTCTTAAGCTAAAATTCTGTCAGTCCATCTTGGCCAAATTGAGGAAGAAAAATAATCATGAAGGTCATTTTAGAAGCAGCATTTTAAATGGGATCTATTTATTAATACTTAAATGTATGTATATTTCATTAAAGAAAAAGTAAGATAGAATGCTTAGGAAATGCAGCCTCATTAAATTGGTGATAATTTTAATGGAAAGATACCTATTAATATTAAAAGTATGCCATGATAGGAAGTCCAGAAAATAGCTGAGTTTTCAAAACTATGTCTTCAGGCACTGGTGACACAGATGGTGAATTTGGAAAGCCAAATAATAATAGTTTTCTTTATACTTGCTCAGCTAGCTGGGTGTGGAATTTCACCCCATCAATGAGAGGGTTATTTACAGTAAAATGAATGTATTTAATGATTGTACAGAAATAATTAAGAACTTTGTCCTGTTGGCAGGGGAAGAGGAAAAAGGATGATGTTTGTGTGTGTACGTGTGTGTGTGTGTGTGTGTGTGTGTGTAAATAAGTGTGCATGTGTGTCCTAGAACTTGGTAAAGAATTTATAACCTGCCTATGACTCAATCTGAAACCTTTAGAGGTGAAAATTGTCAGTTCTATCTAAGGACAAATACCCTTCCATTCTTTTTTATTATTATTATTTGTATTTTTATTTTTTTTATTGTCTAAAGCTTTACATATGTCTCCTTCTCCCCCAATTGACCCCCCTCCCAGCCATTACCACCCTGGGCATGCCCCCACCACCCCAGTGTCTATGTCCATTGGTTATACTAATATGCATGCATACAAGTCCTTTGGTTGCTCCCTAACCCCCCTTCCCTACCATTTGTCTCTAGATTGATCTATTCTTGTTCATAAAATTATGTTGATCATTATATCCCACAAATGAGTGAGATCATGTGATATTTATCTTTCACCGACTGGCTTATTTTGATTAGCATAATGCTCTCCTGTTCCATCCATGTTGTTGCAAATGTTAAAAGTTCCTTCTTTTTTATAGTGGCACTAGAGGCCCATTGCAGGAAGATTACTGCAAGAATAGGGCTTCGCTCCCATCTCTGCCGCTCCTACCCAGCCCTTCTCTGCTGCTCCTACCCTGCCTGTCTCTGCCGCTTTTCTCCCGCCTGTCTCCACTACCTTGGCTCCGTTGCTTGGCTTCCTTCTACGGTGTCTTCAGTCTTCGCTCCCAGCCAGTATATGAAATTAGTCGCCATCTTTGATGGCAGTTAATTTGCATATCGCTCTGATTAGCCAATGGTGGGTGTAGCAAAGGTATGGTCAATTTGCATCTTTGTCTATTATTAGATAGGATTGTATTCCATTATGTAGATGTACCTCAGTTTTTTAATCCACTCATCTGCTGATGAGCACTTAGGCTGTTTCCAAATCTTAGCTATTATAAATTGTGCTGCTATGAATATAGGGGTGCATATATCCTTTCTGAATGGTGTTTCTGGCTTCTTGGGATATAGTCCTAGGAGTAGGATTATTGGGTCAAATGGGAGCTCCATTTTTAACTTTTTAAGGAAACTCCATACTGTCTTCTACAGTGGCTGCACCAGTCTGCATTCCCACCAGCAGTGCAGGAGGATTCCTTTTTCTCCACATCTCACCAACACTTGTCATTTGTTGATGATAGCCATTCTGACAGGTGTGAAGTGATACCTCATTATCCTATTGATTTTCATCTCTCAGATGATTAGTGACTTTGAGCATGTTTTCATATGTCTCTCCCTCTGTATGTCTTCTTTCAAAAAGTGTCTATTTAGACCCTTCGCCCATATTTTGATTGGATCATTTATCTTCCTTTTGTTAAATTGTATGAGTTCTCTGTAAATTTTGGAGATTAAGCCATTATTGGAAATATCATTGGCAAATATGTTCTCCCACGCAGTGGGCTTTCTTGTTGTTTTGTTGATAGTTTCTTTTGCTGTGCAGAAGCTTTTTATTTTGCTGTAGTCCTATTTGTTTATTTTCTCCTTAGTCTCCAGTTGTCCTAGGAGCTGTGTCTGTAAAGATGTTGCTGCAACATATGCCTACTATTTTGCTGCCTATGGAGTCTTGTGGGATTTTTTGGTTTCCCATCTTAAATTTAAACCCTTTAGCCATTTTGAGTTTGTTTTTGTGTATGTTGTAAGTTGGTGATCTAGCTTCATTTTTTTTGTATGTATCTGTCCAAATTTCCCAGCACCATTTATTAAAGAGACTGTTTTGACTCAATTGTATGTTCTTGCCTCCTTTGTCAAATAATAATTGAGCATAATGGCTTGGGATGATTTCTGGGTTCTCTTTTCTGTTCCATTGGTCTATATGTTTGTTCTTATGCCAGTACCAGGCAGTTTTGAGAAATATGGCTTGGTAATATAGCTTGATATCTGGTATTGTGATCCCTCCAACTTTTTTCTTTTTCTCAGGATTGCTGTGACTATTTGGGTTCCTTTTTATTCCAGATTAATTTTTGGAGAGTTTGTTCTACATCTTTGAAGTATGACATTCGCATTTTAATGGGGATTGCACTGAATCTGTAGATTGCTTTGGGTAGTATGCACATTTTAATGATGTTTATTCTACCAATCCATGAACATGGTATGTTCGT
The DNA here is from genome assembly GCF_963259705.1 of Myotis daubentonii. Classification (NCBI taxonomy): domain Eukaryota; kingdom Metazoa; phylum Chordata; class Mammalia; order Chiroptera; family Vespertilionidae; genus Myotis; species Myotis daubentonii. The sequence goes on along the minus strand of NC_081842.1, from coordinate 96,950,261 downwards.
CCATTTGTTTATGTCTTCCTCTATATCTTTTTCCAATGTCCTGAAGTTTTTTGAGTACAGGTCTTTTACATCCTTAATTAAGTTTATTCCTAGGTATCTTAATTTTTTTGGTGCAATGGTAAATGGGATTTTTTTTTCCTTTCTCTTTCTGTGAGTTCATTATTGGTGTATAAAAAGACCATTGATTTTTGGGTGTTAATTTTGTATCCTGCTACTTTGCCAAATTCATTTATTAGGTCTAGTAGTTTTTTGATGGAGTCTTTGGGGTTTTCTATGTATAGTATCATGTCATCTGTGAACAATGAGAGTTTTACTTCTTCTTTTACAATTGATGCCTTTTATTTCTTCTTCTGGTCTGATCGTTATGGTTAGCACTTCCAGTACTACATTGAACAGGAGTGGTGAAATTGGGCATCTATGTCTGGTTCCTCTTCTTAGGGGAAATGAGTTTAGTTTTTGCCCATTGAGTATGATGTTGACTGTAGGTTTGTCATATAAGGCTTTTATTATGTTGAGGCATGACCCCTCTATTCCCACTTTGCTGAGAGATTTTATCAAGAAATGGTGTTGGATTTTGTCAAATGTTTTTTCTGCATCGATTGATATGATTATGTGATTTTTGTCTCTCAGTTTGTTTATGTGATGTATCATGCTTATTGATTTGCAGATATTGTGCCATCCTTGCATCCACAGAATAAATCCCACTTGGTCATGATGTATGACCTTCTAATGTAATGCTGAATCTGATTTGCTAGAATTTTGTTGAGGATTTTAGCATCTATGTTCCTCAAGGATATTGACCTGTAGTTCTTTTTTCCTGTGGTGTATTTATCTGGTTTTGGAATTAGGGTAATGCTGGCTTCATAGAAAGAGCTTGGAAGCATGCCTTCCTCTTGAATTTTTTGGAATTGTCTGAATAGGATAGGTTTTAGTTCTTTTAATGCTTGGTAGAACACCCCTGTAAAGCTATCTGGACCAGGGCATTTGTTTTCTAGAAGACTTTTGATCGCTGCTTCAATTTCTTTGGTAGTTATTGGCCTTTTCAGGGTTTTTTTCAATTCTTCTTGATTGAGTTTTATTCTTCTTGATTGTATTTTTCTAAGAATCTGTCCATTTCATCTAGGTTGTTCATTTTGTTGGAATATCATTGTTCATAGTATCTTTTTCATAATCGTTTGTGTTTCTGTGGGATCAGTTGTTATTTCAGCTCTTTCATTTCTGATTTTGTTTATTTAGGTCCTCTCTCTTTGCTTCTTGGTGAGTCTGGCTAAAGGTTCATCAATTTTGTTTATACTTTTGAAGAACCAGCTCTTGGTTTCATTGATCTTCTGTATAGTTTTTTTTGTCTCTATGTCATTCATTTATGCTCTGATCTTTATTATTTCCTTCCTTCTGCTTACTCTTTGTGCGCAGTCTTGTTGTAGTTAAGCCTTGATTATTGTAGTTAATACTGGGGGGATTTGACCTCCAGGCCAACTGGCTGTGAGAGTCAGCTGTGTCTGCAGTGGGAAAACTTCTGTCCTCTGGGGAGGTGCTAATCTAGCCTTTGCCTGAGGCTATCTGGCAAATGGCTCTGTGCAGGGCTTGCGTGGGGCGGGTCACACGGGATCAACAGGGCGGGCGGAGGGAGCAGTTATGGCTGCTCTCAGTCCCATCCCCAGAGGCTCTGCCTCTCAGAGTCCCAGCAACCACTGCAAATCTCGGAGAGAAAGCTGCCCTCGCTTTCCGACCGATGCCAGACAGTCCCGCTTCTCCCGTTTGAGTCTGTGTCCCTAGAGACTCGCCCAGAACTGGAGCTCTGGGCCTGAGCCTCCCTCCCAATTGAAAACGACAACCGCGCCCTCAGCCACCAGCCCACTTTGCGCGCACCTCCGCACCTTTGTATTTTCCGCACTGCGCCGCCTCTGAGTCTCGGTATGCTGTTCTCTTTCATTCTAGTTGAAGAATTTCCCCTCAGCCGGCTTTCCTGTGGTTCTGGGTGATGTCCGTTCCGTCTTTTAGTTGTATTTTTGAAGTGGTTGTGCGAGGCAGCATTCTCCTGTGTTTACCTATGCCACCATCTTGGTTCTCCCCCCTTCTGCTTACTCTGGTCTTTTCTTGTTGCTCTCTTTCTAACTCTTTGAGCTGTAGGGTTAGATAATTTATTACCATTATTTCTTGTTTCTTGAGAGAGGCCTGTAGAGCTATGAACTTCCCTCTCAAGACTGTTTTCACTGTGTCCCATAGATTTTGGATTTTTGTGTTTTCATTGTCATTTGTTTTCAGGATGCTTTTTATTTTTTCTTTGATCTCTTTGGTAACCCAGTCATTGTTTAGTAGCATACTATTTAGCCTCCAGGTGTTTGATTTTTTTTATTATTTTTATTATAGTTGATTTCTAGTTTTATGCCATTGTGATCTGAGAAGATGCTTTATATGACTTCTGTCTTCTTGAATTTGAAGAGACTGCCTGTGTCCCAGTATGTGGTCTATCTTTGAAAAAGACCCATGTACACTTGAGAAGAATATATATTCTGTGGTGTTGGGGTGAAAAGTTCTGTAGACGTCAATTAATTCCATCTGATCTAGTGAGTCATTTAGGCATGATGTTTCTTTGCTGATTTTTTGCCGGAGTCCATTTATTGTCTTCACTAGCTGAGTTTAGACAGAGACCCCCCAAAAAAGGCTAGTAACCTTTGAAGTTCTAGTAAAGGTCAGAACTGTGAACTACCCAGTTAATTAAAGTAATAATAGTTGAAGCATCTCCACCTTAGCTCACTTAATTCCTTAGGTGCTTATGAAGATCTTTGCTGATTGTTGTTGATCAGATACTCTTGGAGATCTGTTGATGAACTAATCAGATACTCTGCCTATTCCTGAAAATTGTCTGCTGATGTGTGTCATTAAAACCTCCTTACCCTAAGGGCTACTCCAGATGAATAAAAGCTTGGTGAGACCTGAGCACGGCGGAGGAAGTCTTTCCGGACTTGCCCACCTGGTCCCCCGGTATCACAAAATTATCTCTTGTCTTTTCTATTTCATTTGTGTGCGGCTCCTCTTCCAGATATTGAACCCTGAACCACGCAGGACGTGGAAGGAATCATTCAGCATCTGGCGCCCGACGGGTAATCTGGAAGTGCAGGTCTCGCTGGAGCGAGAAAAGGAAGTTTGCACCGAGAAGGTGTGGATAACTCACCGAAAAAAGGTGAGGGGAATCTACCGCACGCAAAAGCCCAGGATGGACTACAGAAGCCCGGGTCTGTAAGTACACTGGGAACGTTTTCTTAAACCAGGCTAACAAATGGGGAAGGATTCGGCTTTAAAAAAGTAGATTCGGTTTTAAAAAGGTATATCTGGCTTTTAAAAACTAAGAAACTGTATTATGTGCTTTTAATTTGTATGATTAAAGTGTTAAAATTTTAGAAGGTAATCTTTTATAGTTTTTTGCATGTTGTTATAAAACATAACTTTTGCTTTTTTCGGGGAAGGTACGTTGGATCTTGGAGGGTTGCCAGGGAAGTTGGTTGGAACTTGAAAAGAGGTTAGCAGCAAAAAACAAACAAACAAACAAACAAAAAACCTCATCTCAAAAAACTTTTTCCATGGGGAACATAATATTGTATTTGCTAAAGCCTTTTACAGAGGCTGGGGAAGAGTCTCCTCAACTGGTTCCTTCCGCTCCTCCTGGTGAGAGGTGGAAAGACATGTCAGAGGAATGGCCTTCACGGTCCTCTCCACCTCCGCATGCACATCCTAATTCTGATATGCTTAATTCGCTGTCATTTGAATCACCTCTGCAAAAAGCCATCAGAGAACGATTGAGGAAAATGCCGGTGGAAGAAAGGCTTGCTTTCCCTATCATAGAGGTACCTGATCCACAGTTACCACATCAGGTAATCAGACAACATGTAAAAATTGACTTTAAAATGATAAAGGCCTTACGTGAAAGTGTAGTCCAAAATGGTCCAACAGCTCCTTTTACAAGAGAAATTATGCATAGTATTTCTGAAGCTTTCCTAATCCCTCATGATCGGTATTCTCTAGCACGTGCAACTCTGGATGGAGGAGATTATTTACTATGGAAAGGAGAATTCTTGGAGAGATACCAGGAGCAAGCCCAAATAAACCGCGGGCTGAATGCTCAAATAACTTACGGAATGCTAGCAGGACTGGGACCATACAATGATGTGCGAACCCAGTTAGATTATGTGCAACTGGCATATGAGCAAATTAGAGCTTGTGGAAGGAAAGCGTGGTGGACTTTACCAACAAAAGGGGATTCTGAGGGAGCTTTTAGTAAATGTTTACAGGGGCCTTTAGAGTCATTTTCTGATTTTGTGGTTCGTCTCACTCGAGCAGTGAGATGACAAATTCAACATGAGGCAGCAGGAGATATTTTAATTCAACAATTAGCCTATGAACTATCCCAAGGTTAGAGGGCTCCAGTTAACTTGTCAACTTAGTATTCTGGAGACCCAAAACTGTGGAAATAAAGTGCCTAAGTTTAACCCAGGTCACTCAAGGGTTCTAGACCAAAACTGTAATTTAGATAACATGCCTAAGTTTAACCTAGGTCACCAAGGATTCTAGGTAGTGTGTTCACCCAAAACTGTAATTTAGATAGCATACTGTCTCTGTTTCTGTAAAATTCCTTTTTTTCTGAAAACTAGGTTCCTCATTCCAAACCTTGAGTTTAAAATTTAAGTTGTCATGACCTAGAGCAAGGAATATTCTTACATGGTGTTGTTCTACAAGTTTTGTTAATAATTTTTGATACTTTTACAACAGTATGTTGTGTATTTATTCCAAACAAACTTACAAATTAATTCTTTAAATGTTTTGAGAATGTGAAGGGATTTATTCCCTCCTGGGGAAGGCACTTAAGCATTTTGTATTGACCTCTCTTGACTTTTTTTGCCAAGAGGAATCTGATTGTCTACAGCTGTTATCTGAGCTCTCTGTTTAAGATAGGATCATGAAAAGCTGGTACCATGGATCTGTCTCTGGCCCAATGGCGTAAGTTGGGCCCTCTCTGGAGAAGAAATCTGGGTTCCCTATGATCAATGCCGGGGCCCCGCCAGCAGGCGAGGGGATCCAAAGGCAGATGCTGGGCATGGAGGCCAGAGGGACATAGGCTATCAAGGAGACAGAACCGAACCTCACATCACCCTACTTGGCCCAGAGATGGCTGGTAGTCAACGACGGGTAAGACCCCACAGGGTGGGGCAACCTAAGACAGGCACAGTCGGGGGCCAGTAGGAGAATACTTGGGGTGCAACAAATGTGGGGCACAGACCCCCCCCCCCAATGGTGCAGGGGCTTGAACACTCGCCCCTTCTGAGGAAGGTCTCCTGTCCCCATGGCTGCTTATTGCTTCCCATGCCCAGCTGAGATCAGGAATCAAAAGAAAGAAGAGACTTGGTCCAGCTGAAATCAGAATCCAGATAAACGGAGGCTTGGCTAACAGACTCTAAATTTAAATCTAGCCTAACAACAGAAATTCTTGGGCCTTCTCAAGGACATAAAGTGAATCCTTTCAATCGGTATTTACAGTGTAAATTAAGATTGTTGTTAAAATATTAAACTTGACAGTAACATAATTGTCAAGTTTTCAAATTAAATTTGGCTAATTTGAAATAAGTAATTATTCAAAAAGGATTAACGAAAATTTTCATCTTGTGTGCAAAAAATTAATATTTAAAGCTATTTAGATTGCATTATAAGGTTTCCAAGAAGCCTCCTAATTAAATAAAAAAAAGGGGGATAGTGGAAAAATATAGTGGAAGAATACCATGTAAGGAAATGGATTTTGTAACTAAATTACATTTAAAGAAATTTTTTTTTTTTTCGTAGCAAGATACCCAGAAAACACACACATTATGCCAGGGTAAGCTAAGGAAAGATCATTTTAAAGAAAACACCTCAAGTAAGGTTTTTTCCTTTTAACATTTGGTCGAGAATATGTTTGTGTACTTTCAGAGAACAGCTACAAGACCACGTGGATTCCTGTAACAACGGATCCTAGAAAGCCAGCAACAAAGATAGAAGAGACAGTTCAGCGATGGAGATGGTGAAGACGCCTTGCCATGCTAGCAGTCAGAAGCTGTGCGTCACTGCAAGGTGTCCAGGACCAGACCAGAAAGGACCGGACCTGCATTTTCCACCATCCAGAACCAACATTTCATTTCTGGCATGTACTCATGAACTTTTGGACATTGAAACTTGGACTCAGAACTTTTGGACATTGAAATTGGGACTTGATTTTTTTAAAGAAAAAATAAGGGGGAGATGCCGGAGTCCATTTATTGTCTTCACTAGCTGAGTTTAGACAGAGACCCCCCAAAAAAGGCTAGTAACCTTTGAAGTTCTAGTAAAGGTCAGAACTGTGAACTACCCAGTTAATTAAAGTAATAATAGTTGAAGCATCTCCACCTTAGCTCACTTAATTCCTTAGGTGCTTATGAAGATCTTTGCTGATTGTTGTTGATCAGATACTCCTGGAGATCTGTTGATGAACTAATCAGATACTCTGCCTATTCCTGAAAATTGTCTGCTGATGTGTGTCATTAAAACCTCCTTACCCTAAGGGCTACTCCAGATGAATAAAAGCTTGGTGAGACCTGAGCACGGCGGAGGAAGTCTTTCCGGACTTGCCCGCCTGGTCCCCCAGTATCGCAAAATTATCTCTTGTCTTTTCTATTTCATTTGTGTGCGGCTCCTCTTCCAGATATTGAACCCTGAACCACGCAGGAAGTGGAAGGAATCATTCAGCAATTTTTTGTTTAGAAAATTTGTTCAGGGGTATTAAAGTCCCCTACTATGATTGTATTGCTGTCAATCTCTTCCTTGAAATCCTCCAGGAGGTTTTTTTTTTTTTTTATGTATCTGGGTGCTCCTGTATTGGGTGGATATATGTGTACCAGAGTTATATCTTCTTGTTGAATTGCTCCCTTTAGTATTATGAAGTGGCCTTCCTTATTTCTTGTTATGGCCTTCACTTTGAGGTCTAATTTTTCAGATATAAGTATTGATACCTCAGCTTTTTTTTTTTTTTTTCATTTCCATTCGCCTGAAAAACCATTTTGCCATCCCTTTACCATCAGTCTGTGTGAGTCCTTTGTTCTGAGGTGGGTTTCCTGTAGACAGCAGATATATGGGTCATGTTTTCTTATCCACTCAGCTACCCTATGTCTTTTGATTGGGGCATTTAATCCATTTACATTCAAAGTTAATATTGATAGATACTTGTTCGTCACCATTTTTATTCTTTATGCCTATGTTCCTTCTTCCCTTCATATTTCTTCTTTTTATAGCAGACCTTTTAGCATTTCTTTCATTGCTGGTTTGGTGGTAATAAACTCCCTTAGTCCTTTTTTGTCTGTGAAGCTCTTGACTTCACCCTCAATTTTGATTGATATCCTTGCTCGGTACAGTGTTCTTGGATTCAGACCCTTGCTTTACATGACTTTGTATATTTCATTCCATTCCCTTCTGGCCTGGTGCGTTTCTGTTGAGAAATCAGTCACGAGTCTGATGGGGGGTCCTTTGTAGGTAACTCTGTCTCCCTCTCTGGCAGCCTTTAAGATTCATACTTTGTCATTGGTGTTTGCCAATTTAATTATAATGTGTCTTGCTTTTGGTCTTTTGGGGTTCATCTTATTTGGGACTCTGTGAGCTCATTGGATTTGTGTGAGTTTTTTCTTCCCTATATCAGGGAAGTTTTCTGTCATTATTTCTTCAAACAGGTTTTTTATCCCTTGCTCAGTTTCCTCTCCTTCTGGCACCTCTACTATGTTGTTTCATTTCATGTTGTCCCAAAGTTCCCTTAGGCTCTCATCCTGTTTTTTAAGTTTTTTTATAGATGCTGCTCTCCTTGGGTATTTTTTCCTTTCTTGTCTTCTAGCTCATTGATATGGTCCTCTGCTTCTTCTAGTCTAATGTTGATGTTTTCCATTGAGTTATTTATTGCAGTGATGTCATTTTTCATTTCTTCTTGGTTCTTCATGTCCTCTTGTTCTTACACATGTTATTGAATTTACCTTCCATCCTTTTCAGCGACCTTATGACAATTGCTCTGAATTCTTTCTCTGACATATTGCTTGCCTCCATTTTGTTTGCTTCCTTTTCTGGTGAGTCCTCCTTTTCTTTTTTTTTCTTTTTTAAATTAAATCTTTATTGTTAAGATTATTATATTTGTTCCTCTTTTTTCCCCCCATAACTCCCCTCCTCCCAGTTCCCGCCCCACCCTCCGCCTTCACTCCCCACCCACTGTCCTCATCCATAGGTCCACGATTTTTGTCCAGTCTCTTCCCACATCTCCCACAACCCTTTCCCCCCAAGAATAGTCAGTCCATTCCCTTTCTATGTCCCTGATTCTATTATGATCACCAGATTATTTATTCACTTGATTCTTAGATTCACTTGTTGATAGATGCATTTTTGTTGTTCATAATTTTTATATTTACATTTTTCTTCTTCTTCCTCTTCTTAAAGGATACCTTTCAGCATTTCATATAATACTGGTTTGGTGGTGATGAACTCCTTTAGCTTTTCCTTATCTGTGAAGCTCTTTATCTGACCTTCAGTTCTGAATGATAGCTTTGCTGGATAAAGTAGTCTTGGTTGTAGGTTCTTGGTATTCATCACTTTGAATATTTCTTGCCACTCCCTTCTGGCCTGCAAAGTTTCTGTTGAGAAATCAGCTGACAGTCGTATGGGTATTCCCTTGTAGGTAACTGAGTTTCTTTCTCTTGCTGCTTTTAAGATTCTCTCTTTGTCTTTTGCTCTTGGCATTTTAACGATGATGTGTCTTGGTGTGGTCCTCTTTGGATTCCTTTTGTTTGGGGTTCTCTGCGCTTCCTGGACCTGTAAGTCTATTTCTTTCACCAGGTAGGGGAAGTTTTCTGTCATTATTTCTTCAAATAGGTTTTCAATGTCTTGCTCTCTCTTATCTTCTGGCACCTCTATAATTCTGATGTTGGTACGCTTGAAGCTGTCCCAGAGGCTCCTTACACTATCTTCATATTTTCGGATTCTTTTTTCATTTTGCTTTTCTGGTTGGGTGTTTTTTGCTTCTTCGCATTTCGAATCTTTGACTTGATTCTTGCGCTCCTCTGGTCTGCTGTTGGGAGTCTGTATAGTATTCGTTATTTAAGTCCGTGTATGCTTAATTTCTAGTTGGTTCTTTATCATAACATCGAGGGTCTCATTAGATTTCTTGAGGATCTCACTACTTTTATCGGCCGCTTCTAGACAGTTCTTAAGAGACCTTAAAAGTGTGGTTCTGAACTCAATATCCTCCATTGACAGTTTTGTCCTGTTTCTTTGTCTCCACATTTTTTATGCTTTCTTGGTGCACCACCTAGTGGTCTTTGTGCGCAGTCTTGTTGTAGTTAAGCTTTGATTGTTGTCGGCAATACCGGGGGTGATTTGACCTCCAGGCTAACTGGCTATGAGAGTCTGCTGTGTCTGCAGTGGGAGAGCTTCTGTGCTGGATCTCTAGGGCGGTGCTAATCTAGCATTTGCCTGAGGCTATCCGGCAAATGGCTCTGGGCAGGGCTTGGTGGGGTGGGTTCTCGGGGATCTACAGGGCGGGCCGGAGCGAGCAGTTATGGCTGCTCTCAGTTCCGTCCCTAGGCGCTCTGCCTAACAGAGTCCCAGCAACCGCTGCAAACCTCGGAGAGAAAGCTGCCTTCGAGTTCCGACCGAAGCCAGACAGTCCCGCTTCTCCCGTTTGAGTCTGGGTCCCTAGAGACTCGCCCGGATCTGGAGCTCATAGTCTGAAACTCCCTCCCGATTGAAAACAACAACCATGCCCTCCGCCTCCAGCCTGCTCCGCGCACATTCCGCACCTCAGTATTTCACTTCAGCACTGCGCCTCCTCTGAGTCTGGGTATGATATTCTCTTTCCTCCTAGTTGTAGAATTTCCACTCAGCCAGCCTTCCTTTGGTTCTGGATGATGTCCATTCTGTCTTTTAGTTGTTTTTTGAAGTGGTTGTACAAGGCAGCAATCTCCGGCGTTAACCTATGCCGCCATCTTGGTTTCTCCTCCTTTTCTTTTGTATGTGGGCTGTGTCTTTGTCTTTCCATAATTGCTCCTGTCTGGATGCCTGGTTATATAGCTCTCTCTCTCCTGAATTGACATTCCCCAGGTGATATCTGATCTGTGTTTAATTCACCAATTTTGGGTGGATACTAATCTATTCAGCTGTTCCTTCTCTCTGCTCTGTGAGAAGGTGCAGGACTCGTCTGCATATTTGTGCCACTTTGTCTCCTTCTGGACAGACTTTCTAGGTGCCTGCTGTCAGACAGGCTGGTGTCTTGGTGTTCCTGGATTTGCAGCTGAGGCAGTTCATCCCTGGGGGTTGTGGTTGTAGGGTCCCAGGAGTTATCTGAGGTCCCTGGTTGAAGGTAAGGCTGGGCTTCAGATCACCGCCACTCTCCCCTCCAAGATGGCAAGGTCTCCACAGCAGAACTGGCTGCTCCAGGAGAGATTTCAGTAACAGTAGAGGTTGCACAGCCAGGGGACCCCGGTCTGGCAGTCCCTAACAATTCCTTGGAATATAACTGTCCCTCACTCACAAATATAGACGCTCTCTGCACATCCATGCACTCTCCTTTCATTCTTTCACTCACACACTATCTTGTGGTTTGCCGTCCTGTCAGCAGCCATCTTGGATCCTCCCTTCTATTCTTAATTACAAGCGTAGCCCCTCGACAAGCAGGAATGTGTGAAAGGAAGTTGTTGATTTGTACACTCAGGTGTTGTGTAGTGTCTGCAGTGACATGTAGTTACCATGTAAGAAATTCAGAAAGTGCCAAACCACACTCATGACTCTCAGTATTTGTACATCCTGTGGCTTCTCCATTTCTGTAATTTATTTTATAACTAGGGGCCCGGCGCACAGATTAGTGCACTGGAGGGGTCCCTTGGCCTGACCTGCAGGGATCAGCCTGAAACTGGCTCTCAGATATCCCCTGAGGGGTCCTGGATTGCAAGAGGGTGGTTCTTGGGTGCTGCACCCTGGAATTGGGCTCCCTCCTCTCTGCTTCCAGGTGCATCACCCAAGAACCCCAGCTGCCAAGTCACCACAGCTGGGCAGCTCCTGTGTTGAGCATCTTCCCCCTGGTGGTCAGTGTGCATCATATCTACTGGTTTGAGTGTCTGACCCCTGGTGGCCATTGCACATCATAGCGACCAGTCGGACAGTGGAATGGTTGGACAGTCGCTTAGGCTTTTATATATATAGACACCTACAATGTTTCCCCTAAGTATGAGCAACAGCAACCTTCAAATGAAATGTTCTGTGTGTTTGTTTCAGCTGCACTAAGGAATAATACATTGTAGAATAATCTTTCCACTCTTCAGCCAGATTTGGAGAAGAAAGATCTCTCAATGGTAAATTAGTTGGAGGCAGCTGTCACAGGAGAGAATATTGGGTGTAGTTCCAAGAGGCAGTAGTAGTAAAAGGAAACTGGGTTAAACTTGAGAAAGGACTCTGAAAATAAATATTTTAAATACCCATATGTAGTTTGCCATGTTCTCTATCATTTCATGTTACTGACACAAGTCCAACTCATACATTTCTTGTACTTGTCTGTGATTTGTGTTAAGGGGCCCTATTTGGAAAGTATGAAACCATTGTAGGCCACACAAATGAAAATTCTAAGTAGATAGAGTAAGTAAGGTTCAGAAGAGAAATAAATAATTATCTTGTATGTCTCTAGAATTATTACCAATTTTTTGTTACCAGAACTTAATTACTGTATCAGCCACATACTTTTTAGAGAAGAACAATCAAATGGGCTCTGCACAGAAAAATATGCATGAGTTATAAATTCTTCAAAGAAATGCAAATGATTCTATCTGATCAAGTGTGAACTTTATCATATTCTGAACACCTATTTCTTCCCAATATTGGTATTCTTCCCCCAGGGCACAGCAGAGTGCAAAAACCATGAGTAAGAATCTTGCTGCTAAAGAAGATAAGCTTTGATCCTGAGCCCACTGAGTGTCAGTTGACATTCAAGCCCATAACTGCTTGCCATTTTCTGCCACTTTCTACCACTTTCCTGAAAGTGCTGTGGACAGGACTATTTTCCTTGGCAGCCACTTAAAAAGTTTCTGTGACCTTCTGGAAGGCTCTTTATTTTGCCACCTGCGGCCTTGGTGCTGGTAGCGCTGGCTGAGATGTGAGAGAATGGGATTTCTACCCCTGTTTAACACCTTCTTAATTAGCCAGATGGGAGAATTTGCCTTCTTGGTTCCTCTTTCAAAAACCATGAAGCAGATCACAACAGGCTTGGCTGAGCCCAGTGTAGCTTCCAAATCTGCCACAGCTCACAACTGCCTGGCAGTCAACAAGCATGTGGCTTCAGATGGCAGGTGCTCAGCTCAGTTTCTTTGGTTGAAAATTTCTTTCTCTACATAACAGAGTGATCCGAAGTCTTAGAGAGTAACATGTGATAGCAGAATAGTTTACACATATATTGGTTTTATCCTAAAAGCAATCATATGTATTTATTATAATTTTTATTTTTAAAAATCCCAGTAAGATGTTTTGGAAACTTATAAAGGCAAAAATTAAACACACAAACACACTTGGGTTGTTTTTAGAGTCAAACTTGTTTCTAACCTGCCTCCTGTGTGTTTTCTAGGGTAAACATAATTTGTATCTCACATGGACAGTGTGTTGGAATCCTGAGGTCTGTATGATTCACAATCTTATTTCACCATTTCTTTGAAGTCAAACTTAAGAGACTGCTGCCTCTGAAGGTTGATCACTGTGCTCACCTCTTCTCCTAGACAAAGCACAGCTGCCCGCTTGTGCCCATGTAGGCCAGCAGACTGATGTTTTCCTATCTGTTCTGTATGATTTTGTAAACATTCAATAGCATCTACCTACCATGATTTTTGTCTGTATCCTAGGCTTCTCTTTTCTCCCTGGAGACGAAAGAAACTTTAATTGTTCTACAGGAGATTTTCATCTGGACAATTACTATTTAACACAAGCAAATAAATTTGGAAAGCTTGTGTTCTAAATGATATTCACGTACTTTCACAGGAAACTATAGATGGTACTGATTTAAGTTTGGTTACTACATATATAGAGAGGGAGAAAACTTCTTAAATTGAATCAACTGTTTAAAGCATTACTTTATAGGGCAAGGAAATGTTATAATGAGTACTTTGTTAATTGTACAATTAGTAAATTTCAAATTTTTATTTGTATGGTTTGATAATATTTTTTATCACATCAAGGCTACACCTTAAATATTGTTTGAGGGATTTCCTTAATTTTCTTTTTTCTTTCTTTCTAATATGTCTGCATTTTTTTCAGGTAGAAAACAGAAGGATGTGTTTAAATTACGGCTAGCAATTTGACTAATTTATTTATTTTATTGCTATATAGTTTTATGTTTACATTTTTCTCGACCTGTAAACTCCATTTGCTTTAAATGAGTTGTCCATTGAGGTATGGTATTCCCCATTTTATTAAATAGTGCAGCATTGACAGCAGTTTCTGAATTTTAAAATTGTTTCTAATGTTTTTTGACATTAGAAAAATTAATAAGTACACTTTCATGAAATAAAAGAGACATTTGTTTATTGAAATAAAAATACTAATTGAGGTTTAATGAGTTAAGCATATTGCATTGATCATGGACTATCTTGGTCAGGTGTGAGCAACATGTTCAAATAGACTTTCATCATGAACTGAACAATTAAGGAAAGGTTAGTTTCTTTGATCTTCTAAATAATTATTAATGTTAATCTTGATCCTCATCATAAAATGTGAAAATGAAAACCATATTGGGATATTATGCTATACCTATCAATTTAGCAAAAATGCTAAATTTGGTAATATATTCTGTTGGCAAAGCTGGGTAGAAAGCAGTATGTTCATGTATTTCTGGTGGCAATACAAGTAGGCTCCTCCCTGAAGAGAAATATTTGTCATTATCTATCAATATAACAAATTTATGTACCCTCTGATGAGCAATTACACTTATGGGAATTCATCTTTCAGATGCTCTGAGCACAAGTGCAAAAGATAAATGCTCAAGTCAGTCATTGTGGCATTATTTGTAATAGCAAAGAAATGGAAACAACCCAAATGTCTATCAGCAGAGGATTGTTTAAATACATTATAGCACATCAATATGAAATAATATTGGGCAGCCCTAAGGAAGAATGAGAAAGGATTCTATTCACCTGTATGGAAAAATTATACTTTACATTGTAAGATGAAAAAAAGCAAAGTATAATATAGCATATGTAATATATTAATTTTATACAAAAAGGTGAAAAGTAAGTATATATATTTGCATTTCCTGCGTTTGCATATGGATAACTGTAGAAAACACTTATGTACATACAAAAAAAGCTGTTATCTAATGGTGGTTGAATGGGATCCAGGAAAATAAACAACAAAATGAGGAGTGAAATTTATGCTTTGTTCCACTTTGTTAAACTTATTAAATACTAGAGGCCTGATGCACGAAATTTATGCAAGGGCCTTGGCTCCAGCCCCTACCCACTGCCACTGTGGCCAGGAGCCTCTGCCACCTCTGCCTTGGCTCCTGCCGACTGCAGCTTTGTCCGGAAGGATGGACGTCTGGAAGGATGTCTGGTCTAATTAGCATATTATGCTTTTATTATTATAGATGTTACTTATTACACACACAGACACACACATGTCAGAGTAGAGAGAAAAATAATCAGAACACTTGTGGTAACCCTTGTTACTACAACCGAGCAAAGAGCTCGGTTCCATGAAAATTTCTGTGATAATGGAAATATTTGTAGCTTGATTGGGGTGGTGGTTTCACAGGTATATATATTTGATTAAATTCCCTTTGATTGTTATACTTTAAATTGATTTAGCTTATTAAGTGCAATTATTCTCCCATAAATTTGGCTAAAATAATTATGTTCTGGACTTCCAGAAATAATAATAATAATATAGTAAATTATAGAGAACACCCCATCATATAAGCATGACCTTCAGTAGCTATTTTCACAAAATGAAAGGTATTTTTCTATGTGTGTGATGTTAAGTCACATATGAAGACATTTCTAAACAGTATTAAAGCAGTATGAGATGTTGTATGCTTTGTCTGTTCTTAGAAAAGGGTGTTCAACTAAGTATCCTATCCCTCTTAACATGATTCATTTTCTTGAGATAATTTACCCCCATTTGACATACTATATATTATCTGTCCTCTCTCTTTAGAATGTTAGTTCCTTAAGGATTGTGACTTTGTTCAATTCACTGCTCTAATTATAGCATCTCATGTGCCCAGCATGTAGTAGGTACTGTATCAATACTTATTTAATTACTTCTTAACAAATGGATTAAAAATATGTTGTAAACAAAACTCTTACAAAGTTGCCATGTTAGAGAGTAAAATTCTCTCTCATTAGCTCTAAATAGCCAGGAATTAGTCCATCACTGGAATCATCTTGTCTTTGATTGAGTGCCAAGAGGAAGTGGTTGGCTAGTATTTCTTTACAAGGGGAAAAAAAAAGACGTACAAAAACTTTACTGGAATTACATCTTTAGCAAAATAAGGTGTTCTCCCTATGATACATGAAAGCTGAAGCTGGCAGAGATAGCAGATTAACCTTTTTTTTTTTTTTACAGCTCACTTCTGAGCATAACCTTATTAAACAGCAGGTTTGCTGGAAACCATCAACTATTTAACTTGCTAGAGCTCTCTCATGTGTAGTCTCTTGATTTTTTTTTTTCATTTTTATTGTTGTTTCATTTACTTTGTTTTGTTGTGGGTGTGTATGTGTGTATATGTGTGTGTGTTTGGTGTGTTTGCTGGTTTTGTGCCTATCCCAAAATTTGAATTTGTGTATGTTAAATATATATTATAAAGATTTCATGATCATCATGAACTTTGTTTTATTCATTCCATTATGTTTTTGTTCAAAATAATTTTATCAAGACCTACTAAAAGTCAGGTACTGGTTTAGGCACAGAATAATAAGGGAATAGATTATATTGGTCCTGTCACTGAGAGCTCACATACTTATGAGGGAGACTGACATTATTTTTATAAATACACTAGAGGCATGGTGCACAAAATTCATGCACTGGGGGGGGGGTGTCCCTCAGTCCGGCCTACACCTTTTCATAGTCTGGGACCCCTCGGGGGATGTCTGACTGCTGGCTTAGGTCCAATCAAGCCTAAGCCAGCAGTCAGACATCCCTTTTGCACATGGGATCCCTTGCTCCTTACCACTTGCCTGCTTGCTCCTTACCATTCAGCTTCATGCTTCTTAGCATTAGGCTCCTTACTGCTCAGCTCACGGCTCCTTAGCACTGCCGTGGAGGCAGGAGAGGCTCCCCCCACTTCCACTTCACTCTCCAGCTGCGAGCCCAGCTTCTGGCTGAAAGGTGTTTCCCCTATGGGAATGCACTGACCACCAGGGGCAGCTCCTGCATTGAGTGTGTCCCCCCTGGAGGTCAGTGCACATCATAGTGACTAGATGTTCTACCATAATGGTCACAATAAAAGCCTAGGTGGCATCACACCCTCGTGCAACATCGTCACAAGATGGCCGCCACAAGATGGTTGCCACAAGATGGCCACCACAAGATGGTCATGCACACAGTGGAGGTGGGGCCCAGTGGCCGCTTTGTGTGGTGAGGCCTGGGGGTCTCGCAGCTCTGCACGGCGTGGAGGAGGCCGGTCCCGGCATCTTCGCCACCTCACATGGAGGAGGCGAGTCCCAGCGGAGGAGGTGGGTTGCTGCAGGAGAGGTCAGTTGTGGGTGATCAGGCCAGCAGGGGAGGAAAGTTGCGGGTGATTGGGCTGGCAGGGGAGCAGTTAAGTGTCAATAAGGCTGGTAGGGGAGCAGTTAGGGGGCGATCAGGCAGGCAGGCAGGCAGGCGAGCAGTTAGGAGCCAGCAATCCTGGATTATGAGAGCAATCCCAGATTGGAGAGGGTGCTGGCTGGGTTGAGGGACACCCAACCCCCTGTGCACAAGTTTCATGTACCGGGCCTCTAGTGTAGATATAATAAAGAAATGCTAAATGCTAAGGTGATACACAAAGTATATTAGAGGTTGAAATTTTTCTCAGTGTTTTGACAAAATAGGTAACACTTTACCTGAATGATGCTGGGATACTACTTTCAGTAGTATGGACCTGGGAAAACTCTTTGTGGAGGAAACTTTTCTGAAGACATGAAAATGAAGGTATAGTCATTGTGGAGATTATTTTGAAAATGTTTACAGTGAATAAAAATTAAAGCATAATAGCCTTTAGGTTGGAAAGAAGTTCATAATTTTTCGAAGGACATTGTGGCTGGTGTGGAGGGAATGAAGACAGAAAGCATTAGGGGAGATCCTAGAGGTAGGTAGGGTCACTTGGTTTTGGATATGCCATGGTAAAGCATTTGAATTTTATTTTAAATATAGTGGGAAACTGTCTTAGGTGAGAAGTAGAGGGATATAATCTCATTTTTTTAAAAGATAGCTGTAGTTATTATGTGGAAAATAGACTTTAAAGAGCAATAGTGAAAGTCTCAGAGCCTTGTTCAATTTTTCAAGTACTCAGGAGAAAAATAAGTAGCTTGCTCTGTATGAGTTAGGGTGTCAGGAACAATTAAAGGTGTTTGAGCTCAGTTATATCTTGAAGCTGGAGCAGATATTCTACTGAGTAGTATGTGGGATGTAAGGAGACAATAGGAATCATAAATGACTCTTATTTTTCCCAAATATAATAGTTTAAATATGGGTTAAATAACTGTTGAGTCTTCTTTGGTTATAAGTTTAATATGCCTATTGGGCACCAAAATGTTGAGTAGAAAATTGGAAAGAAAAAATAAGTTGGATATCAGGAGATAGTCAGTGCCAGAGATACTAATGTGGAATTCATCAATTAATAGTATTAATAATCCTATTAATGTAGGACTTATATATGCCATTGTAGAGTATGAGACTGTAAGAGATCATCTAGGAAATAAGAGAAGCTAGACTCAAGAGGCTTGAGTCATTGGAATTCCATCATTTAGTGGTTTGGGAAGAGAAAGAAGAGTCCATAAAGACTTTAAGGAAGAAGAAGAGCATTAAGATAGAAAGGTATTGAATCCCCTAGATACCTGTACCCTCAGGTTCATTGTAGCCATATTCAAATAGCCAGGACATTGAAATAGTGTAAGTGTCCACCGATGAATGAATGGATAAAAAAAAGTGGTATAGAAACATGAGAAAATTTTATTAAGCCATTAAATAGAAGGAAATCCTGCTATTTGCTACAACATGGATGGACTTTGAAGGCATTATGGTACGTGAAATAAGAGAGAGAAAGAAAAATACTGTATAATCTCATTTACATGTGGAATCTAAAAGACCCAAACTCATAGAAACAGAGAGTAGATTGGTGGTAGTCAGGAGCTGAGGGATGGGAAAAATGGGGAGATGTTAGTCAAAGGGTATAAAGTTCCACTTATAAGATAAATAAGAAAATCTAATGCATAGTATGGTGACTCTAGTTAACAATACTACCTTATATACTTGAAAAGCAGATTTTAAATATTCACACCACAAAAAAAGGTATGTAGTAATCATCCCACAATATATGAATATCAAATCATCACCTTAAAATTACACAATGTTAAACATCAATTATATTTCAATAAGGGTGAAAGAAAGAGATAGAGGAAAATAAGACAAAATGAAAAAAAAAATTCCAGTGAATGAATATATTTCCCTAAAAGCTAAAAAATGTGTTTATATGTTGAGTTTGAAAAAATGAAAATTGAATTAAACCAGATATTGGTGAATGTCATTTAAAAAAATAAATTATAGTTGGCATATAATATTAAATTAGTTTCAGGTGTACAACACCATTATTATTAGACATTTATCATTTATTTAACTGACATAGTAATCACCTTGATAAATCTAGTACCCATCTGACATCACATATAGTTATTACAATGTTATTGCCTATATTCGGCATGCTGTACATTACATCCTGGTGACTATTCTGTAACTACCAATTTGTACTTCTAAATCCCTTCACCTTTTGCAGCTATACCTCAAACACCTCTAACATCTGGCAACCGTCAAATATTCTCTGTATCTACAAGGTGGTGCAAAAGTAGGTTTACAGTTGTGAAAATGCAAAACAGTTTATTCTTATATTTTATGTTTTTATTATTTTCCATTTCTGTTCTGCTTGTTTGTTTTTTAGATTCAACATATAAGTAAAATCATCTGGCATTTGTTTTCCTCTGTCTGACTTATTTCATTTGGCATAATACCCTCTAGGTCCATCCCCGTTGTTGCAGATGGCAAGATTTCATTTTTTTATGGTTATCATCTTCTATACCCACTCATCTATGATGGGTGCTTAGGTTGATTCCATATCTTGGTTATCTATATATATAAAAGGCTAATATGCTAAGTGTCCCTCCAACCATCTGACCAGTCACTATGATGCACACTGACCACCAGGAGGCAGACGCTCAACACAGGAGCTGCCATGATGCGCACTGGCCATTTATAAAGAAATGGCACCATGGACCTGGGTCCGACAAAGCAACACTTGGCTTCCCTCAAGTGGGACACAGGCCCCAACACCACCCTGGAGAGGCAGCCCACCAAATCACAGCCAATGCTACTGAGATCCATGGCTCAAAATGCAGCCCACAGCCCAACGCAGCCTGGAAACAGTGGCTGTGGGTGCCAGGTAATGATGTCACATAGCAACACCTGTCTTCCTCTCCCTAGTGACAGGCCATTTAACAATACATGGCACTGTAGACCTGGCACTGACAAAGCAACACTGGGCTTCTCCCAAGTGGGACACAGGCCTCGCCACCACCCTGGAGCGACAGCCCACCAAATCGCAGCCAATGCTGCCGAGACCCCATGGCCAAAATGCAGCCCACAGACCAGCCTAGAAACAGTCACTGTGGGCACCAGGTAATGACATCACATAGCAACGCCTGGCTTCCTTTCCCTAGAGATTAGCCTTCTTGGAGTTTCTTCAGCCCAGGAAGACTATAGCCAGGTGCAAACATTTTACACTTTAACCAAATGTCTGTGAAGCATTTTTCCCATGCCTCATCTCATTTGATCCTCTCAGAAGTCCCGGAGTAGGTAGATAGGAGACTCGGTAGAATCTTATTTTCTTTTCATTACATGAAAAATGGATACTTAGAAAGTTTAGAAACTTGATCCAACTGAAAAGAAGTAAGAAATGGTGGACCTTGAAAATGACTTCAGGTTTTCTCACTGTGCAGAACATAGTCAAACCCTTTGTTCTCCCTTTGTGATCTACAATAATAATGCACTTCATGTTGATATTTACTGCTGTGTTGCTGACAATTACCTGAAAGAGAAGTTGGGATGCTTCACTGGGCTGAAAAAGCTTAGCTAAATCAGAAAGCAGGTCTAATTAAGTAAGTTTATTCTATATATCCTATCTAATAATAGAGAAACATGGTAATTAACGGTAACTTTGCTACCCTTCCCATTGGCTAATCAGCGAGATATGCAACTTAACTGCCAACCGAGATGGCGGCCAGCAGCCATGCAGCTGAAGCAAACATGATGCTTGCTTTCTCCAGTGACAGAGGAAGCCAAGGTTCCCCACCTGCCGCAGCCCAGCTCTGAGCTCCAGATGCAACAATGTTGCAATTATAGAAGGTAAACAAACCCAGAAACCTGCTTTCAGCTGGCAGTGGCTCAGAGCTTAGAGCGCCAGTGATGGCAACAGAGTTTCAATTATAGAAGCTAAACAAATCCAGATACCTGCTTTCAGCCAGCCACAGCCTCAGAGCTGGAGCTGGCTCTCAGCTCCAGTGACAGCTCTAGAAGGTAAATAAATCCTAGAATAAAAAAAAAGAAAAAAAAGAGGCTGGGAGCTTTAGTCACCCGCCAGCCTGAAAACGGCCCTCAGCCCCTCACCCAGACTGGCCAGGCACCCCAGTGGGGACCCCCACCCTGAAGGGGGTGCTTCCAGCTGCAAACAGCCATCAGCCCCTCACCCAGGCTGGCCAGACACCCAAGTGGGACCCCACCCTGATCCGGATCACCCCTCAGGGCAAACCAGCCAGCCCCCACCCATGCACCAGGCCTCTATCCTATAGAGTAAAAGGGTAATATGCAAACTGACCCTAACAGCAGAAAGACTGGGAATGACTGGTCACTATGACACACACTGACCACCAGGGGACAGACGCTCAATGTAGGAGCTGCCCTCTGGTGGTCAGTTGCTCTCACAGCGGGGAGATCTGCTCAGCCACAAGCCAGGCTGATGGCTGCCAGTGTAGCGGTGGTGGTGGGAGCCTCTCCTACCTCCTCAACAGCATTAAGGATGTCCACCTGCAGCTTAGGTCTGCTCCCTGCTGGCAAGTGGGCATCCCCTGAGGGCTGCCGGGCTGCCAGAGGGATGTCTGATTGGCAGCTTAGGCCCAATCCCCCTGGGAGCAGGCCTAAGCCAGCAAGTGGTCACCCCTGAGGGGTCCCAGACTGCGAGAGGGCACAGGCCGGGCTGAGGGACCCCTACCCCGGAGTGCACAAATTTTTGTGCACCGTGCCTCTAGTATATATATAAAAGACTAAGTTGATTTGCACATGCCCCATATATACAAACCTCTCACTGGTGCCAATTGCATGCGTGTGTTTTGATCTGTCATGGTCGATCATGAATTTGGTTAACAGTACTATTATAGAGAAAGGGTGAATAGTGATATTAAAATATTTCTTCTAATTAATTTCCTTTCAATGTGCACAAATCTGTGCACTGGGCCACTAGTTGTAAATAATGGTGCAATAAACATACACCATGTATATATTTTTTGTTTGTTTTTTATTTAGGGTTGTTTTTATTTTTGTTTTGTTTTGTTTTTTTGATAAATTCCCAGAAGTGGAATTACTGGGTCCTTCTCTGTCTCTTGTGATAGCCTTTGTTTTCAATTCTATTTTTTCTAGCAGAAGCATTGCCTAGCTTTTTTGTTTTCTTTTATTTCCATTTTTATGAATATATTTTCCCAACCTTTTACATCCAGTCTGTGTGATTCGTTTTATTCAAAGTGAATCTTTAATGGACAGCATATGTATGGGTCTTGTTTTGTTATCCATTCAGTCACCACATGTCTTTTGATTGTAACATTTAATCTATTTGCATTTAAAATAATTGTTGACAGATATGTATTTATTGCCATTTCATTGTTCATATTTTTAATTGTCTTCTTCTTAAAGAAGACCCTTTAACATTTCATGTAATACTGGTTTGATGGTTATGAACTCCTTTAGCTTTTCCTTGTCTGGGAAGCTCTTTAAATATCCTTTGATTCTAAATTATAGCTTTGCTGGGTAGAGTAATCTTGGTTGTAGGTCCTTACTTTTTATCATTTTGGATATTTCTTGCCAATTCCTTCTGGCCTGAAAAGTTTCTGTTAGGGGATCAGCTGGCAGTCTTACTGGGCTCCCCTGTAGGAAACTAACTGCTTTTCTCTTGCTGCTTTGAAGTCTCTCTTTGTCTTTAACTTTGGCATTTTAAATATGATGTATTTTGATGTGGGCCTCTTTGGTTTCATCTTCCTTGGAACTCTCTGCACTTCCTGAACTTGTATGTCCATTTTTTTTCAGCTGGTTAGGTGTTCTTTTTTTGTTATTATTATTTTTTAATAGATTTTAAATTCCTTGCTATGTCTTTTCTCCTTTCAACAACCCCATGATGTGAATGTTGGTATGGTTGAGGTTGAACCAGAGGCTTCTTACACTATCCTCTCATTTTTTGGAATCAGTTTTGTTTGTTTGTTTGTTTGTTTTTATGATTGGGTGTTTTTTCTTTCCTTATTTTCCACACTATTGATCTGACCCTCAGCTTTATCTACTCTGCTGTTGATTTCCTGCGATGTGTACTTTATTTCTGACTGGTTCTTTTTTTTATGGTTTTCATGTCCTTTTTAATGCTGTTGAACTTCTCACTATGTTCCTTGAGCATCCTTATAACCAATATTTTTTAATTCTGTAACTGGTAGATTGCTTGCCCCCATTTCATTTAGTTCTTTTTCTGGAGATTTCTCTCTTGTTCTTTCATTTGGTGTCTGGTTCTTTGTCTCCTAATTTTGTCTGCTTCCCTGTGTTAGCTTCTATGTATTAGGTAGAGCTTCCATGTCCTCCAGAGTTGGTAAACTGACCTTATATATTAGGTGTCCTATAGAGCCCAGTGATACGGCCTCCCCAGACACCTGAGCTGAGCAGTTCAGATGTGCCCCTTATGTGAGCTATGTGCACTGCTGCATTGTAGGTGAGCCTTGATCACTGTTGCCACTTTAAAGGGATAAATACCGGCTGATAAATACTACAAGGACTGGCTGTGGCTACTGTGGAGGATCAGCTGTTCAGGGGCCCACCCCCAAAAACAAGACTGGCTTCATTGGGGCTTTAGTGCCACTTAGTCTACCCTTTGAGTCTGTCACTTGTGGAGGTGGTTGGGTGTAACCTGGCATGGTCTGAAGCTGCCCAACAGGTTCTCTGGATTTTAGGCCTCCCAGGAGATACAAGGTCAGCCACCACCTGTGCCCTGCCCCACGCCACCTGGCATGACCTACAGAGAGATCTGAAGATGGCTGCTACTTGTGCTGGGCTTGGAGGTTCCTAGGAAACACCAATCTGAAAAATTAAGCTGGCTGCCAGGTCTGGGGCCAACCAGCAAGAGATGTAGAGTATGCACATGTCAAATACTGCTTCTTTGAGAATTTTTTGGAAAGTCTAAAGCATGAGGAAAGAAAGGTCATTTGTATGGAAAAGCCACTAGAAACACCTTGAGTGGCCCTGCAAATTGGTTGAGGTGGGGACTCAGAATCATTAAAAGAAGCCAAACAATGATAGACAAGTTGATGGATACTCAGATATGGTGCCTGCCTGACAGATACGTAGAACAATGGCTTCTGCCAGTAGTTATGTCTGGGAATAAGTCACCTGTCCAACCCTTGACTCAAAGCCAGATAATTCAGTTCTCTATATGTTCCTGGTGCCTTTCAGGCTGCTTCCCTAGTGCTAGAGCTCAGCACAAGTAAATTGGAGTAAATCAATGTGTGAACCCATTAAGAGGAAAACCAGAAACTCTCTGTCTCACTAGCCACTATCTCTGCTGATTTTTTCAGCCAGAGGTTATGCGGACTTCACTTCCCATCCCTAGAACCCTGGGCTGGGGCTTCTGATGTGAGGCTGGGACCCCTCACTCCTCAGAGGGTATTTTGTAGCTGAGATATCTCTCCCGATTTCTATCTGCCACATGTGGGTGTCAGACCAGCCCATTCTGAATCTCTGCTCCTCCTACCAGTCTCATTGTGGCTTTTTCTTAAAAAAGATGTGGTACATTAACACAATGAAATACTACTTGGCCTTAAAAAAAGGGAAATCATATTCTTTACAACAGCATAGATGTATCTGGAGAGCATTATGCTAAGTAAAATAAGCAGTCAGAGAAAGGCAAGTACCATATGATTTCACTCACATGTGGAACCTAATGAGCAAAATGAACTAGTAAGTAAAATAGAGACAGACCCACAGACAGAGAACAGTCTAACAGCTGTCAGGGAAGAGGGTTTGGGGGCTTGGGGAAGGTGGAAAGATTGAGAAAAAAGGGGAAAAATGTAAAAAAAACTCATGAACACAGACAACAGTATGGGAATTGCTGGAGGAAGTGGAGTGGAAGGAGGTGGAGGAGGCTAAGTGGAGAATAAATGGCGATGTAAGGAGACTTGACTTATGATGGTGAAGACAGTATACAGTTGATACTTCGTGGAATTGTGCACTTTAAACATGTATAATTTTGTTAAATGTTTTCACCCAATAAATTCAATAAAAAGGAAGAAAATAAAAATAAGTTATTAGTTGTATGACTTCTGTTCAGCTAGAATTCAGGCATTCTGAATGA
This sequence comes from Myotis daubentonii, assembly GCF_963259705.1. Taxonomy (NCBI): domain Eukaryota; kingdom Metazoa; phylum Chordata; class Mammalia; order Chiroptera; family Vespertilionidae; genus Myotis; species Myotis daubentonii. The sequence goes on along the minus strand of NC_081842.1, from coordinate 96,925,360 downwards.
TGGTTGTTTTATAATTTCATTGTAATTTTGTTGTTGTGGGAGGTTATGAGTACTGTGGTTACCTGCGCCACCATCTTGACCAAAACCTCTCTCCCAATCTAAAGGGATTTCCGTGGACTGTTAGAGGTTTATGTCTAACTAGAATGCACTGTTGAAAATAAAGATAACTGAAGGCACAAATTTTCGATAATTCTTTCAATAGTTTTGTCTTAAACGGGATATAGAAATGTTTGTGTTCCAGTTATCAATTGATTTGTAGAAAAGTACCTCCAAATTTAGTAAATAAAACTAAATAATCATTACATTCTACCTCCAGAATCACAGCTGAGAGATGGACTGGTCTGGTGGGTTCAGTATAGCTTTATTTACATCTCTGGCAACTTAGCAGGAACTTTGGGAATGATGAGCTCAGCTGCGACCCTCTTCCTCTCCGTGTAGTCTCACAACTTGTCCACTTCTGGAGGATGGTCAGGCTTTTTACCTGATAGCTCTGGGCACGAAGAGTATGTGTGCCAAGAAACAAGAACAGGAACCTGCCAGTCTCTTAAAACCTGAGCCCTGAAACCTTTGCAATGTCGTTTCTGTGATATTTGATTGTTCAAGGCACGTACAAAGACTGTCCAGATTAAAGAGAAGAACCATAGACCCCAACTTTCCAAAGCAGAGTAGCTTAAGCACCTGTAAGTTGCATTTGGAGAGTGTAAGGGAGGTTTTTTTCATGATGGCGAATAGTATATGTGAACATCAATGGTCCCAGCTTAATGTACACTTGGATTTATTTTTGAAGCTTTCTCCCAGGTATCGGTAATGCTGATGTCTTCTAACACAGCCTTGACTACACCTCCAGTCTTGCAGTTTCACATCCTGCTCTTTATACTCCAACACTCTTGAGCTATTTTCAATCTATCAGTCCTCTGCTAAATGCCATATGCATTTCCTCCCATTTTCCTTATCCCTACATGTTGTCTTGCAAATCTTACGTATTGGTCATTTTATAGCCTTAAATTTACTTTCTTTGAAAATATTTCTGATGATTCTTGGTAGACTTGAGCAACCACTACTATTTCATACACCAATATTTGTTCATAATTAAAATGCTTTGCACTTTATACCACATTATAAATGCATCTCTTTCATGATAGTAACCTTCTTGGGGGCAGAAAGTATATATATTTTTTCTTTATTATTTTTTAAAATTTTCTCTTTATTGTTGAAAGTATTACAGATATCCTTTTTTTTCCAATTGACCCCCTTCACCCAGCAGCCCCCACCCAGAGAATATATTTTTTGAATTTATATAGTGCCTCACATGATAGAAATGTTTGAGGAATTAATGTATTTCTATGCTAGATCCCTTTCTACATATTTATCTTGACTAAATTCTAAAAGAAAAGAGATGTCAAATTCAATTATAGAGCAATGACATTCAAATTTACTCTAGATTAATGGTATATGCTAATATCCTTGTTGAGTTATAATCACAATAATTGAGATTGACTTTCATTTTCTATCTTTTACTCATTATTATTAGATCACTTTTTTCATAGGTTTCACAGAGTAGGGATTTTTTGTTGCTTAATGATAATCCAATATTGTCAGTACTGAATCCTTTAGGTACATGATATTAGTTACAAAGGTGATAAAAAAATAATAAGATAGCTGTAAAATTTCATTTCAAATATAAGAAAAATTGTTGAAAATAATGATTGAATGTTACCATACTCATAGCAATGCTAACAAAAATTGTTCATCACTCAAGTAAAAGAACTAATTTCACATATGTGTATATGTAGATAAAATTGATTCTAGTTTTCTTTAATTGCAATTTATTTTCTTAGGCTAAACATTCTTCAAAAGGGCACTACAAAGAGATTTGGTAATTTCTTCAGCTATATATCTAAGCACCACTAAAAGTATGCCAGATATTTTACATTTTCTGTCACTTAGATAAAGGCAATCAGAGTCCAGAAAAGAACTACAGATACTTATTCAAATTAAAAATGTCTAATAACACAAAATGTTGATTTATTCCTTTTATTATCATATTTAAAAATTTTAGCAAGAGGTAAAAGGAAAATGAAGGAAGATTCTTTTCCAAGATTTAATTTATGATGCTATTAAGAAAAATGGAAAGGTTTCAAGTCATTATAAGTCCATTTTAGTTTAATTGGAAATTGGCAGTATCAATAACACAGTGCATTAGACTTCAATTATTAAAGACACAAAATGTAAATTATAAATAAATTTAAAAATTTTACTGCATAAAGAATAAACATTATATTTTATTATATATCATTTTGCTGTCACAAAATTAAAATAAATTTTTTTGCTGTTTTGTAAATAATTGTTGCCTTGTGGTTAATAACTCATACAATTGCAAATGTTTATATTTTTCTAATAATTTTATTTTTCCTATTAAAATGTTGAACTTTGAAAAGGCATTTTAATACCACTAACAGTGTTGTTTTTGCTAATAGCATATGCTCAATATATGTTTACTAAATAACATATTTTAATACAACAAAATATAAATATTTTATAAATTATATAAAAACACATATATTATTTAGAAAAAGACCATAAATATTTTTATTATGGGTTGAGTAGTATTAGAAATAGTTAATCATAAGTAGTCCATAAATATGTGAGGCCTGATTAAAACTCTGGCACACAAAATATCTTGACATAAATCAAAACTTTGATGGAGAAACTGAATAATATTCCACTTATTCAAAGTTTATGAAAAGGCCAAGTTTTATGAAATTTAGAAGAGTATTAACTAAAATTTTAGGGCTTTTCTATGGAAAGGCAAAGGCAGACTGTCAAAAGAAGTTCTACCTGTTAATGTTTTCCTGTTGTAATTGTAAAGAATATATATATAGGTAAGTGATAAATCATTGCTAAAATATCAAAATACCTTTAATCTAAGACACTAGTATATGATTTTTGAAATTTTTTTATCATTTGAGGATGAAAAACACTTTACCCACTTTATTATCCATTGCATAATAATATTATCTCCTATCACCAAGAGGGAGGCACATTTCTTAACCCTCTTCAGTTAACATATATCATGTGAGAATACTGCTTCAACCTGTTGAAATTAAATACATAATGGAGACCAACCTTGAGAATTCCCTGAGCAGACAAAGCATTTAGGGTACATGAGCAAAACTAAATCTAGCTTATTTTATGAACACAAGTAAACCTGAATGTAGGTGTTCCTTGTAAATGCCTCTGACGATCATAAAAGTGACTGTTATTTCCCTAAAAATAGAGTGAGATAATCACTTTTGCCCAACCTCCTAACATCTGGAAACCCCAATTGTAATAAACAGTCATTGTGAAAGTTAAAAAACTTCATTTTCACTTTATAAGCCATCCTGGAACATCATGCCCTTGAGCTTCATAGCAGCTTTAAGTTTGAAAACTCCAAGTTTGTGAATAAGAGACTCTTACTAAATACCACTTATTGATTTGCTGGATGTAATTTTGCTATTTCTAAATTTTCAACAAACTCCAAACTGTTAGTGTTGAGTAGGGCACAAAGCAAGGAGCATTCTCCAACACGGCTAATTGTGGCGTAAACTGCCACGTAGGCTGTGTGACCTGGCAGATCCCGCAGTCTAGAGTTATCGGTAGTAAGATATAAATAATATCTTTTCTTACATATAAAGCCTCTGGCAAGTCCTAAACGGCGACTAGGCGTTGCAGGCTCCATAATTCTGGCGCAAAGCTATCCCACTTTCAGCAGAAATCTTCACTCCACTTGAAACACAGCTCCTAGAATGCTTTTGAGCTTTGATAGAGACTAGGTGTTTGACCGTGTTACATTAAGTAACCATTTGACTAGAACTACCCTTTCAGAGCTGAGAACTGTCACCCACCCAATCATAAGACTGAGCTGCCCAGCAGTGATTCATTATGTAATAAGAATGTTGTATCCAGGAATAGCACCAAAAAAGTCCAGAGATTATATATAAACGGCACAAACAAATGTCTCAAACTCCCATTTCACCCATCAGAAGTGCACTGACATTTCTCCCTCAGCTGGCACTCATGGTATCATAGGGAGTTCTCCAAGGCAGCTGGTAGAAGAGGAGGAACAAATAACAAACAGGCCCTGGTTCATGGTTGGATCAGAGGGTATGTTATTGAGCCAAAAATAGACAACCACTGCATCTATATATATAAAGAGCCAGTGTCCATAACATCCAAAATGACCAAAGGCTCTACTGAACGCCAGGCTGCGTGCACAGCACGCCGAGAGGGCTGAACTGCTGACCTCTCTGAGAGAGAGAGAGGCAGGGACTTGCAGTGAGGACTTGCGTGAGGCTGCCTCATGGCACCCGCATCCCTCCCTGATCAACTACTGCAACTCCAAGTTAGTGAGCGCTGCTGCCAGGCTGTGTTGTGCCCAGATTTCAAAGTTCCCAAGACCCCCAGGGAGCCAGTCAGTCTGATGCAAAAGCAAAGAATCCTTTATTATGCAAGCCGGCCTGCGCTCCCTGTTCACCAGACCCACCGACACAGCGGAAAGTCCAGTGGCCGAGAGAGAGAGGCCTGATGGGACAGGGGGTTTTAAAGGGGGGTGGAGTGGGGGCAGGAGAGGGCACTGTGGGCCCTGCCGATTGGCCAGGCACGAGTCGGTACAGGATGTGGTCATAGTGATGGCGTGCACTTCCCTTGATCATCATTGGTCAATCCAGAGAAATCCTGGGTGTGGCTAGCAGCGGCTTCTTCCCGTGAGGAAGCACATGGTTCTGTCCCAAGATGGAGGACCCAAGGCAAGATGGAGGGCGCACATGGTTCTGTCCCAAGATGGAGGACCCAAGGCAAGATGGAGGGCGCACATGGTTCTGTCCCAAGATGGAGGACCCAAGGCAAGATGGAGGGCGCAGTCCTTGTCCGGCTCCTGCTGCTGCCGCTCGAACTCGCCACAAGGCAGGATGGCCCCCCCGCACAGCACCCGCAGCTGGCCTGCGGGCAGACCGGGACTCCAGCGCATCTGGGCGGCACAGGCCCAGCAAACGGGGTGCGGCCGGTGGAGCGGCCCAGCTCTGGGGGAGCGGCATCCGCTGGGAGCAGGCCCGGCCCATGGGGCCGGCGCACTGCAGCATGGCGACCTCCCCGAGCCTGGGCACGCGCCCCACTCCGCTGCCGCTGCTGCTGCACCGGCCCGGTCCGGAGGGCAGCGGGCGGGTGGCAGCCCTCGCCAGGCTCCCGCCGTGGGCCGGGGAGCCAATGCCCCCCCCATGGGGCCCGGCGGCCGGCCCACGCAGGCCCCGGCCCCCCCCCGACCGGGCCCCGAGGGCCGCAGGGACCCCCGGCCCCAGCGCGGGCAAGTGGCAGCCGACCACGGGGGAAGGGAGGGAAGAGTGAGGCGGTGAGGCCTTCCGCTCCCATGACCTCCCCCGCGGTCGGTCACCGCCAGGCCCCCACCCCTCGGCCCGCCGCCGGCCACCATGCAGCCAGTCTGGACACTCGGACCCGCTCCGGGGAGGCCAGGCCCTACGGTGGGCGCGGAGGGATCTCAGAGCCGGGCGGTCAGACTCCTCCCCCTCGGCGGGCGGGCGGTGCGCCTTTCAGCTGCAGCCCCAGGCCCCTCACCCCCACCCCAGGCCCGAGAGCACAGTGCTGGGAAGGGGTGCCTAGGGGTTCGGGAATGTGGTGCAAGGGGCCAGTGCGAAGTGAGGGGGCTGTATTTATACCTCCAAGTTCCCCGCTTCCGCCCTGGCCCATGCATCCCTCCTCCCTCCCCTTGGTAGCCCAGCTCCTGCCTAAGGGCTTGCTGGGTAGGCCCAACTGCACCGGGGAGTGAGCCATGGTGATCGGAATGGACACTTTCTGGGATGGGATGGCCGGGATGCAGCGATTCACAAGGGCGATGGGACCCTCGGGGCACGTGCAGCCCTCGGGCGGTGGGGGTGACCAGCCAAGCCGAATCTGGCTTCAGTGGGGCCAGTGGGAGCCTGAGGCCACCCCAACCCCTACAGGTCCCGGGCCAGAAGGTGGCTCAGTGGCAAGCGGTGTTTCCATGCATGGTGCCCGGGGGCAGCAGTGAGCTGCTGCAACCCCGCCCCACATTTCAGGGAAGGGGAGGAGGCTTGCAGCCACCAGCACCCTAGGCTGCACTGCCTAAGCTGCAGCTTGACAGGCTGGCAGGGTCCAGAGCAGGCAAGCTACTCCCTTTCCCTGGTGGTGGAAGAGGGAGAAGGGTGCTGGGTGCAGGGAGGGGACCTCAGCTGGATCCAGCCTGGGCCCAGTGGGGAGCTTAAGAAGTCTGGCTAAGCAGGTGCTGGTTCATATCAACTCTTAGCCTGCCATCTTCCTCCAGCTCTCCAAGATAGCCTCCCTTCCCTACCTGCCTGGGGGAATGGGCTCTGGGTGACCTCCCTGAGCTCAGACTGTGGACCCGGAGACCTCAAAGAAGACTGCCCGGCTGGCTCAGGCAGGGGCTGGTGCAGAACTACCAGGGCAGAGCTGCTTCAGTGTCTCAGTGAAGTTTGCAACCAACCGAAGGAGGAAACTGAGAAGGGGAAGGCTGGGAGGCGTGAATTCCCAGCTCTTTAGCCACTTGAAAACAGCCCTGCTTGGAATGTGAGGCAGCTGTATGTTTAGCTGAGAAGTGAGGGGGCTGAACCCCACCATCGCTGGGCTCCACCACAACAAGGAATAAATGGAGGGAGCGGCCTAGAGGAAGAGAGGACAATTGAAGGAAACTGTGTCTAGACCAGGGGTGGGCAAACTTTTTGACTCGAGGGCCACAATGGGTTCTTAAACTGGACTCAGAAGAAGGAGCTGCGGCCATGTTTCCCGATGTTGCCATGTTAACACTGCTGCTGGTGAAGGAGCGGAGGGGAGAGCAAGAGAACCCTCCGCTCTTTCGGCTCCGCGGGCTGGATAGAACAGCCGTGTAGTTTGCCCACGGCTGGTCTAGACTTTCTCCAGCCCTCTCTCTCTTTCCACTGCCTACAAAAGCCCCAGGCCCGGCCACAATTCTGTCTCCACCTTTTAGTCCCTTATTCTCCAACCACAGAGGAAAGAAATAAGAAAGGAGTCCGTGCTGCCTTCAGAAAGTATCTATATACCTGATCGGCCAGTTGCCTCCCCCAGAGGGAGGCCAGACTGCAGCTTAGGCCCGCTCCCTGCAAGGAAATAGGAAATCCTGTGAGGGCTCCCGGACTGTGAGAGGGGGCAGGCCAGACTGAGCCCACTCCCCACCCCCATGCATGAATTTTTGTGCACCGGGCCACTAGTTGAAATGTAGTTGTAAATGGAAATTCTCATGGAGAAAGATGAAGTTGGTGTACCTGGGCATCTCCTTTGAATGGAGAGGGATGTGGTTCAGTAATAGATATATGTTAACTCATGGGTGAATGGCTTGGTTGGCTATGTACTTTGGAAAAAAAACAAGATTGAGGTTTAGAATAAAGAGGTCTTGGAAAAACAAACAAACAAGCAAACATATGGATAGATCTGTGGGATGGGGCATGAGATTTGAAAATCTTTATATTACATCATGATTGACAACGAAAAAGAGACTATAAACAACTAGATGAAAAATACGGTTATCAGGTACAGATCTGCCGCCTGTGTCCTCAGCCAGCACAGTGCTTGTGCAATGGGATCATGCGTGGAGAGGCCATGGTGGGAGGAAAGTGGAAGGTATTGCATGGTTCCTGACACTTGGCTTCCACTCACCAAGGGTGATTTATTACCGCCTCTGTGTACATCTGACCTTCTAATAACAGAAACTAACATTGAATCCCCACTATTTTTTAAGAAAACAAACCAGGCATTTGGTGCCAATTATCTTGGATCATAGTTACTTAATTATATCACAGCTCTTTATTCTGGGAAAGGTATAGAGACTAAGATTGAAATATATTATCAGTATGGTTTTGCCTTTCTTTCCTTAATGCTCTGTCTTACATAACCATGAAATTTACTGGTTCTATAAAATACTGTATCAGCCAATGCTGATGGCCTGAAAGAATGCTGGAATAATCTCTTTTTCAAAAATATTTTTTTATTGATTTCAGAGAGGAAGGAAGAGGGAGAGAGAGAAACATCAATGATGAGAGAAAATCATTGATTGGCTGCCTCCTGCATGCTCCCTACTGGAGATCGTGCCCTTGACTATAATTGAACCCGGGACCCTTCAGTCCACAGGTTGATGATCTATCTACTGAACCAAACCAGTTAGGGCTCTTAAAATGGCAGATGAACTGCCAATATGGACATAATGCTAGTTTGGGTTGCCTTTCTTCAGGATTTTGTGTACTTCATTATATGGTACTATGTTCCCCATAGGTTGGTCATGTGGGTGTGGAAGCCAACAGGTAGAAGCAGCAGTGGCCTGTTTGCCATCACTCCTAATTAATGCCTTGGAGAATTCTCTTTCCCAGTCTTATAACTTTTGACTCAGTGGGTGCAGATATCCTGGTTCACAGTGGTTTGACTCTCATACTAATGGACAAAGTCCTGCTAGATTTGAGCATTTGGATACCACCCAGCCCTTTTAGACTTCTCATAACAACATACTAGTAAATAAAGAAAGTTTTAATACTGGCAGAGTAATTGAATAGATTATCAAGAGGAGATAGAATTGCTAGATCATAATGGGGAAAAGGAAGAGATATGATTCATTCATATGTTTCACTTTGGCATCAAGTGGTACTCCCACACCCAGTTTTAACTAAATGAGCAATTGCATTAACCTGGGCCTATAAAGACATAGTACCTAAAGCTTCAGACTCCTTAGAGATGAAATTCTGATTTATCCCACTGAGCAAATCATTTAGACCAGCACACATAATAGCCAGAAGTGAGATATTCAGTATGGGTATAGAGGAATTAGGTATTGAGTATAAATATTGTATTGATTCTAGGAACAACTGCAGCAACAGAGGCTAGGGTGTCATTCAAATAATCCACCTCTCTTACTTCCCCCCAGAAATTTTAACCAACTTGAAGAAACTGTTGCAGGATTGAATAAACTTTATGTGAAAAGAAAGAGGGTCTGAACAAGTGTTGAAAACTGTATGGGACACTGTAGGTGCTCCATCCATATCCCCTCAGATTATTTTTATCATGTTTGTATATCTATCCTCCACTACATTCTGCTTGTTTTGCTATTAACAATTTATGGCTATGACATTGAGTTGCTCATGGTTCCTGGACTATATGAAGTGACTTAAAGATTTAGATACTCCCCAATCCAGCCCTGGGATGGTATGTAGCCAATGACTGCCTGGCACGAAAGTGCAAAAAGCCATCTCTTTTGACTTGAGGCACTGCAAACTCTGGGGGATATTTTACCTTTGAGAGCTTCCTGGAGCAGCTGGCATCAGAAGAGTCGGGGCCATGCTTGGTTTCTTTCTCCTTCTCCTGCCACTCTGATTGGCTTCTCACCGAGCAGTTTCTAAATATATCGCTTGACCCTAGATTTTGGTACAGGCTATTCTCCTTGAAGAGCCAAATACAAATTCCAATGTTTTATTTCAGTAATGTTTAATATCTTAGAATAAAAATTCAGTGTATAGAAATAAATAAATTGCATAATGCAATACTGTGATTTCCCCCCCCCCCCACAAAATGTAACAAGAAAAGTATTTCCTATAGGAATGATTCATCCTGACCATGTTCTAATTATAATTAACACCACTTACTCTATGTATTAGAAATATAGATCTGTTACAATATAGAGCAAGAAAGGGAAGAAAATACTTTACATACTAGTGAATTAATAAAAATTAGATTATTTTTACTAGCTTTCCCCACATCCAACCCAAAAGACCATATACCCAAGAAATATTATGGAAAATTATACAACAGCAAAAACATTGATCTACATAATATTAACTAATATTATATTTTCTCTCCTCCAAAATTTGCCAAGTGGTACTGATTGAAAAACTGATAAGACTTTCTCACACAAAAATATGTCAAGGGTTCTAAGAAGAATAAAAACAAGGAATTATTACAAAATGAATATAATTAATAACTTTTACAATGTCTTAAAGTTTTAAATTTTACTACTGCAAAGACTGATTTTTTAATTTATCTGCATTGACAGCTATTAAAATTGAAATTTCATAATATTGTAGTGATAATTTCTCAGAATTATAAGTCAGCAGAAGAGTTTCTTGACTGGGATTTTTTTGGTAATTTTTTCCCAAAACTATTTAATGTAGTTCCCTTATTTTGAAATTCCTAATTTGTTATACCAATTTATATACACCTTTAAACTTGGCTTATATCTTTCTGATTATTGAAAACAAAACAAAACAAAAAACCTTCCTGTATTCTATGAATTTTATTTCCCATATTCATGTCCCCAAAATCATCCTCTATCTGCAAATTTTCTTAATGAGAACAAATATTTGTTCATGGTACATATAGAGTTTTGGAAGAGGAATGAGAAAACTACCTTTATATGTAAGATGTGAATCAGTCCCCAGAGACAGGAACCAATTGATGTCACAATCAGATTACACCTGAACTGAATCACATATTGTATATTTTCCACCTGAATAATACAAGAGAGATAGTATAATATATTTAAAAATACCATGCTGCATGAAGTAACCACTATGATTGTTTTTTAAAAATTTCTTTCCATCCTATCTAATAATAGACAAACATGATAATTGACCGTACCTTTGCTATGCTTTCCATTGGCTAATCAGCGCGATATGAAAATTAACCCAACCAAGATGGCAGCTGGCAGCCACGCAGCTGAAGCGAGCAGGAGGCTTGCTTGCTCCAGTCATGGAGGAAGCCAAGGTTCCCCACTTGCTGCGGCCTGGCTCTGAGCTCCGAAAGCAACAAACTTTTAATTATAGAAGCTAAACAAACCCCAGATACCTGCTTTCAGCAGGCCGTGGCCTCAGAGCTGGAGCGAGTAGGAGCCGGCTCGCAGCTCCAGTGATGGCAACAAATTTTCAATTACAGAAGGTAAATAAATCCCAGAATAAAAAAAAAAAAAGAAAAAAAAGGAGAGGCTGGGAGCTTCAGTCACCGGCCAGCCTGAAAACAGCCCTCAGCCCCTCACCCAGACTGGCCGGGCACCCCAGTGGGTACCCACACCCTAAAGGGGGTGTGGCCAGCCTGAAAACAGCCATCAGCCCCTCATCCAGGCTGGCCAGGCACCCCAGTGGACACCCACCCTGAAGGGGGTGTGACCAGCTGCAAATAGCCATCAGGCCCTCACCCAGGCTGGCCAGGCACCCAAACGGGACCCCTACCCTGATCCGGGACACCCTTCAGGGCAAACCAGCCGGCCCCCACCCATGCACCAGGCCTCTATCCTATATACTAAAAGGGTAATATGCAAACTGACCCTAACAGCAGAAAGATTGGGAATGACTGGTCACTATGACACACACTGACCACCAGGGGGAAGACGCTCAATGCAGGAGCTGCCTTCTGGTGGTCAAGGCGTTCCCACATAGGGGAGCTCTGCTCAGCCACAAGCCAGGCTGATGGCTGCCAGTACAGCTGTGGTGGTGGGAGCGCAAAGGATGTCCGACTGCAGCTTAGGTCTGCTCCCCGCTGGTAAGTGGACATCCCCCGAGGCTACTGGGCTGCCAGAGGGATGTCTGATTGCCAGATTAGGCCCAATCCCCTGGGGAGCAGGCCTAAGCCAACAGGTGGTCATCCCCTGAGGGGTCCCAGACTGCGAGAGGGCACAGGCCAGGCTTCCTCTCCACCCCCGAGTGCACAAATTTTAAAATAACATAGCAAACTGCTTATAATGTTAAGAACAGAGCTAAGATTTAATATATATATTTGTTCAATGAACAAATGAATAGATAAATTACATTTCTGTAAATAAACAAATTTCTTATTCTTTGTCAAATGTGGTAAAAAATTATTTCTGGACAGTAAGCTCTCAAATTTTAAATTAGTCTTTTATGATGAAGGGGGAACACTGATAACTGAGGCCAGATGAGAGCCGACTAAAAAAAATCAGTTCACGGTAATGATTAAACAGGTGAAAATTGGGTTATTGTAAGGTGACTGCTGCAGGAAAATGTACTTTAACTAGTGTGAAATACATCCATATATAAAAATACGGTGATTGGGCCAATTACAAAAGTGTATCCTAAAATCCAATTCATTTAAAATGTGAGAATTATGTTGGATTCATAATGATTTTTACAGTGTATCTGCTAAGTACTGTTGGCATGTGCAGAAAAAATATGCATGAAACCAATGCCAAGTTTCTTAGAAAAATTCTCATACCATGCTAATCTTGTTGTTAATTAAGAAGAAAAAAAAGTATGAAAGAACTGTTCTCCGTACCATATATCAAAGACAAAATATACCATAACTTACATATGATTGTGAGAATATTTAATTTTATTTTTTGCTTGTTGGTTTTGTATTTTATCAATGTGGAGGAAGGGCTGGTTCATTGTGAAAACCTGAGTGGTTTAAGGATTATTTTCAGTAAACCTCAAGATGTAACAGGAGTGATAATGGAAAAATAATATTCTGTTGAAACTCGCTAGAGGTTCTGACACAGGACATATAATTGGAAAGGCCTAGCAACCCAGTATACCAATCTCCAAATCAAGATTATTATAATCATAACAAACATAGCTACTTCAAATCCATCATGGGAGTCTAATCAATAACAGAAGGAGATAAGAATACAATTTTTTTTCTTAATTATTAAATTTCCACTAGTAATAAATACATCTGAGGGAGAAAGAAAGCCCCATAACATTTATTATTTAACTACTTTGATTTGTAGATTTACTTTTTAAGAGCAAAAGGATTCTGCTGACTTGAAGTATTTTCTTGAAATTCTCCTATTGTAAGTTCTTTAACTTTCAGATGTAAACTTTTAGAGGCATTCTGAAACTTTAATTATGAAAAGATGAAGTTCAAAGTTTATGAAGTAGAGATCTTCTCTGAAAATATATATTTAAATATTGTAAGTAAATATGGTGCATAATTTTATTCCAAATACTAAAGTATTATTTCAGCCAAAAGGACATTAAAATTAAATTTTAATTTATATTTACATCAAATTAATATTTTATCTTTATTGATTTTTAGAGAGAGAGAGAGGGAAGGTGAGGGAGAGATGAAAAAGAAACATTTGTTATTCTACATATTTATGAATACATTGGTTGATTCTTGTATGTGCCCTGACTAGGGAATCAAACACACAACCTTACCTTAGGGGGATGGTGCTCTTACCAACTGAGCTACTCTGTCAAGGCTCAAATTAACATTTTAAAGTTTTCTTGAAAATATTTTTTCATAAGCTATACAAAAGATTTCTTTTACCAATTATACATGGGTTAGCAAAGAGGTTTACAGTTGCATTGGACACTATTTTCAGTTAATAAAGCTATTATAATACTCGTCACCTGCATGTCTTTTTCCCTATGAACAACTGTAAGCCTACTTTTGCCCACCTCTGTATAATTTCATAAATATATAATTCATGTAATTTACATATACCCATGAATTATTTAGTTCATAATCTGAAAATACAGTGGATTTTTAAATATGTGAACCATTACCTCATATGAAATAAATAAAAATATAATTATGTATAAACAAAATCAGAACTTCTATAAAATGATGCAACTATTAATAAGAATGGGCATTTTCTATTTTGAGAATGGGAGCCCCAAATCTAATGTTCTTAACTTAAAACATGCCTTTATACCCAGTGAATTTCTATATAAGCTCTGACCTTTTCTCTATATAGCGCCTCCCCCCTGCTAGAGTAGTGTCAAGAGGTTAGAAATGAAATAACAACAGCAATTCACAACTCTGGAACTCAGCTGGGATCAGCTGCTAAAGATATTTCTGATCAGAAATAAAATAATAACCTGCATCTGTGGGGCCTTTTAAGCTTTAACAGCAGGAAATATTGTCAATTCTGTAATCTGAGATATCCACCAAAATAATTATCCTGCAATAGTCTGACTCAAATTGTGGCTTTAGCAATTAAAAAAAAATGCATCATTATGATTTTATCTTTTTACTAGAGGCCCGGTGCACAAATTCATGTATGGGTGGGGTCCAGCTGGCTTGCCCTCATGGGGGCCAAACGGGCTGGGCCGGCGGAAGGGAGGAGACATGGGAGGTTGGCCAGCCGGCCCCCTGATTGGGCCCGTTGGACAGCCACAGTGCATGTCATAGCGACTGGTGGTTCCAGTCATTCCGGTTGTTCTGGAGTTCTGGTCGCTTGGCTTTTATATATATACTAGGGGCCCGGTGCACGAAATTCGTGCACTGGGTGTGTGTGGGGAGGGGAGTGTCCCTCAGGCCAGCCTGCCCCCTCTCACATACTGGGAGCCCTCAGGCGTTGACCCCCATCACCCTCTGATCGCCTGATCGGCCCCTTGCCCAGGCCTGATGCCTCCGCCAGAGGCATAGACCCCCATCACCCTCCAATCGCCTGATCGGCCCCTTGCCCAGGCCTGACGCCCCTGCCAGAGGTGTCAGGCTTGGACAGGGGACCCCCATCTCCCCCTGATCACTGGCTCTGGCCCCCGCCCAGGCCTGAGGCCTCTGGCCCAGGAATCATGCCTGGGCAGGGGACCCCCATCTCCCTCTGATCGCTTGCTCCACCCCCCGCCCAAGCCTGACGCCTCTGACCCAGGCTTCAGGCCTGGGCAAGGGAACCATCATATCCCCCCAATCCCTGGCTCCGCCGCCCACCCAGGCCTGATGCCTCGGCCAGAGGAGTTGACCCTCATCACCCTCCGATCACCAATCACCGGATCGGCCCCTTGACCAGGCCTGAGGCGTCCGGCAGAGGTGTCAGGCCTGGGCAGGGGTCCCCCAGCTCCCCGTGGTTGCAGGCTCCGCCCCTCCCCAGGCCTAACCCCTCTGGCTGAGGCGTCCGGCCCGGGCAGCGGGGACCCGCAGCTGCAGCGGCCCCGCGATCGTGGGCTCCGCTTTAGGCCCAGGCAAGGGGCCCCTAGCTCCCGGGACTGCCAGCTTCGACCGTGTCCAGCTCCCATCGCTGGCTCCACCCCTACTTCCTGCTATCACTGGCCAGGGCGGCAAAGGCGCCTGATTCTCCGATCATGGCTGGGGGGCAGGGCAAAGCTCTTAGCTCCCCCCTGGGTTTCCGATCACTGTCAGTGGCAGGGGGCTTCTTCCTGCTTTCCCTTTCGCCTCCCTGCATTGTGCCTACATATGCAAATTAACCACCATCTTGTTGGCAGTTAATTTGCATATAGCCCTGATTAGCCAATGAAAAGGGTATCATCGTACGCCAATTACCATTTTTCTCTTTTATTAGTGTAGATACTAGAGGCCTGGTGTACAAAAATTTGTGCACTCGGGGGGAGGGGGGGGTCCCGCAGCCCGGCCTGTGCCCTCTCGCAGTCTGGGACCCCTCAGGAGATAATGACATGATGGCTTAGGGCTGCTCCCAGGTGGCAAAGGGCAGGCCTAATCCCTAGGTGCAGCCCCTGGTCGGGCTCAGAGCAGGGCCGATTGGGGAATTGGGGTGTTGCCCCCTGTCATGCACAGAGCAGGGCAGATTGGGAGGTTGTGATGCCACCCTCAGTCACGCTCAGGGTAGGGCCGATTGGAGGGTTGGGGCACCGCCCCCTGTCACACTCAAGGCAGGGTCGATGGGGAAGTTGCAGCATCACCCCCTGTCAGGCACAGAGCAGGGCCAATCAGGGGGTTGGGGTGCCGCCACTGTCACACTCAGGGCAGGGCCAATGGGGAGGTTATGGCTCTACCCCATCACACACAGAGCAGGGCCCGTGGGGTGGGGGGGTTGGGGCACCGCACCCTGTCACACACAGAGCCGCAGGGCGATCAGGGGGTTTGGGCGCTGCCCCCTGTCATGCTGATCCCGGTGCCGGGAGACCTCGCGGCTCCGCTGATCCTGGTGCTGGGAGGCATGTTACCCTTTTACTATATAGAATAGAGGCCTGATGCATGGGTGGAGGCTGGCTGGTTTGCCCTGAAGGGTGTCCCGAATCAGGGTCGGGGTCCCCACTGGGGTGCCTGGCCATCCTGGATGAGCGGATGATGGCTGTTTGCAGCTGGTCACACACCCTTCAGGGTGGGGGTCCCCACTGGGGTGCCTGGCCACTCTGGGTGAGGGGCTGGGACTGAAGATTCCAACTGCTCCTTTTTTTCTTTTTCTTTTTTTTTTCTGAGCCAGCTTTAGCTCTGAGGCTCCAGCTCTTAGGCCTCCGCTCCTGAAAGCAGGTATCTGGTTTGTTTAGGTTCTAGAATTGAAACTCTGTATCAACTCCAGGTCTGAGATCCCAGCTAGCTGAAAGCTGGTTTCTGGGGTTTTGTTTAGCTTCTATTTTTGTAACTATGTTTCAAACTGCCAGCTCAGAGGCCTGCAGTGGCAGGCGGGGAATGTTGGTTTCCTCCGTCACTGAAGCAAGCAAGCCTCATGTTAGTTTCAAGCTGCCTGGCTGCCGACCGCCATCTTGGCTGACAGTTAATTTGCATATCGCCCTGATTAGCCAATGGGAAGGGTAGCGGTCGTACGCCAATTACCATGTTTCTCTTTTATTAGATAGGATAGATAATACAGTCAGCCTATATATTTATTTCCATGTATGTGGTGATGTCTCTTACTTAGCAGTATTCGTACTCATTAGATATTTAGTTGTGCATATTATCTAACATAGATTATTGTTTTTTCTCATTATCAAATCTATGACTTTTTCCTATTTTCTGCAACATTTATTTTTATGATTTTGTTTTTGAAAAGCAAAGAGGAGGATGCATTTATGTTAATCTTAAAAATTTCCATAATTATGCATTATTTCTTGTCTAGAAAGTAGTCTGGCAATTCTAAGAAATTATTTGGCAACACAAAACCAATTGGATTTAGAATATTAGAGCAAATATTGTTATAATTGTACCCAAACTTTCTTTCATCTATCTGAATTCTCACAGGGAATCCTCTCTAAAGAAGTTAGTGGACACCAGATTTCAGACTTTCTTTTATTACCTAACTGTCCTTGAGTAATGTTTGCAACTAGGGAAAAAAAATATAATTCTCACTCTCTTTTTTTTTTTTTTTTTTTGGTCTTTTATCTTCCTTTTCACTTCCACAACAAATGAAACAAGAAAAAAAAATTAGGGTTTGGCCCTGTTCATTGTCCTCCTCAAAACTGAACCAGATTGGACACAGTGAACAATATTTATACTCAGTATCCAGACTTTTCTTACCACACTTGATTGGAGTGATAAATAAGTTGACCCAAGTTGTGCTTATCAAATTCTCTCTCCTGGAAAGAGCAGCCTGTTGGAAGCAGGAGATCTATTATCTGAGCTGTGGTGAGTTGACAATCTTTTACTTTATGGACAGAGAAGCTGATTAGGCTCAACTTCACAGGGGGGGAAATGAAGCAGATGTCATAAAAAAGCAGCGAGAAACAGCAACAACAACAAAACAAGCAAACAAAAAGAAAAGTAGAGAATATTGCCTGGTTCTTTCTCTGCATTCCATTTCAAAGTTCTTGCTTATTCTCCAGGCTTGGCTCTCTCCCTGACAACAGCTTCAAGAGCTACTACTCTAGCACGATAAATGTTTCTCTTATTTGCAGCTTGAGTTGTCTTCTATAAACACCCCTGACTCAAACCTTTACCACTGCAGTGTCTATTCCTGAAATGAGTACAAAGAGAAGACCTGGGTTAATTCTTGACTCCAAAAATTATTAGATTGACCATAAAAGAATGATCAACTTCCTGAGGGTCACTTTTGTCTATGTAACAGGAGCCCCATAATACAAGTAGCACAGGATTGCTGTGGGAATCAGTTCCATGGTTTAGGTTAAACACCTTATACAGTAGCACCTAACATCGTTAACAAATGACCCTCTCCCTGCCTCTCCATTTTATCTCACTCATTAAACTCATAGCCCACAGTAAAACAAAAATTGACTCCATGTTGTCTACTATTCTTTTGTGGAGTTTTGGTTCTAGGACTTAATTAAGAATAACTGATCCCATGTCATTTTTTTTTCTTTTCTTTAAAAAAAAATCTTTATTGTTGAGAGTATTAGAGATGTCCCCTCATTTCCCCCATTACCCTCCTCTACTTGGTTCCCACCCACCCCAGGCCTTCACCACCCTACTGTCCATTCCATAGGTAAGATCTTTAGTTAATCTCTTCCCATTCCCCTACCCCTTCCTTCTGAGTTTAGTGAGTCTGTTTCATGCCTCTGATTCTATTTTATTCACCAGCTTACTTTATTCATTAGATTCCTTGTTCATTTATTTTGATTTTTAGATTCAATTGTTGATAGATATGTGTTTATTGCCATTTTATTATTCATATATTTTTATTTTTTCCCCTCTTCTTAAAAAATACCCTTCAACATTTTATGTAATATTGGTTTGGTGGTAAAGAACTCTGTTAGCTTGTTCTTGTCTGTGAAGCTCTTTATCTGACCTTCAATTCTAAATGATAGCTTTTCTGGGTAGAGTGATATTCATCACTTTGAATATTTCTTGCCACTCCCTTTCTGGCCTACAAAGTTTCTGTTGAGAAATCAGCTGTCACATGGGTGCTCCCTTGTAGGTAACTAACTGCTTTTCTCTTGCTGCTTTTAAGATTCTCTCTTTGTCCTTGGCCCTTGGCATTTTAATTATGATGTGTCTTGATGTAGGCCTCTTTGGGATCCTCTTGTTTGGGACTCAGTGCTAACTAGACTTGTAAGTCCATTTCTTTTACCAGGTGGGAGAAGTTTTCTGTCATTATTTCATCAAATAGGTTTTCAATATCTTGTTCTCTCTCTCCTTCTGACACCCCCATAATTCAAATGTCAGTACGCTTGAAGTTGTCCCAGAGGCTACTTATACTATCTTCATACTTTTTTATTATTTTTTCTTTAGGTTCTTTTTATAGGGTGTTTTTTGCTTCCTCATATTCTAAATCATTGATTTGATTCTTGAAATCTTCTACTCTGCTTGAATCCTTGTAAAGTATCCTTTTTTTTTTTTTTCCCCAGTTAGTGTATGCTTAATTTCTGACTGGTCCTTTTTAATATCTTTGAAATTCTAACTAAGATCTTTGAAAGTCTCACTAATACCTTGAAGCTTTCATTGAGTCCATTGAAACTCTCATATAGATCCTTGAGCAACCTTATAACCATTCTTTTGAACTCTGTATCCAGTAGTTTGATTGCTTTCATTTCGTTATTTATTTTTCTGGAGATTTCTTCTGTTCTTTCATTTGTGGCATGTTTCTTTGTCTGCTTCCTAGTGTTTCTTTCTATGCATTCTGTAGAGCTGCTATGCCACCTGAATTGGTAGAGTGGCTTTGTGTAGTAGGTGTTCTGTAGGGCCCAGTGGCTCAGCCACCCCAGTCACCTGAACTGAGCACTCTAGGTGTGTCCCTGTGTGGGCTGTATGCACAATCTTGTTGTAGTTTAGCTTTGATTTCTGTTGGCATCACTTGGAGGAGTTGAGCTCCAGGCCAAATTGGCTGTGAGGACGAGCTTTGACTACAGTGGAGGAGCTGCTGTGCAGGAGACAACCCTATAAAGCAGGACTTGCTTCAATGGGGCTTTGGTGCCCACTGAGTCTGCCCCTTGAGTGTGTCACTTGTGGATGTGTAGAGTTGTAATCTGGTATGGTTTAAAGCTGTCCATCAAGTACACTGGATCTGGTATAAAGTGGGTGATACCTCATTTGCATTTGCATTCGCATGTCTCTCATGATCAGTGACTTTGAGCATTCTTTCATATGTCTCTTGGCCATCTGTAGGTGCACTTTGGAGAAGTGTCTATTTAGATCCTTAGCCCATTTTTTTTTATTATTATTAGTTAAGGTATTACAAATGTGTCCTCATCCCCCCCATTAACCCCCAACCTCCCCCCACACACACAAACTCATGCTCCCATCCCCCCATTGTCCATGTCCATTGGTTTGGCTTATATACATGTATACAAGTCCTTCTGTTGATCTCTTCCCCTTACCCCCGCCCTCCCCTACTTTCCTTCTGGGGATTGATAGCCTGATCGCTGTTTCTCAGTCTTTGGGTCTGTCCCTTTTCATCAGTCTATGTTGTTCTCTATAATCCACAAATGAGTGAGATCATGTGGTATTTATCTTTCTCTGACTGGCTTATTTCACTTAGCATAATGCTCTCCAGTTCCATCCATGCTGTTGCAAAAGGCAAGAGTTCCTTTTTTTTTACCGCAGCATAGTATTCCATTGTGTATATGTACCACAGTTTTCTAATCCACTCATCTGCTGATGGGCACCTAGGCTTAGCCCATTTTTTAATTGAATTGTTTTGCTTCTGTTAAGTTGTTTGAGTTCCTTATATATATATTGGATATTAAACCTTTATCAGGTGTATTATTGCCAAATATGCTGTCCTATATAATGGGCTCCCTTTTCATTTTGGTGATGGTTTCTTTTTCTGTGCAGATGTTTTATTTGGATTTAGTCTCATTTATTTATTTTCTCTTTAATTCTCTTTGCCTTAGAAGATGTATCAGGAAACATATTTCTAGGAGGGATGGATGTCTGAGATTTTGCTGCCTATGATTTCTTCTAGGATTTTTATGGTTTCATGATTTATATTTAAGCCTTTTTATTCATTTTGAGTTAATTCTTGTGTATGGTGTAAGTGGGTGGTCCAGTTTCATTTATTTGAATGTATCTGTCCAATTTTCCCAACACCATTTATTGAATAGACTGTCCTGACTCTATTGTATGTTCTTGCCTCCTTTGTCAAATATTCATTGAGCAGAATGGCTTGTGTCAATTTCTGGGTTCTCTGTTCTGTTCCACTGATCTATGTCCCTTTTTTGTGCCAATTCCAAGCTGTTTTGATTACCATGGCTTTGTGGTATACCTTGATTACTAGTATTCTGATCCCTCCAACTTTGTTTTTCTTTCTCAAGATTACTGCAGTTATTCGGGCATTTTTAGGTTCCATATAAAATTTTGGAGTACTTGTTCTAGATTTATGAATATGCTATTGGTATTTTAATAGGGATTTCACTGAATCTGTAGATTGTTTTGAGATGTATGGACATTTTAATTATGTTAATTTTATTAATTCATGAACACAGTATATTCTTCCACTTATTTATATCTTCCTCTATCTCTTTTTTCAAAATCTGGTACTTTTCTGAGTACAAGTCTTTTACATCCTTGGTAAAATTTATTCCTAAGTATACTAATATTTTGTTACAATGGTACATGGGATTGTTTATTTAGTTTCTTTATCTGATCATTCATTATCAGTGTATAAAAATGCCATTGATTTCTGGGTGTTAATTTTGTATCCTGCTATGTTGCCTAATTCCTTTATTAAATCTGGTAGATTTTTGGTGAAGTCTTGAGAGTTTTCTATGTGCAATATCATGTCATCTGTGAATAATGAGAGTTTTACTTCCTTCTTTCCAATTTAGATGCCTTTTATTTCATCTTGTCTGAACACTGTGGCTAGGACTTCCAGTATTATCCTATATAATAAAAGGCTAATATGCAAATAAACCAAATTGCAGAACAACCAATCAACTGGTCAGTATGACATCCATTGACCACCGGGGGCATGTGTGGAACATGGCGGGCATTGGCTGAAGTGGGATGGTGGAGCAGTTGAATGGAGGCACCAGAGCAAGGTGGGCACCGGTCACTGTCATGAGGGCAAGCCTCTGGTGGTTACTGAAAATTCTTTGCTCCTGCACACTGCAATTCTGCCCGGCACTTGCACCTGCTGCCAGCACTGGCCCTGCTCACACCCACTGCTGGCGCTGGAGCCACCGCTCACACCCACTGCTGGTGCCTGGTGCCAGTCCCGATCACTTGGCACCATCAGCAGTACTGCTCTTTATGTATCTACTCATTTACATTTTTTGAAATAAAATAATGTGCAGTGCTGTTTATATTATGACTAGAGGCCCAGTGCATGAAAATTGTGCACAGGGGGAAGGGCGTCCCTCAGCCCGACCTGCACCCTCTCCAATCCAGGAGTCATCAGGGAATGTTTTACTGATGGCTTAGGCCCACTCCCTGTGGTTCTCTGCTCTCTGCAGGGCCTGGCTGCTTCACTGCTGTCTCAGTGATAAAGCTGCCATGCCTCGCTGTCCGCTCTCTGTCTGCGGGGCCTGGGGGCTTCGCTGCCACTGCCACAGCGATAAAGCCCCCATGCTCCACTGTTTTCTCTCAGTGGCAGGGCTGAAAGGACTGGGGGACTCCAGCAGGGCTGAAGGGACTGGGCACCGCCATCTTGTGGCTATGGGCGCTGCCATCTTTGTGATGGTGTGATGGTCAATTTGCATATTCCATATTTATTAGGTAAGGTAAACCTGGAAAATGTATGTCTGCTCTTGAAACAGCTCATTACCTGACATCAGAAGTAGAATTTAATAAAAAACAAAAACTTGAAACTATAGCAACAATGTGACACGGCATGAGTTTGGTGACATTAGTGTAAAGAGTGGTGAGCACTTAATCTTTTGAGATTAGGGAGTAAATTTACTAAATGGGAATACTTGTGACTTGGAAAATTAGGAGATTAAATGGTAGACAGTAATAATCTGAGTAGGTGGAGATAAAGGAAGGACTATTGAGTAAAATGGAATCCCATGTATAAAGGCCAAGACTAAACTAAGTTTTGAGACTTCAAATACATAGTTTAAACTCACTGGGTACTTGTAGGGAACTGGTAGGGATGAGGCTAGCTTTTAGAAAGAGACCCTATGACTAAACAGTACTAACACCATGCTTAGAAACCAAGGAATAATTTCATATGTAACAGAGAATCATTAATTGGTTTGAAAGAGGTTTTCAGTGTCAACCAATGGTCATTGGTGCCCTTTCAATGCTAATAGGAATACCCAATATGGGGTGCAGTTAAGAAAGAAACTTTATTCAGTGCACATATTTCAATACTACAACTGTGTGGCTGTGAAAACAGCTGGGCTGTAGAACAGCTCTGGGACCAGAAGGCTAAGGACCTCTTTGGTTGGACAGTTCTGCTCTGCTACTTGATCACCTGCTCTGCTCTGCTCCATGCTGGTCTGCACCATTCCACACCAGTCTGCCTCACTTTGTTCTGGCAGACTTCGTCAATGTTTCAGCCAGGGAGACAGTCTTCATTTTTCCATGGAAAGGAAAAGTTTGATATTGGAGCCAGAGGGAAGGTGGTTCATAAGGACAGAAGTCCCTGCCCCTCGTCCCTAATTGGCCCATTCCCATGCAAATGAGGGCTCCAAATCACAATTTCATTGGTCCAAAAGACACTGTCTGATTAGTCAGAAGAGAGCCACTTTGATTGGTTGGAGCTGCGCAGCTTTGATGGGATGGGGAAAACCCCCTTCCTATTGGTTGGAATGGGATTCCAGAAAACTTTTAAATGGCCTGGCTCAGATGGCAGAGAAACACAGTGAAGGAAGGCAATTCAACACAACAGCAGGAAATTCTGTGCAGAGGCTTCTAGATGAAGTGAAATTTGTGTGAGATGCCCTTGTGTGGAAATGTCTGTTAGGTTCTGGGATTTTTTTTTAATATATTTTTATTGATTTTAGAGAGGATGGGCAATAGGGAGAGAGATATAGAAACATCAATGATGAGAGAGAATCTTTGATTGGCTGCCTCTGCACACCATCCACTGAGGATCAAGCCCTGCCAACCTGGGCATATGTCCTGACCAGGAATCAAACCATTGATCTCTTGGTTCATGGGTTGGTGCTCAACTACTGAGCCACACAGGCAGGACAAGCTCTGCCTTTTTTTTTTTTTTCCATTGGAGCCCAGTTAGCTACCAGGAGTCTTTCTTAATAGGTGTCTTTTCTCCTTTCAGGATTTATATCAGTATCATATCCATACTTTACAAAGATCAATCTGATGATAAAATGGGGGAGAAACACAAAGGGGGTGGAATAGGAGCCCAAATTGGTAAGTAGTATAATAATCCAGAAAAGAATGATAACATGCAGAGGTGAGGTGATGACAACATAAATATAAATTTTCTCCTATATTTATTATTTTATTAACCTGGAGAACATGTTTACTATCTATACTAATAAAAAGGTAATATGCTCATTAGACCAGGTCAACCAGACATCTTTCAGACATCCGACTTCCTTCTGGACAAAGCCACGGTGGTGGAGGCCAAGGCAGAAGTGGTTAGGGGCGATCAGGCCATCAGGGGAGCAAGCAGTTAGGGGCGATCAGGTTGGCAGTGGCGGGGGGAGTCAGGTGCGATCAGGTCAGCAGAGGAGGGCAGTTGGGGGTGATTAGGCTGGCAAGGGAGCAGTTAGGCAGTGATGAAGCTGGCAGGGGAGTGATTAGGGGGTGGTCAGACCAGCAAGAAGAGGTGGTTAGGGGTGATCTGGCAGGCAGGTGGGCGGTTAGGAGCCAGTGGTCCCAGATTGTGAGAGGGATCCCAGTTTGGAAAGGGAGCAGGCTGGGATAAGGGACACCCCCCCTGCATTGTGCATGAATTTCGTGCACTGGGCCTCTAGTTTTATATAATTACCCTTTAATCAGTTTATAAGTTCAAAATTTCTTAGTGTCAGTTTATAAATTTATTAACTATTTATCTGTTCATTTATTTATATTTTACTGATTTAAAAAAACCCACAATATTTGCGATGGTTTATATTGAAAATAATGCACACAATGAGGATAGTATCCATAACACAGAAACACATTTTTAAAAATAATAAAAATATAATACCTACATAGCCAACATAAAGAATACCCTTTGAAGTAGATACTATACTTTTGTATATAAACATTATTTTATTTAACTTTAAAGCAGTGCCTAAGTTAGGCACCTACCATCATGACATTTTACAGATAAGGATATTTTCAAAGTTTTGGTCTTTTAATCTTGGAGCAGACTATTAGAATGAGTTCCTAAGAAAAGATCCACCCTTTAAAAAAAGCTGACTACTCATGTCAGAAGGGCAGCAACAGCAAATCAGCTCTATGTTTCTTAAAACCCAGATTAAAGAAAGAATATTATGAAACATATAGCACTTTTTCCTCTTTTCTTATATAGGAGATGAGGACATAGTTTCCAATAAGTATAGCATTGCTTTCATATGGAGTAAAATTTATGAATTTTATAAAGGTTGTGGATCTGTTCGATATAAGGTCATGTCTCATACCAGCCTTTGGAAAATTTTAATTAATTTTGTTAAGCCATTGACCAATTCATTTTCTTAAGTACTAGTCTTTGAGAATCTTTACTCAGAATTGAGAAAAAATATAATGAACAAAGAGTCGCTGTCCTCAGAAAAGTGAAATGTGGAACAATTTTCTATTAAAGTAAAATCTGATATGTGTTAAAAGCAATGGAAGCAGAGGGGACTTTGAGTACACAGAGTGGAATCTAGGTATGGCTTTCCATTAGTGGCAATACTTAGGTTATAACTTTTTCTTTTTTGTAGAAGAAGATTTATTTAAGATAAAGGAAAAGTGAATTAAGTGGTAGGAAAAAAAAAAACAAAAACAAAACCGGTTTCTGAAAATGCATAAAAAGACAGGAAAACCCATTCCCTTGGGAGATTTTTAAGTAATTGATATGATCAGATCTCAATGGGCATGGATTTAGGGGCTTGATGGGGTTTACTGTGACCACAGTTAGAGAATAGACCAACTGTACAAATATCCTTATATGCTGCATAAGGAGTTAGGATCTAATTTAGAAGGTATGGTATTTTGTTTAAAAATAAAATTATAATTTTGGATTTCAGAAAGATAATTTTAGTAACAATGGAATCTGGCATCATCCAATTGAAACGAAGCAGAGACAAATTTTGGTAATGCAGGAGAAAAATAATGAGCTAATAAAATGGTAATAGGATGAAAAGGACAGAACCTGAACTGGAGGCGAGGGAAAGAAAAGCAAGGAGAGCAGTGCATTGATACACAGTTCTTCTTTAGGAGATGTTTTAAAAAGTAGGTTTAGATATAGAAAGATCAGAATAAGACAGAAAGATATTAGAAAAGATATTAGAGTGGAAATACATGTCTTTGACACCTAAGAAAGTAGCTAAGGGATGAAATGCTATTCAGCTAACGTCATGAACACTCTCTTGGGTTCCTGCTACAAACCGTTTTTATCCCTACAATCACTTTGATAATGATAGAATCTGGCTATAATTTCAGGAGATACAGAATAATTCAGATGTGTTCTGTTACCCCCCAAAATGGTGCCTTCTGTTACAAAAAACAATAAGCAGACAAATTCTAATTAATCAGAAAAAGATACAAATAGGAGTAATCCTATGTATTTAACCTTTTGTGCATCTTTGATTCACCAATCCAAAACATACTCTATCGAGTGGTTTTTGTGTTACAAATTGATTTATTCTAAAGGGGGAAGAATGCAGCCCCAGGTGTGTTTAGAAATTGCTATGATTTTCATTTATTAGGCTACACATTACTTTACAGATCAAATCTTATAACATCACAAAATTATCTTAGAATAATTAGAAACATATTAATATCAAAACCAACAGAGTGCTGATTAGAAGAGCTATATTTCTAGAATATCAATGAGCACTTATGAAATATCTAGAAATATTTTCAAAGATACCACTGGTCTTATAAGTATGTAATAATTATACATATATTGGTTTTGAAATTTAAATGTCTCTTTACTCTGATGAAAATATCTGTATCACCCTCAACACCATGAATCACAGAAAACACATTGTTGGTAATGAACATTCTATGGGATTTTTAAAACAGAACCAAACAATTATCAAAACAGAAAAACAACAGCAACAACAACAAAACCAACAGTTTTTACTAAAGAAGAAAAGTAAGTGCAAACCTATCATTTTGTAGCAATCTTTTCTTAATGAATGCCTCTAGATGTCTAGTATTTCTGTACAGTACCAGCCTCTTGACCTTGTTTGGTGTATGTTATGTTATACTTGGATATTTTGTAGTTTTTACTCTTTTTTTAATATACATTTTATTGTATTGTTTTTACAGAGAGGAAAGGAGAGGGATAGAGAGTTAGAAACATCAATGAGAGAGAATCATTGATCAGCTGCCTCCTGCACACCCCCTACTGGGGATGTGCCCACAACCAAGGTATATGCCCTTGACCAGAATCGAACCTGGGACCCTTCAGTCCACAGGCCGATGCTCTATCCACTGAGCCAAACCGGCTAGACTGTAGTATTTACTCTCAGGCCATTTAATGAATATCAGATTGTGACCACAACATCCAAACCACATAAACAGAAACTGTTATTGATTTATTGTTGTTTATCTGCTCCCATAAAATATTACATGATTGTTTCTAAATAAATATGTGTGAGGGGGAAAAGGACATGCAATGCAAAGTAATAATTCTCTCATCTCCACTAGCACTGGGAAACAATTTGCACTCAACATCTCTGCGCCATTTGATTCTGTTTTCCCCCATCCTCACATCATGTATCGTTTTTCTTTGCTGCTGTAACAAATCACCATAAACTTATTGGCTCAAAACTATAGTCTGTTACATTTCTGTATGTCAGAAATCTTATATTGTTCTAAGCGGGCTAAAATCAAGGTGTCAACAAACCACAGTAACTTCTGGAGTAGGCAAAATTCAGTGCCTTATGGTTGTAGGACTGACACCTCCATTATTTGCTGGCTGTGAGCTGAGGGATGTATTCAGCTTCTAGAAGCCACAGCATTCTTGAGATCATGGCCTCCTTCCTCCATCTTCAAAGCCAGTATGGGGAGGTTAAGTCCTTACATTGCACCTTTCTGAAGAACCCTCCTGCCTTCCTCTTCCTGTTCCTTCGAATATAAGGTATTCTCAGTCATAATGTGAGCAGGCAAAGATCGCAGGGGCCAGAACCCTGCCCAGCACACATCAAAAATCTCAACTCTAGCTAGCTACACTTCACTACTTCTGTTTCTATGAATACTTCTTACATTTAAGGACATCCATATATACTCTTTTTTTAAAAAAAATATATATATTTTATTGATTTTTTACAGAGAGGAAGGTAGAGAGAGATAGAGAGTTAGAAACATCGATCAGCTGCCTCCTGCACATCTTCTACTGGGGATGTGCCCGCAACCAAGGTACATGCCCTTTACCGGAATCGAACCTGGGACCTTTCAGTCCACAGGCCGATGCTCTATCCACTGAGCCAAACCGGCTTCGGCGACATCCATATATACTCTTAAATTCCCTTATAATTATACTAGAGGCCCGATGCACAAAAATTTGTGCACTCGGGGGGTAGGGGGGAGCCCTCAGACCAGCCTGTGCCCTCTCGCAGTCTGGGACCCCTTGGGAGGTAATGCCCTGCTGGCTTAGGCCTGCTCCCGGGTGACAGAGGGCAGGCCCAATCCCTAGTGCAGCCCCTGGTCAGGCTCAGAGCAGGGCCGATTGGGGAGTTGGGGCGCTGCCCCCTGTCATGCACAGAGCAGGGCAGATCGGGATGTTGTGATGCCACCCCCTGTCATGCACAGAGCAGGGCCCATCAGGGGGATTGGGGCTCCGTACACTGTCATGCACAGAGCAGGGCCTATCAGGGGGTTGGGGAACTCCCCCTGTCACACACAGAACAGGGCCCATTAGGGGGTTGGGGAGCTCCCCCCTGTCATGCACAGAGCAGGGCCCATCAGGGGGTTGGGGAGCTCCCCCCTGTCACGCACAGAGCAGGGCCCATCAGGGGGTTGGGGAGCTCCCCCCTGTCACGCACAGAGCAGGGCCAAACAGGGGGTTGGGGAGCTCCCCCCTGTCACGCACAGAGCAGGGCCAAACAGGGGGTTGGGGAGCTTCCCCCTGTCACGCACAGAGCAGGGCCTATCAGGGGGTTGGGGAGCTCCCCCCTGTCACACACAGAGCAGGGCGGATCAGGGTGTTGGGGCGCCGCCACTCTCACACTCAGGGCAGGGCGGATGGGGAGGTTATGGCTCTAGCCCATCACACACAGAGCAGGGCCCGTGGAGGGGGGTTGGGGCACCGCACCCTGTCACACACAGAGCAGGGCCGATCAATGGTTTTGGGCGCTGCCCCCTGTCACGCTGATCCTTGTGCCAGGAGGCCTGGCGGCTCTGCTGATCCTGGTTCTGGGAGGCATATTACCCTTTTACTATATAGCATAGAGGCCTGGTGCACAGGTGGGGGCTGGCTGGTTTGCCCTGAAGGGTGTCCTGGATCAGGGTGGGGGTCCCCACTGGGGTGCTTGGCCAGCCTGAGTGAGGGGATGATGACTGTTTGCAGCTGGTCACACACTGGGTGTGGGTCCTCACTGGGGTGCCTGGCCAGTCTGGGTGAGGGGCTGAGGGCTGTTTTCAGGCTGTCGGGTGACTGAAGCTCCCAACCGCTCCTTTTTTTTATTTTTTATTTTTTTATTCTGGGCCATCTTTAGCTCTGAGGCTCCAGCTCTGAGGCCTCTGCTGCTGAAAGCCGGTATCTGGTTTATTTGGGTTCTATAATCGAAACTCTGTATCAACTCCAGCCCTGAGATCCCGGCTCGCTGAAAGCAGGTTTCTGGGGTTTTGTTTAGCTTCTATATTTGTTACAATGTTTCAAACTGCCAGCTCAGAGGCTGGAAAGGCAGGCGGGGAACGTTGGAGTGCTCCATCACTGAAGCAAGCAAGCCTCATGTTCGCTTTCAGCTGCCTGGCTGCAGGCTGCCATCTTGGCTGGCAGTTAAATTGCATATCTCACTGATTAGGCAATGGGAAGGGTAGCGGTTGTATGCCAATTACCATGTTTCTCTTTTATTAGATAGGATTATGTTCCCCCCACCCCCCCCCAATAAATCCATAAAAGTACTTTTTGCATACATATTTTTCAAGGCCCAACTCAAAGTAAATTTTGTTTGTTTGTTTGTTTTTGTAAATTTTACCAAACACTTACTCTGCCACCATTTTTTCAAAGTAAATATTTTTCACAAAACATTTTTCACTTCTTATTGGAATCAGGCCTATCTCTTAGTGTTCTTATTGGCGATTAGGATGAATAGGACAACTAGGAAAGGGAACTAAGATGTATTCTGTGCCTATGATATGCCAAGTGCTTTAAACACATTTGTTATAGGCACATATCCAATGACATTGGCATTCTTAACATATCCCAGAGTAGGCTATTCTTCGCTGATACCATATGGGGTATAAACGGAGGAGGTTGGATATAACTGCTGCTCTTGTTGTCTGTAAAACATCTGTGTACTTGGTTATAGCCCCTATCAGAGAACATATATTTTAACATCCCAGATATTACTAATTCCTCAGGTTAAAATAATTTAGCTTTTCATGTCATGTATTGTAAGAAGTCCTATTCTTCTCTGGGATTTTTGGAATTGTGCTTGGCTAACTTCTCTCCTTGTAGTTGCTTCCCCTAACATTCCTCTTCCAAATGTAAACTCCTATCAGTGCTTTTAAAGAGTATCTCCTATCTGCTCCCCGTCTGTATGTGGAGGAGCTTTCTTCTCTGCTGCCTGTGTCTTATCCCCTATCCCCAGACCCCCAGCTGCTGTTCTCTTCACTACTTCACAACACACCAGGTGCTTTTCCCCAAACTGTACAAAAAATGCAGATTCATGACTGTTGCGTTTAACACATTTTTCCCAAAGTTTGGGAGAAATATAGGAGTATTCCAGAAAACTACAGGCAATAATTGAAAAATAAATATAGAATGTCATTCTAAAAGTTATTGAATTATGCCTGCCATCAGACACTTCTTTCTCACTTGACTTGTGTATTGACTTGAGCACAATATGATGTCAATAATTTATATTTCAAGTTAATTTATTATTCAAGCAGTGCAATTTGGAAGTGTGTGGAACACACTCCCATTCTATTCTCAGTAGAGAGATGGGCAAGAGGGAGCATACTTGACACATTAAAACAAACTATTAATATATTTTCCAAAATAAAAGAGCCAGCCACTTCTAATATGAGTTGTATACACCTCCCCTGCAATTACAATAGTGTTTTTAAATATAATATATTCATGTTCTCTTCATGTATATGGTGTGGAGTGAAGGGCATACATGCATTTCAACACAAGAATGTGAGCTCTTAATTTGGGGGGATAATATCTAATTCTTATAGGTCTTTGTTTACCCTTGTTATCTAGCCAAATGCTCTGTGCATATTAATTTTTTATTAATCAATACATGAAGCATTCCCTTAATAGTTTGCTTCCTATAAACCACCTGGGGCAGAGTTGAGTGCTTTGTGTGTGTGTTTTGTTTTTGTTTTTCTAAATGACTCTAGGATTTATAACTTATATAACTAGGCCTTGTTTATCCATTACTTACTTTAACTTCAATGATTCTTATTTTATTTCTTACACTTTATTAATACTTAATTAAGATGCCATTATATTACAAAATTAAATGCTGTCTTAAAAAATAAATTAGTCAAGTAGGCATTTTTCTTTAAATGGAGTTTACATATTGCATATGGGCTTTATTTTTCTTTCTATAAAGGTAGGATATGCTCAAATATATATATTCTTGAAAAGAAATGCCAGCCTTCATTAAGAATCACTGGATATATTTAGCCCCAGCTCTGGAAGTGAAAAAACAGGCTAATTATTTAAAGATTGCTATTTGTTCACTCAGTTTTCTAGTGTGTTCCTAAATAATACTGAGGGTCTAACAAAATAATAGAATTAAAAATCTACACAAAACTTATTCTCACTGTTTCCATACTTTGTGATTCCCAGAATTAAAGAACACAAAAACAGTAAGTCATCTAATTCATTTGTTTTGTACATATTCCTTTTGATATGTGGTGTTTCTTAAAATCATATGTAATCCCATTTAAACTCCTTGGGTTAATAAATTTTAGTTAGCGTTATTTTGACGTATGCAATTTGCCATCTTTATACTGTCTCTTTTATGCTTCTAGAGATGGTAACAACTGAATTTGGAAAGCATTGCACATAGAAATTGTGAAGTGTAATGTACTTACTTGTGTTTGGAAAATTGCCAAAGCAGTGGGCAAGCAAACTGCCAAATATGTGCATGGGGCATCCGTAAATGATAGACTAAAGTGCATGTGAGTATGTGAAAACAGGTGGTCTGGGATGCTTGGTATCAGCAAAGCATCTGGGCCCTGAAGTGTGACTGCATTATATTTTCTACTCCCGATGGAAAACAATGCTAATGATGAATCAGAGTCTGGCGTTGTTTAGAGTCCTTTTGTTTTGTAACCTTTGCAAGGTATTAGAATGGGAATGAAACCATGGTTTTAATATTTGAAAACTCTAAATCTCATCTATATTTGCTTTGGATCATATGCATCCTCATAGTGCTGGTAGTAATGCTAGGTGCACATATGTTAATATAGATGCTCAATTTGGCTCTTTTTCACTTTTGAGAATGCACATATGCTCAATGGATGGCATAGCTTCTGTCTTCATTGTTCAGTTACAGATTTGACCCTAATATGTGTTACAAAATAAATGTTAATTATAGGCCTAATTCTTCTTTCTTGATTTATCTGTTTTTTTTTGTACTATCCACTTTAAGGAGGTAGAGCTCCAATGCATTTTCTTAAACTGTATTTTCTAGATTCTTGTAAACTGAATCGCTATACTCTTTCTAGGAACAGTAAAACATTCTTTCAATATAGGTTCAGAAAACATTTAAATGTAAGTTTGGACCAAACTAGAACAAAGTATAATTATGCTCTAAATAAAGAATGAGCAAAAATAAAAGCAGCTGGAATGAACATCTTCATTTGCTTAATACATAGGGGGAATCGCTTTTCATTATACTTCAGTGATTCTCAGCACCGAGCAAACTTCATAAGCATGAGGGAAGGCTTCCAAACATAGATGCTTAATGTCTACATGCCCATGAAGAATTTTATTTCATTTGAGAGTGGGGGGAAGTCCATGCTTCAGTATTTTTAAAGCTCCTCCAGGTAACTCTAATGCCCATACAGTGTTAAAGTATTGCTATATCTGAGGTTCTAATGGAAACTACTTTGATACTCAATCCCCTCACAACATGGTATGTGTATGTAATATGCTTCTTTTGTTATATCTCTGGACTTCATGAAAATGCCTTTTGTTTACCTTCTTTCTTTTCAGTGCTCTACTGAGTATAAAGGACATTTTATTTTTAAAAAGAGCACTAATTTTGAAACACCATGATCATTATTTGCTTGCTTTGAGGCTCCTATTGGTAAAAAGTGGGAGGGATATCTCTTACCTTAACTTTCATTCCCACTGTTTTGGTAATTGGTAAACTAAATAGAAATGCATAGTTATCATTCCTTTTAGTTCTAATTGTAAATTTATAAGAACTTTGTCACTTTTCAGTGCAGCATTTCACAATCAGAAAATTGGTTAGAAATTATATAAGAATACCCTAAGTCCCTTCTGTAAATAAACAACATTAGTAATTAATAAAAATATACTTCTTGGTCATAAGATTTATGACTCCACAAAATGTTTTCAACAGTTAGGCAGAATATGAAAGACACTGAGTACAAGTTCAGTAACTTTATGTGGCCCTTACATAGCAGGATGTCAGACTCAGTTTCTAGGCCCCCAAATTGGTGTATTAGTTTATCCAGAGATTAACAAATCACTAAAGTGACTCAGAATCACAATTTAAAAGAGATTGGTGTATTAATAGGATATTTAATGAAGATTTTATATATATATAATTCGAAATTCGTGCACTGGGGTGGGGGGGTAAGGGGCCCCTCAGTCTGGCCTTCACCCTCTCCAATCTGTGACCCATCAGGGAATGTCCAACTACCTGTTTGTGCCCACACTTTTAACAGATAACAGCTCCATTGTTGTTTCTTTCTTATGCTTAAAACCATTGGAATTAGTAGGTATTCAAAGTCTGTATACATTTTGGGGGGACACCCTGTATATCTCTAGTCAGCAGTGAAAGAAACCAACAGCAGATTTGGAACCCCCAGACAGGGAACCTCGCTCACTCCCCATGTCTCCCCACTTCACTTTCCACCTTCGTGGGCAGCAGGAGAATCAATGTTTCCTCTCATTAATTTGGAAAAGCATGTCCTGTCACCCGCTGCCCGGCAGGAGTGCGCTAGGCCCCAAGCAAGCGAGGCTCAGTCAGGGCAGCCTTCGCTCATGGGTGCTGGAACCCAAGTGCACATTCCTCCTCTACAGTCGCCCCGACTATCCCACTGTTTCACTGAGAGGACGAAATTCCTCTCCACCTCTGGGCTCTTGATCTTGAATGCTGACCGAAGGCACCTCAGCGAGGGCTGCCCGCGCCCACCAGGGGTGTCTGTCTGCACCTGCTCCTGCCTCAGCACCTGCATTAACCCCCCAGAGGTGATCTCATAGCTGCACTGGCCTCCGTGGGAACAGGGCATCACCACGCCGCCCTCTCACTGTCATCTCACAGGTGTCCCCCCTCAGCACCCAGAACACCCAGACACTCTCCAAAGGACGTGAGCGCATCAGGGGGGATGTGTGCACATCCTGTGGGGGTGTTAGGCATGCTGGATTGATGGAAGTGCGGTGGAGAGACGGGGAGAACTTGTGCACGACTTGGTTTCCAACTGTTGCAGGCGTGGGAGGGTGACAGTGTGCTGGGGGATGTTTGCACGCCAGGGGGGGATGTGCACACCAGAGGCCTCTGGCTTTGCAGATGCGCAAACACCCCTGATGCGGCCTGGAGGATGTCAGTCTGGCCCGCCACAGTGGCTGTCCCTGCGATCCTGCACCATCTGGGCCAAGAGGTGGGACTTGCACAGCCACTCCTGGCGCTGATGGCCTGCAGGCACTACTTCAGCTCAGCCTGCAAGCTCTGCTTGGAGCTCTCACAGCTGTCACCACCGCCATGTGGGGAGTACAGGCCGCCCTCCGCCGGCCTGCCTCCCCTGCCTCGCAGGGAAGGGTCATGGATCTGGGTCCCAGGACCGCGGACAGCCTCAAGCACTGCCCCCCACCTGGCAGGTCACAGATCCAGGTCCTTGACCACGGACAGCCTTGCCCGCTGCCGCTGCCTTCAGTATGCAAATTAGCCACCATCTTGTTGCTTCAGGGTGGGGGTCCCCACTAGGGTGTCTGGCCAGTCTGGGTGAGGGGCTGAGGGCCGTTTTCAGGCTGGCAGGCGACTGAAGCTCCCAACCTCTCCTTTCTTTCTTTTTTTTTTTTTATTCTGGCATTTATTTACCTTCTATGGCTGTCACTGGAGCTGAGAGCTGGCTTTAGCTCTGAGGCTCGGCTCCAGCTCTGAGGCCTCGGCTGCTGAAAGCAGGTATCTGGGCTTTGTTTAGCTTCTATAATTGCAACATAGTTGCTTAGAGTGCAGCTCAGAGGCCGGCAGCTGCAGGCGGGGAACCTTAGCTTCCTCCATCACTGGAGCAAGCAAGCCTCCTGTTCGCTTCAGCTGCCTGGCTGCCGGCTGCCATTTTGGTTGGCAGTTAATTTGCATATAGCCCTGATTAGCCAATGGGAAGTGTGTCAGAGCTATGGTTAGTTACCATGTTTGTCTATTATTAGATAGGATGATCTATATTATATGTGGATAATAAAATTTTTAGTGCATATTAAAAACTAGAATTTAAGTTATATAGCAGGACCTATCTGTTTCATTGACCATTGAATTCTTGGTACCTAGACCAATGCCTAATACATATATTAGGTGTTCAATGAATATCTGGTATAATAATAAATTTACAAAATAAAAATTTCATACTGCAGTGTAACAGTCTCCTTACTTACCTGTGTCATTCGCTAGAGTTTAAATTCCACGATGGTAAGGACCATAGGATTACACAAGTGGCCCGGTGCATGAAATTCATGCACTTGAGGGGGTCCCTCAGCCCGGCCTGCACCCTCTCGCAGTCCGGGAGCCCTCGGGGGTTGTCTGACTGATGGCCATCAGTCGGACATCCTTAGCACTCCCGTGGAGGTGGGAGAGACTCCCGCCACTGCATCTGCACTCACCAGCTGTGAGCCTGGCTTCTGGCTGAGTGGCGCTCCCCCTGTAGGAGCACACTGACCACCAGGGGGCAGCTCCTGCATTGCGTGTCTGCCCCTTGTGGTCAGTGTGCATCATAATGACTAGTTGTTCTGCCTTTTGGTAGATTTACATATTAAGTTTTATTATATAGGTTGAATCAATTGTTTATGAAAAAAATTTAGAAAATATATTCTGGGACAGCAATATATATATATATATATATATATATATATATATATATATATATATTAGTCTAAATATTCTTTATGTTTTTGAGAACCAGAGCTAAAGTAAAGCATTATCACAGGTAATAATAAAAGAGCATAACTAAAATATATTTTAGCTAAAAATGAAACTTTTCTAATCTTAAATTTCAATGTCATAGTAAAAAATGTTACTATCATTATGTGAAATTAAAAACTTAAATTTTACTAATAGTGTAATTTTCTTTCTAACTCATTCTTTACTTAATAGCACATAATTATTTGAATAAAATGTGATGTCTATTCAAAAGTGAAAAGACATTGTGAAGGAATACACTCAACTTCAACCAAAAATTTCAGTTAAATTAGAAAGATATTTGAGAATAACATTAATTTTATGGTTTTGAAACCATAAAGATGTATATTATGAGTAGTCAGTTAGAAGATTACCAACACATAGTAATCATGAACTAAATTATTATAGAGTGATTAATTTGACAAATACATACTAGTACAAAGAAACAAAAATGGAAAGTAAAAAATAAAAAATAAAAAACAAAAATGGATATACTTATCAAAATAGTTGATTAGCTATGATAATTAAAAATATCATCATGAGATTTAATAATTTTATAAACACAGAGTAGAAAACATATGAAAATAGTGAATTCTTAACATTTATATAATGCCACCAACCTCCTCCCAAGAAAACACTGTTTAACAACCACAATTATGGGAAGAGAATGTCTATAGTCAAATGCACCAGTGTTACTCTGTTAGATGCTATTTAAACTTCTACATTCTTTCTTTATTTTTCATTTATGTAGGTAATTATTGAGCACATACCATGCATATATGATTAAAAATTATAACAAGCACTGAAAAAAGTCAAAATAGAAATGAGAGATCATTAGAGGAAAAGTTCATATAATTTTGATTCTCAGAGATGAGTTACTTGGAAAAGTGATATTTACATTAAGATCTGAAAGATATGGAATAATTACCCAGAATATAATGTGGGAAAAGTACATTCTGTTTATAGAGAGAATGTGCCAAATATGATAATCTGTTGATCTGTAGGATCAAGCTCTAAAGAGTGTCTGATTTTCATCAAATTGAAATTTTAAAATATGAACTAAATTTTCTAATGTAAAAAATACTAACCAAGGCTGATTAATTCAAGGAAAAAGCCCCTGGCCTTTATAGCTGAGTTGGTTGGCAATCATCTCAGGCACCAAAAAGTGATGGTTTGATTCCCAGTCAGGGCACATGACTGGGTTGTAGGCTTGATACCCAGTAGGGAGCATGCAGGAGGCAGTTGATTGTTGTTTTTCCATCATCAATGTTTCTCTCTCTCCCTTTCATTTTCTCTCTTTCTAAAAACCAATAAAAGCATATATTTTTACAAAATGTAATCTTATAATTGACAAATAATTCAAAAACTACATTTGACAACTTTAAAACATTCTAAAACTTTTCTACCTTTCAAAATAAGACAGAGCCTACATTCTCTATTTTACATTTTAATTATACTTACAGAGAAAAAAAAAATATTCTAGGCTGAAAGTGTAAGATCTCCTCTTTTCACTGTGTCATTATATTTATACTAGAGGCCCAGTGCAAGAATTCGTGCAACAGTGGGGTCCCTTGGCCTGGCCTGCGGGATCGGGCTGAAACTGGCTCTCTGACATCCCCCAAGGGGTCCTGATTGAAAGAGGGTGCAGGCCAGGCAGAGGGACCCCATCAGTTCATGATTGGGGCCAGGGAAGGATGCAGGAGGTTGGTCAGCTGGAGAGAGACCACAGGAGGGCTCCAGGGCATGTCCAGCCCATCTCACTCAGTCCTGATCGGCGGACCCCAGCAGCAGGCTAACCTACCAGTTGGAGCGTCTGCCCCTGGTGGTCAGTGCACGTCATAGCAACTGGTTGACTGTCTGCCCCCTGGTGGTCATTGCACATTATAGTGAGCAGTTGAGCAGCCTTAGCATATTATTAACATACTAGAGGCCCGGTACACGAAATTCGTGCACTGGGGGGTGGGGAGAATTCCTCAGCCAAGCCTGCACCCTCTTGCAGTCTGGGACCCCTCAGGGGATTTCTGCCTGCTGCTGGAAACAACAGTTGGAAATCCCTCTCACAGTCCGGGACCTGTCACTCCTTACTGCCGCCTGCTCGCTGCTCCTTAGTGCTGCCACAGAGGCAGGAGAGACTCTCACCACTGCCACTGCGCTTGCCAGCAATGAGCCCTATCTTTCTGTGTAGTTGTCTGTGGCCCAACTGCTCTCTTCCTTCTCATTTAGGGCGAGCAGCATGTGAGGGCAGAGCGCGCTGTCGTGGAACACAGAGGGCTGCTTGGAGCTGAGGGGAGTGGCCGGGCCCACAGGGTGAGAGGTGGATATAGACGGTGCTATTTCACCCAATTGTGGGGCAGGCTGGCCGGCCTTCATCTGCCTGACCCCACCCAGGGAGTAAGTGAGCAGGGTTTCTGCCTCTCCACTCTCCATCCTTCTATCTGTGACACCTGTTACCCTTGCCAGGCCTCCCCCAAAGTGAGTTTAGCTCAATCCCTGAATGTAAAAGGGCATGGGGTGAGGAGGGCTCCACTCCAGTGCCCCTGATTCCCAGTGACAGGACCTGGTCTCAGGACGGTGGCCACAGCTGCAGAACATAGATCTGTTTCAAGAAAAGTTGGGAATGCAGACTTTCATATGAGCCCCTATTCCAAAAGGTGGCAGTTTAATTACATTGTGGCAAAGACACCTTCAAGAGTAACATAAGTGGGTAAAGTCAGGGCCAAACTGGGCCATTTTCTCATCCAATCTCTTTGAGGCGTGTGGACAGAACCAAGTCTCAGCTCTTTGCAGGACACTTCCTGGTTTTTTTTTTAAGCCTAAAGGACAGTAGTCTGTCTCCATTCTTATTCTTTGGGTTTTTTTCATCGTCGGATAAAAGGATACGTACATTGGGGCAATCCTCTTGAGATACAATATTCCAGTTGCACCCATGTGACGATGACAGTGCCCCTCAGAGGGAGGGAGCCAACAGATGGGGAGCAGGGAATTCTGAAAACCAAAGCAAAGGTCAGAACACGGAAGAAGTCCTTGGTGTTCTGCTGAGAAACTTGGACTCCTTCCTCTGTGGTCACACAACTGTCACACACCAGGCAGTCACTCAGAAATATCTTGGTATCAGCCAACTTATGGAATTCTCCATTCTCTCTGTTGTCCTGAGCCGGACGCCGGACATTATCTGAGCCATTCTCTTGGTCATCATTTTTTTGTTTTGTTTTTTTTTTCCAAAACATTACAAAGTTTATATGAATATAACATACAAAGATTCAGCCTCCTTTGTAAGAACAGGGAAGGAAGGGGTGGTTAAGTAAGGCACACAGAGCTGCAGCAAGCACCAGTATGGGGAGGGCCACGGGAGAGAGGAGGTTGGTACTGGGGCCGAGGCCCTAGAGCTGTTGCTGGGGAAGTAGGGATCCATCTGAGTGCCATGTTCTGAGGCTGAACTAATTGGCCAAGCTGAGTCAGAGGTGGGTGGCCATGTCAGCCATCTTTGGTGCTGTTTACCCTTTCCACCCCAGCTCTGTTGTAAAACCCCAGAGCCCTGGATTCCAAAGGCCCCATCCAGAGCAGAGGCCCTGGAAGGGGGTGAGAGGAAGTGAGTAGGGCAAGTTTGAAAGCCAATATGCCTGTGTGCTGAGGGATGGCCGGAGACAGTGGTGAGAGGTAGCAGGGGAAGGGCTCTCATACCTACCCTTCTGTGGGGGCCACGGGTGAAGGAGGCCAGGGGAGTAGGGTAGGGATGGGGCACCATGACCCCAGCCTCTTAGGCATCCCTGTCTGTCCTCTGAAGTGAACATGGAGGAAAGAGGCTGCCTCTGAGGAGGGGCCAGGCCAGGCCAGGTCAACATCTTGAGTTCTGGCTGAGGTGATGGTCCTCATCCTGCGATGCCTTCTAACTGGTGATGGACCCAGGCCTGACTCCTGCCACCGCCACTGCTGTCGCCACTGCCACTGCCAGGACCCAGGCCTGACTCCCACTGCTGCTGCTGCCGCCACCACCTCCACCGGGACCCAGGTGTTTGGTCATCTGTCTGGTTGTGAGGGCCCTAGGCTATTATTAGTATAGATTACTCTTTGATTGGTTGAATGGATGACCAGACAACCAGACACTTAGCATATTAGGATTTTATTATATACAAGAGGCCTGATGAACAAAATTTGTGCAAGGGTCTAGGCCCTCATAGCCATGGCTGCTTGCCTCGGCCCTCGCAACCCTGGCTTCATCCAGAAGGTCATCCAGAATGTCATTTGGCTGTTTGGTCTAATTAGCATATTATGCTTTTATTATTATAGAGGATATTTGAAACTGTACACATAGTTTCAAATAAATATATGTAAGAAAGGAAGTGAGAGGAAGAGAGAGATAGAAACTTTAATGATGAGAGAGAATCATTGAGTGGCTGCCTCCTGAACATCCCCACCAGGAATCTAGCCTGCCACCTAGGCATGTGCCCTGAATCTAACTATGACCTTCTGGTTCATAGGTTGATGTTCAACCACTTAGCCACACCTACATTTTCTTACTGTATATATACATATAGGCATATGTTACATATTAATAGTTCCATAATGAGTTCTCAACTAATATATACTCTGGCTTAATGCTTTTTCTATATCTCTCTTCCTGCTCTTATTAGGATTTATTTTTTGGTTTTTTTGTGTAACTATGTGCTAACAGAGATAGGAACTTGGTTTTTCATTTTTTTTTAAATGCATTATTCCATCACTAATGGACCACCCACAATCTAATTTTATTCATTATTGTGTTTGCCCTTGATTTCTCAGGAGGATAAACGTTCCTTTCATGCATTTTTTTCTTCCACTCTTCCAGTCATGTCCGGCATGGTCCTGTGAGGTCCTATTTTATTTACACTTTGTCAATAGTACAAAGAAGTGGAGATTTTCTAAATGGTCTTTAGCAACCTGAAAGCACTAACTCAACTTCCCCAAGTACCTAACTTTAACAGTCAAGAAATCCATGTAAAACTGATTCCCCATATCTAGTTGTTATCATTGAAATAAGAAATCTCTGATCCTAAATGTTTGAAGTCTAAATTACCTCCCTCAATTAAAAATTAAATTTTAATATAAACATATTTGTTAGATACAATATTAAACATTTACCTTCTTCTTTCCACATAAAAGTATTTAAATATAAATCAATTCATTTTATTTCACGTCAAATTAGTATTATCCTAAAATTTTTTATATAAGCTTAATTTAATGGTCATATATAACTTTTTCAATCCAAAAAACAGAATATCCACCCAGGTGAAATGGCACAATACAAATAGAATATTAATAAATTAGCAACTTAGGTGCTAAAGTTATTTTTGTTCAGTTATATGTCCCAGGAGAAAATATCTAGACAGTACTTAATTTCTCTGCTTTTTCTATTTTTTTATGATGTTTTAGTCTCAAAACATAAGCTCTAAAGTTTCTAAAATGATGTAACTCAGTAAACTATTATAATACTCTGAGAGCTAAAGGCATATTCTTTTCTCATTTAAGGTAAGAACACCTTCAACAGAATAGGGTGAGGAATGTTTATGTTCTTAATGAAGCAACAAAAAACCCTTACCTCCTTAATTTTTGACATACTACATATTTTCATATTAGCAAGTTTTATATTATTCAATGCCTTTTACTAATAGTCAATAAAATGAATTATGAATGCATGTTATTTTTATGAGAAAATCATTGTAGCAAGTCTAGTTTTGGTTTTGGAAAAACATAAAATACATTATTAATCTTATCATAATAGGATGTACATCAACAATAAATTTGAGAGTTGAAAGTTTTATTTCATATTCCCTATATTTAACTCTGATACTAAGCCTGGTTTGACTCTCTGTCTCTGATAATATGGAATCATAAAATGTAGACAATTCTTTTGGGAATTTGGCTCTAACGATGAGAAGACAGATGCTGAACAATAGGATAGTAGCTGGAAATGAAATTCAATGCTAATGAAACACTGCAGTCAAAAGAATGAAAATACACAGCACAGAAAGAATATCTGATAAATATATTGATGCAGAAAGTTTTATTTTTTCAAGGATGAAGGAATATTGAATTTAGCACAGCAGGAGTTATTGTCTTTAAGTGGTGATTGTTAAGACTTAAATCTGAGTATTTTGGTGTTGAGATAGAGTAACTAGAATCTGTGTGTATTCAGTCTTACGGTTTCAGTTTCCTTTATAAAGTAGTGTTTGGAAGTGTCTACTGAGACTGAGCCCATGTAACATGTGAAAGAGGCAGTTACATGTTTGAGAAAAATAGAAAAAAGATTTAAAAATAATTTAGGTGAGATTTCAAGCATGGACATGACTATGTAAGTCAAATTTTTCCCTTTTCCTCATGAAAATTCTTTAAAATAAAAGCTACAGCAATCACCATTAGGAGAGAAAAAAACTTATAAACTCAACTTTTCATGAAACTAGGAAGCAGATGTAATTCATGGACTCCAAATTATGTGAAATGCTATGGAAATATCTAAAACTGGATATAAGCTATGTGAAAGAATGTAGGAATTGGACACAGACAATAGAGTGGTGAAGGTCTGGGATGGGTGGGTGCAGGTGGAGGTGGTCAATGGGAAAAAACAAACAAAGGGGACATCTTCAACAATAAAGGAAAATAAATAAATACAGTGCCAGTAAGCACCAGGGAATTTTTTCCCCAGATAACTCCAGAAAAATAGATTTTGTAAATATTTACCTCCTGATTTCAACAAGAAATGTGAGAAAGTTTTAAAAATAATAAAATAAAAATGATAAATATGATACTTAAAGAAATATTTCTAAGCTCACTAATTCCTTCTTAAGGAGCTTCTATGAAGTTGACTTTGAAAAATGCTTCAATCAAAATTATAACATGTGACAATCCTAGCAAATTATTAAAAACAAGAAAATAAACAAAAATACCAACAACCAAACCAAGCCACTACCATTAGTCATTATTTAGGATTTAAATTGTTTAAGGACCTTTGGAAGTGATTACTGTTTTATGTGGTAATGTTGCTCCATCTCTGTCACTGTGACAATATTGGTGACATCTTAGATGACCTATGTCATTTAAAAACCACTGTCTATTTTAGAGTAAGATTGTTGGAGATTTACAAAATTATACAAAGCTCCTCTTCAGAAAAAAAAGAAAAGAGTTCTTTATGTTAGCCACATATGAAAATCACTGTAGAATACATTCAAAAGGCTCTACAGGAGGAACCAATATTGGACCGTATTTTTTCAGATATAAATAGTGGCCCTAATTCCTAAAATAATATATATTTTAACTAGCAAAAATGGTAATATTTTGTGAGTCTATTTGTGTATTACTCGAAGAGAGTACAGATATATCAAATTGCTTCTTCAGTCATTTTTTATAGACAGAAAAGTATTATTTTTTCTTTGGTTCATTAACAAGGAATTATAACTAAAATACTATCTCTGGGCAATTCTAAAAGTGAAATTTTTAATGATTCTGTTTTCATTCATTCAATCTAGGCAGAAGTATAGTATTTAACTTTGGGCAATACAATATCATATTCCTCTTGGATCCTGGTTTTTACTTCCAAATAGAAAATAGCATGTAAGAAAAATCT
This sequence comes from Myotis daubentonii, assembly GCF_963259705.1. Classification (NCBI taxonomy): domain Eukaryota; kingdom Metazoa; phylum Chordata; class Mammalia; order Chiroptera; family Vespertilionidae; genus Myotis; species Myotis daubentonii. The sequence continues at coordinate 96,881,596 of NC_081842.1, read as the reverse complement.
AATGAAAATTCAAATTTACATATCGGATACATAATCATTAAAATCTTAAAATGAGAATAATCATGCCTACCTAATAATACCTTTTATTAATTTTAATAAGCTACAGTATTTGTTCATAAATAGGCTATTTCAAATCTATTTTGTGTTTATTTTTAATTTATTTATTTATGTATGTATTTATTTATGTTTATTTTTTTAGAATCACTTTTTGACATGCATCTGCTATATAGTTAACTAGATTTGAAAAATATTTTTGAAAGACTTCTGCAAAGTAAAATCATCAGTTTTTTGCTTTTCCTGTTTTTTGTCTTAATTGCAGTCTTTTCATTATCAACTACAGTGATTCTACATTCACTATTCAAATATATGATAATTATCTGGGCTGAAAATAATGTGCAATGTAAGTTGTCAGAACCTCAAATTGCAATACATGGTATAAAGCAAAGTAAATCATCCTTTCCAAATTAATGATCCTTCAGTTCACAATGATAATAGCATAAAAACAAAAGTCATTTAGACCAAAGAAAACTGCAAAGCATTTTATTGAAGATGAGATTTTAAATGAAGAAAAGATAGATGAATGGATTTGCAATTTATGTGACTACCAATGCTTCTGCTTTTAAATTAACACTCTAATTGTCCTATTTTAAAATTAACACTCTAATTGTCCTATTTATAAATCTGTTTATATGATCAATGTTTTCTGGTACATTCAATACCTAATTACAATGCTTGTTAATAGGAGTGTATTTTATATATTAAAATATATTTCTTTTAAATTTCTAAGTGTAGAAGCTTTAGCAAGCAGTGCCTGTCCTATTGGAATTGATGAATCATAATATTCTTCTAAAAGAGAAAAAACGGTAGAATATATTAGAACATAAGCACACATATATGGATCAATAAAATAACTTGCACATACAAATATAATGTGAACATTTTAACTGTTATATCAAATATTTTTTTCTCTCATTTATACCACCTGAGAATCTATTTACTGTGTTTATTACCGGTGATGTTGGCAATGAAACAGCACCAATCGTTACTGGTGAAGTTGGACCTCAGTCCTTGAGTTAGGCAAAGAAAGAATTCAGAGCCAAGAACTCAAATTATAGCAGAAAGTTTATTTATAAAGTTACTGTGGGAACCATGCCATAGTCCCCAGATAGTCAAGGCTAATTAGAGTGTGGAGGCCTTATTTACAGTATGCTGATGGCCATGGTCACTCTGAACATGGGAATCTTAATCAAATATTCAAGGCTGAGATACCATAAGCAGGTGCAAGGCCACAGTGATCTCACGGTAAGCCGTGCCCTTCTATAGCCAAATGATTGATGTTACTGTTGGCTAGAGGCCTCTTTTGTCCAGGTAATATTATACATGTTGTTAGCCAGCCAGTGGGCTAAAGGGAAAAAAGGCTAGCAGCAGTTCTCAACCTGTGGGTCGCGACCTCTTTGGGGGTCGAACGACCCTTTCACAGGGGTCGCCTAAGACCATCGGAAAGCACATATATAATTACATATTGTTTACAATAGCAAAATTACAGTTATGAAGTAGCAACGAAAATAATTTTATGGTTGGGGGTCACCACAACATGAGGAACTGTCGCGGCATTAGAAAGGTTGAGAACCACTGGGCTAGAGAGCTCAGACGGAGCTGAGAGCGGGCACTGCTACGATGTAAGGCCAAGCACTCACAGAGAGCTCGGATATGGCTACCATGTTAACCAGCCAGTGAGCTGAGAGAGAAGCTCAGAGGTAGTTACTGTGTGAGGCCACAGAGACCAGCCGGTGTACTGGGCAGGGGAGACAGGAGAAGCCACTGAGTCAGAGAGGCTTGAGAGGCTGCTGAGGCTGTAGGTCTAAGAGAGGCCTCAGATGCCGCTACTATGTGAGGCAGTAGGGGGTAGCATGCGGCTGCTCAGATAATAGCTGTAGGTCCAGAGACTGCTACTGCTGTGTGGAAAAGATATGTATTTACCAGCCAGTGTGTGGTTGCCTGTATGGACTTTGTTGTAAACGACTGTTCTTTCTGATGACTTATGACCACTGGCCTCTGCAATAAAGACTCATTCTTATACACCCACAATTCTCATGGCTTCTCCGTCTACCACCCAGCATCCAAGAAGGTCCAGCCCTGGCAGAGGGGCTTGGACCCAACAGTTAGTGTAGTGAGTAGGGTTTGAGAAGAAACTACCCTGGTGTAGTCAGAAATAAGTTAGAAGAATATATGGATTCAGAGCAACTCAGAGCAGCAGAGCTGTACAGTGCTTGTGCAGAGCTCTGGTTGTCTCTGATAGTCACAGAGGCAGTAGAAGTGAGCCATAGAAGAAATGGGCTAAGAAAACAAGTTACAGAGGCAGAAGAAGGGCTGTGAGAGCTTAAGAGAGAGAAAGGCAAAGGTAGTGCTCCTGGGGGAAGAGGAGAAGGGAGGGAATGAGAAGGGCATGCTCCTGAGAGGGAGAGCGCACCTTGGGTGTTACTCTTGAGGAATTTAAAGGCTGGTAGTAGGAGGAACCTGGCTATGATGATTACCTGAACGCTGGCTCCGTGTGTCATTCCTTCTTCTTCGCCGACTCTGTCCACACCTTGGGGAACCCCTGGACCTGCTGGGGCTGGACCTCAACAAGGCTACCGCGATAAAAGTGAAGATTAATAAGCAGAGACCTGGGAGAACCAAGATGGCGGCATAGGTTAACGCCGGAGTTTGCTGCTTTGAACAACTACTTCAAAAGTGAAACCAAAAAACGGAAGGGACATCACCCAGAAGCACAGGAACGCTGGCTGAGTGGAAGTCCTACAACTAGGAGGAAAGAGAAACGCATACGGACACTCAGAGGAGGCGCAGTGGTGAAGTCAAATTCTGAGGTGCGGAGTGCGCGGAGCGGGCTGGCGGCGGAGGGCGCGGTTGTTGTTTTCAATCGGGAGGGAGTCGCAGACTCTGAGCACCAGATCCGGGCGAGTCTTTAGGGACCCAGACTCAGGCGGGAGAAGCGGGACTGTCTGGCTTCGGTCAGAGCGAGTGCAGCTTTCTCTCCCAGCTTTGCAGCGGGTGCTGGGACTCAGAGAGGCAGAGCCCCTGGGGACAGGACTGAGAGCCGCCATAACTGCTCTCTCCGGCCCACCCTGTTGATCCTGTGCGACCCGCCCCGCCCAAGCCCTGCACAGAGGCATTTGCCGGATAGCCTCAGGCAAAGGCTAGATTAGCACCTCCCTAGAGGACAGAAGTTCTCTCACTGCTGACACAGCTGATTCTCATAGCCACTTGGCCTGGAGGTCAAACCCTCCCTGGAATTAGCTACAACAATCAAGATTTAACTATAAGACTGCGAACAAAGACCACTAGGGGGTGCACCAAGGAAGCATAACAAAATGCGGAGACAAAGAAACAGGACAAAATTGTCAATGGAAGAAATAGAGTTCAGAACCACACTTTTAAGGTCTCTCAAGAACTGTTTAGAAGCTGTCGATAAACTTAATGAGATCTACACGAAAACTAATAAGACCCTCGATCTTATATTGGGGAACCAACTAGAAATTAAGCACACACGGGCTGAAATAACGAATATTATACAGACGCCCGACAGCAGACCAGAGGAGCGCAAGAATCAAGTCAATGATTTGAAATGCGAGGAAGCAAAAAACATCCAACCGGAAAAGCAAAATGAAAAAAGAATCCAAAAATGCGAGGATAGTGTAAGGAGCCTCTGGGACAGCTTCAAGCGTACCAACATCAGAATTATAGGGGTGCCAGAAGATGAGAGAGAGCAAGATATTGAAAACCTATTTGAAGAAATAATGACAGAAAACTTCCCCCACCTGGTGAAAGAAATGGACTTACAGGTCCAAGAAGCGCGGAGAACCCCAAACAAAAGGAATCCAAAGAGGACCACACCAAGACACATCATAATTAAAATGCCAAGAGCAAAAGATAAAGAGAGAATCTTAAAAACAGCAAGAGAAAGAAACTCAGTTACCTACAAGGGAATACCCATACGACTGTCAGCTGATTTCTCAACAGAAACTTTGCAGGCCAGAAGGGAGTGGCAAGAAATATTCAAAGTGATGAATACCAAGAACCTACAACCAAGATTACTTTATCCAGCAAAGCTATCATTCAGAATTGAAGGTCAGATAAAGAGCTTCACAGATAAGGAAAAGCTAAAGGAGTTCATCACCACCAAACCAGGATTATATGAAATGCTGAAAGGTATCCTTTAAGAAGAGGAAGAGGAAGAAAAAGGTAAAGATACAAATTATGAACAACAAATATGCATCTATCAACAAGTGAATCTAAGAATCAAGTGAATAAATAATCTGATGAACAGAATGAACTGTTGACTATAATAGAATCAGGGACATAGAAAGGGAATGGACTGACTATTCTTGGGGGGGAAAGGGGTGTGGGAGATGTGGGAAGAGACTGGACAAAAATCGTGCACCTATGGATGAGGACAGTGGGTGGGGAGTGAGGGCGGAGGGTGGGGCGGGAACTGGGAGGAGGGGAGTTACGGGGGAAAAAAAAAAGGAACAAATGTAATAATCTGAACAATAAAGATTTAATTAAAAAAAAATAAAGGCTGGTAATATTGTAGAGGATCTTAATAGAAAAGTCATCCAGCTTTATGCTGACTCATCAAAATGATATTTAGTCCCCTGACTTCATCTGCCCTTAGGTGTGATTGGCACAAATGACACTAATTGGATTTCTGTTGTCTATGTCTCTGAGCAGCTTGATTTAAGCTATTTACCCTCTGACTGGGGAGAAGTATAAACCATCCTATATTATAAAAGCCTAATATGCTAAGTGTCCAGTCGAGTTAGCTGTTCAACCAGTCAAAGTGTAATATGCTAATGATATGCTAAGGCCACTTAACCGCTCACTATGATGTGCACTGACCATCAGGGGGCAGACATTCCGACTGATAGTTAGCTTGCTGCTGGGTTCCGGCCAATAGGGACTAAGTGAAATGGGCTGGACACATCCTGGAGCCCACCCATGGTCCCTCCCCAGCAGGCCAACCTCCTGTGTCCTTCCCCAGCCCTGATTGTCCACTGGTGGCATCTCCCGGCCTGGCCTGTGCCCTCTCACAATCCAGGACCCCTCGGGGGATGTCGGAGAGCCAGTTTCAGCCCGATCCTGCAGGCCAGGCTGAGAGACCCCACTAGTGCACAAATTTGTGCACTGGGCCTCTAGTTTATTCATAAGTGTCTTTGGTTAGGTAAGAGAGGATTTTTGAATTCACTAGATGGCTATAAACTGCTTGGCCATTTAACTATGTTTCAGTTTCCCTATTCCACTTTTCCTGACTTAATAGCCTGTCTCATGTTCACCAGGAAATAGAAAGGGAATAAATAAAATGCTTCTTTTAATCAATATATTTTATAAATGGTTATTACTTTCTTTTCTTCTTTAAAAATGGTTTAAGTTTTTGCTGCTACTCAAAGAGAACACAAGTAAAACCATCCAAACAGAGAATGACAAAATATTCAATAACTGCTTCTAATGGAAAATCACATAAAATAACAAAAAAGCTTATTACTCCAAAAGCTCTCTGTCAAATGGTGAAAAGGACCTGTAAAACAGGTGGGTAGCCTGGCCGGCATGACTCAGTGTTTGAGCCTTGACCTATGAACCAGGAAGTCACGGTTGCATTCCCAGTCAGGGCACATGCCCGGGTGTGGGCTTGATCCGATCTCCCGTGTGGGGAGTGCACAACGCAGACAATCAATGATTCTTATCATTGATCTTCCTATGTCTTTCGCCCTCTCTCTCCTGCTCTGAAATCAATAAAAAATATATTAAAACTGGTAATCACTTCTTTTTTTATAAATTTTATAAATTTGGGAACCTGTGGTCATGATTGACAAAAGAAGTAAAAAAATAAAATAAAAAGATCTCAGCTTTCTAGCTTTAGGACAATTAATTTATAGGGTAAAAATTGTCCAAAATAACCCTCTAGAAAGTTTTCAAGGAAAAGTGATTTTTCCCCCACAGGGAACATTTGGCCATATCTGGAAATGTTTTGTATTGTTACTGCTTGAAGTGGAGCAGATTAACGGGGCTCTGTCCTTGGTCACACTTTAGTTTGGCTTCTCTGAGCCTTCTTTTCAATTTGGCCTCTATTTTGGCCTTCCTTATCCTTGACTTGCTGAGTCCAATTTTAACAAAGAATCTGGTCAACTGGTTTAGAGAAAACCACACCTTGATTTCTGATCAAATTCCTCATCCCCATTCTTGATATGTAAATCTCTGGTCTGCCTTAATCAAGAATCCTGTTCAGCCAGTTTAGCAAGAATCCCCTACTCTTGTTATCCAATGTGTTCCTTTCAGGATTTTTTTTTTTTTCAAAATATAAGAGAAAACGTATTTAATAAGTTATAGAGGTAGAAGTGAGTGGTAGAAGAAATGGGCTCAGGAGACAATGAGCCTGGGGATAGGGAGGAGGGGGAAGGGAAGGTGCAGGCATGCTCCTGGGAGGAAACTCCAGCCTAAGAGCTTTTAAGGGTGGAGGTTTTAGGGGAGGTCCTAAGGGAGCATCTTAATAGAATATGTGTCAGCTTTTCAGGAGGATCCTTTCAGAAGTTTTTATTCATTGGTCCTTTCACACTGCCCCTTGGCTAAAAATCCCCAGCTATCTTTTCTGTATTGGGGACCTAGTTCAATATACCCTCCCTCTGGCAATAACCTTGATCTCTGCTGTAATCTTGAATAAAGTTTTCCTTGCTGTTTTTTCTTTATTTACTTATTTTATTTTTAACAAGTGGCGAGAGCAAATCAATCTCTCTCTCCTGTCTCTCTCTCTCTCTCTCTCTCTCTCTCTCTCTCTCTCTCTCTCTCTCTCCCCAAGTGTTAAAATATTTTTCCTGTAACTGCATACTATTGTTATCTAGTGCAAAGAGACCAGGAATACTGCTGAGCATCTTACAATGCACAAGGCAGCTCCCAAACAAATACTTATCCAGCCCAAAGTGTCAGTAGAGAACTATCAAAATGGAGACATACCTGCCACTAAAGGCATTTTTCTCTTCCTATCTGCACTAAACAAATTAAGCTGATTTGAATGTGGATAGCACTTTCATTTTCATGGTTTGCTTGTGGTATTGGTGATTCACACTCAGTGCTAAAATTTGGGAAATGTGTGGGAATAAAATCTGCTGTACCTAGTAACCCTAATATAGTGGTTGTGCTTTGGGGATCAATGGATAGGCATCTCAATATAGATCAAGAGAAATCTGAATTATGACTGTTGGATCTTCTGCAGGGTGGCACTAAGAACATCACTGCAGCTCCAGGCAGCGGCTCTCCATGATCAGACTTGAAAGAATGATAATATTTGACAGCTGAAGCAGTGAGAGTGGACTGATCAGAGTTCTCCCTAAATCAAGGACTAGAATAACCATCTTAGTACTGAAAAAAAACCCCAGAATGTTAATGTAACTCAAGCAAAGACTTCAAGAGAGAGATAACCCTTGAACTTCCTTCTCACCAGCTTTGAGGCCGCGGCTGGCTGAAAGCAGGTATCTGGGGTTTGTTTAGCTTCTATAATTGAAACTTTGTTGCTTTCGGAGCTGTTGCTTCCAGAGCTCAGAGCCCGGCCGTGACTGGCAGGGAACCTTGGCTTCCTCCATCACTGGAGCAAGCAAACCTCCTGCTCACTTCAGCTGCGTGGCTGCCGGCCGCCATCTTTGTTGGCAGTTAATTTGCATATCTTGCTGATTAGCCAATGGGAAGCGTAGCGGAGGTACAATTAATTACCCTTTTTGTCTTTTATTAGATAGGATAAAGCATTTTCAAATATGTGTAGCAAGTATAAGTGTCCAGTATTAGATATTATTTTAATATATTTTATATTAATTTATTTGCTTACCAGGTTTAAGATAAAAGAATCATTTGTGTATTTAAGTAATGATGACAACAAGGAGTCATCTGCTCTGTTTTATGATTAAAAATAATAGTAAACATTTGCAAATAGGTGTCAGGTATTTTCCATTTATGCTTCTATATCTATACCCACTTTTCTTTATACTGTTTATGAAACACATCTTTGCCCTTTGATTTTCACTATTTTCTTGCCAAGGTAAGGGACTTAAAAAGTTAGAAAGGAGAAAAGTGAGGTTGGGCATTATTTCCTCAACTCCATGTACGCCAGGCTCAATGACGTGTACAGCTCCTGCCGGGAGTTCTCTGCTGGAGACACAGATACATTCTCTAGGTTCTGGCAACTTCTTTTCTCTTCTGCCCACTCAGTACCTGTATTAGTTTTCTTTTTTACTGTAACAAATTACCAAAAAAATTAGTGTCTTCAAATGCCAGAAACATGTTATCTTACAGTTCTGCAGATAGATCAGAAGTCAGACTGGGTTGAAATCTAGGTTTGAACAGAGCTGTATTTCTTTTGGAGGATCTTCTGGAGAATCCATTTTCTCACCTTTTCCAGCTTCTAGAGCAGTGATTTTCAACCGTTTTCATCTCATGGCACACCATACATAAATTAATTACTAAATTTTTGTGGCACACTGAAAGATATATACATATATATATAGCCAATATGACAGAAAAATGGTTTTAATTTTGATTTGTTCACACTGGATGGCTATTTTTGGGTTGGCTGTTGTCATTTTGTTTTTTAATTTGGCAATCTAAGGGGGAAAAGGTCAGTGCCCTGACTAAATAGTCAGGTATTGTATGTCTTAAAAATAAATTTGCCACATGGTTTGAAAATCACTGTTCTAGCCCTTTCTACCTCCAAAATGGAAATATGTCATTATTATGAATATTCTTCCATAGATTCTCTCCCTCTGACCGCAGCCAGCAAAGTTCCTCTACTGTTAAAGTCCTGTATGGTTAGATTGGGCCCACCTGAGTAATACATGATACTCTCCCCATTTGAAGGTCCTTTAATTAATCACACCTTCAAAGTCCCCTTCACCCTGTAAGGAGCTTTTGTTGTTGTTCTTTCCATTTAGGGATTAAATGCTCATTCTTTCAAAAACTACCCTATTCTAATTATCATTTCCTTATGTCTCACCTGCTGAGATAACCTGCCTCCCCTTTTCCAGTGGTAATGTGATTTGTTTTCCTTAGAAATTCTTTGTATAAGTAATAAACTCTTGTGTTCTGGGCAGGCAAAAAGCCGGTGAAAAATGCTTAAAGTGTTTATATTTAAGTAATGTCTCTCAATTTCCCTCCCACCACACACACACACACACACACACACACACACACACACACTTTTAGGATTTCTTGGCAATCCAGTCTCATTGCTATTTAATGAAGACTTTTTGTTTAACATTGAGCACTAATTTAGAATGTCATACATACATTTTAAAAGGGTCTATGGACATTTAAAATCCTAGTTTTTTAATATTCATACTTATAGCTAAAGAAAGAATTTTCTTCTACTTATGTGAATGTAATATTTGTAGAATCTTTTTTAGGAGCTAAAACATATTATTATTATTATTATTATTATTATTATTATTATTATTACTAAAGCCTATTTTAGAATGTACTAATTATGGGGAAATAAATGGAAAAATAAGATATGTGTGTTATTCATATTATACAAGAAATGCCATATTATGTCAAGTCCTAAGCAAAAACTGCATAGCCTTTTTGTTCTCTGATTAGAATAAACATCTGAGCTATGTGTAGCATTTTATGAAGGCATATTATAATCAATCTAATCCTATTTCACTGGGTAAACAAATCAGCCCTAAAATTGCTGAAATTTTTCACAGATTCCAATAATGTCCATGCATTATTTGCTCTGCTGTCCTTAGACATGTGCTGGCTTCCACATAAGGATTAGCCTTTCCAATCATATTGAAGACCAGATTGCTTAACTACAGCACACAGTGTCATGCTACAGATAATCCATGCCCTTGATTAATGCTCTTATAATCAATTGCTGTCTGGAAGTGACTCCTTCCCATCACACTCTTCACAAAAAGAGCAGATGGTATTTAAAAGGTTATGGCAGGAGGGCATTACAGAGGTCAAATGGAACATCGATCAAGTAAGCAGAAAAATTGCCTTTTTTCTTCTTCTTTCTTCTTACCCTAAGAATCCATAAGGGAATGTGGTGTATGAATTATAGTTTGATCTATAGTTCATGCACTAAGATATTTTCTTGTTTCAAATTTCTTTGTTGTTTTGGGTAATGAACCTGGAAATTGGATTCCTTGTGTGCCAATAAAAAATTGCACCAATATGAACATCTCAAACAAATAATTCTTAGATTCAAGAAGCTTTTTTTCAAAAATTTTATGCAGCCAGAGGATCCAACTCAATAAAAACTTTAATATATAGCATCTCTTGGATATGTTTTTACAGAGCTAAGCAGAGCTAAGCACTTTATTTATAGAAAATCACACCAAATTCTTCTCATTATTATGTGCAGACCAAATTCTCATTATTATGTGCAGATATATATATCCATATGCATAGATTTTTTTCCTGTCTTTTCTCATCCTTTATCACACTAGTGAGAGTCTATCATATACTTCAAAGTAATAAATTCTCTTTTTAATTGGTATACTTAGTTCTAATGAGGTGGAGACAGCACTGAAATTAAATAAGAAAATGTCAGTAGAAGGTATTTTAAAAATTGAAATGTGTTATTTTCAAAAATTAGTGCCTTCAAATACATAGATTTAAATAACCTGGAGGCCACTTCTACACAATATATTGATAATTAAAATGCTTATTTTATGAATAAAGAGAATATATACCCTTGAATTTATGGAGAAAAAGAATAGGCTTTGGGAGAATGTTTAAGATACAGACACTCATGTAAATTTCTGTTGTTCAAGGTGCTATTGCACATATTACCCAGATAGTCAATGCCTACTCTGTACATAGATGTTAACCATTTGGAGACAAAAAGACATTATCTTTGTGGTCAAGTAGTTTAAATATATTTGGGGATGACTGCATACAAAGTGTAAAGTTATATTGTTTTCAGTTTTATCAAAAACTTTAGTAAATGATAATTAGTTAAATGTCAAATGAGGCTCCAAACAATAATGCTATCATGATGTCACTAGAGAAGGAGATGCCCATGGTCTGGCCTGGCCAGGAGAGATTTCAGACTGCTGAAGAAAGGGCTTCGGTAATGAATAGCATTTGGAAAGCCTTGGGATCCAGGAAGGCATTGCAGAAAAGGTATACAATCCAACACACAGAAGTGGATTGTTTTCTACAACAGCACCATAGAAAGGCACATCCCCACAAACATGTAGTCCTTATAGAATTATTTTGTCTAGTTTTATACAGATGAGTATATTGATGAATTACTGGACAAAAATATGAATCTTTATGTCAATAGGAAATATGAGCTCTGAAAAAGGCAGCCATGGCTGTGTACATTCCAGATAACTGTATTTAATTTTTTCACTTTGTTAAAGTAATAGGCACAATTAATTGTTATTGTTCATGGGGGGAAATGATCTCTGATCAAATTCTAGCAAGATAGTTTACCTGCAGCCATCAGTAAAAAATTCTCTTTTTAATTGGTATACTTAGTTCTAATGAGGTGGAGACAGCATTGAAATTAAGTAAGAAAATGTCAGTGGAAGATATTTTAAAAATTGAAGTGTGTTATTTTCAAAAATTAGTGCCTTCAAATCAATAGACTCAAATAACCTGATTATGAATAGGCCACTTCTACACAATATACTGATAATGAAAATGCTTATTTTATGAATAAAGAGAATATATACCCTTGAATTTATGGAGAAAAAGAATAGTCTTTGGGAAAATGTTTAAGATACAGACACGCATGTAAATTTCTGTTGTTCAAGGTGGTATTGCATATATTACCTAGATAGTGCAATAGTTTGATCTGTATTATTTTAAAAATTTTGTGTTAACACAAAATAGCAGTCTATCCTAAGGCCTAAGAAAATAAGACAAGCCTTTTGATTATTTTTCACTTGCAGCCATAATAAGGGTGAAACATCATATATAATAAGAGAGAAATATGCAAATTAGGGTGGGACATCACGACAAGCTCAGGAGGCTGTGTCACAACCAGCTCAGAGCACACCCCCAGCCCCAGCGGACACACACCACACACCAGGGCTGAGGGCAGGCTCTGAGCCACCATGACACGGCTTGGAGCCCGCCCCCAACCCCAGCGCCACCCAGTTCAGAGGCCAGTCCCGCCAGTGGTTCGCAGGCAGGCACACCGCACAGCTTGCCCTGGGAGCTTTCCTGCCCTGGGAGCCTTCCTGCCCTGGGAGCAAGGCCCCGGAAGGAGTGCGGTGCCACCCAGCTCTGAGGCCACTCCCGCTGGGGGTTTGTGAGCAAGGCCCCCAGAAGACCCATGGACCCGCCTAGGGGGGCGTGCTCCGAGCCATGCTGCAGCCAGGACCAAGGCCCCAGTGGACCCGTCCAGGGGGCGTGCTCCAATATGCACCATGGCTGAGACAAAGACCCCAGAGGACCCACAGATATGCCCAGAGGGCATGCTCTGAGCCACTGCAGCCAGACTGGTTTAGGTCCACTCCCTGGGGGGAGCGGTCCTAAGCCGTCAGTAGGACATCCCCTGAGAGAGGGCAAGCTGGGCTGAGGGACACCCACCCAGTGCATGAATTTCGTGCACCAGGCCTCTAGTTTATCGAACTGTCACCACAATTTGAACATGGCAGTTTTCATGGATGAAAATAAACCAAAGCATGTAAGTTATAAATAACACTAAAATGTAAAATTTTCAATTTTCTCTCTTCATTCCTGATTTGATATACAATTCAGCACATACAATTTGAATGGTGCTTTTATTTTAAATACTTAAAAAAATTCTTACAGACCCTGGAAACCTAATGAACTAGAGAGCTAGAGAATACAATCAAACATCTACATGGTCAGGATAATCCCAGTTGCAGAAGGTTGTCAACTCCTGTAATCCTCCTAGTGTGAGTTGTGATGTTCCCACCTATCTCTCTGTTAATTAGAATAAATAAAATAGACATGAACTGCTTGTGATGTGCACTGCAGGACATCAGTGTGCTCCAGAAAAGAATTAGAGCAATGATGCTTAAGGGCGAGTCTGGTATCAAACCGATCAAAAATTTTATTCAGGGATGTGTTTAAAGACAAATGAATTATTAAAAAACTAAAGCATCTTCATGTGTATTTTACCTCCATGCTAACTTTTTAATGTTTTTTGTATATTTTTACTTTTTATTGAACCAGAAATGTAGAAAAGGGTACATAAAATAATCACTTTCCTGGATGACCTGCAGTATTTCTTTTTCCCTCTACCAATGTTTGTGCAAAATCTGTGTATGGAAAAACAAACAAATAAACAAAATAAGCTCAGAAATTGGTACTCATCATTCATAGTTCTCAGTAGAGGAAAACTTAGTTTTTTTCTCAGGAAAAATAAATGCTCATTATAGAATTATTTATATTTATGATTTTATAAATATACATATATATGGTTACTAATCAAATAGTATAAAATACTTATGGAGAAAACAATAGTATGAAACCATAATTCTACTTACTCTGTCTCACCTCCTACTTTTTATTTATTTATTTATTATATTTTATTGATTTTTTACAGAGAGGAAGGGAGAGGGATAGTTAGAAACATTGATGAAAGAAAAACATCGATCAGCTGCCTCCTGCACACCCCCTACTGGGGATGTGCCTGCAACCAAGGTACATGCCCTTGATCAGAATTGAACCTGGGACCTTTCAGTCCACAGGCCAATGCTCTATCCACTGAGCCAAACCAGTTAGGGCCTACTTTTTATTTTTTATTTTATTTTTCTTAATATATTTTTATTGATTTCAGAGAGGAAGGGAGAGGGAGAGAAAGATAGAAATATCAATGATGAGAGAGAACCATTGATTGCCTGTCTTCTGCACACCCCACACTGGGGTTTGAGCCTGCGACCAGGGCATATGCCCTGACTGGGAATTGAATCATGACCTCCTGGTTTGTAGGTCGATACTCAATCACTGATCAATGCCAGCCGGGCATGCAATAGTACCTTGAACTAATTTTTGTTAGTTGTTTATATTATTATTATACTAGAGGCCCGGTGCATGAAATTCATGCATGGGAGTTCCCCTCAGCTCAGCCTGCACCGCCTCCAATCTGGGGCCCCTTGGGGGATGTCCAACCGCCGGTTTAGGTCCAATACCTAGGATCGGGCCTGAACCGGCAGTTAGACATCCCTCTCACAATCCTGGACCGCTGGCTCCTAATCATTCACCTACCTGCCTGCAAGGTCACCCCTAATTGCCCACCCTGCTGGCCTGGTCTCTCCTAACTGCCCCCCGCTGCCAGCCTGGTCTCTCCTAACTGCCCCCCGCTGCCAGCCTGGTTGCTCCTAACTGCCCTCCTCCCAGTGTGGTAATCCCTTACTGCCCCCTTCTTCCAGCATGGTTGCCCCCAACTACCCCCCCTGCTGGCCTGGTCATCCACAAATGCCTCCCCTGCTTTCCTGATCACCCCCACAGCCCCCCACCCCAGACTAGTCGTCCCACGCATCCTGCTTGTTCAGTCATTTGGTCATCCCTCACTAACGTCCCAGCCGGCTTGGTTGCCCCATGAAGCCTGCTTGTTCAGTTGTTTGGTTGTCTCTCACTAACCCCCCTGCTGGCCTGGTCGTAGGAAGCCATCTTGTGAGGGTGTGAGGGTTAATTTGCATATTACCTCTTTATTATATAGGATTAAATATACTTACACTTCTATTTCTAACTCATTTCCTGCAGACTATTTACTTGTGAAAAATGTGAATGTCACTTATTTATGCAAACTTTTCTTCCTCCAAATTTCTCCAGATCTTAGATACTTATGTTAATAATTAAGTAATTTTGTGGTAGCTCATGTAACTTTAAATAATACACTTAGAACTCCATTATCTATTTCATCAACTACAAAGAATAAAAACTTATTGTCCGTCTATTTTTTTGAGGAAAATTGCTACATTTATTTCTACCTTTTCCCATATATTTCTGCATGATGCCAAAGTTTTTAATATTTACATTCCATTTTATGAACACAGTTATATCTTCTATTTTTTGTTGTTTATTTATTTTTTTTGTTGCTATTATTAATCCTTACCCCAGGATATTTTTCCATTGATTTTTTAGAGAGAGTGGAAGAGGGGCAAAGACAAAAAGAGGAAAACATTAATGCTAGAGAGACACATTGATTGGTTGCCTCCCACATGTGCCTGACCAGGAATTGAACTGAGGTACCTGCCCTTGACCAGAATTAGACCTGGACCCTCAGTCTGTAGGCTGATGCTCTAACCACTGAGAAAACTGACTAGTGCTATTTTTGTTTATAGGTCTATGTGATAATAAATGTACTTCTCTTTTCTGGCATGGTCATCTGGCCTATTGGAATGCAGCACCCACCAATAGGATAAGACATCATCTGTGAGCAGCTGTTATAACCATACAAGAGTGTTACAGCTGAATGTCATCCATATTTTTGTTCATTTTAAAAGTTGAGGCAAATAGAGGAGAAACCAAGATGGCGGCATAGGTTAATGCCAGAGATTGCTGCCTCGAACAACCAATTCAAAAAACAACTAAAAGGCGGAATGGACATCATCCAGAACCACAGGAAGGCTGGCTGAGTGGAAATTCTACAACTAGGAGGAAAGAGAATATCATACCCAGACTCAGAGGAGGCGCAGTGCTGAAGTGAAATACTAAGGTTCGGAGTGCAAGCGAAGCGGGCTGGAGGCGGAGGGCACGGTTGTTGTTTTCAATCGGGAGGGAGTTTCAGACTCTGAGCTCCAGATCCGGGCGAGTCTCTAGGGACCCAGACTCAAACGGGAGAAGCGGGACTGTCTGGCTTTGGTCAGAACTCGAAGGCAGCTTTCTCTCCAAGGTTTGCAGCGGTTGCTGGGACTCTGAGAGGCAGAGCCCCTAGGGACGGAACTGAGAGCAGCCATAACTGCTCACTCCAGCCCACCCTGTAGATCCCCGCCCGGATAGTCTCAGGCAAAGGCTAGATTAGCACCGCCCTAGAGATCCAGCACAGAAGCTCTCCCACTGCAGACACAGCAGACTCTCATAGCCAGTTAGCCTGGAGGTCAAATCACCCCCAGTATTGCCGACAACAATCAAGGCTTAACTACAACAAGACTGTGCACAAAGACCACTAGGTGGTGCACCAAGAAAGCATAAAAAATGCGGAGACAAACAAACAGGGCAAAACTGTCAATAGAGGATATTGAGTTCAGAACCACACTTTTAAGGTCTCTTAAGAACTGTCTAGAAGCCGCCGATAAATGTACAGAGATCCTCAAGAAATCTAATGAGACCCTCGATGTTATGATGAAGAACCAACTAGAAATTAAGCATACACGGACTGAAATAACAAATACTATACAGACTCCCAACAGCAGACCAGAGGATTGCAAGAATCAAGTCAAAGATTTGAAATGCGAAGAAGCAAAAAACACCCAACCGGAAAAGCAAAATGAAAAAAGAATCCGAAAATACGAAGATAGTGTAAGGAGCCTCTGGGACAGCTTTAAGCGTACCAACATCAGAATTATAGGGGTGCCAGAAGATGAGAGAGACCAAGATATTGAAAACCTATTTGAAGAAATAATGACAGAAAACTTCCCCTACCTGGTGAAAGAAATAGACTTACAGGTCCAGAAAGCACAGAGAACTCCAAACAAAAGGTATCCAAAGAGGACCACACCAAGACACATCATCATTAAAATGCCAAGAGCAAAAGACAAAGAGAGAATCTTAAAAGCAGCAAGAGAAAGAAACTCAGTTACCTACAAGGGAGCACCCATACGACTGTCAGCTGATTTCTCAACAGAAACTTTGCAGGCCAGAAGGGAATGGCAAGAAATATTCAAAGTGATGAATACCAAGAACCTACAACCAAGACTACTTTATCCAGCAAAGCTATCATTCAGAACTGAAGGTCAGATAAAGAGCTTCACAGATAAGGAAAAGCTAAAGGAGTTCATCACCACCAAACCAGTATTATATGAAATGCTGAAAGGTATCCTTTAAGAAGAGGAAGAGGAAGAAAAAGGTAAAGATACAAATTATAAACAACAAACATGCATCTATCAACAAGTGAATCTAAGAATCAAGTGAATAAATAATCTGGTGATCATAATAGAATCAGGGACATAGAAAGGGAATGGACTGACTATTCTTGGGGGGGAAAGGGGTGTGGGTGATGCGGGAAGAGACTGGACAAATATCGTGCACCTATGGATGAGGACAGTGGGTGGGGAGTGAGGGCAGAGGGTTGGGCGGGAACTGGAAGGAGGGGAGTTATGGGGGGAAAAAAGAGGAACAAAGGTAATAATCTGAACAATAAAGATTTAATTAAAAAAAAAAGTTGAGGCAAATAGAGTGTTCAAATTATTATGATTACTGAAACACTTTTCAATGGAAGATCATATAGCATGTAATAGCATAACCAATCAAACCAACTCTTATTTATTCTAGAGTGTTTGGTCTTTTGATTTTAACATGTGTCATTGTGCTCTCAGAATTTGGCCATTAAACAATTGTTAATGATGATGAGGTGATGTCCTTTGCTTACAAATAATATTGGCATAAATGATTTTCATGTAAACTCTTTTTAGTGAATGAAAAACAATGAATGAAAAACAATATAGAAAAAAAAATAAAAAACTTCATCAGGTTAGGGAGAATGAAAAAAAAAAAAAAAAAAAAGAGGAATCAAAGTCCTTCCAGAAAAAAAAAAAAGTGTGTGTATTTATAAAAGATGCAGATATATCAGCCACACGTGGGCCAAGTGAAACGCCTCCAACAATCTTCCAGGTGAAGGATCTCTGCATGAGGAGGCACACATTATCATTGGTGTTTGCTGTTGTTTCTAATAGTGTAATTTTTCAGCTGCCATTATTTTTCTTTAAAAAAAGCTGTGAACAAATGACATTCGATGTGGGTCCCTTTTTATAGAAAGAAAATTTTCTGTTACTAAAATGACTAGGAAATGTTATGTTATATATAAGAAACCATTAGAATGTTGTAGAGAATTATATGGTGTATATGGCCATGGACATTTGGATGGTTTCTAGTGTTTGGCTTCTATGAATAAATACTGCTGTGATTAGTTGTGTACAAATCTTTGTTTCAACATATGTTTGTAATTCTTTGAGGTAGATGCCTAGTAGTGGAATTACCAAGGCAGATAATCATTATATGTTTAATTTTTTTAAGAAATTGACAAACTATCCCAAAATGGTTTTACCATTTTATGTTTCTACCATTATTGAATGGGGTTTCCAGTTTCTTCATATATTTGCCAATTTTGGTATTGTCAGTCTTTTGGATTATAAACATTCTATTGTGTATATGGTGGTATCTTATTGCAATTTTAATTTACGTTTCTCAATAGCTAATTATATTTTCCTATGGTTAATAATTATTTGTAAATCTTCCTTGGTGAAATATCAATTAAAATATTTTACTCATTTTCATTCTATTGTAAAAGATCTATGCATATTGTTGATACAAGTTTTAATTAGATCTATAATTTGGAAATAATTTCTTCCACTTAGCAATTTTTTTTTTAGTTTTGAACAAAAGAGGTATCTTTTGAAGTGTCAAATTATTTAATTTTGTTTAAATACAATGTATTACCATTTTTTATTTAGGTATTGTGCATATACCTTTATGCATACTGTTTTAGAGTGTTAAATAGTGCTTATTAATAAACTAATACAAAAAATAACATAATGAGGTTATTTAGAGAGGAGATTCTGGAGCTAAATTTCACTTCTTAAATGTAAGGTCTTGAACTCATGTAAATAACTACTTTTTACCTCAGTTTATTCATAGAAATTATAGTTTATACTTTATAAGACTTTTTGTGATAAATAAAATGACACACTTAAAACACTTTAATGTCTGGCATTTAGCCAATGTATACTACATGTTAGAATATTATTTTCTTAGGGCTACTGTTAATAAATTACCACAAACTTGGTGGCTTAAAACAACAGAATTTTTTTTTAACTATATTTTATTGATTTTTTACAGAGAGGAAGGGATAGGGATAGAAAGTTAGAAACATCGATGGGAGAGAAACATCGATCATCTGCCTCCTGCACACCTCCTACTGGGGATGTGCCTGCAACCAAGGTACATGCCCTTGACCAGAATCTAACCTGGGGACCCTTCAGTCTGCAGGCCAACGCTCTATCCACTGAGCCAAACTGACAGGGCAAAACAACAGAATTTTTTCCCCTCACAGTTCTGGAGGCTCAATGTCTGAAATCTATTTATGGGCAGAACCATGCTCTCTGAAGGCTGTGGAAAAGAATCTGTTCCATACCCCTCCCCCCTTATCCTCTGGTGTTGCCAGTAATTCTTGATGTGCCTTGGTTTATAGCAGCATCATAGCTATATTTACCTCTGCTGTCACATGGCATTTTCTCAGTCAATATCTGTGTCTCTTCCCATAAGAACCCATCTTAATGACCTTATTTTAACTTGATTACAACTGTAAAGATCTTATTTCCAAATAAAGTTGCATTCACAGGCACTGCGAATTAGCACATAACTTTAAAAAAGTATTGATTAATTTGAGAGAGAGGAGAAGGAAGAGACAGAAACATTGATTTTGTTGTTCCACCTGTTCATGCATTCATTCGTTGATTCTTGTAGGTGCCTGACTTGGGATTGAATCCACAACCGTGGTATATCGGATGATGGTCTAACTAAATGAGCTACTCAGCTGGGCAGCACATGACGTTTTTTGCCCAGGACAGAGGGGCACAATTCAACCCACAATAGCTATTATTATTATTGATAGTCATGATAGCAAATTAATAATCTTTGCTCTAAAGATTAAATAATTTTCTTCTTAGGACAACTAAGACTGTCTGAAATAAGCACAATGGAATCCTGTTGTCCAGGCTTCCCATAATAAAGTCTATATTGAAGTATCTTTAGATGTGGGACTATTGTCTTCTGCTAAAGAATATAACAAGAAACAGTGGTTAGTGATTGAATCTCTAATGGAAATATTAGTAAGCTGTGTATAACATCACAGATACATTTTTTTATTATCACAAAAAGAAACCTTCTTACCTTTGAATATTATTAGTGCTATCTTAATCTTAAAATATGATGTTTGAAATTTAGACACGATCAATAAAATAACTTTTATTATTTTTTGCATTTTTCTTTGACTACTGAGAAATTTAAATTTCTCCTAAAGGAAAAGTGGGGTTATGGCATGATTATTTGTTTTGGCATCTGTCTATGGTTTGCTTTCCCCCAACACTAAAATATTTTTGTCTTTTTGTATTGTATACATTTTCTGTAACTACTTCTAAAACTTTGTAAAAGCAACTAAGGCTGGTATGAATCAGTAAATTAATTAAAATTAAATCACTTTGAACCTATAACAAATTTTCTATAGATTCAGTCTATTCAACCTCTTAATGAGAGGGTTGATCTTTGAAATTTGGTGTCTTCCTAGAATGGATTAATTGTATGGAGAATTGCCTGTAGGTGAAGTTGCAAAAGATCAAAGAATTAGTTCAGATCATGGACAAATATTAAGTGATATTATAAGGATTTTTTATTTTAATTTTTAGGTGACTAGTAGGCATTAATTTTTTTGTAGCTAGCGGGAAAGCATGGAATTTTAATAATGTGTGTCCAGTGCTATCTTTGAAGTTGACATTAAACAGGAAGATGCTAGAGGCAGCTATATCAGTTAAGAAATTATGGCAACAATTTAGTCTAAAGGTGAAAATCTTAATTCGATACCCAACAGGCAGAATAGTGAGGATTTATGAGAAACAGGTGGCTATACCCTTACTTGGACTTAACAATAAGTTGAGTGTAAGGTTTTAAAAGTGAAAATCAGTAAAAACAAAAATGTATCTAGGGTTACTCTGAAATGTCCATCTTGAGCTTTGACTTTAAATTAGAGATAATATATAGGAGATTGAATATGCATGGGTGAGAATGAATAAAAATTCCTAGATTCTGTTGGGCTTTAGATAAGTTTCTTTAACTCATACAAAGCCTTTTCTCTCAAGAGTTACAGAGGATACTGGAACATGGAAGCTTGAACTCTTCTCCCTCTTGCAATACATTCTGAATTCTAATCCCATTTACTTCTCCTAAATCTGGAAGCTGTTGAGGCTTTAGGCTGGAGAGAAGGGTATGATTAAGAACTCAGGCTTTGGCCTGACTGGTTTTGCTCAGTGGGTAGAGCATTGGCCTGTGGACTGAGGGGTCCCGGGTTCGGTTCTGGTCAGGGGCATGTACCTTGGTTGCGGGCACATCTCCAGTGAGGGGTGTGCGGGAGGCAGTTGATCAATGTTTCTCTCTCATTGATGTTTCTAACTCTTTATCCCTCTCCCTTCCTCTCTGTAAAAAAATCAATAAAATATATTAATAATAATTTAAAAAAAAGAACTCAGGCTTGTGGAAAAAAAACTGACCTTGAGTTTGGGTAGAGAATTCTCTACGTTTTGGGCTAAACAGTAGTCCAGGAATCATTACGGAAGAGACAGGGCAAGGATCAGAACATGGAAGACTTCAGGGAAATCTGGGATGGGAGGGATTCTTTCCCTCTGGAAAGAGGCAATGCCACTTTGTTTGAACTTATTGGGTCCCCCTTGTCCCCACAAAGTAGCAGAAAAGACGAATGGATGGATATAAACCTCTCTGTTGTTGTTGTCGCTTCTTCCTAGTGTCCCAATAAATAACTGACATCTTTCATTAAAACACATTGAAAATCTGCCCTACCCGGTTTGGCTCAGTGGATAGAGCATTGGCCTGTAGACTGAAAGGTCCCAGGTTTGATTCTGATCAAGGGCATGTACCTTGGTTGTGGGCACATCCCCAGTAGGAGGTGTGCAGGAGGCAGCTGATGGATGTTTCTCTCATTGATGTTTCTAACTCTCTATCCCTCTCCCTTCCTCTCTGTAAAAAATCAATAAAAAATTATTTTAAAAAAATACATTGGAAATCCACAAAACAGATTGCTGTATTTGATGGACCTCTTACCCACCAAGCAGACAAAAGAATAAAACATATGAACAGCAATCACTAGACAGAAAGAAAAGGTATGAGTGAAATACTTGGAATAGTTTCTAATGAAACTGAGCTGCTAGAGAAGATAGAAGAGAACTTGTGACAAAAAAGAAATAGTAAGATTGTCTGGCCAGTGTGCTTAGTGCTTGAGCATTGACCCATGAACCAAAAATTCACAGTTAGATTCTTGGTCAGGGCACATGCCTAGGTTTTTTGCTCCACCCCCTGTAGGGAACATGCAGGAGGCAGCCTGTCCATGTTTCTCTCTCATCACTATTTTTATCTCTCTATCCTGCTCTCTTCCTTTCCCTCTAAAACTCAATAAAAATATATTTTTTAAATAGTAGGATTATTTGAGAAGATTAAAAAATCACCAAAAGTTAGCCTTTGATAAGACAAATAAAAATAAACTTGGCTGTAGAGAAGAAAAAAAAGGAGATAGTGAAAAATACACAAGATTGGGAATAAGAAAGAAAAATTACCTGTAGATACAGAAGAGTATAAAAGAATCAGGAGAAAACAATTTATGTTGATGTATGCTTATAGAGTTAGGTTAGGAAGGAGTTTCCTCAATCAATGACATTCCCAATGGCAGTAGAATCTTCAAAACTTGCCATAAGTTACTTTGTGAATATCAATCAACATCAAGAATTACTCTATGGCCGTGATGTTAAACCTTTTTCATCTCATGGCACATGCAAACTAATTGTTAAATTCTTCAGCATACCAATAAATATATTTTTTCCAATCTGACAAAAATAATAGATGCAAATTTGATACATTCATACTGGCCAGTCAGCTATTGTATTGGCTGTTGTCATTTTTTAATTTGATAATCTAAGGAAAAAGAGGTCAATGCCCCTGACTAAAGCCAGGTATTGCATGTTTTAAAAATTCTTGTGGCACACCTGGGAAAATCACTGCTCAATGAGGAACATACCAAAGCAGGGAGGAGCAAAAAATAAATAAACTGTTTTAAATAAGTAACTGTTTTTCACAGACAAAATGTTTCTCAATTACATATTAGCAATTATAGTAAGCCCAAATATTTTTTTACTAAAACTGACTCCTCATATTTGACCTAACGCTCCAAATAAATATTGGTTGTATCAGTGCACACAGACTCACCCACCTCCACTGCTAGTTATAAAGTAGTCCTAATCTGGCTCACACACAAACATACACACACACACACATACACACACACACACACACACAAAATTAAAAATTAAATTAAAAATTAAATTAAAAATTAAAACCGAGTTTAAATTTGAGCTATAAATATGTCAGTTTTTTGTTTTGTTTTGTTTTGTTTTCTTTATTGATTAAGATATTACATGTGTCCTTACTCCCTGCATTGCCCCCGCCCCTCCCCACTCATGCCCTCATGCCCCTGGTGTCTGTGTCCATTGGTTAGGCTTATATGCATGCATACAAGTCCTTTGGTTGATCTCTTTCCCTTACCCCAACCCGCCCCAACCTTCTCTCTGAGGTTTGATGGTCTGATCCATGCTTCTCTGTCTCTAGATCTGTTTTTATATATCAGTATATGTTGATCATTATATTCCACAAATGAGTGAGATCATGTGATATTTATCTTCCTCTGACTGGCTTATTTTACTTAGCATAATGCTCTTCATTTCCATCCATGCTGTTGCAAATGGTAAGAAATCCTTCTTTTTTACCACAGTGTAATATGTCAGTTTTTATAGTGGTGTAGCTTGATGAGTCTTTAATGCAGGCT
Source organism: Myotis daubentonii (assembly GCF_963259705.1). Lineage (NCBI taxonomy): Eukaryota > Metazoa > Chordata > Mammalia > Chiroptera > Vespertilionidae > Myotis > Myotis daubentonii. The sequence goes on along the minus strand of NC_081842.1, from coordinate 96,857,808 downwards.
GCTTAAAAATTTATATCACTGCTTGTTATTTCTTTATGGAGGGTATCTTTTAATCCAGTGGTCTGAATTCTATCATCTCTTCTCCAGTTCTATTTTGCAGGTAGTGAATTAGAAGTGCCTAGAATGCCTCCAGAATAGATTTCAGGAAATAATTGGGGTCTGGAGATATAATGGTATTGGAAACATTTAGACAATACTAAAAACTAAGGGAGTAGAGAAATTCTCCCAAGTATAACATAAAGAATAGAGGTAATATTACCTCTATTATGATTATTGGTGGCAGAATCAGTAAGATATTTGGTTCTATTTCTGTTCTCATGGTTGTGTTGATGTTTTATCACCTTCCAAGACTCCATAGAAACTGTAATCACAGAAGAAGTGGTAGGAGATTTACTTTTTTTGCACATAGAACCTGAAAAAATCTTTCATTAGTCCCTGGTTTTCATGTCAGCTTCAGCTCTATGACTCTTTTGGAATGATTCTATTAACTCATTATTCTGCCAGAGATGGGGCACCTGCCACTTCAGCAGGCTTTCAAACTACCACTAAGCAAGCCCAAGTTCCAGCCATGCTCACCCACTGTAGATTTTATTGTTTTGTCATGTTTGTGGTCCCAAGATTATTTATATTGTTTTTATACTGACTTTATTTTTTATTTTTATATACTACCCATGGATATATTTTAGGAGCAGCATAATATTTTAAACATACAAATATAAAGTAAGCCATCTGAATCATTGCATTTTTTTAGAACGTTAGGGCATCTTAACTGTTAAATGTGTTGTTACAACAGATGGAAGCCTAGCAAAATTCGTGCAATTTAAGTACATTATGCACGGTAATTTGACATCAGAGAGTACTAAAACATAGATTGGTTAACATATCCAAGACTTAAAAAAAGATGTATTACACCTATACCTGAGATTCAAAAGCAGATATTTTTATTTTTATTATTTTATCCCCCCATACTGACTTCTACATATAGTTGAAAAACAAACAAAAACGTGTAAATTGAACAAAGGGGTAAGTGAAATTTTTTCTTCTGAATTTAAGACATTGAAGAAAATTATTTGCTTTTTAGCCAAATAAAATGTCACCATTCTAAATAGCAACTGTACTGCATCAGAGCTTCTCTATGCCTGTGTGGTGTGATTCGTGGAATTGCCGGGTGGGAGAGGAGTAAGAAGAGAAGTTTTCTCTCATTACTTGCTAACGAAATTTCTTTTTTTGCTTTGCATAATAGTGTGAGTGATGGCCATGTGTAACACTGAGAGAAACAAACAACTCTCTCATTCTAAGATCACAGACAAGGAGTAAGAGCTCCAGGGGCCACTTATTATGGATTTGTTGCATGACCCTGGGCAAAGCACTTACTTCCCCCTCTTGAGTGCTTCCACAGCTTACTATCTTCATAAGGAAGTTTACCCAACTTAGTACCTCTCTTCTCGTTACTTACTCATTTTGTATGATTTTCATCCTTGCTTTCCTTTGTGGAGAAGAACAGGTCAGATGCTCCCGACCGTTTCATTCTTTATGCTCTGCTTGAAGCTCCTCATGGTGCAATTGATAGCACTGAAGAACAAACTTTTCCTAGGGAAATGAATAACTTTTCGTGCTCACTGGGATTAACATTTGGAAAGTAGAAAGAAACCAGGCAAAAGGAAAAACAACCTGGATTTTTAGCCTGTCTACATAATAATGAGTGCCTTGCTACACACCAAATTACCTAATTGCATCCATAGGAACAATTTAATTTAATTTAATTGGAATGTGAACAGAGAGATGTCTGAAGGCACCAAAGTGCACCTGGAAAGTGAAAAGTTGTAATCTTTCTCACTAAGTTAAATGAGAAAAAGGCACATTTTAAGAATGACTTGGTGATGCTTTCAGCAATGTGACCCAAACTTTCTTTTTAAAATAGCCTGCAATGTAAAATCACTTATTCATTTTCAATATTGTGTATAAAGTTGAAAGTCTAGGTTATTGTTGTGCCCAGATTTCAAAGTTCCCAAGACCCCCAGGGAGCCCGTCAGTCCGATGCAAAAGCAAAGAGTCATTCATTTCAAACCCGGGTTTGGCTCCCCTGCCACACTCACCGATGCAACGGTAAGCTCCAGTGGCTGAGAGAGAGAACTCTGTGTGGAGAGAGGCTTTATAGGGGGCTGGGGCAAGGGGAGGAGAAAGGACTGTGGGCCCTGCCAATTGGCCAGGCGCCAGTCGGTGTCTCATTACACAGGATGTGGTCATAGTGATGGCGTGCACTTCCCTTAACTATCATTGGCCAGTCCAGAGAAATCCTGGGCGTGGCCAGCAGTGGCTTGGCTTTGGGGAAGAAGCCTTGCTGAGCACATGGCCAAGGTAAGATGGAGGGCATAGCCCTTACCCTGGGGCAAGGTGGAGGGCGTAGTCCTTGCCCTTTCAGTTATCTTCACTATGCAAATTAATATAATTTTTTAATGTAAGTTAATCTATTTTTGGCATTTGCTATATAAAAAAAGTCAGGTAAAAATATACATTATCGGCATCCCAGGTCTTGTCCTGGAGCAAAGGCGTGTTCAGCTGAAACTAATAACAACCACCCAGAATTGGCGAAGTATAGTCAGCTGGTGAGAAAGTTTGCAGCTGGGAAGGGCAGAGTTCCTCTGGAAAGGTAAAAACCAGGGATCTGGGCAGGAAAGTTTGCCAGACCTCTGAGCTCAGAGGGTCCGAGGGAGACTGCGTGGCACACAGCCGCGTCTCTTGGGACAGGCACAGCCCCTGACTGGGGAAAGGAGATCCACTGGACTGTTGGTGCCGCTGGGGGATTTGCGATCTGGGTTCTGTGATTACGGAGGACTGAGCCTAAAAGGGGCACCCTGAAGCACTGACCAGACCACGCAGTGCCGGTAAGAGAGGAGCTTACAGAGACTCAGCCTTCCCCGTTTCTGCGGCCGGAGTTTGTTTGTTTTCACTGAACCCTGTTCATAGGACATTTCGGATATAGACAATCACCCATGCTGAAGAGCAGGAGAAGGTGCTGAGGAGTGGAATCTGGGGAGAGGCGAGGAGAGAAGGGGGGCCAGGAGAGGTGGCAGCAAATTGAGTGCTGAGTCACCCCTGAGCCCAGGACTTGGGCAGCCATTTTTTCTCCTGAGGCTATAATTCCTGTCTCCAGGCACCAGGCAAGGAATACAGCCACACCCAGATTCAACCCTGAATGAGATGAAGGATTAAAATAATCTGATTAATCCCTGGGAGTTAAGAGGGTGTGGTCTATAGAGGGCCTTTCAGTCCCACCAACAGCAACAACAGAATCACAGACATTCCAGAAAACTGGGATCTTAAGCCAGCCAAAGGAATGACATTTCAATTTTTCAATTTTATTTTTTTATTATTTTGTTAGCTTTTGTTTTTGCTTTTTTCTTTGTTTTCCCTTTATTTTGTTTGTTCCTTTATTTCCTACTTCAGTTCACATTATTGTTTCAACCACGTGAGCAACAGACACGTGAGCGGCACGCTCTTGTCCAGGGAGCATCAGCCCCGTGAGCAGCCTGCCTCGAGCCTAAGAGCAGCAGCCTCATGTGGCCTGCCCCTGTCCAAGGAGCAACAGCTGTGTGAGCGGCCTGCTTCCTCGTCCAAAGAGAAGCAACCACACAAGAGGTCCGACCTCCCCGAGGAGAAGCCACCGCACGAGCAGTCTTCCTACGTCTGAGGAGAGGCAGCCCTGCACAGCCATCCCCATCCGAGGAGCAGCAGCTGTGCACAGCCTGCAACCTGCACCAGTCCAAGGAGCAGCAGCTGCACAAGCATCTTGCCCTCACCCAAGCAGCAGCAGCCGCACGAGCAGCCGGCCCAATCTGAGGAACAGCAGCTGTGTGAGCAGCCCGCTCCCATCCAAGGAGCAATTCTGCAAGTGGCCTGGCCCCATTCGAGGAGCAGCTTGCAGTTTGAAACATTCTTACAAAAATAGAAGCTAAACAAAACCCCAGAAACCTGATTTCAGCCCCCCGGGATCTCAGAGCTGGAGTTGATACAATGTTTCGATTATAGAACCCAAACAAACCAGATACCTGCTTTCAGCAGCTGAGGCCTCAGAGCTGGAGCCAGAGCTAAAGCTGGCCCGGAATAAAAAAAAAGAAAAAAAGGAGCAGTTGGGAGCTTCAGTCCCAGCCTGAAAACAGCCCTCAGCCCCTCACCCAGACTGGCCAGGCACCCCAGTGGGGACCCCCACCCTGAAGGGTGTGTGACCAGCTGCAAACAGCCATCATCCCCTCATCCAGGCTGGCCAGGCACCCCAGTGGGGACCCCCACCCTGATCCAGGACACCCTTCAGGGCAAACCAGCCAGCCCCCACCCATGCACCAGGCCTCTATTCTATGTAGCGAAAGGGTAATATGCCTCCCAGCACCAGGATCAGTGGAGCCATGAGGCCTCCTGGCACCGGATCAGTGTGCCAGGGGGCAGTGCCCAAAGCCCCTGATCACCCTGCAGCTCTGTGTGTGACAGGGGGCGGAGCCAAAACTTCCCTATCAGCCCTGCTCTGTTCCTGACAGGGGAAGGCGCCCCAACCCCCTGATTGGCCCTGCTCTGTGTCTGATAGGGGGGAGCTCCCCAACCCCCTAATCGCCCTGCAGCTCTGTGTGTGACAGGCAGCGGCGCCCCAACCCCCCCCAACCTACGGGCCCTGCTCTGTGTGTGACAGGGAAGAGCTATAACTTCCCCATCAGCCCTGCCCTGAGTGTGAGAATGGCGGCACCCCAACCCCTGATCGGCCCTGCTCTGTGGGTGATAGAAGGTGTCACCCCAACCCCCCCCCCCCCACGGGCCCTGCTCTGTGTGTGACGAGGTAGAGCCATAACCTCCCCATTGGCCCTGCTCTGAGTGTGACAGTGGTGGCGCCCCAACCTCCTAATTGGCCCTGCTCTGTGGGTGATAGAGGGTGGCGCCCCAATCCCCTGATCCGCCTTGCTCTGTGTGTGACAGGGGGCGGTACCCCAACTCCCCTATTGGCCCTACTCTGTGAGTGACAGAGGGGAGCTCCTCAACCCCCTGATTGACCCTGCTCTGTGCATGATGGGGGGAGCTCCCCACCCCCCTGGACAGCCCTGCTCTGTGCGTGATAGGGGGCAGCGCCCCAACCCCCAGATTGGCCCTGCTCTGTGCATGACAGGGGTGGCGCCACAACCTCCCCATCGACCCTGCCTTGAGTGTGACAGGGGGTGGTGCCCAACCCCCAATCGGCCCTATCCTGAGCGTGACTGAGGGTGGAATCTCAACCTCCCCATCCGCCCTGCTCTGTGCATGACAGGGGGCGGTGCCCCAACTCCCCAATCGGCCCTGCTCTGAGCCCAACCAGGGGCTGCACCTAGGGATTAGGCCTGCCCTCTGCCACCTGGGTGCAGGCCTAAGCCAGAAGGTCGTTATCTCCCGAGGGGTCCCAGACTGCGAGAGGGCACAGGCCGGGCTGAGGGACCCCTCCTCCCCCCCAAGTACACAAATTTTTGTGCACCGGGCCTCTAGTATAATTATAATATACTACAGGTCTGGTGCATGAAATTCGTGCACGGGGGGGGGGGGCGGGGGGGCGGGGCTCAGCCCAGCCTGCATCCTCTCCAATCTGGGACCCCTCGGGGGATGTCCGACTACCAGTTTAGGCCCGATCCTAGGGATCATGTCTAAACCAGCAGTGGACATCCCTCTCATAATCCTGGACCGCTGGCTCCTAATTGCTCACCTGCCTACCTGCCTGGTCACCCCTAAGTGCCCCCATGCCAGCCTAATTGTCCCCAATTTCCCCCCCTACCGGCCTGGTTACCCCCAACTGCACCCCCCCTGCCAACCTGGATGCCCCTAACTGCCCCCCCCCCCCGCTGGCCTGGTCACCTCTTACTGCCCCCTGCCAGCCTAGTCTCCCCCAACTGCCCCCCTGTCAGCGTGGTCACCCATCACAGCCCCCCACTGGCCTGGTTACCCTACGCAGCCTGCTTGTTCAGTCGTTTGGTCGTACCTCATTAACCCCCCTGCTGGCCTGGTCGTAGGCAGCCATCTTGTGAGGGCGTGAGGGTTAATTTGCATATTACCTCTTTATCATATAGGATAATAGTATATATGCATTGCTATAATAACATTAATCCACATGTATGGGTAGATCAAAATACATATGTATGATGTTCTTTTTACAATTTATATATTGGACATGTTAAATATATTATATATATTTGTATTAAATTTTGTTTCTGTTTTTTTTATTTTTTGCTTCTAGATCTATGTTACCTGAGGGAGTGGTTCTAACTGGTGATTTTAATAGCAGCACCTAACACAGTATGTAGTGGGAAGTAGAAACATAATACTTGCTAAATGATTGACTTTATCAAAGGTGCATTTATGCATTTTAATTAGAAGATGACTATTTAAAGCAATTATGATCCAGGATTTATGGTATAAACTGAAGCTATAACTAGTTTCAATAGGACTCTAATCTCTAGAAGTTCATTGTCTAGGAATAGAATCAGGTCTACATAAACAAGCCTTGGTAACATGCTAAGTGCGATATAAAAAGTTAAGAATGCAGAATTAAGTGAGGCAATTTTCTGGCTCAGAGGCCAGGAAAAGCTTTGTAATGATAAGGAATTATATGAATACTAGAGGCCCAGTGCACAAAAATTTGTGCACTCGGGGGGGGAAGGGGGGTTCCCTCAGCCCGGCCTGTGCCCTCTCGCAGTCTGGGACCCCTCGGGAGATAACGACCTGCTGGCTTAGGCCTGCTCCCGGGTGGCAGAGGGCAGGCCCAATCCCTAGGTGCAGCCCCTGGTCCAGCTCAGAGCAGGGCCGATTGGGGAATTGGGGCGCCGCCCCTGTCATGCACAGAGCAGGGCAGATTGGGAGGTTGCGATGCCACCCTCAGTCACGCTCAAGGTAGGGCCTATTGGGGGGTTGGGGCACCACCCCCTGTCACAATCAAGGCAGGGTCGATGGGGAGGTTGGGGCGCCACCCCCTGTCACGCACAGAGCAGGGCCCATCAGCGGGTTGAGGAGCTCCCCCCTGTCACTCACAGAGTAGGGCCGATAGGGAAGTTGGGGCACCGCCCCCTGTCACACACAGAGCAAGGCAGATCAGGGGATTGGGGCACTGCCCTCTATCACCCACAGAGCACGGCCGATCAGGGGGTTGGGGCGCCGCCACTCTCACACTCAGGGCAGGGCCAATGGGGCGGTTATGGCTTTACCCCTTCACACACAGAGCAGGGCCGATCAGGGGGTTGGAGCGCTGCACCCTGTCACACACAGAGCCACAGGGCGATCAGGGGGTTTGCGCGCTGACCCCTGTTTCGCTGATCCCGGTACCGGGAGGCCTCTCGGCTCCGCTGAACCCGGTGCTGGGAGGCATATTACCCTTTTACTATATAGGATAGAGGCCTGGTGCATGGGTGGGGGCAGGCTGGTTTGCCCTGAAGGGTGTCCTGGATCAGGGTGGGGGTCCCCACTGGGGTGCCTGGCCAGCCTGGGTGAGGGTATGATGGCTGTTTGCAGCTGGTCACACACCCTTCAGGGTGGGGGTCCCCACTGGGGTGCTTGGCCAGCCTGGGTGAGGGGATGATGGCTGTTTGCAGCTGGTCACACACCCTTCAGGGTCGGGGTCCCCACTGGGGTGCCTGGCCAGTCTGGGTGAGGGGCTGAGGGCTGTTTTCATGCTGGCTGGTGATGGAAGCTCCCAACTGCCGGGGTCCAACCCCAGCAGGTCCAGGGGTCCCCAAAGGTGTGGACGGAGTCGGCGAAGGAGGAAAGACTCGGAGACAGTGTTCAGTTGATCAGCAGCCTAGCCAGGATCTCCAGCCAAGTTCTGGTCTCGATCTCCAGAGAGGTTCTGCTTCAGATCTCCAGCCAGGTTCTGTGTCCATGTTGTCTTGCTATGTTCTCCAGCCAGGCTCCGTCCAGGCTCTCCAGCCAGGCTCAGTCACCAGGTTCCAGTCAGGCTCTCCTGCCAATCTCCGCAGTCAGGTTCAGTCCAGGATCCCCAGCCATGCTCTCTCCAGGCTCCGCCTCCAGGCTCCGAGGCCAGTCCCTGTCCAGGATCCTCCGGCATGCTCTCTCCAGTGAAGTTCTTCTGTCTCTAGAGAACGTTCTGTGTAGGTTCTATGCCTAGGCTCTGTCTCTCTTGGTCCTGTCTTCCAAGCCCTGTCTCCTAAGTTCTGTCTTGTTACATCTGTATTTATACCAGTTGATTCAATCCTATTAATCTCTATTACAAAGGTTAGGGCATTTCTTATCTCCATTCCAGGGAGTAAAGATTATGTAGCTTAAGCATGATTGTTTGTAGTGATTAACTACCCGCCTGGCACTTAGTTAAGGAGTTTCACCCCCTCCCTGACTTCAGGGAAAAATTCCTACCTGGGGAAACAACCTTTCTAGGAGAGGCATCCCCTCCCTGACTTCAGGGAAAAATTCCTACCTGGGGAAACAACCTTTCTTGGAGAGGTGACCTTGGTTAAAACACACAGCGCTAAGGGGAGCAAACATATTAAGAACCGTATGCTATATATGCCAGGTCCCTTGAAACAGCAAGGATGGACCGGCTCCCGGCACCCAACCGCTCCTTTTTTTCTTTTTTCTTTTTTTATTCCGGCCAGCTTTAGCTCTGAGGCTCCAGGTCTTAGGCCTCCGCTGCTGAAAGTAGGTATCTGGTTTGTTTCGGTTCGAAACAATGTATAACTCCAGCTCTGACTCCAGCTCTGAGATCCCAGCTCGCTGAAAGCTGGTTTCTGGGGGTTTTTTTTAGCCTCTATATTTGTTAAAATGTTTCAAACTGCAGGCTCAGAGGCCTGCAAGGCAGGCGGGGAACGTTGGTTTCATCCGTGACTGAAGCAAGCAAGCCTCATGTTAGTTTCAAGCTGCCTGGCTGCCAGCCGCCATCTTGGCTGACAGTTAATTTGCATATCGCCCTGATTAGCCAATGGGAAGGGTAGCGGTCATACGCCAATTACCAGGTTTCTCTTTTATTAGATAGGATGAGGAGTTCATGGGTTGGAAAGTTTGAGAGTGAAGATTATTCATCTCTTCTCTTCTTAAGAAGATAAAGGCCAAAGCCCCAACTGGCCACAGTTATGACAAAACCACTGTACAAGCCATCAGTTTTCATTCTTTTGGCTCCTGGTACTTTTCTCATAAGTGAGAGGAAGGAACTTTAGAATAATTCCAGCAACAACCATATGCCTCCAGTTGTATAATGTTTTGACCTAAGGTCATGTGACTGTCCAGTTTGTCTTAAACCTATTTTAATTTTTTTAGAGAATAAAAATGAATATCTTCTCCTGCTTCTTTAATTTTTATCTGCCTTCTATTCATTGTTTTATTATGTACAAAATTAACTACTAAATCATTTTAAGGAAGGAAATGGTTGTCTTCAGAAACCATCACCTCTGTTTTCTAACACTGTTCCTCTTGAGGATAACTAGCCTGAAACTTAAATTATCCTCATTCTTTCTCTCTATTACCCCCACCAAACTCTTGCTGAACATTATAAAATTCTGCAACATGTGGCTTTTAGTAGATATGATAATTAACATCTCTGTGGTTTACCTAGATTATGGAACATGCACTCTTTAAATGTCTAAACCAAATGAAGACCTTGGATGCATCCCCAAAAGATATGTGAGCTGTCGGGGAATGTGCTATTCAGTGGTCAGATTTTAGTGCTTCCAACAGGACCTGGATTTTATTAATTCATTTTTGCCTATTTGTTTTATATTTTTAAGTGACAATATAAATAAATCATATTTATGTATATAGTTTATATTTATCCAAGATGTGCATATCCTCTCTCTATCTCTCTTTTCTCTCTCTGTCTCTCTCTGTCTCTCTCTCTCTCCAAGCTTTCACAGCATTACATTGCTCAATGTCCTTGAAAAGATGGATGGATAACTTATAGCTGTAATCACTGGTATAATGAATAGAATTAGAAAATGTGTACACAATATCAGTGCAGGAGAGAGGAATCATAATTGGCAACTATTAATCTAGTAGAGAAAAAGAGTAGGCTGGAATAATTAATGCATACCACACAGAGTGATCATTTATGATGAGGATGACTGAAGAGGCAGCAGCATTACTTAGCTTTCCCCACTGGCAAAGAAAGCCAGAGAGAAAACAAAATGAATCTGGGCCCAGACAGCAGTTGTCATGTTTTCTGAGCTATTGTGAGAGTAGCCTCTTTAGGATTCCATGTGGTAATTCTCCTTTAACCCTTGCCATTAAAGTAAAAAATCATATAACTTTCTGTCTTTTTCTACAAAATTTTGTCAGCAGAACACTTGAAACACTCAAACTGTATTCAAAACAACCTTTAATTATGAAAGTATTTATCCCTGATCATAATTTAAAGAAATGCAACAATCATGCATCTGAGGAAAAAGCTCATGTGCATGTACTCTCTCTTTTGGGTTTGGTCTACTTCTAAAGAATATATCCATCCAAAATGTCACTGCAAATTCTTTCAAGTGATCCATACACAGGCATGCAGATCTCATCATTAATGAGGAGTTTTGATTTATTCACTTAGCATACATACAGGGGCATAGAACAGACATTGCTAGCAGAGCCCTTATATGGCTGAAATAATGATCATTTGCTTATTCTTTTGACAGTCTCTTCACATATAAGTTAATAATTATATTCAATATCACTAATCATCAGAGAAATGCAAATTAAAACCACGAGATATCACCTCACACCGGTCAGAATGGCTATCATCAATACATCAACAAACAACAAATGTTGGTGCAGATGTTGGAAAAGGGGAACCCTCATGCATTGTTGGTGGGGATACAGACTGGTGCAGCCACTGTAGAAAGCAGTATGGAATTACCTCCAAAAAATTAAAAATAGACCTGACTTATGACCCAGCAATTCCACTTCTGGGAATATATCTGAAGAAATCTGAAACATTAATTCAAAATTATATATGCACCCCTATGTTCACTGCAGCATTATTTACAATAGTCAAGATTTGGAAGCAGCCCAAGTATTCATCAATAGATGAGTGGTTAAAAATGCTGTGGTACATTTACTACTCGGCCATGCAATAAACAGGAAGTCTTACCCTTTGTGACAGCATGGATGGACCTGGAGAGTATTATGCCAGGTGAAATAAGCCACCAGAGAAAGGCAAGTACCATATTATTTCACTTACATGTGGAATCTAATGAACAAAATAAACTAAGAAGCAAAATAGAAACAGACTCATAGATACAGAGAACAGCCTGACAACTGTCAGAGGAGAATGGGTTTGTGGGGCTGGGTAAAAAGGTGAAGGAATTAAGCAAAAAACCCCCACAAATACAACAACAACAAACTCCAAACTTACAGAAACAGACAACAGTATGGTTATTGCCAGAGGGAAAAGGTGAGGAGGTATAAGACAGTAAAGGGGGGATGAATGGTGATGGAGGAGACTTGGCTTGCGGTGGTGAACACACAACCCTATCTAATAAAAGGGAAACATTGTAATTAGCCATACGTCCGCTACCCTTCTCATTGGCTAATCAGGGTGATATGCAAATTAACTGCCAGCCAAGATGGCAGCCGGCAGCCAGGCAGCTTGAAGCTAACATAAGGCTTGCTTTCTTCAGTGACGGAGGAAACTAACATTCCCCGCCTGCCTTGCCGGCCTCTGAGCTTGCAGTTTGAAACATTGTTACAAATACAGAAGCTAAACAAAACCCCAGAAACTTGCTTTCAGCCAGCCGGGATCTCAAAGCTGGAGTTGATACAGAGTTTCAATTATAGAACCCAAACATACCAGATACCTGCTTTCAGCAGCTGAGGCCTCAGAGCTGGAGCCAGAGCTAAAGCTGGCCCAGAATAGAAAAAAAGAAAAACAGAGCAGTTGGGAACTTTAGTCACCCGCCAGCATGAAAACAGCCCTCAGCCCCTCACCCAGACTGGCCAGGCACCCCAGTGGGGACCCCCACCCTGAAGGGTGTGTGACCAGCTGCAAACAGCCATCATCCCCTCACCCAGGCTGGCCAAGCACCCCAGTGGGGACCCCCACCCTGATCCAGGACACCCTTCAGGGCAAACCAGTCAGCCCCCACCTGTGCACCAGGCCTCTATCCTATATAGTAAAAGGGTAATATGCTTCCCAGCACTGGGATCAGCAGAGCTGCGAGGTCTCCTGGCACCGGGATAAGCGTGACGGGGCAGTGCCCAAACCCCCTGATTGCTCTGCAGCTCTGTGTGTGACAGGGGGCGGGGCCACAACCTCCCTATCCGCCCTGCTCTGTTAGTGACAGTGGAAGGTGCCCCAACCCCCTGATCAGCCCTGCTCTGTGCCTGATAGGGGGGAGCTCCTCAACCTCCTGATCGCCCTCTGGCTCTGTGTGTGACAGGGTGTGGCGCCCCAACCCTCCCCCCCCCCCCGCCCCATGGGCCCTGCTTTGTGTGTGATGGGGTAGAGCCATAACCTCCCCATCGGCCCTTCCCTGAGTGTGAGAGTGGCAGCGCCCCAACCCCCTGATTGGCCCTGTTCTGTGGGTGATAGAGGGCGGCGCCCCAACCCCCTGATCCGCCCTGCTCTGTGTGTGACAGGGGGCAGCGCCCCAACCCCCTTATTGGCCCTGCTCTGTGCGTTACAAGGTACGGAGACCCAACCCCCCTGATGGGCCCTGCTCTGTGCGTGACAGGGGGTGGCGCCGCCACCTCCCCATCGACCGTGCCTTGAGTGTGACAGGGGGCGGCGTCCCAACTCCCCTATCAGCCCTGCTCTGAGCCCTACCAGGTGCTGCACCTAGGGATTGGGCCTGCCCTCTGCCACCTGGGTGCAGGCCTAAGCCAGCAGGTCGTTATCTCCTGAGCGATCCCAGATTGCGAGAGGGCACAGGCTGGGCTGAGGAACCACCACCCCCCCCCCCGGAGTACACAAATTTTTTTGCACCGGACTTCTAGTACAATATATACATGACGTTTTATAGAATTGTAAACCTGTAACCTATAATATTTTATTAACCAGTGTCATATCAATAAAGTCAATAAAAATAATTATATCCTAATAAATTTCATGCCACTTTTGAAATGCAGTTTTCCCCTATTTACTATTTTGAATAAGAATTGAATATATCATGAAAAATATGGGACAGGCTTGAGATAAGCATTATAAGAATGCCTTTAAACTAAGCTCACAACAATAATAAATAGTCAAATATATATTCAAAAATATATTGCCTTTTAAATTTTTCTTCAGTTATATTGAAATGCCTATCATAGATATTTCCCATTAATTGCTATGCTGTTCCTAGTATTTTGTTTCAAAGAAACAATTTTATATGTTGAAACCTAAGAATATTATATAACAAAATAAATGTTTCATTTTGTTAACTAAACAACTTTTAAACCTTGTATTCTTAAGGATTAGATATTACCATTCATTATATTTGTAAATAGTTATATAATATTATAAAATTCAAATAGAGCTTGTGCTGTTTGCTTTGAAATTTCTATCCATCCTTGGCTCTACAACTAATTATGTACCACTAGAGGCCCAATGCACAAAATTCATACAAGGGGCTTGGCCCTTGCAGCCCCTTGCAGCCTCAACCGGCACTCACAGCCCTGGCTTCATCAGGAAGGTCTTCCAGAAGGACGTCCTGAAGGTCGTTCTGCTGTTTGGTCTAATTAGCATATCAGTTCTTTATTATATAGGACTAGAGGCCCAGTGCACAAAATTGGTACACGAGTAGGGTCCCTAGGCCTGGCCGGTGATCAGGGCCAACCTGTTGGGTGACCGGCGGGGCGATTGGGGCTCTCCGCTCACGCATGCCTTGGCTGGCCTGGTGCCGCCTGCTTGCCAGCTTCAACTCCAGCAGCTGCCTCTGGTCAGGGCATGCTGGCTGGGGCAGCCCCTGCATTGAGCGTCTGTCCCCTGGTGGTCAATGCATGGTCGTTCTGCCATTCTGTCAATTTGCATATTAGGGTATATTATATAGGATTTTAGAAGAAAAATCAAAATAAGGCTCCCAAAAGCAGGATACCCTTCATCTTTTGACTTGAAATATACCTACTTTGCTGATGTTTACTCTGGTTTTCTTATAACTCCTCACCAATTTATATACCTATCTGTCTTATTTCAGATATAATTTGTTGTACTTTTGTTCTACAGGTTCCAGTAACCCTCTCTTCTTCAAGTTATTATCTTATAACTCCTTTTCCACATTATTTGTTCTTTTATCACCAACAATTAAAAATTCAATTTAAATATGTGCAAGAGAAATAGACGTTTTAAAATCTGCTAAGGCATTTTATCATATTGTTCTCCAGCTTAAAAAAAAATGATGGATTACTGAATTAAGTTCAAACACTCTCTCTCCCAGAAAGCTTAGCTTCTCATATACATCCTTCATATTCATCAATATGAATGCTATCCTCCAGATACACTGCATTATTTGCTGTTTTCCTGCATAAAATTCATTGATTATAGCTTCCTTTATGTAGCTATTCTGTGATAATTCCATGATTTCATTGTCTTTCCCAATACCATTGATTCATAGAGACTCTCCTTACTTCACCACAACATAATCGGATACATTTGTACTCATCTCTTCCTAAAGCCATTTTCTGGGTAATCATTTTGAAGGTTTTGATACATTGTGTTTTGCTTTTTAATTCACTTGTTGTTCTGTATTTGTTTGATTTTATTCTCCAAGAGTAGTACATATATCCTTTTTCTTTCTTTTTAAAATTTATTTTAGCAATATGGGTAAACCCTTGACCACATTATGCCTCAGTTTCTTATCCATAAAGCAGAATTACTCATATAATTATAATTAATTTAAGATCTCTTATAAACTATGTACTGTGATAAATATATACATTATCTCCTTTACTCTTTTCAAAGATTCTATGAGGTAGTTATTATTGTTTCTGTTTTACAATAAAAAAAAAATCTTGCCAAAATTTTGATTCAGGATTGAATCTCAGGTCTTTTTTTACTCTTAATTTCCTGATATTAACTACTAGGTAACATTTTCTACCTATATCACATATTCTAAATTAAAATATAAATATAATAGATAATTATTTTTGTAATGCTTAAATATCCCATAAATTTACTTAGACAAATTATTGAATGAACCTTATGTGTAATTAAATATAGGCAATAATAACCTTTTAAAAAGTTGCACTATGGTTATGAGCCCATCAGAGAAGGGGGGTCCTCAAGGAGAACTGCCAGATCAAAATCTGAAAAATCAAATATATCTTGAGAGTCACAGCTGAGATTTGCTCATCTGAAGCAGAAAGCACTGGAGTCATACACAGGTAAGAATTCATTAATGTAGTTTTGATCAAATGCTGGAGTCTGAGTGTGGACTTGCTTAAAAGTGAGAAACCCCTAGAGGCTATAGTCTCATCATCACACCAGCCCTACAAACACACACGTTTGTGAGTTTTCCCCATAGGAACCTCATTGAGTTCTCTTAATAAAGATTAAGCAAAACCCCTTCCTGGATCTAACAAGGGCCAGGAAGACTGTCCGTTATGAAATATGCCCAACATATTGTATTTATAACAAAAGTGTACTGTCTAGGGAATGGGACTTGACAAGAGCCCAATGTTGAAACCTTATCCTAGCTAGAAGAAAGGAATTATTCCCCATTTCAATCCTTTCTAACTCTCCTGAGTCACTTGAAGCATGGAGCATGGAATAGCTAGCAAGAGACAGTTCTGCAAGAAAATAGATTGCATCCAGGGGAGGTAGTAAGGGACAGAGGAAAAATATTTACACAACTAGAGGAAGGTCAGAGGCAGTAGTGAAGACCACAGTCCTGAATACAGGCTCACTGAAGGACTGAGACTTGATTACAATGCTTCAACTTCCCCATACTTTACCACCACCTCACAGGGCTTCAGTGTATTAACAGATGACAACTGAAAGAGATGCAGGACACAATCTCTCAGAGGAGCAATACCTAGGGAGCTTGTAAGCCAAGAGGAGAGGAAAAACCAAGCAAGCAAACAAACAAGAAACGGAAACTTTAGAGGGATTAGTGACATCTGGCACATACAAATACAACAAATGTTAAACATAGTCTGATTCCTAACCAGATTAACTAAACACTTTATTCTAAAAGCTTACTTACTTCAATTCCTATTATAAATTAATAAAGTGTTCCATCCAATAATAGCAAAATACTGTACACAATTTCATCATGCTCATGTGGAACATCCACCAAGATAGAGCACATTCTAAGCCACAAAACACATCTTAACAAATTTAACAAATATAAATCATACAAAATTTGTGTTTGGCCACAAGGAAATTATGTGAGAGATCAGTAACATAAATAGCTGGGAAATCTCCAAATATCTGTAAATTAAATAACACATCTATTAATTACCCTTTTTAAAAAGTATGCCTTTATTAAGTTTAGAGAGAGAGGAAGCAAGAGGGAAAGAGTGAGAGCAACATATATGTGACATTGATTAGTTGCCTCCCACATCTACCCCAACTGGGGATTGAACCTGCAACCTGACTAGGACCGTACTGGTGACCTTTTGGTGCATGGGACAACACACAACCAGCTGAGA
The DNA here is from genome assembly GCF_963259705.1 of Myotis daubentonii. NCBI lineage: Eukaryota > Metazoa > Chordata > Mammalia > Chiroptera > Vespertilionidae > Myotis > Myotis daubentonii. Next base: position 96,841,254 of record NC_081842.1, on the reverse strand, counting down.
TACACTGGCCAGGGCAACCACACATTTTCAATATGCCATTGATCAAGAAGTCTCTAGACAATTAAAGATACTTTAAACTAGATGAAAAAAAAGAGCCTTAACAATATTTGTAGGATGCAATAAAATTGTGGTTAGAAAAAAAGTTGTATAATAGGAAGATATATTAGAAAGAAAGACTATTTAAAATAAATAACTTAGATTTTCATCATATTATTGAATTATAAAACTCAGAGTATAAAATAAATATCCTTGAGTCCATATTAATATAAATAGTTGAATGTCTAAAAGAGACAAATCTTCCTTACAGAAAAATTCCAAGTACTTTGTGTAAATTCTCTGAAAGAATAGGAACATAATTTCCCACCTCCTAAGTGTGGACTGTGTATTTGACGTTCCTCCAATGAGTATAGTATGTAAGAGAGGAAAATTAAGCATTGCCTTAGCAAGGTGATCAATGCTAGCATCAAAAGCCATGAGAGTCTGTACCATTGATATAATGTGATGAAAATGACACCTGACCTCTATAGCCTTCCTCTCAAGAAACATAATTCTATTCTAGTCAGGAGACAAATACAACACTAACTATATTGAGGAACAATATGTAATATATTGAGGAACAATATATAAAATACCCGACCAGTGTGCTTCAAAACTGTGAAGGTCCTTGGAAATAAGGCAAGTCTGAGAAATTATCACAGACAGAAGACCCCATAAGCTCATGGCAACTAAATGTAATTTGAAATGATAGACGAGATTCTGGAACAGTAAAAGGACAGCAGGTAAAACTGAGGACTTCTGAATAAAGAATGGACTTTATTCAGTGATTATATTGGTTTAATAATATAACAAATATCTTATTAATGTAACCTGTTAACAATAAGAAAACTGCATACGAGATCTTATGGACATTCTCTGTGCTATATTTGAACTTCTATGTAAATCTAAAATCATTTCTAAACTCAAAAGTAAATGTAAAAGATGGGTAAATACTTTTAATAGGAACTTCAACAAGTAAGATACATGGATGGCAAAGACATACATGCAAAATTGCTCAACTCTAATTCGTCATTAACAACATGCAATTAAAACCACAATGAGGAACTACTACACACCTATTGGAATGACTACAATGAAAAAGAATAAACATGTCATATGATGGTGACGGTGTAGTAGAGCCAGATCTGTTATACATTGCTGGTGAGATTTATGATTGCACAACTTTGGAAAGTAGTTAGATGTCTCTTAAAAGTTAATCACTCACTTACTAAATAATCCAACCATCCCACTCTTAGATATTCACTTCATCTCCACTTTGTTACAACCAGTGCAAATTAAGCAGTTCTCTCTCTCTCTCTCTCTCCACTATTAGTTAAAAAATTATTATTCAAATTAATAATTTGAATACAATTATTATTCAATATAATGATTTTATGTTTGTTAAGATGCTAGCGCATTAATTATTTTAAAGTTAAGCCTAGAATTCTTTCAGGAAAATTTAGATATTGAATATAAGGCTAAAAGAAATCTTAGAGATTACTCAGTAAATTGCTCTCGCTTTACAAGAGGGGTACTTAGAGAAATGAATATTTAAGTAGTCTCTTATACATAGTGGCAGTTAAAAAAGAATGAAAGTGCAGGCCTGCCATTTTCTTCTCGTACCTTATAGAATTACTATTGTAATATTATAATATACTAGTGGCCCAGTGCATGAAATTCATGTGCGGGAGTGAGGATGTGTCCCTCAGCCTGGCCTGCACCCTCTCCAAACTGGGACTCCTTGGGGGATGTCCAACTGCTGGCAGTCGGACATCCCTCTCGCAATCCGGGACTGCTGGCTCCTAACCACTCACCTACCTGCCTGCCTGATCGCCCCTAATCACTCTGCCTGCCAGCCTGCTCGCCCCTAACTGCCCCCAGCCGCTGGCCTGCTGGCCCCCAACTGCTCCCCCCTGCCAGCCTGATTACACCCAACTGACCCCACCTGCGGGCCTGCTCCCCCCCACTTGGCCTCCCTCCTGGCCTGCTCACCCCCAACTGCCCCCCTCCCTCCTGCTCGCCCCCAACTGCCTCTGCCTTGGCCCTGCCACCATGGCTTTGTCCGGAAGGTCTCCCAGAAGGTCTCCTGGTCTAATTAGCATATTATCCTTCTATTAGTATATATATTCCTAAGCAATGTATTATTTTAATTTCCATGTTTTCTCAACATTTTTACAAATGACAATACACTATTTTAATTCGTTTGCATCTTAATTTTTTTCATCGATGTTGATATGCATTTTAGTGCATTATTTTAACTATTTTATATTGCTCCATGGCATTTATAACACAAATAACACTATAACCCAAATGGTATTTAATCTTATGTGCAGATACTGGTCATAAACAGAGTATACAAAACTCTTATATCACTGGAGTTAGGGAGGAGAGAGGTAGACAATGAGAAGCTGGTACTTGGAAATGAGCTCATCTTACAAATTGATAGGGTTCTTTTGCTGAATAATTATAGTATAAGCCTATACATATATATGAAAATAATTTAATTTAAATATATATATCTGGAAAGAGATAGAATAAGATATTTATAGAAGAGGAAACTGTTAAATAAATTTATGAAAATGTCATAAATGTATTTAATAGACAGGAATATGAATATATAATAAGATAGTCTCATATTCATTATATGCAAAAATTCAAAATATTAAATGTAAATTTAAATGTTTAGTTTTTAAAATATTTGCTTTGTCATTTAGACAAATCAGCTGCAAACTATATAAAAATATTATGGAATTTAAATGAAAAATGCCATCTAAATAAGTCCAAATATTTTGATCTGGGGCAATTAATCTTTTTCTGTTTCAACTTCTACTACTAAAAATGGGATATGTTGTATCTAGTTTTTGTGAGAACTAAATAAAACAGATACGTAAAAAATTGTCTAACACAGTTAACAAAAAATAAATGTTGGCCAATATTTTTATTATTTTTCATCAGTACTAAAAAATACCAGTTCAATTATTAAAGAGGTGAATATTGAACCTCTTCTCTAGCAGCCATCCTGAAAAATATATTTATTGTGCTTAACAATACAATCTTTTTCAGGTAAAATTGACAATGGGCTGGAATACTTGTATAAACAAAGGGGGCTGAGAAAAGACATGTGTTGGCATAAATTTTTGTGATTATTCAAAATAAGCACAGTAGAATAAATCATATATAAATTCTCTTTAAATTGGAGCTTGGTGGCCATCTTGGTGGTTATTATTTAATATGAAATTTCTACATATCACTAGAGTCCATTTTCTAGTTTTAAAATACTACCTCTGGGAGATTTATGAATATTTGAGAAAGTAATTATATTTCATCATAAATAAAGCACAGAATCATTAAAGATTAAACAAAGACATCTAATCTCTGTGTGCATATTTAAAGGCATAAGTGTATGCAAAGATGGTTTCACAAATTGTTAGATGATAGATAACAGACACATAAATACATTGATTAGAAGAGTCAAGTAGCTCCTTAGAAGTAAAAATTACCATTATAATCTCATACATGTTAATAGCTAATATTTATAGACTTGTATAAAGTTATATATAGCACTAGAGGCCCGGTTCACGAATCCGTGCATGGGTGGGGTCCCTTGGCCTGGCCAGCAATCGAGGCCTATTGGGGGGCCAGTTGGATGGGGGGAGAGAACACAGGAAGTTGGCTGTGGGAGTGCACTGACCACCAGGGGGCAACTCCTGCATTGAGCATCTGCCCCTTGGTGATCAGTGCGTGTCATAGAGACTGGTTGACCAGTCATTTTGGTCATTCCAGTCATTCGGTCATAATGGTTGCTTAGGTTGATAGATAGATAGATAGATAGATAGATAGATAGATAGATAGATAGATAGATAGATAGATAGATAGTATGCTTAGATTTTACATAAAATGTCTTAGTTAAATATCATAAAAGTTTTATGACAAAATACTATTGGTTTTCCTTACTTATAGATGAGTAAACTGAGGCATAAGGAAATTATTTACCCAAAACTGTAAGTAGGAGAGTAGAACCACAATCACAGTTTTGTCCTTTCAGCCTCCAAAGCCCATGATCCTAATCACATTGTATTTCTTAGCTGTACTAACAAGAATGGCCAAGTGGTCTGAAAAATTTTTTCATGTAATATTAAAACCAAATGTGTAAATTCTTAGACATTCAGGAATTGGTCACAATATTTAGATAACCTGAGGGGGGGCTTGTCCTTATTTTTAATAACTCAAAGATCTTAAATTGGAAGGTCAGGTAATAGAATTCAATCTTTAAACAGTTTCAAATTTCTTAAAGAAGGAAGGAAGGAAAAGAAAAAATGTAAATGTCTCAAGGCCTATCTAAACTATCTATATGTATTCTGAATTTTGTTCTTTGTCAAATTAGCTAAGATCAAAGAGAAAAAAATCAAAGATAATTTATGAACATTAGCAACCTTAAAATAAAATCAGGATTCATTTCAGTTAGAATTCTGTTGATGTCTTAAATGTGTGACAGTGCAGAATATTTAATAATCAGTTTCTCTGGACATTGATATTCTACTATGCAAAACAAGGAGATTGACTTACATCATGTTTCCAGCTCTAAGATTCTATGATTTTTTCAACATATCATGTTCGAGGTAGGGTGGAGTGGAAGTCAGAAATTGACACAAAAAATGTTAAGAAATTAAATAGATAGTGAATCCATAATTATTTTTCTGACTACTGCAGGACATAGTGAAGAATTACTGTGATTTTACTCTGCAGAAATTTCAATGCTCTCTGCTGTGCTAAGCATTAGGAGAAAAAAATTATACAAGTGCCAGTTCCTACATTTACAAATCTATACAGACTAATTAGCAATTAAATGGAAATTTTAATAAATGCTATGAATCAAGCTTAATTGTATATTCTGTCATCTTGCAGATGATGTGAGAAATGCTAGTCCATACTTTTTCTCTATTACTTTGCATAATTGAGAATAAAGTGGGTGTGAATTGCCTAACACTTCCTCAGTACTTCAAAACATCAAGGAAATTCACAACTCTTCTGTTTACATTAATCAATTCTACATTTTCTTAGATATGAATATGAAACAAGCAAATGATAAAAACATGCCTTATTTTGAATTATGTCACAGAGAAATATGTGTATTTTTCCAGAGAAGAGAAATTAGTATTGAACTAGAACATGTTTGTGTTCATGCTTCAGGCACTCTAGACTATAGTCCATGCAATGATAATAATAGTAATAGCATAAAAAAATCAGAACATAATAGATTATCCATTTGAATTCCATTTTGTAATTCATAGTATTATAAATAATAAGGACATCATTTGATAGGCAAATAATCTAATGACACTCTTTTATTTTTAGTAGTTGAATAACATTCTATAGAAAAAGAATACAAACCCATCTAAAATGTTTTTGAAAAAAAATAATAAATCCTGAGGTGCTATCTTATTTTTGTTAAGTCAAGAAAATCCTAAATATACAAATATAATATATTAATAGATAATCTTAGAAATAATTATATATTAATAGGTAATCTGAGAAATAATATATTTCAATATGTGCAATTTTGAATTTTTATATAAAGATTACTTCATGATGTATGAACAATAACAGTTTAAAATACTGCTTCTTCTACTGTTATCTGTGTTGCATATCCAATTACCTCAAAATTTAACGGGTTAAAACATAATTAACATTTGTTATTTCACAGTTCCTGAGTCAAGAATTCGGAAGTGGCTGAGCAGGGTATTTATGGCTTAAGGTCTCTTATGAGTTGCAGACAGATTTCAGCCATGGCTGCAGTCATTTTAATAGACAATAGTTAGCTCTTTTCTTTATAATTCCAAGTTGTTGTTTTAATTTAAAAAAGTAAAATAATAAGATCTGGGGCACAATATTTTATGATACATGATTAATGTAAGAAGTAATTTGGTTTAGTACATAATTTTGTACTTGGTATCAAAAGACAAAATTTCAAATCCAAAACTCTCTGGTTTATATCCACTGAGACATTAAGCAAGCAGGTAGACATTCAGGGCATTGATGTCCTCATTAATAAAATGAGAGTAACAATTTCTACCTCAAAAATAGTCATGAGGATTCATTGAAATATCTTCTAAACAAGTTTTAGATTTTAAATCACAAGACAAATGTGAGATATTATTAGCTTACTGATTCTAGTGCTCAATTGTGTAGAATAAATTGAAATTAACTTATTCAATTAAATATAGCTTAGTGAGTTAAACAGACATGTAGTACATATATTAGAATTTTTTTCATTTCTACTGTGTTTTCTATTTGAGATTATTATTGCTTGGCTTAATTTCTACTAGTAATATGTCTGTGTATAACAAATGTACTAATAAATATTCGGTGTAGTTGTGAATTTCATTTTACCCAAATGCAAATATACTTGTGCATTAACCACAATTTTGTAATGTTAAAATTTGCTTGAAACATTTAACATCTCAATGTTGTTAATGTAACCAGAATCAAGGTTTGGCTGCCTGCTGCCAGGAAAGCCAAACTCATGAAACAGATGCTGTTGAAAAAAAGAAAAAGGTTTATTCAAGTGTTAGTTACCTGGTAAGATGGGGGACCTTGTTGCAAAACCAATCTCAACATCTCAGTGCAGGCAGAGGTTTTTATAATGACAGAGAGGGAAAGCAGGACAAATAAATCAAGAAGAGGGGGTTGAAAAGTTCTCTACATGAAGGCAGAATCCATTTCAATAAGGATATCAAAACTGGTCAAATGATGATCTGGTGTGCACCATCCTGGTCTTCATCATCCTGATTCGATGTCATCCTGGTTCTATGGCTGAAGGTCATCAAATCTCCCAGAACCAGGGGGACTGAAGGTCAGAGTTAGTGCCTAGGATTCTTATATAACATGCTATTTATCTATAGGCTACATATTAGGGTGAGCATTTACAGAAACAAACTAAAAAAGAATGATGGGGTGGGTTATAATTCCCCACTTTACATAGATCCCTTTATTTAAGTAAATGTAATAATGCAATTTATGTAAATTGAGCTCAGAAAATTTGTAAAATAGATATTATTCAAACTCTCAGATATCCTTTATTTTTCTTAACTTCCATATCACATTTTTTAAGACAGACACACTTTAATTATTTTGATTATTTTGGAAATTTGTTATTTTATTACCAAAGATTTAGTCCATATCCTTAGCTCATGTTAGTATAAAAATAACTGATAATAGTATAGTTTATTATTCTACAGTAACATACAATACTATATAATAAAGAGGTAATATGCAAATTGACCATCACACCCTCGCACAAGATGGCCGCCCCCATGTGGTCAAAGATGGCCACCACAAGATGACCAGCAGGGTAGGCAGTTAGGGGCGACCAGGCCTGCAGTGGATGGCAGTTGGGAGCAACCACAACTGCAGGGGAGGGGTGATCAGGCTGGCAGGGGAGTACAGTTGGGGGTGACCAGGCTGGCAGGGGAGGGCATTTGGGGGCAACCAGGCCTGCAGGTGAGGGCAGTTGGGGGGGACCAGGCCTGCAGAGAAGGGCAGATGAAGGCAACAAGGTTGTCAGGGGAAGAGAGTTAGGGGCGACAAGGCCTGCAGGGGAGGGCAGTTGCTGACAACCGGGCTGGCAGGGGAGGGCAATTGGGGTCGATTGGGCTGCCAGGGGAGCAGTTAGGTGTTGATCAGGCTGGCAGGAGAGTGGTTAGGAGGTGATCAGGCTGGCAAGCAGAAGCAGTTAGGGGCAATCAGGCAGGCAGGCAGGCGAGCAGTTGGGAGCCAGCAGTCCCTGATTGTGAGAGGGATGTCTGACTGCCAGTTTAAGCCCGATTCCACAAGGATCGGGCCTAAACTGGCAGTCATACATCCCCTGAGGGGTCCCAGATTGGAGAGGTTGCAGGCTGGGCGAGGCACCCCAACCTTCAGTGCACAAATGTCATGCACTGGGCCTCTAGTTTTAACATAAAGCTTCTTGAGATATTGAAACTATCCTAATCATATTACAGTAGAGAATTATTAAGTAACATATATTTTTAATGAGAGATGTTTTTAATTTCTGTTTTGTTATTTTGTTTTATTTTGTTTGGTTGGACTTTAACGTTAAAGTGTAATAGGCACATGAAAAGAGCATACATCTTTGAAAAGGAATGTAGAAGCGAATCTCCAAGATGGCTCCCAATGAACCTCACTTTCTGTTTTTAAATTTTTATGAAGATCCTTCCCACACTGTGTCAAGATTGACTGTGTGACCAGTATAATATGGCATAAGTAAAAGTGTGAGACTTTTGAAAATTGGATTTAAAGATGTTGCTGATTCTAGGATGCTTTCTGATGAATCACTAGTTCTGACCTGCCCCTTTGAAAGGACATGTAAATAGTCCCTTAGAGAAATCTATACTTAAAGAAACTGCCAGCCCCTAACAACAGCCAGCACTAAGTTGGTAGTTAAGCTACCTGAGTGAGACAAGTTAAAACATATCATGTAAGCTTGGTCCATTTTAAAATGACTGACACCAGGACTGAAATCTGTCTGTACCTCATAAGAGACTTTGAGACAGAACTATGTTGAGCTCAGCCACTTCTGAATTTTTGATCCAGGAGATTCAAAATAATAAATGTTAATTGTTTTTTAACCCATTAAATTTTGAAGTAATTGGATATGCAACACAGATAACTAATATTAATATATTACATCTGAAAATAGGATTTTTCTTAACAAACATGATGCAGCACCTCAGGATTGAATCACTTTTCAAACATTTTTGTAAACATTTTCAGTTGTGAAAACTAGGTTGTTTCAATCAAAGATCCAAAGCCATGGCATTTTCATGGATACAACCATTGCATTTGCACATTTTAATACACCATAGATTTCATTGATTGGCAATCTCATTACTCTATTTTTTAAAGTTTTTATTGTTGAGACTATTACACATCTCTCTCTTTTTCCCCACCATTGCCCTCCTCCATCCAGTTCCTGCCCTGCCACATGCTTTCACCACCCCACTGTTTGTGGCCATAGGTAATGTATATATGCCTATAAATTCTTTGGTTAATTTCTTCTGCATCCCCCCTCCCTCTGAGATTTGTCAGTCTGTTTGATGTCTCCATACTTCTGGTTCTATTTTATTCATCAGTTTATTTTGTTCATTAGATTTCTTGTTCATTTATTTTGATTTTTAGATTCAATAGTTGATAGACATGTATTTATTGACATTTTATTGTTCATATTTCTTCTTCTTCTTCTTCTTTTTCTTCTTCTTCTCCTTCTTCATCATCTTCTTCTTCTTCAGACCTTTGAACATTTCATGTAATACTGGTTTGGGGATGGTGAACTCCTTTAGATTTTTCTTGTCTGTGAAGCTCTTTATAATCCTCAATTCTAAATGAGAGCTTTGCTGGGTAGAGTAATCTTGGTTATAGGTCCTTGATATTATTCATAACTTTCAATATGTCTTGCCACTCCCTTCTGGCTTGCACAGTTTCTGTTGAGAAATCTGCTGAAAGTAATATGGGAGCTCCCTATAGATAACTTTTCTCTTGCTGCTTTTAAGATTCTCTCTTTGTCTTTAACCTTTGGCATTTTAATTATAATGTGTCTTGGTGTGAGCCTCTATGGCTCTTGTTGAGGACTCTCTGCACTTCCTGGACTTGTAAGTGTATTTATTTTACCGAGTAGGGAAAGTTTTCTGTCATTGTTTCTTAAAATATGTTTTCAATATGTTTTCTGCAGGTGAAATATCCTTCCCAATTTAAAAACTGCCAGACATTTTTGTCGGACCAGCCTGTTCTGTGCCTCTGCCCATCCTACCGTCTCAATGTGCTTTTTTCTCTATTTACCTACTTTTAGGACTTCTATTCAGCCAGATTTTGGGTGGTTCCAAATGATGGTTGTTCTGTATTTTAGTTATTATTTTGATGTGGTTGTGGGAGGCAGTGAGTACTGGCATTTACCTACACAGCCATCTTGATTCTTCCAAACTCATTACCCTGGACATTATAAAATTTTACTTACTCAACAATAAACAGGATTCAATGAAATTTCTATTCATGCATTTGTTTTAGAGGAATGACCTGTTAGATATTTATTATGATAAATGAAAGAAACATATAAATTAAAAAGTAACCCTTATTACAACCCATAAATGAGTGAGATCATATGATACTTATTTTTCTCTCACTGACTTATTTCGCTTAGCATAATGCTTTCTAGCTTCATCCATGATATTGCAGATGGTAGGAATCCCTTCCTTTTAACAACAGCATAGTACTCCATTGTGCAGATGTACCACAGTTTTTTAATCCACTCATCTGCTGATGGGCACTTAGGCTGTTTCCAAATCTTGTAATACCTTAATCAATAAAGAAATATATATATATATATATATATATATATATATATATATATATATATATATACACACTGAGTGGCCAGATTATTATGACCACTTGACGTTTGTAGGCAAATTAGCTATAAATTCACGCTGAAGTTGCTAGAGGGCCAGACCATTATAAATAGGGAAGCAGGTTGTTTACCACAACAGTTGAAGTGATTTTTTTCTGAAGATATGGGTAAACAATGCAATTTAATAGCCTTTGAATGTGGGATATATAATATGATGAGTGGCCAGATTATTATGACCACCCCATCAGTACTTCGCTGGGCCACCTTTTGTCTTCAATACTGCGGCGATTCTTCTTGGCATTGACTCCACTAAATGTTGAAAGGTGATGCAAGGAATCTGACACCATGCCTGATGAATAGCACTGCCCAGCTCTGTGAGATTTGATAGTTGTGGAACCAGCTGCCTGATGGCTCTTTTCACTTCGTCCCACAAATGCTCAACTGGATTGAGATCTGGTGATTGTGGGGGCCACCTAAGCAAGGTAAAGTCTCCCTCATGTTCTTGAAACCACTCCTGCACAATACAAGCACCGTGGCATGGCACATTGTCTTGTTGGAAGAAGCCATCTCCGTTGGGATACACCATCAATATGATAGGATGAACTTGATCAGCAATGATACTTAGGTATGTTGTGCTATTCAGACGTTGTTCCACATGAATTAAAGGGCCCAAGTCATGCCAGGAAAACATGCCCCAAACTATAACACTGCCCCCACCAGTTTGAAGGGTTGTACTCATGCATGTGCGGTGCATGCTTTCATGCTGTTTCTGCCAAATTCTCTCTGCCATCTGCATGATGCAACTGGAAACGTGATTCATCGGGCCACATGACTTTTTTCCAATGCTCGACTGTCCAATCCTTGTGTTCCTGTGCGAATCGGAGACGTTTTATCTTGGTAACTGCAGACAACAAAGGTGTTCAAACAGGCCTTCGGCTTCCATATCCCATACGATGCTGTGTACGGCTAATTTGCCTACAAACGTCAGGTGTTCATAATAATCTGGAGACACTCAATATATATAAATGATTTAGTTTTAGTGAATGAAAAAAAAAAAAGTAACCCCTAACTTGGCTGGTGTGGCTTGGTAGTTGAGCATTGTCCCATGAAACAGTAGGTTCGATTCCTGGTCAGGGAATATGCCCAGGTTTCAAGCTCAATCCTCAGTGCGGGGCATGCAGGAGGCAACCGATAGATGATTCTCTCTCTTCATTGATGTTTCTATCTATTGGTCCCTCTCCCTTCCTGTCTCTAAAATCATTAATATATATTATATCAAAAGTAACACCCCCAAGGCCTTTAAAGTATTTTTAATAAAAAAATCATGTTAACTTGACTCTTCTTATGATGTTATTTATTAATTACTAATAAACTTTTCCAATAAATTCATAAATATAGTGCTTTTGCTAGATTCGGCTTTACTTGAAGCATTATAATAACAACTTAACTGGGTGTTCAATATTAATTAATTTAAAATTAGTGGGTTTCTTCCCCTCTGCTTTTTAAAACATAATAAAATTTTCAATTAAATTGCAATTAAAATTCAGATATCATTCGGGTAGTCAAATAATATTTTTCAAAGAAGATAGAAAATTTACTTTTTCTTTAGCAGTAATAAACCAGTAATGATATTTTTTATTTGTTTACTTTTGAATCATAGGCTATTTTGTTTCTCAAATGTGATGTTTTACTATTATTAGACATATAATATAGGCAATATTTAAATAGTTACTTTAAAAATTAATTTAAAAGAAAATTAATTTTGTTCAACTTTAATTTTAAGAGAAAAATGGAAATCAAATCCATAAGAAATATAAATTTAAATTTATTAAAAGGATGAAAATTAAATTGTTTGACATACAAGTCATAAATGATGTTAATGACTTTGAAGCAGTCATTTCATTCAGTGTCCTTAGATATATTTTTGTCTACATATATATGGAGACATTGCTCAAATGCCCATAGCAACATTTATAATACACAAACATTAGAGTAACTCAAATGTCTATCAAAAAATAAGTTAATATGGCCACATTGCTCAGTGGTTAGGGTGTCCTCTTGTGAAATAAAAGGGTGTGGGTTCAATATCAGTCAAGGACATGTACCTTTGTTGCAGGTTCCCTGGCCCAGTTTGGGTGAGTAGGGGAGCCAATTAATTGATGTGTCCTTCTTACATCGATGTTGCTCTCTTTCTCTTCTCTCTCCCTGGCTCCCTTCCTGAACCATGACCTCCTGATTCATGGATCAACACTCAACCACTGAGCCACACCAGAAAGACTAAACATAAATTTAAAGATCATTTTCCTTGGGTATAATGAATGAGTCTGTATAAGGAGACATAAAGAATTTACTCCAATTCTGCAGGAAATGTTACATTTCTTTTGCTATGTAATACATGTATGTATACACAATATTTCTACATTTTTATCATATATGCTCAAATGTTCATTTGAATACATATCTATTTGTGTAAATGTATATATGTATATATATGAATTCTTCATAATTTTTGAGGAAAAGTATACAGATACTAGAACTATACCAATGACATTCTAGATTGGTATGTCATATACTGTTGACTATAATAGAATAATTGGTATATATTAAAAAGTAATCTATTTCCAGTTTTCTGGGGACACTCCATACTCTTCTCCACAGTGGTTGCACCAGTCTGCATTCCCACCAGCAGTGCACGAGGGTTCCTTTTTCTCCGCATCCTCTCCAGGAATTGTCATTTGTTGATTTGTTGATGATAGCCCTTCTGACAGGTGTGAGTGGTATCTCATTGTTGTTTTGACTTGCATCTTTCAGATGATTAGTGACTTTGAGCATGTTTTCATATGTCTCTTGGGTTTCCTTATGTCTTCTTTCGAAAAGTATCTATTTAGGTCCATTGCCCATTTTTTGATTGGGTTGTTTATCTTCCTTTTGTTAAATTATATGAGTTCCTTGTAAATGTTGGAGATTAAACCCTTATCAAAGATAATATTGGCAAATATGATCTCCCATGCAGTGGGCTTTCTTGTTGTTTTGTTGATGGTATCTTTTGCTGTGTAGAAGCTTTTTATTTTGACGTAGTTAATATTTGGAAACAGCCTAAATGCCCATCAGCAGATGAGTGGATTAAGAAACTGTGGTACATCTACACAATGGAATACTACACTGCTGTAAAAAGGAAGGAACTCCTACCATTTGCAACAGCATGGAAAGAGCTGGAGAGCATTATGCTAAGGGAAATAAGTCAATCAGAGAAAGACAAATATCACATGATCTCACTCATTTGTGGAATATAACGAACAACATAAACTGATAAAAAAATACACACAAAAAAAACAGATCCAGAGACAGAGAAGCATCAATCAGATCATCAAACCTCAGAGGGAAGGCAGGAGAGGGTGTGGATAAGGGGGAGAGATCAACCAAAGGACTTGTATGCGTGCATATAAGCACGACCAATGGACACAAACACCAGGGGGATGAGGGCATTAAGGGAAGTAATGGGGGAACAAGGACACATATATAGTACCTTAATCAATAAAGAAAAAAGTAATCTATTATAAAGTAATATTAGAGCATGTACAGATGAAAATAAATAGAAATACTTTAAACTTTAAATACAGAGTGATTATAACTTAAGAGAAAGCTGATGTTGAAAAGTAATTAAGATGAAAAATCTTACTTTTAATTACTTCAGTAAAACACAGATGGGCATCTACACACAAAGTAAAAAAAGAAAGCAGACATCAGAGAAATTAATACAATGTTATGTTACATTTAATAATGACTAGTGTGAGTTGGTCTATATGGCTTCATATGATAGGAACCTAGTTGCTAGGGGCAAAGGAAAAAGAGGGAAAGGAGGTGGGAGTGGGAAGAGGAAGAGAGGAAAATCATGACTACAAAAAACTCAAAAAGATAGTAGAAATTCAATATTTAGAGAGATAAATTGAAATGTATTCATTATAATATTTTTATGTATATACTAGAGGCCTGGTGCATGAAATTTGTGCACTGGGGAATGGATGTCCCTCAGCCCAGCCTGCACCCTCTCCAATCTGGGACCCCTCATGGGATGTACAACTGCTGGTTTAGGCCCGATACCTGTGAGATCAGGTTTATACCAACAGTCAGACATTCCTCTCACAATCCGGGACTGCTGGCTCCCAACTGCTCGCCTGCCTGCCTGCCTACCTGATTGCCCCTAACCGCTTCTGCCAGCCAGCCTGATCACCCCCTAACCACTCCCCTGCTAGCCTGATCAATGCTAACTGCTCCCCTGCCAGCCCGATTGCTCCCAACTGCCCTCCCTGCCAGCCTGGTTGCCCTCAACTGCCTTCCCCTCCCTGCCCAGTCACCCCTATCTGCCCTCCCCTGCGCAGGCCTGGTCCCCTCCACCTGCCCTCCCCTGCTGACCTGGTCACCCCTAACTGCCCACCCTGCTGGCCGGTCACCCCTAACTCTCTTCCCCTGCTTGCCTGGTCCCCCCCAACTGCCCTCCCCTGCATGCCTGGTTGCCCTCAACTGCCCTCCCCTGCTGGTCATCTTGTGGTGGTCATCTTGTGACCCCATGGGGGCAGCCATCTTTGACCACATGGACGTGGCCATCTTGTGTGAAGATGTGATGGTCAATTTTCATATTACCTATTTATTATATAAGATTGTTAAAATTTAATTTATAATTATGCAATATTAATAGGAATTTGCTTAGAAAATAGTGGAGAAAAACAAATACCTAAGTTGCAGATAAGTATTTATCACAGGAAAACAGTTACATTATGACAGTTGAATCTAAAGCCAAAATATTGCCAGACTTACCAAGGTAGATGCTGACCTTCTGTATCAGTAGAACATGAAATGATTTATTTTGTACACTTTTTTTAAGAGAAGATCATATATGAGCATTTCTGTAGTAAAATGTTCAAGAAGGACATTTATCTTTTCTTTAGGAGCATAAATCAAGAGTAGAAAAGGAAGCTCTCTTACCAGCCATCTACATTAAACAATGAACCACTATTTTATGGTTAATATGCTATCATAGTCACAGATCATAAAACACAACCATGCTTATAAGCAGAGTTATGGTTATCATTCCAAAACCTTGAAATACAAAGTAAATATGCAAGACCAAACCTAAGCCAGATTTCAAATAGATTATCTTTTAAAATAGTTAACTTTAAAAAATATCCAAAATTGCCGGGGTCCAACCCCAGCAGGTCCAGGGGTCCCCAAAGGTGTGGACGGAGTCGGCGAAGAAGGAATGACACGGAGACAGCGTTCAGTTGATCAGCAGCCTAGCCAGGATCTCTAGCCAGGATCTCCAGCCAAGTTCTGGTCTGGATCTCCAGAGAGGTTCTGCTTCGGATCTCCAGCGAGGTTCTGTAGCCATGTTCCCTTGCTAGGTTCTTCAGCCAGGTTCTGTCCAGGTTCTCCAGCCAGGTTCTGTCACCAGGCTCCAGTCAGGCTCTCTTGCCAACCTCTGCAGTCAGGTTCAGTCCAGGATCTTTTGCCATGTTCTCTCCAGCGAAGTTCTTCTGTCTCTAGAGAACGTTCTGTGTAGGTTCTGTGCCTAGGCTTTGTCTCTCTTGGTCCTGTCTTCCAAGCCCTGTGTTCTCAGTTCTGTCTCCTGAGTTCTGAGTTCTAAATTCTGAGTGTTTCTGTCTTGTTACAACTGTATTTATACCAGTTGATTCAATCCTATCAATCTCTATTACAAAGGTTAGGGCGTTTCTTATCTCCATTCCAGGGAGAAAAGATTATGTAGTTTAAGCATGATTGTTCGTAGTTAAAGGGATTAATTACCTGCCTGGCACTTAGTTGAGGGGTTTTATTCCCTCCCTAACTTCAGGGGAAAATCCCTACCTGGGGATTCAACCTTTCTCGGAGAGGTGACTTTGGTTAAAACACAGCGCCAAGAAGGTGAGCAAACATATTAAGAACCGTATGCCATATATGCCAGGTCCCTTGAAACAGCAAGGATGGACCGGCTCCCGGCACAAAATTTTATGGCATTTTCTAAATTCACTGAATCAGAGAGCATATTCACTGATAAATCTGATGAGGACTTAACCAAAATTTGTAAGAAACTTTTAAAACTCAACACCAAGAAAATGAACAATCCAATTAAGAAATGGGCAAAAAACCTGAATAGACTCTTCTCCAAAGAGGACATACAGATGGTCAAATGATATATGAAAGAATGCTCAACATCACTAATCATCAGAGAAATGCAAATTAAAACCAAAATGAGATATCAACTCACACCTGTCAGAATGGCTATCTATCATCAATAAATTAACAAACAAGTGTTGATGTAGATGTAGAGAAAGGGAGCCCTCATGCACTGTTGGTGGAAATGAAGATTAGTATGACCACTGTGGAAAGATGTATGGAATTACCTCAAAAAAGAAAAAAAAAATGGATCCTTTTACCCAGCAACTCCATTTCCAGGATTATATTAAATAAACCCAAAACATTAATTCAAAAGAATATATGCACTGCTATGTTCATTGCAGCATTATTTACAATAGCCAAGATTTGCAAGCAGCTCAAGTGTCCATCAGTAGAGGAGTAGATACAAAAGCTGTGGTAATTTACACAATAAAACACTACTTGGCCATAAAAAAGGAAATCTTACTCTTGCAACAGCCAGCATGGATGGACTTGGAGAGCATTATGCTAAGTGAAATAAGTCAGTCAGAGAAAGGCAAGTACCATATGCTTCACATATATGTGAAATCTATTGAACAAAATAAACGAATAAACAAAGTGAGACAAACTCATAGATATAGAGAACAGACTGACAGCTGTCATGGGGAGAGGGGTTGGGAGCTGGGTGAAAAGGGTGAAGGGATTAAGCACAGAAAAAAGAAAAGACTCATGGAAAACAGCATGGTGACTGGCAGAGGGAAGAGTGGTGAGGGGCAGTAGAAGTAAATAGGGCATAAATGGTGATGGAAGGAACCTTGACTTGTGGTAATAAAGAGACAATACAATATACAGATGAGATATTATAGAATTGTATCCCTGAAATCTATATAATTTTATTAACTAATGTCACCCCAATAAATTCAATAAAAATACATTTAAAAATAAAATAGTAATATAAAAAGAATCAAACACACAAAAAATAATAAAAAATAAAATATTAAATTATTTTCATGTATTTTTCCTCACCTCTTCATCAATATACAAGTGTCATTACTTTTTTAATGTTTTTCCCCCATGCCCTAGCTGGTTTTACTCAGTAGATAGAGCATCAGCCTGTGGATTGAAGGGTCCTGGGTACAATTCCAGTCAAGGGCACATGTCTGGGTTGTGGGCTTGATCCCCAGTAGGGGGCATGCAGGAGGCAGCCAATCAATGATTTTCTCTCATCATTGATATTTCTATCTTTCTCTCTCCCTCTCCCTTCCTCTCTGAAATCAATAAAAATAAAAAATAAAAATAAAATAATGCTTCTCCCCCCCCCCCATTTTTGTTTGGTTACAATTCTTTCCAGAAGGAAATAATAGAGATCAGATAGGAAATAAACATCAAAGACTAGAAAAACAGTATAAAAGATCAATAAAACCAAGAACTGGATCTTTGAAAATATAAACACATGAATACAGATATGGTAAATTAATCTATAACAAAGGAAATAAGAATATATAGTGTGGTAAAACATTGTATTCTATAAATGGTGTTGAGAAAACTGGACAGATGCATGCAAAAAGGAAAAAAAAAGAAACTAGACCACACTTTTTACTCCATATACAAGAATAATCTCAAAATGGATTAAAGACTTAAATGTAAGGCCTAAAACCATCAAACTTCTAAAAGAAAACAGATAGTATACCCTTTTTTGTCACTCTTAGTATTAGGTTTTTTTGTATACATCTCCTCAGGAAACAATAAAAACAAATAGGACTATATCAAACTAAAAAGTTGTATACAGAAAAGAAAACCATCAATAAAACAAAAAGACGACCTACTGAATGGGAGACTACATTTGCCAATGATATATCTGATAAGGGGTTGATATCCAAAATACCGAAAGAGGTCATTCAACTTAACACCAAAAAACAAACAAATTTATTTAAAATAATAGACATTTCCCCAAAGAGGATATACTGATGGCCAGTAAACATATGAAAATGTTCAATATCACTAATCATCAGGGAAATACATATTAAAAGCGTAGTGAGATATCACCTCACATATATAAGAATGGATATCATCAGTAAACCAACAAACACATGTATGCAAGGATGTGGAAAAAAGGGAACCTAGGTGCATATTGATGGGTTGCAAATTGGTGCAGCCACTATGAAAAACAGTATGGACTTCCCTCAAAACACTAAAAAGAGTACTACCATATTATCCAATAGCATTAATTGTGGGTATAATCACAGGCAATTGACATTGAGGAGGAAACTGGTCTTGCAAGGCATGTCAGGCCATAAAAACTGTGAACAATGCACTGCCCTGGGGTGTGGGGGAGGTCGTTATCCCTGGCCCCAGGACAGATCATCGGATATGGCCTGGGGGCTCCCAACACCTGGGGACCTTCCTGTAAGCCCACAAAAGGGGGAGGAAAAATATCTTCAAGACAAAGACCCCAGAAGATTATAAAAAGTGAAGCCCTCTGCGTGTTACGGCACTCTGATTTGAAAATTATTCCCAGAGTCCACTAGGGTTAATAAACAGGGTCCCTCCCTTCCTCTAGGAAGCATGCTTGGTATTTCTTTGGTCTTCTGCAACATTTGGTTCCCTGACCGAGAAGCTAACCATGTTTTGCTCTTGCCTCCAGTGAGTGGATGGGATTTGGGGCCCAGGGGGTTTGGGACAGGCCTCTGGAAGGCATGCACTGCTGATTTTAGCAGAATTGAATCAGGGGGAACTCCAGGCACTCCCAGACCTCAGCCCAGGACCCAGCTGGCATCTGGAGAAAGTGGACAGACACCTCTGGACCTGTCGAAGAATTACTAAGGTAGGGGCCCCAGTCAGTCAGGCCCACTCCAAGTGAGTGGAAGGGGGAGCTTGATCACCTCCCCAGAAATCATAGGACTTTGTCAGGTAAATCAGGAATCAGGACTCCGGAGGTGAGTGAATTCAGATTCAATTAAGGAATTATGGGTTCACTCTTCTGTTTGTTTGTGTGTGGGACTAGCCAATTTGCTACTGAGAAGGGCGGCTGGATGCAGCCTTAACTCCTCCGGTAGGTTCTTACCAAGATGTTGGTCGAGAATTCTGGTCTGGGGCATGGGTCCCGGGAGTGCCCCCATTCCCATCTGGGGAGTTGGGCATTATCTGCTCAGCTCCAGTCTGGGCTAGTCTGAGAGTGTGTGAGTACAGATGTTTGTCTGTCTTGGCATAATTATCTGCTGATTAACTGGTCTGTGTGAAAGTGAAAGCTACTTTGATTTTCTGTTTGCTCATCTGGTTTAAACGTTTGATTTACTGAAGGCTGAACTGGTGATGGTCTGCAAAAGTCTCAAGCAGCACTGTTGTGTTAAGTTTTCTCAGAGACTTTGCTCTCTATCACAGAGGGATAGTTGATAAAAATTTCTGTCTATGTTTGTGTACTAGGGGCTTTGGTTTGCTCTGTGATTTTGCTGTTTTAGCTTGAAATTTTGGAATTCTGGGGTAGATTTAAAGGTATTTGTCGTTTTCCTCGAAAGTCTCTTTTGGCTGGCTGGGACTTTCAGGGGCGGGACTCACAGCTCTGCAGGGCAGAGAGATTTTACACACCCTGCCCCTGCCTGTGCTGATTAAGGATCTTTTCTCTAAGGAGACCCTCCAGGCTTTTAGTAAATTTCCCTGCACCCTTGTCTGTCTCTTGCCACCGATCATCATGGGGTTGGGACAAAGTAAACCCGCTGTTCTCAATTGCATGTTGGAAAATTTTGAAAGGGGTTCTATTGGGGACTACAGTATTAAAATGAACCCCAAAACACTAAGGAAATTCTGTGAATTAGAATGGCCAGCCTTTGGGGTCGGCTGGCCCCCTACATCTTTAGATGTAGGACTGGTTAGGGCAGTCTGGAATGTAGACACGACAGACCCCAGACACCCAGATCTGTTCCCTTACATAGACAGCTGGTTAGGAATTGTTCAAACCTTGCCGCCTTGGGTCCAGTTCTGTAAGGTTTTAGTAGTAGGAGAAAAGAAACAGGTCTCTCAGAAGGGAACCCAACCCCTTGTGCTGCCAGGATCCCCTGAGGAAGTCCCGCTAGTTTTACCATCTCCATATGTGCCACAGGCAGCACCAAGTGCTTCCCCAGCTGGTCTGAAAGGTCCAGAAACACTGCCCCCTTCCGTTTCTCCTCAACCAGGCTCTCCAGAGACAGTTGGGCAGTGCTTAGGGCCCAGGCCACAAACAGCACATCAGATGCCTCTAAGGGAGATTCGGGGTGCCAAAGTAGCTGGAGAAGATGGGACCTTGCAGGGGGGGGTGGGAGGGCAGTTTATTATTATAAGCCCTTTACCACCAGTGACATCTTGAATTGGCAACATCACACCCCAGCTTATTCTGAAAAACCTCAGGCTATGATAGACCTCCTAGAAACAATCTTCCAGACCCAGAAGCCCACCTGGGTGGACTTCAAGCAGCTCATTCTCATGCTCTTTAACACTGAGGAGCACATGAGAGTAGTAACAGAGGCTTGGAAGTGGCTCCAGACCTAGGCCCCGGCAGGAATATTAGATACAGACAGATGGGCCAGGAAGGCCTTCCCAGATGAGGAACCTGATTGGAACCGGAACTCAGAAGATGGAAGGACCTGGCTAGAAAGATATCAGCTGACCTTCCTCCAGGGGGTCAGGGCCGGAGCCAAGAAGCCCACTGATATGGCTAAAATCTCTGAGGTTTTCCAGAAGCCTAATGAAAGTCCAGCAGCTTTCTATAGGAGACTATGTGAGGAATACTGAATCTACACCCCCTTTAGACCTGAGGCCCCAGAAAATCAAACCATGGCAAATACTGTTTTTGTAGCCCAAGCCCAGCCTGCCTTCAGGAGGAAATTACAGAAACTGGAAGGGTTTGCAGGAAAGAATGTTACTGAACTGCTAGAGATAGCTAAGAAGGTTTTCATCAATCAAGACAGTGCAGCAAGGAAGGAGGAAGAAAAGAGAGTACAAAGAAGGGCCAATATAATAGCAATGGCTTTTAGAGGCTCAGGCTCCCAGACAGATCAGCAAGGATACAGACCCGGGGGCAAAGGAAGAGCGAGGCTGAGATGAGACCAGTGTGCCTATTGTAAGGAAACAGGACACTGGAAGAATGAATGCCCCAAATGGCAAAGTAAAAAGACTGGGCCCCATTTTCCACCCAGTTGCTATCAACCAGAGCCACCTGAAGCAGATGTCATTGGGCTAGCAATGGCTGATTTCGACTAGGACAGACAGGGCTCACTTCACCTAGGTTCCCATGAGTCCATGATCAGAATGAAAATTGGGGGCCCAGACTGTGGACTTTATGGTTGATACTGGAGCTGAGCACTCAGTAGTCACTCAGAAAGTAGAGCCTTTCTCGGGAAAGGAGGTCACCATTATTGGAGATACTGGGGACCAGACCCGTAGACCATTCTGCCGCCCTCGCCGATGCCAACTTGGCTGTCATCAAGTAATTCATGAATTCCTGTTCTTGCCAGACTGTACCTGTTAGCGAAAATGGGGGCAGAAATCACTTTTGCTCCAGATGGCTCAGCACAGCTTTGCCTAGGTGAGGAGACCTCCCCAATGATCCTGTCCTTAGTGCCGAGGGAAGAATGGAGACTTTATACGCCCCAGACAAAGGCCTCACCATTAGTACCTGAATTAGAGAAGGAATTCCCACTGGTCTGGGCAGAAGGGACTCCTCCAGGCCTGGCTAAGGACCACACCCTGGTGCTAATCGAGTTAAAGCTTAGAGCACAGCCTGTTAAAATCTGCCAATATCCAATTCCAAAGGAAACACGCCTTGGAATCCAGGTCCACTTAGACCGGCTGCTTCAGTGGGGACTTGTTAAACGATGCAGGTCTCCATGGAACACACCTCTCTTGCCTGTCAAAAAGACTAACGACTACCACCCAGTGCAGGATCTATGGGCTGTTAATGAGGCTGTTATAACCCTGCATTCAGCGCTGCCAAACCCCTACACTCTTCTGGGACTCATCCCATCAGAGGTGGAATGGTTTACATGCCTAGATCTGAAAGATGCTTTTTTCTGTCTTCGATTAGCACCTTCCAGTCAGCCTCTCTTCGCTTTCAAATGGGAAAACCCAACTACAGGAGACAAAGAGCAGTTCACCTGGACCAGGAGGGTTCAAGAACTCCCCTACTCTTTTTAGTGGAGCACTAGCATCTGATCTAAGATCTCAGGACAGGACTTGGGGTGTGTTCTACTCCAGTATGTAGATGACCTCCTACTGGCCAGCTCCACATGAGCTCAATGCTGGGAGGGAACATGAGCCCTTCTGAGACTACTAACTGAAACAGGTTATCGGGTGTCAAGAAAAAGGCACAGATTTGTCAGAAAGAGGTCAAGTATCTAGGCTTCCGGATCACGCAAGTGAAAAGAAGGCTAGGGTCTGAAAGGAAGCAGGCAGTATGTGCCATCCCAGTCCCTAGCACCTGGCAGCAGATTCAGGAATTCCTGGGAGCAGCAGGATTCTGTCGAATTTGGATCCCAGGGTTTTCAGCCCTGGCCAAGCCTCTCTATGAAGCTTTAAGAGGAGAAGAGAAGGCACACATTGACTGGGGTCCCAAACAGGAGGAAGCCTTTGTCACCATAAAGGCAAAGCTCACTGAGGCCCTGGCACTAGGGCTACCAGATGGGAAGCGAGACTTTAATCTTTTTGTTCATGAGAACAGTGGGGTAGCCCTAGGAGTTCTAACCCAGGACTTTGGACCCTGGGAAAGACCAGTAGCCTATCTCTCTAAGCGGATTGACCCAGTTGCCTCCGGGTGCCCCCCCTCACCCCCGTGCCTCAGGGCCATTGCAGCCACGGCATTATTAGTCAAGGAAGCGGATAAGCTTACCTTAGGACAAAACTTAAATGTAAAAGTACCTCATGCTGTTGTCACCCTGATGGAAGCAAGGGGGCAGCACTAGCTGACTCATGCTTGTATGACTCAGTATCAAGGGCTGTTATGTGAGAATCCGAGGGTACGATTAGAAGCAGTGAGAACACTTAATCCTGCCACCTTTCTACCCATCCCTGAGAAGGCCCTTGAGCATGATTGCCTGGAGGTCCTAGAGGAGCTTATTCCAGCCGGCCAGATCTAAGGGATAGGCCCCTGCAAAACACGGACTTGGTATTGTTCACAGATGGCAGCAGCTTCTTAGATGAAGGAAAAAGATGAGCTGATATGCAGTGGTATCACACTTTGAGACAATCGAGGCACAGGCCCTGCCTGAAGGATGGTCAGCACTGAGGGCAGAACTTTGGGCCCTGGTAAGAGCCCTAGAACTCAGTAAGAATAAGCGTGCCAACATCTACACTGACTCGCACTATGCCTTTGCTACCCATATAGGGAAAGGGGGCTCTTGACAGCAGGAGGAAAAGGAATCAAAAATCAGAATGAGATTTTAAAGTTACTAGAAGCAGTCTGGGAGCCTAAGGAAATAGCTGTCATCCATTGCAAAGGTCACCAGAAAGGGAAAGACTCAGTATCAAAAGGAAACCAGCGTGCTGATTCCACAGCCAAGCTGGCTGCTAAAGAACAAGCAGCACCGGCATGGATCATGTTGGCCCCCGAATTACCTGAACCTCCAAAATACACTCCTCAGGAAGAGAAATGGGCCCAGAAATAAGGGGGCAGGAGAACAATGGAAGGCTGGTGGATACTCCCAGATCATAGGGTCTATGTCCCAGAACAGTTAGCCCATAAGGTAGTCCTCCAGCAGCATGAACTCACTCATTTAGAAAAGGCTGCCCTAGAAGCTTTGTTAGGCAGGTACTACCTAATTGCCCATCTATCCTCCTTGTGTGCCTCAGTCTCTCAGCGTTGCCTCCTCTGTGCTCAGAACAATGCCAAACAGGGTCCTGTGGGACCGATAGGAGTTCATCACTGTGGGCAAGCTCCTTTTGAGAACTTAGAAGTAGATTTTACAGAAATAGGGCCTAGCAGAGGGAATAAATAAATACCTGCTAGTCTTTGTTTGCACCTTTTCAGGTTGGGTCAAGGTATATTCCACTCGCACTGAAAAGGCGTGAGAAGTCACTAAGGCATTGCTGAAGGATATAATTCCACGGTATGGAATACCTCTGACCATAGGGTCCGATAATGGCCCAGCCTTTGTAGCAGAAATAGTACAACAGGTAGCCAAGGCTTTAGGAATTAAATGGAACCTACATACAGCCTACAGGCCTCAGAGTTCAGGAAAAGTAGAACGCATGAACCAGACTCTAAAACAGGCTATGGCTAAGCTATGCCAAGAAACAACCTTACTCTGGACAGATATCTTGCCTCTTATACTCCTGCAGGTATGCTGTGCCCCAAGGGCCAGGATAGGGTTCTTTCCCTTTGAAATTCTATATGGTAGACCCCTTCCCTTAATTCGGCCAAAGGGAGATTTAGGGGAAATAGGAAACTTAGAAATCCAGAAACAACTACAAGGACTTGGAAAAACTGTCTTTGAGGTTCACAGGTGGGTTATTGACCGACTACCCATCTCTCTAGGAACAGCTGTACATCCTTATAAACCTGGAGACCAGGTTTGGGTAAAGGATTGGAAAAAGGAGCCCCTCAAACCTACCTGGAAGGGACCCTATCCAGTCATATTAACCACCCCCACAGCTCTTAAGGTTGCAGGACTAAACACCTGGATCCACCACTCCGGGTGAAGGCAGCCCACCAGCCGAGTGACATCCAGTCTGAGTGGAAGGTGACCTCTGACCAGAAACACCCCCTGCGGATCACCCTCAAGAAGACAGCAGACCTGGCCGAGCAACCTTCTCCAAGGAATTCAGATAACACCCTGCTGAATTCTCCCTAACACTAATCTTTCTTTCTTATCTCCTCCTAACATAACATGCTCTAGTATTTCTGGATAATCACTGGTTTTATCTAATAATTCTTATTTTGTCTTTTTATGAGTGCCAACGGAATCTGAGACTAGTACCAGGAGCAGAACTCATCTGCTCTTGCTGGGACACAGAAGCACCATAAAATTACTGCTCCCCACCCAGCAAGGAAACAAAGGCCTTATCATAAATTGTTAGATTATACCTTGTTATGCTAGACCAGATAGTCCACGAGAAAACCCAATCAAGCCAGATTTTTGTTAGCAATACTTATCAGCCCGCAGCATGTTATGACTCTACTACCAAATGCATCTGGGGGGGGGGGGGGGTCATAGAATTGTATTGGATAGGACCTGTCATGGTCAATGTGCAGCTAACTAATGTTGCTACTATTTGTTTCAGCAGTATGCAGGGCCAACATCCAACAGGTCACCTCCCAGATGAACTATACAACTCTACCCCCAAGGCTGAAAACACCACCTACCCTTGGTGCCCCCTGCAGGAACATTATACATGTGCGGGACCACTGCTTACCTCTGCCTTCCTGAAAACTGGACGGGAATGCCTTTAAACTTCATATGGTCCTACAAACCAGAAGAACTCCCTACAAAACCCTCTGAGAGAAAGAAGTGGGATGCTAATCCCTTGGTCATCGCCCCTTTCCAGCAGGAAGTAGCTAAGAGTGGTCGTCACCACTGTTCACCATAACATCCCATGGTCATTGCTCCACAAGGCTAACAGAAGCTTGTGGGACAAGCGGGGGGGGGGGGGGGGGAGGGGCGGGGATGAGGAGGAAACTGGTCTTGCAAGGCATGTCAGGCCATAAAAACTGTGAACAATGCACTGCCCTGGGGTGGGGGGAGGTCATTATCGCTGGCCCCAGGACAGATCATCGGATATAGCCTGGGGCTCCCAACACCTGGGGGCCTTCCTGTAAGCCCACAAAAGGGGGAGGAAAAATATCTTCAAGACAAAGACCCCAGAAGGTTATAAAAAGTGAAGCCCTCTGCGTGTTACGGCATTCTGATTTGAAAATTATTCCCAGAGTCCACTAGTGTTAATAAATAGGGTCCCTCCCTTTCTCTAGGAAGCATGCTTGCTATTTCTTTGGTCTTCTGCGACATTATGTTCATGGCATAGATTGTAGTAATGGTTTCATGAATGTATACTGCACCAAACTCATCAATTTGTATACATTTTTTAATGTTAATCATACCATAAAAAAGTGTTTTTTAATAAAACTTTTTCTCTATATGCATTTAAAACTATATATTTACCTCACCCCTTGCTTTAAACTACCTCACAAGTTTTAATATGTTTTGTTTTTATTTTCCTTTAGTTAAAAACACTGTTGTAATGTACCCCGTGAATCACACAAAGGACACCTCCCGAAGTCGAATTAAGGAGCCACATTTATTTCAAAGACAGGACTAATGAGGGGGCAAATGCTCTCCAAATCTCATAGTGCCTGAGTGAGGGCAGTAGCCATCTTATAAAGGCAAAAAACACATATTGCTAGACATTGGAATGTGGAATTATCTTGCTAAAGCAGTTTTATAGAAGCAGAATTGAGCAAAGTTAATAATCTTTAAAGGTTATCTATAGTTTCAGTTCCGGGAGCCACTGAGTCACTGGAAAGTATTCCCGGAGCCACTGAGTTAAGGAAAGCAATCATGTGGTTCTGGTCCTCAGACACAGGAGAATAGCCTTTGTGATGTGGGCTGGCAACAAAATGGGGTGATTTATGTGAATTTCCAGGTCTCTGGAAACTGAGGCAACTACCCTATTGTTTAAGCGAGCAGGTGTGCAGGAGCCAGAACAGCAGGGTTAAAATTCAAACAGCAGCTTTTACCTGAGATGAATGATACCATGCTTCACTGTTTCAATACCTTATCTCTTTCCTATGAGTTTTTTTGTTGTTATTTATGAGTTATTTGGAAAAATGTAATCTAATTTTCACATGCTTAGGGATTAAAAAGTTTACATATGGTTTTAGTCAGTGAATTCAACAATTTTAAATATATTGAGACTTGATTTACATGTTACATTTTCCTACTCCTTTTCACCACCTAATAATTTTTATAGGGTGGACATTGTAAATGCTACAGGTTGATTGTTAGATTTATTTATCTCCTTTAGAGACTATGAGACTTTAACTTGCAATTACTTGTAGATCAGTTTGACTGCTTTGAGGACTATTATTAAGCATTTCTATGGAAGGTACAGATTAGTCTTCACTTCAGGGGTATTTCAGTTCTACTACTGAGATTTTCCCTTCTGTGGTCTCTAATCCATGCCCTGTTTGACCTCTAAGTATTCTCTACTCTGCCTGGTTGGAGTTTGAATATCTAGGTTTCCTGGTCAAACTAGGATTGCTCATCTTACAACTTCCTTATAGTTCTTTGCCAGACTTTAGTGAGTTTCTCTCACTTTGCTGAGTGGTTTAATGCTCAGGAGGGAAAAATTAATAAGGTGAACCTTATTCAAATATTTGGAGCTCTTTCTGTATCTCCCTCTTTATTGATGGCTGTCCCACACCTTCCAGTTGTATCAGCTCCTCCTACTTTCCCTAACCACAATTACTATTCTCTCAACTCAGTGAGCTCTCCAAGTTCTTTAAGGTTTTCCCTCCTTCTTTCTCCAAATATTTTATCCAGGTAAGAAGTTAGAGTGGCTATTGGCTCACATTGTTTGTTTCTTTTTTCCTCAGACCACAGTTATGCTCTGCCTGTTGTTCAATGTCAGCAAACTATCATTACATACATATTGTTCAGTCTGGTCTGTTACCCCATCTTGATCAAAAAAGAAAGTCTTCTGATTCTGCTCTAGATTGGAACAGAAATAAATATAGGTATATATATATATATATCTGTTAACACAGAATTAGACAAAGGCTCATCAGTCATCAAAACATAACAGCAAATGCTTAATTTAAGGAGGGCAAACTATATTTTTTTAAAGCAACAAATAAAAATGAGTCTAGTTAGATGAGTATCTGATGTAATATAGGTGCAAGGTGAATACTTTAAATTTATTAGTTCCCTGAAAAGTGTCCTTGTTGTGAATGTTAGGTTTCACATTAATCAGGAAATGAATCTTGAACTAAACTATTCTATAGACCTTTTTAATAAAAAAAATGAAAACAGATAATTCTAAAATATTTAATATATTTCCATGCATATCATAATTTTAGTGGTACTGCTTGTGGGATTAAAAGTGAAAATCCTCTACCAAGAAATATGTCTAGCTATTCCTCATACAGTCATGGAATATTAGATGTGATGATAAATTATAGATATACCCAAGTATGGTGATGAATGAGAAAACTTGGACCAAAAAGTAAGCAGTCAATAAAATACTGGTTGAGTGATTTATAGGCAAGTTTATAATCTTAAATGTATCTAAAAGTTAAGGGAAAAAAGCACACAATACAAGTAAAAGAGATAAATGCTAATAACTTGTTATTATAAAACTCATTTTGTTTTTTTAAATATGTTTTTATTAATTTTTAGACAGAGAGGAAGTGAGAGGCATAGAGAAATAGAAACATCAATGAGAAACATCATCAATTGGCTGCCTCCTGCACTCCCCCTACTGGGGATCAAGCCCACAATCCATTCATGTGTCCTAAGCAGGAATTGAACCAGTTGTTGGGGAGCAAACGAGACTTGGTTAGAAAGTTTGTAAGGAGGACATTCTGAGAAAAGGGGAGTGTGTGGAAGGCTGCCTGCTCTGTTTATCAGAATTCTGACTTAGAAGAGACTTAGAGGAGTGTCGAAGGTGGCGCCCCTAATTATTCCTTGACCTTTCCAAACAATTCTGTGGAGGAGCAGACCTCCGGGTGTTTACTGGAATCCTTATGCTTAATCTTTTGGGTGTCCTTGCATAAAGGACATCACAAACACATGTGTTCTACCAATAGTACTTACCCCGCTGATTGTATCTAAAAGATAAACTTTATCTCAAACTGCTACTACAATAAAAGCCTAACAAGGTGGGCAATCAAGGCTGCCTGGTCCCTTTAGCCAGGCAGTCCCTTAGATCTCTCTTTCACAGCAAATGTTGTGTTGGAGTAATCCATTCATCCATTGCTCAGGGTCTGCTGGGAAGCCCTGGCACAAGTGACCTCTTAGTTCATGGGTCAATGAACCAAACAAAGGACATAAAACTTTTAAACCCTTTATTTTGAAGAACAGGTAAACCAAAATATAGGATTGCTTATCTCTGAGATCAAGAAGTTGATTTTTTTTCTAGTAGGCCACTTATTAAGTACTGAAGAAATATCTGAAAATTTGTCCATTTTTTATAGTACTGTGATGATAAACCCTAAGTAAACTACTGAAGCATTTAACTTAGCATATGCACAATAAAATGTAGATATTTATAAGTTCCAAATATTTTAACTTCAGAGTTATCCTTAAGAGAATAAAAGATGTTATGAACATTGTTTGCTAGTTTTTATTTAATTCAATTTTATCTTAATCTCTCTGGCAGTAAAATATATATGCCTCAGTGTTTTCCTTTTATAACCAAGTATAATAATGTTTCCTTCTTTTCCTCAAAATATGTAACTGCTGTTTCCCAATGTTAAGATCCTTTTTTTCCCCCAAGGCAACAGCTAATTTATGGGATAAATTAATTCAGATGACTACAATAAAATCAAAGACCTATTAATCCTAACGCTCCAACCTTCTTCCACAATGGAAAACATCCCTATATAATAGTGGCCTTCTTTGCAATATCCTCATTTCATTTTTTTAAAATATATTTTTATTGATTTTTTACAGAGAGAAAGGGAGAGAGATAGAGAGTTAGAAACATCAATCAGCTGCCTCCTGCACACCTCCTACTGGAGATGTGCCCACAACCAAGGTACATTCCCTTTACTGGAATCGAACCCAGAATCCTTCAGTCCACAGTACAACGCTCTATCCACTGAGCCAAACCGGTCAGGGCCTCATTTCATTTTTAACTTGCAGAAGTTAAGAGCTAACCCAGAGTTAAATTTATGCTACTAAGCAGGGCAGATTATGTCATGAAGATTTAGCAGAGAATGTATCAGGAGAAACAAAATCTAGTGGAATCCTAAAATAGCTGCACTGGCCTTATTCCAGAATGTGAATTTTTTTAACCTGTTCTCCTCTTGTAATGTTAAACTAAGTAAAATAACTCATTCCCTGCCATGTAAAGAGTCTAGTTTAGAGAATTTAACTTTCTTCTGCTGTCAATAGATTTAAACAAGGGCCTCTAACCTATGACATCAATTCTTATTTGTTACATAACTAATAGTATATTCAACTTATGCTCATTTAAAAGTTTGCATAATGTCTATGAAAGATTTCAAGCTGTTGTAACCAAACATTTTCCCCTACCTTGTTGCAGAAGTAATTTTTACAAGTTAGAGCTATGTATTTTGACAGTGAAAATGCAAATGACTTAAAAAGAGCAGAAACTAAACTTACTTTCAGAAACTATTCCACTCATCTGAAATCTGGAATTTTTCAGAGAAGAAAATTGCAAATGAGCTATTTAAAGCTTTTATAACTTCAGGGAACCTTAACTTTTACTCAAAGGTATAGTAAGTCTCATTGTCTTGACTGATGAAAGACAGGCAAGTCTTTAATTTTTAAACAGAACTTGTATTACAATAAGAAAGATGAATGACTTGACCTAGTGGTTGTTCCCAATGTTCCAGAGAATTAAATGCCCAGCTGAGAACAATACTAATCAATGGCAATCTCTTAGGTGCAGTCAGATCTCATGACCTTGAGCCACAAACTTTCTGACTGTCAATTAAGCACAGAACAGGAGCTGAAAATTTCAATGAAGACCTGGTAGAATCTCAGAGCCTGGGCAGTTCTGTTTTATTTTTTTTTTTTAAATCTTCATTGATCTCATAATTATAACATATTCAAAATTGTGTAAAAAAGAGGAAAGTTGTTTTATATAAACCTCTTAAATAAATCCCAATGTTAGAAAGTCAAATAATGTATGTTTTCTTATTTACATTATTCTATATTGTTCCTCAAACAAATAGAGTTCCCCCTAAGGACTTTTCAACCACATTTGAAATTATAATACACTAGAGGCCCAGTGCACGAAATTCGTGCATGGGTGGGGTCCCTAGGCCTGGCAGGCGATCAGGGCCAATCAGGACCAGGCTGATCAGGGCCCAAAGGCCCTGGCGGGGTCAGGAGAGGAGGTGACAGTGGCTGGGCCAGGTGCAGAAGGAACAGACACCAGATGCCAATGCTGCCCTTGGAGCCCCGCCACCCCACTGTTACCCACTTCCCCCCTCTCCTTCCCTCAGTGCTGTGCCACCACTGGGGGCCTTCTGGCCAGGGGAGGGGTGGGGGTGGGGCTACAGAAGGTTTAGATCCCCAGTTAGGAATGTGCAGGAGGTAGCCAATCAATGATTCTCTATCATCATTGACGTTTCTATCTCTATTTCCCTCTCTGAAATCAATCAAATATATATTTTTAAAATGCAAGGTTTTTAGAGGAAGAAAGGTAGGGCAAGGGAGCTATTGACAGGGGGAATTTGAGATCTTGCTCACATTTCAAATAGGATAACATAAGGTGGTCCTCAGGGGGTGACAGGTGAGGAGTGGCAGTGGGTAGAGCAGGGCACTGCGGGCTGAGGAACGGGCTGTAATGACTGAGAATGTCTGTGACAGTGACACCAAGAATGTGTTCTTGCCATCGCTGGGATCATTCATCCCCAAGAGGATTTGATTCCAGATGGAAGGAGTAACATGGAGATCAGCGGGCCTTTCTTAGCCTAGAGGGTGAAGCGGGAGGCAGGAGTGGGCTGCCCTGCTTCCCTACAAATGTAAACATGCAGTGTAACTGCACATGGATGTCAGTCACACAGCCAAATCAACGCCCAGCCAGCGCTGGTGGCTATATCCTGCCACTCTCTGGCTATGCTGTGGCGCTATTGGGTGCAGTGGAGGGGGGTGGAGGGGCAAATCCATGACCCCAAGTGTACATAGTATGTGAAGGGGTGGGCAGAAAGCCAGTAGCTGGAAGCCAGAGCTGACATGGTGCTATTGGCCAGGGCGGCCAAAGCCACGCACTAGTCTAGGAAGGGGTGGGAGGGAAACCAGTAGCTGGAAGTAGCTGCATGTCACTGGTGAGTCCCTGTGAGCCCGCAGTGTGTCAGCCAGGCCAGGTGGGGCCTGGGGAAGCCTTTCCCTCCTGGAGCTGTTCTTTCCTGGGTGGCAGCATCAGCTGTTTTTTTTTTTAATTTATTTTTTTTATTGGAAAGCAAGCTCTGGGCTTGCAGTTCCTGGGATCCCTGGGCCATAGCATGCACTTCCAGACCTCACTGTGCCCTCCTTCCCCTCCTCCTGGGTTGAGTGTCTGGCCCCTGGTGGTCGTTACGGTCCTTATGACCTTAGGGCTATTATATAGGATAAGATAGGTCAAAACAGAAAAAAAAAAACATGTATAGTACTCTTCATTTTTATATAACACTAGAGGCCTGATGCATGAAATTTGTGCATGGGTAGGGTCCCTCGACCTGGCCAGTGATCAGAGCCAATCTGTGGGGTGACCATTGTGGTGATTGGGGGGCCCTCACTGGCACCCGCCTTAGCTGGCCTGGGGCCTGCAGGCTGGGGGAAGCTCCTGCATTGAGCATCTGCCCCCTGGTGGTCAGTGTACATCATAGCAACCAGTTGTTCCACCAGTCATTCCCTGTTTGTTCAATTTGCATATTAGGCTTTTATTATATAGGACTAGGGGTCCAGGGCACAAATTCATGCACCTTAAAAAGCATTGTGGGCTGTGAGGCTGTGGTGGGCACAGGGTCTGGTCTCGGCCCATCCTCTGTGCCCCTGCCTGGCCCCTCCCACTCCGACCCCTAATCCTCTGTCTGCCAGCAGTCCTGCTCCCACTGTCACCACTCCCATGCACTGACAGCGCCAGCCCCACTCACACCTGCTGACTGTGTGGAGCAATTAGGGCTGGCGCCAGCGCAGGTGCAAGTGGACCAGCGCTGTCAGCAGGTGCGAACGGTGGCTGCTGCCCTGATTGCCCCTCAGGAGCAGGGGCAGGTGGAGAAGCCCTGAGGGATAATCAGGGCAAGCAGCTGCCACTTGCACCCGATGACGGCACTGAGCGATCAGGGCCAGCACCGGGCACCAGCAGTAGGTATGGTATGAGTGGGGCCGGCACCAGCAGCAGGTGCGAGCTCCCGGTGGAACCTCAGTGTGCAGGAGCAAAGAATTTTCAGTAACCACCAGAGGCTCACCCCAATGACAGCAACCGGCACCCCACCGTGGTCTGGCACCCCCTCTCAGCTGCTCCACCATCTCACTGTGGCCAATGCCCACCATGTTCTGCTTGCACCCCCTGGTGGTCAGCACATGTAATAGCGACCAGCTGTTCAGTTGTTCAGTTATGCTGCAGTTCGGTTTATTTGAATATTTGGGTTTTATATATAGACTAGAGGCCCAGTGCACAAAATTCGTGCACTGGGGGGTTGTCCCTTAGCCCAGCTAGCACCCTTTCCAATATGGGACCCTTCAGGGGATGTCTGACTGCCAGTTTAGGCCTGATGCTTGTGGGATCGGGCCTAAACCGGCAGTCAGACATCCTTCTCACAATCTGGGACTGCTGGCTCCCAACCCCTCACCTGTCTGCCAGCCTGATCACTCCCTAATCACTCCCCTACCAGCCCAGTTGCCCCCAACTTCCCTCCCCTACCAGCCCAGTCACCTCCAACTGCCCTCACCTGCTGGCCCAGTCCCCTCCAACTGCTCTCCCCTGCAGGCCCGGTTGCCCCCAACTGCCCTGCCCTGCAGGCCTGGTCCCCCTACCTGCCCTCCCCTGCTAGCCATCTTGTGGCTGTGGGCCATCTTTGAGGGCATGGCAGTCAATTAACATATTTTCTCCTTATAGGCTGTGGGCACCACCATCTTTGCGATGGTGTGAGGGTCAATTAGCATATTCCCCCTTTATTAGATAGGATGCTTTAACAGGTTAAGGGTTTTTTGTGCTATATAATTAATATCAGGTTAGGATCCTTGTTTTATTGTTGTGTATCTGTGGATATAATTGGATAAAATTATACCAGTGTGACCCTTGAGAGGCACTGTTACGGAGGTAATATTGACACTAAGAAAGTCTTCACTTAGATGACTATATCTATCTTTGATTGTCATATAGATAACTATCTTGGCACAGGTACTTAGAAATTTCTATGGCAAATCACCTATTACTAAACTTATAAAGAACAGCTTTTGAAGATTTTCCTTTATATCAAAGTAGTGCAGCGGTGGGCAACCTTTTTGTGAGTGCATGCCAAAACCAGCAAAATCTCTGACTCAAAATTCTTCTCTGTGCCAACTCTAATTTTTTGAGAACATGTTATGCCTACTTGATATCTCTTATGATGTACGTATGTGAAGAACCTTGCAGAAATAATAAAATTCATTCGAGCAACAAAAACACAATATGATGATGAAAAATACATTTATTTTTTAATGTATACATGTACACTGATAGTCCGACAGAAAACTTTATGACTCTGTTTAATATTATCAGTGGG
Source organism: Myotis daubentonii (assembly GCF_963259705.1). NCBI lineage: Eukaryota > Metazoa > Chordata > Mammalia > Chiroptera > Vespertilionidae > Myotis > Myotis daubentonii. Next base: position 96,806,272 of record NC_081842.1, on the reverse strand, counting down.
ACTTTTGCTGCTGCATCACTGATGACAGAGATTTTACATCAGGTTTATATTTTGTGACCTTCTGAGATATGCAGAGCTACTACTTTTATCCGTCAGGCTACTCCTATTACGAGACTTAACAAAATTCATCACTGAGAACAAAGATTCACAAGCGTATGTGGATGAAACCAAAACACTGGTCGGATCTAGGAAGGCATGGAGAGTTATAAGGCAGAAGCATAGAAATTGCTCTTCCCCTCTCTCGTCAATCCATATCTATGGTCTTTAAGATAACTTGTCATGTAAAATTATTTATTTATCTAAGATGCACCTACACTGAATTTATCTGAAAATTAAGAGTTGATATTAAGGAAAAAATTGTAAATGGGAGATTATAAGAGAGGGTTTCGCATGCCAGCAAAAGTTACTGGCGTGCCATGTTTGGCAAGCTTGCCAGGCATTGCCCACCCCTGAACTAGGGGCCCGGTGCACAAACTTCGTGCACTGGGGGAGTCCCTCAGCCCAGCCTTCCCCCTCTCACATACTGGGAGCCCTCAGGGGATGTCCTACTGATGGCTTAGGCCCGCTCCCTGCTCCCCTTGGGGAGTGGGCCTAAGCCACGGTCTGGACTCCCTTTGTGGGAGGTGATTGGGCTGATCAGGGGAAGACACCAGCCCCATCACCCCACTGCTACAGCCACTGCCAGTCACCACAGCCACCAAGGTGTTTTCATCAACATGGACTCCAGTCCCTTCACCATGAAAAAATGACAACTTTCTTTAGGCATTTTCAAGATGTGTCTTTCATAAGATATGACATTTCTTTGTGGTTTTTTTTTTTAATTCTCACCTGAGAATATGTTTCCATTGATTTTTAGAGAATGTGGAAGAGAAAGGGAAAGACAAAGAGAAACATCAAAGTGAGAGGAACACTTTGATTGGTTGCCTCCTGCATGAGCCCTGACGTGGGCCCTGGCCAGGGAGGAGCCTGCAACCTAGGTACATGCCCTTGGTCAGAATTGAACCCAGACCCTGTGGTCGGCAGGCCGAGGCATTAGCCACTGAACCAAACCAGCTAGGGCCGGATATGGCATTTCTTAGCTCTCTAGCAGCGGACCTTCGTTTTTTTCTCCAGGAGTGTGGTAGAAAAACCCTAGATCACCTTTTTGGATTCTTATTACCCAAGTTACTAAGAATATTACCAGTAGCATACAGGGAGCTTAGCCAATGAGTGGCCAGAAAAGGTGTTTCCTCTGTAGTTCACACCAATCCCTGGCTCGGCCCCTGCCCAGGCCTAAAGCCACTGGCCAAGGCTTTAGGCCTGGGCAGGGGCCCCCCACCTCCCTCGGATCGCTGGATCTGCCCCTGCCCTGGTATAAAGCCTCTGGCCGAGGCTTTAGGTCTGGGCAGGGGACCCCCAGCTCCCTCCGATCTCAGGCTCGGCCCTGCCCAGGAGCCCCCTGGCTCAGGCCCTTCCTGGGCTGCTCAGGGCCCACACAGGGCCTACCTCAGAGTGACCTGGGCACCGATAATGTTCCCAGGACCCAGGCCACTGGGTGCCTGTGTATGCAAATTAACCCGCCATCTTTGTCAGGTTAATTTGCATGCTCTCCTGATTGGTTGGTGGGCGTAGCATAGGGATGGTCAATTTACATGTTTCTCTTTTATTAGGTAAGATAGTAATTTATTTCATAATCTTCTCAGTATGGTTGTACAAGAATAATATGCAGTAGATTTTAATTTTCTTTTATTACTTTAACTTTTAGACTAACAGACTATTTGATTGTGGGCTAGTCACTAATTTTCCTTGGATCTTGGGTTTTCTTTTAGGTTATAATGGGATATTAAATTATAGGGTTCCCTAAGGCTATTTTTTGTTTTTTAAGTCCATGGGACAAGCTTTCTGTCCACAAATACCTTAAATTTTTTTGCATTAAATATGGATACCATGATTTTCAGTCCCCATATTTTTAAAACTGTATGAACTAAAAGGGGCCACATCCTAAACTGACTAACTCAAGGGAGGCCAGTGTGGCAGCCTGGAAAACTCAGACTAAAATAACAACAAAGGATGGTCTGAAATTAAGACTTTTTAAATTAAAAAGTAGCTTATAGTAGGTAGTCATGTTCTAGGACAGTATCTTTCCTGACAAAGATCAACTTTGATCTTAATGGAGCCTATTGTCTTTTTGCATCTATGTTAACATACTTTTGGAATGTCAGGGTAACTTGTAACTTCCCCTTTTCTAAACTCATTGTTATTATAATGTTAATTGTTACCGTTTATGTAAAAGAAGCATATGTCTACACTTTTACTTTTTATCCAATGCCAGAGGTGCCCTATCCTCCTTCTGGCTTTGCTTTCTCCCACTTCCCTAATCTATCTATCACCAATGGATTTAATTTAAACCACTTTACATCAGGTGAAACACCACCATTCTTCAGAGCATTATCTCAATATATAAAGATTCTGCTTCTCAGCAATTGTCAACAGTTAGGCTCAAATAAACTCACAAAAATTGTTTACATGTTTTAATGTTTCTTATGTTAACAACTATTATTGATGCAAGAGAATTTTATACATGAGAATCTATTCAAACTGTTTGTAAATGAATAACATAATCAAGAAACATCCTTTTGGATATCTTTAAGAAGACCTTAGCAACTCCTTCCTTTAAACCTATAAGTACATGGGATATATTGCAGATGCATCTCCTGAAATACATTATAGTAGATTTAAGACCAAATTGATTCCAAGCAACAAAATTAGTTTACAGCCAATACCTTCGTGAAAGCAATTCCTGGAACTTCTTCTTGTAGTGTTGCCAAGAAAGTATAGCTATTGTTCCTTGTGCATTGTAAGAAGTTCACAGAATTAAAAATCACAAAGATGCAAAAGAACAATCCCCTTTCACTTTATTCTCCAACCTCATGCTTATCAAATTAGAACAGGAAGCAGATGGATCCCCCTGTACATGAAATAGAAGAATGGTTGCCTGGTTTTCAGTTTGCTATAGACTGAAAAACCTATGATTTAGAAGTTAGATAATGGAAAGGATGAATCATCTTTTTTATTTTTTTTCATGTACTGTAGAAGTATATTTAAACTAATTACTGCTTCACTCAGTTTAGTTTCATCTTCACAATTGTCAGTGACATTTCTCTAGAATTCAGATAATGGTTTATACTTCAGTACTCTTATAAGCCCTTATCCTTCTGAAAACTAGGGAGCAATGCTTCTGGACATTTGTTATTTTAGCCAGAAATCAACCATATTTGAATTTCATGTTGCAATCCACCAAATGTTAATATATATATAAAATTTAGTCAAGGCACTAAAAGTTTAGTTTTAACCTATCCTGAATAGAACTTGTGAAGACCTGGTAAGATAAATAGAGGTAAAAATTATTGTCACTTTGATGGCATTAAGGATGTCTCTGACAATCAAATGTTACTACACTGTCATCTGGAGGTCTGTCTTTCTCTGTCTCTCTCTTTCTGTCTCTCCTCTATTCCCACGCTATCTATCTACATCCATCTGCCTATCATCTATCTATCTATCTATCATCTATCTATCTATCTATCATCTATCATCTATCATTTATCTATTTATAACTTCCAAATCTAGTTAGTTACTCATCTGATAGCAGATGCTTAGGTGAAAATAAGTTATTGTGATTCTGAAAAATAAACTTTTTATTTATAAGTAAAACTATTTGTGATGCCTTTGATAACCAGCTCTCACTGCTCCATTCAGCAAAATATCCCACTGCCTTTAGTATTTGGATTGGAATTGTGCATATCTCATAGTTAATTTGGGAGAGAGCAAATATCCTCTATGTACTGAGGTTGGAACTAGCTATCCACTCTTCCCTCAGTCTTATACTTGTAAATTCTATAGCTTCTTCTGGATTGAAATTCAGATTCTTTATCTTGTACGTTGAGTACTGATGAAGGTAGGTATAAGAGGAGATGAATGTAGCCTCTTCCCAAATGTGAACACACTTAATAGAGACAATGCTTGCTGGCTCTAAAATTGCACAAATTCTATGGATGTCATTTTGTAAAAATATTACATGAGCGCTGAATCCTCCATGTAACTTCTTTCCTAGTAAACATGCTTTACCATATTGATGTAAATTAGAAAGTCATAACACATTTTAGAATGTTTTCTTATATTTATTATTTTAAATGTTTACCAAGCATGTATTTTTTCTTGTAACTTTCTATGTTAATTTTCTGGCAAGTATGCATATGCCTCTATGAAGGTTTTAAGGCAAATTAGGAGATGGTTTATAACTAGTAAACCATTTACATTGCCCATTTTCTTGGAGCACTTTCAATATCTACTTAATGTGTGGGTTGAACTTTGCTAAACATAATCACTGAACATAAAAATGACAGGAAATTTAGTTATAAAGTATTCAGTCTGGCAATTCAGAATAAATGAAATATTGTAAAGCTCTTGGTATAAATTTTTTGAAAGGATTGTTTTTGAAACTGCTTTGTGCAGGAAACCCTAATAGATTAAGGATAGAGGGGGCAATGTGCAATTTGTGCAATTTAGAGCCAGCAAGCATTGCCTCTATTAAATGTGTTCAAATTTAGTAAGAGGCTGGATTCATCTCCTCTTACACCTACCTTCTAATAAACGTTTAGAAATAGCATTGGCACTAAAATAATCAAGTCGTATTGTGGACAGTATAAACAATGATGTAATATATCTATATAGTACTTTCATCTAGGGGTTGCCAAAGCAATTTAAGGTTTGAATGTATAAGTTTGAAACATGGAGGAGAGTAGCTACCCACCTTCTTTCTATTAGCATTTATACTGAGAATCTGACAGAGTTTGGTTAACATAAGGGTTGAACACCAATTACAAGTTTGTTAATTTGCATAGAGTTGTATGAGTGCATATCATGTTGTCTTGGAAACTAAATACTTGGAGAGTATCTATAAACACAATTATCCCCCATTTAGACTATGTGAGTAGCTATGGACACTTTCTTGGATTTCAAGCTATGCAAACTGTATGTTCATATTCATATCACCATGGTAACAAGGACAGGTGGTCTATTAAATAAAACGAAAAACAAAGAATTTGATTCTTTGAAAGTAGACCCATATCTAACTACGTTTTCTGGCTGAGGGACCCTCCCTCCCCCTGAGTGCACAAATTTTGTGCACTGAGCCTCTAATAAATATATATTTGCTGCTATTTTATTGTTCATTATTTATTATTATTATTATTATTATTATTATTGTTATTAAAGAAGACCTTTTAATATTTCATGTAATACTGACTGGATGGTGATGAACTCCTTTAGCATTTTCTTGTCAGGGAGGGTCTTTATATTTCCTCATATTCTAAATAATAGTATTTCTAGGCACAATAATCTTGTTGTAGGCCCTTGCTTTTTATCACTTTGACTAATTCTTGCCCATTTCTTCTGTCCTGAAAAAGTTTCTTTTTGAGAAATCAAATGAAAGTCTTATGGGAGCGCCTTTAAAAGTAAACTATTGATTTCCTATTGCTGATTTTAATATTATCTCTTTGTATTTAACTTTTTGAGTTTTAATTATGTTGTATCTTGGTGTGAGCCTCTTGGGTTCATTATGTCCTTTCTGAACTTACATATCTATTTCCTTTACCTTGTTAGGGAAGTTTTCTGTAATTATTTTTTCAAATAGGTTTTTAATGTCTTGCTCTCTCTCTTTTTCTTCTGGCACCCCATGATGCAACTCTTGGTGAACTTGAAGTTTTCCCTGGGGCTCCTTATGCTGTCCTCATTTTTTCTTTTTTAATATATTTTATTGATTTTCTACAGAAAGGAAGGGAGAGAGATAGAGAGCTAGAAACATTGATGAAAGAGAAACATCGATCAGCTGCCTCCTGCACACTCCCTACTGGGTATGTCCCCGCAACCAAGGTACATGCCCTTGACTGGAATCAAACCTGGGACCCTTGAGTTCTCAGGCCAATGCTCTATCCACTGAGCCAAACCAGCTAGTGCTGTCCTCAGTTTTTAGATTTTTTTACTTTTTGTTATCCTGATTTGTTATTTTTTTACTTCCTTATATTTCAAATTGCAGTTCTGATTCTCAGTATGATCTACTCAAGTATCAATTGCCTATACATTATTTTTTCATTTCAGTTAGTGTATCCTTCATTTCTAACTGGTTCTTTTTTATGGTTTCCATGTCATTTTTTATGCTGTTGAAGTTCTCTTTAAGTTAATCTTCTCTTTCCTTGTGTTCATTGAACACCTTTATGACCAGTGTTTTGAACTCTGCTTCCAGTAGATGCTTGCCTCCATTTTGTTATTTTTCTGGAGTTTTGTTCTGTTCTTTCATTTGGGACATGTTTTTTTGTCTCCTTATTTTGGCAGCCTCCTAATGTTTGTTTCTCCACATTAGGTAGAGTGCTATATCTTCCAGGCTTGGTAGAGTGGCTCAGTATAGTAGATGTTCTGTGGCCTAGTGGTACAGCCTCCCCATTCACCTGAGCTGGACATTCCAGGTGCACCCCACCCTGTGGACTGTGTATATCCTCCTATGGTAATTGAACCTTGTTTCTATTGGCACATTAATGGGAATGTTTACCCTGAATCAGATTGGCTGCAAGAACTCACCAAAGATAATCACCTGTGCAGGTGCCCACTCCACCTGCATGACTTTGGCATGCCTCTGGTGCCCTCTGAGTTTACCCCTTGAGTGTGTCACTTGTGGAGGTGGTTAGGTGGTGGTTCAACATAGTCTGAAGCTGTCTACCAGCTTCAGACTCTGCCTCTGGGGTCTCCCAGGAGGTGTAGGCCAAGTTCATTGCCACCTGTGTTCTGGCTGGGGCTACCTGGCATAAGCTATAAATCAATCTACAAATGGCTGCTTCTTGTGCTGTGGTTGGGCATACCCAGGGAGTCCAAGCTGTGAACCAAGGCTGGCTTCTGCTAGTACCAGGTCTGGGACCACTTAGCAAGAAGTAAGGTAGATGCCAAGGCCAGATGCTATTTATTTGAGAGATTTTAAGAAAGTCTGAAGCCTGAGCCAAGACAGGCCATTTGAATGGGCAAACAACAACAAAACCAACAAATAAAACAAAACAAAACAAAACAAAGCAACAACAACAAAACACTGGAAGCATCTTGAGTGGGCCAAAAAGTTTGGTGGACTCAGGTCTCAGAGAATCACCAGGGTAGGGTGAGCAGTGTGAATCAAATTGATGGATACTCAGATATGACACCCACCTAACAGTTCTGCAGGTGTAGGGATCAGAAATGGAACAGTGGCCTTTGCCAGCACTTCTGTCAGGGAGAAGGCTGCCCCTCTAGCTCTTGTCCTGATGCCAGACAACCCAGTTTCTCCCCATATGTCCCTGGTGCCTTTTGAGTTGATGCCCCTGTGCTAGAGCTCAGAAGGGGTGAGTACAAGTAAGTCCCTGTGCAGGCCCTTACAGAGGAAGAGCCTGGGACTCCAGAAGCCCTCCAACTCAATCAGTCACAATCCCTGCTAGTTTTTACAGCCAAATGTTATGGGGACCTCTTTTCCTGGCACTGGAACCCTGGGCTGGAAGACCTGGTGTGGGACTAGGACACCTTGCTCCACAGGGGGACCTCCACAGCCAAGATATCTCTCCTGATTTTTATCTGCCACATGTGGATGTGGGACAAGCCCATTCTGTGTTTCCGCCCCTTTTCCAGTCTCCATGTGGCTTCTTTATATCCTTAGTTATAAGACTTATTCAGCTAGATTTCAGGCATTTCTAAATTATTATTGTTGTTTTGTTTGTGTGTTTGTTTTGCAATTTAGTTGTATTTTTGATGTGGTTGTGGGAGGCTGTGAGTACCACATTTACCTATGCTGCCATCTTGATTGGGTCCTCTATAACAACCAAACTAAAAATCATGCATGCAGCCTATAAAATTTTAAATGTAAAAAGTTTATTTGGAAAAAATTTGAAATCATGCATTTTTGGTAATATAACTTATCTTATTGAGCTCCTTCTTTATTGATTCTTTTCTTTAAGAAGATGCACATAGGTTTTTAAAATACCTGTATATTTTATTATTTATATATATCATTATTCATGTAGCTAATTTCCCATTAATGGAAATTTAGTTTCTTTCCAATTATCCTGCTACTAATTATATACAATGAGCACAGCTATAGATATATATATTTTTTACTTACATCTATATATTTTCTGTAGGATTCATTTCAAGAAAAATTTTATTTCTCAAATAAAACCTGATAGAAATAATAAATTAAATGATCTTTTACACTATTCACTGATAATTATGTAAATGGTTATATTCTCTTACTTTTGCAAAAATGTAATATGCTTGTGTAAGATTTTATTACATATGTACTAATGCATATGCATGTAGGATACATTTTAAAAATTACTTATTTTATATATACTATATACACGAAGATGGTTTTGTTTACATATATCTATGAGAAAATTTGCAGTCATTTTTTTAATTGTTCAATTTAAGGCCCTTAAACTTGGAATTAATAAACAATTATAACAGGTAAATACTATGTATATATTACTTCTTAAAAATTAACTATGATGAAATCCATACATCTAAGAGACAAATATTAAGCAGAGATTCTGAGTGTCGGATTACCTCTATCATTGAGTAGTGAGTTAAAATCCACTTCAGATTATAGAGTGCAGTGGAGAGGTGTTAGTGTTATCCACAAATTAGAGAGTGATAGAAAGAAGGATAATTGCAGGAAATTATAAAGAAGTGCTTTTTTGTACTTCAAATATGGCTTAAATAAATAAATATCAGTAATCTTGCAATCCATATGACTAATCTTAAGTGTGCCAAGCTGTCATTCCATGATATTGCAATCAGACGAGCATTCAGATTGCTCCATGACACTTTTTTCTTTCCTATATTGTGGTGCTTTTTCTCTTCTTTCAGTGGTCACGTTCATTAAAATTAATTCTCTCTGTGATTTGTATTACCAAGGATCAGGTGTGACAATTCACAAACTAGTGAAAAAAATGGTTCTTTCATCCTCCGACCCTTCTTTGTCAAGCCCCAGGATTTCAGCAAGTGCTGCTCAATCGTGACCACCTCAAACATATACCCTCATTGCTGGATAAAGCTCTTCAGTACCTTGATATTGTCCAAGTCGGATAATGCCATCCAGCATAGTTGTCCTCAATTCTATTCTATAAGGGAAGTATCAAAATGTCTAAGTGAGTACTTGGTTTTTAATTTATTATTATTATAATGTATTTTTATTGATTCCTGAGGGGAAGGGAGAGGAAAAGATAGAAACATCAATGATGAGAGCTAATCATTGATTGGGTGCCTCCTGCATGCCCCCTAGTGGGGATTAAGCCCACCTGTGCCCTGTCCAGGAATCAAACTGTGACCTGCTAGTTCATAGGTCAATGCTCAACTACCAAGCCACACAGACCAAGCTTTAATTTATTATTATTATTGTCATTTTTGTGGCTATTGCTATTGTTATTTGCTAGTGGACCATTTAACTTAGTTTTTGATGAGTTCCAGCCATGTACCATTCATTCCCCACCACCCCACCCCCCACAGAAAAAAAGAAATAGAGTACATATATCACGGATATATAATGTTACTTAACTACTGAGGATTTTTTAAAATTATTTTAAAATTTTAGGGGCATGGCTGTGAAAAAAAAAATGTGACTAACTCCAACTCTTTGTTCCTCTCAATCTGTGTGGTGATGTGAAAACACTTGTTGCCATTTATATTTATATATAAATATATATACCATCTATATATACACTGGAAGGATCCTATCAATACCAGGTCAGAATCACTCAACATAACAAAAAAACAACAAAACCACCAGGATTCACTTGTCCTCCAAATATGATTTATGACCATTAAGTTTTTCTGCCCCAACTAACTCTCTATTCCCATGCATGCTTTTTTCTTAGAATAGTCACCTAGAGCCTCAATATAAAAGGTGTCATAAAGATTCATGGATTTTCAGACTTCTAGGTTATAATCATCTCTTTTCTATTAGAACACATTAAAAAATGAAATGCAGAGACATGTTTGTCTAAATGAGACAAAGCAAAGAAGAAAAATGGACAAGAAATATTTGATATGAAAGAAATACCTGAGTAAAGCTATGTAGACAGTTAAAAAATAAACTTTTCTACTTAATCTAGTAAAAATTCAGACTATGTAGATTGAAAACAAAAATAAATGGATCAATTCCTTTTAGGTTCATAATTGTTAAATAATTCTCAAAGTCAAGATTCTTTATGACTTTGCTAACTCAAATAAGTTTTAAGAGCTTACCTAAAAGCAACTTTAATTTTAAAAATTTGAGAATTCTATGACACATTTATTTTACAGTAATTTCAAGATACTTTGATGAAAAAAAATGAACCATTATTACATAATATTATAGTTCAATTCAATATATAAAAACATGCACATAACTTATGTCTACTCAGGAACAATACACCCAATTAATTGATTTTTTAAAAAAATTAAAGACATTTCTACTATAAAAAATAACTTTTGAATGTGAATGAAAACTGTTTCTTCCTCATTTGTTTTTGGAGTGTATTTTCTGAGCACCTGTATGTCCATCCCTCTGTACAGGCTTAATTCTTGAACTGAATAAAATAATTTTTTTCTAAATCAATCTGTGTTAATCACCACACAGATAATTACTGTGTGTGTGTGTGTGTGTGTGCATGTGTTTTCATTTTTCTTTAATTTAACCTTTTTTAGTTTGTGTCTATTTGAAATGTGGAGTTTGGTATGTATACCAATGCAACCAATATCATCACTGTCATTCTACCCATTCCCCAGCCATCCCTGGGTCCAGGAATATGGTTTATGTGACTAAAAATTATTGCTTTCTCTAGAATTTTATGTAAGATAAATCACATAATATGTGATCTTAAATTAAACTTTTTTTAATTTAAGAAAAAAATTGAGATTATTACTGATATGGGGATATATGAGTAGTTTGAACCTATTCATTGCTGAATAGTATTCCTGTGTAGGAATATAGTGAAAATTGTTTATTCACTTACTTGTTGAGGGACATATGGTTTTTTTTTGTTGTTTTTTGTTTTTGTTTGTGTCTCAGATTTGGAGTGGCTTCCAGTTTCAAATACAGTACTATAAAAATTCAAACACAAATTATTTGTGTGGGTATATATGTTTATTTTCCTTTCATAAATACCTAGAGGTGGAATAGCTGAATCATAGAATTAATTTGACAGTCTATAAAAAACTGTCAAATTAATTCCCTATATTATCAACTTGTTTTACAAAGTAGTTGTACCATTTTTTATATCCATAGAAATATGTGAGAGTTACAACTTTTCCATATGATTAGCAGTCAATTTCTGTTTACAATTTAGCAATTTTTGTGATCATGTAGTAGTATCTCACTATGTCTTTATTTGCATTTTACTGATAACTTTTGAGGTTGGTTATCAGTTGATATATTCATTGTCATATAGTCATATAATTAAAAAAATATTTTGTCCATTATTTATCATTTATAATTTTTCTGTTTATGTTGTATGTTTTGTGGATATTTTATACCAGTATAGACTTTGCTTTTTACTGTAATTATGTTTATTGAAAAGCAGAAGTTTTAGTTTGATAAAATCCAATTTATCATTTTTATACTGTATTTTTATTTTCTCCCTGAGAAACCACTGTATATTTCAAGATTTGCAAAGGTCATCTCCATGTTTTCTTTACAAGCTTTTTCTTTATTTATTACATTTAGCATGTGACCCATTTCAAGTAAAATTTTGTTGGTGTGAGGTAAAGTCAGTTATTTTCCATATTTATATGTCATTTTCTAGCACCATTCATTTAAAAGACATTATTTCAACATTTATTTGTTTAAAATACATTTATTTCATTGATAAATAAATTGTGAATATTGAATTTATTTCTTGATTTTATTATATTCCATTTGGCTATATGATTATCTTTGTGATAATTCCACATTCTCTTTATTACTGTAGCTTTATTATAAGTCTTGATGTCACACAATAAAATACTCCAAATGTTTTCTTGTCATTCAATATTACTTTTCTACTTCCTCTGTATTTTCACACACCCAAATTTTTAAGAAAAAGCCTTCTGAGATTTTGATTTTATAGAATCTATAAATCAAATTGAAAATAGGGATCTTAATTTTTCTTATCTATGAATGTAATATTTCTTTTTATTTATATAATTTTTCTCAGGCAAGGGCTTTCACACATATCATTTAATATATTAATAACATTTCATTTTACCCTAACCAGTTTGGCTCAGTGGATAGAGCGTCAGCCTGCAGACTGAAAGGTCCCAGGTTCGATTCTGGTCAAGGGCATGTACCTTGGTTGCGGGAACATCCCCAGTGGGAGGTGTGCAGGAGGCAGCTGATAAATGTTTCTCTCTCATTGATGTTTCTAACTCGCTATCCCTCTCCCTTCCTTTCTGTAAAAAAATCAATAAAATATATTAAAAATAATATTTCATTTTTTCATGCTATTTATATTGCATATTTAAGCTATATTTTATAATTGTTCATTGCTAGTTATATGGAATTTCAATTCCTTTTTGTATGTTAATCTTTGTCCCTTGCCATGTGTACTTATTAATTCTGGTAGCTTTTGGGGGGAAAATTTTAAAGTACTTCTTATGTATGTATTCATGTCATGTGTGATTAAAAGCATTTTCACTTCTAAAATGTATGCCTTATATTTGTATTTATTTCTCTATTGCACTGGGACTCATCTTCAGTTACCTGATAAAATCTTTCTCTGTCTCTGTCTCTCTCCCCTTTGGTTCTATGCTCTGTTCATTCTAACTACTTCTGTTCTTTTATTTAAAATTTCTGATGTGTATTTTTAAGTTTCAATTTAAATAAATTAAGTTATAGTACCCATTACTCCTGTATTGCTAGAACAGCCCCCTAGTAAGACATTACCTCAATGGGATTACCCACTGAAGCACCTTAGGTTCAAAAAGACTCACCATTTAACTGATCAGTCCTCAAACATCTCCTAACCCTATGTCAGTTCTAGGAACTTCCCATTTTGTTGAACGAGGGTCATATTTTCCTGAGCCTCAGGGAATTTCATGTTATACATATATGGATTGTCAGTCACAAACTCATAGCAAGTTTTATCACACCCTTGGAGCTATATCTCAATGCAGCACACCCTTCACTAATTTTTTACACAATTTTCAGACACCTCAGCCCTTTTGTTCCCTGGTAACTGTCTTCTCAAGTCAGTGTGAAATCTGTGCATTGTTTGAGTTCCATCTCAATGTAACATAATCTGGAAAAGCGTTTTCAGGAAGAGAGCCTGGGCAGTTGTAGAGTTCACCTGCATTGTTTTTGTTTTCTCAGGGATCTCAGTCCTGTGCTTCTATTGTTCACTGTCCAAACAGTTGTCTCTTCCATTTTTTTCCAGGCTTCTAATTGTTTTTGAGGGACATTTAAACTCTCTGTAATTTAGTTCCTTTATCTTCAGAGTTTGGATACAATTATATAACTTTAAATAAGTTATCTTTATCTCAAGCTACACTACCGATAGATACTCTCAACTTTATTGTCTTGTTTTCCCATAAAAAAAAATGTGCTTTTCTTCAAACTACCAAACCCCTTGGGAGACAGTTACATAAGGACCATACCATGATACTAAGTGTATGAATTTATTTTAATCATATGCTCACAGTCCTTCATTAGACTATCAGATGTAATCATATCATGGGTGATGCGCCTGTTTACCTCTGTCACCACAGGCAGCCACCTCATGCATTAACCCTAAGTCTTTCATTCTCATATTGGTTTGCACCTTTCAATCTCACTCAATCCTCCTTTTGCTTGTCCTCTTAAGTGCTTTCACTGGAACATAGCCTGGATTTGTCAAATATTCAGTTTTTCTCAGTCTGTTTGACAACTTTTTTCACTTCCTGGTATTAACTGACCCTTGGATATTTGCCTGAGATTATTTCTTAGCCTGAAGACTCCTCAGTTGGAAGCTGCTTCTTTTTAGCATCTCTACTTGTGTTAGTTATTAAACCTGTAGTGAGTATCCCTCCTATTTGCCATTTTTGCTATCCAACCATTTCTTTCTTCGTTTTAACATACCTCAGTCTCTTTCAAAGCCATGCTATCTGTTTAGACCACCCACAACAGTTCTTCTTGCTATCACCTACCTAACTGTTGGTTACTTCCAATAATTATATAAAAAAATAACTCAAGACTGCTCTAGCACTGAGTTAAAATTTGGATTATTAATATAACCCTCCTTCAATGCAAACAATTATCTCCACAGAGCTAACAACATCTTTATTCTTATTGAGTTGATTTGCTGTCCCCATTCTTGTTATTTCCTTCATAGTGAAAGGAGTTTTAGGGATAAAATAGGCAGGTTTACGGATTTAGGAATAAAGAAAGTCCATGGGAGAGGAAGGCATAGGTGAGTGCTTGGAGCTACCAAAAGGCATACATTCACAGAGAGAGAGAGAATAAAAGAGGTTTCACAGGATAAGGGGAGAGGAAGACATCCATTCACAGAACACAGGGAAAAGCCACAGTGTATGGAGAGAAAGAGGAAACAAACTTTCACAGAGGATAAATAAATGCTGACAAATGGGAGAAAAAGGAAACAGATTTTCACAGGAGATAGAGAATTCCACCACTGAAGGGGGATCGAAAGAGAAGGGCACCACATGGGTTTTGGGCTTTGAAGCTGTTATTCTACCAGTTAGAAGCTAGTATGAAGAAACAAAAACTGCAACCTTTATAAACCTTAGAAAAAAGGAGCTTAGTGGGTTACCCCCTTGGAACCCCCTCCCTACGTGGGCGTCTGTACTTGCTTCCAATAAGTCCCCACCCTTTTCATCTACCGCTTTTTGTCTGTGGCTTCACTCTTCGCATCCCCCTGGACAAGAACCTGGGAAAGAAATCACCCTTCCATCCTGCTCAGGAAAACAACCCGAGTCAGCTGGCGCTTTGGCTGGGAACTCTGGAAATCTAGTTCTTCACTCAAACAGTGAGCATGAAGCACCCATGGGCTCTATCTCTTTCTCTGCTATCCCGTTATGCTTTTGGATACACTAACAGACACCCACCAGCCACTGACTAGTAAAGCTGGCTGCCATCTTATGCGGCATTTCTCCTTTCTCCTACGCTATCCCTTCCCAGACACTCTCCACCACAAAGGAAGCAGAGAGTCCTCTGCCTTTTTTCTTCTGCTTCCTGTCTCAGTCAGCCCCCTCAACACCACTGTCTCTGGTCCAGACCCCAGAGCCTATGTAAGAGCACTTTCTATTTGGCAGAGGCGGCAGAATGAGAACAGAAAACTATGTCGCAGGGGCAGGAGAGCAAAGCGTGCCAGCACTTCCGAGCGCTCCCTTTCTGGCACAGACTCCCTGCCAGGTGGGGCGGAAGGGAGAGAGGGAGGCCACCCAGTGGACCCTACAACCACCTCCATCCCACATGTCGGCGAGGGGATAGGACATGTGTTCCCAGGGCTCCCTGCCCCTTGCGCCTGTGTGACACTCCATGATCTGGGACAACATGGCTTACTGCAGTGGTCGGCACCACCGACTCATGGGGGGTTACCATATGTGCTGCTGCCTCCAAGTGCCAGCACCCTAGTGGAGTGGGACTGGAAAGAGAGAGAAACCGCATCCCACAGGTCTCCTGCCCGTTGTTGCACCCTTGATATTGGGTGGGGGCAGCTCCAGGAACCTGGCACACTTGGCTGTGGCAGACTGGGCGATCCCAAGGCCTTGCTTCCACTGCACCTGTGATGTCACTATCTGAACTGCCTGGATTACAAGGAGGGCTGGCAGGAATCTCTGTATCAAGGCTTGATCCTACCCCTCCCCTGGGGCTAGAGAACCTCTTGCCTTTATTGCAATCTTTGTGAAATTAATTTAGAACTGTGAGTTGTCCTTTTGCTCTGTTATTTTGAACCTAAAGTGTCTAGAATGTGTTCATAAGGGTCAATCTAAGGAATGCTAGTAGTTCACATTTCTTTGTTATTAGGAGGGCTATTGGTTGGAAATGATACTTTAGGAATATAGAAGGCATAAGGCATGATTATGCATTTTTGAAGGACAAAGAAGGATAGAAGGCTAATCTGAAAGTGTAAGAATTGTGAAGGTTGCATAAGTGATTGGAAGGAGAAGAGAAATGCTGGAAGAAAGTTAGGATGGAGCAAATGGGGGTACTTCAGACCCCTTCCCAGCATGCCTGAGTAAAATTTACATATATATGTAAATGAGCACTAGCCAAAAAAGAGTGCTATTTGGGAGTAACTTTAAGCTTAAAAAAAGAGAAATTTAAGTCTCTTCCACTACTATTCACAGAGTAACCTAAAAGTTTTTATGCAAGCGTTGACTCTCACCATTAAAGAGACACCATAAGTATAAAGGAGGTTGCGTTTCCCTGAGATGTGCCTTACAATGTCAACTAGTATGTCTCTCCAAGCTGCTTTTCTGGATGGAATCAAGTTGGTTGTTCTGTTTTAAAGAAAGTAAAAGTCTTTAATGTAGCATTTTAATATTTGAGAGCAAAGGTTGAGGTTCAGTAAAAGCAAAAAGTTTAGCCAGTTAACTGGAAGTTAAAACCCCAGAAAATTCAAAGTACTAATCTCAGCTAGAAGTGGATTCCAACTTTTTCCAATTGAGCCCCTCATTGTTGACAGACCATGGAAACCATGATAAAGGTAAGTTCTTTGATAGTGAGGGCCTACATAGGAATAGACTGGAGCTGTTTATACTCTCCCCAGAGCTCTGGGAGCTGCCAAACTCTGAGTCCTCAGCCTAGAGTCACTTCTTTTTAAACTCTCCTAGGAAAGTCCAAGGCCTCTTCAAAAACATTAGAACTATTTCAGGGACTTTTAATCACGGACAAATGGGCCTCAGGGCATTAGAAATATTGCTATGGTTGAGCACACCACAGAGAGCAAACATGGGTATGCACTGCTCCCAGGAGAGGGAGGGTTGGAAGGACAGCTCTGTGTGAGTGAGGGCCTCCCAGATCAGTTGGTAAGTACAATTAAGTCCACCTGACCCTTATCTGCAACTGTATGCAGTGAGGCAATCTCTCACTCCTTGCTTGCAAGTTAGAGCTTCTACACCCTTATCTAGGAGGGGGGACACCCTCACCTGCAAAAGGAGAGTGACAAAGGATGCTGGACATCCTTTCATGTGCTTTTTTACAGATGGGAAGTGTGTTGTCTACACTGAGTAAAGATAGCCCCTTACAATGCATCATTAAGAATTGGTATAATTTTGACCCACAAACACTGAAGAAAAAGTGTCCAATTTATTTTTGTACGCAGGCTTGGCCTTAGTACCAACTAATGAACGGGGAGAGTTGGCCCCTAGAGGGGAGTCTTAATTATAATATCATCCTACAATTAGACCTTTTCTATAGAAAGGGTGGGAAGTGGTCAGAAGTCCACTATGTCCAAGCTTTCTTTACCTTCAGGGTCAAACAAGATTTATGTAGGGGCTATAAAATCTACCCTTCACTCCTAGCAATAGAAACTCAGAATGCATGGCGTCAGGGGAGGGAGAGGAGGTGGAGAAGGCAAGAAGGCAGAGGCCAGGCACCCACCCAGGGCTGGGCTGACCTTGACTCACCCCAGGGATATATATCCTCTGATAAGGCAGGCAGATGGAGGCCACTGCATACTTCTTCCATGGACCACTAGATCACTCACCTCCGATGGGACCCTAACTGTTACCTCAATTGACTTCCCTGTCCAGCAGGAAGTAGAAAGATCAAAGCCCCCTGTCCCCAAAATCAGTTGGGGTTTCCTAATCAGAGGGGAGACTGAAAGGAGTTTTAGGGATAAAATATGATCTGAAATTTAGGGTGATTTAGGAATAAAGAGGGTCCATGGGGGGAGGAAGGCATAGGTGAGGGCTTGGAGCTGTCAAAAGGCATGCATCCACAGAGAGGAAAAAAATGGGAAAGGACTGAGTAATTCTAGAAGAAAAAATATTAGTGTATCTGTAGTCTCCATTGTATAACCGGAAAGACCTGAATTGCACTCTATGGTGAATTATCCTAATTCTAGTTCCAATTGACCTAAATTATTTTCATACACTTTCATGAGCAGGAAAATATGAGTAATGCACCACCATTTACATTATATATCTAGTGTCTACATTAGATATCTTTTTAATTGTTCTAGTTTAAATTAAATCATTATTGTAGCAGAAATTTACCAAATTAATTCTTCACTCAATTTAAAACTTATTTTTAATAAGACATTAATAATTCTAAAACTTGCATTATCAAAAAAAAATTACTTATTTTATTTATTTATTTATTTGACAGACAGTTTTTCTCATGCATTTTAGATTCCAAAAAATACCAGCTGGTGCTGCTATGTGTTATGAGATTCTGGCTATAAGCCTCAGACAAAACAGTTTTTTTAATAACTTTTTTGTTGTTGTTGTTATTAGTCACAACAAAGTGAACTTGTAACAGCTCACTAGCATGATGAAACATAAGAAAAAAAGGTGAAGTAGCGCTTGAAACAAACCCAACCAATTAAAATTAAGTGGAGCTTTAATTTAAAAAAAATCTGCTCAGGGGAAAACTATAGTGTTCTCTAAAAGCACATCCCTTTATCTCTCAAACTCTCTTAACAATAATGCTATTATTTACTCATATTGTCATAATACAAAGTGTGTGTTTGTGTGAATGATTTAAAAATTAATTGCCTATTAAAAATTTATACTGACTCCATAGTCTGTATATCCAAAACAAGTATCTGTAGGAACCCATAAATTAGCCATTTTTCCTTGTGTAAATTATTCCTGTATTCTTTTTAAAAAATATGTATTTTTATTGATTTCAGAGAGGAAGGGAGAGGGAAAGAGAGATAGAAACATCAATAATGAGAGAGAATCGTTGATCAGGCTGCCTCTTACCTGACCCCTACTGTGGATGGAACCTACAACCCTGGCATGTGCCCTGATGAGGAATCAAACTGTGATCTCCTGGTTCACAGCTACAGGCTCAACCATGGAGCCACACTGGCAGGGTTATTCTTTCTTTATGTTATATTGTAATACTTTATTATTTGATAATTTTAGGGCATTTGCCATTGCTTCTTTTGTCACCTATCAATACAGGCAAATGGATAACTGCTTATATAATTTCACTTTTCAAAATTTTCTGAATTTCTAGATACTTGAGGATTTTAAAGTGGAAATTTCTAGGAAATTTTTCTGACTTTCATTTGAACTATTAGAGATATGGTGTTCCAAATTTAATAATCATATTTTTATAAATTTTGATACTACCTTCAACCAAAGTTTAACTGAAAGATAAAACATTATGATAAGGATTTGGCAAAATTGAATTTGATATAAATATTATGCAAATAAATTTATTTCTGGAAAAACAATTTTCCTTGGAAATATCTATTTGAATTATTTATTAGTCACACCATTCTATTTGTTAATTTTATGTTTTTAAGAAGCAAGTGAAAGATTATGATCAGGGCTGTTTTGATATGTAAAGGCAAAAAGATAAAACTTAACCTCAATTTTTAATATAGAATGGTCTAAATTCTGATATAGAATGGTTTCTGGTATAAGTTTTTAATTTGTCTAAATATTGTAACTTGTGTCCAGATCAATGACATTATTTCAATGTCTTAATTATCTTAATAATGTGCATATGTGTATATGCCATAAAATATATTAGTATTATACTACCCAGTTCCATCTTCATGGATTTATCCAAATTCTTATTTCTTCTATTACTTTCTGGACATCTTATATTATATAGCTCTAAATACCATGGTAAGTTTAGTCCATAATGAGTAACATATTCTTATCAAGTATTTATGGCATAAGGAATGATAAACAATTTTCTTATTTTGACTATGTTCTTTCTCACACAAAGAACTTTAGATTATTTGGGGGGATTAATCTTTTTTAGTTGTTTATTTAATTTTAAATTAGTTACAGCAATCTTTAGAGTGAAACTAACTTAATGTTGAAGAATCTGAATTCAAACTCAAACTATATTAAACAAAGGAAATATTATAGCATATTTTACATGGAAATCTAAGTATTTTAGGAAAGGATGAATCTTTTATGTCAAAAGTTAATGATAGGCTCTTGATCACTCTATCTCCTGCTGCTAGTTCTATCTGTATTCATCCCCAATACTAAGGATTGCCTTACTTTAGGCCACCCAGTTAAGCTGAACTCCAGTACTCCCAAATTCACATTATCCCAACTTGTAAAACCAAGAAAGTAAAACAAATTCTTTCTTTTTCTTATACCCATTTATAAATTCAAGAGTAGTTTTTTGTTGTTTTGTTTTATTTTTGCTTATTTGTTTGTTTCGTATGCACTTGAAGGTATTGTCTACTTCTGGAGAAGCAAAAACAAAACAAAGCAAAAAAGAGCAGTTTTTATTCATTGTCTAACTTGGACATGTGAAGACAAAAGGATGATGGCCTGTTGCAGCTGCCATATCTATATCTGATCTTAAAAACATCAATTTGCATTCAATCTCATTTTCTGTTAATAAAATAATTCAAGTTATACATCAAGAATAATAATAGGTAATGTATTGAGTGCTTACTGCATTTTAAAGGATGATTATGATGTTTTGTTTTGTGCACTGCTTTATGCAATCTTTGCAACAATTTTACAAAATAAATAATATTTTTAGAAACCTCTTAATGTTGAAGAATCTGAGGCCCAGGAAGTTTAAGTAACTTGTCAAACTACAAATATAAAGCAAGTGGTAAAGATAGGATTTAAAAATTGAGGGTGCAATCAGGAGCTTCACAGACTAAAAAGGACTATGGAGTTTATTACCACCAAACCAGCAATGCAAGAAATGCTAAAGGGTCTGCTGTAAAAAGAAAAAAACAATAGGAAGGGAAGAAGGAACACAGGGGTAAAGAATAAAAATGGCAACAAACAAGTATCTATCAATAATAACTTTAAATGTAAATGGATTAAATGCCCCAATCAAAAGACATAGAGTAACTTAGTGGATAAGAAAACATGACCCGTATATCTGCTGTCTACAGGAAACGCACCTCAGAAAAAAAGACACACACAGACTGATGGTGAAGGGATGGAAAAAGGTTTTTCAGGTGAATGTAAATAATAAAAAAAAAAAAGCTGGGGTAGCAATACATATATCTGACAAATTAGATCTCAAAGTGAAGGACATAAAAAGAGATAAGGAAGGCCACTTCATAATAATAAAGGGAACAATCCAAAAAGAAAATATAACTCTGGTAAACATATACGCACCTAATATAGGAGCACCCAAATGCATAAGAAAACTTCTGGAGGAGATCAAGGGAGAGATGGACAACAATACAATCATAGTAGGGGACTTTAATACCCCACTATCACCATTGGACATATCCTCTAAACAAAAAATCAGCAAAGAAACATCAATCCTAAATGACTCACTAGATCAGATGGAATTAATTGACATCTTCAGAACATTTCATCCCAAAGCCACAGAATATACATTCTTAAGTGCACATGGATCATTTTCAAAGATAGACCATATATTGGGTCACAGGCAAAGTCTCTTCAAATTCAAGAAGATAGAAATCATATCAAGCATCTTCTCAGACAACAATGGCATAAAACTGGAAATCAACTACAATAAAAACAAACCAAAAAAATCAAACACATGGAGAATAAAGAGCATGCTATTAAATAATGACTAGTTACCAGAGAGATCAAAGAAGAAATAAAAAACATCATGGCAACAAATGACAATGAAAACACAACAATCCAAAACCTATGGGACACAGCGAAAGTAGTCTTGAGAGGGAAGTTCATAGCTCTACAAGCCTAATGCAAAAAAACAAGAAACAATGATGATAAATTACCTAACCCTACAATTCAAAGAGTTAGAAAGAGAGCAACAAGAAAAGCCCACTGTAAGCAGAAGGAAGGAAATAATAAAGATCAGAGCAGAAATAAATGACATAGAGACCAAGAAAACAATACAAAAGATCAACAAAACCAAGAGCTGGTTCTTTGAAAGGATAAACAAGACTGATGAACCTCTAGCCAGGCTCACCAAGAATCAAAAAGAGAGGACCCAAATAAACAAAATCAGAAATGAAAAAGGAGAAATAACAACAGACCCCACAGAAATACAAAGGATTGTTAAAAAATACTATGAACAACTATACTCCAACAAACTAGACAACCTGGAGGAAATGGACATATTCCTAGAACAATACAACCTTCCAAAACTTAATCAGGAAGAATGTAAAAATCTTAATAGGCCAATAACTATGGAAGAAATTGATGCAGTAATCAAAAAGCTTCCAGCAAACAAAAGCCCGGGGCCAGATGGCTTCACAGGGGAGTTTTAACAAACATTCAAGAACGAACTAAAACCTATCCTCCTCAGACTAATCCAAAAAATTCAAGAGGAAGGAACACTTCCAAGCTCATTCTATGAAGCCAGCATCACCCTAATACCAAAACCAGATAAAGACAGCACAATGCAAGAGAATTACAGGCCAATATCCCTCATGAACATAGATGCCAAAATCCTCAACAAAATCTTAGCAAATCGGATCCAGCAGTACATCAGAAAGATCATACACCATGTCCAAGTTGGATTTATCCCAGGGATGCAAGGATGGTACAATATCCGCAAATCAATAAACGTAATACATCACATAAACAAATTGAGAGATAAAAACCATGTAGTCATATCAATTGATGCAGAAAGAGCATTTGACAAAATCCAACACCGATTTTTGATAAAAACTCTAAGCAAAGTGGGAATAGAAGGATCATACCTCAACATAATAAAAGCCATATATGACAAACCCACAGCCAACATCATACTCAACTTGGCAAAACTAAAACCATTTCCCCTAAGAACAGGAACAAGTCAGGATTGCCCACTCTCACCACTCCTGTTCAACATAGTACTGGAAGTATTAGCCATTGTGATTAGACAAGAAGAAGAAATAAAAGGCATCCAAATTGTAAAAGAAGGAGTAAAACTGTCCTTATTCACAGATGACATGACATTATACATGAAAAACCCTAAAGACTCCATCAAAAAACTATTAGACTTAATAAATGAATTTAGCAATGTAGCAGGATACAAAATCAACGCCAAGAAATCTATGGCATTTCTATACACCAATAGTGAACTTACAGAAAGAGAGACTAAAAAAGCAATCCCATTTACCATCACACCAAAAAAATTAAGATACCTAGGAATAACCCTAACTAAAGAGGTTAAAGACCTCTACTCAGAAAGCTACAGGACGTTGAAAAAAGAGATAGAGGAAAACATAAACAGATGGAAGAACATACCGTGTTCATGGATTGGTAGAAGCAACATCATTAAAATGTCCATACTACCCAAAGCAATCTATAAATTCAATGTACTTCCCATTATGCTAAGAGAAATAAGCCAGTCAGAGAAAGATAAATTTCACATGATCTCACTCATTTGTGGAATATAATGAACAACGTAAACTGATGAACAAAAATAGATCCAGAGACATAGAAACATCAAACAGACCGTCAAACCTCAGAGGGAAGGTAGGGGAGGGCTGGAATTGGATGGGTAAGAGATCAACCAAAGGACTTGTATGCATACCTATAAACATAACCAATGGACACAGGCCTTAGCTGGTTGAGGGCCTGTGCTGAGGGGCGGGAGCAGGCTGGGAGAGGCAAGGTGGGGGGGGGGAGGAGACATATGTAATACTTTCAACAATAAAGAATTAAAAATATGCCCTAGCTGGTTTTGCTCAGTGGGTAGAGCGTCAACCTGCGGACTGAAGGGTCCCAGGTTCGAGTCCGGTCTAGGGCACATGCCCGGGTTGCGGGCTCGGTCCCCAGTGGGGAGCGTGCAGGAGGCAGCCAATCAATGATTCTCATCATTGATGTTTCTATCTCTCTCTCCCACTTCCATCCTCTCTGCAATTAATAATTTAAAAAATTGAACATAAATAAATAAAAGTAAAAATGGCATCATGAATTAGTGCTGAAATTTATTCATTTTAAAATAGGAGTAGACTTGAAATATAATGCAATTCTAAATGTACTTAATCTTATTATACTGTTTTTCTACATCAACTAATTAAACTGATATTTTGTTATTAACAAAATAGGTTATCTGAAAAACTTAAGAAACTAACATCTGGGAGAACCAAGATGGCAGCGATATAGGCAGACGTGTCCCAGGTTGTGTCCCGGAGCAAATGGAGTGAGCAGCTGAAGCTAGTAACACTCACACCGAATTGGCGAAATTGCTCAGCTGGTGAGAGGGTTTGCAGCCGGGAAGAGCAGAACTCCCCTGGAAAGGTAAAAAAAAAAACCAGGGATTTGGGCAGGAAAGTTTGCCAGACCTCTGAGCCCAGAGAGTCGGAGGGAGACCGCGTGGCAGACAGCCGCGTCCCCTGGGACAGGCACAGCCCCTGACGGGGGAAAGGAGAACCGCGGGATTCCTGGCGCCGCCAGGGAAATTGAGAGCTGGGTTCTGTGATCACGGAGGACTGAGCCTAAAGGGGGCAGCCTGAAGAGCTGACCTGACCATGCAGTCCCGGTAAGAGAAGAAGCTTACAGAAACCAAGCCTTCACCGTTTCCGTGGCCGGCGTTTGTTTGTTTGTTTTCACTGAATCCTGTTCATGGGACATTTCGGATACAGACACTCACCTGTGCTGAAGAGAGGGAGAGTGTGCTGAGGAGTGGAATCTGGGGAGAGACTGGGGAAAGAGGGGGAGCCGGGAGAGGTGGTAGTGAATTGAGTGCTGAGACACCCCTGAGCCCAGGACTGGGGCAGCCACCCTCTCCGGAGAGTGAGTCTCCTCCCCCCAGCCCCCAGGCAAGGAGCACAGCCACACCCAGATTCCACCCTGTACGAGATCAAGGATTAAGATAACCTGATCAGTCCCTGGGAGTTAACAGGGTCTGGCCTATAGGGGGATTTTCAATCCCAGCAACAACATAGCGCCCGTAACTAACTATTACGCAGTCAGCTCTGGGCAGTGAACTTCCACTGGACAGAGAGGCCCTATAGCCTCAGAGGCCAACCCCAGAACACTGCCACCCAGAGGCTGACCCACAAACTGACTCTTTGCTAAACACAAAATAAGGCAGTCTGGGAAATAAATGCAGCATGCTTTAAAATAAGGACTGTGGTTTACAACACAGAGGAACAGTATATCGCAGGGAAACTCAACACTCTCCTGAATACCTGGAAGGTCTAAGGCGAGCCACACTGAAGAATAGAAGAAACGAAGGACCTTCACTACTGCAATTTTTTTTCTTTTTTCACTTTTTAACTAAGAAACCAATTTTTTTTCATTCTTTTTTTTCTGTTCTTTTTTTTCTTTCTTTCTTTTCTTCTTTTTCCATCACCTGATTTTACCCTTTTAATTACTACCTTCTTATTTTTAACCAGTATTATTACTGCTACCATTTTACCATTTTTTAAAGTGCCATTTTATTTTTTCTTTATTTTATTTTGGGATTAGTGTTCACCATTCTATTTTCATCGTTATATTATTGGTTGTTTCTAG
This sequence comes from Myotis daubentonii, assembly GCF_963259705.1. Taxonomy (NCBI): domain Eukaryota; kingdom Metazoa; phylum Chordata; class Mammalia; order Chiroptera; family Vespertilionidae; genus Myotis; species Myotis daubentonii. The sequence goes on along the minus strand of NC_081842.1, from coordinate 96,780,712 downwards.
TTTGCATTCATATCCAGGGAGCTGTTGCTGGAATTTGTTGGGATTAATGGCTGTTCTATAGGAGTATTCTCCTCATATAAAAAGTCTCTTCCCTCTTTCACTTCATTCTCTCTTTTCGCTCTTTTTTTTTTTCTTTAATTTCTCGCTTTTATTTTCCCCCTTCCTTTTTCCCAATTTCATTTTTGCACTCCCTTTTTTTGGTCCCTACTTTTCTTTTCCTTTTTCTCTTTTTCTCTTCCTTCTTCCTTATCCCCTAATTCTCTTAATTCAGGTGCTCACCTTTAATTGGGGTTATTAATATCGTGAATATATTTGTGTATAGTGCCTGGTACGTGGTGCCTTGTTGTGTTGTATTTTGTGCCTTTAAATCAACGCAGCAGATCCAAGCAACAGCAACCTCCTGAGCACCACATCCTCTGCTGAGGAACAGCAGCTGTACGTGAAACCTTGCCCCACCAGCCAGAAGAGCCACCACAGCTGTGAACAGCACCCACCAGAGGAGCTGCTGACAACTGAAGAGCAGCTGCTACCGCTACCGCCCAAAGAGCAACCACAGACCAAGGAGTCACTGCCACCAAGGGAGCAACCACTGAACGACTCAACGTCTAGATATGTCAGTGAGATCAAACATGGGTAGACAAAGAAACCCCCAAAGGAAAGAGAAGGAGGACTCTCCAGAAAAGCAGCTAAGTAATACAGAGGCATGCAACATGACAGATAAAGAATTCAGAATAAGGATCCTAGAGTGCATAAACCGGATGGAGGAAAAAATCGACAACCTCTGCAAGAAGCAAGAAGAAACAGATGAAAAAATCGATAACATATGGAAGAAGCTAGAAGAAACAGATGAAAAAATCGATAACATATGGAAGAAGCTAGAAGAAACAGATGAAAAAATCAACAACCTAAGTAAGACCCAAGAAGAAATGAAGAGTGATATAGCTGCAATGAAAAACTCCATTGAAAGTATCAACAGTAGACTAGGAGAGGCGGAGGACCGAATTAGTGAATTAGAAGACAAGGAAGCAAAACACACCCAAAATGTACTGCAATTGGAGAAAAAAATTAAAAGACAGGAGGAGAGCCTAAGGGAGCTTTGGGACAACATGAAACGAAACAACATACGAATAATAGGAGTACCAGAACAACAGAAGGATGAACAAGGATTAGAAAACCTACTCGAAGAAATAATATCAGAAAACTTTCCTGAGGTGGGGAAGAAAAAAGTCACACAAGCCCAGAGAGTCCCAAACAAGGTGAACCCGAAAAGACCCACACCAAGACACATCATAATCACCATGGCAAATGTTCAGGACAAAGAGAGAATCTTACAGGCTGCAAGAGAGAGACGGAAAGTTACATACAAGGGATCTCCCATTAGATTGTCAAATGACTTCTCAACAGAAACACATCAGGCCAGAAAAGAATGGACTGACATTTACAAAGTGATGCAAAGCAAAGGACTGAATCCAAGAATACTCTATCCAGCAAGGCTATCATTCAAACTTGAAGGGGAAATAAGAAGCTTCACAGACAAAAAAAGGCTAAGGGAGTTTGTCACTACCAAGCCAGCAATGCAAGGAATGCTAAAGGGACTGGTATAAAAATAAGAAATAAAAAGCTCAGAAAGAAAACAGCCACACAAAAAAAGAAATGGCTACAAACAAGTACCTTTCAATAATAACTTTAAACGTAAACGGACTAAATGCTCCAACCAAAAGACATCGAGTGGCTGAATGGATAAAAAAAACATGACCCATACATCTGCTGTCTACAAGAAACCCACCTCATTAGAAGGGACTCACACAGACTGAAAGTGAAAGGATGGAAAAATATCTTTCAGGCAAATGGAAAGGAAAAGAAAGCTGGGGTAGCAATACTTATATCGGACAAAATAGACCTCAAAGTGAAGGCCTTAACAAGAGATAAGGAAGGCCACTTCATAATACTAAAGGGATCAATACAACAAGAAGATATAACCCTGGTAAACATATATGCACCCAATGTAGGAGCACCCAAATTCATAAAAAAACTCCTGGAAAATATCAAAGGAAAGATCGACAACAATACAATCATAGTAGGGGACTTTAATACACCATTGACAGCACTGGATAAGTCCTATAGACAAACAACCAGCAAAGATACAGCAATCCTAAATGACTCACTAGATCAGATGGACTTAATAGACATCTTCAGAACACTTCACCCCAAAGCCAGAGAATATACGTTCTTCTCAGGTGCTCATGGGACATCTTCAAAAAGAGACCACATATTGGGTCACAAGCAAAGTATCCCCAAATTCAAGAAGATTGAAATCATAAAAAGCGTCTTCGCAGACCACGATGGCATAATATTAGAAATAAACTACAATAAAAACAACCCAAAATACTCAAACACCTGGAAGCTGAATAGCATGCTATTAAATATTGATTGGGTTACCAATGAGATCAAAGAAGAAATTAAAAACATCCTGGAAACTAATGACAATGAAAACACAACAATCCAAAACCTATGGGACACATTGAAAGCAGTCCTGAGAGGGAAGTTTATAGCTCTACAGGCCTATCTCAAAAAACAAGAAAAAATGGTAGTAAATCATCTAACTCTACAACTCAAAGAATTAGAAAGAGAGCAACAAGAAAACCCCAGAGTGAGCAGAAGGAAGGAGATAATAAAGATTAGAGCAGAAATAAATGACATAGAGACCAAAAAAACAATACAGAAAATCAATGAAACCAAGAGCTGGTTCTTTGAAAGGATAAACAAGATTGATAAACCTCTAGCCAGACTCACCAAGAAGCAGAGAGAGAGAGGACCCAAATAAATAAAATCAGAAACGATAGAGGCGAAATAACAACAGACCCCACAGAAATACAAATGATTGTTAAAAAATACTATGGACAGCTTTACTCCAACAAACTAGACAACCTGGAGGAAATGGACAAATTCCTAGAAAAATACAACATTCCAAAACTCAATCAGGAATAATCTAAAAATCTCAACAGGCCAATAACTATGGAAGAAATTGAAGCAGTCATCAAAAAGCTTCCATCAAACAAAAGCCCAGGACCAGACGGCTTCACAGGGGAGTTTTCCCAAACATTCAAGGAAGAACTAAAACCTATCCTCCTCAGACTACTACAAAAAATTCAAGAGGAAGGAACACTTCCAAGGTCATTCTATGAAGCCAGCATCACCCTAATACCAAAACCAGGTAAAGACAACACAATGAAAGAGAATTACAGGCCAATATCCCTCATGAACATAGATGCCAAAATCCTCAACAAAATCTTAGCAAATCAGAAAGATCATACACCATGACCAAGTAGGATTTATCCCAGGGATGCAAGGATGGTACAATATCCGCAAATCAATAAACGTGATACATCACATAAACAAATTGAAAGAAAAAAACCACATGGTCATATCAATTGATGCAGAAAAAGCATTTGACAAAATTCAACACCCATTTTTGATAAAAACTCTCAGCAAGGTGGGAGTAGAAGGATCATACCTCAACATAATAAAAGCCATATATGACAGGCCCACAGCCAACATCATACTCAACGGACAAAAACTAACACCATTTCCCCTAAGAACAGGAACAAGACAGGGATGCCCCCTCTCACCACTCCTGTTCAACATAGTACTGGAAGTGTTAGCCATTGCAATTCGGCAAGAAGAAGAAATAAAAGGCATCCAAATTGGAAAAGAGGAAGTAAAACTGTCCTTATTTGCAGACGACATGATATTATACATACAAAACCCTAGAGATTCCATCAAAAAGCTACTAGACTTAATACATGAATTTGGCAATGTAGCAGGATACAAAATTAACCCCAAGAAATCTGAGGCATTTCTATACACCAATAGTGAACTTTCAGAAAGAGAGATTATAGAAACAATCCCGTTTACCATTGCACCGAAAAAACTAAGCTACCTAGGAATAAACTTAACTAAAGAGGTAAAAGACCTCTACTCAGAAAACTACAGGACGTTGAAAAAAGACATAGAGGAAGACATAAACAGATGGAAGAACATACCGTGTTCATGGATTGGTAGAATCAACATCATTAAAATGTCCATACTACCCAAAGCAATCTATAATTTCAATGCACTTCCCATTAAAGTACCAACAGCATACTTCAGAGATCTAGAACGAACTTTCCAAAAATTCATCTGGAATAAAAGAAGACCCCGAATAGCTGCAGCAATCCTGAAAAAGAACAAAGTAGGTGGGATCTCAATACCAGATATCAAGTTGTATTACAAAGCAACTGTTCTCAAAACTGCCTGGTACTGGCACAAGAATAGGCATATAGATCAATGGAATAGAATAGAGAGCCCAGAAATCGGCCCCAACCAATATGCTCAATTAATATTTGACAAAGGAGGCAAGAACATACAATGGAGCCAAGATAGACTCTTCAATAAATGGTGTTGGGAAAATTGGACAGATATATGCAAGAAAATGAAACTAGACCACCAACTTACACCATACACAAAAATAAACTCAAAATGGATAAAGGACTTAAATGTACGACAGGATACCATAAAAATTCTAGAAGAATCCAAAGGCAAGAAAATCTCAGACATATGCCGAAGCAATTTCTTCACTGATACAGCTCCTAGGGCACTTGAAACTAAAGAAAAAATGAACAAATGGGACTACATCAAAATAAAAAGCTTCTGCACAGCAAAAGAAACCATCAACAAAACAACGAGAAAACCCACTGTGTGGGAAAACATATTTGCCAATGACATATCTGATAAGGGCCTAATCTCCAAAATTTATAGGGAACTCAAACAACTTAACAAAAGGAAGATAAACAATCCAATCAAAAAATGGGCAAAGGACCTAAATAGACACCTTTCAAAAGAGGACATTCAGAAAGCCAAGAGACATATGAAAACATGCTCAAAGTCACTAATCATCCAAGAGATGCAAATCAAAACAGCAATGAGGTACCATCTCACACCTGTCAGACTGGCTATCATCAACAAATCAACAAACAACAAGTGCTGGAGAGGATGTGGAGAAAAAGGAATACTTGTGCACTGCTGGTGGGAATGCAGACTGGTGCAGCCACTATGGAAGACAGTATGGAGTTTCCTTAAAAAACTGAAAATGGAACTCCCATTTGACCCTGTGATCCCACTTCTAGGAATATATCCCAAGAAACCAGAAACACCAATCAGAAAGGATATATGCACCCCTATGTTCATAGCAGCACAATTCACCATAGCTAAGATCTGGAAACAGCCTAAGTGCCCATCAGTAGATGAATGGATTAGAAAACTGTGGTACATCTACACGATGGAATACTATGCTGCTGTAAAAAGGAAGGAACTCTTACCATTTGCAACGGCATGGATGGAACTGGAGAGCATTATGCTAAGTGAAATAAGCCAGTCAATAAAGGAAAAATACCACATGATCTCACTCATTCATGGACAATAGAGACCATTATAAACTTACAAACAATAATAGATACAGAGGCAGAGCTGCCTCAAACAGATTGTCAAACTGCAGCGGGAAGGCCGGGGAGGGTTGGGGGGCAGGAGGTAGGGGGGTAAGAGATCAACTTAAGGACTTGTATGCATGCATATAAGCATAACCAATGGACATAAGACACTGGGTGATAGGGGAGGCTAGGGGACTGTCTAGGGCGGGGGGATAAAATGGATACATATGTAATACCCTTTGTAATACTTTAAGCAATAAAAAAAAAAAGAATCTAACATCTTTAGGCTTACAAATTTAAATCTACATACTCTTAAAATAAAGTAATACTTGAGATTAATATTAAACTTTTTTTCTATTATGGGAGAATGTGTACTCTTTTGTCCCCTCTAAAACAATAGATTTGATATCAAGGCCCTGTAGCACTTGTTAAAGAAATGATTTGACAAACTTTATGTTCATGAGGGCTGCTCTTAAGTTATAGGACTGCTTAGGAAATGATCCATTGTGACTAAGTTTTACAAATGTATAAGTACATCTTTTCATAAGTCAAGTCAAAATATAGCAATTTTTGCTTTATCTCAAAAATAAAGTCAGGTAGTCAACATTGTGACAAAGATAAGAGTACATAGATTTAAATTTGAGTCACAATTTTATTGTGATAAGGCTATGTGAGACACTGTAATAGAGTACAAATTCATCTATATTTCTGTAAATCAATGAGGGATATAAAATATATTTACTAAGTATCATATTAATGTCTAATGTTAAAGTTGTGTGTTTTTTATAATGTATCATTTTCCTTTGTCAAATTCAAACAACATATTAAGAGCCAGTATTACATGGCCACATGCTCTGAAAATGGGTGACTCATATAGAATCTTATTTTAAATACAAATAAAATATTGAATACATTAGTGAGATCTGACACATGATATTCATGTTAAATAATATTCTCAGTTACACATATTCATATCTATATCTTTGGAACAGGGGGTCCCTCGGGGGTGAGGACGATGGAGCCCAACGCGCTGGGGCGTTTGCATGCACAACTCCGGAGACCAGGTTCAGAGACACAGATCTAAGTTTATTGAGGAAGTACAGCCTTATATAAAGGGGTAAGCAGCCAATGCAATAGGGACACGCTTGCTATGTTATCCAATGGGCGTGAGGGTTGGGGCTAAGAGTAGGTGGCTCTTGGAGATTTGTCAGGCGGGTGTTGCCACTTCCTGGTGTGCCAAGGAAGCCTGTTCGCTGGAGTGTGCTCACAGCGTTGCTTCGGCCACAGCACTGAGATATATCTCTTGAGCTCTGCCCACATATTTATTTATAACATTTAACATTTCAATAATTTTTTCAAAACATATTTACTTTTAATATGTGCAGATTATTGTGTGTCAATCATACCTCAATAAAAACTTAAAAGTCACTGTGTCAGTATCTCCTAAGTGTACATCCTACACTTAGCTTCTTTCCAGGTATCTTCCCTTGAGAAAAGTAACTGACTGAACCTTTTACCTTTCCAAAGTAAAGCCACAAGACATGTGGTCTGCTAGGGAAAGCTGATGAACACAGAAATAAACTATTTGTATAATGAAATTACTTTTATGCATCATCGAGGCAGGTCCATCCATGCTGTTGCAAATGGTAAGAGTTCTTTCTTTTTACAGCAGCATAGTATTCTGTTGTGTAGATGTAACACCATTTCTTAATCCACTCATCTGCTGATGGGCACTTAGGCTGTTTCCAAATTTTAGCTATTGGCAATTGTGCTGCTATGAACATAGGGGTGCATATATTCTTTTTGATTGGTGCTTCTGATTAATTGGGACATATTCCTAGAAGTGGGATCACTGGGTCAAATGGGAGTTCTATTTTTAATTTTTTGAGGAAACTCCATACTGTTTTCCACAGTGGCTGCACCAGTCTGCATTCCCACCAGCAATGTTCTAGGGTTCTTTTTTCTCCACAGCACATCCTCACCAGCACTTGTCGTTTGTTGATTTGTTGATGATAGCCAGTCTGACAGGTGTGAGATGGTACCTCATTGTCGTTTTAATTTGCATCTCTCAGATGGTTAGTGACTTTGAGCATTTTTTCATATGCTTCTTGGCCTTCTGTATGTCCACTTTTGAAAGGTGTCCATTAGATCTTTTGCCCACTTATTGATTGGATTGTTTATCCTCCTTTTGTTAAGTTGTATGAGTTCCTATAAATTTTGGAGATTAAACCCTTATCAGATGTAATATTGGCAAATATATTCTTCCATGCAGTGGGCTTTCTTATTGTTTTTGTTGATGCAGAAACTTTTATTTTGCTGTGCAGAAACTTTTTATTTTGTTATAGTCCCGTTTGTTTATTTCTCCTTAGTTTCCATTGTTCTAAGAGATGTATTGGTAAACATATTGCTAAGAGGTATGTCTGATATTTTGCTGCCTATGGATTCTTCTAAGATTTTCATGGTTCCTGTATTACGTTTAAGTCTTATCCATTTTGAGTTTATTCTTATATATGGTGTAAGTTGGTGGTCTAGTTTCATTTTTTTTAATGTATCTGTCCAAGTTTCCCAACACCATTTATTAAAGAGACTGTTTTGACTCCATTGTATGCTCTTACCTCCTTTGTCAAATATTAATTGAACATAAAGGCTTGGGTTGATTTCTGGGTTCTCTGTTCTGTTCCATTGGTCTATATGTCTGTTTTTATGCCAGTGCTAGGCAATTCTGAGAACAGTGGCTTTCTTAAATAACTTGATATATGGTATTGTGATTTCTCCAATTCAGTCTTCTTTGTCAGGATTGCTGTGGCTCTTTGGAGTCTTTTTGAATTCCATATAAATTTTTGGAGAGTTTGTTCTAGCTCTGTGAAATATGCTGTTGGCATTTTAATGCAGAGTGCATTGAATCTATAGATTATTTTGGGTAGTATGGGCATTTTAGTGATGTTGATTCTACCAATCCATGAACATGGTGTGTTCTTCCACTTGTTTATATGCCATTTTAAAATACATTGAAGGCTGTGCTTCTTTATAAAAATGTATGTTAAAACACATATATGGGATATAGAAATTTTAAAAAATAAACTGTTGAAAATTTGTGGCTTCTCACTTGAGTTTTTCCAATTTTGTTGGGCTACTATTGATATATAACATTCTATAGATTTAAGGTATACAACATAATTATGTGATATAAAAATAAACTTTGGAAGGGTTATGAAAAAAGTTTGCTTAACATCTAGTGCCTAACAGATACAATGTATTTATTTATAATGACAACTTTTAAGATCTACTCTCTTAGTAACTTTTAAATATATAATTCAGTATTGTTAATTTAACTATAGTCATCATGCTGTACATTACATCCCTGAATTTATTAAGCTTATTACTGGAAGTTTGTGCTTTTGACCACATTTACTCATTTTTCCTATCCCCCACATTTCCCCTGACAATTATAAATTTGATTTCTATAAGTTGTTGTTGTTTTTTTATTCCACCTATAAGTGAGATCATACAGTATTTGGCTTTCTTTCTCTCTTATTTTACTTGGCATAATGCCTAAAGATCTATCCATGTTGTAATAAATGAAAGAATTTTCTTTTTTAATGGCTGAACACTATTCTATTGTGTACACACACACACACACACACACACACACAATTTCCTCTGCTATTCTGAAATAGAGCACCTCTATGAAAACGTTTAAGGTCTTAAAAGATAAGTGCCAGTTAGTCATATGATAGGAACAAAACACAACAAAATAAAAAACATACATGTATAGATTTGTGTGTATGTATATATACATATTATACATATATATTTATAAGGATTTATCCATTTTCTTTCAGTTATGCAATTTCAAATAGATGAATATAGCAAATAATTAAACAAGTAGTCTTATGACTCAGTGATAATTATTTTAATTAAATAAACTACACTAAGCTCTATCCAACATCAAGTAAATAAACCTTACGTAGCACTTCCCTTTTAATGATATGTTGTATGATAAATAGCTCTTTATCATGAAAAGGGTTATTCTTTCTGTTTAAAATAATTTATGTTCCTGTGAAATTGAAAAATTAGTTACCATGTTATATTAAATATCTATAATAATAAAAGCGTAATATGCTAATTATAGACCCGACAGCCAAACAACCTTCCGGACCTCATTCCAGACATCCTTCCAGATGACGCTGTGGCAGCAGGGCTGAGGCAGAGGCAGTTAGGGGAGATCAGGCAGGTAGGCAGGCAAGCAGTAAGGAGTCAATGGTCCTGGATTGTGAGAGGGATGTCTGAATGCCAGATATCCCCGGAAGGGTCCTGGATTGTGAGAGGGTGCAGGCCAGGCTGAGGAACCCCCGTTCCCAGGCATGAATTTTGGGCACCGGGCCTCTAGTTATATATATATATATATATATATATATATATATATATATATATATATATATATATATTATATGTACACACATGATGTGTCTGTGCCTGTGTAACTATTCATGAGTTTCTTGGGAAAACTTAAAAAATCCTCTTTATCTTGATAATAAATTGTAGTAAACTATATATAAGCAAATAATTAAACAAGTAGTCTTATGACTCAGTGACAATTATTTTAATTAAATAAATTACACTAAGCTCTTTGGTAATGCATTCATTGTTTAATAACATGCTATTTAGCCTCCATGTGTTTGATTATTTTTTAGTTTTTTTATTGTAGTTGATTTCTAATTTTATGCCATTGTGATCTGGGAACATACTTGATATGATTTCAGTCTTCTTGAATTTGTAGAGACTTAGCCTGTGTTCTAACATGTGGTATATCTTTGGAATGTCCCATGTGTACTTGAGAATAATGTATATTTCATAGCTTTGGGGTGAAATGTTCTGAAGATGTCAATTAGTTCCATGTGATCTAGTGAGTTGTTTAGGATTCCTGTTTCCTTGTTAAATTTTTGTCTAGAAGATTTATTCAGTGATGCCAATGTTGTATTAAAGTCCCCTACTATGATTGCATTACTGTTGATCTCTCCTTTGATATTTTCCAGAAGTTTTTGTTTTTGTTTTTGGAAGCTCCTGTATTGGGTACATATATGTTTACCAGAGTTATATCTTCTTGTTATATCAATACCTTTAGTATTATGAAGTGGTCTTACTTATCTCTTGTTATGGCCTTCACTTCGAGATCTATTTTGTCAGATGTAAGTGTTGCTACACTACCCTTTTTTAAATTTCCATCTGCCTGAATTATTTTTTCTATCCCTTCACTTTCAGTCTCTGTGAGTCCTTTATTCTGAGATGGGTCTCTTGTAGACAGGACATATATGTATTATATTTTCTTATCCATTCAGCTACCCTATGTCTTTTTTTTAAACATATATTTTATTGATTTTTTACAGAGAGGAAGGGAGAGGGACAGAGAGTTAGAAACATCGATGAGAGAGAAACATTGATCAGCTGCCTCCTGCACACCCCCCAGTGGGGATGTGCCTGAAATCAAGGCACATGCCTTTGACCGGAATTGAACCTGGGGCACCTCAGTCCGCAGGCCGACACTCAATCCACTGAGCCAAACTGGCCAGGGCTACCCTATGTCTTTTGATTGGGGCATTTAATCCATTTACACTTAAAGTTATTATTGATAGGTACTTGTTTATTGCCATTTTTAAAATTATTTTATTGCTTAAAGTATTACAAAGGGTATTACATATTTGTCCTTATTTTTTCCCCCCACCCTTGACAACCCCCTGGCCTCCCCTACTCCCCAGTGTCTTATGTCCATTGGTTATGCTTATATGCATGCATACAAGTCCTTCGGTTGATCTCTTACCCTCCTCCCTCCTGCCCCCCAACCCTCCCTGGCCTTTCCGCTGAAGTTTGACAATCAGTTTGAGGCAGCTCTGCCTCTGTATCTATTATTGTTTGTAAGTTTATAATGGTCTTTATTATCCATGAATGAGTGAGATCATGTGGTATTTTTCCTTCATTGACTGGCTTATTTCATTTAGCATAATGCTCTCCAGTTCCATCCATGCCATAGCAAATGGTAAGAGTTCCTTCTTTTTTACAGCAGCATAGTATTCCATCGTGTAGATGTACCACAGTTTTCTAATCCATTCATCTACTGATGGGCACTTAGGCTGTTTCCAGATCTTAGCTGTGGTGAATTGTGCTGCTATGAACATATGGGTGCACATATCTTTTCTGATTGGTGTTTCTGGTTTCCTGGGATGTATTCCTACAAGTGGGATCACTGGGTCAAATGGGAGTTCCATTTTTAGTTTTTTGAGGAAACTCCATACTGTCTTCCATAGTGGCTGCACCAGTCTGCATTCCCACCAGCAGTGCACGAGTGTTCCTTATGCTTGTGTTTCTCTCTCTCTTTTTATTATTTTTTCTTACAGCAGTCCCTTTAGGATTTCTTGCCTTGCTGATTTGTTGGTAATAAACTCTTTTAGCCTGTTTTTGTCTGTGAAGTTCTTGATTTCACCTTCAATTTTGAATGATAGTCTTACTGAATAGATTAGTCTGGGATTCATCCCTTGCTTTTCATTTGTATATTTCCTGCTACTACCTTCTGGCCTGATGTGTTTCTGTTGTGAAATCTACTGATAGGCTAGTGGGAGATCCTTTATAGGTAAGTTTCTGTCTCTTTCTTGCAGCCTTTAATATTCTTTCATTGTCTTTAACATTTGCCATTTCAATTATGATGTGTCTTGGTGTGGGTCTTTTTGAGTTTATCTTATTTGAGTCTTTCTGTGCTTCCTGGGCTTGTGTGACTTTTTTCTTCCCCAAGTCAGGGAAGTTTTCTGTCATTATTTCTTCAAACAGGTTTTCTATTCCTTGCTCAGCTTCTTCTACTTCTGTCACCCCTATTATGAGGATGTTACTTTGCTTCATTTTGTCCCAAAGCTCCCTTAAACACTCCTCCTGTTTTTTAATTTTTATTTCCAATTGCTGCTCTGATTGGTTGATTTTTCTACCCTATCTTGTAACTCGCTGATTCAGTCCTCAGCTTCTTCTATTCGGCGATTGAAACCTTCCAGAGTGTTCTTTACTGAAGCTATGTTATTAATTTCCTCTTGATTTTATTCATGTTGGTCAACTTCCCATTCAGCTCCTTATAATTCTCCTTGAGTTACTTGTAATCTTCAGTCAGATGTTTGAGCATCTTTATAACCATTGCTTTGAATTCTTTATCTGACAAATTACTTGCTTCCATTTCACTTACTAGGTGCACTGGTTAATAATGTGGATTTTTTTCAATAGAGATGGAGTTACACATATGTTGATATATATGTGATTTGATATGTATGCAATTTTGTATTGACAACACGCTTCAAAACTTCATATGTCAAATTTTCTGAAGGTGTTAACATCATAGATAATTTTACGCTTAAAAATGTTGAATTTCATGCCCAAAAAAGAGCATGTGCGGGAAGTTTTAATTCATTATTTTATTTTGAAGAAAAGTGCTGCTGAAAGTTATTGTATCCTTCAGGAAGCTTATGGTGAACATGCTCCTTCTCAAGATACTTGTGAACGCTGGTTTATATGCTTTAAAAGTGATGATTTCAATGTGAAAGACAAAGAATGTCCAAGTCAATTTGAAACATGCTTTGATCATAAAATGACTAGAATGGGCCAGAAGACACAGCAAAGTAATTTTGCTTCATGATAACGCACCATCACACACTTCAAAACTAGTTAAAGACACATTAAAATATCTTGCCTGGGGAGTATTAACCCACCTGCTGTATTCACCAGACCTTGCTCCTTCAGATTACCACTTGTTCCAATCGATGGCACATGCACTTTTTGAGCAGCCCTTCAAAATGTACGAAGAAGTGGAAAATTGGGTTTCTGAATGATTTGCCTCAAAACAAGAAAAATTCTGTAGGACAGTATCCACAAATTACCTGAAAGATGGGGGAAATGTGTAGCTAGCAATGGACATTACTTTGAATAAAGCACTTTTGATGTTTCTCTTGAAATAATTGTGTTTTCTTTTATTACAAAATCCGCATTATTAACCGGTACACCTAGTAGCTCCGTTTCTGGTGATTCCTCCTTTTCTTTCCTTTGGGGATTGTATTTTGTCTCCCAAATTTTTCTGTCCCTTTGTAATTATTCCTATGTCTTAGATCAAACCTCTATCCCACCCAGGTTTTTGGGGAGGTGGCCCTGTAGTTGATGTTTTATAGGACCCAGTGGTGCAGCCTCTCAGATCTCCTGGGCTGGGTGTTCTAAGAAAGCCCCCTATGGGAGAACATTTGGGTTCTCCTGATGTACTTGGGTCTTGAATGTTATTGTTTCCTTCATGTGTGGCGTTTCCTCACAGGTTGTCTGTTTATGTGGCTCACACCTGAATTTGTCGTGCAAGCTGTTGTTGATGTGCTGCTTCCTGTTCCAGGCAATCTACTGATTGATCAACTGGTCCGTCACTTGTGTCCTTCTCCACAGGCATTGGAGGGGTCAATCTGCCTCTAAAGGAGGCTTGCTAGGAGCATGGTGCTCAGGGCTGGGTCAGATACTTCCCCTGATCCTCAGGCTCTGCCCTTTGCCTGTCAGCCAACTATCAATCTTAATCACTCAAAAGTCTGTTTCTGACAGGGCTTTAGGAGAGGGAAGTGCTGTTTAGCTTTCAGAGAATATGTTGGGTGTGTTTACCTGCTGCACTTGATTTTTGATGTCCTGTTCTTGGGAGGAATCCCCCCCCCCCCTCCATTTGCTGCCAGTGAGGTTGGGGTTCACTGAATTTTGCTCTGATGTTGTTGAATCTGGTCCTTCGGTGTATCTATCCTAGGCCTCCTGGAAGCTTCTCTAGTGCAGGTGAATGTGAGTCGTTGTCCCTTTCCGGACCTAGGCAACCTGATTGAGGTCTGAGAGTTTGAAGTCCCTAGTAGTCCAGTGGTCAGGGACTCCGTAGCCTGAGGCTGGGTGTGCCTTGAGTCTCACACCTTTATTGTCTCTCTTCTGAATTGTACTCCCTTCCCCCATGGACCTGGTCCATCAGGTGTGTTCGAGGTTGGCGTGTGCATGTGCACAGTCCCTTTGGTGTGTGACTCCCTGCAGGGTCTTAGAGCTCACTGGCATGCAACTCACTGCGTGGCCCCAGCGCCCTCAGCGGGGTAGCTCAACCAAAGGTCCTTCTGGCATGCACTCATTGTTTAAGGTCTGGGCCAGCAGGGTGGAGCATGAGGTCCTGCTGGAGTGCGCTCACTGTGCATCCCAGAGCTTGTAGCATGCGACTCACTGCAGGGGAGAGGCAGGGGTCCCTTGCAAGTTATGGCTGGTGAGCTGCTCACTGCCCAGGTTGGGGGTGGTGTCCGAGGCCAGTCTGGGTGTTGGTGTGGCTGTGCTCCTAGCCTCCGCTGCTCCCCCCTTCAAGACGGTGTGGTTTCTGTGCCAGAGTGCCTGTGGCCATAGCAGGGGCTCTTTGTCCAGGAGATCCTGCTTCACCATCCCCCAAGACTCCTGCACTATCTAACTGTCCCTCATCCACAAACACACGCACACCACACACGTCCACACACTCCCCTCTCACTCCTTTACTCACTCACACTCTCTTCCCCACTGCAATCCTGCCAGCCACCATGTTGGGCTAAAATGTATTTACTATATGACAATTGTTAATTGTATTATGGGTCTTTAATAATCTTTAAGAATTAACCTTAGAAACATAACATCTATAAAGTTATACTTTGAGAGACAAATGCAATTTAAGAGATGTAAAATAATGATTTTTTTCATGAATGTATATGCTTGTATTATTAACTTTGTGGGAAAGCAATCAAATGTCAAGAAAAAAAAGAAAGTAGCAAATTAAGGCAGAGAGGAAAGACATATTAAAGAAATAATTCTAACCTGTAATTCTTGAATAATAATGTATCAGATATTTATTATATGTGATATATCAAACATTTTAAACAGTGTGTTATGTGCATATTTCATTCTATTAAAAGAAAATCACAGTAGTTTAAAAAACATGAAAGTGGTGTTCTTAGCTCTTAAAATAAAAATAATCAATAAAGAACTTAGATGCTATTACTTTACATAAAATATGGATATGTTCTTAATTTAATAAATATCTGAGTTATGAAAAGAACCTTTAAATTTCAGATTTAGTGTTTCAAATAATATATCCATTGTGCTATTTGAACCAGAAAAAGTGACTAAATATAGCAATTGGTTCTAGTTAACTTACTGACACTTTTGTTAGAAATTTTTATTTTTCCATTATAAAATATCCTGGATGTAAATCTGATTAAACCTATGCTTTTTACTATGTAGAGTCAAAGCCTCGCCTAGAAGGATATGTGAAATTATGGATGACATATAGATTGCATTTACATGGGATGAGAAAGTAATGCTTCAGATGTTTCATTAGGGAGCAAAAACAAATCCTTCTGAAGACTTTGGTGGTTCCAAGTAGCCAAATAAATCAGGGTTGTGTGTTTACTAAACTGATTTATATGTATATCATGGAATAAATCTGGAATGTTGGCTACAGTAATGAGAATACCCAAACAACATCAATATTTCATTTACTAATGGTAATATGCAGTGCAAGACGGGTGTAATGTATTTGCAGAAGCGTTTGGGCAAGGAAATCAGACACATAGGCTTACTTTGCAGAGCAGTATACACTGATTATGCTAGGAGATTGTGTATCATCTCTGGTTGAGCCTATAAATCTATGTGAAAAAATATTGAAGACCAGATTTTGATAAGGTATTATTGGAATTAATAGAGTGGCAAAATACATAGCCTACATAAAATCCTTGAGAAATAAAATCTATTTCCCCAAACTGGAAGTAAAACATTGTTTTTCTTTTTCTCTTTAATATATTAGGGGGCTTATTTTTTAAAAAAGCATTTTAAATAGTATAAAATATGTTTAAAAATTAATATGCCTTAGGAAATTGAGGAAGATATATTTTAAATAATATATATTTGTGTGGAAACTGCACTGCATAATGTTAGGATATTTTGACTTTGGGGTAGATATCTTTGTCCTTTTTTTGAAAATTGGGAATTAAAAATGTGGTATAACTTACTCATCACTATAAAGGTTTGAATGTTAAAAAATATAATTTTCATTAATTCTGTAGAAACAGAATTAGGTTTTATAATTCTAAGACTAGTGAACTTCATTTTATGCCATATCTATCCTCTTTTAATGTAAAATATCAGATACTATTTGCCATTGTAAAATTAAGCAAGGGTTGCCCAATCTCAAATAATGCATTCTTTATCTCACTTTCCAACATAAAGGTGTTGGAATAAGTAACCTGCAAGGTGTTTTTCTGTTGTTGTTTTGTTTTATTTTATTTTTGCAAGTTCTAAATGCTGTGAATTTATTAGCGTGACTGTGGGAAACTGGCATTCATACATTTCTGGTGCAAATTCCAATCAGTAGAATTGTCAAATTATTATGGGGAATTGTCAATAATTTGACAATTATTGTCAATAATTTGACAATATCTAACAAAACAACATACATGTTTACCTTATGGCCAAAAATTACCCTCCTAGCAATTTATGTTGTAGATACATCTGCAATAATAAGAAAATGCATTTACATAGAGTTATTAATTGCAGCATTGTTTGTATTTACTAGATGCTAAAACAGTCTAAATGCTCACATAAGAAGAGTGATTAGTAAATTGGTATATCCATAAAATGATCATGCAGCTCTAAAATAGAATAAAATATCTATAAGAACAGATGTAGAATGATTTTCAAGAAAATGAAAATGAGTATATATCCATATAAAAACACATTTGTGAGAAAAGAAGGGATAATAAAATATATATGTACTTCCTTATTTATTCATGAAGAGATAAAGAAATATGTAAAGGATAAACTAGAGACCAATACTAGTTACTTTCATTGGGATAAATGCATACAGAGCAGAAAGAATAGAAATAATAGGGACTGAGAATTATATTCCTGTGAATATATCTTTTTTATACAATTCTGACTTTTCAAATTGTGTTGATTCTTCACATACCCCAAAAATAATAATATCAGAAATCAAAAGGGATAGAGAGGACACACTAGTATAAACATGAACAGGAACATACTAATTCAAGTGGATTTCAACAGAATACTATAATTAAAGTAAAGGAGGAAAAATCCTAATAGTATTTGGCCTACGTGCTCTTAAGCTAAACACAAATCCTTTGCTTTAGTTGCTGCTTTGATCTCCCATTTTTACTTGTTAGCAATTCTGAAAGTACTTTCTGTGTACTCTCATTATATGAGTAAGTAAATAGGTTAATATATTGTGAATAATGTGATTCAGATTTGTCACTGTCAAAAGAAGGATTTAAAAATACAGAAATAAATCCCTCTCTTTTTATTGCCACATAGTATTCCATGGTGTAAATGCAGACTGATGAACCACAGGGGGATGTTAAAAAAATAGAACTGAGGTGGCTGGGTAGAGATTAACCAAGAACTTGTATACATACTAGTGGCCTGGTGCACAAAATTTGTGCTCCAGGGGGGTGTCCCTCAGCCCGGCTTGCACCCTCTCCAATCTGGGACCCCTCGGGGGATGTTGGACTGCCGGTTTAGGCCCAATCCTGCAGTCTAACATCCGTCTCACAATCCTTGAGTCAGACTGGCAGTGAGGCATCCCTCTCGCAATCCGGGACTGCTGGCTCCTAACCACTCACCCAACTGCCTGCTTGATTGCCCCTAACCACTCTGCCAGCAGCTTGCTTGCCCCCAACTGTCTCCCCCTGCCGGCCTTCTTGTCCCCAACTGCCCCCCTTGCCGGCCTGATCACTCTCAACTGCCCCCCCACTGCCAGCCTGCTCGTCCCCTACTGCTCTCCCCTGCTGGCCTAATCACCCCTAATTGCCTCTGCCTCGGCCCCGCCACCATGGCTTTGTCCAAAAGGATGTCTAGAAGGACTCCCGGTCTAATTAGCATATCACCCTTTTATTAGTATAGATATGCAGAGCCCATGGACACATACAATAGTGTGGTGAAAGCCTGGGCAGGGGGAGAGGGGGACTTGAGGGGGTCAATGGGGAGGAAAAGGGTACATCTGTATTACTTTCAACAATAAATATAAATTTAAAATAAATAGAAATAAAATAAAATAATCTGTAAAAGTCCCTCCTTCAAAAATAAATAAATGAAAATACAGAAATAGGAAAAAATAGAATGAACCATGAGATGTTGAATTGGAATTGGCAGACACTTAAATAGAAGAGATGTTAATAGAGAAACGTGAATGTATGCAAATACATACTTTTATTTCCTAGCTCTGTCCTATGAGATAGCCAAGAAGCCATTAAAGTCAGTAGCACTGAGCACAATCAGTTTCTAGATTTTGGCTTCTATGTATAAGTTTCTACTAAAAGGAACTAGCAATCCTTCATAAAGTGGTTTTTGCCAGGACTAGATCAACTAATCCTAGATGAGCTTGGGATATCTTTTTGTGCTAACAATTATTTCAAAAGCACATATGAGTCAAAATGAAGGTGTTCTTACTGAGAAACTAGGGACTATTTGAATATCAAATAAATAAGTAAATAATTATAATACAGTGAATACAATAAGAATCCATAAATCTAAAATGATATAAGTTAAAAATAAATGCAAACAAGAAGAAACCATGTTTTTTACAGTAGAAAGACAATTGAAATATGTAAAAAGAAAGACAGAATTACAAAAATTGCCATTTTATCCTTCCTTGGTGTGGCTCAGTTGGTTGGAGCAATATTCAGTTCACCAAAGGGTCACTCAAGGTTGTGTGTTTGATTCCTAATTGGGGAGAGAACAGGAGACCAACCAATTGATGTTTCTCTCTCCCTTTCTCTCCCCCCTCACCCTTCCTCTTTCTCTAAACTTAATAAGAAATTGTCATTTGACAAGCATAAAATAATAATTGACATAGGCAAAGATTATCAATGAATGTTGAAAGTAGCATTAGAAAGTTTTATGACTAATAGCTAATTAGTAATAATCTCAAAATATATCACCATGAAATACTTATTGATTATAGTGGAGACAGTAATAATTTTACAGTGGAGAAACCTGGAAATAATTGCCTTAACTCAGTGATTAAAATAAGGATCAACAGAAGCAGGTTAAATAGGCATCCTGAGTCTTTTGGTTCCGATGCACTGAGAAAAACAAAACATCTTGACCAGGCTATTCAATCCATAAGTGCAATTCCTAAATCAAATCATGAGGGATAATAATAATAAAAAAAACCTCTATTGAAAGATATTTTATGAAATAATTGATCCAAAATGTAAACATCATAAAAGACAAGAGAGAAAATGTCAAGTGAATGGATTATCTGGTCTGGACTTACTTTAAATATAAGGTACATTTTAGGGACACTTCCAAAATCTGAATAAGGTCTGTAGACTTAAGTATTTTGTCAATGTTCATTTCCTGCTTGTGATAATTTTATGATTATACATGAAGATGTCCTGAATTACTAGGAATTGCATGTTGGTAAAATGTTAATATTTTGCCAATCTGCCCTTCCTCTATATAAGTAGAATAGTACTATCTTTGTAACTTTTTATTGAATTTTAAATAAAACATTAAAATACATTTTCTATTGCAACATTTTTAACTGTGATAATTCTACCTATCAGAGTGCTTTTATTTTTAAATGAGTGAGTCAACCAATCCCAGTCTATATATAGAAAAACTTCACCAAGTCACTTAGTAATAGGAAGTGCATGATTCTTATAACTATATCTAGCGCTGTATTTTCCATCTCTTATATCCATAGTAATGATTGGTAAGTAATTAAATAGGTAATTGCTTGATATCAGAGGTGTTAACAGTTAGGGTCTAGGTTCAGAGGACTGAGTTCAAATTCCCACTGTACCACTTCCTAGTTGTGTATCATGGACAAATTATTAAAACTATTTATATTTTTGTTCTAAATTTTAAAAATGTGGATGATTATATTATCTAACTTATTGAACTCTACAACATTATAATCATTGCAAATTAAAACGGCATACCTTACAAGGTAACATAGCCTGATGACTGGCACAGTAAGCAGTTAATAGAGGGTGGGGCACAAGTAGGTTTACAATTGTTTGTATGGAAAATAATACAATAATTAATAAGTAAAAATACACAAATAAGCTCTGTTTCTCACCCTCAAAACTGTAAACCTACTTTTGCCACACCTGTATGTGTGGCAGGCAGAATTTCAACAAGGTTCCACTCCAAGATTCCCACTCCCTGGTATGCAAATCCGCTATAATTCCCTCACTTTGAGTTTTGAGAGGAACTGTGAATATGATTGGATGCCCCTCCCATAATTGACTTACAGTGTATGGCAAGAATAAAGAGATTTTGATAAAGTAATTGAGGTTCCATATCAATTGGTCTTGAGTTAATATAAAAATAAATTATCCTCAGTGAGGCTGTTCAGTCAAATGAGCCCTTAACCAGGGACTGGGCCATTTGTGAAGAGGCAATTTTCTGCTGGTTTTGAATAAGTTAACTGTCACACTGTACCCGAACTGTGTGATGGCCATGTGGCAAGAAATGCAGGAGCCTTTAGCAGCTAAAAGAGACCACCTGCAGACCATCAGCAAGAAAATGTGGAACTTATTCCTACAACTGCAAAGAACTAAATTCTTCTAACAACCACATGAGTTTGGAAGAGGAGCCTAAGGAAAAAGACAAAGCCCAAGGTAACTTGACCACATCATTGAACGATGCTGAACAAAGCATTAAGCTCAGCTTTTCCCAGGCTTCTGATCCAGAGAAACTTTGAGATAATACGTGTCAGTTCAAACTGCAACGTGTGTGATAACTTGTTACATAGCATAGACAAAACGTACATGCTATTATAATTATATGAGCTCTGCATCTGAATGTTCTTGATCATATTTTTTATTTTAAATATATATTTTTATTGATTTCAGAGTGAGGGAGATGGAGAGAGAGATAGAAACATCAATAATGAGAGAGAATCATTGATCAGCTAACTCCTGCACACTCCACACTGGGGACCAAGCCCATAAGCTGGGCATGTGCTCTGACCGGAATCAAACTGTGACCTCCTGGTTCATAGTTCGATGCTCAACCACTGCACCACACCAGCCGGGCATGTTCTTGATCATATTGAAGTGCATCTGCAGCAAAAGAAACTGACAACAAAACAAAGAGACAGCCACCAGATGGGAAGTGATATTTGCAAACAGGAGCTCCAACAAAGGTTTAATTTTCAAAATATATAAAGAACTCATAAAACTCAACACCAGAAAAACAAGAAACAAAACAAAACAATAAAAAGGGCAGAGGACCAGAACATATGCCTCTCCCAAGAAGACATGTGAACAGCCAATAATATATGAAAAGATGTTCAAATTTACTGGCTATTAGGAAAATGCAACTCAAAACTACAATGAGATACCATCTCACACCTGTTAGAGTGGCCATTGTCTACAAGACAAGCAATAACAAGGAGAGGTTGTGGAGAAAAGGGAACCGTCATTCATTGCCGGGAGCCGGTCCATCCTTGCTGTTTCAAGGGACCTGGCATATATGGCATACTGTTCTTAATATGTTTGCTCACCTTCTTGGCGCTGTGTTTTAACCAAGGTCACCTCTCCGAGAAAGGTTGAATCCCCAGGTAGGGATTTTCCCCTGAAGTTAGGGAGGGAATAAAACCCCTCAACTAAGTGCCAGGTGGGTAATTAATCACTTTAACTATGAACAATCATGCTTAAGCTACATAATCTTTACTCCCTGGAATGGAGATAAGAAACGCCCTATCCTTTGGAATAGAGATTGATAGGATTGGAATCAACTGGTATAAATACAGATGCAACAAGACAACAACAGACAGAATTCAGAAGACAGAACCTATGCGGAACCTGGAGATGGAGGAGCTTCGCTGGAGAGAACATGGCAAGGGATCCTGGACTGAACCTGACTACAGAAATTGGCAAGAGAACCTGACTAGAACCTGGTGACTGAACCTGGCTGGAGAACCTGTACAGAACCTGGCTGGAGATCCTAAGCAGAACCTCTCTGGAGATCGAGACCAGAACTTGGCTGGAGATTGTGGCTAGAGATCCTGGCAAGGCTGCTGATTAACTGAACACTGTCTCTTTGTTCTTCCTTCTTCGCCGACTCTGTCTACACCTTTGGGAACCCCTGGACCTGCTGGGGTTGGACCCCGGCAATTCACTGCTGGTGGGAATGTAGACTGGTACAACCACTATGGAAAGCAGTCTGGTGATTCCTCAAAAAATTTCGAATAGAGCTACCATAGGAGCCAGCAATTCCTCTCCTGGATATATACATGGAAACCTTAAAATCATGTATTTGCAAAGATATATGCACCCCTATATTAATTGCAGCATTATTCACAGTGGCCAAGACATGGAAACAACCAAAGTGTCCTATGATAGAGGACTAGATAAAGAAGATGTGGTACATATATACATATACACAATGGAATACTACCCAGCCATATGAAAGGATGAAATGACGCCATTTGCAGCAACATGGATGGACCTTGAGAACATTATGCTAAGTGAAATAAGTCAGTCAGAAAAAGCTAAGAACCATATGATTTCACTCATATGTGGGATATAAAACTGAAACTCATGAACATAAATAGAAGTGGTGATTGCTAGAGGGAAGTGGGTGTGGGAGAGGGTTGTCCTAATATATGGCGACAGGAAAAAATTTCACTTCGGGTGGTGGGCACATGGTGCAATATACAGGTCTTGTAACATAGAAACCCACACCTGAAATGTATACGTTCATATTGACCAATGTTACCCCAATAAATTTAATTTAAAAAGTGCATCTGGCATTTAGTTTAAATGTTTTATACAGCATAGAATATATTCTTTTTATATACTTCACATTTTTATTCCCAATTTTCTTCATTTTACTTATAATTGATTTCTTAACATTTTCTTTTATTTATTTTCAATTACAGTTTAAATTCAGTATTATTTTGTATTAGTTTCAGGTGTACATCATAGTAGTAAGACAATCATACTTTTCAAAGTGTCCCCTCTCCTCCCTGCTCTCCAATATCTCCAGTACCCACCTGGAGCCATACATAGTTATTACAATATTCTTGATATGACAATATTATTCACTATATTTAATATGCTGTACTTTATATTTACATGACTATTTTGTAACTACCAATTTGTATTTCTCAATCTCTTCACCTTTTTCACCCAGTCTCTCAACCACACCTCCCCAGTAACCATCAGTCTGTTCTTTGTGTCTATGAGCCTGTTTCTATTTTTGTTCGTTCATTTATATTGTTCTTTAGATTCCACAAATTAGTAAAATCATACGGTATTTCTCTTTCTCTGATAGACTTTTTTCACTTAGCATAATACCCTCTAGGTCTATCCATGTAATTGCTAATGGTAGGATTTCATTCCTTTATGGTTGAGTAATATTGCATTGTATATACGTATCATCACTTCTTTATCCACTTATCTCTTAATGGGCACTTAGTTTGCTTTCATAGCTTAACTATTGTAAATAAAGCATAGCAAAAGATACTACAGAGAGTCTCCTGTTTCTAGCATTAACACCTTACACAATTTTTATAGTAGATAAACCAATATTGATACACTAGAGGCCCAGTGCATGAAATTCATGCATGGGGGAGGACATCCCTCAGCCCAACCTGCACCCTCTCCAATCCGGGAGCCCTCAGGGGATGTCCTACTGATGGCTTGGGCCCACTCCCCGTGGTTCTCTGCTCTCTGAAGGGCCTGCCTGCTCCACACCACAGAGATGGGAAAGCAGGCCCTGCTGGGTGCTGCCTGCAGGCCTCGCTTGCCTGCTGGGCTCACATTGCCGGGGTGACACCTCCAGCATCCTGTCCTGCCGCTGTGGGCACCTCCATCTTTGTCGCAGAGTGATAGTTAATTTGCATATTACTCTTTTATTAGATAGGACTATAATTACATAAATTCCAGAGTTTTAGCTTTCATTTGTTTTTTACCCAATGTTTCCTTTGGTTACAGAATTCCACATTAAATTTAGTTGTCATATCTCTTTAGACTCCTCTTGGCTATGGCGCTTGCTCACTTTCCTTGCTTTTTTAAACTTTGAATCCTTTGAACAGAATTCTGGTATTTTACGGAAGTTCATAATTTGTCGGATTTTTTTTTCATGATATGACTAGTGCTATGGGTTAGTCCAAGAAAGACCATAGTAGTAAAAATACCATTGTTATTACATCATATCAAGTATACATTAATCAACATTATTTATGAATATTTATGTTGCTATACATGTATACATAGAATAATTAAATAAATGGATGACAGATGGTAGGAGGCAGGTTTCTCACTATTGAAGTGGGAGTTTCTATATAAACAAGAGGAGGAAGTGAGAATGGTACATATGGTAAGGGACTGGAGGCATCAGAATAAACTCAAGTTTAGGTTAATATAGATACAGATGGCTACATATAGAAAAATTTATAGTTATGTGTATATATGCAGGTTTGTATAGCCACATATAATTTTGTTCTGTTAGCAGAGATGGCAAAACAAGCAAACACAATCAAAAGAAAACAGAACAAAGAACCAAAACATCTCATTAGCAATGAGAACATCTAATATTCAGATATATCTCATATATTATTCTCCAATAACAGGAACCAAGGCTTCTAGTAAGAATGCCTGATTCTAAGTGTAGGGCAGGCTATACACAAGATGAGTCTACACCCACTTACAATACCAAAAGGTAAGAAAGCCCCTGAACACACACTCGCACGCATCTACAGTGATAGGGAGGTATATCAAAGGAGTACAGGAGCTAACCGAATGAGTGACCAATGTTTAGCCAAAACTGAAGCAATCTGAGAAATCATAAAATCATATATTGCAAGCTATAAAATAAATATTTATGAACTCATAAGAATATAATTTGATACATCTATAATAATAAAAGCTTAATATGGTAATTAGACTGGATCTTCTTCTGTACCACCTTCCGGATGTGGAGAAGGCCAGATAGGTTTTCCCTCCTTGCACTTCCTAGGCTCCCAAGGGCTGCAAGGGAAGCCCATGTCCTGGGTGCCTGCTGGTGGATGGAAGGAAGCCTGGGTCCTGGGTGCCAGAGAAAAGCCAGTGCCAGCAGCCTGAGGAAAGAATGTCTACTCTTGCATAAATTTTGTGCATCAGGCCTCTAGTAAATGAAATGGGTAATAAATAAGAAGTCTCACATACAGAAGTATTCAAAATAACATATATGAACTAGAGGCTCGGTGCACGAATTTGTGTACGGGTAGGGTCCCTCACCTGGCTGGCGATTGAGGCCTGTCAGGGGACCAGCCGACCTGGGGGAGAGACTGCAGGAGGTTGGCTGTGGGAGTGCACTGCCCACCAGGGGGCAGCACCAGTGTTAAGCATCTGCCCCCTGGTGGGCAGTGTGTGTCATAGTGACTGGTCTAATGGTCATTCTGGTTGTTCAGTCGTAACGGTCACTTAGACTTTTATATATATAGATACTTTATCCCCAAGATGCAGGAGTATAATTGCCCACCCATGGGAAAGGTGACTTCCAAGGTGAATAGTATGGAAAGGTAGGGAAGGAGTAATGTGGAAGTAACTTTATAGTGTAGAAATTTTAATAAGTGATTATGCCAATAACGAAATATAAATCCCTTGTTATATTGAATTATTTATTCCACCAACCTGTAATAGTCTCTCAAAAGTATTGATTATGGTGTCAACATGTTGGCATGTCCAGTCACAGGATAAACCAGGACATTAGAACTGAGAATAAGTGTCTATAAAGGACCTAGAAACAGACTGTATTACATGGCTCTGTCTTGCTAGATATAATGCCACATTTTGGGGAAAAACATAACATAAATTATGGATTTAATAATGTAGAGTTACTTAAATTTATAACATTTTGTAAAAATAATTCTGGAACAGATGAAAGGATCTACATATAACTTGTTTTTCAGTATTATGTACATTTACTTAATCATCCTAAATTTATTAAAGTTCAGTAGTTAGTAGATTGCCTTGAATCTATAGAAGTTTAAAACATAATCATTATTTGATTTGATTATCATTTCATAGAACAGAAAGAGTGCTTTAAAGTGATTTTCATTTTGACATGTTATTGCCTGCCCTTATAAAAAATGGAGATTTATGTATATGACAATTGCATAACTTTAAGGATAATTCTGTTGATGAAAACTTGATTCATCTTTCAGAAAAAAGAAAAAAGTAAAAAAGATTTTCTTTAAAAATCAAGAGAATAATGATTTTAATAAGCCTCCTGGGATACTTATCTTTTCTTTTTTTGATAAACACATGATTATGAGGACAAGTTATATGAGTAGTAATAATTTCCCAGTAATGTGATCATTAAAAGACCTCTCAACTGCAATATATCAGTATTAATTGGGGGTAGATGATCATTTTAGTGACATGTTCAAGTCATTATCCATATTTCATTACTTCATTAATACCTGAATATTTTTAATGAAGTGATTATATTTTAACAATTTTCAATGAAATGATCTTAACAGGGTTATTTTAAAACTAGGAAGAAGAAAAACAAATAGAATTAAGCATTGTTAATTAAAACTGTTAAAAAGATATTTGGGAAAGGTGAACCAAATATTAACTTTAGTAATTTTTGGGTGTTGGAATGCTTTAAAATTTATTATAATTATGTTGTCTATTACCAGTTTTATTATATAAGCAAAATCAACCATTGGTGTGTGCTCAGAATCATTGCTCCAAATTGCCTTAACATTACCAAATAATGTACATAAAATATTCCTACAAAAATCCTGTATTGTTGGAGACCGGGTGTAAGCTGGCAAGGTCCTTGCACCTGAAGGGGCTAGCAAGGCTGGGACCTTTACCCACACAGTTTTTCCAGACTTGTTTGGATGGCGGTTATCAGTAGAATGAGAGCAACCTTTGTAGAATGAGAACAGCCTTTCATGGTTTACCAAGAAGTCTGTAACTATTTACTGAGATTTGCTGTACTGAGAACTTGTCCTTCTGCTCTGTCTCTCCCTTAGAGATTAAGAGGAACAAAGAATACATTCCTCTTGACAGACCTCCTATTCAGTGTTTTGTGTATAAAAGGCATTGCTTGGTTAATAAACTCGCTGCAGTTCCTTGATTGACCTGTAGTCCTCCCGATCCCACTCTCCTGTCTTTCTTTCTTTTCTCAATTCCCACCTCCCTACCTCAGCCCGGTTCAACCTGTCAGGCTGGCCCTGACACTGTATTTCCTAATAATTATTACTTTGTGCTTATATACTCTATTTAATACTTTTGTGCCTATTTATCCACCTGTTAAATGCAAGCTACAATGTATTTGGAAGGGATTCCAAAGAAAATTAAGTTTTCTGAGGGGGTCCCAGATTGGAGAGGGTGCAGGCTGGGCTGAGCCCCCCCCCCACCCCCCCGAGTGCACGAATTTTGTGCACTGGGCCTCTAGTCACTATTAAAGTTGACCTTGACCTGGCTGAATTCAAGAAGTATTTCTCAGGTTGTTCCACTGTGAAGTTAACCTACCTCTGCCTGCTCCACACATCTCACAGTGTACACTTTGAGAGGAAATCACTATGTATAGTTCACATTTAAGGACTGAGGAGTTATGCTCTACTTCTTTGAGGGTGAAGTACCTATATGAATTTTTTTGAATTATTCTGCATTGGAGATTTGTCTATTAAATACCATTTATCTGTTTCATTATTTATTTACTAGAGGCCCAGTGCATAGGTACAGCCCGTAGGCCTGGCCTGCAATCAGGGCCATCTTTCCCAGCTGCCATCAACCACCTGCTGCCACCCACCCTCGGTTCCCCATGTGCCATCTTGAACCCGAGGTGGGGCCTACCCTAGGATATACTTCGAGCTCATGTAAAAGGCTGTGATCCCTCCGGTGGAGGCCCCTTCGCAAGTAGTGCTTTTGTGTGGAATTTCTTTCAGGTAAGGGATGGGGTGTGGGTCCAATGCCCAAGAGAGTCCCAGGAGGCCAGTGGCACTATCAGGGTCATTCTGGTCACACCTGAACGTTCACTGCATTAATTCTCTGGAGGATTCTACTTGCAGGGTCCTGGGGCATGACAACCCATCCCACAAACAGGTCCCATGAGATTTCAGGTTGCACCACCACTGAGGAGGGTAAGATCAAGTGCTTTAAGCAGAGAACATGGGATTCTGACCAGGGTTAGGATTCAGCAGCTTTAGGAGACAGGTTTCTCAATAACCCACCTAACCAATGCCTGTTACCTTGCTGATAGCTTCTTCCTCCCCCTCAGAGAGCATGTGGGGAGGAGTGAGGAGCAACTGTCTGCAGCTGTGGGCAGGCCTGTGTCTCGACTGTGGGGAAAGAATGCCAGCCAGCTGACCTCGTCCCCCATAGCCACCCACCCCAGTTCCCAGTTAGCCATTGGGCAATTGGAACCTGCTGGCTGAGAAGTTGGCCTTTCCCGCCTGCTGGCCAGCCCCGCCCCCCACCACCTGTGTCCCTCTGTGTGTGGGGCCACCGGTGGGGTGGGAGCCTTGGCCTGGCACCGCCCATGCCCTCCACCATCCACTCCCTATTCTCTGTTCCCCATTGGGCGATTGGGAACTGAGTGGTTGGCCAGAAGGCCCCGATCAGGGGGGATGGGGCCTGTGGGCCAGGGGCAGCTTCTGCATTGAGCATCTGCCCCCTGGTGGTCAGTGCATGTCATAGTGACCGGTCAATCTGACGTTTGGTTGATTTGCATATTGCCCTTTTATTATCTAGGATATTTATATAGACTCATGAATATTTATTTTATACTTTGGGTTTAAATATAAGACTATGTAATTTTTGTATTGTTTAAATTGTTCTGTTAGCGTAGGTAGCTAGTTATTAATAAGGGAGAGGAGCAAATGGAATCAGAAATGAAGGCTGCTTAACTAGGGAGCTGAATCAGACATTAAATCCGATTAACTAGGTAGCTCTAGCATTCACAGACTCCCCAAGAAGACAGGAAGAACTAGCTTTCCATCTTCCTGGGGACAACTGGCTCATTAGCCAGGATTTCCTGAGGAAGGATGAAACAGTAGAGGAAATTCCTTTGCGAAGCACATGCTGGGGGTGGAAGCCAAGATGGTG
Source organism: Myotis daubentonii (assembly GCF_963259705.1). Lineage (NCBI taxonomy): Eukaryota > Metazoa > Chordata > Mammalia > Chiroptera > Vespertilionidae > Myotis > Myotis daubentonii. The sequence continues at coordinate 96,751,128 of NC_081842.1, read as the reverse complement.
CAGCGGGAGGTAAGCACATGTTCAGTAGAAACCAGATGGTGAGGCAAAACTTTAGGGCATGTGCAGTAGGAGCCAAAATGGCAGCATAAAGGGGAGCCCTGGGAAAATTTTGAGAAAGTACTGGATGAGATGAGGACATGGAACCCTAGTAAACCCAGGAAAGGGATTGGTTATGGGGGGAGGCCCAATACAAGACCACAAAGAATTAAGAAGAAGATTGGTTAGTTTGAAAACGCTTAACAAAGTGGATATACTCAAAGCTTAACAAAGGCCCAGGACTAGTTTGTTTGGGTGCCCTCTCTCCATAGCAGCTATGCAGGCCTGAAAGAAGCTGGGGCCCAAGTGCAGAGCATGTTGTGGCCCCCGCAACATTCAGGGGACATACAGATTAGCAAAGGGGAGCCAAAGAAGTTCTGCATCTCTGGGTCTTGGCCTTCCTGGGTCTGGCAGGTGCAGGTGCAGGTGCTGGTCTGAGGCCCTAGGGGCTGGACTTCTTTCCCAGCAAGGCAGAGCTGAGCCATCTGGTCAGAGCCACTTGGCCTAGATGAGACCTCAGGCACCTGGGGGCAGTCCTTTGTTTTCTCTGTAATAAATCTTACCACCACACCTCACATCCTCCTATTCGGGAGTCACTAGAATGCTTTTCTCATGACTCTGTGGAAGAATCCTGTTTCCACCTGGAACTGTACCAGTATTGGCCATTAGCTCTTTTACCTGACTCCTATGTACCTTGAAAATATCAAGATATTATTTTTTTTCCTTCCTTCCTTCCTTCCTTCCTTCCTCCCTCCCTCCCTCCCTCCCTCCCTCCCTCCCTCCCTCCCTCCCTCCCTTCCTTCCTTCCTTCCTTCCTTCCTTCCTTCCTTCCTTCCTTCCTTCCTCCTTCCTTCCTTCCTTCCTTCCTTCCTTCCTCCTTCCTTCCTTCCTTCCTTCCTTCCTTCCTTCCTTCCTTCCTTCCTTCCTTCCTTCCTTCCTTCCTCCTCCTCCTCCTCCTCCTCCTCCTCCTCCTCCTCCTCCTCCTCCTCCTCCTCCTCCTCCTCCTCCTCCTCCTCCTCCTCCTCCTCCTCCTCCTCCTCCTTCTTCTTCTTCTTCTTCTTCTTCTTCTTCTTCTTCTTCTTCTTCTTCTTCTTCTTCTTCTTCTTTTCTCTCTCTCTCTCTCTCTCTCTCTCTCTCTCTCTCTCTCTCTCTCTCTCTCTCTCTCATTATTTCTGGCATTACATAGTGCTCCAAGATTATCTTTTAAGAATAAAGTAAAAACTTTATTGTTTAGAGCAGGGGTCAAAACTTTTTTTGTAAATGATCAGATAGTATTTTTGGCTTGTGGCCATAAATGGTTTCTTTTGCATTGTGTCTTTGTTGTTCTTTTGTATTTTAACATCTTTAAAATGTAAAAAACATATATATATTGTTAGTTCTCAGGCTGTACAAAAGAGATTTTAATCTATATTTGACACCTGGCAATAATTTCCTGAACCCTGGTTTAGAGAAATAAGATTACAAAATAAACAACCGTCTCACTACTGCCTTCTACCCTCAATCGTCTATGAGGATTTTAAATCTGGTATGTTTTAACAGCTTATTTTGGATCATGATAAAGATAACATTAAGGATAGTCTTAAAACTACATTTTACTATATGTATACATTACATATAAACATAATTTTATAGGTTATTACTATAGGCAGAATTTTAAGATGCCCCATGACCTTTCCATCCTTTACTAATATGCCTTGGATTATGTTATATTAGTGGTAAATGGAAATTATTCAGGTGGGCCTAATCTAAGTGTGAGCCCTTTATAAGCAGCAAGTTTTTTTTTTTGTGTGTGTGTGTGTGATGGAAGATAATTAAGAGAGATTTGATTTCTGGCTATGAATATGGAAATAAGAGCAACCTATAAGAGCTGGAAATATTCCCTGGGGTATGATATAGTAGTATTGTGGACTTGATTCTCAGGCCCACAGATAGACATAGAAGGTTTTTAGTGGGGGAAGGGCATAGATTGAAAAGTGGCTTTTAATATTTACCCATTCTGTAAACTACCCAATCACTATCTTTAGCCTACTTGCTTATCTGAATTAGAGACTAACAAATTCAAATGCATAGTCAAGTTTTCAACTTGGAAGTCTTGTAAGCATTTCAAACTTAATATGTCTCAAATACTTGATTACCCCTGTTAACCTAGACCAGTGATGGCGAACCTATGATACCTCTGACACGCGAACTCATATTTTGGTTGATTTTTCTTTGTTAAATTGCATTTAAATATATAAAATAAATATCAAAAATATAAATCTTTGTTTTACTATGGTTGCAAATATAAAAAAAATTTCTATATGTGACACAGCACCAGAGTTAAGTTAGAGTTTATTCAAAATGCTGACATGCTGAGCTCAAAAGGTTCACCATCACTGACCTGTACTCCACCCCAAATATGATATTTCTTGAAGAGTTCCCTATTTCACTTCAAGTAAAGAAAAATCAACCTCTTTTTCTTTCTTTTTTAAAAAAATCTTTATGTTCAGATTATTACAAATGGTCCTCTCCCCCCCACTCCCGAGAGGTCCCCTCCACCCGGTTCTCACCCCACTCCAGGCCTCCCCCTCCTGACTGACCTCATCCATAGGTGTAAATTCTTTGTCCAATCTCTTCCCGCACCCCCCACAATCCCTTCCCCCTGAGAATTGTCAATCTGCTCCCTTTCCATGCCCCTGATTCTATTACATTCACAAGTCTTTTCTGTTCATCAGGTTTTTTATTCATTTGAATTTTAGGTTCACTTGTTAATAGATATGTATTTGTTGTCACTTTGTTATTCATAATTTTTTATCTTTACTTTTTTCTTCTTCTTCCTCTTCTTAGAGAATACCCTTCAGCATTTCATATAATATTGGTTTGGTGGTGATGAACTCCTTTAGTCTTTTCTTATCTGTGAAGCGCTTTATCTGACCTTCAATTCTGAATGATAGCTTTGCTGGGTAGAGTAATCTTGGTTGTAGGTTCTTGCTATTCATCACTTTGTATATTTCTTGCCACTCCCTTCTGGCCAGCATAGTTTCTGTTGAGAAATCATCTGACAGTCATATGGGTACTCCCTTGTAGGTAACTAACTGTTTTTCTCTTGCTTCTTTTAAGATTCTCTCTTTGTCTTTTGCCCTTGGCATTTTAATTATGATGTGTCTTGGTGTGGTCCTCTTTGGATTCCTTTTGTTTGGGGTTCTCTGCGCTTCCTGGACTTGTAAGTCTATTTCTTTCACCAAGTAGGGGAAGTTTTCTGTCATTATTTCTTCAAATAGTTTTCAATATCTTGCCCTCTCTCTTCTTCTGGCACCCCCATAATTCAGATATTGGTACACTTGAAGTTGTCCCAGAGGCTCCTTACACTATCTTCATATTGTTGGATTCTTTTTTCTTTCTGCTTTTCCGGTTGGGTGTTTTTTGCTTCTTCGTATTTCAAATCTTTGACTTGATTCTTGGGATCCTCTAGTCCAGTGGTTCTCAACCTTGGCTGCACATTAGAATCACCTGGGAATCTTTTTAAAATCCTGATTTCTGGGCCTCATCCTCTGGAAATTCTGTTTCTTTGTTACTAATGTTGTGGCCCCACCCCATAACAAAGAAACAGAATTTCCAGAGGATGAGGCCCAGAAATCAGGATTTTAAAAAGATTCCCAGGTGATTCTAATGTGCAGCCAAGGTTGAGAACCACTGCTCTAGTCTGATGTTAGATCTCTGTATGTTACTCTTTATTTCAGTCAGTATATGCTTAATTTCTGATTTGTCCTTTTTCATATCCTTGAGGGTCTCACTAAATTTCTCAGAAGTTTCTAGAAGATTCCTGAGAAACCTTATAACCATGGTTTTGAACTCTATATCTAGTATTTTGCTTTCATCCATTTCTTTTATTTGTGATTTGTCTCTTTGTATCCACATTTTGGCTGCTTCCCTGTGTTTGTTTCTATGTACTGGGTTGCTGCTAAGTCTTCTTGAGTTGATACAGTGGTCTTGTGTGGTAGGTGTCCTTTAGGGCCCAGTGGCTCAGCCTTCCCAGTCACCTGAGGTGGACGCTCTTGGTGCAGCCCTTTGTGGGCTGTTTGCACAATCTTGTTGTAGTTAACCCTTGATTGTTGTTGGTATCACTGGGAGGAATTGACCTCCAGGCCAATTGGCTCTGATGACCAGCTGTGTCTACACTGGAAGATCTGATGCGCAGGAGACACCCTTATGGGGCAGGACTTGCTTCAGTGGCTCTTTTGTGCTCACTGAATCTGCACCTTGAGTGTGTCTCTTATGGATGTGAAGAGTTGTAATCCGGTATGGTCTCACTCTGACCACTGGGTACACTGGCTCTTGGATCTCCAAGGAGGTGTAACATCAGCCACTGTCTGGGGTTGCCCAGCAGTAGCTATAGAGACATCTGCAGATTCCTCCTCTTTGTATGGGGTTTGGAAGTGCTCAGACGAGGCCCAGCTGTGAAGCAAGGCAGGCTGCTGCTGCCAGGCCTTGGGCCTTCTTTTGGAAGTTCTGGGGCTCTCTGACCCAGCTGCAGTTTGACAGGTTTTAGGCAGAGAAAGGATAGGCCATTCACATGCAAAAGCCAATGCACACAGCTTGGATGGGTTGTAAATTGGGAATCACTAGGGAGGTGCAATCAGCAATGGCTGCCAGTCATCCCTGCACCAGAGAGGTCCCCGGGTCTCCACATCCCGCGCCCCCTGGGCAGGAACAATGATCACTGTGAGCACCTCTGCGAGAAAGCTGCCCTCTCATTCCTGTCCCGATGTCAGACAGTCCAGTTTCCCCCCGTATGTGTCTGGGCCCCCCAGAGTCTTGCCCAGAACTGGAGTTCAGAGCAAGCAGGAGCTTGTATCTCCCTCCTGATTAAAAGAGCAGCACATCCAGGTGCCAGCACTTTCTGCACCTCTGCACCTCTTACCAGTCTCAATGTGTTTTCTTCACCTCTCTAGCTGTGGAACTTCCACTCAGCCTACTTTCCTGTGGTTCTGGGTGGTTGTTGTTCTGCCTTTTAGTTGTGATTTTGATGTGGTTGTGAGAGGCAGCAAGTATAGATGTTTACCTATGCCGCCATGTTGGTTCCTCTCAACCTTTTTCGTTTTATTTTCTTTTTTAAAAATATTTTTATTGATTTCAGAGAGGAAGGGAGAGAGAGAGAGAGAGATAGAAACATCAATAATGAGAGAGAATCACTGATTAGCTGCTTTTTGCACATCCCCTACTGGGGATTGAGCTGCAAACAGGCACGTGCCCTTAACCGGAATCGAACCCGGGACCCTTCAGTCCTCAGGTTGACACTCTATCCACTGAGCCAAACCAGCTAGGGCTCAACCTCTTTTTCTACCTCTTGTGTCATTATCCCCAAATAGGCCACTCTCAGTCTAATCAGAAGTATCACAAAATCCTCCTCAATAGTCTTCTTGTTTCCATCCTTGCAGTCATAGTGATCCTTTAAAAGCACAAATCAGATTACTCACATCCTACATAGGGTCTTCCGATGCTTTCCTTTTTAATCAGATAAAAGGTAAACTAAATCTTAGCTAACATGGCCCCTCATTATCCTTATGACCCCATCATCTTCTAGGTCCCCATTCTGTCACTCTACTTGAACCACACTCACCCTTTTCTACTTTACAAGCATATGCTTTCCTTAAAGCTGTGCACTCTTGTTTATTCTGCTTGGTAGAATCTCCCCCTAGTTATCCACATGGCTCATTCCCTCATTCATGTCTTGATCAAAGCTCTGAGAGGCCTATCCTCACTTGTTTTATCTTTTACCAGCTTCTATTCCTTTATCATTACTTTCTACTACTATTCTTGATTTTATTTCTCTTTATAGCTCTTAATGCCATGCAGCATAGCATATATTCTCTGTAATATCCCTTCAATACCATATAAACTTACTAAAATGAGGATCTTTATTTTAGTGTAGTTAAAACCTGAGGCAACACCTGAAACATAGTAGATACTCAACAATTATTTGTTGACTGGATGGTGACTGTGTGATTGTCTACCACAAGAAGAATAGATCATAGCTAAGAGATTGAAATGCTAGGAAAATACATTGGAATTATATTAGAATAGTTTGAAAATAAATGTTATTGATTTGTACCATACTGCTAATAATATAGATGAAGAAATTTGGAGATATTTCTCCAAGTATTTGGAGATAAAGCACACAATATTTGTTCCTGGAGTTGAGGGAAAGCAGGAGAGGGGGGATTGCAGATAAGCCTTTGGCTCAAGGTAGTAAAAGTTACTAAAAGAAAATAAGTCCCCATTCTGTTAAGCTTTGGGGAAATAGTGAAATCAAGACTTTGATTTTTACCGCTTATTTCAGATATTTATTATATAACATAGTTGGATTTTGAGTTTTTATTTCAGTAAAAGGAGTAGAGATATATATATTTGGAAGTTGTAATAAAATGGATTATTGTGGCCCACCATTCTTCACTATTTCAATTTCCATGTGACCTAATAGAATAGGAGAATTAACCTCAATTCAATGATTTTGGACTTGTTCAATATGCCTTGCTGTGGCAAATGGAAAATTAAGAAAGGTAATATAAGTGGAATGTTTCCTGGTTGAAGTTGTCATCTTTCACTTCTTCAATCTTCAAAGGACATCCGACAGAGGACAATAAACCTATTAGCTGTTAGTTCAAGAGGAATGAAGAGATAAATGGAGCAAGCCTATACACTGCACAGATTGAAGACAAATTAAACTGATCTCAGGAGAACTAGAGCTAACTGCACACTCATGGGAGAAATGAAAGCTTGATGAGTTGTGGGGTTGGTTTTTCTGCAAAATTATTGCAGTATACACCTGGCATATACTGAAGCAATTGACTTATAAATAGTAGTTAAAGTCAAAATATGGGATTAGGGCATTTAGGCAAAAATAAAACAGATGATGTGAGAATCCAGAACCAATACTAGGGTACCAAAGCTTTTTGAGGTTAGATTAATTGAAGGAGGAGCAGAAAAAAGTTGAGATTGGTTAGTTTTGTGTGTATATAGAAGCTCAAGAAAGTAAGGAAGGGAAAGTTAACTGCATTGAGTGGTGGTAAAAAGTAAACTAAGTTGATAATAAAGAAAGATTTCTTACATTAAGTAGCATTGAACAAACTGCGTCACCAAAGATAGCTGCTCAGTTCTTCAGTTCCCTTAATAATATAGTTCTCTTGTCTTTGAGATAAATAATTCATCAAGTAAGATTAAAATAGCTGTCTTTTTTCAAGTTCTATAAATCTTATGAAGTGAAACACAGGCATAAGGAATGTAAAGCCTGGGTAGTTTTCTTTTCTCCCAATTTATCACCAGATTATTTTAATTAGTGGTATTCAAAAAATTTATTGCATAACAAATGTTGCTTATGTATGTAACTAAGTTAGGCATATTTTAAGTAGTCAAAATTGTATTACACTTATGGAATCATATTTTTCTCGGTGTTTCCATGAGTGTTTTACTGAAGAGTAAAAGTATTTAACCCAATAGTGTTGTCTTCAATGTTTAACTATGTCTAGTTGATAAGTTTCTTTTTCTTCACAGAAGATAAATTACATATCTATCTCACAATGTAAACTAAGATCTGAAGATAATATACTTAAAAGAAGTGTTCTTTAGCTCTAAAATGTATTATTTCAATAAAAATTACCACTATAAATTTATACATTAAGCAGGTATTTTATTTCCACAATTTCAGTCATATACACAATTTCAATTACAATCAATTTACTTTAGAATCCAAAAGTATTTAATTCTAGTATTGTACTTATTAAGTCTTAACTGATTACCTCATTCCTTTATGTATATTTTTTGTTCTTTCCTAACATTTCTTTTCTCTGTCCTTACTCATCTTCTCTCTTCCTCTCTCTCTCTCCTTCTTTATCTCTTTGTTTCTCTTTCTCTCTTCCTCCCCCTGCCCTTTCTAAATCCACCCACACACATACACACACACACACACACACACACACACACACACACACACACACACACTAGAAACTTCTATACATGTTTTTTTTCACAAAGTAAAAATAAAAAGGTGATTTATAGATTCTTGTGAAGTGTCACTGAATATTTTTAAAGGATAACGTGAAGTTTAACCACAAACTATTCATTACCGATAAGAAATTGTTATTCTTAAAAAAAAAAAGAGCTATGAAAAATTGTTCCTGAAAAGGTAATGAAGTACCCTGTTTTCTTACTACACTATCTTGAAATAGATTAAAAATAAATCACTCCAGCAAGCTTCCTTGATTTTATCATGTGTGAAAGTAATTTTCTTTTAAACCTTATTGTACCTTGGGGTGGTGAAGGGGATTTATGAAGTATTTTATGCTGTATAGGAAAATGCGATTTTTAAAAATTCTGTTAGACATATTCTGTTCTTTGGTTATGCTTTAAATTCGAAAATATTTTCAGAAAGTTCTGAGCTCAGAGTCATATGGTAGAGTTGGTCTTTTCCATTGTTAATGGAAGGTAGAGGAAATAAGGGAAATTATACAATTTGGTAAGCTTTTTTTTCTCTATTAATTTTGTATTGACATATCTTATTCTTAAGTATATTACTAAAATTTTAGTGTTTATACAGGAGGGAAAATAAAGAGAAGCATTTCAATTGTTAGCACTAAGATTTTCATTTTGTTGATCATAATAAATCACATACCTTTTCCTTCTCCAAGTGGTTTGCCAGATATTTTAATCTCATCCATCTACTCTCATAATCACCATTTTATTGTTATTTTGTTAAACTGGACTGGGAATAGCTGTTTCCTCAGAGTCCTGGTCTACATCTATTCTTAATCCAATTTTTATGAAAAAAAAGTGAGATTCAGAGAGAATATAAATAGTATACTCAAAGTTGACCATTTGTTTGTGTGCTCTGACACACATATTGTTACTGGATTCTGTAGCTTGGTAGTGATCTACCACACTGTGGGTTTTTATTTAATGTTTTCCTGACTCTTTTCCTACTGGTAAATTTTTTGTCCATTGAAATCAATACCAGCTGTAGATTAAGCCTTATTCCCAGCCTAAACAATCAATTTGGATTTAACTCACTGCGGGAAATGTATGTGTAGAACTGTGATTTGCTGAGTCAACATTAAATTAGCCTTGGTGCAGGTTCTGTCCTGACTGTGAGAACCAAGTTCCAGACATGGGGAAATCTGTACCAAAGCTCTGGGTACCTAATCCTTCTAACTTCAGAGATTTAATCTCAGGACTGCATCCCAAGTTTCTCTAAAATGAATGGTTCCTGTACATGCACTCCAATTTTCCAGTAAGTCCCTCTTCTCTCTTATTTTAAAATATTTTATTTTTATTTTTCTGTTACTGATGACATATAATATTACGTTAGTTTCAGGTGTACAACACAGTGGTCAGATAGTTACATAATTTATGAAGTAATCACTCTAAGTTTAGTACCCATCTGACACATGCACAGTTATTACATTATTCCTGACTATATTCCCTGTGCTGTTCTTTGCATTCCCATGATTATTTTGTAATTACCAACTTGTACTTCTTAATTTCTTCACCTTTTTCACTCATCCTCCTCTACCCCCTTCCATCTGGCAACCTTCTGTTTGTTCTCTGTATCTATGAGTTTGTTTCTGTTTTATTAATTAATTAATTTATTTATTTTTAGATTCCACAAATGAAATAATATATTTGTCTTTCTCTGACTTATTTCACTTAGCATATTATATCCCATATATATTAATTAAAATTATATCAATTAAATTATATAACATTGATTAAAATTATATTATATTAATCATATGCTAGGTGAAAGAAGAGACAGAGAAAGACAAATACCTCTTCTCTTTTCCTAGATTCCGCTCTCTGTTATAAAAGGAACTGGAAATCCAAGATTGAAAAAACATAGTGCCAGTCCCTCACATCTTCATTCCTGTTACAGGGACACTCACACTATCTGTCTCCTTAACAGTTGTATGTCCACCTCACATTTATTAAATTCATAAGTCTTTTATTTATTGCTATGAGAATTAAGGTCATATTTCTGTATAACTAACATAAGAATAACCAATTCCCTGGCCTTCCCTAACTTCAGTTTAGGCAATATTAATTTCCCTAAACCTGCCATTCTTGCTTTCCCTTATTTGCCTACTTTTTGCTTACTGAGAATAATATATTATTTACTATTATTTATAACAATGTTCGTACTATGCTATATAATGGTGTACTATAGTAATATAGTTAAATGAAATCACTGCACTTTTTTAGCTTCAAGCTATCTTTAATTATTACCATTCAATCTATCATATATTTAACTACAATAATGATGAGCATATTTAAATATGAAAATATATAAGAATGTTGATATTCTTTAAAATTAATGTACATATTTTCATAGAAAGCTTATGTGGTACTTAATATATTAAATAAAAATAAGATTTTCCCCGAAACCGGTTTGGCTCAGTGGATAGAGCGTCGGCCTGCGGACTGAAAGGTCCCGGGTTCGATTCCGGTCGAGGGCATGTGCCTGGGTTGCGGGCACATCCCCAGTGGGAGATGTGCAGGAGGCAGCTGATCGATGTTTCTCTCTCATCGATGTTTCTAACTCTATATCTCTCTCCCTTCCTCTCTGTAAAAAATCAATAAAATATATTTTAAAAAAAATAAGAGTTTCTACTCCATTATTACTAATAGTATTCATAGGAAAACTCCAACATTACTATATTCATTGAAATTTATAGTAAATAATTTATTTTCTTTTAAGAAAATTCCTTAGCTTATTGTTAATTTTCTCTGGTGTTTTAGACCAGATACCAATTAGATCAGTGGGGTTTCAGCATAAATATATAAATCAATTTCTGAACTCCAGATGTTAAAAAACAGGGTGGTAAAATTTGTCAAATATCATATAAAAAGCAATTTTTGTGAAAGCCAAATTTTATTTATTGTTTTATCTAATGAGATGGCTGTATTATATTACTAAGAAGTCAATTCTATACATTTTTAATGGGAAAATTTATTCAGCTTGGTATAATATTTGGGAAGAGGGTATTCAAATAATGCTTTCAAGAATGTGAAAGTATCCCTGTGAGTTAAAGTTTAATCATAAATGTCTGTTGTCAAACAAATAATTTGACATTTCATATTTGCACATTTAGAATATATGATCAAAACACTTAAAACTAAACAATGTGTTCAAATGTTTAAGAAAATACTACTGCAGACAATCTATCTATCAAGTGCTATGATGGCTGATTGAGAAAGAAATTAAATAGACACTTTTTTAAAAAAGTTTATTGTTGAGAGTTTACAGATGTTCCCCATTTTCTTTCCCCTTGTTCCTCACCACCAGGTTCTCCCACCCCCAAGCCTTCACCAGCCTATTGTCTGTGTTCATGGGCAATGCATATATGCATATAAGTTCTTTAGTTAATCTCTTCCCACCACCACTCCACCCCTCACTTCCCTCTGAGATTCATTAGTCTGTTCCATGTTTCCATGCCTCTGGTTCTATTTTATTCATTACTTTATTGTGATCATTAGATTCCACATATAAGTGAGATCATGTGATATTTGACTTTCTCTGACTGGCTTATTTTGCTTAGCATAATCATCTCCAGGTCCCTCCATGCTGTCTCAAAGGATAATAGATCCTTCTTTTTTATAGCTGCATAGTATTCCACTGAGTAAATGTACCAGTTTTTTATCCATTTATCTACTGATGGGAACTTGTGCTGTTTCCAGATCTGCTCACAGCTACTGTGAGCCACCCACTAGGGTGTCACCTACTAGAAGGTCTCTATTTCAACCCTTAATTCCCTGGCCAGGCCATTGGCATGGCCCCTCCCATTTATGAAAGGTCTTGAGGTTTTGATGATGGCATCCCAGCTACCATGTCCTAGGTAGCCAAGGACGTGTATACCTTCCTGCACTGGGCATCTGAGCCAGAGCATGACCATTGAAAATCCATGGGGTTCACAATATTGATGATGGCCCAGCAGGTGTGGTTCAGTGGTTGAATGTCGACCTGTGAATTAGGACTTCATGTTTAAAATCTCAGGGCATATGCATGGGTTGCAGGCTCAATTCCGGGGGAGACGGGGAATGGAGGAGGCAGCCGATCAATAATTCTCTCTCATCATTGATGTTTCTATCTCTCTCTCCCTCTCTCTTCTTCTCGAAATCAATACAAGTATATTTTTTAAAAAAGATATTGATAATGATGGGCTTGCCATGAATCAGCAAAAGTGGTCATTCCCAAAGAGCCAGAAGATGACATATCGGCCACCCAAGTGACCTGTCCAAGGTTTGCTTGCCATCCTGTTTGAATAGGCCTCAAGCCAATGAACTACCCTGGATCTCTTCAGACTCCAGCTGGCCCTCCTGACCAAGCCTCTCTTCCCCTGGGACAAAAGGGGAGGAGGCAGGAGACCAGGCTCAAGCTCCCGTCCTTCAGCCTCTATCATGGAAATAAATTAAGTTTCTCAATGAAAAAAAAAATAAAAATAGATATATTTTTATTTGATTATTCCTTTACTTTTTTTCCAGCTTGTTTATTTGATATTTTTGCTTTTTTATTTTTATGGAATATAGAATAAAACATTTCTGGGTTTATTAACCTATCTAGGATGGAAATATTCTAGGATATTTCTTCAAATTCAAGATCATGTACTTTCAGTTTCCTGAAAGATATGTAAACAGTAAGAGATTCTGATTTAAAAAACATAAATGCCTGTCACCTGATGTTGGCAATAAGAGATGCCAATAATATTGACTTCAAAAATGAATAAAAAAGTTAATTTTTAAAAGATAAAACTATATTTATTCTTTGTAAAAATGTTTAACTCATTTTTATTTCTTTACAAGATTTAACCACTGATATAAAAGTAAAAAACATATTCATATGTTATTGAAATAAAGTACATGAACTTATAGCTATATTGAATATATATGAAAGGCCTAGTTATTTTGAACATTATATTAAACTAGTGGTCCGGTGCACGAAATTCATGCACGGGGATGGGGAGGTCCCTCAGCCCAGCCTGCACCCTTTCCAATCAGGGACATCCCTCTTGCAACCTGATACCATTGGCTCCTAACTGCTCACCTTCCTGCCTGCCTGATCACCCCTAACTGCCTCTGCCTAATCGCCCCTAACCTCTCTGCCTGCCTCCCTGATCTCCGCTAACTGCCTCGGCCTGCCTGCCTGATCGCCCCTAAGTGCTCTCCCCTGCCTCCCTGATCTCCCCTAACTGCCTCTGCCTGCCTGCCTGATCGTCCCTAACTGCCCTCCCCTGCCAGCCTGATCTCACCCAGTCTCTGTCTCTCTTTGTTTTTCTCAGCAGTCCTCCAGGCCTCCCTGCTTCCCTGTCTCCCTTTTCCTCTTTCCTGGTTGGGAGGGGACATGGCCAATGGGGGTGGCTCCACCCTCTGCTTGCCCTCCCTTCCATCCAGGCCTCTTCAGGCCCAGCCTGTTTTGTTTTCATCTCTCCATCCCAGTCTCTGTCTCTCTTTGATTTTCTCAGCAGCCCTCCAGGCCCCCCTGCCTTCCCCCTTCCTCTTTCCTGGCTGGGAGGGAGCAGGGCCAGTGGTCACTGGGCAGGAGCTAACTCTGTTGGTGGGGTCCTCCCAGGCCCTCAGCACACAGGGAGCCAGGGAGCCAGATGTGCTCAGTGGGTGGGATTGTCACAGAGGCCTCACTGGAAACAGGTCAGGGAGGGCATCTCAGGGTCAGTGAGACTTGAGGGAAGTGCAGTGGAGGGGTGGGGGGAACATGCATGTGCCATGGTCTGGGACTGTTGCGGGCAGGCATGGGTGACAGCGCGCGAGGGACATTCACACATGAGGGTGGGGGAAAAGATGCACTCAACAGAGGCCTGCAAACCCGTGTGGCATGGCCAGGAGGACGTCAATGTGGCCCATCATGGTGGCTGTCCCTGAAATCATGCACCTTGTGGGCCAGGAGGCTGCACTCGGGATCAACCAGCAGCGAGGGTGAGGGCGAGAGCGAGGGCGGCAGCTTAGAGGGGGCCACTGCCACTGCAACTGCCTCCTTGCCTGGCAGTGCTACCGCTGTCAGTGGGTTCCTCCCAGGCCCTCAGCACACAGGGAGCTGGGCTGCTCGCCACGATGCCTGCGGTGCTGCCCGCTACCTCTGGAGCCAGGTGTGCTCGGAGGGCGGTATGTTCACAGAGGCCTAGGTTAGGGAGGGTGCCTCAGAGCCGGTGGGACTGAGGGAAGTGTAGCGAGCTGGCAAGCGGGCCCCACAGAGAGCAAACAGCAGGGCCTGCTTGCAGGTTGCCGTGGCGACCAGGCGAGCAGGCAAGCAGGCCCTGCTGAATGTTCTCTGCAGGGCTGCTGACAGGACTGCTGACAGGATCCGGGAAGGGCAGTGCTCACCTGCCGCCCCCCCACCCCGTGGGGATGACAGGACCGGGGACTCCAGTGGGGCTGAGGGAACTGGGTGCCACCATCTTGTGGCTATGGGCGCTGCCATCTTTGTGATGGTGTGGTGGTTAATTTGCATATTACCATTTTATTATATAGGATTATTTCCCATCCATACATCTACCACTAATATCAAGAGAATGTAAAAAATAGCACAAAAAATAAGCGGCATAATATTGATGTAAGCTTGTATTCTTAATATACCCTTTCTGTGGAACTTGAAAAAGTAGTTAAAAAGATGAAAGATATATTCCCCACACTTTATTATGAAGTTGAAATTCAATTTTTTAACACAAACAACAAAAAAACACATCACAGTCACCTTAAAACATTTGCTACATTTTTTTTTGGCAAATGAATTAAATAAATCAATTCTAACCAACAAATACATACTATAGTAGCCAAAATTTGTCTTATATAGAGTTCATGCCTTGAATCAAAAGAGAAGGCAAGGAAAATGAAAAGGAGATGGAAGAAAGGATGATAGAGAAACGGAGAGACAGAGTAATGGGAAGAAGACACTAGGTGAGGTTAGTTCTGGCATTAAAACAAATTCATTGAAAATATTGATTCAACCCACTTGTTTGGAGCCTGGTTAAATTCCCAGCCCTAGATGAAAGTTGACATTATTAATGAGTCGAGTGTTTCATGATCACAGTTTGTTAATCCATTATCTGATTAGAAATATATGAATTCAACAAGAACTTACTTGTTCATAGTAGTAAAGTAGAAGTCGCAATCCTGAGTCATCAGAGGCTTACAGTCTGGTTGTATACAAAGAAAAATGAGTTAAACATATATAATCTCTAGATCATAACTAATCAAAGTAATATAATCACATATAATTTTCTGAGTTTTGGACCAGGGTGGTTAAAAAACAGATACTAGTAGGATCACCATAGTCTGGGATGTGTAATAGGCTCAGTAGTGGCCTCCAAAGACATCCATATCTTAAATCCTGGAACCTGTGAATATTATCTTATATGGAAAACGTGACTTTGTAGCTATGACTAAATTAAGGGTCTTGGAATGGGCAGATTATTCTGGATTGGCTCTAAATGAAATCACAAGTGTACCTTTAAGAAGATGGTAGAGAGAAATTTGACCACGAACATAGAAGCAGGGGTTGGGGAGTGGGAGGCACTGGGATGAAAATCTTTGAAGGCAAAATTGAGAACAGTGTCCAGAAACTCAAAAAACAAACAAAAAAAGAAACCAAGAAAACTAATTTTCCATAAGAGCCTCCAGAGATAGTGCAGCCCTTGATTTTGACCCCGCAAACTGATTTCAGACTTCTGACCTCAAAAACTGGAAGAGAATATGTGTTGTTTTAAGCTATCAAGTATGTAGTTATTTATTATAGCAGCCACATTAAACAAATAGATGGTAAACCCCTAAATTCATTTTCCTTGTATTTGTTAAGTACAATATACTAACACTTCCAGCAGTACTCCATCACTATAGAGATAAAGGAGTTATCTGAAAACATGAAGTGTGTATGTTTTGTGGAGTGTATAGGCTGTCATTGAGTAATCCCATAAATGAAGAAGAAAAGATTACAAACTGTTATTATTATGCAAAAAAGATGGGCAGAATTCTATAAGAGAGAATGACGTTAAGACAGTGGAGAACAGGCTACACACTGGAAGAAAATATTTTCATATCATATGCTCAACAAAGGACCAGCTTAGAATACATAAGGATTTACCTCAGGACATAAAACCAGAAGCTTAATTAATATATATATATATATATATATATATATATATATATATATATATATGTATATATACAAAACACGTGAACAGACTCTTTATTAAAGAAGATGTACAATGGTAAATAATACCTGGGAGGTGTTCAATATTATCAGTGTTTAAGAAAATGCAAATTGAAACCTCAATGAGATACTGCTAGACACGTAACAGAGTAGCTAAATAAAAGCATACTGTTTATTTTATTTTGTTTTATTTAAAACTAGAGGCCCAGTGCACAAAAATTTGTGCACTCGGTAGGGGGAGTCCCTCAGCCCGGCCTGTGCCCTCTCGCAGTCTGGGACACCTCAGGGGATGTCCACCTGCTGGCTTAGGCCTGCTCCCCGGGGGATTGAGCCTAAGCTGGCAGTCAGACATCCCTCTGGCAGCCCAGGAGCCCTCAGAGGATGTCCACTTGACAGCGGGGAGCAGGCCTAAGCTGTGGTCGGACATCCTTAGCGTTGCTGAGGAGGCGGGAGAGGCTCCCGCACCACCTCTGTGCTGGCAGCCATCAGCCTGGCTTATGGCTGAGCAGAACTCCCCCTGTGGAAGCACATTGACCACCAGAGGGCAGTTCCTGCATTGAGCGTCTTCCCCCTGGTGGTCAGTGTGTGTCATAGTGACCAGTCAGTCCCAGTTGTTCTACTGTTAGGGTCAATTTGCATATTACCCTTTTATTATATAGGATGATACCAATAAACAAGAATGTGGAGCAACTTATATTCTCATACATTACTGGTGGGAATGAAAATTATACAGGTACTCTTAACAACTATTTAGCAGTTTATTATAAACTTAAATATATGGTTATTATATTATCCAAATACCTATTATTTGAATATTTATGCTTGAATCATGAAAACTTTTTTACTTTTTTTGTTAATCCTCACCTGAGAATATTTTTCCATTGATTTTTTTTTTTTTTAAGGGAGTGGAAGGGAATGACTGAGCTGAGACAGAGAGAGAGAACCTTTGATGTGAGATAGACACATTGATTGGTTGCCTCCTGCATGTGCCCCACCAGGGTCAGGGATGAAGCTTGCAACTGAGGCACATACCCTTGACCAGAATTGAACCCAGGACCCTCTGGCTATGGTTTGATGCTCTATCCACTGAACCAAACCAGCTAGGGCCTAGAGTCATGACAATTTTTGTTTCACAAAAATATGTAAACAAATGTTTATAGTTTTTCTATTCAACTTTGCAAAAAATCTCTACCTATCTCAAATATTTTTCAAAAGATAAACAATATCCAAACAGTGGTATATCCATGCAATGGAATAATATTCATCAATAAAAGGGAATGTTTTGATACAAATAAAAACTTGAAAGAATCTCAGGGGCATTATGCTTAGTGAAAGATACAAGTTTCAAAATGTTACTTATGTTTGATTCCATTTATATAAAATTTGTAGAGATCAAACATGGGTATGAAGACTTTAGTGGACACTCATGGACTGGAGTCAATGAACAGTATGACTATAAAGAAATAGTACAAGGGAATATTTTGGGGAATTTGGAAAGTATGGTATTCTAATTTAATTGTGGGTACATAGATCCAAACATGTATAAAATCCATTTAATGTCATTGTAAGCCAATTGTATTTTAGTTAAAAATATTTTTTTTTAAAAAAAAAGCTACTGTGGCTTTTCTTTTTTTTTTTTCTTTCTTTTTTTTTTTTTTTTTTTGTCTAACAGGTTTATCTGTGACTCTCAAAATATTTTGTATATATACATATATATTTTTCACTAATAAAAGAGAAGATTTATTACTATCCTAAATTATTTTTTTAAAAAACCACACACTCACACAGGAACAATACCTGTGTTGATTAAAACCTAAAGACATTTTTACCTCCTAGTATTATGCCCTACTAATGAGATAAAGAATGGAATTGAAAAAATGACATTAAAAATCAAATGTTTTGCCCAGCCAGTGTGGTTCAGTGTTTGAGCATTGACCCATGAACCAGGAGTTCACGGTTCCATTCCACTCAAAGCACACACCCGGGTTGTAAGCTCAATCCCAGTAGGGGATGTGCAGGAGGCCGCCAATCAATGATTCTCTATCACTGAAGTTTCTATCTTGCTCTCCCTCTCCTTTTTTCTCTGTAATCAATAAAAATGTATTTTAAAAAAAAAGAAAAAGAACTTAAAAAATCAAATGTTTTGACGTTACATAGAGTTAGTCCTAATGTCCTATCCTAATCTATATATATAAAAGGCTAATATGCTAAGTGTCCCTCCAAACGTCCAACCGGTTGCTGTGATGCATGCTGACCACCAGGGGACAGATGCTCAATGCAGGAGCTGCTGTGACGCGCACTGGCCATTTACAAAGAAACAGCACTGCGGACCTGGTGCCAACAAAGCAACACTCGGCTTCCCCCAAGTGGGACACAGGCCCCGCCACCACCCCAGAGTAAAAGCCCACCAAATCGCAGCCAACACTGCTGAGATCCGATAGTGCAAAATGCAGCCCAGAGTCCAGCCCAGTCTGGAATCGGTCACTGTGGGCACCGGGTAATAACATCATGCAGCAACGCCCGGCGGCCTGGCTTCCTCTCCCTCGCGACTAGCCTCCTTGCAATTTCTTCAGTCCAGGAACACAACTTGCTTTACAACCAGCTGCAAACATTTTACACATTAACCAAATATCTATGAAGCGTTTTCCCGTGCCTCATCTCATTTGATCCTCACAGAAGTCCTGGAGTTGTTAGATAGGAGACTTCAATAATAGTCTGCTTCGTGTTGATATTTACTGCTGTGTTGCTGACAATTACTTCTTTCTGGCTCTCTGGAAAGGGGAAGCGCCATCTTTGCGAGGCCGCCCCGAGGTCTTTTGTCTGCGGCTGCGGGGCTCGGGGCCGGGGCTCCGGGCTCCTCGGGGGGTGGTGGCGGCGGCTGCGGCTGCTCCGCGCCCTTGTCCTCCTCCGACGACATCCTAGTCACCAGGAAAGACACATGGATTCCGGTCCTCCTCCTGGGGGGCTCCTCCCGCCGCCGCCGCCACCGCTCGGGTTCCTCCTCCCTGGCTCAGCCTCTCGCATTTCCCGCAGCCCCAGGAGCAGCAGCAGGTACCGGGAGCGGCGGCAGCATGGAGCGAGCAGGACACGCACTCACACACACATCGGCCTACTGTGGCTTTTCTTTTGTCCATTCAAAAATAATAACAATAGTAGGAATAATAAGGAAAAAAAATAGAAAAAGACTCGTCAGGAAAAGGTTTGTGAAAGGCGCACCGCCCGCCTCTCCGGGCGGTGCGGGGGGAGGAGTCTGACCGCCTGGCTCTGAAATCCCTCCGCGCCCGCTGTAGGGCCTGGCCTCCCCGGAGCGGTCGAGTCTCCGGACCGGCTGCGTGGTGGCCGGCGGCGGGCCGAGGGGTGGGGGCCTGGCGGCGACCGACCACAGGGGAGGTCATGGGGGCGGAAGGCCTCACCGCCTCGCTCTTTCCTCCCTTCCCCCGTGGTCGGCTCCCCGCTTGCCCGCGCTGAGGCCGAGGGTCCATGCGGCCCTCGGGGCCCGGTCGGGGGGGACCGGGGCCTGCGTGGGCCGACCGCCGGGCCCCATGTGGGGGGCCATCCTGCCTTGTGGCGAGTTCGAGCGGCAGCAGCAGGAGCCAGACAAGGACTGTGCCCTCCATCTTGCCTTGGGGTCTCCATCTTGGGACAGAACCATGTGCACCCTCCATCTTGCCTTGGGTCCTCCATTTTGGGATGGGGCCATGTGCTTCCTCACGGGAAGAAGCCGCTGCTAGCCACACCCAGGATTTCTCTGAATTAACCAATGGTGATCAAGGGAAGTGCACGCCATCACTATGACCACATCCTGTACCGACTCGCGCCTGGCCAATCGGCAGGGCCCACAGTGCCCTCTCCTGCCCTCACTCCACCCCCCTTTAAAACCCCCTGTCCCATCAGGTCTCTCTCTCTCGGCCACTGGACTTTCCGCTGTGTCGGTGGGTCTGGTGAACGGGGAGCGCAGGCCGGCTTGCATAATAAAGGACTCTTTGCTTTTGCATTGGACTGACTGGCTCCCTGGGGGTCTTGGGAACTTTGAAATCTGGGCACAACATTTTGGGGGCTCGCCCGGGGTTCCCAGGACCATCGAGGGACCCACAATCCGAAGAGTCTGACTGACCGCGGCAGGGGTAGGTGTGTTGTTTGTTTTGTTTGTTGTGTGTTTTGTTCAGTGTGAGCTCATTTCTGGAATCTGTAATTGCCTGAGAGGGTCTAGGTGGACGCACCCCAAAAGACCACAGGCGGGGGGGAGTTGGAAGACGTTCCGCCCCCCCAGGAGGGATGGATATGCCCCTCAGAGGGATGGATATGCCCCTCGCGGAAAGCAGGTCGCTCCTGCTAGCTAGTTTGGTATAAGGCCATTGTCTAGCGTTCGGGTTTGGCTTCCATGGAATTGGAAGCCTGTTTTGGTTCTGCTTCCATGGCGTTGGAAGACTGTATTTTCGGGCCCGTTTGTTGTTTGTGTTTGTGTCTTTTTGGTTTTATTTTGTGGACTCACTGGACGGACATTATGGGACAGACTCAAACTACCCCTTTAAGCATTATGGTCGATCATTTCAGAGAGGTAAGGGAAAGAGCCAGGGACCTCAGTGCAGAAGTTCGGAAAGACCGGTGGCAGACTTTTTGTTCCAGGGAGTGGCCAACTTTGGACGTTGGGTGGCCGCCGGAGGGGACTTTTGACCTCCCCACCATCCGCCGAGTCAGGGATGTCGTCTCCCGACTTAGGGGGGGACGTCCTGGTCAGCTTTCTTACATTGTTACTTGGCAGGACCTCGTGGAAGACCCGCCATCTTGGCTCAGGCCCTTCCTACCTCCACGTCCTCCCGGGCCGAAGCCCATTCTTGCTTTGCAGAGAACGGAAAAGGAGGAGAAAAGGAAGACTCTCACCCAGCCTTCGGCCCCTCCCATCCCTATCCTGCAGGGGGGGACTGAAGAAGAACTAATCTTTCCTCCCCCATATAGCCCATGGAGGGACGATCCTTCCACGCCGGGAGTGGCTGGGGGCGGAGTTCTGGGAGTGGCTGGGGGCGGAGTTCTGGGAGTGGCTGGGGGCGGGGTTCCGGGAGTGGCCTCGGTAGGAGGCCCGCCTCTCACCCGGCAAAGGGCTCAGCGGCAACTGTCTGCTGCAGCACCTGACTCCACTATCAAGACCCTGCCCTTACGGGCCGCTGGACCCCCGGATGCGGATGGCAACCAACCGTATCATTATTGGCCTTTTTCAACATCCGATCTCTATAACTGGAAGGCACAAAACCCCAAGTTTTCTGAGAAACCAGGGGGACTTATTGACTTGCTAGATTCTGTTCTTTTCACCCATCAGCCCACATGGGACGACTGTCAGCAGCTTTTACAGGTTCTGTTCACGACGGAAGAGAGAGAAAGGATCCTCAATGAGGCCCGGAAAGTGGTTCCAGGCGTGGATGGAAACCCAACTGCCAACCAGGTCCAGATAGATGTCTCTTTTCCCTTAACTAGGCCTGAATGGGATTTCAACACGGCAGAAGGTAAGGAGAGGCTTTCGGTCTATCGTCAGACCCTAATGAGAGGTCTCAGAATGGCTGCTAGAAAGCCAACTAATTTGGCCAAGGTGGGGAATGTTCAGCAGGAAAGGGATGAGTCTCCAGCTGCCTTTTTAGAACGGATCATGGAGGCTTACCGTACCTACACCCCCATGAATCCAGAAGCTCCTGAAAACAAGGCAGCTGTGATCATAAGCTTTGTAAACCAGTCGGCCGCGGATATTAAAAGGAAACTACAAAAAGTAGATAGGTTGGGAGAGAAGAGTTTACAGGATTTACTGGCAGTGGCAGAGAAGGTGTACAATAACCGAGAGTCTCCAGAAGACAGGCAAGCTCGCGTCGTGGCTGCCTCTAGCAGTAGGCAAGCTCGGGACCTGGCTAGGGTCCTGCTGGCTACGACCATGGACTTCCCCAAGGAGCGAGACCATCGCTTCCGACAGCTTGCAAGCAATAAAGGAAGAGGTAAGCAGACCACCCAAGAGGGGAGGCGGGGGCTACGGAAAAATCAATGTAAGTTTTGCATGGACATAGGGCACTGGGCTCGAGAGTGTCCGAAGAAGGCCGGTGAGAAGGGAGACAGGACTGACCGAGTCAAGGTCTTAGAGCTGGGTGAACTGAGTGATTAGGGGAGTCAGGGTTCGGACCCCCTCCCCGAGCCCAGGATAACTCTCAGAGTGGAGGGGACTCCTGTTAACTTCCTTGTTGACACCGGGGCACAACATTCGGTCCTCCGTACCCCGCAAGGAAAACTGGCGAATAAAAAGTCCTGGGTGCAAGGAGCAACTGGTATGAGCCAGTATTCATGGACTACCCGAAGGACAGTAGATTTAGGAACAGGCCAGGTATCCCACTCTTTCATGGTAATACCGGAATGCCCCTACCCACTATTAGGACGGGACCTACTGACCAAAATTGGAGCTCAAATAACTTTCAGACAAGGGGGGCCTCAGGTCACCGATGAGGAGGGCCGCCCCATTCAGGTCCTGACCATGAGGCTAGAGGATGAATATCGCCTCTACCAGAAGACTTCCCTGGTGGAGGGCAGTATGGACAAATGGCTACAAGAATTCCCAACAGCATGGGCAGAGACAGGAGGGGTGGGGCTGGCCGCCCACAGGGCCCCAGTCCTAGTAGAACTAAAACCAGGAGAAGGTCCGGTAAGAATCAAGCGGTACCCTATGCCTCAGGAGGCACGGAAGGGGATTCAGCCTCATATCAGGAGACTGAAGAGCTTGGGGGTGTTAGTTCCCTGCCAGTCTGCATGGAACACTCCCCTACTGCCGGTTAAAAAGCCCCAGACAAACGACTACAGGCCAGTACAGGACCTCCGAGAAGTAAATAAAAGAGTTATGGACATACACCCAACAGTCCCAAACCCGTACACTCTCTTGAGCTCCTTGGCACCCTCTAAAGTCTGGTACACGGTATTAGATCTGAAAGATGCCTTCTTCAGCCTACCCCTAGCACCTCAAAGTCAGTCCCTGTTCGCCTTTGAGTGGCATGACCCAGAGGAGGGCTTCAGTGGACAGCTGACTTGGACACGCCTACCCCAGGGGTTCAAAAACTCGCCCACCATCTTCGACGAGGCGCTGCACGAGGACCTGGGTGAGTACAGAAGGGAAAACCCCAACCTCACCCTCCTCCAGTACGTAGATGACATCTTGATTGCTGCAGACACAGCCAAGGACTGTGAGCGGGGGACCCAAGATCTATTGGCCACCCTGCGGGCCTTAGGGTACCGGGCATCCGCGAGGAAGGCTCAGTTATGTCGAGAAAGGGTGAGTTACCTGGGATACATCCTGGAGGGCGGGCAGCGGCGGTTATCGGATGCCAGGAAAGAGACTGTTTTGAAAATCCCTACTCCCACCTCCCGAAGAGAAGTAAGGGAATTCCTAGGATCGGCCGGCTACTGCCGCCTCTGGATACCGGGTTTTGCCGAAATCGCCAGGCCCCTATATGAAGCTACCAAAGAGGGAAAGGCGTTTGACTGGACTGAGAAAGATGAAGCTGCCTTTAGGCAGTTAAAGAAGGCCCTTCTAGGTGCCCCAGCCCTGGGCCTGCCAGATATTACAAAGCCCTTTCACCTCTTTGTGGATGAACACAAAGGGATAGCGAAAGGGGTCTTGACTCAAGCTTTAGGCCCCTGGAGCCTCCCAGTGGCTTATTTGTCCAAGAAGTTAGATCCTGTAGCTGCCGGCTGGCCACCATGCCTGAGAATTATCGCGGCAACAGCGCTCTTAGTCAAAGACGCCGACAAACTGACCCTGGGGCAGGAAATCTGGATTACAACCCCACATGCCATTGAGGGAGTCCTGAAGCAGCCTCCTGACAGATGGATGAGTAACGCTCGTATAACCCATTACCAGAGCCTCCTACTCAACCCTCCAAGAGTACGGTTCCACCCCAGTGCGGCCCTCAATCCTGCTACTTTGCTGCCCGACCCTGACTTAGATGCCCCACTACACGACTGTGCGGGAATCCTAGAGCAGGTGCATGGACTCCGGAAGGACTTGACCGACCAGCCCCTCCCTGATGCAGAGGCCACCTGGTTCACGGATGGGAGCAGCTTCGTGCGGGACGGGTGCAGGTACGCGGGTGCAGCGGTGGTCACTGAAACGGACACTGTGTGGGCGGAGGCCCTGCCCTCTGGGACGTCAGCCCAGCGAGCAGAACTCATCGCCCTTACTAAGGCACTGACGCTGGGGGCTGGAAAGCGGCTTAACGTTTACACAGACAGCCGTTATGCATTTGCTACAGCTCATGTCCACGGAGCAATCTATCAGGAGAGAGGGCTGCTGACGGCAGAGGGACGGACAATAAAAAATAAGCAAGAGATTCTTGATCTGCTTGCAGCCTTATGGCTTCCTGCCAAGTTAGCCATAATCCACTGCCAAGGGCACCAGAAAGCCGATGACCCGGTAGCAAGAGGTAACCAAAAGGCTGACCAGGCTGCGAAGGCAGTAGCCCTTACCTCGGTCCCTACCATGGCCTTACAACTCCCAGACCCAGGGGACCCAGTCTTACCAGACCAGCCCAAGTACTCCCAGGAAGAATTGCAACGCATCAGAAAGCTCCCCAGAGCCCATGAAATAAAGGGATGGTGGCATACACCAGAAGGGGAACTCATACTACCAGACCGGCTCGGGGACACGGTATTAGAACATATGCACCGGTCTACTCACCTGGGGACCCGGAAAATGAAGGACTTAATTCGACATGCTGGGATCAAGATTCACCAGCAGGATACCAAGATAGATCAGGTTGTATCTGCCTGCAAGACCTGTCAACTCACAAACACAAGAGCTGGATCAAATGAAAGAGGGACCAGGCTCAGAGGCACCAAACCGGGAGCACAATGGGAAGTCGACTTCACTGAAATTAAACCAGGGAAGTATGGTTATAAATATCTTTTAGTATTTGTAGATACCTTCTCTGGCTGGGTAGAGGCATACCCAACCAAGCATGAAACAGCTCAGACGGTGGCCAAGAAGCTGCTCGAAGACATCTTACCCAGGTATGGTTTTCCTGCTATGATAGGGTCCGACAACGGGCCAGCCTTTATTTCACAGGTAACACAGGTAGTAACCAGGGCTATTGGGGCAAATTGGAAATTACATTGTGCTTATAGACCCCAGAGTTCAGGTCAGGTAGAAAGAATGAACAGAACTCTAAAAGAGACCCTTACCAAATTAACCATGGAGACTGGCGGGGACTGGGTGGCTCTCCTACCGTATGCCCTTTACCGGGTAAGGAACTCCCCATACACCCTGGGCTTTACTCTCTATGAGATCATGTTTGGCAGGCCACCCCCTATCATTCCTAACCTTAAAGCTGACCTTCTCGCTGAATTTGAAAATCAAGAACTATCTCTTTCTTTGAGAGGGCTCCAGAAGGCACATGAGGACATTTGGCCACGCCTCCGCGCCATCTATGAAGCCAGCCCAACCCCAACTCCTCATCAGCACAGACCAGGAGATTGGGTCTACGTCAGAAGGCACCGCCGGGAGACCCTAGAACCACGTTGGAAAGGTCCCTACACTGTGGTGCTGACCACCCCCACCGCTCTCAAGGTAGATGGCGTCGCGACCTGGGTCCACCACACTCACGTGCGGTCAGCGGATCCATCCATGACCCCGAAAGACTTCATCACCAAATGGAGCATCGATCGAGATCAATGCAACCCGCTCAAGCTCAAGCTACGGCGTGCTCGACCTGCCTGATGCCGGTAACATGGCTCGCGATCACTCCTGTCACCAGGAGCCCCCACAATACTGTGTAATACACGTAGATAATGCCTGCATCTTCATGGACAAGGCTCCAAAGAGACAAGGACAATTTATGGGGTCACATGTTTAGTAGCAGAAGATTTGGCTGCCTAAAGCAGCCATGATGTTTCATTGTATTGATATGTTATATTAACCTTTGATTCTTTTGCAGGTTTCGAATGTATGTTGGCTGTCCTGGAAGGGAGCTGTGTGGGGTGGCCCCCAAAAGTAAAGGGTGTCTAGCTGGCAAGGGGGCAGGTGCCCAACTGGGCAGGAAAGGGTGCCCATCAGGTTTTGGACTCTGTTGAGAGACAGCTAACAGCTGGCAGCCTATATACTGCCTTGCAGGCCTGAGTCACCATGCCCATGTCAGGGGTAGTAAAGCTAAAAAAAAAAAAAAAAAAAAAAAAAAAAGAAGCCTGTTTAGAATAGAAGGTTAGGGGGATAGTTATGCATAGGTAGAAGGTTTTATGCCAACAGTTACTGTTTTGTTTTAAATCCATGAAAAGGAAGTAGCAAGGAAAGTCAGAAAATCTTAGAGTAGATCAGTATGTTCTTCTCCTTATGTAATTCCTCCAGAATCTGGTGATATGTGAAGGGATTTATTCCCTCCTGAGAAGGCACTTAAGCATTCTGTATTGCCAAAAGGATCCCAATTGTCTACAGCTGTTGTCTGAGCTCTCCGTTCAAGCTGGGTTTATGAAAAGCTGGTACCGTGGATCTGTCTCTTGCCCAGTGGCGTAAGCTGGGGCCTCTCTGTAGACGAAACCTGGACTCCCCAAGAGATGTGATCAATGCCAGGACCCCGCCAGCAGGCGAGGGGAACCCAAGGCAGTTGCTGGGCATGGAGGCCAGAGGGACATAGGCTATCAAGGAGACAGAACTGAACCTCACATCACCCTACTTGGCCCAGAGATAGCTGGTAGTCAACGACGGGTAAGATCCCACAGGGTGGGACGACCTAAGACAGGCACAGCTGGGGGCCAGTAGGAGAAAACTTGGGGTGCAACAAAGGTGGGGCACAGATCCTCACCCCCCCCCAATGGTGCACGGGCTTGAACACTCGCCCCTTCTGAGGAAGGTCTCCTGTCCCCGTGGCTGCTTCTTGCTTCCCATGCCCAGCCCAGACCAGGAACCAAATAACAGAAGAGACTTGGTCCAGCTGAAAATGGTGCCCAGAAAAACGGAGGCTTAGTTCAACAGACTCTAAATTTAAACCTAGCCTAACAAACAGGAATGCTTGAGCCTCTTCAAGGCAAATAATACTAAATCTTGATTTGTTTTTTTTTTATGATAACCATGGAGGAATTCTAAGAAGAAAGATCCTATTTCAATAGAAGTTATTAAATCTAAAATGGTTTCTTTCACTTCCACCGGACCATTTGTTAGCCTTATAGGGATAGTTCAGTTGATAGTTTTGGTGGAATAGAATTGCAGCCCGTCTCATGATTGAGCCGGAAGTTCCAAGACAAGGGGGGAATGAAAGGCGCACCGCCCGCCTCTCCGGGCAGTGCGGGGGAAGGAGTCTGACCGCCTGGCTCTGAAATCCCTCCGCGCCCGCCGTAGGGCCTGGCCTCCCCGGAGCGGTCGAGTCTCCGGACCGGCTGCGTGGTGGCCGGCGGCGGGCCGAGGGGTGGGGGCCTGGCAGCGACCGACCACAGGGGAGGTCATGGGGGCGGAAGGCCTCACCGCCTCGCTCTTTCCTCCCTTCCCCCGTGGTCGGCTCCCCGCTTGCCCGCGCTGAGGCCGAGGGTCCATGCGGCCCTCGGGGCCCGGTCGGGGGGGACCGGGGCCTGCGTGGGCCGACCGCCGGGCCCCATGTGGGGGGCCATCCTGCCTTGTGGCGAGTTCGAGCGGCAGCAGCAGGAGCCAGACAAGGACTGCGCCCTCCATCTTGCCTTGGGGTCTCCATCTTGGGACAGAACCATGTGCACCCTCCATCTTGCCTTGGGTCCTCCATTTTGGGATGGGGCCATGTGCTTCCTCATGGGAAGAAGCCGCTGCTAGCCACACCCAGGATTTCTCTGAATTAACCAATGGTGATCAAGGGAAGTGCACGCCATCACTATGACCACATCCTGTACCGACTCGCGCCTGGCCAATCGGCAGGGCCCACAGTGCCCTCTCCTGCCCTCACTCCACCCCCCTTTAAAACCCCCTGTCCCATCAGGTCTCTCTCTCTCGGCCACTGGACTTTCCGCTGTGTCGGTGGGTCTGGTGAACGGGGAGCGCAGGCCGGCTTGCATAATAAAGGACTCTTTGCTTTTGCATCGGACTGACTGGCTCCCTGGGGGTCTTGGGAACTTTGAAATCTGGGCACAACAGTTTGGAGGAGGTAAAATCTGAGCAAAGATTTAAATGACAAGAGGGATCAAGTATATGAGGATCTAGAAGAGATGGATTCTAGACATTCGTGAGGGCACATGCAGAGTTAAGGCAGGGCAGGTTTTGTGTTTCTAAATGAGAAAAAGGTGATTGCGGGCAGCACACAGTGGGGCTAGGATGGAAGGGAGCACTAAAATAAGGTCAGAGATTAGTTGATGAAAGCTTCACCACACTGTAGGGTGGCTCAGTTGGTTGGAGTTTTGTCCTGTACACCAAATGGTTATGGGTTTGATTCCTGGTGTGGGAAAATACCTGGGTTATGGCTTTGATCTTGGTTGGGTGCATATAGGAGGCAACCAATTGATCTCTCTTTCTCTCTCTATATATAGATCCCCCCTAATAATAACAACAACAACAATAATAATAATAATACAAATCCTCTGGTGAGGATTAAGAAAAAAAAAAAAGCTTCACCAAACAGTTGGATCTTGAACAGTTAGGACAGCATAGTAGTTGAATTTAAAAAAAAAAAAATTAAAAAAGGGGGACCAAAATCCAATTTGAAAATCATACATACAATATGATCCTAACTATATGACATTCTGGACAAAAAAACAAAAAACTATGGAAACAGTAAAAAGATCGGTAGTGCCAGGGATTGAGGTACAAAGGAAAGTTGAAGAGGTGGAACACAGATAATTTTTAAGGGAGTAAAAAATACTCTGTATGATATCATAATAGATACATGCCATTCATTATGCATTTGTCCCAACTATCTCTATATATAAAAGCCTAAGCAACCAGCCTATAGCTATGAGGCACACTGACCACCAGGGGGCAGATGCTCAATGCAAGAGCTGCCAAGCGATAGCAATTTTGCAGTGCCCTCTTGCACTCTGGGACCCCTCAGGGGATGTCGGAGAGCTGGTTCAGCCTGATCCCTGCAGGCCAGGCTGAGGGACCCCACTAGTGCATGAATCCATGCACCAAGCCTCTAGTTTTGTCATATAGGCAGTTAGACAAACATAAGTAGAGCAAGGATGATGGGTCAGGTACAGAAATGCAGCAGGGCAGAAAGTTCTAGATGCCTATCAAAGGACAAAACTGGGAAAATAAGAATCTCACCCTCAGACTAACTTTTCCTCCACTAACATATTGTTGGTCATGCGGTTTAGATCCCCTGACTTAAAGATGACATCTGAGCCTCAGTTGTATGTCAGCTTCAGGCCCAGAAAAGCAGCAAAACCAGACAAGTGACTGTGGTTGCCTCCAGACCAGATACATTGTCTAATGACCCCCTGCTCTGGCACAGACCAAAAATGCCAGTTTCTATAAAGTAATACTCATCTATAAAGTAATACTCATAAAAAGGAAAACAAAACAAACAAACAAAACAAAACAAAAAAACAACCCCAAAACAAAATAACAACAACCTTAGCCATCAAAGCAAATCAAATTAACTTATTTCAGCTGGTGAATATTAATTGATTGATAAGTCTTAAGTTCATCTACTTTTGGCCTTTTGTTAAAAAAAAGCAAAGCTGTTTACCAATCCTGTTATAATTAGATCTCTAACCATGCCATTTTAAGTGTGTCATTAACAGACAGTCATTGTTTTGCTCTAATGCAATTGCAAATATGTTAATTATGTCTTTGGAAAGGTTCATGAAAAGTACTCTCACTTACTCTAAATTATAGGCTTCTAAACAGGTCATCAAAATATTGCTAATTTTAAAATATTTTTGTTTTCCAAATATAAGGAAACTTGTTTTTTCCCTAAATCAATTTGGTAAACTATACCCTCATAAGCAATATTGAAGTATTTACATTTTTCTCTCTACCTAATCCCTCCAGAATTTGGCAACTCTTAGTAAATAAATATTATTTTCATGGCAATATATTTCTATGCATGAATCCATCAGACAAGTTTTCAATTGTAGTTTTATTAACCAAGTCTTTGACTGAAATATCATGTCTAAGAGAGACATGCCTTGACTCTGGATATCACCAGAGAGCCTTCTTAAAACTGATCAAAACCAATTAGAAGCCACTTGCAAAAAATGGCCTGGTACCTTGGCAGTCTTTCCAGGTAAGGACAAAGATTGCTTTCCTGAGCGATAGCAAGGAAAGAAGCTCGAGACATTTTGGGGACCTCAAGAATTTGAGGAATCCACACAAACTAATAGGTGTTAGAGGCAAAGTCAGATGGCAATTGTGTGGCTTGGCTTCTGGGCCCTGGCATGTTGGCTAAAGCTCAGTCTGAAGATTCCTTGTGAGTGAAAAATTCCAGCAAACAGATTTGAAAAAGCCTATATAATCAATTACTATTTTTGCTGTGTTTGTGCAAATGATCAGGCCAAATTAAAACTCAACTTAATAAAACAAATAAATTACGTTTTAATTTGACTAATAGAAATGAGGGTAATTTTAGAGGAAAAATGTGTTAAAATAGACTCCATATATACAGTGATAAATGTTAGATTCTAGTTCAGTTTTTCATCTTCAAAGTCTTATTTTTTACCCATGAAGCAAACTAGATCCATAGTTGTGTAATATTCTTAAGTATTTGACTACAACCCTCCAAACCAGAGGTCCTCAAACTTTTTAAACAGGGGGCCAGTTCACTGTCCCTCAGACATTCCACACATGTGTACTGCGGGCCGGGTCGAGTCGGCTGCTAAGCAGGACAGGCAGCGGCGGCAAAAACACCCGGCGGGCCAGATAAATGATTTCTGCTGGCCGCATGTGGCCCGCAGGCCATAGTTTGAGGACCCCTGCTTCAAACTAATGTTTCATTTTTTTTCTGTCATCCTTTGACTTGGAATTATTAAGAGCTGGAACTTTTTCCTTTTATCAGGTCATTTGTCATAATTGTTGCTATTCTAGCTTTTGCCCCAATAATACTGAAATTTGAAACACAGTTTGTCTTCACCAGGTTACAAACTTTACTTGTATTCAGAAGATACCACCCCTGGACATTATCACAACCTCCTTTTGTTCCCAGGCCTCATCATCCCTCTGAAAGAGAGCAAGGATGTCTTGGTTCTGAAGAAAAGTGTTGCCCCCTTTCAGCAGGAAGCAACTACAGAAGATACTGTAGCCCATCTTCTCTGAAAGAATTCAGAGCCAAAATCCTCGAGGGGGGAATGTTAGACAGACAGACGTGAGCAGAGCAAGGATGACGAACCAGGTACAGAAACTCTGCAGGGCAGGAAGCCCTGGCGCCTAGCAAGGGGCAAAACTGGGAAGGAAGACCTGGCTTCCAGGGTAACCTTTCCTCCCCTAGTACATTGCTGGTCATGGGATGTGGACCCCTGGTTTTTCATACTGCTGGTTCAGTTTGGACACCCTGACGTTTTCCTCCCTAAAGATAACATCTAGGCCTTAGTTGTATTTCAGCTCCAGGCCCAGAAAAGCAGCAAAACCAGACAAGTGATACTGTGGCTGCCTCAGGAGCAGCTACATGGACTAATGACCCCCTGCCTTGGCACCGACCATAGTCAGGGATGCCATGACCCTGAAAGAACACACCTGGAAAGTTGAGACCCTCCCCAAGATCTCCTCTAAGGTTTCCACCAGTAAAAGGTAAATACACTCAGTATGAAGGACCCAATAAGCGCTCTTCCCCAGGGCAGGGTGCCTGCACCATTCCCTTCCCCCTTCTTCCCTATAAGGGATCCCAGGAGACTTGCAACCAGGGGAGCAATGGGCAGCAGCAGGTCATCCTGGGCTAACCCCCTAAATCTGTCTCCAAGGCCCCCCTTTCTCTGACTTCTCAGTGAGCCCAAAGCACCCCAGCCTAGGCTTTCCTGTTGCTTCTTCTATGCTGTTTTTTGTTTTACTGTCCTAAGTATATTTTTGCTGTGGCAAAAGGATTCTTACTTACTTTGCTAAACACACACACTTCCTCTCTTTTTGAATCATATATGAGTGTTAATTCAAATAATGCTGGAAGTATGGGAGAGCAGCAGATCCTCCATGAAAATCTGCCCTGCACCAACCACCCCATAAGCCAGCTGCTTATATCGGGTAGAAGGACAAAGATTACATGGAGAAGTGGGCAAAAGGAACTACAGGCATCGGGAAGTAGGAAAAAGGAGTAAGATGGGTACCCTTTGTCTCTTGATTGAAACCTTTCCTTCAAGAAGACAAGAGCTGAGGCTCATCATCTCCCATGTAACAATTTGAATGTACTCCAAGAGTAGACTCTAAAGTAAACTCTTGGCCTTTGGGTGATTATGAGCTGTCAATGCAGGTTCATAAGTTATAACAAATATATCATTTTGGTGGGGGATGTTGATAGTGGGAGAGGCTCTGTGTGTGTTGGGGCAAGAAGTATATGGGAACTCTCTGAGTCTTCCTCCTAATTTTGTTGTAAACCTAAAACCGTCCCTCCATAAATAAAGTCTTAAAAATAAATAAATCTAAAACAAAACATTTTAAAAACCTTTTAATACTCTCTCTATATGAACATTTCTTACTCAGAGTTATTTTATCTCCATTGCCAAGGTCACTTACTTGGCAAGAACTCTACACTGCCTTGTTCACTTATTTTGCCTTCCTCCTTCCCTCCCTTTCTCTTTCTTTTCATTCCTTTCATTCTCTGTGTGCTATTTTTGTATTTTTTATTATACTTTTATTTCTTTCTTCTATGTTACTGTAAGCAAAGTACAAATACTTTGAAAGCAAGATAGTATCTAAAACTTACTTGCAGTCCTAAAACTCAGGATTATATCCTCAGCATAGTAGACACTTGATGGATATTTGTCGATTTTTGTTTGTTTGCTTCTAAACACTTTCATAAAATGTATCATTATATAAATAAATGAAATATAAAGTCTTCTTTAAATAAATTTTCTAATATATTAGAAAACACAAATGTTTTTACTATATTCTACAATTATCTCAGTGAAACTTCACTTTAACATGTCTAGGAAATTTATCAAGATGTTTAGAAGGGGAAAGAGGTGGTCCTATGGAAAAAATGTAGATATAGATATAGATATATATAATAGGAAATAGAAGGTTAAGGGAATAACTGACACCTATTTTCAAGTGCACTAGCTTGATTACAAGAATCATGACCATATCTTTCTAAATTTCTAAAGGTCATGACAAAGATAAATCATAAGTTGCTGTAATACTGTTAATTAGACATAAGAAAGGAAGAAAGATGTTCGACCATGATGTTAAGTAATTGCTCAAGCAATTTATCATAGGGGTTTTAGAATTCTAATCCTGAAAAATGAAAAAAAAAATATATGTATATATTTAGATTATTTCTATGCATATATATATTTCTAGATTATTTTTATCCTAAAGCAAAAGTCTAGTATATATCAACCCTCTGGAATTATAGTTTTTCTATCATAAAGAAAACTTTACTTTAAATTACAAATCCTTTATAAAATTAATAAAGTTGTTTAATTTTAAAAAACTCAATGTCTTAATTTTCAAAATTAAATACAAATTAATCTATTGGGATAGTTTTAATTAATTGCAATAGCTTTTCTTAGAGTGCTTGCTAAATTTTCTATAAGCAAAGAAAGCATATTTTATATGTCTTTACTAATCTCAGAATTTAGCACACAACTAGGCACAGAGAGGCCCATAGTACTAGTTTGCATGTCTTAAAACCATATCCATATTCTAAATGTTGATCTATAGCAATTTATCAAAAACATTAAATCATTGTGTAAGCCATGTCCTCTATCAAAAAATAAATAAATACAAATAGAAGGTACAGGATCTGATATTTATGTCATTATATGTAAAATTATATTTTCAAAGAGGAAGTAAGCAGAAAATGAGCATTTGTTAAAGCCTTTATTTAATTATTAATTACACATTTACCTATTTTAGTTTCATCTAGGTTGGGAGTTACCATCATAGAAACCTAGATTCTGCAAAGAAGGTAATACCTTAGCAGTGATGAACACTGCAAATTGAAAAAAAAATGTAAAGGCAGAGAGAGGATATGAACATGGTGTGATTTCAGGATGTTCTCATAAATGGTAGAGGTCACAGGAAATGTGATTGACTAGGCATAATGTCACTGGACAATGCAATAAAAATGGAATAAGAAATGTTATCTTAAACAAAGATCAATTCTCATTACATTATTAAAAGTCAAGTGAGTCCAACATTTAGATGCTCGAAATCTAGTTCACAGTGATGAGGACTTGAATTTAAACTGTGATATATTAACAGTATTGGTTGAAAACATTTCCTTTTTTTTTTTTTTTTTGAGAAACATGAAAAATGTGTTATTTGATTTTATGATAACCTAAAAAATTTAGCATATTCAGGACAACAGTTTAAAAGACTTGAGACAATTTATATTTTTCACCAACTGAGTACTTTTATTAAAGACTAGAGGCCCGGTGCACAAATTTGTGAATATGTGGGGTCCCTTGGCCTGGCTGGTGATTGGGAACTATAGGGCCAGCCAGCCAGGGGGAGGGACCGCGGGAAGTTGGCTGACCGCATGAGGTTGGCTGTGGGAGCACACTGATCACCAGGGGGCAGCTCCTGTGTTAAGAATCTGCCCCCTGGTGGTCAGTGTGCATCATAATAACTGGTTGACCAGTCGCCTAGTCATTTGGTTGCTTAGGCTTTTATATATATAGATTGTTATCAATAGTACAGAGCTACCCTTATATTCCAAGTTCTGGTTTATGGATTCATTTTGCCCTAGTGTAAACTCTCATAGAATATCACACAACAACTATTAACAACATAGCAAATTTCCCTTTTAGATACCCACTTTAGATACTTTCTGAAAAAAATTCTGTATAATCTACAAGAATATCCTTAAGGAAGTCTAACATTGCCCTACTCCATCTCCAATAACCACATTTACCTTCTAGTTTAAGCCTAAACTGTGCGAATAAAATCTATAGAGAAAAGTTCCCCCTGCCTCAAAATCACAGCCTATTCTTTAACTCAGCACATTAACTTCATCTATTAATATCCAATATTTCCTTTCAAAATTTTAATATTTTCTGAATGATTCATAATCTGAGGCATCATTAATTTCTATCTAAATTATTAGTTAAGATCTCAAAATGTACTAATTAATAACTCAAAAGAAAAACTGATCTAAAAATAAACGCTGTGTTTGTGAGAAGGTTCCTAGAGAAGAGGAGGGCATTTTACAAAAAAAGAAGGGAGTTGTTTACTGAAAGGTTGACAATTACCATATATTGTACACTTTATAAATTTGATGAAACATGCTACACAGATTCTAACCCAAATATGTTTTTCAGATTTCTATAAGAAAAATTTTCTTTATTTTCTTATGTGGGTGGGGTTCTTAATCTAATTGTCATTAATGCTACAAAATTCTCTTTGAAATTATTTTGTACAGTGATAGATTTTCTATTTCTGAGTCAGGGGTCAAAGTGTAATGGAAGGAGGAGGGCAATTGGGCACAATAGCCAGTAGCAGGATAAACTGATAATTGGGCTAAATCCGACTATAAGCTCATCTGAGGAGCAGGCTGAAAACACCTACTGAAAAAAAAAGGGGGTAGATAAATACCAAACATTCAAGACTTGGTAACTGTAAAACATTAGTTAATCTTCAGATTCAAATGGGGCATAAACAAGGCAACAATTAGAAGAGAAAAAATGCAGACTTAGGGAGATGAAGAACTGTTTTGAAATAAAGAAGAGCAGGATCAGGCTGTCATTCTAAGAAGTAGTTTTGGAAAACCCAGAGGTCCCAGGGATCTGCCCATAGCAGTCCGTGTTGATTTAAGGAGGGAGGGGAAGGACAAGTTGTTTAAAGAGAAGAGGCAAACCCAGCAGAAAGACTATAACAATATGAGAAAGCAGACAGAAAGGCTGTTTCCTTTTCCTTTTCCTTTTCCTTTTCCTTTTCTTTTTCCTTTTCCTTTTCTTTTTCCTTTTCCTTTTCTTTTTCCTTTTCCTTTTCCTTTTCCTTTTTCTTTATCAGACTCATGACCTTAGGCAAGTTATTTAATATTCACACTGACCTCAGTCAACATTCCATACTTATGTGATCAGGAGTATGTGGGGCACTGGGAATGCAGAAATGAATAAGGCATAGACATAATAATGTCACATGCCTGAAGGAAATTGACTAGACTAGAGGATATTGTGAAATCCTTTCATGTAATTATGTTAGAGATGCAATAAAATGTTACTGATTTCTATATCTCTGGTTTGTTTTGTTTGTGCTAAAAGGTCACCTCAATGCACTGAGGAAATTTTTTTTGCTAGCAGAGACGCTAAAAAAATGTATTTATATGTATGTGCCAATTAGGAGTTTTCCTATACTTCTTCTTTAAAATAGTGTATTTAATTTTATGACAAGGCAACATACCCAGATCATTTCCTAACAGAAACTAGGGTACATTATAGGGACAGAGAACAATATGCTAATTTTTATTTTGAGGTTAACGTGACTTCATATTTTTGTCAAAGTCAGAATATACCTTATGTTAGACAAAATTTACAATGGGATTTTTCCTCCCTAGATTATATTACAAAAATCCAATTTTTAAAAATTTGATTGATAAATAAAATCCATGCTTACATTATAAAACCAGGAAGTGGCCAAATGCTTAGAATATTTTTTTGTATTGATTCTCTTTCTTTGTATTGTATGTTCTATGTGTCAAGAATTATGCCTCTTATCTTGCTAGATTCTGGTACTATCCTTCACATGTACTAAGAATTCA
This sequence comes from Myotis daubentonii, assembly GCF_963259705.1. NCBI lineage: Eukaryota > Metazoa > Chordata > Mammalia > Chiroptera > Vespertilionidae > Myotis > Myotis daubentonii. The sequence goes on along the minus strand of NC_081842.1, from coordinate 96,714,096 downwards.
GCAAATGTTATAAATGGATAAATGGAATGTGTGTGTGTGTGTGTGTGTGTGTGTGTGTGCGTGTGTGTGCAGAGAGAGCAAACACAGTATTCATTTTACTCAAGATCTTAGACTATTTTCTTCTAGACATGTCTTCTTTTTTACTTATCAATAAATAAATTCCTCTTCATTCTACAAGATTTAGAACAAATATCATTCTCTCAGGAACATTCACTATCACCCCAAAGTTGATTAGATTACTCCCTATTTATATAGTCTAATCATTGTTCTCTATACATTTATTTTATAGAGCTTATCCAAATTGACAAGTATGATACATTAGTAAGTGAATTATTATACTATTTATTTCTACAAAAATACAACTACAAAAAATTATTCAAACCAAATCATCACAACTAGCTTTTAGTGTTTTAGGGTCTGGGCCCCCTTAGACAAGGGGAAATGTGACAGTCATTACGTGTCACAATGCCTAACCTTTAACACACCTCCTTCTGGCCTTGGTTCCCGAGGCTGTACCTTTCCGTGCTGTCACTAGAGAAGGACACAGACTTCTGTACTTCCACTAGAAAACCAGGGAGTGGCCAGATGCCTGAAATATTTTATGTATATACCATCCCTTTCTTTGGATGGTATATTTTGAATGCAAGTGTTATGCATGTTTTTGTATTGCTAAACTCTGATACTCTGCCTCACATATACTAACAATTCAACAAATTCTATAAAATAGACAAATAAAACTTATTATTCTAAAGTTGCTTCTGTCTAAACATTTTATCCTACTTCTAACCTTAGATTAACCTCAATTAGACCTTAAAGTATTTAGGTATATATATTTACTAGAGGCCCAGTGCATGGAATTCATGCACAGGGGTGGGGGGTGGGGGAGGAGGGATCTTTCAGCCCGGCCTGCACCCTCTCCAATATGGGCCATCCCTTTCACAATCTGGGACTGCTGGCTCCTAACCACTCACCTGCCTGCCTGTCTGATTGCCCTAACCACCTCTGTCTTGGCCCCCACACCTGGGACCCGAGCTTGCCTCTCTCTGGCTGGCCGCAGGCACCCAGGACCCGGGCCAGCTTTGCCTGGGCTGGCCACAGGCACCTGGGCCAGCGTTGGCTTTGCCCGGGTCATCCACAGGCACCTGGGACCCCTGATATCCCCTAACTGCTCCCTGCCAGCCTAACCACCCCTAACTGCCTCTGCCTCAGCCCACCACACCCAGGACCCAGGCTTCCCTCTTCCAGCCAGCCACAGACAACCAGGACCCAGGCTTCCCTCACTCTGGCTGACCGCAAGTACCCAGGACCTGGTGGGTGGGGATCCCTCAGCCTGGCCTGCCCCCTCTCATAGTCTGGGAGCCCTCAATGGATGTCCTACTTATGGCTTAGGCCCGCTCCTCTCAGAGAGGAGCGGGCCTAAGCCACAGTCTGGCCTCTCTCTGCAGGAGGCAACCAGGCCTATCGGGGGAAGGTGCAGCTCCCATCACCCTGACACTGCTGCTGCCTCTGGTTTTCCTCTGCAGGAGGCGACCAGGCAATCAAGGGAAGGTGCACCTCCATCACCCCACTGCTGCTGTCACTGCCAGCCTCTGCGGCGGCCTGCCTTTCAGCCTGCCTCCCAGCAGTGGCCTGCCCTTGGCCCTCACAGCCGCCACCATGGCTGCCTCTGGCCCATTACCCTGCTGCTGCTGCCGCCTCTGGTCTCCCTCTGCGGGAGGCAACCAGGCTGATTAGGGGAAGGCCCTCGCACTGTGTCTTTGCCCGGAAGGACATCTGGAAGACATCTGGTCTAATTAACATATTACCCTTTTATTAGTATAGATCATTCTTATAATGGATGTAATTGCTTTAATGAATAATATCTGCCTGTGAAGATTAGAAGACAGAAAGTTATGCATCCAACAGTATTTTAAATTCCACAGTTCTAATATATTGTGAAACTACTAACAGTTTTTAATTCAATAACTTCTAGTTAGCTTTTTGAAAGACAAAAATGAAATTGGGGGGTAATTGAATATAAATAATTTCACAATTCAGAGAGAGAGAGAGAGAGAGAGAGAGAGAGAGAGAGAGAGAGAGAGAGAGAGAGAGAGATTGAGAGAAGGAGCTGGAACAAGTAAAATCAAAACCAAAACATTACTTTAAGGGAAAGAAGCATGACACCATAGACTTTTTTCATTCAAAACATTTTATGGCATAATCGGTTTCCACACAATATGTTCAGTAGTTCTCATTCCAAACTAAAGCACATTAACTTTTAATCATACATAAAATGTCAGTTGTTAGCCAAAGAACAGAGAAATTCTTCACAAAACTTACACTGATAAATTAAAACCTAATGTTAGCTCTGCCAAATCCATTAGCAGAATTACTTTAATGATTTCCACATAACTCAAAGAAAGAAATTGCAGCTCAAAAAATTGCTAAAAGAAGCCTTTCAATTTGAGTCTCTCTCTCTCTCTCTCTCTCTCTCTCTCTCTCTCTCTCTCTCTCTCCCCTCTCTCTCTGACTTCAAAAAACAGAGTTGGGAGAGAGTGATTCTATAAAAGGCATTGACTTTACATTAACTAATTTGAATCTTATTTATCACATATTTATGGTAATTCTGTCTTCACTTATTTTTCTTATGCAACTTCTCAAATTTAGACAAAGACCTTAACTGTTTATGCAAAAATATGAATGATGTAAATGATCTAATGTCATACTTTGGATGAACATTATCTGACCTTTTTTCTGCCTATGAGAGAGAAATTCAATGTGTCTTTTTCTGGGGAATCTCAGGTCTAGCAGCAGTAACCTAATCCACATTTATACATTTTGTCAAACCTTATGATTTGGAGCAATGAATCAATCAATCACAGTATTGTATTGTCTTTAAGTTTGAATTTGCAGAGCACTCTCTTAAATGCAATCTGTAAGGGAACTTACCGTATCTGAGTTTCTTAATTAAGATTCTACATACTTCATTATGCAAGGGTCTGATTTAACACATTTCCTATCTGATTCACAAAGTATCTTTCCCATATCAAACACATTCATACTATAAACAAAAAGAGAAAACATATAGTGGACACATTTATAGATTGGCTTAGATTCTGAGAATATTTCTATTTTATAATTTTACAATTATTCCAAATAATAATTTGCATTGCACAATTTAGAAAGTATATATCTTCTTACTTTTTCTTATTGAAGGCAATAAGAATCAGAATTTTTTGCCCTAACTGGTTTGGCTCAGTGGATAGAGCGTCGGCCTGCGGACTGAAGGGTCCCAGGTTCGATTCTGGTCAAGGGCATGTACCTGGGTTGCGGGCACATCCTCAATAGGTGGTGTGCAAGAGGCAGCTGAATCGATGTTTCTCTCTCATCGATGTTTCTAACTCTCTATTTCTCTTCCTCTCCCTTCCTCTCTGTAAAAAATCAATAAAATATATTTTTTAAAAAAAAGAATCAGAATTTTATACATGTAAGGTAAGATGCTTTATCCATTTTTAGCCCTTTTCCCCTGGTTTCATAATCATTGGAATATAAATATTCTGCAACTCTCTTTGCATTATCTTACAGATATTTTTTAGCCCAATGTTTTAATAATTCATAGCACTTGATTTTATAAGATTCTGATCTTGAAGTCTTATTATGACCAATAATTTATATTAATTTTATCCGAAGCCAAGTGATATTTTAATTTTAATTTTTATGTTTATAAATAATCTTCTTACTGTCCTTTAAAAATGCTTTGAAGATACTCATACTCTCATCTTCTTATTCCTAACCCTAACCTCAATCTAATTCATACACTATAAAGAATGAAAATTTCTAACATTTTAAAAACCTATTTCAGGTCATAGTAATCTACTTTCCTGAAATCTTATGCTTCATGCTGTATTTCATTTTTTTATAATTTTAAAGCATTTTTATTTCCAAACCTGTTATAAGTAAGCAACACAAGAACAGAAAGGTGGTGTGTTGTTTTTTTTCTCTTTGTACTATAATTTGCATAGTGCCTTGTATAATATAATTGGCCAATCATCTTTTGGAAAGAGATACCAATAAAATAGAAGCTGGCATTGTAACTCAGAACACAACATTTAACAAAGACATCCTGCAAATAAAAATAGAAATGGAGAGCAGGCAGTTATGATGCTTTCATCATCTAATAAAAAGCAGGTAAATACATTTATAAGGAGAAGGAAAATAAACTTTTTCTGGCCCTAAATGTAAGGAGAAATTCATTATGTAAATGTTTCTTTGAACAACTTAGTGGACAGGCCTTTAACAACAGTGTCACAAGATGTTAGACTAATTTGCCATCTAGTTGTATCTTATGTCTATCCACAATAAAAACAATAAGCATAACAAAGAATCAAGTTTTATGAGGGAATCTCTGTGGAATGAAATAATATAGCATAGGTTTGAAGAGTTGTTGTGAGAAAGAACCATTGGATATTTTCATGTTCCTGAAAGGGTTAAAGTGTATGGAAGACATGGAAGTGCCAGAAATGTAAACTAGAGGTAGATAATGAAGATGTAAATGCATTTTGATTTAACTATGAGGGGGAGATGAAGAACTGTAATGTGGGAGAAACATAATTAGACTTGAATTTTAGAATGACAGTTCAGATTGTACCACCACCTTAAGTTCTGTGTATTTATCCTACAGAAATAACCACACAGATATATTTCCAAAGGCTTCTATAGAGCAATGCTTGATTGAAAAGCAGAACAATTTGTTACCACCAGGTAAGTATAACTACATAATCCTATCTAATAAAAGAGCAATATGAAAATTGACCATCACTCCAACACAAAGATGGTGGCTCCCATAGCAGCTGGGGTGGGACATGGGCGTTGTCACCCTGGCAATGACGCCAGCATCCCGTGCCTCAGCCATGGAGGGAGGGAGGGATGCAGACACAATGCAGGGCTGCTGGACTGGGGGCATGCCTTGAGCTGCCTCCCCGCAGCTGCAGGCATGCCCTCAGCCTGGCAGACACAACATGGCTACAGCCCAGTGGACACAATGTGGGGCTGCTGGGCTGGAAGTGTGCCTCCGGCAGCCACCACATAACTCAGGTGCACACCCCCAGCCCAGCGGACACAATGCAGGGGGTCCTCTGCACATGTGCTGCAGAGAAAACACCTCTTCTGACCACTCATTGGCTAAGCTCCTTGTATGCCACCACTGGCAGTGTTCTAGGTAATTTGGGTAATAAGAATCCAAGAAGGTGATCTAGGGTTTTTCCACCTCACTCCTGGAGGAAAAAATGAAGGTCTGCTGCTGGAGGGGCTAAGAAATGTCATATCCTGCTCTAGCCAGTTTGCTCAGTGGATAGAGCCTTGGCCTGCCGACTGCAAGGTCTGGGTTCGATTCTGATCAAGGGCATGTACCTAGGTTGCAGGCTCCTCCCTAACCAGGGCTCAGGTCAAAGCTCATGCAGGAGGCAACCAATCAAAGTGTCCCTCTCACATTGATGTTTCTCTCTGTCTTTCCCTCTCTCTTCCATGCTCTCTAAAAATCAATGGAAACATATCTTTAGGTGAGGATAAAAAAAAGAAAGAAAGAAAGAAAGAAATATCATATCCTTTGAAAGACACATCTTGAAAATACCTAAAGAAACTTGTCATTTTTTCATGGTGAAGGGACTGGAGTCCGTGTTGGTGAAAACACCTTGGTGTCTGTGGCAGTGGAAGCAGCAGCGGGGTGATGGGGCTGGCGCCTTCCCCTGATCAGCCTGGTCACCTCCCACAGAGGGAGGCCTGACTGTGGCTTAAGCCTGCTCCCCAGTAGGACATCCCCTGAGGGCTCCCAGTATGTGAGAGGGGGCAGGCTGGGCTGAGGGACCTCCCTCCCCCTCCCCCCCCCCAGTGCACGAATTTCATTCACCAGGCATCTAGTATATTATAACTCCATATTAAGAAAAAACTGTAAAATGCTGCACAAATGAAGGACAGTTATGTTTACAGATAGAGAAAGATTTATAAAATATGCTAAGGAAAGAAAGTGGTTCAGCCTCAAGCACTTGCCTCAGAATATAGATTTCAAGAAGAAAGGTCTTCTTGACAAAAAGGAGACAGACTAACTTTGAATTCACAAGTTTTCCCAACCTTTTGGAGACCTGAGTTTTCAAAGTAACCAACTGGCCCAAATTCTAAATTGTGATGGTGCCTGCAGAGAGAGAACAGACCTGAGTTGAGCTAAAAAGCTGACACACTGGTAAAGATTGAGTGTGGGTTGCCAGAGCAGTATACAGCCCTGGCTGTGGCAGAAACTAGGGGAATTCATAACCTTGTGAAGGCTTTTTCCTCCATGAACCCTCTTGGACATAGAAAAACTTAGAAAGAGCCCAACAGCCACTCTGGTGCAGACTTGGCGAGGAGAGCAGCAGCCATTGAGGGAGCAAACCACTACAGAAGAGAAAGCTTAGTGTGTAGGGAAAGGGTAATGAGTGCTACTGCCCTTAGGGCACTGATGAAAACTCATTGCAGACCCATGAAGGGAAAGAGAAAACATAAAAGAAAAACAAATGAACACGCTAAAAACTCACGAGAAGCATCATTATACACTAAGCCCCATAACCTGTGAGACAAAGTGTTTATAGTCAATCAGCAGGGGTTTGTGGGAAGGTTTTAAATGACAAATTCAACTTCATTATTAGATCTGGGGTTATCCTGACTATGCATTTAATTTTGAGTGAATTGTGATTATTGTGGGGTTTTTTGTGTGTGTGTGTGTGTGTGTGCTTTTTTAAGAATTAGTGTACTTCATAGACTTTTAATGTTGGCAGAGTCTGTAGTAATATTTTATCTTTTACTTCTCATATTTTAAATTTGTCTTTCAATTTTTGTTTTCCATTTTGCTGGAGGTTCATTCATTTTCTTGATTTTTTTTCCAATAACAACTTTAAGAGTCTGATTTTTTTCTTTTCTTTCTTTTTTCCCCTCTCATCTTCATTATTTCCTTCATTCTGCATACTTGAATTTTTTGTTGTCCCTTACTAGTTTTGTGAGGGAGAAGCTTAGATTATTGATTTGAGACCTTTCTTCTTTTTTAATATAAGCACTTAACGATATATATTTTCCTTTAAGCATTGCTTTAACTGTATCCCATAATTTTTATATGCTATAGTTCTATTTTTCTTCAGTGCAAATATTTTCAAATTATTCACAGTGACATGAATTTTTGGAAGTATGTGTTTTATTTCAAAATGTTTGAAGATTTTGCTATTATGTTATTGTAAATTTCATTATTGCCAGAGAATAATTTCATATGATTTGAATTTTAAATTCGTTTTTAGTTTGGCTTATGATACATAACACTGTCTATTTTGATGAATACACAGAAAATGCATTTTATTATGGTTTTATGTTATGTTTTGTATAGTTTTTAATTCTTTTTTGTATTGTGATTTTATGTTATGAGATTCTGATCATGTTTAAGTCCTATGGAAAACAATGGTATTTTTGGTTTAGCAGACAATTGGCCTGGTGGCAATTAGGCCTCGAGTTTCTCTTAGATTTTCAAGAGTTTAAATTTCAGTAATTTTAATATTCATTCCATTTTTAAAGTCTTTGCAATACTATTCTGATCACTTGGGCATTTGTTTGCCCTGTGGCCAGTTTGTAATCAAAGTAATGGTCTAACACTAGTTCAGTGTTCACAGTATGTTGTGTGCTGTATAATATCAAATCCATTCACGCACACCACAGGGCTGAGCCCAGAAGTCTATTACAAATATTTCATGCATCACTGTCAAGAGCTTTTCCCTTTCCAATGTATCTCTAGTATTTTCTGGTTCCCTAGGGCTCTTCTTATTTTTTGCCAGAGAGAAATAAGAAACTTTATTTACCCTTCTCTTCCATGCACTCCTGCATTTGTACCTGCATCAGGGCTAAGATTTAAAAAAGTCAGAAAAGGAGAAAAAGCCCAACAAGGGTTGGCTGCACAATTTAGGGACCATAACTTGTTCAATTAGAGAGAAAGATACCCCTTCCTCATAGTCGAAGTAACCTACATTGTGTCTAGTGCCACTGAGCACTGTCAAGCAATCCCTTTCCAACTCCAAGAGTTCGCTCTGCCTCTGACAGTGATGGCTACTGGCAGAAAAAAGGGATTACTGCAATTCTGATTTTCCCCAATCAGTCTGATACTAGCTACTTTTAAAAATCATTAAGTGCTACCTCTTGTCTCCTGTCCTTGTTTTTACCTGCATTCTGTAGAAAGGAGAGAGGGTGGAGTATATTTATAGTATTTTACCCCAAATCAGAAATTATCAACACTTCTTATAAAGTTAAACATGCACCTATGACCCAGCAAGCCACTCCTAAGTATTCACCCAAGAAAAATGTAAAATGTTATGTTCATACAAATATATATTTGTCTTAGTCGTCTCAAGCTGCCATACAAAATACTATAGACTAGATAGCTTAAGCAGCAGGGATTTATTTTCTCACAGTTCTGGAGGCTAGGAAGTCCCAGAGGTTCTGGCAGCTTTCTTCCTGGCTTATAGGCAGCTGCCTTTTTACTGTGTCCTCACATGGTGGGATGGGGGAGAGGGAGAGAGAGAGAGTCAATTCAAAGTCCTATTAGATTAGGGTCATACCCTTAAGATCTCATGTAACCTTAATTACCTCTTAAAGATCCTATCTCCAGACATTGTCACACTGAGAATTAGGGCTTCAATGTATGTTTTTTGGAGAGAGAAAGTTTAGTCCACAGCACACACATACAAATAATAAATCGCTCACACATAGACACACGCCTCTCTTAAGAACAATTAATATTAACCTATTATTTGTATTTTTGCCCTTTTCATATTTAACATTTTTAGCAATTACTTGCTTAGCAGTTCTTTTAGGATAATTTTCCAAAACCACTGGGCTCTTGGTGGAGGTTTGGTTTTCATAACCCCACTGCATTTCTTTTTAAACGATCATAAAAATATTTATAAGTAATTAGATATGTTAGAATTCCAATTGTTTGTTATCCCTAAACAGGAACTAGAAATTTAGAAAAGTTAAAAGGAAAACTCCAGCTTTTTACTTGCAACTCTGACTATTTAAGTCCAACAAGTAAACAGCTTAGAGGTTTTCACTCCTGCTCTTATAACAAGAAAATTGAAAAAATAAGAAAACTTCTCTGGACCCATCAAGAAACTGATGTTATGGGGAAAACAGCTAGTTTAAAATCTAGAGTGACAGGCACATCAAGAGAGATCCAGGAACTGAGGTTTGGTTACCCTAAGAAGTCACTGAAGCCATTAACTTAAAGGAACACTTACATGGTAAGTTTAATGAAACACTGAGTGCAGAATAGCATTAGAATATCTACAGGAGCTCCACCAGATCCCTTTCTGTTTCTCACAAGGTGAAGAATAATTTTTGTTAAAAACATTCAGAGCCTTCTTTATTAAAAATATTTTTTCCAGGATCAGTAGTTGCCAGAGCTTACCTTTTCTGGGGGGGAAAAATAATCCTGTATGTCCAGCACATTCCAACTTTCCTACCTTATCTATGGGTGGAATACCTTATCAGCAGGGGTCAGGGTTTCGAGGAAATTGATTGGAAGCTCTGAAGCCAGGGATGGGAGTGGAGGAAATAATATTATTCTGCCAGAGAAACACTTGTGATTGTTAGACACCCAAGACATAGCCGTATATCTTACCACCACCACAATGGGGCTCTAGTATATTAAAAATGCGTGACAAAGATTTTCTTAGAGGAGGAATACATGGGAAGGCCATAGTAAAGAGAGGACAAGAATAAGGAAGAATTTGAAACTTCTTGTACCTATAACTACCTAATAATTTTTTCATATGAGTCTGACAAAAGGAATGGAAATATAAAATAATTCTTGAAAGTAATGATATCCTTATATAGTTCTCACTCCAGAGTTACAGTCAAAGATAATTTCAATTTTGTTTCTAACACTAATTTGTTTCTATTGTTAATTTCCTGGCTTCTAAATTTATAGTTTATACAATAAATTGGTATTTGAGGAAGGGTGATTCTTAGCAGTACTTTTCAGCATATTACAAGCACTTAGATACAAGGCCGCCTGAATGCTTAATTCCAAACTTACTCACAAGTCATTGTGATAACCAAAATTAGCCCTTCTATTTTTCAAATGCTTTTTGGAAGGCAACTCCTCTTGGGTTGAAAAACACTAATAAGTTATCTGAGTATTATAACCAGTTCTAATAAGTTTTATGGTTAACACCAATTGCCTGAAGAAATGATATTCAATTATATTTCTAATTTTTTATGTTTATGAAAATATATTTTTTTAAATAGAGAGTGGAAGCGGGGAGAGACAGAGAGAGAGAATCATTGATGTGAGGGAGGCTCATCAATTGGTTGCCGCTTGCATGCACCTCAACTGGGGGTGCGGATGGAGCCTGCAACCTAGGTACATGCCCTTGATTAGAATCAAACCCGGCCGTGGGGCTGGGGCTGGGGGCCAGCCCCTCTGCGTGTTGTTCTCTCTGACTCTGAGACTGGGTGCAGGCCGCCCTCTCTGTTGTTCTCTCAGGCTCTGGGCCCCTGCCAGGCCCCTCCTCCTGAGCTGGTCATGACCCTTACAGCGTCCCAGCCTAATTTGCATATTACCTCTTTAAATATATAGATATAATTTCTTTATCTCTACTAGTAATCACACAATAACTCTTTAAATTCAATATCTAGAGTGACCTCAGAAGAATGGTAGTGTGAGAGTGCACCTTGTCCTCTCTCCGTAAAATTTCAACAATTTACCAACTATAGTTCAATAAAGAAATCCCTGCTCAACACAGATGCCAGATGTCAGAGAGACTCACACATTGGAACACCAAAAGGTCAGAAACTGCAAATAAATGGGGAGACCAGAGGGAGGAAAGTGCAGATGACCTGCAGATGCAGCCCTATAGCCAGGAGCTTGAGGATTGCCCAGCTGGGAGAGGGAAGAAAGTTGGCAGTAGCAGCCATTTCCTTTGGCCAGGAGGAACAGGGAGCTGCTGGAGAATGTAGGTACAGCCCAGCAGGGTGAGTGGTGAGGGAGAAAACAGTGTATAAACAGTTTTTGAGTCAGCAGATGCCTGACAGGGCATAGAGCTCTGCCAGGTGGCTCTCCACTGTTAGGCCAGCAGTGGTGTTTCAGACAGAAATAGAACCACTGAGTCCTGCCACCACTTTGATTCCCAAAACTTGCCTACCATTGCCCTTGGAGTTGAGTCTAGGAGTGTGGTGAAGCATGGGACTTGGTTGGAATGTTTGTAAGGAGGATTATCCAAAAGGTAAGGGGCCTCTAGGGGTTCTTTGCTGAAGGTGGCAGCCCCTGCCTTGACTTTTACAAACAAGCCTGGGCCCCTGGGTATTTTGCTGAATCTCTATGTTTAGTCTTTAACCCCGACCTTGTAGAAGCATGTGCTTTCTCAAGGATACTTACCCTGCTGATTGTATCTAGAGGTTAATTTTAGTTCAAGCTGTTGTTACCATAAAAGCCTAAGGAGGCTGGCAATTGGGGGTTGATTTGGTTCCTCCTGCCAAGCATCCCCTTAGCCTTCTCTTTCACAGAAATGTATGTCAGAGTAATCCATTCATCCGTCACTCAGTGTCTGCTTGTCAGTCCTGGCACAGGAGCATATTATCTGTAAACCAAGAGCTATTGCAGTAGAACTGCTGTTTCTCTCTGTAACTGATCCCTGGGAGATGTGCTTGGTGTGGAATTCCATTGAGGTCAGGGGTCGCCAATCAGGTGAGGGAAAAATAAATCCCACCTCCAAACGACACAGCTGTATTGTCTTATAAATACGTAGAGGTAAATAATCTTGTGATTCAGCACCATAAACTGGAAAATAGTAGAAAAACCTCTTGAGAGATAAATCTGAAAGCAAAAGACAGCAAATACTGCAAATAACCACAGTAATGAGGAGGACCAAAAAAAAAAAAAAAAAAAGATAGAAAAATCCCCAGAAAGTAGGCTGGAACACATGGAAATATGTGATATAAAGAATACATATTTCAAGATTGCAGTTCTGAAAATACTCAATGATATGTGAGAAAATACAGACAGGCAATTCATTGCACTCAGAAAACAAATCAATGAACAAAACCAGTACTCTACCAAAGAGATTGAAACTTAAAAAAAAAACCCAATCTGAATTTCTGAGACTGAAGCATGCAATTAAGGACATTAAGTGTAAACTACTATATCAATTGATGCAGAAAAGGCATTTGACAAAATCCAGCACCCTTTCTTGTTAAAAACTCTCAGCAAAGTGGGAATAGAGAGATCTTACCTTAACATAATAAAAGCCTTATATGACAAACTTACAGGCAACATCATACTCAATGGGCAAAAACTAAAACCATTTTACCTAAGAACAGGAACAAGACAGGGATGCCCACTTTCACCACTCCTATTTGACATAGTACTTCAAGTGTTAGCCATAGCGATCAGACAAGAAGAAGAAATAAAAGATATCCAAATTGGAAAAGAAAAAGTAAAACTCTCATTATTTGCAGATGACATGATACTGTACATAGAAAACACTAAAAACTCCATCAAAAATCTACTGGACTTCATAAACAAAATTGGCAATGTAGCAGGATACAAAATTAACACCCAAAAATCTATGGCTTTTTTATACACCAATAATGAACTCACAGAAAGAGAAAGAAAAAAAAAATATATCCCATTTACAATTGCACCAAAAAAGTTAAGATACCTGGGAATAATTTTTTTTTTATTGCTTAAAGTATTACAAAGGGTATTACATATGTGTCCATTTTTTCCCCCCGCCCTAGACAGTCCCCTAGCCTCCCCTATCCCCCGGTGTCTTATGTCCATTGGTTATGCTTATATGCATGCATACAAGTCCTTTGGTTGATCTCTTACCCCCCTACCTCCTGCACCCACCCTCCCCGGCCTTCCCACTGCAGTTTGACAATCTGTTTGAGGCAGCTCTGCCTCTGTATCTATTATTGTTCAAAAGTTTATAATGGTCTCTATTATCCATGAATGAGTGAGATCATGTGGTATTTTTCCTTCATTGACTGGCTTATTTCACTTAGCATAATGCTCTCCAGTTCCATCCATGACGTTGCAAATGGTAAGAGTTCCTTCCTTTTTAGAGCAGCATAGTATTCCATCGTGTAAATGTACCACAGTTTTCTAATCCATTCATCTACTGATGGGCACTTAGGCTGTTTCCAGATCTTAGCTATGGTGAATTGTGCTGCTATGAAAATAGGGGTGCATATATCCTTTCTGATTGGTGTTTCTGGTTTCTTGGGATATATTCCTAGAAGTGGGATCACAGGGTCAAATGGGAGTTCCATTTTCAGTTTTTTGAGGAAACTCCATACTGTCTTCCATAGTGGCTGCAACCTGGGAATAAATTTAACGAAGGAGGTAAAAGACTTGTACTCAGAAAACTACAGGACATTGAAAAAAGGGATAGAGAAAGACATAAATAAATGGAAGAATATACCATGTTCATGGATTGGTAGAATCAACATCATTAAAATGTCCATACTACCCAAAGAAATCTATAGATTCAATGCAACCCCTATTAAAATACCAATGGCAGATTTCAGAGACCTACAAAAAATTCTCCAAAAATTCATCTGGAATAAAAAATGACTCTGAATAGCCACAGCAATCCTGAGAAGAACAAAGTTGGAGGGATCACAACACCAGATATCAAGCTGTATTACAAAGGCACTGTTCTCAAAACTGCCTGGTACTGGCATAAGAGCAGACATATAGACCAATGGAACTGAAGAGAGAACCCAGAAATCTACCCAAGCCATTATACTCAATTAATATTTGACAAAGAAGGCAAGAGTATACAATACTCTTGACAGTTTCTTCAATAAATGGTGTTTGGAAAACTGGTCAGATATATACCAAAAAAATGAAATTAGACCATCAACTTACACCTTACACAAAAATAAACTCAAATGGATAAAGGACTTAAACATAATTCAGGAAACCATAAAAATCTTAGAAGAATCCATAGGCAGAAAACTATCAGACATATGTCATAGCAGTATCTTTACTGATAAAGCTCCTAGGGCAATGGAAACGAAGGAGAAAATAAACAAATGGGACTACATCAAAATAAAAAGCTTCTGCACAGCAAAAGAAACCATCAACAAAACAACAAGAAAGCCCACTGCATGGGAGAACATATTTGCCATTGTTGTCTCTGATATGGTTTTAATCTCCAAAATTTACAGGGAACTCATACAACTTAACAAAAGTAAGATAAACAATCCAGTCTAAAAATAGGCAAACGGCATAGACACTTTTTGGAAGTGGACATACAGAAGGCCAAGAGACACTTGAATACATGCTCAAAGTCACTAATCATCTGAAAGATGCAAATCAAAACAACAATGTGGTACCATCTCACACCTGTCAGAATGGCTATCATCAACAAATCAACAAACGACAAGTGCTCCTGAGTATGTGGGAAAAAAGGAACCCTCGTGCACCACTGGTGGGAATGCAAACTGGTACAGCCACTGAGGAAAACAGTATGGAGTTTCCTCAAAAAAGTTAAAAATGGAACTCCCATTCAACTCAGTAATGCCACTTCTAAGAACAGATCCCAAGAAATCAGAGACACCTGTCACAAAGGATATATGCATCCTTAGAGGACGGCAGGAGTGAGAAACAGGCATTAAATATACCCAACCTTGCCGACGCTTGCAGAAAGGTCACCACGACCTACAGGACACTGAAGCAGGATATTAAGTCCCTGGTTCATGAACTGAAAGAAGAGAGATCCAAATGCTCCAGGCAAGAGGAGGAGATGGCGGAAATGCTGAAGATGCTGAGGTCCCTGGGAGAGGTTGTGAAAATCTCCACTTCGCAAGCTGCTTTGCCAAACCTGCCAGGATGCCAGGAGCCAAGCCCTGATGATCCCCTCGTCAGGAGTGGACTTGGGTCTTGATGCAGCGCTGTTCCCTCTTCTCCACGTGGCCTCTCCAGCTGCCACTGTGCTGCCTGCCTCCACCTCCACCTCCACCTGAGGGTCCCTGAGATCAGTGGGTGCATCCCTGGGCTGGATTCTTCCTCCTCCACATATAAAGGACGTAAGACTTGGTGTAACACACCAAGACTTGTTTGGATTTTCTCTTAATAGCAATGAAAGAAATGCTGTACTACTTACATGAGGCATCTTGGACTCAAAATGAAACTTCATCAAACAACATTTCTCAGACTTTTGTGATTGTTATATATATATAGTAATCTTGTAAGTCAACATTTATATTTTATTCTCCTCTTAAGTATTCTGTTTAAAATTTAAAATATATTTAGCTTTTCAATAAAGACTTTTAATTGTAAAAAAAAAAGTCAATGAAGTTTTGGAGGTTTGCATAACATGTCGTACTTATTATCCTATCATATTTTTTAAAAATATATTTTATTGATTTTTTTACAGAGAGGAAGGGAGAGGGATAGAGAGTTAGAAACATCGATGAGAGAGAAACATCGATCAGCTGCCTCCTGCACACTCCCCACTGGGGATGTGCACACAACCAAGGTACATGCCCTTGACCGGAATCGAACCTGGGACCCTTCAGTCCACAGGCCGACACTGTATCCATTGCCAAACCAGTTAGGGCTTATTTTATTAAAGTATTATAAATAATAGTACATATGTCTCCTTTTTTCCCCCATTGATTTTCCCCCAGCCTTCCCAACCCCACGGGCACATGCTCCATTGGTTATGCTTATATGCATGCTTACAAGTCCTTCAGTTGATCCCTTACTCCCCCTTAACCTTCCCCTGTCCCCCCACAACTCTCCCCTGCCTTCCCACCACATGATCTCACTCATTTGTGGAATATAAAGAACATTATAAACTGATGAACAAAACTATATACAGAGGCAAAGAAGCATCAAACAAACTGTCAAACTATAGGAAATAAATTTTTAAGAAAAGTCTATATTCATTAAAAAGTAAAGTTTGTTTTGATTAGAGTTTTTTTGGTTATTAATATAAATCACTAATAAAACAAATACATTAAACTCTATGTGCAATACATTTTCAATTTACATGAATATTATGTACATATATTGCATTTGTCTAGATTTTGAATGACTTGTCTCTCTAAATAACCAGCTCATTTTTTGCTTTAATCTCATTGAGAAAGAAATATCGGACAGTTAAAATTTAGAACTCTAGTTCTCATATATGCCTCATTTTTGCTGGTTCTGTACACTGGTTCTGTACTAGCTGAACCTGAAAAAGTACAAATTCTCTTGGACTGGGATCCAAATCACTTCCACATGTCATGGAACCAGTGTTCCCACCAGTCTATAGTTGAGCTTCTGAATTATATTGTGCCTATCTGGGTCTGGCCATGTAGAGAAGTTTTTCTTTTTTTTCTTGCCTGATCAAATGTCAGAGATGATGAAGAATGTCTCCAAGAGCTTAATACTATTAGGCCTTGGAACAGACATGTCAAAAGATTACTGAGGCCATATAAGAAATTCTGTCTAATATGACAGGGCACTGAAAAAAAAACTAAATCAGGAGACCTTCTGTTCTGATGTTACATCTAATATGCCTTTTATGGTGTGTGTTTTTCTTTATGGAATTTTGCTTAGACTTAAACTACCTTATCATGACACTATTTATGTTCCATAAGAGCTTTCCACTTTTCATGTAGAATTCCATGATATTTTTAGTAAATTCACTACTTGTTCAACCATCATAATTCAGCTTCAGAAAATTTCATCACCCCAATAATATCTCTAATGTTCACTTAACAGATATGCTTTTGATCCTTCAAAATTGTTCTTCTACTGACCATACTTTTGATTCCTACTACTTAAAAAATAAATCAATTCATTTTAAAAGTTGGAAAAGACTTGCATGCTACATTTTATTGTGCATACCCTCCTTTTTACTGAACATAACTCACATAGAAGTATGTTTCATTTCTGAGTTATTTATTTATTTATTTATTATTTATGTATTTATTTATATCATAATACAAATGATTAAGACATATATCTTCATGTAGTTTCTCCCAAGGCACAACTTGATTCGAGGACTTCGGCTCAGATGTTCTTTGGTTGGTGATCCCCTAAAGAAGTGAAATTGAAAATGTGAGAAAGTTGGTAAGGGTGTGCTGTTGAGCGAGGCTCCTCTGTGGTCATTGACTTTTACTACTGCTTGGTATCCTTGGAGAAATGTGTACATTGTGCCTCAGAATTGTATCTGAAAAATAAGAAAGAAAACATTGAGACTTTCCTCATTTGCTGAGGGTTTTCCCCTAGGTGGGAATTCATTTACACATTGAGGCTGCCCTTTGAATGGTTGGAATCTGCTCTCCTCACTTCAGAAAAAGTCCATGAGAGAGAAAAGTGGAAGATTCAGAAGGCATTGAGGTGAAATATGAGCAGCAGGCAGAGAAATTGTCAACCAAATGGCACGTATTGTTATATCTAAGCGTCAAGGAGGTTTCCCATTATCCTTGAAGCATCGTATTTAGATTAATTGCAAAGTGTCATTGCTAACACTTTTAATACTGAGTTCTTGAATGCTCTTTCTAGGTCATTAATGTCTCCTGTTATATTTTTCCCCCCATCTTGTTCTATAATCCTTAAAATCTGATCCTAGTTATATTTTCCCATTTCCTCTTGGGACACTTTCTATAATTCCATTAGTGAGTAAAATAGTTCCTCTAATATCAAGTACCACAGTGTTCAACTTGGACTATACTGAGCCCTGACCAAAGTTGTTTTGAGAGGTTATAAAGGGAGATAAGAGTGAATTTGAGAAGACATCATGTCACTTTGCAAGTCATTCCACTCAGTTGAAATCTTAGCATGGACTCCAGAAAAACAGAGCCTCACATTATTTAGAAGAG
The DNA here is from genome assembly GCF_963259705.1 of Myotis daubentonii. Taxonomy (NCBI): domain Eukaryota; kingdom Metazoa; phylum Chordata; class Mammalia; order Chiroptera; family Vespertilionidae; genus Myotis; species Myotis daubentonii. The sequence goes on along the minus strand of NC_081842.1, from coordinate 96,696,228 downwards.
TGAGGGAACTGCTTTTAGCAGGCTGGAGGATTCAAGGGTACTTCACCCCCATGCTTCAATCTCAGCTCTCAGCATGCCATTCCTTCCCTGCCTTGTCCTCCGGGGAAGGTCCTGTCACGTGAGGTGAGTTATCTAGTCTCAGTCTCCCACTCGGAGGGTCTGTTTTCAAGGGACACTGTTAGTAGAAACTGTCTTTATTTGGGTTCCCTAAAAAAAGAGAGGGAGGGCTGAAACAAGAACCTGTGGGCAGTGCTTGCTTTGGGCAAAGATTCCAATAGAGTAGGAAAAAATAAGACTGCATTATTAATTTGTTTACTGTTCTTTGTTCCTGTAGCTCAATCCACATAGAAATACCATAGAGAACCTTTACAATGCACCTCACATTTTTCCTTCTGAAAGGCAGAGTCTATAGCATTTACACATTGCCTCTGGGAAATTCAGTGATCATGGTTTTCTATCTTCTAATTTGTGCAAGCTCATAGCTTTGAAGAAGCCTAAATAAGAAGAGCAGAGAAAAGAGAGAGGAGGAATGAGAGGTAGGGAGAGGGGACTTGGCAAAGAAAATTGTACAGTGTACTTCTCTTTTTGAAAATAGATAAATGGAGGATACGGGAATGTGATTCAGACCCATTTGCTAAAAAAATGGTTTAGAGAAAAGGTGAAACTGAACAGATCTTATGTAAAAATTTCCCTAGTAGTTTTTTTGTTTGTTTGTTTGTTTTGAAAGAAGCAGTGACCTACTTGGAAATGGCTCCTGAGACTAACTGAAAACAAGGGCTATCTGATGGGTTGACTATAGACAGGACTTAACCAAAGGTTATTTATTTGCTGCTCCCTCCACCTGGAGGAAGTTGTTAGAGGTAAGAAAATTGCTTTGTCAAAGATTACCTGAAATTGACTGAAATTATTTTTGGCCACTCACTATAACTGTAGCTACCATAAAAATAAAGTTTTTTTTTTCCTTTTTAAATAAGAAAAAAAGAGGGAGTACATTCTTAACACACTGATGGATTGATAGGCATAACCACTTCACTTTATTGGGTCCTTCTGCAATTTTAAATAATTCTTTTATAGAACACAACTGCAACAGTGGTGGTTTAAAAGCCTAGTACTTGAATGTAAGGCAATTGACCTTGAAACAAGGGCTATAACCCTGTAAAAAGGCGATGTGCATGGATGAGGTGCACTCTCAGAAGTTATTAATTTTAAGAATATCAGTATACTGCTATGAGGCTGTTTGATAGAGCTCTATATAAATTTTCAAACTGTTTTGTAAATTCAGTGGGTCTACAAAGAGAAAAAAAGTCACGTTCAACTTTGTCAATTTATTGTGAGGTTTAAATAATCTGAGTTCTAGATATTCTAAGCAAGAACGGGGAATAAATGAAAGATGCAATATTTAAAATCTCCCTGCTATAGACTCTATATACTGTGTCCCCCCCCCCCCCTCCAATTAATAGATTGAAACCTATCCCCATTGTGATGGTTTTAGGTTGTGGGGTCTTTGGAAGGTAATTAGGTCATTGAAGATGGAGCCATTATGAATGAGGATAGTGATCTTATAAAGAGATCCCCCTGCCCCCTCCACCATGGGAAGATACTGCCGGAAGATAATCTGCTATAAACCAGAAAGCTGGCTCTCACCAGACACTTAATCTGCTACTGACTAGATTTGGGATTTACCAATCCTTGGTAGTATGAAAAATCCATTTCTGTTGTATATAAGCCACTCAGTCTGTGGTATTCTGTTATAGCAGCCTGGATGGACTAAAACACACCATAAAAAACTGAAATTTTGTAAGAATCTAGGTTCTTACCATAGATAATGCTCTGAGCACCTGGTGAAATCACCAAGGCAGAACAATTCATACACTGCCATTTTGTGACCTTTCTTGATGGGTTACACTTCAGTCTGCCATAGAAATGTTGGTCAAGGACAGTGATTTTCAGCCTTTTTATATCATTACACACATAAACTAATTACTAAAATTCTGTAGTACACCAAAAATATATTTTTAAAGATCTGACAAAAAATAGATATAAAGTTGATTCATTCACATCAGAGGGCTGTTGTCTTTTTTTTTTTTTCCTTAATTTGACAATCTAAAGTAAAATAGATCAGGGCCCTTGACTAAATAGTCAGGTATTACATGTTTAAAAAATTTTGCAGCACACCAGTGTGCTTCTTGTGGCATACCAGTTGAAAATCCTATAAGTAGAAACCTTATAGAGTAGCACAGATTTAAGGGACACTGTAGTCGAAGAGGTAATTGCTCTACTTAGATCCCATTTACTGGCATTTGCACTCTATGGCCAGCTGCTGTATTACTCCCTTTTCTTGACAATCACCTAAGATCAGGTACATGAGGTAAGAAAAGTCCTGCCCTCTTTCCTCAAGATTTGACTAACTAAAGAAAACTGAGCTCCAGAGTTTTCCCTGTAAAACTAGACATTGCTTAGCTGTTCCTATTACACCTTGTTATTTCTTTTCAGTTACCTTTTCTTGAAGATACTTCTCATTAGATCACTTAAATATGATTTCCAATCTCAGGCTTTTAGGAAAGCCAACCTACGACATACCTACAGAGTTGGCTACATGTGCATTTAGCTGTTCAGTCTCATACAGTTCCATGTTTGGCTTAATGTTCTGCTGTTGTCCTGACATTCTGAATTGCTGAAGAAGGAGTCCTTAATTTCCATTTTTACTCAGCTCTGTTGACATCAAGCTTTAAGGTCCTGAAAGACCACACAGTTTTAAACATGGAGCAAATCAAACTATTACCTAAGAATAAGGACATTTCATAGGCTTTTTTATTTTTTTATCTTGATTTGATCAAAACAGAAGAAACAAGCAGCTCTAAACAGGGAGTTTCTATAAATAAAACCCATAAATTATAAGACAGAGGCATAATTTCAGTATTAGGACACCTCAGGGATCTGAGGAGATACTATGGGGTCACAAGGGGCATTATTTTGCCAGCTCAATAGAAACATACAAACATTAGAAGTTTTAAGGAGAAAAAAGTCATAGTTTGACAGCTTGCTTGGGGTCCTAGTCTTGATTACCTCCCACTACTAAGACAAAGAGAGAAGTGTACTCTTTGTTCTTTAATAGGGCTATATATACCCCTCATTCCAGGCCAGGGCAGATTCCAGTAATGAAAGACATGCTTTTTCAAGAGATGTAAGCAGAATTAAGTTAACCTAGATATTCCTGGAAGAAAAAATAACAAATTTAGGTAGAAGATCAGACCTTTAACCATTAAGCAGAATTAACAAATATTATCTCAGAGAACTTTGGAAACAGGGCACACTCATAATTAATGCATTATATGAAATGGGAGTTGGCACTTCAGAGTACCCAAATAAAATCAATATCATGGCTGCCCCTTTCTTTCTTGAAAATGGGTTTAGAGAGTAAGAAGTTCAATGAATTTGATAAAGAAACAAACTCACAGATTTATCAGGAAATCAGGTTGGGGAGAAATGTAGGAAGATGCTATTTTGGTCTATGACCTATTTATCGCACTTTCATTCTTTGTCTCGCTGACCTTACCTGTAGTCCAGGGAGTTAACAAATATTCTATCTTCATTGTTCCAGGAATAAGGAAAAGACCTTTGAAGACCTGCAAAATACGGTGAAAAGGATTTAGTCATTTTTTAAAAATATGTATGAATAATTTTATTAATTAAAATTTGTTTAATTTTATTTCTGAAACACTCAGTATAGGGTATATCATGATATGCTGCAGAATATTTGAGTAAGATAATAGATGTATAGATTAAAAGAAACATCTGAGGCTACTGAATCTGATCCACAGACTGAGTAGGTTTCTTACTAATTACTGTGAATTGTGTACACATTCAATGGAAGGAATCTATTTCTAAAACCAATTCTTATATATTGGTGTATTACTTAATATTACATTAGCGAGAAGAGGAAGTTTATAGTCCTATGTAATAAAAGGCTAATGTGGAAATAGAACAAACGGCAGAACAACCGGAATAACAAAACAACCGAACAACCAGTCACTATGATGTTCACAGACCACCAGGGGGTGTGCGTGGAACACGGTGGGTGTCGTCCGTGGTGGGATAGTGGAGCAGGTGAGCAGGGGCACCAGACCAAGGTGGGGTGTTGGTTGCTGTCATTGGGGCGAACCTCTGGTGGTTACTGAAAATTCTTTGCTCCCACGTGTCACGGTTCTGCCTGGCACTTGCACCTGCTGCCAGTGCTGGCCCCGCTTGCACTCGCTACCAGTGCCAGAGCTGCCGCTCACACCCACTTCCAGCACCAGCCTCGCTCACACCCATAGCCAGTGTGGGAGTCACCGCTCACACCCGATGCTGGCGCCCGGCACTGGTCCAAATAACTCAGTGCTGGCAGCGGGTGTAAGCGGCAGCTGCTGGCTCCACTCACCCCTCAGGGTTTCTACACCTCCCCCTGCTCCTGAGGGGTTATCAGCACTGGTACCCAGCACTGGTCCTGATTGCTCAGTGCCGTCAGGGGGTGTGAGCAGTGGCTGCTGGCCCCAATCTCCCCTCAGAGTTTCTCCACCTCCCCCTGCTCCTGAGGGGCAATCGGGGCAGCAGCCACTGCTCCCACCCACTGATGGTGCCAGCCCCACTCACACCTGCTGCTGTCGTCAGCCCCAATCGCTCTGCACTGTCAGTAGATGTGAGTGGGGCTGGTGCTGTCAGTGTGTGGAAGCGGCAGCAGCAGTGTGAGTGGAGCTGCTGGCAGAGAGGGTACCAGGGGCCACAGCAGGAGGGGCCAGGTGGGGGTGTGGAGGATGAGCTGAGACCCACCCCTGTGCCCACCACAGTCTCATGGCCCACAGTTCCTTTCAAGGTGCACAAATTTGTGCACTGGGCCCCTAGTACCTAATATAAATGTCTAATATGGTACATAGTATCTTACAAAATGAAAAGTACATGGTTTTGTATAAAATTTTTTTTCTCTGGATCAGCTTAAGCCCAAAATGCTATAAAATTGATAATTATTAAAAAATAATGAGATAGTCAATGATCACATATCATGCAACATAAATTGAACTTAACAGAAAATATCTCTACCAGTTAATTATCAATGGTATTATCAACAAGAACATTATATTCTTATTCTAGTTTCCCTGGAAAAAACGTGGACAATAAAAACCATGCCACTGAGCATAATTTTGAGCATTTGATATGACGATCCACTTTATCATATGGATTTGGCCAATGCTATAGATATATGCTGACTAATGAGAAATCTTCTATAATTTTACCAGATAGTCAAGGACTAAGAAAAAGAAGTTGGAGGACCTATGACAAAAATGCCTGATAAAGAAGAATGTGGATAGTTCTCTGGAAAGGACACATAGTTGAGGCTTTTGTGTCACACATAAATGCTCACCAGAGGAATTCATTACAAAAAAAGTTCTTAGTAATCATGTAGACATCTTGTCCATTTACCATCCAGCCTCTTTTTACCAGACACCACAGTGTTTGGTCAACGGGTTGATTTAAAATTTATCTGTGTGACAGGGAGAAAGTATATGCCTATGCTAGAATATAGCCCTTCAGAAGGTTTCAGAAGTGTTGAATACCCAAACCACCAATGGCAGAGTCCACTATTGAACCTGTAATATTGCACCACTACCTGTGCAAACAGATGGAATATTTTCGTCGAGGAGAAGGCCTCAATGGATCCTCAATGAATAAATAGTAATTCAGGATATGAATTTACCTTTCATGCAATGTATTTTTCCTCCTCTTCCTCAGTGAAGTACTTAAATTCTTTAATCCATGATCATAGTAAAGAGAATTTATATTTCTTCTTATTAAAGAATCCATTTTATAGCTAAAAAGTGCATGCAGAGAGTACAGCTGATGTAATTTTTGGTATTAACATGTGCTCCATCCATCAACCAAAAACAGCTGGCCTGATGAAAACACTGGTATCACCCACTGAGAGTTTATTATAGTTTCTAGGTCATTTTAATTTTGTGCTGTCAACAAAACCAAAATATATTAATCCAGGAGACAAGATTTATTGAAACTAACTTTTTTCTCAATTATACCAAATTTCCCCAAGTTCGGGTTTTGAATAATCGTTCCCTTGAACTGTAAGTTAAGACTGCCACCTGGGCATTTTAGTCTATTTATACTATTAAATGCCAGGTGAAGGAGAGAATTACTATAGTAATTGATCTTGAAGTCAAAGAAAAATCAGGTTGTCCTTATCTAAGTTGACATGGTAACATGGCAACCTAAGGGAAGTCCATGAGTAACCCAGACCATTTTCTGGAGGTTTCTCTTAAAACTTGAATTTTAATAGTAAAAAGTAAAAGAAACTAGTAACAACTGGATAAAGCAAGGGTCACTAAGCACTCAAATTATTTACTCCACTGACTGAAGTGCTGACTGAGGAAAAAATATACATGAGTTAGTTAGTAAAAAAGGAATTGATTTGTATACATTAAGGTCCCATGATCAGTCACTGATACAAGTATTTAAGCAAATATGTGTATATTTTGCTTGTTAATTACACTTTTGGCCCTTTCCATTTCCCTTTTTTTTTTTTTTTTTTTGTAATCTCACCCAAGGATATTTTTCCATTGATTTTTAGGGAGAGTGGAAGAGAGAGGAAAAGGAGGAAAAGACAGAGAAAAACATCTATGTGAGAGAGACCTATCGATTGGTTGCCTCCTGTATAAGCCCCGACTAGGGCCAGAGCCCTAGGAGCCTGCAACCAAGGTATGTGCCCTTGACTAGAATTGAACCTGGGACCCTTTGGTCCGCAGGCCAACGCTCTATTCACTGAGCCAAACCAGCTAGGACCCCCTCTTATTTCCACTGAGAATATTGGTTATGATCAATTTAGGATGTCATCTCTAGGTTATACATTTTCTAAGTAATAATTTGCAAACTTTAATAAAATATAAAAAATACATTCCATGGAGGAAATATCTTATGAATTCCCCTATATCTCTGTGTCAGATAAAGTTTTCAAGGACAAGCTGATCTCAACATAGCTTATTCTATTCTGATCCCATGATGTTGAATATATGTGTCTCTAAGACTAACAAAGGCATGATGTTGGATTGCATTACTCTACTCCATAAAAAAAGCTTTTGATTTTTCACTGTTGCCTATCTGTGGGAACCACGCCAGGGTCCCTGGATAGTCAAGACCAATGGGAGCACAGAGGTCTTGTTGTCAATACACCAAAATGGCCAAGGCTGCTCTGAACATGAGCCTAATTGGGGTGCCCAAGGCGAAGACACCATGAGTGGGTACAAGGACACATGGTACAGTGTGCCCTTCTGTAACGCAAATGATTGATGTCACTGTTGGCAGCTAGCCTTCTTTGTCTCTGGAGTAACATACAGGTTACTGACCAAGAGGGTGTGAAGTAGTCTGCTAGAGAGAGCCGCTGGGCAGAGCAAAGGCTAGAGAACTCAGAGAGGCTGGAAAGACTACTGAGGCTGAAGCTCTAAGGGAGAGCTCAGATATAGCTACCATGTTAACCAGCCAGTGTGCTGGGCAGGGGAGATAGGAGAAGCTGCTGAGGCAGAGAGAGTTTAGGTTCTGCTATGATGTGAGGCAGTGAGTCTAGGGGGCAGCATGCGGCTGCTCATATAATAGCTGTGGATATAGAGACTGATGTTGCTTTGTGAGAAAGATGTACATGTTAACCAGCCGGTGTCTGGATGCCTGCCTGTATGGACTTTGTTGTAAAGGACTGTTTTGTCTGTTGGCTATATGGCCACTGTATTTTGCTGTAAAGACTCATTTTTTAAAAAATATAGTTTTATTGATTTCAGAGAGGAATGGAGAGGGTGAGAGAGAGAGAAACATTAATGATGAGAATCATTGATCAGCTGCCTCCTGCACACTCCACACTGGAGATCAAGCCTGCAACCTGAGCATGTGCCCCTGACTGGAATCAAACCCAGGACCCTCCAGTCTGCAGACTGACACTCTATCCACGGAGCCAAACCAGTGAGGGCAAGACTCATTCTTATACACCCACAACTTCTCATGGCTTCTCCATCTTGGACCCAACAATAGATACTAAATGATTAGCTCTTATGACTAAACCTAGAGCAAATTGAAAAAATAAGTAATAGTATAATTTACTACCATTTTCTGCTTAAATGATCTTTACAGTTAGGTGATGGTATATTTTCTAATTTACACCAAATGTTAAAAATAAACACCTGTAACTATAGACAGAGGATAAAGGAGGAACTTGGACTAAGTTCCCAACAGTTAGTACAGTGGTCAGGGTTTGAGAAGGACCTGCCCTGGCATAGTCAGGAATAACTGAGAAGAATACATAGACTCATAGCAACTCAGAGCAGCAGAGCTGTGCAGAGCTCCTGCTGTCTCTGACACTATCACATACAATTTATTGTTACCTATCATAACTAAAATGTTGTGCTCAAATTTGCCCCTGTCTCCATTTCTAGATTTACTCTCATCACACACCTCTCATCACACACCTTCTCACTGTATACAGCAACATCATGGCACAACTATTCATTATTCAAACACTCCATGTATTGTCAGTCTCTGGTCCATACTGACACCCTTTCATTGCCTGGACTGCCAATTATCATCACAACCATATTTTTACTCATGAAATCCATGACATAAAATTCCAACCATCTCCTATATCTCAGAGGAGAACTTTCTGATTCCTTTAGCAGAATAATAGCACATTTATTTCTAAATAGCAGGAATTATAAAAAATAGTGACTGAAACGATGACCATGCATCTACTTCAGGAATTCTTATTTATCCATTATTTCATTCCCATTGTTTAAGACATATATAGCATGAACTGGCTGAATCAATGAATTAAATGATTGTCTTATGGAAGTATTATAGCATAATTAGTGATCTGAACATAGAGAAACATCTTAATAGTAAAACAAACAGTAGTGGTTAAGGGAATGCAGAAATCATATAATCTCTATAATCCTCAATTTTCCTAACTATAAAATGAGTATAACAGAATCTACTTCAGCAATCTGTAGTGAGGTTGCAGTGAGAAAATCAGCACATAATTCTGAACAATCATCATTCTATATGGTAATTTCTCAGCAAACATTAGTCCTAAAGGCAATTGCAATAATTATCATTTTTATCATATGCTCTTTTTATTAACTACATGGATCCTGGAGCCATCTGTCAAAGTCCCACCCTGTCCTTTACTAGTCAAATAAACTTTAATAAACTTAATCTCAGATCTTCATCTCTGTTCTATATAATAAAAGGCTCATATGCTAAGTGTCCGGTCATCTGTTCGTCCATTCAACCAATCAAAGCATAATATGCTAATGATATGCTAAGGCCACTAAACAGCTCACTATGATGTGCACTGACCACCAGGGGGCAGACAGTTGACTGGTCGACCAGTTGCTATGACATGCACTGGCCAACAAGGGACAGACACTCCTATTGGTAGGTTAGCTTGCTGCTGGGTTCTGGATGATTGGGACTGAGCAAGACGGGCTGGACATGCCCTGGAGCCCTCCTGTGGTCCCTCCCCATCTGGCCAACTTCCTGCATCCTTCCCTGGCCCCAATTGTGCATCAGTGGGGTCCCTTGGCCTGGCCTGCACCCTCTCCCAATCTGGGACACCTTGGGGGATGTCGGTGAGCCAGTTTTGGCCTTATCCCACAGGCCAGGCAGAGGGACTCCACTGGTGCATGAATTCATGTACCGGGCCTCTAGTAAAAGCATAATAGTCCCACTGTCATCAGCTTTTTTGAAAAATATGATGCTTAGATAGTCTCTGAAAACAATAAATACTAAATTATTAGCTCTTATGATTAAACCTAGAGCAAATTAAAAAAATAAGTAATCATAATTTGCTACTGTTTTCTCCTTAAATGATCTTTATAGTTAAGTGATGGTATATTTCCTAATTTGCAGTAAATGTTAAAAATAAAAAGTCTGCATTTTTTCATGGATCATTTCATTATGCTAGTTAGACTTTAAACTTTTAAAACATAATCACCATGCATATAATCTATTAATGTTTCATTAGAACTGTGATTAATGGAAAACCTGGTGTTAATACTCACAAATAACAACCAGAAAAAGTGTCCCCAAATGATGCTTTTAAAATAGAAATACACACACACACACACACACACACACACACACAAACACACACACGGATTCTATGAGTATAATGTTGAGTATACATGGAATTTTCTGCAGATAGTGAGTCAGATACACTTGCTATGAAGGCAGCGGACCATATTTATTCAACATTTCAAACAGGAAAAGTTGAACTGACAGCTTCCTGAGTGTTTCCCAAGTACGTCAATCAGTAGTAATACTCACAGCCACTCTAAGCCATCTTTATAGAGTATATATTGATTTATTTAACTTGTTCTCTCTCTTTCTAAAGACTTGCACACTACCTAAGACACTTTAACTTGTTACATGAAACAAAAGATCTAATATTTCTAATATTTTTACAGCTGAATACTGCAACGATTAACTTTAGGAGATAGCATTCACTTCAAATATGAGATAATTGTGTGATTATTAAGGTAAATGATACATAGAACATTCATTTTTGAGATATAATTAGTGACATTTGACCCATGACTATCATTATCTTACTTGGGACAAGCACCAAATAGAATCAATCACTATGAAAAAAATGGAATATGATTTTCTTTGAGATGATAAACTAAACAATCACAACTGCATTTTCATTCCTACTGCTTTTACTTTTCCTACTTTAAAAGAATTCTTTTAAAATGTATGATTTACAACGTGATGATTGGAGTATTGGAAGGAAGAAGTTAGGTCTATTGCTGAGACTCGAGAAAGCCAAGGATGATTGATGCTGCTAAAATCAACAGGGTGTTTTACAGTCTATAAACCAATTTTATATTCAATTTCACTTGCCAATGTGAATGTGTATGTTCTCATATCTATCTACAACATCCCTTTTTCTAGTGTATCTACTCTTCCGAATGTGGAAAAAGAAGTCAAGAAGCATTAGTAAAATTTGACTTGATACACAGCAATACATCACTCTGACCTAGAGGCGTGTTCTTGCTGAGCATCAAGGCATCGGAAGATGCATTGAGTAATTCACCCTCGGGGTCATTTTCTCTTGTCACTCACACAGCATGTGACCTCTGCTTCACATGAGGAAGGTAAATTATGCACAGCTTGCGTAGGAAGGATATGATGAAGGAAAATGGCATTTCTGTCTTCAAGCCTGGCATGCATCTCCAACAGCTTAGCCTCTCTGTCAGAATGACATCAGCATATAAAGCTTTGGGAAATTAAGGAGACTGTACAGAGGAATGTAAACTGAAAAGAGTAACTATAAACTGACCATTTGCCTCTCATAATAAAATATGTTTCATCTTTAAACTCTAAAAATCATGAACTTTTGTACATGAGTATATGTACAAACTCATTTCATAATAAGTAATAATACAAAAATGTAAAGAATAGCACAATTGTTTCATAACTAACTTTAATTTTTTTAAAATTTGAGACAACTATAGATTCACAGAAAAATGAAAAAAAAAAAAAAAAAAGGCAGGGAGGTACTATGTGCCTATCATCCACTTGTCTCCTAAGAGTAAATATAATACGACTCTAGTACATTATCAAAACAAGGAAATTAATGATTGACCTTTTAAAGACATTATAATTACAAATATAATTTAGAGATTAAAATTTTAGGCTCTGTTTAATATTATAAGTAAGTAGTATACAGTTTAGCCTCTTCATTTTTATTTCAAAGAATTAAGGACTGATGCACTATTTTGTTAAAGAGATTAGAAGCACCTGGAACTACAAAATAAACCTGTCTGTATTGTTCAGTACCAATAATTTGCTTTGAATTTGTTGAACATGCAGATGGTGTAATTTGCATATAATAAATTCAAATAAATAAATTTAATTTTATTAATATTTTCACATTTATATGATCACTATTTCATGAAGCTTAGTCTACTAATCAATGCTCCAAAAATTCTCAGACATTCTTATATTATTATCCACCATAAACTGAATAAAATATTCAGGTTTATCATTGTTAAATTAATTAAACAAAGAGGCTGTTAGACTAAGGTGGCTTTAATGCTGTGGCAGCCTACATAAGCAACTCAAAATCTAAGTGTGTAAATGCCTCACGGTTATGAAATAAAAATGTTTAGGACAATCAATTACAAACAGACAAGTAGGCTTTAATCTGGAGCCAATCCAATAATTTTCTTTCTTTGCTTCATCTGCTTATATAAAGATTTCCCTGGCCCCTAACCTCATATAGTATTTTTAGCATTTCTTTTCTTTTCTTTTTTTCCCTTGACTAGCTTTTGAATTTATTTTTTCTCTTTATTTTATTTTTTTACAATACACAAAATAAATCTATTACCAGATTATAGATACAAAATAATTAGCCATTTACATGCAACAAACATTAATATTTCAAGAAAAGTGATTTTAAATATAACAATGTTACCCAAACATAGTATAATATCACAAAGGTTGTAGGAAATATTACAAATCTGTAAATAACAGGATTACTTCTATTGTATTCTAAAATACATTTTTTTCCTGAGGCTCTATTTTTGTTCATCAATTCATTATATTCCACAAATGAGTGAGATCATGTGATATTTATCTTTCTCTGACTGGCTTATTTCACTTAGCTTAATGCACTCTAGGTCCATCATGCTGTTGCAAATGGTAAGAGCGCTTTCTTTCTTTTTTTTTTTTTAAATATATTTTATTGATTTTTTACAGAGAGGAAGGGAGAGAGATAGAGAGTTAGAAACATCGATGAGAGAGAAACCTCGATCAGCTGCCTCCTGCACATCTCCTACTGGGGATATGCCCGCAACCCAGGTACATGCCTTTGACCGGAATTGAACCTGGGACCTTTCAGTCCACAGGCCGATGCTCTATCCACTGAGCCAAACCGGTTTCGGCGAGCGCTTTCTTTTTTAAAGCAGTGTAGTCTTCTATTGTGTAGATGTACCACAGTGTTTTAATCCACTCATCTGCTGATGGGCAGTTAGGCTCTTTCCAAATCTTAGCTGTGGTGAATTGTGATGCTATGAACATAGGGGTGCATATATCTTTTCTGATTGGTGTTTCTGATTCCTTGGGGTATATTCCTAGAAGTGGGATCACTGGGTCAAATGGGAGTTCCATTTTTAATTTTTTGAAGAAACTCTATACTGCTTTCCACAATGGTTGCACCAGTCTGCATCCCACCAATAGTGCAAGAGGGTTCCTTTTTCTCCACATCCTCTCCAGCACTTGTACTTTGCTAATTTGTTGATGATAGCCATTCTGACAGGTGTGAAGTAGTACCTTATTATCATTTTAATTTGCATCTCTCTGATAATTGGTGATGTTGAGCATCTTTTTATATGTCTCCTGGCCTTAGTTATTTTTGGAGAAGTGTCTATTTAGGTCCTCTGCCCATTTTTTAATTGGGCTTTCTTTTGTTGAATTGTATAACTACTTTATATATTTTGGAGATTAATCCCTTATCAGCTGTATCATTGGCAAAAATGTTCTTGCATGCAGTGGGTTTCCTTTTTAGTTTGATGCTGGTTTCTTTTGCTGTACTGAAGATTTTTATTTGATGTAGTCCCATTTGTTTATTTTTCCTTTGTTTCTCTTGACCAAGGAGTTGTATTCTGAAAATTTTGCTACCTGAGATGTCTGATATTTTGTTGCCTACATTTTTCTCTAGGATTTTTATTGTTTCAGGACTTACATTTAAGCCTTTTATTCATTTTGAGTTTATTCTTGTGTATGTTGTAATTTTGTGGTCTATTTTTATTCTTTTGCATATACCTGTCCAATTATCCCAACACCATTTATTGAAGAGACTGTTTTTACTCCCTTGTATGCTCTTGCATCCATTTCAAATATTAATTGAGCACACAAAATGAAAGTAAAATTAGGCATACATAGAAATGCATATAAACATAAATATACACAAAGTCCAAGGAGCTTATAAAATTTTTGTCACTGAAACATATTAAAAGTTATTTAAAAAGGTAGGTTAGGTGAGAAAAAAAAATGAGGCAAGTTTAATGTGTTCAGATTAAAGGGATTATGATAGTGACAGTTGAAGTGTCCAGAGGGAGAAATGATGGCTGATGTAAAATTGTTGCAATTAGGAATTTTAACAAAGAATGGAGATTCATTTAAATTACTTCAATTAGTGTGTCTTCCCTGTGAAGATTCAAATAAGCAACTAAAATTTTTCAACAAACAAGAATTTACAGTATAATTATCAGAGGACCATTGTAGACTCAAGAAGCTCTAGGGTCTTAATAGTAGGAATCTCTGTGTAGGTAGTCTTGTCCGATCAGCTGTGGCTAGGAGGAAGAGGGTGCTATTCTCTTCTGAAGATGTTCTAGAATTTTCACCTGAAGGATTCTCTAAGTAGGGTAATAGTCCATAGGATGGGCTGCATAACTTAGTAAGCTATGGTAGAGAAGATTCAATGTGATTACCAAATCTATTTTATTTTCGTCCTGGGTACACAGCTGAGATATTTTTCTGCCCCCTCTGCAATTAGACAGGACCGTGTGACTAAGTTCAGAGCACTGTAACTGGCACTGTGGAGACAGATGTGTGCCAGTTCTGGTATTGAGGCCTTAAATGTCTTTTATGGTCCTCTTTAACATCGCTTCTCTCCATCTGCTAGCAGGATGATGCCAGGGAAATCTTAAAGCTGTTGGGTAGACAAGGATCTCAATGTCCAGGCAGTTCTTCCTACATGCTATTTTTGCTAATGTTAAAATGTAGCTATGGAACACAGGGCCTCAAATGCCTGGTAGTCTGGATGTGACCATGTAGCCTCCCAAGGGGGTGGGGGGTGGGTGTGTGGGGAGATTGGACAAACATTGTTGCGGCTGCAGATGATGAGGATTGTCTGCCACGTACAGCTCCTACAGTTCTCCGGAACAGCCAGTGCAGAAGCCTGAAGGCACGTGGTGACTGACTGTGGATTGCAGAGAATTAAGTAAAGTGACTCCTCTGCTACACTTCACGGTGCCAGCTGTACTGGATCACATAGATCGCCGTGCACTGGCACTGGGGCAATGCCCACATGCGATGGATTTGGCTGGTGCCTTCTCCATGGACAGGGCTCCAGAGACTCCAGGAGAGTTTGATTTTACACGGGAAGGTCGACCGTAGACTTTGGGATGTTTTCATGGCCCAACTATTTGTCATGGTTTGATGGCATGGGATTTGGCTGTCTGGGGAAAGCCTCCCATAGTACCCATGTTTCATTGTATTAATAAGGTTGTGTTAACCTCTGACTCTCTTGCAGATATGAATGCAGCTGTCAGCAGTTGTTGGCGCCAAGTGTTGGTCTACAGACCTATGTTGGTCTATTAGGGTATTGGCAAGTGTCCAGTCCCTACTGGGTGCCATTGTTACAGCCTTATGTCAGTTGTCCCAGAAGGGGGCAACAAGGGGTTGAACCCCAGAATTAGAGGGTACCCAGCTGCCAAGAGGGCAGTCACCCAAGTAGGTGGAGAGGGCACCCATCAGCTTTTGGTCCCAGTTATAGAATAAAACTGAGAGCCAATACTCTCTTGCTGAGAGACAGTTGGCAGCCATGTGTGCTGCCTCACAGGCCTGTGTGACCACACCCATGTTGAGAGTGGCACAAACCCCAACTTTAGCAAAGTAGGGGGTCGGGGGGACTATTTAGAACAAAGGGCAGTAGTGAGTACCAGCCCTCTGTCACAGGAATTGCAAACCCTGTTGGGTCCTGTGACTGATGAGACCCTGTAAAGTGATGAAACTTCTGTGAAGAAGGTATTCCCTAGTCCATTCTGAGAGGGTATGCTGCCCCTCCCGGAGACCATGTAGTATAAGGACATGCTTGTAGGGGAGAACCCTGCTACATAGATGGCTGTGACTGTCCTTTTGGATACTGACAAACTATGTAGTTCAATTCAGATACTAGACAGAGTAGCCCTTTGGCCATAAGAACAGACAGGTGGACTGTCTTTACAGGCTTAGCTGTGTGATTGCCACAATGACACAAGCACTAGTGGCTAGTAGGCCATCACCCCATGTGACCACAGGAAATGTGAGCTCCACTTAGGGATGGACCTACCTAACCTACAAGATTGGGTTAGATGAGTGTATACAGAGGTATCCTCAGACACTGCATGCGCAGGTGAAAGCAAGAGATGAACGGTTATGACCCAAGGCCTTCCCCCTTGGCAGAGGGGGAACAGGGCATGTGGACCTGGCCATGGTTCATTACAAGAGAAGGGCCATGGATAACCCTCCTATTCCCTTAGTTACAGTTGCAGCCCTTTATCTTGCCCTGGCAATGTAACCAGTGCCCTGCAAGAGATAGTGAAGTACAGCCCATACAAGCCCTGTCCCATGACCCCATTTAAGTTTGTAGGATGGACTGTCAGGGGCATGGTGCTGGGCACTTATGAATGTTGCTATAGGGGCCAGAGCAGTAGTCATAACATGTTGTAGTCTGTATTACTGTTGTGGACTCTGTGCTCAAGGCACTGGCATATGGGCCAGAGTATCCCTAGAAGACCACCCAGCATAAGGGGTCGAGGGTGGGAATGCTAATCAGAGTACGCTGGATGTTCAAGGCCAATTTATCATATGCAGGTGCAAAAGCAAGGACACAGCAATCTTATTGTGTGCACTGCGCAGACCTACCTTTCTATAACCTAAATATTGATGTCACAATTTGGCAAGAGCCTCTTTTGAATTGGTATTAAGATGTGTTACTGACCAGCCGGTGTGAGGCTGCTTAGGCTGCTTTGTTAGCAATGGCTGCTATGTTTACAAGGGCGGCTGTACTTGCTGCTGTTTTAGCAAGGACTGCTTTGTAAGGTTACTTTGTAAGGCTACTTTGAAGAACTGTTTTGTCTTATGACTCCTTGTTGGCAATGGCTACTTGGTCTGCAAAAAAGCCTCTCTTATATGCCTATGGCTTCTCATATCTACGTCTAATACCGCACATCTATGAAGGTCCAGTTTCTGGCAGGACCTCCAGTTTCTGAGGCCGCACAGTAGCCAGTATTTTGCTGACAGAGCTGTAACTAACATGAAATTGACAGGAACCCAACCAGTAAGTATAGCCTACTACAAAAAGTAGTCAACATGTAATTAACCAAATAGTTTATATAAGCAATGGTTAAGCCTCTGTTAGAGGGAGACAGAACTTTGGATGGGAATCCCCTGTCTCCCTTTATTTGCTGAAAGTAAATAAAACTGTGAATCCACATTTCCTTCTTGAGTAGAATATCCCAAGTGGCAAACCCCTTGAGATAGGGAACAAAGCCACAAGTTGAAGTGGCATGAAAATAATCTGGACCTCTGAATCATGACTTGGGTTAAAGCCAGTGGGCCCAATAAGTAAAAAATCAGTTTTCACTATATAAAGTCACTGAAATTTGAACACTCGCTTGACTGTGATGCTGACTTGATTGAGGTAGCCAGGAACTGAATCCATCTCTCTGAGATATGCCTGCATACATAGGGTTGTTGGATACCTACCATAGGCAGGTAAAAATGTTTAAGAAATATCAATTTGTACACTTAAGATTACTATGTTCACTATATTTTAATTTATACTGATACAAAACCATCCAGGTAGAATGGAGAATGATCATTCAGTAGTCATGAACATGAGAACGTTTTATTTAAAAATCTTTCCCCATCTCAGCCACATCACTGATGACCAGTCAGGGTTGCCACTGCTGGCTGTTCCAGGTGGAATGCTGGGGTGTCATGGGGTCTGTTGTGACCAGCGGCTTCATGGTGACCAGGCGGTCCCTGTGCGGAAGGTCCATGGAGCCACTGTGGGCCTCTGTAGACATGGGCTTCAGGCCCATCCTTGGGAAGCTGGGGGAAGAGGCAGTGGATCTGCTTCCGCATGCCTGGGCTCACGTCTCCCTGTCCCTTTCCTCCTCTGGGAGTTGGTGGCTTGCCCACCTGTCATGGCTTCTTGGTGGGTCTCGTATTCATGGTCAGACTGTTTCAGTCTGTTCAGAGTTGACTTTATGTGAGACATCAAGCGCAGCTGGCAGAAGCACTGGCCGCACAGGTTGAGGAGAAATGACAGCTCATTGACCAGTTGAGCGTGGCTAAAGAGGAGTGCAGGGAGATCCATGCCTCCTGAGAGGACGGCAGGAGTGAGAAACAGGCATTAAATATACCCAACCTTGCCGACGCTTGCAGAAAAGTCACCATGACCTACAGGATGCTGAAGAAGGATATTAAGTCCCTGGTTCATGAACTGAAAGAGGAGAGATCCAAATGCTCCAGGCAAGAGGAAGAGATGGTGGAAATGCTGAAGATGCTGAGATCCCTGGAAGAGGTTGTGAAAATCTCCACTTCGCAAGCTGCTTTGCCAAACCTTCCAGGATACCAGGAGCCAAGCCCTGATGATCCCCTCATCAGGAGTGGACCTGGGTCTTGATGTAGCTCTGTTCCCTCTTCTCCACGTGGCCTCTCCAGCTGCCACTGTGCTGCCTTCCTCCACCTCCACCCCAACCTGAGGGTCCCTGAGACCAGTGGATGAGTCCCTGGACTGGATTCTTCCTCTTGCACATGCTCCTCATAGAGGAGCCCTCCACATGTAAAGAACATAAGACTTGCTGCAACATATCAAGAAATGGGGGCTTCTCTATAGTCATAGAAAGTTTGGATTCTCCCTTAGCAACAGTGATAGAAATGCTGTACTACTTAAGAGATGTGTCTTTAAAAACCAAGATGGCAGCATAGGTAAACACCGGAAATTGCTGCCTCGCACAACCACTTCAAAAATGCAACTAAAAGACAAAACGGACATCATCCAGAACCACAGGAAGGCTGGCTGAGTGGAAATTCTACAACAAGAAGGAAAGAGAAAAGCACACTGAGACTCAGAGGAGGTGCAGAAGTAAAGTGCAGAGGTATGGAGGCGCACGTGGAAAGGGCTGGCAACTGAGGATGTAGTTGTCTTCTTCAATCAGGAGGAAGTCTCAACATCCCAACTGCTCTGAACTCCAGTTCCGGGCGACTCTCTGGGGACCCAGACTCATAAGGGGAGAAACTGGACTGTCTGGCATTGGTCGGAACTTGAGGGCAGCTTTCTCTCAGAGGTGCTTTCAGCGATTACCTGAGACACGGGGCCTCTTAGGGTAGGACTGAGGATCAGCCATAGCTGTTTGCTCTGCCCTGTTGATTCCCTGAGACCCCGCCCCACCTAAGCTGTGCACAGAGGCTTTTGCATATGAAAGGCCTGGCCCTTTGCAATCTGAAAATTACCTAACAAATCATAGCTGGGTCAGAGAGACCCAGAACTTCCAAAAGAAGGCCCAAGGCCCCATAGCAGCTTGCATTGCTTCACAGCTGGGCCTCATCTGGGCACCTCCAACCCCAAACAAAGAAGAGGAATCTGCAGATCTCTCCATAGCTCCTGCTGGGTAGCATCAGGCAGAGGCTAAATTAGCACCTCCTTAGAGATCCAAGAGCCAGCATACCCAGTGGTCAGAGGGGGACCATCCAGATTACAACTCTTCAGATCCATAAGGGACACACTCAGGGGACAGACTCAGTGAGCACCAAAGCCCCACTGAAGCAAGTCTTGCCCCAGAAGGGTGTCTCCAGCACAGAAGTTCTCCCACTGTAGACACAGCTGATTCTCACAGCCAATTGTCCTGGGGTCAATTCCTCCCAGTGATACCTACAAAAATCAAGGCTTAACTAAAACAAGGCTGTGCACAAAGCCCACAAAGGGGTGCACCAAGAGTGTCCACCTCAGGCAATTGGGGAGGCTGAGCCACTGGGCCCTACAGGACACCTAGCACACAAAGCCACTCTACCAACACAGGGAAGCATAAAAAATGCTGAGACAAAGAAACAGGTCACAAACAACAGAAATGGAGGAAAGAAAACTACTGTATATAGAGTTCAAAACCACACTTATAAGGTTTTTCAAGAATTTTCTAGAAACCGCCGATAAATTTAGTGAGACCCTGAAGAAATCTAGTGAGACCCTTGAGGATATGAAAAAGGACCAACTAGAAATTAAGCATACACTGACTGAAATAAAGAATATTATACAGAGTTCCAACAGCAGACTAGAGAATGGCAGGAATCAAGTCAAAGATTTGAAATACAAAGAAGCAAAAACACCCAACCAGAAAAACAAAAACAAAAAAGAATCCAAAAATATGAAGAGTGTAAGGAGCCTCTGGGACAACGTCAAGCATACCAACATCTGAATTATGGGGGTGCCAGAAGAAGAGAGAGAGCAAGATATTGAAAACCTATTTGAAGAAATAATGACAGAAAACTTACCCTACATGGTGAAAGAAATAGACTTACAAGTCCAGGAAGTGCAGAGAACCCCAAACAAAAGGAATCCATATAGGACCACATCAAGACACATCATAATTAAAATTCCAAGAGCAAAAGACAAAGAGAAAATCTTAAAAGCAGCAATAGTAAAACAGTTAGTTACCTACAAGGGAGTACCCATATGACTTTCAGATGATTTCTCAACAGAAACTATGCAGGCCAGAAGGGAGTGGCAAGAAATATTCAAAGTGATGAATACCAAGAACCTACAACCAAGATTACTTTACCCAGCAAAACTATCATTCAGAATTGAAGGTCAGATAAAGAGCTTCACAGATAAGAAAAAGCTAAAGGACTTAATCACCACCAAACCAGTATTATATGAAATGTTGAAAGGTATCCTTTAAGAAGAGGAAGAAGAAGAAAAAGGTAAAGATACAAATTATGAACAGCAAATACACACCTATCAACCAGTGAATCTAAAAATCAAGTGAGCCCTATCCGGTTTGGCTCAGTGAATAGAGCGTCGGCCTGTGGACTGAAGGGTCCTGGGTTCAATTCCGGTCAAGTGCATGTACCTTGGTTGCGGGCACATCCCCAGTTGGGGGTGTGCAGGGGGCAGGTAATTGATGTTTCTCTCTCATCGATGCTTCTAACTCTCTATCCCTCTCCCTTCCTCTCTGTAAAAAAAATTAATAAAATATATTTAAAAAATAAATAAATAAAAAATAAAATAAAAATCAAGTGAATAAATAATCTGATGAACAGAATAAACTGGTGAATATAATAAAATCAGGGACATAGAAAGGGAGTGGACTGACTATTCTCCGGGGGGGGCGGGGAGAAGGGGTATGGGGGATGCGGGAAGAGACTGGACAAAAATCGTACACCTATGGATGAGGACAGTGGGGGGGTGGGTAAGGGCAGAGGGTGGGGTGGTGACCGGGTAGAGGGGAGGTATGGGGGGGAAAAAAGGAACAACTGTAATAATCTGAACAATAAAGACTTAATTAAAAAAAAGAGAGATGCATCTTTTACTCAAATTGAATGTTGATCAAACTACATTTCTCTGACTTTTGTGAACATTATATATAGTAATCTTCTAAGTCAGCATTCATATTTTATTCTCTTTTTAACCCTTTGAGTGCCAACCAATATCCTAGGAACTATGCTAAAATTGCCAAGGCATTTTTGCTGATTTTATAGCAGTTAAGGAAAAAAATTATGAATCACAAGTAAATGAAGTTACATACTCAAAAACTTAAGGAAACCTTTACTACATTGACATATTTAGCAATATCATCATCACTAATAAAAGCAGACTTAGAACTGGACGCCATTTCGAAGCTTTGATAGCGCTCCCAGCACTTTTGACAAAAGACAGGAGGAGCGCAATCGCGCTGCCCTGCATTCTAGGGGTTAAATATTCTATTTTAGTTTAATATATATAAACTTTGCAATAAAGACTTTTAATTGTACAAAAAAGGTCACTGAAATTTAGAGGTTTGTACAGCCTGTGGTTTTTGTTTATTTATTTTTAACTTATTTCAGAGAGGAAGGAAGAGGAAGAGAGAGATAGAAACATTAATGATGCAAGAGAATAATTGATCAGCTGACTGGGAATCAAATCATGACCTCCTGGTTCTTAGTTGGAAGCTCAACCACTGAGCCACGCTGGCTTGGCTCTACAGCTTCTAGTTTGAATTATCTTATCTTACCTAATAATAGACAAACATGTAAATTGACTGTCTCTCCACTACACTCACCAGCCAATCAGGATAGTATGCAAATTAACCCAACAATGATGGTGGATAATTTGCATATGTAGGTGTGAAGCGGCAGAGTGAAGACTGAAGGCTCTGGCTGGAGCAGCGAAGGCCTGGGTCCCGGGTGCCGGAGGGAAACCGGTGCCAGCAGCCAGGGAAAAGGAAGGCCTATTACACGAATCTCTTCATGCAATGGGCCTCTAGTCATATTTATAAAATGGCATATATAATATAGTATTTTTCAAACTTAAGTTATATAAGGAAATAAATTTTTAGGAAAAGACTATGTACTCTAAAAAGTAAAGTTTGTTTTGATTGAATTAGAGTCCTTTTGTTTATAAATTTTAATCACGTATAAAACAAATGCATTAAACTCTCTATAAAATGAAGTTTCAATACACATAAATTTTATGTGCCTATATGGTATTTGCCTCAGATTTGGGATGACTTTTTATCTGGATCCCAGCTTTAAGCACATTGAGAAAGAAATGTCAGAGAGCTAAAATGTAGAACTCTCAGGAAGGTTTTTTTCTAGTTCCCATATCATGCATCATCTTTGCTGGTTCTGTACACAGCTAAACTTGGAAAGGTACAAATTGTCCTGGGCTGGGATCCAAATCATTTCCTCAGGTCAGAAAACAAGTGTCACCACCTATCTATAGTTGAGCTTCTGTATTGTCTGGTTTAGGCCAAGTAGAGAAGTTTTTCTTTTCTCCTTTTATCTTTCTTTTTTTTCTGCCTGATCAAATGAAGATTCTTTCACAGAGCTTAAATTTATTAGGCCTTGGAACAGATATGTCAAAAGATTACTGAGGCCCTCTGATCTCAATTTAAAGAATTCTGTCTAATATGACGAGGTCGTGAAAAAAATAAAATGAGACCAGTTCTGATGTTAAATCTAATATCCTTTTTATGTATTTTTTTTCTTTATGAGATTTTGCTTAGGTTTGAACTACCTTATCACGACAATATTTATATTTCATAAGAGTCTTCTACTTTTAGTGTATAATTCAATGATTATTTTTTAGTAAATTTACCAATTTGTTCAATCATCACCATAATACAGCTTCACAAAATTTCATCCCAATAAGATCTCCAGTGTACACTTGATATGCTTTTGATCCTTCAAAATCACTCTTCTCCTGACCACAATATTGATTACTGCTACTTGAAAAATAAATCAATTCACTTTAAAAATTTGAAGACTTGTCTGCTACATGTTACCATAGATACCCCACCTTCTTTTCTAAAAAATATATTTTATTGATTTTTTACAGAGAGGAAGGGAGAGGGATAGAGAGTTAGAAACATCGATGATAGAGAAACATCAATCAGCTGCCTCCTGCACACCCCCCACTAGGGATGTGCCTGCAGCCAAGGTACATGCCCTTGACGGGAATCAAAACCCGGGACCCTTCAGCCTGCAGACCAATGCTCTATCCACTGAGCCAAACTGGCTAGGGCACCCCACCTTCTTTATACTGAACATCATTCACATAGGTTTTATTGCTGAGCTATTTATGTGTTTATTTATTTATTTACATCATGGAAATGATTAAGACTTCATTTAGTTTCTTCCAAGATACAACCTGATTCAAGGACCTAGGCACAGATATATACTTTGGATGGTGACCCTCTAAAGAAGGTAGTGAAATTGGAATGAGAAAAAATTAGCAGGGATACATTGTGGAGCTAGTCACTTCTGCAGTCCCTGAGGTTTAATACTGGTTTAGATCCTCTGAGTGATTTGTACAATGTGCCTCAGAATTTTCTCTTTGAAGAATAAGAAGTGGGAGCATTGAGACACTGAGGACCCTCCCCCTCATTTATTGAGGGTTTTCCCCAAGGTGGGAATTCATTTACACATCGAGGCTGCCTTTGACTGTTTGGAGTCTGCTCCCATGGCTTCAGAGAAAATCTCTGAAAGAGAAAAGTGGAAGAAGATATTTGAGGTTAAACATGAACAACAGGCAACGAAACTGTCAACCAAATGGCAAGCATTGTCAACTCCAAGCTTCAAGGAGGTTTCCCATTATCCTAGGAGCATCATCTTTTGATTAATTGCCAAGTGTCATTGCTAAAATTTTTAATTCTAAGTTCTTGAATGATGTTTGTAGGTCAATAACATTCCTTGTTGTATTTTTTCCCATCTTGGCTCAATATTCGTAAGATCTTTTTTTTTTTTTAATTAAATCTTTATTGTTCAGATTATTACATTTGTTCCTCTTTTTTTCCCCCCCATAACTCCCCTCCTCCCAGTTCCTGCCCCACCCTCCGCCCTCACTCCCCACCCACTGTCCTCATCCATAGGTGCACGATTTTTGTCCAGTCTCTTCCCGCATCTCCCACACCCCTTCCCCCCCCAAGAATAGTCAGTCCATTCCCTTTCTATGTCCCTGATTCTATTATAATCAACAGTTCATTCTGTTCATCAGATTATTTATTCACTTGATTCTTAGATTCACTTGTTGATAGATGCATATTTGTTGTTCATAATTTGTATCTTTACCTTTTTCTTCCTCGTCCTCTTCTTAAAGGATACCTTTCAGCATTTCATATAATCCTGGTTTGGTGGTGATGAACTCCTTTAGCTTTTCCTTATCTGTGAAGCTCTTTATCTGACCTTCAATTCTGAATGATAGCTTTGCTGGATAAAGTAATCTTGGTTGTAGGTTCTTGGCATTCATCACTTTGAATATTTCTTGCCACTCCCTTCTGGCCTGCAAAGTTTCTGTTGAGAAATCAGCTGACAGTCGTATGGGTATTCCCTTGTAGGTAACTGAGTTTCTTTCTCTTGCTGCTTTTAAGATTCTCTCTTTATCTTTTGCTCTTGGCATTTTAATTATGATGTGTCTTTGGTGTGGTCCTCTTTGGATTCCTTTTGCTTGGGGTTCTCTGTGCTTCCTGGAGTTGTAAGTCTATTTCTTTCACCAGGTGGGGGAAGTTTTCTATCAGTATTTCTTCAAATAGGTTTTCACTATCTTGCTCTCTCTCATCTTCTGGCACCCCTATAATTCTGATGTTGGTACGGTTGAAGCTGTCCCAGAGGCTCCTTACACTATCCTCGCATTTTTGGATTCTTTTTTCATTTTGCTTTTCCGGTTGGATGTTTTTTGCTTCCTCGCATTTCAAATCATTGACTTGATTCTTGCGCTCCTCTGGTCTGCTGTCGGGAGTCTGTATAATATTCATTATTTCAGTCCGTGTATGCTTAATTTCTAGTTGGTTCCCCAATATAAGATCGAGGGTCTCATTAGTTTTCTTGTAGATCTCATTAAGTTTATTGGCGGCTTCTAAATAGTTCTTGAGAGACCTTAAAAGTGTGGTTCTGAACTCTATATCTTCCATTGACAATTTTGTCCTGTTTCTTTGTCTCCGAATTTTGTTATGCTTCCTTGGTGCACCCCCTAGTGGTCTTTGTTCGCAGTCTTATAGTTAAATCTTGATTGTTGTAGCTAATTCCAGGGAGGGTTTGACCTCCAGGCCAAGTGGCTATGAGAATCAGCTGTGTCAGCAGTGAGAGAACTTCTGTCCTCTAGGGAGGTGCTAATCTAGCCTTTGCCTGAGACTATCCGGCAAAAGCCTCTGTGCAGGGCTTGGGCGTGGCGGGTCGCACAGGATCAATAGGGTGGGCCAGAGAGAGCAGTTATGGCGGCTCTCAGTCCTGTCCCCAGGGGCTCTGCCTCTCTGAGTCCCAGCAATGGCTGCAAACCTCGGAGAGAAAGCTGCACTCGCTCTGACCGAAGCCAGACAGTCCCGCTTCTCCCGTTTGAGTCTGGGTCCCTAAAGACTCGCCCGGATCTGGAGCTCAGAGTCTGCGACTCCCTCCCGATTGAAAACGCCAACCGCGCCCTCCGCCGCCAGCCCGCTCCGCGCACTCCGCACCTCAGAATTTGACTTCAGCACTGCGCCTCCTCTGAGTGTCCATAAGCGTTTCTCTTTCCTCCTAGTTGTAGGACTTCCACTCAGCCAGTGTTCCTGTGGTTCTGGGTGATGTCCCTTCCGTTTTTTGGTTTCACTTTTGAAGTAGTTGTTCAAAGCAGCAAACTCCGGTGTTAACCTATGCCGCCATCTTGGTTCTCCCCAATATTCATAAGATCTGATCCTAATTATATTTTTACGGTTTCTACTGGGACACTTTCTGTAATTCCATTAGTAAATAAAACAGTTCCTCTAATATCAAGGACAACAGTACCCAACTTGGGCTATGCTGAGCACTGACCAAAGTTGTGTTTAGAAGTTATAAAAGGAGATAACAGTGAATTTGAGAAGACAGCATGTCATCTTGCAAGTCATTCCACTCAACTGAAGTCTTAGTATAGACTCAGAAAACAACAAACAAACAAACAACAAATGGAGCCTTATATTATTTAGGAAGTGAAGGAACTGCTTTTAGCAGGCTGGAGAATTCAAATGTATTTCACCCAAATGCTGCAATCTCAGCTCTTAGCATCTTACTCCTTTTATGCCTCCGTGTCAGTATTAGGGTCCTTGTCATATGAGGTGAGTCTCAGTCCCCCACTCAGAGGGTCTGTTTTCTAGGGATACTGTTAGTAGAAACTGTATTTATGTGGGCTCTCTTTAAAAAGGCCTGAAACAATGACTTGGGCATAAGTGATTGTTTTGGGAAAAGATTCTAAGAAACAAGAGTGATGGAGTAGGAAGAATAAGACTGTATTATTGATTTGTTTACTGCTCTTTGTACCTGTAGCACAATCTACATAGAAATGCCCTATAAAACCTTTACAGTGCAACTCACAATTTCCCTTCTGAAAGGCTAGAGCTTATGGCATTTATACATTGACCCCTGATCCCATTTTTGCCTCTGGGAAATTCAGTGATCATGGTCTTCTATCTTCTAGTTTGTACAAACTCATGGCTTTGAAGAAAGTCCACATAAGAATAGCAGAGAAAAGAGAGGAGGAATGAAAGGTAGGGAGAGGGAACTTGGAATGGAAGTTTGTACAGTGTGCTTCTCTTTTTGAAAATAGACAAATGGAGGGTACGGGAATGTGGTTTGGGTCCATCTGCTAAAATATGGATTTGAGGAAAGGTGAACTGGACAGATCCTATGTAAAAGTTTCCCAAATTAGGTCTTTTGTTTTGAAAAAAATGCAGCAATGACCTACTTGGAAATGGCTACTGAGACTAACTGGCAACAAGAGCTCTCCCATGGGCTGACTCTGTAGACAGGACTTAACCAAAGGTAATTTTCTGCTCCACTCTATCTGGGGTAAGTTGTTAGAAGTCAGAAAATTGCTTTGGCAAAGACTACCTGGAATTACCTGAAATTATTTTTGGCCACTCACTGTAACTGTAACTCCCTATAGAAACAAAGTTTTTTTCCTTGGAAATATAAAAAGGGACAGAGAGAGAGAGAGAGAGAGAGAGAGAGAGAGAGAGAGAGAGAGAGATCCTTAACACTGATGGATTGATAGCCATAGCCACTTCATTTTACTGGGTCATTCTGAAATTTCAAAGAATTCTCCTACAGAACATAACTGCAACAGTGGCCATTTAAAAGTCCAGTACTGTACTTGAATTAAAGGAAATTGACCTTGAAACAAGGGCTATAACCTGGTAAAAATGGTGATGTACAAGGATGAGCTGCACTCACAGAAGTTATTAGTGATTTTAAGGATAACAGTGGACTGTAATGAGGAATGTTTCAAGGTTTTGTGTTTGTTTGTTTGTTTTTTCTTCATAAAACAGAGGAAACAAACAGTTTGAAACATGGTATATCCATAAATAAAGCCTATAAATTATAAGACAAAAGTATGAAGTATATATTGGGACACCTCAGCAAGCTGAGGACATACTATGGGGCCACGAGTGTCAAGTTTCCACTGGCATTATTTCGCTACTTCAGTAGAAACATACACATTTTAGAAGGAGGAATTTGAGGAGGAAATAGCCATAGTTGAACAGTTTGGTTGAGATGTTATTCTTCATTTCCTCTCACCTCTAAGACAAAGAGAGTGGTGTACTCCTTGTTATTAAATAGGGCTATATTCTCATTCCAGACCAGGGAGGTTCCTGTATTAAAAGATAAGGTTTTTTTAAGAGATGTAAGCAGAATTGAGTTAACTTAGATCTTCCTGGAAGAAAATGTAGCAAACTTAGTTAGAAGATCAGACCTTTAACCATTAAGGAGAATTAACAAACATTACCTCAGAGAATTTTGGAGAAAGGGCACACTCATAGATAATGGCTTATCATGGCTGCCGTTTCTTTCTTGGGGATGGGTATATAGAGTAAAAAAGTCCAGTTAACTTGATAAAGAAACAGACTCACAGATTTATCAGGAAGGCAGGGGGGAGCAATGTAGGAAGATGATATTTTTGATTATGAACTCTTCACCCCACTTTCATTCTTTGTCTCTCTGATCTTAGCTGCTACTCAGAGAGCAGTAGGCAGCAGCAGCTCGATCTGGTCTTACCTCTGAATCCTACTTGGGTGACTCGATTTCCAGCCTAGATTAGGCCTCCCTCCCTTACGGGCCCTCCTGAACCAGCCAAGGAGGACACCAGATCAGGAATCTCTCCTTCTCCATTGCTGACCCTCCAGCCCACACCAGCCAATTTTCTCTAGGTGAGTGATGTTTCACAATTTCCCTTGTCTCAAGTCTTCTGCCCACTCTCTCTCACAGACTTCTCAAAAGTCTGTCATCTCAAAAGTCCTAGTGCTAGGCCAGAAGACTCCTCAACCATTTGGCTTTGGGTCCTTCTGGACTGGGACCCATTTCTCATAGTGATTTTTTTTAGCAACAGGGACACCTGCCCTAAACAGCCACCTTTGGATTTGTGGTCTGTTACTCACCCTTCCTCTCTCGTGGGTCACCCTACACTCCCTCTGCACATTCACAGGGGAGATAATGCCCAAGCACCTCATTTTCTTTTGTTACACTCTTTGGCCACAATATAAACTAGATAATAAGTCTCAATGGTCTGAAAATAGCACTTTATAATTTTAATTTGTATGATTTAGATAATTGCTCTGACTGCAATGAAAAATGGTCAGAGACTCCCTACATCAAGGTCTTTTTCACCCTCCAGTCTCAACCCTCTCTGTCAGTCCTGCTCTAACCATCAGATCCTTCTCCTTCAGGCAAAACATCATAACCTTAACACTTCTGATTCTGAATCTACTTTTGAACCAGCAGACCACCGACCTCCATCCCCTTACGAGCCCCCTCCCTCATATGCAGTACATTCCCCAAAACCAGACCCTCCTAACCTTCTCCTCTGGCCCCTGAGAGCCCAAATCCCTAGAACACAAGCTCCAAAACAGCCTTTTCCCACTTAACATCGCTCTGGGGCCACCCAAAACCACCTTCCTCAATAGCCACTTCTGCTCTGAGGGAGGGAGCAGGAACTGAAGGTATTTTCTGGATACACATCCCATTTTCCACATACGATCCTACACAGATTGAGAGGCATCTCAGATCTTTTTCCATGGGCCCAGCCACCTTTACTAGGAATCTGAGTACCTGACCCAGCCCTATGTCATCTGCCCTCTCTTGCCGGGCTGATCAACAGATCCTGGGCAACAGATGAACAGATTGCTCTGATACATGTTTCTGTGAAAGAGAGGGCTAAGGGACTGTTTTACTTTAGGAGCAAATAGCAGTCCTGTTCACCTGCCTTCTTAGGCTATTATTGTCACAACAGCTTGAACTAAAATTAACCTTTAGATACAATCAGCAGGGTAAGTATCCTTGAGAATGTATATGCTTCTACAAGGTTGGGTCTAAAAGACTAAACAGAGAGATTCTAGCAAAAGACCTGGGGGATTGGTCTTGTTTGGAAAAGTCAAGGTAGGGGCTGCTGCCTTGGCAATGTCCTCTAAGAGGTCCTGACCTCTCGGGGAATCTTCCTTACTGACATTCCAACCAAGTCTGTGCTTCCCCACATCTTCCCCCTTTTTGTTTTGCTGGCTGCAGAAAACAGAAGAAGGCAGCAAACTTTCTGCTTTGGAAGGTCAGAGTCTATAAAGCGTGTTCACTGCTCGAGTTCTCATTTTGTAGGCTATAAGAAAAACAAAGAGGATTACAATGACAGCAGTGGTTAGTCCGATCAGGTACCAATTGATTTTAGGAAACCTATGGTGGGGCCTATCCACCTCAAATGCCCCTTTATCATATTCCAAGCAGTAGTCTGTTTTTCATGCTTATTAATAGCAAGTAAGGGCTCTCGAATTTGCCTTTCGAACATGTTTACTTCTTCGCTAAGGTTATCATAAAAGACTCCCAATGGATGCTTTATAACATCAATCCAATGGTGGTGACTACTGTTCCATTTTAAAGGGGTGACACATATGTGCTTATGCTCCCAATCGCAATTAAGCACTTGCCTGTATGCTATAGCGTCCTGTCTTTCCCCCAGATATTCAATGGCTGTTTCTATTGCCTGTAGTCTAGCTAATATTTTTTGATCAATGTGCTGTTATATGGTGAATTCCCTAGTTACATTATAGGCCATATTGTCTACAAATGCAGCCGTCTGCACAGACTCAGAAAGGGCTGCCACAGCGACATTGGCAGTAGTAAGAATAACAACAGCTGAGATAATGGCTGCAATGAGCATTCCCAAAAATATTTTGGGTCATAATTGGCTCAATGTTCTTTCTAAGACTTCGATAACTGACGAGCCTTGTCATTTCCTGGTGAGGTTAACAGGTATCAGGACTTCTGCTTGTCTTCTAAGTACCATAAAAATGCCGATGTTCAATAAGGTAATATTCTGGGTGGTAATACAGGATGCAAAATAAGCTCCTTCTCTAACCTATACTAGAAAAAGTGAACTATGGCTTATTAGTAGATTGAGACCTATAACAAAGACATAGGGGTGAGTGGTATAAATCAGGCTATTGTCAGTAAGATTATTAGTAAAATTATACTACAGTGGCCAGAGAGTTCTGGCAGTTAGTGTGCTATAATTTCAAAGAGCTGAAAACATGGCCTAATCTCTATAAAGTTTCCTGAATTGGCAAGCCTAGTACTTGAGGTCATGGAGAACTAATCCCTCCCTTAGTCCAAACCTTAGGCATGTCTGCATAACTGATGTAACTAGCCTTAGATGCATGGTGTACCAGAATGTCAATGTGGTTGGTTTGTAAATGACCGTGTGGGCTTTAATCTATAATCTGTTGGTCCTCTAGGACCGTCAAATGGGCATGATTTCCTCAACAAGCTTCCCAATGGAATGCCTCAGCTGAGGGGTCCCACTGCTTATTTTGCTTACATGGAGGGATGGGAGGCACAGTAGCATTAGTCAGATTACCGCAGGCCAGACTGCCTGCAGAAATATTTAATTTACAAAATTGTTTTAAAAATGTTTCTTATTTCTGAAAAACAAAAAGTTTAAGAATTAGTAATACTTTCAACAAAAGTTACAAAAATTATATAATTATTTAATAATATAATAAATTGTTGCTCTATAATAAAATTGTTGCTTTTTCTGATTTTTTTCTGCTAGTATTTTTATAAATTCAGATATTTTATAGAGTAATGCAAATGAAATGAAATCTTGTTCTTTCTGTAAAACATAATATTCCACAATATTATAACTTAAAACAATTAGTTATAAATAAAAACATATTAGAATTTATTTAACATGCACATATAAACAAAATATAATTATTATTTTTTATTTGACAGAGCTTCCCATATATCTTAAGTATAAAATTCCTTTATAAGGAGAGAAAGAAAATCTTAAAATTTAAACCCTGGGAAGGTAGTCACATATATTAGACTAAAACATTATGTATTACTAGAGGCCAGGTGCATGAAATTCATGTGTAGGTGCAGTTCCTAGGCCTGGCCTGTGAGCAGGGCCATCTTCCCGAGCTGCTGGCAGCCTGCCCTGCCCCATGCTGCCATCTACCCCTGGTTTCCCATTTGCTATTAGGGGATCAGAGCCTGCTGGCCAGGGGGAGGGACCGAGAGGTGGTCAGTGTGCCTAATAGTAATTGGTCGAGCAGTTGTCCTGGTTATTCTGCCGTTCAGACAATTTGCATATTATATATCCTATCTAATAAAAGAGAAACATGGTAATTAGCCATACCTCCGCTACCCTTCCCATTGGCTAATCAGGGCGATATGCAAATTAACTGCCAGCCAAGATGGCGGCCGGCAGCCAGGCAGCTTGAAGGGAACATGAGGCTTGCTTGCTTCAGTGACGGAGGAAGGCAACATTCCCCGCCTGCCGCTGCTGGCCTCTGAGCTTGCAGTTGGAAACATTGTTACAAATATAGAAGCTAAACAAAACCCCAGGAACCTGTTTTCAGCCAGCTGGAATCTCAGAGCTGGAGTTGAAACAGTGTTTCGATTATAGAACCCAAACAAACCAGATACCTGCTTTCAGCAGCCAAGACCTCAGAGCTGGAGCCAAGCCTCAGAGCTAAAGCTGGCCCAGAATATAAAAAAAAAAAAAAGAGAACAAGGAGAGGTTGGGAGCTTCAGTCACCCGCCAGCCTGAAAACAGCCCTCAGCCCCTCACCCAGGCTTGCCAGGCATCCCAGTGGGGACCCCCACCCTGAAGGGTGTGTGACCAGCTGCATACAGCCATCAGCCCCTCACCCAGGCTGACCAGGCACCCAAGCGGGACCCCCACCCTGATCAGGACACCCTGCAGGGCAAACCAACTGGCCCCCACCAGTGCACCAGGCCTCTATCCTATATAGTAAAAGGGTAATATGCCTCCCAGCACCAGGATCAGTGGAGCTGCGAGGCCTCCCGGCATCGGGATCAGCATGACAGGGGGCAGCGCCCAAACCCCCTGATCACCCTACGGCTCAGTGTGTGACAGTGGGCGGGGCCACGATCTCCCTATCCGCCCTGCTCTGTTCGTGACAGGGGAAGGAGCCCCAATCCCCTGATCAGCCCTGCTCTGTGCCTGATAGGGGGGAGCTCCCCAACCCCCTGATCACCCTGCGGCTCTGTGTGTGACAGGGTGCAGCGCCCCAACCCCCTGATCGGCCCTGCTCTGTGTGTGACGGGGTGGAGCCGAAACCTCCCCATCGGCCCTGCCCTGAGTGTGACAGGGTGTGCCGCCCCAATCCCCTGATCCTCCCTCCGCTGTGTGTGACAGGGGGCAGTGCCCCAACTCCCCTATCGGCCCTACTCTGTGAGTGACAGGGGGGAGCTCCCCAACCCCCTGATCGACCCTGCTCTGTGCGTGACAGGGGGTGGCGCCGCAACCTCCCCATCGACCCTGCCTTGAGTGTGACAGGGGGCAGTGCCCCAACCCCCCAATCGGCCCTACCCTGAGCATGACTGTGGGTGGCATCGCAACCTCCTGATCTGCCCTGCTCTGTGCATGACAGGGGGTGGTGCCCCAACTCCCCAATCAGCCCTGCTCTGAGCCCAACCAGGGGCTGCACCTAGGGATTGGGCCTGCCCTCTGCCACCCGGGAGCAGGCCTAAGCCAGCAGGTTGTTATCTCCCGAGGGGTCCCAGACTGTGAGAGGGCACAGGCTGGGCTGAGGGACCTCCCCACCCCCCCCCCGAGTGCACAAATTTTTGTGCCCCGGGCCTCTAGTATATATATATATATATATATATATATATATATATATATATATATATATATATATAATTATTATTATTAAATAGTATTAAGTAATTTATTCATTTAAAGTAATCAAGTTCCTGATTAACATAATATAATTATTTTAAAAATATATACTAATATATAAAACTTTTGATTCTTAGGCAAATATAGGAAAATCCTTTCTCTCTTTACTTTTAGAATTAGGCTTACTTTTCCAATAGAAAATATACTCACATTTTTAAGAAGTGTAATAGAGATAATATGACCTTGACAACTCTCAGAAGTCTGGAGAAAGGGTGGATGTGCATGTGGGGAGATAGTAGGTCCTGGGGTTTGTTCCCAGGACTGCAACAACTCCTGGGCCTCTAACAACTTTAATGTAAAAGTACCATTTTTTTTTTTTTTTTTTTTACAAGGAGAGTGCCCTCTCCCCCACAACTTTACTACTGTCACTTTTGTAGACTATTTAAGGGTATTTTTGTAGCTCCAGCCCTTTTGGATAAATATTGGGGAGCTTAAATAATTTTTCCCATATTTTTCTTTTTTTGAGTAGACTAATGAAATGAAATTTTGTATATAAGAAAAGATCTTAAAAACAAAAACAAAAAACCCTAAAGTAAATGAATGAGTATTCATAAAATGGGGGACTGGTACATTAGCCTTAGAATTTTATTTCACACTAGAGGCCCGATGCATGAAATTCATGCAAGGGCCTTGGCCCCAGTCCCCGCCCACTGCTGCAGCCAGCCAGGGGCCTCTGCCAACTGTGCCTTGGCCCCCGCCTGCTGCAGCTTTGTCCAGAAGGAAGGATATCCAGAAGGACGTCTGGTCTAATTAGCATGTTATGATTTTATTATTATACTTTAATTCAATATAGCAATAGGTTTTGAGTGGCATAAATACCAAACAGTAGAGACAGAAAATTCTCTATATTTGTAAAATGGTGAAGTGCAAACTAAGTCCCCCAAAGATAAGAAAATAAGTAAAGAACATTAATTAGTAACCAAGTTACATTATAGACAGACAAGAACTTCTACTAGCTAAGAGCTTCTAATGGCTGATGTCTTGAGAGGGAGAGCAGGAAGGTCTCTGAGAATAAGCTTTCTTGGCAGCTGCTGGTAATTCCTGCAATTCCTGCTACAAGTTCAGCCTGCTACAGGTAGCTGGGGGCCCCAAGCAAAGTGAAATATGTCCTATTTTTAAACAAATTAAATTAAACAATAAAGACACAAAACAACAATTAATAGAGACACTTTACATACTATTTTTATAGACTTAATAAGCCAGAGTCCTTTCCATGGATCTTTCAGAAGATGTATTATAGTGCCCAGGACTTACAGCTAGAATGCAGCCCAGAGAGCTCCAGGGTGGGGTGGCTAGTGAACAACTACAAACAGCCTGTTGTTCATAGATATCATTATATTCTGCTCACCATAATAGATACTGACTGGCATCCAGAGCTGTCTTGGCTAAAATCTGCCAGTCCCAAGGAGTCAAGTGATAATTTTCAGACAAGGCAGTAAGGAGTCCTTTTGTAAATGGACTGGTAGCCCCATTTTCTCTAACATTTTTCCTTATTTCTTTAAAGGTATTAGAGAGCAGCTCATAAACTTTATTACTTTGTTGATCTTGCATAACTGGGCAAGCTAAAAGCTCCCCTTCTAACCTGGCTTGCCCAACACAAGACCCCATAACTGAGGCCCTAATTATTGGACTCTTCCACACCAGAGGCAGAGGATCAGGAAATAGTTCCTCCAACAGAGGGGCTTTAGGTATTATAGGCTCTACAGGCTCTGCTTTAAGAGGAGAGGGGTGGTAAATCCTCCTGTTGTTCTGTAGGGAGATAACGACCTGCTGGCTTAGGCCTGCTCCCGGGTGGCAGAGGGCAGGCCCAATCCCGAGGTGCAGCCCCTGGTCTGGCTCAGAGCAGGGCCGATTGGGGAGTTGTGGCGCCTTCCCCTGTCATGCACAGAGCAGGGCGGATCAGGTGGTGGCGATGCCACCACCAGTCACACTCAGGGTAGGGCCAATTGGGGGGTTGCGACACCGCCCCCTGTCACACTCAAGGCAGGGTCTATGGGTAGGTTGTGGCGCCACCCCCTGTCACGCACAGAGCAGGGCCAATCAGGGGGTTGGGGCGCTGCCCCCAGACACGCACAGAGCAGGGCTGATCATGGGGTTGGGGAGCTCCCTCCTGTCACACACAGAGTAGGGCCAATAGGGGAGTTGGGGCACCGCCCCCTGTCACACACAGAGCAGGGCCGATCAGGGGGTTGGGGCACTCCCCCCTGTCACACTCAGGGCAGGGCTAATGGGGAGGTTGCGGCTCCACCCCGTCACACACAGAGCAGAGCTGATCAGGGGGTTGGGGCACTGCCCCCTCTCATGCTGATCCGGGTGCCAGGAGGCCTCGCGGCTCCGCTGATCCCGGTGCTGGGAGGCATATTACCCTTTTACTATATAGAATAGAGGCCTGGTGCATTGGTGGGGGCTGGTAGGTTTGCCCTGAAGGGTGTCCTGGATCAGGGTAGGGGTCCCTATTGGGGTGCCTGGCCAGCCTGGATGAGGGGATGATGGCTGTTTTCAGCTGGTCACACAACCTTCAGAGTAGGGGTCCCCACTGGGGTGCCTGGCCAGTCTGGGTGAGGGGCTGAGGGCTGTTTTCAGGCTGGCGGGTGACTGAAGCTCCCAACTGCTCCTTTTTTTCTTATTTCTTTTTTATTCTGGGCCAGCTTTAGCTCTGACTCCAGCTCTGAGGCCTCTGCTGCTGAAAGCAGGTATCTGGTTTGTTTGTGTTCTACAATCGAAACACTGTATCAACTCCAGCTCTGAGATCCAGGCTCGCTGAAAGCAGGTTTCTGGGGTTTTGTTTAGCTTCTATATTTTAACTATGTTTCAAACTGCAAGCTCAGAGGCTGGCAAGGCAAGCGGGGAACGTTGGTTTCCTCCGTCACAGAAGCAAGAAAGCCTCATGTTCGCTTCAAGCTGCCTGGCTGCCGGCCTCCATCTTGGCTCGCAGTTAATTTGCATATCGCCCTGATTAGCCAATGGGAAGGGGAGTGCACATATGCTAATTACCATGTTTCTTTTTTATTAGATAAGATAGAGGCCTGGTGCATGGGTGGGGGACGGCATGTTTGACTTGAAGGGTGTCCCAGATCAGGGTGGTGGTCCCACTTGGGTGCCTGGTCACCCTGGATGAGGGGATGATGGCTGTTTGCAGCTTGTCAGACCCTCTTCAGGGTGGGGGTCCCCACTGGGGTGCCTGGCCAGTCTGGGTGAGGGGCTGAGGGCCGTTTTCAGGCTGGCGGGTGACTGAAGCTCCCAACCTCTCCTTTTTTTCTTTTGATTCTTGAATTTGTTTACCTTCTATCGCTGTCACTGGAACTGAGAGCTGGCTTTAGCTCTGAGGCTCGGCTCCAGCTCTGAGGCTTCGGCTGCTGAAAGCAGGTATCTGGGTTTGTTTGGGTTCTATAATTGAAACACTGTTGCAACTCCAGCTCAGCCGGCTGGCTGAAAGCATGGGGTTTGTTTAGCTTTTATAATTGCAACATTGTTTCTTAGAGTGCAGCTCAGAGCTGGGCGGAAGCAGGCGAGGAACCTTGGCTTCCTCCTTCACTGGAGCAAGCAAGCCTCCTGTTTGCTTCTGCTGCCTGGCTCTCGGCCACCATCTTGGTTAGCAGTTAATTTGATTATCGCCCTGATTAGCCAATGGGAAGCAAGTCAGAGGTATGGTTAATTACCATGTTTGTCTATTATTAGATAGGATAGTTCAATAGTTATTGAGATTCAAATCCAAATTATTATTTTAAGGCATATTATTTAGAAAATATTTGTAACAGAGATAATTTTACTGAATTTCCTTTTCGGACTTGAAGTTAACTTTTTAACACACTTCATTAGCATTTAAAAACTATTCTTTATTATGCAAATGCCAATCCTGCTGCTAGAACCTAGCCAGCATCTTTTTCCTTTTGGTCAAATTTGCCATTTTTTCTTAGGTAATAATCAGTCTTGGGGTTTTATTCTGTACATTTGTAAAGAGACTTCAGCTCAAAACTCTATCTAAATGTCCAAAATCGGATGATGCGCGCATTAGTTTTTTTTCTCTTTACATGTGCACAGAAATCCCAGATGCATTTCTAAATTTTGTAAAACTTTTCAATTAGAAGAAGTACTTTAAATTAGAATACTTGGGGAGGGGGTGTCCATATTGGATCGCCATGTACTCCCTTCTTCCCTTCCCCCACATCCTGCTTTGGGGGAAGTTTCAGCAAATGATTCAGATGGCGTATTTTTCCCAATGTCATGCTTAATAGAAAAAGACATGTTAAAATTTTTCCTATTTCGTTTTCTAAAGTCATGGCTAGTACCCAAACTTATCTTAGCCAAAATTTGGTTATCATAAGATGTTCTCAGGTAATTTTTAAACAAAACATTAAGTAATCTCATTGTGGGAGAGCTTATAGCTCTGCCCTCTCCTGCCACCTTTGAATCTCTTCCACACCAGAGGCAGATTCGGCAGCAGGGTTTCATTTCTTATTTCAGATTTTAGATTCCAAATACAAATTAAGATTTTAATTTGAACAAGAAAACACATTGAGGTGACCATGGAACTCTTTTTTCAGCCTGATTTAAAAGAGTACCTTTTAATATTCCAATTTCTTTATAATTTGGCTTTTTAGCACAGGTGATTCTATTAACAGAGAATTAAACATTTCAGGATTAGGACATGGAGGTGGAGGGAGCCATGAAGCTCATTCCTCCCATTTTTTCTTTTCTTCCTGCTTCTCTTTAGGAGTGGAGGGTGCAAGGGGAGGAGATATATCCTCCTTGGCCTCTCTTAAAGGCTCTAGAAAATGAAACACCATTTTTTACAAAGGGAAACAATTTGGAGGCAAGTTTTTTCCCTGCTGCTGACCTTTTTTTCAAGTTCTGACTAACTTTTTGGCAAACTTTTAAGATCTAATGTACCTTTTTCAAGAAAACAAGGGTTATGTTCTATAGTAACATGCAAAAACTGTAAGAGATTACCTTCTAAAATTTTTTTTTTTAATATATTTTATTGAATTTTTACAGAGAGGAAGGGAGAGAGATAGAGAGTTAGAAACATCGATGAGAAAGAAACATCGATCAGCTGCCTCTTGCACATCTCCTACTGGGGATGTGCCCGCAACCCAGGTACATGCCCTTGACCGGAATCGAACCTGGGACCTTTCAGTCTGCAGGCCGACGCTCTATCCACTGAGCCAAACCGGTTTCGGCTACCTTCTAAAATTTTAACTCCTTAAGCATGCAAATCAAAAGTCTATAATAAAATTTTTTACTTTTTTAAAGCTGAATCTACTTTTTTAAAGCCGAATCCTGCCCCGTTAGCCTGGTTAAGAAAACGTTCCCAGCCTACTTACAGAACTGGACTTCTGAAGTTGATCCTGGGCATTGCGTGCAATGAATTTTCCACACCTTTTTTCGGTGAATTCTTTCTTC
Source organism: Myotis daubentonii (assembly GCF_963259705.1). Classification (NCBI taxonomy): domain Eukaryota; kingdom Metazoa; phylum Chordata; class Mammalia; order Chiroptera; family Vespertilionidae; genus Myotis; species Myotis daubentonii. Next base: position 96,657,077 of record NC_081842.1, on the reverse strand, counting down.
CACACCTTTTCAGTGAAACTTCCTTTTTTCGATCTAGCAAAACCTTCACTTCCAGTTGTCCCTGTTCAGCCGCCAGATGTTGGTAAATGTTTCCCTCCACGCCCTGCGTGGATCAGGATTCAGGACCTGGAAGCAGAGCCACACACAAATGAAAGAGAAAATACACGAGATAATTTGGAAATATTGGGGGACCAGGCGAGTAAGTCCAACTCAGGAGGAAGGACTTCCTCCCATGCTCAGGCCTCACCAAGCTTTTATTGATCTGGGATGCCCCCATAGCATAGCCCTTAGGCAGGCGACCCCTGGCAACAGGCAGACTAGCCCATCAGCAAGGATTTACATAATAATAAATGGGGAAGTTGCTTCAGCTACCACTGTCTGGAAAAAACAGAGGTGGCGCCTAGCTCCGACCTTTGCTAGGGCTTCAAAGGCACCCAGCCTTGGGGGGGGGGGGGGTTCTCTGTCTACACTTATCAGCTAGTGAAGACAATAAACGGTTTCCCACACCAGTGTTGACATAGCTGCCAATAATCAGTCTTTACTTGTCCTCGTAACCCATTATATCTGACACAAAAGTGCAGTCCAGATAATCCCTCTCCTCATAACCCTCAGCACCACAGCAGGGGTTGGAACTGCCATAGGGTCCTTAACCACTGCTCTATCATATTTTGAAATCCTGTCTCAGGACCTACAAGAGAGTTCTGGATGCAAAACTGGGAAACAAAAACCTCACCACCAGGATAATCTATCTTACACTAGCATATCACTAGTCAGGTAGCTTGGACCCCTGATCGTTTTCTCTCTAAAGATAACATCTAGGCCTTAGTTATATTTCAGCTCCAGGGCCAGAAAAGCAGCAAAACCAGACAAGTGAAACTGTGGCAGCCTCAGAACCAGCTTTTACCTCCCAACTCACTCAACAGGACCACCTTCGAGCTTTCACCAAGCAGTCTCTCGAAGAAATCATGCTGCTGTGAGCACTCGCTCCAACAAGGGGGAATCTACACAGTGTTCCAGCCGACTACTATCAAAGTCCATCCCCCTGTGATCTCAAAGTCCCCCCTCAGCAGGAAGTAACTACGAAGATATGACCTTCATCCCTATTCCATTAAAAAAAAAAAAAAGGCTGGAATGTCAGGTCTGATCAAATAATTGAATTGATACACCTTCTCCTGGGAACTGACCTTTAGGCCACTTCACAATGGACATTTCCTTTTGCTTAGGTCACCTTCCACTTTCTAAGACCATTCTTCTTCCCCTCTTGACCTTCCTAGTATCCAGACCCACCCAAAGAATGCTTCACTCAGAAAAAGCCCACCTAGAGTCCCTTAAAAATCTTTGGCTCCTGTCTTTGGGAGTTGGTGCCATTTTGGGTCTCAAACCATTTGGTATCCAGATGACCTAACAAATTTATAATCCCTACCACTTTGGCCTCATGCATTTTTCCTTCAGCAATCCTAACAATGAAGGTGTTCCAAGAATGGGGAAAAGACCTTTGAAGATGAAGAATTTAAGTAATCACACTCTTAATGTGTTAATAATTTTATTAAATAAAATCGGTTTAATTTTGTTTCTGAAACAAAGTATAGTCCATATAAAGCTGCTGAATATTTGAGTACAATAAATGGTCCAAAAAAGCTCTCTCAGGTGGGAGTGGACACTAAGTCCTGGATTCCTGAACACTTGCCAGCAAGGTGACCCTTGAACTGCTTATTTTCTGACTTCTCTCCAAAGTCTCACTGCAGTTATTGATATTTGAATATGATAAAAGCAGGATACTGGTCACTCAGATGATAAAGCTAACCCATGTATCAAGTTTAAGATTGTCTTGAATAATGGAAAGTATGATGTTTCCATCACCTGCTAACTGTAGTGAAAGATGATAATAACACCTATATTATAGGCTGTCTAGAGGATTAGAGATAATGCATGCAATATGCTGGTTCCATTTCTGGTACACACAAGAGCTCAAAAAAGAAAAAAAAGACATGATACCTGGAAAAATAATACAAGATCACTGGAAAATTATATCCTAGTTCCCTGCAGTTTAATTCCCAGAGAATGCTTTTACTAAGCAATATTTTCATATTAATTTCACCAAGGATTTTTATTTAAAATATTTATAAGAATTATATATTTTCTGAAAAACTATAATCAAGGACATCATCTGTAATGTTGTGCATTCAATGATTCTTTTTTTAAAAAAATATATTTTATTGATTTTTTACAGAGAGGAAGGGAGAGGAACAGAGAGTTAGAAACATTGATGGGAGAGAAACATTGATCAGCTGCCTCCTGCACACCTCCCACTGGGGATGTGCCCGCAACCAAGGCACATGCCCTTGGCCGGAATCAAACTGGGGACTCTTAAGTCCGCAGGCTGACCCTCTATCCACTGAGCCAAACCAGTTAGGGCAATGATTCTTGTTTAAAGATCCTTGATAAGCTGCTTTGAGTTTAGCACTAGAAAAGGGTTTTCTATTTTTAAAAATAATTTATCAAAATGAGAATAAAGTATTTTCCTTTCTTTATTTTGGGTGTCAGGGAGCCTAGGACTAACTAAATGTACTATTACGCTTTGTCTTTCTGTTTCTCATATGGGTTTTAGTTTTGGTTTTATTTTAATTTTAAGGCTTATTTGAAATGTATATGCTGCCATTACTATACTATTACAAAATAACAACAACTACTACCTAGCATAGGGTAGTAATTTGTTAAGATACTGAGTGTCTTTTATATGATCTCATTAAAGTTTTATGACCACTCTAATATGATCAATGTTTTTAATATAAACTTCAACTTAGCAGTAAGGGAACCAAGGCTCCAGACATAACTTGATCAATATACATGTAGTAAGAATATGAAGTCAGATTTCTGTCTTTGAATCCTGATTTGGTTTAATAAACAATCACAAATCTTTTTTAGAAATAGACTAGGCATAAACTATAAATGCTCTGCACAGTATAAAGAAGGATGCTTTCTCTGTTTTTCCACCTCTTCACACCTGGCTAAGACATGATTACTCACATGATTTGTAATACTTTTTTATTATTATTGTCATTTTTTGTTGTTAGTTTGTTTCCTCAGAAGCACACAGCTGTGACTAAGGCATTCTGCCTATGAAGATGTATTATACCCCATGTAAAGAATTTAGCACAGACACATGTTCCTTATTAAAATCACAATAAATATGAATATTATTACTGAAGACTGTTAGATAGATTACTAAACTCGTATTTGCCTAGTTTGAAATGAACTTGAGGTTCAATTTAAGTATCTCATTAATCTCATAACTCAGGTACATGAGTATTCTTGTTGCCCATTTGAAGAAATTAGACCTGAGCCAATCCTTTGATAGGATTACTATGGATCAAAGATAGAGTAAAGTACTCCACAGGCATCATCTTTTTCAGTCCTTGCAAAAATAACACTTTAATATATACACTTTGTCTCAATTATCAGAGGAGGAACTAAAAGGAAAGTAAATGACTGATTCAACATATATCAAAGCCCGATTTACTGAAACCTCTTAAACTCTGCCTCATCTTCTTTTCCTCTCCTCTTACTCTCTCCTCTACTTTTATTGCTTTTTCAGACATATGTACTGACATAATTAGCACATACCATAAATTCACCCATTTAAAATCTAACATTCAGTATATGTAGTATATTCAGTGTTGTGCAACCATCACCACAATCTAAGTTTAGAACAGTTTTGTCATTCCTGAAATAAATATGTGCCCACTAGCAGACATTACCAATTCTCTCCCATCCCCTCTCCAGCCCTGGGCAAGCACTAATGTACTTTCTGTCTTTATAGATTTGCTTTTCTGGATATTTTATATGAATGAAATCTTGCATTATATAGTCTTTTATGTCAAGCTTATTTTACTTAGCATAATATTTGCAAGGTTTATTCATGTATCAGGACTTTATTATTTTTATGGCTGAATAATATTCTATTGTACAAATAAACACACTTTGTTTTTCCTTTCATCAGGTGATGAACATTTGGGTTGTTGCAATTGTGAATAATATTGCTGTGCAATTTCGTGCAAGTTCTTTTGGTGAAAGCATGTTTTCATTTCTCTTGTATATATACTTAAGAGTGGAATCGCTGGGTGTTTCAAAACTACCAAACTATTTTCCAAAATGGCTACATTATTTTACAGTCCCATCAACAAGAAGTATAGCTACCAATTTCTCCATAACTTGGCAATATTTTTAATTGTCCCACTTTTTAAAATATATCCAGTAAATGGGTATGGGTGTGAAATGGTATCTAATTGTAGTTTTAACTTGAATTTTTCTAATAACTAATGTTGGGTACTTTTTTTATGTGCTTTTGATCATTTGTATAGTAATCTTCTTTGATAAAATACCTATTCAAGTTCTTTTCCTATTTTTTAAGATTGCCTTTCTATTGTTCAGTTACTAGAGGCCCGATGCATGAATTCATGCACCAGTGGGGTACCTTGGCCTGGCCTGCTGAATCAGGCCGAAACTGCTCTCCAACATCCCCCGAGAGGTCCCAGATTGCAAGAAGGCACAGGCCAGGCCAAAGGACCCCACTATGATTGGGACCAGGGAGGAATGTGGGAGGTTGGCCAGCCAGGGAGGGGCCGTGGGAGGGCTCCAGGGCATGTCCCGGCCCGCCTCTCTCAGTCCCGATCTACTGGACCCCAGCAGCAAGCTAACCTACCAGTTGGAGTATCTGCCCCCTAGTGGTCAGTGCATGTCATAGCGAGTGGTTGAGCAGCCTTAGCATATCATTAGTACATTATGCTTTGATTGGTTGAACAGATGACAGGACGACCAGACACTTAGCATATTAGGTTCTTATTATATAGAATAAGACTTCTTTATATATTTTGGATACAAGTCCCATAAGAGATATGCTATATGCAAATATTTTCTCTTGTTCTATGCATTGTCTTTTCAGTTTTCCTGTTGTTCTAGCTATATATATTATATCTTCATGTAATTACTAGAGGCCCAGTGCACAAATTCGTGCATGGGTGGGGTCTGGCCTGCCCAGTCCCAATTAGGGCAGATAGGGGTTGGGCCTGTAGGGAGGAGGAGATGGTGGGAGATTGACCGGCCTGTTGGCCAGCCCGCCCCAATTGGGGCCCAATCAGGGCCAGGACAGCTGGGAGAAAGGGGCAGTGGGAAATTGGCTGGTGGGCCCCACCTTTGATTGGGGTTGGGGGCCAATTAGGGTTGGGGCTGGACATGGAAAGGGACTGTGATAAGTGGGCCAGCTGGCTCCGCCCCCAAATGGGGTGGGGGGTGCCAACTGGGGGCCAGTGGCCTTGGGGAGGGGCCATGGGTGGTTGGCCAGCTGACCCTGCCTCTGATTGTGGTCTGGGAGCCTATCTGGGGTGGGGCCGGGCAGGGGGAGGGGCTGCAGGATGTTGGCTGGTCGACCCCACCCCTTATTGGGGTTGGGGGTGCTGATCAGGGGTCAGGCTGGCCAGGGGGAGAGGCAGAAGGCCAATCAGAGTTGTTGGGGCCCATTGGGAGTGGGGCCAGCCAGGGGGAGGGGCTTCAGGAGGTTGTCAGGCCCCGCCCCCTATTGTGGTAGGGAAGGCAATCAGGGGCAGGGATGGCTTGGGGGAGGGGCCACGGGAGGTTGGCTGGCCAGCCCCACCCCCGATCAGGCCAGTTCGCTAGCCACAGAGGGCATCATAGTGACTGGTCGTCGGTGGTTATGGTCATTATGGTCACTGGCTTTTTATATTTATAGATATGTTACATATTTACAATACATTATTATAGGTTTTAATTCATATAAATGCATATCTTTTTAAAGTGTAAAGAAAGTAAGTATATAATTGTAGAGTTTGTTATAGTAACCTTCTTATTTACCATTTCTGATTATCTTCACTTCTTCTTAAAGATTTAATTCTCTCTCATGTCATTTACTTACTCCAATATAGCTTTGTTCCCACCTCCTTTATGTTGATACAATCAAATATGTTATATTTCTAATAAAACATCACAAATCCAATTATAATCAAATTATTTTATTCAATTTATTTTTTTAATTAAGAGAGAAAATATGCAGTATTTTTTTGTATTTATATTTTATTATTTCTCTCAAACTCACCTTTTCTGGTGTTTTTGATTTTTTGTGTATGTGGATTCAAATTATTGTCTGATGGAAGTGTCTTTTAGCCTGAAATATTGCTTCAGTATTTCTTTAAAATAAGTCTACTACCCAAAAATTCTCTCAGATTTGTTCACCTTGGAATGTCTTTATTTCACTGTCATATTGCTTGTTGCTACTTTTGTCATGGAGTTCTGAGCTCTCTCTTAATTGTTATCCACTCATATTGGTATTGTTGTTGACAACACTCTTACTGTTGTGCCCAGATTTCAAAGTTCCCAAGACCCCCAGGGAGCCAGTCAGTCCGATGCAAAAGCAAAGAGTCCTTTATTATGCAAGCCGGCCTGCGCTCCCCGTTCACCAGACCCACCGACACAGCGGAAAGTCCAGTGGCTGAGAGAGAGAGGCCTGATGGGACAGGGGGTTTTAAAGGGGGGTGGAGTGAGGGCAGGAGAGGGCACTGTGGGCCCGGCTGATTGGCCAGGCGCGAGTCGGTACAGGATGTAGTCATAGCGATGGCGTGCACTTCCCTTGATCACCATTGGTTAATTCAGAGAAATCCTGGGTGTGGCTAGCAGCGGCTTCTTCCCGTGAGGAAGCACATGGCATCGTCCCAAAATGGAGGACCCAAGGCAAGATGGAGGTGCACATGGTTCTGTCCCAAGATGGAGACCCCAAGGCAAGATGGAGGGCGCAGTCCTTGTCCGGCTCCCGCTGCTGCCGCTCGAACTCGCCACAAGGCAGGATGGCCCCCCACATGGGGCCCAGCGGTCGGCCCACGCAGGCCCCGGTCCCCCCGACCGGGCCCCGAGGGCCGCACGGACCCTCGGCCTCAGCGCGGGCAAGCGGGGAGCCGACCACGGGGGAAGGGAGGAAAGAGCGAGGCGGTGAGGCCTTCCGCCCCCATGACCTCCCCTGTGGTTGGTCGCCACCAGGCCCCCACCCCTCGGCCCACCGCCGGCCACCGCGCAGCTGGTCCGGAGACTCGACCGCTCCGGGGAGGCCAGGCCCTACGGCGGGCTCGGAGGGATTTCAGAGCCAGGCGGTCAGACTCCTCCCCCCGCACCGCCCGGAGAGGTGGGCGGTGCGCCTTTCATTACCAATGAAATTTTCTATGCTCTTTTCCAAATAAGGACAGACTCCTTTTGCATAACTATGAGGCTTTCTGGCATGCCTGTCTTCTTGAGCAAAATGCCTGCATCACTGAACAGAAGCTGAGGGAAGTGGCAAATTTACAAATTGGCACTGGGGAGTATGGTCACTCCTGTCATTCTCAAGCACTGCTTAAGAAAACCACACCTCCAGGAATATGAAGGAATATTTTTAGCAATATAATTTATAATCATGACTTTTCATCAGACCCTAAACTTATCACAGGGGCTACAGTATTTTCTTCTTTATTTTCATATGTACATATAAATATCTGAAATGACTATTTTAAGTAATCTCCATTCTTAAAATTTATTGGATCTCTTTGCACTCTTTGAGGATGACTGCTTTCAGCCTCTTAGGGAAAAAGTGAAAGTCATTTGATAGAAACACTTTAACATTTGTCACCAAAATTACAAACTGCCTCGCATCTGCTCAGCGTTTCATATTTCATTACTTTTCAAGAACAATGATGGTTTGGATAATTTACTCTCCAAAATTCTCCAATTCTTCATTAAGTTTTCCTTACTACTTTCAGTTGTCTTCCATATTAAAACACAGTTAACCCAAACTAAAAAGTGGCAGAATTAAACATAGCTACAGACTCCGTGCTGCTTTCTAGCTATTAATGTCTTTATTACATTATTGTTTTTCACTCCTCAAATTACTTCAGTCTGACCTTTGTTTCTGTGACTCAAAAAATGATCTATAGCCCTTGCTGGTGTGGCTCAGTTTGTTGGAGCATCATCTCATACAACAAAAGCTGACAGATTGGTTTATAATCAGGGCACAAACCCAGATTACAGTTTTGATCCCAGTCTGGGCATGTGCGGGAGGCAACAGGTCAATGTCTCTCTCTCCCATCAATGTTCCTCTTCTCTCTCTCTCTCTCTCTCTCTCTCTCTCTCTCTCTCTCTCTCTTCCTTTGTCTCTCTGAAATAAGTTAAAAAAACAACTTATAATGTTCTTTTTATTCATTCATTTGAACATCCAGTTTCAGTAAATAACTTTGTTGGTCATTAACATCATCCTATGCACTATCTATAGAGACCTCCTTCACAAAGCCTTCCTTCTCATTGGTTACTGCCAGGTTAACTAACACCTTCCCACCTCAGGATTTACTCACAAACTCCAGATTTGTGTTTTTAACAATGTGCATAATATTTCTATTTGGATGTTTCATAATAAGCTTAAATTCAAAAGGTAAAAAAAATAAATAACTTTTCCATGATTCTTATCTCTGTAAGGGGTTATTTCTACAAATGGTAGCACTACCTATTACATTTTTAATATTAGAAAACTAGGAATAGTGTGTCTAGTTCCTCCTTTCCCATTCGCCCAGCCTCCTTCAATTAATATCCAATTTTGTTATTCCTCACTCACAAGTATCTCTTAAATTCATCACTTTATCTCCTTCCATAGTACCCCCCAGTTAATCAAAGTCACAGTGATCTCAACTTAGACAAATACCACAGCATCTAAATGATACTATTCTCACGAGTGGATTTCCTGTGTGAATTGTTGCCCTGCCCCCTCTTTCTTAATCCACTTCCATAAAAATGATCTTTTAAGGTATTTTTTTCACGTTTGTTGTTGTTGTTGTTGTTGTTCTGTTTACCATTATCCTTAGAATAAATTCTATAATGCCTTTCATGACTTAAAAAGTACCACAGATAAAGCTTGTTCATCTACCTCACTTTTTCTACATTCCTCAATGCTCCAGCTATAGCAATTTTCACTGTTTTTTCTTTCCTTTTTTTTTTTTTTTTTTTGAGTCATGGAATAGAAACATGGTCTCTCTCAGTTATGTAAGTTCCAACCTCTTTTCTTTCTTCCAATATTCTCTTTCCTTCTCCACTAAGCTAAACTTTCCCCATTCCTAAAACAGACCTTCCCTGACCAGCAGGTTCTGTTACTGTTACCATTATACGTTTTTGTAGTTATCTGCACTTCCTCTTTCCTACACTTGCAATTACATGTTTACAGTTTTCCCTCTATACGGACCATATACTCCAAGAGGGGGAAAAACACATCTATCATGTTTCTAGCTATCTCTTAAGCATGTGGTACAGCCTCTTGCAAACCCTGGGTTCATATTAGATGGACAGTAAACTTAAATGAACTAATAAAAATGCATTTTTGAGAGTCAATTTCAAAGCTGAATTTAAATGATATGAATAATGTTCACTTTTACTAGTCTGGTGGAGAAAATATATAGCGATTAGAGATATTAAATACTGTGACATGTTAGGTTTGCTTTGTTATACTAATTATTTTCTAAAACAGTTCCTATTTTAAAGTAAAAGGGGGATTGGGAGACATGACAGAGGCAGATTTTAGAAGATATCAAATTTTCTTTTTTCATTTAAAAATAATGAGAGTAACCCGGCCAGTGTGACTCAGTGGTTGAATGTCGACCTATGAAACAGGAGGTCACGGTTTGATTCCCAGTCAGGGCACATGACAGGGTTGTGGGCCCAATACCCAGCATGGGATGTGCAGGAGGCAGACTATCAATGATTCTTATCATTGATGTTTCTATCTCTCTCTCCCTCTCTCTTCTCTAAAATCAATAAAAATATATACTTTTTGAAATAATGGGAATATAAATACAAACTTTGTTTTAAACTTGTTGAGCAGATTAACTAATTAAACTTTTAATTTCTGAATCCAACAGACTATTTTGATACTGGTACATAAATCGTTCAGGTGAGCTAAAAGCTGGCCTTTAAAAAGAAATCTTTAATTCTTACTGTGCCCTAGAGACATACTAGTCACTCTAGGTTAAAAATTCAAGGAACTTTTTTTAATAAGTAATTTTTATGATATGCAGAGACTGATGCACAAATAATTGAATTAAATATCTAGCATGTACAAGGCACAAAGAAGTCCACCACTGAAAATTCTATTCTTATTTACTGTAGGAAACATAGATTTTTTTTATTTTATTCAAGGCAATAGATACAGATGTGCTAGTTGCCCTTTTTCCCCAGGTAAATGTTTACTGTCTTCAGATGAAGGTACTCCCATAAGACTCTGCTCTTCTCTTCTTGAGAAAACATTGATAGGCAATGCAAAAACTTTCAAAGGATCAAGAATCTTGAAATATAAAATTAGCTTTTAAATAAAACATGTATCTCATACTTTTCAGGCTCAATTTTATAAAATCACCTGTATGAGTGCATTAAAATAATAATTTTATAACAACATTATTGGTAGAAAATATCTAAGATTTCAGGAAACATAATAAAAATTAAAAATAAATTTAAAATTAAATATTCTTCAAATGTCAATCCAAATATATAATTGATGTTTAATTATAAAGGATAATTCTTAGAGCATCTCCAGTTGCCATATTCATAGTACTAAATAAAGCTTCTCATTATGTATCTGTCATCCATCCCCTCCCTAGCTCACAGCCTAGAATATAGACATTTTGAAAAGAATGTACAGTTTAGAAATTAAATGTGATTTAGATGTTTTGTGTTGGAATGGTATAATCTGATTTAATGAAATAATTTTAATTTAGTTATGATGATTTAGCAAGGACAATTTTTAAATTGAAAAGTGCTATACCAAAATATGTGTTGTTCTCTTTATTAACGAGCTGTATAATTGTAAGAACTAAACAGTATGCTGTTGTGTATTCCACCTTTTATCATGGCGTATTTTAACAGAGGAATAGAAATCACAGATAAAAATCATGTCCCTTATGTTTTTCAAGGAGCTAATAACACCCTTTGGAGTTGCTAATTGGCAAAAATCTGCAACCACAGGCTTTAGAGTATGGTTACCATGACAGATTTCCTTTGAAGTTGGAGCATGTGAATATTTGACTTAATTTTCTTTCCTACTTTAGGACTAGTTGAAAAACATTGTCATTCCATAGAAAAGTAATTTTTCAGAAGTCCAATAAAGAATTGCCATCACAGTAGCTTTTGCTCTTTGTATATAGGATACGTGTTCTTATCACAGAAAAGGCTTTTCTAATGTTTTGTATTTATTTTCAGTCTCTATTCTTCTTACACTAACTGTGGTCCTTAAAAAGATGAGGGGGAAATTTGTAAAGTCATTCTCTACTTTGTAGAAGTTCTAGCAATAAGGCAATTCAAATTTCTGTAAAGTAGAAATAATAAATATCTAATTAAAAAACAGTGCTTAATTGTAAGTCTTATAAATGAAAACTATTTGCCAAAGTTTGTGATCATGTAAAAAGATTTATTTAAACATATTGATCTCTTGCTTTCTGAAATTATCAAAAAGCAAACAATGTAACTTATAAATAAATATTAAGAATTTTAAGCTTATGAAGAAGATAATATATATTTATAATTTAGCAATAACATGAAAGTTGGATTTCTTTCTTTAAATTTGTGCTTATAGAGTATATTATATGAAATATGTAAAAAAAAAAGGTGTTCAAATCATGTAGACTCATGAGAAAGCAGATATAAAGAGAGGCTTGGCAAAAAGAGAATTTAAGAAAATAGCAAGTACAGAAACATTTAAGGGAGAATAAAAAGCTGTAATATGGTAACTCTCATGCAATCATACAGTAAGACAAGTACACTGAGATACACTTCTGAGTGTTCTATTTTCTCCTTTTTAATTCTTTGCCCATTAGCACTTTTTTGTTGTTATTTCTCAATAGTAGCAGCCAAAATAAAATTTTATACAAAGTCTGTCTAAATCAGAAGGTGGTTCTCAACCTTCTGGCCCTTTAAATACAGTTCCTCATGTTGTGACCCAACCATAAAATTATTTTCATTGCTACTTCATAACTGTAATGTTGCTACTGTTATGAATCGTGATGTGAATATCTGATATGCAGGATGGTCTTAGGCGACCCCTGTGAAAGGGTCGTTCGACGGTCAAAGGGGTCGCGACCGACAGGTTGAGAACCGCTGGTCTAAATGAGCCAGATTAAAATAATAGCAAATCTGGAAAAAGGCTTATTAAACAAAAGGCCACATTTGCATTAAAAATATATATGTATCTATAAAAATGTTTCTGATTTTAAGATGCTAGGTTTAAATGTAGACTTCTTAATATTTATCAATTTTCTGTGGTGTCTGAATCACCGCATTATTTAATTACTGAAACAGACATTATTTAATTACTTTTATAACATTTTTTTCTTGATTTCAGTTTCTTCAAAATAGGTCAGAACTAATACATATGAGGAAATAGGATCTAGTATTCATTATTATGGTTGACTTATTACTTTATTTTATTTACTGATTATTTTAGGAAGAGAGAGAGAGAGAGAGAGAGAGAGAGAGAGAGAGAGAGAAAGATCAATTTGTTCCACTTATCTATGCATTAATGCATCAATTGGTTGCTTCCTGTATATGCCCTGACCTGGGATAGAACCTGCAACCTTGGCAAACGGGGTCATGCTCTAACTAACTGAGCTACGGGCCAGGGCTTATTTACTTGTATTTTTTGATAGTTTTTATTTTGAAGTAATTACAGAATCAAAAGAAGTTTCACAGATAGTACAGAGAGGCCCCTTTTACCCATCACATAGCTTCCTAGGACAGCACTTATTTCCCACTTCACCCTCTTCTACCTCTCCCCCCTTTACCCCCCTTTCCCTCTGGTAATCACCACACCATTGAATGTGTCTATGCATTTTTACTTTCATTTTCTTTTCTTTTTTGCCTAATCTCTTCATCTTTTTTACCTAGCTTCACAACCCCCTTCCCCCCTGACAACTGTCAGCCTGTTCTCTGTATCAGTCTTTTTCTTTTCTTTTTTTTTTTTCATTTTGTTCATTAGATTCCACATCTAAGTAAGATCATTTAGTATTTGTCTTTCTCTGACTGGTTTATTTCATAATGCTCTCCAGGTCCATCTATGCTGTCACAAAAGGTAAGTCTTCCTTCTTTTATGGCTGAGTAGTATTTCATCATGTAAGTGTACCACAGCTTTTATATCTATTCATCTACTGATGGGCAGTTGGGCTGCCTCCAAATCTCGGCTATTGTAAAAAAACACTGCAGCGGACATAGGGGTGCATATATCCTTTCAAATTAGTGTTTCAGGTTTCTTAGAATATATTGACAGAAGTAAAATTGTTAGGTCATAAGGCATTTCCATTTTTAATATTTTGAGGACACTCCATACTGTTTTCCACAGTGGCTGCACCAATCTGCATTCCCATCAATAGTGCAAAAGTGTTCCCTTTTCTCCATATTCTTGCCATCACTTGTTTTTTGATTTACTGGCGAGAACCACAGGTGTGAGGACGTATTATAGTTAACTTTTAAAAAGGCAAAGCTAAATGATTTCCTCTTAACTTTTGCTAACTTTTCATATATATATATATATATATATATATATATATATATATATATATATATATATATATGTTTTTATTGATTTCAGAGAGAGAAAGGGAGAGGGAGAGAGAGAAAAACATCCATTGGCTACCTCCTGCACACCCCTTACTGAGGATGGAGGCTGCAAATGGGGCATGTGCCCTGAGTGGGAATTGAACCATGACCTCCTGTTTCATGGAACAACTCTCAGCCAACTGAGCACACTGGCTGGGATCATATATTTCTTTATGTTAAGACTCAATTTATATTGTTTTCAAAAGTAACATTTATTAATTTACATATGTCATGTTTAGAAAAATATTCTAAATGATTGAATAATAGAGTCTTATTCTTTTTACATCAGACTTTATGATCAGCAAAATTTTATATAAATTTCTTGAAGGTATATTATAAATGAGTGGGAAAAGGTAATTAGAAAAAGGGGTGAAAGAATTAGTTAAGTGCTTTCCTGAGTATACCCTTAAAATAATAAGGAATCATAATATAAAGTATCACTCTAATGGCCTTGGGAAACCAACAAATTGTCCTGAATGAAAATAGCAATGATGACCAGGTTGTATACCTTCAAAGAACATGGACTGTTTGTTGTGCCTTCCTAGTAGGTTCTTAATAATTTTTTTAATTGCAGTTTCTTAATAAACAGTAGCTTGGGCAATAATTTAGAGTTTATTTTTAAAGAAATGAACTCCTAAAATATTTTAGTGTATTTAAAAGTCATATGTCTATTATGGGAAATTAATTTCTCCTTCATTGATTTTCATAATGTTTAAGAGAATAGGTGGGATTAAATCTGTGTGACGATGATTCCTGAAAATAATAAACAGGATGTCTGTTTGTTGCAAGCTCTTTGTGGCTTAGCTTTCTCATTTATAATTTGAAGGAATACATTGTATTTTTAACACTGGTTGTTGTGAGGATTAAATGAGTTAATAAGTCTGAAAAATTTAATGTAATGGTGGCATATAATTGGCATTCAGTGAATGTATTTGCCTATCACATATCCAAAATGAATAATACATAGTACATGGAAATGTGCACAGAAAATCTTACTCTTCTTAATTTATTGGTATTCAAAGTACTGAAGCAAGATACCCAAAGAAAACATCCAAGAAACAGTAAAGGCTGGGAACCCAGGTTTCTCATTTGCATTTATTATTACCACAGTAAAGATGAAAAGGATTGCATATCTGTCAATCAATGCAGGCTACAATGCAACTCCTGGAGCTGTAGTACATGCAGTTTACTCTTCTTTTCCTATAACAGTCCTTGAGACTATCCATTTGACACAGTTCATATAAAGGAAATTTGTTTCATAATAAAATTCTTAATTTAACAAAACTGAATTTCAAAACAAATTAATATTTAAATATGTTCATGAAAAATGCACTTCTAAATCCATTGAACCATAAATTCATCAAATATTCTGGAACTGCTCAAGTAAAACATAATTACTCCTTGTTTTGCTAAAATATTGTCCAGCAAATGAATTAATTAATAGTTCCTTGACTTTGCCAATCATTTTGAAATCTGACTTTCAAAACCTTAAATATGTAAAACTAATTTTTTTTATGTATTTATCACTGCCAAAATTGCATTTCATAAAAGTTGCCTTAAAATTAAAATAATCTTCATGGATGTCTTTTTATTATTTTATAATTTCAAGGTTCATTGGAATAGTAGATAATAACCTTATCTATGTGGTTTTTTAAGAGAGAACATACATTTTAATTTATAATTGTATCCTTTGTCTATGCATCATTTAGGTTTGTCTTTTTCTAAATACAACTCTAGCATTCTTCCTAAGCCCCAAATATGATATGAACATATAAAAACTAAATCAGAGAAGGTAAAATAGTTGAATGTATAACTTGACTTTCCCTAGAAAATGTAATGTAGATATACATAAAAATATATTGCAATGTCAATTTTCAATAAAGTCAATGATTTTGCTTAAGCCTCCAATATGTCTTAAAAGTAGGGTTAGAGTTACATTGTGACTTTTTTTAAAAAATTGATTTCAGAGAAAGGAAGGGAGAGGGAGAGAGAAATAGAAACACCAGTGGTGAGAAAGAATTATTGATTGGCTGCCTCCTGCACATCCCTTACTGGGGATTGAACTAGAAACCCAGGAATGTGCCTGACCTAGAATTGAAACCTGACATCCTGGTTTATGGGCCAATGCTCAACCACTGAGCCACACTTGCCAGACATGACATTCTTTTGAGTTAAAACTATTGTAATAGTCATAATCTGCATGTCTTTTCCCCCCCATATGAACAACTGTAAACCTACTTTTGCCTACCCCTGTATCATTGTATGTTAGTAAAGTACTCGATTATCTTTAAAATGTTGACTTTTTGGTACTTTATGTACACATAATTCTATTTTGTCGTGATTATATATATATACTAGAGGCCCGGTGCACAGAAATTTGTGCACTCGGGGCGGACAGAGGGTCCCTCAGCCTGGCCTGTGCCCTCTCCCAGTCTGGGACCCCTCGGGAGATAACGACCTGCTGGCTTAGGCCTGCTCCCAGGTGGCAGAGGGCAGGCCCAATCCCTAGGTGCAGCCCCTGGTCGGATTCAGAGCAGGGCCCATTGGGGAGTTGGGGCACCGCCCCGTCATGCACAGAGCAGAGCAGATTGGGAGGTTGAGATGCCACCCTCAGTCACGCTCAGGGTAGGGCCAATTGGGGGGTTGGGGCACCGTCCCCTGTCACACTCAAGGCAGGGTCGATGGGGAGGTTGCGGCGTCACCCCCTATCATGCACAGAACAGGGCCAATCAGGGGGTTGGGGCGCTGCCCCCGTCACACACAGAGCAGGGCCCATCTGGGGGTTGGGGCGCCGCCACTCTCACACTCAGGGCAGGGCCAATGGGGAGGTTATGGCTCTACCCCGGCACACACAGAGCAGGGCCCGTGGAGGGGGGGGGTTGGGGAGCTACCCCCATCAGGCACAGAGCAGGGTTGCTCAGGGGGTTGGGGCCCCGCCCCCTGTCACACACACAGAGCCACAGGGCGATCAGGGGGTTCGGGCGCTGCCCCCTGTCACACTGATCCCGGTGCCGGGAGGCATATTACCCTTTTACTATATAGGGTAGAGGCCTGGTGCATGGGTGGGGCCAGCTGGTTTACCCTGAAGGGTGTCCTGGATCAGGGTAGGGGTCCCCACTGGGGTGCCTGGCCAGTCTGGGTGAGGGGCTGAGGGCTGTTTTCAGGCTGGGGGTGACTGAAGTTCCCAACCGCTCCTTTTTTTCTTTTTTTTTTTTTTTATTCTGGGCCAGCTTTACCTTGAGGCTTGGCTCCAGCTCTTAGGCCTCCATGGCTGAAATTAGGTTTCTGGCCTTTGCTTACAATGTTGCGAATCTGCTGGCTGAAGTCCGGTGGTATTTGTTACAGTGTTTCTTAAACTGCCCGCTCAGAGGCCTGCAGCCACAGGCAGGGAACGGTGGTTTCCTCCAACGATCCTCTGTCACTGAGGCAAGCAAGCCTCATGTTAGTTTCAAGCTGCCTGGCTGCCGGCCGCCATCTTGGCTGACAGTTAATTTGCATATCTCACTGATTAGCCAATGAAAAGGGTAGCGGTCGTATGCCAATTACCATGTTTCTCTTTTATTAGTGTAGATAATGTGCTCTAGTAATAACATGTGACCATTAATGAGTTCATCCCTACTGCATTCTGGGGCTGAGGGACAAGTCCTGCTTTAGTTCTGCATGGCTCTGCCTCTTCATCAATTTTTCTGGGCATGGATACCCACATGTTAGTCTCACAGAGAACTTAGATAGTCAGTGATGAACTGCTGTCCTTCCTTTCATATACAATCAGCTCACAGGAGCCCAAACATATGTGCAAATGATAGCTTCTTAGGTAACATTGGCTTGGATAATAATGTAGGTTTTATTTCTAAAGAAATTTTCTCTTAAATTATTATTGTAATGAATTTCAAAGCCATCCTATCTCATAAAAGAGAAACATGGTAATTAGCATACGTCCGCTACCCTTCCCATTGGCTAACCAGGGCAATATGCAAATTAACTGCCAGCAAAGATGGCGGCCGGCAGCCAGGCAGCTTGAAGCGAACATGAGGCTTGCTTGCTTCAGTGACGGAGGACTCCGACATTCCCCGCCTGCCTCTGAGCTTGCAGTTTGAAACATAATTACAAATATAGAAGCTAAACAAAACCCCAGAAACCTGTTTTCATCCCTCCAGGATCTCAGAGCTGGAGTTGATACAGTGTTTCGATTATAGAACACAAACAAACCAGATACCTTCTTTCAGTAGAAGAGGCTTCAGAGCTGGAGCCAGAGCTAAAGCTGGCCCAGAATAAAAAAAGAAAAAAGAAAAAAAGGAGCAGTTGGGAGCTTCAGTCACCTGCCAGCCTGAAAACAGCCCTCAGCCCCTCACCCAGACTGGCCAGGCACCCCAGTGGGGACCCCACCCTGAAGGGTGTGTGACCAACTGCAAACAGCCATCGTCCCCTCATCAAGGCTGGCCATGCACCCCAGTGGGGACCCCCACCCTGATCCAGGACACCCTTCAGGGCAAACCAGCCTGCCCCCACCCATGCACCAGGCCTCTATCCTATATAGTAAAAGGGTAATATGCCTCCCAGCACCGGGATCAGCGGAGCTGAGAGGCCTCCCGGCACCAGGATCAGTGTGACAGGGGGCAGTGCCCAATCCCCCTGATTGCCCTGAGGTTCTGTGTGTGACAGGGGGCGAGGCCACAACCTCGCTATTCACCCTGCTCTGTTCATGACAGGGGAAGGCGCCCCAACCCCCTCCCCCCCACGGGCCCTGCTCTGTGTGTGATGGGGTAGAGCCATAACCTCCCCATCGGCCCTGCCCTGAGTGTGACAGTGGCGGCGCCCCAACCCCCAGATCGGCCCTGCTCTGTTGGTGATAGAGGGTGGCACCCCAACCTTCTGATCCGCCCTGCTATGTGGGTGACAGGGGGGAGCTCCCCAACCCCCTGATCGGTCCTGCTCTGTGTGAGACAGGGGGTGGCGCCGCAACCTCCCCATCAACCCTGCCTTGAGTGTGACAGGGGCAGTGCCCCAATCCCCCAATCCGCCCTAACCTGAGCATGACAGGGGGCAGCACCCCAACTCCCCAATCGGCCCTGCTCTGAGCCCAACCAGGGGCTGCACCTAGGGATTGGGCCTGCCCTCTGCCACCTGGGAGCAGGCCTAAGCCAGCAGGTCATTATCTCCCAAGGGGTCCCAGACTGCGAGAGGGCACAGGCCGGGCTGAGGGACCCCCCCCCCCCCGCGAGTGCACAAATTTTTGTGCATTGAGCCTCTAGTATGTCTATAACGATACTATTGAGAGCTCAGTTTCTTGCTTAAATTTATCTTATAATATTGATAGCATGAGGTGATTTTCTTTTCCTGTTTTCTGAAAATGAACCTTTTCTCTTACTAGAGACTAGGCATGTTTTCAGCACATTATATTCAGAAGCTTTACTCCTCCCTCTTCCCCAGTACTAAGAACTTAATTTATAAATTATGGTACAATTCCTGTTGTTGTTTTTCCCCCCCTTAGAATAAATAATTTTTATAATAGACTAGTGCAGGGGTCCTCAAACTTTTTAAACAGGGGGCCAGTTCACTGTCCCTCAGACCGTTGGAGGGCCGGACTGTAGTTTAAAAAAAAACTATGAACAAATTCCTATGCACACTGCACATTTCTTATTTTGAGGTAAAAAAACAAAACGGGAACAAATACAATATTTGTATTTGAATGTGGCCCACGGGCTGTAGTTTGAGGGTCCCTGGACTAGAGGCTTAGTGCATGACATTCGTCCACTGGTGGGGGGAGGGTCTGTCAGCTCAGCCTGCATCTCTCGCAATCTGGAAGCCCTTGGGGGATATCTGACTGCAGGCAGTCAGACATCCTTAGCGCTACAGTGGAGGCAGGAGAGGCTCCCGCCATCACCACTGAGCTCGCTAGCCATGAGACCAGCTACTGGCTCAGAAGCACTCCCCC
The DNA here is from genome assembly GCF_963259705.1 of Myotis daubentonii. Taxonomy (NCBI): domain Eukaryota; kingdom Metazoa; phylum Chordata; class Mammalia; order Chiroptera; family Vespertilionidae; genus Myotis; species Myotis daubentonii. The sequence goes on along the minus strand of NC_081842.1, from coordinate 96,637,486 downwards.
TGTGGAAGAACACTGACCACCAGGGGGAAGCTCCTACGTTGAGCATCTTCCCCCTGGTGGTCAGTGCATATCATAGCGACCAGTTGTTCCTTCATTTGGTCGATTTGCATATTAGCCTTTTATTATTTAGGATAACTTCTTGGTTCCATGTCAATTAATTTCTTTAGGGTAAATTTCACAGAATATGCCCAGCAATGTCTAGAACTTAAAATATATAATTTGATCCCTTTCAGGAGGGTTCTCAGTTTCCATACAGATATACTAATGGTTGGGACCATGACACAAATTTATGATGTATGTACAGGTTTGTTTGTTTGTTTGTTTATTTACTTAGATGTATCTTTATTGTTGAAAGTATTACAGATGTCCCCTTTTTTAATATGATTGACTCCCTGTATCCCCCACCCACCCTTCCCAGGCATTCACCACACTATTGTCCAGGATTATTTAAATTTTACTTACATCTAAATTGGGACTCGGTTAATAAATGATTTAATGATAAATAATTTAATGATACATCAAGACCAGCTTTCTACCCCTTAGTACTGTGCTTACATAAAATAGAACATTATTTTATATGTATCATTTATTGTTAAAGAAATCTATAAATTTAAAACGTATTTGTCAATGTGAGTGAATCTATGGCAGATGATGGGCGAAACACCCTCACCTTTCTAGATGGCTGAACTGTATTTCTAAGCTGCTAATAGCAATGAATCAAATTGAATTTAGCGTTCAAGAAACAGAGCCACAAAACCACATCAAACACTATTGATTTTCCTTAAGTGCTGAAGCTTTTAAAGGGATCTTACAAAGAAGTGCCTCGTATAGACTTTGCAACATCTATTTTGCTGAATTCTGAAAGTTGGATACAGTTTGGGGAAACTAAATAAATGGAGAGACCTTTGGGGTTAATAAAAGTGAAGTCAAGTTCCCAAACAATTGTTTGGTGGGAAATTGGAAAGACATCACAAGTATTCAGCTTTACTGTTGGGGAATGGTAGAAACCAGAGATGCTATTAGATGCTGTCATCAAGGATAACAGAAAAAGGCTAAGATAGCATATGGATTGTCATGCTTCACTACCCTCCAAACACAGGGGACATGGCTGGCTCACAAATCATGCTCATGTGCTCCAGAGCAGCATCAGACATGTGCATGACAAAAACATCACATGTAAGGATCTGCGTTTACAAATACTGTCACCATGCTAAATGATCTGTTTCAATTTGCCATTATATAATCTCCTTGATTACTGAGAGTTTGTGCATATCAATCACCCAAAGCATTGCAAGGCAAATCACTAAATCTTCTAAATATAAATTCAAGATGCTTAAACTGTTACTTGATGATGTCTTAAATTAACTATTTCTTTTCTATTTCAAGAATTCAAAGTCTTTGGAGAAAAAGTAAAAATAATCAAAGTAAGGTTTGTTGCTTCTTACATTTGACTCACATATATGTTTATGGTGCCAAGTTATAAAATGATAAATGCCTCTAACATTAAAGCAGATAAATAAAGAATGAAAGCAAACTACTTTTTCCTGGGTGAGGAGGAAATATAATGTTTATCATTGAAGCTGAACCTCTGTCTATTTAATTTCCATTTATGGATGATAGTTGAAGACCTAACTTTTTATTGGTATACTGTTTGTACTGAGATATATTTTATATTTAAAAATTCAGGGTTTTATAGCTGTTTTTCTCCATAAAGTAATTTTAAAAAATTTCTCCTTGACTATATTCACTAAACATAAAAATTAGTTTTATATTTATACTAGAGGCCTGGTGCACAGAAATTTGTGCACTCAGGTTGGGGGTGGGGGGGAATCCCTCAGCCCGGCCTATGCCTTCTCGCAGTCTGGGACCCCTCGGAAGATGTCCATCTGCTGGTTTAGGCCCTCTCCCCGGGGGATTGGGCCTAAGCTGGCAGTCAGACATCCCTCTGGCAGCACGGGATGTCTACTTGCCAGCAGTGAGCAGGCCTAAGCTGCAGTCAAACATCTTTAGTGCTGCTGAGGAGGTGGGAGAGGCTTCTGCCACCACCACTGTGCTGGCAGCCATCAGCCTGGCTTGTTGCTGATCAGAGCTCCCCCTTTGGGAGCGTACTGACCACCAGGGGGCAGCTCCTGCATTGAGCATATGCCCCCTGATGGTCAGTGTGTGTCATAGTGACCAGTCATTCCCAGTCATTCTGCTGTTAGGGTCAATTTGCATATTACCCTTTTACTATATAGGATAGAGGCCTGGTGCATGGGTGGGGGATGGCTGGTTTGCCCTGAAGGGTGTCCTGGATCAGGGTGGGGATCCCACTGGGGTGCCTGGCCAGCCTGAGTGAGGGGCTGAGGGCCGTTTTCAGGCTGGCCAAACCCCCCAGCGGGGACACTCATCCCACGGGTGTGTGGCCAGCCTGAGTGATGGGCTGAGGGCTGTTTTCAGGCTGGCCACACCCCCTTCAGGTTGGAGGTCCCCGCTTGGGTGCCTGGCCAGCTGGGTGAGGGGCTGATGGCTGTTTTCAGGCTGGCCACTGCCCCTTCTAAATGGGGGGTCCCGCTGGGATGCCTGGCCAGCCTGTGTGAGGGGCCATTTTCAGGCTGGCCACAGCCCCCAGCGACCCAAGCTCCCAGCCTCTCTTTTTTTTCTTTACTTTTTTTCCCCTGGGATTTATTTATCTTCTATAATTGAAACTTTGTAGCCTTTAGCAGAGCTCAGTACCAACCAGGGCAGGCGAGAAGCTTGGCTTCCTCCATTGCCGGGGGCAACCCAATCTTCCTGCTGGCTCCAGCTCCATGGCCACCACCATCTTTGTGACAGAGTGATGGAGTGGTGGTTAATTTGCATATTACTCTTTTATTAGGTAGGATAAGGAAGTTTACAGACATTTTTATAAGTTTTTTGTTATAGTAGGAAGGTAGTTTTGATTAGAAAAGTAACTTTCCATACAAAATAAATTATCTGAAGATAAATACATGATGTAGACAGTATCCACAGTTTCTTATACAGGAAACATAGATGCTCATATCAATTTAAAAATCCATTAATGATAAATGTTGTGTATAAGTAAAATAGAAATTTATGAATATATAAAGGCATGAATCAAAGGGCTCAAATATATTTCAGTAACATTTTCTCATTGAAGATATTTATAGTCAGAGTAAGCATTAATCTGAACTGCTGCAATAACTTAGAAAGCTTAGAATCTATTTCCAGTGAAAACATGGTAATATTAAGGATGGAATATGAGAACTTTGTGTTTATCTAAGAGATAACACAGCCTACAGAGAAAGACAACATTCCTGAGAAAAACAACCTGAGTGTTGCCCAAATTATTTTCTACAAGAATATAGCAGGTATTTAAAATAGATTTGGATAAATAGTGTAGTAGTAAAAAACAATTGTCCTTTTACAGGAAAAATTTTATTAATATTTAAATTGATTTCTCTTTTCAACTTTGTAGTTATAAAATAGTATTGATTTGTTTTATGTCCCATGTCTAAAAGCATAGAACTGAATAAGTATTAAAGGTGATCTTTTTATTATTAATTTTACCTTAATATAGGTTCATTCAATGTCCTAAAAGAAGTGAGGTGTAATATTGTTAAAGTGTTATTAGAATTGTTTTGAAAAGCTTGGTATTTGGCAGCCAGAGATAACTGTGTGTGTGTGTGTGTATATATATATATAATGAAGTCGCCAGATAACATAATAAACCTGAAACAGTAACTTCATCAGCTCTATAAGTAAGACTTAAAAAAGGAGAAAAATAATTTATTTAATATTGAACCAGAAAAAAAATGCATTCAGATATTTCAAACAAAATTTAGAGCTATCACACAAAGTAAAAATGAGGTTCAGCAGTGAAAATGTGATGTTAATCCAAACAGAAATACACACTGTTACAAAGCAATATGTACTGGTTAAGAGCATTCTATAAGCTTAATTTTTGGAAAAATGAATGAAAAGAAAATGAGAATTTAGCTTTTTTATTAGAGTAAATATCTCAATTATTAGGAAAATGTTTTTGTGTTGAAATAGTTATTGAAGAGTGAAAAACCTCTGAATGATAAGATGATTTGTTTCTCCACTAAACAAAAATTGCAGCCTCCTCAAAAATAGAGTTAAGTTTATATAAAATTGAAAAATTGACAGTAGAAAGAGAAAGGAACTGTCTGATGAGAAGTAGTCCTCTTGATAAAGTGCACTTCCCTCTGAAATATTAGAGAGCTATAGGTGGAAAAGGTGGTATTTCCATTGTATTTAAAATATCTTGTGTGTTGCAAATTACTGCATAATTACTGTGGTAAAGATCATTTACCATTGTGGATATGAAACTTGATTTTCCTGTACAGAGTTTAGACTGAAAACTTCAGTGAAAAACAAACTTTAATTTAGTTTTTCTTAATTCAATACCACCATTCGTTAAGTCATTTCATGATTTAATATATAGCTGCATGACATAGTAACACTCCATTTCAACTTTCCATAGATGATTAATTGTCTTGAAGCCCAAGTGTCCTCCACTTATGGAAGTTTTGAGGGGTTTATTTAGGTGACTATGTCTTACATATCATAGGAAGAGAGCAGTATACTTTTCTTTTGAAGGTGCTTGGTGCTAGCATGGGAGTTTCACAGTCATTTAGACTATTGGCACATATTTGTTTTCTGTGCACCTAGACTTTTTAGGTTCTTGGTATATCTTCTAACTCAACGGTTCTCAACCTGTGGGTTGCGACCCCTTTGGAGGTCGAACAACCCTTTCACAGTGGTCGCCTAAGCCCATCGGAAAACACATATATAATTACATATTGGTTTTGTGATTAATCACTATGCTTTAATTATGTTCAATTTGTAACAATGAAAATACATCCTGCATATCAGATATTTACATTGTGATTCATAACAGTAGCAAAATTCCAGTTATGAAGTAGCAACAAAAATAATTTTATGGTTGGGGGTCACCACAACATGAGGAACTGTATTGAAGGGTCGCGGCATTAGGAAGGTTGAGAACCACTGTTCTAACTGATCATATCATGACTCTAGCTACTGCCTTCTGCTGTGTGTTTTCAAACACTGCTCAGTAATGTCACCCTGGCAAGCACTCCAGCTCTGCTTCTCAAGTAAACTCTCACCAGGGCAAATGGAAAGTGTTAAATTTCCTAATCTCCAGAAGGAGGCCTGAAAAAGTTTGTGGCTGGTCAGCAACACTTCTCATAGATATCCCATAGGAGGTCTCTTTTACTTTCTCAGTGTCAACTGGGGGGGCCATATGAGTCTATAATTTTCAAATGTCCTTAATGGCTAGAGATTCAATGTTTGCTCACTCTCAAATCAATTTCATTATAAATAAGCCTATTTTGTTGTTCATGAGTATTCAAATTTATCTACAAATTATCTTTATTTTTGTCAAAGTTGATGCTCTTTATGATCTTTTGTTAGTTCACATGTACTTTTAAAACTGTAGTAAGTGCTTTATAATGTCAACTAAGAATCTGGATCATTGCCTATATGATCAATTAATATATGAAAAAAGAGGCAATAATATACAATGGGGTAAAGACAGTCTATTAAATAAATGGTGCTGGGAAAATTGGACAAAAACATGCAAAAAAAATTATACCAGACAATCTTTTTAAACATATACAAAAATAAACTCAAAATGCATTAAAGACTCAAAACCATAAAAGTCTTAGGAGAAAACAAGGCAGTAAACTATTTGACATATTTCTTAACAATACTTTTTCTGTTATATTACCTTAGAAAAGGTAAACAAAAGAAAAAATAAATGTGACTACATGAAAGTAACATGTTTTTGCACAGCAAAAGAAACTGGCAACAAAGCAAAGACAACCTACAGAATGGGAGAAGACATTTGTCAATGATATATCTGATCAGGATTAATATTCAGAATTGTCAAAGAACTCAGATAACTCAACACCAAATTAAATTAAAAAGTGGGCAGACGACCTGAATAGACACTTCTCCAAAAAAAAGACTACACAGATAACCAAAAGACATATGAAAAGATGTTCAAAATAACTAATCAGAGAAATGCAAATTAAAACCACAATGAGATATCACCCCACACCTGTCAGAAAGTTTATCATCAATAAATAAAAAATCAACAAGTATTGGTGAGGATATAAAGAAAAGGGAACCTTTGTGCACTGTTGGTGTGGATGCACAATTGGTGCAGCCAATATAGAAAACAGTATGGAGGTGCCTAAAAAATTAAAAATTAAACTGCCTTCTGACCCAGCAATTGCACTTCTGAGAATATATTCCCCAAAATCCAAAACACTAAGGATATATGCACCACCTATGTTTATTGCAATGTTATTTCCAATAGGCAAGATATGGAAGCAACCCTATTGCCCATCAATAAATGAGTGGATATTAAAGTGGAGGTATATATAATAATGGAATATTACTCAGCAATAAAAATGTTGCAATATGGATGGACCTAGAGCATATTATGCTAAGTGAAATAAGTCAATCAAAGAAAGAGAAATACCCTATTTGATTTCACTAAAGAACAAATTAAATGAATGAACAAAATAAAAACAGACTCATAAATACAGAGAACAGACTGACAGCTGTCAGAGGGGAGGAGCATTGAGGTACAAAATAACACATGGGATATAAAGGACAGCAGAGGGAATATAGTCAATATACACTGAGTGGCCAGATTATTATGACCACCTGACATTTGTAGGCAAATTAGCTATAATTTTGTGCTGAAGTTGCTAGAGGGCTAGACCATTATAAATAGGGAAGCAGGTTGTTTACCATGACAGTAGAAGTGATTTTTTTCTGAAGATATGGGTAAACAATGGAATTTAACAGCCTTTGAACGGGGGATATATGTATTATGGTCACATTATTATGACCACCCCATCAGTACTTCCTTGGGAAATCTTTTGCCTTCAATACTGTGGCGATTCCTCTTGGCATTGACTCCATGAGATGTTGAAAGATGATGTGAGGAATCTGACACCATGCCTGATAAACAGCACTGTCCAGATCTATGAGATTTAATGGTTGTGGAACCAGCTGCCTGATGGCTTTTTTAACTTCATCCCACAAATGATCAATTGGATTGAGATCTGGTGATTGTGGGGGCCACCTAAGCAAGGTAAAGTCTCCCTCATGTTCTTGAAACCACTCCTGCACAATACGAGCACCGTGGCATGACGCATTGTCTTGTTGGAAGAAGCCATCTCCATTGGGATATGCCATCAACATGATAGGGTGAACCTGATCAGCAATGATACTTAGGTATGTTGTGCTATTCAGACGTTGTTCCACATGAGTTAAAGGGCCCAAATCATGCCAGGAAAACATGCCCCAAACCATAACACTGGCCCCACCAGCTTGAAGGGTTGTATTCATGCATGTGGGGTGCATGCTTTCATGCTGTTTCTGCCAAATTCTCACTCTTCCATCTGCATTATGCAACTGGAAATGTGATTCATCTGACCACATGACTTTTTTCCAATGCTCAACTGCCCAATCCTTATGTTCCTGTGAGAATTGGAGACATTTTATCTTGGTAACTGCAGACAGCAAAGGTATTCGAACAGGCCTTCAGCTGTTTTGCTGATACTCGCTCCATGGCTCCGAACGCCAACAATCATCCCACGTTCAAAGGCTGTTAAATCACGTTTTTTACCCATATCTTCAGAAAAAAATCACTTCTGTCGTGGTAAACAACCTGCTTCCCTATTTATAATGGTCTGCCCCTCTAGCAACTTCAGGGTGAAATTACAGCTAATTTGCCTACAAACGTCAGGTGATCATAATAATCTGGCTACTCAGTGTATATAATAAGAGCCCAGTGACCATTATGGCGCAACGACCAGAACAACCTGTTGCAATGACCCACACTGACCACCAAGGGGCAGACGCTCACTGCAGGAGCTGTCCCTTGGTGGTCAAAGAGCTCCCAGAGCAGGAGACAGAAGCTGGGATCATGCCTGGCAAGTGCAGTGGCGGTGGCAGGAGCCTGTCCCACCTCCGCAGCAGCGCTAAGGAACAGCAAACTGAGTGGTAAGGAGCCTGCCACCAAAGAGCAGTAAGCCAAGCGATAAGGAGTGAGTAGGTGGGCAGTAAGGAGTGAGGGATCCCAGATTGCGAGAGGGATGTCTGATTGTCGGCTTAGACCCGATCCCCCGATATCTGGATAGGGCCTAAGCCGGCAGTCAGACATCCCCTGAGGGGTCCCAGACTGCAAGAAGGTGCAGGCTGGGCTGAGGAATAACCCCCCCCCCCACCCAGTGCACGAATTTTGTGCACCAGGCCTCTAGTATTATAATAGCTGTATGGTGCCAGGTGGGTACTGAAATATTGGGGGGATCATTTTGTAAAGTATATGATTGCTAAGCACTATGCTATACAACTGAAACTAAAATAAAATAATTTTGAATGGAAACTGTAATTGAAAAATTAAATTTTTAAAAAGTGGATCATTTTTTTTTTCATTATTCATTAAAGAGATGCTCGAGGAAACTTGAGGAGAATAGAATGCGTTTTTACTTTTGCATGTTATTGAAATGTTAAATATCAGTATTCCTCAGAAAATCTAATCTTATTGACTGTCTGCAGGCTTTATAAGTCTTAAATCTTAGACTGTTTTATAAATAGGGTTGCCACATGCATGCAATAGTTGGGATATATTGTTATTGTGAAATTCAAATTTAACTTAGCATCCTATATATTTTTTTTTACTTGCTAAAACGAATGTCCTTTACAATGGGGGAAAAGGAGACTTATGTAATACTTTAAACAATAAGAATATATATATATATGAAAGCCTAATGAGCAAACAATCAGTCAACTGTTTGCTATGATATGCACTGAACACCAGGAGGCAGATACTCAATGCAGGAGCTGCCCCCTGGTGGTCAATGTGCTCCCACAGTGGGAATGCTGCTCAGCTGACCGCCCATTCCAGTGGCCCACCAGGCCGGTGGCAGCCACTCACTCCCTCAGTAGTCCCGCAGGTACAATCTCCGGAGAACAGGAGAGGCACCGATGGACCAGCGCTGGCGACATGATCCCGACAGCACCTCCAGCCTCCTGTAAGTCAGCCTTGGGCACCACAGCCACCTCCCCTCCCTAGATGCTCCACAAGGAAGAAACGATACAAAAGCGGCCACCAGGTGGCTCCTGACAACTGAGATGAAATTCAGTTGGATGGATCCGGATCCTGGGCTGGCAGGGGTGTCCCACTGCCTGCCTGGAGGGCCAATATTGTCCCAGACCCCATGCCCCTCAGGACAGGTCCCAGACACAGGGCTCATGGCTGGCGAGCGCCATTGTGCCTGGCACAAGCCTCTCCCAATCAGGACTGACTGGGCGTGAGAACACAACAGGCGCAGCAGGGCCAGGATGAGTGGGAGCAGCAGGCAGGAGTGGCAGATGGCATTGGACTGCCAGTTTTGGCCCAATCCCTGCAGGCCACACCGAGGGACCCCACCTGTGCATGAATTTGTGCACCAGGCCTCTAGTTTAAAGAAGAAGAAGAAGAAGAAGAAGAAGAAGAAGAAGAAGAAGAAGAAGAGAACACTAATGCCCTTTATATTAGTTTCCTAGAGCTACTATCTTAGTCCATTCAGGCTTATTTTTAAAAAATGCCATAGCCCAGCCGAAACTGGTTTGGCTCAGTGGATAGAGCGTCGGCCTGCAGACTGAAAGGTCCCAGGTTCGATTCCGGTCAAGGGCATGTACCTGGGTTGCGGGCACATCCCCAGTGGGAGATGTGCAGGAGGCGAGGCAGCTGATCGATGTTTCTCTCTCATCGATGTTTCTAACTCTCTATCTCTCTCCCTTCCTCTCTGTAAAAAATCAATAAAATATATTTTAAAAAAATGCCATAGCCTGAGTAGCTTATAAATAACAGAATTTTATTTCTCATAGTTCTGAAGGCTGGAAGGTCAAGATCAGGTGTCAGCATGTCCGAGTTCTGTGTCTGGTGAGGACCTGTTACTTCGCACCCACTCAGTCCTGATTGGGAGAAGCTTGCACTGCCGATGTTGCTTCTTCCCAGTTTCTGGGCTTTCCAGGTATCCTTGACATTTTTTGGCTTGTAGCTGCAGCAGTTCAGTCTCTGCTGCCTTCATTACATGGTGTTCTGCCTTGGTGTGTCTGCCTTTGTATTTCTTCTCCTCTTCTTGTAAGGACGCCCTTTTCTCCAATATAAGTCTACCTTAAATAATTACATCTGTAATTAACATATTACAAATATAGTTACATTCTGAGGTATGAAGAGTTGGGACTTTAGCATATCTTTTGGGGAGACACAATTCAACCCATAACAACCCTATTTGTAAAGCTATTTCTTTTTATAGAAAGAAAATGAGTTTCATCGCTTCTCGGCCTTTTGGCTAAGATCAAGTGAAAATGAGTTTCTTTTGGAATTAAGCAAATAACAATTACCTGTGTTAAAATGAGCTCTGTCTCTACCTATACACCAAGATCTCAAAAACAGAGGAATGAAAGTGTTTCATTTTTAAAATAAAATTACTTATGCTTGTTATTCAAATTAGTAAACATCACTTTTAAGGAATGTATCAACAGTAGCTATTTTTTTCAATAAAAGCAACAAGCAAAGATTCCTGATTTACTCACCCAAAGCTATAAAGATTGCTAGATTTCCATGCCATTTTGTTAAAATAACTCATTTAGTAAACAGTTTTTGAGAGTCTGCTATATATCAGGAATTATGCTCCATAAAAAGAATGATGTTGTGGACACTATCTCTCAGTAACTTCTAGTTTGATTGGCAATATAAATGGATAAAAATATGATCAATCAAATATCATCACAGATATATTAGTACATATCAACACAATCAAAAGGAAAACAGCAACTAATCGCCCCCTTTTTCTTGTTGCAATTACTCCTTTCTAAACCACAGCTCCCATCAATTCTTACTTCTGAAAATCAACTCTAAGTAAATAATTTAAAATATGTGGAAAAGCTATAAGAAAAAAATGTTTATTTCAGAGTTATCACTGAACAAAACACAATCTAAAAGTAAATATGACATTATTCTTAGTTTATTTTCCATATAAAACATATATAATAGGCATATATAAAATTTGAGGAAGTAATACACAGCACTACAATTTTAGATTTTACTTTAAAAGTGTAGACTTTTAAAATTTTTTTCAAAATTTTTGTAGCATTGGATTGTTACTTATGTGATTAGAAAAATTAAGTTCATCCAGAATTTTTACCGGTGTATAGAATTGTATAACTGAAAAATTGTGGAAATGCGATTTCTGTTTAAATATTTGTTGTAAATAATATATCTAAAATAAAGTCTTATGGGCTTTAGAGAAATAATACTGTATCTTTTTTCAGTTGCTCTGGAACTCTAGTTTTTTTAGGATATACCAACAGTACATTTAAAACATCCAAATTATACATCCCAACAATACATCCAAATTGGATCCTGGATAAAGACAAGCTTTCTTTAACAGAAAAAGCTCAAGAAATGCTAGATATCAGTGCAAAAATTCCAATAATAAAAATTTGCCTATTATAATGTGAAAAATTTTATGCTATTCCTTCTTAATCTTTAAGTTAATTAAATAGCATTTAGATTTTCTCACTTGATATTCCTTTTCTTTTGAATACAACTAAAGAAATAAAGGTGAATAATGATGCCAACATGATAAATGTTTGAGGTTGATATGTCACTGTGTATATTTATCCTTATCTTTCTTGATCTTTTGCACGTGATTCATTGTGTTGTTATATCACTGTCTTAAAATATCACAAGTCTCATTCTCCTTATAATGCCATTGGCAAGAATAGCATTATAGTTATCCTTGAGCATAGCATTAAGTATTCTTGAGCATAGCAAGAATACTTAATAATATCCTTTCATGTGATACCATTAAAATATGCTAACTAAAGTAAATTTGAGGAAGAACACAGAGACATTTTGAAAGGTTATGATCTATGACAATTCACAGCTTTAGAGTTGGTTTAATTGAATTAATTGTTGCTCAGAAGAATCTGAGGAACAAAGAGCACAATGACAACGTTTTCATGTAAAAATGTTTGACCTTTTCAATAGTAGTTCATTGACTGGCAGATTATTCTATTTCTCCCACAACAAAATAATTTTATAAGAGAAAGGTACAGGGAATACTGGAGTGATAGAAAATCTTTGCAAAAATGAAACTCCAACATATGATAGAAATCAGAAAGAATTAATAGCATATACATTTTATGTGACTTGTTATAACAATAAAAATTCTAATGTTTTTATATTTCTTTTATACTAAGGATGTTAAAGGATATTAAATTATATTATATTATTCATTTATATTAATTAATTTAAGAATATCAGATAATAGTTTCATTTTATTTGATGATATCACTGTTTTAAACACAGATCATTTTTCTTTCTGTTTTGAAATTCTATATAACTATTTTATGAACTTACAATTTTTAACTCAGTTACCTTAATCTATGCCATCAGCAAGCACATTACTAATGACAGAATATATCAATGAGGGTTGTTAGAAGCTTTAAAGATAAATTCACTTTTTAAATTCAAGTCAGCTTTTACATTGCTCTTTATTAGAATGGTCTGATTAATGGGTATTAACAATGAACTTATCTACAATATAAATTCAAGCCCAGGAATTTAACTCCTTAAAAATAACAACAATTTCTGTTTGTTTTTCTCATCTCTATTTTTCCAATTTCTGACCAGTTGCCAGTCCCTTTCTCTATAAAAGTTTAATGAGCATCTATTCTATTTAAGATATACTGTGCAAAAGTTATGGATAAAGAATAAAAATATATCCAATGTCCTCAGGGAGTTTACAACTTTAGAAATGTGCATAGCATGAATTACCATATATTGTGGTAACTGTAAATCAGAATAGCTTTTTCTTTCCTTGGCTATTTTAAAACATTGTTTTCCTTTTATTAAAACAAAGAACTGAAACTGACAAAATAATTTAGTTGAAAAGTTGATGAGTTTATTTAGTACCTAATACTTTTAATAAAATGTTTAACACATTTTCATTTAATAATATAATCTTTATTTTATTTTGCTTTTAAATTACAAAATTTAAACTAGAACTGGAATGATAAATAATACTTAATTCTCCCAAGGTATCTTTATTTTTATCCTTTCTTAATGCTAAGGTGAATTTCAGATTGACTCTAACTAGATCAATAATGTTTTTACCACTCATACTATTTAAAAAATAAATAAACCTTTAACCCAGGAGAGAAAAATCAATATAATAAAATATATATCTCAGCTTAAGTAGGAGCAAAACTCTGATTACTGATTTGCTCACTAGTTTGGTTATTTAAGGCACAGCCTGGATGCAGTTGTTCTAGGCTTCATATAAGCCCTATGCATGCAGTTTCACTGCTGAAATAAGAAGAATGAGATAAACAGGGAAACACTATGAAATATGGTGTATTCCAATTCACTCAGCAAAATTTCCCAAAGGGGTCTGTGGCGCAAATTACACTCCCAGTTCTCTCAGGAGGCAAGTGAAGCTCAAAATCCTTCAGGGACCTCTTGTGCACCAGTAAGGACTAGCATGTCAGCAGGGATGATATAACCAAAAGAGCTAAGGCTTTGATGATGAAATCCATACTTCCATCCTTGTTCTCCTGCCAATGGACATTCAGCTCTGACAAGTTGTTGAACCTCCCAACTTACATTTCCTCACTCAGAAATGATCATAGTATTGGCGATCTTTAACTTTCTTCCATTATAATGTAGCTCTGTAAATAGAACCACCTGTGAGTTAATTTGTGACTTCTAATAAGCCTCTCTTTTTTCCCCCCTCATAATTATGCTCTATTTAATTCTTCACATTTTCTATTTCTTTTTCTTCTGTTTTATTAGCTGATTTGCTAAAGCTTAGTATATCTAATAAATTGCATTAGAATACAACATGTAATTCACACAAAGTTCACAAATTAAGCTTGTGGGAACATCGTTTTAACTGAGGTTATAATAAAAGTATTCTTGGACATATTAATAACATTTCTAATATCTGTGCATAAATCTCTATAGAATAACCACTAGTAATTTTTAATGGTTAATTACTATAAGCCATTTGTTTCTTAAGAAAAACTATCAGTTTTAATAAAATAGCAGTTTTCAAAAAACTATCAGTTTTCAATAATAAAAGCTCTTAAAACAACTATTTTCTATTTATTTCTTCATCTTAAACAAATTATCACAAGTCACTATTTGAAGGGATAAGATTTTTCTGCACAGATATACTCACTTTTATTTTAATCACAGATCTCTCAGATGTTTCTTTTGGCCAAATAAGAATAGGCTAAATCAATCAGGAAAAAAAAATTAATAGACAAAACAATATGTCTTACTTTTTGAGTTAATACTTCTATAATGTTATTTATGGGAGCTATTGTGAAGCACTTGTTTCAAAGCTTATTTTCTGAATTGTTAGAATAGCTAAATTCTGACCATACTATAATATTTTAGTCAATAAGTAGGCCAAAACCTATAAATTTTATTTAATAAAAACACTCATTCCATGTTCATATTATGTTTGCAAGTTGTTTAATTATTTGGTATTTGGCACTTCAATGGTAAGGTGATGTTCAAAATTAAAAGGCCATGATTAATTTTCACTTCAAAACTTCAAAAGGAGTCATTTTACACATCGTTTTAAACCTACTCTTAGCTTCTCAAATAAAAACATGAGATTCCTTTTAATAATGCAATGAGTTTATTACAAAATTACTCTACTATTTAATATGTCCTAAGACTATTTTTCCTAGGTTCTCATGAATATTTTTTCTTCTGTAAATAGGCTGCAGGAGACACATACTATTTTAGATTTTTGAATATGCATGTACTTCAATAGGACAGATATATGATTAAGAAAATGAAGCAGAGATGAAAAATAAAGACTGTCTTGAGGCGCTTCTCTCTCAAGGATATCGAAACACCTTTCTTTGATGTCTGACTTAATAGAAATCCAAAATGTTTTCTCAGATTGTATGTGAGAACAAATGAAATAACTTTTAACTACCCAAATAAAAACAAAAATCTTTGAAATATCTGATGAAACTTTTAAAATATTAAGAGTAAAATTCATACTGTCTTCTCTTCTATCTTTCATATGTAAAAAAATTGTGGTTTCTTTTTCTATTTCTACACTTTGTTGTATCAAAATTTGAGGAGTTATTATCAAAATCTTACAAGTATATCTGTTATGATATGACCATATTCATTTTCTGAGATAAATGATTAAATATGTCTGATAAAAATAAATATTATAGTAAAATATGCTATGACATATAATGAATAGTTTTAAAATAATAAAACATTTAAAAAGTAAATAAATGGAAAGTATAATTAATAAATCAGTGCTTTATAAAATATTTTATTAGCCCCAATGGCTACATGGTTGAATTTGTTTTATTATTATTACTAGAGGCCTGGTGCATAAAATTCCAGCATTGTGGGGGGAGGGGGTGTCCTTAGCCAAGCCTGCACCCTCTCCAATCTGGGACCCCTCGGGGGATGTCCAACTGCCTGTTTAGGCCTAATACCACAGAGACAGTCAGACATCTTTCTCACAATCTAGGACTGCTAGCTCCTAACCACTCACCTGCCTGATTGCCCCTAACCATTTTTGCCTGCCAGCCTGATCACCCCCTACCTGTTCCCCTGCCGGCCTGATTGATGCCTAACTGCTCCTCTGCTGGCCTGATCACCCCCAACTGCCCTCCCATGCCAACCATCATGTGGCCATCTTGTGATGATGTGTGGCCATCTTTGTGATGACATTGGGGGGCCATCTTGTGATGACATGAGGGCATCACACAAGGGCGCAAGGGCATGAGGGCCACCAACTAGGCTTTTATTAGCATAGATTACTACTGTTATTAATCATTCTTTTTCAGACATGAAGTCAATAAAGACCAAAGAGATTAAGTACCTACCCCAAAGTCATAAGGTTAGTAGTATGATTTAATGAAGGCAGGGATTTTTTTAAGACATGTAACTAATAAACTCCAGAAAGATAAGAGTCTTTGTTGTTTTCATTCATGGGTGATATTAATGATCATTGAGTAACCTAAGCACTAGGGAGAGGCTCAGAAGACATTTGTTGAATGACTGCATTTATGTGTTGGGCACTTTAATTGATTTCTCATTGTGTTGCAATTATTACCTACCACATTGAGTTTTTGTAAGAATTAAGTAAGATCATACAGAAAATGCAGTTAGTATGCTCTTGTAGCTGAGTTTGAAAACACTTGAAACATTAGTTCTGGGTAAAAATTTTGGTAGGTCATTCTTGCTCTTATCTAAAGTTATTCTAGAAAATAATCTCAGTCCCAGGCCACATCAAATAAAGTGACACATTTGAGCAGGTTTTTAAATTATAACCTTTAAATTATAAAAGAAAAAGTCCTCTTTTGCCTATGATCCTCATGAAATTTCTGAATATTGATGAGAAAATTGTGTTAGGAATTGTTAACTACTTTACCACCATTAAATGTCTTAATCCTCCTTTTACCTTTTTTTTTATTAAAAATGTAAAAAGAAAACAGGTAAAATCAATTTTAACATATATTTTATGTAAACCTATAATCCAAATTATTTTAATATTTAATCAATAAAATATTATTATTGTAATATTTTACATAATTATTATACTTTTTGAAATCTAGCATGCATTTTATAATTACAGCATATCTCAATTAGGAAGCTAAATTTCCATAGACAAATAAATAACCTGTATTTAGATTTTATAAAATTTAGTTGAAAAATTAGATAAAAATACTCCAGGTATTCCAAACTTACTTAACAGTTTCCCCACAACTAAATAGAAGATGTTTTAAATTTAATTTAAATTACTTAAAATTAAATACAGTTTGGTTGTGCTAGTCATATTTCAAGTGCTCAATCATCATACCTGGCTAGTAGCTACCACACTGCAAACTGCAGATGTATGGTATCATAGAGAAAGAAGCAACTAAAAAACAGGGTGTTTAAAATACATACTATCAATACTAATAAAAACTTTGGTGGTCCTCGCACCCTCATGCACGATGTCATCACAAGATGACTGCCACAAGATGACCGCCACAAAGATGGCTGCCACAAGATGGCCACACGCACAGTGGAGGTGGGGCCCGGCAGCAACTCCAAGTGGTGAGTCTCTGCATGATGTGGAGGAGGCTGGTACCGGCATCTCCGCCACCTCACGCAGAGAAGGTGGGTCCCAGCGGAGGAGGCAGGTGGCAGCAGGGGAGAGCAGTTGTGGGCAGTCAGGCCAGTAGGAGAGGGTAGTTGGGGGCAGTCCGGGCAGCAGGGAAGGGCAGTTGGGGGCTATCAGGCTGGCAGGGGAACAGTTAAGTTTCAATCAGGCCAGCAGGGGAGCGGTTAGGGGCAATCAGGGAGGCAGGCAGGGGAGCAGTTAGGAGCCAGCAGTCGTAGATTGTAAGAGGGACGTCCAACTGCCAGGATCGTGCCTAAACCGGCAGTCGGACATCCCCGAGGGGTCCCAAATTAGAGAGGGTGCAGGCCGGGCTGAGGGACACCCTCCCCCCATGCATAAATTTTGTGCACTAGGCCTCTAGTGAAGAAATAAATATATGACATTTTCAAATAGGTTTCAAGTATACAATCTATAATATACCATCTTTATATTGCATTGTGTGTTCACCAACCCAAGTTAAGTCTCCTTCCATCACCATATATCCCACCGTTACCCCATTCAACCTCTCTCCAACCCCCTTTCCTGCTGGTAATCACCATAAGGTTGCTTGTGACTATGAGGTTTCCTTTCTTTCTTTCTTTCTTTCTTTCTTTCTTTCTTTCTTTCTTTCTTTCTTTCTTTCTTTCTTTCTTTCTTTCTTTCTTCTCTCTCTCTCTCTCTCTCTCTCTCTCTCTCTCTCTCTCTCTCTCTCTCTCTCTTTCTTTCTTTCTTTCTTTTCTCTCTTTCTTTCTTTCTTTCTTTCTTTCTTTCTTTCTTTCTTTCTTTCTTTCTTTCTCTCTCTCTCTCTCTCTCTCTCTCTCTCTCTCTCTCTCTCTCTCTCTCTCTCTCTTTCTTTCTTTCTTTCTTTCTTTCTTCTTTCTTTTTGCTTAATCTCTTTACCTTTTAAACTCAGGCCCCCACACCCCTGCCCCTTTGACAGCTGTCAGCTTTTTATCTGTATCTATGAGTCTATTTCTATTTCATTTGTTAGCTTATTTTGTTCACTAGATACCACATATAAGTGAAATTATATGGTGCTTGTGTTTCTCTGACTAACTTATTTCACTTAGTATAATACTTTTCAGGTCCATCCATGCTGTCACAAAGGGTAAGATTTACTTTTTTTTTACATATGTAATTTTGGGAGGTAAATCTTTTTACTTTTTTTTAATTGGTTTCAGAGAGGAAGGGAGAAAGAGAAGGAGATCCCCTACTGGGGATCATGCCAGAATCAAACCTGGGACCCAGTCAGGCTGACATTCTATCCACTGAGCCAAACCATCTAGGGCTACTTCTTTATTTTTTATGCCCAAATAATATTCTATTGTTTAAATGTATCATGGGTTTTCTCTTTAGTATTCACCAAAGGATATGGTCTTTTTATTGATTTGAGAGAGAAAGGAAGAGAGAGAGAGAGAGAGAGAGAGAGAGAGAGAGAGAGAGAGAGAGAGAGAGAGAACAATGTGAGAGAGAAACATCCATAAGTTGCCTCCCTTACATGTTCTTACCAAGGATGAACCTGCAACTTTTTGGTCTATGGGAGGATGCTCCAATCGACTGAGCCACCCAGCCAGGGCAATATTACAGCTTTTTTATCCACTCATCAACTGATAGGCACTTGGGCTGCTTCGAAATCTTGGCTATTATCAACAATGCTGCAAGGAACATAGGGGTGCATATATTCTTTCAAATTAATGTGCTAGAAACCAATTCCAGCATGTCATAATTTCAAGAGTTTCATCAAAAGGTTGATGAGACTTGGGGACTCAACAGGGTTGAGTCACACATGTAGTCACTTATCGGGAATGGCTAAAGTCATTTCCCCAAACCTGAATAGGAAACTGATTGTGGCTGCCAGACAGTTAAAGGGCATCTTAATCTACACGTTATTGCCTCCTACTGGCCAAACACCTGAACAGCCGTAGGCTATTCCCCAAATTGACAATGCTTCTGTACCCTTTGAAACCTTACCCTTTGAAGTGTATTATCTCCACCTTGCCTTAGGACAAATTGTGTTAATAAAAGCAAGGGTCCTAGACAAGGAGTGAGTCTTCAGTTCTTTTAGCTGAAGGTCCTCTGACCCCCAATGCCTTTCAAAATTATATCTCTTCTCCGGACTCTTTATTAGTCTCTGGATTTCTATGCCATCTAAGCACAGCCCCTTCTCCAGATTCCTGAACCCTTCTTGATGCTGGGACATGAACCCCGGCAGGTTTGAGGTGGTATTTCATTGTAGTTTTAATTTCCTTTTCTCTGATGATTAGTGAAGTTGAGCATCTTTTCACATGTATATTGGCCCATCTGTATGTCCTCTTTGGAGAAGTATCTATTCTTTAGACTATTTTTTTATTGGATAGTTTTTCTGGTGTTGAGTTTTGTAAGTTCTTTATAAATTTTGCATATTAAGCAGTCATCAGATGTGTCATTGGTGAATACGTTCTCCCATTCAGTGGGTTGTCTTTTCATTTTATTGATGGTTTACTTTTCATTATAAAAACCTTAGTTTGGTGTAGTCTCATTTGTTTATTTTTTTTATTTGTTTGTTTCCCTTGCCAGGGGGGGTATATCAGGAAAAAAAAATATTGATATGAGGAATGTCCAAGATTTTACTGCCTGTTGTCTTATAGAATTTTTATGGTTTCAAGCCTAATATTTAATTCTTAATCCATTTTGGCTTTATTCTTGTGTATGGTGTAAGAAAGTGACTTAAAAAGATATATGTAACTTAATAAAACTAGAATTTATCTATTTTTCTCTGTCTTCTCATGTAAGCTATTTACTCTAATATTTTTGAAAGAATCACAATTTTGACTCATCTGATTTATTTATCCTAAGCTCTCAATCCTTCACAAAATTATTCATAAGAAAATAATTAGATGATAATTGCATAACTCACTCAGCCTCTAAGCTATCTCCTTTGTTTTATATAGGTGGATACATTGTGTGTGTGTGTGTGTGTGTGTGTGTGTGTGTGTGTGTGTGTGTGGCTGTCTGTCTGTGTATGTGTTATGACTCCAAAAAGAAAAAGCAAAAATAAATAAGGACATTATAAAAGTGTTAAGTTGTGAAATTAACATGTTGTACCAGAAACTATAGATTCATGTTTTATAATGTCCTTTTCCAAATTAAGGAATATATATATATTATAGTACAAATGCTATAATCTATCTACACTAATAAAAGAGAAACATGCAAATTGGTGTCACTCCACTACAACCACCAGCCAATCAGGATGAGTATGCAAATTAACCCAGCAAAGATGACTGTTAATTTGCATATGCAGGTATGGAGTGAAGACTGAAGGCTCCGCCAGAGCGAAGACTGAAGACGACTGAGTATTGAAGATGGCTGAAGACTGAAGAGGCTTGGCTTCTCCACTGCAGCTGGAGCGGAGAAGCCTCGAGGCTTGCCTTCTCTGCTGTGGTCGGAGTGGAAAAGCCTCCAGGCTTCTCTGCTGTGGCTGGAGCGAAGGCCTGGATCCCGGTGCCGGAGGAAAACCGGTGCTGGCAGCCAGAGGAAGGAAGGCCTATTGCATGAATCACTTTGTGCAATAGGCCTCTAGTATATATATAAAAGGGTAATACGTAAAGTGTCCCCTCGGAAGTTCGACTGGAGACTGGGAGTTTGATCACTCACTATGCAATTTGCTGACCACCAGGGGCAGCACAGAACAAAGGAAGGCCCCAGCCAGCAGCCAGCAGCTGGGGAAGAAAGGCCCCAGCCAGCAGCCAGAAGGAAGGCCCCAGCCAGCAACCAGAAAGCCCCAATCAGCCCTGATTGCTGGCCAGACCTAGGTACCCTACCCATGCATGAATTTCATGCACCGGGCCTCTAATTGTTTATAAACATGGAAAAATAAGCACATTTTTTAACCTGTCAAAAAGAAAAACGATGAAATTTAATCTAGGAGACAAAACCAATTCACATTAGTTATTTTAGACTTTACCATTATTGATTACTGTGTTCATGGTATTTTTGAATCTAGCACTCAATTGCAATAGTGTCAGATTTGACACTGAGCCAAGTTTGATCTCATTCTTTCTGGCTTTACATGATTACATCCTCAATAAGTAATTCATCTATTTTAGCATCATAAATATAGATGATGAATTTTGAAATTTGAGTGAGTAGAGTATATAGTTATTGTTGATTGACAAGTGGAGGTTGAAATTATAAATGCTTTTTGTAATTTGGTAAAGTTGTTGAAACATTGCCATCTGTTTTTGCTGGGAAACCAAGAATAATCTCTGACTACAAATTGTTTCTGCTTGGTCACTCAGCTGGTGGAACAAGGAGGTAATTTACAGAGAGGTGATTGTTCATTTATTTACAAAGTTTCTCATTCTTAGGCCTACGATCATTCCAAAGGCAATACAACTCTGTAAACTCTGACATGTCTAAAATAATTCGAAATGGAATTGTCTCTGGAGCTAGTGACGTTTAGTAGGATCCAATTACACACCTTTCACTTTTTATAAAAGGCTGAGTGAGATTTTAAAGATTACTATAATAACTCCTATGCAGAACAAAAGGAGAAGGGAATTGTGTTGTTGTTGGATTTTTTAAAACAAAAGTACAATAATGAAAATATTTACTTAAAATGTATAATGATTAGCAACCTCTGTGATTAATTCTGATGCTTGCAATGCAGCACATGCTTTGCTTATTTTTTTAACCCCTTCTTAAATAGACTATCAAAGAATATTTCTTGGATTTTTAAAAATTACATAAAAACAGAACACAGTCTATAATTAAAATTCATATTATTTTCTTTAGAAGGCAAGATAATATTATTTGGAATGGTTGAATTAATTAAACAAGGATTCCATTAGACTGAGGTGCTTCTAAGGCCTTAGCAGCTCACATAAGCAAGCCCAAACAAAAGCCTGTAAGTGCCTTAAGGTTAAAAAGTCAAAACCTAAGGGCACCTCCCAATCACAAACAGCCAACTAGGCTTTCCCAGATAAAGGGACTGTTTAAGCTACAGCCAATGAAATAATTTCCTACCTTTGCTTCTGCATCTTCTGTTAAAGCCCTGGCTCCTGTTGGTGGAGTTTGCTTCTAACCACTTCTCCTTTGGTGCTGTCTTATTGGAATAAATTTTTGTTCAAATAAACTATTTAAAATTTTAGCCAAAACCAGTTTGGCTCAGTGGATAGAGCGTCGGCCTGCGGACTGAGGGGTCCCAGGTTCGATTCTGGTCAAGGGCATGTACCTGGGTTCCGGGCACATCCCCAGTGGGGGATGTGCAGGAGGCGGCCGATCGATGTTTCTCTCCCATCTATGTTTCTAACTCTCTATCTCTCTCCCTTCCTCTCTGTAAAAAATCAATAAAATATATTTTTAAAAAATTAAAAAAAAATTTTGAGATGCCTCAGTTTATTTTTAACAGAACTAAAATTCTCTGATAAAGATAATAATGTATTCATTCAGTCTCCAACATAGATACTTCACATATGCTGTTGAAGAGATGAAAAAAAATTAAATTGAGTTGAATTGAGTGGGTTATCTATAAATGTAAAACTTCTTTATATCAGTAAGCTTTTAAATAAAATAAAAAGTGAGAAATAAATTAAAACATATTTTCAATGTATATTAAAGGAATTTATTTTTACATTTGAATATGGCTTTGAAATCAATATGAAAAAATCAACTTTAGTTTTAAAAAAGACAAAATGACCAAAAAGAAAATTTATGGATTATATACAAATGACAAAAATATTTTTATTTCTACTAATAACCAAAAGAAAGGACAAAGTAAAAGAATGCAATATATACATGGTTTCAATTAGTGTATTGTGCAATAAGTTTATTTTTTTTTCTCTTATTCTTTGCGATCTACCTTTTTTTCCTCTCCAGCCAAGGACAAGGTGTGATCTATTTCTTCTACAGATTAAATTGTGTTTTCTATAATTTTATAAAAATGGTACCACACAGCATATTTTTTTTTGGCTGTCAGCCTTCTTTCACAAAGTATAATAATTTTGAGGCTCATTTATGTTATAGATTCATATTTCTTAGAGAGTATATTTATATAGCTGTGTATATTATGTATAAATATTCATGTTCAAAAAACTGTTGGACATAAAAATATGTACATTCTTATTTAATATAAAAAGTATAAATTTTTATATTTACCTAAACATATTAGATTATATATTCTCATTATCATTCCCACTAGACTATAATCTCATTGGAGTTACAGAGTTGGTTAGTGCCATTCACTGTTTTAATTCCATTGACTAATGTAGTTTTGGGCACAGAGTAGACAATAAACATCTGTTAAAAATTCATCAACATTTTTATTTATAAAACACTGTATCCATATTTATTTATTTTCTTGAAATAAATTTTAACATGTGAAATTAAAGATTGAACAAGGCAGGACCAACTCTCACTAAGAGATGAATAGGTAAACAAATGTGGTATATTCATACATGATGATTTTATATAAAGTTTGAAGTTTAAGTAGATAAGTAACATTGAAGCACAGGCACTCCATCTTGTTCCCATAACCATTATGTTGTAAAAACTGCTGCTTGAAATTTTCCACTAAACATAGATGGTCCTTTGTTCTGTGAATTAACTCTGCTATTCTTGGCTTCTATAAACATGCTTGCTCAAAATAATAGGGAAAATAAGCTAAATTGTCTGGCCTTGTGGGCCACTCTGCTGACTTGAGGGTCTGATCTGTCCCTGGTTGCTCCCATGCCAGGTGTCTTTTAGTCATCTCGAATGTGTTATGCTCAAGGTTACTGAATTGTGCTGTGCTCAAGGTTACAAGCTTCCTGCAAATATCTCCCAGTACATAGGGCTCTTTGTAAAGCCTGCAAAAGGTCTGAAGCCCCATATTTAGGAGACAAAGAAACCAGGAGGGTATAAAGGGAAAGCTTCCTCCATGTTGCTTTGCTCAGACTTTGAGAGGCAACTCATCTGAGACTGCTGACGTAATAAAGACTTCAAATTTGGCTTACTGATTAAGGTGTCCTCTCTTCAGCTCACTGATTTCCAATATAACAACATGACATACACATTTAAGATATTTTTAGTTTTGCTTTGAAGAATTTGTGTATAGAGCGTGTTGAAGAGAGTATCTATTTTCTACTTCCTGTTATCTATTTTCTAACTAACATCTACCTATCATCCATCTATCTATTTATCTATCTATTCATTTTTGCCTCAAGAAACAAGGATATTTAAATGAACATATATGTATAAAACACCAAAAAGTCATACAACAGTATGTTAGCCATTATTATTATCAAAAGATTACAATAGAAGATTCCTGTGCTTTATTACTTTCTTTTTTACTATGCTTTATGTTCTTTTAATTTTCTATACTGAAAATTAATTACATTTATAATAGAAAAATGCAGGACATATAAATTAGTTTTACTCAAATATATAGTTGTATTTGGATTTATTTGCTTGGATGCTGAAGGTGCGAGTGGTAATTATTTGAGTCTGATTGGAACTGAAGCATCTGGAAAGTCTCTGCATAAGATAAGGAGAATAAAGGGCCAATAAATACGAAAAATGTTTAGTTTCCCTAATAATCTCAGGAGCACAAAATTAAATTAAATATCAATGAGCTACCATTTTACCTTATCAATTTGGTAAAAATAAAATAAATGTACTTATTTTTATGTGATTATTATTGTGATAATTATAACATTCATAATTATTAATTATTTTACTTAGAATGCAGTCAGAAATTCAGACAAGTCATTTGCTAGAAATGTTTACATTGTTTAGTAAAAAAGGGGAATAAAATGTATTTGTAAGAAAGTATTAACAGAGTACTGATTAGTTCATTTTCTTATTCATACTTTTATTATTTTTGCCAAGTCTTGAAAAACACATGCTATGCTAAATTAGAAAACCAACTCCTGTAATTATTTTAATAATTCTGTCCTTTTCATATTGCACACATAAAAGCCTAGTCAACATAACTGCCGTTTTTGTTTCATGGCTCAGTGTCACCAAAAACTGATGCCATTTGGATACTTTCCTATTACCTAAGAATATTTGTCTAGGTCACAGATGTTATTGGACACTCTTCAGTCTAACTGTAAACTATTTAATCTTCTATTTACTAATTTTAATAACAAGTTGTCCCCAATTTTGTGATTCACTTCAAGTCATTTACCTTCCATAAGTCTCTTTTTCATTTTATCTAAAATAAAGCCAGCACTAATCCTATTAAATGCCATGGACTGAATATAAAAAAACTAAACAATACAAAACTTGTAATAGTTTTGATCATAGCTAGTGTTGATTAAATATATACTAAATGTCAGAAATAAAGATTAAGACTTTGCAAGAATTATTTCATTGAATTCTAATTACAATTATTTTGGCAAGAAATCCCATTTCACAGGTGAAAATAACTGCTAAATTAAAAATTTTTGTATTTTCCCAAAGTAAAAGTCATTAAAATAAAAAGGAAAATGCAAACAAACAAAAACAAAACACCAGGATGTAAGCTCACATAGACTAATTTATTTCCTTGCTGTAAGCCTCTCGTTATAGCTTCAACAAAAGTCTGGTTCTCAATGTGAATGTGCACCTATTCAGCCTGGGTGTTATTTCAAATGCTTGTTGAACCTTTTGGCTTAGAATTTTTTTTTTAATTTATTTAATCCAGTGATTTTTAACCAGTGTGCCACAAGAATTTTCAAAACATGCAGTCTCTGACTATTTAGTCACTGGTATGGACTTCTTTTCCTTCGGAATGTCAAATAAAAAAATAACAGCAGCCCACACAACCATGGCCATCCAGTGTGAATGAATCAAAGTTATAACTATTTCTCTTTTGTCAGAGCTGCAAAAATATATGAGGTGTCCCTCCAAAAAATGTATACATACTTTAACAGCTGATAGCTTAATTTTGAAAATGAAATGTATTTTAATAAACAGTGCCTTTATAATTATTCAAAGTGTGTGTATACATTTTGGAGACACTCTATATTTTTGCTGTGCTGCAGACATTTAGTAGTTAGTTTTTGTGCCATGAGATGGAAAAGGTTGAAAATCTCTGATTTAATCCATGATCATATCATTGTTGACTTGATGGAAAAATAACATGAATGATACTTTTACATAGAAAATAATAACTCTTGCTGAAATTCTGTCTGCCTCATCTACTGATGGCAAATAATTCAGACTGGATACTCACAAATATCATAAACCCCAATGAACTACCAAAGGATCTACTAATAAAAGGGTAATATGCTAATTAGAGCAGGCATCATCCGGACAAAGCCACAGTGGCTTCAAGGACCTAGGGCCAGCACCACACAGGAGAGGCAGCAGGTCTGACACACACACAGGAGGGGCGGGCTGGTCCAGCACCCATGTGGAAGGGGCGGGATGGTCTGGCACTGCCAGTCTGGCGTTGCAGCCCCTTTCACAGAAACTGCAAGAAGATGGCGCCACACACCCTAACACAGAGGTGGCACGGGACAGACCGTGGTGTGGCCTGGACCCAGTGCTGCCCCTCCTGTAGAGGCAGCCACAGAGGCAGCAGTACAACCCAGTCCAGGTGCCATGCCTCTGCAGAGGCTGGACGGGGTCCAACCTGTTGTGCCTCAACTTCCCACAGCCCCTCCTTCAGCTGGCCTGGCCCCAGATCACCCCCAACCCACCAGTAGGTGGGGGGCAGGGCCAGCGCTAAGAAGGGAGGGCCACCAGTGACAGCAGCAGCAGGTTGATGGCAGCAGCACCTTCCCCTGATCAGCCTGGTAGCCTCCCACAGAAGAGGACATCCCCTGAGGGTTCCTGGACTGTCAGAGGGGGCAGGCCAGGCTGAGGGACCCCCCAGTGAACAAATTTTTCTGCACCAGACCTCTAATAGTTTTACAAGGGTTTAATTTTCCTGAACATCTAGCTTTTCTTGATATTATAAATATTTTGCATTTTACATTTAATTGATGTGATTATTAATTTTATGTGTCAGCTTTACTAAGCAATGTTGCCCAGTTTTCTTTACCAAACACCAGTCTAGATGTGACTTCAAATCAAGCAGATTATCCTCC
Organism: Myotis daubentonii; assembly: GCF_963259705.1. Classification (NCBI taxonomy): domain Eukaryota; kingdom Metazoa; phylum Chordata; class Mammalia; order Chiroptera; family Vespertilionidae; genus Myotis; species Myotis daubentonii. The sequence continues at coordinate 96,610,215 of NC_081842.1, read as the reverse complement.
ATAATGTGAGGAGGCCTCACTCAGTTTAAGATCTTAAGAGCAAAAACTGAACATTCCTATAGAAGAAGGAATTATGCTTCAAGATTATAATTTCGAAATTATGTCTCAAATTTCAGCCTTCTAGCCTATCCTAAGAATGTTTCCCTTGCTACCTTCACTATGGGGTCAACCTATCCTATATAATAAAAGCACAATATGCAAATTGACCCTAACAGCAGAATGACCAACAACCCATCGCTAAAATGCACACTGACCACCAGGGGGCAGACGTTCAATGCAGGTGCTGCCCTCTGGTGGTAAGTGCACTCCCACAGGGGGAGTGCTGCTCAGCCAGAAGCCATTGCCGGCTAGTGCAGCAACAGTGGTGGGAGCCTCTCTCACCTCTGTGGCAGCACTAAGGATGTCTGTCTAGCGGGGACCGGTCCTAAGCCATTAGTTGGACATCCCCAAGGGTTCCCAGGCTGCCAGAGCTATGTCTGATTGCCAGCTTAGACCCAATCCCCCTGGGAGCAGGCCTAAGCCGACAGGTGGACATCCCCCTAGGCGTCCCGGATTGTGAAACTTTGCCGGCTGGGCTGAGGGACCCTCTGAGTGCATGAATTTTCATGCACCAGGCCTCTAGTTTCTAAAATAAATCAATTTCAATCTCTCTCTCTCTCTCTCTCTCTCTCCTTTATCTCCAACTATCTCCATTTCTCTATCTATCCATATACCTATACATCCTATTGTTTCTCTCTTTTTAAATGTATTTTATTGATTTTTTTATAGAGGGGAAGGGAGAGAGATAGAGAGTTAGAAACATCAATGAGAGAGAAACATCGATCAGCTGCCTCCTGCACACCCCCTACTGGGGATGTGCCCACAACCAAGGTACATGCCCTTGACCGGAATTGAACTTGAGACCTTTCAGTCTTCAGGCTGATGCTCTATTCACTGAGCCAAACCAGTTAGGGCCTATTATTTCTCTTTCTGGAGAGTCTTAACTAGTACTGTTATAAAAGGACTCTTCAAATACAAAACTGTAATAGTAATAATGAACCTAATCAAACAGCTGACCAAACTTTTACTGAGGCAAAATAGTGCTAATAAAATTAATATGGAGTAAAAGGGAAAAAAATTAATTGGAAAGTGCTCAGCTTTTCTATACCTGACTTGTGAGATGAATGCTTATAAACCTTATAGGATACTAGCTTACTTTATATGAGTTAATAAAGTTACGTAATGTTGTGAGCACTACAGCTTTTGTTTGTTTTCTCATTCTTTGCTGTGGAGTTTCAGAGACAAGTTGTCAAAGCTACATTAGCTCTATGGTCTTCAAACATAACCCTACACTTCTGAGCCACATTTTCCTTACCTTTAAAATGAGAACAGTTGCCCTAGATATCTCCCAGGACTCTGATTCTGATCCTATGTGTCTAGCCCTACTAGTAGTGTTAAATATATATGAATGCTTGCTTTGTGGAGATCTAAATATCTTATATAATAAAAGGGTAATATGCAAATTAACCATCACTCCATCACAAAGATGGCGGTGTCCATAGCCACAATATGGTGGCACCCAGTCCTCTCAGCCCCGCCAGAGTCCTTCAGTCTGGTGAGGAGGGGGGTGCTGAGAGAGGGCAGTGTTAGCAGCCAGGTGGAATGCTTCCTTTGAGGCCCTTCCCAAGCCGGAGCAGAGGCTTGAATAGGGCTGGAGTGGAGCCTTGGGAACCCTGCCCAAGCCACGGCGAAGGCTTGAGTGGAGCTGGGGGGACCTGTCCAAGCTGCGGCGGAGGCTTGAGCAGGCCCAGAGACAGGGGGGTGTGCCAGCTGTGGCTTGCCAGCAGTCCCGCTTCTGCACGTGAGCTACAGAGGAAACATCTTTTCTGACTGCTCATTGGCTAAGCTTCCTGTATGCCACTGGCAGTGTTCTTGCTAACTTGGGTAATAAGAATCCAAGAAGGTGATCTAGGGTTTTTCCACCTTGCTCCTGGAGGAAAAAACAAAGGTCTGCTGCATTGTGTAGATGTACCCCAGTTTTCTAATCCACTTATTTGCTGACGGGCAGTTAGGCTGTTTCCAGATCTTAGCTATTATAAATTGTGTTGCTATGAACATATGGGAGCATATATTCTTTCTGATTGGTGTTTCTGGATTCTTGGGATATATTCCTAGAAGTAGGATTAATGGGTCAAACAGAAGTTACATTTTTAGTATTTTGAGGAAATGCCATATTGTTTTCCACAGTGGCTGCACCAGTCTGCATTCCCACCAGCAGTACACGACAGTTCCTTTCTCTGCATCCTCACCAGCACTTGTAGTTTGTTGATTTGTTGATGAGAGCCATTCTGACAGGTGTGAGATGGTATCGCATTGTCATTTGGATTTGCATCTCTCAGATGATTAGTGACTTTGAGCATGTTTTCATGTCTCTTGGCTTTCTGTATGCCCTCTTTCGAAAAGTGTCTATTTAGGTCCTTCTTAAATTTATATTTATTGTTAAAAATATTATAGGTGTCCTCCAAACCACTCGTAGCCTCTTGCCCCAGCCGGCCCCACCCCCTAGCAGGGGCCCCCACCCAGATCCGGGGCCCCCATCAGGGCAGGCTGGCCAGCCCCCACCTGTGCACTAGGCCTGTCTCCTATATAATAAAAGGGTAATATTCAAATTGACCCTAATGGTGGGGACAACCAGAATGATTGCTCAATCAGTCACTATGAGGCATACTGACCAGCAGGCTTTGATCACCCAATGGAGAATGGGGAACCAGGGGTGGGTGGCAGTGGGGAATGGGGCCAGCTGCGGGCAGTCGGAGAAGATGTCCCTATCACAGGCCAGACCTAGGGGACTGTACCTGTGTGTGAATTTCATGCACGGGGCCTCTAGTACACATATAAGTTCTTTGGTTAATCTCTTTCCACCCACCCCTGCTCCCCAACCCTTGCCTTTCCTCTGAGATTCATCAGTCTGTTCCATGTTTCTATGTTTCTGGATCTATTTAAATTGAATCCATGAAAAGTTATTTCAGAAATTCTTGTTCATGCTTATTCAAAACCAAGGAGATAAATGCAATAGAATTAGCAAGAATGAATTCTTTTTTCTATTTCTACTAGAGGCCTGGTGCATGGAATTTGTGCATTGGGGAGGTCCCCTCATCCTAGCCTGCACCCTCTCCAATCCAGGACCCCTTGGGGGATGTCCAACTGCTGGGATTGGGCCTAAACCAGCAGTCGGACATCCCTCTCCCAATCCTGGACCGCTGCCTCCTAATCACTCACCTGCCTGCCTGCCTAGTTGCCCCTAACTACCCACCCTGATGGCCTGATTGCCCCTCACTGCCTCTGCATGCTGGCCTGATTGCCCCCAACTGTCCCCTGCCTGCTGTCCTGGTTGCTCATAACTGCCCCCCCCCCAGTGGCCTGATCACCCCTAACTGCCCCCCCCTGCCAACCTGGTGACCACTAACTGACTCTCCCTGCTGGCCTGGTCACCCCCAACTGCCCCCCCACCCACCTGGTCGCCCCTCATTGTCCCCCCGCCAGCCTAGTCACCCCACTCAGCCTGTTGTTCAGTCATTTGATTGTCCCTCACTAACCCCCCTGCTGGCCTGGTCGTAGGCAGCCATCTTGTGAAAGCATGAGGGTTAATTTACATATTACCTCTTTATTATATAGGATTAACAATCACATTTCAATGCCATGTTCTGATAACTTCCAACAATTTTTCTTTTTCTTTTTGTAAACATTATTATTAAGATTTTAATCACTAGGTACAAAATATGGAGAGAAATGCCTTAAATGCTAGTAGTTCTACCAAAAACCTTATCATCCATTTGACATCAAAGATTCACATCTACCAAAGTATATATCTACCAAACCAGTAGTGCTATAAAAAATAATTAAAGGAGAAAATTAGCACATGTTAAAAAAGCAATATTATATTTTGAATTTGCTTTTAGTGGTTGTTATACTTAATGATCTATCATCATTTCATTAAAAATCTAATAAGTGGTTTGTATAACTAATTTTAGTTATCTGTGAGTTGAAACTTATTATACTGGTTTAAGCTATCTTCCAGATAGATGCAGAAACTTCTATCCCCTTGAGAAACAATGCATTGAAATTAAATAAAAAAATTAAAAGTTTCTTATGATAATTTAGTGATTTTCTAGAGGTTTTAAAAACATGACTTGCCTGGTTTTTGCTATGTCAACTGAACTTGTTATAAAATACTAATGAGAATGAATTATGCCTTTTCAGAAAAGTTCCCTAAAAGCAGACCTTGTGGCCTGTAGACAGACAATAGAAAATTGTGCTTGTCTGCCTTGAGAAGGTATAAATTCATTGAAAATATGCAGTTACATTGTCAGCAAAAAAATTTAAAAAACAAAACTGACTGGTGGAAACCATAAAGAAACAGACTGTTTTTTTGGTAGATATGTACTCTAAAAGGAAGACACTATTTTAAAGATATATTAAAGCCATGACTTCTGAAATAAATATTTCTCTTAAGAAGAGTATAGATTCATTGGTTTTCATAAAAATATTAGACTGTCCTCTTAGAATGAAAATGCCTTTAACAATCTGTTTTATAAAAGGAAATTATCTCTTGGTCTAGCTAGATCTTCAGAAGTACATTGAAGCTCTATTTTCTAAGTATTAATTATAATAAATTATTCAATTTTAATATTTTCTTAAGGTCAATATTATAAAACATGAAAAATATAAGTTAGTGAAAGGAGTTTTTAGGGGGGAAATAGGCAGGTCTATGGAGTTTTAGAAATAAACAGGGTCCATGGGAGGACTGCAAAGTTGGGAGCTGGGAGCTGCCAAAGGCATACATTCACACAGAACAGACAGCTCCACAGGGTAAGGGGGGTGGAAGAACCCATTCAGGGAAGACAGGGGAAAGCCACAGGGGGTAGACAAAAAAAGGGAGAAAGAGGAAAACAGATTTTCACAGGGATAGAGAATTCTACTACTGAGGGGAGAAAAAAGGGAGGGCCTATGTGGGGTTTGAGCTTTAAAGCTGCTATAGTGACCAATCGGAGGGGATATCAGGACACAAAGACCAGCAGCCTTTATAAATCTTAGACAGAGGGGCTTAGTGGGCTACCCCCTTTGGGATCCCCTCCCTATGTGGGAGTCTGTACTTGTTTCCAATAAATTTCCACCTTTTTATGTAGCACCTCTTGTCCATGACTTCATTCTTCAAATCCACCTGGGCAAGAGCCTGAGAAAGAAATCACCTTTTCATGCTGCCCAGAAAGAAACCACGGGTTTCAGTTTGGTTCCACATGTTATTAGCATGTAAACTCTATTAAAAAAATTATAGTGACCAAACTAACTAAACAAGTTTCAATATAATTTTCTCACAGTTAAGATGCTTCACAATAATCATCTCTGTATTTTTTTCCATAATTTTATCAACTATACCAACAGCCAAGTTCTTATGGTAACCATTAGCAATCATGTCACTCTTTCTTTCTATTTACATGCTCTAGTAACCTGTCCTTTTAATAGTTATTTTGAGCCTGGCCAGTGTGGATTAATTGGTTGAGTTAGGTCCCATGCACCAGGAGGTCACTGGTTTGACTGCTGGCCAGGGCACATGCCAGGGTTGGGGGCTTGATCCCCAAAAGGTAGGAAGCAGCTGATCAATGTTTCTATCTCTCCCTCTCCCTTCCCCTCTCTCTCTAAAGTAAAATAAATAAAAACATATTTAAAAAATAGTTATTTTTGTATTTTCCTGACACTTGGTATATAACCCCAGTTAGGCCCAGACACATTCACTGCATTTACATGAAGACATCTTTATTTTCAAAACTTACATTCGGGATTATAACTCTATTAAATAAATGGTAGCATCTGTTCTATTTATCTCTAAAATATATCCAATTTGTTTGCCTATCTTTATCTCGTAGCCCCACTACAGTCCAGGCTTAAATTTCTGGGGTAACTTTCTCCTTAACTTTCCTGCCTCTAGAATATTTACTTCTTAATTTTTTCTTCATAACACATCCATGTAACCATTTATTCTCTTATGTAAAAATCACTCAACAGCTACAAATCACTGCATTGGTAATTCTTAATTACACTTAAACTAAATTCCTAAATTATCTTTCTCTCCTATCTTTTGAAGATGCATCTATTAGTAATTCATTAAATTTTATATTAAGCCCTTTTCCTTCCCCACGTGTTTTCTCATGTTATGCCCTGCATCTAGGAGTGCGGAATCTCGGAGGGAAGGCAGGGGAGGATGGGTGGGTGGGAGGTAATCAATGAAAGACCTTGTATGTATATATGTATAACCTGTGGACACAGACGATAGCCTGGCACGGGGGTGGCCTGGGGGGTCAATGAGGGAAAAAGGGGACATATGTAATACTATCAACAACAAAGAATTATTTAAAAAATAAAAAGTAAAAGTAAAAAATTAAAGTCACGTTTTCTGATTATAGCTTTAGTAATCTTATGGTTGTTGGTCCTCCTGTCTGAGCTATGGGCCAGTGAGCATAACAATGTACACTAAATTACATTATTTACCTTATTTTTTTAAATGTTGTTAGCTAGTTGTTTACCAGAGTCTTCTTATTCCCCTCAAAAGAACACTGTTAGAATATGTAGCCCCCCCTTGCAGGTAGGTATGGCCATGTGACTTAGTTTTGTCCATGGACTCTAGGCAACAGTAAGTTTAAAAAATTACAGCCCAACCCATTTCATTTGACTTACAATCCTCTATGCTCACTCTTTCTTTACCTCCTTGCCTCAATGGGTTCTGAGATCCTAAGCAAAGACAGCCCAGCTAGATAAACTAAGGCTGTATAAAACAAAGTGTATAAATCAAAGCCTTTCCAAAAAACAAAATAAAACAAAAAACCAGTATAAATCTTTGTTGTTTAAGGCATTGAGGTTTTTGTTACACTAGTTAGCATGCCCTAAACTATAAAAATGACCAGCAGCATCTTTAGTAGATGGTGTTAATAAACATGCTACTAAACACACTACGATTTATTGTCTCTCTTTATGAACATGTGACTATTGCTGAAATAATTCAAGTAAAAATAGAAAATAGAAGCCAATTCTCTCATTTAACCTATATTGATATCCACACCTACATATTTTTAGGATAACCATCATTTTCTTAAAAGTCAAGATGTACTTTTATTTTGGTATGACAATGTTTTTCATATTTAATATACTTATGCATTGAGATTTCAAATCATATGTTGATCTTATGACTTTACTTGACTGTGCATTATCATTTACATAAAAAGATTATATACCATAAGAGATAGGGGTATATATTTGACCTCACAATTTTCATTTTTATTTTGCTCTGGCTCAAATTTATCAACTTTAAAATGATTACTTCAATAACTGTATATTTGGTACATATTATTTTTACATTGAAGAAGAGATATAGACTGGACACTGTTATTGTAACTAGTTACCAACATGTGACAACTTTTTCACCTACATAACCTTGTGGCTATTCCAAAGTGAGTACATGAAAAACTGTAACTTCTTTGATTCAATAATAAACAAGTTAGTTGTGTTATGAACATGGTGCAAAATTAATAATACAATAGATGAATTATTAAATGCCAACTGGTACTAAATACTGTACTCATTAATTTTAAAAAGTGATCTTGTTTAAAAATAAAGCTTCATCATCTACAAGCTGGTTTAGGTTTGGCATTTAATCATTTGTATTTCAATTTTGTCATATAATTATGTGGGTATTTATGTTAATATTCATTATTTGAAGTTACAGCTTTCAGATTTCATGAAGTAATGTTATGTAAAATACATGTGACTGGTATAGATGAAGCACTCAGTAAATGTGGTTTCTTCCTCATTCTCTTCTCAGGCAGAGTTCATTTCTATCTCATGTCACATTTCAGATTATCCACATGACATCTTTCCAACTAATGTCACAGAAGAAACACAGATGCCAAACATAGTACTCAGCCCAAGAATTTTCAATGAAGCTTTAATATAAGAGACTTTTGCTGCATGAATGAATTGGGAAGGGGAATAAAATCCAGTATGTCCATGCTAGGGAAACTAATAGGACACTAGTGCATAAAACTTGGGTTCCTGGGAATACAGTTAGTCTAAGAATGAATGTGGCCAGAGCACATACAAGAATACAAGAAGCAATCAATGAATTCATAAATAAGTGGGACCAAAAAGAAACAATGTTTCTTTCTATCATCTATCTATCTATCATCTATCTATCTATCTATCTATCTATCTATCATCTATCTATCATCTATTTCTATCTATCATATATCTATCTCCCTGTGGGGAAGCATGGGACTTGGTTGGAAAATCTGTAAGGAGGACTCTCTGAAAGGTCAGAGGCGCAGGGGTGGGCAAACTTTTTGACTCGAGGGCCACAATGGCTTCTTAAACTGGACCGGAGGGCCGGAACAAAAGCATGGATGGAGTGTTTGTGTGAACTAATATAAATTCAAAGTAAACATCATTACTTAAAAGGGTACGGTCTTTTTTTTTTTTTTAGTTTTATTCATTTCAAACGGGCCGAATCCGGCCCGCGGGCCGTAGTTTGCCCACGGCTGGTAGGGGGACCTAGCCGAAGGCGACAGATCCTGCCTTGACTCTTCCAAACAAGTCTGAGTCCCCGGGTGTCTTACTGGAATTTTTATGTTTAGATTTCAAGCATCCTTTCTCAGGATCTCAGAAATTGTACAATATCAATACCAAACCCTATGAGTCTCACTTTTAAGGATTGTAATGAGTAAATAAAACACATGAAATTATCAAAACCTAAATCTTTATGCCCACATTTAAAAAAGAAAAAAAGTCTCCAGGTTTTAGAGAAATATCTCAGGGGAAACTATATGCTGAGAATCCAGGTATAACCTAACTGCAGTTTCCTCAAGATGCTGAATCACCTTTTTATTTAACTAGAATCCATGACCTAACCTGTGTACTTAAACTTAATTGGGAGAAATCTCTCAGCAAGTTTTGTCATTGTGCGTTTACCAGAACTTGCGTGGGTGGGGTAAGAAGAAGGAAAGGTGTCTTTCATGGTTGAATATCTTTTTCTAAATTTGGTACATTATTGCCTTTTCCAAAATTTAGAAATTTGAAACACTGTAAGGCCCAGCCACCTATTGTGTGTATTAAAATCTTTGTATGTCCTTTGTTGAGGTCTTTATTGTTTTCATTGAAACATCATTTTTCTAGTGAGTCCTGTCCAGTGAATATGGCCACCATGTCTTGGCTGAAGACAATTCTAGTTCTGTGCCACAATCTCTTTGTAGTATTTTCAGATTTTACGTGTACACCAGTAATTAATGAGCATGCTTATTTCTCCAGAGCTTTTCTATGTCATCACACATTAATTTTTAAAAATAATTAATTAGACACGATTAGTTTAGTTTAAGTTGCATTTCATTTATGAGTAAGGGTGAACATATTTTTTATATATTGAAGGGTCTTTTGTGTTTCTATTTTCCATGAAATATCTGTTTATAGTTTTTGTTCAATTATTTTCACATATTTTCTTTTCTAGTTTTAGAACTACTTTATATTATACAGGCAAAAATAAATGAATAGGACCATATAAAACTAAAAAGGTTCTGCACAGAAAATGCCAACAAAACAAAAAGGCCATCAACCTAATGCGAGAAGATATTTGCAAGCAACAGCTCTGACCAGGAGTGAATGTCCAAAATATATAAAGAACTCATATAACTCAACACCAAACAAAGGAACCAGCCAAGTAAGAAATGGGCAGAGGAACTGAACAGACATAAGAAGACGTATAAATGGCCAACAGATATATGAAAAGATGATCAACTTCACTAGCTTTGAGGGAAATGCAAGTCAAAACTACAACAAACAGCTGTCAGAATGGCTATTATCAACAAGACAAGTAATAACAAGTGTTGGAGAGGTTGTGGATAAAAAGGAACCCACATTCACTACTGACTAAAACTGGTATAGCCACGATGGAAAACAGTATGGGGGTTCCTCAAAAAATTAAGAATAGATTACCATATGAGCCTTTTGTGATTTCAATTGCAAATTCTTTGCCTGTGTTTTCCATTTACTTTATTATTGTTGTTGTTATTATTATTGCCAAAGGTTTTAAAAAATATTTTTATTAGAATATCATTTATGTACAATTAAATTAACTCTTTTAGTGTAAAATTCTGTAAATTTTGAGAAGCATATACAGACATGTGATCCATACCACAATCAAGGTAGAAAAGAGTTTTATCATATCTTGCATGGGCCGTTTAAGGTGTCTCACACAATTTAGATAGGATTTCACATGTGGGCTATTATTATATGACTAGGGGCCCAATGCACGAATTCTTACACCTTGAAAAAACTGTAGCCTGCAAGGCTGTGGTAGCCACAGGGGTGGGTCTCGGCTCATCCTTGGTCAAAATATTTTGAAGCAATTAGCAGGTCAAAATATCTTCTAGGAAATTATATATATTCTAACAACAGAATGGATTCAGAGGATTTGGTTCCTTCTTGTCAGAAAATGATGATATAATGCTTCATAAAATATAAAACAAGCACTGATTTCAGAACAACATGAGTTTTGAAATTCTTTTGTGGCATATACATAGTCATGAATAGCTCCTTGTCATCATTTGCTCATCAGAAATAAGTTGTAGTCAGGTCAGCTTAGTGTGTGGTAAAGTGACTATTAAAACTCTTTTTTATTGTTCTCCTCCTGACTAGACAAATTCATTCTCCACATCTCAATAACATGAAGAACAGGGTTAATCTATTTGACCCATATTAGAATCATCTCTTGTTGAGTCTACGTATTCTGTGGTTCATTAAGATTTAAATTAATGTTGAAAATATAAAGCAAGATGAAACTATAAAAATTGCTGATGTCTTTATTTTCTCAAACCATATATTTGAAACAGTTCTCTGAAAAGGGTGGGTCTATACAGTATAATTTAGTCTTGATTATTAATAAAGACTGTAGAGCATATTTTACTTAACTAAACTAAGATAACATGTCAGTTATAGTAATTTAATTTTGCATTACACTTTGAGGGATATGCTATTTCAAAGAACATATTATATTTATATCCCATTATAAATATTGGATATGTTCTACATAGATTGATATCTACTTATTGTCATTGTGTAGCTAAGGAAACAAATCTGGAGATGTTTACAATATGCGTAGCTATGGATTTGGTCTAGTTCATCATAAGGAGGATTTCTCAGTATGTATTTGTATTTTTAATAACATGTAGCTTCAGGTACTTTTGTTACCATCATGTGTCCTTGTTTTTAGTCATTTTTCTAAATCTTCTACATTATAGAAATATTGTTACTATGGAGACTTTTGAAAACAGCTTTCAATAGTCCAGTTAGTATGGTATTGATGTTTACTCTTCTAAATTTCTTAGATTTTTAAAAGAGTTTCTGGAGATTATCTCTTTATTGATATTCAGATTTTTAATATTTACTTGTCAATTTTCACACCTTAATAATTTACTAGAAATCATATCATATAAATATTATTATATAAATTCAAATATATGTTTCTTCTGATTTAATATAATACACTAGAGGCCAGATGCATGTGGCCCAGGACCTGGGCTAGCTTCCCTCACCCACAGGCACCAGGGACCTGGGCTTGCTTCTCAGACTGCCCACAGGCACCCGAGTCAGGGGCTTCCCCCCAGCCCTGGATTCATCCAGAAGGACGTCTGGAATGAAGTCCAGAAGGATGTCTGGTCTAATTGGCATATTACCCTTTTATTACTATAGATGTTATATCACCATTGTGATGTATTTGGATATATCTTACATGGAAATTTCTGATATAGATTGCGCCATTTTTTTAGTTATGCATTTAGCTTTGAAATGCTATCATTGGTTTGGGTATGTTGTTAGTCTCATTTGTTTGCTTAGTGTTAATGATAATAGTCTAATACAGTTGTTCTCCACCTTCCTAATGCCGCAACCCTTTAATACAGTTCCTCATGTTGTGGTGACCCCCAACCATAAAATTATTTTCATTGCTACTTCATAACTGTAATTTTGCTGCTGTTATGAATCATAAGGTAAATATCTGATTTGCAGGATGTATTTTCATTGTTACAAATTGAACATAATTAAAGCTTAGTGATTAATCACAAAAACAATATGTATATATGTGTTTTCTAATGGTCTTAGGCAACCCTTGTGAAAGGGTCATTTGACCCCCAAAGGGGTCGCGACCCACAAGCTGGTGACCCACAGGTTGAGAACTGCTGGTCTAATAGATATAGTTTAACACCATTTTATCTTCAGTATTATAAAAACTAGAGGGCAGCTTCTATCTAACTTTATATTTTTAAAACAATCAGCTCATTCTATGTATGTACATAAATATATATATTGTTATTACTTTATTACTATGCATACATTTACTAAAAATGCATGTTCATGTAATAAGTGAAAGTCACATGCCAATTGTTTACTCATAAGTTAAACGGGCAGTCCTCACTTTCCATGCAGGCTGAAATCATGCAAGGTGACCTTCATGGGGAAAATTATGATTATTTCATGACCTTTAAAAATTTTAAGCAGAGTATTAAAATTTCTTATTATTAGCTATAAATATACTAGAGGCCCGAGGCATTAAATTCTGGCAAGAGTAGGCTTTCAAAGCCCTGTCTGCCTTGGACCCCGCAGCTCCAGTTTCATCAGAAAGGTAGTCTGAATGGTCATTTCGCTGTTTGGCCATTCAGTTGATTTGCATATTACACTTTTATTATTATAGACTAGAGGCCCGGTGAACAAAAATTTGTGCACTCGGGAGCGAGGCGGGGTCCCTCAGCCCGGCCTGTGCCCTCTCGCAGTCTGGGACCCCTCGGGAGATAATGACCTTCTGGCTTAGGCCTGCTCCCGGGTGGCAGAGGACAGGCCCAATCCCTAGGTGCAGCGCCTGGTCAGGCTCTGAGCAGAGCTGATTGGGGGGTTGGGGCACCGCCCCCTGTCACACTCAAGGCAGGATTGACGGGGAGGTTGCGGTGCCACCCCCTGTCACACATAGAGCAGGGCCAATCAGGGGGCTGAGGAGCTCCCCCCTGTCACACACAGAGCAGGGCAGATCAGGGGGTTGGGGCACCGCCCTCTATCACCCACAGAGCAGGGCCGATCAGGGGGTTGGGGCGCTGCCACTCTCACACTCAGGGCAGGGCCAATGGGGAGGTATGGCTCTACCCTGTCACACACAGAGCAGGGCCGATCAGGGGGTTGGGGTGCCGCACCCTGTCATACACAGAGCCGCAGGGCAATCATGGGGCTTGGGAGCTCCCCCATCAGGCACAGAGCAGGGCTGATCAGGGGGTTGGGGCGCCTTCCCCTGTCAGGAACAGAGCAGGGCAGATAGGGAGGTTGTGGCCCCGCCCCCTGTCACACACAGAGCCTCAGGTCGATCAGGGGCTTTGGGCGCTGCACCCTGTCACACTGATCCCGGTGCTGGGAGGCCTTGTGGTTCCGCTGATCCTGGTGCTGGGAGGCATATTACCCTTTTACTATATAGAATAGAGGCCTGGTGCATGGGTGGGGACTGGCTGGTTTGCCCTGAAGGGTGTCCTGGATCAGGGTGGGGGTCCCCACTGGGGTCCCTGGCCAGCCTGGATGAGGGGATGATGGCTCTTTTCAGGCTGGGACTGAAGCTCCCAACCGCTCCTTTTTTCTTTTCTTTTTTTTTTTTTTCTGGGCCAGCTTTAGCTCTGAGGCTTGGCTCCAGCTCTGAGGCCTTAGCTTCTGAAAGTAGGTATCTGGTTTGTTTAGGTTCTGTAATTGAAACTCTGTATCAACTCCAGCTCTGAGTTCCCGGCTCGCTGAAAGCAGGATTCTGGGGTTTTGTTTAGCTTCTATATTTGTTACAATGTTCAAACTGCAGGCTCAGAGGCCTGCAAGCAGGTGGGGAATGTTGGAGTCCTCCGTCACTGAAGCAAGCAAGCCCCATGTTCACTTTAAGCTGCCTGGCTTCTAGCCGCCATCTGGGCTGGCAGTTAATTTGCTTATCTCCCTGATTAGCCAATGGGAAGGGTAGCGGTCATACGCCAATTACCATGTTTCTCTTTTATTAGATAGGATATGAAAATAATAAATCTAATCTTTAATACATTGCTATTTAAAACATTACATACATTGAGAAGTAAAGAGTTTTGCTTATTTACAAAAGTCTTATCTAAAGGAGTTTGGGAAGTATTTGTCTTTACTTGTTGTTTATGCTTTGAATAAATTTTACCATGCTTTGGCCAATTAGCATACTCTGTCTAAATTTGGATTCAGCTCCAACATTTGATTTTTTTTTTTATTTTAATGTTGCAGAGTATCTCAAGATTGTCTTTAATGTGAATTTTTTTTCTGGTGCCACTTCCTTTGGGATATTTTTATCATTTCCATCACAACTGCTTTCCTCATTCATTTGCTTCTATAAATTTGCCTTCTCCATGTTTCTCTGTGTCCATGTTTACTAGGAGAGTACTTCAAATAACTGCAGTGTCAACATTTCAATGGTTAACTACTTCCTCCAAATCTCCATTTACATGTGATTCAAATCTTGTTACCAGAACTTTTTGTTTTTATTTTTTTGTATAATTTCCTCTCATGATTATTCATTTTTATACAATACCACATGTGTTTATTACTGAGAGATGAGAAAGCACCACACTGTATGCTTTATGTTTATGCATAAACTGAATAACGGATGTGTGGACTTTTGAGAGATGTGATGTGTCTATCATGATGCACATCTGTTTTTACATGACTTTTGGACTGAATAACTGGCAACAAAGTTTGTACAGTCTTCTTGGTGAACTGGTACTATTGAACTAAACCATTAAATCAAGGTAACAGAAATGCATGTGGTGGGACTGAAAAGTGAGGTCTTCTTATACTAAGGTATTGACATATTTTTCTGCATTTGTGCTCTGCCAAAATAGACCTTTGACTCTGCTGATTTTCTCTTAACAAATTTCCAAAAGCATACATTTTGCCAAATTTCCCTCTTGAAAGGCATACCTATTTACATTTTTAATTGATTTTTTTTTTTTTAAAGAGAGAGCTAGAAAGGGAGAGGGAGAGATAGAAACGTTAATGAGAGAGGCATTGATCAGTTGCCTCCTGCATGCCACCTACGGGTGAAGGAGCCCACAACCCCTTACCAGAAATGGAACCAGTGACCATATGAGGAATTGCCCTCTTCCCTCAAAATCATTCATTTATTAGGCACATGGTATTTAGCTCACTTTATATTAAATGAAAGTTTAAACTTACTGAGAAAACACAATCCACAAAAATATTTAATATATTCCAGCTGAGATAAACACATTTATTTCTTTGTTTTTAGTTATACCTAAGAATGTTTACCTTACATTTTAAAAACTTGTATTTTAATTGATTTGATTGTTATGTAACACTGACATAACAAGTATTTGAACTCACATACTTAAATTAAATGTCTTTTAAATTAAGACTCCTCTTCTGAAGATATCACTAATTTCTTTTCTGAGATTAAAATCATTTTTATCTTTAACATGTTTTCAACATATATTCTTTCCCAGAATAAAGATGATGAGAAATATTTTCTTCCTGCAGGCAATACACAATTAAACAAAGTGGATGATTTGAAAATCACAAAATGTTGTAGAGTGATAGCTTCCATTTAAAAGGGTGTCAATGTGCTTAAACGTAAGACGGGAAACCATAAAAATACTAGAGGAATCCACAGGCAGCGAAATCACAAACAGATGCCAAAGGAATTTCTTCTCTGATACTGCTCCTAGGGCAATGGAAACTAAAGAGAAAATAAACAAGTGTAACTACATCAAAATAAAAAGCTTTTGCTCAGCAAAGGAAACTATCAACAAACAACAAGAAGGCCCACTGCATGGGAGAACATATTTGCCAATGATATCACCAATAAGGGTTTAATCTCCAACATTTACAGGGAACTCATGCAACTTAACAATAGGAAGATAAACAATCCAATCAAAAAATGGGCAATGGACCTAGATAGACACTTTTCGAAAGAGGACATACAGAAGGCCAAAAGACATATGAAAACGTGCTCAAAGTCACTAATTACACAAGAGATGCAAATCAAAACGACAATGCCAATGCGGTATCATCTCACACCTGCCAGAATGGCTATCATCAACAAATCAACAAACAACAAGTGTTGGAGAGGATGTGGAGAAAAAGGAGCCCTTCTGCACTGCTGGTGGGAATGCAGACTGGTGCAGCCACTGTGGAGAACAGTATGGAGTTTCCTCAAAAAACTAAAAATGGAACTTCCATTTGACCCAGTGATCCCACTACTAGGAATATATCCTAAGAAACCAGAAACGCCAATCAGAAAGGATATATGAACCCCTATGTTCATAGCAGCTCAATTCACCATAGCTGAGATTTGGAAATAGCCGAAGTGCCCATCAGCAGATGAGTGGATTAGAAAACTGTGGTACATCTACACAATGGAATACTACGCTGCGGTAAAAAAGAAGGAACTCTTGCCATTTGCAACAGCATGGATGGAACTGGAGAGCATTATGCTAAGTGAAATAAGCCAGTCAGAGAAAGATAAATACCACATGATCTCACTCGTTTGTGGAATATAGAGAATAACATAGACTGATGAACAGGGATAGATCCAAAGACAGAGAAACAGTGATCAGGCTATCAATCCCCAGAGGGAAAGTAGGGGAAGGTGGGGATAAGGGGAAGAGATCAACTAAAGGACTTGTATGCATGCATATAAACCAAACTAATGGACACGGACAACAGGGGGATGAGAGCATGAGGGGGAGGGGGATTGGGAGTTAATGGAGGGATGAGGACACATTTGTAATATCTTAACCAATAAAGAAATTAAAGATTTTAAAAAATTAAACATTTAAAAAAGTAAAATGAAATAAAAGGGTGTCAATGTGTGAACTGCTGTTATAAGTGCTTTATTCATTATGATTAATTTATTTTCCACAAGAGCTCTCCGAAGTGGAAGCATCTGTATTATCCTTGTGAGGAAACTGAGACACAAAAAGTATTGTAACCAAAGTTTTTGCACCACTAAGCATGAGAGTGTGCATTTAAACGTAGGCAACCTTACCCCAGAGTCTGAGCACTATGGTGTCTTGTCACTGTTATGTATTCTGACAATTCATATTCTATTCTATTCTATTCTATTCTATTCTATTCTATTCTATTCTATTCTATTCTATTCTATTCTATTCTTTGATAAAATCTATTTTAATCTATTGATATCTATTGCATCAAAATAATCACTATTTTAGAAGCACAGTCTGGATCCTTTCCAGAGGAAAGTAAACTATTCAATAGGCTGAGTGGCCTAACTGATTGGAGCATCATCCCATACACTAAAAAGGTTGTAGGTTTGATTCCTGGTCAGGCCATATATAAGGCTGTGGGTTTGATCCCAGGTTGGGGCACTTATGGGAGGCAACAGATCAATGTTTTACTCTCACATTGATGGTTCTCAACCTTTCGCTTTCTTCCTCTTTTTCTAAAATCAATAAAAATATATCTTCAGGTGAGTATTCAAAAAAAATAGATTGATATACCTTGCTGATTTGAAAGAAAATATGAAATATTGCTCTCCATTAGATATTCCAGTTTTCTTCTAACGTATTGTCTAAGTTGCCTAAGGTACTTGGTATTCATAGATTGGAATGTATAGACAGTATTACTCAAACTGAATCAGTAAGCTGTGTGAGCTGTTTGATGTTAAGCCAATGTTAATTGCATGCATGTAAATTTGCTATCTATGCAGGTTTCACTTCACTATTTAAGAGCATTATTTAGTGGATTTTAATTTAAATTATTCTGTTATTCTGTTTAAATGTTCTAAACAGTTTGTTAGAAATCTTCTGAACCATTTAAAGGAAGTGACTGTATAGTGATTTTAGTTGCATTCCAACATATTCATATATTTAAAGCATTTGGTTAACAACTCCCTTAACAGTTATTGAAGCAAGGGGTGTTATAGAGACTAAAATTAACTAGAAAAAAAGTTGAGTTTAATTCATCACTTTCAATATTCTAAATGATATATATATATATATAATGTTTATCATTTAAAATATGGGAAGTATGAGTAAAGAAAATACTATAAATCAGGACAGCATAGTGATGACAGAAGAGCACACTTAGAATGTTGATGAAATTGGAATGTGTCTTAGGATATATAGTGAATATTCATTCACCCAAGAAAACTCATCTAATCTCCATCTAATAATTCAGCATTCCAATTACATGGCTGGATTTTAATTAATATGTTTACCAAGGATATGCATTTTAATTTTACTTACCCCCATCATAATTTGATCCAAAATATGAATGCTTTTATTCTTTTGCTGAACACTTGGCACTTTCTGCATTTACACAAATGAAAACACAGGTGCTGGAAATTGAATTTGGATTTAATATCACGTGTAGTGTCTTTGTATTGCTATTAAATATTTATATATAAACTAGTGTCCCAGAGCATGGATTCGTGCACATTGAAAGGAAATTAATTAGAAGAAATATTTTAATATCACTATTCGGCCCTTCTCTATAATAGCAGTGTCAACCAAATTCATGATAGACAATGACAGATGGAAACACACACATGCAATTTGCACTAGTGAGAGCTTAATATGTATCGCATATGCACGAGTCAACTTAGCCTTTTATAGATATAGAACAAACTTGCTTAATTAAACCTGCTTTCTGATGTAGCTAAACTTTTTCCAGCTCAGTGAAGCACCCCAACTTCTCTTTCAGGTAACTGTCAGCAACACAGCAGTAAATATCAACACAAAGCACATTATTACTATAGATCACACAGGGAGAACAAAGGGTAAAATATTTAGCTACAGCAGTGTTTGACTATAAATCTGTGCAGTGAAGAAATCTGAAGTCACTTTCAAGGTCCATCATTTCATACTTCTTTTCAGTCTGGATCAAGTTTCTAAGCTTTCTAACTTTCCATTTTCCAGCTAATAAAAAGAAAATAGGATTCTCCTATCTACCTACCCAGGATTTCTGTGAGGATCAAATAAGGTGAGGCATGTGAAAATGCTTCACAAACTTTTGGTTAAAGTGTAAAACATTTGCACCTGGCTATAAAGCAAGTCATATTCCTGGGCTTGAAGAAACTCCTAGGAGGCTAGTTGCTAGGAAGAGGAAGCCGGGTGTTGCTACATGGTGTCATTACCCAGCTCCCATAGAGACCATTTCTGGACTGGGCTGGACTGTGGGCCGCATTTTGCACCATGGGGTCTTAGCAGCATTGGCTGCAACTTGGTGGGGTGTCGCTCTGGGGTGGTGACGGGGCCTGTGTCCCACTTGGGGGAAGTTGAGTGTTGCTTTGTTGGTGCCAGGTCTGTGGTGCGTTTATTTTTAAATGGCCAGTGTGTATCATGGCAGCTCCTGCATTGAGCATTTACCTCTTAGTGGTAAGTGTGCATCATAGCTACAGGTCAGATGGACACTTATCTTTTTATATGTACATATATATATAAAAGCCTAAGTGACTGTCCAACAGTTCTACCTTCCAACCGGTAGCTATGATGCACACTGACCACCAGGGGGCAGATGCTCCAAACAATAGCTATGACACACTCTGACCACTAGGGAGCAGACGCTCAACACAGGAGCTGCTGAGCTGCAGTGACTTGGCAGCTGCGGTTCTCCGGTGATGCACCTGAAACTAGAAAGGAAGGAGCCTGATTCTGGCGTGTGTCACCTGAGAACCACCCTCTCACAATCCAGGACCCCTCAGGGTATGTCAGAGGGCTGGTTTTGGCCTGATCCTCACAGGCAATGCAGAGGGCCCCACTGGTGCATGAATCCATACACCTGGCCTCTAGTATATAGATAATGGAAAAATATTTTTGTAATAGTGTAGAAAACAGAGCTGAAGTATTAGTAAAAGAAGTAAAACAAGGTATTTATTCTCTCAGAATCCTTAGAAAACTAAATTTTGTGACCTGCCAAATTTACTTAATTCTATGGATAAAAAAGTGTACTTTTCAGTAAGATTATATACTGACTTGATAAAAGTAAAGAGAAACAAAATACCTCTGCAACCAGATAATTAAATCTTTCTCAAGTCACATCATTAGATCTTACAAACTCAGTGTTATATTTAGAGGTAAATATTAAAAATATAAAATGGTTTACCAGTGGCTGTTAAAGAAACCTTATGAACTTTTATTGCAACCAGCTCTTCACTTAAAACTGAAATAATTTCTGTTATTCAATATTCCTATCAAAGAAAAATAGAAACTTCCTTCAAATATGTTCTCCATTATATGGTTGTTTTAGTTTAACTTTATAGCATCAGAATGAAATAAACAAGCAATGTCCAGGTCTATGCCCTTGATAATAATAATTAAAAAATCATTAGTTTGCTCAGTATTCAAACTACTTTCTAACCTTGTACAGGTGAGTCATTATTATTTTAATTTTGAAAATAGAATAGAATGGGGAGTATAAACAATTTTATTGACATTTTTTTCAAATGAATCATATCCTACAGAACAAGGAATGATTAAAATTTAAAAATCTAGGCTTGAGTCTGTTTTACAATTGAGAATCCTTGTCACTCACTCACTGTTAACTTTGATATTTCCTAGACTTTTGGTGCTCTTATCTAAATTATAATAAAATATTATAAGTTGTTTTAATAATTTAATGAAATGTTACATTTTGCAAACATGTTGCAGACCATAAAGCATTATGCAATTAAGCTATTACTATAACAATGTATTCATAAATAAAAATCAAAATTTCTCGCCGAACCGGTTTGGCTCAGTGGATAGAGCATCGGCCTGGGGACTCAAGGGTCCCGGGTTCGATTCCGGTCAAGGGCATGTATCCTGGTTGCGGGCACATCCCCAGTGGGAGATGTGCAGGAGGCAGCTGATTGATGTTTCTCTCTCGTCGATGTTTCTAACTCTCTATCCCTCTCCCTTCCTCTCTGTAAAAAATCAATAAAATATATTTAAAAAAAATTTCTCAGATGAAGCAACTATAGAAAAAATACAGATATTTATGAAATTTATATGTGATGATAAAAGTAAGTCAAAGATTAAAATGTTATTACATATGCCCAGCAGCAATATTAACTGAGCATGAAGGTGATCAAAATAAAGGATCAGATTTGAGAATAGTCTATTACAGACATTGTAAACTCAGGACAGCATTTTTTATTTGAGATTTATTCATCTAAAGAAGTGGTTCTCAACCTTCCTAATGCCACTACCCTTTAATACAATTCCTCATGTTGTGGTGACCCCCAACCATAAAATTATTTTTGTTGCTACTTCATAACTGTAATTTTGCTACTGTTATGAATGTAAATATCTGATATGCAGGATGTATTTTCATTGTTACAAATTGAACATAATTAAAGCTTAGTGATTAATCACAAAAACAATATGTAATTATATATGTGTTTTCTGATGGCCTTAGGCGACCCCTGTGAGAGGGTCATTCGACCCCCAAAGGGGTCGCAACCCACAGGTTGAGAACCGCTGATCTAAAGTGTACTATATTTCTTCCTTGATATTAAAGTTTAAAATTTTCACTTGGAGATGTTTTTCTTGCTTATTGAAGGATTTAATAATTTGTGGAATGGTGAAAATATTCTTAAATTATAATTGATAATTACTTTTCAACTTTAGTATATCTAGAAATGTCTTTCTTTTATATATGCTTAAAAATGTCCCAGAACATGTCACCCTTTTCATCTCTGATCTTGAAATATGCCGCTGACATGGTTTGTCCATATGTCTTTCGGTGATATTATGGTCTTCAGCAGAATAGTCTGAGAGCTGTATTCTAGTCTCTGGGAGAGATACGTGTGGATTTTCCAGATTATACATTTTAGCATATGCATAAAATCAACATTAGCGAGTCATTTTTCAAACATATAAATTTGCTTTGATACCTTTATTGTATCATGTTTTCTACATTTGTTTTATTTAATTTAATGCTGTTAAGGGCTGAATTATGTGCCCCCAAAATTCATATGCTGAAATCATAACCTTCAGTACTTCAGAACATGAGCTCATATGTGTGGGCCTTAATCTAATATGAATAGTGATCTTATAAGAGGGAGGGATTAGAACAGAACAGACATAGGGGAAGACATGTGAAGGTAAGTCATCTACAAACTAAGAGAAAGGCTTCAGAAGATAATAATCAATCCTGCTGATACTTTGATCTTAGACCATTAGCCTCCCGAATCATGAGAAAGTGTGTTATGTTAGCCACCAAGTCTGTGGTACTTCGTTATGGCACCCCTGCAAACTAATTCAAATATCAGGAAACCAAATAAGCTATAGTTGCTTATTTTACTGATATTTGTTAAGTTTTTATTTTTATATTTTTACAAAAATCTCTAGACAAATCCATATGTCTCATTATGGTACATACTAACTAAAAATATAGTAAAAGTGGATTATTACCAAGAACAGTCACAATGAGTTCATGAGACCCAGAAAACTAAAATGACCAGAGACCCATTCTGCCGATTCATGATCCAGTGGAATTTCATGTACAATCTTTCACTTATAGCTAATTAAATCTGTTTGAAATTGTTTATCTTTAGTTTTAGAAATGTGTTTAATTGGGGAAAGTAGACCCACAGAATTAAAAAAAAAACACAGCATTTTTCTTAACATCAGCAGAAAATAAATTAAGCTATTTTAGAAAAATTCTTAAGAATTTTTGTTTATTATCTTAAAATATTTACTGACGAAAAGAGATAAGTGATTTTTACTATTCCAAGAGATGGAAAATTCTTTGTTAACATTTATGGAAAAGAACAAATAATGAGTGGAAACTTTTTTTTTTGGGGGGGGGGGTGTTCCATTGCAGTTTTGGCTGCTAACTTTTTGAAAATTAAATAACAATTAAACTTTTGAAAGTCTAGAGAATCTAGAGGGTCAGTGAGTAAAGTGGACGAGTCAGAGTGTGAAATACGATGTGTATTTGGGTAGGAAAATTATTGGGTGAATTATCAGTTGGGGATTTAGAACTAATTCTCTTTAAAATGTCAAAACACAAGGGGTAGCTTTTAAAGTGCAGTAAGGTGGGGGAGTCGTTCATTGTGAAGGAACAGAAAGGCGCATCCTGGTGTTAGCAATGGGAAAAGGCACCGGGGATTACCCTGGGTTCAGCAACCTCTGTTCTTGAGTTCTAAGAGAAGGGTTCAGAGCCAAGACTCCAGTTATGAGAAATTTTATTTAGAAAGTCACAGAGGTGGGAGAAGTGAGCCATAGAAGAAATGGGCTCAGGAAACAAGTTACAGTAAAAGAAGGTCCCTTGGAAGAGAGAGAGAGAGAGAGAGAGAGAGAGAGAGAGAGAGAGAGAGAGAGAGGTACCTTGAGAGACAAAAGAACAAAAGAGGGAGGAGAGGTTCTGGCATGCTTGGGAGAGAGAGAGAGAGTTCACTCCTTTGGGAAAGAAAGGACCTGGGAAAAGGCATGGGTATGCTCTATAGCAGTGGTTCGCAACCTTGGCTGCACATTAGAATCACCTGGGAATCTTTTTAAAATCCTGATTTCTGGGCCTCATCCTCCAGAAATTCTGTTTCTTTGTTACTAATGTTGTGGCCCCACCCCATAACAAAGAAAGAGAATTTCCGGAGGATGAGGCCCAGAAATCAGGATTTTAAAAAGATTCACAGGTGGTTCTAATGTGCAGCCAAGGTTGAGAACCACTGTGCTAGGGCTTCTAGTTTTGCCATTGCTAGACACCTGAGGCTCTCTGCCCTGGTAACTGTCGCCACCTGGCCCATTGTTCCTACTCTGCTCATGCCTGTCTAACTGCCTACTACACTGGCAGTGGAGTCAGTGGACAAAGCAAAAGGATAATTTGGGGCATGGCATAGCATGGGTCATTTGATTGTCCATACTCAGTAAGAATAGGCAATACTTAAAAAAAAAAATAATAAGACTGTAATGAACAACATAAACTGATGAACAAAAATAGAACCAGAGTCTTAGAAGCATTGAACAGACTGTCCAACCTATGAGGGAGGTAGGGGGTGAGGGGGTAAGAGATCAACCAAAGGACTTTTATGCGTGCATATGAGCAAACCCAATGGACACAGACGGGGAGGGGGAGGAAGGGGAGAGCATGTGTAGTGGGGTGGGGACAGTCAGGGAGAGGTCAATATGGGAAAAAGGTGATTTATGTAATACTTTAAACAATAAAGAATTTAAAAAGAGAGAGAGAAAGAGAGAGGGGGAGAAAATTCATCACAGACTATGGAAAGTTCAGCTGTTCTCAGAAATGGCTACAATTTAAATTCCTACTATTAAAAATAAAATAAATATTAAAATAGTTTTAAATGTGTCTATTTGCAATTTTCTAGTTCATGTAGAATGAGCATATACAATGGTTATTGGTGATCAGATAAGCATGATTACAACTCATTCTCTCAGTGTTTTGTCCTTCAGCTGAGAACCCTGGCCACTCTAATGATTTTGACTGCTTTACAGACTAAAATTACCTTTATCTTTTACTATCCATGTATAATGTAGATTTATTATAGATCATAAATTAGCCCTAGCAGGTTTAGCTCAGTGTATAGAGGATCAGCCTGCGGACTGAAAGTTCCCAGGTTCCATTCTGGTCAAGGACACATATCCAGGTTGTGGGCTTGATTCCCAGTGGGAGAGGCTTGCAGGAGGCAGATGATCAATGATTCTCTCATCATTAATGTTTCTATATTTCTCTCCGTTCCTCTCTGATTAAAATAATGATAACAGTAATCTTTAAAATGTTATAAAAAAAAGTTTAAAAAATAAATTAACTAAAGGAACACTATGTTGAAAAAATAATATGACTAAAATCTCTAAAGGAGATAAAATACAAAATAGATGACATCATGGCCTTGTAAGAAAAGCACTACTCAGTAGGCAGTGGTTGTTCAGCAGAACAGAAGAGCATCTGCTCTTCAATAGCAAAAATGAACTA
This sequence comes from Myotis daubentonii, assembly GCF_963259705.1. Classification (NCBI taxonomy): domain Eukaryota; kingdom Metazoa; phylum Chordata; class Mammalia; order Chiroptera; family Vespertilionidae; genus Myotis; species Myotis daubentonii. The sequence continues at coordinate 96,585,222 of NC_081842.1, read as the reverse complement.
CCAAAAAATGACACCCGGAGACATTTTTTCCTATTAGCTCACTAGCGAACTTGGACACATTGTTCAATAGTTCGTGGAATGCTGAAAATATCCATAAATTATAATCAATAATCATTTTTCTTACTATTTCTAAGAAATTTCATTCTTCCATGTATGTATAAAATGTTACAGAAAAAAATGCTATCCTTTCTGTGTCCAATCTTGAAACAAATGCTGCTGGTTACAGGAGCAAGCTTGAGGGATTCAATTTTATTAAGGTTGTTGTGATTCTATTGTATCTTCCAGATTGGGGCAGCCAGTCCATTTAGATTATGTAGGCATCTTCAGTGTCAATAATTTAACAAAGCCATACAATTAAAATCAATTATAGGTTCAAGTGATATTTTAGAAAAATTTCCTCTGCAATTAAAAAAAGTGTCAGTTCTCTACAAGGATTTTTACAAGTGTAATGACATTTTTCTTCTGGATTCCCTTTTGGATAAACTATTTTGTCAGAGCCTGGTTTACATTGGCCACCTGAATAAGTGTACACAAGTAACATAATCAGCTGCCAGTTGATTACATTTTCATTTATAACCCATATTAACTGCTGTGCTCATTATTATAGGTTAAAAAGGCTTTAGATAAAGAAACTCTTCATTTACTTACATGAAATTAGATCTAACCTCCATTAACTCATTCTTAAGCTTACCCAATACTGACATATAAGATTATTTAAAACTCATCAATATCCAATCTATACTCAGCAAAATATGTAAATAAACATATTTAGGCTCTTGAGATTTTACAAGGTAATAGTATTTTTAAGCTGTTGCATCATATTTTTTTATTTGCAAGGGAAAATGCCTTTTTTCTTTTTCATTATTATTGTTTTATTGTCTAAAGTTTTACACATGTCTGCTTTTCCCCCAGCTGACCCCTCACCCTCAGCCATTCCCACCCTGGGCAAGCCCCCACCGCCCCAGTGTCTGTGTCCATTGGTTATGCTAATACACATGCATACAAGTGCTGTGGTTGCTCTCTAACCGCCCCCTCCTCCCCTGCCATTTGTCTCTGGATCTATTCTTGTTAATCAAATTATGTTGATCACATATGAGTGAGACCATGTGATATTTATTTTTCTCCAACTGGCTTATTTCGCTTAGCATAATGCTCTCCAGTTCTATCCATGCTGTTGCAAAGAGTAAAAGTTCCTTCTTTTTTATAGCAGCATAGTATTCCATTGTGTAGATGTGCCACAGTTTTTTAACTCACTCATCTGCTGATGGGTACTTAGGCTGTTTCCAAATCTTCGCTATTATAAATTGTGCTGCTATGAACATCGGGGTGCACATATTCTTTCTGATTCGTGTCTCTGGTTTCTTGGAGGGAAAATACTTTTCATTACTAAGCACAAGTAACAACAAATTCTGTTTCTTTCACTGACTACATTTTTTAAAAATAAGTTAGAGGGCAAGTTGTTGTTTCCTTTTTTTATATATGTTTTTATTTATTTCAGGAGGAAGGGAGAGGGAGAAAGAGACAGAAACATCAATGATGAGAGAGAATCATCTATCAGCTGCCTCCTGCATGCCCCCTACTGGGGATCAAACCCGCAACCCAGACATGTGTCATGACCAGGAATCAAACCACGACCTCCTGGCTCATGTGTCAATGCTCAGCCACAGAGCCACACCAGCTGGGCCACTGCCTGTCTCTTGTCTTTCTAAAGCAGTGGTTCTCAACCTTCTGGTCCTTTAAATACAGTTCCTCATGTTGTGACCCAACCATAAAATTATTTTCCTTGCTACTTCATAACTGTAATGTTGCTACTGTTATGAATCATAATGTAAATATCTGATATACAGGATGGTCTTAGACGACCCCTGTGAAAGGGTCATTCGACCGCCAAAGGGGTCGCGACCCACAGGTTGAGAACCACTGTAAGGATCTCATGTCATCACAGTGATTTAATTACAACCCCTTTTATAAGGATTTGTTTATTTTTGGAAGGGGGGCTATTTCACTCTACAAAAAAATGCTATATTATATTTAAGCTAGAGGTCTGGTGCACAAAATTCTTGCATGGGTAGGGTCCCTAGGCCTGGCTGGTGATCAGGGACTAGCAGGTTCCTCCACCTCCCCACCTCCCTGCTTCCTCTTTCCCTCACTACCAGTGCTCGCTGCCACCGTGGGGTCCCCTCTGTCTCCCTGCCTCCCTGCCTCTTCCTTTCCTCCCTTCCTCAGCACCCCATTGCCTCCATGTTCTGTGCCGCCCCCTGGTGGTTAGCACACGTCATAGTGAGTGATCAAATTCCCATTCTCCCAGTCAAACTCCCAAGGGGACACTGCATATTAGCCTTTTATATATATAGATTTGAAGCCTTCTAAGAAATGGAGTTAACCTGATTCTACTCCTTTATACTTTGTTCATACAATACGTGAATTTAAACATGCTATTTTAGGTATTATGGGGGGGGGAAGTCACTTGTCATTTTGGTTTGTAAATATATATCAAGGTCAGTACTTTCAGTGATCTTAATGACTTGACTAAATTTCAACTTGTATAATTACTATTTGCTTATACAAATCACGCTTTTAATTAAAATTGCATAGTATCACTTTAATTTTACAACCTACATTATGCTATTTTTGAATCATTAAACTTTATTCAGAACCAGCCATATTTCTGATACTAGATGGATTTATTTCTAAGTCATATAAGGTTAATTGTGACACAAAGAAGCAGCTTTTCCCAAATGATCCTATGAAAATATGAAAGCACCCTGTTTTATAACTAAGTATTAGAGACAAGAGTCATCTTTCATCCTCACCTAAATTAAGACAATTTGCTTACTGAGTGCCTATTACTTAATTTTTCTAAGAATATATTATTTATTTAATGAGAAAAGTAATTACTTTTAATTATTTTAGAATTAGGCTAATTCTAAGATATTATCAATCCAGACTCTCCCAATCTTTACTATACAAAAATCCCTATTCTGGTGTTAAATATAATGTATCTGAAACTCAAATGTAACAGACAAACCTGAAATATATGCCATGTCCAGTAGGAAAATATAAAGACATATTTACCGTGGCTTTAGGTCAATGTTTAATTACAAGAAACTCATAGCACAACCCTAGACAGTTTGCTCAGTGGATAGAGCATCGGCCTGCAAACTAAAGAAAACATAAATGTAACCTAGAACTTTTTTTCTTGGAAAAACATATAGATTGCAGGAAAAAATAAAGTGCTGCAGGGGGTAATCAATTTTGTTAGATATGTTAGATAAGGCAGCATACAAACAAGCTGCCTTATCTAACTTCATTACAGATATTCCAGAGTTTCAACAAGAATAATAAAAAATAGTACTATCTCAAGGGAATATATATTTCCTTTTGAGCCTAATAAATTAAAAAATATCTCAAATTACTTGGGTACTATATCATTTAGATGAAATACATAACAATACAACACGGATTTTATTTGCATATTCCTTTAATATTTTCTATTTAATCTTTGTGTGAAGAAATTGTGTAATAAAAAATATGAGCTACTTTTAAAAAAAAAATCTTTATTGTTGCAAGTATTACATATGTCTCCTTTTTTTTCCTCCATTGACCCTTATTGCCTGCCTCCGTTCCCTGCCTCAGACCTTCACCACTCTATTGTCTGTGTCCATGGGCTATACATCTATGCATACAAGTTCTTTGTTTGATCTCTTCCCACCAACCCACCCTCCACCTCTGAGATTCTGAAATCTGTTCCATGCTTCTATGTCTCTGGATCTATTTTGTTCATCAGTTTATTTTGTTCATTAGATTCCACATATGAGTGAGAATATGTGATACTTGTCTTCCTCTGACTTACTTATTTCACTTAGCATAATGCTCTTAGGTCCCTGCATGCTGTCTCAAAGGGTAACAGATCCTCTTTTACACTGCTGCATAATATTTCACCCTGTAAATTTACCACTGCTTTTTTATCCACTCATCTACCGATGGGCACTTGGGCTGTTTTCAGAGCTTAGCTATTGTAAATTGTGCTGCTACATTCTTTCTGATTGGTGTTTCAGGTCTCTTATCATATATTCCTAGAAGTGGAATCACTGGGTCAAATGGCAGCTCCATATATGATTTTTTGAGGAAACTCCATACTGCTTTCCATAATGGCAGCACCAGTCTGCACTCCCACCAGCAGTGTTTAGGGTTCCCTTTTCTCCACATCCTCACCAGCACTTGTCATTTGTTGATTTATTGATGGTAGCCATTCTGATGGGTGTAAGGTGATATCTCATTGTTGTTTTAAATTGCATCTCTCTGGTGATTAGTTACTATCAGCATTTTTTCATATGTTTCTTGGCCTTCAGTAGGTTTGCTTTGGAGAAGTGTCTGTTTAGGTCAAGCATGTCAAACTCACAGCCAGTGGGCCGCATGCACATGCCGGCCGAGAGTTTGACATGCTTGGTTTAGGTCCTGTGCCCATTTTTTAAATTGGATTGTTTGTCTTCCTTTTGTTAAGTTTTATGCGTTTCTAATATTTTGGATATTAACCCTTTATCAGATGTATCATTGTGGAATATGTTCTCCCATACAATGAGTTCCATTTTCATTTTGTTGATGGTTTCTTTTGCTGTGCAGAAGCTTTTTATTTTGGTGTAGGCCCATTTGTTTCTCTCTATATATTTCTCCTGTTCATAACAGCTGTCCCTTTAGCATTTTTTGCAGTGCTGCTTTGGTAATGACTAAATCTTTTAGCCTTTTTTTTTTGGTCTGGGAAGCTCTTTATTTACCATCTATTTTGACTAATAGCCTTGCTGGATATAGTAATCTTGGTTTCAGATCCATGCTTTTCATTACCTTGAATAATTCATCTCATTCCCTTCTGGCCTTTGGAGTTTCTGATGAGAAATCAGCTGATAGCCTTATGGGCGCTCCTTTGTAGGTAACAAATTGCTTTTCTCTTGCTGCCTTTAAGATTTTCTCTTCGTCTCTAATTTTAATTATGATGTACCTTGGTGTGGGCCTGTTTGGGGGACTGTCTGTGCCTCCTGCTGTTGTGTGAATTTTTCCTTCACCAGGTTAGGGAAGTTTTCTGCCATTATTTCTTCAAACACATTCTCTGTCCTGTGCTCACTTTCTTCCCCTTCTGACATTCTTATGATGTGAATATTGTTATGTTTCACATTGTTCCACAGCTCCCTTATGCTGTTCTCTTATTTTTTTAATTGTTTTTTTCTTTTTGGTCCTCTGATTGACTGATTTTTTCTACCCTGTCTTCTAATTTACTGATCTGGTCCTCAGCTTCCCCTAATCTGCTGTGTATGCTTCCCACAGTTTTCTTTATTAGTTCTATGTCATTCTTCATAGTTACTATATCTTTTCTCAAGCTGTTAACACATTGTATGCAGGAAACATATTTATACGTTTTATATTGACTGGAGGTAGTAGAGCGCGGGACACGTATTAATACGTTTTTTATAGACTAGCGGTAGAATGCGGGTAACGTATAAATACGTAAACTAAAGTTATCGTAATTTTACTGAGCATTGCCATTTGCGCAAAAAATTAGCAAAAATGGCCCGCGCCACCTGTTAGCGCGCAATAAAAACTACCCGCACACAATGTGTTAAGCATCTTTGTCATCATTATTCTAAACTCTATGCCTGGTAAATTTCTTATCTCCATTTCATTTAGCTCTTCTTCTAGAGAGTTCTATTTTTTTTCATTTGGGGCTTGTTTGCTTGCTTCCCATTTGGCTGCCTGTTTGGGTTGTGTCTGTGTATTAGGTAGATCTGTTATGAGTCCAAATCTCCAGTGCAGAAAAATATCAGATGCTGTTTGTGACTGGCCCTGAGTACCCTGTTTGGAACTCTCAGCAATCCACAGCTTGTGGCTCCCTCTGATGGTGCTGAATGCCTTTGAAAGAACCAAGATGTGCACCAGGGTCTTCTTTTTCTAGCTCTGGGCTCAGGATTAGATCAGGCAAAGAGTCAAAGCCTCCAGAGACCCACCTCTGCCTGTGGGCCCACTGACTCATTTTGATTTGCCTTAGGCTGTTGACTACAGGGTGGGGCTGAGAGGTCTTCCAACAGAGTGGGTAACTGCCTTCCCCCCAAGCAAAAACTGCCTGGATGGCAAAGGTTCACTATAGAAAGATGTCCTCCACAATGTGAGTGAATGACTTAGCACAGGAAACTGGGTTGGTTGCCCTCTGAGCTTCAACTCCAGACCCTCCTAAACCTGGTTTCTGCTCATACAGCTGCAGTCCACTCTGCCCTCCCTCTGCCGGAGCCCAAGGAGTGTGGCTGCACACTAAATATTGTGTGTTGGCCCTTTAAGAGGGTGTCTGAATTTCCAGCCGCCTTTCCCTGGCAGACAGCAATCCTGCTGCTTTTTGCAGCCAAGTGTTCTGTGGGCACCTTTCCCAGTTCTGGTGCTCTGGGCTCGGGATCGCAGCTTGGGGTTTAGACCCCAGAGTTCTCAGTGGGAAACCCCCTCAGCTGAGCTCTCTCTCCAGAACTTCAGCTGCTGTCTGTGGGAGCCCACCAGCCCTTTAGGGCCTGCGTACTTCCTGCCAGTCTCTATGGATCCCCACCTACCATACTTGGTTATTCTCTCCAGCTAGTACTCAGTTGATTTTTCAGGGTGGTTCTTCTCCATTTTAGGAGTTTTTCCAATTTGGTCCTGGAAGAGTGTCAGTGTAGCTTCCACTTACTCCTCCACTATTTTTGAATCTCTTCCCGAGATACCTTTCTAAAACCATCTAATCAAACTATACAAGTATGTGTTTAGGATGAGTAAATACTAATAATAGGGCATTTTTTTTGCACAGAGTGATGCTTAAACCATATACTTACAAAAGACTTGACATAAGTAAAGCACTCAAGGGTATTTTGGGAGTCATGAAGCTCTCTCATTTTGATGTGGCTCACTTGCCCATACATGGTTCCACTGCTATTCACAGGATTCTTTCAATGTTAAGACATCTTAGTAAAATAATGTATATTTGCTTCCCACTAGTAAAGAGTGATAATTATTCAATTGCAGTTTAATGTTTTATTTTATTAACATGAATTTAATACAGCAATATGGTTGTTTGACTAACTGTATGAAAAAGTTTTATTGTCAAGTATGATGTCAGTGACAAATATTCTGAGATTTCCTTTATAAATAATACACATAAAATAATTATACATGTTTACCCTAGTTTATTCATTAGTCAAGGTAAATATAGCACTTGAAGTGCATTTATATTTACACTTGACAAGCATGGACATTATTTGTTGCTAATTAATGATCAAATGTTGACTTCATTTAACAATATCTACTTCTAGTTAAAAGACAATTTCAATAACTAATTTGAAAATAATTAGATTTCTAGAGAAATTAAACATGATATGAAAGGTGAAATAAGAGGTATGTCTCTCTCACTTTTGGAAAGACCAGAGTTGGATGATAGAGAAGGGTTAAACTTCAGATATTTCATGAAAAGGATTTTTGCCTACACACTGTGCTTCATGTTACCCAGTTGCCTCCCAGTTGTAACTGAAGCCAAAAACAGATAAAATGTATATATAAAAGAAATAATAAATCAATATGTTAGTGTTTGAAGACAAAAATTAACCTTTATACTCAGTGCATACATTAATATGAAATTTAATGAATTAAATGCCCCCTTTGTGTCTTTTTTGGGGAGAGATGCTATATAGTTTGTTGGGTTTTTGTTGTTGTTGTTGTTGTTGTTGTTGTTTGTGTGGTTTTTGTTGTTGTTGATGTTTTTTTACCTTAACAGAATTTACATTCTGCCTTTTCTGGGTGTTCTGAAGACAAAAGATATTTGTTTGATCATTCAATGATAAAAGAGTAATGTAGCATTTGTGATGGTTGGGTTTATGAGAAATTTATTTATATTGTTTTTTCTTATTTACTAGCTATGTAGCTGCACCTCTCTCCCTTATTTTCACTAAAAATATCATCAGAAAGGGGAAAATGAGCTAGTCTTGTCATCATGCCATTTCAAAACTGTAAAGTTATAATGGTTGTTTCTTACAATAAAACCTCTAAAGGTAAAGTAAAATGTAGGGTGATAATTATATTGGCTTATTGGAAGGATATGAGAATAGAAGCTCTGTGGTTAGTTTCTGACATAGAAGAGGAAGTGGGGAGCAATTCTGATCTCACTGCTTTCTCAGGGGAGAAGATACAGTTGTTAGGAGACTTGAAATTTTAGTTCCTAGGCACGCATAAATGTATTATGAGTAATTCAATTAGTAACACTTTTAAAATAATTGTACATGTTTTTTAATTTAAATAATTTTATATATACTCTGAATGTAATATGGTTCCCAATGTTTTATTCATAATTATTAATTAATAATTCCTAATGCTCATTTATTGAATAACATTTAATTAGGAGGCAGCTTTCTATCTCAATATATTGCTCAAGAAAGTTCTGCTGCCCTAGGTGAAGAACATAATCTAGGTTATGTTTTACTGAAATTAATTTGGTAGTCAGAGCAAAATTCAACTGAGTAAATAGATACTTGGAACAGAGACCAGTTAAAAAGGGTGGTTTGAGAGTTAAGAAGAGTCTAGAACTTGGGAGAATCAAATGCTTACGTAAAGAATGAATTAAAAATGAGAGCACACAGGCACTTTATAATATAGAACAACACATAGGAGAGTAACTTAAGGATGAAAATAGTGTTTTGTTTTGATATTTGGTTTGGGTATTAACAGACTGAAAAGAGGGAAAAGAAGTATTTTATAGATATATTCTTATGCAAAACTTTAAAAAAATGTTATATATTTTCCATTAGATTTTTTTTATTAAGATTACTGAAAATAAACATGTTTATATTTTATCTACAGCAAAAATAAATAAAGGAAACCAAATTATTTTAGCTCTTTCATGTTTGGTCTACTGCTTTACTGAAATAATTATTTTGCATGTAAAAATCATCACAATGTTTTCAGAAATAGACTGCTTTTCCAAATGTAAAGAAAGAATGGTGGTGAGCTACTAATTATTTTAAGTAACTGAATAATTTTAGAGTATTAATTATAATTCTTTTTCAGTATATCTTTATTTTATTTTTTTTAATCAAGCGATCACAACCTAAGGCAATTGGTATTTAATTAACTGCTCATTTATTTTTTTCTCAGGGGATACTCTAACTACATATATCAATCTCTCTTACCTTTTTTTGTTTTGTTTAATTAAATATCAGGTTTTAATTCTCCTTTTCTGTGTAGGATGTAACTTCACAGAGAAACTAAACTGTTGACAGTCACCAATTCTTTCACCAGACTCAAAGTTAATTTTATTTTCTATTTTCTCACCAAATTATAAATATAACTAGACTCAAATGGAGCAATACAAATATGCTTATCTCTTTAATTAGACATTATATCTTCAGAAAGACTAATATTAGAGAATAATATGGCTTAATTTTAAGATTGTATTAGTTCAAAGTATTTACCTACATACATGTACACCACCTAAACAAATTAATCATTTTTCCCTTCTATGTCCCATTTTATTTTTCTTGGTATTGGCTAAAAATTAGAATAAAACCTGTGATTTTATTTCAAAAATAACAATATCCTGAAGTGTGAGACTGCTGACTACAATATGGAATGAATGGGAAATGGGGTGGGAAAAGGAAGGGAATGATGTTGCATATAAAGTCAGTGCAGATAAAGTGATAGATAAAATTGATTAACTTTATAGTGAGAAACAACTCTATACTCTAGAATATACAATATGCACCAAAACCTCCCAGTTTTCCAGATATTAAAACAATCATTCTGCAGAAGGAAATATTCAAACATCATTTGGGGTGGAGGTAAGAAGCTTCAATTGCTAATGTTTTAGAACAATCATTCTTGTGTATAGTAAAAAAATCCAAATTTCATAAACCCCAAACATTAAGGAAAACATAATTGCAATACATTTTGAGTATAAAAATAAAGTATTAAAAGCCATATAATTATTACATTAAACTTATAAAGATGTATCATAGAGGGCAGAAAAATTATATATATGTATATATATATATATGTATATATATATATATATATATATATATATATATATATCCTATCTAATAAAACAGAAACATGGTAATTGGCGTACAACCGCTACCCTTCCCATTGGCTAATCAGGGAGATATGCAAATTAACTGACAGCCAAGATGGCGGCCGGCAGCCAGGCAGCTGGAAACTAACATGAGGCTTGCTTGCTTCAGTGATGGAGGAAACCAACATTCCCCGCCTGCTTTGCTGGCCTCTCAGCTGCACTCTAAGCAACTATGTTACAAAAATAGAAGCTAAACAAAACCCTGGGCTTCAGCCAGCAGGACCACAACATTGTTTCAAATACAGAAGGGTAAACAAAGGCCAGAAACCTGCTTTCAGCAGTGGAGGTCTCATAGCTGGAGCCGAGCCTCAGAGCTAAAGCTGGCCCAGAATGAAAAAAAAAGGAAAAAAGGACAGGTTGGGAGCTTCAGTCACCTGTCAGCCTGAAAACAGCACTCAGCCCCTCACCCAGGCTGGCCAGGCACTCCAGTGGGGACCCCCACCCTGACCCAGGACACCCTTCAGGGCAAACCAGCCGGCCCCCACCCGTGCACCAGGCCTCTATTCTATATAGTAAAAGGGTAATATGCCTCCCGGCACCAGGATCAGCATGACAGGGGGCAGCGACCAAAGCCTCCTGATTGGCCCTGCTCTGTTTGTGACAAGGTGCAGCGCCCCAATCCCTCCCCGCCCCCCACAGGCCCTGCTCTGTGTGTGACGGCGTAGAGCCATAACCTCCCCATCGGCCCTGCCGTGAGTGTGACAGTGGCGGCGCCCCAACCCCCTGATCGGCCCTGCTCTCTGTGTGACAGGGGGTGCTGCCCCAACTCCCCTATCGGCCCTACTCTGTTAGTGACAGGGGGGAGCTCCTCAACCCCCTGATCAGCCCTGTTCTGTGCGTGACAGGGGGGAGCTCCCCAACCCCCTGATCAACCCTGCTCTTTGTGTGACAGGGGGCAGCGCCCCAACTCCCCAATCGGCCCTGCTCTGAGCCTGACCAGGGGCTGCACCTAGGGATTGAGCCTGCCCTCTGCCACCTGGGAGTGGGCCTAAACCAGCAGGTCGTTATCTCCCGAGGGGTCCCAGACTGCGAGAGGGCACAGGCCGGGCTGAGGGACCCCTCTCCCCCCCGAGTGCACAAATTTTTGTGCACCGGGCCTCTAGTACTTATATATTTACATATGCATATGTAAATGTGAAAATTAATATGTAGTACATATAAAATTATCTACATGTATGTATGTGTAATATAAATATAATATATGTAATTTATTAATGTAATATAATTAATGCAAATGTAATGCATATAATTATCTACTTATGTTTACATTTTATATATCATATATATTTATATATACAGGAAAGGGCAAAATTAGGTCTACATCTGTGTGTATACAAAACATAGTTTATTCTTATTTATTATTTATTGTATTATTTTCCATACAAACAACTGTAAACCTAATTTTGCCCCACTCTGCATATGAAACAAAATTCAAACAATAAGAATCCTCAACTTTAGTAGTAGTCTCCCTAATACCACACAGAATTAGAGAAAGTGTGACAGAGTGGAAATTAGAGTGTGAAGAAGTAGTCCTAACTGATTGCAATTATTATCTTAGTTTTGCAAATTTTATGAAAATATATGAGCATGAGAGTACAGTGCTGGACCCTCCCTCTGAGCCTAGAAAGGAGCCAGCATGAGTAAGATTAAGCTTCATTAGCTCCAGAGTAAATATACTTCTAAGCAGCAACTGGAAATACTAGTAGCTACACTATTGAAGCAAACGAATGGATGGAGGACACATGGAGATAACGGCAGCTGAAAGAGCCTTAAAGAAGCTGAGCCAGAGTCTGGGAGCAGAGTCTGAGCATGAACATTACAGCTCGGGCATTTCCATTTTTGCTCCTCTACAAAACTGCTTGGGTGACCTTGCCATCTGAATTACAGATATATATTTTACAGATATTTATTGGGTGCCTATTATGTTCAGTGCACTCGCTATTTTCTAAATCTATATAGCAGTTTAGAATAATGGGATTACATAGATTGTAAAAACAAAGGCCTATGATATGAGATCCATAAAATATAAAGTAGGTATGACAGAGTTGATATAACGGAAGAAATTATTTCATCTATTCAGGGGATCAATTTTCAAGTACCGTATAGAGTTTGAGGGGGTCTTAAAAATTAATAGGTTTAGGAAGAAAATCCAATGAGAATAGCAGAGGCTAACATTAGTAAATTTGTTTTGAAGGTTAAAATTCACAGGAATATAGACCAGCATGCAATATTTTTTATGCAATCTCTGGGCACACATTCCTTTTTTTGCAATCTCTGCGCACACATTAGTATCTTGCACACATGTAGCTCAGCTTCAGACTCCTGACTACTATTTCTTTCCCCTTCAGTTCTGTGTACCGGGAGTGCCTGTTTATTCATTTCTGCCTAGTTACCTGCTGTTCATCTCTCATGTTCCATCTCAGCATCGCTCTCCTTGAAACTCCTTATGCCTTGTCCATGATATAACACATTTCTCTTTCCTATGTGTTTTCACGGAATTGTGCATGTCACATTTGATTATGGTAATTTTGTGTCTAATTCTAACTATTAAACTGGAGACATTCAGGTTTGGGATAAGATTAATTTATCTTTGTAACCCCTATTATTTCAACTTTATTTCTAAGCTTTCCTCAATTATTATGTGCTTAGCACTGTACTTTGCATTCAGAGGTACTCAATAAACATTTAATGAATTAATGAAGGAAGAGAATTTAAAAATATGCAATGGCCTTGCCAATGTCCCATAGAAATCTTCTTTCATTGCTGTTGTATTCCTGAGAAAAACTGCAGCTAAATTCATTCAACTTCACATTGTATCTTACTAAAAAAATGCAAACTTACCAAAAAAACAAAAGCAAAGAAACCAAACCACTGAGGAAAGTCTTATGTATATGTTTATGCAGATATCTATATATACACATATGTGTATGTGTACATATTAAAGGCCAAAAGAAAGTGTCTATCAAGAAACCTAAGAGAATAAGCTTAGAGAATAAAAATATATAAACGTGTTGAAACTGCTAAATACTGCAAATTATATACAAGAAATAGCAGAAAATCTTTCAGTGGTCAGAAGGAACAACATTCAGATATTCAGAAAGCTGGTGATAGATTTGTTACCTCTATCACTTTGCTTTTTGTTAATTAAAATTTAACTGTAAAACTTCATATTATAATTAACTAGTGGCCCGGTGCACAAAATTTGTGCACTCGTGGGGGGGGGGGGTCCCTCAGCCCGGCCTGTGCCTTCTCGCAGTCTGGGACCCCTCAGGGGATGACCACCTGCTGGCTTAGGCCTGCTCCCTGGGGGATTGGACCTAAGCTGGCAATCAGACATCCCTCTGGCAGCCCGGCAGCCCTCAGGGGATGTCCACTTGCCAGCGGGGAGCAGACCTAAGCTGCAGTTGGACATCCTTAGCACTGCTGAGGAGGCAGGAGAGGCTCCCACCACCACTGCTGTACTGGCAGCCATCAGCCTGGCTTGTGGCTGAGCAGAGCTCCCCCATGTGGGAGCACACTGACCACCAGAGGGCAGCTCCTGCATTGAGCGTCTGCCCCCTGGTGGTCAGTGTGTGTCATAGTGACCAGTCATTCCCAGTCTTTCTGCTGTTAGGGTCAGTTTGCATATTACCCTTTTACTATATAGGATAGAGGCCTGGTGCATGGGTAGGGGCTGGCTGGTTTGCCCTGAAGGGTGTCCCGGATCAGGGTGGGAGTCCCGGTTGGGTGCCTGGCCAGCCTGGGTGAGGGGCTGATGGGTGTTTGCAGCTGGTTACACCCCCTTCAGGGTGGGGTCCCCACTGGGGTGCCTGGCCAGTCTTGGTGAGTGGCTGAGGTCCTTTTTCAGGCTGGCCAGCAACTGAAGCTCCCAGCCTCTCTCTTTTTTTTCTTTTTTCTTTTTAATCTGGGATTTATTTACCTTCTATAATTGAAATTTTGTTGCTGTCACTGGAGCTGAGAACCGCTCGCTCCAGCTCTGAGGCCCCGGCCTGATGAAAGCAGGCATTTGGGGTTTGTTTAGCTTCTATTATTGAAACTATGTTGCTGTCACTGGAGCTAAGAGCCCACTACAGCTCCGTGGCCACGGCTGGCTGAAAGCAGGTATCTGAGGTTTGTTTAGCTTCTATAATTGAAACTTAGTTGCTTTCAGAGCTCAGCGCCGGGCTGCAGCAGGCGAGCAACCTTAGCTTCCTTCATCACTGGAGCAAGCAAGTCTCCTGCTCTCTTCAGCTGCTTGGCTGCCGGCTGCCATCTTTGTTGCCAGTTAATTTGCATATCGCCCTGATTAGCTGATGGGAAGCATAGCGAAGGTACGCTCAATTACCCTTTTGTCTTTTATTAGATAGGATAATGTGACATAAAAAGCATTATAATCAAGTATGTAGAATGCTGTGTCACTGTCATTTATTTCAAGTGCAAATTATTTGAACAATAATCCAAATATTTATGAAACCATTTTTACACTTACTTGGTAAGCTGTACCATTACTTTAGTGAACAAATTCTGTTCCCACATTGCTCTTTCCACATCCTAGACCAGGGGTAAGCAAACTTTTTGACTCGAGGGCCACAATGGGTTCTTAAACTGGACCGGAGGGCCGGAACAAAAGCATGGATGGAGTGTTTGTGTGAACTAATATAAATTCAAAGTAAACATCATCACATAAAAGGGTACGGTCTTTTTTTTTTTAAGTTTTATTCATTTCAAACGGGCCAGATCCGGCCCATGGGCCGTAGTTTGCCCACAGCTGTCCTAGACTTAGCAACTTTATTTCTAAGCTTTCCCCAATTATTTTTGTGTGTAACTTAGAGAAGTCACCTTATTCATCCTCAGTCTTCTCATTGAAGATTCGCTCCCAATATGAGTGACCTGTTTGTGCTGCTTTCACATTGTCTACTGCCCTTGAAAAAATGTCAGTCTTCTGATGGCCATAATTACTGACCTCTATCTTCTAGGAACTCTAGTTTTCCAGGGAAGTACCCAGGCCCACAGTGTGCCAGATCAGGGCAATGGAATAAATGGTCCTGTTCCCAACTCTTCTATCAGCATTCAGATCAACAGTGCTTGTGCCCATAGTTTCAAATGTATTCATTTTAGATTCACAAGTTCACTCATTTAAGCAGCTGCCCTACTTCAAACATCTATAATGAGACTCAAACAATTACTCAGATCAAAAATTGGCAGAAATACCCTGTTCTTTACTGTCCTTCCCTCCACTATCTTTCTGCTCAGACTTTTGTGTACACACACACATGAACATAGGCACACACACGAACACATATACAATGTTCAAACAGATAAAAACTTAAACACCTAAATACATCTTAAAAATCTTCTTTCCTTTTTTTAAAATCCTATAAAGTTTTTATATCTGCCAATACATATAAATGATTATTTGAAAAATTTGCTTGGTTGTAAATTTAGCAAACATCTTAACCTTGAATACAGTTAAATATAGAGGGTGTCTCCAAAATGTATTACCACTTTAACAGCTGATAGCTCAATTTTAAAATAAATGTATTTAATAAACACTGCCTTTATAATTATTCAGAGTGTATATATACATTTTTTGGGACACTCTGTATATACACAGTATTTCTCATGTGGTATACTGGGCACCAAAAGGCAAAACCTTAGTAGAATTGATACATATTATTTGTTGTTTTTAACAGTGTTTGAGGTGTGTGTTTTTTTACATAAATTAGCAAAAAAATTAAGCGAATTAGTAGATCCACGAGATAAAAAAAATTCAGCCTTGTTCATGTCCATATTTATAACAACTACTACATAGGATTTCTAAAAGGATTAAATGACATAATATTCACCAGTAGCTATAAAAAGTATCTGGCCATAGCAAATGTTGGATAGATGATAGATATAGCAATAGTCTGATTTCCATTTCTAGAAATATCCCTGGAAGGAAATTGATATAAGAAAAAAAAAGGCCAAAAAAGAACCTGAATAGCAGCAGCAATCTTGAGAAAGAAGAACAAAGCTAGACAGATCGCAATACCAGATATCAAGTTATACTACAAAGCCACTGTAATCAAAACAGCTTGGTACGGGCACAAGAACACATAGACCAATAGAACAGAATAGAGAACCCATAAATTGACTCAAGCCATTACACTCAATTAATATTTGACAAAGAAGGCAAGAACATACAATGGAGTCAAGATAGTCTCTTCAATAAATGGTGCTTGGAAAATTAGACAGATAAATGCAAAAAAAAAAAAAAAACAAAAAAAGAAAAAAGAAACTGGACCAGCAACTTATACCATTTACAAGAGTAAACTCAAAATGGGTAAAACACTTAAATGTAAGTATTGAAACCATAAAAATCCTAGAAGAAACCATAGTCAGCAAAATCTTAGACATACCTCATAGCAATATGTTTATAGATACATCACTTAGGGCAAAGGAAACAAAGGATAAAAATAAATAAATGGGACTACATCAAAATAAAAAGCTTTTGCACAGCAAAATAAACCATCAACAAAATGAAAAGGGATCCTACTGTATGGGAGAACAAATTTGCCAATGATACATCTGATAAAGGTTTAGTATCCAAAATATATAAGGAACTAATACAACTTAACAAAAGGAAGACAAACAATCCAAGGCGGTGATCTGAGTTAATGCAAAGATTTTTAAGTACACTTAAACAGTTGTTTTCACAGTTATTGTACCATTTTACAATTCCATAAGCAATGAAAGAGTTTCAGTTGTTCCACATCTTCCATATGGATAATTTGATGCAGTGTTTTTAAATTTAAATTTTTATTTTTAATCACCATATAATATAGCATACATCATTTCTGAGAGTTTGGAACAGATGTGAAACCTCAAATTATTACCTTAAACAAAAGCTTCGTCAAGATCAATACCCGTTGCTGGTTGCTCTTGCTTTTCAAGGAGGCAGAGCAGCCTCCCCAGCAGAGGCGAGATTCTGCCCTTTGTGGAGATGGGACTGGCAAGCAGAGTACTATGCACTAGTTATCAAACCCAAGGCAGGATAAGTATTTCTGCCCGTTGCATTTTGGTGTTGGGGTCACCAAGAAAAGCACAATATAACCAAGCACGAGATGGGAAAATACTTTACTAACATAGAGAAGAAATAGGACAAGATCAGATTCAATAGTGTGTGTGGGTCACTCATGGCCAGGAAGTCCCTTCTAGCACCCGTCATCAATTGCAGGGCACTTTGTGGAAGGACCTAGTCTACCCACAGCTGAGGCCAGATAAAACAGTGAGGTTAACCAAGGACTTGCTTCAAGCAGAGACAATAGAGTATTCAATAAGCCTGAAATATGGAAAGATATTTCCCTTTCTCTTGAAAGAAATTCCTCAATAAGTCACATGTACCGGAATTCCTGTCTTGAGCTCTATTAGAATTCCAACCTGAGAGAGTAAGTGATTCTAAATTATGGCTGTCACCTAAACTTCATTATTCCCTGCCTCATTATGAAAGGAAGTGAGACAGTATAGGGACTTGAGTCCAGGAATAGAGAAAGCCAAGTTAAGACCAGGTGGCCAGAAGAAATGCCCAATAAACTGGCCACAGGAATATCACCACAACTCCACTTTCTGTTTGGAAAAAAATGCAAAAATGTATGTTTCATTCAAACAATTGCATTTTATACACTCACATGGAAAGTTCCAACGGCCGACTTTTATTTTTTGTTTTTAAGCCTATCTTTTCATGCAAACCCACTTTTCCCCAGCTTAGAAAAGCAGCCAAGCAGAGCTGTAACTGAAAGAAACTAAGTTTCCTGGCTGCATGGCACCATGATAGCCAAACTCATAAGACAGGTGATGGTGAATAAAGGAGGTTTATTCAGGTTCCAGCTACCTGAAAGATAAGGGGGACTCTTGTCCAATGTAAATTGATTAAATGCTCCAATCAAAAGGCATAGGGTAGCTGAATAGATACAAAAACATGACCCAAGTATATGCTGTCTACAAGAGACCCACCTCAGAACAAAAGAGACACACAGGATGATAGTGAAGGGATGGAAAATAAAATTTCCATGCAAATGAAAAAGAAAAAAGAAGCTGGAGTAAAAATACTAATTTCCAACAAAATAGACTTTAAAATGAAGGCTATCACAAGAGACAACAAAGGTCACTACATAATACTAAAGGGATCGATCCAACAAGAGGATATAACCCTGATAAACCTCCTATATATGCTCTCAATATAGGAACACCTAAATATATTTAAAAAAACTTCTAGATGACTTTAACGGAGAGATTGACAATAATACAATCATAGTAGGGGACTTTAACACTCTGCTGACTTCACTGGCTAGATCTTCCAAACAAAAACTTAACAAGGAAACAGTGACACTAAAGAACACACTGGATCAGAAGGATTTAATAGACATTTATAGAACATTTCACTCCAAAGCAGCAGAATATACATTCTTCTCAATTGCACATGGATAATTCACAAAGAGAGACCACATGTTAGGACACAAAACAAGTCTTTCCAAGTTCAAGAAGATTGAAATCATATCAAGCATCTTCTCAGATCACAGTGGAATGAAATTAGAAATCAACTTCAGTAAAAACACCCAAATACAACTGCCATACAGAGGAATCAGCCTAATTTCAAGATTTATTATATAGGTATAGTAAGAAAGACATATGTACATAGAAACCTGGACACAAATGTTTATAACAACTATATCCATAATAGTAAAAAATAGAAAAAAAGCCAATATCCTTCAATAGATGAAGAGGTTAAAAAAAAAAACATTGGAAGTTCCTACCACAGAATACTACTCAGCTATAAAAAAAGAAACTGACAACTGACACAACCACCAACCTGAAGGAATTCCCAGAAAATTATTCTGATTACAAAAAGCTTTTCCTTACAAGTTACATACTGTATGGAATTATTTATATAACATTCTTGCAAAGACAAAATTAAGAGAGAGAGGTGAGTTGGGAGAGAATCAGGTGAGACTATAAAAGGGCAATGTGAAGAATTCTTGTGATCAAAATGTTCTATACCTTTATTTCATCAATGCCAATACTCAGGTTGGGTTATTGCAGTATAGTTTTATAAGATGTTATCCCTGGGTGACAAGTAAAGGGTATACACAAAAGAACTCTGTATTATTTACTACAACTGCATATGAATCTACAATTATCTCAAAAGGTTTAATTAAAGAAAAACAAGAATATTTGATATATCTCATTGATCAAGGAGTCTGTGGAAATGAAATTGCTTGGCAGAATACTTGGATGTAACTTGTTATATTGAAGCAAAACAGTTCTTGGTTAGATGGGCAGAAAACTATTCATAGCCTCTCGCTCAGTTCTTAGACAGTTCACAGAGAGCTCACAGTTCCTTTGAGGAAGGATTCTACATCTATATACTATAGACTATATACTACTATACATAGTAGTATACCATGAATGTTAGTCCATGATTACTCTAGAGCAGTGGTTCTCAACCTGTGGGTCGCGACACCTTTGGGGGTCGAACGACCCTTTCATAGGGGTCGCCTAAGACCATCGGAAAACACATATATAATTACATATTGTTTTGTGATTAATCAATTTGCTTTAATTATGTACAATTTGTAACAATGAAATTGGGAGACACCACAACATGAGGAACTGTATTAAAGGGTCGCGGCATTAGGAAGGTTGAGAACCACTGCTCTAGAGGAACTTAAAACCAGTTACCAGACTAATTTGACAAATTAGGGAATAACTAGAATTTCTGAGTTTTTGTGTGTGTGTTTTTTTTAGATACTGGCTTTGATTGACTCTAATTCATGTTTCTGTAAAAAATCATTGTGGTCCACTAAAACAGATATTGTACATGGGCTGTAAAGGGAATATAGAACTAAATCTGTCGCCTCTGTTCTTGGGAACACAGACTTTTCTGATGGTTATTTTCCATTCAGAGAATACATAATGAAATAAATATACTTAGAATGCCTACATCAATTTCCTAACCCCCGGAATGGCAGGAAGGGACAAATGAAAGCCCTTCCCCCCAAAAAAAGCCCCTCTAAATCAAGATAATTAAACCAATTCTGCATCCATGGAAGTGATAGCAGAGTTTAGCCCTATCATGCAATTCTTGAACATTGTAGGAGTGGTTAACACTACTAAATAACTAGTTAACATGACCAGTTAACTCAAAAAATAGATAAGTTGTGAAGAAAGTCTAATTATTGATCATCTATCATCCAAATTCCTTCATTTGGTAATACTATTTTAACCTGCAGTTATGGATGTGGTATATCAAATCTAAGTACACTTTGTAAACTGAAATGAAGTTATTAATCTATTTTTATCATTATTACCAAAGAAAATCAGAAGTTCTTTGTTTCAGTACAATAAGGACAATAATATACCTTCACGTATTTGCCTCCAGGATATGCCAACTCTGTTCCCTGTGCTTCCCAGTCCAAAGGCATCTTGATTATCATGATATTCCTCATAAAATGATGCAAGCCTATTTCATCACTGACATTATGTTAGATCCTAGTGAACAAAAAGTAGAGAAACACTTTAACTGCCCTACTGAAATACATGTCTGACAGCAGATCAGAGACAATCCCCAGGAAACTACAGCAACTTGGCACATTAATTAAGTTGCCAAGGCCCCAGTGGTTTGTAGTATGTTGCAATATTACTTCCAAGGTGAGAGACAAGTGATGAATCTGGTACTGCCTACCATGAAAAAGAGGCCCTGTTTGGATTGTGATGGCAATATATATCTTATTTTGAATAACCTGTAAAGCTGCCAGCTCTAAAAAATTAAACAAAAATACTTTTCACCTATTTTAGCCAGAAACAGAAATCTACATTTTATATGCAGGTGTCAGAGATATGCTCTTTAGTGTACCAGATGCCTATATTATCTATTTAGGAATATTTATCAGCCACAGTTTTTGGTGTTCCTATCCATTGTTTCAATAGATAGCTCCCCATCTATATATATAATGCAAATTAGCTGGGTCTCACCACCCACCAGCTGGAGGAGGCTGCATCATGACCACTCAAGCGGAGTTGCGGCATGCAGATAGGCGGGAGGGGACTGCATGCTGCCCTCACCCCAGCGGACACACACACACACACACACACACACCAGGGGTGGAGGCTGCTCTGAGCCACGCCATGTTGGAGCACGCCCCCACCCCTGGTGTGTGTGTGTTCACTGGGATGGGGGCATGCTCTGAGCCATGGCGCAGCTCAGAGAACACCCCCGGTGGGTGGCGGCGGCTGGAGCAAAGCAGCCTGGGTCCTGGATAACTGACAGCAGCAGAGCCAAGCAGCCCATGTGCTGGGCACCGGAGGGAAACCAGAGCCGGCAGCCAGGGGAAGGAAGGCCTATCCTTGCACAAATCTTCATGCATTGGGCCTCTAGTGGGGTAATAATTACAACTCATAGGTTTAAGAGGAACTTGTAATACTGTGCCTTCAAAATGAAGCGTGCATCATGATTCTAACATTGTGAGAGTTGGAAAATAGATTGTCCTCTCCAAAACTTTGTGACTTTACACAGACTTTTGACTCTGGAACAAATTAAATCCAAGTCAGATTATCATCAAATGATTTAGTTTATACTCATATGAAAGCCACTTCATCCCCTTCATCGTTCTGGCTGCCCTTTTCTGACCCTTCTCAACTCTATTACATCTGTCGGGTGATATGGTGTTAGTTCATAGTTTGATTGAGGGGTTTATTGATTCCAGTCACTGCTATCTACTATATATGTATAGGTCTGAAAGTGAGAAAGTTTAAATTAGGTGATGGGAGAGAAAGCACATGCATGACACCCACAAGATTTCTTTGATGGTTTATCTGATGAGCTGTCAAAAGAGAGTTGCACCTAGGAAAACTGAGCAAGAAAATGATGCAGCCAGTAAACTCCAGAGGTATAGGTCTAGGAATTTTATAATCCTTAATGGGGAACAGGAGACTTTTTGACTGAAATGGTATTTTCATTCCTTCCATATAAAAGCAAATATTTGACAGAAAGAAAAAGCTTATAATAAGTAAATAGTTGAACATGAACTTTTTCTTACATATTTATATTATTTTTCAGTAAAAGCTGAACCCAAAACACAGGGTATTTTGCAGACAGTTTACTTGGAAACTGATCCAAAGGAGCATGAGTGGCAAACAGGGAGAAGCAAAGAAAAACAAAAAGCCAAAAAGAAGAAGACAAGGGAGGAGGGTATGTTCCTCAGTGAGGATGCCACATATGGCTGGTGCTGATATGATTAGACAGTCTGCGAAGACTCATAAAATGGATTTCAGAAGCATTGGCCTGGGAGGCAAAAAATGAAAAGGCTTCATCTCTTGGCTTCAATCCGATTGAAAAAAGTGGCCCCTTGACTTAAACTCCTGGCCATTTAGGTTATATAAGCAAGAGTACTGAGCTGATTTTCTTGATGTCCAGTACCACAGAGTCGTAGGATACTTGGATTGAAGCCTTACTTTCTCTCTTCTTGCTTATTTCACTTAGTATTTCACATTAGGTAAGAGCTACCTCTCCAGCTCCATTAACGCCATCACAAAGGGTAAGATTTCTATCTCTCTCTCCCTCTCTCTTCCTCTGATTTCAGAGAGGAACTCTGAACTATTTTTGTCCACTCATCCCCTGATGAGACATGCACCATATTATTTCACTAATATGTGGAATCTAATGAACAAAATAAACTCACACCAAAATAGTGACAGACACATAGAAAGCAGGCTGGCAGTTGTCTGGGAGGTAGGGACGGTGGAGCTGGAGGGATTGAGCAAAATTGTATAAAAAAGAAATAGAAAAAAACTCATGGACATGGACAATAGTGTGGTGACTGCCTGGGACTGGAGTAAGGATTGGAGGGAAGTGGAGAAGGGTATAGTGAGGGATAAATATTGATGGACTGAGACCTGACTTTGGGTGGTGAACACACAGCACAATGTACAATATACAAATAATGCACTGAAGAATTGTACACCTGAAATTTGTATAATTTTGTTAAGCTGAATAAAATGAGGGGGGGAAAGGAATGAAGCTGTGTTCTGCATTAGGTAAGAGCTACCTCTGTGCTATGCTGGTTAGAGCCTGGTTGGCATTGCTTTGCTGTAATCATGCCTGGACCAAGAGTTGGACAAAGGAATTTTATAAGCAATCATGTATGTGTCTAATAGAGTTTCCTTCTGTTAAATTAAATACAGATTTTAGTGTTTCTCAATGTTTGACTTTGATTATCTAAAGAACCCTCTTTATACTTGATAATCTGTAGGTGATCTGAAAAGAAATTTAAAAGATTTTGACACCTTTATTAAATATTTGTAATGTAAACTAAGAATTAACTGAATTAACCTAATATTATTTTACACTCAGGAAAGTATTAGTGAGTAGATATTTTCTTCAGTATATAGGATACATAAGTGGTAATCTTTGCCGTAGACCCAGTTTTCAACTCATAAATTCTGATGGAATATTTATAAAAAGTTTAACAATGTAATATATGATAGTGAAGGAGCTATTAATAGTAGCTGATAATCATCAAACTGCATAGATTGAAAATTTTCACAGGTAAATAACTGAAGACTCATTTAAAGTCATTTTATTTTAAGGGGATAACATATTAAACTAAAAGTCATCCTAATGACTCTGTTAAGCAGAGCTGAGCATATAAATTACATAATTATATCACCCGACTCAATAAAGTAGAATAATGAAGTGTTAATCTGTGATTAGAGAAAAAATGTCAGTGCATTCATTATTATTAAACAATCTCCCATGCTCCCCTTTTTTTTCCTATCAAACTCTTCCCCATAGCTCTCTCACATAGATGTCTCTTCTCTCTCTCTCTCTCTCTCTCTCTCTCTCTCTCTCTCTCTCTCTCTTTCTTCATCTCTCTTCCTCTCTCTAAGCATGTCTTTGAAGAATAAAAAATGAACAAAACAAAGACACACAACAAAAAAACCCTCTGCACTATATCCCTTGATAGATGTAATACTAATTTCGGGTGATTTGTTGAGTGAATTAATTAGTTAATTGATATATATATATATATATATACATATATATATATATGCGACTGTTATGACCAAACGACCAGAACGACCAGTCTACCAGTCACTATGATGCACACCGACCACCAGGGGGCAGAAGCTCAGCACAGGAACAGCCCCTGGTGGTCGGTGCACTCCCACAGCCAACCTCCCACAGCCAGCCAACCTCCTCAACTCTTTCCCCCTGGCCAGCAAACCTCCCACAGTCATGCTTCCCCCTGGTTGGCAGGCCCCAGCCAGCCCAGCCTCAATTGGACTGGGCAAGATGGCCTCAATAGGTCCTGACCCCTAGCCAGGCCTAGAGACACCACCCATGCAAGCATTTCATGCACTGGGCCTCTAGTATAAATATGAAAGTGAATATGTTTGGGTTGTTGTCATAATGAACTTCACAGACTACTAATACAGATCCTATCTAATAAAAAGGGAATATGCTAATTGACTCTCACACCATTGCAAAGATGGTGGCACCCATAGCCAATAAGGAGGGAATATGCTAATTGACTACCATGCCCTCAAAGATGGCAGCATCCACAGCCAATAAGGAGGGAATATGCTAATTGACTGCCATGCCCTCAAAGATGGCGGGATCCATAGCCACAAGATGGCAGTACCATTCCCCTCAGCCCCACCAGGGAGGCAGGTACCCGGCCTTGCCACGTGCCTGCCTCCAAAGTCCCCGAGTCCCTCCAGCCCCCCAGCCACCCAGGACCAGCCTGAAGTGCAGGCAAGCCTCAGATGACGGCTGCCCAACCACCCAGGGTCACCGAAGGCTCAGGTAACCAGGACCAGCTGAGGCTTGTACTGCCGGCAGTGGCAACAGCAGAGGTGTGATGGAGGCGTCACCTTCCCCTGATCAACAGGTTGCCTCCAACCTCTGAGGGCTCCCGGACTGCTGAGAGAAGGGAGGCTGGGCTGAGGGACCACCCCCCCGCTCCAGTGCATGAATTTCCATGCACCAGGCCTCTAGTACTACATAATTGGTGCTGTTCAAACTTTAACTTTCATACCAATCACCTGTGGATCTTGTTTTAAACACTTGATCTCACATTTTGGCTGAGAACTAGCCCTATGTTTAAAGCTTTGGTCTTTTGCCCTGATATTTAAAGTCCTCCATACATTAGACATATCTTTCTATCACTGCATACACAGGGTATGATCCCTCATGACTGCTACATAAATCTTACATTTTTAAACATGTTTCAAAAGCCAGATTAAGATTTCATAACACTCATTCTACTGCAATGATAATTGTATTTTACTCTATGTCCCTTTATTGATGTTTACAGTTTAATATTCTCAGTTTCTTATAAGACTTTCTTGAAAAGAGTTTGCATCTAAAAAAAATGAAAAAGACCAGAAATTATCAATATCCCTGCTAATTCTAATATACACCATGCTTTTTGCTTACTTTCATTTACGTACTCTGGTAGTTAGTGAAGCCATGACTGAAATGAATAAATACCTATATTAATAAAAGAGAAACATGCAAATTAACCATCACTCTGTCACTCTGCCACTCTGCTACGCCCACCAGCCAATCAGTGTGACTATGCAAATTAATCCAACAAAGATGGTGGTTAATTTGCATATGCAGGCACGGAGTGAAGACTGAAGATGACTGAAGATGGTGGCAGCCATGGAGCTGAAGCAAGCAGGAGGCTTGGGTTGTTCCTGGCGACAGTGGAAGCCAAGCTTCCCACCAGGCCTGGACTCTGCTCAAGGAGGGGCTGGGGGCCTGGGCTCAGATCAAGGAGCTGGATAAAGAAAGGAGAGACTGGGAGCAGCCAAAGTGGAGAAGCCAAGCCTCACTGCTGTGGCTGGCCCAAAAGTTTGGGTCCTGGGTACCAGAGGAAAACCGGTGCTGGCAGCCAGGGGAAGGAAGGCCTGTTGCGCAAATCTTCATGCAATGGGCCACTAGTAATAATATAGCTATTTATGATCAAAAGATTACTTTATAATCAGTCTTAATTAAACTATGAGACAAATCAACAATCTGATAATTAAATTATGGAAAATTTTATTATGAGTTTTAGTAAAATATCTAAATATATAAGTTCATTGAAAAAATTCAGTGCCCTACAATTGTAAAAAATATAATTTTCCTCCAGATTTAAAATTTTATAATAATTAATTTTTTGTGACAAGTTTTACTTTAACTTTTATTTTTTAACCATTAAAAAACAACAACACACTAACAAGTGAAAAAAACACACCCACAAGCTGAAAAGCACTAAATCTTCCACATACTATGAGATCTTTCAGTGTTGAAAGTACATTTCAAGTAAAATTTGCCATTTTGTCGTAGATGATTATGGAGGAAAATTAGCTATAATGTTAAAATAGTAATGAGCTCACAGTCTTTTTCAAAATTAAATGCCTAAATTTAATGAGTGGGCCTTCCAAATATGTTTTAGATAGACAGTAGTGGTGAGACAGAAATTTTCATGTTAGAACTGTTATACCATAAAAAGGAAAATTGCCCCTTTCTTGTCTTTCAGTTACTTGAGATCAAATTATTGGCTCAGAGTCTCTGGTGGCTGCATGCCAGATTAGCAATATTGGGAACCTGAATCTATCAGCTCAAGGTAGCATTGCTGGCATGGGCCTCTACAGCACTTAATTTAATTAGATGAAGCTCCCATTGTTGAAACTGCTGAACACAGTATTTTTTACTGAGCCAAGGAAGAATCTAATTTATTAGACCTTTGAAACTGTGCTGTAAAAGTGTTATTGTGGTGTCTCAGAGCGACTGCAATTGTTTTGAATATAAATTCTGAATCCCAAGGAAAGCAGTATTTCAGGGATATATTCTGTCTTTATTGCTGATGTGCTAGGTGTTTTTCTTTCAAGATATGCACTCTATTTTGATCTTGGTTATTGTTGGCTTGCAAGTTAGAATACAGTTTCCCATTAATATTCCACAAAGAAATTTGGTGCCGTGATGGGAGTAGTGAACCAAGATTAAGGAGGCCTGTATTTTATTTTATCTTTGTTTTACTGTATGATATTGAACCCGCCATTTTATTCCAGCAGGCTTTTATAAAAATATAAAGAAAAGGCATTTATCTAGAAACAAGAGTTGTTAGAAAGCTTATAAAATAAATTCTGAAAGGATATTTGAGGTATATAGGAAAAATGGAATTAATTTTTATTGAGCAATTGCTGAATGCTTGCTATGAAATGGCAAGCAATCAAACAAAATGAAAAGTAACAATAAAAAACCTCATCTTTTTCCCCAAAGAAATTATACCTAGAGAGGACCTAAAATTACCAATATGTCTGCTAAGAATATATTTGTTTTGTAAATGAAACTAAGAAAAAATTGTGGATTATACTCAAAGTTGGCAAAAGAAGAAATACTTAAGTTTTAGGCTAAACACAAAGAAGAATAAAATTGAAATTATATAAACACTAGAGGCCCAGTGCACAAATTCATGCACCAGTTGGATCCCTCAGCCTGGCCTGTGGGATTGGGCTGAAACCAGCTCTCTGACATTCCCCAAGGGGTCGCGGATTGCAAGAGGGTGCAGGCCATGCCAAGGGACCCCACCAGTGCAGGATCGGGGTTGGGGAGGGATGCAGGAGGTTGGCCAGCCAGAGAGGGACCGTGGGAGGGCTCCAGGGCATGTTCAGGCTGTCTCGCTCAGTCCTGATTGACCGGAGCCCAGTAGCAAGCTAACCTATGGGTCAGAGCATCTGCCTCCTGGTGGTCAATGGATAACATAGTTAGTGGTTGAGCGGCCTCAGCATATTATGCTTTGATTGGTTGAACGGTCAACTGGTCGACTGGACACTTAGAATATTAGGCTTTTATTACATAGGATATTTTAGACTCTTAGTTTAAAATCATCTAAAAGTATTTGATTCTGGAAGTCAATGTTCTTTGCACAAGACAATGGATATACATGTTAAAGATATCAGGATTGAGTAAGAATATTTACTGACATCACACAACAATTGCATGTTTACCGAGAAAATATTTTTGATTGAATCATCTGTGACTTAATCAGTGTCTTAGAGCCTGAGGATGCTGAAGAAAATGAGAAACATTCTATTCTAAATTCCCAATAAAATTTACAATTTAGCAGTGACAATGACATTTGCAAAAATAATATCAAGTTAATGCAAGGATCTACCGTTAGCTGATGAATTCAAAGTAGGTTTTCCTAAGGAAATTATGTTTAAGCTGTTATGTGATAGATGATAGATAGATAGATAGATAGATAGATAGATAGATAGATAGATAGATAGACAGATAGATAGAAATTAGCCAGGTGGGCTTTGAGGTGACTAAGTTATTATGCCTCCTCTACTTATTTAAACTTAAAGAGGCCTGGTGCATGAATTTCTGCACAGGTGGGTTCTGGCTGGACGCCCCTATAGGGGATGATAAGGGCTGGAATGGCGAGAGGGGAAGGGATGTGGGAGGTTGACCAGCTGGAGGTTGGCTGGGAGGGGCTGTGAGGGGTTGGGGGACCGATCAGGGCCCTTATTGGGCTGGTTGGCCGCTGCAATTCATGTCATAGTGATTGGTTGTTCCCGTCATTCTGCCATTCCGGTCACTTGGCATATATATATCTCCTATCTAATAGAAGAGAAACATGGCAATTAGCATATGACTACTACCCTTCCCATTGGCTAATCAGGGCGATATGCAAATTAACTGTCAGCCAAGATGGCAGCTGGCAGCCAGGCAGCTGGAAGCTAACATGAGGCTTGCTTGCTTTAGTGACGGCGGACTCCAACGTTCCCCACCTGCCTTGCCAGCCTCTGAGCTTGCAGTTTGAAACATTGTAACAAATACAGAAGCTAAACAAAACCCCAGAAACCAGCTTTCAGCCAGCGGGGATCTCAGAGCTGGAGATGATACAGTGTTTCAATTATAGAACCTAAACCAACCAGATACCTGCTTTCAGCAGACGGGGCCTCAGAGCTGGAGCCAGAGATAAAGCCGGCCCAGAATAAAAAAGAAAAGAAAAAAAGGACCAGTTGGGAGCTTCAGTCACCCACCAGCCTGAAAACAGCCCTCAGCCCCTCACCCAGACTGGCCAGGCACCCCAGTGGTGACCCCCACCCTGATCCAGGACACCCTTCAGGGCAAACCAGCCAGCCCCCACCTGTGCATCAGGCCTCTATCCTATATAGTAAAAGGGTAATATGCCTCCCAGCACCGGGATCAGCAGAGCCGAGAGGCCTCCCGGAACCGGGATCAGCATGACAGGGGGCAGCGCCCAAACACTCTGATCGCCCTGTAGCTCTGTGTGTGACGGGGGGGAGGGGGGGGCGACAACCTCCCTACCTGCCCTGCTCTGTTCATGACAGGGGAAGGCGCCCCACCACCTGATCAGCCCTGCTCTGTGCCTGATAGGGAAGAGCTCCCCAACCCCCTGGTCGCCCTGCGGCTGTGTGTGTGACAGGGTGTGGCGCCCAACACCCCTCCCCATGGGCCCTGCTCTGTGTGTGATGGGGTAGAGCCATAACCACCCCATCGACCCTGCTGTGAGTGTGACAGTGGCGACACCCCAACCCCCTGATTGGCCCTGCTCTGTGGTTGATAGAGGGTGGCGCCCCAAACCCCTGATCCGCCCTGCTCTGTGTGTGACAAGGGGCGGTGCTCAAACACCTCTATCGGCCCTACTCTGTGAGTGACAGGGGGGAGCTCCTCAACCCCCTGATTAGCCCTGCTCTGTGCGTGACAGGGGGGAGCTCCCCAAATCCATGATCGACCCTGCTCTGTGCGTGACAGGGTATGGAGCCCCCACCCCCCTGATGGGCCCTTCTCTGTGGGTGACAGGGGGCAGCACCCCTACCCCTGATTGGCCCTGCTCTGTGGTTGATAGAGGGTGGCGCCCCAAACCCCTGATCCGCCCTGCTCTGTGTGTGACAAGGGGCGGTGCTCAAACACCTCTATCGGCCCTACTCTGTGAGTGACAGGGGGGAGCTCCTCAACCCCCTGATTAGCCCTGCTCTGTGCGTGACAGGGGGGAGCTCCCCAAATCCATGATCGACCCTGCTCTGTGCGTGACAGGGTATGGAGCCCCCACCCCCCTGATGGGCCCTTCTCTGTGGGTGACAGGGGGCAGCACCCCTACCCCTGATTGGCCCTGCTCTGTGGGTGACAAGGGGTGGCGCCGCAACCCCCCAATCAGCCCTACCCTGAGCATGACTGATGGTGGAATCCCAACCTCCTGATCCGCACTGCTCTGTGAATGACAGGGGGCGGTGCCCCAACTCCCAAATCGGCCCTGCTCTGAGCCCGACCAGGGGCTGCACCTAGGGATTGGGCCTGCCCTCTGTCACCCAGGAGCAGGCCTAAGCCAGGAGGTCGTTATCTCCCGAGGGGTCCCAGACTGCGAGAGGACACAGGCCGGGCTGAGGGTCCTCCCCCTCCCCCCTGAGTGCACAAATTTTTGTGTACTGGGCCTCTAGTCCTATCTAATAAAAGAGAAACATGGTAATTAGTGTACAACCGCTACCCTTCCCATTGGCTAATCAGCGAGATATGCAAATTAACTGCCAGCCAAGATGGCGGCCAGCAGCCAGGCAGCTTGAAACTAACACGAGGCTTGCTTGCTTCAGTGATGGAGGAAACCAACGTTCCCTGCCTGCCTTGCCGGCCTCTGAGCCTGCAGTTTAAGAAACATTGTAACAAATATAGAAGCTAAACAAAACCCCAGAAACCTGCTTTCAGTGAGCCGGGATCTCAGAGCTGGAGTTGCTAGTGTTTCGATTATAGAACCCAAACAAACCAGATACCTGCTTTCAGCAGACGGGGCCTCAGAGCTAAAGCTGGCCCAGAATAAAAAAAAAAAAAAAAAAAAAAAAGGACCAGTTGGGAGCTTCAGTCACCCGCCAGCCTGAAAACAGCCCTCAGCCCCTCACCCAGACTGGCCAGGCACCCCAGTGGTGACCCCCACCCTGATCCAGGACACCCTTCAGGGCAAACCAGCCAGCCGCACCCATGCACCAGGCCTCTATCCTATAGTAAAAGGGTAATATGCCTCCTGGCACCGGGATCAGCATGACAGGGGGCAGCGCCCAAACCCCCTGATCGCCCTGCGGCTCTGTGTGTGACAGGGTAGAGCCATAACCTCCCCATCGGCCCTGCCCTGAGTGTGAGAGTGGCGGCGCCCCAACCCCCTAATCCGCCCTGCTCTGTGGGTGATAGAGGGTGGTGCTCCAACACACCCCCCCCCCCCCCGCACGGGCCCTGCTCTGTGTGTGATTGGGTAGAGCCATAACCTCCCCATCAGCCCTGCCCTGAGTGTGACAGTGGCAGCGCCCCAACCCCCTGATCAGCAATGCTCTGTGTGTGACAGGGTACGGAGCCCCAACTCCCTATCTTCCCTACTCTATGAGTGACAGGGGGGAGCTCCCCAACACCTTGATTGACCCTGCTTTGTGCGTGACAGAGGGGACCTCCCCAACCCCCCTGATGGGCCCTACTCTGTGCGTGACAGGGGTGGCGCTGCAACCTCCCTATCGACCCTGCCTTGAGTGTGACGGGGGCGGTGCCCCAACCCCCCAATCGGCCCTACCCTGAGAGTGACTGAGGGTGGCATCGCAACCTCCGGATCTGCCCTGCTCTGTGCATGACAGGGGGCAGCGCCCCAACTCCCAAATCGTCCCTGCTCTGAGCCTGACCAGGGGCTGCACCTAGGGATTAGGCCTGCCCTCTGCCACCCGGGAGCAGGCCTAAGCCAGCAGGGCGTTATGTCCCGAGGGGTCCAAGACTGCGAGAGGGCACAGGCCAGGCTGAAGGACCCCCCTCCCCCCTCCCCCCCGAGTGCACAAATTTTTGTGCACTGGGCCGCTAGTATATATATATATATATATATATATATATGCCTTTCTGGGTTTATTTAAAAGCTGGAATAGCTCCGTTCTTCATCAAAGAAATATAAAGTATAAAGAAAAGAAATGTTAATCTAGGACCAGATGTCCATATAGATTCAAATATTTTAGACTACTTTCAAAGAAAAAGGAATGAAAGTAAATGTTTTAATTAAGCACTCATACATTTTACATAGATTTTTATTCTAGAATAAAAATCGTTAAAATATTTACATTCTTAAAAAAATAAAACTCAAGTTAATTTGCCATTAAGAAAAAGGGTTTGATTTCAAAAGTAGGACTTTTGTTTATTAATACAATTTTATTATCTGCTTCATTACTATTCAAATAAAAACCCTTATAATTTTTTATTCATCTGGAGAAAAATAAAGGCCTTTATTTTTAGTAGTTTGGAATTCCTTGTTATTCAGTGGTTACAAAAGGGCAGATGGTTCACAATAGGGCTAGAAAGAGGAGGGAGAGCAAAACTCATCCAGGCCTTTTAACTCCAGTGCTTTCTAATTCCAATTAGCATCTGAGTCACCTTGGGATCTTGCCAGTATAGATAATGACTCTATATTACTAGGGTGGTCCCTGAGAATCCATATTTAGAATAAACTCTTAGCTAAAGCTGCATTTTTTTTCTCTAAAAAACACACTTTGAGTAATAGAGTCTTAACATCATTTAGACTAAGCATGTCAAACTCAAAGGCTAACACGGGCCAAATAAACAAGGTTTAAGTTTATGTGGGCTGCAAAAAATCAAAAGCTTCAATTTTCATAGAAACATGGGTTTATTTCTATAGAGACATGTTGAATACAAAGGGCTGAAATAAATGAGTGTCATTAACATAAAATAATAGAACATTTTAATAAAAATTAATATTTTTTCTTGAATATTAACAGACACTGAATAACTGCACAAATTAATAAGCATAATTCAAATAAACCTATTTTTCTTGTTCTCCAAAAGTGAAATATTTCCTGTTGCACAAACCAAACAAGTCACCCCAAGACTAATGACATAGCAATTGGCTGCTAAAATATTCCCTGATAGTATTAGTGGAGAGAAATGGTGCGCCTGTGAGTAAGGTGCATAAGGGAAATGCATGCAACACGATTATAGTAATCAGTCATTAACGAACATTGTAGTTCATTATCAATAATTATGTAGAACAGAATATTGTAAAAATTAAGTTATGAAATTGTTATTAAAACATTTCTTACATGCCGTTATATTGGCTGGGCTGCAAAAATATTGATTGTGGGCCACATGTGGCCTGCAGGTCGCAAGTTTGACATGCTTGGTTTAGACTCGATTTTAGAACAATGGGAATGCATCAAGGCATTCTAAGCAGGGTAGTGGCATGATGTGATTTTTATTTTTATAAGATTACTCTATGAAAAGACATTGAGTAAAATTGATTGCATATCTGAAAAAAGCTAGTCTGAAAAGGCTACATTGTAATGATCCCAATTTTATGACACTTTGAAAAATATAAAACTAGGGTGAGAGTAAAAAGGCTAATGATAACTAGGAGTGCAGTGGGGTCAATAGAGCAATGAATAAGTGGCTGGGGGATTTTTAGGGCTATCATGAATGATATTGTAATAGTGGAATTATGTCATTATATGTTTGCCAAAATTAATAAAATACACAGCACAAAGAGTGAACTCTAATGTAAACTCTAGAATTTAATAATACATCAATATTGGTTCATCAATTGTAACTGATATATCACACTACAGCAAGATGTTAACAATAAGGGGGACTGTGCATGGTGGCTCGGAGAAGGGTTATATGGGGACTGTATTTTCAACTCAATATTTTTATAAACCTAAAACTACTCAAAAAATAAAATCTATCAAGTAAAAAATATCACTCATGCTGCAATATGACAAGAAGTCTAGCATTTTTCAAAGCTATAAAATAAAGAAACTAAATTTACCTTGCAATTATTTGCCAATATCAAATCAGAACAATACTATCATAAGACATAGTCAATGACACAAAATATGCATTCCCTCAATTCCCACAGAGAAGCATAGATCAGACCTTCAAACTTCAGAAGGAAGGCAGGGTAGGGTGGGGGAAAGGAGAGAGATCAACCAAAGGACTTGTATACATGCATATAAGCATAAACAATGGACATAGACACTAGGGGTTGAGAGCAGGAGCGGGGGTGTGTGTGGGGTTAATGGAGGGATAAGAACACATATGTAATATCTTAATCAATAAAGAAAAAAACATTAAAAGTACCAAAAATGTGCCCTAGATAATTCACTGGCAGATAAATAAGTATGTATATAAAGTCAAATAAGAACTGGGTCTGCTTTGGACAAAGAGTGATGGTGGAGTTAAGGGGAAAGATGGTCTTTCAAGTCAGAGAGCCTGGATTTAGATTGCGGCTCTGCCAATTATAAGTTGTTGACCTTGAGCAAAGTACAAGACCACTTTGTACTTCTCCTTATCTTTGGGCAGTGGTGGTGATAATGCCCAACTTGCAGGGTTGTTGAAATAATTAGAAATAAAATCACTACGTAAATGGTAGTTCTTATTATTAAAAAAAAAATCTATTTAAAATATTCAACAACTGATGTCCAGATTGGGATTCTTTGAGGCATGCCTAACTGGAGTGTTGTTGGTATGGAAACAGATCAGTAACTTCTTTGACAGGTACCTGTTCTTGTTGGCGTTCTCTATATAACTTTTATCTACTGTAAACATAACTAACCAAAAAAACATTTTTCAGTGATTTAAAAAAAATAAAAATAAAAAACTAAACACGAGAATTGAAGGGAACCATTAAAAAGTGCTTCACTATACCCACGAATATCGACCTAAGTTTTATTTATTTTGCATGTTGTACCTGCCGTGTGTGTGTGTGTATGTGTGTGTATGTGTGTGTGTATGTGTGTATGTGTGTATGTGTGTATGTATGTGTGTATGTGTGTGTATGTGTGCATGTGTGTATGTGTGTGTATGTGTGTGTATCTGTGTATGTGTGTGCATGTGTGTATGTGTGTGTATGTGTATGTGTGTGTGTGTGTGCGTGCGTGCGTGCGTGTGTGTGTGTGTGTGTGTGATGTTGTTTAGGTGAAAGATAAGGATGGCCCAAAACACTGAGATGAGAGTGCCAGTAGTGAAAATGTGATAATAGTGCATTTACAAGACAGAATCATCGGACCTTGTTCACAGGGTATGATGGATAAAGGAAATGTAAATATCCAGGATTGCTCACAAGCACTTCACCTAAATAAATGAGTAGATGGCGGTGTCTTTTACAAGTACAAAGATTAGGACAAAATATTAGGGAATTACAAAGACAATAAAAGAAAGAATTGATTAAAATACCTGCTGTTTTAAGGGAGAAAGCAAAACAGTGTTAATGGGTAGAGAAACATAAATAAATAATGAATTTAGAAAAATAAATCAAGCTGTAGTTCTTGGTAAACTCAGAGTTAAATTTTGTTAAGTGTATCTCAGAGTAGAAGATTGTAATGTTCTAGTATATATCATTTAAATTATAAATTTCAGAGGTGGATGCACCTGGCTGCTGGTTCCAGTGTATAAACATGGGAATTTTTACCAGAAATTTAGCAGAGAAAATAGTCAAAGAAAGAGTTTCCTAGAGGATTGAAAGATAATCATATTGGATGAGTCATCTGTGAGGATGACAAAATCAAATTAATGGAGAAAAGTGTGAAAATTAAAAATAAGACTGACTCAGGAACTAATTTAATAAATAAATGAAAGGAAGTGTTGGTATGTCAGTATACCATAAGATGAGAGCAAATGTTGCATTCAAGTTTTATAAGTTTTTAAACAGTAGTATTTTTCAAAAATATATTTTTATTTATTTCAGAGAGGAAGGGAGAGCAAGAGAGAGATAGAAATATCAATGATGACAGCTGCCTCCTGCATGCCCCCCATTGGGGGCCAATCCCACAATTGGGTCATGTACCCTGACGGGAAATGGAACCGTAACTTCCTGGTTCATAGGTTGACACTCTACCACTGAACCATGCTGCCTGGGCCTAAACATTAGTATTTTAAAATATGATAGAGGTCCAATAGTAAGGAAATGAAATTCAGAAACAAAGACCCGGATATGTGTTGGGAAAGAGAATAAAAAAGTTTGCTTCCAAGGAAGACTTTATACATATAGAGGAGGATGCTACCATGGAATAAGAGTTCCAAGGGTTGGGACAGAAAAGAAAGAAAATGATCTTAGTTAGAGGAAAGGAAGGATAAGGAAGTTAAATTCTGATAGGAAGTGAAAGACGTTTCTATTTTGGACAGATGCAGGAAAGAGGCTTCTACTTTTGTCAGCTACAAAATAAAACAGGGTGGAAAGGCATAGAAAATGTCATCCCCACAAACCCCAGAAGAATATAGATTATTCTACTACTTTATAAAAGAATCCCTGTAGTAGTAATGTGGGCCTGGATGGTCCTTCTACTTCCTTAGGTGTTAGAAGCAACAGTTAATACAGCAGTGACGTCTGATAAGAATCAGGCAATCATCATGTGATCCCCCATGTTGGGAAGAGCCGGAGGTTGGGAGCACATAGGGAGACAGATTCCCAATAGTATCATGTCAGTGGTCCACAGTGGCACTGCCTATTGGACGTGTGAACATCAGGCCTGCATTCAAAATGTGCTTTAATTGATGGTCAGTATTAAATGTCTTATGGATTAGCTCTATCTTCTGAACTTATAACAAGA
Source organism: Myotis daubentonii (assembly GCF_963259705.1). Lineage (NCBI taxonomy): Eukaryota > Metazoa > Chordata > Mammalia > Chiroptera > Vespertilionidae > Myotis > Myotis daubentonii. The sequence continues at coordinate 96,548,486 of NC_081842.1, read as the reverse complement.
ACATAAAAATATGATTTGGGACAATTGGAGTTTACAGGTGTTCTCATTTAAATTTGATAAGTGCTTTGTAGTTTCAAACTACAGAGGTAATCAACTGTGAAAAATATTTTTGTTACCTATATTACCATAATGTTTATTTGAAGGTTTTTCTTTAGAAAATTTAAATATAAAGAAGTATATTTCTATTTGTTTTAGGTGATTTTAAGAATTGCATTAAAAGTTTCTTCTATTATATGGACTAGTGATTCAGAATATTTTTAGGGCACTGAGAGTGCTTTTTAGCAATTCTCCTCATGGCAAGCATTAGGCCATTTAAAATTTATGCTATGCACTCAACAGGAAAGTTATCAGGATCCTAGGCTGTGTGAAAATTGATAACATTCATTGATCAATGATGTATGAACTGAATCTATGAAAGTTGTTTGTTTGGTTTTACCTGCACTTCACTGATACTTTGATTCATATTCCTGGAAATAAATATAAAAGTCACACACATGCTAGAAAATAATAAAACCATTTTGACATTATATCTAATTTGTGCTATGGCCCCTGAAGCAATCTGATTCAGGTATCAAATCATCTGAGTAGTTTTGTGAGGAACATGTTCATTAAAATCGTGGCACAATTTTCCAGAGGTTTACTCTTTTAGTAATACAGCTATCACAAGTTCTATGCATGTTCAAAAAAATAGAAAAATGATCTATTTTTTTCTATTATGAAAATGTTGCCAAAAATGTAAAAATGTGTAATATGCAACTGAAAAATAAAAAAAAGTCAAATGTGTAAGAATTTGTTAAGATTATCCTATCTAATAAAAGAGAAAAATGGTAATTGGCGTACGACGATACCCTTTTCATTGGCTAATCAGGGCTATATGCAAATTAACTGCCAACTAAGATTGGCAGTTAACTGCCAACTAAGATTGGCAGTTAACTGCCAACAAGATGGCGGTTAATTTGCATATGTAGGCACAATGCAGGGAGGCGAAAGGGAAAGCAGGAAGAAGCCCCCTGCCACTGACAGTGATCAGAAACCCAGGGGGGAGCTAAGAGCTGGGGGGCAGGGCAAAGGCGGCCATGATCGGAGAATCAGGCGCCTTTGCCGCCCTGGCCAGTGATAGCAGGAAGTAGGGGTGGAGCCAGCGATGGGAGCTGGGCACGGTCGTAGCTGGCAGTCCCGGGAGCTAGGGGTCCCTTGCCTGGGCCTAAAGCGAAGCCCACGATCGTGGGGCCGCTGCAGCTGCGGGTCCCCGCTGCCCGAGCTGGACGCCTAGGCCAGAGGCGTTAGGCCTGGGCAGGGGCGGAGCCTGCAACCACGGGGAGCTGGGGGTCCCCTGCCCAGGCCTGACACCTCTGCCGGAGGCCTCAGGCCTGGTCAAGGGGCCGATCCGGTGATTGGTGATCGGAGGGTGATGAGGGTCAACTCCTCTGGCCGAGGCATCAGGCCTGGGATTGGGGGGATATGATGGTCCCCTTGCCCAGGCCTGAAGCCTGGGTCAGAGGCGTCAGGCTTGGGCGGGGGGTGGAGCAAGCGATCAGAGGGAGATGGGGGTCCCCTGCCCAGGCATGATTCCTGGGCCAGAGGCCTCAGGCCTGGGCGGGGGCCAGAGCCAGTGATCAGGGGGAGATGGGGGTCCCCTGTCCAAGCCTGACACCTCTGGCGGAGGCGTCAGGCCTGGGCAAGGGGCCGATCAGGCGATCGGAGGGTGATGGGGGTCTACGCCTCTGGCCAAGGCATCAGGCCTGGGCTGGGGGCAGAGCCAGTGATCAGGGGGAGATGGGGGTCCCCTGCCCAGGCCTGACGCCTCTGTCAGAGGCGTCAGGCCTGGGCAAGGGACCGATCCTGCGATTGGAGGGTGATGGGGGTCAACGCCTGAGGGCTCCCAGTATGTGAGAGGGGGCAGGCTGGGCTGAGGGACACTCCCCTCCCCACACACACCCAGTGCACGAATTTTGTGCACCGGGCCCCTAGTTGTATTAGAAAAAGCCGGAAAACTTAGTAGGTTTTATTTATCACTTTTTAATCATGTCTATCTTTTTGTCATGTTCTGCTTGGATTCTGTACTTCTTATCCTAGCAGAAAGCTTCAGTGCTTTCTCAACAATTTTTGTGTCTAATTATATGTCTTATGTTTCTGTCAATAGATTAATAGCTCATCTTTAACCAGGGTTTGATTATCTCTTATCTTGGTATATTAGGTTTTTATAATTAGGTTTATGCTTTTTTTCAAAAATAAATCTTTACTTTGGAAAGCATTACATACTATCTGTCCATTTTTTCCCTCAATGGCCTCTCCCACCCTCCGCCCCCACAAGCCTTCACCACCTACTGTCTGTGCCCTTGGGTTATGCATATACACATATGAGTTCATTGGTTGATCTCTTCCCCGCCCCCCTCTATCCTCCCTTGCCTTCCCTCTGAGGTTTGACAGTTTGTTTTATGCTTCTGTGTCTCTGGGTCTATTTTTGTTCATTTGTTTATGTTGGTCATTAGATTCCACATATGAATGAGATCATGTGATACTTATCTTTCTCTGACTGGCTTATTTCACTTAGCATAATGCTTTCTAGGTCCATCAATGCTGTTGCAAATGGAAAAAGTTCTTTCTTTTTTACAGTTGCGCAGTATTCCATTGCATAGATGTACCATAGTTTTTTTAATCCACTCATCCGCTGATGGGCACTTAAGCTGTTTCCAAATCTTAGCTATTGTAAATTGTGCTGCTGTGAACATAGGGGTTCATATATTCTTTCTGATGGGTGTTTATGGTTTCTTGGGACATATTCCTAGAAGTGGAATCACTGGGTCAAATGGGAGTTCCATTTTTTTTTAGGAAACTCCAAACTGTTTTCCACAGAGTCTGCACCAGTCTGCATTCCCACCAGCAGTGCATGTGAGATCCCTTTTCTTCACATCCACACCAACACTTATCATTTGTTGATTTGTTGATGATAGCCATTCTTACAGGTGTGAGGGAGTACCTCATTGTCGTTTTGATTTGCATCTTCCAGATGATCAGTGACTTTGAGCACTTTTTCATATGCCTTTTGGCCTTTTGTATGTCCATTTTAGAGAAGTGTCTATTGAGGTCCTTTGCCCATTCTTTTTATTGGATGTTTATCTTCCTTTTGTTAAGTTGTATGAGTTCCCTATAGATTTTGGAGGTTAACCCCTTATTGGTTGTATCAGTGGTAAATATGTTCTCCCATGGAGTTGGAATTCTTGTTATTTTATTAATGGTTCCTTTTATGCTTTTTTAAAATATTAATCCTCATCTGAGGATATTTTCCATTGATTTTTTAGAGAGAATGAAAAGGATAGGGAGAGACAGAGAGAGAGGACCATCATTGTGAGTGAGGCATATTGATTGGTTGCCAGAGGCAAGCACCCTGGCCTGAAATTGAGCCTGCAACTGAGGTATGTGCCCTTGACTGTAATAAAACCCATGACCCTTCAGTCTGAGCTTATGCTCTAACTACTGAGCAACTAGATAGAGCAGGTTTATGCTTTTTACCCCATAAACCTCACCTTTATTTCTAAGTAATTAAGCTTCTGCTTTTTTTACTAGTCCATCTAATACTCAAATTATTGGTACCTATTTGCCTCAGATCATGAATGTCTAACCCCTACAACTTCAACTGTTCAGACACTGGGACTTAAATATGCCCCCTTTATTCTGCAAGGTAGCCCCTAATCTCCAGTGTAAATCAACTCAAAGTTCTGTGACTTATGGCCTGAGGCTTGGAACTTTGCACTCTGCCACAAGACTGATAGAATTTGAAACACTTCATACCTATTTGACTTGGCATTATTTGCTGATGATTCTCTGAATTTCCACATTTCCTCTCCTGAAGCATGATGTAAATAAAAGTGCCTACGTACCTCTGTGAGTTTTATGATAATTAAATGAGTTAATAGTTCTAAGTGTTTGAACTATGTCTAGTACCCTGTAAGTGCTTGCAAAATGAAGTACTTATCTAACTACTTGTTCATTGTTTAAAAATTTATTCTATTTTAGTTTTTTAATACTAATATTTACATTCACCCCAACACACGTATCCACTACCACTTCTCAGTGGACTTATTTCCTCATGTAGAACTCACCTTGAGTTTCATAACTATAAATCCTTTAAAATTTTTCCTGCAATTCTTTATCATTGGCTTTGTCTGCCTGTTTTCAAATTGCTAGTGGCTTGCATGAGTTACACACTAAAGATTTTTCATGCATAAAATATCTCCTATATAGCTGTTCAAGGACAAAATAGATAATATATGTTAAACACATACCAGAGTGCTGAGCACTCAGTAATGCTCAATAATTCTTACCTCGACACCCCATCTGCTATGCCTGTTTGAATAAGTCTCAGCTAGTCCTTCTGCAGACCAAGACTTGCTTATGACATTTATGTAATGGTGATTTAGAGCCAATAAACTTTGGGCCAGTAGATCTGTTTTTATCTACAATTCTGACAGGAAATATGTGGGTTGTTCACACCAAGCAATTCTCTAATTCTCTGCATATACCAACTAGGTGTCCTTCAAGTCAATTCAATTCTAATGCTAAGTACCCAGGGCCAGAGACAGATCATGCAGGTTAAGGGCTCAGGCCAAGAAGACCTTCCCCACTTCAGATGCCAATTATAAGTCTCAGTTTTCTCATTTTTATGACCCATTGGTTATAAATCAGGGGTTCCCATGTCCCGCTCCTGGGGTTCAATAAACTTGCTAGAATGCCTCAGAGAACTCAGAGAAAATAGTTTACTTACTACCACAAGTTTATTAGAAAGAATATTATAAAGCCTATAAATTAACAACCAGATAAAGGTCTTGAAGAGTCCTGGGATAAGAGCTTCTGTCCAGCGCAGGATGCCAACCTCCCAGGATGGAGACACTCTCATAAACCTAGAAGCTCCTTGAACCCATTGCTTATGACATTTATGGAAGTTCCATTATGAGATATACTGATTATTAACTCAGTCCCCAGCCTCTCTCCCTTCCCTGGAGGTCAGGTGGTGGGGCTGAAAGTTCTGACCCTCTAATCACATGGTTGGTTCCTCTGGGAACCTGTTCCCATCCCAGAGCTATCTAGGGGTCCATTAAGAGTTTATTAGCATAAACCCAGGTAAGATTAAAAGAGACTAATTATAGCCCTAGCTGGTTTGGCTCAGTGGATAGAGCAGTGGCCTGTGGACTGAAGGGTCCCAGGTTTGATTCCAGTAAAGCACACATGCCTGGGTTGCGGGCTCAATCCCCAGCAGGAGGCAGCCAATCAATGATTCTCCCTCATCATTGATGTTTCTATCTCCCTCTCCTCTCCACTCTGAAATCAATAATATATAAATATATATACTTATATATATACTTATATATATACTAGAGGCCTGGTGCATGAAAATTCATGCCCTGGAGGGGGGTGTCCCTCAGCCCGGCCTGCCCCCTCTCATAGTCCGGGAGCCCTCAGGAGCAGGAGGCGACCCGACAATCAGGGGAAGGCAATGCCCAATCACACCTCTGTGCTGCCATGGGTGACAGCACAAGCCTCAGCCGGCCCTGGTTACCTGAGACTCGGGAGGCCCTGGGCAACTGGGCAGCAGTCATCCAATGCTGGCCTGCACCTTGGGTCAGCCCTGGGGGGTTGAGGGGACTGGGCGTCTCCAGAGGCAAGCTTGTAGCATGCCTGCTGCCCCGGTGGGGCTGAGGGGACTGGGAGTTGCCATCTTGTGGCTATGGGAACCACCATCTTTGAGGACATGGCATTCAATTAACATATTTCCTTCTTATTGGCTGTGGGTGCCGTCATCTTTGAGGGCAGGGCAGTCAATTAGTATATTCCCTCCTTATTGACTATGGGCGCCGCCATCTTTGTGATGGCATGAGGGTCAATTAGCATATTCCCTCTTTATTAGATAGAATACTAGAGGCCCGGTGTATGAATTTGGGCACAGGTGGGGTCTCTGCATGGCTTGCAGTTATTGGGTCAAAACCCACAGTCCAACGCCACCTGCAGCTCCTACCTGCTGCTCCCGCTCATTGCTTATCCTGGCCCCACTGTGCCTGATGTGGACTTGCACCCAATCAGTCCTGATTGGGGGAGGCTCACGCTGCCACAGCAGCGCTTGTCAGCCATGAGCCCTGCATCTGGCGCCCTCCTAAAGGGAGTGGCCTGCGGGATCAGGCTGAAACTGGCTCTCAGACATTCCCTGAGAGATCCCAGATTGAGAGAGGGTGCAGGCCAGGCTGAGGGATTCCACTGGTGCACAATCGGGCCAGGGAAGAAGTGGGAGGGCTCCAGGGCATGTCCAGCCCATATTGCTCAGTCCCGATCAGCCGGACCCCAGCAGCAAGCTAACCTACCAGTCTGCGCATCTGCCCCCTGGTGGTCAGTGCACCTCAGACTGACTGGTTGACAAGTTGACTGCCCCCTGGTGTTCAGTGCACATCATAGCAAGAGGTTGAGCAGCCTTAGCATGTCATTAGCATATTACGCTTTGATTGGTTGTTAGGTTGTTCTGCCTTTTGGTCTATTTGCATATTGCCATTTTATTATATAGGACTAGAGGCCCAGTGAACAAAAATTTGTGCACTGGCGGGGGTGGTGTCCCTCAGCCCCACTTGTGCCATCTCACAGTCTGGGACCCCTCGGAAGATAATGACCTGCTGGCCTAGGCCCGCTCCCGGGTGACAGAGGGCAGGCCCAATCCCTAGGTGCAGCCCCTAGTCGGGCTCAGAGCAGGGCCGATTAGGGAGTTGGGGCACCGCCCCCTGTCACGCACACAGCAGGGTGGATCGGGAGTTTGCAATGCCACCCCCAGTCATCCTCAGGGTAGGGCCCATTGGGGGGTTGGGGCGCCGCCCCCTGTTACACTCAAGGCAGAGTCGATGGGGAGGTTGCGGCGCCACCCCTGTCACGTACAGAGCAAGGCAGATCAGAGGGTTGGGGCACTGCCCCCTGTCACGCACAGAGCAGGGTAGATCGGGAAGTTGCAATGCCACCCCCAGTCACACTCAGGGTAGGGCCGATTGGGGGGTTGGGGCGCCACCCCCATCACACTCAATGCAGGGTTGATGGGGAGGTTGCGGCGCCTCCCCCTGTCATGCACAGAGCAGAGCCGATCAGGGGGGTTGGGGCTCTGTACCCTGTCACACACAGAGCAGGGCCCATCAGGGGGTTGGGGGGCTCCCCATTGTCATGCACAGAGTAGGTCCAGTAGGGGAGTTGGGGCACTACCCCCTGTCACACACAGAGCAGGGCAGATCAGGGGGTGGGGGCGCCGCCCCCTGTCACACACAGAGCAGGGCCGATCAGGGGTTGGGGTGCTCCCCCCTACCAGGCACAGAGCAGGGCTGATCAGGGGGTTGGGGCGCCTTCCCCTGTCATGAACAGAGCAGGGCAGATAGGGAGGTTGTGGCCCCGCCCCCTGTCACACACAGAGCGCAGGGTGATCAGGGGGTTTGGGCGCTTCCCCCTTTCACACTGCTTCAGGAGCCAGGAGGCCTCCAGGCTCTGCTGATCCCAGTGCTGGGAGGCCTTGCAGCTCCAGTTGACATAGGGGCAGTGAGGCCTCACTGCTCCACTGATTCCGGTGCTGGGAGGCCTTGCTGCTCTGCTGATCCTGGTGCTGGGAGGCTCCGTTGATCCCGGTGCCAGGAGGCCTCATTGCTCCGCTGATCCTGGTGCTGGGAGGCCTCGCGGCTCCGCTGATCGCAGTGCTGGGAGGCATATTACCCTTTTACTATATAGGATAGATGCATGGTGCATGGGTGGGGGCCAGCTGGTTTGCCCTGAAGGGTGTCCTGGATCAGGGTGGGGGTCCCGCTTGGGTGCCTGGCAAGCCTGGATGAGGGGATGATGGCTGTTTGCAGCTGGTTACACCCCCTTCAGGGTGGGGGTCCCCACTGGAGTGCCTGGCCAGTCTTGGTGAGGGGCTTAGGGCCATTTTCAGGCTGGTGGGTGACTGAAGCTCCCAACCTCTCCTTTTTATCTTTTTTTTAATTCTGGGATTTATTTACCTTCTATGTCTGTCACTGGAACTGAGAGCTGGCTTTAGCTCTGAGGCTCGGCTCCAGCTCTGAGACCTGGGCTGCTGAAAGCAGGTATCTGGGTTTGTTTGGGTTCTATAATTGAAACACTGTTGCAACTTCAGCTTGGCCAGCTGGCTGAAAGCATGGGGTTTGTTTAGCTCCTATAATTGCAAAATTGTTTCTTAGAGTGCAAGCTTAGAGCCCAGCAGCGGTAGGCAGGGAACCTTGGCTTCCTCCTTCACTGAGCAAGCAAGCCTCCTGTTCACTTCAGCTGCCTGGCTGCCGGCCGCCATCTTGCTTAGCAGTTAATTTGCATATTGCCCTGATTAGCCAATGGGAAGTGTGTCGGAGGTATCGTTAATTACCATGTTTGTCTATTATTAGATAGGAAAATATATATATACTAGAGGCCCGGTGCATGAAAATTCATGCAAGAGTAGGCCTTCCTGCCCCCAGCTGCTGGCACCGGCTTCCCTCCAGCACCCAGGATCAAGGCTTCCCTCCTCCAGCCACCAGCAGGCAACCAGGATCCAGGCGGCTTCACTCTGGCTCTCAATGTCACAAACAGTAACTTAAATGGCTATTTCATATCTTAAATGTGATAAACATACTATTTTTGGTTTTAACTGTCTTAGGGATTAGTCATCCTCCAGTTAGCTGTGTAAATTTGACCACCAGTCATACTGACCATAAAAATAAATTGGACTAGGAGTCAAAAATACAAGGTAACTGAAAAATTGCATAATTGAAAAGATGAACAGTTAATTCAGAAAATAACTGTGGTGTTAGTAAGTAGTAACATTTTACTTAAACAATCAAGTATAGAGTTGTGCTACAGAAAAAAAGAAATAAATCTTTATAGTTTTCCTAGAAATGAAAAATGCATTTGAAGGAGGCTGTATTGATTTTTAAATGGAAACCTCTATGGACAAAACACTCAATAAAGTATAGTTCTCACCTCTGACTGAAATATGCTTTTTTTTGCCATAAATCCTGTTTAAGTAGTAAGGTAAATTTTCCATGATCTCTGTATGTATAATATATGTACAAGGAAATATTATGTACAATAAAAAATAAGATATTGATACCTATCTGAATTCATATCAGGTATCATAGCTTGGTTTTAGATATTTTAGAAAATGCAATAATTTTTGAGAAAGATTTACAGAATGTTTTTATTTTTTCACATTCTGATTGTGTATTTATGTATTACCTGCCTCATACTTACAATACGGTCCAGGAGAGAATTCACTGATTCGATGTTGATTTAATGGTGTGGGGAGTAAAAAACAAAACAAAACTTTTTTTCCTACTGGACTAAAAATCAAACTGACAGACAGATTAACTGGTGAAAATCAAATTTTATATGTGCACAAGGAAAACTCACATAAGAATGAAAACTCCAAAGACAGTGAGGCCAAATTGAGTATGTATGTCATATTTTTCCAGTTTTTTTTTTATTTCAAGAATAACTATTTTAAATATAATAATGTTACATGCAATAAGCTTTACTATCTCAAGAAAATTTATTTTAAATATGACAAAATTACATGCAATAAATACCAATTATTCAAGAAAAATGATCTTACATATAATAATATTACATGCAATAAACATTAATATTTCAAAAATAAAAGGATTTTAAGTATAGTAATATTACAAAACTGTACTAATATAGTATGATATCACAAAAGTTGTAGGAAATATTAAAATTCTGCAAATAACAGGATTACTTATATTATATTTTAGAATATTTTCCTCCTCTGGCTCTATTTTTCTTCAACAGTTTACTATATTCCACAAATGAGTGAGATCATATGATACTTATCTTTCTCCAATTGGCTTTTTTTGATTAGCATGATGCTTTTACAATTTATTTTGTCAGATATGAGTATTTCTACTCCAGGTTTTTTGTTTTTTTCCTTTTCATTTTGCATGGAAAATTTTTTTCCATCCCTTCACTTTCACCCTGTGTGTGTCTTTTATTTTGAGGTGGGTCTCTTGTAGACAGCATATAGTTGGGTCATGTTTTTATATCCATTCAGCTACCCTCCACCTTTTGATTGGAGCATTTAATCCATTTACATTTAGAGTTATTATTGAGAGGTACTTATTTATAGCCATTTTAATTCTGCATGGCTAGGTTTCTCTATTTCTTCTTCTCAGCAATCCCTTACAGCAATCCCTTTAGTATTTCTTGTCATGCAGGCTTTGTGGTGATGAACTCCTTTAGCCGTTTTGTTTTTGTTTTTGTTTTGTTTTTTTTTGTCTGGGAAGCTTTTTATTTGAATGATAGCCTTGCTGGTTATAGTAATCTTGGTCTCAGATCCTTGCTTTCCATTACCTTGAGTATTTCATGCCATTCCCTTCTGGCTTGTAGGTGTCAGCCTTATGGGAACTCCTTTGTAGGCAAAATTTTGCTTTTCTCTTGCTGTCTTTAGGATTCTCTCTTTGTCTTTAATTTTTGGCATTTTAATTATGTTGTGGATGGGTGTGTCTGTTTGATTTCTTTTTGTTTGGGGTTCTCTATTCCTCCTGAACTTGTGTAACTTTTTCCTTTACCAGTTAGGGAAGTTTTCTACCATTATTTCTTCAAACACCTTCTCTGTTCCTTCCTCCCTGTCTGCCTCTTCTGGCACACCTACTATTCTAATATAATATTGTTACATTTCACATTTTCCCACAGCTCCTTTAAGCTGTCCTCCTGTTTTTTAATTTTTTTTTTCTTTTTGGTTTTCTAATTGAGTGATATCTCCAACTCTGTCTCCAAATTCACTGATTTGATCCTCAACTTCCCTTAATCTGCTGTATATTCCTTCCAATGTGTTCTTATCTGTGTTATCTCACTTTATCTCAGATTGTTCTTTTTTCATAGTTACTATATCTTTTTTCATACTTTTGAGCACTTTTAACATCATTACTCTGAACTCTGTTTCAGATAAATTTCTATCTCTGCTTCATTGATCTCTTCTTCTGTAGAATTCCCTAGTTCTTTCATTTGGGGGTTGTTTCTTTGTCTCCTCATCTTGGTTGTCTGTTTGGGTTTGTGACTATGTATTAGGTAGATCCTCTACACCTCTCAATCTCTAGTGCAGGACAGTGGTAAAGGCTGTTTCTGATTAATTGGATCAGGCAAAGATTCAAAGCCTCCAGAGACCACCTCTGCCTACAGACTAATAGGATTCTGGCTTGAATTGCCCCCAGGCAATTGTCCTCAGGTATAGAGATTTTTTTCACAGGGTGGGGCAGTTGCTTCTGCCTGGAGGCTAATTGTTACTTTTAATATCATAAGTGGACTTAGGACATGGTGTTTTCCAATAGGGTGTGTCGACTGTCTTCCCCCAAGACAAGGCAGATTTCTATGTGGGAAAGATGTCCTCTGCCGTGTGAGGGAGTGACTCAGCACAGGAAACTTGGAGTGTCTGCCTTCTGAGCTCGATCTCCTGAGACCCCAGTCCTGGGTTCTGCTCTCACAGATCCAGTCCACTTCACCCTCTCTCTGCCAGAGCACAAGGTGGGTGGCTCTACAGGGAATTTTTGTGCATTGGCCCTTTAAGAGGGTGCCTAAACTTTCAGCTGCCACTCCATGGCAGATAGCACCTCACTGCTTTTCACAACTAGATGTTATGTGGGTACCCTCCTCAGTTTGGTGTTCTCTGCTGAGGAGCCCAGCTTTGGGATTAAATCCCAGAGATCTCAGTGGCTCTCCCCCACAGCTGAGATATCTCTCTGGGATTTCAGTTGCCATCTGTGGGTGCTCAGCCAGCCCTTTCATGCCTCCAACACTCCTACCAGTCTCTATGCGGTCTCCACCTTTTCGTCCTTGGGTATCAGGGTTCTCTCCTGTGAATTTTCCATTGATTATTCAGGAAGACTTTCTGTATTTCAGTTGTAATTCCAGCTTGTTCCTGGGAGCATGTCTTTGCAGCATCCTCCTACTCTGCCACCATTTTTAAACTCCACATGTGTCATTTTGAAGGAAAAAAAAGGACTTGGGGTCCTAAATTTTAAAACTGAAAATGGGCAATTTATGGGTAGTTGAGGAAGAGCACAACATACATGGCAGAACATACAATGTTTGCTAGGCAACTCAGGAACATTGGGACACAGAGGTTGTTCTAGGTAATTGGCCTCTGCTTGAATCCTTCCTAACTAACACTAAGGTGGTTATGATAAGGTTCCCTTCCGTGAAACATATTTTTCCATCTAAATCTCCTATGAGGAAAGGGGCAGGGTAAAGAGCTCTCTCTGATTTTTTGTTGTTGTTGTTAATAACTAGCTTAAAATAAATATTCCAAGAGGCAGTTTTAGGGTGTTTATACTTTGGTCCTCTTCAATAGCTATAAGTCAAAAATGTATCTTAGTGGTAGTTAAGAAACAAAATTTTAGTGGGGGGGAGTCTGAGACTGAAAATTTCTTTTTAAAAATTAATATAAAAGTATTTAATTAACTGTGTGAATTGGTAGATATAACATTTTGTGCTTGTATCTAAAATAATGATTAACATCTATCCTATATAATAAAAGAGAAACATGCAAATTAACTGTCCCTCTGCTATGCTCAAGCCACGCCCACAAGACATGCCCACAAGCCAATCAGGAGCGAGTATGCAAATTAACCTAACTAAGATGGCAGTGGCCACTGAACTGGAGCAAGCAGGAGGCTTGGGTTGCCCCCGGCGATGGAGGAAGCCAAGCTTCCCACATGCCCTGGCAGGTCCTCAGCTCCGCTCAAGGCTCCAAAGTTTCAATTATAGAAGATAAATAAATCCCAGGGAAAAAAAAGAGAGGCTGGGAGCTTGGGTCGCCTGGGCGCGTGGAAAACCTGAAAACGACCATCAGTCCCTCAGCCAGGCTGGCCAGGCACCCCAGTGCGACCCCCACCCTGATCCAGGACATCCTTCAGGGCAAACCAGCTGGCCCCTACCTGTGAACCAGGCCTTTATCCTATACAATAAAAGGGTAATATGCAAATTAACCCTAACAGCAGAATGACTAGGAATGACTGGTCACTGTGACACACACTGACCACCAGAGGGCAGACACTCAGTGCAGGAGATGCCCCCTGGTGGTCAGTGCCCTCCCACAGGGGGAGCTCTGCTCAGACACAAGCCAGGCTGACGGCTGCCAGCATAGCAGTGGTGATGGGAGCCTCTCCCGCCTCTTCAGCAGCGCTAAGGATGTCTGACTGCAGCTTAGGCTTGCTCCCCGCTGGCAGGTGGACATCCCCTGAGGGATCCCAGACTGCGAGAGGGCACAGACCTAGCTGAGGGACCACCCCCCCCCAGAGTGCACAAATTTTTGTGCACCAGGCCTCTAGTATTAAATAAGTGGAAGTAAGAAATTATCATTTATGAATATAACATTATATAAAATTATCCATATAAAAACTTTTAAACCAATATGTAAAAATTGATGATTTTTCTCTCCTAATGCATTACTTTATCTTCAGGGGCCATTTAATAATTTATAACCAAGTGTGTTTATGTGCTCATTCAATAAATACTTGAGAAATTTATCATGTGCTTGTAATTGCTTATGTTTTGTTTATGATATGCTCCTTGCCATGCAAGGATTAGGCAATATTGTTTATATAAAGAAATAGTTATTCTGCTTGCAAATAACTAAAATGGGAGATGCAAAATTATAAATGGAGATTATGTGTATATTGTTCCATGTAATCTAATCCTTAAATCAATAAAAATGAAAATAAATAGATGTAGTTTTTTAAAATATTCTATTATGTATTTTAATGGTTAGAAAATAGTAGTGGGTTATGCTGTAAGCATTAATAAGAAACACAGTTTTTTTTCAATAATTAGTTTTTTATGAATGAGATAGGTGTCATATATTATAGATGCTAACTGTACCATATTTCCTGAAGCAATATGTCTTTATTATTATCTTAGTATATTAAAGTGAAAGCAAAGCTTATCTCTATCTAATGGAGTCTATGAGATTACAAATTCCTAAATACAAGTGATCTTATTCAATGTAGTATTTCTTATTCAATACTTTAGATTGATTTGTAATATGCCATTAAAGTTGTAGTGTGATTCATGCAGCAGTAAACCTGAAATGATTAAAAGTATAAAACTTATTTCTTCACATAGCAAGATAGCAAGTAATTAGTTAACGCTTTCCATAATATAGGAATTTTAGCCAGAAAGCTAGATGCTGAATTGAAAAAAAAAAAAAAAAAGATAAAGTCTCCAAGATTAAACAAGGGCGTTAACTGAGGGTATACTATCCCGTGACCATCAAAAGGTTCAATTCTCCACTTAAATTAAAAACCAAGTTTCTATTGTTATTTATCTCTGCATAATGCATTTGTATAACCAAGTCCAAATCAGTACCAATAAGCTAAGTGACAAGGAATTGGGGTTTTATTCAGAAAGCCGATAAGCCAAGAAGATGACCAATTAGTGTCGTAAAAAAAAACCTTTAAAAATTACAGAATTCAAGCTTCATTTATGTCAAGAGAAGGGGAAAATGGAAGGGGCAAGAGGTGATTGATGACAGAAGACATTTGAGCACCAGCAGAGTTCAAATATGATTGTGAAACCGATTTGTTCTTAGCCTGGTGACTCTAATTGATGGGAGTCTGGTCAAGGAGTACCTGCAAATCTTTGATAAATAATCACTAATTTTGTATATACTTCCCGTATAGCCTCAGGAGAGGCATTTTCTGATAAAAGGCTATTTTTGTAAAACTCAAGCCACAAAAAGAATTTCTTTAACCATTAGCATGTCTATATGCAAGACCAAGCAGAAGCTATTAACCTAAAGGCCCTGGAAACAAAGCAGTCTTGAACAGGATGGGAGCCGACTATTTTACTCTTACATAATCCTGTGTCTTACCAATTGTAACGTTTATACCAATCACATGTATAACTTGTCAAATGAGTAACCTGCTTCAGTAAATCTGGGGTGGGGAGGAGATTGAGATTCTGCATCTTTAACTCACATTCAATTGTTGTCAATACCAATTAGTATTTTCCATTACTGAGGTCAGATCCTTCTGTATATTCTCCACAAGCCCCTGACAATATGGAGGTCTTTTTGTTTCTGGACCCAGTTTCAATGTGTGTGTATTGGCGGGGGCGGGGAGGGGGATAGAATTCCCCACATCCACAATTAGTTCTCAAAACACAAGCTGAGTATCCTATAATTTAACTCAATTCAGACACTATTTACCAAACGAGTGTATCTTCAATAAACCTCATTTTGCTTTACTTTCATTTTCGTTGACCTTAAAATCTTTTCCACATCGAGGAAAAGAACAGAGATCCCAGGTGGTAACTCCAATTCATAACAGCACTAGCAAAGGAGAAAGGCAATCCACACATTTATCTGAAAACAGAACCATCCCTTAATTGCAGTAAATGGCTTGGTGTAATTTTTTTCAGAGGTTCCTTGCTGAAGTCTTCATATAAGCTTATTAAGTTGAGAATTTTCATCTTTTCACTTAAAGGCAGAATTTTATGGCTTCTCTTTAGCATATCTTAATTGCAGCATCACTATTTTTGTACCTGGGGCCATTGTTAAGTAAAATAACGGTTACTTAAATACAAGCACTGTGATACCAGGAGAATAGATCTGATAACCCACAGGGCTATTGACTTAAGGTCAGGAAGTGTATACAGCATAGATATGGTGGATGGAGTGATGATTCAGGTCCTGGGTGTGAGGGAACAATAAGGCATGAGATTTCATCACACTACTTAGAATGACTTGCAATTTAAAATGTGTGAATTGTTTTTCTGGAACTTTCTATTTAATATTTTCAGCCTGTGGTTAACTGTGGGTGACAAACAGCAGGAGAAATCCAGGTAAGTAGGGACTACTGTGGTTTACTTTATTTTCATATCTTTGAGGCTCCTGATAGAAAAAAGAGGGAAAAATAGAGTACTAACTAACACTAATGAAAAATTTTAAGGATAGAAGTCTCTTTATTTTTAAAACAACTTTTTAAATACAATTTTAAAATTTATCATCTAATTTTATACATTTGAAAGATTTTGATGTATAAATGTTGATAGTAAACAAAAAATAGCTTTCATGTACTTGTATTAGGTAGCACATTCACATTTTAACTAAGTCTTGCACAATATGAACTCATGAGTATTATAGCAAAACCCAGGCAGTTTTATAGAGAATAAAGTTTGGAGAATAATTGTTTAAACATCCCACATTGTTGCCTGCACTTCATAAAGCACTACTATCTATCACCTTCATTTTAACAGATATTTACACTTTTCTCCTCACCTGGAAAGCATTAAATAACCTTCATTATTAAGACAAATTATGAAATGCAAAAAATATATGATTGGGGCTTCTTAGGGGAAGAGTGTGATGTAAAACTGATGTCTCCCCAGTTCTCCACCTTGAAGCACAGAGCATATATTTTCATGGTTGATTCATTACTCAAAGAGTTAGCTATCCCTTCTGTAACATTTCCAGATCACAGTTGTTTACAACAAATTAATTATAATAAAGTATAGACACTGAAATTTTACTTCTATTGCCAATTTTAGCAAAATAAAACTCTCTTATTAGGTATGTTAATACCTTGGAAAATTTTGCTTGTCATAAACATATACCTCAAATTTGCTGATGTGTATTTATCCCAACAGTATTTATTTAGGTCAAATATCTACACTAATAAAAAGAGAAACATGCAAATTAACCATCACTACATCACTCTGCCACTCTGCTACACCTACCAGCCAATCAGAGCAACTATGTAAATTAACCCAACAAAGATGGCTGTTAATTTGCATATGCAAGCATGGAGCAAAGACTGAAGACTGAAGATGGCAGCGGCCATGGAGCTGGAGTGAGCAGGAGGCTTGGGTTGCTCCTGGCGACGGAGGAAGCCAATCTTCCTGTGGGCCCTGGACTCCACTCAAGGAGTGGCTGGGGGCCTGGGTCACCAGGGCAACCCAGGCTTCCAGCCTGCCCTGGGCTTTGTTCAAGGAGTGGCTGGGGGCCTGGGTCATCGGGGGTTGACCCAGGCTTCCAGCCAGCCCTGGCCTCTGCTTGAGGAGCTGGAAAAAAAAGGAGGGGCTATGGCAGCGCCCATAGCCACAAGATGGCGGCACCCAGTCCCTTCAGCCCCTCTGGAGTCCCCAGTCCTCTCAGCCCCGCGGGGTGGGAGGGCAGCAGGCGAGCACTGCCTGTCCCCAGTCCTGTCAGCCCCACCTGTCAGCAGTCCTGTCAGTGGCCCTGCAGAGAGCAGACAGCAGGGCCCACTTGCCTGCTCGCCCGGTCATTGTGGAGACCTGCAAGCAGGCCCTGCCGTTTGCTCTCTGCGGGGCCGCTTGCTGGCTCACCACACTTCCCTCAGTCCCACCAGCCCTGAGGCGCCCTCCCTGACTTGTTTCCAGTGAGGCCTCTGTGAAGATCCCACCCTCAGAGTGCACCTGGCTCCAGAGGAAGCGGGAGGCACCACAGGCATTGCAGCGGGCAGCCCGGCTCCCTGTGTGCTGAGGGCCTGGGATGACCCCACCGACAAAGGTAGCACCGCCCGGCAAGGAGGCAGTTGCAGTGGCAGTGGCCCCCTCTAAGCCGCCACCCTCGCTCTTGCCCTCACCCTCACTGCTGGCTGATCCCTAGTGCAGCCTCCTGGCCCACAAGGTACATGATTGCAGGGACAGCCACCATGATGGGCCACATTGACGTCCTCCTGGCCGTACCACGTGGGTTTGCAGATCTGCGCAGGCGTCTACTGAGTGCCTCCTCTTCCCCACCCTCATGTGTGAATGTCCCCCACGCTGTCACCCATGCCTGCCCACAACAGTCCCAGACCATGGCGCATGAACATTCCCCCCATCCCTCTGCTGAACTTCCCTCAGTCCCACTGGCCCTGAGACACCCTCCCCGACCTGTTTCCAGCAAGGCCTCTGTGAAGATCCTGCCCTCCAAGCGCACCTGGCTCCGGAGGAAGCAGGTGGCACTACAGGCATCGTGGTGGGCAGCCCGGCTCCCTGTGTGCTGAGGGTCTGGGAGGACCCCACCAACAGAGTTAGCACCTGGCCAGCGACCACTGGCCCTGCCCCCTCCCAGCCAGAAAGAAGAAGAGGGAGGCAGGGAGGCAGGGAGGACTGCTGAGAAAAATGAAGAGAGACAATGCCTGGGATGGAGAGATGGAAACAAAACAGGCTGGGCCTGAAGAGGCCTGGATGGAAGGGAGGGCAGGCAGAGGGTGGAGCAGCCCCCACTGTCCCTGCCCCCTCCCAGCCAGGAAAGGAAGAGGGAGACAGGGAGGCAGGGAGGCAGGGAGGCAGGGAGGCCTGGAAGACTGCTAAAAAAACAAAGAGAGACAGAGACTGGGTGAGATCAGGCCAGCAGGCAGAGGCAATTAGGGGTGATAAGGGAGGTAGGCAGAGAGGTTAGGGGCGATTAGACAGGCAGGCAGAGAGGTTAGGGGCAATCAGGCAGAGGCAGTTAGAGGAGATCAGGCAGGCAGGCAGAGAGGTTAGGGGTGATTAGGCAGGCAGGCAGAGGGGTTAGAGGCAATCAGTCAGGCAGGCAGGTGAGCGGTTAGTACCCAACGGTCCCAGATTGCGAGAGGGACGTCCCCGATTGGAGAGGGTGCAGACTGGGTTGAGGGCCCCCCCCCTCGACCCCCCCCCCCCATGAACAAATTTCGTGCACCAGGCCACTAGTATAAATATAATAGCTGAAATTTCTGAGGAGAAAAAAATATAAATCCTTATATAACCAAAGATGTTTTCAACATTAAGGATAAAAAATTATCTACAAGAATCACTTGAAAAGCCCTAGCTAGTTTGGATCAGTAGATAGAGTTTTGGCCCTGAGTTTGATTCTAGTTAAGGGCACTTCCTGGTTGTAGGCTTGATCCCTGGCCCTGGTCAGGGACCTTCCCTGGTTGGGACATGTGCAAGAGGCAACCAATCAATGTGTCTCTCTCACATTGATGTTTCTCTACCTCTCTCTCTCTCCCCTTTCCTTCCTCTCTCTAAAAATCAATGGAAAACTATCCTCTAATGAGGATTAACCCCTCTCCCCCCAAAAATTAACCATTATTTTCTAACATTTTTTGAATTGTTTAATGTTTCACTGAATGTATAAATCAAAATTTATTTCCCCTGTTGACAAATGTTTAAAAAAATACTATAAGTGCATCCATTTTCTGAATATTTGATCCATCTATTTTTAAATATATTTTTTATTGTTGATAGAATTACAGATGTCCCTCATTTGCCTCCCTCCACTGAGCCCCCACCCCATCCCAGGCTTCCAGCACACTATTGTCTGTATCCATGGGGTATTTATTCATATATGCATATATATTCTTTTATTTTTTTTACCTTTAAAAAAATCTTTATTGGTGGAAGTATTACAAATGTTCCCTTTTGCATATACATTATTTTGTTAATCTCTTACATTCCCGGCCCGCCCCTCCCCACACACACACACCCTGAGATATGCTAGTCTGTTCCATGCCTCCATGTCTCTGGACCTATTTTGTTTGTCAGTTTATTGTGTTCACTAGATTCCACTTGTAAGGGAAATCATGTGATATTTGTCTTTCTCTGATTGGCTTAATTACACTCAACATAATGGTCTTTAGGTCCATCTATACCAGTGGTTCTCAACCTTGGCTGCACATTAGAATCACCTGGGAATCTTTTTAAAATCCTGATTTCTGGGCCTCATCCTCCAGAAATTCTGTTTCTTTGTTACTAATGTTGTGGCCCCACCCCATAACAAAGAGACAGAATTTCCAGAGGATGAGGCCCAGAAATCAGGATTTTAAAAAGATTCCCACGTGATTCTAATGTGCAGCCAAGGTTGAGAACCACTGATCTATACTGTTCCAAAGGATAAGAAACCCTTCTTTTTTACAATTGCATAGTATTCCATTGAGTAAAGGTACCACAGCATTTTTATTCCACTCATCTACTGAAGGGCACTTGGGCTGATTTGAGATCTTAGCTACTGTATATAATGCTACTATGAACACAGGAATGCATTTTTTCTTTTTGATTGGCATTTCAATATTTTAGGATATATTCCCAGAAGTGAGATCATTGAACAGCAGTTCAATTTTTAATTTTTTGAGGGAATTCCATGCTGTTTCCCATACTAGCTGCACCATTCTGCATTTCCAACAATAGTACACGAGGGTTCCCTTTTCTTCACATGCTCCCCAGCATATTTTGTTTGTTGATTTATTGATGATAGCCATTCCGGCAGGTGTGAGGTGATACCTCATTGTAATTTTAATTTGCATCTCTCTGATGATTAGTGAATTTGAGCATCATTTTGATCCATCATTAACAATATCTTGAAGATGAAATTTATAAAAATGAAATTTCTGGAGTATGCTTAGCATTTGAGGCTATTGGTTGGTATTAGTTGATATACATATATAAAATAATCATTTAATATTTTAAGTTTTGAGAAATAATATGTTAAGTTCTGAGAAAATAAAGTAAATTGCTTGCATCATATAAGCAATGTTTTAACTCATTGCACTTATATTCTTGTGTGTGAGGCAGATGCATATTAAATAACCAGTGCTTAATTACAGACTGATACACATTCAGAGCACTGTGATGCTGTATGTCAAAGGAAACCCACTCTGAAAAAATAACATTTGAATTTTCAGATCTCAAGTTGAATCAGAGTTAGTTTGGTGATTAAGTGATAGGTAAAGAAATGGATAATGCATGCCATTAGTGTGGATAGTATGTAGTATGTACAAATGCAGAAGCCTAGAAGAAAAAATGACCCTTAAAAACAAAAACAAAAAAAAGAACCCTGATCATTAGGACACAGATAATGTAGAGAGTTGACATGAAGTTGCACAAGTAGACCAACCCCATGCCGTGTAGTGCATTCTAACATATTTTAAAAACATTGTGAGGCAGGATTATATTAAAGTGCTCACTTAGAGATAATCAGTTATGCAGGTCCATTTAATTAAGTTAAAATGAAGAAAAAAATATTAACCCGAGACCTTTGCCTGGGCACAAGATATATCCATCTATTCATTTTTTCTCCTTGATATTAGTGCCATGAAAGAATTATATGATGATATAATGATTTCCATATCCTTTTTATCTTGCACTAGAGGCCTGGTGCATGAAATTTGTGGACTTGGTGGGGGGTCCCTCAGCCTGGCCTGTGCCCTCTCGCAGTCCGGGAGCCCTGGAGGGTGTCCGACTGACGGCTTAGTGGACCAAAGCCATTAAGTCAGACATCCTTAGCATTGCCACGGAGGTGGAAGAGGCTCCCACCACTGCGGCTGTGCTCGCCAGCCATAAGCCTGGCTTCTGGCTGACTGGCACTCACCCTGTGGGAGCACACTGACCACCAAGGGCAGCTCCTGCATTGAGTGTCTGCCCCCTGGTGGTCAGCGCACATCATAGTGACCAGTCATTCCACCATTCGGTCATTTGCATATTAGCCTTTTATTATGTAGGATACGCTGTAGATGAGGCCCCCTAGAACCATAAGAAATGCAAAAAATTCACTGTTAAGTCATTCTCTAATTGCTCCCACTTAAATCAAATCCGCCTCCCCCCCCTCCCCCCCCACTGTGGGGCATGTGCTGCACCTTGGGAACCACTGGGTTGACACTCTTCCTCTCTGAGCTTCATTTCTGAAGACATACGCATATACCATGGGAATTGTAATCTCTTCTCCTCCTACCTCACTGGGTTGTCATGAAGAGGTTCTGAGCTAATAAACCTAGAAATGTCTCATCAAGTAAGTGATGTCTAAACGGGAAGGGATTGTTATTTTTAAGCTCACGGGTACCCTCACAGGTAGCAGGTGCTGATTAGGGGAGGAGGACATGATTGTTTCCTGGGACAGTAGCTACGGAAGCTTTGCAGAGGGTTCCGCAGTCCTCAGAGGGGCAGGCTCTGGCCAGCAGCCCTGTAGTGGTGGTCATTCCTGGAGGTGTTGGCAGGGGGCAGGACATTAGGGGGGTGCTAGGGGCGCAGAAAGGCTGAAGGGGGAGTAACTGTCACACATTCTGCTTGGCGCCATTCTTTAAATTGTATGTGGCTGTTTCACAGCTGTACCTGCTCAGGGTGGGGCTCCGATATCCTGGAGTGGGGTGGGGGCCAGGCCAGGGCAGGGCCAGGTGGTCTAGGAGGGCAGGTTTAGCTGTGCCCCCAGTGAGGTTCAGTGTGCTTCCACGGCAGAGACAGCGCTGCTGCTGTTGGCGGGGAAGAGTCTAACCCTGGGGGTCACTCAGGCCTGCCTCCACCCATCTGGAGTTGTAGGGAGGAGAGGTGTGCCCGGCCCCAGTGGAGGGGGCCCTGCAGCAGCGGGCTGTGGGCCCTGGGCGCCTCGGGGGCACTGACAGATGGTTGCCAGCGTGCTATTGTTGTGGGCGCCCCTGGAGGGGGTGGCGGGGGAAGAGATCCGGAGTCAGAGGTGCGGGCTGCAGCTACCCCCAAGGCTGGGTCTTCTCCCCATCTGGTCAGCCTCCCTGTCCCCCCGGGGGCTGGGTTAGGGTGTCCATGCAGGGGGATTGGAAGAGATCCCTGTGGCCACTTCCTCTTCCTTCTTTGCAGTCCGGGC
The DNA here is from genome assembly GCF_963259705.1 of Myotis daubentonii. Lineage (NCBI taxonomy): Eukaryota > Metazoa > Chordata > Mammalia > Chiroptera > Vespertilionidae > Myotis > Myotis daubentonii. The sequence continues at coordinate 96,525,898 of NC_081842.1, read as the reverse complement.
TCCTGTCAGGCACTCTCCTCAGACCCCCGGGAACTTGGATCCAGCCACCTGCCCTCTGCTGCACGTACAGCCTCAAGCTGGTCTGTCGATATGCAAATTGGTCGTTACTGGGACACCGTAATGGACAATTAGCATATTACCTCTTTATATGTATAGATCACTGGCACAGCATTTGCAATAAAGTATAATCTTGACTTAGTTGATCACTTAACCAGCATTTAACAACACTAGGCTTTGTGTCTATAAAGGCGGTCTCAAAATAACACATATATACTTGATTTTAAACAAGATTTTCAGAGCTCCAAATGTTGCAAGTTAGAACTTTTATTCCAACAACGCCTTTTAAAGTCAATTATAAGGGATGGCCACAGATCTTAAGTTCTCTTCTATCTGACCTTACTTCACCAAGTCACAACTGATTCTGCTTTTTAAGTTTTAAAAAATGGATCCCAAGAAAGAGGTCAACTTCCATTAACAAATTTTAAGAAATAATTCCACCACACTTGCCATACTTATTTGATTCAGCATCTAAAAACTAAACCTCTTTGGTCATCCACCATTACTAGGACTTTTATTTCTCTTGATTCTTTTATACCTCCTGTTTTATTCAAAATTTCATAACATCCCACACTGTGTCCTCTGCACCTTATGATATGTCCTCAAGCAAAAAAAAAAAAAAAGTCTTCTAATCCAGTACTTGTCAGTGGAACACTGCTTTCTCTGGAGTCCTTTAAAGTGCAGGCTATGATTCTCCAATACTCCATTATGACACATCCTTCTGATAACCATTTAAAAACTATTGTCCCTTTCATCTTTCTAAAGAAACCTGATTCCTTTGAATGTTTCTCATCAATCCAAATACTCTCCTGCCTTCTGTTATTGAGGAAACCTCTCAAACCCTCAATCTCTATTGATTCACTGAAGAATTTATAATATAGCTTCTCACCACCACTGCTATTCCCTTTATTGACAGAATTGCCTGGTTTAAGCAATAAAAAAATCTCCTGTTAGTTATTTCAGTAATTTAAAAAAATCAACAGACAACCGGATTGTTACTGTATTTTCATTCTGATATCCACAGGCTGTTATCTTCTGCCAGGTCTATTGATTGAGACTAGAAAAGGCTGTTACAGGTGGGACAATTGAATTAGCAAATTAACCAAAAGAGAAATTCCAAGTTGTGTTTAACTGAATTTTGGTTGGAGACTAGAGTGTAATATAAAAATGAAAATATAAACTGGGAAAATTGATAGAAAATAAAATATGTATGATTATTAATATTTTCTTCAAATAATGCAGATCAGTCTATTTAAATTCTGTGTTGAAGGATTTAGTGGAAAAAATATTTTTCTGGTACTTTTAAAAGAAATACAGGAGGAAATAAAAATAGTAGTGTAAGGTTTCCAAGACTATGATCTACATGATCCCTAAATTTATATTCCCAATGAAATCAAAACAGTAATTGTAATGTTTTATATAACCACTTTTCCATTTCTAAGTATTTACCTTTGATTTGTTTTTTATTGCTTGAGGTCTATGTTATTTTTTTTTATAATGTCTTATGAACAGAATGAAGAATGGACTTGAAATAATAGAATAACATGGGGAGGATAAAGAGTGAAAAGTGCCATAAACCATAGTTTAGATTTTTTTAAATGCAAAAACGAGATATTTAGGTTTTTATTATGTACTTATTTTTGTTATTTAACAAATTATTATTATTACTAGAGGCCCGGTGCACAAAAATTTGTGCACTCGGGGGGGAGGGGGGGTCCCTCAGCCCGGCCTGTGCCCTCCCGCAGTCTGGGACCCCTCGGGAGATAACGACCTGCTGGCTTAGGCCTGCTCCCGGGTGGCAGAGGGAAGGCCTAATCCCTAGGTGCAGCCCCTGGTCAGGCTCAGAGCAGGGCCGATTGGGGAATTGGGACGCCACCCCCTGTCATGCACAGAACAGGGCCCATCAGGGGGTTGGGGCGCCGCCCTCTATCACCCACAGAGCAGGGCCGATCGGGGGTTGGGACGCCGCCACTGTCACACTCAGGGCAGGGCCAATGGGGAGATTATGGCTCTACCCCGTCACACACAGAGCAGGGCCCATGGGTTGGGGGGGTTGGGGCACCGCACCCTGTCACACACAGAGCCACAGGGCGATCAGGAGGTTGGGGAGCTCCCCCCTATCAGGCACAGAGCAGGGCTGATCAGGGGGTTGGGGCGCCTTCCCCTGTCACAAACAGAGCAGGGCCAATAGGGAGGTTGTGGCCCCGCCCCCTGTCACACACAGAGTCGCAGGGCGATCAGGGGGTTTGGGCGCTGCCCCCCGTCACTCTGATCCCGGTGCCGGGAGACCTCGCAGCTCCGCTGATCCCGGTGCTGGGAGGCATATTACCCTTTTACTATATAGGGTAGAGGCCTGGTGCATGGGTGGGGTCGGCTGGTTTGCCCTGAAGGGTGTCCTGGATCAGGGTGGGCGTCCCCACTGGGGTGCCTGGCCAGCCTGGATGAGGGGCTGAGGGCTGTTTTCAGGCTGGTACTGAAGCTCCCAACTGCTCCTTTTTTTCTTTTTCTTTTTTTATTCTGAGCCAGCTTTAGCTCTGAGGCTCCAGCTCTTAGGCCTCCGCTCCTGAAAGCAGGTATCTGGTTTGTTTCGGTTCTACAATCGAAACTCTGTATCAACTCCAGGTCTGAGATCCCTGCTAGCTGAAAGCAGGTTTCTGGGGTTTTGTTTAGCTTCTATTTTTTGTAACTATGTTTCAAACTGCCAGCTCAGAGGCCTGCAAGGCAGGCGGGGAACGTTGGAGTCCTCCGTCACTGAAGCAAGCAAGCCTCATGTTTTTTTTGTTTTTGTTTTTGTTTTTTAATATATTTTATTGATTTTTTACAGAGAGGAAGGGAGAGAGAGATAGAGAGTTAGAAACATCGATGGGAGAGAAACATCATCGATCAGCTGCCTCCTGCACAGCTCCTACTGGGGATGTGCCCGCAACCCAGGTACATGCCCTTGACCGGAATCGAACCCGGGACCTTCCAGTCCGCAGGCCGATGCTCTATCCACTGAGCCAAACCGGTTTCGGCTCCTCATGTTAGTTTCAAGCTGCCTGGCTGCTGGCCGCCATCTTGGCTGACAGTTAATTTGCATATCTCGCTGATTAGCCAATGCGAAGGGTAGCGGTCGTACGCCAATTACCATGTTTCTCTTTTATTAGATAGGACTATTATTGTAAAAACAAACGTGTCTTCCTAAAGGGGTTTTCAAAGAACTACAAAGATTAACTCAAGTCAGATTTTGAAATATCTATAATGATTTTAAACAGAGATAGTGCACAAATAAGAGAGTACTAAAAATTAACAAGATATGAAATAATGTAAGGAAATTAGGAGGAAAAAGAAGAATTTGTAGAATATTTTGTTTATGGATGAGGTAACAAAGACCATCAAAGGCTATTGGGAATGTTAAGAAAAAGGGACATGATAGAGAAAACTTAACTCTACTAATCCTATATAATAAACACCCAGCAACCATAATGGCAGGATAACCAGAAAGGCTGCTCAACCAGTCACTATGAGGTGCACTGACCACCTCTCGGTCCCTTTCCCCAGCCAGCAGGCTCTCATTGCCCAATGGTGAACAGGGACCCAGGGGTGGCTGGCAGGGGATGTGGGCAGAGCCAGGCCAAGGCCCCCATCCTGCTGGTTGACCCACACACAGAGGGTGACCCGCAGCAGGGGTGGGACTGGCAAGCGGGCAAAAAAGCTGTCCTCTTGGTCTGTCCCCCTGGCTGTCAGGCTCTGATCGCCAGATGGCAAACGGAGAACCAGGGTGGGTAGCAGGGGATGCGGGCGGTGCCAGGCCAAGGCCCCAGCCCCATTGATTGCCCCCCACACAGAGGGAAACACACGGTGGGGACGGGGCCACGAAAGAGTGGGACTCGCTGACCTCTTGGTCCCTCCCCACCGACCTCTGGCTCCCATTGCCCTATGGCAAACTTGGAACCTGGGTGGGTGGCATTCGAGGGCAAAGCTGGCTGCCAGCAGTCAGGGCAGATGGCCCTGATCACAGGCTAAGTCTTAGGGACTGTACCTGTGCACTATTTTATGCACCAGGCCACTAGTAAACATAGAAAGCAAGACCAAAGTAGAAATATAATTTGATTAAAATATTCTGATTTATGACAAAGAAATTACAGCAGGTAAAATATAAATAAGATGAAATAATTTGTAAAATCTGGAAAATATAATAGTCTGCAAAAAAGTGAATTGAATTTATTCATACAATAAAATGGCCTATTACCTTCAAATCTAAGCAAACAGGAATATCATGAGGTCTTGAATTATTTTGGGAAGTGTAAGTAAATTAAGAACAAGCCAAATAATATAAATTTGTTTCTTCCTTGTATATTGTTATTTTGTGTATCTGTAATGTATAAGAAAACAATGATTACAAAATTCAGCAATAAATGACACTAGCATTTTCTAAGTTTAACTTGAGTATCAGTGGAATCAATAAATTTGGAATAAGTGGAAAAATAGCATAGCTGTTTAATATTCTTTGAATTGCTTGTGTTAATTTATTTAGTATTTAATGTGCATATTAACAAGTTATTGTTATGTGGCTCTTTATTCAACATACACCCAGGATATTATTTTCATAGAGTAAATATTTTATTATTTTGCTACAATTCTTTGTTCCACAAAGGTATTGATTCACACCACTAAGAATCCAATAAACCCATGTTTGTATTAATAATTTCACCTGTTAAAAACAACTGTCAGGATCATCCTATCTAATAAAAGAGAAACATGGTAATTGGCATACGACTGCTACCCTTCCCATTGGCTAATCAGGGCGATATGCAAATTAACTGTCAGCCAAGGTGGCGGTCGGCAGCCAGGCAGCTTGAAACTAACATGAGGCATGCTTGCTTCAGTGACGGAGGAAACCAACGTTCCCCGCCTGCCTTGCAGGCCTCTGAGTCTGCAGTTTGAAACATTTTAACAAATATAGAAGCTAAACAAAAAACCAGAAACCAGCTTTCAGCGAGCTGGGATCTCAGAGCTAGAGTCAGAGCTGGAGTTATACATTGTTTCGAACTGAAACAAACCAGACACCTACTTTCAGCAGCAGGAAGCCTAAGAGCTGGAGCCTCAGAGCTAAAGCTGGACCAGAATTTAAAAAAAAGAAAAAGAAAAAAAGGAGCGGTTGGGAGCTTCCGTCACCCGCCAGCCTGAAAACAGCCCTCAGCCCCTCACCCAGACTGGCCAGGCACCCCAGTGGGGACCCCCACCCTGAAGGGTGTGTGACTAACTGAAAACAGCCATCATCCCCTCACCCAGGCTAGCTGGCCAAGCACCCCAGTGGGGACCCCCACCCTGAAGGGTGTGTGACCAGCTGCAAACAGCCATCATCCCCTCACCCAGGCTGGCCAGGCACCCCAGTGGGGACCCCCACCCTGATCCAGGACACCCTTCAGGGCAAACCATCCAGCCCCACCCATGTACCAGGCCTCTATCCTATATAGTAAAAGGGTAATATGCCTCCCAGCACCAGGATCAGCGTGACAGGGGGAAGCGCCCAAACCCCCCAATTGCCCTGCGGCTCTGTGTGTGACAAGGGGCAGGGCCACAACCTCCCTATCTGCCCTGCTCTGTTCGTGACAGGGGAAGGCGCCCCAACCTCCTGATCAGCCCTGCTCTGTGCCTGATACAGGGGAGCTCCCCAACCTCTGATCGCCCTGCGGCTCTGTGTGTGACAGGGTGAGGCGCCCCAACCCCCTGATCGGCCCTCCTCTGTGTGTGACAGGGTGCAGCACCCCAAACTTCCTCCTGCCCCACGGGCCCTGCTCTGTGTGTGACAGGGTAGAGCCATAACCTCTCCCCATTGGCCCTGCCCTGAGTGTGAGAATGGTGGTGCCCCCACCCCCTGATCGGCCCTGCTCTGTGTGTGACAGGGTCGGTGCGCCAACTCCCCTATCGGCCTTACTCTGTGAGTGACAGGGGGGAGCTCCTCAACCCCCTGATCGGCCCTGCTCTGTGCGTGACAGGGTGAGCTCCCCAACCCCCTGATGGGCCCTGCTCTGTGCGTGACAGGGGGGAGCTCCCCAACCCCCTGATCGACCCTGTTCCATGCGTGACAGGGTAAGGAGCCCCAACCCCCCTGATGGGCCCTGCTCTGTGTGTGACAGGGGGCAGTGCCCCAACCCCCTGATTGGCCCTGCTCTGTGCCTGGCAGGGGGTGGCGCCGCAACCTCCCCATCGACCCTGCCTTGATTGTGACAGGGGGCAGTGCTCCAACCCCCGAATCAGCCCTACCCTGAGCGTGACTGGGGGTGGCATCGCAACCTCCGGATCCGCCCTGCTCTGTGCATGACAGGGGGCAACGCCCCAACACACCAATCGGCCCTGCTCTGAGCCCAACCAGGGGCTTCACCTAGCGATTGGGCCTGCCCTCTGCCACCCAGGAGCAGGCCTAAGCCAGCAGGGCATTATCTCCCGAGGTAGTCCCAGACTGCGAGAGGCAACCACCCAGGCTGAGGGACCCCGCCTTCCCCCCGAGTGCACAAATTTTTGTGCACTGGGCCTCTAGTTGTTTACACAGAGATACATTTGTTTTATATTTACATGCTGATAAGTATTGAAAATTATTTATATTTTGAAACTGTTATTTATTTATTTATTTATTTATTTATTTATTTATTTATTTATTCATCTATTTTTGTTGCGATGTCTCTTTTGTTCTACAGATTTTCTCCTCTGTGTGGTTTGGTATTATGGTAATATTGGTTTCATAAAATGATTTCAGAAGTGTTTCTTCCACTTCTGTTTTTTGGGGGAAGAGATTTAGGAAGATTAGTGAGTGTTGATTCTTTAAATGTTTGTGGAATTTATTAGTGAAGCATCTGGTATTAGAATTTTTTTGATTACTAATTTAGTCTTTTTATTTTTATTTTATTTTATTATTTAAAGTATTGCAAATAGTAATACATGTCTGCTTTTTTCCTCATTGACCTTCCCTTAGCCTCCCCTACCCCCAACACATGCCCTCACCGCCCCCCAAACCACAGTGTCTTGCATCCATTGGTTATGCTTATATGGATGCATACAAATCCTTTGGTTGATCTCTTACCTCCCTCACCTAACCCTCCCCAGCTTTCCTGCTGTAATTTGACAGTCTGTTCAATGCTTCTCTGCCTCTGTATCTATTTTTGTTCATTAGTTTATAAGGTTTTTTTATTATCCATTACTGAGTGAGATCATGTGGTATTTTTCTTTCACTGTCTGGCTTATTTCACTTAGCATAATGCTTTCCAGTTCCAACCATATTGTTGCAAGTGGTGAGAATCTCTTCTTTTTTATAGCAGTGTAGTATTCCATTGTGTAGTTGTACCACAGTTTTCCAATCCAATCAGAAATAACAACCATAGAAACTTAAATGGTTAACACAAATGTAGATGGATAATTGAGGCTATTTTCAGTAAATATACAAAAATGATACTTAAAGTAATTCTATAAGATTAGCATTTTTAAATAGATATGAGCTAGTGAAATGGCTTTAAAGGAAATTTTAGTGTACTCAATTTTTGATAGGTATGTATTTATTGCCTTTTTATTATTTATATTTTTTACCCTTTTTATTCTTCAAAAAGACCTTTGAACATTTCATAAAGAATTAGAATTGCAGTGCTTTTATTCAAGTAACCCTTAGCTTACCTCATAATGGCTCTAAAGCGCAAGATTAGTGATTATGTAATCAAAAAACTTACAGCAAACAAAAGCCCTTCACAGGGGAGTTTTACCAAACATTCAAAGAAGAATTAAAACTTATACTTCTCAGACTATTCCAAAAAATTCAAGGGGAAGACACACTTCCAAGCTCTTTCTATGAAGCCAGCATTACCCTAATCTCAAAACCAGATAAAGAAACTACAAAGAAAGAGAATTATAGGCCATTATCCCTGATGAACATAGATGCTAAAATCTTCAACAAAATTCTAGCAAATTGGATCCAACATTACATTAAAAAGATCATACACCATGACCAAGTGGGATTTATTCCAGCGATGCAAGGATGGTACAGTATCTGCAAATCAATTAACATGATACACCACATAAACAAATTGAGAGGCAAAAATCACATAATCATATCAATTGATGCAGAAAAGCATTTGACAAAATCTAATATCTTTTCTTGATAAAAACTGTCAGCAAAGTAGGAATGGAGGGATCATACCTCAACATAATAAAAGCTTATATGACAAACCTACAGCCAACATCATACTCAATTGGCAAAAACTTAAACCACTTCCCCTAAGAACAGGAACAAGATAGGGATGCCCACTTTCACCACTCCTGTTCAACACAGAATTGCAAGTGCTAGCCATAGCTATCAGATAACAAGAAGAAATAAAAAGCATCCAAATTAGAACAGAAGTAAAACTGTCATTATTAGCAGATGACATGATATTGTACATAGAAAACTCTAAAAACTACATCATAAAACTACCAGACTTAGTAAGTGAATTTTGTCATGTAGCAGGATACAATATTAACACCCAGAAATCTATGGTTATTTTATACACCAACTAGAGGCCCAGTGCATGGATTCATGCATCAGTGGGGTCCTTTGGCCTGGCCTGCACACTCTCACAATCCAGGACCCCTTCGGGGGATGTCGGAGAGCCAATTTCAGCCCAATCCCAACAGGCCAGGCAGAGGGACCCCACTGGTGCACAGTTTCGCCTTGATCCCCACAGGCCAGGCGGAGGGACCCCACTGGCCAATCCCGCGATTAATCAAGCAATAGTGCTCCCTCCTCTATTGGTCAGAGCATCTGCCCCCTGGTGGTCATTGCCGGTCAAGGTTGGACAGTCGCTTAGACTTGTGTATATATAGATAATGAACTCACCAAAAGAGGAACTATAAAAAAAATCTCATTTACCATTGGACCAAAAAAAAAAATAAGAAACCTAGGAATAAACTTAAATAAGGAGGTAAATGACCTGTACTCAGAAAACTACAGGACACTGAAAAAAGAGATAGAGGAAGACATAAACAGATGGAAGAACATACCGTGTTCATGGATTGGTAAAATCAACATCATTAAAATGTCCATACTACCCAAAGCAATCTATAGATTTAATGCAATCCCCATTAGAATACCAAGGGCAAATTTGACAGACTTAGAACAAACTCTCCAAAAATTTATATGGAATTAAAAAAGACCCCAAATAGCTGCAGCAATCCTTAGAAAGAAGAACAAAGTTGGAGGGATCACAATACCAGATATCAAGCTATATTACAAAGCCACTGTTCTCAAAACTGCCTGGTACTGGCATAAGAGCAGACATATAGACCCAGTGGAATAGAACGGAGAATCCAGAAATCAACCCAAGCCATTATGTTCAATTAATATTTGACAAAGGAGGCAAGAGCATACAATGGAGTCAAGACAGTCTCTTCAATAAATGGCATTGGGAAAATTGGACAGATACATGCAAAAAACTGAAACTAGATCGCCAACTTACACCATTCACAAAAATAAACTCAAAATGAATAAAGGACTTAAACATAAGATGGGAAACCATAAAAATCTTAGAAGAATCCATAGGCAGCAAAATATCAGATATATGCCACAGAAATATCTTACTGATACAGCTCCTAGGACAATGGAAAATAAGAAGAAAATAAACAAATGGGACTACATCAAAATAAAAAAAAATTCTGCACAGCAAAAAAAACCATCAACAAAATGAAAAGGGAGTCCACTGCTTGGGAGGACATATTTGCCAATGTAATATTCAATAAGGTTTTAATCTCCAAAATTTACAGGGCACTTATACAAATGAACAAAAGGAAAATAAAGAATCCAATATAAAAAAAAATGGCAAAGGGCCTAAATAGAGTCTTTTCGAAAGAGGGCATACAGAGGGCAAAAGACATATAAAAACATGTTCTAAGTCACTATTCATCTGAGAGATGCAAATCAAAATGACAATGAGGTACCATCTCACACCTGTCAGAATGGCTATCATCAACAAAGGACAAGAGCTGGCGAGTATGTGGAGAAAAAGGAACCCTCATGCACTGCTGATGGGAATGCAGACTGGTGCAGCCACTGTGGAAAACAGTATGGAGTTTCCTCAAAAAACTAAAAATGGAACTCCCTTTTAATCCAGTAACTCACTTCTAGGGATATATTCCAAGAAATCAGAAACACTAATCAGAAAGGAAATATTTACCCCTATGTTCATAGCAGCACAATTTACAATAGATACGATTTGGAAACAGCTTAAGTGCCCATCATCAGATGAGTGGTTTTAAAAATGGTGGTACATCTACACAATGGAATACTATGCTGCTGTAAAAAGAAGGAACTCTTACCATTTGCAACAGCATGGATGGACCAGGAGAGCATCATGCTAAGCAAAATAAGCCAGTTAGAGAAAGAAAATTATCAAATGATCTCATTTGTGGATATAATGAAAAACATAAACTGATGAACAAAAAAGAGATATAAAACCATCAATCAGACCATCAAACCTCAGAGGGAAGGCAGGGTAGGGGTGGCGGGTAAGAGGTCAACCAAAGGACTTGGACACAGACAGTAGGGGTAGAGGGTATGTGTTGGGGGTGGGGACCACTTGGGAGAGGTCAGTGGGGGAAAAGGAGACATATGTAATACTTTAAACAATAAAGAATTAAAATAAATAAATAAAGTAGTGATTCTGGCAATTTAGATATGTCAAAGAGAAGCCATAAAGTGTGTCCTTTGAGTGAAAAGCTATGCATGTACAGGAGGAAAGAAAAACACAACAACGGATATGTGTTGGTACTATCTGTGTTTTCAGGTATCAGCTGGGGGTCTTGAACCTTATCCCCCATGGATAGAAAGGACTATTTTATTATTATCTTATTTAACAGGGAATTTTGGTTGCTCAAGATGAGACTTAGGCATTGCCCTATTGAGCGAATTCCTCCTACCATTACTTTTTTTTATCTTTATGTGTTGAAATCCATTGTTGTAAATAATGACATTAAACATATTGATGATGATGATGATGATGATATTAATGATAATCTTTCATTTTAGTCAGATACTGAGTGAGATTGTGAAGGCCCAAAAAATGGAGGTGATGAGAGAGTACTGATAGTCCACCTGCATTGTGTCCTTAGTGATTTGGAAAAAAAGGTCTGAAGATAAGAAACAAAATGAACAGAGAAATCTGAACTAGAGTTGGATCCAAAGAGAAAATGAGTTAGATGGGGTGGAAGAGATGCCTTATCCACAAAGCCCAAAGCTATCCTTGAACACAGAGAACCAGTAATACTGGGGACAACTGAATAGCAGAGGTCTTACCAAAATCATTCAATCTTGGAAGCCATTCATAGAAGTGGCTTTTTCTAAAAAAATATATTGAAGAACTAATATTAAAAACGAGCACAGTCAAAAGGGGAAAACACTGAAAATTACCCTTTGGTGGCATGTTTTGTAACTACAGCCTAAATACCTTTTGAATTTTGTGAAGTACAGATTGTCTTTCAAGTCCATAAGAAATCTGTATCAAGTTAATCAGTTGCAAAGACCACATACCTAGGTTGCAGGCTCGATCCCCACTGCAGGGCATGCAGGAGGCAGCTGATCAATGATTCTCATCATTGATGTTTCTATCTCTCTCCCTTCCTCTCTGAAATCAATAAAGGTATATTAAAAATATATATTACTCCAGTTATGCTTGGCAGTTCACAGTTAGTAGGAATGTAAGTGATTTCAACATTTCCTAGAAGGAAATTTGAAGAAGAAAAAAAGCCTTTCAAATATCTCAAAAAGACACATAGTAAATAACTAAGTAATATAAATCCTGGAAATATATAGCGATGATATAATCATCAGTAGAAACAAAGGTATAGAGACAAGCATGTTCATTAAAATATGGTTTAAGATTTTATTTTAGAAATATGACAAATACCCAAAATTAATATATTTAAAATATAATTTTTATTTTTCACATATATGAAATGTTCTGTGAGGCAGGAAAGTTAGCATAGGCAAGAGTGGCCCTGGCTCTACTCCTCCCTCCCTTTCTAAGTTAGGACACTGTGGATCAAACTGGTGGCTAGATAACTGCTCCCTGATATATACCTCCCAATTTTCTGGGAGTATTTAATAGTTCAGACAAATAAAAACCTTTCTCAGCCTGAGATGGCAGCCACGTTGAACTACTAGTCTCAGTTTTTAAGCCACTCAGCCCTTCAGATCACCTTTACACCATCTGGAAAGGAGGGACTGAGATGAGCGACATAGACAACCACTCCCCCAGCTGACCTCCAGCATCAGAGACCAGGAACCACCACCATTTCCCTCCCCTGCCCATCCTAGCTAATAAAAGAGAAACATGGTAATTAGCCATACCTCCGCTACCCTTCCCATTGGCTAATCAGGGCGATATGCAAATTAACTGCCAGCCAAGATGGCAGCCGGCAGCCAGGTAGCTTGAAGCAAACATGAGGCTTGCTTGCTTCAGTGATGGAGGACTCCAACGTTCGCCGCCTGCTGCTGCCGGCCTCTGAGCTTGCATTTTGAAACATTGTTACAAAATAGAAGCTAAACAAAACCCCATAAACCTGCTTTCAGCCAGCCAGGATCTCAGACCTGGAGTTGAAACAGTGTTTCGAGTATAGAACCCAAACAAACCAGATACCTGCTTTCAGCAGTGGAGGCCTAAGAGCTGGAGCCAAGCCTCAGAGCTAAAGCTGGCCCAGAATAAAAAAGAAAAAAAAAGAAAAAGAGGAGCGGTTGGGAGCTTCAGTCACCTGCCAGCCTGAAAATAGCCCTTAGCCCCTCACCCAGACTGGCCAGGCACCCCAGTGGGGACCCTCACCCTGTAGGGTATGTGACCAGCTGCAAACAGCCATCATCCCATCATCCAGGCTGGCCAGGCACCCAAGCGGAACCCCCACCCTGATCCAGGACACCCTTAAGGGCAAACCAGCCGGCTCCCACATGTGCACCAGGCCTCTATCCTATATAGTAAAAGGGTAATATGCCTCCCAGCACCGGGATCAGTGGAGCCGCGAGGCCTCCCAGCACCGGGATCAGCGTGACAGGGGGCAGCGCCCAAACCCCCGATCACCTGAGGCTCTGTGTGTGACAGGGGGCAGGGCCACAACCTCCCTATCCGCCCTGCTCTGTTCCTGACAGGGGAAGGCTCCCCATCCCCCCCACCCCCCGCCCACGGGCCCTGCTCTGAGTGTGACAGGGTAGAGCCATAACCTCCCCATCGGCCCTGCGCTGAGTGTGACAGCGGCAGCGCCCCAACCACCTGATGGACCCTGCACTGTGCGTGATGGGGTGAGCTCCCCAAATCCCTGATGGGCCCTGCTCTGTGAGTGACAGGGGGCAGCGCCCCAACCCCCTGATTGGCCCTGCTCTGTGTGTGACAGGGTGGCGCTGCAACCTCCTCATTGACCCTGCCTTGAATGTGACAGGGGGTGGTGCCCCAACCCCCCAATCAGTCCTACCCTGAGCGTGACTGAGGGTGGCATCACAACTTCCCAATCCGCCCTATTCTGTGCATGACAGGGGGCAGCGCCCCAACTCCCCATTCAGCCCTACTCAGAGCCCGACCAGGGGCTGCACCTAGGGATTGGGCCTGCCCTCTACCACCCGGGAGCAGGCCTAAGCCAGAAGGTCATTATCTCCCGAGGGGTCCCAGACTGCGAGAGGGTACAGGCCGGGCTGAGGGATCCCTTCTCCCACCCAAGTGCACAAATTTTTGTGCACCGGGCCTCTACTCCTATACTAATAAAAGACAAATATGCAAATTGACCATACTTTCGGTATGCCTGTAGCCACACCCACCAGCCAATTAGAGCGACTATATGCAAATTAACCCAACCAAGATGGCGGCCAGCAGCCATGGCGCTGGAAGGAGCAGGAGGCTTGCTTGCTCCAGTGATGGAGGAAGCCAAGGTTCCCCGCCTGCCATGGCCTGGCTCTGAGCTCCACTGGAAGCAACAAAGTTTCAATTATAGAAGGTAAACAAACCCCAGGTACCTGCTTTCAGCCAGCCGTGACCACAGAGCTGGAGCGAGCATGAGTGGGTTGCCCCTGGCGATGGAGGAAGCCAAGCTTTCTGCAGGCCTCCGCTAAAGGCTATAAAGTTTCAATTATAGAAGGTAAATAAATCCCAGAATAAAAAACAAAACAAAAACAAGAAACAAAGGAGAGGCTGGGAGCTTACGTCACCAGGGTGCTTGGTCAGCCTGAAAATGGCCCTCAGCCCCTCACCCAGACTGGCCAGGCACCCCAGTGGGGACCCCGCATCCTAAAGGGGGTGTGGCCAGCCTGAAAACAGCCATCAGCCCTTCACCCAGGCTGGCCAAACCTCCATGGGGTGAGGGTCCCCACTGGGGTGGACATCCTCCGAGGGGTCCCACACTGCAAGAGGGCATAGGCTGGGCTGAGGGGACCTCCCGAGTGCACAAATTTTTGTGCACCGGGCCTCTAGTAACTGATAAAACCTCCCCACCAGACCCAATCAATGGGACTCACTGTCTGAGTTCACCTTTCTTCAATGCATACTATCACTTTAATAAATCTGCTGCACTTCGCTAAACCTCTCTGTTTCAATCTTGAATTCTTTCCTGCTGAGTGACAAGAATCTGGATTGAGGCCTCCCTTGGCCTCCCTGTGAGCTGCCCAGTGTCATAAGCATTAAAATGAAGTCTTCTATTTCATAATTTTGAATGATTTCCCTCACCCTAAGTATGGAAAAATAAAATTCTAATATTTTTGTATGTTGTTTGATATTATTTATTTTACATTTAAATAAAAATTAAGCCAAAACCGGTTTGGCTCAGTGGATAGAGCGTCGGCCTGCGGACTGAAAGGTCCCAGGTTTGATTCCGGTCAAGGGCATGTACCTGGGTTGCGGGCACATCCCCAATAGGAGATGTGCAGGAGGCAGCTGATCGATGTTTCTCTCTCATCGATGTTCCTAACTCTCTCTATCTCTCTCCCTTCCTCTCTGTAAAAAATCAATAAAATATATTAAAAAAAATTAAAATTTTCAGGGCTCTAATCCAGGGTATATTGTTTGTTCTTGGGTAAGAAAATTGTCAATTTAAAGACATATTTTGTCCTTTCACTCTACTTCTGATTTCAATTCAATTTTGGTTTACTTATTTCTTTCTCTCTATTCTCCACATTATCTCAATTATTTCTGTATGAAAAATAATGTATCAAGTACATTGTTTTCTCATTACTTCTGACTCAGTGATTAACAATCTAAATACTTACTCCTAAATAATCACACCATTAATAAATAGTGTAGTTACTTATTTGATTGAGAATCTAGGTAATCACAGTAATGATTTACCTCCCTGTCTTTGATTATAAAAACACAATCAAGATTGCTTTCTTACTTTCTGTTCCTCCATTATGTGCATCACTGATTTCTTTCTTTTGACAATATTGTTCTACTATTGTATTTCTTATTTCCCAGGAGACAAACCAATGCATAAAAAGTTCTTAGTCTATAGCACAAAAACTGATACAAGACTTGTAGATAGTACATGGTATTTTGTTATGGCTGAGGAATCATAAACAGTTGAGACCAACTGTTACTTTGGGATTTATTATTTTTAAGAAAAATTTTATTATTATTAAACATTTTATTATTATTAAAGGAAGAACTATATAAATCTGCTTGGATGTCTGACTCCCAATTGTCTGCTTGTCTACTTATTCTATAAACTATGTTAAAACTTAGTATAGGCTTATACAATATTTTATTTAAATCATATTAGCGGCCTCCTAATATCCATCTTGTCTCTAGTGTTTTATCCTTCTAATTAATTCTGCAGTGTTCACAAATTAATCTAAAATTAATAAATAAAACAAACAAAAAGGTATTCTGTCTCTTTACTGCTTAAACGAAAACACCACCATCACCATCGAACAACAAATAAACAAAGACAAAAATAGTCCCAGCTGTTTGGTTTG
Source organism: Myotis daubentonii (assembly GCF_963259705.1). Taxonomy (NCBI): domain Eukaryota; kingdom Metazoa; phylum Chordata; class Mammalia; order Chiroptera; family Vespertilionidae; genus Myotis; species Myotis daubentonii. Next base: position 96,509,901 of record NC_081842.1, on the reverse strand, counting down.
GTTTTCAAATACCTATAAATTCTCAATTACTTCAGTCACTCCCCAGCACAATTTCATCATTCTTCAAAAAACAATATATTGCTTTCCTCCTGTCTTTTAAGTTTTCATTGTACACACTGAAACTTCATGTTCATTCAAGGACAAACTCAAATTTCAATAGCTTTTGAGTGCCTGTCTTTATTAAGTGATGTGGCCTTTTAATTGCTATTTTCTCCTCCTCCCTAAAGGACTTAGGTTACACATCATCTCTTCTGAGACATCTAATTTATAAGCTGATAATAAACATGAATGTCTCCTTTCTGAGCTCAGAGATACCTGAATTTAGAGGTTATGTGGTATAATTTTGTGCTTATAGATAATGCCTGTCATGCACATGTACTGATTTATAAAGCCTTGTTGACTGCTAGCTACTGCATATCATAGGGGTTGGGCTAGGGCCCAGTGTTGGCGAACCTTTTGAGCTCGGTGTGACAGCATTTTGAAAAACCCTAACTTAACTCTGGTGCCGTGTCACATATAGAAATTTTTTGATATTTTCAACCATAGTAAAACAAAGACTTATATTTTTGATATTTATTTTATATATTTAAGTGCCATTTAACAAAGAAAAATCAACCAAAAAAATGAGTTCACGTGTCACCTCTGACATGTGTGTCATAGGTTCGCCATCACTGGGCTAGGCTTTGGGATAAAAATAAGAGAGAATTCTCACAAGAAGTGTTAGAGACAAACATAAACAAAACAATTATAAAAATTTGAAAATAATACACTGACACACTGGTGATGTGAATATACTTTTGTTTGACTACCCTGAAGGGAAATTTATTAAATTGTATCAGTAGCCTTGACAATATATATAACATGATTCATCAATTTTACTTATATTTCAGAGAAAATAAAAGTTGATTGCAAATAAAGTATTCTTAACATAATTTATTTTGAAGAATACTTCTAGGTAGTAAGCTGGGGCAATAGTTTATATCATTTGTGTCCTGCTTCCAAGAATAGCACTTTTTCTTGTTTAGTCTAATGTATTGAATATCTTTAATATAGTTGATCTCTCTGTTATAGTTGTTTTAAGTAATAGGGTAAATATAGTCACTCTTTCTATATCTTGGTCAGAAATTTGAGTCTATTCTTTTTGTTTTTCCTCTGTATGTAATAATTCTTTTTATTCTTGATAAAAAGAAGAGTTTGTTTTTTCTTCTCATTGGTTTTCAGAAGTCTTACTGTGATGTGCCTTGATGTTTTGTTATTGTTGTTGTTTTAATGTAATTACCTGACTTGGGGTTCTTTGAGCCTCTTTGATCTAAAATTCATTATTTTTTTTATTAATTTGGGGAAATTTTGGCTATTATCTTTTATATATTTCTTCTCATTTTCTTTCTGAAACAAAAATTACATATACAAGGTATTTGATATTGTCCACTTAGTTTCTCTTATCTTTTGTTTGTTTTCTTTTTGATTTTCTCATTGTCGTTCAGTCTGTATAATTTCTATTGACCTATCTCCAAGTTAACTCATTCTTTGCTCTGCTTCATCCAGTTTGTTGATAACTCTTCTAAAAGAATTTCTGATATCCTGTTTTCAATTTTCAGCATTTTAGGTTGATAATTTATTAGGTTTTGTTTTTTTTTACTCTGATACAATTTATTTTTGTCTACCTGTATTTTCCCATTTTTTCACTATTTCCTTGAATATTACTTATAATTCTTTTGAAGACCATGTTTGATAGTTCCAATATCTGGTCTCACCTGTTCCTGGTTATATTGATCATTTACATCTTCATAATGTGTAGCTTTTTATTGCTTATTATGTGTGTTTCACAGTAGTTTTAAAGATGTGCGCAAAATAAGTATAAACACTGAGTTAAATATCAGGTATGCTTTCACATGGGTGTACCTTTTTTTTTTTCAGTCCTCCGAGGGTTTAAATCAATCTGGACTGTAATCGATGTTGGTTTGAGTTTTATTGTTGCTATAACTACCTTAAATATGCCACAGGCTTCAAATCCCTTCCGTGGTTGACAACCACTAACTGCTTTTTAATGTGAAGCCTGAAGTGCCAGATGGCTTTTCCTTAGTATTCTTGCTCTACATTAAATTTTCAGCAGGTCTTGCCCATCCACTGCTCCAAGGATGAAATTGCTCTCCAAGCACTTGCTCCTCCGTGGGTCAAAGCAGGGTTGGTCAGGTCAGTGGTGCTCATCCCCCAACAGCGGTCAGATTTTGCTTCATAGCAAAGGCTCCCGGTGCTGGCAGATTTCGTCCCTATTACAGCTGGTCACTAATCTGTACTTCCGCGGCGACTGGAGCACCAATAGGCACTGACTAGTACTTCTGTTCCAGTTTCAGAACTCAGCGTCCTGGCCTCCGTGCCTGCACCACGGGGACTCTCAGGCCACCTTTCCTGCTCATGGCACTTATTGGAGAGCCACTGAAAAGGGCTGTTGAGTGCCTGAGGACCCCTTTAGGTTATAGGTCTTCCGCAGTTCAAAACTCTCATTCCAGTTCACCTATGGCCTTTAAGAACTCCCTGAATTTTCAGAAGTTTTCTTTCTATGCCACCTCTCATGATCTGGCAAAATTAAAACAGTTCATGTGTCCCCACTGTCCTCAGAGTAGCCATTAGCCATTGGAATTCAGTTCACCCGTTGTCCTGCATCTCAGTGTCTCTCATGGGTTCAAAACATGATTTAGTAGATTGGAAAGATTCCTCTTATTGTTGGGGTGAGAGAGACCTTGTCTTGCAGCTCCGCACATTCGAAGCTACCGTAGAATTCACTCATATGTAGAAGCGATTGGCTGGAGCTTGCACATTGTAAATTTTGCATTCTTGTGCTCTAGGTTTTGTTGTGTCTGTTAGAGTAGAGGAGGTTTTATCAGTCAGGCTGTTATGATATTTGTCGTTTATCTGGATCCTTTGAGACTCATTTTAAGTTGCTAGTGTGAGTTAAGAATGGGCTTTACTCTAGGAATAATTCAATTTTACTAAAGCATGGGTCTTATCATGCATCTACTAAATGCACCCAGTTTCAGTGAGGATTGTCCACTCTGACTAGCCAGCACTAGAATGAGTTCCAACCTAGTATGAGCTGAGAATTGTTGAGCTTCCTTCTTAAAGCCTTTCTTTGCTTGTCCTAATGGGATATTATCCTCCCACGTGCAGCTTGTTATTGCACAATAGTTCCAAGGGGAAACCCACCCACATTTTAGAAATGCTTTTGCTCTATATTTTCCTCCTCTATGGTCTTCCATCTAGCAAACTATAGGTGTATCTGCTTTCTCAACCTCTGGTTGTCTCCTCAATTCAACAAGGCTGTTATTATTATCTCCTGTACTGTTACCTAGAAACTACTTTCTGGCAGAAAGCCAAGAAAATTGTAGGACTCATTAGGGATCATAACTGAATTCATTTTGCTGAGGGATTAAAGTCATATGTTGCCTATTGTTTGAAAACAGAAATAAATTGGATTTTTTAAAAATGTATTTTTTCAGTGTTCTATCTGCTCATAGAGGGAAATATGGTGCTAATAACTACATCATATCTACAAGTAGAAGACTTTTAAATGTCTTGCATAAGAATTTGCCCCCTCTGTTGGAATTGTTTCAAGATAATGTGTAAATATTTTGAAAGCCTTTGTTTGACTTTGCAGGTCTGCCTACATTGCACAATTAGTCTCATGCATTTTAGGGAAGTTATTATTACCAATGCTGGGATTTAACAGGAATCTCAAATTGTGATAGAATATGAATCAGTAAATAAATGCCACATTATGTAGACTTTTGTTTTGGAGATATTAAATATGTTTACTTCACTTTTAGCTTTATAAATGATACCACTTTATTTTCTAAAGGTTATACAACTCTTTATTATCTATATTTTTTAATGTTTTTTTTATAACAATGCAACATTTTTGTGGGTTTGTCTTTCAGTATTGGCCTACACAGACAAATATATTTTTTCTACTGTATAAGGCTTATATAATCATCATTTTGCATGAAAATGTAATGGCAGGAAGCCACTCATCATTTAACAAGTAAAGCTTGGTTCATGAAGGTAGTGCACTTACCATATTAAAATGTTCCTATAAGGCATTACTTAATCAAACAAATTGAACATCTGGAGAAACAAATCTCTGACACTTTAATTTAATTGTTACAGAAAATACTATATTAACTGCTGATCCATTGAGAAATTTAAAACAAGAGAAAATATTGCCTCTGCATAAAAGCACTGGCAACTTCCTATTGGGTTTGGAAAAGCAGTATATTAGTACACACCCATCAAACAAGCGTTAATTTATTGGATCATTAGGTAAAAGGCTGTACTTATTGAAGAGAGTGCTATGTTATTCATTTCATTTTGAAACAAGCCATAGTATAGTTAATTAAAGGGAAAATATCAGGTCATTGATATCTAGTAAAAAAAAAGTGCTATATTTTATAATATGGCTATTCAAGTAAAGTACACTATGAAATCAATGCATTGTTTGGTGAATTAAGGTAGTATGGCATGACACTATGGATAAAATAAAGCTTGAAATGGAATCCTATATATTAAAGAGCTAATATGCAAATGGTCAGCACGCCCTTGCACCCTCCCGCCCTCAAGCCGGGGCCAGGGGAGCTGAGGCTGCACTGGGGACCTGAGGCCGTGCCCCCTGCCCAGTGGGGCTTGACGGGGAACATGAGGCTGCGCCCCCCCACCTGGCACTGGGTCAGAGGACCTGAGGCTGCATCACCCCTCCCTGCAGGGATTGACGGGGTGGGTCAGGCCCGGTGTGGGTCTTGCATGATTTGGAGGCACATGCAGGTGGGCAGGAACTTGACTCTGGGTCCTGCAGCATGCCCCAGATGCTGACAGAAGGGAGATTTTCATATACATTTTATTAATTTTCTTTCATCTCTGACACTTCTATTATAGAGAAAGGGCAAATAGCAATATTAAAATATTTCTCTAATTAATTCCCTTTTAATGTGCACAAATTTTGTGCACCGGGCCACTAGTTTTTACTATAAAGGCAAGTTTGTTTAAAGATTTATTAGCGCCAATATAGATGTAGCTATGTTGTTTATTTTATTCATATGTATACGTTTCACAAACTTTATTTGCTTTATATCCATAACTAAAGTCAATGACTATAATTAATGTGTTATAAATGCTTAGAGGTTATTTAACAACTCTTTATCTAATAACCTCTAAAATCTAGAACAGAATAGAACTCTATACTCCTGATGTGAATTTCCTCCAATTAGGTTTTAATACATAATACATTTTTTTAAGAAATGCTATTCTTAAATATAATAATACATAAATTTCTAACCGATTGTTTCCCAGACCAAATTATAATGTGGATATGTCAATTATTTAAAATTTGTATTATTGACTTGGTGACTTAGAAAGGAACAAAAAAGAAAAGGGATTGAAAAAATGGCAGTGAAATTTTATGATTAGGAATTTTGACAATTATCTTCAGTTGGATAGATACCGGTAAAACCCTTAGATAGCCCATATATTATGCTCAGGTCATTCAACATGAATATCTGCATTATCCATCACTAGCAATAGGCAAGTTTGTATGACTAATGCATGGGGACATAGGTAACAATTTACCCTTTGACAAAATTACCATTGATTATTACAATCTAGTATTTCCACCAAAAATAATTGATTCTAATTATTCTATCTAAAAGTTAGCACAAAGATAAAAATCAGACTGGTCAAAGAATCCCTAAGTGCCAGTCTTCCAAGACCACAAATTTTATTTGAATCTAGTTTCAGAGCTTCATATCCAAGGATGATTTTTGAATAAAGATATTCAACAAATATTAGATATAGCTAATATTTTCAATGTGGACTGAAAAAATCTTTAGGATCTGTTTCTTCTTGCATGTATTTTGTCAGCATCTTAGTTATAGATGAATTGATAGTGTCAGTAATTGAAGCTGTGGTTACTTAATGTCCCCAAAGTTTTGTTAAATTAACACTTCACAATTAATTAAAAATTCTAATCTACTAAGCTATACATGCAATGCAATATTTATTATTTGTAACAAGCCTATTGAAAATGTATTAGTATCATTATTATCTATATATATAAAAGCCTAAACGACCAAATGACTGGAACGACCAGAACAATTGGAACGACCAGTAGCTATGATGCATACTAACTACCAGGGGGCAGACACTCAACGCAGGAGCTGTCCCCTGGTGGTCAGTGAGTTCCCACAACCAACCTCCCCCAGCTGGCCAACCTCCTGTGGTCCCTCCCCCCAGCTGGCAGGCCCCGATCACCCAATCAGGGCCGGGCCCCGGGCTGGGATGGGGAACCAGGGGTGGGTAGTGGCGGACGCAGCCCCTTTTCCAGGGGGGCTGAGGGCTGGCTCCCTCCTTGGGGCCAGTGGCCAACCTCCTGTGCACTGTCCCTCTCCCCAGCTGGCAGGCCCTGATTGGTCCATGGCCTGCCTGCCACGGTGGTGGTGTGGCAGCGAGGGAAGGAGGTGGGGAGGCAGGGAACAGCATGGTGGTGGGTTCTTTCATGCCTGGCCCAGCGACTGTTGCCTCTTCTCCAGCCCAGCCCTGATTGGCCTGACCCTGATCAGCCCTGATCGCCGGCCAGGTCTAGGGACCCCATCCATGCATGAATTTCATACACCAGCCTCTAGTTATTAAATCATCATTACTATTTTAAAGATGATGAGATAGGAGCATATAGAAGTAGAACTTGAGGAAAATTGCACAGATAGTGATAAATCAAAGTCTGTCTGGCAGTAAAGACTTGCACTTAATCCTCATTATATATTGCCTTTGATTTTTTTTCAATGTAAACACTTTACTGAAATTACTGTTATAAAATGCTAACTGGCACAGAGTAGACACTCAGTTCTAAAAAAAAAAAATATCCATTGCTTTGCACTGTTATTGTAGTTATTGAATTAATATGTGTTAAAAAAAAATTTGCTCTTAAGTAAGTATATAATGACATGGACAAAAAGTACCAAATCAGGGTCTACCATGGTATTTGGTTAGCTCAATTATTACCAGAAATCAAGACTTGCTTTAAAACAAAATGTTGATTATCCACCAATATAATTTGAGATAAAGTATAAAAATAAGAAATAATTGATTCTTGCTCAAGTAGTAACTGTCTTATGGCATGCAAGGTATATTATAGATCCTTTTATAGCTGTGTGTTTCCTACCCTTGAAATATTATCTTTGAGTAACCTCATTTGAATTTGAGATTATGCATCCTTACTTTGAATATATTGGTAATGAGTTAAAAAATAATAGTCCACTTGATTGATGAATCCTGTTGTATTTTATTATGACCTTATTGTGAAATTATAGTTTATGGATTGGAGCATATTATTGTGGCTATTTTAATGTCTTTTCTAAGAATACTCCTTTTGACCTTTTCTCTCTGAAAAATATGCACAGAATTTTAGACTTTAATTTTGTCTCCCTGTTCATATTTTATTCTCTTTAAACTCCTTACTTGCATAAATCACTCTTCTTTTATTGGGTATTAATAATTTCATATAAGACAGAAACAATTTGATGGACAATTCAATCTTATATTTTCACAAGGTTAAAAAAAGATGTGTCTTAGAAATTTGTCTGAGCTAATTTAAATTATTTCATTTCAAATTTAACCCAATCAAGGTTCTTCTATGTCACTAAGTATCAAAATTCCAAAGTCTGTTTTTCAGCAAATATAAATATTAATTTATGTTGTTAGTTTCTCCCAGCCAAATGTAAATCTACTACCCTTTATATCTCACCTATTCATGCCTTGTAAATTGGCATACTTTAATGAAAAATATATAGATTCTATGCACACAGTGATAAATATAATGTATTTACAAAAACTATAAAAGTAAAAAGGGGAACATGATAAACTATTAGTACAAAGTTTGAAACCAAAAAGTAGCAGACTCAAAGGCAAAATTACCTATTAATAGTTTTATGATATTGGATAGCTATTGATATTTTTAAAGCCCTTTTTCTTCATATAAACTAGAAAACATTATTGTACCTAGGTATTAGTAGGCAAGATGCAATTATAATAAATGACATTTTTGGGAAAATATCCAATGTAAATTATTTTGTTTGCAGTTGACACTGATAAAACAATCTATGGTATGTTATAATTTCTACTCTTTCATTTGTCTTTGTTGGTAAAAAAAGGATTTCAGAGACTGACAGGGTCAAGGTCATAGCAAATTTAGTTTGACTCACTTTATCTTTTTTTTTTTAATATATATTAAAAATATATATATTTCTGAGAGGGAGAGGGAAAGGGAAACAGAAACATCAATAATGAGAAAGAATAATTGATCAGCTGCCTCCTGCATGCCCCCTATTGAAGATAGAGCTCACAACCTACCTGGGCATGTGCCCTGACCTGGAATTGAACCATAACTTCCTGGTTCATAGGTCAATGCTCAACCATTGAGCCATACCAGCCGGGCTTGAACAGGGTTTCACAAGGTGAAATGTTAAATGTACAGAGCACAGGTACTCCTTTCTTGTATTTAACTAAAAGTTTGTAATTTCTTATTTGCTTTTTCATGCTTGACAAGATCATAAAGTAGACACAACCTGAGAAAAAGGAAAATGGTCTCAGCAATAAAGTCATGGATAACTTCTTTTTGTCATTTATATCTTTGAATGTCTTGAAAATTTATTTTCTTTTTCAAAGAGAGAGGAAGGGAAAGGAAAGAGAGAGAAAGAAAAACATCCATGTGAGAGAGAAACATCTATCAGTTGCCTCCCATACACACCCTGATCACCCTAACCTGAGATTGGACCCACAAGCTTTGGGTGTATGGGGCAATGACCCAACCAACTGAAAATACCAACCAGGGATGAATGTCTTGGCACTTTAATTAGAATTATGAATTACTAATTATGATTAAGATAGAGAAATAAATATTATCAGCCCATATATATATAATAAAATATTATGAAAGTACATTAAAAGTATGTGTATTTTATTTGTCAGTACTTTAAATCAGTGAACATAATGGGAAATTTAGTGATATTCATAAAAGTAACAAAACCTAAATGTTTTGCAATATTTTCTGAGATAATTATACTTATCACATGTCTCTCCACTTCACTTTCCACCTTCGTGGGCAGCAGGAGAATCAACGTTTTCTCTCATTAATTCGGAAAAGCACATTCTGTCACCCACTGCCTGGCAGGACTGCGCTAGGCCCCAAGCAAGCGAGGCTCAGTCAGGGCAGCCTTCGCTCATGGGTGCTGGCACCCTAAGTGCACATTCCTCCTCTACAGTCGCCCCGACTAACCCACTGTTTCACTGAGAGGACGGAATTCCTCTCCGCCTCTGGGTTCTTGATCTTGAACACTGACTGAAGGCACCTCAGCGAGGGCCGCCTGTCTGTCTGCATCTGCTCCCGCCTCAGCACCTGCATTAACCCCCTAGCGGTGATCTCATAGCTGCAATGGCCTCCATGGGAACAGAACATCACCACTCCGCCCTCTCACTGTCATCTCACAGGCGCCCACCCTCAGCACCCAGAACACCCAGACACTCTCCAAAGGACGTGAGCGCATCATAGGGGATGTGTGCACATCCTGTGGGGGTGTTAGGCATGCTGGGTTGATGGAAGTGCGGTGGAGAGGTGGGGAGAACTTGTGCACGCCTTGGTTTGCAACTGTTGCAGGTGCAGGAGGGTGACAGTGTGCTGGGGGATGTTCGCACGCCAAGGGGGGATGTGCACACCAGAGGCCTCGAGCTTTGCAGATCCGCAAACCCCCATGGTGCGGCCAGGAGGACATCAGTCTGGCCCGCCACAGTGGCTATCCCTGTGATCCTGCACCTTCTGGGCCAGGAGGCGGATCTTGCGCAGCCACTCCTGGGCACTGATGGCCTGCAGGCACTACTTCAGCTCAGCCTGCAGGCTCCACTTGGCGCACTCACAGCTGTCACCACCGCCATGTGGGGAGTACAGGCCGCCCTCCGCTGGCCTGCCTCCCCTGTTCAGAGGCTCTCTGCGCTGCACATCTGCCCAGAGTGACTGGGGTTGGGCAGAAGCCAGGTGTCCTGCCCTGCCCAACCCCAGCCGATCCGCCACTGTGCAAGTTTCCACTTTGCCAGGAAGGGTCACAGATCCAGGTCCTGGGACCGCAGACAGCCTCAAGCATTGCCACCTGCCCGGCAGGGTCACAGATCCAGGTCCTGGGACTGCGGACAGGACAGCCTCAAGTGCTGCCCTCCGTCCGGCAGTGTCACGGATATGGGTCCCAGACTGAGGACAGCCTCAAGCACTGCCGCCCCGCCCGCCAGGTCACAGATCCAGGTCCCGGGACAGCGGAAAGCCTCCCGCGCTGCCCACCCCCCCCCCCCCAGCAGGGTCACAGATCTGGTCCCAGACTACTAGCCGCCATCTTGTTGCTTCAGGGTGAGGGTCCCGCTTGGGTGCCTGGCCAGCCTGAATGAGGGGATGATGGCTGTTTGCAGCTGGTCACACCCCCTTCAGGGTGGGGGTCTCCACTGGGGTGCCTGGCCAGTCTGGGTGAGGGGCTGAGGGTCGCTTTCAGGCTGGCGGGCGACTGAAGCTCCCAGCCTCTCCTTTTTTCTTTTTTTTCTTTTATTCTGGGATTTATTTACTTTCTATGGCTGTTACTGGAGCTGAGAGCCGGCTTTAGCTCTGAGGCCTGGCTGCAGCTCTGAAACCTTGGCTGCTGAAAGCAGGTGTCTGAGTTTGTTCTATAATTGAAACAATGTTGTGGTCCTGCTGGCTGAAGCCCGGCTGGCTGAAAGCAGGTTTCTGGGGTTTGTTTAACTTCTATAATTGCAACATAGTTGCTTAGACTGCAGCTCAGAGGCCGGCAGCGGGAGGCGGGGAACCTTGGTTTCCTCCTTCACTGGAGCAAGCAAGCCTCTTATTTGCTTCAGCTGCCTGGCTGCCGGCCGCCATCTTGGTTGGCAGTTAATTTGCATATCACACTGATTAGCCAATGGGAAGCGTGTCGGAGGTAGGGTTAATTACAATGTTTGTCTATTATTAGATAGGATATATATATATATATATATATATATATATATATATATATATATGCTGAAAGCTTTTCAAATTTGGCAAATAAATCAAACCACAGAGTCAAGAAGCTCAGAAAACTCCACAAAAGATATCCCAGAAACATCCTAGTCAAAAAGATGAAAATTAAAGATAAAATTAAAAATTTGAAAACAGCTACAAAACAATAATACAGCACTTGACAGGGGAATGATTATGTGAACGGGTATGCATTTTTTCATCAGACTTCATTAAGGCCAAAAGGAAGTTAAAAAGCACTTTAATATATTATAATATATTATACTATAGCATAAAAATGAAAATAACCTTTACCTGGAATGCTACATTTAGGAAAAACATCCTCATGAATAAAATTTGAGTAGGCAGAAGGAAGCTGGCTATCAGGGACTGGAGTGGGGTGGGGGGGTGTAGTGGGGCATTGCAGACACAGGCAGAATGTAGCTTGCTGACTGCACCAGAGACAGACAAAAGGACTAGAACTGAACCCAGCTAGGTGGGAGTTACTAAGACAACCCACCTGGATGGGGAAAGAAGGGCGCCAGTGGGAGAACTGAGCTTCAAAATGTTTGGATGTTGCTAAAACAGGCAGCTTGCAAATAACCAATCACAAAGTAGTGAGGAGTATAACCAATCCTTAGGGATGTTGCTAAGGCAGGATTCTTTGAATAGGACCCATCAGGAGCTAGCAAAGCATATATCCATCCCTATACAAAGAAACAATATTTTCTCTCTGATGCACCGAGTTCCTTCTGTCCTGTAACAGGGGATATGCTCCCCTGCACTCATGTGACTTATGACCACATGGGAGTCCACACATGAACTAACGGACTTTAGCTTGGATGCTGAACTACACCGGCTGCACCATGGAACGGAAGCTCTGGACACCAGCCTGCTTTGGGCTCTCCTGGACCCCAGCTGCACCTTTTCCAGGGCTGGCTTAAGGGGCAGCGGACTGTGGGACCTGAGACAAAGAAGCTTCACCTGTAACCCACCTTGGGCCCCCTCCCTGCTGCTCCCTACGGCAGGGAGTCCATCTATCTCTCAATAAATTTGCTTCCACTAACTGTTTTAGTCCGCAAATTAATTCTTCAATTTTGTGAGACCAGGAACTCAGACCTGAACAGAAATTTTGGCATAAGACGAATGAAGAATAAGGCAGAAAAGTAAGAGAGTTTCATGCCAGCTGGCCTATTCTATAGGAATTACTAAAAAGGTTTATTCAGAAAGAAGGAAAATGAAACCAGAAGGTAACTGAAAACATAAAAACTGAGGAAAAGGCAAAGAAATGGTATATATCTGGCCAAATCTAATTAAATGTTCCTCTTCACTTGAGCTCTTTAAAATATGTATGTTGCTTGTAAGTAAAATTAAAATAATATTTGATGGAATTTTCAGTGACTAAAGATGTAATACATAAGGCAATTGCAATGTAAAGGGGTGTAAAGAGACCCATATGTTAGTAATGTTTCTACATTTTACTCCACACACACATTAAAATGTTCATTATAAGTAGGCAGATGTAGATTAAATATGTATACTGTAATCCATGGATCACTACAACAGCATATGCAAATATATATAGACAGATATAACAAACACCTGAATGTATTAATTAAAATTAAATGCTAAAAATGTGCATATACATGAAAGATGGCTGGGAAGTGACAAAGAAAAAAGGGAGAATAAACTGGAATTGAAAAATTTAATGGTATATATAAATTAAAACATATTTAGAACTACATTAAATATAATGCAATGTGCTTAAATATGTGAATTAAAGGTGAGACATTGTAAAACTGGAGTAAATATTATAACTCAACTAAATGTAATTTAAGGAAACTCACTTCAAATACAATGCAGTAGGTAGGAAAAAAAGTAAAAGGATAGAAAAGTGCCATGGCATGCAAACACAAGTCAAAAACAAAAAGTTGTGAATGCTATACTAATGCCAGACAAAGAAGACATGAGAGCAAAGACATAAGGAAAAAAAGGGTTACTAAATAATGATAGAATTGTTAATTTACTAAGAAGGTACATAATCTTAAATGTGTATATACTAAACAAAATAATTTTAAAATACAAAACACAAAAATGGGAAGAAGAATAAACAAACCCACAGTGGAGACTTCCACACTTCGCCTTTAATCAATGAAACTAGTAGACATAAAATAAGCAAGAATAGACAAAAATGGATGAAAAATATCAACCACTTGGACTTCATCATATTTATAAAACACTCTACCTAACAAGAATAGAATATACATTTCTTTCAAATGCATAAATAGCATCCTCTAAGGAAGATCATATTCAATGAATATAAAACAAATGTTGAGGTCACAACAAAGAAAACAAAACAAAACAAAACAAAAAAACCTTGATGAATTTTATTAAAGTCAAACAAGAATTATCTTTGATCATAATAAAAATAAACTGGAGTCAATAACAGAATAATAATAGGAATATCTTCATATGTTTAGAAATTAATCAACACAGAAAAAACATTTGCAAATGACATCTGATAAAGTTCCTATATCTAATATATGTGATGAGGGTTTCTTTTTTTCTACATTCTCACCAGCACTTGTTTGTTGACTTATTGATAATAGTCTTTCTGGCAGGTATGAGATGATATCTCATTGCGGACTTAATTTGCTCTCTCTGATGATTACAGACACTGAACATTTTTCATATGTCTATTGGTCATCTGTATTTACTCTTTGGAGAAGTGTCTGTTCAGGCTAGTGGATTGCAAACTTCTGGAAAAATGATCAGCAGTTTCTTATAAAGTTAAATACACACTTACCCAGTAACTGTCCCTTGGTACTTACTAAAGAGATATGAAAACTTATATTTCTACAAAAGCCAGTACACAAATGTTTATAATAGGTCTATTCATATTTATCAACAGCTGGAAATGACCTAAAAGTCCTGCAATGGGTGAAAGGAGAAACAAACTTGGGTATATCCATATAATGGACACTACCCTGCAATAAAAGTGAATAGGCCATTGATTTGTACAGCTTGGGTGGGTTTTAAAGTCATTATTCTGAATGAAAAAATCCAGTTTTGATAGCAGAACTTATAGTCTGCTAGATAGAACATCTGAATTAATCTGAAAATAATCATATTGTTTTAAATCTTAGAACACATATACTTATGTGAATAGGAGGTTACGATTTTTGTGTTTTGTTTTTTTTTAAGTTTCATTTTCAAGGCCTGTGTGAAGTTATTGGGGAGGTGACTCAGCTGTGAATCCAGCAAGCATAACCGATAAGCAGGGTCAGACTGACCTACCAGGAGTCAAAACATCATCTCATGGCCTGATGATTAAGGATAATAGCTGACATCTGCAGACCCCCAGGACTACACATAGCTGCATTCCATCCCCGCCTATTCCCCTTTATAATCCTGTCCCCTGCACCTTGCTGTAAGACAGGATTTGAATGTTTGTCAGCGCCTTGACTTCTTGATTGGCTGGCCTTCTCAATAAACGCCTTAAATGATTCAACCCTGCCTTTGTTATTGGACACAGTAACAGGCAGCCCGAGCCCACCCAGGGTTTCCCAGTAACAGTTTCAAGGAGTCAGAAACTATATAACTACATGTATATAATTGCCCCCAAAAGAGAAAACTATGCTGGGGGAGAACAAATCAGAGTTGTTAAGAATCAGGAGTATGTGAAAATTATCACTAAAAAGCGATGGCAGAGAGGAGGTTTCATGGAGTGAAATAGCTATTCTGTGTCCTGGCTGTGTTGGGGATCACATGGATCTCTTCATGTGGTAAAATTCAAGGAGCTATATACAAAAAAAATGTCAACCATTGAACATTAATTTAAAAATAAATAATAAAACATCAACTGGTAATGCTAATAGTAACAAGAAAAATACTTTTGAGGAGAATTTCTAAAACTGTTTCTCCATGTGAACAGGAAGTCTTGAGTCTCATTTAAAAAACTCTCTCAGATGAGTAACATTTTAAAAAATGTAATAGTTGCCCAGCTGGTGTGGCTCAGTGGTTGAGCATCAACCTATGACCCAGGAAGTCATGGCTCAATTCCCAGTCAAGGCACATGCCCGGGTTGCAGGCTTAATTCCCAGTGTGGGGTGTGCAGGAGGCAGTCAATAAACGATTCTCTCATCATTGATGTTTCTATCTCTCCCTCTCCCTTCCTCTCTGAAATCAATAAAAAATTATTTAAAAAGTCTTTCTGACAATCTTATTTAAACTGACTTCTTCCAGTTACTGTCAATTCATATGTATTTCATTCATATGGTTTAACACCATCTGTAATTACTTGAGTTTTATTTACATTTATATTTATTATGTCATTCCTGTAAGAATATAAGCTTCGTGATGTTATTAATAGTAGCACTAAGAGGAATGCCTGGCACAGAGAAGAGAGATTTTTGGAGCATTAATTTTGTTTTAAATTCCATTCACCTTTAATTTTCTACCAGATAGCTCAGCATTCAGTGACTGAATGTATGAGAAAAAAAAGGAATGAATCACAATTTTTAATAGTGGTTGTAGTCCATGAAAATAGTTAAGTGATTAAAATATTCTCACTCAAAGTTTATTTCTTTATAAATATCAAAAGTAATACAATTTGAATTCAGTGTGAATTTTGCCATATTTAATACATGCTAGCTGATGTAAGTTTCTTGATTTTCTTTTCTTATAACCTAAATAGGCCTTCATGTCTAAACCTCACTGCAATAACATATTTTGTTTTTCAAAAGAGAGAATAAAATTCTAAAATCGGTGACACCATTCTTCTCATAAATTTGAGTTTTGTTTAAAATATTCTTCTCAGTATACTACAAATGGTTTAATCAGAAAAATGATTCAGGGAATTAGCTTCACAGATAAAATATATCAAATTAATTATTTGCTTAGAATAAACTGTTTTAATTTTCTTCCTTAGGGGTTAAAAGTTTAATAAATAAAATTTACCAAAGGGAACTAATTCTCTTGGTATTTCATTGCTTATATTCTTTCACATGAGCTTTTTAGAGACAAGGGCTTTCTCCTCCCTATCTAACACCCAGATGAATCTGTCATCTCTTTTTATTTAATCAAGTGACATCAAAGATTCTTAACAATACCTCTGACCCCTGAGGAAGGGGATATACAGCAGACCATTAATTAGATGTTTAAAATGAAAGGATATGGCACATTGCACCATGCCTCCCTGCTCCATTGCACTGTATACCCACATCACATTGTCCATTTATATTTCTGACGACTCCCAAAGAGTCAGTACCCTTGAGAAACATCATAAGTTAGCAAGCTTGATTGATGTACATTAAGCAGCCAATGACTTGTTCTATCTGGAGTATTTCCCTTTTTGCATGAAGGAAAGATGGTCAAAATATGTATCAGACCTTGAATCAAATTAAAACCCAGAAGATTTCATTGCAGCACTGCTTTTTGTTTCATACATAAATTTACATAAAATTGAGTTACTTAAGATTTCATATCTGTTTCAATTTTCCTTCCATTCTAGACATTTTGAAATGAAAGTGGTTTCACAGAACACCACATTAAATTGTTTCAGGAGAGTAATACAGTCAACTCGGCTATTCTCTAATTTAAGTTTGGGAGACACTATTGTTCTTTATGAATTTTCTCCATTTACACATTTATAAATTATTCACATTTATAGTCAATAAAAGAAACATAAATGAAAGAGTGCTATCAAGAGACAACAAAACAATGACTGGGATACCTGCCTCTCACTTGGTATTTGTAGAGGTCATTTAACCTTCAATGAAGAGAATTTCCCTTAAGTTAATTCATTCCATAGAATTAATAATTATGATACTGAGTACCTTAAAGAGAGGTATTTTTAAGTCATCTTCTTGGGTTGTATTTTCTCATGACACAATTAAGCAGAAAACTATTTGTACTGTCAATTTTTTGCTATATTAATAAACATATAATTTATTAGAGATAATTAAAATTTGGGAGCTAACTTAGTTCTTAAGAATGTTTATAAAATGCCATGTTAATTCAACTTAATGGTCTATGTCATAAAATATAGAAATGTGGCATTTCTAGGAAAATTAACTGCTACTCTTAAAATATAGTGTTTATTTTCTAGTACTATATAAGATTAATTTTACTAAGAAATAAAAAATATTATATAATTTTAGCTTTTTTCTTAAATGTTTTATGCTAGTCTACTTTACTAATCACTTACGGTTAAAATTTAAACATCCCTGGGGGGGGGGTTGCATAAAGAATTAACTAGTTTTGGCTATGGCCATTTGCTGTTCTCTTCCATCTCAATACAGTAATTTGATCAATTTCTATTCACTATTTTGAATTAACTGTTAAAAGTTCTTAGATATCCATTCATTGTTGCATTTTTTCTTATGATGATTTTTAAATTCATTAATACAACTCAGTCTTCCTATTTGTTCTGTAATACATTTCTCTCCTACAGATATATGTGACAGCTATTTTCTTTTCCCTGTAATAATTGTGCATTTCTGATTCTGTAATTTTGATGTTTAGAGATCCCTAAAATTCCTTTGGATGAGATGGATGCATGTCTTTTCCGTTGAAACATAACCTAGGGTAGCAAGTGTACATTTTTTTAATTATTCAAAAAGGTTAGCCTTATGAGCTGCTAAGCTCATTATCTGTTTCATTCTATTCTGTCCTTCAGTTGAACTGAATAAAAGATGTTTGAAAAAAATGAATCTTAAAAAGCAAATTGTTATCATTTCAAGCAAATGGAATTCATCTCACACTTTACTACAAACTTTAAAAGGTAGTATAGCATCCAAATTATAATCTGCTAAAATCTTTTTTTTCTAATATGTTAAGAATTAGAAAGAATTTTTAATGTACTATAACCCCTTCACCAACTATTGCTCAGATGGTTAACACAATGATCCTAGTTAATGGGGGTTGGAGAGCAAGAATAAAACAAAACAAATTAAATGAACTAAGAAAGCCTGAGTTGCTTATATTTGAGGTATACAGGGCCCAATACTGAAAGTAGGACTACTGAACACTGGATCTCCTTTCTCAATGACTAGACATAAGATATTTTAAATAAAGTAATAGAGCACTCTACTCATAATTTTTACACATTGTGTCTTTCTTTCCTCCTAGATTTTGATAAATTCTAATGCAGTTTTTATATCATATTTATCTTTGTAGCTCTGGGCCTTAATGTAGTGCCTTGTTCTTTATATGCTGACTGGAAAAACAATAGGAGCAACAATGAAAGAGGATGTATAATAGGAGGTAGGGATAGAGATAGGGCAGGAAGAAACAAATTGGCACAATAGCTTACCTCCTTCACAAAGCTACTGTGAAGATAAAATGACAAAATTAATGTAAAATGCCTGCCCAAAGAAAGCATTTTAGTAAAAGTTTTTTTTATTTTTTTTTTTTAGTTTTTGCTTTGTGATGTACAGTATTTAAATATATCCTATTTAGTTTCACAATACCCTTATGAAGTTAGTATTGTTGCCTTTATTTGCCATATGAGGAAATTGAATCACAGGCAGGAAAGTTAAATTTCCCAAGATTACACAGCAATGAAGTGGCAGAGATAAGTCTATCTTACTGAAGAGCATATTAATTGAATACTTTCTCTGAAAATTATTTTATTGTTTGATTTGATTCTGAGAAAATTATACACTCATATTAGTTAAAGTGAAACAAAGAAATTAAAGTGCAGACTTATCAAATGTATTTGTGTTTTCCCCTAAAACTCTCTATGATTCAACAAAAAATATGTTAGATGATAGATGATAGATGATAGATAGATAGATAGATTGGTATTAGATAGTTAGACAGACAGAGAGATGATAGAAAGAGAAACATTTCTCCCATTTAAGATCAATTTCATTATCTGTCTACTAGTGACCTGCTACACAAAATTCATGCACAGGGGCAGAGAGGTCCCTCAGCCCAGCCTGCACCCTCTCCAATCAGGAACCCCTTGGGGGATGTCCGACCACCAGTTTAGGCCTGATTTAGGTCAGACATCCCTCTTGCACTCTGGGACTGCTGGCTTCTAACCGCTCACCTCCTGCCTGCCTGATCATCCCTAAGCCCTCTGCCTGCCTGCCTGATCTTGCCCCCAACTGCCCTCCCCTGCTGGCCTGATCACCCCTCTGCATCAACTGCCTCTGCATAAACCCCACCACCATGGCTTTGTCTGAAAGGAAGTCAGACATCAGGAAGATGGCTGGTCAACCCGGTCTAATGAGCATATTGCACTTTTAGTAGTATAGATAGATTATATAGGATAGGATTGCTTAAATGGAGGGGAAAGGCCTTTTTCAGCAGGAAGAGATGCTCTTGGCAGACAAAAACATATAATCCTTACATCTGGACTGATCGCCAGCCATATGTACTATACTACCAAACCGGTCATGAACAAATTAAACCGCTTTCTTACACTTCACACCAAACAGCTGTTGCCCTTAAAACCTCTCCTCAGCCCCCACCTTAGGTTCTGCCTTCGCAGTTCACCCAGATTAGGTTCTGATTGGTTGGTTTCTATGCCAGTCAGCATCAAAAGCTCCAATTCCTAGGCAGCCATTGGCTCCTGGCACTTCACCCAGATTTGGTTCTGATTGGTCAGTTTCTCTGCCAGTCAGCATCTCCAGGCCTATCTCCAGGCCTAATCAAAGAGGAGGGGCTGATCAGCAGCCCCCAACTGAGGACAAACAGAGGCTTAGCTGCTGGCGAAGCCAGGAAAGAAAGAGAGAGGCAACGTCTGATCAACAGCTGCCATGGAGGCTGGGGATCAGACCCTGCCTCTCTCTCTACAGGCCCCTCTCTGGGCCTGATTCACAGCCCCCTCAGCAGTCAGTGCAAGGTCACTGTGCCAGCACGGGCTGCAGTCAGTGCAGGGTCACCCTGGCAACCCAGTACTGACTTCCAGTGTTTAGTGTAGCCTTGATTGTTATGGACCCTGGTTCTTTATATATAGAGATGGTTTTAAATATTTAGTTTTTTAACATCACAATGTCCAAGATGTTAAGCTTGCATCATGAAATTTCTTATTTACTAGTTCTAGCAGCAGTTACTATTTTTAACTACTTATTATTCTTTTCTAGAGTATGATTCAAGTTAATTCTTTTGGTAGAGATCATTTCCAGTGCAGCAAAAAAATATGTTCAGCGTATCCTAAAGAAACTGGATATAAATCCCCAAATTTGATAGTTTTGCTCTTTCATTTAACTACTAGAGGCCCAGTGCATGAGATTCATGTACTGGGGAGGAGGGTCCCTCAGGGGATGTCTGCCTCCAGGGATTGGGCCTAAGCTGGCAGTCAGACAAACTTCTCACAGTCCAGGGCTTTCGCAGTCTGGGAGCCCTCATTCCTTACCACCCACCTGCAGCGCAGGTGGGAGAGGCTGCTGCCACCACCACTGCACTCACCAGCCATGAGCCTGGCTTCTGGCTGAGTGGCACTTCCTCTGTGGGAGTGCACTGACCACAAGGGGGAAGCTTGTGCATTGAGTGTCTGCCTCCTGATGGTCAGTGAGCATCATAGCAACCAGTTGTTGTGCCATTGGGTCGATTTGCATATTGTGCTTTTATTATATAGGATTCTAGATCATATTTTTAATCATGGTTGTGTAGAATTGTCAAGATACAAGATGGACATTTTTGCTTAAGTTTCTTATCCTCATGGAAGGGTGTGAATGTGGTCTATAGAAAATAGACGAAAAAGCTACAAATTGCTTTATTCATTACATTTTAATTAACAACTCCAAAATATTACATTAAAAATCATCTACTTTCTATTTTATATGCAAACATTAAGTCTTTTGTGGATCATGGTTCTGAACATAAACATAGTTTATCAAATAACCTTTGTGTCCCTACTCAACCTAATTCCCTTCTATCTCAAAAGGGACCATGTAACTGAATTTAAAGCTTACATTCCCATTTTTTTTAAATAGACTGCAGTGGAGAAGCCAAGCCTCTTTAGTATTCAGTCTTCAGTCTTCACTCCGGCAGGAGCCTTCAATCTTCGCTCCATGCCTGGGAATGCAAATTAACTGTCATCTTTGTTGGGTTAATTTGCATGGTCGCTCTGATTGGCTGGTGGGGATAGCAGAGTGACACCAATTTGCATTTTTCTCTTTTATTAGTGTAGACTAGAGGCTCAGTGCATGAAATTGGTGCACAGGACGGGTGTGTCCCTCAGCCCAGCCTGCACCCTCTCCAATCTGGGACCCCTTGAGGGTTGTCCGACTGCCCCTTAGGCCAGATCCTGGTGGAATGGGGCCTAAACAGGCAGTTGGACATCCCTCTCACAATCCAGGACTGCTGGCTCCCAACCACTCATCTGCCTGCCTGCCTGATTGCCCCTAACCACTTCTGCCTGCCATCCGGATCACCCCCTAACCACTCCCCTGCCAACCTGATTGACACCTAGCTGCTCCCCTGCTGGCCCGATTGCCCCAAACTGCCTACCCCTAGAGGCCTGGTCCCTCCCAACTGGCCTTTCTGCTGGCCTGGTCACCCCTAACTGCCCTCCCCTGCAGGCCTGGTTTCCCCCAGCTGTCCTCCCCTGCAGCCCTGGTCACCACCAACTTCCTTCCCCTGCAGGCCTGGTCACCCCTAACTGCACTCCCCTGCCAGCCTGGTCGCCCCCTCTGCCCTCCCCATGCAGGCTGGTCACACCTAACTGTCCTCTCCTGCAGGCCTGGTCCCCCCGAACTGTCCTCCCCTGCCAGCCCAATCACCCCTAACTGCCCTCCCCTGCAGGCCTGGTCAACCTCAACTGCCCTCTGCCGGCCCGGTCACCCCTATCTGCCCTCCCTTGCTTGTCTGGTTGTCCCCAACTGCCCACCTGCAGGCCTTGTCCCTCCCAACTGGCCTTTCCTGTCGGCTTGGTCGCCACCGACTGCCCTCCCTTGCTGGCCTGGTTGCCCTAACTGCCCTTCCCTGCTGGCCTTGTCCCCCACCCCCCCAACTGTCCTCCCCTGCAGGCCTGGTCAACCCCAACTGCCCTCCTCTGCCGGCTATCCTGTGGCAGCCATCTTGTGTCCACATGGGGGAGGGGCATCTTGTGTGTTGGAGTGGTGGTCAATGTGCATATTACCTCTTTATTATATAGGATACATAAAAGCCTAAGTGACTGTTACTAATGGATGACCTGAAGATCAGCCAGTAGTTATGATGTGCACTGACCACCAGGGGGAAGATTCTCAATGCAGGAGCTGCCCCCTGGTGGTTAGTGCGCTCCCACAGTCCCTTCCGCAGTCCCTCCCCCTGGCCAGTTGGTCCCAATCGCCGGCCATGCCAAGGGACCCCACCCGTGCATGAATTCTTGCACTGGGCCTCTTGCACTTACCTTAAATATTTGTTAAGGCGTTTTTGGTATCTGGTATCACCATACAGTCACTTCCAACTTACTTTACCTGATGTTTTAGACTGGTCAGCTTTTACTAAGATTATCTATAGCTTTTACTGCGTTCAAGGGATAAATATTTACCTGACTTTTAAATGATTCTGACTGCTTTCTTCTTCATACAGTCTCCCCTGATCAGCTCCACGTTATGGTTTATACAGATACTTTGGATTTTTAATTGTATCTTTAAATACTTGGTTCCTTGCTATTTTTTCCCCTTTTTAGATAACCACAGATTCCCTAGAATAGGCACTATTTATAGTAATCCCTATCACAAAATAATGGTTGCGTTTATGACCAAATTTCCAAAGCTCAACATTTCTTTTTTCCCACCATTTAGATATTTCTGCTGGGACCTTAAAACAAGAGATCTTTAAAAATCAATAATAATCTATTCAAACCGTCTTCCACTTAAAGAAGCCTATCATTAGAGAGCACTATTAAAATTTAAATTTGGTTGGTAGATTCAAGTGCTTCTCTTCAGATCTTTGGCCTGTATCTCATATATTGAGTGAAATAAACCTGTCACCTCAACCTCAACACATTAGACCAAAAGTCACTGTAAGACTTTAACAAAAAATATAGGGGCCAGATTTCAGGGAAGTCAGCAACTTCTGAGATGACTTGTAGAAGAATGCCAACAGCACCACTAAAAGGCAGCCAAATAGCCAAGGCAGCCAAGCTAGGACCACATATTATCTCTTGAAAAGTATAAACACTTGGTTAAAAGAGCAGAGACACCAGTACTCAGTAAGGATATGGTTTTATTCAAAATGAAAACCAGGTATACTTCCATGAAAATGCAAAACCAGTTAGTGGTATAGAATGTTTACCTCCTCATGGCTATGCAATCTATGGAAAAGGACCCATCCTCTTTGAGCCTCAGTCTTCCTATTGGTAAAATGAAAATGACAGTAATATTTATTTAGTTGATATATTTAGAGGGAGTATTAATTTCAAGCATGTAAATGTTTGCCCAATGCCTAAATTGTAATAAACTAATAATATATGCTCACTCATTATTTTAATTTGGGGAAAATGGTAGCTCAACTTCCCTGTGTAGATAGAGAAATAATATATCATGCTTTCCCACATTTTTGTTTATCTTTAAAATAATTCAAAGTATATTATAGCTATGTCTATTCTGTGCAGTCTTACAGAGCCATGTGAATAAGAAGTCAAATGTGAAATCAAACAGGATTTACACTCATACAAATAAAAGCAAGCCAATAAATGCATCCTTTAAAACAGAGTAAACACACACAGAGATAAAAATGTGATCATATTCTTTCTTATATAAGAGATTCCTCTTATACCTAGATTTGTTTTACTTAAAAAATATTATGTTCCTCTTTATAGTAATAGCACTAA
Source organism: Myotis daubentonii (assembly GCF_963259705.1). Classification (NCBI taxonomy): domain Eukaryota; kingdom Metazoa; phylum Chordata; class Mammalia; order Chiroptera; family Vespertilionidae; genus Myotis; species Myotis daubentonii. The sequence continues at coordinate 96,486,058 of NC_081842.1, read as the reverse complement.
GTAAACACAAATTAATATATAGACACAAACATTGTATATTCTGCAATAGCTGGACTCAGGCTTTCTTAAAAAAAAAAACAAAAACACAGGGCCAGCATGCCTCAGTGGTCAGTGGTTGAGCATTGACCTATGAACCAAGAGGTCATGGTTGAATTCCTGATCAGGGCACATGCTTGGGTTGCAGGCTCGATCCCCAATGTGGGGTGGGTGTGGAAGATGCAGCCAATCAATTTATTCTCTCATTATTTCTATCTCTTTCTCTCCCTCTCCCTTCCTCTCTGAAATCAATAAAAATATATTTTAAAAAATATCCAATTGACCAAGTACCTATTAAAAAAGAAAAAAAAAGAATCAATTTTCAATACAGTACAAGTATTTGGAAATGCTACAAAACTTCTTTGATTTACTTAGTTACATACGTTGATTATAGTTTTTTTTGCCTGTATGATTTACAACAAACAACATTGCAAACAATTCAAGTTGTTGCAGAAGATTACTTTCTTAGATCTTCTTTTCATATTTTATTTATTAAATAACCTCCCTGTTATAGGGAATTTTCTCTGACATTCTTGAATTGGTAAGCAATATCTTCCCTTATTCAGATAGAAACTCATTGAGATTGTTATCCCTTTTCCACATCTGAGCTCAGTTATCTTGAAAAATAAGCACTCATAACCTGGAATTATGCCAATAAAACAAACATTTAATTAACAAATATGTATATTTAAAGAGTAGCTTTCTAATATATTCATATTTTATAATATGTATGTGTATGACATATCTGAAGAAATATACTATTTTTAGTGATAGATGAAAAATTATTTTATTGGATAGTTCTAAACATATATCTATTTTAAAGTAAGAACCATCTCAATATATCCACTACTACTTAATCAAAGAAATTTTCTATCTTACATTTTTCACTGCTTACATACTGTTATGATAACTATCAATTACATATTTTCTTTTCTACTAAACAGTAGAACACTGAAAGGAAAGATTATGCTCTATTTGATGCTTTGTGCCTGGGAAAGAATGGCTGACACTATTGTGCCTATGTTATGTGCCTATTTATTTTCACTTTGGTACAATCAAAATTAATGGGGGGCAATTCTAAAATAAACATAGAAATTTTTAGTATTTTAAAAATGAAAGAGGGAGAAATAATAGCAGTAAACATAAATTTAAAAGCATTCACAACAGTTCTCCTCTAAGACATAAAATGAATCCATGTGTAAAAAAAAGCATTTTCTAGAGTTACAAGATGCATTTGTTATGTTGATTATTCTATGATAATTAAAAAGTAAACATGTTGGTAAGTGTTCTTCACTTCAACTTTAAAAATATATATAGTTGTTTATCTTTTACTAAGTTCTAGAAGTAAAGCATTAAATTATTTCCTGACATTAATAAAACAGATGGTTACACTAATCATCCAAGAGATGCAAATCAAAACAACAATGAGGTACCATCTCACACCTGTCAGAATGGCTATCATCAACAAATCAGCAAAGGACAAGTGCTGGCGAGGATGTGGAGAAAAAGGAACCCTCGTGCACTGCTGATGGGAATGCAGACTGATGGAGAACAGTATGGAGTTTCCTCAAAAAACTAAAAATGGAACTCCTATTTGACCCAGAGATCCCACTTTTAGAATTATATCCCAAGAAACTAGAAACAGCAATCAGAAAGGATATATGCACCCCTATGTTCATAGCAGCACAATTTACAATAGCTAAGATTTGGAAATAGCCTAAGTGCCCATCAGCAGATGAGTGGATTAAAAAACTGTGGTACATCTACACAATGGAACACTATGCTGCTGTAAAAAAGGAAGAAACTCCTACCATTTTCAACAGCATGGATGGACATGGAGAACATTATGCTAAGTGAAATAAGTCAGTCGGAAAAAGATAAATATCACATGATCTTACTCATTTGTGGAATATAATGAACAACATAAACTGATGAACAGAAACAGATCCAGAGACAGATAACCATCAGGCAGACCATCAAACCTCAGAGGGAAGGCAGAGGAGGGTGGGGTAAGGGGGAGAGATCAACCAAAGGACTTGTATGCATGCATATAAACCTAACCAATGGACACAGACAACAGGGGGGTGAGGGCATGAGTGGGGAAGTGAGGGGGGCAATCGAGGGATAAAGACACATATGTAATACCTTAATCAATAAAGAAAAAAAGCATGTTACAGAACATTATTGAGTTATAATTCACTTATTGACATTATTTTAATTTTTAAACAACATTACTGAAATATCGATAAGGATATTCCCATTAAAAAACTATGGGACTAAAAATTATGTGACATTTTTCCATTATTAACTATTCTTTAAGCATACAGAAAACAAACAAAAACAGATGGATAGATGGTGATTTATGTTCTATAACTTTCTGCTTAATAGATTGGATATGAAGCAAATGTATAACTTGAATGAGTCACTAGTTAACATATTATTTTAGAGCTAGAGGCTAAGTGCACGAATTCATGCACCAATGGTGTGCCTCAGCCTGGACTGTGGGATTGGGCCAACACCAGCTCTCTGACATCCTCTGAGAGGTCCTGGATTGCAAGAGGGTGCAGGCCAGGCTGAGGGACCGAACTGGTGCAAAATTAGGGCCAGGGAGGGACATGGGAGGTTGGACAGCAGGGGAGGGACTGCGGGAGGGCTCCAGGGCATGTCCAGCCCATTTTACTCAGTCCTGATTGGCTGGACCCCAGCAGCAAGCTAACCTACTGGCCAGACTGTCTGCCCCGAGCGTTTGAGGGGTCTTAGCATATCATTAGCATATTACTCTTTGATTGGTTGAACAGCTGACCATCCGACTGGACACTTAGCATATTAAGCTTTTATTATATAGGATTACACCCTTCTCAATTATCAATTTTTTTTCAAGTTAATTTATGGCAGGGCTATTTTCAGCATAGCAGTGTTCATTTTTAAATGGCTACATATGCTAAATCATATTACTCTTCTGGTAAAAACACACACACACACACACAGTACTCCCATAAGTCCCCAATTCACTCAGACCCCTCACCCTGGCATACAGTGTCCTGCATGATTGTTCTCAGGGCCACCTCTTTCACTTCATACCATACCTCCTGTCTCTTCACTCAGTTACAGGTCTTCTTTCACATCCTTTAATATGCCAAACCTGCTTCCAACTCACATATTTTACATTGATGTATATTTCCTATGGTTTGACTTTTCTCCCTAATGTATTTGAATGTTTCATTCATTCATTCAGATCTCTGCCCAAATGCTTTCCTACCTCAAATAGTATCCCACACCACCCCTCTATTTCCAATGCTATTAAGCAGCTTTATTATTCTTTAAAGCACATATTACCCCTTCTACAATATACATTGACTTGTTATGTTCTGTTTGCTCCCAGGTGAATGTTAACTCCATGAAAGTGTGGATTTAATTCTCAGCTGCATTTGCAGCACCTAGTAAAGTTCCTGACACATATAGATGCAAAATAAATATATGCTGAATGAATTTAATGAATGAATAATTGAGAAGATAGTTATTAAGGACTTTCTAAAGTACAATTATTTGAAATTAACACTTGAAAAAGAATACAGCCTTGCTGGTGTGTCTCAGTAGTTGAGCCTAAACCTATGAACCAGGAGGTCATGGTTCAGTTCCCAGTCAGGACACTTGCCCAGATTGCGGGCTCGACCCCAGTAGCGGGTATGCAGGAGACAGCCGATAATGGTTCTCTCCTCATTGATGTTTCTATCTCTCTCTCCCTCTCCCATACTCTCTTAGATCAATTAAAATATTTTTTTAAGAAAGAGAATACAAATTTATGGTTAACATACAGATATAAGATGGCAATATTGATGTGTTTTACCTATCAATTTCTTAATCCAGATGTACAATAAACAATTGTGCTGGGTAGTAAATATTTCCGGGAACTTTCTAGTAGAGATTCAAATTATTTCATCATGAAGATGACAATTATGCATTAATTCTTTATCAGGTACTACATTGAATTCTTTAAGTACATTGTGCAATTTCATAGTCTTGATCTACTTTCTTGCTAAATTAAAATAAACCCCCCAAACTAGATTATATGATTTATATTATCTGTATATAATTTTATCCTCAAATGGTAAAATGATATACAAATATCATTTGTCATTCTTATAAAAATGAGTCACTTTGTGTAAAAAGGACATTTTTAAATCATCACTACACACTAGAGGAGTGATTCTCTCCCAAATATCCTCTCCCAAAATATGTGAAATGTGAAAAAGTTTGACCATCTGTATGATTATGCTGAACAGTAGCCATAAGTCATAATCAAAAAACAAAAAGGGAAAAGGGGAATAGTAAATGACATTTTCATAACTTCCTTTGTCTCTCTCCCCATTTCTTTTGCTTTTGTCTCTGTCTCTCTCTTTCAGACACACACACACACACACACACACACACACACACACACTCTCATTAATATCACAGTCTCATTAATATATCTTGAATTTGGATGATGCTTCTCAATCAATAGACAGACTTTGTTGGAACCTATGGAGGAGATGAAAACTGAAACACTATGAATGACCTGGTGCAAAGGGGCTAACAGTGGTAAGGACGGTAGCGCGGGCCCTCAGACTGGTTATCCAGTTCAGGCAGCCAAACTTCGGTTGTGCCTTGATGAAAGTGAATCCATACGCTTACAACTTTATCTCTTCTGTACTTAAATAATGGGATCTCTAGGATGTTGAAAATTACAATTAATGTAATATTTTTCCAATTGGTTTTCTCTGATACTAAATAAAGTATGGAATATTTATTTCCACAGTTATGTAAGTAAGTAAGTAAGTAATTCAAGTAAGACTTCTTTTAATGAACAATGAGCATCTCTTTCTGTAAGTTCGTATACACAGAGAAAACACAAATATAGACATATAAAAACTTGGCAGGTTTAAATGTTATAAGTACTTAATCATTTATTTCACAGTTAATATGGGCCAGATATAGTTTTAAGTATAGCTATTGAATAATTTATTCATTTTCAGAAAAATATACTAAATTATTTTAAATGCTAAAGTTAATTAATTCAAATTTGTCTCTCTGATTTTAGTCACACATATAGATATAGATACATATGGACAGATGTAGACAGAGTTACACACATTTAGTTATTTTTTAAAGCAAGCAATATTAAAAAAGAAGATAAATTTTGGCTAAATTATATTTAAAATGCTAATTTAAAAAGATATATATATATATAATTATGTCAAAGCACAAGTAATTACCGCCCCTCACCCTCACCACCAAATTAACCTAGGTCCTGGAAAAGGACAAACAGAAAATACTTGAGGCAGATGCTCCACTTTATCCATGAGAAAATCCATGCAACGGAAGTGATATGAGTTGACCAGGGTCTGTGGGCAGAAAAAGCCCTGCCAGTGTGGCTCAGCTGGTTGGGTGTCATCCCATGCACTACGACAGTGGTTCTCAACCTTCCTAATGCCGTGACCCTTTAATAACAGTTCCTCATGTTGTGGTGACCCCCAACCATAAAATTATTTTCGTTGCTACTTCATAACTGTAATTTTGCTACTATTATGAATCATAATGTAAATATCTGATATGCAGGATGTATTTTCATTTTTACAAATTGAACATAATTAAAGCATAGTGATTCATCACAAAAACAATAGGTAATTATATATGTGTTTCCTGATGGTCTTGGGTGACCCCTGTGAAAGGGTCGTTTGACCCCCAAAGGGGTCGCAACCCACAGGTTGAGAACCGCTGCACTAAGAGGTCACCAGTTCCACTCTCAGTCTGGGCACATGCCCAGGTTGGGGGCTTGATCTCCAGTAGGGTTCTTGCAGCCAATCCATGTTTCTATCCCTCTCGTCCTCTCCCTCCCTCTCTCTCTAAAAAAATAAATAAAAACATATTTTTAAAAATAAAGTTCAGAATGTTTAAATAGCTTTCTAAAAGTCTCAAGTTAAAAAAATGGAAATCTTATTTTTAAGCTTTCTCCTATTTGTCTATCAAAAATCAGCCATTAATCACTAAGCAAACCTACTTGCTTGTCACTGCTCTACAAGGGCACGTGCAGTATTTTCTGCAATAGGAAGTTGTAGGTACTGTGTGAGCTTTTGCTTCTTGGAGTATCCTTCTCTCTGGCACCACACAAATCTGATTACTGATGGTCTCCAGTTCAAATATTAAATGACTCTACATTGTATTTCTTGGCACAGATCCAGGAAAATCTTGCTCTGACCATCACTCTAGGTTCATCACTGCACATCCCATCATTATTTTCCCCCTTCTTTTACTCCACAGTGTATTTTGTTAATGTCTTAAAGATGGTTGTGATGTATACCTTTACTTCAACTCCTTTTCCTGCAATGAACTGTAGCTTTGTCAGCATTGTCATTCTGGGTCCTGTAATTCTTTAGCAACTAAACCCTATGTATCTGCCACCATCAATGAAGATATGTAAAACTATTCCAGTGTGCTTAAAAGGAAAACTGCTGCATCGCAGGACTTGGCAGCTTTATATTTAGTGAATATTTATTAACTGGTCTCTACTTATCTCTTTCTTTCTCAAACACTAAGAGTACTCATTTCTTTAAACATTGTCGACCTTAAAATATTTGCCAAGCCAATGTATAAAATCATACCTAATTGTTGCTAAATTTTACTTCCTTAATTACTCTTGTGTTTGGAGATCAATTCACATATTTATGGTTCATTTGTTTTCTATGCTTTGCATTTGCTGAAATGTTTTTCCAAGTCTCCGTATGCTCTGCTCATTCTCATCTCTCTGGTCTTAGCGCACATGGCATTGCTTTAGAGAGGCCACTAAAGATCATCCTCTACATGACTTCTAATTACTTTCTCCTTTCTCTGAAAATTGAACGTAACACAACCTCTACTGTCTTGCTCAGTTGTTCTTCATTTACTGCCTCTGTTTTCCAAATCCCAAATCAATGTGCTGCATGTGGACATGCACTCTTTCTTTTCAAAAATGAGTCAAATAAGTTCTTGTGGAACTTAATTGATTAATTAATTATAAAAAGTTAGCTGCTAATTGCAGAAATTTTTACCAGATTATAATTTCCAAGAGAGAGCCTTTGTTCTCTTTATTGCTGACCTAAAGCAGTGCTTGGCATTCAACATACATTTGTGGAAGTGTTTTGGTTACTCAGAATCTGTTTCTGGTCAGCTGCTGGTTTTTGCCCATACAGGGTGGGGGGAAAAAGTAGGTTTACAATTGTGAGTCTGTGAAACACAGTTTTATTACTTATTAATTATTGAATTATTTTCCATATGAACAACTATAAACTTACTTTTGCCCTATCCTGTATAATGTATAGCCCAAATTGCTAAAAAAATATATATATAAATGTAAACAGAGTTATTTTTCCAATTAAAATAATTATCTGATGTTAGATATATCATACACACTTTATCTCTGCAAAATATAATTTGAAGGCTAATCATCAGAGTAAAATTTGTCCTTTCATCAAGAAAAAATTAAGAAGAAAAATCAAAGTCAATATTAATATATTAAGTCTCTTTTAGGGGACAACTGAGCTGCATTGTAAAGAATCATGTCTGAAAAATTCCTAAGCATTCCAAAATAACTCTGTAATTTTGGCAAGCATGTAAAACAGCTGACAAATGAGTTGACACTTGGCAGGTAGCAATCATTGCCTTAGGTGGAAAGTTTAAATGTTTGTTTTTCTTTTATGTGTTAACTAGAGGCCTGGTGCATGAATTCATGCACAGGTGGGGTCACTCAGCCTGGCCAGCAGTCAGAGCCGATTGGGGCCATCTCATCCAGTCCTTACTGGGGCAGGCTGGCCGGAGGTAGGGACCATGGGAGGTTGGCCAGCCTTGGGTGGTTGGCTGTGGGAGTGCACTGAACACCAGGAGCAGCTCCTGCATTGAACGCCTGCCTCCTGGTGGCCAGTGTGCATTACAGCTACCAGCTGGTCATCCGGTTGTCTAGTTGTAACGGTTGCTTAGGCTTTTATGTATATAGATGAGGAGGAAAAGGTCATCCCATACATAAAAATCTACACTAATAAAAGACAAAGATGCTAATTGACCATACCTTCACCATGCCCACCAGCCAATCAGAAGAGTATGCAAATTAACCCAACAAAGATGGTAGTTAATTTGCATACACAGGCACCCAGCAAAGACTGAAGACAGTGTAGAAGGAAGCCAAGCACTGCAGAAGGGAGCCAAGTGACAGAGAAGGGAACGGATCAGAGGTAACAGAGACGGGAGCAGAGCTGAGGCAGCGGACACAGGAGGGAGCGAAGTAGTAGAGAAGGGAGGGAGAAAGGCAGCAGGGAAGGGAGGGAGCCTAGGAGGCAGGGAAGGGAGGGAGCGAAGAGGCAGATGCGGGAGGAAGCGAGGCAGTGGAAAAGGAAGGGAACGAGGCAGCAGAGAAGAGAGGGAGCCGAGGCAGTGGAGAAGGGAGGGAGCAAAGCGCCAGAGAAGGGAGAGAGCCACCGAGGTGGCAGAGACAGAAGGGAGCCGAGGGTGAAGCGGCGAAGGGAGGGAGTGAGGCAGTGGAGAAGGGAGTGAAGCCTGCCTCGGTGGGCTTCGCTCCCTTCTCTGCTTTGCTCTGGTCTCAGGAAGCCCTATTCTTCCAGGAATAGGCCCGAGGAAGCCCTATTCTTGCAGGAATCTTCCTTCAATGGGCCTCTAGTGTATATATATATATATATATATATATATATATATATATATATATATATATATATAATGATATTTAAAATAAGATTATGACAAGCTGTATTTCTTTGAAAAACTGCCTGAAATTTTAGCTAAAGATCAAAACACTCAACTAAAAGCTCATCTGAATAATATGTGTTCTGAAGATCCAGGGAATCATACTACCCAATCTCTGTTGGTAATATAGCCTTTCCAAAGATTCATCATTCATTTTTATATATATATATTTTTATTTTTAAGCAGTCAGTTTAGAAGAAAGCTGATTATATTCCATACTATGGGCAAAAAGGAGGAGTAGACAAAACTGTTCAACATGCTTTGTTTATGTTGGATTACATGTATGAATACCAATTTCTTACTGTGGTACACTTTTGAGTAAACCAACGGCTTGGCTACAGCTACTTGAGGCACAAGCATTACTTGGGAATACCATTTGTAATTTGGAGAATAAACTTCATGGGAAAGTTATCTTGAGAAGCTAGCTAAACTAAATTCTCCCACATGCATCCTGCTAGGACAGCGGATTAACCTAAGCATATCTTCAAAGCCATGCCAAAACAACATTGTCATGGAATTCGACTCACACAAAAATCTCCTGAAGTTTAGGATTAGAACTTTTATTTCTGCTTCAGGCTCTTAAGAAAAGTACACATATGTCCACACCCAGAGCTGAGGGACAAAGAAGGCCACTCTGATTGTGAGGGAGGACACTGTCATTTATTGAGCAAAGAGTGTAGCTACATACCAGAGAAATGTTTTTAAAATTGGGTTCATTAGTTACTCGACGGTTACTTTCCATAATATTCTCCAGCATGTCTTCTTATTTTATAAATCTAACAAGGGTTAGTTCATAGAGACATACTTTAGAAAACATGGATCTTGATATCTACATTAGAGTTATAGCTGCCGGGAGCCGGTCCATGCTTGCTGTTTCAAGGGACCTGGCATATATGGCATACTGTTCTTAATATGTTTGCTCACCTTCTTGGCACTATGTGTTTTAACCAAGGTCTCCTCTCTGAGAAAGGTTGTTTCCCCAGGTAGGGATTTTCCCCTGAAGTTAGGGAGGGAATAAAACCCCTCAACTAAGTGCCAGGAGGGTAATTAATCACTTTAACTACAAACAATCATTCTTAAGCTACATAATCTTTACTCCCTGGAATGGAGATAATAAACGCCCTAACCTTTGTAATAGAGATTGATAGGATTAAATCAACTGGTATAAATACAGATGTAACAAGACAGAAAGAGACAGAACTTAGAAGAACACAGAACCTACACAGAACGTTCTCTAGAGACAGAAGAACTTCACTGGAGAGAACATGGCAAAAGATCCTGGACTGAACCTGACTACAGAAATTGGCAAGAGAACCTGACTAGAACCTGGTGACTGAACCTGGCTGGAGAACCTGGACAGAACCTGGCTGGAGAACCTAGCGAGGGAACATGGCTACAGAACCTGGCTGGAGAACCTGGAGAACCTAGCAAGAGAACATGGACACAGAACCTGGCTGGAGATCCTAACCAGAACTTTGCTGGAGATCCAGAGCAGAACCTCTCTGGAGATCGAGACCAGAACTTGGCTGGAGATCCTGGCTAGGCTGCTGATCAACTGAACGCTGTCTCCATGTCATTCCTTCTTCGCCAACTCCGTCCACACCTTTGGGGACCCCTGGACCTGCTGGTGTTGGACCCCAGCATATAGCTACTTCTATGGTCTAAGTGTTCCTGTCCTCCAAAAATTTATAAGTTGAACTCCTAATGCCCATTGTAATGGTATTACGAGGTGCAGTCATTGAGAGGTGCTTAGGTTCATGAGGGCAGAGTCCTCATTAGTGGAATTAGTGTCCTTATTACAGGTGTTTCACAAGCTCTCTAGACCAGTGATGGTGAACCTTTTAAGCTTGGCGTGTCAGCATTTTGAAAAACCCTAACTTAACTCTGGTGCCATGTCACATATAGAAATTTTTTTATATTTGCAACCATAGTAAAACAAAGACATATTTTTGATATTTATTTTATATATTTAAATGCCATTTAACAAAGAAAAATCAACCAAAAAAAAAATGAGTTCGCGTGTCAGAGGTGTCATAGGTTCGCCATCACTGCTCTAGACCTTCCACTAAGTGAGGGCACACTGGGAAGTCAGCCCTCTGGAAGAGTGTCCTCACCCAACCACGCTGACACCTTGGTCTCAGAATTTCAGTTTCCAGAACTCTGAGGAATAATTTATGTTGTTTATTAACTATCCAATCTGCGGTAATTTGTTATAGCAGCCCAAACTTATGTACATTGACAATATACTAAATTAGAAATACATTTCCAATTTCAATTACCCTAAGCTTTACTAGTTGTAAGTTATTTTTTCAGAGTTGTATGATTAAGCTATTATAGGCTATTAAGTATTTGAAAAAAATGTACTAGGGTAAACATCATTAGTGCAAAGGAGCCATAGATTAAAGATTGACCCATTATGTAATTGATTTAATAAGCTGCTTGTAGAACAAAATATGACAATCTTCATTTTGCTAAAGTTTAATAATTACGTCTAATTTTACAGTCTTAGTCATTTCTAGGAAAATGTGTGCACAAGGCTCTGAGACATGCAGTTTTCTGTATCTCTACTTTTACGTAGTCATCTCTAGATGGTTAAGTACCTTTCACTAAAATGAAATCTTTGACACACTCCAGATCTTAAATCTATGATTTAAGGAGCATGACATGTGATAACTTCTATGTGATGTAGTCAACAATATTGAGTAATCAGACTAAAACCTAGGCACAAATTTTTTTTTAAATCATTTCATTTTAACTAATATATTATTTAAAGTGTTTATAAAAAAAATATTTTCCAAAAAGAATTTCTACATAATTCTATTAGGTCAGAAGTTTTAGTCCTCAAGCCTGTATTCATTATTTATGAATCATAAAGGGAAAGAGAACCAATAAACTTTCAAACGAGTATATAAAGAATAATACTTCAGAAATGAATATACTCTAGTATTCCTGTGCAAAAAAAAAAATCTGATTCTAACATTACTTCCTACAGTTTTAGTAAATTTTTCATCATAGAGAAGGCTAATTATTTTTTCTTTTGGCCAGTACAGAAATTAAAACAGTTAAAGAAAATAAATGAGATTAGGTATCAAAGTTAAACACATTATTATGCATATAGCAGTTGAGTTCTCTTTTACTTTTCATAAAATGTACCTCATATGGCATAAGTTTATAAAACTATAGTAATCAAACAGTACGGCATTGGCACAAATACAGACATATAGATAAATGGACCAGAATACAGAGTCCAGAAATAAACCCTTGCTGATATGGTCAATTGTAGTCAAGATATTCAATGGGAAAAGGATAGTCTCTTTAATAAATGCAGTTGAGAAAACTAGCCACATGCAAAATGATGAAACTACACCATGCACAAAAATCTATTTAAAATGTGTTAAAAACTTGAACATAAGATCTTAAACCATAAAATCTCTACAAGTAAACATACAGGGTAAGCTTATTTAAAAAATTAAATCTTTATTGTTGAAAGTATTATGTATGTCCCTTCTAGCCCAACCTCATTATACCCTAGGCTTTCACCACCCTATTGTCAGAGTCCATAGGTTATACATATATACATACAAGTTCTTTGATCTCTTCCCACCTACTCATCCACCCCCACCTTCCCTCTGAGATTCCAGTCTGTTCCCTTCTTTTATGTCTCTACATCTATTTTGTTCATCAGTTTATTTTATTCATTAGATTCCACATATGAGGGAGATCTTGTGATATTTGTCTTTCTCTGACTGGCTGGTTTCACTTAGCATAACACTCTCCAGGCCCCTCCATGCTGCCTCAAAGGGTAAGACCTCCTTCTTTTTTACTGCTGCATAGTATTCCATGGTGTAAATGTACCACTGCTTTTTTATCTACTCATGTACTGATGGGCACTTGGGCTGTTTCCAGATATTAGCTCTTGTACATAGGGGTGTATGTATTCTTTATGATTGGTGTTTCAGGTCTTAGGATAAATTCCTAGAAGTGGGATCACTGGGTCAGATATTACTTCCATTTTTAATTTTTTGAGGTAACTCCATACTGCTTTCCACAGTGGCTACACCAGTCTGCATTCCCACCAACAGGGTGCTAAGGTTCCCTTTTCTAGACATCCTCACCAGCACTTGTCATTTGTTGACTTGTTGATGATGGCCATTCTGACAGGTGTGAGGAGATACCTCATTGTTGTTATAATTTGCATCTCTCTGATGATCAGTGACTTTGAGTATTCTCTCATATGCCTCTTGGCCTTCTGTACGTCCACTCTAGAGAAGTGTCTATTTAGGTTCTTTGCACGTTTTTTAATTGGGTTTCTTGTCTTCCTTTTGTTAACTTGTACAAGTTCCTTATATGTTTTAGATATTAACCCTTTTTCAGATGGATCATTGCCAAATATGTTCTCCCATACAGTGGGCTCTCTTTTCATTTTGTTGATGGTTACTTTTGCTGTGCAGAAACTTTTTATTTATTTTTCTCCTTAGTTTTCTTTGCCCTGGGAGAGGTATCTGTAAACATATTGCTATGAGAGATGTGTAAGATTTTTCAGCCTATGGATTCTTCTAGGATTTTTATAGCTTCATGACTTACATTTAAGTCTTTTATACATTTTAAGTTTATTCTTATGTATGATATCAGTTGCTGATCTAGTTTAATTTTTTTGCACATATATGTCTAATTTTCCAAACACCATACACTGAAGATACTATCTTGAGTCCATTGAATTTTCTTGCTTCCTTTGTCAAATATTAATTGAGCATAATGGCTTGGGTCAATTTCTGGGTTCTCTATTCTGTTCCATCTATATGCCTGTTACTGTGCCAGTACCTGGCTGTTTTGAGAACAGTAGCTTTGTAGCATAGCTTGATATCTGGTATTTTGATTTCTCCAACTTTGATCTTCTTTCTTAAGATTGCTGGAGCTATTTAGGGTCTTTTTTTGTCTCCAAATAAATTTTTGGAGTATTTTTTCTGGTTCTGTAAAATATGCTATTGTTATTTTAATAAGTATTGTATTGAATCTATAGATTGCTTGGGGTAGTATGGAACTTTAATGATGTTAATTCTACCAATCCATGAACAAGGTATATTCTCTGATTTGTTTATATCTTCCTCTATATCTTTTTTCATAGTCTAGTAGTTTTCCAGTACAATCTTTTACCTCCTTGGCTAACTTTATTCTTAAGTGTCTTACTTTTTGTTGTTGTTGTTGTTGCAATGGCAAATGGGATAGTTTTTGAGGAAGATAGGTGTTATTTGTTCTTTGAAGTTTTGATAAAACTTCCCTATGAAGCCATCCAGACCAGGGCTTTTGTTTGCTGGAAATTTTTTTGGTTATTGCTTCTATTTCCTCAGTTGTTATTAGCCTATTCAGGTTTTCTGATTCTTCCTGATTGAGTTTTGGAAGATTATATTTTTTAGGAATTTTTCCAGCTTGTTTGCATATAGTTGTTCATAATATTTTCTTACAATATTTTGTATTTCTGTGGTGTCACTGCTTTTATTTCTGATTTTATTTATTTGGGTTACACTCTCTTTGTTTCTTGATAAGACTGGCCAATGGTTCATCAATATTTTTTTCAATATATTTTATTGATTTCAGAGAGGAAGGGAGAGGGAGAAAGAAATAGAAACATCAATGATGAGAGAGAGTCATTGATTGGCTGCCTACTGCACTTCCCTACTGAAGATAGAGCTCAAAACTTGGTATGTGCCCTTGACCAGAATGGAACCCGGTACCCTTCAGTCTGCAGACCAATGTTTTATCCACTGAGCCCAACTGGCTAGAGCTGGTTCATTAATCTTTTTTTTTTTTTAGTGTTGTTTAAAGTATTACATAAGTCTCCTTTTTTCTCCATTGACCTCTATCTGGCCACCCCCACCCCTACAGCACATGCTCTCATCCCCCTACTGTCTCTGTCCATTGGTTATGCTCATATGCATGCATACAAATTCTTTGGTTGATCTCTTATCCCCTCACACACCCTCCCCCCTCCCCCCTGTCTTCCAACATAGGTTGGATAGTCTGTTTGATGCTTCTATGACTCTGGTCTATTTTTGTTCATCGGTTTACGTTTTTTATTATATTCCACAAATCAGTGAGATCATGTGATATTTATCTTTCTCTGACTGGCTTATTTCGCTTAGCATAATGGTCTCCAATTCCATCCATGCTGTTGCAAATGGTAAGAATTCCTTCTTTATTACAGCAGCATAGTATTCCATTGTGTAGATGTACTACAGTTTTCTAATCCACTCATCTGCTGACAGGCACTTTGGCTGTTTCCAAATCTTAGCTATTGTTAATTGTGCTGCTATGAACATAGGGGTGCATATATCCTTTCTGACTGGTGTTTTTGGATTCTTGGGATATTTTCCTAGAAGTGGGATTTCTGTCAAATGGAAGTTCCATTTTTAATTTTTTGAGGAAATGCCATACTGTTTTCCACAGTGGCTGCACCAGTCTGCATTCCCTCCAGCAGTGCACAAGGGTTCCTTTTTCTCCACATTCTCTCCAGCACTTGTCATTTGTTGATTTTTTGATGATGCCCATTCTGACAGGTGTGGGATGGTACTTCATTGTTGTTTGATTTGCATCTCTCAGATGATTAGTGACTTTGAGCATGTTTTAATATGTCTCTCGGCCTTCTGTATGTCCTCTTTCAGAAAGTGTCTATTTAGGTCCTTTGCCCATTTCTTTGGATTGTTTATCTTCCTTTTGTTAAGTTGTATGAGTTCCCTATAAATGTTGGAGATTAGATCCTTATCGGTGATAACATTGGCAAATATGGTCTCCCATGCAGTGGGCTTTCTTGTTGTTCTGTTGATGGTTTCTTTTGCTGTGCAGAAGCTTTTTATTTTGATGTAGTCCCATTTGTTTATTTTCTCTTTAGTTTCCCTTGCCCTAGGAGCTGCATTGGTAAAGATATTGCTTTCACAAATGTCTGCTATTTTGCTGCCTATGGCTTCTTCTAAGATTTTTATGGTTTCCCATCTTACATTTAAGTCCTTTATCCATTTTGAGTTTATTTTTGTGTATGGTGTAAGTTGGTGGTCTAGTTTCAGTTTTTTGCATGTATCTGTCCAATTTTCCCAACACCTTAATATTGACAAAGGAGGGAAAAGCGTACAGTGGAGTTGGTTCATTAATCTTCATTATCTGTTCAAAGAACCAACTCTTGGTTTCTTTGATCTGTTGTTGTTTGCCTCAATGTTATTTATTTCTGCTCAAATCTGTATAATTTCCTTCCTTCAACTTACTCTGGGATTTTCTTGTTACTTTCTTTCTAATTCTCCCAGTTGTAGGGTTAGATGGTTTATGACAAATTTTTCTTGTTTTTTAAGGTAGGCCTGTGGTGCTATGAACTTCCCTCTTTGAACTGCTTTCACTGTGTCCCATAGAGTTGTTATGTATTCATTTTCATTTGTTTCCAGTTAGTTTTTCATTTCTTTCTTGATCTTATTGGTAACCCATTCATTGTTTAATAACATGCTATTTAGAGTCCACATGTTTGAATATCTTAGAGTGTTTTTATTGCAGTTGATTTCTTATTTCATGCCATTGTGATCTGAGAAGATGCTTGAAATTATTTCAATCTTCTTGAACTTGTAGAGACTTGTTTTTTGTCCTAACATGTGGTCTATCTTTGATAATAACCCATGTGCACTTGAGAAGAATGTATATTTTGCAGCTTTGGGTTGAAATGTTCTATAAATATCAATTAAATTCATTTGATCCAGTATATTATTTAGAGTATCTGTTTCCTTGTTCATTGTTTGTCTAGGCGATCTATCCAGTGAATTGAGGCAGAGTGTTAAAGTCTCCTATTATGACTTTATTGTCAATCTCTCCCTTATTATCCTCTAGAAGATATTTTTTTATATGTACGTGTCCCTATATTGGGTGCATATATGTTTACCTGGGTTATATACTCTTTTGGATCGATCCCTTTAGTATTATGTAGTGACCTTTATTGTCCTTTATGATGGCCTTCATTTTGAACTCTATTTTATCAGATATGAGTATTGCCCACCCAGATTTTTTTTCTTTTTCATTTGCATGGAAATTTTTTTCATCCCATCACTGTCATCCTGTGAGAGCATTTTGTTCTGAGGTAGATTTTTTGTAGACAGCATATTTATGGGTCATGTTTTAATGTCCATTCAGCTACACTATGTCTTATGATTGGCACATTAAATCCATTTACATTTAAGGTTATTATTGATAGGTACTTATTTATTTCCATTTTAATTCTTTATGCCTACTTTTATTCCACATATATTTCTACTTCTCATTACATCAGTCCCTTTAGCATTTATTGTAGTGCTGGTGATATGCTCCCTTAGCCTTTTTTGTCTGGGAAGTTCTTTATTTCACAATCTATTTTGAATATTAGCCTTGCTGAATATAGTAATCTTTATTTCTGATCCTTGCTTTTTATTACCCTGAATATTTCATGCCATTCCCTTCTGGCCTTTGGAGTTTCTGACAGGAAATCAACTGACAGCCTTATGAGAGCTACTTTGTAGGTAACAAATTGCTTTTCTCTTGCTGCCTTTAAGGTCCTCTCTTTGTTTATAATTTTGGCATTTTAGTAATAATGTGTCTTTGCATGGGCCTATTTGGATTCTTCTTGCTTGGGACTCCCTGTGCCTTCAGAACTTGTGTGACTTTTTCCATTACCAGGTTAGTGAAGTTTTCTCCCATTATTTCTTCAAACATATTCTCTATCCGTTGCTCACTTTCTTCCTCTTATGGCACACCCATTGTGTGAATATTGTTACATTTCATGTTGTCCCACAGCTCCCTTAAGCTGTCCTCCTAATTTTAGTTGTTTTATTAATTTTTTTCTTTTTTGGTTTTCTGAGTGATATTTTTCTACACTGTCTTCTAATTCACTGATCCAATCCTTAGCTTCCCCTAATCTGCTTAGTGTTCCTTCCACTATGTTGTTTATTAGTGCTATGTCATTCTTCATAGTTACTATATCTTTTCCTAAGGTGTTGAGCATTTTTGCCATCATTATTCTGAACTCCATGTCTGATAAATTTCTTATATGTATTTTATTAGGTATTCTTCTGGAGAATTCTCTTTCATGTGGGACTTGTTTTCTGTCTCCCTGTTTTGGCTGCCTGTTTTAGTTTGTGTCTGTGTATTAGGTAGATCTGCTCTGAGTCCCAATCTCTAGTACAGGACAATGTCAAATTCTGTTTGTGACTGGCCCTGAGTATCCTCTTGGAACTATCAACAATCAGTTTGTGGCTCCCTCTGCTAGGGCTCGATGCCTTTGGGAAGGACCAAGATGTGCACGAAGATGTGCTTTTCTGAGTCCCAGGCACAGTATTAGGTCAGGCAAAGACTCAAAGCCACCTCTGCCTGCAGTCCCATTGACACTCAGACTTGATTAGCCTCAGACTATCAACCAAAGGATGTGGCTGACAAGTCTTCCAACAGGATGAGGCATATGTCTGCCCCCCAGGCACAAACTGCCTGGTCTGCCACTGGAGAAAGATGTACTCTTGTAGTATGAGGGAATGACTCAGCACAGGAAACTGAGATGGTTGCCCTCTGAGCACCAACTCCAGGGGCCACAAGCCTAGCTTCTGCTCACACATCTCCAGTCCACTCTGATGTCCCTCTGCTGGGCCCCACGGTGAGTGACTGCACATGAAATTTTGTGCATTGGCCCTTTAAGAGGGTGCCTGCATTTCCAGCCATATCTGGCTGGTAGACAGCAACTCTGCTGCTTTTCACAGCCAAATATTTTGTGGGCACCTTTCTCAGTTCTGGTGCTCTGGGTTTGGGAGCCCAGCTTCAGAGTTAAGACCCCAGAACTCTCAGTGTGAAACCCTCCCACAGCTGAGATCTCTCCAGAACCCCAGCTGCTCTCTTGTGAGAGCCCAGCCAGTGCTTTTGCGCCTCTGCACTACTTATCAATCTCTATGCAGTCTCCACTTTCCATCCTTGGTTATTAGGGTTATCTCCAGTTGATTTTTCAGGGTCATATTTCTCTATTTTAGTTGTATTTCCAGTTTTGTCCTGAGAGATCGTCATTGTAGCTTCCACTTACTCTGCCACCATTTTGGAATCCAGGGTAAGCTTCTTGACATCAGTTTTGGCAATAATATTTTTGAATTTGACACGAAAAGCAAAGGCAACAACAACAACAACAAAAAAATGTGATTATGTCAAAATAAAGATTTTCTTTACAGCAAAGGAAACCATCAATAAAATGAAATATTTGAAAATTATAAAACTAATACAGAATTAATATACAAAATATATAAAGAGCTCATATAAATTAATAGCTTAAAAGCAAACAAATCAATTTAAAAATGGGCTGAGTATATGAATAGACATTTTTCCAAAGAAGGCACACAGTTGCCAATAGGTATCTAAAAAAAGTGCTCAACGTCATTAATGAACAGGGAAATGCAAATCATAACCATGATGATATATCACTCACACTTGTTAGGATGGCTATGATAAAAAAGACAAAACATAACATGTGTTGGTGAAGATGTGGAGAAAAGGGGATCCTTGTGCCTTGTTGGTAGAAATATAAATTGGTGGAGCCACTATGAAAAACAGTATGACCATTTTATTATGTTATTAAGTGTCTTTTTCTGAGTAAGCATACACACCATGTGATATTATTGTGAAAATTATAAATAGTGTTTTAGGGAGATTTATATTCCTTAATATAGTTAATAATATTTTTACCAACATGTGAATTTTCTTACCCTCTCTCTTTTCAGTATCCTGTATGTAGTTTTTTTTTTAATTGAGAGATAATTTACATATGAAATTATATTAGTTTTAGGTATAACAATACCTAAACAATTACCGCAATAAATTTGCTTACCATCCATTGTGACACATTTTTATGATAAATTTTAGGATCTACTCTTCAGCAACTTTCAAATATATAATACAGTTTTGTTAACTACAGTTCTCATGCTGTCCATTTTATCCCCTGTACTTATTTACCTTATAGTTTGTACCTTTAAACCACCTTTACCCATTCCACAATCACTACCTCTGATAACCACCAATCTGTTATCTGTATCTGTGTGGTGTGTTTATAAATCAACATTTAAGTGACATTAAAGTGTTTGTGGTTTTCTGTCTGCCTTATTTCACTTAGCATAATGTGCACAAAGTACATCCACGTTGTTGCAAATGACAGGATTTCCTTCTTTTTATGGCTGAATACTATTCCTGAATATATATATACTACATTGATGAACACTTAGGTTATTTTTATGTCTTCACAATGGTAAATAATGCATCAATGAACCTTGGATGCAGATATCTTTTTAACATAGAATTTCAATTTCTTCTGATAAGCACCCAGAAATGGAATTGATGAATCTCATTGTAAGCTATTTAAATATAGAATCACTATTTGAAACTAATATAATACTGCATGCCAACTACCTATATATATATATATATATATATAAAAGGCTAATATGTTAAGTGTCCAACCATCTGACCAGTCGCTATGATGTGCACTGACCACCAGAGGGTGGACGCTCAACACAGGAGCTGCTGTGACACGCACTGGCACTGTGGATCTGTGCCACAAAGCAACACTTGGCTTTCCCAAAGTGGGACACAGGCCTTGCCACCACCGCAGAACAACACCCCACCAAATCATAGCCAATGCTGTTGAGAACCAATGGCACAAAATGTGGCCCACAGCCCAGACCAGCCCAGAAATGTTAGCTGTGGGTGCCATGTAATGATGTCACATAGCATCATTTCTCTTCTCAGAGACTAGCCTCCTTGGAGTTTCTTCAGCCCAGGAACACGACTTGCTTTATAGTCAGGTACAAACATTCCACACTTTAACCAAGTATCTGTGAAGCATTTTCCCATGCCTCATCTCGTTAGAACTTCACAGAAGTTGTGGAGTAGGTAGATAGGAGACTCGGTGGAATCCTATTTTCTTTACATTAGTTGGAAAACAGAGATTTAGAAAGCTTAGAAACTTGGCCCATAGAAAAGAAATAAGAAATGGTGGACCTTGAAAATGACTTCAGGTTTTCTCACTGCACAGAATATAGTCAAAGACTGCTGCAGTTAAATATTTTATCCTTGGTTCTCCCTGCATGATCTACAATAATAATGTGCTTCTGTTGATATTTACTGCTGTGTTGCTGACAATTACCTGAAAGAGAAGTTGGGGGTGCTTCACTGAGCTGGAAAAAGTTTAGCTACATCAGAAGCAGGTCTAATTAAGCAAGTTTATCCTATATATAAAGAAGACTAAGTGGATTAGCGCATGCACAATACATACAAAGCTCTCGCTGGCTCCAATCACATGTGTGTGTTTTGACTGGTCATTGTCAATTGTAAATTTGGTTGAAAATTCTATTATAGAGAAAATGTGAATGTGATATTAAAATATTTCTTCTAATTAATTTCCTTTCAATGTGCACGAATTCGTGCACTGGGCCACTAGTACTTTAATAATAAAACAAATTTTAAAAGAGAGAGGCATTAGTCTGTTTCCTTTTAAGGCCCTTGACTGATTAAATGCAGTGCACCCACATTATGGAGGGTAGTCTGCATTAATCAAAGTCTACTTTAAATTTTAATATCATCTACAAATACTTTAGAGCTACTTATCAATGACTGTTCAATTAAAAATCTGGGTTCCATGGCTTACCCAGATATTTACCAATATAATTATCACAAACTAGGTTTGAAGAAGGTTTGAATTAGGTTAGGTTCTTCAGTTAATCTCTTGACCAATTCTTTGGGTTCATTCTTTTTAAAACAAAATCAATAGAAAGATCCAGTTTGGAAAAATGATATGCCTGAAATCAAGCCTCTTACCTTTAGCCCCTAATGGAGAATCAGTGGTTAATTTTAGTGTTATTATTATTGCTAAATTGAGAAATTATTTGCTATATGTTGCTGGTTAAACATGGGCTCTCAGATGATATAATCAAGAACTTCCTATTTTCTTATATTTGAAAGTCTAAGTAATACATATCACCAGTAAAGCAATTCTAATAATATATTCAGTGAACTCTTTTATTTGTAAATATATTTTTATTGATTTTAGAGAGGAAAGGAGAGGGATAGAGAGATATAGACACATTAATGATGAGAGAGAATCATTGATCAGCTGCCTCCTGCACGCCCACTACTGGGGATCGAGCCCACAAGCCAGACATGTGCCCTTGGCCAGAATCGAACATGGGGCCCTTCAGTCCACAGCACAACACTCTATCCACTGAGGCAAACTGGCTAGGGCTTCAGTGAACTCTTATGCACTCCAAGAGGGTCCTCAAAAATCTGCAGAAAAGCAAATGAAAACTAATCATTATAATTGTTATAAGCTTGCTTTGCATATAAAACAAAGGGTACTTATAAAACATTTGGCCTAGTATATGGAAGAAATAACCTCACAATAAATAATATTGTTATTTTAATTACTACATTGTTTTTATGTTTGTAGAGTGGGAAAGTAATCTACACTAATAAAAGAGAAAAATGGTAATTGGCGTACGACGCTACCCTTTTCATTGGCTAATCAGGGCTATATGCAAATTAACTGCCAACTAAGATTGGCAGTTAACTGCCAACAAGATGGCGGTTAATTTGCATATGTAGGCACAATGCAGGGAGGCGAAAGGGAAAGCAGGAAGAAGCACCCTGCCACTGACAGTGATCGGAAACCCAGGGGGCAGCTAAGAGCTGGGGGGCAGGGCAAAGGCGGCCCTGGGGCCGCCTTTGCCCTACCCCCTAGCCATGATCGGAGAATCAGGTGCCATTTCCGCCCTGGCCAGTGATAGCAGGAAGTAGGGGTGGAGCCAGCGATGGGAGCTGGGCACAGTCAAAGCTGGCAGTCCCGGGAGCTAGGGGTCCCTTGCCTGGGCCTAAAGCGGAGCCCACGATCGTGGGTCCGCTGCAGCTGTGGGTCCCCGCTGCCCGGGCCGGACTCCTAGGCCAGAGGCATTAGGCCTGGGCAGGGGCAGAGCCTGCAACTGCGGGGAGCTGGGGGTCCCCTGCCCAGGCCTGACACCTCTGCTGGAGGCCTCAGGCCTGGTCAAGGGGCCGATCCAGTGATTGGTCTCAGAGGGTGATGAGGGTCAACTCCTCTGGCCGAGGCATCAGGCCTGGGTGGGGGGCGGAGCCGGGGATTGGGGGGGTATGATGGTCTCCTTGCCCAGGCCTGAAACCTGGGTCAGAGGTGTCAGGCTTGGGCAGGGGGTGGAGCAAGCGATCAGAGGGAGATGGGGGTCCCCTGCCCAGGCATGATTCCTGGGCCAGAGGCCTCAGGCCTGGGCGGGGACCAGAGCCAGTGATTGGGGGGAGATGGGGGTCCCCTGTCCAAGCCTGAAACCTCTGGCGGAGGCGTCAGGCCTGGGCAAGGGGCCGATCAGGCGATCGGAGGGTGATGGGGGTCTACGCCTGAGGGCTCCCAATATGTGAGAGGGGGCAGGCTGGGCTGAGGGACACTCCCCTGCCCCAGACCCAATGCACGAATTTCGTGCACCAGGCCCCTAGTCTATAATAATAAAAGCATAATATGATATTTAAACTGAACAACCTTCCAGATGACCATGCTATGACACACACTGGTGCCAGGCCAGCCAAGGCGGGTGCAATGCTATTGGTCAGAGACCCGGCCATCCCCCCATGATCGCTCTGCAGAGGGAGGCTCAGGCCACTGACCACCAGGCTGCAGTGGGTGGGCAGGGCATCCCTCTGCAATGGAAGCCCGCATCTTGGGGGTCAGCGGCTGGAAGGAAGCCTGGATCCCGAGTGCCAGAGGGAAGCCAGTGCCAGCATCTGGGGTAAGGAAAGCCTACCATTGCATGAATTTCATGCATCAGGCCTCTAGTATAATAAGAATATGAATCAGATCAGTTTGTATGAAGCCCTATCTTTATCCAAGCCCATGCCCTAACCAATGTTTAAAATGCCTTTGCCCCAAGTTCTTAAATGAAGGACCCATCCTATCTAATAAAAGAGAAACATGGTAATTAGCCGAACCTCCGCTACCCTTCCCATTGGCTAATAAGGGCGATATGCAAATTAACTGCCAGCCAAGAAGGCGGCCGGCAGCCAGACAGCTTGAAGCGAACATGAGGCTTGCTTGCTTCAGTGACGGAGGACTCCAACGTTCCCCGCCTGCCGCTGCCGGCCTCTGAGCTTGCTGTTTAAACATTGTTACAAATATAGAAGCTAAACAAAACCCCAGTAACCTGCTTTCAGCCAGCCGGGATCTCAGAGCTGGAGTTGAAACAGTGTTTCGATTATAGAACCCAAACAAACCAGATACCTGCTTTCAGCAGCAGAGGCCTAAGAGCTGGAGCCAAGCCTCAGAGCTAAAGCTGGCCAAGAATAAAAAAGAAAAAAGAAAAAAAGGAGCGGTTGGGAGCTTCAGTCACCCGCCAGCCTGAAAAGAGCCCTCAGCCCCTCACCCAGACTGGCCAGGCACCCCAGTGGGGAACCCCACCCTGAAGGGTGTGTGACCAGCTGCAAACAGCCATCATCCCCTCACCCAGGCTGGCCAGGCACCCCAGTGGGGACCCCCCACCCTGATCCAGGACACCCTTCAGGGCAAACCAGCCAGCCCCCACCCATGCACCAGGCCTCTATCCTATATAGTAATACGGTAATATGCCTCCCGGCACCGGGATCAGCGTGACAGGGGGCAGAGCCCAAACCTCTTGATTGCCCTGCGGCTCTGTGTGTGACAGGGGGCGGGGCCACAATCTCCTTATCTGCCCTGCTCTGTTCGTGACATGGAAGGTGCCCCAACCCTCTGATCAGCCCTGCTCTGTGCCTGATAGGGGGGAGCTCCCCAACCCCTGATCACCCTGCGGCTCTGTGTGTGACAGGCTACGGTGCCCCAACCCCTGATTGGCCCTGCACTGTGGGTGATAGAGAGTTGCGCCCCAACCCCCCCCATGGGCCCTGCCCTGTGTGTGACGGGGTAGAGCCAACCTCCCCATCGGCCCTGCCCTGAGTGTGACAGGGTGTGGCGCCCCAACCCCCTGATCCGCCCTGCTCTGTGTGTGACAGGAGGTGGTGCCCCAACCCCCTGATTGGCTCTGCTCTGTGCTTGACAGGGGGTGGCACCGCAACCTCCCCATCGACCCTGCCTTGAGTGTGACAGGGGGCGGTGTCCCAACGCCCCAATCGGCCCTACCCTGAGCATGACTGAGGGTGGCATCACAACCTCCTGATCGCCCTGCTCTGCGCATGACAGGGGGCGGCGCCCCAACTCCCCAATCAGTACTGCTCTGAGCCCGACCAGGGGCTGCACCTAGTGATTGTGCCTACCCTCTGCCACCCGGGAGCAGGCCTAAGCCAGCAGGTCGTTATCTCCCGAGGGGTCCCAGACTGTGAGAGGGCACAGGCTGGGCTGAGGGACCCCCTCTCCCCCCTGAGTGCACAAATTTTTATGCACCGGGCCTCTAGTCTATAATAATAAAAGCGTAATATACTAATTAGACCAGACAGCCGAAAGACCTTTTGGACTATCTTCTGGATGAAGCCGGGGTTGCGAGGGCCAAAGCAAGCCGCCCCAGCTTCAAGGGCCGAGCCCTTTGCAGAAATTTTGTGCATCAGGCCTCTAATTTAAAGATAATATCAAAAGATTAAAAACAAACAGTAGCCATGACAAAAAGTCAACAAAGTGAGCCAAATATTCTTCTTAGCTAAAGAAATTAACTTCTAAATATGTGCCAACTTCAATGGACATGCTAAAATTATATATTTCTTGTCAAGTAGAGTGATTTATAATAATATAGCCACATGTAAGTCTATCTTTTCATTGTGATATGCCATCAAAGGGGAAAAAGACTACTTGGGAATATGTTGGGTAGAGAGCTCCGTAGACTGACCCTTGCTGATATGTTGATGAAGTTCTCATTAGCAGCAACCCTGATGCTTGCCCTCAATAAAAGATAACATCCTGCTGTTAACATAATTTCCATTTTTGTGATTTAATGACACAATTATATTAAAGATATTTTTCAAATGGATTAGGGTTAAATGAAGAAAAAAATGTTTTTATAAGTTTTCATTCTGTTTCCCCCAAACCAAATAATATTTTTTACTTTGTGATTATATAGGATAAATATGACAAAAAGGTTGATAATATTCAAGTGATATTTTTAATATATTTTCTACCAAGAGAACAATTATTTGTTAAACTATTATTATATACTAGAGGCCTAGTGCACAAAAATTCATGAACTGGTCTGGGGGAGAGGGCCCCTCAGCCTGAGCTGCCCCCTCTTACAGCCCGGGAGCCCTCAGGGGTTGTCCTACTGACACCTGAGGCCTGCTCCCTACAGGGAGAGGGCCTAAGCCAGTGTGGCCTCCCTGTGTTGGAGGTGACCTGGCCGATCAGGGGAATTTGCCGCCCCCATCACCCCTGCTGCTGCCACTTTCAGCTGCCGTGGCTGCCAGACCTCGGCCCTCACTTCTTACCTCTGGCCCAGCTCCCTGCCCACTGGTGGGTGGGGGTCGATCTGGGGCCAGGCCAGCTGGGGGAGGGGCTGTGGGAGGTTGAGAAACAGCAGGTTGCACTCCCTCCAGCCTCTGTGGAGGTGTGGCGCCAGGACCAGTCCCAAGCCCCTGACTCTGTGGCTGTCTCTGCAGAAGGGGCAGCACTGGGACTGGGACCACACAGTCCCCTCTCCCACAGCCTCTGTGGAAGAGGTACTGGCACTGGACTGGCCCATGCCATCACCTCTCCCACGCTGCCTCCTCTCTTGTGCCGCCCTCAGCCCTCTCAGCAGCTGCAGCTTTGTCCAGAAAGAAATCCAGAAGATGTCTGGTCTTTCTGGTCTAATTAGCATATTACCCTTTTATACGTATAGATTAGAGGCGCCATGCACGAAGATTCATGCAAGAATAGGCCTTCCTTCCCCTGGTTGCCAGCACCAGTTTTCCTCCAGCACCCAGGACCTGTGCTACTTCACTCCAGGCACTGCCTTCACCCACAGGGGGCATGTTCTGAGCCACTCCACGCGGATGCTCAGAGCACGTCCCCCACCCCTGGTATGTGTGTGTGTCGCAGCTCAGAGCACGCTCCCACCCCTGGTGTGTGTGTGTGTCTGCTGGGGCTGGAGGCGTCATGCAGTCCTCTTCAGGCCATCTGCGCGCTTAGCTCCTCCTGAGTGGACGTTATGCAGCCTCCTGGAGCTGGTTGTGACACCTGGCTAATTTGCATATTATCTGTTTATATCTATAGACTAGGGGCCCGGTGCACGAAATTCGTGCACTGGGTGTGTGTGTGTGTTGGGGGGAGTGTCCCTCAGCCCAGCCTGCCCCCTCTCACATACTGGGAGCCCTCAGGCGTTGACCCCCATCACCCTCCAATCGCAGGCTCCGCCCCTGCCCAGGCCTAACGCCTCTGGCCTAGGCGTCTGGCCTGGGCAGCGGGGACCTGCAGTGGCAGCAGGGGGGGGGGGCGCCGCAATCGCGTGGGCTCCGCCCCTGCCCCTGCAGGATGCCTCTGGCTGAGGCGTCTGGCCCGGGCAGCGGGGGACCCACAGCTGCAGCGGCCCCGCGATCGTGGGCTTCGCTTTAGGCCCAGGCAAGGGACCCCTAGCTCCCGGGACTGCCAGCTTCGACCTTACCCAGCTCCCATCGCTGGCTCCACACCTACTTCCTGCTATCACTGGCCAGGGCGGCAAAGGAGCCTGATTCTCCGATCATGGCTGGGGAGCAGGGCAAAGGCGGCCCCAGGGCCGCCTTTGCCCTGCCCCCCAGCTCTTAGCTCCCCCCTGGGTTTCCGATCACTGTCAGTGGCAGGGGGCTTCTTCCTGCTTTCCCTTTCGCCTCCCTGCATTGTGCCTACATATGCAAATTAACCGCCATCTTGTTGGCAGTTAACTGCCAATCTTAGTTGGCAGTTAATTTGCATATAGCCCTGATTAGCCAATGAAAAGGGTAGCTCGTACGCCAATTACCATTTTTCTCTTTTATTAGTGTAGATACTTAATAACTTTTAGGGGTATATCTAACATTGCTCATAGAAGCATCCATTTAATTTCTTTTTACTATGAAAAATATTGCATCTTTTTTATTCAAAAACAGGTAAAATTTTACTAATTAAATTGAATGCTGATATTGTAGAAATTTGGCCAGGAGCTATATTTTCTGAAGGGAAGCATCCTATCATTGTGGGAAGAGAAAAACTTTATAATGTCAGATCTATGTTTACATTTTTGGCTTTACCATTTAATAGATATCTGACCTTGAACAAGTTATAGCTTCTCCTGAAATAATATCAGATTTTGTCATTCAATTAAGTAGTGAATGGAATATTAGATAATAAACATAAAACACATGGCTCATTATAACTATTGCCAAAGCATAGACTTTTTAACTTGGGACCTCTAATCGTTTAATAAAAGTGGCCAGTAAAAGAAAAGTGATTTTTTAATAATTGATTCTCTGACTTACGTTGTGGAATATTTAAATAATCTGTAAATTATGATACATATTTTTTCCTATGGAAAGCATTTCCTTTTATTGTCATTCAAATTTAAAATGTCATTCTATAATTTACCATCAAGATATTTTTAAATGGCATTGGCCAATTTGTGAGAAAAAGACCTAAAGAAAAAGAAAAATGGAAAAGGTGCAAATATCAAACAGGTATTTAAGAGTATTGAGATCCCCCTAACCAATTATAAAATAAAGAAGAAGCCACTATTGATCTGTCTTCCCACCAGACACATAGACTTTCCCAAAGACATGAGGGCCTGGAGAAGAAGTCACAGCTAACTTGGGCACAGACTGTAGTCAGAACAACATGAATCCCACCATGCCAGACACTCCACAGCAGGGGTGGTGTTCACTGCAGAGAGTAGAAAACCATACTTGACTGGTGGAGTACTGGAGTTCTGGTGGAATCAGATAATTTTATTACCCAAAGCAAGAACACTTCAGACTTTCCCAGAAATATTGAGAGTCAGATTTTTTAGATTCAAAAGTCTTTCACAACCAATTAGTGATTAAAAGCTGGGGAAATATGCTTTTATGTTGTTTAACCACCCAGTTTTGTGTAAATATTATATGTGCCATTATGCTGAGCTAAAAACAGTGATGATTTGCTTCTTAAAAAAATCACATACAAACTTATATATATGAAAAATACTAATGTCGCATAATATAATATTTAATGTATATTAAATTGAGAATGAAGTATGTGGATCCAGAGAAAAAACTAAGCAGCAAAGCATATCTCTAAACTATTTTGAGAAGTTGTAATTCTATACTGCATTTTGCTATACACCCAAATATTTAAAAAAAAGTCAATATCCTATATATTAAAATTCCAATGTTTAAATTGACACATTATAAATCCCAACTGATTTTTGCAGGCATGCATAAATATAAACATTAATTCATTTTGTTTTTATGTAATATTTTTTGAACTTACCAAATTATCAATGCATTATATTTATTATATAAAGTAGACATTTTATTCAATTACATTTAAAATATTATCTTTTGTTCTGAACTTGCATACAAATCAATGATGAATATTTGTTTACATTTCTTATTCTGCTAATTCAACATGACCAATATTAAACAAAATTGAAAATTTTTATGGAACTCATTATATCCACTTAAATATGAAAATAAAGCATTTTTCCTTCTAAAATAAATGTTACATTTCCCATCATCATTTAATTCAAGGAGAATCAATGAACATTACTTCAATTTTAAATGATCTTTGTAAACAACTTTCTATAGCAAAAGCTATTAGATATGAAATAATGTTTATAAGTTATATTTTGTTACTGCATTAGATTTTTTTAAATGTAGAACTTCAATTTCATTGAGGCAACTATCATTGGTCTCCTGTAAAATACCAAAAACAACAATTAAAGTGGATCTACTGACAACAACTCGCAACAGCAGTGCTTGTTTATATTGACTCATTTTTTAAAATGTATTGTCTCATTTCATCTGAATATTCTCAACCTTGCTGCTCCTTGTTATCTTCCCTTCCTACATGAAATGGCATTTTCTTCCCAGATCAACCTGGGTTCAGCCTCACCACTATTCATAATCTTTCTTTCACTCTGTGACTTTTAGGCAATATAGTCTTATTGATGTTACTGCAATTGACTCTCCAGCAATCCCTGAGTAAAGGGGGTCCCACACAGCCATCTAAAACAGCTGGCAAGGTAAATAAAAATCACATCAAATGGATTTATAAAAATAATATAAGAATAATAAGAAAAATCTTGATTTATATCTTTCATAATATATCTAAAAAGAGAATTACCATTTTCATAAATCTAGATTTCCAAATCTTCAAATTACTGAAATGCATAATTGGTGAAATAATAAAAAATCTGACAAGTTTGTATTTGGGAAGCCCATAGAGTGTATAAATTATACTTTGTTAACTCCATAATATAGATACTGAGACTAAATTAATTCATAATTTATAAAACCTCTATAAATTATAATCCAGTGATAGAATCAATATGTCTTGAAGATATTATTTCAAAAATATCCAATTAGGCCATATAAATAAATTATTAAATGAGACATAAAGTAATATATATCAATCGTCCACACAAATATAAGTATATACTTTCATATGAATTAATATAAATATTCATTTTTATCATAAATCAAGAAGGGATCAAACACAAGAGTGTGATGAAGGCAGAAAAAGTTGTCAAAGATATGAGGAAGGTATGACTTCGGAGCTTAAAAACAGTCCACATTATACTGGGGTATTATAAATTTAGGACAACCCTAAAAGTTAATGTGAGTTTTTGTGACAAGATAAAATGCAGTAAAGTATAAGATGACAACAGAAGATGAAGTGTAAGTATATAAAAAACATATGAAAATCTCATAAAATATAATTAAATAAAATTAAGTTAAACAATAGTGAGTTATAGCAAGCTTTTATTTCTTGCTTGGCAAAAAGTAACAAGCATGATTATGTGCTGGTGACAGCAGTGTTCTGAGAGAAATTAGGACTCTAATTTATGGTTAGTAGGAAGTATTTTATAATATTTTTAAAACATTTTGAATGATAATATTTTAATAAATAAACTCCAAATATAAATTTCTACACATAGTAACTCTTCAATTATTTACATACATTTTCATATACCAATTATACTTCTAATACTGATCTTAAGATTATAGACAGATATTTGTTTATAATACTAACAATACAGATAACATGCTAATGATTTAAAAATTTATAAGATAATTCATAATGCATTTATTCATGTTTCATTATAACTAATACATACATAATTAATCAAGGTATATATTAACAAAGACCACAATGTACTGTTATATATGGTATATTTGAATGGTAAAATGCATATTATATAGGAAAGTTTAATACTGTTTATAAACATCTATAATAATAAAAGCCTAAGCAACTATCACAACGGAATGGACTACTGAACAGGCTTTGTGGGGTCAACAGGTTGGCAGGGGAGTTAGTGAGGGGCAACCAAACCACTGAGCAGTAGGCTGCATGGGGTGACCAGGCCGGCAGGGGGTTTAGTGAAGGGCAACCAAATGACCAAGCAGCAGGCTGCATAGGGTGACCAGGCCAGCAGGGGGTTAGTGAGGGGCAACCAAACAACCAAACAGCAGGCTGTGTGGGGCAACCAGGCCCACAGGAGGGGCAGTTGGGGGCAACAAGGCCAGCAGGGGGTGTGGCAGTGAGGGGCGACCAGGCTGGCGGGGACGGGGCACATGGGGTGACCAGGCCATCGGGGGGGCAGTAAGGGGTGACCAGGCCAGTGAGGGGGAAATTAGGGGCAACCAGGCTGGCGGGGAGGGCAGTTGGGGGCAACTAGGTCAGCAGGGGGGGAAGTAGGGGGTTACAGGCCAGCAGGGGGGCAGTTAGGGGCAATCAGGCAGGCAGGCAGGTGAGCATTTAGGACCCAGTGGTCCCTGATTGTGAGAGGGATGTCCGACTGCCAGTTTAGGCCCGATCCTGAGGAACATCCCCCGAGGGGTCCCAGATTGGAGAGGGTGCAGGCTGGGCTGAGGGGAACCCCCCCCCCCCGGAATGAATTTCATGTACTGGGCCTCTAGTATTTATGTATATTAACAAATAAATGAACATCCCTCAAGTTATGAATCAATATGTAAAGTTATTTTTTTTTTCATTTTTTAAAACTTTACAGTAATTTTAATAAGAAAGTGAAAATATAAATAATCCCATTGTATGAGAAAGTTAAAATAAAGTTAGAAATTTAAAAAATATAAATTAAACTTTAAACTCTACAGAAAGAATATTACAGTAATCTACTCTGTTGGTCACAGAATTATAACTTTTTTTCAAAAGCATAAATAGAATAGTGGAAATAAACTTTAGAGACTTAGATTAGTATTTTATCTTAAGCTGCTTATCTAATTAATTGCAAAAGGATGTAATCTAAAAATCAAGTCTGCTGCCCCCAACTACTATTTTTTCTCCATATTAGAGTTAGCTATATTAAATATAAATATAGTTATAACTCTCCATGATTTTTTCTTCCTTATTTTTAAATTTATCTTTAAGAGTTTTCCTTTTGGTATTCTGGGTCTAGTGCATTCCCATGCAATGTAATTTATTATAACTAACTAGAGGCCTGGTGCACAAAAATTTGTGCACTCGGAGGGGAGAAGGGGTCCCTCAGCCCGGCCTCTGCCCTCTCACAGTCTGGGACCCCTCGGGAGATAACGACCTGCTGGCTTAGGCCTTCTCCCGGGTGGCAGAGGGCAGGCCCAACCCCTAGGTGCAGCCCCTGGTCGGGCTCAGAGCAGGGCTGATTGGGGAGTTGGGGCGCCACCCCCTGTCATGCACAGAGCAGGACTGATCGGGAGGTTGCGATGCCACCCTCAGACATGCTCAGGGTAGGGCCGATAGGGGGGTTGGGGCACCGCCTCCTGTCACACTCAAGGCAGGGTTGATGGGGAGGTTGTGGCGTCACCCCCTGTCACCCACAGAGCAGGGCCAATCAGGGGGTTGGGGCGCTGCCCCGTGTCACTCAGAGAGCAGGGCCCATCAGGGGGGTTGAGGCTCCTTACCCTGTCATGCACAGAGCATGGTCGATCAGGGGGTTGGGGAGCTCCCCCCTGTCACGCACAGAGCAGGGCTGATCAGGGGGTTGGGGCACTGGACCCTATCACACACAGAGCCGCAGGGCGATCAAGGGGTTGAGGAGCTCCCCCCTATCAGGCATAGAGCCAGGCTGATCAGGGGGTTGGGGCGCCTTCCCCTGTCATGAACAGAGCAGGGCAGATAGGGAGGTTGTGGCCCTGCCCCCATCACACACAGAGCCACAGGGCGATCAGGGGGTTTCAGTGCTGCCCCCTGTCACGCTGATCCCAGTGCCGGGAGGCCTCCAGGCTCCGCTGATCCCAGTGCTGGGAGGCATATTACGCTTTTACTATATAGGATAGAGGCCTGGTGCACGGGTGGGGGCCGGCTGGTTTGCCCTGAAGGGTGTCCTGGATCAGGGTGGGGGTCCCCACTGGGGTGCCTGGCCAGCCTGGGTGAGGGGATGATGGCTGTTTGCAGCTGGTCACACACCCTTCAGGGTGGGATTCCCCACTGGGGTGCCTGGCCAGTCCGGGTGAGGGGCTGAGGGCTGTTTTCTGGCTGGCGGGTGACTGGAGCTCCCAACCGCTCCTTTTCTCTTTTTTTTTTTTATTCTGGGCCAGCTTTAGCTCTGAGGCTTGGCTCCAGCTCTTAGGCCTCTGCTGCTGAAAGCAGGTATCTGGTTTGCTTGGGTTCTATAATCGAAACACTGTTTCAACTCCAGCTCTGAGATCCTGGCTGGCTGAAAGCAGGTTACTGGGGTTTTGTTTAGCTTCTATATTTGTAACAATGTTTCAAACTTCAAGTTCAGAGGCCGGCAGTGGCAGGCGGGGAACGTTGGAGTCCTCCATCACTGAAGCAAGCATGCATGTTCGCTTCAAGCTGTCTGGCCGCCGGCCTCCATTTTGGCTGGCAGTTAATTTCCATATCGCCCTGATTAGCCAATGGGAAGGGTTGCAGAGGTTCGGCTAATTACCATGTTTCTCTTTTATTAGATAGGATTGGAAATTGAGGTTTGAAGAAGTGGCTTTGATTTGTGCTTGGAGTATACATTTGAAAATATAAAAATACTAGTGGCCTGGTGCACATATTCATGCACATTGAAAGGAAATTAATTAGAAGAAATACTTTAATATCACTACTTGCCCTTTCTCTATAATAGAAGTGTCAACCAAATTTCTGATTGACAATGACCTATCGAAACACACATGTGTGATTGGTGCCAGTGAGAGTTTTATATGTATCGTACATGCATGAGTCAACTTAGTCTTTTATCTATATACTAGAGGCCCAGTGCATGAAATTTGTGCACGGTGGGGAGATTCCCTCAGCCCAACCTGCACCCTCTCCAATCTGGGACCCCATAGGGATTGGGCCTTAACTGGCAGTCGGACATCCCTCTCACACTTTGGGACTGCTTTCTCCCAACCACTCACCTGACTGCCTGCCTGATTGCCCCTAACCAATTCTGCCTGCCCTCTGATCACCCCCTAACCACTCTACTGCCAGACAGATCGATGCCTAACTGCTCCCCTGCTGGCCCGATCGCCCCCAACTGCCCTCCCCTGCGTATTCCCTCTTTATTAGATAGGGTTTTTTTTCTTTAACATGTTGGACACTGGACCTGCCATGGTCTTGACAAACCAGTAAAAATGTAAACGCAAACTAAAAGTGTCATAAAATAAACTCCTTAAACAGGAGTTTCATGAGACCT
This sequence comes from Myotis daubentonii, assembly GCF_963259705.1. Lineage (NCBI taxonomy): Eukaryota > Metazoa > Chordata > Mammalia > Chiroptera > Vespertilionidae > Myotis > Myotis daubentonii. Next base: position 96,451,472 of record NC_081842.1, on the reverse strand, counting down.
TGGGAAGGTGATATCATGTGGTTGTTTCCTCCTTTTTTCCTTATCTTTATTTTTCTTGATGTTTCATCTTTTGTCCTTTCTTTTTTTCTTTTATTCCTTTTCTGTTATCTCTTTCTCTTAACTTTTTTGTTGGTAGAATCATCAGTACTTGAATCTGTCTTGCTTCCAGAAAATGAAAATGGAAACACACGTCATCTGAAGAAAAAGATGATCTATGTTGGGATCGGTGGTGTTTCTGGTTTTGCTCTTTTCCCCGTTTGTTTGTCATTTCTGCCGAGCCCGGCATCTTCAGGACTTGTGCGTGGACACTTCATATTCATGTCTACAGAACCTGCCTGCCTTGGTGAAAACTGTAGGGAAAAAAGCCTTCCTGGGTGGGCTCAAGCCCAGCCTAAAGTGCTGAGGAACCAGGGCGGGTGTGCCCGCACCGCAGCTGTGGAGACCTCCGGACCATGGGATACTCTCTAGTAATGTAACCGCAATGTCGCAGTTTGCCTTCAGAAATTGGTTATAAGTTACTTCCGATGTGAAACCCTACCTCAGACATTTCCTTTGTGGTTTGTAAAGATTTTAAACAAAACCCACTTACCTCCCTAACCCAGTCACAAGTTTCTGCCCAATGGGAAAAGTTTGCTGGGCAGCTTTGCCCAGATACTCTCCCCTCCCCCCTTTACCGCTCTAATCACTCAGCTGGGGGCAAGGGAAGTTCTGAGGCTGACTCTCTGAGGTTGCCAGTGGGGCAGGATCACTCGCCAAGGCAGGTGCAGATGCTTTCAAGACTGAGACCCTGAGGCTGCAGGTGTGTGTGTGTGGTGAGCCACACCAGCTGGGCAATATGTAAGATTTTAAAACATTGCACATGGCTTATCAGAAGTGTGCATTGAGCATTGGAAATAATTCATAAACTCCTAATATGTAGAACACAAATATCCAGAGTACCACTGCCAGACAACCCTACAGGGGTGTTTGTAAGGCTGCCAGGCAGGCCTTCCCTGAGTTAGGCAGGTTAACATTGGCCCCTTTTCATCCACACTAGATACAGAAGTACATTTGTGGTTGTGTAGGACAAGAGGAAAAGGGCTTTAGGGATATAGGTCAGACCGCTAATTGAAACTTGTGATAACAGTTCCACATCTCTGATAATATACAAAAAGCTATTGATTGTATACTTTAAATGAATAAATGCCATGGTATGAATTATATCTCAGTAATGTTATTATAAAGAAATATAATTTGCATATTTGTGTTTATAAGTTTTCTATTTTATGACACAGAATTCTTGTTAAAATTTACTTCATTTAAGGCAGAACATAAAAAAGAAAACTTAGGCTGTGCTGAAAATATGAACTAATATAAAAATAAATCTGACTTCCAATTGCATACTAATATATATATATATATATATATATATATGATTTCAACATTTTTAAAATAGTGTTTAACTTAATTATTCAAAATTAAGGAAATAAACTTACATTAAATAACAAAGAACACCAATCTTTGACTAAGTGTAAAATGATCTAGCAGCTGCAGGAAAATGTGTCAGTGCACACTTATTAATGTCATTTACTCTGGGTGAGAGAAGAATAGAAAACAGAAAGCACCGATATTTCTAGACACTTCTCTTAAATCCTTCTGTGATTGAACTAATCTAGAGAAGGGGTTTACTAACTGTTAACAAATGGAGCTCTTACAATCTAGCTGCAAATCATCTATATGTAGAGATTTTCATGTCTCCTTTGGGGCCAACAAAGTTGAATACTATTGAGAGGTCAAGGAGAAATGAGTGTTTCCAGACAAAGAAAGTTGAGAACAGCAGTGTCAAATGCATTTGATAACTGTGTAAGAGGTAAAGAAGAGAGGAGTCATTAAATGCCTGATGTAATCTCCTCATGGGACTATTTTTAGGGAGAAAAACAATAAATGACTTTATGTATAAAGCTATTTGTCCCAGGTAATATAAAGCTCTTAAAATAATCCATCCTCCTATATATCAATTTGAAGAGTCCATTATTCCTCATGTGGGATTTGAAGACGATTCTGCATATTTCTTTGTTATCTGTCAGTATACAAATAAATCTTAATAAGGAGATTTTAATAATAACAACGCCAATAAATTTAAGGTTATTTGTCTTTCTCTAGCTCAGATTTTTATTCAGTTTATACTGAAAATGGATTAGAAATTAACATTGAATTTCTATACATTAAGTATTTGTTCTTAAGTAATGTTATATTAAATGCATGTTGCTCTCTTTCAAAAGTTTAGTTTTTCTATTTTTATTTCTAAATCAATATTAATAAATTCAGTTAAAACCATATATATATATATATATATATATATATATATATATATATATATATATATATATGACGCATCACTTACACCTTTACATCACAGACATAGAGATAACCACCTTTTATATTTTGGTATGTGTTCATATATCTAGTCAATGATTGTAGCCCAATGGGATCCATATAAGATGGTAACCTACCAATCTGTAAGGTAAATTTGTTTTTTTAAGTTATTACAGTCTTGCAAACTTATTATAGTACTGGTAGAAAAATAACATGCAAGTGCCAGGCTTTTTCTTCTACCAGGATTAAGTGTGATCTCCAAACCAATGAGCTGTCTGGAGACTTGGTGCTCATTGTTCTGTGTTTCCTGACTGAGTTCCCAAAACAGAACAGGAGTAAGTTATTTGCAATGGTCCTCACACAAAATCTAAAGACAACTTAATGGGACTTTCAACTTTTAACAAATAGGCTTTACAATCTTAGTTCTTTTAATGCCTTTTCAAATCTTCATGTATGTCAAATTTGGTTGACCTGGGAGAAAAGATTTAAGCAGTTGCAATCAGCACATTTTTGTTGTTGTTAATCCTCACCCGAAGATATTTTTTCCTAGAGAGAGTAGAAGGGAGGAAAGGAGAGAGAGGGAGAGAGAGGGAGAGATAGAGAGAAAGAGAGAGAGAGAGAGAGAGAGAGAGAGAGAGAGAGAGAGAGAGGTAAGAGAGATACATAGATTTGTTGCCTCTTGAAGCATGAACCTTGACTGGGGCTGGGAATAGAACTTGCAACCCTTTGGTGCATGGGCTGAGGCTCCAACCATTTGGCAACACTGTCCAGGGTACAATCAGCACATTTTTAACGTTAAAATATTTTAATATAACTAAATGCTTGATATTGTCTCTTGAAGGTTTAGAAGTCATAACCAGGAAAGGGTCATAATAATGAAACCAAAATGTGGGGTTTTTTGAGTCCGAGTTCATTGTCTCACGAAATAGAAGAATGAAGTCCTGGACAAAAAACGGTTAGTGGAACCAAAGTTTATTAAGTGAAGCCAGTCCTGGAAAAGCTACAGCTGGGGTTCCAGGACCAGACCAGTGTCCAGAGCTTCTTTTTCATTTCATAGTCGGGAGTAGTTCAGCATCCAGGCTAATTAAAGTCTGTTAGTCCATGGGTGGAGGCCCATATAGCCATAAGCCACATGGGCACAGGGGAATACATCTCCTGACATTAACCCATCATTGTAGCACTGAGGAGTGGGAGAGGAGGAAGCGTGAGCACTTTTAATTCAAGGGATGGAAACAGCCTTGTTAGCTCCTGACTGGACTTTTCAAAGAATTCTGCCTTAGCAACATCCTTGGGATTGGTTTATATGCCTTACTATCTTGTGATTGGTTATCTGCAAGCTGACTGTTTTAGCAACATTCATACATTTAAAAGCTCATGTCTCCCTCATGCACCCTTCCTTCCCCACCAGTTGGGGTGTCGTGGTAACTTCACCTGGTTGGGTTCCCCAATTCTACACTCTACTATGGTCCCACCCCTATCTACCTAGCTTCTTTCTGTTCCCTCAATATGTCAGAGGTCACTATACCTCCAACCAGAAAGTCAAGAAATAGAATTTATTCAGATTTCTCAAAATTTTCTGAATTTAATATCTTAAATAATTTAGGCCAGTTTAGTCTGATGTAAGTGTGGGTGCTTGACAAATCCAAAATCTGATGGTGGTAGAGGCTGACAGGATGGAGACTCAGGAAAGAGTTGCAGTTGTATGCAAGGCCATCTGCTGGAAAGCCAGGTAGAGCCAAGGTTGCAGATGAAGGCCCCTCTTGCTTTTGTTCTATTCAGGCCTGGAATGGTTGGATGAGATCTAAGTACGTACTTATAGAGAGAAGTACTATAGTTCCTTATAAAGGGAAACCTGCTTTACTCAAAGTCCACAGATTTAAATGTAAATCTTATCTAAACACCTCCTCATAGAACTGTCCAGGGTAATGTTTGTTTAACTAAATATCTGGGACTGTCTCAACAAGTTGACACTTAAAATTAACCATCACAATGACCAAGAGTTACTTTATTTACAGTTCAAGAACAAAAGGAATAACAGCTATGGCTTATCAAGTAGCCTTTCCACTCACCTGAGTAACAGTGCAATATTATCTATTGATCTTTTATTTTACTTAGAAGTACTCTCAGAACACGTTTATTTAAGAATTTGTAAAAATACTTTAAAGAAGGAAATAAAATTCTAGTCCAGATTTGCATAACTTGAAGATGACTGCATTGTCCAAATCACTTGATCTAAAGCATTGCTCTCAATAAAATTTGCACTTTTGACCTTTGCTGTTTAGGTTTTTTTTCACGGTCTTAATTCCTTTTTTGTCTTTGTGCATTGTCTTTCTTAAGAGCAGTTGAAAGTGCACCAAGTAATTACTTTTCTTTTCAGTCTAGTTCATAATGAGGTTTTTTAAAAAAATTTCTTTTCATAACCTCATGCTAATTTTCCACTTCAGTGAATGTAACACAAAACAAATAGGTTCCTTTTCAAATAGGTAAAAATTAACTCAATCTTTCTTTATCTATTAAAAGACATGAACACACTCTTATATATTTCAAATTCCTACATATTACAAATTTAAATTCAAATTTCAACCAGTAACAAAGCTTAGCACTCTTGTTTTATTCCCATTTATTTTGGGTCACCCTAGTAAAATATGACAAAATTTTTAAATGCTGTCATTAAAGCTTGATAAGGATCAAATAAATGGGGTAGCTGAAAAAGCCAATGATTCCACTAAGGGCCTAATAGAGGTCAATTTCTCAGTGTGCTCATCATGCACCAAAGTGTACCTCCCTATTCCTCTGACCATGTCGCAGATTCCAAAACTTATTCCAAATCCCACTTATTCAAGAAATCTAAAATAATGTCAACTTGGATATTAAAGGGAGATATATAGCTTTCTGATAACCAGATTGTTCGTGCTAGATATAAAGTGCTTCTACCTCCTGAGAGCAATAGATTGTGGAGTCAGAATTTTCTTTACGATGTTGATTTGTAAACATAGGACCAGACTGCCCTGAAAAACATTGCATACAGATGGTGTTTACCTGCCAACTATTCACATATTAACATGGAATAAGCTCTTTGGTTCTCAGAACCCGTGTCTGCCGATTCCCAGTCTTTATTCCCTTGACGTAGATGTCAGTACCAAATTTGGTTTCATCCTTGAGAGACCCACACTGAATATCCCTATTCTCTAAAGGTAGTTCTTCTTCAAACTTGGTTTGGTGCATTGATTAAACAAGGACTATTAAAAATGATCAAAGGACTAATCGATACAACAATATCCAAACACAATTTAAACATCACTATAAGATTAAGAGCTGTAGTATTGACCAAAGACATTATCAGTAACTAGAGGCCCAGTGCATGAAATTCGTGCACGGGTGGGGTACCTAGGCCTGGCTGGCAATCAGGGCTGATCTGTGGGGTAACCAGCAGGGTGATTGGGGGCCCCCCACTGGCACCTGCCTTGGCCAGCCTGGTGCCTGTGATCTGGGGGTAGCTCCTGCATTGAGCACCTGCCCTCTGGTGGTCAGTGCATGTCATAGTGACTGGTCATTCCGCTGTTCATTCCACCATTCAGTTGATTTGCAGATTAGGCTTTTATTATACAGGATAAGTTTAGATGTGTTATGTCAATTGTGTCAGATCATTTAAATATAATTGTCTACAAATTATAAGAATCTGATGCACTGCTAATTATTAACAAATATAGATATTTATCAATAAAAGAAAAAATTGATGCACACATGATATTCTACTTAGCAAATGATGGCTCACTGTGTAAGATTTATATACCTGGAAGCCCAATCCAGTAGTACAGAAATAATTCAATGAAGTCAGGATGCTAAGTAGAAGATCAAGAAAATTATCCAAGGAAGATACAAGCTCCAGAAATTGTTATATATTGAACTGTGTCCTAGCTCTCCAAAAAGTTGTATTAAAGTCCTAATCCCCAGTAATTCAGAATGTAACCTAACTTTGAAATAGAGGAATTGTTCATGTTATTAGTTAAAATAAGGTCATGATGGAGTAGAACGGTGCCCTAATCCAACATCACTGGTATCTTTACACAAAAGATGGCCATGTGGTCATGTGAGGACAGAAGCACACAGTAAGAACCCCATGTGACAACAAAGTCAGAGGTAAAGTTTTACAGCAAGTCAATGAATGACAGAGTGCTAGTAAACCATCAAAAGCAAGAAAGACACAATGAAGAATTCTACTGCAGGTTTATTAAGGATCATGACCCTGTGGATACTTTGATTTTGAACTTCTAGCTCCCACAATTTTGAGAAAGTACATTTACGGTGTGGGTTTTTGTTTTGGTTTGTTTTTGTCTTTAAGACACCCAGTTTGTGGTATTTTATGGCTATAGGCCTAGGAAATTAATACAGGGTGGGAAATGTTTATCCACAAAGTGCTTAGCCAATAATGACAATAGCTAAATGAAGATTACTGCCTCTTCTGGAGAATTGTTTCCCTTCAGAATCAACATTACCTTCTGAAGGCTAATGTGCTCTAGCAAATATGTAGTGTTACCTGGTGTGGTACTGCTACATGGATGAGAAAAGAGAGATTATACAATAACTAAAATTTAGACAACTAGGTAGCCATCTGGACAAATTACATATCTTAAGATTTCATATCTTATATAAAAATAAATTCCAATTGTGTAATAGATTAAAATGTTTTTTAAAAATCATATTAAAAGGAGAAATCTTTGTTTAATGTCAACAAAATGGGATCCATTATAATATAGAAAGGCTCTATGGATAGAAAGAGAGATCTAGCCAATCCTCAATTGTTTCACCAATCACATTGGTATTAATTTCTTATGCTGCTGTAATAAATGACTATAAACTTAGTAGCTTAAAACAACACAACTTATTGACTTACAGTTTAGATCAAAAAGTGAAAATTAGTAGCAGCAGGCTGAACTCAAGATGTCAGTAACATTGGTTCCTTCTGGCATCTCTGAGGGATGAATTTGTTTCCAGACTGCCTGCATTTTTTGGCTCCTGGACATTTTCTCACAATATCACCATTTCAACCTCTGCTTCCTTGTCACATCCTTTCCCCCCCTCACTCTGCATTGCCTCCATCTTTTAAGAACTCAGTGATTACATTGGGCCCACCCAGGTAATCCAGGATATTCTTCATATTCTTCACCAACTCAAGATCCTTAAGTAAACCACATATGAAAAGCCCTTTTGTAATATATTAATACTAGAGGCCTGGTGCACGAAATTCATGCATGGGGGCAGGGGTCCCTCAGCCTAGCCTGCACCCTCTCCAATCCAGGACCCCTCGGGAGATGTCCAGCTGCCTCTCAAAATCCGGAACCACTGGCTCTTAATCGCTTGCCTGCCTGCCTGCCTGATTGCCCCTACCCACCTCTGCCTGCCTGATTGCCCCTAACTACCTCTGCCTGCCTGATCGCCCCTAACTGCTCCCCTGCTGGCCTGATTGCCCCTAACCACCTCTACCTTGCCCTGCACCTGGGACCTGGGCTTCTCTCCCTCTGGCTGGCCGCAGGCACCCAGGACCTGGTCTGGCTTTGCCCAGGCTGGCTGCAGCTTCAGGGGACCATGACCATGGGGTGGGTGGCTTGTCCCTCTCTCAGGCCGCAGCCTGGCTGGTCCCTATTCCTCTCTCATGAGCTCATTTGTGCCTAGCTGGTCCTCATTCCTCTCTCCCCAGTGTTGACTGTCTGAGCAGTTCTGGCATAAGGGCATGAGAGCACGAGGGCACGAGGGCATGAGGGCGTGAGGGCATGATGACCATTTGCATATTAGCCGTTTATTATATAGGATGTTCCAGGGTGTAGATATCTTGTTTTTATTCGGTTTAGTTTGTTTGATTGTTTTGTTTTGGCAGGGAGGATTACTTGTCTAAATATTATATTATCTGAGGGACAGGACTCATAAGTATGTTTATATGTAAACTATATTATCTACCTAGCCAAGTTGAGCCTTCAGATGACTGAAGGTTTAGCCACCATCTGACAGAAAACACATTATAGACCTTAAGAAAAATCTGTTGTACTTAATCCCTTCAATTCACAGAAATATGAAAGATAACATTAAATTATTATTTTTTAGCAACTAAGCTTGGAGTTGTTTTTAATACAGCAACATAGTCAGAATTCTATAATTTATAAAAGGACCAAAATATCTTCACTACATATCCAAAATAAATAAGGCTATATACTAGGTCCTAAGTTAGTTGGGTTGGGTATTGAAAACAGTACGCTCTTGGGATTCTGCATATTGTGGCTTAAAACAATTATTTGCAGACACTGTGAACAAGGCTCTCATGATTACATAAACAAACTGTGGATGTGAGGTCAAAGAAAGCAATCTGTACAAAAATTAACATATATTCTAAGAAGTATTGTTGCTATTCCTATAATAGAATGCAATTGGTGTGTATATAATAAATGAATAAAAAGCATTGTTGCTTCTACCTAAATGGATAGGTTATGGATATCTTCTTTGCCTGTATTTAATTGGTCCTCAGAGTAGGAATGTAGAAAAGATGTAGGTTGTGCAAATTATGAAACACTATAAATTCCCTGGAAGATTGATAATTTTTCTTTAGTATCTGTTTTTCCACTTTTCCATAACACATTTGAATGCTAAGCATATACCTACCATGTACTACATTTTCCAAACAAACAAACAAACAAACAAATAAAGATGGTCAAGGACTTATAGGACTATAACAAATTTATAGCATCAGAATCCCAGAAGGAAAGGAAAAAGGGAGTAGGACATGAAAGTGTGCTGAAAGAAAATAATGGATAAAAACTTGTCAATTCAGTGAGAGACATAAACCCATATATGCAACAAACTGAGAAAATCTGAAACAAAATGAATGCAGGGAAATACACACAAAGTAATATTATAATTGACCTTCTGAAAATAAAGACAAAGAAAAAAATTTTTGAAAGCAGAGAAACAACACATTATCTATAGAGAAACACCAATCCTAATGACAGCATGCTTCTCAACACAAATTAAAAGAAAATGGCAAAATATTTTTTAGTGCTCAAAGTAATGAATGATCAATTTTGGATTCTAGAGCTGGCAAAACTAGCCTTCAGGAATCAAGGGAAAATAATAGCATTTCCACAGGAAAAAGAAAACTCAAAAAACTTGCCACTAGCCTACCTAACCTTAAAGAATGGCTAAAGGGAGGTTTTAAAACAGAAAATAAATGATAAAAGAAGATGTCTTGAGAAAATCAGAAAGAAAAAAAAATTTAATCAGCATAAATATGTGTAAGTACAATAGACTATTATTCTCATTCATATTTAAAATGATATGTGATGATTAAAACAAAATTGTAACACCATTCAATATCAAGATAATTGTGTTTAATAGTGGAGAGGGTACATAGATCTAAATATAAGATTTTGACACTTCACTAACAATGATAAAATGTTGATACCTATTGACTGATTAATGGCTTATGTATATTGCAATGCAGAGAGCAACCACTAAAGAAACTATGTTACTCTCAAGAGAGAGTTCCCCAAAATACTCTAGAAACCATAGAAAGGCAAGAAAAGAGATACCTTTATAAATAAGAGCTAATAACTGGAAATAGACCATATATACTTCAATGAGTGAATGGTTTACAAACTTTGGTATGTCCATACCACAATTATCAATTAGAAGGAACAATCTGTAAAACATGTAACAACTTGAATGAATCTCCAGTTAATTATTCTAAAAAGAAAAAGTTACTTACTCTTTGTTTCCATTGGTGTAATATTATCAAAACTAGAGGCCTGGTGCACAAAATTCGTGCATGGGGGGGGTCCCTCAGCCAGGCCTGCACCCTCTCCAATCCAGGAGTCGGACATCCCTCTCACAATCCCGGACCACTGGCTTCTAACCGCTCACCTGCCTGCCTGCCTGCCTGATTGCCCCTAACTGCTTCCCTGCCAGCCTGATCAACCCTAACTGATCTCCCCTGCCAACCTAATCCCCCTAACTGCTCTCCCCTGCCAGCCTGATGGCCCCTAACCACCTCTGCCTTGGTCCTGCCACTGTGGCTTTGTCCAGAAGGACATCCAGAAGATGTCCGGTCTAATTAACATTTTACCTTTTTATTAGTATAGATGACAAAATTTTAGAAATGGAGAACAGGGTAGTTGTGCCAAGGTTAGAAAGAAAGGGCGGGTGGTGGTTATGCCTATGAAACAGCAGCAGGAGAAATTCTTGTGATGATGGTCTATTCTGTGTTTAGATTGTTTCAAAGCCAGTATCCTTGTGATATCTCACTATAGTTTTGTCAAATGGTACCACTGGAGAAAACTGAGTAAAGAATAATATCTGAAGTAAAGAAGAATAAAGGCAATATCTGTTTCATTTCTTACAACAGAATGCTTTATGATAATTGATGGAGTAATATACATTCACCACTCATATTTTTCATGAATTTTTTATACTTTTCTGTTTTTATTTTATAACTTTAAAGCACCAGCTTAATATCCTTCATGTGTGAAATGAAAATTATTCCGTATGTTGGCATGAAACTGCTAAAGCTATTGATTTTACACAAAGAACTTAAAGATTCTATTCCAAATCCCTGTGGAAAGATGCCTGGAGACTTAAGTATAATTTTCATAAGTCCAAACATTTGTTGAATTGAGGCAGTTTTATAAATTAAACATAAACTCAGACTTTCCTAGCCTCTCAAGTGAAAATGTTATTTTCAAGAGCAAAGTATACTTACATGAAAAATATAGAAATGAAGAACTTGAAAGAACACAAGAAAATAAAGGGCTGAAATGATAACTACCTCATATAGTCTGTAATGTTTTAGGTAAAACTGCTTCATTATAAAATTTGCAATGTGACTCTGTGTATTGTTGCAAAAAATATGACTTATCTTCTTTATATTTTTTTCTATCTATAATGCATAATAATTCAATAAGCTATATGAACATTGACACCCTAAACCGCTTCATGTCCCATGAGTGCTCAGAAGACAATCATCCAGCTCTTTAACACCAACAACTAAAATAACAAGGCAGACTTGAATTTCCATATTAGGGAGAACACCCTTCATATGCTTACTAATATATTCAAATAGCTAAATTATAAGTATAAAATATAATTATCTTATATAATAAAAGGCTAATATGCAAATAGACTGAACGGTGGAACCACTGGTCGCTATGACATGGACTGACCATCAAGGGACAGACACTCACTAGTGGTCAGTGCACTCCCACAGGGGGAGCGCCGCTCAGCCAGAAACCGGGCTCACAGCTGGCAAGCGCAGCGGTGGTGGTGGGAGCCTCTCCCACCTCCATGGCAGAACTAAGGATGTCTGACTGACAGCTTAGGCCCCCTCCCCGTGGCCTCCTGGACTGCGAGAGGGTGCAGGCCAGGTTGAGAGACCCCCCTGAGAGCAAAAATTACATGTGCCAGGCCTCTAGTCCTATCTAATAATAGACAAACAGGGTAATTGACCATACCTTCGCTATGCTTCCCATTGGCTAATCAGCAAGATATGCAAATTAACTGCCAACAAAGATGGCGGTTAATTTGCATATGTAGGCACAAAGCAAGCGGAGCGAAGACTGAAGGTGGCTCCGGCCAGAGCAGCGATCAAAGCGGCTCTGGCTGGAGCAGCGAAGGCTTTGAATGCGGCTCTGGCCAGAGCGAAGGCCTGGGTCCCTGGTGCCGAAGGAAAACCGGGTGCAGGCAGACAGGGAGAGGGAAGGCCTATTGCACGAATCTTTTCGTGCAACAGGCCTCTCGTTATCTTATAATACCCTTCCTCCTAAATTATATTTGGGCAAGTAATTTATAATATCTGACAAGCAGCTTTTTACTCAGATAATATTTTCTTTATTCCAGGGGACTTTCTAATGATTTTAGCCACTTTGATAATTCATAACTCTGGAGGATTATATACAATTTCCAGAATCACTACCTTCATGTAGTTCCTGATTTATTTATGCCATATTTTGTTCAGAGCACATTGTTATGTTATGCCAGAGAGACAAATAAGAATCAGACATGGACTTGATCCCTAAGTAGAATATTAGATATTCATTAAAATATCTACAAATCTAGAGAGAATGCATTATATATATGAAACTTCTACTAGAATTAAGACAGGAAAGAATTATTTTAAGGGAAGGATTAAGAGATGAAAAGAAGAGGTTATTTTATTTTAAATATAATATTTAATGTAAATTTGGCCCAGAAAAAAAAAATTCATCCACAGGCTATCATTTTCCCCAAGCAATTATTAGGTTTGGAAGAAAGCTTGGCAAGAATATTTGCAGAAAATTCCCCTTAATAGATTCTCAAATAGAGAAAATTAAAGGCCAGTGGCCTCAGACTTGCAATTGGTGTAAACATATATGCAATGAATACTGATATATACACCTCTCTGTATGCACAGATATGCATGTACTAATCTAATGCAATTCAATATACAATCAAATTTATACACTGGCCCTAACTGGTTTGGCTCAGTGGATAGAGCGTTGGCCTGTGGACTGAAGAGTCCCAGGTTGGATTCCGGTCAAGGGCCTATAGCTTGGTTGCAGGCACATCCTCAGTAGGGAGTGTGCAGGAGGCAGCTGAATTGATGTTTCTCTCTCATCAATGTTTCTAAGTCTCTATCCCTCTCCCTTTCTCTCTGTAAAAATTCAATAAAATATATTTAAAAAATAAAGAAAAAAATTTATACACTGTACAATTTGCAAATAAGTCTATAATTAAAAGAGAGTAAACAGCTCCGGCCAGTGTTCTCAGTGGTTAAGGCATCAGGCCACACACCCAAAAGTCGCAGGCATGATTCCCGGTCAAGGGCACTTATCTCGGGTATGGATTCACTCCCTGCCCTGGGTGGGAGCACATGCAGGAGGCAACAGTTGATGTGTCTCTCTGACAGTGATTTTTTTTATCTCTCTCTTTCTCTCCCACCCTTCCAATCTCTCTGGAAATCAATGGAAAAAATATCCTCAGGTAAGGATTAACAAAAAAATAAATAATAAAAGCATAATATGCTAATTAGACAGGACAGCTGAACAACCTTCCAGATGTCATTCCAGACATCCTTCTGGATGAAGCTGTGGTGGCGGGGGCTGAGGCAGAGGCGGTTAGGGGCGATCAGGCAGGCAGGCGAGTGGTTAGGAACCAGCAGTCCCCGATTGTGAGAAGGATGTCCGACTGCTAGTTTAGGCCCAATTGCCAGAGGGTTCAGGCCAGGCTGAGGAACCCCCCATGCCCATGAACAAATTTTGTGCACCGGGCCTCTAGTAAACCTATAATAATAAAAGAGTAATATGCTAATTAGACTGGATGTCCCTTGGACATCCTCTGGACAACCTCTGGACAAAGCTGGGCCTGTGAGGGAAGCCCTGGTCCCAGGTGCCAGAGGGAAACTGGTGTCAGCAGCCAGGAGATGGAAGGCCTACTCATGCATGAATTTCGTGCATCAGGCCTCTAGTAAAAAATAAGAAAGTAAACAAATGAAGGCAATAACTAAGCAAAAAATGTTACTGAAGATGGCAAAACAATTAGTAGACAGTTTCATTACACATGGTATCAAAATCTATGGTATTTGCACATTAATTTTCAATAGTTTTGGGAGAGCACATTTACATTTTCTCTGCATTTTATTAGGAGATCACAAATTAAATAAAATCTTATCCTTTAATAACACACATATAACACACACACACATACACACACACAAACAACAACTCTATGATATGTGATGTTCTTTTATTATTTTTTAGAATAATTTAAAATTATTATTATTATTATTAAAATCATACTCATACTGTATATCAAGGCAAATATTCTTTAGTAATATGCATCTCAACACCATCTTTTAGATTTTCCTTTTACAGTTTCTCATGGAGTTATGTAAGGTACACTAAAGCACAAACAGGAAAAGGTGTTACTCTCTTTTTTAAAATTTATAGTGCAATATACCTTATTCTAAATTTATAGGGCAATATATTTAATTCTAATATACATTATTCCATCATGACTACCTGCCTAAGTTGATCTGACATGAAAAGGTAAGAGAACTGTAGAAGGACTTTTCTTTTCCAGAAACTTAAAGAGATGCAGCTGTTCTAGCCTGAGTAACTAATTATAAATTATTAGTGCCCCCAAAAAGACGTGATTCCCATCTCCTGATTAAATCTTTACAAAAGATCTTCAAACATACAGTTCAGCTGCCACCAAATGACAAATCAATCAAGAAAGACAATACAAGTGAGTGATTAGGCTGTAAGTAAAAGACAATAGAATGTAGGTGGCATTTTCCCTCTCGTTTAAAGCCCTATTATTAATCAGGAAAGGAAGTGATCATTTATTGGATTTAGTTTTATTTAAACATCAAAAGGTTCTGATTTGAGCATTGTAATAACAAAGGGAAAGGTTCCAAATGACTTATAAATGTTTGTTTAAGAAAAATAAATTATGTTTACTAAAAATTATTCAATAATTGTGGGTGGGTAGGAATTTATTTGAAGCAAAAACAAAAACAGATAAAAAAATAACCTAAAACTACATATCATTCAATTAAACAACAAAAAATATCAAGCTTTTTTCACATTTTCTACAATGATTTACACTCTTATCAAGTTGGTTGTCATGCCTAATTGGGTTTGATTTCCATCACTAAAGTCAAAAGACTTCAGGCAGCAAGACAAATGAAATCAGAAAAATGCTGGTGCCATTGAATTCAGAGCAGAAAGAAATTGATTTTAGGAAATTAAGCATGTATTATTTTCATCTTTATTAGTAAATAATTTTTGAGAGGTCATAACACTTCTGACTAATTCTAGCAGCATTTCTGCTTGAGACATTTCTAAATATGTATTATGTCAAAAAAAATCAACTGGTTTTAGTGTAGAAGAATTTACCTAATATACATTCATTGCATAACCTGAATATCCATTCCATAATTTAATTTTAAATGATATATTTTATGTACAATTTTAAGAGTGACTTTAAATTATTTTCAAAAAGGCTTGGACAATATATCAGTATGTACAATACTAATAAGTAATTACCTATTTAATAATTTTCATTCAAATTTATGACTATAATGTACTATTGCTTTTTAAAAAGGTAAACACACTGTGATTTATACAAGAAATATATTAAGAGGTCTTAATCAACTTTTATAAAATTACTTTTTGGAATATGTATGAAATAAAAATTATATTAATACTACTAGAAACAACTAAGGATATTATTAAATATTTACCTAAACTCATTAGTATTAATAATACCTCAAAATAAAACATTCTTTTCATTTCATACATGAGATGTCTGAGGTAAAATAAATTGCCATGGTCACACAGCTAACTAATGGCTAATGTTAATTTTTTAAATAATTCATTCATCTATTGTTAACATTAAGGAAGCCATGGTGATTTCTCTAAATAAGTGATATCTGGGAATACTTGAGCTAATGCAATTGCCTTGTGTTTAAAAATGCCAACATCATCCTCATATTGTTTACATGCACATCCCCAACTACCATATTTCCAATTCATCTGTTGGATGATCAGTGTTAGACCAGCCAATTCATCCACCACTGACTTATGAAACTATTTCCATCCTCTTTTATTTCCCTGTTCTGTGTTTAAAGTAACACATTTTAAAAATGCACCTTCTCACCATCCTTCAGTGTCATTATTTAAGCACCTTTCTAAACGTTCTTAATTTTTAGTTTTTACCCCCCAAAAATCACTAGGAGGTAGCATATGTGAACTTCCAGGTTTTATACGTATAGAACACAAATAAATCTTGAATATGTGTATATGTGTATGTGTGTGTATGTGTTATTGCACATTATGAAAAAGCAGTTGTGGGCTTTCCATAGAATGAGTATCTTACTAATCAATATTTTATTTAATTTAAATATTTTACTTAAAACTTCAAACAATTATTTATTTTTACAATAAACTAGTGGCCCAATGCACAAAATTTGTGCAAGGGGCTTGGCCCTTGCAGCAGCAGCAGCTCGCCTCAGTCCTTGCATCCCCAGTTTCGTCCAGAAAGTCATCTTGAAGGACATCTGGAAGGCTTTTCATCTCTCCCATCTAATTAGTATATTACCCTTTTATTATTATAGATATTCTCACCATTAACTCTACCAGAGATGTATACTTCATTAAAAATGAATACCAACCTACAAAATTATTTTTTAATTTATTTTTGTTAATCCTTACCTAAGGATATTTTTCCATTGATTTTTTAAAGAGAGAGTAGAAAGGAGGGGGAGAGACACAGAGAGAGAAACATCAATGTGAGAGAGACACATCAATTGGTTACCTTCCACATGTGCCATGACCAGAGCTGAGGACTGAACCTGCAACCGAGGTATGTGCCCTTGACGAGAATTGAACCTGGGACCCCTCAGTCCATGGGTTGATGCTCTATCAACTGAGGACAAACCTACAAAATTTTTAATTCCACCATACCTGACCTGTCACAGTAATGGACACAAGCAGGAATAAATATGTGTTACTCCTAAATTACCAATTAGCCTTAAAAGAAAGCTTTTAGGCAAAATAGTTTAACCCTCTGTATTAATTCATTTGCACCAATAAGTTTCCATGTTTTGAATTAAATAACCTGGAAATATATCTCTATTTGGCTTTTATATGCACCATTTATTATACAGAAAATACACTCACCCAACTTCTTTTAAATAAAACAATTATTAAAAGCAATCACTTATAATCTGAATTGGGTTATTGTGGTAGGTTGTGTTGTTTTGAATATTCCCTTCCTTTTCTTATGAAATAATGGTGTTCATCATCTCATTCATGTCAAGCTTGGCCACAGATGTAATCTGTAGTGATATGCCAATTCTGAGTAGAAGCTTTCAGATCTGTCACTTAGTTCCAGTAATTTCTCTTCACTGAGCACGACACATGCAGTGCCCCAGACACTGGGTATTTCTTTAGTCAGCCTCCAAATAGTGAAAAACTATAGTAGAAACAGTGCTTATCCAGGAGAAACAAATCATTTTCTTGAAAGCTTTTGAGGTTTAGGGTTGTTTGTGACCACATGATTCTAGAATAACTGACTAATACAGACAAAAGACAGCTCTTCCCTGCCCCCAAGTAACCAAAGAGAATATTTATTCAAGATAATTTCATCAAATCCAGTCGAAAGGTTAGGTGAAAAATGTTAACCTGGTTTAGAGCTAATAACCAAATTAGTCACCTTTTTTTTTGCTTATTATGTATTTTTTGCACACCCCAGTGCCCAGCTATTACATAACTTAATATATGATCATGTCTATAAATCCACACCCATTCAGCACCATGCCTAGTTACTAGAATGCTATTGACTATGCTCCCTATGCTGTACTTTACATGCCCATGACTATGCTATAACAACCAATATGTACTTTCATTTCTTATATAAATCTTTCTTTTTCCTGGCCACACAAAGTTTAAATGGCTTTAATATCAAATAATATTTGGTTACATTCACCAATATAACAGTAAATATTTGGGGGACAACAATGAGCAAAATATCAGTCAAAATTTGTTATACAAAATGTATAAGCATCCATATTTGCATACAGAGCCTATCACTATGACTTGTGTGATAAAGCAGAAACAAAAATTCTAAGAAATGTCAAAGGCAATGTGTGATTCCTTGCATATTAGTTGAAAAAATAAGAGATGGAGAGTTCTTTGTCAAATATCCCGGAAAAATGTGGAAAGTCAGCAGGACCTTAAACAATGGTAAATTTTAAATGGGGAGTGAAGAATACATTGAGTGGCTAGCAGAGTGAAGAAAGGCACAGATGTAAAAATGAAGTATGATCAAGATTAAATTTGGGGTTCTTTTGGAAAGTAAGGCTGGAAAATTGATCTTTTGGATTCTTGTTTCCCCCAAACGTTCTACCATACAAAACTATTTAACAAAATAACAATAAATGTAATGAATAAATTCACTATACTGTGAAAAAAAATCCTGAAATTGGGAAATGGTGAACAGTTTTATTCATGCTGAACTTCTCAGAGAATGTAATTTACTGACATACATTGTGGATCTCTACTGTGGAAATAAATATTTCAGGTTTTTTTTTGTAGAATTAAATGGCTATAAAACAACTCTTTATTGCATTTTTATTAATATTTGAAATAACACTATTTAAATTCAATTTGGGAAATTATTGTAGCATAACTTTTAATGCCATACTAAAGGTAATTAAGTGCTTAATTTTCTATGGTCTGGACTTCCACACTTTCCAAGTATAAGAATATTTTTAATAATAAAAAATTGCCTGGAACCCAATAAAATAGTAGCTGTATTAGTTATGTGATTGAAAGTATTCATAGCTGGGATGAAATTTCTGTTTTTAAATCCCAATTTGCTACTTACAAGACCTGTGCCTTTGTACATGTCTTCTCTTAGTTTTCCTTGTCAGCTGCAAATTAAAGATAGCAATCATATTTCTCATTCTTATGTATGTTCTCATGTCAGTGTAGGCATGTGTTTGAATGTGTGTGTGTGTGTGTGTGTGTGTGTGTGTGTGTGTGTGTGTGTGTGTAGGAATAAATGAGATCACTCTACACAAAGCTGACTGGCACAAAATAAAACCTCAATAATATCGGGATGGGCTATTGAGAAATATATATAATTTCTAAAACTTAAAAATCAAGTAGTATTTGAAAGTAATATTTAATTAACAGCACCTTACACATTTGGAACGTAGAGGTACTATTTGTGCAAGATATTTATTTAGTGTGCCATCCGTGTGTGGTGTCTACACGGATTTATAATCTCTTGTAACACTCAAGGGAGTAACTGCTTCAGGCACTGCAGAATGACTGAAGGCTTCTGAAGAGAGAAATGACAGGAAGAAAGGTGTATTTAAAAAGATAAATTTTGTGGTAAGAATGGAAAAAAGGATCCAGGCAATGAGAGATAGGTGGCAACAAGATCAGTGAAAAGACTATACTATTCCCCAAGAGCTGTGTGCATGTAAGCATTATCACGATAAAGTCAATAAATAGCTTCAAGGCAAGAATTTTATTATATGCTTTAGAAATGCTCACCTGTTTTAGTATAAATAGAATAAATCAAATCAGAGAAATTTGTATAAGAATTACAAATGCAGAGATAGAAGAGAAAGTTATGAGATATACAATTCTTAATATGAAACCAATGATGAAGCTATTCTTCTCCACCACCATTGCAGTCCTGCTGTCACTGAAGTCCAGGGGTCCTATGTTGCCTATTTCAGGCCAATGACATGAACTTTGCCATAAAATGGAATATGGGGAAAGGTGTATTAAGACCAAGGCTGAAGAGACCTAATATAGGTTTCTGACAGATTGTTGATCTAAATTGCAATGCAAGTCTTTGGGATATTGATTATATTCAAACAACATTTCAAACACCAGTATGTACCATACCTGTATGTAGCATTTTCTCAAAACATCTTCTAAAGCAGGTGATTTGGTGCAATGTCAACCAAAATTCATTTGGGGGTAAAGAAAAGTCTGTATGCCTTTTGCTAAAATATGGATTGGAAAAACAGAGTAGGTTGAAATTCAAGGGAATTACAGTAATAGTAAATGAGATTTAGGAAATAATGTAAAAAGTATAATAAATTCCCATAAAAGAAACAATATGATGCTTATTGTAGTACTGTTAACTCCCAGGTTTGTTAATTAACAAATAAAGCAATCTATTTTTATCACATTTAATTAAGATAATTTAGACTCCAAGGTATTCTGTATTGGTAAAAAGCAAAGCAAAGAAGAATAAAGAATAATATTATAAAAGATGGATTTGCCCTAACTGGTTTGGCTCAGTGGATAGAGCATCGGCCTGCGGACTGAAGGGTCCCAGGTTCGATTCCCGTCAAGGACATGTACCTTGGTTGCGGGCACATCCCCAGTGGGAAGTGTGCAGGAGGCAGCTGATCAATGTTTCTAACTCTATATCCCTCTCCCTTCCTCTTTGTAAAAAATCAATAAAATATATTTTTTAAAAAAATGATGGGTTTCTTTATATTTGCATACACTTGTGAAAACTAAAAATTTTAAATATTTAAATTTTAAACTTTAAATATTTAAATTAAATAATTTAATAAAAACTAGAAAATGTTTGGAAGAATTATAATTGTATCCTAAATTCTTGTTTTGAAACATAAATACATGTGCTGCCCATATGTTATTACAATGCTTTAAAAGTTATTTAATAACATGTTTTTAATTAATCTATTATATAAAAATAGCAGTCTGCTGAAAGCATCTAACTAAAGTCAAATATAGGATTTGTTTTAGGATATACTCTTTTGTGTAACTCATAAATTTTCTTGAGTTAGATGAGATAATGCATGTGCAGAGGAACCCAATAAATGACATATTACATTTCAGAGAAGACATTCTGGTAGCTAGAACTATAGCTTATTAAAACCAAAGATGTTCTGGAACACAGAACAAAACTAGACACCCATTTCCAATAGGTCTTTTCACCATTCATGTATTAGTGGTGCTATTGCACATAAGATTTCTCATGAATTTACTCTTCATCACTGTGATAGCAGGTTTGTAGCATAGTATGTGGAAATACAATTCTATTAACTCAGGAGTAGTTATGATAAAGCAAAATTTGTTAAATAGGGTTGTGGTTATGGCACATCCCATAACTGTGGTTCTAGCACACTATCATGTTTTAAAACTCTTCATTAGAGGATCTTTTTTATTCCCATTAGAAATGTAGTTCTTAAAACAAAGCATCACATTTTAAAAAATATTCCCCTTTTATTATGAGAAAAACTCAGGAGAAAAATTATTTCATTAAGAAATTTCAGTACAGCTAATAAAGTGATTTCAGATTTTTTGTTTTAATTTAAGTAGTAGATGCACATATAGCAATAAAAATTAGATACCCTATCATCCACATTTGATTTCATTCTTTCCAAGAAAGAAAGAAAGAAATAAAAAGGTTTTTGTTATTTTATTTTAACACTATAAAGCAGACAGATCCCTCAGAATATCTGATGTGCTTTCTTTACCTCCAGGCATAAGTGATAGAAAAAGAATCCTGTAAGTCTTATTACAAAAGTGCTCTAATATTTTTTACTATTAAAATCCTGCAAATGTAAGAAATAATTTTCTGATTTCATTTTTACATGTTAAATTCACACACACAAAAGGAAATCAGCATAACCATCAACTAAAGAATGCAAGTGGTATAAAAGCAGCAGGGGTCACAATGCTGTTTCAATATATTTCTTTAATTATATTCACTCAAAAATGGTTATTCATCACCTATTTTGTTCCAGACACTGAAACCAGCATTTAGTGTATGTTATAATTTTCAAACCTCACAACAACCCTGTTAGTTAGTTTTTTAATTTCATAGATGAGGAAATTCAACTCAGGCAGTGAGGGGTATATATATCTGTGTCCACTTTTGTAGGAATTTACAGTGAACATAAAAAGTAGAAAGGTGGACTCAAAATAATAAACCAGCACATATCAAATGAAACAACTGCCATGTAGAAAATATTTTCTTTGAATCAGAAAAATAGAGATAGATGTTTGAAGTGATTTAAGGAAAGTTTAATTAATAAAATAGCTTTTTCTTTTCTTTCCTTTTTGTCCAAGTCTATACACCAAATGAAAATGTGCCCCAGCTTTCAAATAGCATTGTTTAAAGATCTTATTGTTAAGAATCAAATGACTTTAACTGACTAATAAAAAGAACCAGATAATCATGGCAACTATAAGATCATTGTATAGATATTTACTCTTTAAAATTTGTATTGAATGTATTGGGGTGACATCAATTAAAAAATTACATAGTTTTCAGGTGTACAATTCTATAATACATCATCATTACACTGTATTGTGTGTTCACTACTCTAAGTCAAGTCTAATTCTGTCACCATTTATTCCCTTATCCCCATTCCCCTCTGGCAATCATCATACTATTGTCTGTCTATGAGGTATTTTTTTTTGTTTTTGCTTAATTCCCTCACCTCTTTCACCCAGCCCTCACCCCTCTGACAGCTGTCAGTCTGTTCTCTGTAGAAATTTCCTATCCACTCCATCCTGTACTGCACACACATAGCACCACATGGAGATATATACAACTCTCACAGTAGTGCATACTGTGGGCAATTTTGAGGAGAATTGAAGAAAGACTAAGTGAGGAGGAAATTCTGTCAGTTATTCTTTAAAAAACACAGAATATGGAAAGTAAGATAATAGTACTCAAGTACTCCTGTGTCTTTCAGAGAATCTTTTTAAAAATACACAGTGATATCTTCCCAATATCATATAAATGCAGGTGAGGGATTAGAGAAAGATAAGCCTTCAAAAAGTATAATAGAGAGTGTTAGTGCATGATATTATACTGTCACTGCACAGTATTTTCTTTGCCTTTCATAAAGGCTTGACTCAGCTGGGCCATGTGGATTTAAGATTGGTTCTGTGAACAAAGTGTCTGGGACACCACAGAGGAAGCAGTACTGGCAATACTCCTGCCACCATTCCTTACACAGGACAATGTGGGGTTGCAGTGGCCATTAGCATGAAGTAGGATTGGGATTTATTAAGTCAAAAATTTCAACAATTGATTCTCAAATGGAGCTATTTTTTTTAAAAAAAAATGTATGTTTTTATTTATTTTGTAGAGAGAGAGAGCTGGGAGATAGAAATATCAATCAGCTGCCTCCTGCATGCACTCTACTGGGAATCCAGCTAGGAACCCAGCCAGCAACTGGAGCATGTGCCCTGAATAGGAATCAAACCATGACCTCCTGGATCATAGGTCAATGCTCAACCACTGAGCAACACCAGCTGGGCCCAAATGGAGTTCTTTAGTTGGCACACTAAGCAACTACTTTGTTGAGGAAGGTGAAAATATATTTCACTCAGAAAAATGGTCAGTGTTTTCTGGAAGGTTATAAAATTCAATGTTGTATCTTTGTAAATATGCTCTTACCACATTCAATTCCAAATTTAATTAATCAAGGAGACATTATGGGAAACCAAGCAAATTTGAAGCCTCTCCACCACCAGACTGGCCTTTGACACCACCCCTGACCCACACAGTAAGCTGCATGCTAGTGGGAACCGCCAAAGAGCCCCTGCTGTGGGTTTAGGACCCCACTGAGAGTCAGAGTCACACACACAATCCCAGCTGTGGTTCTAGGACCCTGCAGTGAGTTGCAAACCAGTGGGACCTTGCAGGTGACCTTCGCCACAGTAGCTGGGAACCCAAGCAAATCCATAATAGTTTGCACGACGAGATCCGGGTTGAGCCACATAGGCAGACAACCTGTGAGGAGACTCCATCCACAAATGGGACAATAAAACTCAAGACCCAACTACATCAGGAGAACACAAATAACTTAAATAAAGGGGCTTTCTTACAACACCCAACTCAGGAGATATGAGAGACTGCAACACTGGGTCCCACAAAACCCCTATTACATAGGATCACCCCCCCAAAATCTAGTTGGCATAACAGTTTGAATTAAGACATAGAAATAAATAAAGAGGGACAGCAAATATGGGGAGATAAAGAAACAATCTCCAAAGGAAAGAAAAGGAGAAATCTCCAGAAAAGGAACTAATTGAAATGGAGCCAAGTCATTTGTTAGATAAATAATTCAAAGTAATGGTTATAAGGATGCTCAAACATCTGTCTGATAATTACTAGCAACTCAATGAGAATTATAAGGGGCTGAATGAGAAATACACAGCTAAGAATCAAGAGGAAAAGAATAATGACATAGCTACAGTAAAGAACACAACTGAAGGTTCCAACAGTAGACTAGAAGAAGCTGAGGACCAAATAAGCAAGTTAGAATACAGGGTGAAGAGATCCAAATGGCAGCCGACAGATGGCAGTGAGGACAAGAGTGTGAGTGACTGAGAGAGTGAAAGGGGAGTGTGTGTACATGTGAGTGAGGGACAGTTATATTCCACAGAACTGTTGGGGGCTGGCCGACCAGGCTCCTCTAGCTGGGCAGCCTCTACTACTGCTGCAATCTCTCCTGGGGAGACCGCACCATCTTGAAGGGGAGAGTGGCTGTAACTGGGAGCCCAGCTTCACCTCCACCCAGGGAGACCTCGACACCACCTGAAACCCTACAGCCACACCAGTCAGGGACCTGCTGCCTCGGCTGTGAACCCACAAACCCCGAGACTCCAGCTTCCCTGGCCACGGGCTCCTAAAAAGTTTGTCTAGTGGGAGACAAGGTGGAGGCTGAATAGACAGACAGGTCCTGTGCCTTCTCATGAAGCAGATAGAAGAAACAGCTGAATCAAATAACATCCACCTAGAACTGGTGAATTAAACACAGCTGGTGAGACAATCCATGGACGGAAAGAGTAGAGGTTGCCTGGAAAGAGGTGGGATAGGGGATCTGGGCTGGGGGGAGAAATGCATGCAGATGGGACTAGAGTCCCAGAGGGAGACTGCATGCCACCAAATCCACGGCGCT
Source organism: Myotis daubentonii (assembly GCF_963259705.1). Taxonomy (NCBI): domain Eukaryota; kingdom Metazoa; phylum Chordata; class Mammalia; order Chiroptera; family Vespertilionidae; genus Myotis; species Myotis daubentonii. The sequence goes on along the minus strand of NC_081842.1, from coordinate 96,426,619 downwards.
TGGGGACAGTGTAGCAATTGAATGTGGAGGGGGGTCCACAGGGCTGCTGGCAGTGGGTGACTCTAGACCTAAGCCCAAAGCCTTGGGAGGCTGTGCCCAGAAAGGCAGCCTGAAGTTCTGCACTGGCCACACAGTGCTGGGGGGAGAGAGATGTACAGCGGTGCAATTGCTGTCTTTATATTTTCCTTGCTTTTATTTGCTAAACCCAGTGCATCTGATCTTTCAATTATAAACACTCACTGAGGCTGTGGTGCAGGGGAAGGTGGTTTTGTGGAAGCTGGAGAGCACAGTAGGGAGAGATGATTAAGAAGGCAGCTCTGAGACATTCTGATCCCTCCAACCCTGAACAGACATTTTTCTCCTGAAGATCAGACCCTTCCTAGCAGTGCAGCCACACCCAGCCTTGAGCTCTGCAGGGAAACAAAGATTCTAAATACCCCCAGGGAGTCCTTGGGGACTGGGTTGAGGGGCCATTTGGTCCCAGAAACTAATACAGAAACACCACCACCTAGAGGCCATATTGGAAATAGATGTGTGTGTAAATACGACTGAAAGCAGGCAGAAAAACAAAGTGGGCAGATTGATCCCCCTGCCTGAAACCAAGGTTGTGGCGTCTGACACAGAGGAGTGGTAGATCACTGTGAAATTCAACATGGTGTTGACTACCTAACAGGAAACTGAGACATGGCAGGCAGAACAATAGAGAGGGCTCTTAAATCAGTCCCCATGGGACATTAAAACCAAGCTGAAGCGAATGAACTTTACCACTTCACTTTTTTTATTTTTTATTTATGAAACAAAAAAAATGTTTTTTTCCTCTTTTCTTTATTTTATTATTATTTATTTATTATTATTTTTTTAACCTTTCATTTTTTAATTTTTTTGAATTAGTGTTCTACATTCTATTTTTATTTTTATTATTATTTTACTCTATCTCATTTTTTCCTTTATGCCAACCCTTTCTTCCTCACTTCTCCATTTTTTTTTTAAATATATTTTATTGATTTTCTACAGAGAGAAAGGAAGAGAGATAGAGAGTCAGAAACATCGATGAGGGAGGAACATCGACCAGCCGCCACCTGCACATCCCCCAACGGGGATGTGCCCACAACCCAGGTACATGCCCTTGACCGGAATCGAACTTGGGACCCTTCAGTCCACAGGCCGACGCTCCATCCACTGAGCCAAACCGGCTTCGGCAGTTCTCCATTTTTTAATCCTGTTTCTCTTCTCCTGTTTCTGCTTTAGTTTTTCTTTTTACTCCTTGTTAAAAATTGAATTTCTTTATCTGCTTTATTGACGCATTACTATTATAGTAGTTTCTATTGGCTTACTCATATATCTAATTTCCTTTCCCCTGCTTCAAGTCCATACACCCTTCTCTTTTCTCTTTCTTCGCTAGCCAATTTTTTTCTGATTATTGTTGCTTATTTGATTGTGTATTAGTTTATTTTTGTTTTTTTATTTTATTCTTTAGTTTTTCCTCTCCTCACTTGTTCCCTTTTTCTACTAATAGCACAATTAGTTTCACTCACCAAACTAAGGCTTATCTGCTCTCTATACTCTTTTTCCAAAAATAGATGAATATATACATAGATAGATTAAAGAAAGGGAAAATTTATTTATATATATATAAATAAATATATATACACATATATATACATACATATATATAAATTTATTTATATATATATAAATAAAATTTATTTATATATATATAAATAAATATATATACACATATATATACATACATATATATAAAATTTATATATACATAAATTTTCTTTTATACACATATTTTAATATATATTTAATTATTATTATTTTTAACAATTATTATTTATTATTGCGTATTTTATTTTACTTTTCTTTTTTTTAATTAAATCTTTATTGTTCAGATTATTACATTTGTTCCTCTTTTTTCCCCCCATAACTCCCCTCCTCCCAGTTCCCGCCCCACCCTCCGCCCTCACTCCCTACCCACTGTCCTCATACATAGGTGCACGATTTTTGTCCAGTCTCTTCCCACATCTCCCACACCCCTTTCCCCACCAAGAATAGTCAGTCCATTCCCTTTCTATGTCCCTGATTCTATTATGATCACCAGATTATTTGTTCACTTGATTCTTAGATTCACTTGTTGATAGATGCATGTTTGTTGTTCATAGTTTGTATCTTTACCTTTTTCTTCTTCTTCCTTTTCTTAAAGGATACCTTTCAGCATTTCATATAATACTGGTTTGGTGGTGATGAACTCCTTTAGCTTTTCCTTATCTGTGAAGCTCTTTATCTGACCTTCAGTTCTGAATGATAGCTTTGCTGGAAAAAGTAATCTTGGTTGTAGGTTCTTGGTATTCATCACTTTGAATATTTCTTGCCATTCCCTTCTGGCCTGCAAAGTTTCTGTTGAGAAATCAGCTGACAGTCGTATGGGTATTCCCTTGTAGGTAACTGAGTTTCTTTCTCTTGCTGCTTTTAAGATTCTCTCTTTGTCTTTTGCTCTTGGCATTTTAATTATGATGTGTCTTGGTGTGGTCCTCTTTGGATTCCTTTTGTTTGGGGTTCTCTGGGCTTCCTCCACCTGTAAGTCTATTTCTTTCACCAGGTGGGGGAAGTTTTCTGTCATTATTTCTTCAAATAGGTTTTCAATGTCTTGCTCCCTCTCATCTTCTGGCACCCCTATAATTCTGATGTTGGTACGCTTGAAGCTGTCCCAGAGGCTCCTTACACTATCTTCGTATTTTCAGATTCTTTTTTCATTTTGCTTTTCCAGTTGGGTGTTTTTTGCTTCTTCGCATTTCAAATCTTTGACTTGATTCTTGCACTCCTCTGGTCTGCTGGTTGGGAGTCTGTATAGTATTCTTTATTTCAGTCCGTGTATGCTTAATTTCTAGTTGGTTCTTTATCATAACATCGAGGGTCTCATTAGATTTCTTGTAGATCTCATTAAGTTTATCGGCAGCTTCTAGACAGTTCTTGAGAGACCTTAAAAGTGTGGTTCTGAACTCTATATCTTCCATTGACAATTTTGTCCTGTTTCTTTGTCTCCGCATTTTTTTTATGCCTTCTTGGTGCACCCCCTAGTGGTCTTTGTGCCCAGTCTTGTTGTAGTTAAGCCTTGATTGTTGTAGTTAATACTGGGGGGATTTGACCTGCAGGCAAAGTGGCTGTGAGAGTCAGCTGTGTCTGCAGTGGGAAAACTTCTGTCCTCTGGGGAGGTGCTAATCTAGCCTTTGCCTGAGGCTATCTGGCAAATGGCTCTGTGCAGGGCTTGGGCTGGGCTGGGCGGGGCGGGTCGCACGGGATCAAACAGGGCGGGCTGAGCGAACAGTTATGGCTGCTCTCAATTCCGTCCCTAGGGGCTCTGCCTCACAGAGTCCCAGCAACTGCTGCAAACCTCGGAGAGAAAGCTGCCTTCCATTTCTGACTGAAGCCAGACAGTCCCGCTTCTCCCATTTGAGTCTGGGTCCCTAGAGACTCGCCCGGATCTGGAGCTCAGAGTATGAAACTCCCTCCCGATTGAAAACAACAACCGCACCCTCCGCCGCCAGCCCGCTCCGTGCGCTCACTCCACACCTGAGTATTTCACTTCAGCACTGCACCTCCTCTGAGTCTGGGTATGATATTCTCTTTCTTCCTAGTTGTAGAATTTCCACTCAGCCAGCCTTCCTGTGGTTCTGGATGATGTCCGTTCCGTCTTTTAGGTGTACCCTTGATTGGTTGTTCAAGGTAGCAATCTACGGCGTTAACCTATGCCGCCATCTTGGTTCTCCTACTTTTCTTCTTATACACTCATTCTCTTTCTACATCCTCTATACTGAATGGTGACCATTCCCCCATTCATTCAATTCCTTTACCTTACCTTCTGGAAATAAGCTCTGCCTCTTCAGATTCAGCTCTCCACCTTTTTTTCTGGGTGTTCATTGTTTGCATTTTTTGGATTAGTTATTTTTTTTGTGGATTTTTCTCCCCATGTATGTATATTTCTTTCCCCTTCATTTTTCTTCTTTTTCTTTTCAATCTTACCTCTTTTTCCTTTTCTTAATATCATTTTTGCACTCTTTTCTCACCCTTAATTCTCTTTTCTATGGTGGTCACTTTATTTGGGGTTATTGGTATCATGAGTACATTTATGTTTTGTTTCCTCTGTGTTGTGTCTTATCGAGTTGTATTTTGTGCCTTTTGGTCAATGCAGTAGAAAGTGAGCCACATAACTCGACACCTTGAGAGGACCGAAAATGGGGGGACAAAGAAACAGCCCCCATATGAAGGGAAAGAAGGAATCACTGCAAAAGGAAGTAAATGAAATAGAGGCTAGCAATTTGTCACAGAAAGAATTGAGAGCAATGGTCAGAAGGATGCTGAAAAGGGTGGAAGACAAATTCAACAACATGTGTAAGAACAATGAAGAAATGATGAAGAACCAAGAAGAAACGAAGAATGACATAGCTCCAAAAGAGAACACAATAGAAAGCATCAACAATAGGCTAGAAATAGCTGAGGACCGCATCAGTGAGCTAGAAGACAAGGTAGGAAAAAACACCCAAGCAGAGCAGCAACAGGAAAAAAAAAAAAAACTTAACAAACAGGAGGAAAACCTAAAGAAGCTTTGGGACAACACAAAATGAAACAACATTTGCATAATAGGGGTACCAGAAGGAGAGGAAGAGAAACAAGGAATAGAAAACCTGTTTGAAGAGATAATGACAGAAAACTTCCCTGATATTGGCAAGAAAAAAACTATGCAAGTCCAAGAAGCACAAAGAGTCCCAAACAAGATGAACCCAAAAAGACCAACACCAAGACACATTATAATTAAATTGGCAAACACCAAAGACAAAGTAAGAATCTTAAAGGCTGCCAGAGAGAGACTGAAAGTTACCTATAAGGAATCTCCCATGAGACTATCAACTGATTTCTCAACAGAAAAGCATCAGGCCGGAAGGGAATGGAATGAAATATACAAAGTGATGTAAAGCAAGGGACTGAATCCAAGAATACTATACCCAGCAAGGATATCATTAAAAATTGAGGGTGAATTCAGGAGCTTCACGGACAAAAAAAAGGGCTAAGGGAGTTTATTACCACCAAACCAGCAATGAAAAAATATCTAAAGGTACTGCTGTTAAAAGAAGAAATAGGAAGGGCAGAAGGAACACAGGCATAAAGAATAAAAGTGGGCCCTAACCGGTTTGGCTCAGTGGAAAGAGCATCAGCCTGCGGACTGAAGGGTCTCAGGTTCGATTCTGGTCAAGGGCATGTACCTTGGTTGTGGACACATCCCCAGTAAGGGGTGTGCAGGATACAGCTGATCGATGTTTCTCTCTCATTGATGTTTCTAACTCTCTATCCCTCTCCCTTCCTCTCTGTAAAAATCAATAAAATATATTTTTTAAAAAGAATAAAAATGGTGAAAAACAAGTACCTACCAATAATAACCTCACTTGTAATTGGATTAAATGCTCCAATCAAAAGACATAGGTTAGCTGACTGGATAAGAACACATGACCCATATATCTTCTGTCTACAAGAGACACAACTTAAAACACAGGACTCACACAGACTGATAGTGAATGGATGGGGGGAAAAATTCAGGTGAATGGAAATGAAAAAAAAGCTGAGATAACAATACTTATATCTGATGAATTAGACTTCAAAGTGAAGGCATAACAAGCGATAAGGAAAGCCACTTCATAATACTAAAGGGAGAAATTCAACAAGAGGATACACCTCTGGTAAACATATATGCACCCAATACAGGAGCACCCAAATACATAAAAAAACTCCTCAAAGATATCAAGGGAGAGATTGACAGCAATACCAACACATTCCCAGTGTCCCAACATGTGGTCTGTCTTTGAAAATTTCCCTTGTGCAGCTGTCAAAAAGAAAGAACTCTTACCATATGCAACAGCATGGCTGGGCCTGGAGAGTATTATGCTAACCAACAGAAGACATTCAGAGACAGATAAGTACCACATGATCTCACTCATATGTGGAATCTAATCAACAACATAAACTGATGAACAAAAATAAATCCAGAGACTTAGAAGCATGGAACAGAGGGTCAAACCACAGAATAGCAGGATTGGGCACATCGGTGGGAAGAGATCAACCAAAGAACTTGTATGCATATATGCATAACCCATGGACACAGACAATAGGGTGGGGAAGGCCTGGGGTGGGAGGAGAGGGCAGGCTGACAGAAGTCAACAATTGAAAAAGGGGACATATGTAATACTTTCAAAAATAAAGATTAAAACAATAAATATAAATATTAGGAAAAATATAAAAAAATAAAGGTTACATTATTATGCATAATTTCAGTGCTAGAGTAAGATAAAAGTAAATTATTTTTTATGATTTTTTTTATTATTGCAATTTTTTAAATTATTATTAGATAACTAGAGGCCTGGTGCACAAATTCATTCATGGGTAGGGTCCAGCTGGCCCACACTGATGGGGGTCCATTGGGTCCAGCTGGCTGGGGGAGGGGCCTCTGCAGGTTGGCCGGCCGGCCTGACCCCAATCAGGGTGGCAAGGGTTGATCAGGGGCAGGGCCCACTGGGGAAAGGAGCCATGGGCAGTTGGCTGGCCAGACCCGCCCCCACTCGGTTGGTGTGATTCTCTTAATGTTATCTCTACTTTCTGAGACTGAACCTGGGTTTTCCTGTCACTCCTTGACTTCATTCATGTGCTTTTGATTTGGGCTTGGCAAACTCACTCGGATGTTTAGGGCTCCTATCTTTGTGCTGCTGTGTCGGTTACTGCCTCGTTCCCCTGCCCCTTCCTCCTTCCCACCCCCTTTCTCCTTCCCTCCTTCCTTTGGCAAGGTTTACTGAGTCAGTAGGTGACTCAACCTGAATGTTGACTCACTAATCAAATCAATGGGCATTTATTAATTTGGCTCACAAAAAGGCTCACAAGAAAGGTGTTGGGGGCCTAGCCGGAGCCAGGCCAGCTGGGGGTGGGGGCAACTGGGGCCCGGATCAGGCCGGTTGCCTGAAGTGTGTGTCATAGCCACCAGTCGCTCTGGTCATTCTGCCATAAAAGTTTCTGGGCTTTTATAAATATAGATAATTTAAGGTATTTTTTTAGGAGCATTAGAATGACAATCTTGGACAAAGACCTTGTTTTCAAAATCTGATTTTAAATGAGTATTCAAAATGAATAGTGACTCATTCAGTGTCATTCCATGGTTCAGAGAATATCAAAGTAAAGGTAGTTTCTCAACAGGGTCTCCGTAAACTTCTTTGTAAAATATTTAGGGAGTTCCTGCTTTGTGGAATTCACCTCCATGATTTGTTATGGAGATTTAGATTTGCTCCAAAGCAGCACCTGGAGGTTTTGCTCTTACAGATACCTAAACTAGAAGACCTGACTTTGAAAGGAGCTGTTGACTTTCTGTATCCTAGGAAGTTTCATATTGATCTTGAGGCAGCTCAATTACAAACACCTGAAAGAGGCAATGAGTTTGAATAGTGTTCATGGCTTTTACATACATCCTTTTTCCCTCTTCATGAAGGGCAATGACAACATTTTATAAAATGAATCAGTAAGGAGACTCTCTTATTCTCCTCTTGAAGGTAATGATAAAGAATCTTTAAGATAAGGCACTTGCTAGTCCAATGTACAGATTATTTGTGAATATTTATTCTATTCAACTCTTATAGTGTAAATGATTAAAGCTTTTTTAAAATTATAGGCTAGTTAAGTGTTAAATCTTAAAAAGGTAGATAGATAGAGCACTGTAGCATTTCAGAGGTGGGAGAGCATTATAGTGAGCTTTGTGGTGTGCAGCAAGTTACTTGACACTATAATTCAGGTAACTCAAGGGCTCCTGGAAAAAATGCAAATAAATATTGCCATACCATCTCATAAGGGTTGTTATGAAGAGCAATTTAGATAATGTATACAAATGCCCTATCCCAGTGCCTGGGACACATTAACTGAACAAATATGTTATTAAAAGTTCAACTCCAGCCCTCACTGGTTTGGCTCAGTGGATAGAGCATCTGCCTGCGGACTGAAAGGTCCCAGGTTCGATTCTGGTCAAGGGCATGTACCTTGGTTGCGGGCACATCCCCAGTAGGGGGTGTGCAGGAGGCAACTGATCGATGTTTCTCTTTCATCGATGTTTCTGACTCTCTATCCCTCTCCCTTCCTCTCTGTAAAAAATCAATATAATATATATTTTTTTAAAGTTCAACTCCATTGTTTTACAGAAAAAAATGAGTGAAGTGGGGCATAGTAATATTAAATTTTTTAATTAAAGTAACAAAGCTAATTAACAACAAAACTTGGATTAGAAATACTGCTTCTAACACATAGAAATTTATCATTTTAAATGGAAGTTTGTTAAAATAAACTCAAAATGGTTAAAGGACTTAATGTAAGATGGAAAACCATAAAAACCTTAGAAGACTCCATAGGCAGCAAAATATCAGACATATGTCGTAGCAATATCTTTACCAATACAAGTCCTAGGGCAATGGAAACTAAGGAGAAAATAAACAAATGGGACTACATAAAAATAAAAAGCTTCTGCATTGCAAATGAAACCATAAACAAAACAACAAGAAAGCCCACTGCATGGGAGAACATGTTTGCCAATATTATATCCAATAAGGGTTTAATCTCCATATTATAAGGAGCACATGCAACTTAACAAAAGGAAGACAAACAATCCAGTAAGAAAAATGGGCAAAAGACCTAAATAGACACTTTTCAAAAGAGGACATACAGGAGGCCGAGAGACATGAAAACATGCTCAAAGTCACTAAATATCCAAGAGATACAAATCAAAACAACAATGAGGTATTTCCTCACATCTGCCAGAATGTATATCATCAACAAAGCAACAAACAAGAAGTGCTGGCAAGGATGTGGAGAAAAAGGAACTCTCGTGCACTGCTGGTGGGAATGTAGACTGGTGCAGCCACTGTGGAAAACAGTATGGAGTTTCCTCAAAAAAAGTAAAACTGGAATTCCCATTTGACCCAGTGATCCCACTTCTGGGAATATGTCCCAAGAAACTAGAAACAACAATCAGAAAGGAAATATTCACCCGTTCATAGCAGCACAATTTACAATAGCTAAGATTTGGAAACAGCCTAAGTGCCCATCAACAGCTGAGTGGATTAAAAAACAATGGTACATCTACATAATGGAATACTACGCTGCTATAAAAAATGAAGGAACTTTTACCATTTGTAACAGCATGGATGAACCTGGAGAGCATTTTGATAAGTGAAATAAGCCAGTTGGAGAAAGATAAATATCAATGATCTCACTGATATGTGGGATATAAACAGTTCATCAACATAAACTGATGAACAAAAGTTGATCTAGAGATTAAGAAACATTGAATAGACAGTCCAACCTCAGGAGAAGACGGGGGGGGGGGAGGTAAGAGATTAACCAAAGGTCTTATATGCATGCATATTAGCATATCCAATGGACATGGACACTGGGGCAGTGGGGGCTTGTCCTGGAGGGAGGGAGTGATGGAGCAGGGAGATCAATCGGGGAAAAAGGAGACATATGTAATACTTATACAATAAAATAAATAAATAAATAATAAATGGAAGTTTGTTTAATTCTCATATTAATGTCTAAAGATACTTTGCAAGTTAAGCATCATGCATAGTTATTGAACTGCTATTTTGTTAAAAGCATCAACCTAAATACTGTGAGAGATATATTCATAAATTAGTACTTTCATGTAGCTCATCATTTAGTATAAAAATAAGGATATATGAGCAGGATTATAAAATAGTCATACCATTCTATAAGAGGAAAGACACTTTTGTGACAGCATGGAGGGACCTGGAAAGTATTGTGCTAAGTGAAATAAGCCAGTCAGAGAAAGACAAGTATCACATGATCTTACTCATATGCGGAAACTAATGAACAAAATAAACTAACAAACAAAATAGCAACAGGCTCATAGATAGAGAACAGACTTACAGCTGTCAGATGGGGGGGACTTGGGGGCTGGGTTAAAAGGTAAAGAGATCAAGCAAAAAAATTTTTTCAGCACTGACACTATGGTGATTATCACAGGGGAAGTGGTTTGGGGCAGTTAGAAGAGGGCAGAGGGGGTGTAAATGATAATGAAAGGAGACTTGACTTTAGGTGGTTAACACACAATACAATGTACCAATGATATATTATAGAATTGTACACCTGAAACCTATATAATTTTATTAACCAATAACATCCCAATAAATTCAATTTAAAAAGACAACTGAAAAAGATTTCCTAGGTGAATTGTTTTGAGATATGTTTTTAAAATAAACTTTTCTTGTCCTTGACAAAAGCTTATTATAACTTATTGGGCTACTTGAACTTTCTTCTAAGATTATGTTACTCTTATATAGCTGTGCTCCCACTCACGTTAGCCCTTAGCCCTTTTTGCTGTTGCCATAAATACTATTATATTTCATGCTGAAGATATAATCAACTAGGGGTTTAATTGTACCAATTAAAAGCTACAATCACATCTTGTAGAATCATTTTAAAAATCTAATAAAATTGTATGGTTTCAGAAGTTTTTATAGCCTTTTATTTGATTATACGTATTTTTGCACCATTTTCACAAAATCCACAAAAGGAGACAACCTTTCCTTTATCCCAATTATCTATTCTTACATATGAACAACTCTTTATTTTATTTCAAAATAACTATACAAATAGGAAGTCTAATCATAGTGTCTGATTAACTTTTTAACTGTTCTTTACATTTTTGCCCAGCTTTAACGGTTTGTCCGTACCACCGCACTCTCCTGAGGCAGCAGGGACGTAGCTGGGAGCTCAGTCAGCACTTTGGGCCGCTGTGCTTGCCACATTAAACCACGCTCCTATGTATTCCCATTGTCTCCCTACAACAAAGTGAGCTCCAGGAAATCTGCGTCTGAGTCCTCTACCTTTGACATTAAATAAAGGTTTTTTGAATGAATCAACCAAATGGAGCTTGTTTACAAGGAGGGGAATTTTCCCTGAATAGCTAGAGTACAAAGGAGGTTTAAGAAAAATCAAGGATAGCAAGGGAGCAATTTATACATTATCTTGAGAAAGGACATAGAAAAATACATATATTAGAGATTGTCCTGAGGTAGGAGAAAAAAGGTCAAACACATGAAAAAATCTAAGATACTAGTAAGAAAATCATTAAAATGGCTGGCTTGATTTAACTTTCTCTTTTAATTTTAATATTCCTGTTTGTTCAATATCCATGGTTGAGTAGAATATCATAAGTATCAAAGCAAAAGAGGAGTAATAAATATTAAAAAAAGTTTAAAAAAATAAAACTCATTTTAAAATGAATTTTGAAAAAAAATAAACTGCTTTGAATAAAACCTATGATGCCCTCTTGTGTGCATACATTTTAAAAAACACTCTAACACATGCTTTTCATATTTTCTAAGCATTAATTGTTAAAAATCCCATTAATAATTGCAACAAATAACAATGTATTTGATTTCAAAAGATCCAAAATACTAACATGCAGATATTTAATGAATTTTCTACTATAAATGCAAATCAGCCTAGCCTTTTGTGTTCATGGGTGAGAGAAGTAATTTCTGAATAAAATGCCAAAGCCTTAAGTTCTCTGTGAGCCTGTCTGCAACTCATCACAGGATTATGAATAAACATGATGGGGGAGTATGCAGATTTGCTAATAGAAAAGTCATGAATGTTTTAGCACCTGGAGGGTCAAATTATAATAAAGGGATAGCACCTGTCACTGGAGGCAAACTACAAGTCACCTTTGCAGTCCCTGGAGTAATGAAATCGCCAACAATTTAGCTTGTCTCTGGCAAGTCAATACTGCACAGACCTCCTTGTATATAAATCTCAGAGGGCCACATGTAGGACAGTCGCCTTATGTTACACTGTGCATTTTTATTTATTTATTTATTTATTTTGTTTTTTCTTTTTCTTTATTGTTGAAAGTTTTACAGATGTTCCCTTTGTTTGTTTGTTTGTTTCCCATTGACCCCCTCCACCCCAGTTAATCACTCCTCACCCATGCTCCTTGTCTCTGGATCTATTTTGTTCATCAGCTTATTTTGTTCATTAAATTCCACATATGAGTGAAATCATGTGATACTTATTATACTGTGCATTTAAAATAGCATTTTCCAAATATCTAATCAAAATTTTATTTTCAGAGAAGCTTAGCATGATTTCCTGTATGTTATTAAATTATGAAAGTAGATATCACATGGCTAGTTCTAATCATCATACTTGATCACCAATATGATAAGGCCTTTCTTTCCATTTGGTAAAATGTCATTCTGTGTAGTATGCATGCAGGTGTGATTTCTGCATTAATGCTTTTGTATAAAAAGTACTTCAATTGATTTATCTCCTGGCATACTTTTTCAGGAAAAATGCAGAGAACGCTATGCTGAATGCTCCGGAGAGCTGCGCAGCATGTTTCCTAGTTATGTTTATCTGTCTGAAGAAATGCAAGCTCTGGTCATGCTCACAGCCTGACTAAGGGATTGCTCACGCAGTCTCCTGTGTTTTCAACATCAAGCTGCCACTGCCCTGACCAGGCTTCTTACTGTAGGGACACATGGTAAGGAGTAGCTTCCTGTGATGGAGGCTGGTGCCTACTTGTCACTCTCTCATGGCACAGTTGTATGAAAGAGCATAATGCACAAAATAAAAGCTCAAGATACAAGAATGCAGAAGTAAGCAGAAGCCTAGGGGAGAAAAGAGAAGACACACAGAGCAGTAAAGCAAAGATACATGTAGCTTAGACATCTCAAGAAGGAGCACTGTAGCAAAGAGGGAAGTAGTTCCTTGTTGCAGTAGGGCAGCCGAGCTTCTAGAATATGACGTCCACTACTGTTCCTCTGCCCTCTGCTTCCCTCGGAGGCAATGCAGATAGTTCTCTCTCTCTCTCTCTCTCTCTCTCTCTCTCTCTCTCTCTCTCTCCTTTTTTTTACTGTCCTAATAAACTCACGGCAATAGAAGTTACCTTAGCAACTATCCATTCTTTACAGCATAAAGTGCCTAGTTAGAATACTTCACTATACTCCAGTGATTCCATTATTTGTGCATCATATATTTAATAGTGTCATTTCCAAAGACTGTCCATTTCAGCAAAGGGGGAAAAAGATAAAAGTGTAAAATATCAGGAAATTAGTTCTGTGAGAGCATACAATCAATGACTATTTCACAACATTGGGTACTGAGGAGATAAAGTTTTAAAACCTACAGAGCTGCTAAACGTACCGAATATGCGGAAAGTAAAGAATAGCAATCAGGAATTAATTTATATATTCTGAAACATTTTTAAAGCTCCTCTCATACCCAGGGTTTGTATTAACTACTAGAAATTGAAATACATGATATCTTACATTTAAAATTTTCTCACATTACTGGAATAAGATGTATATAGAAGTATACAAAATTTAAAAATTATTAGTTAACATAACAAAGGCATAACAGAAAATATATTGAGGTCAAATTTTAATAACAAAATTATAAATACAGTAGGATAAGAGGAATATAAGATTATACCTTTCAAATAACCTAAATATAGTCTGTCAAATAAATATATAATTGTATATGCAATAGATTAATGATTATATAAATATAAAGTATATACGTAAATAAGTTTGGAGACATGAGTGCTAGATATATACTCTCTCTCTCCCTCAAACACACATGGCTGGAAAGCTTAATTTCACTTGAATGAAAGAATAGTTACCTGGTTTCACCCAATAATTGTTAAGTTTTTTCATTTTTTTAAATTTTATTTCTGCCAAATCTACATAGACATGCAGCTTACTGCAATACGGACAAATAGGCAAAACTTTCTCTGGCTATTACCATACGAAGCTATACTGCGCTGACATTAAATAATGCCAATCTTCAAGTTAATTTGCTAAAAGGTAAGAATAAAGATCTAGAAGGAGGTTAACCAGAAGAAAAGAGCTGAGTAGTATTTCAAATTAACATTAACTTTTTTCTCATTTAACTGTAATTTTATGTGCAAGGCACTTCGTTAATGGTCAATTGCTAACACTTACTGAATGCTAAAAGTTTTCAGGTGCTGCCTACTTTTTATTTTATATAGTAATTTCCATTTATTTTAAATAGAATCTGGAACTTTTTCATACTAAGTTGAGAGATGCTGGTGATTTTCTTTTTAAATATTTCATTGGAAAAAAGAATAAAGCCTTGATTTAAAAACAACATACGTATGTGCATGTGTGTATGTATGTGTACACAACAGGAAAAAGGTTCACATTCAATTACTGTTTAGTAGAAAATTAAATATTCTGTTACTTAGAAATGATGGCGTAGTTGAAAATGTTTAGCCTCTATGGTCTTAAAACTGAACAAAGACATGCCTTGTCATGCATATTACCAATGTCAAGTCAGAGTGAGGAATGTAGTTATATACACCAACTATATCATTTTAAAAATGCTAGTTAGCGTAGGATTCCCCAAGTTTCTGGGCCATTATAAATTCCTAAGATTTATACTAAAATTTCTTATTTATGGGTTCTACTTTAGATGTACTGCACAGAAATATCTCAAGGTGGGATTTTGCTCCTATATTTGGAAAAATTTTCCCAGGTAAGTCTTAGGCTCTGATAAATTTAGAAGAAATATATAATGATTACTTGTATTGTTGTTTCTTTGGTCCCTAATGATTAGAAAGGTGTTGAAAGAGAAGGGAAATGAGCATTAAAACATCGCTTCTCAAATCTGTTGGCAAAAAAAAAACCACAACTCTGGTAAGTTTTTAAAATGAAGACTTGGGGACTTTGTTGAAAATGTATCTATTTAAAAAACTCTTTTAAAATCTTCCCAGATCAAATTTTTATTAGCATTGTCTGGGGAACTTCACTCTGAGGCTGTTTTGTTGAGAAGGAAAAAAAAAAACAAAAAAAAAAAAAACAAGCTATGATAAACAACTAATTAAATTTGCATTGCTTAAAATCCTAACAGTTTTAAATTTATTTTCACATATATTTTTACTACATGACTTCCTTTCATTGTGCTTTTAATTTGTTTTCTACTCTACACTGCAGTCAAAGTTATCTTCCTAAAATACTAAGCAGCTTAGCTCAATCCCTTCTTAATAAATTTGTAGGGGTCCTTAAAGCATACACAGAGAAGTCCAAAACATCTCTATTTTTTCTCATTAACCTAAGATTTCACCAAAGAATTATTAAATATCTATAGGTTGGAGGCTACATATTGACTACTAGACAAAAAAGACCAATCCCATATTTTCATGTTTTTGTTTTTTTATCTAGACGAGGCAAGAGATAGAAAATCAGATAGGCAATATCAATATTTATTGATAGAGAAATATATTTCATGATTCACTGGATAACGGTAACCAACCCAAATATAGACATAGCATCTGAAATCCATTGAACTCTAAGAAGTCCCTAAATGGGTAACATTGGGGGTACGTTAACCTATGAAATTGAATGCAAACATTTGTGCTTATCTACATGTTCAGAATTTTCTTAGAATGTCAATTAGTCTTATCAAATTGATCAGGGGATCACTGATTCCCCCAAATTTGAGAACTGTCTTATAGAAGATGTGTCTTACAAATTCAAAAGACTTCAGTCTCAGTCAGAGGATATATTAGTTTCTCATTGCTGCTGTAACAAATAGTCATAAAATTAGTGGATTAAAACTACACAAATTTATTCTCTTATATCTCTAGAGGCCAGACATCTGAATCTGAAATCTGTTTAACTGAGCAAAAGTCAAGGGCTCAGCTGGGCTGATTCCGTCTCAAGACTCCAGAGGGAATCTTTTTCCTTGCTTTTTCTAACCTATATTCCTTGGCCTGTGGCTCATTTTTTCATCTTCAAAGCCTGTCACATAGAACATTTACTTATGTTGTCACATCTCCTATGATACACTCTGATCTTCTGCTGTCTCATGAGGAGCCTTGTTATTATTACCTTAATAACTTGCTTGAATAATCCAAGATAATTCTCCCCATCTGACTAAACAG
Source organism: Myotis daubentonii (assembly GCF_963259705.1). Classification (NCBI taxonomy): domain Eukaryota; kingdom Metazoa; phylum Chordata; class Mammalia; order Chiroptera; family Vespertilionidae; genus Myotis; species Myotis daubentonii. The sequence continues at coordinate 96,410,607 of NC_081842.1, read as the reverse complement.
TGGTTATTGGTTATTTGGTATTTTAATATGTACTCTTTTTTAATTCAAATGTCATAGCCCACTTATTCAAATTATGGCATTATTCATGTGAAAGTCCATTTCCTATACCCCAAAAGAAGTGAAATTTTGACACTGCCTAATTATTTTTAAAGTTTATAATATGTATAAGCTTATAGAGAAAAAACTTACTATCATAATGATAATTTATGAAATTATTTTGACCAAACTATCTAAAACATCAAGACTTAAGAGAAGACAGTAAATAATTTTTCCTACAAAAGAGAGCTATTTAAAAAAAGTCAATATTTTGATATTATAATTTGATAATCATAAAAGTTGAGTCAAACTACTTTAAACTTATTTATATCAAGCATTTTTAAAATAGAAACCTTCTTCTTATATAACACCTGGTTTGAAATGTAAATGATAGGGAATTTTTCTTTTGGTTCACTTATTCAATGCCAGATTAGAGAGCTACATTTTCTCTCCAGTGTCTATATCATATTGAAATAGGAATTTTTAGGGGTGAAATAGGCAGGTTTAAGGAATTATTAAAAATTAAAAGGGTCCATAGAAAAAGCACAGGCTACAGAGCCGCAAAAAGTTACATTTCTATAAGACAAGGGAGTTAGGGGAAGCAGAAGTTACATTTCTATAAGATAAGGGAACTAGGAGTAATCAAAGGTCTATATTTACAAAAAAAAAAAAAGGAAGGCCTCACATGTCCCATGTAAAGTTTGACATTTGAGCTCAGGAGTTGCTATAGTGACCAAATCAAAGGGAATATTGACCAATCAGAAGGAATATCAAGGCACAAAAACTGCAGCCTTTATAAACGGGGAAAAAGAAACTCAGTGGGATGCTTTCCCTCTCCCCATGTGGGAGTCTGTACTTGTTCTTCAATAAATTTCCACTTTTGCTGTACTATCTTCTGTCCGTGGATTCATTCTTTGACTCTGATGGACAAAGAATCTGGGGAAGCAATCCTGCCCAGGGGATCACTAGGTGTTCTAGTCTAAAAACCCTGTATCAACATTGAAAAAGAATTCTTAATTTAAAAAAAATTACAAAAGTATTTGCTAGAACTTAAACCTAGTTCAGAAATATATATAGTTAAGCATCTTACAAGAGAAAAAGTAGTTTAGATATTAATTCTGAAATATCAATCACTTTGATAATATTTATCTTCTAATAATAAAAACTGATTTTTAACCGAAGGAAATTTTATTTATTTTTTCTGTGATTATCAATAGTTTTAATTTTTTAGCTATCATTACTTATAAGCATGTAAAAACTAATAAAGTATAAACTATTATTTTGATATTGCATTTGATGCTGTGGATACCAGAGTTGATTAAGCCATAATTCTATTACTTAGTAAAAAAATTATAATACAGTAATAGAAAATATTTAAAATGTTTAATATTTTTCATCCATCGTTCATCTATGCTAGGTGCTAGAAATACAAAAATGAGAATATGACATCTGCTCATAGAAAAGTTATATTCTAAGTAAGGAACTATTACTTGTGCTGAGAAGATGAATTTGAGTTTTATGAAAATTATGTTTTTATGTCCACTGAATAATTATTCTTTTAATAGATACACATTTATGATGAGTATAATGATCAGAACCTTAGAAAATATAGTTATTTTATATTAATTGAAATATGGAAGATACATAATATAGATTATACATACATATATGTAACATATACACGGTATTTATAAACATGAAAGGCATATACCTCTGGGAGATGTTTTGGTATGTTTTATAGATGAGACAGCATTTGAAGTGGGGCTTAGAGGATAAACTGTATTCTTACAAACCAAAGTAAATAAGAGAAATCTTCCAGAAAGAAGCAATAGATTAAACAAAGCTAATGAGGAGACAGAAGTGCTAGGCAGTCAAGGACAGGACCTTGGAGAGGGAGGAGAGTGGGGAAGTCCTAGAATAACAGGACCTTACAGACATGAACAGGATACAGCTTGCTGACCATGTCCTGAGAAAAATCACAGAGACAGACAAAATGGCCTAGAACTGAACCCACCTGAGGGGAGTCACTAAGACGAGGGGGAAGAAGGGGCATTAGGGAGACATGAGCTTTATAATGTATGGATGTTGCTAAGACAGGCAGCTTGAAGATAACCAATTACAAGGCAGTGAGGTATAACTAATCCCAAGGATGTTACTAAGGCAGAATTCTTTGAAAGAACCAATCATAAGCTAGCAAGCATGTATCTACCCCTAGACAAAGAATCTCTCTCTCTCTCTCTCTCTCTCTCTCTCTCTCTCTCACACACACACACACACACACACACACACACACACACACACACGCAAGCTCTGGGCTCCTATGGCAGGAGACGTGCTCCCCTGTGCCCATGTGGCTTATGGCCATGTGGGCCTCCACACATGGACTTTAATTAGCTTGGATGCTGAACTACATTGGCTGCAACATGGAACTGGGCTGCTTTTGGAGCCCCAGCTGCATCTGTCCCAGGACTGGCTTTTCTCAATAAACTTTTCTTCCACTAACCTTGGATTTTGTGAGACAACGAACTCGGAACTGGACACCACATTTTGGTTTCACTATGAGGGTGAGAAAAAAATAGGTCAAAGTTGGGGAAAGGTGACTGGTTCAACTTTGTTTATGTAGTCTCAGGATATATAGTGTTATGGCAGGAAAGAACTGATTAAATGTGGCTCCTGAAACACATTTGCACTTCACTCAATATGGAAGGACAATTCTTAAAGTTGTTTTGTGGGTTTTTTTTTTTTTCACAGAAATAAGATATAGAAAGGTTATTCCAACAGCATTTACTAAGATGGATTACAAGAATAAAACTAGAGATAGAGAAATAATTTTAAAATGGAAAAAAGAATGGAGAAGCATTGATAGATGGAAGAGAATTGTTCTGATAGAATCCCTTGAGTATAGTATCACATAATACTTAACACCATCCTGGAAGCATGTTGGCTGGCATTCAGGGCCTTGCTTTTTATTTATTCTCTGTGTGACCTTTACCTTTTATTTTTCTCATCTGAGACCAAGAATTATCTCATAGACTTTGAAGAATGAAATGAGATACTGTGTGAAAAGTTCTTAATATAATGTATTTTAAGGGGTAGTGGTAAATGTAGTAGATGAGTGTCTGATGACAGATTAATTGAATGGGAGAGGCAAAAGAAAGAATAAATTGAATGTGATTCAAGTTTTCATTCTGTGATTGAGCTCTTAACAGAAACAGAAAAACCTGGAAGAGAAAAAGGGTGATAAGATACAGAGCTAAACATGGAACTAAAAATCTACACCTATTCTTCAAACATTTTGCATTGTTAGTTCTTACCATATACTATCTTTATATAGACTTTGTAATCTTTTTTCTAATTAACTAAGTAATTTTATTCAAACACAGAATTGTTTTTATTACAACCTTTCAATTTTTTGTCCCATGATTCCTACCATAGAGAGCAGTTGGCTTGCTCTGTCCCCATAGGTTTACTTGTCATTCATTGCCTTCTGCTCTATTGATTAAATGACTTTTTTGTGAATTTGTATTCAATCCAACACCTCTCCTTCTAAAAGGTAGGACCTAGAAAAAAATGCAGTTTCTTGGGCCAAATAGATTGTGGCACAGCTGATGCTTTGTTCAAAATCTCTACTGATTGCAATAACCAGATCAATCGTGTCCCATCTGCATTGATTGGTAAGACTACTGACAATTTAAATCGAATCATTTTGAATTGTAAACCATTGTCAAAACCTCTATGATTAAAAGCAACTTTCTTTTACGTAGAGAAAAGAGTAAAACAAAAACAAATCAAGGAATGAAAAAGATAATATCTATGAACAAAAGAAAATAATATCACTACTTTATCAACATTATTATGACTCTTAAATACACTTTCATGCTAAGCCTATTACACTGGTCAGGGAATTTGAATATAATATGTTTAAAATAATAGTTCTGGAAACATGGGGCTAGATGATAATAATAATGAAAGGTATTTAGAAACATAGAGCTCCACAGAAAATATGCAGTGAAATATACAGAAATAAGACTTGTCAATTATGAAACCCAAAATGTTTAAAATTGTTGAAGGAAAAATCATAGTTGTGGTTGTCTTTTTTACTTACTAAATTAAACTCATATTCTACTTAAATACATGTCTTAATGTATGTCTTAATTCTAATGTACAGAAAATAATTTTTCTGTATAATGGCTAAAGTTCAAAACTAAATTTTCAGAAAACTTAGGTTGATATCTTAATTCTTTCCATTGTTTATTATGAGAAATAAGAATACATTTATCAGATATTTTAGGTTAAGTTTCATAGGTAAAAAGGATTTTGTGTGCAGAACTATAGTACATAATTTATTAATTTTTATTCAGAATGTGTTAACTTCTTATTTATCATTAAATAATAAAATATACCTCTGACAGCAGCAATGTGAGCTATACCTTAAGTGCTATTATTAACATTTTAAAAATAACTAGATATTTCATCACCAATAGAAATTATTTTCTTTGATTTTATTAACACATCTCTATTTATAACAGGAAAAAATCAAAATAGTAAATCTTTCACTTATTTTTCTAAATAAAGTATTTCCACAAATGTTTTGATTGAATAATCATCAACATTGTTAACATTGTAGAAAGAATGAATTAGCTATATAATTAAATTTTTTGAATGTTTCAGATGTTTGCATCAAAAATTATATATTTAATAATGACAGTCACTGAATCATTAATATTTTAAGTAAAGAAAAACCATAAATCCTATTACCATAATAATAATTGAGAAATATGACACACATTAGTCATAAGTGATTTTTAAATGTTGAAATACTCAATGTAACAAAAAATCAGTGGAAATGAGCAAAAGAAAATTTTAGTACACAATATTAAAAAATATTTAACTATTGATTCATACTTAACTTTGTATATATTTTGCTTCTCTATGTTCCCATAGAATTAAATTAAAAGATTAATTTCAAATTTAAAATATGTCTTAAATAAATTTTCAATTAAAGCCAATCTTTGTTGTTCTGTAGATGTCTGTAGTTATTTAATTCTTTAGAAATCAAAACGTTCTAGATTACATATATTATCTATAACACTTTTAATTTAAATGTTAAACTTTAAGGGAAAACCCTCTCCAACATATTTCCGATTATATATTATCTATGACTACCCCTAATGGTGAACTTATTTTCTTTATTGAAAAATCAACATGAAACAGAAGTATTAAAGGATGGCTTACTCATTATTGCTAAAACTGCTGAAGTGTGAAGGTTAAAACTTATATATTCATTTATTTTTCCATGAGATCTGTTGTAACCAAAGAATATTAAATACTCGTATCTTCTGATGAATATACATCACTCTCAAATCATATAAATAGATAAACATATTTTTTCATTAAATATTTATTAAAATAATATTCTCTGCACTCACCAATTAAAGCACAGTTTCATTACAAAAAGATAACAGCAAAATCCAAAACCCTCAGAGACTGAAATGATTCACATGATATAAGCCTTATGATTGACAGATCAATAGTATTCACTCCATTTCTTTATTAGATGAAAAAATATATATAACATTGACCAAAAGCAGTTATTTAAAGCTAAAATAAATGTGCAAATCCTTATCAAACTTCATATTAAATTCAAAATCTTGGTTTTAATAGTTTGTTGAAAAATAATTTTCACTTAAGGTTCTATTCTTCTCTTTTAAGTATGTCTTAAGAAAAGTCCAATAATATCCTTCACATCAAAAGTTATTTACATCTTCAAAATTCTCTCTGCCCTTCTCTCTCATACACATGCACGGACATACACACACAGCTTTATCTGTGCTCAGTAGATAAGTGTAATTTTTAAAATTAAAAAAGTCATTTATTTCAGTTATGTTAAATAATTACAAAGATTGTTATCAATAATTATACACAGAAGATAAATATTAATTGTGATAAACATAAGTAACTGGTTAAAAGTACATAGTTATACATATAGATACAAAATGATTGGCAGATAACTTGTAGATGATAGATTGAGAGAGATACAGATAGGAAGACAGATTATTCTACATCTATTTTCTCTAATTTTCTTTCATAACTGATTCCACTTCAAATATTTCTCAGTTCAATTTCTGCTTTTGGTGGGCAAAGTACATTTTCTAAGTAAACTGACAAACAGTACACAATAATGGAAAAATGTATGTAGGACTATTTCAGCTTTTCTTCATAGCAGGAAATGGGTGCCCTCTGCTGTCAAGTTGTAGATTATTTTAGATTTTATTTTTCTGTCATTTTTGAAAGTAGTAAACACTGTAAAAATGCATCCTTGTACCATGGAACATATATATGATACTCTGTGATAAATAAATAACAATATTTAATTTATAGAGGTGATACATTTTCCAAAATAAAGACTTGGTATTGATAAATGTGAGAGGAGTAAGCTGAGGAATTGTGTGCAGATTGTTAATTGTGCTTTATTTACACAATAGTAAGGAAAGATAATGCAACCCCAATGCTAAGTGAATGAAATAACAAAGAGCTGAGTTTTATTCAATGAGTATTAAATTAATTTTTAAAAGAATTTTTAATTTTCCACTGCAATGACCACCTTAGCAGTATATAGCACATAGATTATTTATTTTACTGAGTAGTTTATGAAAATAAAACAAAGGATTATTATCAAGCTAACTGATATTTATTTTTTCTATTTTGCCTAATCTTCTCCCCAACTGTACAAAGGGCTTTTACTAAAGCAATGCAAATGTTATACGATAATTTGCAAAGATATGAAAACTTTTTTTTTTCATAATTTCATTTTCAGAGGTTATAATTTATGCTCAGGTATTCTATTTGCTTCAAATTAGAAAATATAATAAGTCAGTAAAACATCATATTTACTGAAAAATTGCCAAAAATATTATTTAGACACACTTAAAACGATTTTTCCTTTGTAATGATAAATGTTTTTTCACATGCTCATGTATTAATTCACTACCAGTTCATTTTGCTCTGCCTATATCTTAAAATCCATTAGACCCAATATCCTGATTTGATACTGTGAAAATTTTATAAAATAATTATGGACTCTGAATTAAAGTATTTTGAGCAAGAATCAATTGGATAGCAGTGAAGATAATTTATTTATTTCAAAATAAGATAGAAGTGAGTGACCCAGCATAAGAAATAATGGTAAACTATTGGCAAAGAGATGTATGACTCAGATATCAAATAGTGGAATTTTTTTTAAATATGAAAAATAAATATAGTTAAATGTGTTCAATTATGCCAGTAAAACAAAAAAAAATTGTCTTTGTTATAGATTTTATAATTTCCCCAAATTTTGATTATTATAATTTATTTTACTAGCTTCTCTGTGTTGAGAAGATAACATTCATATTATTTGATGTGATCACACCGATAAAAAAATTTGAAATATTGCAGCAATAACCAAAATTTGGCATGGAGATAAAAAGTGAGCAGATGCTGTTAGAAAAATGCTACCAAAAGACATGCTTAACACAAAGTTGCCATAATTCTTCAATTTGATTTAAAAAAAAAAGAGCAAGAGCTGCAAAGCATCTATACTAATAAAAGGGTAATATGCTAATTAGACCAGATAGACCAGATGTCTTCCAGATATCCTTCCGAACAAAGCCACGGGGGCCAAGGCAGAGGTGGCTAGGGGCGATCAGGTCAGCAGGCAGGCAGGCAGAGTGGTTAGGGGTGATCAGGTAGGCAGGCAGGTGAGCTGTTAGGAGCCAGTGGTCCCAGATTGCGAGAGAGATGTCTGACTGCCAGTTTAGGCCTAATCCCTGTGTGATTGGGCCTAAACCGGCAGTCGGACATCCCCTGAGGGGTCCTGGCTTAGAGAGGGTACAGGCTGGGCTGAGGGACCCCCCCCCCCATGCACGAATTTCCTGCACAGGGCCTCTAGTCCTAACTAATAAAAGAGTAATATGCAAATTAACCATCACTTTACGATAAAGATGACGGAGCCCACAGCCAATAAGATGGGAATATGCAAATTGATGCAACAAAGATGGCGGTCCGGCCAGAGCCATGGAGCCAGCCAGAGAGTGGGCGGGAAGGCTTGGTGTCCTGGGAGCAACCCAGGAATGGGGCTAGGGGCAATCAGGCCAGGAGGGGAGGGCAGTTGGGGGTGATCGGCTGGTGGTGGGGAAAGTTGGGGGCAAGCAGGCTGGCAGGAGGTGCCAGTTGGGGGCAAGCAGGACAGCAGGGGGGGCAGTTTGGGGTGAGCAGGCCAGCAGGGGGGTGTCAGTTGGGCCAAGCAGGCTGACAAGGGGGGGGCAATAGGGGGCAAGCAGGCCGGCAGTGGGGGGAAGTTGGGTGTGATAAGGCCAGTGGGAGAGGCAGTTTGGGGCAAGCATGCAGGCAGGGGGGTTAGTTGGGGATGAGCAGGCCGGTTGGGGGTGGCAGTTGGGGCTGAGCAGGCTGGCGAGGCAGGCAGTAGGGGGCGAGCAGGCTAGCAGGAGGGCAGTAGCGGCATGCATGTTGGCAGCAGGGGCAGTTGGGGGTGATCAGGCCAGCAAGGGGGTGCAGTTTGGGGTGAGCAGGCCAGCAGGGGGGCATTTTGGGGCAAGGATGCCAGCCGGGGGGAGCAGTTGGGGCCAAGCAGGCTGGTGGGGGGGGAAGTTGGGGGCGATCAGGCTGGTGGGGAGGCAGTTGGGGGCAATCAGACCATTAAGGGGGGGCAGTTGGGGTGAGAAGGTTGGTGGGGGGGCAGTTGTGGGTGACCAGGCTGGCAGGCAGAGTGGTTAGGGGCAATCAGGTAGGCAGGCAGGTGAGCGGTTAGGAGCCAGTGGTCCCAGATTGTGAGAGGGATTGGGCTTAAACCGGCAGTCAGACATCCCCTGAGGGGTCCCAGATTGGAGAGGGTGCAGGCCGGGCTGAGGGACACCGCCCCCGTGCACGAATTTTGTGCACCAGGCCACTAGTGATAAAATAAAAGACAATAAAAGGAGGTACTATCCTTGTAATCTAGATAAAAGAATGAAGCAGTGTCTTTGGGAAGCAGAGAGCCTCTCTAATCCTATATAATAAAAGGCTAATATGCAAATCGACCAAATGGCGGGACAATTAGTTGCTATGACATGAACTGACCACCAGGGGGCAGATGCTCACCGCAGGAGCTGCCCCCTGGTGGTCAGTGCACTCCCACAGGGGGAGTGCCACTCAGCCAGAAGCCGGGCTCACAGCTGATGAGTGCAGCGGCAGTGGCAGGAGCCTCTCTCACATCCACGGAAGCGCTAAGCCATCAGTCTGACATCCCCCAAAGGTTCCTGGACTGTGAGAGGGATGGTGGAGGAGGTGAATGGGGGCACCAGACCAAGGCAGGGTGCCGGTCACTGTCATCAGGGCAAGACCCTGCTGACTGCTTAGAAAAAATAGCCCAATGTATTATTGCAGTACAGGATCAGATTGACTCACTGGCAGCCATTACTCTCCAGAATCGAAGAGGACTAGACCTTCTTACAGCTCACCATGGTCCTGCCCAGCAATTGCTGCTGATGCTGGTCCCACTAGCACCTGCTGCCAAGTGCTGGAGCTGCCACTTGCACCCACTGCCGGCACCGGCCCCGCTCGCACCTGCTGCTGGCGCCTGGCGCCAGTCCCAATAGCTCGATGCCATCAGTGGCTGCTAGCGGCAGCTGCTGGCCCTGATACCCCCTGAGGGTTTCTCCACCTCCCCCTGCTCCTGAGGGGCAATTGGGGCAGCGGCTGACACTCGCACCCGCTTACAGAGCCGGCCCTGCTCACACCTGCTGTTGGCACTGGCCCCAATATCTCCATACCATCAGTGGGTAGGAGCAGTGTTGGCAGGATCGGGGCTGCCAGCAGGAGTGTGGCTGCCGACAGGGGACAGGGGGCTGCTGCAGGATGGGCCAGGCAGGGGTGCAGAGGATGGGCTGAGACCCATCCCTGTGCCCACCACAGCCTCATGGCCCACAGTTTCTTTCAAGGTACACAAATTTGTGCACTGGACCCCTAGTGGTATGTAAATTCAGAATGAAAACAAAGGACCTTTTGAGTGACTGTTAATATAAACTGTCTCAATACAACAGCTCAGTACAGTGGTTAGTATGACTGGATAGGGTCCCTTCCAAATTGGCTTAAAGGGCTCTTTTTTCCAGTCTTTTACCCAAACCTCGTCTCCAGTTTTATAAGGATGTACAACTGTTCCTAGAGAGATGGGTAGTTGGTCAGTAACCTATCTGGGACCTCAAAGACAGTTTTTCCAAGTCCTTGTAGTTGTTTCTGGATTTCTGTTTCCTATGTCCCCCAAATCTCCCTTTGGCCAAATAAAGGGAGGGGGTTTGCCATATAGAATTTAAAAGAGAGAGAAACCTACCCTGGCCCTCAGGGCACAGCATACCCACAGGAGTATAAGAGGCAAGATATCTGTCCAGGGTCGGCTTGTCTCTTGGCATAGCTTAGCTATGCCTTGCTTGAGAGTCTGGTTCATGCGCTCCACTTTCCCTGAACTCTGAGGCCTGTAAGCTGTATGTAGATTCCATTTAATTCCTAAAATCTTGGCTACCTGTTGTACTATTTCTGCTACAAAGGCTGGGCCATTATCAGACCCTATGGTCAGAGGCATTCCATAATGCAGAATTATGTCCTTTAATAATGCCTTTGTGACTTCCCTTGCCTTTTCCATGCAAGTGGGAAATGCATCAACCTATCCTGAAAAGTTGCAAATAAATATTAGTAGGTATTTATTTCCTCTGCTAGGCCCTACTTCTGTAAAGTCTATTTCTAAGTCCTCAAAGGGATCTTTCCCACAGCGCCGAACTCCTATCGGTCCTACAGGACCCTGTTTGGCGTTGTTCTGAGCACAGAGGAGGTGACACTGAGAGACTGAGGCACACAAGGAAGGAATACAGGCAATCAGGTAGTATCTGCCTAACAAAGCTTCTAGGGCAGTCTTTCCTAAATGAGTAAGTTCATGCTGCTGGAGGACTATCTTCTGGCTAACTGTTCTGGGACATAGTCCCTATGATCTGGGAGTAACCACCAGCCTTCCTTTGTTCTCTTGCCCCCTTCTTGCTGAGCCCATTCCTCTTCCAGAGGAGTGTATTTTGGAAGTTCAGGTAATTCGGGATGATCCATGCTGGAGCTGCTTGCTCTTTAGCAGCCTGCTCGGCTGTGGCGTCAGTATGTTGCTTTCCTTCTTTCTGGTGACCTTTCCCTTTCTGGTGACCTTTACAATGGATGATGGCTATTTCCTTGGGCTCCCAAACTGCTTCTAGTAACTTTAAAATCTCATTTTGATTTTTGATTCCTTTTCCTCTGGCCATCAGGAGCCCCCTTTCCTTGTATATAGCCCCATGAATATTCAGGGTAGCAAAGGCATAGCACAAGTCAGTGTAGATGTTGGCACACTTATCCTTACTGAGTTCTCAGGCAGGACCTGTGCCTCAATTGTCTCAAAGTTTGATACCACTGCTTATCCGGCTCATCTTTTTCCTTTACCTAAGAAGCTGCTGCTATCTATGAACAATACCAACTCTGGATTTTGTAGGGGCTTATCCATTAGATCTGGCCGACTGGAATAAACCTCCTCTAGGACTTCCAGGCAATCATGCTCAGGGGCCCCCTCAGCAATGGGTAAAAAGGTGGCAGGATTAAGAGTTCTTACTGCTTCTTGTTGTACCCTTGGGTTTTCACATAAGAGCCCTTGGTATTGGGTCATCTGAGCATGAGTTAGCCAGTGCTGCCTCCTAGCTTCCATTAGGGTAATAACAGAATGAGGTACTTTTACACTTAAATTTTGTCCTAGGGTAAGCTTATCTGCTTCTTTGACTAATAATGCCATGGCTGCAAGGGCCCTGAGCCATGGGGGCCACCCGGAGACAACTGGGTTAATCTGCTTGGAGAGATAGGCTACTGGTCTTGCCAAGGTCCAAACTCCTGGGTTAGAACTCCTAGGGCTACCCCGCTGTTCTCATGCACAAAGAGGTTAAAGTCCCACATCACATCTGGTAGCCCTAGTGCTGGGGCCTCCGTGAGCTTTTCCTTTATGGTGATGAAGGCTTTCTCCTGCTCAGGACCCCAGTCAATGGTTGCCTTCTCTTCCCCTTTCAAAGCTTCATTGAGAGGCTTGGCCAGGTCTGAAAACCCTGGGATCCAAATTCGACAGAACCCTGCTGCTCCCAGGAATTCCCAAATCTGCCACTGGGTGCTAGGGACTGGGATGGCACATACTGTCTGCTTTCTTTCAGTCCCTAGCCTTCGTTTCCCTTGGGTGATTCAGAAGCCTAGATACTTGACTTCTTTCTGACAAATCTGTGCCTTTTTCTTGGACACTCTGTAACCTGTTCAGTTAACTGTCTCAGGAGGGCTCACGTCCCCTCCCAGCACTGAGCTCCTGTGGAACTGGCTAGTAGGAGGTCATCTACATGTTGAACTAGAACGCACCCTAAGTCCTGTCCTGGGAACTTAGATCAGATGCTAGGGCTCCACTAAAGAGAGTAGGGGAGTTGTTGAATCCTTGTGGCAGTCTGGTCCAGGTGAACTGTTCCTTGGCCTCTGTAGTTGGGTTTTCCCACTCAAAAGTGAAAAGAGGCTGACTGAAGGGGGCAAACTGGAGGAAGAAAAAGGCATCTTTCAGATTTAGACATGTAAACCATTCCACCTCTGATGGAATGAGTCCTAGAAGCGTGTAGGGGTTTGGCAGCGCCGAATGCAAGGTTATAACAGCCTCATTAACAGCCCGCAGGTCCTGCATCAGGTGGTAGTCATTAGTCCCAGGCTTTTTGACAGGCAAGAGGGGAGTGTTCTAAGGTGACTGGCATCTTTTAAGGAGTCCCCACCGAAGCAGCTGGTCTAAGTGGACCTGTATTCCTGGGCTGTCTGGGGCCTGAACCTCTAAAAGCCGCTGCTATTACATTGGCCCTTCTTTGTATTTTCTTTCTCTTCCTCCTTTTTTATGGGCCCTGTCTCGGTTGATGAAAACCTTATTTGCTAGCTCTAGCAACTCAGTAGCATTTTTTTCTGCAAACCCTTCCAGCTTCTGTAATTTTCTCCTGATTTCAGGCTGGGCTTGGCCTGAAAAAGTGGCATTGCCATGGTTTGAGTGTCCAGGGCCTCAAGGTTAAAGGGGGTGTAGATCGGTATGCCTCACACAGTCTCTCATAGAAAGCTGCTGGACTTTCATTGGGCTTCTGGAAAATCTCGGAAATTTTAGCCATGTTGGTGAGCTTCTTGGCTCTGGCCCTGACCCCCTGGAGGGAAGCCAGCCGATATCTTTCTAACCTGGTCTTCCAGTCTTCTGAGTTCAGGGACCAATCAGGTTCCTCATCTGGGAGGACCTCCCTTGCCCATCTGTCTGTATCTAATGTCCCTGCTGGGGCCTGGGTCTGGAGCCACTTCTGAGCCTCTGTCATTACTCTCATGCGCTCCTCAGTGTTAAAGAGTGTGAAAAGGATCCACTTGCAGTCCACCCAGGTGGGCTTCTGGGTCTGGAAAATCATTTCTAGGAGATCTACCATGGCCTGAGGTTTTTCAGAATAAGCTGGGGTGTGTTGCTTCCAATTCAGAATGTCACTTGTGGTAAAGGGCTGATAATAATAGACCGGCCTTCCTTCCTGTAAGGTCCCATCTTCGCCAAGCACTTGGGCACCCAAATCTCCCTAAGAGGCATCTGACATGCCGGTTGTGGTTTGGGCCCTTGGTTGGTTGAACACAAGCACCACCCAACTGTCTCTGGAGAGCCTGGTTAAGGAGAGATGAAAGAGGGCAGTGTTTCCAGACTTTCCGGACCTTCCAGGCTAACAGGGGGAGCACTTGGTGCTGCTTGTGGCACATATGGAGGTGGTAAAACTGGCTGGACTTCCTAGGGTGGGGGAGAGTCCTGTAGAATAGGGGGCTGAGCTTCCTCCTGAGGGACCTGCTTCTTTTCTCCTGCCTGCTTTCCTTTGCCTGCTCCTGCCCTGCCTGCTTTTTTTTTTTTCCCTGCCTCTTTATTCCTGCTACTAAAACCTTACTCTTTCCCTTCTTACACACGCAGAACCGGACCCAAGGCAGCAAGGTTTGAGCAATTTCTACATTCCAGACTGCCCTGACCAGTGTTTCATCTAAAGAGCCTTCTGATGGCCAGTCAACCCTAAAGGCTGGCCATTCCAATTTCCTCAGTGTTTCAGGATTCATTTTAATGCCATAATCCTCATTGAAACCCTTTTTAACATTTTTCAACATGCAATTGAGAACAGTGGGTTTACTCTGACCTGACCCCATGATGATTGGTGGCATGAGACAGACAAGGGAGGGGATGACCTGTTTTCACAGATCCTCACTCAGATGCACACCTGGCCGCATCTCTTGGGAGCTTAGATTCGTCTTAGCTAAGGTGCACCCATATAAACTCCGGGCCTGGTCACCTCTGAGTGGGGGTGAGTCACCGTTATGCTATGTGATGAATAGCAGAACCACAGGTTAGGGCCCACTCGGATTCTGTAACCAAAGTCATGGAGCCACCCAAAGGAGAAGAGAGAGCAGGCCCTTTCCTTCCACTCACACACTTTCACCAGACATTTACTCAGAGTTTAAACAATCCACCCGATTCCTGACTAATTGCCTGAGGGAGTCGTATGACTTCCGGGGAGGTGATCAGGCTCCCCCTTTCACTCACTTGGAGTGGGCCTGCCTGACTGGGGCCCCTACCTTACCAATTCTGTCATCAGGTCCAGAAGTGTCTGTCCACTCTCTCCAGATTCTGGCCAGGTCCTGGGCTGAGGTCCAGAAGCCGAGTCCTCTGGTTCAATTCTGCTAAGATCAGCAGCCTGTGCTCCTCCTGGAGGCCTGTCCGGTGCCCCCGGGCCCCAAACCTGGTCCACTCACCGGAGGCCAAAATGCCAGTGTGGTTGGTTCCTGGGCAGGGGACCGATAGTGTTGCAGAAGACCGGAGAAGAACCAAGCGACACTTAGAGAAATGGAGTTCCACTTTATTATTATTACACCGGCGGGCTCAGAGAAAAAGTTTTTCAAATTCTGAACAAAGCAACAAGCAGGAGTTTTCTTTTTATTAAAGAGCCAGTCCTATGAGTGGTTAGTAGTTATCTCGCTGGAAGCCTGTGGCCTTGAAAATAACACAGTTCTATTCAGTTAAACAATACATCTGGCATGAGCATGGGAGTATCTAGTCTCTGGCCTACAAAGTCAGATAGCTAAGTTTATCTTCCTTATTATTCAAGCAGGCTAGAAAGCAAAGTTATTTTTTTCAGAATAAGGGGCGGTCTGAAAAATAGCAGAGTTGACTTTACAGAATAAGGACCTATCTAAATAGCAGAGAATTTCAAACAGTAGTTTTACAAAATAGGGGTTAGCCTTCTCACCCCCATGGGAGGATGAGGTATTGTAGAAAGCTTTATTTCTGTGGAATCAAACCCTCGAGTTTCCAAAGGCTCCTTTCCTGCCATCCTCCAAGGAAGATGTCCCATTTTGCTTTCTTCGGGGCTAAGGTCAAAGTCGGTGTCCAGAGCTGTGTTCCACGTTGGAGCACAGGTCCTGTCCAGAATCAGGCTGGTTTAGTTTGTGTTCCCCACTGCAGTCCACTAGTCCATTGCATGTGGGGCCTACAGGGCCACTTGGCTGTGGAGGGAACACGAGCAGAAGCAAAGCCAAAGGAACCAGAAAGCCAAGAGAGCCATGACTGAGTTCATTTGTCTGGCAGATTATGTATTTCCAAATTTTTGTGGGCTTGCCATGGCCCTGCCCCCTCTAACAAATGATCTTTGTTCCCAGTTTTAACTGACAGGCTCCTTCCCTGTGTTACCCTGACTTTACTGCATTTCCCCCTTTGTCCAGTCCCTTTTCCCAATGGTCTGCAGGGAATGGGCCAATAGTTCCCTGGGAGTGTGAAATTGCAGCTTCCTAATGAAGCTGCCCAAATGACCATACTTATAAGGTCTGGCCTTCCCCTCTGCCCCTTCCTATTAGTAATAATTAGCTCAGCACCTTCACTCTGGAGGAGATTCAATACTTAATTCAAGTCTCCCATCAGTGTTTCTTCTGACCATGCCAAGTGTAAAAAGATTACTCTGTCAGAAAACATTACTTCTAAATTCTCATATTATAAATCTGCACTGTTCAAAAACTTGGATGTTGAGGAGTAGAAAATCATCTTCTCTCCATTCCATCACAACTTGTACCCCATGATCTGTGGCATTATGGTTTGAACCCCCAAATCTCATAGTCCTTTATAAATGCATAACTTTTTTCAAGTCCTAACAAAAATGTTCAAACACATTAGATCTTCAAACACTTATTCATTCATTCTATAATGAAAATATTATCTATAATGTTTCTAAGTCTCTGATATACCCTGGTTAAACAATGATAAATGAAACATATTAACAACACTATTGTTATAGAACTAGCCTTCTACAGGTAAAAACTGATGTTAAATAATGGTTCTTAAATTAAAGGGTTTATTCCCTCAATCCATTGAAAAAATACTGTAACTCATTTCATTCAACACACACTTATCTAGAGATGTGAATAAAACAGAGATGTGAATAAAACAAAATGTCCCTTCCTTGTGAATTTAAGTGTTAGAGAAAAAAGACAATAAAAATTTAACAAATAACATATAACAATCTACAATGCAACAAATTCGATTGAAAAATTAAATATGGAAAAAAAAGGAAATATAATTGGATGGAGTTACTAAATTAATTTGAATAGAGGATAATATTTTTTAAAGTGCTATAAATGAAAAAAAAAGTGCATTTTGACAGAAAAGAGTATGACAAAGGGGAATTTACTCAAGGGATAGAAAACAGTCTAATATATATTCAGGCTCTGAATATCTTCTTACCATTTATTTTATCTCTGTGACTATATTTCTTAAAATATATATAGAAGTTCAATAACTTTTAATACTGATAACCGGAACAGTGAGCCGAGGTATTTTTCCCAAGGTTGTGTCTTGTGACATGGAAGAATGAGCTCCAAGGACCAGAGGATTTAAGCAAAAGTGTGGAAAATGTATTACAAGCAGATTCAGACTCCCTGTAAGAGGAGAGGGACCCAATAATGGGCTGCCTGTTAAAGCCTTGTAGTCCAGGGGTATATGTTTGCTACAAGCCTGCTCTGTGTCTACCTGTATCATCACCTGATTGATTCCCACATTGTTCTTGCCCAGCAACAGACCTGAACTTTCCCTGTTTCTATGTGCTCTTTCTGTGTCCCTGTGCTTAAATTTCTGTATTTCTTTCTTTCTTTCTTTCTTTTTTTTTTTTTTTTTTTTTACAGGTTGACATTTCCCCATTTATTCTCTTAAAGAAATGTAATACCAAAATAGTTAAAGCTGAAATGGTCTTTGTCTTTACCCAGGTTACAGTAAATGAATAGGGGTTAAAGCCATATAATTATACTTAAGTCTCTTTCCATATCTCTTATTATTTTTTAATTAAATCTTTATTGTTCAGATTATTACATTTGTTCCTCTTTTTCCCCCCCATAACTCCCCTCCTCCCAGTTCCCGCCCCACCCTCCGCCCTCACTCCCCACCCACTGTCCTCATCCATAGGTGCACGATATTTGTCCAGTCTCTTCCTGCATCTTCCACACCCCTTTCCCCCCCAAGAATAGTCAGTCCATTCCTTTTCTATGTCCCTGATTCTATTATGATCACCAGATTATTTATTCACTTGATTCTTAGATTCACTTGTTGATAGATGCATGTTTGTTGTTCATAATTTGTATCTTTACCTTTTTCTTCTTCTTCCTCTTCTTAAAGGATACCTTTCAGCATTTCATATAATACTGGTTTGGTGGTGATGAACTCCTTTAGCTTTTCCTTATCTGTGAAGCTCTTTATCTGACCTTCAGTTCTGAATGATAGCTTTGCTGGAAAAAGTAATCTTGGTTGTAGGTTCTTGGTATTCATCACTTTGAATATTTCTTGCCATTCCCTTTTGGCCTGCAAAGTTTCTGTTGAGAAATCAGCTGACAGTCATATGGGTATTCCCTTGTAGGTAACTGAGTTTCTTTCTCTTGCTGCTTTTAAGATTCTCTCTTTGTCTTTTGCTCTTGGCATTTTAATTATGATGTGTCTTGATGTGGTCCTCTTTGGATTCCTTTGGTTTGGGGTTCTCTGCGCTTCCTGGACCTGTAAGTCTATTTCTTTCACCAGGTAGGGGAAGTTTTCTGTCATTATTTCTTCAAATAGGTTTTCAATGTCTTGCTCCCTCTCATCTTCTGGCACCCCTATAATTCTGATGTTGGTACGCTTGAAGCTGTCCCAGAGGCTCCTTACACTATCTTCGTATTTTCGGATTCTTTTTTCATTTTGTTTTTCGTGTTGGGTGTTTTTTGCTTCTTCGCATTTCAAATCTTTGCCTTGATTCTTGCGCTCCTCTGGTCTGCTGTTGGGAGTCTGTATAGTATTCATTATTTCAGTCCGTGTATGCTTAATTTCTAGTTGGTTCTTTATCATAACATCGAAGGTCTCATTAGATTTCTTGAGGATCTCACTACATTTATCGGCGGCTTCTAGACAGTTCTTAAGAGACCTTAAAAGTGTGGTTCTGAACTCAATATCCTCCATTGACAGTTTTGTCCTGTTTCTTTGTCTCCGCATTTCTTATGCCTGTTTGGTGCACCCCCTAGTGGTCTTTGTGCGCAGTCTTGTTGTAGTTAAGCCTTGATTGTTGTCGGCAATACCGGGGGTGATTTGACCTCCAGGCTAACTGGCTATGAGAGTCCTCTCAACTTTCTGTATTTCTATGTGTCAGTGCACCTTATTGTTGCAGGCCCTCCCTTGGTTTCCCATGCCTCCCACTTTGAGTCCAGAAGCATTTTATTATTTCTGCTTGGTTGGATCCTGTGGTTAAGCTGCTCAAACTGCCATGTCTGCCCCTGCCTATGTTCCACCTGCCTTTGTTTCCACTGGACCCCTGCCTATCTGCCTGCATTTCAAGTTTACCCTCTCAATATCACGGAGAAATATATGGACTGAACAAATTGAGTGGACATTTGAGTGCAGCAATATTAGCTAGGTAATATAGGTTATATACTCCCATTTCCTCAGTAAAGATTTCTTGAGCTAGTTCTAACCTGTTATAGAATACACCAAGACACTTCTACTAGTCTCAGAACTCTACCCTCCCACATATCTAGCTATAGCTTGACAGTCAGACTTTGATTAGAGCCCTTTTTAAGCTACCCTATTTTTCATCCAGAGCTTTTTATCTGAACTCAATTTCTAACTGCACTTAGGCTTTGCACTTTGGTTTCTCTAATGAAACAGTGGGCCTATCCTTAACAAAAATTGGTTCTTAATAATTAATGAGGTTGTCCATTTGATAATAAATCTGAAAGGACTTGAATCCTGTGATAATAAAATGTTCAGTTTTATCTACATTGGTTGAAGAAGCAAACCCACCTTTCCTCTCATTTATTAATTCGCATTTAATTTACATTATCTCCTACTCCTAACTGGCTTGAGGGTAGAATTTATATTCACCAAATTCCAAGACATAGAGTCCCTGACTATCTAAGAAGATCTGTGCTCCAACTGCATTTTATATAAAATGCTATATGATTCTTCATTATAATACATCATTAGGTTCCAATTCTAAAAGCAAGAATAATTATGTCTGAAAAATAGGTGAAGGTAATGAGGAGGAAACTGGTCTTGCAGAACTTGTTATCTAAATGCAGAGGCCATGGAACTGTGCACAATGCAATGCCCTGGGGGGGGGGGGGAAGGTTGTTATGCTGGTGCCAGGACAGACCATGGGATGTGACCTGACGCCTGGGGGCCTTCCTGCAGGGCCATGAAGGGGGCAGGGGGCATATCTGTAAGACAAAGACCCCAGCGGGATATATATATAGACAGACTCTCTGCATATTTCTTCACTCTGATTTGGAAATTATTCCCGGAGTCCACTAGTGTTAATAAATGGGGCCCCTCCCTTTCTGTAGGAAGTGTGCTTGGTATTTCTTTGGTCTTCTGCAACATATGGTCCCCTGACCGAGAAGCTAACCGCATTTTGGCTTTGTTTAGCCTCTGGTGAGTGGACAGGGTTTGGGGCCCAGGGGTGCGGGATAGGCCTCTGGGAGGTGTGCACTGCTGATTTTAGCATAATTGAACCGGGGGGAACTCCAGGTGCTCCCGGACCTCAGCCCAGGACCCGGCCAGCATCTGGAGAAAGTGGATGGACATCTTTGGACCTGTTGACAGAATCTGTAAGGTAGGGGCTCCAGTCAGTCAGGCCTACTCCAAGTAAGTAGAAGGGGGAGCTTGATCACCTCCCCAGAAGTCATAGGACTTTGTCAGCTAATCAGGAGTCAGGACTCCGGAGGTGAGTGAATTCAGATTTGATTAAGGAATTATGGGTTCACTCTTCAGTTTGTTTTTGTGTGGGACTAGCCAATTTGCTACCGAGAAGGGGGGCTGGATACAGCCTTAACTCCTCCGGTAGGTTCTCACCGAGTGTTTGTCGAGAATTCTGGTCTGGGGCATGGGTCCTGGGAGTGCCCCTATGCCCATCTGGGGAGTTAGGCATTATCTGCTCACTTCCAGTGTGGGTTAGTCTGAGAGAGTGTGAGTACGGATGTTTGTCTGTCTTGGCATAATTATCTGCTGATTAACTGGTCTGTGTGAAAGCGAAAGCTACTTTGATTTTCTGTTTGCTCATCTGGTTAAAACGTTTGATTTGCTGAAGGCTGAACCCATGATGGTCTGCAAAAGTCTCAAGTGGCACTGTTGAGTTAGTTTTCTCAGAGACATTTGCTCTCTATCACGGGAGGAATCAGCCTACTTAGTAAGAATTTCTGTCTATGTTTGTGTACTAGGGACTTTGGTTTGCTCTGTGATTTTGCTGTGTTAGGTTGAACTTTTGTAATTCTGGGGTAGATTTAAAGGTATTTGTGGCTTTTCTTGTCTGACTGGGACTTTCAGGGGCGGGGCTCACAGCTCCGCAGAGCGGAGAGATTTTACAGGCCCTGCCCACTGCCTGTGTTGAATTAAGGATCTTTTCTTTCAGGAGACCCTCCAGGCTTTTAGTAAAATTTCCCTGCACCCTTGTCATCCTCTGCCTTCTTTTCCAGGCTGACTAAGAGTCATTTTCCTCCATAGGAATTGTCTTCCTCTAACTCACAATAGGAAATAATACAGGCCAGTTTCATTTGGCTTGCTGGTTAAAAGAACACAACGGGCCCTGGAATCTGTAAAAGTGGCTGGGAATGAATCTGGTCAAATATACTGAAAGGGTTTGGTACCTGTTGCTGTTAGCAGACGAGGGGCTGATATCCCCTTCTAGTGCACTCCCTTGGTAGAGGCTTGATCGCTGCTCTGCCACAGGGGATGGGTATGAAGGCAGGGGCCTGGTACCCAACCCACTGCCACAGGAGCACTTTGTAATATGCAGGGCTGTTTCTAACTGCAGCTCTGACTGTTTTGGACTGGCAGCTTATGGCAGGACCCTGTAACTAGTAAACAGGGTTAACAAAAGGGCAAAGGAAAGGCACCCTCCCTGGACCTGGAAGGGAGCCTTCAGGACTTTGAGATTCTCCAAGAGAGGATAAGTCTGACTGAGGAACTGGCCGAGACCCCCATTGGGTTGGGAGGACCAGAGGCTGCATATTGAACTTGTAGACTGCAGTTTGCTAGGCTGAGGTCCAAGCCCAGTTGTATAGGGGTTAAGCTACCTGTGTACAGCGAAGCAACTTTCTCCTGTGCCAGAATACATTTCAGGGAATTGGACAGATTGTGTTTGTGGCTGGAAAGAGGAACCAGCTGCCACTCACAGCCCTGACAGTGGCCTGCAGAAAACTGTATAATATACTTAGAAGATGCCTGCGTCTTAATGGACATGGCTCCAGAGAGACAAGGATGTTATGACTCTTACTATTCTAATTTCTACAGTTTGTCTCTGCCAGGTCACAAGCCCACCTCCTTCTGTGCCCAGGCCTCACCATCCCTCTGACAGACAGCAAGGATCTCTTGGCTCTGAGAGAAACTTCTGACCAATCTAAGCATGGAAGTAATTACAGAAGAGAATTTCAACGCCCATTTTCCCTGAAAGAATTCAGAGCCAGGATCATTGAGGTAATATATTAGGCAGTAAGACAGACATGAGCGGAGCAAGATGCTGGGCCAACTGGCAATACCAGATGTGTATGTGAGACAAGGGGCGTAGCCAAAGGGGTCCTCGGCCAAAGTCTTGTGCCTTGGTAAAGACCAGTAGCCTACTTGTCCAAGAGACTCAACCCTGTTGCATTCCGTTAGCTTGCTTGCCTCCGGGCAGTAGTGGCTACATCTATGCGGTCAAAGCTTTGCTCGGGAGCACAGTGGGGCGCTGGATGTGAAATGCTCAGTCATCCAGTTTCAGGCTCTTCTGCTACCAGCCTCCTTCCTGAGGATGACCCTGAGGAACCTCTACATAACTGTTTGGAGGTCGATGACTTTGTAAAGACAGCCCACCTGGGCCTCACTGACACCCCACTGGCATCACCAGATGAGGTACTATTCATGGACAGGAGCAGTTCTGTCCAGGGAGGAATCAGGTATGCGGCGGCGGTGGTGGTTGCTTTGTACCGAACCATCTGATCTCAGGCGCTTGCCTGCAGATTTCAGCACAGAAGGCTGAGTTGATTGCCCTTATTCAGGCTCTCTGGTGGGCAAGAGAAGAATCAGTGACAATTTGTGCTGATGGTGGGTATGCAATTGCAACAGCTCACGTGCAGAGTGCTGTTGCAGGGTATGGGGACTCCACAGAGGCAAGAGGGAACCGGGCCGCAGGTGAAGCGGCCCGGAAGGCTGCCCTGGAAACCAGTGGGGCCCTTACAGATTCTGGTGGGTAAAGGCTGAAATCCATAACTAATTTTTACTCAAGTTCTTACATGCTTTACCGTCTACCCAGAAAGCAATCCAGAAGCACGTCCGAGACGTTCTGCATTCCAACCTGGTGACTCTGTTTGGGTAAAGACCACCCAAAGGCTGACTCCTACCTGGAGGGGACCACATACGGTCATCCTGACCACCCAACCGCTCTCAAGGTTGCAGGACCGAACACCTGGATACCAGAAACACCCTCTGCAGATTCGTTGCTCCACAAGGCTAAAAGAAGCTTGTGGGACAAGGTGGGGGAATGAGGAGGAAACTGGTCCTCCAGAACTCGTTATCTAAATGCAGAGGCCATGGAACTGTGAACAATGCACTGCCCCGGGGGGGGGGGGGGGGGGAAGGTTGTTATGCTGGTGCCAGGACAGACCATGGGATGTGGCCTGACACCTGGGGGCCCTCCTGCAGGGCCACGAAGGGGGCAGGGGGCATATCTGCAAGACAGACCCCAGTGGGATATATATATAGACAGGCTCTCTGCATGTTTCTTCACTCTGGTTTGGAAATTATTCCCAGAGTCCACTAGTGTTAATAAACGGGGTCTCTCCCTTTCCCTAGAAAGCGTGCTTGGTATTTCTTTGGTCTTCTGTAACAGGAAGTGTTGTTTAAATTAATAAGTGAATAAATCAATGCACAAAAGTGAAAGATCAGACGGAGGCTTAAACCAGGACTACAGGCTTTATTAGAGGAGAAGCTCCTGCCGGGCTGTCTCGCAAGGGGAGGACAGCAACACGTGCAGGGGTGGGCATGCCTTTTGAGGGGCGGAATGGGAAGGGGTGGGGGGCTTAGTGTACTCGGCGCACGCTGATTGGTGGCTTACTGTATTGTCCATATAGGACAAGGGCTTAGGGTATTTGGCAGGTGTGGATTGGTGGTCCAATGTATAGTCCATATAAGGTACCTGGTTACTCACTCAGGTATTTCTGGGCTGCAGGTTATGTCATACTCGGCCCACCAGCTGGGGGAAGGGAGGACCTATCAAAAAGAACTCCCTCCAAAATGACATCTTCTGTAGTTTGAAATATCTGAAATAACTTTTTTCACAGTGTTAACATGTCCCCAAACAATTCTCTCTAGTTTTGGCTTACCATTTAATATGCTGTTCTGTTTTATCAATAAAGTTTAACAATGATATAAAAGCATGAGTATGTGCTCCTGCCTGAGAGTACAAGCTTGGCTGTCAGTGCTCTGGAAATTTACAGAGTAGGCCATGCAAGTTGGGAGAGTATCATTACTTCATTCTGACTTTTAATCAATTGTTCTTCCATTACCTCCATCCTTCTCTGTTCTCTCACAACATATAAAGTCTGTCTATTTAGCTAGATAAGAGAAGATATTTTCTCTATCTTCCAGTATGGTAAGGGAGCAGGCTGCAGGGAGAAAATGTGGAAATGCAGATTGAATTCTAACTGGTGCTCAAACAAGTTTCCATCTACCTTGCTATTTTCATATTGAAGCAGGAATTTTAAGGGGATATAGGCAGGCTTAGGGTTTTTAGAATTGGGGTCCATGTAAAAGCGCAGGGAGGGGCTGCAGACTGGGAGAAGGTACATTTCCATAAAACAAGGAAGCCAGGTGCAGTTACATCTCCATAAGACAAGGGAACTGGAAGTAGCCAGGAAAGATCTATATTTACAAAATAAAGAGAAGAAAGCCCAGAGGAAATAGGGGAACAATGGGGAAGGAGGGGAGAGAACCTCACATGTCTCATGTGAGGTTCAACCTTTGAGCCCAGGAGTTACTATAGTAACCAACTCGAAGGAGAATATTGATCAGTGAGAGGGGATATCAGGCACCAGGATCTGCAGCCTATATAAGCCATAGGGAAAGGGAACCCAATGGGACCCTTTTCCCCCTCCTTACATGGGAGTCAGTTCTGTGGGACTCTTCCCTCTCCCCACATGGGACTCTGTACTTGTTCCTCAATTAATCTCCATCTTTGCTATACCAATTTCTGTCCGTGAACTCATTCTTTGATTCTGGCGGACAAAGAATCCGGGTTCCAGTCCAAAAATTTGGTTTCAATATGCTCTCCCTTTTGGAAGTATTCTGAAATTTCATTTGCTGAGACATATTTTTACCCATTGGGGTTACCAACTGGGGCCTCAGTTCTTCTAGTCAACACAGAAAAGATTTTAAGATCAACGAAAATGCAAATAAATTAAAGTGGGATTTAATGAAGATATACTCCGAGTGAGGAGCTGGCCAGTCAAGAGAGACAATGGTCTGACCTCCTGGGCTATATGGTTTAAATGAGAGATTTTCTGGGTGGAGACTTTCATTTACATTCAGGGATGACTGACAGAAAAGGGTTATATAACTATATTTCTTCTGCATATGACCTTACTCAAAATGCATACAGAAAAACCCAAAGGAGGGAGAGGGGTCAAAACTGCAATGCAGGTCTTATTTTAATTAGTCCAGGGCCCTAGTGAGGTCATATTCATGTCATGTCCTTTTCCTCTGAGCTTGTGCCAAGAACTAGCTGGTTCTGAACACTGGTGCTCTGCTGGCTGCTGGGCCACCCATAGAGAGGCGGTCTGAAGGCAATGTTGGTCCCACCCCTGTTCAGGACCCCAGGGCAGGCCCCACTCCAGCCACTCAGGTCTAACTTCCTACCTCACATATTTATATGTTTCCTTCTTGTCGGGTCCCTACATTTAAGCAATTAATTCCCAACCTTCTCTTCCCTGATAAAGTAGATACCGTTTGCTTGCTTTCTTCAAACATTTTTTTCTTTCACTATGTTAACTTAAAAAATATTCAAACCTGGAAGAATTTTTGTGAGTTTATTTGAACCAAACTGTTGACAATTGCCAAGAAGCAGAATCTCAACATATTGGGGTAATGCTCCAGAGAATGGCAATTTTTCACCTTCTTTTATATATTACAATCAAAGGAGAAGACATAGTGGGTTACATGAAACCCATTGGTGATAGAGAGGCAGGAGAAAGCAAAGCCGGGGACATCTCTGGGATTGGATATAAAGTAAAATGATAGACACATTATTAACCATTAATAAGATAACAATAACAATGAGGGAATTTGTGGTCTCCCCCCTGAAGCCAAGCTGCATTGGTTGTGCCCTGAGGGGTCCAGAAAAAAGGGAAGTTACAAGGTTCCCTGACATTTCAACAATATGCTATAGTAGATGAAAAAAGACAATAGGCTTGGTTAAGGTAAAGATTGACCTTGTCGGAGAAGATACTGGCCTTGGAAGTGACTACCCACCATAACTGCTTTTAGTTAAAGTTTAATTTAAGACCATCCTTCATGGGTACTTTGGGTCTTTGACTTTGCAAGACTGCCATGCAGGCCTTCCCTGAGCTTGTCAGGTTACCATGTTTCTCCTTTGGTCCACAAATATTTTATTGGCAGCATTTATTTGGTATAATAATCCCCCATTTTATTTTTCCTTTTGGAGTAATTCCAAAACATTGCATTGTAATAATGTTTAGCCCACATTATCTTCATTTTAGTTAGAGTTAGTTAAGATGCATTTGTAGTGTAATCCTCTTCTATGTTTGCAAAAATGTGGAATATAACTTTTAAGAAGTTTACTACTTTTGTTAATTTCAGCTATCATGTTTGATTTTTGCAAGTCATTCTCAAAGAAGCTTGAGAAAAAATAAATTTCCCCATGCCTTTGTCCCATTCTTCCTGTCATGGGTAATTTTATATGTCAACTAGATCACAGGATATCCAGATAAGTTGTTAAACATTATTTATGGGTGTGTCCATGAAGGTGTTTCTGGAAAAGTTTAGCATTTGAATCAAAAGACCTTGGAATGAAAGCAGATTGCCCTCTTCAATGTGGTTGGCCCTCAGGGTATCCTCCAATCAATTGAGGTATTAACTAGAACAAAAAAGTATAGGAAGGGAGGGTCACTCTTTCTCTGTAGACTTTCATGAGCTAAGACCTCTGCCTGTAGCACTATTGGTTCTCAACATTTAGAATCAAAATATATATACATTCTTATTGGTGTTATACTAAGAAAATTATATATACATATGTATATAATTTCCAGGGCTAGAAAAATAAACTAGGTAGAGATGCTCTTGAAGAGTTACCAGTAGTTACATAGACACTATAAAACAAATATAAATACCAAGTTTACTTCTTTTCTCTTCTGGGAATTTCTGCATTTTCTGAAGTAGGAGAAATAGGCAATGTTCTCATTAATTTTTTAAAGTATACAGAATGCAATATTTTTTTAAAGTATACAGAATGCATTATTTTTTAAGTATACAGAAAGCAATATTGTTATTGTATAGGTCATGTGAAAAAAAAATATGAAACAGGCAAGGGTTCAGATCTTGTTAGTATAGTAAACTTGTTTCAAGATACACATGATTACCATTGTTATAAGATGGATTCTAGTTCAGACCATAGCTATGATTTATTAAGGTTATGATTTATTAAGTCTAAAATTAATAGGAAGATAATTTATAGAATGACATTCTTCTCCACTATTCTACAAAAAATATAATTTATTTTTCTTTTAAGTTAAAATGCATCTTAGTTCTGTTCTAGATAAACTAAACAACAGAATATATAATAAGGTTTGTTGCTCATTTCCATATACCATAGCTAAGTGAATATTAACATTTATGTAAATTTATATATTACTAGAGGCCTGGTGCACAAAAATTTGTGCACTCAAGGGGGTCCCGTCGCCGGGCCTGTGCCCTCTCCCAGTCTGGGACCACTTGGGGAATGACCACCTGATGGCTTAGGCCTGCTCCCTGGGGGATTGGGCCTAAGCTGGCAGTCAGACATCCCTCTGGCAACCCGGCAGCCCTCGGGGGATGTCCACTTGCCAGCAGGGAGCAGACCTAAGCTGCAGGTGGACATCCTTAGCACTGCTGAGGCAGGAGAGGCTCCCACCACCACTGCTGTACTGGCAGCCATCAGCCTGGCTTGTGGCTGAGCAGAGCTCCCCCTGTGGGAGCACACTGACCACCAGGGGGCAGCTCCTGCATTGAGCATCTGTCCCTTGGTGGTCAGTGTGTGTCATAGTGACCAGTCATTCCCAGTCATTCTGCTGTTAGGATCAATTTATATATTACCCTTTTATTATATAGGATAGAGGCCTGGTGCTTGGGTCTGGGCCAGCTGGTTTGCCCTGAAGGGTGTCCCGGATCAGGGTGGGGGTCCTGCTGGGTTGCCTGGCCAGCCTGGGTGAAGGGCTGAGGGCCGTTTTCAGGCTGGCCACACCCTCTTTAGGGAGAGGGGTCCCCACTGGGGTGCCTGGCCAGCCTGGGTGAGGGGCTGATGGCTGTTTGCAGGCTGGCCACACCCCTTTCAGGGTGGGGGGTCCTGCTGGGGTGTCTGGCCGGTCTGGGTGAGGGGCTAATGTCTGTTTGCAGGCTGGCCAAGCTCTCCAGCAGGGACCCTCACCCCATGAAAGTGTGGCCATCCTGGGTGAGGGGCTGATGGCTGTTTGCAGGCTGGCCACGGCCCTCAACCACCCAAGCTCCCAGTGGAGGCTGGCTGGAAGCAGGTATCTGGGATTTATTTATCTTATATAATTAAAACTTTGTAGCCTTGAGTGGAGGCCATAGCCAGCCAGGGCAGGCGGGAAACTTGGCTTCCTCTGTTGCCGGGGCTACCAAGCCTCCTGCTTGCTCCAGCTCTGTGGCTGCTGGATGCCATCTGGGTTGGGTTAATTTGCATACAGTCACTCTGATTGGCTGGTGGGTGTGGCTTGGGGCATAGTGGAGGTGCAGTCAATTTGCATGTTTCTCTTTTATTAGATTAGATTTTAGTTTAAATGATTTTGATACCAAAACGACAAGCCGATGTTCTTCCCAGATCATGCCTCATGAAGTTGAAGTAGAAAATCACAGACCAGAAGATTTAAGTAAAAGTGAGGACATTTATTGTAAGTGGATACAAACTCCCCTTATGGGGAGGGTGCCCAAGAATGGGTTTTCACCGAAGCTTACTGGTCTAGGTGTTTATATTTACCAAGTCTGTTCTTTGTCTACCTGGTCACTTTTTTGATTGGTTCCTCTATCATTTTTTTTGTCCAGCAACAATTTTAAAATCCACCTGGTATTCCCCCTCTTCTTTTTCCTCTTGCTCCCCATCTCTCATAACCTATGCATGTGCAATATAAGCATTCTTGTCTTGTGCATTCTGTTTTTCTGCAAGACCTGCATTCCGGTGGTTTTAGCTGGCTCCAATTCACATCCAGATTTCTTCCTTCTTTTGCCCTTGACCTTGTCTAGCTAATCCTGTTTCTAACTCCTCTCAATTTCAAGTTTCAATTCTCCATAGGATTATTTTTTCCTAAATTACTTCAATTGTATTTTTTAAAAACTACTTAAATTATTTTGTAATTATCATTTATAATATTGCCAGCAACTTTATGAACTTCAATGGATGCCAATCAATGTTTTTGGCAATACATGTATATGTAAGATTTTATACATGCACATTAACATTTTAGATTATGTTTTTGAGATATGTTGTTATACTTAAAAAATTTGGAACTTAATGGTGCTTAATTTTTTAAATTTGATATAATGCTCAGATTAACAGAATAATGGTTTCACTCCTGGCTACTTGAGTATTTTTTATTGAGTTTTATTAACTTAGAGAAACTTTATAACCTCATTTTGTTTACCTACTGCTATGAGCTAGTCATGTGTCAACATATTTTTTGAACATGTCAAACATAAAATGAAGAAGTAACAAAGGAAGAAATTAGCAGTGGTTTGGGCTATAGAACATTGTTCTAGAACCTGTTGGTTCATGAAAAATTTCAGTTATCCCAACAATGTTTTATCCACATCTCTAGTGTTTTTCATAATATGAATACTGTTTCAGTATTTATTATAATCATTTGAAACTTAATTCATATGGTAAAAATTAGATAGTGTAATTGCATTGAGGAGATATGTA
This sequence comes from Myotis daubentonii, assembly GCF_963259705.1. Lineage (NCBI taxonomy): Eukaryota > Metazoa > Chordata > Mammalia > Chiroptera > Vespertilionidae > Myotis > Myotis daubentonii. Next base: position 96,380,791 of record NC_081842.1, on the reverse strand, counting down.
TCCTTTTTAAAAAAGTGATGATTTTCTTTAGAGGTGACTATATATTGTATTTATTTCCTTATTCTTGATGGAAAAACACACCAATAATCTTAATAATCAAGAATCTTTTAAAATTTATTCTCCAATTCTAATGAATAACAGAATGAGAAATTGAGCCATTTTATGTATAAAATATATTTTTTAGATTCCCTTCTTTCTTTTTAAATCAATACTTAGTAATATTTTCTTCTATTTCCTGATTATTTATGTTTAATTTAGTTTATTCCTTATGTGATTTTAAAATTGAGTCTGCCTTACATAAGTAAAACAATATTTCTATTTCAAATCTTCTTTCTATAAATAAATATGTATTTGAATATATATATATATATATATATATATATATATATATATATATATATATATATATATATTTGCCAAAGCTATCCCTGATATTTATTTAGTAGGCTCCGAAAGTGCAAAAGACATACAAGTTTGTTTATACACTTGAGTATGTCAAAGTGTAATGTAGTGAAGAATCTTTCAGAACATATGAGGTCATGGAGGTGTACCACTCATCCTTCTCATCGAGGGAACCAGCTGTGAGGCGGGTAGTTGGCACATAGCCTTCAACTATCTATTGTACATTTGGATCCACTACAATGTTCATGCTTAGGCTATAGTCTCCCGTTAATGTAATTTTATATTAAGAATCTGAGAAATAGAAAATACATTTGGCTCCCATTCATTGGATACACCCAGCCAATGAATAATCATGGTGGGATTAATAGAACTAGGCTATTCCTGCTGAATGTGGGAATTATCTGATGGGAAATCTTGGGGGGGGGGGGCGCTCTCCATGTGCCTAGAAATAAGTTGCACAGAGTTGCACTACAGAGTAAGGTAATCTTACTATTTTTCCTTCCTTCCTTTCCTTCCTTCCTTCCTTCCTTCCTTCCTTCCTTCCTTCCTTCCTTCCTTCCTTCCTTCCTTCCTTCTTTCCTTTCTTCCTTCCTCCCAATACTGTCTAAAGGTATTTCCTGCCTAATTATTTGCCCCCTCCTTTTTGTTTTTCAAAGAAAATTATTTCATTAAATATTGTACATGTCTAATATCATCTTGGTGTCTGCTTTATTGAATGATCCAAACTGATGCATAATTTATGAAATTAATTATGTTATAATCAAGAAGTTATGGGGGTTATAGAGAAGAAAATCTCACATTAATAAAAAATATTCAAAGAAGAAATTAAATTGAAAAAAGGTACACTGTAGTGTGTTATGTGATACTGGAAGAGAGGGCATTTGAAAATTAATTTTATATTAAGGATTTAGGAAATAGAAAATACGTTTAGCTTTTATTTGAGGTCACCCTGTATTTCCATGTGTCCATGGGCTTTGTTTGTAAACCCCTTTAGCTTTTACAATTTTTTGTGGTTATTAAAGACTAGGAGCCCAGTGTGAGATTCAAAATCGTGCAGCACGGCCCACCCACCTGTAGCCCTGCCTTGGAGAGCTCCAGCGCACCTGGCCCAAACCCTCTGGTCTTCTCTGGCTGCTTCAAGCCCCGCCCTCAGTCCCTCGAGTTGCCTCTGGCTGGTCCTGCTTTCTCTGGGCGCTTCCTTGCTTCCACCCTGTCTCTGGAAAAATGTGATGGCTCTGCTAGAGGAGAGTGTGGAAGCTTCCCACCTGCTGCGCTGTGCTCCTTCCCCTGGCAGGGGAGCTGCGCAGCACTCAGAGTGCGAGCAGTGGGTGGCGAAGGACTGGTGAGGGGGGCGCTATGGGCTCTCACCCCTGACCTTCCAGGGATGAGATGGCCCCGCCTCCTCTGGGCGCCTCCCCACTTCTGCCCCATCTCCAGAGCAATGCCCCGGCTAATATGCTAATCGACCATTAGCATATTAGCTCCTTATTAATATAGATAATATATGTAGAGCATTGAGCTCAGTTATACAACTAATACATACCAACTGTTCTAATTGTTTCTGATTAATGAATGAAATCATAATTTAATTTACTTTTATGTAAATCAAACCTATTTCAATGTAAGTACATATATGTGACAATTAAAAGAATACAGGGTGGGGCAAAAGTAGGTTTATGGTAGTGAGTACTTGAAACAGTTTATTCTTGTATTATTATTTATCTATTACTAGAGGCCCAGTGCACAAAATTTGTGCAGGGGGGGGGGGTGGGGGGGTGTCCCTCAGCCCAGTCTGCATCCTCTCCAATCTGGGATCCCTCTCACAATGCGGAAATGCTGGCTCCCAACCGCTCGCCTGCCTGCATGCCTGATTGACCCTAGCCACTCCACTCCCAGCCTGATCAATGCCTAACTCAGCCGTGGGCAAACTACTGCCCGCGGGCCAGATCCGGCCTGTTTGAAATGAATAAAATTTAAAAAAAAAAGACTGTACCCTTTTATGTAATGATGTTTACTTTGAATTTATATTAGTTCACACAAACACTCCATCCATGCTTTTGTTCTGGCCCTCCAGTCCAGTTTAAGAACCCATTGTGGCCCTCAAGTCAAAAAGTTTGCCCACCCCTGACCTAACTGCTCCCCTGTAGGCCCGATTGCCCCCAACTGTCCTCCCCTGCCAGCCTAGTCACCCTCAACTGCCCTCCCCTGCTGGCCTGATTGCCCACAACTGCCCTCCCCTGCCGGCCATCTTGTGGCGGTCATCTTGTGACCACATGGGGTGGCCATCTTGTGTGAGGGCGTGATGGTCAATTTTCATATTACCTCTTTATTATATAGGATTGCATTATTTTCCATATGAACAACTATAAAACTACTTTTGGCCCACCCTTTATAAAGAACACAGAAATAACTCAATGAAGTCATTTTCAAACTTACAATGTACAAAAGAAAATCATCTAGGAAGCTATTTGAAATGTATGTATACATGGGCCCTATATGTAGATTTTGCTGATTATTTCTGGGAAAACTTCAAGTAATTTGCCTTTTTAAGAAAAATCAAAATTGTTTGAGAGTTCATGGAAAAAAAAATCGCCAAAAAATCTCTGTGTGTGTACCTATTAAAATACACTGAGTGGCCAGATTATTATGACCATCTGACATTTGTAGGCAAATTAGCTATAATTTTACACTGAAGTTGCTAGAGGGCCAGACCATTATAAACGTCTGAATAGCACAACATACCTAAGTATTGTTGCTGATCAAGTTCATCCTATCATGTTGATGGCATATCCCAATGGAGATGGCTTCTTCCAACAAGACAATGTGCCATGCCATGGTGCTCATATTGTGCAGGAGTAGTTTCAAGAACATGAGGGAAACTTTACCTTGCTTAGGTGACCCCCACAATCACCAAATCTCAATCTAATTGAGCATCTGTGGGATGAAGTTAAAAGAGCCATCAGGCAGCTGATTCAACAACCATCAAATCTCACAGAACTGGACAGTGCTATTCATCAGGCATGGTGTCAGATTCCTCGCATCACCTTTCGACATCTCGTGGAGTCAGTGCCAAGAAGAATAGCGCAGTATTGAAGGCAAAAGGTGGCCCAACGAAGTACTGATGGAGTGGTCATAATAATCTGGTTGGTCATAATAACCTGGCCACTCAGTGTATATTTATTTATTAATTTAACATAAATACATTGATTTACTTCAGTTGTTCAAGTTTGAAATTATCTGGAATTATTATATAATTTTTATAAATAACACTATCTTAACTAAGAAAGGCATACTATTATTAAATATAATAGATCTTTCAGCACTAGTTATATTATTTTTATGACTGCAATTTAAAAACTCAAAATTTAGCACTAGCTGGTTTGGCTCAGTGGATAGAGCGTTGGCCTGCGGACTGAAGGGTCCCAGATTTGATTCTGGCCAAGGGCATATGCCTGGGTTGCGGGCTTGATCCCCAGTAGGGGGCGTGCAGGAGGCAGCTGATCAGTGATTCTTTCTCATCATTGATGTTTTTATCTCTCTATCTCTCTCTCTTCCTCTCTAAAATCAATAAAAATATATTTTTAAAAAACCCCTCAATATTTAAACGTGTAATTCTCATTCCAGGTGGCCTAAATATTTTTTTTTATTGTCAAAATCTATGACAACATTTATTTGGTTAAATGTTAGCATCTTTCATAATGTGAAATTCAATAATTTATGTCAATATAATTTTTTGTATCTGTTAAGTACCTAAAAATCTATTTCAGTTTTTTTATCATATAATTATGGGAATTTAAAAGTTGTAATTTATAAGACATTAAGGTTACTCCATCTGTACTAATAAGGCCTTTCAAAGTGTTATAAATGAGGCAACAGAATAAAAGAATGCCTTTTAATATAACTGGACTCTTTATAGTGTCAGTCACCATTAATACATGGCAGCATTCATGGAAAAGCTTACCATAAGATTAGCAAACAATTTTCAGTCATTGTTTTAATTTGTGTGTGTGTGTGTGTGTATGTGTGTGTGTGTAAGTAAAGTGGCTCAGTATAAAATTCCTTAAGTACTGTATAACCCTTAATGAGTTATAACTAGATATTTCTAGATATTTCTTATTCCTATGAAGCTGCAAAGATTCCCTCATTAATCTTCAAATGAATTTACTAAATAAGCAGAATCAATGATAAGCCTAAACAGAAGCACAGAAAATAATTTATTTCTTATATAAATCAAACCAAATACCACTACACAGGGCAAAAGGAAAAGGGAGCAGATGCATTGAATGGACTTTTCTGATGCATCCAACAAACTGCATGGAGCAATTATTTGCCCTGTGCGTCTTCTCTGAAGCGCTCTCGTAGACGTGTGGATACAGGGCTAACAATGTAAATTTTAGTCGGGAGGAGTTTGAAAACAAACCTCTAAGGAGCACAGGGAACCTATCCTGTGGCAGGCAATGGTATCAGCTAGGTATGTCATTCATATATCTGATGACAGGTCATGCTTACATCAATAATCACTAGTTTCTCTTTGTTCTTAACCAGTTTTCCAAGGTCAGCAATATCCACTGCAGATTCTACAGATAATCTACTGGAGGATAGATTCAAACTTTCTTATACATTGTCACAAATGTGTCAAATATAAAAACAAGTTTGAAAACTAAGAAATATTTTCTGCTGGTAATTCTTCTTTCTAAAGTTGTATGAGATGATTATTAATGTTGACAAGCATATTCATTATGATAGAATGAAGTCTAATATTATAGTATGGCAATGATTTCCTTAATGTGGACAATGTTGAGGGAGATAATGATAGACTGAGAATATTTAAAAGTGAAACATTAACTAGAAAATCAAGGTTATAGAACGCATATATCCTTGCATAGAATAGTATGAAACATCCTTGAATGAAATAGTATATGACTTATTTAGCATGAGCATATTCACTATTGCTTAAAATTTAATTTTTATTATAAGCCAAAAACTCTAAAATAAACTTGAAAAAATATACTAATATCCCCAAATATAGAAAATAAAGACTTTTATGAAACTTATTTTACAGAACTAATAGAGAGGGAATATTTGCGGTGTACCATGATAGATTTGAATAAAGAAGAATATGATTATTTTATTATAGAAAAGCAACCAAGAATAGTTTAAAGTATATTTCTTAAATCTCTGTCAAAGTATGACATTAAAGAACTACATTCTGAAGAGTATAAGAAAATTAAGTTACTTAAAAATCAGAACATTCACATTTCAAAGTGTCACACTGCTTTAAGAAACAAATTTACTACAAAGTACTTTTTAACTTTAGGATCCATGGAGTAAGGCTGAAATAGCAATATTAAAGGGGAAAAAAAATGAACAAGAAATGCATCATATTCTGATGGTGACTGATAAAAACAATTGCTAATACCAGAAAAACTGGGAAGAGGGCATGGACACCCTCTAGGGGAAAGCTACAGAGAGAAATAGTTTAGTTTGAATGAAAGATGACATTAATATAAGTTGCTGAATGTTTAAAAAGCTATAAGCAATGTTTAAAAAGCTAATCAAACGTTTCCCTGATTATATGTAATGACTTAAATTGCAAAAGAGAGGGCATGATTTTACAAATAATTGTACATGTAAACAATTTTGCTTCCCAAATGGGTTATTTCTGTATTTCTTTCAGTCAATGCTCTTTGCTAAATGTTTCTTTCATGGCCTGAAAAAGTTTCCATGGCTTACAGCCAAAATGTAATTTTATGCTATCATTGATATTATTCATTTCAGTAAAAATTAATTTGAACTTTGAAATGTAAATTAAAAATTTAAATAATCCCCTTTATATAAAATGACTCTAATTATTATGAGACTCTATTCAATGTATTTAATGGACAGGTTAAATACTATTGCTTATAGTCTTTATATCCAATGCCTTCTATTTCTTTTTTTGATTCTATTTAACACAGGACTAAATATTGGTCATACATTTATTGTAATAAAATTATTATGATAATTTTTAGATTTCTGGAATTTATCTTAAGATTCCAGACAAAACAAGTCTCTTTTGTTTTTGTGCAGGAATCCAATATTTAAAAATCCCCCTAAACCTTTCCTCCCTGCCTCCAATAGTAGAAGCATGAGGAACTTACAGATTGACTTTTACCTTTAAATTTACAAAACAAGGTTAATTGCTAAAAAAAAAACAAAAAAAAACACAAAACCCAAAAAACTAAGACATGGAGAGAAGAGCAGCAATAATAGCAAACCTCCTAGAGATTGTCAATTTAGCAAATGATTTGTAAATTAGAAAATCTTTCATTATCAAACGCATTCGCCCTAAATCTTCTGACATGCTGCTTGAAAGCAGTTGCTTTGGAGTGTTTGCCCTGTTGGTGTCATTTGTGCAATCACAAAAAAAAAAGTAAAATCCTTCCATAATTAAGAACCCTAAAGATAATTTTCTTTTGGAGTTGTTTTTGGGAAAAAAAATGCAAGAAGTGTATGTTAATATTCAAGAGGGAACAATGATGCTGACTGATTAGAGGAAGAAAGGAAAATTTGAGAATGCTAATTAAGTATTTTTCAATTTGCATATTCTGTGAATAACTCTATCCTAAAGATCATTCCAAAATGCTATTACTTGCAGAACTCTGATTACCATTAGCTTGGCCCTGGCATCATCACCCTCATTAGTACACAGATGGCTTGGGAAATGGCATAACCAATAGCTCATAGTCACTACTGGTCTCTACCAGTCAGACCAGTGGTGTAATTAAGGTAATGCCCTTCCTGCTTTGACTTCAGCTGCTGCCTGGAAAACTTATCTAATATTTCTATTTTCACAAATTAAGCAGTGTTAAAAATCAAGAGTCTTAGTATTCAGTTCTGGGCCCAACTCTTCCTGAATCTCTATATATTTATCAACGCCTGTATCTATCTATACACACACGCACACACACACTTACGCACATACCTATCTACCTTTCTAAGAATCAGTTTCTACAAAGTAAAAGTATATTATAATTGCTTTCTACCCCATACCCTGTGTCATGAGGTCATATTAGGTAAAACATGTAATATCACCATTCAGATGTACTGTGTTTACTGTCTGGAGGATTAGTTTTAAAGTGCTACAATAAGAAATTATCAACATTGTGTGCTTGTTGCAGATGTAATTTCTAACTAAGAACAGGTGAAAACAATTTCTCAAAACCCCTTTTAAGGCCATTTATACATCTATGCATTCATTCATTCTTTTACTAAATAATTAGTGAGTGGTTTCTATGCTTCAGCCACTGATTGTTCCTGGGATACAGAAATGAGTATGAAAATGCCCACAACTCTATGGAATTTACATTCTAGTGGGAAGACAGACTAAAAATAACATAATAAGTATGTATTAAAGTGTTTAATAGTGATAATTATTAACCAGAAAAAAAAAGTAGGGTAAAGTATAGTGAAATTGGTATAAAATTGGCGATGTATATTAGAGTTGATGCTCAGGAAATAACTTTCTGAGTAGAAAGCATTGAACTCAATAAGGTTAAATTACTTTCCCAAGGTGAAAATTTAAGTTAAACTCAGATATGCCTATCATTAAAACAATGCCATAACCATTGTGTGATATTGGTTCCCAATGCAATATTAATAAAATATAAATAGGTGTGAAACTATTTTATGAATATGTTCCAGAGCAAGAAAAACACGCACTCTATATTATTAAATGTTGCCTACTATACATTGATGGCTTATTTATCAGATGTTAAGAAATATCTTATTTAGAATGTGAATTTTTATTTCTTAATATACTTTCTTTTACACTTTTTAATACTTAGTACTAAGAAAAATTCATTAATCTAACTACAATGATGTAGAATGAACACAATCCTATTTATGAGAGAAAATGTGACCTTGACAGCAGAAAATTTAATTTAAATTTGTTAATAAGGCAATTTATACTCCCAGAAATATAGAGACCAAGGTAGTAAAATGTTCTGCAAACTTCAAGTTCACATCATTTTGAAAAACTATGAACTTTTCCATTCTAATAGTGCATTTGAGAAGATGCTCAATAGATAGCTTTTTATGACTTTGGTCATTTTTCTCTTTTGCTGGAGAATATTTTCTAATAATTTTTCCAAATAAGGATTGCAGATCACATTCTCTTTGATTACCAGTTTCTATAAAAGTACCATCATTTTATCCTCATATTACAGTGAGGACTTTTTCTTTTTTTTCTCCTTTTTTTTAGTTTTAGCTGTCTATGCTCAACATTATCTCCCCTCAGAACTTTGAAGATGTTATTCCATTCTTCTATCATGCCATTACTTGATAATGAAGTCTGTTGTCATATATTTTAGGCAGTCTTCCCCCACATTAATTTCTCTGGTAATATTAGTACTTTGGTTTTTTTTCTTGATGACCTGATATTGAATTGTCATGCAGTATAGGTATATACATGTATGTGTGTATATGTGCATATGGCAGGAGTATATGTGATTGTATATCATATGTACAAGCATGTGGATGTGTATTTGCATATACCTTCAGTGTAGTCATGCTTCATCTTCCCTGCTTCACTTTATTGTGCTTCAAAGATACTGTATTTTAAAGGTTTATGGCAATCCTGTGTCAAGCAAATCTATTGGTACCGTATTTTTAACAGTATTTGCTCACTTTGTGTATCTGTGTCACATTTTGGTAATTCTAGCAACATTTTAAACTATTTCATTATTGTTATATTTGTTATGATTATCTGTGATCAGTGATCTTTGATGTTACTATTGTAATTGTTTTGGGGTCCCACAGACCATACCCATATAAGATGGCAAAGTTAATAAATAGTGTGTTTGTTCTGACAACTCCACTGACCTGCTACTCCCCCATCTCTCTTTCTTTTTCTCTCCTTGGACATCCTTATTCCCTAAAACACAACAATGTTAAGATTTGGCCATTTAGTAACCCTACAATGGCCTCTAAATGTTCAAGTAAAAGACAGTCTCTTACTTTAAATCACAGCTAGAAATAATTAGGCTAAGTGAGGAAGGCATGTCAAAAGGTTACATAGGGCCAAATCTAGGCACCTTATGCCAAACTATTAACCAAGTTGCCAATGCAAAGAAAAAGTCCTTAAAGGAAATTAAAAGTGCTACCCTATTGAACACACGACTGGTTAGAAAGCAAAACAACCTTATTGCTGATATGAAGGAAGTTTCAGTGGTCTGGATAGAAGATCAAACCGCAACATTCTCTTAAACTCAGAGCATGGTACTAATTCTCTTCAATTCTATCAAGCCCGAGAGAGGTAAGAAAGCTGCCGAAGAAGAGTTTCATGCTAGAGGGTTGCTTCATGAGGTTTAAGGAAAGAAGCCATCTCCATATAACATAAAAGTGTCAGTAAAGCAACAAGTTCCGAAATAGATGCTACAACAAATTATTCAGAAGAACTACTAAGCTAGTTAATTAATGTGGTGTCACTTAAGGACAGATTTTCAATGAGACAAAACAGCCTTATATTGGAAGAAGATGCCATAGAGGACTTTTAGAGCTAGAGAGAAGCCAAAACCTGGCTTCAAACGACAAGCTGACGGACTCCCTTGTTAGGGGCTAATGAATTTGGGGACTTGCAGTTGAAGCCAATGCTCATTTACCATTTGAAAAATCCTAGGGTTCTTAAGAATGAAATCTACTTTGCCTGTACTCTCTAAATGGAACAACAAAGCCTGGGTGACAGCACATCAGTTTATAACGTGGTTCACTGAATATTTTAAGCCCATTGTTGAAGCCTACTCCTTAAAAAAAAAATTAGGTTGCACAAAAGCTCTGATGGAGATATACAACTAGATTAATGTTGTTTTCATGCCTAACAAAACATCCATTCTGCAGTCCATGGATCAAGGAGTAATTTTGACTTTCAAACCTTATTATTTAGAAAATATATTTCACAAGCTTAGACCTGCCATAGATAATGATTCCTCTGATGGATCTGGGCAAAATAAATTGAAAAGCTCTAGAAAGGATTCACCATTCTAGATGCCATTAAGAACATTCACGGTTCATGGGATGAGGTCAAAATATTAACATTAACAAGACTTTGGAAGAAGTTGATTCCAGCCCTCATGGATGAGTTTGGGTGACTCAAGACTTTAGTGGAGGAAGAAAATTCAGATTTTATGAAAATATCAAGAAAACTAAAATGAAAAGTGGAGCCTGAAGATGTGACTGAATTTCTGCAATCTCATGTTATAACTGAATGGAAGAGAAGTTGCTTCTTATGGGTGAGCAAAGAAAATGGTTTCTTGAGATGGAGTCTACTCCTGACGAAGATGCTGCAAAGACTGTTGAAATGACAACAAAGGATTTAAAATATCAAATAAACTTATTTGATAAAACTGTGGCAGGATTTGAAATAAGTTGTATTATGGTAAAATGCTATCAAACAGCATCACATACTTTCAACAAGTCATTCATGAAATGAAGATCTATTAATGTTACAAATTTCATTATTGTCTTATTTTTGAAATTGTCACAGCCACCCCATCTTTAGCAACCACCACTCTGATCATTCAGCACCCACCAACATTGAAGCAAGACCCTTTACCAACCAGAAGATTACAACTTTGTGAAGGTTCAGATGATGGTTAATATTTTTAGCAATCAAGTATTTTTTTAAATTAATGTACATACATTGTTGTTTTAGACCTAGTGCCTTTCACACTTAATAGACTATACAGTATTGTGCAAACAAAACCTTTATATGCACTGGGAAATTTTCTAAAAAGTGTGACTTTCTTTATCATGATATCTGCTTTATTGTGGTGGTCTGGAACCAAACCCAGAATATCTGCAAGGTATGCTTATATTTTTTTTCCTTTGGAGCCTAAATATACTTGACTATTACTTACTCAAATATTATTTTTCATCTAGTCTCTATATTGTCTCTTCTGGAGCTCTTATAGGATAGATGCCACTATTTTTAAACATCTAGTATATGTTGATTGGGAAAAATGTTTTTTAAAAATGTTGATACATATTTACATGTTGAAGAAACTGCATTTTTAGAAAGTGATTGGATGCTTTCATCGCTTCTCTCAAAAGTAACTTACTTGTTTTGTGAATTTTGGAAAAAGACCATTATCTCTCTTTTTTCTACTTGGCATCTAATTTGCCCACAGAAAATACCATATGTTCTCTGATACTCATGGCCATACCATAAACTGTCAAAAAAGTTGTGTTTACAGGAGATGGCCACTGGGCAGATTAAGTTGTCTGATTGATGTTCTCAAATCAATAGCAACCTGAACATAAAACTCCATACACAATCCAGATATTATCAACAAAAACAGTGACAATTTGTCCTTCATATATTTTAGTCCTTATTTTATTTCTAAATTGTTTCATACTGAGAGGTAGAGAAAAGGCAAGCTAATTATTGGGCATCTTCAGAGATGCCAAATATTTGTCTCTTACCTCTTCTTTAAAACCTTTTCTTTTTCTTCTTCTATGCTTTCTTTTGTGCTGCTTTCTCAGGCTTTTCCTTCATCTAACCCAGTGGTTCTCAACCTTCCTAATGCCACGACGCTTTAATATAGTTCCTCATGTTGTGGTGACCCCCAATTTCATTGTTACAAATTAAACATAATTAAAGCAGGGTGATTAATCACAAAAAAAATATGTAATTATGTATGTGTTTTCCGATGGTCTTAGGTGACCCCTGTGAAAGGGTCGTTCAACCCCCATAGGGGTCACGACCCACAGGTTGAGAACCGCTGATATCTTCACATCAGCTTTATCTATTAGGCTGATGAGTGATTTTGATAATTTTATAAATTTACACATAAATTTATGAATTGGGTATCTAATTTTTATGTTCTCTAGTTTGTTCTTTTACATACATAAATTCTTTGTTTCAATATGTACCTATTCTTCTGGAACAAGTCTAATATATATCTTTATTTTTTTAAGTTATTTTTTAAATATATGTTTATTGATTTCAGAGAGGAAGGGAGGAGAAGAGAGAGATAGAAACATCAATGATGAAAGAGTATCACTGATGAGCTGCCTTCTGCACTCCCTTCACTGGGGATCGAGTATTACATATGTCCCCTTTGACCCTTTCTAGCCCTCTCCAACCCACCCCCCACCTTTACCACCCTATTGTCTGTGTCCATAGGTTATGCATATATTCATACAAGTTATTACTCTTTAATTTTTGTGTATTCTTCATTTTTTAAGCTTGTTCTCTGTGTTTCACAGTATTAAGTTTTCCTTATGAATGTATGTCTTTGCTTTTGACCACTTAAGATTGGTTGTTAGACTGTCTTGTGCCTATATATTTATGGAGTCTACCAACAATCCAGGGGATAAAAAGCAGACATCCATGCCCACAAGTCCAGAATTTCAATTATCTTGCTAAGAAGTAGAAATCCTCTATCTCAGTGTCCTAAAAAGAAATTTGTTACCCGTAACATATAGCATTGTTCAGTCTCTCTCACCCAAGCGTCTCATCTCACTGTTTCTGCCTAGTGATAGACCTCTTTCCTCTCTTCATCAATGCCATTTACTAGTTTACTACAGTAATCAAACTATAGAAATCACTGGCTTTTTAATACATCCATCCTGATTTCCTCTCTCATTATCTCCACACCCAGAAATACCCTGGTTTTCAATCTACACTTAACAGATTACAACTGTATAACCATTATTAATGTAAGAATAATATGTGATTACTAAATCCAATAATATTAAAGTAATTATTATAATTATCTATTAACTATTTCCATATTCCTCTAGTAGTAACTTGCAACATTTAGTGATGACAAAGAATGTTGAGATGAAGTTATCAGGGAAGCATGGAGGTCCACTTAGCTTAATATTCACCCTATATTGTGGAGTTTGGTGAACTCCATACACACAGCTCCATATGTGTGACTCACATAGATTTTATTTGAACTTCCATTTTCAAAGATTTCTATTAAACCAATATTCTCTTGTATTATCATATCTAGAGTTAGTTATTCAGAAACTTCATTCATTTCATGATTAATACAGAGCCAATGTAACTTAGAACATATTCATATTATGACAGAATTTAAAGAATATTTATTTCATAAGTATGATAAACTTATTTCATAAGTATGATAAACTGTTCCAAATAACAATTACTAATGAACATTGACAATTGTACCAGTTAATAATGCCGATTTTGTAATCAAAGGTAACACAATAATTTCAAGAGAAACATCAAAAGTGCTTCATTCAAAGTAATGTCCATCACTACCTACACATTTCCCCCATCTTTCAGGTAATTTGTGGATACTGACCCAATAGAACTTTTCTTGTTTTGAGGCAAACCATTCAGAAACCCAATTTTCTACTTCTTCAGAAAATGTGTGTGCCATAGATCAGAACAAGTGGTAATCTGAAGGAGCAAGGTCTGGTGAATACAGCTGGGGGGTTAATACTTCCCAGGCAAGATCTTTTAATGTGTCTTTAACTGGTTTTGAAGTGTGTGATGGTGCGTATCATGAAGCAAAATTACTGTGCTGCGTCTTCTAGCCCATTCTGGTCATTTTACAATCAAAACATGATTCAAATTGATTATTTGTTGTTGGTAATGATCAGAATTAGTGGTTTCACCTGGTTTTAGAAGCTCATCATACACCACACCTTCCTGATCCCACCAAATGCAGAGCATTGTCTTCTTTCCTAAGCTATTTGGCCTTGCAGTCAATGTTGATGGTTGACCTGGATCAACCCATGATTTTGTGCATTTGGGATTCTCAAAATAAATCCACTTTTCATCACCAGTCGCAATTCGATGCAAAAAAAGACTTTCTCTTTCATGCCATTGAAGCAACGTTTTACAGATGACTTTTCGGTTTTCCATTTGTCTTTTGTTCAGTTGATGTGGCACCCACTTTCCTTCCTTTAAAATATTTCCCGTTGCTTGTAAATGATCAGAAATTGTGTGCTGAGCAACGTTTAATTTTTCTGCAAGTTGTTTTTGACTTTGACATGCATCTTCATCCAATAATACTTGTAATTGTTGGTCTTCAAATTTTTTCAGTTGACCTGGACATTCTTTATCTTTCACATCGAAATCATAACGTTTAAAGTGTTTAAACCAGTGTTCACAAGCATCTTGAGATGGAGCATGTTCACCATAAGCTTCCTGAAGTATACGATAACTTTCAGCAGCACTTTTCTTCAAAATAAAGTAATGAATTAAAACTTTCCGCAAATGCTCTTTTATAATAAGGCACAAAATTTAACATTTTTAAATGTAAAAATGTCTATGATGTTAACACCTTCAGAAAATTTGACATATGAAGTTTTGAAGCTTGTTGTCAATACAACACAATGGCATACATATCAAATCGTATATATATCAACATATGTGTAACTCCTACTATTGAAAAAAATCCACATTATTAACTGGTACACCTGGTATGCGTGTTCATTCAATAGTACATGAAAGAACTACTAATAATTTCAAAATTTGTCAAATGAAGGCATATATAAAGAAATATAAGGTTTAAATAGATGGAAGAAGTATGAATATTTTGTTTTTTAAAATGCTGGTTGAAAGCAACCAGAAGCATCTATGTAATGCTTTTATTTTACTAAACAACATAAACTATCAAATAAAATATGAAACATATAATCACAATGTGTACAATTAAATTTAAAAGTCAAGTGGTTAAAATATGACCTCGTAATAGTTATGAAATTGTTATTAGGTTATTTTTCCTGAATAAAAAATAATAATAGAAATTTTAGGTTTTAAAATATTTAAAAAAAGGAATTTTCTAAGGGAAATATCACATTTAAATCTTATCAATCAATAAATTAGACAAGATTTGAGGTATAAATAGTATTTCCTTTGTCGAGAGCAATTTGTCATAAACAGCATTTAAATTTCATAAAATAATTTAAGTCAATTCAATTACTTTTCCCTACTAATGAATGTTATGCTTGAGACAAAATTTTTAGGGTTGAGAAATAATATGAATGTTTTTCTAAAATCTGAAATATAGTGAGTGTGATACACACACAGATGCACATATGGAAGATTTGCAAATAATTTATATCCATTCAAATCACTATGCTGACTTTTCTCAATAAACTGCATGGCTGAGTCTTTAATAACTGGGGAAGAGGTAGTTCTGGTTGCACTGTTTTCATAATTGACTATTGCTATGCTCAGTTACACCTAATCAAGAAGCCTATTGGAACACTTTAAACTCTTTACAACATGTATTGGCTTTATATTATTATTATTATTTCTTTGATTGTAACCACTTATAAACCAGAATACATCGTGGAGATATATAAAGCAAAAACTTTAATTTTTTTTTCAGAAATATTTAAAAAAAATTTTTTTTTGAGAGAAAGAGAGGAGAGATAGAAACATCAATGAATCATTGATTGCCTCCTGCAAGCCCCATACTAGAGATAGAACCTGTAAGCCAGGCATGTGCCCTGACAGGGAATTGAACATAATCTCCTGTTCATAGGTTGACACTCAATCACTGAGCCACGTTGGCTGGACCAGAAACATTTTTCTAACATCTTGATAAATTAAGTATGTCACATGGATTAAAATTTTCTCTATTAAATGCAACAAAAAAAAAATATAGGCCTATGCCCAAGGACATAGTTTCACAATTTAGATAAGCTGTGTTCTCACTTTTCTGCATAGTTTTATAAAAGGGAAGAACAACAGCATATTTATTGTGATATAGTCTGTAATTGCCTTCAGGAAACAGTTTTATTTTTTTGTTGTCTTCAGTCAAACAATACCAAGTAGAATAGCTTAATATCAGCATTTCTAAAATATAAATCACTGCTCTTTCTGACATTCTGAGACATCTAAATGATCATTTAAAACATATTTTATGAAGTTATATACATTTTAAAGTATAGATAAACTTGCATACAAAAAATTATGCTTACATTAACATCATATTAACATTATTTTTAGGAGTTCTACCTGAGCTTTGGCATCAAATTCCATTAATGTTTTCTCAGTCCATATACTCTCCTCTGTATATCCTGAAGAAGATGTCTGGAGTTTGACTTGAGTATATGTTCCAAAACTTGAATAGATCATAAAAGCCTTAGTAGAAAAGCCTTGGCTTTGCTGTGAAACAATTCTGTTCAACATTTGTGCAGAGAATATAATAAAAACTTTATTTTTCTTCCTTAAAACTTATATAACATACATAAATATAATGCAAAAATGATTAGAAATAATTATAAATACTGGTGGTAGCCTTTGGCTTTGTCCAGAAAGAGCATATTCCCAGGATTACAAAGGACTTTCAATAATCTCCCCAATAAAATCCCCTCTCTCTATCCTAAAGACAGCCACTGTTCTTTATGAATATCATTTGCTTTATTCTTAACTTGAAATCATATTTACATGTCCAAATGCTAGGATTTACTTTTTTTGGAACTTATAAGTGGATGAATAAAATCTGTATTTGGAAGGGGTAGTATTATTTGTTCAATATAAAGTTTCTGTTTTATGTAACTACCATATATTCATTTTTATTCAGAATAATATTTGAAAGATTAATTATATATAAAAAATGACATTATGGTTAACTCTGTAACTAATGTATAAAGCATATACTTTTATTTTCAATCCCCTGCTTGCTATTCTATATTACCTACTAATACTCCTAAGCTTGACTGAAACCATTTATATTAAAATTGTATAAGTGACATACTTTCACTTTATTTATCCAGAGTTTCATACATTATTTCTGTATCAACTCAGGATATCAGAAATTTCTATGCCTATAATATAATATGCCAGACACAGACAACAGTATGGTAATTGTCAGGGAAAAGTGATGGTAGGGGGAAGTAGAAGAGGGTAAAGGGGGAATGAAGAGTGATGGGAAGGAGACTTGACTTGGGGCTGTGAACACACAATACAATATACAGATGATGTATTATAGAATTGTATGCCTGAAACCTATGTAATTGTGTTAACCAATGTCACTCCAATAAATTAAATAAAAATAAATTAAAAAGATAATTACTTGCAGACCAATTTGTCATTCTGTTGCCCAAGATAACATATTTTAGGCCAGCTTTTTTTTATTTCTAATAAGAAAATACTGACTCTCATAGCCAGTTAGCCTGGAGGTCAAATCACCCCCGGTATTGCCGACAACAATCAAGGCTTAACTACAACAAGACTGTGCACAAAGACCACTAGGGGGTGCACCAAGAAGGCATAAAAAATGCGGAGACAAAGAAAAAGGACAAAACTGTCAATGGAGGATATTGAGTTCAGAACCACACTTTTAAGGTCTCTTAAGAACTGTCTAGAAGCCGCTGATAAATGTAGTGAGATCCTCAAGAAATCTAATGAGACCCTCGATGTTATGATAAAGAACCAACTAGAAATTAAGCATACACGGACTGAAATAACGAATACTATACAGACTCACGACAGCAGACCAGAGGAGCACAAGAATCAAGGCAAAGATTGGAAATGCGAAGAAGCAAAAAACACCCAACACGAAAAGCAAAATGAAAAAGAATCCGAAAATACGAAGATAGTGTAAGGAGCCTCTGGGACAGCTTCAAGCGTACCAACATCAGAATTATAGGGGTGCCAGAAGATGAGAGAGACCAAGATATTGAAAACCTATTTGAAGAAATAATGACAGAAAACTTCCCCCACCTGGTGAAAGAAATAGACTTACAGGTCGAGGAAGCGCAGAGAACCCCAAACAAAAAGGAATCCAAAGAGGACCACACCAAGACACATCATCATTAAAATGCCAAGAGCAAAAGACAAAGAGAGAATCTTAAAAGCAGCAAGAGAAAGAAACTCAGTTACCTACAAGGGAATACCCATACGACTGCCAGCTGATTTCTCAACAGAAACTTTGCAGGCCAGAAGGGAAGGGCAAGATATATTCAAAGTGATGAATACCAAGAACCTACAACCAAGATTACTTTTTCCAGCAAAGCTATCATTCAGAACTGAAGGTCAGATAAAGAGCTTCACAGATAAGGAAAAGCTAAAGGAGTTCATCACCACCAAACCAGGATTATATGATATGCTGAAAGGTATCCTTTAAGAAGAGGAAGAAGAAGAAAAAGGTAAAGATACAAATTATGAACAACAAACATGCATCTATCAACAAGTGAATCTAAGAATCAAGTGAATAAATAATCTGGTGATCATAATAGAATCAGGGACATAAAAAAAGAGAAAATATTAAAAATGGTGAGTTAGTGATAAATTATTGGTAATCTACACTAATAAAAGAGAAAACTGGTAATTGGCGTACGGTGCAACCCTTTTCATTGGCTAATCATGGCTATATGCAAATTAATTCCCAATTAAGATGGCAGTTAACTGCCAACAAAGATGGCAGCTAATTTGCATATGTAGGCACAATGCAAGGAGGCAAAAGGGAAAGCAGGAAGAAGCCCCCTGCCACTGACAGTGATCGGAAACCCAGCGGGGAGCTAAGAGCTGGGGGGCAGGGCAAAGGCGGAGAATCAGGTGCCTTTGCCTCCCTGGCCAGTGATAGCAGGAAGTAGGGGTGGAGCCAGCGATGGGAGCTGGGCACGGTCGAAGTTGGCAGTTCTGGGAGCTAGGGGTCCCTTGCCAGGGCCTAAAGCGGAGCCCACGATCGCGGGGCCGCTGAAGCTGCGGGTCCCCACTGCCTGAGCCGGACGCCTCAGCCAGAGGCATTAGGCCTGGGCAGGGGCAGAGTGGGTGATCGCAGCGCTGCTGCCGCTATGGGTCCCCGCTGCCCGGGCTGGACGCCTCAGCCAGAGGCCTTAGGCTTGGGCAGGGGCAGAGCCTGCAACCACAGGGAGCTGGGGGTCCCCTGCCCAGGACTAATGCCTCGGCCAGAGGCGTTAGGCCTGGGCAGGGGCAGAGCGGGAGATTGCGGGGAGCTGGGGGTCCCCTGCCCAGGCCTAACGCTTCTGCCAGAGGCGTTAGGCCTGGGCAGGGGCGGAGTCTGCAACTGAGGGGAGCTGGGGATCCCCTATCCAGTCCTGACACCTCTGCCGGAGGCCTCAGGCCTGGTCAAGGGGCCGATCCGGTGACTGGTGATCGGAGGGTGATGAGGGTCAACTCCTCTGGCCGAGGCATCAGGCCTGGGTGGGGGGCGGAGCTGGGGATTGGAGGGATATGATGGTCCCCTTGCCCAGGCCTGAAGCCTGGCTCAGAGGCGTTAGGCTTTGGGGGGGGGGTGGAGCAAGCGATCAGAGGGAGCTGGAGGTCCCCTGCCCAGGCATGATTCCTGGGCCAGAGGCCTCAGGCCTGGGCGGGGGTCAGAGCCAGTGATCAGGGGGATATGGGGGTCCCCTGTCCAAGCCTGACACCTCTGGCGAGGGGTCAGGCCTGGGCAAGGGGCTTATCAGGCGATCAGAGGGTGATGGGGGTCTACGACTCTGGCCGAGGCATCAGGCCTGGGCAAGGGGTAGAGCCAGCAATCGGAGGGGTCTGGGGGTCCCCTGCCCAGGCCTGATACCTGGGCCAGAGGCATCAGGCCTGGGCTGGGGGCAGAACCAGTGATGGGGGGAAATGAGGGTCCCCTGCCCAGGCCTGACACCTCTGTCAGAGGCGTCAGGCCTGGGCAAGGGGCCGATCCTGCGATTGGAGGGTGATGGGGGTCAACGCCTGAGGGCTCCCAGTATGTGAGAGGGGGCAGGCTGGGCTGAGGGACACCCCCCCCACACACCCAGTGCACAAATTTTGTGTACCTGGCGCCTAGTCCTATATAATAAAAGCCTAATATGCAAATCAACCGAACAGCAGAATGACCGGTGGGACAACCAGTCACTATGATGTGTACTGACCACCAGGGGTCAGATGCTCAACACAATAGCTGCCTCCAGTCTGGCCAAGCCGGGTGCCAGCTGGTCACCCCACATATCAGCCCCGATCACCTGCTATGCCCAGGGATCCTACCTGTGCACGCCTTTCATGCACTGGGCCTCTAGTTTGGTAATGAAACTATAAAAAAGTTGACCTAAAATTTTTTTGTCTTTGGCAATAGATTGAAAATAGGACTGCAATTACTTTTATAAGCAAAAAAACAAACAAAACAAAAACTCAATTTGATAGTTTAAAGTTTACTTAGAAGTAATATTAAAAATAATAATAAGAAAAAATTTATCATTCCTAAATTACTCTAATTTTAAATTTTCTTTCTGTATAATTTACAATATAATTTAATTGACTAAAAAATAAGAATGTAAGATATTATCTGAATAAAAATTGATAACTATATTAAAGCCACATTTTATAGGTCTATTTATTTAAATATATTTGTCTTAAATAAAGAGAATTATTTTTACATTCTGGTGCCAGAAATATCTGAAATAAGTTATGTGTTTATTTGCAAAACAACTAACCTGGATTGTCTAGCCTTTCCATTCCATTACTCTGCCATGTTCTTGTCATCTCTTTTTGTTTTAATCTTTTCTTAGAGCTGACATTATGTGTGTTTGTGCATATATGTATATAATATAGTGTCTGTGTGTATACATAATATATACACATGTGCATATTATATATACCTGTTTACATAATAGTATATATACATATGTATGTATATATACATATACATACACATAATTTGTGCTTATTTCTGTGCTCACTATGAGTCTCATCATATCCTATATATTAAACTGTGGAAAGTATAAATATAGAAATTTAGATGTAATATTATATATTTGAGCTTGATTTTTTTTAAGTCATCACATCAACCTCTTGTATACTTATATAGTTTGACTAGAAAAAATGAGCCATATAGAAAATAATAATTTTGTAATTTAATATATCTGTATTGACAATTTATATGTATAATCAGTGTTTCCCTACATCTCTTAATTTTTTAACAAAAACTGAGGGAAAATTCCAATTTATCAATCGTTTTCTCTTCAATTAACATTTCTTTAGAGATTTTATTTCTATGCTGCACATTAATTTTAAACTTTTAATTTGAACATACCAAAATTGCCACCAGGTATTTTTCATTATTAGGTTCTAGCTCAATTTGAGATGTTATAGGATTCATAAACTTTCCAAAGTCATATTCTCATTGGTCGTGGTTCTCTTGATTTTAATATACTCTTTGCCATTAATTCACACTGTTTACTATCCTTTATATCTCATAATTCTCTTTTCAATTTGTTTCCAAGTTTTTATTTTTATCACTTCTAACATCTTTCAGTAGTTTTTCCTTGGGAATTTTTATGGACAAAATGTAATACAATATATATTTCAGCATATATTCTATTTCAATTATTTGTCTTTATCTTCTATCACTCCTTACCCATTCTCTAAATTTTATTAAGCTTTTTGGTAACCATTGTCATTACAATTTTTACTATAATATTGTTGTCTTTAATACATTTATATGTTTTTGTCCTTCTGACTATATTTTAAACTTCTCATTGGCAAAAAATATTTACTTCTTTATCTTTATTGTCTATCATAGTAAAAATGCAAGTCAGGCACTAAAGTGTTTTTTTGTTGTTTGTTTAATGTGTTTTTAATAATTAAGGCAGGAATTGTTGCCTCATACTTAGCAGGTGATTACTGTTGAGTGTCATCATTCACACTCAATAATATCTTCTTGTTATTAAACAGAAAAACCTTGATTGGTATTGCTGAATTCTTTCTAATTCAATCTGTGTGGCTTATTTGAATGTTAAGTGAATATAATCAGGAAAATGCTGGGTTCCATTACAATTATGGATTGAATTAAACTTTTTAAAATTTCACAAGACACTTGCCGTTACTGACCTTAAAATAGGAGAAAAAACTTTTTCAATTTATAAACTAGAATTAAAAATTATTCTATTTTTGCATGTAATCCTAAATGATAAGATCTTGTTAACTTGACAAGTGTTAGTTTTCTCAATAAAATATTAATAAACAAGCTACTGCCATTTTTGAAATAATTTGCACAATGCTTCCCAAAGAAGAGAGGGCAAAGTAAGAAAACAGATAGTCCATTTAAACCAACAGTTCTTAACCTGTGGGTCACTACCCCTTTGGCGGTCAAACGACCCTTTCACAGGGGTCGCCTAAATCATCCTGCGTATCAGATATTTACATTACGATTCATAACAGTAGCAACATTACAGTTATGAAGTAGCAACGAAAATAATTTTATGGTTGGGTCACAACATGAGGAACTGTATTTAAAGGGCCAGAAGTTTGAGAACCACTGATTTAAACAGAAAAAAGTTAAAGTTGTTTAAGAATATTTCCTCTTCATCACCACTTGATTTATATGAAAGGTTTTATGAAAGTATCTCACGACTAATTTATGTCTAACCACATGACTTCCTACTTTTTGCAAAGTTTGGCTTTCACTGTGGTAGGGTATATAGATATTAATGAGACTTACAGCTAAAGGTATTTTCTTATTGCTCAGGATTCAGCAAGGGAGAAATAAACCACAATAGGTATTTCAATTAAGAGAATATAATAATAGGAATTTATTAGGCAGAAGATGGAAAACTTAAGACCAGAGGGGAAAACTGAATTTACAGTGTTAGTAAAAAAGCAGCAATTTCCCACAGGTCTGGGAGAGCAGAGGAGTTGAGGTTGTTATTGGAAACTAAAAGTCTAGAGAACAGACCCTGTAGAGTTGGGAATCAGACTTCAGGGAAGGGGCTCTGTGTCGCTGTCTCTGGAGCTTGGAGAAAGGGGCCAGCAGTGCTGGGAATTAGGCCTCTAAGTGGCACCACTGCCCAGCTGGGGAGTTCAAGGAGACAAGGTCACCGGCTCTGTAGGCGGGGAAAGGAGCTGGATGGTGGGACAGACCATTGTCAGGGGGAAGCATTTTTGCTCTGGCAGTGACAGTGGCCACAGAAGACATGAAGAGGGAGAAAATCCTCCTTCATTTTTCCAGCCTTCAAAATCTCAGCCCCTGCCCTGGACTGGCAAACCCTAAAAGAGAGCCAACTGACGAAGAAGATATAGCACTTGCAGACTCCAGTACCAGTATGACAAAGCAGAGTGAAGAAAGATGTTTTTGGAGTTTGAAAACCATGGCTTAATGTTCCACACAAAATTTTTAGTGATTATTTAATCACTAGAGGCCTGGTGCATGAATCTGTGCATGGGTGGGGTCCCCAGTGGGGTTGGGGAGGCTGGGACATGATTGGCCTTCTGGGCGGGTGGTGGGATGCTGTGCCAGACTGGGATGGATCCATCCTGCTGACGTTCCTGATGGGTGTCGGGAGCCACCTGGTGGCCACTTTTATAGGGTGGGGAAGTGGTCACAGTGCTTGAGGCTGACTTCCAGGAGTCCAGCAGGACTGTCGGGGTAGTGCGGATGGCACTGGTCCATCAGTTCCTGGCCCCGTTCTCCAGAGATTGGACCTACAGAACTACTGAGGGAGTGAGTGGCAGCCTCCAGGCTGGTGGGCTGCCGGGACTGGTTGGTCAGCTGAGTGGCGCTCCTGCTGTGGGAGTGCACTGACCACCAGGGGGCAGCTTCTGCATTGAGCATATGACCCCTGGTGGTCAGTGGGTGTCATAGAAACCAGTCAATCCATCATTCTGGTCATTCAGTCATAATGATCAGTTAGGCTTTTATATATAGAGATGCCTGGGGTCTCAACTGATGTAAAACTGAGGGTGACTGGCTTAGGTAAAGGCAGTAATCACAGGTCAGAATAAATTTAACCCATGAAAGTATCAGTGTATAATGTAAAGTATAAAATACTCAGGAACAATGTGATATATCAGCTTTATCTCATGTAGATATTTCAGTTATGCAATGTACTAACTTCAAAGAAGAATTTAATTATAAATTTTGATTAAACTTGTGAATCATAAAATTTTTACTACTATTGGAGAGTCAATTTTGCATAAACCAATGTGTTTTTTTATTAATTTATGTCTATTATTTCATAGGAAAAAAGCAAACTTCATATATGGGTTTTTAAGATTATATGAAATATGAAATAATTATATCTTCTATATGTAGCTTGAATCACAGATAAAACAATTTTTTTTCCAAAGATGCTTCCAGATGGGTTTTGGTTTATGTGGACAAAGCTCCACTGGAATTTTTAAACTAGTTTTCTGTAAAGCAACTTTTAATCTTGCAACGGTAAACAGTAGTTGCCATAGTAGCCCTAAGGAAAAGGAGTATCAGAACCTCTTGTGAATTTACCAACTATCACCCAGTCTGTGCAGAGCAGTTCACTGAGGAGATGAGCAGATTTTCACAGGGGCCAGGGAGCTGTCTCAGAGGATGCTGAAGATCAACTTCCTTTTAAGCTTTAATGTTATTACTGAAAACTCTGACAAACTGAGGTAGCTTCAATGGGTGGGAGTTAGCAAGAAAGAGTTAAAAATTTCTGAAATGGGGCATACCAAGAAAGAAGGTTGTCTATACTGACTTGAGACACAATACCATTGCATGGAGGTTTCTAGGGCAAAGTTAGTCCCAGCCCACATGTAGTTGAGATGAAAAACTGTCAACATCCAGATGTACTGTCATTATTTTTATGAATTTTAGAGTAAGGGAGAGAGTGATAAAGATAGAAACATCAATGATGAGAGATAATCACTGATTGGCTGCCTCCTACATGCCCCCACTGGGAATTGAGCTGAAACCCAGGCCTATGCCCTGACTTGGAATCAAACCATGACCCCCAGATTCACAGGTTGATGCTCAACCACTGAGCCACACCGGTTGGGCTAGTGTGTTAATCTTGAAGGCTGCCTCTGTCGTGGCAAGTGAATCAGTATCTCCGTATAGTTGAATTTCATGTACATGAATATTTAAATCAATTTTTGTATAATGTATTTTTACATTGTTTTATTAAGATTTATTTTCCTAATGAGTAATGAAATAGAATATTTTATTAGTTCCTTTCCATTTTAAATAACATGAAGATCATAATGTAATTTTAACTATATTATCAATATGGCTAATGTTCATAATCACACAATTTTTCAATTTGCATAAATACCTTAACTATTTTCTAATGTGATGTGATACATCTGACAAAATTTATTTAATTATTATTTATAACTTGCTGTAGAAATCATTTCATTTGCTTTCACCACATATGATATTGATAGACATTAGTAATGTAAATTATCAGTGTGGGTCTCCTAAATATGAGTATAATTTTTTAAGAGTCATATTCTATGTACTTTGGCTAATATATTTCTTCCTTCAGTTTTCTTGGAAACAGCTAGCAAAACACAAATTACTCTTGAAAGCATTATATATCTATTGGTATGATAGAGCAAGCTAAAGCAAAGAGACACATATTCTAATAAGGTGTTTAGATTATATTCCCATTGCATACATGCAAGTGTTTGCCAAAGTAAATTAAGCTGGAAAGCTATCATTTTTCTCATTACTTATAGAGTTCATCTATATTCAGTTGTATTTCCTTTTTAATATATATTTTAGTGTCACATTTTTTTCAATCTCTTTCCCTCCATTAGATGAATCTTGCCTTACTTTCTCTTTCTCATTATAATGGTCTTAGAGAGTAAGGCATATCTCATGAACCCTTACAATAGTGTTGTGCAAGATAATAAACTTCCATTTTTGTTGGCAAATGTTAATGACCATTTTAATAAACATAAATTGAACTTTCTGTTTTACTTTCTTTTAATTATTTAATATGCCCTAGTCTTCCAGAATCTCTGATTAACATCTAACATCAAGGGCACCACATTTTGTATAAAGCTTTACAAGCATTAGTAAAAGCAAGAGCACTTGGTGATATACTGTGTATATAATATAGTTGTAATGATTATCATATTGTTTTCAAGTTATTGATTTGTTTGTCTCACATTTCTACTGCCGCTGACCTTTCTAATGAAGAGACCATATGTTATTCATAATTGGTATCACTAGGGAAAACCTCAGTGTCTGCTACAAAGGGAATTCTCCAAAAATTATGGATGAATAAATGGGTGGGTTGGTAGGTGGATGGTTAGATTGATGAGTGTATAGAATAATGCATTATCTCCCCCCCAAATAAAATGATGATGAAAATGTCTAGATACCCAGACATTAGAAATGCTTTATGGCAGTATATAGTGTAACAGAGTGAGGGTGAGATAGACAATTGAGATAGTATACAAAATAAATAAAATGTCATAAGACTTAGCATAAAATTGACTCACTTTTGTTTAGCATAAACAGAATTAATTATATATAAGAAACTATCTGAAAAAAAATTAAAGACAATCTAAAATACACTCACTGATGTCATCTCTCAAAAAAAAGCACTTAGACATGCATGCAATTATGCAAGTCAATCATTTACGTAGAGCATAAAAGCATCCTGCAGAGGCAGAAAATTAATAAGAATCAACAATTAACTCCTTTCATCTATTCAAACATCTTCAATACTGAAATATAAATTATCACACTGCACAATAATGCTTGGAATTTAGAGTGATGGCATCAAGGAAAAGGAACTATTATGCCCTTCATCTACAGGCATTGAAATCAAGAGCAGATATCAGAGAGTTAGATACCATTTTAAAACCTGCTGGCACATCAATGCATTTCAGTTGATCATTCAGCCTTCTATCTACATACTCATATATGTGACCGTCTTGTCCCCTTTCACCTGTACTTCCTTGCTCCTCACAACATGACCGTCAGATAAAGCTGCACTCTGCTCTTAGAAGTGCTCATCAGTGTCAATGCTGGCAATCACTGCAAATATGATTTCTCCAGATTTTACCAAAAGAGCAACTATTAAAATGCTCACCTTACCAAGTTTTTCAACTTAGACACAAGGAGAATGTCTATTCCCACTTTTATGTTAAATTGCACACCAAATTAACATTGTTTTGCCTCTTTGCTTCACAGGTTACAATTGACTCCCCTTCCCTACACACCCACACAAAATAATTTATTCATTTACTTCATGCACCTTCTTCTCCCTTTAGAGATTGTACACAATTTCTATAAAGCTTGGCTGAAGACTTAATTACTGAGAAAACTATTGGACCCCGTCTCTCCAAGGTTTTTAGTCAGCCACCTGCAGGCAAAATAGCTTTCTCATCCTCTCTCAGGTGAAAATTCTGATGCAACTTGAATCATGGGAGGTTTAATCACCATCTAAATTGAAATATACATTTAATTAACAAATACTTAATATTCTAGGCACTGCACTAAGCACAGAGAACAGAACAGAAGGACAATGGCCTTACTTCCTGGAGCTTGTTATTGTAACAGAATGAGGGTGAGATGGACAATTAAGATAGTATACAAAGGAAATACCAGATAGTGGTTAATATTTGGGGGAGAGGCAACAGGAGAGTAGAATATCTTTGGGAGAGAAAATATGGATATTGAGATCTAGAAAATGTTGATTTGTTTGCTCTATTCCTAAAGTAAGGACTATTTTCAGACATGTTCAATCTTCAGGAATATATTTCACTTGGATAAACAAAACCCAACTCAGAGAAGATGCTAAGGGCTGTTTGCTAGTAGAAAACAAAAAACCCACACACAAATAAAAACAAAAACAACAACAGTGTTATAAATGTTTGTCTAAAGAAATAGAAGGGAAGTCACCAGCAAAGAGCATAGCCCTTCAATAGTCAATGAACCTAAATGAAATTATAAATTTCCATATGTATGAAAGAAGAATATGTAAGCTAATAAATGAATGACTAAAAAGAAAAAAGCTACATTTTCAGAATAGGTGAAATGTCCTTTCAATAGAGAAAGAGCAACACAAGGACCCTAAGTAGGAATAAATGTATTGTGTTCCAGAGACATAAAGAAGGCCAGTGTGTCTACAGTATGATGCTTGAGAATGGAGTGGTATGAAAAAAAAGGTAAGATAATTAGAATAGATCCAGATATACCAGGTAAGGGATGTGGGTTTATTTTAACACCATAGAAAGCCATTGGTAATTTTAAGCATAGCTGTGCCATAAGCTGGCATAACATTAAAAATTAATAAAGGTCACTTAGGGCACTATATCAGGAATGGATCAGAGTGGAACAAGGGAGGAAGCAAGGAAATCTGTTAGGAGGCTGCTGTGATAATTTAGGTAACAAATAATTATAGCTTATCATAGGAATATGAAAAGAAGACATTTTGGAGATAACATTATAGAACTTGGTAATTCAGTTAGCTATTGGATGTTTGGAAAGAGTAGAATTATGGATAATTTCCAACTATCTGTCTTGAACAATGGAGAAGACAGCAGTTTCATTTTCTGACCCAAGGAGGCCTGAGAGAGAATTTGGGCCATATAAAATTTAACTTGTGTCTTAGACATTAAAGATGAGATATAAATTAGATAGTTGTATATATGAGGTTAAATTCAGTAAAAATAAGATCTGGGGGGAGTTTAACTTCATATAAATGGAATTGATAGTTATAGTTGGTGCAATAACTTGGGGGAAATGTATAGACAGAAAAGAGAAGAAGGTCCCAAATGAGTCATAGGGCAGTATCATGTTAGACATTGTATTAGCTTTCTATTGCAGCAATAACAAATCACCACAAACTTAACACCTTAAAACAATACAAATTTATTATCTTAAAATTTTGGAAGTCAGAGTCTATAAAATGGGTCATTAGGGCTTCCAGGGTCTTTCGTAGAGAACTATTTCCTTCTCTTTTGCAGCTTTCACAGGCTGCTTACATTCCTTGGCTCTTGACCTTGCATCACTCCTACCTGTGCTTACTTCATCACATTTCCTTTTCTGATCTGGATGCTCAGTGTCCTGCCTCCCTCTTTCTCTCATCAAGTCCCCTTTCATTTCACTGGGCTCCTTTGGATAAACGGGGATCATCTTCTCATATCAAGATCTTTAACTTAATCACATAAACAAAGTTCATTTTACCATAGAGCATATACACAAGAATTAGAAAAGCACATCAGTGGTGATCATTATTCTGCCTACCACACACATGTAGTAAAGTCTGGATTCAACTGTGACTTCAGAGTCCGTATACCCAAGTCTCTCTAGATACCAGTAACCCTTAGAAATTACTGTGGAAAGAGGTGCAATTTTTGGAATAAATTGTACTAGGCTGGAGAAGTACATTTATGGGATTTTTAAGATGAAGGAAATATTAAAGATCACCTAATTACTCTCCCTCCAATTATTATACAGATGAGAGAAATAATACTAGAAATAGCTAAATGGGTTTAGGTCTTACTAATTAGTAGTAAAACTAGGACTTAAATTGGCCATGTCATTTTACACACAGTT
Source organism: Myotis daubentonii (assembly GCF_963259705.1). Lineage (NCBI taxonomy): Eukaryota > Metazoa > Chordata > Mammalia > Chiroptera > Vespertilionidae > Myotis > Myotis daubentonii. Next base: position 96,351,158 of record NC_081842.1, on the reverse strand, counting down.
ACCACACTTCCCTTTCCATAGTGTGACCTGTCTTTTAACAGACTCATGTTGAATTGCAGACTTCCATTTGCAAGATTACTTGAGTTTGAATTCTGGCTCTATCACTTGGTTATCTTTGCTCCTAGTTTCTCCATTTGCAAAATAATGACAATAATGGCATTTACCTCTTGGTGTGTTTATCAGGTTTCACCAGGAGAAAAGAATCATAATCAATAGGAGTGTTATATAATATGAGGTTTACTGTATGGATTAATTCATAAAACTGAAGGAGACACTGAGGAAGGGAAGAATCAGAAAGTATCCCAGTATGAGTTACCATCCAACCAATCTGAGAAGTTATTCATATACAATAGCTGAAGTACAAGTGGGAATTGGAGTTTGTGGGTTCATCTGTGGGAAAATATTATATTTTGCCTCAGTGTGTCTAAAACCAAGCTTCCAGAGAAGGTATAACTGCTTTTGATTAGCAGGACCAACAGTAGAGAAAATAGCTTCTCACCAGAGAGTCATAGAGAGAGAACATTCTAGAGTGCACCAGGCAATTTTTTCATGTTTGGCATAAACAAGTCCTCTCAATAGTTTCTACTGTGACCATGTATAACTTAGAATGATATAAGGAAGGAATTTCTAGAAAGTTTATTCTCCACTTTATACAAGTTGCACACTAAAAGCACTTACCACTCCATTCCTGATCCGGGCACAGGCCCTGGTTGCAGGCTCAATCCCCAGTAAGGGATGTGTAGGAGACAGCTGATGGATGTTTGCTCTCATATCAATGTCTCTCTCCCTCTCTCTCTCTCTCTCTCTCTCTCTCTCTCTCTCTCTCTCTCTCTTTCTCTCTTTTTCTCCCCTTCTCTCTAAAAATTAATAAAAAGAATATCTTAAAATACATTTTCCATTTACAATGGCACATACACATTATTTGCCAAAGGTTAGTCTAATAAATTTGATGAAAAATTTCAATTTCAAAATTGATCTAAATTGTTAATAGGCATTCTTTAAGATTCAAAATGCCACTTAGAATTAAATTATGTATTGGACACAAATATATTGTATCTGACTATAAAAGAAGAAAATTAAGAAAGAAACCTATTTGTGTATATAATAGCATTGCTTAGGAAATGTTCCATATTTTGGGAAGATATGTACTTATGTAACCATGACTTTATTGTTTAATTTCTTGTTTTTAAAAAAGCACATTTTATTAATCAGGTAGAATATTTTTAAAAGTTTAGACTTATTGGAGATATAGAAATGCTCAATTATGCATTGTTTTTGATGATCCAATACTTTCTATTACTTCTATAAAGATTAGTTATTGATTTGGAATTCACCTCTCTAAATATAGAATGGAATTGGCTTGCTACAATTTTCTCCAAGAGCCAATTTTTTATATAAAATTCTTTGATTTTTCTACAAAATCAGAACAATATATGAATATTCTATTCTTCAGATGTCATTCTTATGGCCTTATTGTTTTATTGTGATTTTTAAAATCATATATCAAGGACTCTTTCCAAAGGCTTATCATGACTTTTATGAAAACAGTTTACTGGTACTAAATTTAGAATATTTAATTAAAATTTATTACTTCCTGGTTTCAAAATTAGATAATTCTTTCGACTATGAAAGCTTGGAAAGTGATATATTTTTTACACATCACTAATTTTTTGTGTAATTGTTCCCAACAAAACTTGCTTTTCAATTTCACAAGTCTTGTTACATATTCCCAGCCTGTAATATTTTTCTTAGAAGAAAATCTAATTCCTAAAATTAATTTTATATAAAATCATTATACACTCACAATATTTATTTATATTTTTATAGTAAATTCTGTTTTAATAGTTGACATAAAGATTATTACATTTTTGAAGATACTGAAACTGAAAACAAGAATATTCAAAGCTCATTCTGATGAGTAAATTCTGGAATGCCAAATATAAAGAAGGTTAATGACAAGTTTAGTATCTTTTGTATTGTGCCAAGTTCAATTTTATAAAATTGGATTGTATTTAAAAATGGATGCTTTGCCTGTCCTAGCTGGGTGGCTTGGTAGATTGGAGTATGATCCAGTGTACAAAAAGTTGTGGGTTCTGTTTCTGATCAGAGCAGGACCTAGGTTTTGGGTTCGCTCCCCAGACAGGGCATGAATGAGAGGCAACTGATCCGTACTTCTCTCACATGGATGTTTCTCTCTCCCTTCCCCTCTCTCAAATCAATAAAAACATATCCTCAGGTGAGGATTTTTGTAAAAAAAGATGCCTTACCTCCATTATACTTACATTGCTCTTTCCACTTACAGAAACATAACATTTCTTCCATATTTTTACATATGAAGCTTCAGGCTCCATTTTTCAGGATCTGTGTACTTTAAGGAGAGACATTAACAGTTCACTGAACAGCCAAGTACTTTCCTAATTTTCTGGCCTCACAGCATTAAGAAATGTTCTAAGAATATGTTTAATATACTGAAATGCTAATTAGTGTACTATTAACTGTGAAATTGATTGCATTTAGCTGATAATATTGCAGTTTCACAGACATGAATCTTAAAAATTACCACTCACTTATTTGGGTACTTTAAAAAGAAATGGAAAAAGAGAAAAAGAACAGAAATAATAATTAAGTAAAAATAAAGAACATGCTGAAGATTCACTGCTCTTTATTGCAAGAATAATCCAGAAGACAAATTCATAGCTGCTTTTCCAGTACTATTTCCTCCCACTGAAGGTTTTGTTATGGAATATAAAGAAAGGGAACTAAATATTCTCAATTACAGTGTGAGGAATTCTTTTTTGCATTTGTCTTTGCCATAATATTTTTTTTTTTTTTTTTTTTTTTACCTCTCAGTACTGTAGAACTAGAATTTGGCCTGGAGAATTTTTTTTTTTTTTTAATGTGGGAACATGAATAGAAACCAAAATACCTTTAAAAGTCATCTGGCATTCTTCTATGTCTCTGGGTGAGTGGGGAGAGACCAACCAAAGAACTTGCAAGAATATATGCATAACCTATGGACACAGACAATAGGGTGATGGAGGCCTGGGGTGGGGGTGGGGGTGGGGGTGAGCTAGAAGAGGTCAATGAGGGGGAACAAAGGGGACATATGTAATACTTTCAACTATAAAGATTTTTTTTTTAAATAAAGTCATATGGCAGAATATTCTTGCTAATAGAAGCCTACATTCTTGGTACAGCATTGCTACCAAGTGGCTGTCCAGCATATATAGAACAAGTTAATTCTTCCTCCTCATGATTCTTTGTAGCAGACCTGAAATAACATCCTATATAATAAAAGTGTTATATGCAAATTGACCAAATGGCTGAACAACCAGTCAGTGGTGGGCAGGGCTGACGAGCAGGCGGTGCCAGGCCAGCCAAGGCCATGCAAGTGGGCAGAGGGAGGGGATAGCAATGGGGGAGGGGAAGGCAGCAGGGACCAATGGTGGTGGAGATGTGATGGGGGCGGGGCCATGCCAGCCAGCGCCATCCCCGGATCAGCCTCCAGGTCATCTCCCACAGAGGTATGCCATCAGCAGCAGCGGCAGGGTGATGGGGGTGGAACCTTCCCCTGATCAGCCTGGTCACCTCACACAGAGGGAGACCACCAGCGGTGGTAGCGGTGGTGTGATGGGGGCAGTGACATCCCCTGATCGCCTGCCCAGTCACCTCCTGCAGAGATAGGCTACCAATGGCGGCAGCAGCGACAGTGGCAGGGTGATGGGGGTGGTGATGGGATGATGAGGGCGCCGCCATCCCCTGATCGGCTTGCCTGGTCACCTCCTGCAGAGGGAGGCCAGACTGTGGCTAAGTCTTCAGTAGAACATCCCCTGAGGGTTCCCGGACTGTGAGAGGGTGCAGGCCGGGCTGGGGAATCCCCCCATCAGATTGCACAAATTTTCATGCACCAGGCCTCGAGTCTATAATAATAAAAGGGTAATATGCTAATTAGACTGGACATCTTTCGGACAGCATTCTGGATGTCTTTCCTGACAAAGCCAGGGCCAAAGGGAAGCCAACCAGGGTCCCAGGAGACAGCAGGCAGCCTGAGGGAAGCAGCCCGGGTCCTGGGTGCCTGCTGGTAGCTGGAGGAGAGAAGCCTGGGTCCCAGGTGATTGAGGGAAGCCAGTGCTGGAGGGAAGCTGGTGCTGCTAGCCAGGGAAAGGAAGGGCAACTCTTACATGAATTTTCATGCATGGAACCTCTAATCCTATCTAATAAAAGAGAAACATGGTAACTAGTGTATGACTGCTACCCTTCCCATTGGCTAATCAGGGCAATATACAAATTAACTGCCAGCCAAGATGGCGGCTGGCAGCCAGGCAGCTTGAAACTAACATGAAGCTTGCTTGCTTCAGTGACAGAGGACTCCAACGTTCCCCGCTCAATTGCCGCTGCCGGCCTCTAAGCTGCAACTCTAAGCAACTATGTTACAAATATAGAAGCTAAACAAAAGCCCAGAAACCTGCTTTAGTCCACCAGGCTTCAGCCAGCAGGATCGCAACATTGTTTCAAATACAGAAGGTAAACAAAGGCCAGAAACCTGCTTTCAGCAGCGGAGGCCTAAGAGCTGGAGCCAAGCCTCAAAGCTAAAGCTGGCCCAGAATAAAAAAAAAAAGAAAAAAAGGAGCAGTTGGGAGCTTCAGTCACCCACCAGCCTGAAAACAGCCCTCAGTCCCTCACCCAGACTGGCCAGGCACCCCAGTGGGGACCCCCACCCTGAAGGGGGTGTGACCAGCTGCAAACAGCCATCATCCCCTCATCCAGGCTGTCCAGGCACCCCAGTGGGGACCCCCACCCTGATCCAGGACACCCTTCAGGGCAAACCAGCTGGCACCCACCCATGCACCAGGCCTCTATCCTATATAGTAAAAGGGTAATATGCCTCCCAGCACTGGGATCAGCAGAGATGAGAGGCCTCCTGGCATCAGGAACAGTGTGACAGGGGGCAGCGCCCAAACCCCCCGATCGCCCTGCGGCTCTGTGTGTGACAGGGAGCGGGGCCACAACCTCTCTATCCGCCCTGCTCTGTGTGTGACAGGGGGCAGCACCCTAACCCCCTGATCGGCCCTGCTCTGTGTATGATGGGGTAGAGCCATAACTTCCCCATCGGCCCTGCCCTGAGAGTGAGAGTGGCGGTGCCCCAAACCCCTGATCAGCCCTGCTCTGTGCCTGACAGGGAGTGGCGCTGCAACCTCCCCATCGACCCTGCCTTGAGTGTGAGAGGGGGCCGTGCCCCAACCCCCCAATCAGCCCTACACTGAGCGTGACTGAGGGTGGCATCGCAACCTCCCCATCCGCCCTGCTCTGTTCATGACAGGGGGCGGTGCCCCAACTCCCCAATCATCCCTGCTCTGAGCCCGACCAGGGGCTGCACCTAGGGATTGGGCCTGCCCTCTGCCACCCGGGAGCAGGCCTAAGCCAGCAGGTCGTTATCTCCCGAGGGGTCCCAGACTGCGAGAGGGCACAGGCCGGGCTGAGGGACCCCCCTCACCCCCCCGAGTGCACAAATTTTTGTGCACCGGGCCTCTAGTCTATATAATAAAAGCCTAAATTACCATTACAGCAGAACGACCAGAACAACCAGTCACTATGATACGCACTGACCACCAGAGGGCAGACGCTCAACTCAGGATGTCAAAGAGGGTAACTGAAACAGGCTCAAGGAGTGGAGCATCTAGAGATGCAAGACCCAGCCCTGTATTTTATGTACATGATGTCTTCTAGTAATTCATGCTATGAGTCCTTACACACTATCTTTTCCACTCCTTCCCTTTGAAATATTCTTTTAAAGATATCATCATGGTTTCTGGTCACTTTCTCAGCTAAGAAAACTTGAAAACGAAGAGAATGATGATGACTAAAGATGGTCCTAGGGTTGTTGGAGATACAGTCTACAAATAGCACAGAATAATGGAAAAAACACTTTACCTTTGTTTCAGCTCAGCTAGATTAGATATGTGTCCATAAGCAAGTCCTCTAGCTTATCTCTACCACCCTTTCTTTATCTGTAAGTCATGTCATTTGAACTTGTTCTCTAAGATGCAGCTCAGGACTTATAATGTTTCCATCTTAAAATAAGAGTTTTCAAAGCAGAAAGACAAGTTTTTCAGGGAAGGTATAAACACAAAGGGGCTGGGATCATCTTAGAATCAGCCTAGCACAAGGTGAACTACTGTAAAGAGTATTTTAGAATTGGTTGGAAGCTTGCACTGGCTTGGTTCCAAATTTCTTTCAGTGCTATTATTTTTTAATTAAATTTTTATTGAAATATTTGGAACACCAAAAAGCTTGCTTGTGATCATTTACAAGATATAGTTCAAAGTAACTCCTGCCCAGCAGGGTCATTTGCATGCAGAAAGACTCAAAAATTTGAATATGCCAGTTACTTTCATTTATTTGTTCATTCATTTAACAACTACATGCTATCTACCATGCCAGGAAAATGCTATATAACAAAACTATACTGGAGGGAAAAAATTTGAAAGTGCCTGCCTTCATGGATCTGAACGATAATGGGAGAGAACCACATGAATCAAATGTTTAATTACATTTAGACATTTTTAGATAAAACCATTAGAGCCCTTACCTTCTTTTTTCTTTCCTAAGTCTCACAGATTCAGATACATCACAGGGACTAAACTGTGTTTAGAACATAGTGTTAATACAGAGTGAAACCACACCTGAGCTTGGTCAGTTTGAGTGTTTAATGCTTTTCATCAACATTCACAGTATTGAGATATAACACTGTATCAGTATGTGCTTATTGCACTGGTAAGCTAACAACAAAACAAGCTGTGTTAGATAATATTTACTCCATGCTGGCTTGTGACTAAATGTTTTTTGATGGACTATGACTTGTGGATTAAAAGTATAGCAACATCAAATAGCTTTGAGGCTCATATAAAGTGTCATCAAAATTCATAGTAAACATAGCAGGAGAGACTACAGATATTTTAAACTCACTGTCAAGGAAGTATTGCCATCTTTCATGAAATTGATAAGGGCCATATAAACATATTAAGGAAAATCTCTTTCCATCTACTTTACTTTTTTAAAGCTTACAGCATATGTGGGGGGAGCGAAACCTTCAGAAACATAGAAGGGTGAATTGCTAATAGCTATTCAGCAGACATCCTACATATTTTGTTGACTTATAACTTTGTAAAATTCATAGTATGTTATTTCTTATCACCATTGCTTGTGTTGTCTTTTCTCTGGCCAATTTTCTAGGTGCATTTCTAGTGGCATAGATGTAACTAGCCTGCCTGAACATTTTTATGATGCATTTGACAGAAACTTTTGTCTTTTAAAGTAAAGTAAATTATTGTGGAGGGATTGAACCTACTTCCATGCTCATTACTATTCAAATTATGGACTAAATGAATGACCTAGTGGGCCTTTCAATTGATCCTATTTTTACTATAAGGTACCCATATTATTTTTAAAGTTTAATGATTTGGGATTTCATTTACACAAAATAATGAGAGCCTGTGCATGACTGCAAATTCTATCTTGGGTGTTGTCATGCACTACTGCACTTGATAGATAATTTATTCAATCTTGGAAGAGAGCTTCTTAGAAATAACTGACATTGAGGATGCCAATAAACATTGATGCCATGCATGTATCAGCTGCGAAATCATTACTAGGTGAAACACCTACTGTGCAAAAAGCTTCAAACTGACTCAATGAGGGATGTAGTTTAGCCAAAGGCATAACAATGAATTCATTAATATATCCTACTTCTCAATCTCAGTTCTATCTTTTAAATTTGTATTTATTCATGTTTTATTGAGGTAAGTTGGTGGAATAGCACTTAAAAAAACAAAGTACTCTCTTTTCATATATCCTAATAGATAATTGCTATTTCAAGTTCTATTAGCAAATGATTGCCATTACAAACCTGCCTTTCTAACTAGGTGGCAAATAAACAGACTACCTGAAATTTTGCTTGGAACTTTTTATTGAGACTAGGTGAGATTATAGAAAGCCATGCTTAAATACTGGTACATGTTTATGTTATAAGAAACATATACATACTAGAGGCCTGGTGTACAAATTCGTGCACTGGTAGGGTCCCTGGGCCTAGCCGGCGATCAGAGCCGATCAGATTCCCGGCCTCCTGACCTCCCAACCTCCCTGCCTCCTCCTCTCATCTCCACACACACTGCCACCTTGTGGTTCCCCACCTCCTGGCCTTCCCACCTCCTCCTTCCCTCACTCCCTCAGCGCACTGTCACCACCGCTGGTCACCTGCCATGTTCTGTACCACCCCCTGTTGGTATCGGCCATGGCAGGATGGTGGAGCAGTTGAGTGGGGGTGCCAAGAGGTTGGGACTGGTGCCAGGCGCTGGCAGTGGGCTCCCTGGTGGTCAGCACACTTTATAGCAAATGATTTAACTCCCAGTCTTCTGGTTGAAACTTTGAGGGGACAATTTCCATACTAGCCTTTTATTATATAGTAGTAGAGACCCAATGCATGAAATTCATGCACTGGGGGTGGGGAGTGGGGGGGGGTTCCTCTGCCTGGCCTGTGTCCTCTCGCAGTCCAGGACTCCTCAGGGATGTCTGCCTGCCCACAAGCCTAAGCTAGCAGTCATACATCTCTCTTACAGTCCAGCACCCCTTGCTCCTTACTGCCTGCCTGCTCACTGCTCCTTACTGTTCGGCTCGCTGCTTAGTGCTGCCACAGAGGTGGGAGGGGCTCCTGCCATCACTGCTGCGCTAGCCAGCCAGCCAGGAGCCCAGCTTATGGCTGAGCGGCACTCCCCCTGTGGGAGCACACTGACCACCAGGGGACATCCCTCTCACAATCTGGGACCTCTGGCTCCTAACCTCTCACCTGCCTGCCTTCTTGATTGCCCCTAACCACTCTGGCTGCCAGCCTGATCAACCCTAACTGCCCCTCCCTTCTGGCCTGATCACCCCTAACTGCCCACCCCTGCTATAATGATTGCCTCCAATTGCCCGCCCCCTGCTGGCTTGCTTTCCCCCACCTGACCCCCCTGTTGGCCTACTCACCCCCAACTGCCCCTCCACCAGCCTGATAACCCCCAAATTCCCTCCCCTCCCCTCCTGATCGCCCCTAACCGCCTCTGCCTCGGCCCTGCCACCATGGCTTTATCTGGAAGGGTGTCTGGAAGGTCTTCCAGTCTAATTAGCATATTACCCTTTTATTAATATAGACTAGAGGCCCGGTGCACAAAAATTTGTGCACTCGGGGGGGAGGGGGGGTCCCTCAGCCTGGCCTGTGCCCTCTAGCAGTCTGGGACCCCTCGGGAGATAACGACCTGCTGGCTTAGGCCTGCTCCCGGGTGGCAGAGGGCAGGCCCAATCCCTAGGTGCAGCCCCTGGTCGGGCTCAGAGCAGGGCCGATTGGGGGGTTGGGGCGCCGTCCCCTGTCACACTCAAGGCAGGGTCGATGGGGAGGTTGTGGAGCAACCCCCTGTCACACACAGAGCAGGGCCCATCAGTGGGGTTGGGGCTCTGTACCCTGTCACGCACAGAGCAGGGACCATCAGGGGGTTGGGGTGCTGCCCTCTATCACCCACAGAGCAGGGCGGATCAGGGGGTTGGGGCGCCACCACTCTCACACTCAGGGCAGGGCTGATGGGGAGGTTATGGCTCTACCCCGTCACACACAGAGCAGGGCCGGGGGCGGGGGGGTTGGGGCGCCGCACCCTGTCACCCACAGAGCAGGGCCCATGGGGGGAGGGGAGCTCCCCCCTATCAGGCACAGAGCAGGGCGGATAGGGAGGTTGGGGCCCCGCCCCCTGTCACACACAGAGCCGCAGGGCAATCAGGGGGTTTGGGCGCTGCCCCCTGTCACGCTGATCCCAGTGCTGGGAGCATATTACCCTTTTACTATATAGGGTAGAGGCCTGGTGCATGGGTGTGGCCGGCTGGTTTGCCCTGAAGGGTGTCCTGGATCAGGGTGGGGGTCCCCACTGGGGTGCCTGGCCAGTCTGGGTGAGGGGCTGAGGGCTGTTTTCAGGCTGGGGGTGACTGAAGCTCCCAACCGCTCCTTTTTTCCTTTTTTTCTTTTTTTTTTTAATTCTGGGCCAGCTTTACCTTGAGGCTTGGCTCCAGCTCTTAGGCCTCCGGCTGAAAGTAGGTTTCTGGCCTTTGCTTACAATGTTGCCAATCTGCTGGCTGAAGTTGGGCGTATTTGTTACAGAGTTTCTTAAACTGCCCGCTCAGAGGCAGCGGCAGGCGGGAACGTTGGAGTCCTCCGTCACTGAGGCAACCAAGCCTCATGTTAGTTTCAAGCTGCCTGGCTGCCGGCCGCCATCTTGGCTGACAGTTAATTTGCATATCTCGCTGATTAGCCAATGAAAAGGGTATCGGTCGTACGCCAATTACCATGTTTCTCTTTTATTAGATAGGATAGAGGCCTCTTCAGGGCAGACCAGCCAGCCAGGTGGGGGCCGGCTGGTCTACCCTGAAGAGGGTCCTGGATCAGTGTAGGGGTCCCCTTGGGGGGTGGGGCCGGCCTGGGTGAGGGGACTGTGGCAGTTTGCAGGCTGGCCACACCCCCATTGGGGTGGGGGTCCCCAATGAGGGCCATGGCTGGCTTGGGTGAGGAACTGAGGGTCAGTTGCTGGCTGGCCATGCCCCCATCAGGCTGAGGGTCCCTGCTAGGGACTGGGTGGGCCTGGGCAAGGGGCTGATGACCTGCTGGGGGGCATGGCCAGCCTGGGCGAGGGGCTGATGGCCATTTGCAGGCTGGCCACACCCCCATTGAGGCGAGGATTCCCACTGGGGTAGGGTGGGCCTGGGCAAGGGGCTGATGACCGTTTTCAGGCTAGCCATGCCCCCATTGAGGTGAGGGTCCCCACTGCGGGGCATGGCTGGCCTGGGTGAGGGGCTGAGGGTCATTTGGGGGCAGTTTTCAGGCCAGCCAAGCCCCTGCTTTGTTCGGAAGGACTTCCACAAGGTCGCCCGGTCTAATTAGCATATTACTCTTTTATTAGTATAGATTGAAATCTATAAATCCTTCTTTAGCTTCTCTTGCCTTCAAAATAATTTAACTATTAATCTTTTAAAAAACATATTACTTTCATCTCTTAACATCCTCCCCATAATAAGCAGCCACCAATCTACTCTGTGTCTGTAGATTTTCATACTGGGGACATTTCATATGAATGCAATTCTATACTGTTTGTTCATTTGTGACCTTCTTCTTTGACTTGGCATAATGTTTCTAGGTCCATGCATGTTATAACATGTGTCAGTACTTTATATCTTTTTATTACTGAATAAAATCCCCTTGTATGGATATAGCACATTTTATTTATCCATCCATCACTTGATGCACATCAAACTCCATTTTCATTAAGGATACAAAGAGAAAGTTACAGTGAGAAAACTTATTTGTAAATGATTGAATATTTACAGTTTTATATTTACAGTTGCTTATTTATTCTAAAATGTTATGTACATGCTTTTGATACCAAGGCAAGAAGAACAAAAGAGAAAATACACCAGTTCCACCTTCAATTACTTGTAGTTATTGAAATAACTTACAGAGAAGGAGGCTGAATAAGTTCCCAAAATGTGAAGAAAGAGCAGAGCTATTCAGTTTAAGGAGGCATTAATTTCTATTATCCCCTTTTATAAATAAGAGTTGTTAATAGCCTTACACTTTAATTTAAAGTTCCTTTCTACCATGACAAGAATAATGAGCAATACCAATAGAACAATCTTTTGAATAAAAGACTGAATTATCAGTGGTAGGCTAGGTCATAAGAAATTGCTGTTTTTGTAGAGAAAAAAAGTATTGTCTAATGTGGTTAATTTAAGCCTACCAGAAATGACTGAAATTCACTGATGGAAATAAATAATTTTCTTCACTTACTTTGATAAATGTGGTAGATTGATATTAAAATGAAATAAATATATAAATGCTGTTGTTATAATAATCAAATATCACAAATAATCACATTAGAATACTAAAGTGTATTTTTTTTCTCCATTCTTCTTTCTGGGAGAATTTACACATACAACTTCTTTTATGTGGAAATTCAACTTTCACATCACTAATTTGTCCTCAACATTCCAAAAGCCATGCTTGCATAAGCCATTTTTTTTTTTTATAGACTAGCTAGTAATTATGTCTTGGCTCAAAATAATAACCTTGAATAAACAGATTTACTAACAAAATTTTCAAATAAAAGGAAAAAAGAATTCAGGAATGAATAGGAGAGGTGAAAGTAGTCATACCTAGGTCCACTGCCTTTTCTCTACTGTGTAAGCATACTTTCACCCACTTATAGATTTCCATTAAAAGTCTATATACCCCCAAAATAAATCTACATTTTCTTTCTTTTTATTGTTTTTTTTAATTAAATCTTTATTGTTCAGATTATTACATTTGTTCCTCTTTTTCCCCCCATAACTCCCCTCCTCCCAGTTCCCACCCCACCCTCCACCCTCACTCCCCACCCACTGTCCTCATTCATAGGTGCACGATTTTTGTCCAGTCTCTTCCCTCATCTCCCACACCCCTTTACCCCCCAAGAAGAGTCAGTCCATTCCCTTTCTATGTCCCTGATTCTATTATAATCACCAGTTCATTCTGTTCATCAGATTCTTTATTCACTTGATTCTTAGATTCGCTTGTTGATAGATGCATATTAGTTGTTCATAATTTGTATCTTTACCTTTTTCTTCTTCTTCCTCTTCTTAAAGAATACCTTTCAGCATTTCATATAATACTGGTTTGGTGGTGATGAACTCCTTTAGCTTTTCCTTATCTGTGAAGCTCTTTATCTGACCTTCAATTCTGAATGATAGCTTTGCTGGATAAAGTAATCTTGGTTGTAGGTTCTTGGCATTCATCACTTTGAATATTTCTTGCCACTCCCTTCTGGCCTGCAAAGTTTCTGTTGAGAAATCAGCTGGCAGTCGTATGTGTATTCCCTTGTAGGTAACTGAGTTTCTTTCTCTTGCTGCTTTTAAGATTCTCTCTTTGTCTTTTGCTCTTGGCATTTTAATTATGATGTGTCTTGGTGTGGTCCTCTTTGGATTCCTTTGGTTTGGGGTTCTCTGCGCTTCCTGGACTTGTAAGTCTATTTCTTTCACCAGGTGGGGGAAGTTTTCTGTCATTATTTCTTCAAATAGGTTTTCAATGTCTTGCTCTCTCTCATCTTCTGGCACCCCTATAATTCTGATGTTGGTACGCTTGAAGCTGTCCCAGAGGCTCCCCACACTATCTTCGTATTTTCGGATTCTTTTTTCATTTTGCTTTTCTGGTTGGGTGTTTTTTGCTTCTTTGCATTTCAAATCTTTGCCTTGATTCTTGCACTCCTCTGGTCTGCTGTTGGGAGTCTGTATAGTATTCATTATTTCAGTCCGTGTATGCTTAATTTCTAGTTGGTTCTTTATCACAACATCGAGGGTCTCATTAGATTTCTTGAGGATCTCATTAAGTTTCTCAGCGGCTTCTAGACAGTTCTTGAGAGACCTTAACATTATGGTTTTGAGCTCTGAATCCTCCATTTCTGTCATTTCTGTCCTGTTTCTTTGTCTCGGCATTTTTTATGCTTTCTTTGTGCACCCCCTAGTGGTCTTTGTGTGTAGTCTTGTTGTAGTTAAGCCTTGATTGTTGTGGGTAATACCAGGGGTGATTTGACCTCCATGCCAGCTGGCTGTGAGAATCAGCTGTGTCTGCAGTGAGAGAACTTCTGTCTTCTGGAGAGGTGCTAATCTAGCCTTTGCCTGAGGCTATCTGGCAAATGCCTCTGTGCAGGGCTTGGGCGGGGCTGGTCCCAGGGGATCAACAGGGCGGGCGGAGCAAGCAGTTATGGCTGCTCTCAGTCCCGTCCCCAGAGGCTCTGCCTCTCAGAGTCCCAGCAACCACTGCAAGCACCTCAGAGAGAAAGCTGCCTTCGAGTTCAGACGGAAGCCAGACCGTCCCGCTTCTCCCGTTTGAGTCTGGGTCCCTGGAGACTCACCCAGAACTGGAACTCAGAGCCTGGGACTCCCTCCCGATTGAATCAGACAACCGCGCCCCTCTGCACCTTTGTATTTTCCACACTGCACCTCCTCTGAGTCTCAGTATGCTGTTCTCTTTCCTTCTAGTTGAAGAATTTCCCCTCAGCCAGCCTTCCTGTGGTTCTGGGTGATGTCCATTCCATCTTTTAGTTGTATTTTTGAAGTGGTTGTGTAAGGCAGCAATCTCCGGTGTTTACCTATGCCGCCATCTTGGTTCACCCCTAAATCTCCATTTTCTTGATTGACTTATCATATATCTCAAAGAAGCTTTACTGCAAGATGACTTATAAATAGCAGAAGAGAAATCTCAACAATTTTAGTGCTTTGTCAAACAAAGTCTGAAGGTAAACAACCTCTGCTTTCAGGTACATTGGTCCTTGCTGACTGAATTCACTTACTCTTATTCAGATAGTTTATAAACAATTTTAACACAGTTTCCTTTAGAAAGAAGACTTACTCAAAGAAATTACATTTTCTACAAGTGTTTTTTGTTTTTTGTTTTTTGCCTCCGTGTATAGCATGTTTTAAAGTGATTATATTAGTGCATTAGTACATGTGGCATACCTGAAGGAAATACTGTGAAAATTAATTAAATTATATGTATTTTATCTTATCAAATGAAAAATGATGGCATGTATTAAATAAAGTAGTGAGCTCTTTTCATATTTAATATATAGATTGAAAGTGGCATACACACACACTCTAAGATAAACATTTTTTTTGGGTAGAATGCTGATTGGAATGTAACTGAGAATAGAGCTACACATATTACAGCTATTAACATCTTGTTCTGATAAGAACGCACAGCCAAAAGAGCTTCCAGACCACTGACACAGAAGTTTTTATGCATTATACTTCACTACAGAAATAAAGAGATTTAAAAAAAAGTTCTAGTTGCAAAGATTATAAAAACTATCTTAAATTATAGACAAAGATTTCCTATCTATGTTAAATCTAAGAGAACTTTGATAATTATTTTTGTTGTTGTGTAGGCAGTCTTTGTGCCCTATTTAATAGCCACAAAATGCCAGGAAGGATTCAGTGTAATGGCAGTCAATGTGAAAGAAAAGAAAGGATATAAACTGTTATTGATTTAGAAACAGACATGTTATTAATGTCCCATGTAGCACATAAACTTTCTGTATAACTCACAACCAAACCATCATATTATAGAGTTATTGGTAATTTTCAACTAAGTATACACTAGCGCTCACTTTATAAACATGAAATAAGAAAATAAAATATTTAATTTTAACCATGTTTTTCAGTTTTGGATATATCTTCTTATCAGCTGATGTAATATAGATTATTATAGAAAGGTAGTAAAATATGGACCTACTGATGGATAACAAGAGTGAACGAGATGAAGCCAGATACTTTAAACAGTATGTTTTTTTTTAAAAAAAATTAAAATCAATTTCATAAAATTTAGAAAATAACAGTGAAGTAAAAGAAAACATTTAAATGGATCATTTAAAATTCATTATCTAGCCATACATAGTAGTAAGCACTGTTAACATTTTTATATATACACTTTTAATATTGTACATGTATTTATGGGTACATACATACACACATGCACAGGAGGCCTCTGGCTTTGCAGATCCTCAAGCCCCCATGGTGCGGCCAGGAGGACGTCAGTCTGGCCCACCACGGTGGCTGTCCCTGCGATCTGCACCTTCTGGGCCAGGAGGCGGATCTTGTGCAGCCACTCCTGGGCACTGATGGCCTGCAGGCGCTACTTCAGCTCAGCCTGCAGGCTCCACTTGGTGCGCTCACAGCTGTCACCACCGCCATGTGGGGAGTACAGGCCACCCTCTGCTGGCCTGCCTCCCCTGTCCAGAGGCTCTCTGCGCTGTTCACCTGCCCATAGTGACTGGGGCTGGGTGGAAGCCAGGTGTCCTGCCCTGCCCAACCCCGGCCGATCCGCCCCTGTGCAAGTTGCCGCCCACCGGGAAGGGTCACCGATCCAAGTCCTGGGACCATGGACAGCCTCAAGCGCTGCCCCCCACCCACCAGGTCACGGATCCGGGTCCCAGGACCACGGACAGCCTCAAGCGCTGCCGCCCTGCCCACCAGGACATGGATCCGGGTCTCAGACCACGGACAGCCTCACGCGCTGCCCCCAGCCCAGCAGAGTCACAGATCCGGGTCCCGGGACAGCAGACAACCTCCCACGGTGCCCCCCGCCTGCCAGATCACGGATCCGGGTCACGACCGCGGACAGCCTCAAGCACTGCCCCCCTCCCGGCAGGGTCACACATCCGGATTCCGGACTGCAGACAGCCTTGCCTGCTGCCTCCCGCCTTCAGTATGCAAATTAGCCACCATCTTGTTGCTTCAGGGTGGGGGTCCCCACTGGGTGCCTGGCCAGTCTGGGTGAGGGGCTGAGGGCCGTTTTCAGGCTGGTGGGCAACTGAAGCTCCCAACCTCTCCTTTTTTTTATTCTGGGATCTATTTACCTTCTATGGCTGTCACTGGAGCTGAGAGCCGGCTTTAGCTCTGAGGCTTGGCTCCAGATCTGAGACCTTGGCTGCTGAAAGCAGGGATCTGGATTTGTTTAGCTTCTATAATTGAAACACTGTTGCTGTCCTGCTGGCTGAAGCCCGGCTGGCTGAAAGCAGGTTTCTGGGATTTGTTTAGCTTCTATATTTGCAACATTGTTTCTTAGAGTACAGCTCAGAGGCCAGCAGCGGCAGGCGGGGAACCTTGGCTTCCTCTATCATGGAGCAAGCAAGCCTCCTGTTTACTTCAGCTGCCTGGCTCCCGGCCGCCATCTTGGTTGGCAGTTAATTTGCATATTGCCCTGATTAGCCAAGGGGAAGCTTGTTGGAGGTACAGTTAATTACCATGTTTGTCTATTATTAGATAGGATACTGTATATTATCAGTTTTACTCATCTATATACTATTGCAGTTATCTTACCACTTTAAATAATTATTGATTGGCCCTAACCGGTTTGTCTCAGTGGATAGAGTGTCGGCCTGCAGACTGAAGAGTCCCAGGTTTGATTCCGGCCAAGGGCATGTACCTTGGTTGCAGGCATATCCCCAGTAGGGGGTGTGCAGGAGGCAGCTGATTGATGTTTCTCTCTCAATGATGTTTCTAACTTTCTATCCATCTCCCTTCCTCTCTGTAAAAAAACAATAATATATATATTTAAATTTTTTTTAAATTATTGATTGATTTTTATTTGATTGAGAGAGAAACGCCAATTTGTTATTTCACTTATTTATGCATTCATTGGTTGCTTCTTGTATGTGCCCTGATTGGGATCGAACCCCAAACCTTGGCATATCAGAATGATGCTTGAACCAACTGAGCTTCCCATTTATTACTACACTTATTTTTTCTTTTATACAATTATAATATAGGCTATTTTTAATGATTGCATAACATGAAATACAATCAACATAAATTTAGTTTCACCTAATTTCCTCCTTCACCATTGTGAACTTGAGATACTTGAGATACTAAAGTTGAAAAGAAACACCCTTTCTCTCTTTCTTGCTCTCATTTTCTTGAACCAGCTACGATACAGCTTCTAAGGACCTCACCATCCCATCTACCATTGTACTAAATGTGTTCCAAATACTTTTACTCATTTATAGATTTATGTTTTTGGAGTTATTGTTAAGAATTTATACACAGTGAAGGTCACGTAATGTTTCATAATTCCATATTCAAAGATTTTTAACAGACTATAACTTTTCTCTTCAACTCATTAAAACAAAGACACCAGCGTCTTTCAGGAGGCAAAATTTTGCTTTCCATGTATATGATCCACTTACAGTTGACTGTCGTGGCTAGAAATGAATAGTTCAGATGCTATTGAATTTTTGACATTATTGAAAAAAAAATGAGCTTGGATAGTCCAGAAAGATTTATTTTTAATAAAGAGTAGTAAAATGAAAAACTTATATTCCCTTTATATGTCTTTTTCTATTTCATAATTAGATTTCTCAGAGACACAGAAAAATAAGAAGGATTATAAATAAAACATAAAAATTGAACAAATTGCTCTGGCCAAAATACATCCAGTTATATGCATAGAGTCTGGAGTCAAATTAATAGCCAGTACTAAGTAAATAAAAAGTAACTACTCAGAAAGCAACTTTACTGAGAAACCACTATATAAGATTATTACATTCGTAAACATGGTCAGAGAGTTGAGTCTTTAAAATCTCATAAATCAATAAAGGGAAAATTTTTTATGTAATTTGTATTTGGCTGTTGGTTTTGTTTTTGTTTTGGTACATTTAAAATGAATATTTATGGTGCTCTGTATAATCACAATAAGTATAATATAAAAGGATAAAAAGGGAAAGATGACTACGTAGACATTAGAAATGTATCTATTCTGTCCTTTCTCATATTTATTTCTATTTGCCTCATTGCATTATGGAAATGATTGTTCACCTCCTATACAATGGCTAAATTCTTAATAAAGCTAAATTGCATTCTCTCCAGACTATCATTAAAGGTTTAAGGTATTTCAACTGGAATAAAGGAAGAGAGAAAAAAGTTTGGGGGTAAGGTAAAGAATAAAATGCAAATAAAATAAATAAGTTTGCCAAGCCTATATTAGTTCATTATTTTAAAATCAATTCACATTTCCTCTTCAAAGTTTATCACTAGAAAATGAATTCAACCTTATTTTAAATAGTTATTTTTGTATTAAAGCATCACACACATTTAAAATAATTAAATGCTGTTGTATAGGTGAAATAAAAATTTCAAACTTAAATTTTTGAAGCATGAAACCCTGAAGGAAAAAACAACAGTTAAGGATGACTAATGATCAATGTGACAATGTGATGTTCCAGTAAAGTTTAGAAGTATAACTTTTTCCAGGGTTTAGTTAGATACCATAAAATAATTACAGAACATCATAGTGAAAGGTTTAGTGTTTGTTTGTGTTACAGGCTGCAAACAGTGTCTAGACTAGAACATCACCAGCTATTTACCTATGTATTCAGACAACCTATTGTTTGTGCACTAAACTGCTAAGTTTCAAAAGGAGTTTGCATTTTTCAATCATGTTAACTTTGTGTGTGTGTGTGTGTGTGTGTGTGTGTGTGTGTGTGTGTGTGTGTAAAAACAGTTTTAATTAAAGAAATCTGTAGTTGATGAAAGGAAATCGGGTGTTATAGTAATGTGTTTAAACACACTTTAAGGTGTGAAATATATATCTGGAATTAATAAAATTATTGCCATTTCCTCTACAGGAAATTCTTCCAGAGACATTTGAAAAATCATTCTGATTTCTTTTCCTGAAACTATGTGAAGGATTGAAAACATCAGTAGAGGGCACTAACAGGCTGTCTGGAAAGCCTTTCGTTTCATTGCTGTGACATGAAGTTGAGCTGGGAAGGCAGTACCTATTAGCTGCATAAAGTTGCAGATGTGGTTTTGGAGATGAAGAATACAACATCTATATTGTCCTTGAGCCAAAAGATAAATTTACAAACCTAATCCATTCAAATGTAATTTACTTTCTTTATATCAGATCTTATCTTACTAGCTTTACATATTCTTTCTAATACCTTATTTTGTCTATGTCCTTTTCAAATAAAACGTTTTTATAGTTTAGACCTCATTGAAGATAACTAAACTCAAACCATAAGAATATTTAGTCAGGCAGTCAATTCTGGGTGATCTATATTGATGGGGGTATATAGGAACATTCCCAAATGAGAACTATCTACAAATAAGTTTTGGTTTTGACATCTTGTTTTTCTTTCAAGTTCATTTTTGAAACTAGACAAAAATGATTATAGAAATCTGTGGTGAAATACAAACCTTGAAATAAACAACTAGTAATGGCGATCCAAAGAGAGTTATTTAAACATTTTGGAACAATAAACTGTGGGCAGAAGCTGCTCTACAGCATGTGACTTTAGAAACTTCGGAAAAGTCTTTCTGATTTGAAGGGCTTTGAAAAATGCAATCAAACCATGTGTCCAGTAGCAGGGGCAATGGAATATTTGTGAATAGTATTGGCAACAACTAAAGGGATATAAGTACAGACACTAAAAATTATGTTAGGAAATGACCATGATGGAGCTAGAGAGCATTTGAAGTTTGTACTCCTCTTCATTTTATAAAATCAGTTAATTATTTTATTTTTTATTTGTTAAAGCAATTTGCTGTGCTTAACTTAAAAATTAGCTGTAGAACTATACCACATTGAGAAATATATTAGGATTCAGGGAGCTAGATCTTCATTCATGCACTATCTCTAAAATGTTAAAGAAGTATCAAAATGACAAGAAGTATGGCCTTTAGAAGTGTAGTTAATAGGCCCAGTTTTCCTTAACTTTAAAATGAATATAATTTCAGCTGTTTAAGTTGAACTGAGCATTAAATATGAATGTATATCTAAAGTACCTGTGGTATTTTGGTATTCAATAAATGCTTCTTCACATTCCTTACCCCCTCCCTTTTTCTTTTAAAATTACTTCCTTCGGCTATACCAATTTTTATTTGAATATCACAAGTTGTCATAGGCAGTATTATTACTGGAATCACTTTGCCACAAGTATGTTATTTGGTTGAAGCCTATGTTTTGTTTCCTCTTGTCTCTTTGCTAAATATGCATGAAATGAGATTTTATTTGCATCACTTAAAATACAATGTGAAAGTGAGTAAATCTGGAATTAGATAAAAGTTTCTTGTTCAACTTAATAAGCTTGATTGCAAAAATTTTAAAGAAATTATATACATGAATGTATGTGTAAGTCCAATTTGGAAATATATATAAAAAGAAGTAATATGCAAATTAGCTGGGACATCATAACCTGTCATGCCTGGACCATTAGCATATTACTTCTTTATTAGCTCCTATCATCAGAAGGCTGCCTGCTCACGCCTCCGGTGTTGCTCTGGAGATGGCAGACAGGGTGGAAGCAGGGAAGTGGGAGCGGGGAAGAGGGGAGGTGGGAGCGGGGAAGTAGGGAGGTGGGGCAGAAGCGGGGAAGCAGGGAGGCAGGAGAAGGCGCGATCAGCCCTAGGAAAATCAAGGGTGGGTGGCGCCATGCGAATTTGCGCACTGGGCTTCGAATATCCTATCTAATAATAGAGAAACATGGTAATTAACCATAACTTCACTACCCTTCCCATTGGCTAATCATCAAGATATGCAAATTAACTGCCAACCAAGATGGCGGCCAGAAGCCAGGCAGCTGAAGCGAACAGGAGGCTTGCTTGCTCCAGTGATGGAGGAAGCCAAGGTTCCCTGCCTGCCGCTGCTGGCCTCTGAGCTGCACTCTAAGAAACAATGTTGGAATTATAGAAGCTAAACAATTCCCAGAAACCTGCTTTTAGCCATCAGAGCTGGAGCGAGCAGGACCACAACAGTGTTACAATTATAGAACCCAAACAAACCCAGATACCTGCTTTCAGCAGCTGAGGTCTCAGAGCTGGAGCCGAGCCTCAGAACTAAAGCTGGCTCTCAGCTCCAGTGACAGCCATAGAAGGTAAATAAATCCCAGAATTAAAAAAAAAAAAAAAGTTAAAAAGGAGAGGTTGGGAGCTTCAGTCACCCGCCAGCCTGAAAACGGCCCTTAGCCCCTCACCCAGACTGGCCAGGCACCCCAGTGGGGACCCCCACCCTGAAGGGGGTGTGAAAAGCTGCAAACAGTCATCATCCCCTCATCCAGGCTGGCCAGGCACCCAACAGGACCCCCACCCTGATCCGGGACACCCTTCAGGGCAAACCAGCCGGCCCCCACCCGTGCACCAGGCCTCTATTCTATACAGTAAAAGGGTAATATGCAAACTGACCCTAACAGCAGAAGGCCTGGGAATGACTGGTCACTATGACACGCACTGACCACCAGGGGGCAGACGCTCAATGCAGGAGCTGCCCTCTGGTGGTCAGGGTGCTCTCACATGGGAGGAGCTCTGCTCAGCCACAAGCCAGGCTGATGGCTGCCACTACAGCGGTGGTGGTGGGAGCCTCTCCTGCCTCCTTAGCAGCACTATGGATGTCCGACTGCAGTTTAGGCCTGCTCTCCGCTGGCAAGTGGATTTCCCCCGAGGGCTGCCGGTCTGCCAGAGGGATGTCTGATTGCCATCTTAGGCCCAATCCCCCAGGGAGCGGGCCTAAGCCAGCAGGTGGTCATCCCCTGAGGGGTCCCAGACTGCGAGAGGGCACAGGCCGGGCTGAGGGACTCCCCCCTCCCCCCGAGTACACACATTTTTGTGCACTGGGCCTCTAGTCTTATATAATAAAAGTGTAATATGAAAATTGACCAAATGGCGGATCAACTGGTCAGTGGGGGATGGGGCTGGCAAGCAGGTGTCACCAGGTCAGGCAAGGCACATGCCAGCAGGCAGGGGGAAGGGACCGTGAAGGAGTAGGGGGGCAGCAGCAGCCAGTGGTGTCAAGGCAATGGGGGCTGGTGCCATCCCCTGATCGTGCACCTGTTTGCCTCCCACAGAGAGAGGCCAGGGGCGGCAGCAGTGGCGGGGTAATTCAGGTAAGGGCCGCCTGGCACCAACCCCAGATAGGCCTGTTGGGGTTGCCTCCCGCAGAGGGAGGCCACCAGTGGCCATGGCACAATTGGATGATGAGCCGGCCACTCACAGCCCGTGCCATCCTGATCGGCTCACTGGTCACCTCCCACAGAGGGAGGACAGACTACGGCTTAGGCCTGCTCCCTGCTCCCCTAAGCCATCAGTAGGACATCCCCCAAGGGGTCACTTATTGGAGAGGGTTCAGGCTGGGCTGAGGAACAGTCATCATCCCCTCATCCAGGCTGGCCAGGCACCCAACAGGACCCCCACCCTACCCCCACCCTACCCCCACCCTACCCCCGTTCACAATTTTCGTGCACCAGGCCACTAGTGATTATATAAAATGGAATAATATACTCAAATATATATTCTGACTTGTATAGAAACAATACTATCTTTATGTTTTGCCAGGTTTTTCATATAGATTTTTTTCTTGTTAGTTTATATAAGTTTTTTGTGTATATGCTATGTATGCTGTTATAATCTTTCATTATAATCCTTCATAAAAAACAAGCATTGGGTTTTAGTAGCTTAGAAAAACAGTTATGTGTGTTTTTTTTCATCATAGGTCCACAGAATGGCTGGGTTTTGGCAAATTTCACCTGGTCAGAACTGAGATTGATTCTACTCTGGAGATCAAGTTCAGGCAACCTTTGCATGCCTCATTCTAAAAACCATTAAGCTACCTGGGCATGTTTTTCTCATATTTACTGCTAAGAAGTGCAAGAAAACAACTCTGACTACATAAATACACTTAAAGCTCTCTTTTAAAAGCATGTATATATTTTCCTTCACATACCATTAACAGAAGTAAGTCACATGACCATGACCAGTAATGAATATGTGGAAAAACAAAAGTAAATTTGTGTACAAGTAATCTGATCTATCACAATATTGTCAATGTGTTCTGCACATAGGTTGTAAATGCTTTCATTTTCCTACAAATTTTAAAATCTATACATTCTAATAAGCTTTTCCTCTTTAAACTCTGGATTTTGTGTCAAGTATGCATGCTAATCATAAATAATTTTCATCTTACATATATTTTTAAATGTTTTTATAGTATTTACTAGAGGCCAGGTGCACAAAATTTGTGCACTCGTGAGGGAGGGTCCCTCAGCCCAGCCTGCGTCCTCTCGCAGTCTGGGAGCTCTCAGGTGACATCCTTAGCACTGCCGCGGAGGTGGGAGAGTCTCCTGCCACCACTGCTGCGCTTTCCAGCCATGAGCCCGGCTTCTGACTGAGTGGCGCTCCCCCTGTGGGAGTGCACTGACCACCAGGAGGCAGCTCCTGCATTGAGCATCTGCCCCCTCGTGGTCAGTGTGTGTCATAGCGACCGGTTGTTCTGCCGTATGGCTGATTTGCATATTAGCCTTTTATTATATAGGACTAGAGGCCCGGTGCACAAAAATTTGTGCTCTCGGGGGGGGGGGGGATGGTGGGGTGCCTCAGCCTGGCCTGTGCCCTCTCACAGTCTGGGATCCCTCGGGAGATAACTCCCTGCAGGCTTAGGCCTGCTCCCGGGTGGCAGAGGGCAGGCCCAATCCCTAGGTGCAGCCCCTGGTTCGGCTCAGAGCAGGGCCAATTGGGGAGCTGGGGCGCCACCCCCTGTAATGCACAGAGCAGGTAGATTGGGAGGTTGCGATGCCACCCTCAGTCATGTTCAGGGTAGGGCCGATTGGGGGGTTGGGGCACCGCCCCCTGTCACACTCAAGGCAGGGTGGATGGGGAGGTTGTGGAGCCACCCCCTGTCACGCACAGAGCAGGGCCCATCAGGGGGGTTGGGGCTCCGTACCCTGTCATGCACAGAGCAGGGCCAATCAGAGGGTTGGGGCTCCGTACCCTGTCACGCACAGAGCAGGGTTGATCAGGGGGTTGGGGCGCCATCCTCTATCACCCACAGAGCAGGGCCAATCAGGGGGTTGGGGCGCCGCCACTGTCACACTCAGGGCAGGGCTGATGGGGAGGTTATGGCTCTACCCCATCACACACAGAGCAGGGCCCGTGGCGGGGGGGTTGGGGCGCCATCCTCTATCACCCACAGAGCACGGCCAATCAGATGGTTGGGGCGCCGCCACTCTCACAGTCAGGGTAGGGCTGATGGGGATGTTATGGCTCTACCCTGTCACACACAGAGCCGCAGGGCGATCAGGGGTTTGGGGAGCTCCCCCCTATCAGGCACAGAGCAGGTCCAATCAGGGGGTTGGGGTGCCTTCACCTGTCAGGAACAGAGCAGGGCAGATAGGGAGGTTGTGGCCCCACCCCCCGTCACACACAGAGCCACAGGGCGATCAGGGGGTTTGGGCGCTGCCCCCTGTCACGCTGATCCCGTTGCCGGGAGGCCTCGTGGCTCCGCTGATCCCAGTGCTGGGAGGCATATTACCCTTTTACTATAAAGGATAGAGGCCTGGTGCATGGATGAGGCTGGCTGGTGTGCCCTGAAGGGTGTCCTGGATCAGGGTGGGGGTCCCCACTGGGGTGCCTGGCCAGCCTGGGTGAGGGGATGTTGACTGTTTGCAGCTGGTCACACACTCTTCAGAGTTGGGGTCCCCACTGGGGTGCCTGGCCAGTCTGGGTGAGGGGCTGAGGGCTGTTTTCAGGCTGACTGAAGCTCCCAACTGCTCCTTTTTTCCTTTTTCTTTTTTTTATTCTGGGCCAGCTTTAGCTCTGGCTCCAGCTCTGAGGCCTCTGCTGCTGAAAGAAGGTATCTGGTTTGTTTAGGTTCTATAATCGAAACAATGTATAACTCCAGCTCTGAGATCCCGGGCTTGCTGAAAGCAGGTTTCTGGGGTTTTGTTTAGCTTCTATATTTGTTACAATGTTTCTTAAACTGCCAGCTCAGAGGCCCGCAAGGCAGGCGGGGAACGTTGGAATGTTCCATCACTGAAGCAAGCAAGCCTCATGTTAGTTCCAAGCTTCCTGGATGCCAGCTGCCATCTTGGCTGGCAGTTAATTTGCATATCTCGCTGATTAGCCAATGGGAAGTGTAGCGGTCATACGCCAATTACCATGTTTCTCTTTTATTAGATAGGATTCTTGAATTTAGATCCTTGTTCCATTTGCAATTTTTATGTGTATTTTTCAACCTAAACCAATTTGTGCTAATTTTAACTTATCTTTCAACTTTGCCACTAATTTTATTAACTCATTTCTGCATGAATTTGTAATGCCGTCATTTTCATATACTAAATTGCCCTGTATAAATTAGTCTATTTCTTGTTGCTTTATTTTTTTGTGGTAATCAATTTTGGTATTTCTGCACTAAAATTACATAGTTCTCATTTCTGTTGCTTAAAAAAAAAAAAAAGTTTGATTACAGTCCTACCTCCCAGGCTTTAATTTATCTTACACATTTTTTTTGGCCTGTTCTGGATGTTTTCTCTTGTGGGGGATCTAAAAGATTAAGTTTTCTGTGCTCAATTTAAAAATACTTTTGTAATTGTGGAAAAATAACATTTATATTAAACCATCTGAAATTGCAAAGCTTTTCCCTTTTAGGTCCACAAAAATAGTGATTCATTGTAATTCATCCTAACATATAAAATATATATTGTAAATATATATTCATTTAGAATAAATTATATCTAAAAAAATATAGACACTTCCCATCCAGGAATATAACTTTTTTATTTTCCATTTATAAATTTTGGTTTGGTTTTCACATAGGCTTTTAACCATTTTTCCATAGGTAATTAATAAGGTTTCTGAAGTTTAATTTGTTGTAAATGAATGAGAATTATTTTGCCTCATATTTTATATTTTTACTAGAGGCTTGTTGCATGAAATTCGTTCATGGATGGGGTCCCTAGGCCTGTTGGGTGATCAGGGCTGATTAGGGCAGGGCCAATTGGGGCCTAAAGGCCCAGGTAGGGTCGGGAGAGGAGGTGATAGTCAGAAGGAACAGACACCAGGTGCTGACTCTGCCCTTAGCGCCCCACCACCCCCACGGTTCCCCGCCTCTTCCCTCCTCCTTCCCTTGGTGCTGTGTCGCCGGGGGGGGGGGGGGGGGGGGGGGGGGCGGGGCGGGCGGGGGGGGGGACGCCTGCTGGCCAGTGGAGGGATTAGGGGAGGAGCCGGGAGAGGTTTTGATCCCCAGTTTGGAATGTGCAGGAGGCAGCCAATCAATGATTCTCTATCATCATTGATATTTCTATCTCTATTTCCCTCTCCAAAATCAATCATATATATATTTTTAAAATGCAAGGTTTTTAGAGGAAGAAGGGTAGGGCAAGGGAGCTATCGACAGGGAGGCATTTGAGATCTTGCTCACATTTCAAATAGAATAACATAAGGTGGTCCTCAGGGGGTGACAGGTGAGGAGTGGCAGTGTGTGGAGCAGGGTACTGCGGGCTAAGGAATGGGCTGTCATGACTGGCAATGTCTGTGACAGTGAAACCGAGCGTGTGTTGGGGCCATCGCTGGGATCATTCATCCCCAAGAAGTTTTGATTTCAGACGAGAGAACACGGATATCAGCGGGCCTTTCTTAGCCTAGAGCAGTGATGGCGAACCTTTTGAGCTCGGCGTGTCAGCGTTTTGAAAAACCCTAACTTAACTCTGGTGCTGTGTCACATATAGAAATTTTTTGATATCTGCAACCATAGTAAAACAAAGATTTATATTTTTGATATCTATTTTATATATTTAAATGCCATTTAACAAAGAAAAATCAACCAAAAAATGAGTTCGCGTGTCACCTCTGACACGCGTGTCATAGGTTCGCCATCACTGGCCTAGAAGGTGACACGGGCAGCAGGAATGGGCTGCCCTGCTTCCAGACAAATGTAAACACACAGTGTAACTGCATATGGACGTCAGTCAGCGGCCAAATCAATGCCCAGCCAGCCCTGTGGCTGTGTCCTGCCACTCTGGCTGTGCTATGGCGGAAGCCACACCCCCAATCGCAGGTATTATACGAAGGGGCAGGCAGGAAGCCAGAAGCTGGAAGTTGGAGCTGAAGCAGGTGGGCAGTAATGCGTCCACCATGGAGCTGGACGGGGAGCAGCTATGGGTGTGACCAGCTTTGGAGTCGGAGGGGCTGTGCTTCCTGCACATCACCAGTGACTCCCTGTGAGCCCGTGGTGCACCAGCCAGGCCAAGCAGGGCCTGGGGAGGCCTTCCCTCCTGGAGCTGGAGCTGTTCTTCCCATGGTGGCAGTGTCGGCAGCTTTTTTTTTTTTTTTTTTTTTTTTTTTTTATTGAAAAGCAAGCTCTGGGCTTGTGGTTCCTGGGATCCCTGGGCCATAGCATACGCCTCCAGGCCTCACTGTGCCCCCCCCCTCCCTCCTCTTTTGTTGAGCACCTGACCCCTGGTGGTCAGTGTTCATCATAGCGACTGGTCGGCCGGTTGTTCTGGTCATTCCACCAGTATGGTCACTGGGCTTTTATTATATAGGAATGCTGATTTATAGGAAAGATACTGCTTTTTCCAAGTTGATATTGAAAGGAGTTGAGTATAGTGGTTAATATCAAATCCTCTGAAGCCAGACTACATTGATTCAAATACCAACTCCACCACTTTGATGAATGATTAGGGGTTAGTAGTCCTCTTGGGCTGTGTCCTTCTTTACAAAAATAAAAATAATACCTGTCATGAAGTTCTGTTTCCCAGATTTCTGTCTTTTGTTTTATTTTCCTCTTTAAAGATCACATCCTCAAATCAGCAGCATGGACATATGTGTGTGTGTATGTGTGTATAAGTGTGTCTATATGTATATGTGTGTATGTCTAAGGGGGAGAGTTCACATTGGAAGGGATGTGGGAAGCAAGCCTGCAAATGCAAACTTTAATCCTGTTTGTGAGATAATTTCATTTTCCTTGTTCTGGTAGGCCCCATTCTGCTAAATTATTGAGCGAAAGTCACCTAGCAATATATGAAAGGCCCCTAAGGGTTAAAATAGCATACAATCTTTATTTAAGTGAAAATGCACAAAGACAAAAATGTCAACCCATCATCCATCACCCACTTTATAAATGTGAGGTTCAAATATTATATTAACCAAGACAGTAAAGAATAAAGAGAATTAGCGAGCAAGAGTAACCTAAGTTAAGTGGGTAGAATAAGGCAATGTTAAGTGAGAAAATTTGGAGAAAGTCAGAGAAAAGAAGACATAAACAGATAAGATTTAACCTTACTAGTACACCTTTCTTGGGAAAATAGAAAAAAACTCCTAATGTCAGTATATATTTTTAAAGTAACTTTCTTATTATTGTGTTTTTAAATGTACAATTCAATAGTTATTATTATACCCACAGTGTCAACTTCAATAAAGAGGAAAACTAAGACAAGCTCAAATTACCAAAAATTGTGTTTATTTGGGAACAGCAGAGAAACTGCTATTTGGAGTAGGCAGATTGTAGCAAGCTAAAGGCTAGTCCACTGAGGTTTTGGCATTATTTATGGGCAGGAAGTACAAAGAGTGGGTAGGGAGTTCAGCTAGAATCCAAGCAGTAAGATCATTGGCTGCCGAATGGGGAGAAGTTTTTGGTCGATTTTTATCAGTTGAGTGATAAGTTTTGGTTTTCTGTCAATAAGGCATTTACCAGAAATCAGTCTTTCAGTCCTTAAGTTTCATTTTACTGAGGATCCATGCATGAGATTCTTTAATTGATATCCTCTTTCTTATGTTCCATTTTAGGTTGAAATACTTTTATAAATAAGTGACACCTTCACCACAGTCAATTTTATAATATTTATATCACCTCAAAAAGAAGTATCACATGTACCCTTTAGCTGTCACCCCACCATAATCCACTCCCTATGGACTAAGCAATCACTAACCTATTTTCTGACTTTATAGATTAATTGATTGATTGATTGATTGATTGATTGATTCTGGACATTGAATTTAATGGTTTAATGTAACATAGATCTTTTATAACTGGCTTCTTTCACTTAACATCATGTTTTTGTTTCATATATACTAAGGTATGTATTAGTACTTCAAAATAATATTTCACTTTATATATCTACCACTTATTTTATCCATTCATCAGTTGATGAAGATTTGTGTTGTTTCCACCTTTTATTTATAATGAATAATGCTGCTATGAATATTCATGTACAAATTTTTGTTAAGACATATGTTTTTATTTGTCTTGGTATACACTTAGGAGTGGAATTACTGGGTTACAGTAACTCTATATGTAATCATTTGAGGAGCTGCCACACTGTTTGCCAAAGTGGCTGCACCATTTTCTATTCCCATCAGCAGTGCAAGAGTATTCTGATTTCTCCACATCTTCACCTGGTTATTATCTGCTTGTTTGTTTGTTGTTTTATTTTGTTTTTATGATAGTGGATGCAAAGTAGTATCTCATTGGTTTTATTTGCATTTTTCTAGTAGACAATTATATTGAGTATGTTTATGTGATAACTGGTCATTTGTATATTTTCATTGGAGAAAATTCTATCCAGATCCATTGTCCATTTTTTAAGTGGAATTATTTGTTTTTTATTGATTGACCTCCAATGATATTTTATATTTTCTAGATCAAAGTTACTTACCTGATGTGTGCAAATATGTTCTTCCATTCTCTGGTTTGTCTTTTCATTTTCTTGATAGTGAGCATTGAAGCACAAAGCTTTTAAAGCTATCTTCCCTTTTCTTGGTGGTTATTCTCTTTATTATCTATAAGTAACTTGTTTCTTATAAGATGCTGCATTAGATTGCCAGGGCTGCCATAACAAAGTATTGCAAACTAGATGTCTTAAATAACAGAAAATTATTGTTTCATAGTTCTAGAGGCTACAAGTTCAAAATGAAACTGCCTGAAGAATCTGTTTCATGCCTTTGTCAGGCTTCTGGTAGGTGTGGGGTATATTTAGCATTTTTTACCTTGGAAAAACATCAGTCTGATCTCTGCCACTATCTTCACATTGGCATTCACCCTGAGTGTCTGTGTCCAAATGTCCCCTTTTCATAAGGATACCAGTTATATTGAATTAGAGGCCCACCCTACTCTAGTATGTCCTCATCAGAACTGAACTAATTGCAAATGTAACAACACTAATTCCAAGTAAGATTACATTCTGAAATACCTGGGGTTAAGACATCAACATATAAATATTTCAGAGATATAATTCAATCCGTAACAGCTGTATTGTCAAATAAATAACTTGTTATCCAAGACTTACTTAGACATTACTTAGTAAAAATTATTTGAAATTTATGTAACATAACCATTTGCAAGGTCTTTCCCATACCTTGTCTCATTTATTTTTCTCATAATCATCTGATGCAATAATCAGTACTTATATTTTATCTCCGTTTCATAAATGAGGCAACAGCTGTTTAGAAAGATTATTGATTTGCCTCAGTTTATTGTTTCTATGTGACAAAAACACAGGGGTATATTGTCTGACTCTACATCATCTCTGAGAGCTTTTAAATTCCTAAAATAATGCTTATGACTATATCTATCAATTGGAAGGAAAGATGACACAGATAAACGTCACAATGTTTTTATACTTCCGTAAATTTATGAGAAATAATGCTCCATGAAAATGGTATAAAAGATTACCAATAAGCCTGTGGATTTTACCAGCTAGATAATCTAGGGAATGCCAAATTAATAAAAAAGCATTATTCCTGCTTTTAATAATTATTAGGAAATTTAAGAATAATATAGAAAATAACAAGTGAGAAAACAAGATCAACCCTGTTCTGGTGGTTCAGTACTTTAACCTCACAGCCTACTCAATCCATTTGTATTATGTATTGTTCAATTGTGTGCTTCAGACAGTGGTCAAAGGACTGTTAAATTTTGGTGGATTAGAATATTCTGGAATGCCTTTATTATGAAAACTAAACTTGAATTAGAGACTAATGTAAGGGGATGGACCTGGAGTTATAGAGAGGAAAGCACATTACAGAGGAGAGCAAAAACATAAACCAAGGTAACAAATTGACATTGTGAATCCTTTCTCTCAGTGACAATTCAGATTACAGTAGCTGGACAAGAAAATAATTATGGACTTAATAATAATAAAAAATAAAATGTGCTGTTTGTCTCATTTTATTACTTATGTTTATTGATTAATAAGTGACTGACTGATAGCTATAAAATTTTATGCTAATTTCAAAGCATTCAGCAAGAAAAGAATCACTATAAAAAATAAGATCAAGCTTTTACTTCATGGTAATAAGGAAAACCAGAGCATATTTAAAGTGGAGGTTTAAACTCCTTAGTAATTTTAGTCTATCTACTCTATAGGTATGGAGTGTGGGCCAGGAAAGAGCAAATTTCCTTTCCAAGGAAAGCCAACCCTGTTCTGGTGGGTCAGTACTTTAACCTCACAGCCTACTCAATCCATTTGTATTTTTCTGCAACTACCAACAAGGTTGCCAAATGTGATCCATGCACTTGTCCACCCGAAACTGAATGGGAGCCTCAGCTCATTTCACACAGGTCAGCAAACAGCAGTCAAAGGCTAATGGCTTTCTGTCACCACTAACCCAGGGCAGGTGCAAAGGCTGACCTGAAGGTTAGAAGCTCTACATCCCATTACCTACCCCAGGAGCTATCTGGTCCCCTCTAAAAAATAATTTACTCAGTGCAAAACTGAAAGTACTGTCTGATTTGCTGTTTTCCCAGTGCTAATTTACAATGTGAAAAGTTTCTGAAGTGGCAGAACTGATGGGCGGACCACTTAGTTAAATATTTGTCAAGTAGGAGGCAGCAGTGGTTAGGACTAATAAAGAGAAAAGTCAGGTTATGTTACACCAAGAGGTGAATCAGCATTCAACATACGATGAGACTCTTGGGCTAAAATCCTCATGCAACTGTTAAATGCAAAATATAGCCACACAAAAATGTTTTTAAGGAAAGCTTTTCTTTCACAAAGTAGCCACCAATTGATATTAATTATTAGAGATAAATTAGTTGAAAATAATTAATTTTCAGACTATTTAAATTGAAACTAGAATTATATGAAGAGTAGCCGACAACATATTTAGTATTAGTGTACTATAATTTTAGAAATATTTATTTTCAGCAATAGTTTGCCCCAAACTATTCAGAAAACAAGTTCCATGTGTTTCAGCTTACATTTTAGGATAGTTTTGCCTTAAAAATAATTTTAAAAATCTGTTTAAAAATTAAAAATTGTGGGTAAATATACTCTGAAGTTAATAAAGATTAAGTTTTAGTCACCCTCAAATGCATAGGTCACATCCAAATCTCTAATAACTTTTGGTTGATTAATTCTATTATTTTTCTTCAAGAAAGCTCTTCACATTATATAATATTTAGTTCTAGATAACTTGGATGCACTCCTATCAAATTACTAATCATAGTAACACTTTATTAAAAGCCTTCCCAGTCTACACAAAAATCACAGGAAATAATGTTTGAAAAGACTGTTCTCTGTGGGCCTCTGGGGGGAGACACAGCCCCAAAAGTGGTTACTGTGTTTTCTCATGCTAGTTCACAGCATAACTATACACAGAGATGCACACTTTGAAAAAATACAAATGCAAATGCAAAGATTAGGTTGAAGTGAAGCAGATACTAAGATCTGAAAAATGCTCAGCAATTCTACTTAGGATGAACCTAAAATATCACATTAATTTAGATATCTAATTGCATTTTGCAAGATATGAAATTACATTTAGTGAACACGAAAATTATATGACTTTCAATTAAAAAGTCCCAGCTTTTTAGTTATGCTTTGTAGGGTGAAATAATTCTCAGAATTCACAAAGACCTTACAGACCCTATATTATTTTATTTTATATTTTAGTTCAAATAATAACATAATGATTTAACATTACCATTATATTCCTGATAAACCGCATATATATATTAGTAGCCCTGCACATGAATCCCTATGCCAGTAGCTCTTGCCACCTTCCTGTAGCTTCCCCCTTTTCCCTGCCCCCCCCATAGCTTGCTGCCCTGCCCCCTCCTGTAACTCTCCACTGCCCACTTGTAGCTCACTGCCCCACCCTTCTGATCCATGATCTGGTCGTTACTCAGTCGGTTGTTACGCATCAAGGTGTAACGATCATTTGTATATTACATCTTTATTATATAGGATATATATATATATATCATTCAAGGTTAATTATGTACTACCAGGAACACAATAGTCAGTTTTTTCAACATATCATAGAAATCTGTTCCTATGATTAACTTTAAAATATTGTTACATGAAAAATATCTTAGAGTCAAATCAAAATTTAAGAGTTTCCTTAGATGTTGTGTTAGCAAAGAGATACACTTTAAATTTTAAAATAAGTTGCCTTGACGGCTGGCCAATGTCACTCAGTGGTTGAGCACTGACCAATGAACCAAGAGGTCACCAGTTCAATTCCCAATCAGGGTACATGCCCGGGTTGCAGGCTCAATACCCAGTATGGAGAGTGCAAGAGGCAGCCAATCAGTGAAGTTTCTCATTCATCGATTTTTATCTCTCTATCCCTCTCCCTTCCTCTCTCTCTAAAAATCAATAAAACATATTAGAAAAAGAACTTGCCTTGAAAGCTATGTTTTTTGCTAAAACCTGAAAAAATATTTTCTTTAGACTTAGAGAAAAGTTGAAATAAAAAGTACAGAAGATCCTTGCATACCCTTTATCCAGCTCCCATAAATGTTAACACCTTATATAATCACTGGGGGTCCAATGCACGAAATTTGTGCAAGGGGCCTGGCCCTTGCCACTGCAGCACTTGCCTTGGCTTTGTCCAGAATGATGTCCGGAAGGTCATTTGGCTGTCCGGCCTAATTAGCATATTATGCTTTTATTATAGAGATAGTACATTTATCAAAACCAGGAAACTCACAGTGTCCAATACTATTAATTAAGCTACAGACCACATTTGAATTTTCTCATTTTCCCATAGTGTCCTTTCAAGGGCCCAATCAGGACCCTTCATTGTATTTAGTTTTTGTCTCTTTAGTCTCCTCCAGTATGAGACAGACTTTTCATTTTGCTGCTTCTCTTTCAATAAAAATTTCATTTGTTTTCTGGAGGAAAAGGATGGACATTGAATCCCCTGATTATTTGTTATCATAATGATTTTATTATCATGTCAACCACTAAGCAAAGATGAAATTATCAATAGTGCTACTAAAATACTTAAAACCACACATTTAGGCTCATGTAAGAAAGAATAATTCAGACATGTATATTGTCCACATAAAGTCATATGATATAGTTTTATATTATCACAATATCTATTAGAAATAATTGTTCAATACCATTTTCTATGTGAGGAAATTGAGGCTCGGATAAAGCACTTGACCAAAATCACTTAACTGATTAGTAGCAGGCCAGAATTTTAAAAAAAAATTAATTACAATTCATACATATTTCACAATCTTCAGTGCATGAGTTGTACTAACAGCTACAATGTGATTACATTGGGATAGAACGTAACAACTGTCAGTAGCTTTTCAGTAGCTTTGCATAGGTTCAAATCCTACTCACAATAAAATGTGACACAACCTAATAGAACATCATTTGCCAAAAAATCCTAAACTTTGCACTTAATTTTTCTTTCTTTTTTTTTTTTTATTAGGCTGGGTCAAATGTCACATCTACACAAACATGTTAACATATTTTACTAAATTGCAATGAGTTCAAATAGTTCTATCCAAATACCAAAACTAAATTTCTCCCTATATAGCACCTCTCAGTTTTGAGAGAAGTCATATTCAGAGAGGTCTATTGATATATCTCTTTTCCAAATGTCCTTGTCACCAAGTTACTAGGCCATCTGAGTTGTCAGTCAAGAGCTAGGTGTTATCTCACTCTTGAGGCCATAAAGTTTGACATGTACAATAGCACTCCATCATCAAATAGAAGTGGCATATACTTGACTGAGTGGTACATATAGGCCTGAGCAGGTCATGAAAATACAAATAAGTTACATGAAGAAGTAGTCAAAATGTCCATGACACTCATTCCTGTCACACGACCTCTTCCTCTCAGCCTACGCTTAAAGTTTCATGATAAGTTCCCTGCCATCAATTGACAGGAAAGAAAGAAAGAAAGAAAGAAAGAAAGAAAGAAAGAAAGAAAGAAAGAAAGAAAGAAAGAAAGAAAGAAAGAAAGAAAGAAAGAAAGAAAGAAAGAAAGAAAGAAAGAAAGAAAGAAAGAAAGAAAGAAAGAGAGAGAGAGAAAAAGAAAGAAAGAAAGAAAGAAAGAAAGAAAGAAAGAAAGAAAGAAAGAAAGAAAGGAAGGAAGGAAGGAAGGAAGGAAGGAAGGAAGGAAGGAAGGAAGGAAGGAAGGAAGGAAGGAAGGAAGGGGAAAGAAAACAGGCCCAGTTTAGAAATAGTTCTACATAATATGTAGGCACTACCCCAAAGTGGACAGCCGGAACACCACAGCCCGTTTCTGGGACATCCTCCTGATAGGCAGAACATCAAGCAATGCATCTATTTTGTCCCTTTGCTTGGAAGAAGAAATAGCCAGATGTGCAATTGTACTAGTATTCTAAATTAAGGATCATGTTAAATTATTTTGCTGGGTGGTCAAGGGTTTAGAAGGAACATAATTGAAAAATTGTTGACAAGGAAATTTGGAGAAGTACATAGATGTTCATCTCTGAATAGATGAACAATGTAAAGATAATTGTGTCCCAAGGAATGCTTCCCAAAGGGTGACTCAGCAGAGAATTTTTATTTATTTATTTTAATTAAATATGTTGTTATTGATTTCAG
Source organism: Myotis daubentonii (assembly GCF_963259705.1). Lineage (NCBI taxonomy): Eukaryota > Metazoa > Chordata > Mammalia > Chiroptera > Vespertilionidae > Myotis > Myotis daubentonii. The sequence continues at coordinate 96,314,974 of NC_081842.1, read as the reverse complement.
TGAGGAAGGAAGAAGGAGATAGAGATAGTAACATCAATGATGAGAGAAAATCACAGATCGGCTGCTTCCTGCCTGCCCCATACTGGGGTTCTAGCTTGCAACCTAGATATGTGCCCTGACTGGGAATCAAATCATGACCTCCTAGTTCATAGGTCAATGCTCAACCACTGAATCATGCCAGCGGGCAGAAGAAAAGTCTTTAAATAATCAAGTGGATTGGACCTTCTCTGTAGATTCCAGCCAGCCTCAACTCTGTTGCCACCCAATAGGCTCATAACAAGGTGGCCATGATGGCAGGGATGAAGGTTATGCAAAGGCTCAGCAACATGGACTTACACTCATCAAGGTAGTCGTAGTTATAGTTACTGCTGAGTATACAATCTGCCAGCAGCAGAGATAAACACTGAGTCCAAGATGTGTCACTATTTCCTGGGGTGATCAGCCAGGTTGTTTACACTGGACAACTTCCATCATGGGAAGGGGCACTTGGCCTTATAGGAATAGATTCGGGACATGGGTCTGCTTTCCTGCATGTGATGTTTCCACCAAAACTACCATCCATGGACTTGAGAATGCCTTATCCACGATCATGCTTTTCCACAAAGCATTGCCTCTAATCAAGGAACTCACTTCACAGAAATTGTTCCAATATCCTGAAGCAGCTGACTTGAAAGAACAGTGGAACGGCCTTTTGAAGATCAGTTACAGCTCCAACTAGAATGGAAACACCTTGCAGTGCTGTGGCCAGGTTCTCCAGAAAACTGTGTATGCTCTGAATCAGTGTTCAATACATGGTGCTGTTTCTTTCCCCCATAGCCAGGATATGGAGGTCAAGGAATCCAGGAGTGAGAATGAGAATGGTACCATTCACTATTATTCCCTAGTGATCCACTAGTAAAATTCTTGCTTTCTATTTCCATGACCTGATACTCTGCTGGCCTAGAAATGTTTGTTTCAAAGGGAAGTATTCTTTAATCAGGAGTCATTGTTGTAATAATTCTATTGAACTGGAAGTTAAAACTGCCCTCTGGCTACTCTGACTCCTCATGCCTCTGAAACAATAGGCGAGGAAGGGAGATGTATTTGGTGAGGTGACTGATCCTGGCTACCAAGGAGGAATTAGACTGTTATTCTATAGCGAAGGTAAGAAAGACTATGCTTAGGATATAGAAGAATATAGGGTGTCTCTTAGTTGCCCTGTAAGTTCAGAAAAACTACAATTGAATCCAAGCAGGACTACAATTGGCCCATACCCTTCAGAAATGAAGGTTTGGGTCACTACACCAGGTAAAGAACTATGATCAGCAGAGTGCTTGCTGAAGGCAAACAGAATACAGAGTGGATAGTACTAGAAGGTAGTTATACATACAGCTATTTGTGTTAAAGCAGAATTTCTGTTAAAGCAGCTGTAGTAATCTAATATAGGTGTTCATAGTCATAGCAATATCAAATATAAATCTGGATAGATCACAAAATATTTGAAAGAATGCAGAGTGAATAATAAGTTATTATCCCAGTGCATGAAGGTAAGTTATTCTCATTCAACTTTCTAATTAGCTATTCAGGCATTGTTTGACAGCTACTCAAATAAAGTGGACCCAGCATGCATTGACACATGAGACCTTATTTTCCAAAATTGACTAAATATATGTCCAGCACACCAGAGTGAAGAGTATAAATGGAACAGTTCCAAATGCAGCTATTCCTGATTGCTCCATAAATCACATCTTTCATCTTATGTTAGTTTTTATTGCCATGTAACAAACTGCTATGAACTTAATGGTATAAAACAATATACATTTGTGATCTCAAAGTTTCTGCAGGTCAGAAGCCCAGGCACAGGTTACCTTTGTCCTTAGCTAAGGGTCTACCAATGTTGAAATAATGATACTGCTGAGGTTGCCTTCTCATCTGGAGCTTTGAGTCTTCTTTCAGTCCAATCAGATTATTGGCAAAGTTTAGCTACTTGCAGTTGTAAGATTGAAGTCCTGGTTTTGTTTTGTTTTCTGGATGGCTAACAGTCAACGGTTGCTTGAAGCAAGTAGAGACTTATCTCAGGAGCTGGCTTTAAGATTAATCCTTCCATCTTCAAAGCCAGCAATGGAGAATGTTCCTCCTATAGAATCTAACTTTATAGGCAGAACTCATTCTTTCTTAAATGGTCATCTGTTTAAGTTAGTAACACAGTAAAAACAAAAACAAAAAAACCTCTCTTTTGATGACTCAAAGTAAACTTATGAATAGTCTAATTAGAAGAGTGATATTTCATCATATTTAACGGGGAAGAGGATTTTACAAGTCATATACACCAGAGGGTGGAAATCTTTGGGGGCCATATTAGGCTTCTCTCTACCATATATATAAAGTTCAGAAAAAATTTATGCTAGTGGATAAGAACACAAACCTTCAAGTTAGACTTTCTGAATTCAAAATACATATTTGTTACTTTTTAGCTGTACAAACTTGTGCAAGCTGCTTAAATTTAATATGATTTTATGCCCATATGTGTAATATACAAATTATAATTGTATTTTGTGAGGGTTAAAATTTATATAGAGAGAAAATGAGAAGAGAGCTTAGAAAATTGTGTGGTATACAGAAAGCACCATATGCATTTTAGCAATTTTATTAATATTCAAAATATAAATATGTTAACACAAAATAAGATATAATATTTTTTAAGCTTCCCTGCCCTGCTCTGGATCCCTGAACACTTCCACAATTCCCTGTGACTGCTTTATCTAATTACAATTATTTTTTTTTAACATTTGTTAGTTAAATAATTATTTTTTTAGTTACATCAAGACCTATTTACAAGTTTCTAAGGCAGAAGGTGACATTTAAAGACCAACAAATCTGCAATGATCTAAAAGAATAACTCTCTCATGCTCTATTCTGATGTCTCATAATTTATCTGGACAATATTTTGAAGAGTTTCTCACTTAAATATTTGATATTGTTTGAGTTCATATTATTCACACCAAAATTGGAGTGCAATAATTACCTTTAATAGGCTATGGTTGCTTAATGTAATTTAGTATGTATTATGAAAATATAACATTAGGAGTAGCAAACATGTTGTAGAAAAATAGAAAATTTGGAAATCAAAGCACCTAATTTCTAAAGTTAGTTCCCCATGTAACTTTCCCAGTGACTTGTGAAAATCTCTAAACCATTGTGGGATTCTACACACTAACTCCACAACATCAACAAAACAACAATGAAATGGTGAACAAAGGTTGAAGACTCTTTGAGGTATAAAAGCTAATATCAATGTTAGCTCCTAAAATTTAAGAGACCAGTGCTTGTTTTCCAATTTGATCCATAAACACAGATCATCCAGGTTGAATTCTTTTTAAATAGCTAATATTTTCATTTGAGTCTATTATTTAAAATACTTTTCATATTCATCATCTCATTTTAACTTTACACATACGCAGGCACAGAATGTAGATATAGAGTAGGTAACTATTATTCTTACTTCGTAAATGGAATAGGGTAATTCAGAAAGGTGAAGTAACTTGCAAAAAGGCACACAGTTTATGAGTGCTAGAGCCAGTACTTAACTTTAGGTTTCTGTCGCTTTTTATTTTTAGCACATCATGCTACCTTCTTCATGTAATTTTTACTGTAAAATAACATAGTCTATTATGTTATTGTGTATGTGTATTTCACACACATATATATATTTTTAAAATATACTTTATTGATTTTTTACAGAGAGGAAGGGAGAGGGATAGAGAATTAGAAACATTGATGAGAGAGAAACATCGATCAGCTGCCTCACACACACCCCTACTGGGGATGTGCCCACAACCAAAGTACATGCCCTTTACCTGAATCGAACCTGGGACCCTTCCGTCATCGGGCCAACGCTCTATCCACTGAGCCAAACCAGTAAGGGCTAACACATATATTTTTAATCTTTAGGGCAAATAAGAAAAGAATCATAAATCATTTGTTATCAGGTTTGAGTGGCACAATATTGTACACTGTCCTGTCCACTTGAGTGGTCTTTAGAATCACAAATTTGGCAGCCAATATACAGACTTTTATTGAGTCTATTGTTTCCTAGTCACTTGGTTAAACAATATAGAATCCTGAGATATCGAAAGCAAGGCAACATTGCTGCGTTCCTATGTCAGTTGTACCTAGAGGGGATATCATTGAGAAGAGTATTGTTAATATTATTTAATTCATTTTTTTCTAAATATTGTTTTATGTCTTGTGTTGTCACCTTATATAGGAGATCTCTTTTGAAAATTGGTGTGTAAAAATCAAAAGACATGTACAAAAGGATAATCTCCTTAGAAATTAAATAAGCAATGGCAGAGTGACAGGGTCTAACATTTGAACACAATGTGAAAAATATTATAAAGTAGACAACTTAGCGTTCTTTACTCCAACTATTTTCTTGTCTTCCTTGATGGGAGTTAATTTGGTTTGGGTTTCAAGGAAATTGGTTGAATATATTTCAATATTATGCTTCTAAAAATGTATCACAAATAGAGATGATTCCAGAGAATATCTTAAAAGGATGGCATATATGATCTTTAGAGAAGAATTATGTTTTTATTTCCAAACAGACATGGTACATTTTTTCAATCTTGCCAGCCAATTCTAGTTAATAGAGCACCAATTATAAATTGCGTTTTCTTTTGGTATAAATGTTAGGCTTACTGTTATCAAAGATGAAGAAAAAAACAATAAAAATTTGGAACATAAAGGGTTACTGCTTAAAATTTTCAAAGCCCAAGTTAATACAGTTATTTGCTAAACACAAGAGACAAATTTTAGAGATTGGTTTATGGAGCTGTTAATGAGAATTCAATAGTTTCTTGACAATTTTGGTTTTACAATGACTTGCATTAACTCAAAGGATTCCAGCCCCATATTTTATTATTATATTATTATTACTATTATTTTGGTTAATCTAAACCTGAGAATATTTTTTTTCTATTGCTTTTTCAGAGAAAGTGGAAGGGAGGGAGGGAGAGGAAAAAAGAGGAACATCACAATGTGAGAGAGCCACATCAACTGATTGCCTCTCACACTGACACCAACTGGGGGTAGAGAGTGCCTTTTGATGTGTGGGCCAACACTCTAACCACTAGGGCCCAGGCCCATATTTTAAACTATTTTTTTCTTTGAGAAATACAAAATAGCCAGGTATAGGAGGTATCTCCATATTAACCTTGAGACTAATATAAAAGTAATCTATAATAATAAAAGGGTAATATGCTAATTAGATGGAACGTCCTTCTGGGCATTCTTCCAGATGTCCATCCAGACAAAGCTGGGGCCAGAGCAAAGCCCGGATCCCGGGTGCTGGAGGGAAGCTGGTGCTGGCAGCCAGGGGAAGGAAGGTGTACTCTTGTACGAATTTTTGTGCAACGGGCCTCTAATAGCTTTATAAAAGTGATTAGGTAATCAGGAAGGTATACAAGTAGTATATTTCTTCTTGTATCATCCTTAATTATCTCATAATTTATTTCTGAGTTATAATTTGCCACACCAGTGTGAGCTAAGGTTTAGGATGATGATTGAACCCGAGCTATGTTCTTATATTCCCACTACAAATATCGTTTTACTTTTAGTGGGACATCATGTCTAAAATCTTACGATTCTACTGATGAGTTAAAAAACAGACAAGAGATTTTGTAAGATTACCAAGCTGTAAATTTTGCCTTAACTATATGAATTAAGAGGAACATTTTTAAACACAAAAAGAAAAACAAACTCAGCTTTATCAAGCCTTTCCACTGATTACTTTATGTGATCTGGGACAAATAATTTAACCTTTCTTTTCTTTCAGCTCCATCTGTTAATTTATATTCTACGAAACATTTTTGTGTTTTAGCATATTTGCAAGGTAAATTAATGTTAAAAAGAAAGTGTCATTTAGAAAATGAGGATAATGATATAGTAATTGTCAGTTAAACAGTTTGATTTTTTGAAAAAAAATATGAAGCAATTTGAAGCATTATTACTTAATGAAAACAGTTATATCCATAACTCAGTTCATATGGGCATAACTGCATACATTATAAATGAATCATTTTGTTTTGGATAGAAAATGGGAGGTAAAAAGTTGTCATTCATCAATAACATAATGTGTGAAAAGTAAAGAAATTAGATTTATCTACTGGTTTAATAAGCAATGAACTTAAGGATGAAATCTGTTTCAATAATTAGAGTTTTATTATACTGACTAGGATCCCAGCGCGTGATTGGAAATCGCACGGTGCCACCCACCCTCGAGTTGCCTAGAGATATTTTCCCATTGATTTTTAGAGAGCATGGAAGAGAGAGGGGAAGACAAAGAGAAACATCAATGTGAGAGAGACACATCGATTGGTTGCCTCTTGCATGAGCTGGGCCCATAGCGCAGCAGTCCCTGCAGCTGCTGCCCATCGGGCCCTGCCTCGCATCCCCAGACCCCGCAGCCTGCTGGTCCGGCCCTGCCTCGCTCCCCGGCCCTTGAAGCAGCCATGGCTGCTGCTGATCAGGCCCTCCCCCAGTGCAGGCACGGAAGCCCCTGCCAGCCCTCCCCCGATGCTGCGTGCACAACCTCTTGTCCAGTCAACCCATTACAGAGTCCCAGTTAATTAGCATATTTCTCTATTTTATATATATAGATTGTTTTTGCCTATATTAGTCTTTTCATTGTTAATGTAAATGGAAAACACTTTATTCATATTTTGGTTGCTTCATGTCTTAAAATATCATTTTTTACACACTCAAACTGAAATAGGGATTGTTTTTATCATAGATATGATAGCATTATGTATTGAAAATCCTATCGGATATTTCCACTGATTTGGCATTTTTTCAATAGATAAATATCGGTCACCCATTAAATGCAATGTACTAGGAGTTGTGAGGTTTTACAAAATTGCAGTAAAGCTTGCTAACTATGATACAGGATAGAAGGTTGACTCTGAGATTTAATGAAACAGCAGCAGGTGTAAGCTAGCTCAATTGCAGGGGGTGGGGAGGGGAGAAGGCTGGTCAATAAGGACATTAGGTGTAAGTCTCCAGCCAGTCTCCATCTACATGTCACAAACAGAATCCCGCAGTTCTCTCTTTTCTCAACTGTCCTTTCTACCTTAAACATTTCTGTTAAGTCTGGATAGTCAGGAGGCATCACCCTTGGTTAAAGATTCAATACTTCTCTCTGTCACCCTAGTAAGAAAACACACAAAGATTTGGTCTGCCACTTTAAGAAGGTGCATTCGTTCTCAGTCTACATTTTGTAGATTCCTGTATAGATTAATAAAAATAAAACTCAATTTTGAACTTTTAGTTAACGAATAATTCACTCAAATTTTGACTAAATATCTGATCATATTTTGTGGGGAAATTACTTAATATTTACTCACTTTTAAATAATTGGCTTGAATAAGGATGATGTGAATTGATTTTATTAAACAGCTTAATTAATAACTTGGGAAGCATTTTAATAACTACTTCAATAATGTCACTGTATATGCAGAGCTCTCTGTGAATATTACCATGAATTACCAAAAATAATGCCATTGGCTAATACTCTCAAAAAGCTAATAGTCAAGTGAGAGAATCTGATATGTACAGTGTGTTTCAATGATACAAGGAAGTATATTTTAAATGCTTTTTAGCTCTGCAAAATATAATGCCAGTGCTCAGAGAAAAAACAACAATACTAATTCTACCTGAGGATCAGGAAAAACTTAATGAAGGAAAAGACAGAAAATAAGGGTAAGATTCCTATTGGTGGATAAGTATTGGAATATATCTCTATAGTAAGAATACTGCAAAAAGAATGATTGCCAGGGAGCAAAGTATGCTTGTCCAAACAGCAGTTTGATATGCATCATTCGTACAATATGAGGTTCAGAAGAGGGAAAATAGCTAAAGTGTGACCAAACCAAGACTGACCTTAAATCAATTCTAAAAAATCCAGACTAGGATAAAACATATGAAACCTATTAATGTTGATTCCTAACCAAATCATTAAGTATATAAATGTCCTGATAAAATAATTTTTCAATACAAGTAACGGTAGGTACTATACATTTCAAGGATTCTTAGAAAAATTGAAGACACATTATGCTAAGTGAGGACTCAGTTTGTTTTTCTAGATGGCTATATAAGTCTGAAGTAGCCCAGAGAAACACCTAAATGCTAGTTGATTTAAAATATCTAGTCCTTTATGAGTTGAAATGTGTTGGTATTAAAATTTTTATGGCATCTTGAGAAAAAGAGAAACTGAAAAAAAGCTTAATAAGATTATAATAATTTAATTAATATGCATTTTATCTGTTCTTTTAAATAAAGAATTGTAATGTGTTTGGTGGCCGGGGGGGTCCCCTAAGGCTGAATTGGGCCTAATGAGTCATTTACAATGGGGGCATATCACCAGTCATTTCCTTAAAAATAGGTCAATGGGGGGAAAAAATGAGACATATGTACTACTATTTGTAATACTTTAAACAAGAAAATAAAAAAAAATAGGTGAAACAGAATATTCTAGAAAATCCCACATCTTTTTTAATCCATTTCACTCTTCTTAGAGAAGATAGTAGTTACACTATTTGTAGCTTTCTCATTAGAACAAAATTTACTTAGTTGTCTGCATATCCAGGGTAAAAATATAATGAATGCTTTAGTTTTATAAGTGTGTTGAGACTGTTTTCCAATAGTGAAAGAATGACTATCAATATGCAAGAAGTTTAAATAAGCTTTATTAATATTTGAATTTTTATTTTCTATGTTAAGTAGAAATTATAAATATAGTTCCATTTAACACAATAGAGAGGGTAATTAGGGATTTATCTTTAATATTTTATGTATGTAAAGGTTTATACTATTTTAATATGTTTCTAATTCTGATGTTGTTCTGAGAGAATTAGAATGGCACCATCTGTGCATTTGTTAATTAATCATCATCAAATCAAATGTGTCACCATCAATGGTAATGTGTGTTGATCAAATAAACTTTGAATGAGCTTAACCCAAGTTAGTATTACAAGAGTAAAATATGCTATAGATTATAAAGCCTCTTATTAAATAATGTGAAAAACACAAATGATAAAGTCTAAAGTTTTAATGATGTCTGACAAATAAATGTTGTATCAAAATCCTGCTTCAAATTTATTTTATAATGGTAGACTTTAATCAGAATGGAAAGAATCATGGAAAGAACATATATTGAAAATATCCTTGAAAACTGAATCATTAAGCTTCAATTAAAGACACTCTAACAGTAATTATATTTACCTATAAGTTTTCATCCCTGTTTACTATTTGACGTGATGTTTAATGTGGATTAATAGAAGTGAAAGAATTTCCTTTAAGTGGAAACCACATTTTCAGTCCTAGATTTACCATATTTTTTGAGCTTCACATTAGTCTTCAGGGACATCACAGACTCACTCTAATTTATTTTTTTAATGTATTTTTATTGTTGAAAGTACCCTTTGTGGTTTTTCTGTTGCTGTTTTTTTATTTTCCCATTGACACCCTCTACCTGCCCTCCCCCCATCTGCCCCCCTGAGGCCTTAGCCACACTATTGTCTGTGTCCATGGATTATTCATATATGCAATAAGTTCCCAGATTAATCACTCGCCCACCTTCCCTCTGAAATTCATCAGTCTATTCCATGCTTCTATGTCTCTGGATCTATTTTAGTTTATCAGTTTATTTTGTTCATTAGATTCCACAAATGAATGAGATCATGTGATAATTATCTTATTCTGACTGACTTATTTCACTTAGCATAATACTCTCCAGATCCATCCATACAGTTGCAAACGGTAAGCATTCTTTCTTTTATACAGTTGCATAGTATTCCATCGTGTAAATGTACCACAGCTTTTTTATCCACTCATCTGCTGATGGGCACTTAGGCTATTTCCAATTATTAGCTATTGTAAATTGTGGACCTATGTACATAGGGGTACATATATTCTTTCTGATTGGTGTTTTTGGTGTCTTAGGATATATTACTAGAAGTGGGATCACTGGATCAAATGGGAGTTACATTTTTAATTTTTTGAGGAAACTCCATACTGTTTTCCAGGGTTAGTTTCCAAAATATGTAAGGAACTCATAAAACTTAACAGAAGGATGACAAACAATCCAATTAAAAAATGGACAAAGGACCTAAATAGATACTTCTCCAAAGTGGACATACAGAAGAAGAAGAGACATGTGAAAAAATGCTCAGTCACTAATCAGCTGAGAGGTGCAAAGTAAAATGACAATGAGATATCACCTCATACCTGTCAGAATGGCTGTCACCAACAAATTAACAAAAGACAAATGTTGACAAGGATATAGAGAAAAGGGAACCCTAGCACACTTCTGGTGGGAATGCAGACTGGTGCAGATCAACTCAAGACCTTTTATGCATGCATATGTGCTGGGGTCCAGCCCCAGCGGGTCCAGGGGTCCCCAAAGGTGTGGACGGAGTCGGCGAAGAAGGAATGACATGGAGACAGCGTTCAGTTGATCAGCAACCTAGCCAGGATCAGTGTCCAGGTTCCAGTCAGGTTCTCCTGCCAATCTCTGTAGTCAGGTTCAGTCCAGGATCCCTTGCCATGTTCTCCCGCTAGGCTCTGTCTCTAGGCTCTGAGGCCAGTCCCTCTCCAGGATCCTCCGGCATGCTCTCTCCAGCTAAGTTCTTCTGTCTCCAGGCTCCGTGTAGGTTCTGTCTTCTTGATTCTGTTCTAAGTTCTGAGTCTTTCTGTCTTGTTACATCTGTATTTATACCACTTGATTCAATCCTATCAATCTCTATTACAAAGGTTAGGGCGTTTCTTATCTCCATTCCAGGGAGTAAAGATTATGCAGCTTAAGCATGATTGTTCACAGTTAAAGTGATTAATTACCCGCCTGGCACTTAGTTAAAAGGTTTTATTCCCTCCCTAACTTCAGGGGAAAATCCCTACCTGGGGAAACAACCTTTCTCGGAGAGGTGACCTTGGTTAAAACACACAGCGCTAAGGGGAGCAAACATATTAAGAACAGTATGCTATATACGCCAGGTCCCTTGAAACAGCAAGGATGGACCGGCTCCCGGCAAATTCCCCCTTTTTTATTTTTTAAAAGCAAGCATTAAAAAGAAAAACCTGAAATGCTCTCTTATATCCATTTTAAGAGTAGGATTGGCGCTTTCCACTATTACCTGAGTCCTGATCTATCATCCCAGGGAGAGCTTGCCAATCCTGCACTTTCCCAGGGTAGAAAGGCTGCAGTGGGGTTAAGGATGAGGCTCCTTGGGCCTACCTTCTCCCATGCCATTACATTTACCTTTCCTTCCTCAGAAAAGCATGGACATACTTCTTATATAAAACGTTCTGTCTGACTGGGAGTAACCTTAATTCCTCTGCTAGCAAGCATATATGTTAAAAGATCAATACAGAGTCTTTTTCTTTAGACTCAGTATGGCACGTCTTCTTAATCTAAAGATCAATACAGAGTCTTCTTTCTTTGGACTCAGTATGGCACATCTTCTCAATCTAAGAATCAATACAGAGTCTTCTTTCTTTGGACTCAGTATGGCACATCTTCTCAATCTAAGTTCTGTACTATCCACCTTCTTACCCTACTTATCCTCTATAGGGGGGTCTGTAGCACCCTGGTGGAGTCCTATCCGTCCCGAGTGTGGGGTTCTCAATGGGGGGGGGGGGCTTACCTAAGGGAATCCTGTTCCAGGGGTTCCCAAAGGTGTGGACGGAGTCGGCGAAGACTATCCACCCTCTTCCTACGGTGGAGTCCTATCCGTCCCGATAATGGGGCTTACCTAGGGGTCCCTGTTCGGGCGCCATATGCCGGAGTCCAACCCCAGCGGGTCCAGGGGTCCCCAAAGGTGTAGACGGAGTCGGCGAAGAAGGAAGGACATGGAGACAGTGTTCAGTTGATCAGAAGCCTAGCCAGGATCTCCAGCCAGGATCTCCAGCCAAGTTCTGGTCTGGATCTCCAGAGAGGTTCTGCTTAGGATCTCCAGCCAGGTTCCGTCCAGGCTCTCCAGCCAGGCTCAGTCACCAGGTTCCAGTCAGGCTCTCCTGCCAATCTCCGCAGTCAGGTTCAGTCCAGGATCCCCTGCCATGCTCTCTCTCCAGGCTCCGCCTCCAGGCTCAGAGGCCAGTCCCTGTCCAGGATCCTCTGGCATGCTCTCTCCAGCGAAGTTCTTCTGTCTCTAGAGAACGTTCTGTGTAGGTTCTGTGCCTAGGCTCTGTCTCTCTTGGTCCTGTCTTCCAAGCCCTGTGTTCCCAGTTCTGTGTTCTGAGTTCTGTGTGTTTCTGTCTTGTTACAACTGTATTTATACCAGTTGATTCAATCCTATCAATCTCTATTACAAAGGTTAGGGCGTTTCTTATCTCCATTCCAGGGAGTAAAGATTATGCAGCTTAAGCATGATTGTTCACAGTTAAAGTGATTAATTACCCGCCTGGCACTTAGTTAAAAGGTTTTATTCCCTCCCTAACTTCAGGGGAAAATCCCTACCTGGGGAAACAACCTTTCTCGGAGAGGTGACCTTGGTTAAAACACACAGCGCTAAGGGGAGCAAACATATTAAGAACAGTATGCTATATACGCCAGGTCCCTTGAAACAGCAAGGATGGACCGGCTCCCGGCACATATGAGCATAACCAATGGACAAAGACAGGAGGTGGGAGGTGAGGGCATGTGCTAGGGGGTAGGGGTGGCCGAGGAGAGGTCAATGGGGAAAAAAGGAGACATATAATAATTTAAACATTAAAGAATTTAAATTAAATATATATATTGGGGCCTTGACTTACGAGTGTCCCGACTAACAAGATTTTCGAGATACGAGCGGTCTCTCGGCCGATTTTTTTGCTTTGAGTTGCGAGCTAAAATTCGGGTTTCAAGCCAGCTTCAGATATCCCACCACTAGTTGGCGCAGCGAACGTCACAGTGAACGCCACAACATCAGCCCAGCATCACGTGTCTCACTCGTTCACAATTGATTTGACATATGAGTAATTTGTGTTACGAGCTCCGTCACGGAACAAATTAAACTCGTAAGTCAAGGCCCCACTCTCTCTATATATATTTTTCATTGTTTGGTAAGTTTAAAAGCCTTTGAAAAGATTAATGTATTATTTATTAAACAACATATATGCATGAACATTTTTTACTATTATATAAGTCTGCTCTGAACATATTAACCTCAAAATATATATTCTTCATCATTGTTTCCTGGTATTTTTTGTTCAGGTATAACTTCCTACTTTTAAATAATTAATATACTTTATTTTATATAATAAAAACTATTGACTATAGCTTGAAAATGATATAATAAAAATAATGCAAAAAGCACCAAGGCAAAAAGAAAATGAGGTAGGACCATAAAATGAGGTAAGACAATAAATGGGTACACATTTCATAAATAGTTAGTCAAGATTATTACAAGTTTGTCCTTGAGTTTTCATGCAGCTAAATCAAAGAAATATCTGAGGCAAATTTCATAGGATTGTGCTGACAGTTTTTTAAAGTAAGTTTTTATTTATTTATTTATTTAAAGAGGAAAGAAGAGGTATAGAGAGATAGAAACATAGAGAAACATCATCGATTGGCTGACTCCTCCACACTCACTACTGGGGATCCAGGCCACAACCCAGGCACATGCCCTGAATGGGAATCGAACTGGTTACCTCTTGTTGAAAGCTCTACTTTTGAATTATAGTGTTTTAAAAGCTACTGATATTTCACTGATTGCTTATATTTTCTATGCACTCTATATTTTAATGACTTAACATTTTAAAAGTTCTGAGACTTTTTTTTGCCAGGCATTATAGCAACATAATAACCCTATCACTGCCAGGTGGAAAGGGGTAGACACTGTTCAGATAGGTCAAAAATTCACACAACCAGTGCATTGATCCTAAAACGTTTACTATTATTGATAAGGAAAGAGTTGGGGCTAGGCTAGAGGAGGTGTTGGAAAGCCAGAACCCTTAGGCAATCTTGTCAGGATACTGCATCTCTAAGCATATTTTTTACCCTCTGAGTTGGCAGGAACACACATACTAGACACAAGTCTTATCAGTTCCTGTTTTATTCCCTTTTGTTGTAAACCGGGCCAGAAACAAGACCTACAAAGATGGATTGCCACAGCTGTTGGAGGAAGTCCCATCTAATGCTCATATTAAAAATTAGGAGATCTGGGTCTGCCCAGGAGTTCTACTTCCACTCAGGATGTGGAAAACTAGAAATAGCACTGATCCCACTCCTACAAGAAAAACGTAGCTTGAAGTATTTCCTTGTGAAGAGAGACAGGAAACAAGCATTGGTACATGTGTGGTAGAATAAGGGAAGAGAGATTCTGAACGACATACCAGTAGATAGAAAAAATTAGCTAGCTTGCCTCACACAGGCTGCAAGAAAAGGATGGTAGCCAGCGGCCAGAGCTCAGTAGGTGTGGGCTGCTTTATTTATTTATTTGTTATTATTCTAGTCTCTTCTTTTGTTCATATATCTATTTTTTCATTTCCTATTCCTATTCAATTATTTTCTCTTTTTTGCTAATCAACTTTTTTCTCTTTTCTTTTTCTTCTGTTATCTCATCTTTTTTCCCTTTTATTATTTTATGTCTATCTGCTTTGTGCCCTCTATTTTCCTTTTCAATTTTTTTTCTTATCTCTTCTTTACTCTTTCCTTTTCTTCCTCCTTTACACTGTGTTTTTACCCTACTCTCCTAATTCTTTATTCTGATTTTCTTATTTTTAATATATTTGTATTGATTTCAGAGAGGAAGAGAGAGGGAGATAAAGTTAGAAACATTAATGATGAGAGAGAATAATTGATCAGCTGCCTCCTGAAAGCCTCTTCCTAGAAATATAGCCCACAACTTGGGCATGTACTTTGACTTGGAATTGAACTGTGACCTCTTGGTTAATAGGTTGATCTCAAACACTGAGCCACACCAGCTGGGCTATTCTTATTTTCTTGATTTCAGCTCTGCATCTACATATTCCTTCCCCACCTTTTTGTTTGTTTGTTTTCTCCTATTTCTTTTTCTAACTATCATTCTTGCTGTCTTTTCTCTTTCCTAATTCTCTCTTCTCTGGTGGTTGATTTTGTTGCTGCTGTAGGGGTCTTGTTTATTTTTTTGCTTTGTTTCTTTTGTTTCATGTTTTGTTGTGTTGCATTTTGTTCTGTTTAGTCAGCTTTTATGACATGGTTGGGGATAAGCCACATAGTCAGCCACCCTGAGAGGAGACTCCATCCATGAAAGGGACAATAAGATTCAAGACTAAACTACAACAGGAGAGCCCAAATAACTCAAGTAAGGGGCTTCCCTAGAGCAGCGGTCGCCAACTGGTGGTCTGCAGACCATTGTGATCCATGAGGTCCAAAAGGTTGGTGACTGCTGCCCTAGAGCACCCAGCTCAAGAAATCTAAGAGGCTGAACCACTAGGTCCCATAAAATACCTACTTACTTAAGAAAACCCCACAAAGCCTGGGAAGCATAGCAGCTTTATCTAATACATAGAAACAAAACTAAAGTGACAGGAAAAAATGGGGAGACAAAGAAAACAAGAAAAGGAGGAATTGCCAGAAAAGGAACTAAATGAAATAGAGGCAAACAATTTGTTAGATAGAGAATTCAGAGTAATGATAATAAGGGTGCTCTAGAAACTTAAGGAAAATTATAAGGGACTTAATGAGAGCTACATCACCATGAAAAGAAAGATTGAAACAATAAATAAAAATCAATTGGAAATGAGGAATGACAAAGTTGAAATAAAGAACACCTTGGAAGGTTTCACCAGTAGACTAGTAGAAGTTGAGGACCAAATCAGCAAATTAGAAGATATAGAAAAACATCCATCCAGAACAGCAAATGAAAAAAAAGAAAAGTAGGTTGTTAATCTAAGGGAACTTTGGGACAACATGAAATGTAACATTTGCATATAGGAGCAAAATCAGAGAAAGGAATAGAGAGCCTTTTTGAAGAAATAATGGCAGAAAATTTTTCTAACCTAGCAAAGAAAAACATCATTGAAGTTAAGGAAACAGAGAGTTCAAATCAAGATGAACCCCGAAAGCCCCATTCCTAGGCAGATATTAATTAAAATAACAAACATTAAAGATAAAGGAAGAATCTTAAAGGCTACAAGAGAGAGACAGAAAGTTACAAAGGAGCTCCCATTAAACTGTCAGCTGACTTTTAAGTAGAAAAAATTCAGGCAAGAATAGAAAGGCATGAAGTATATAAAATAATAGAAACTAAGGGACAGAACCAAAGACTACTCTATCCAGCATGACTATCATTAAAAATTGAAGGTGAGATAAAGAGTTTTGTGGACAAAAAAAAAAAATGCTAACAGTATCCATTATCACGAAGCCAGCACTGCAAGAAATGGGAAGGGGATTGCTATAATGAGAAGAAGAAGTATAGAGAAAGAGAAGATTACAGGCATAAAGAATAAGAATGCCAATATAAGTACCTATCAATAATAACCTTAAATATAAATGAGTGCCCCCCAAAAAGACATATGGTAGCTGAATGGATCAGAAAACATGACTCATATATATGCTGTCTACAGGAGACCCACCTCAGAACAAGAAACTCACACAGAATTAAAGTGAAGAGATGGGAAAAAATTCTTAAATAAAAAAAAAGCTGGGGTAACAATACTGATATCTGACAAAATAGACTTCAAAGTGAAGGCCATAAGAAGAGATAATGAAGTCCATTTCATAATACCAAAAGGATCAATACAGGAAGAGGATATAACTCTGGTAAACATATATGCACCCAACACAGGAGTATCCAACTATATATTAAAAAACTTCTGGAGAATTTTAAGGGAGAGATGGACAGCAATACAATAAGAGTAGGGGACTTTAATATCCCACTGACATCACTGGATAGATCTTCTAGACAAAATATCAACAAACAGCTATCTTAAATGACACACTAGATCAGATGGAATTGACATTTTCAGAAAATTTTACGCTAAAGCTACAGAATATACATTCTTCTCAAGTGCACATGGAACATTTTCAAAGACAGACCACATGTTAGCAAACAAACTAAGTCTCTACAAGCTCAAGAATATTGAAATCATAACAAGCATCTTCTCAGATTACAATGGCATGAAATTAGAAATAAACTACAATAAAACATCCAAAAACATTGGATGGGTTACCAAAGAGATCAAGGAAAAAATAAAAAACATCTTGGAAACTTAAAAATGAACACACAACAACCCAAAATCTATGGGAGACAGTGAAATCAGAACGGCTATTATCAACAAATGACAAATGTTGGCAAGGATGTGGAGAAAAGGCAACCCTTATACACTGCTGGTGGGAATTCAGACTGGTGCAGCCACTTTGGAAAACAGTATAGAGTTTTTCCTCAACAAATTAAAAATCGAACTCCCATTTGGCCCAATGATTCCACTTTTAGGAATATATCCTAAGAAACCAAAAAAACCAATCAGAAATAATATATGTACCCCTATGGTCATGGGAGCACAATTTACAATAGCTAACATTTAGAAATAGCCCAAGTGCCCATCGGTTGATTAGTGGATAAAAAAATTGTGGTACATATACATAATGGAATATTATGCAGCTGTAAAAAAGAAATAATTCCATTATGCATCGTCATGGATGGACCTGGAGAGTATTATGCTAAGTGAAATAAGCCATAAGAGAAAGATAGGTATCATATGATCTCATTCATATATGGAATCTAATGAACAAAATAGATCCAGAGATATAGAAGCATGGAACAGACTGATGAATTTCAGGGGAAGGTGGGGGTTGGTCTGGGTGGAAAGTGATTAAACTTATATGCATACATGCATAACCCATGGACACAGATAATAGAGCAGGGAAGGACTGGGAAGGGTGGCTGCGGTGTGGAGGGGTAATTGGGAAAAAACAAACAAACAAACAAACAAACAAAGGTGACATCTGTAATACTTTCAACAATAAAGGTACTTTTTTAAAAATGTAGAAACATTAAAAAGAAAAGAAAAAATCAGCTAAAGTTTATCAAATTGCTACAGTCTAAGATAGTGTAATCTGAGAGTACAGAAAACCTTAAGAGCCACAGACATAAGGGAAGGTCATCGTACCCTTATGCTTTCCTCTACCAAACTCACTGGCTGTTCGTGAGAAAAAATGGAAACATGGTAGACAATAAGAGAAAGACATTGGTGAAAAAGAAAGTGTATGTACACACCATGGGAAATTAAATAAATAAATAAATAAATAAATAAATAAATAAATAAATAAATAAATTTCCTAGACAATTTTACCAAAAGCAGGTGGTATAAGGGGAAAGATATGCACTGTGGCTTAGGAAAGGGCAGTCTATCATGGGTCCAGATCATAAAAGGGCTTCTGCTGGTGGGAGAGGACTAGAAAACTCTTTCACTAATAATATCTACCAAAAATACAAATCACAGTTTAACCATGGATAGAATCACTGAAAAAATGATCTTAAAATGCAGAATGAGCTAAACAGTCTAAGACTGAAGTTGGATCAGTACATGCACCCCACTTCCAGGGTGCACACACACACACTCACACACTAATTAAGCAATAGCTTCAATTACTGAGGGAGGGGCAAGAATACCAATATTGGAGAGATCATATCTGAATTATAATCATACAGGGAAAATGGGAAGTTGAGGGTGAAGCAAGAGCACCAAGAGGAACTATTTGGCACACTAGCCCACCGTAAACATAACTGATTTTTATCAAAACTGGAAAAGGAAGTTCATTAGAGAAAAAAACAGGGTTTTGTTTTTTTAAAACAAATGATTCTAGAACAATTAGATATCTGTATGTGAAAGATGAAAGAGAGATAGAGAGAGAGAAAGAGAGAGAGAGAGAGAGAGAGAGAGAGAGAGAGAGAGAGAGAGAGAAAGAAAGAAAGAAAGAAAGAAAGAGAGAGAGAAAGAAAGAAAGAAAGAAAGAAAGAAAGAAAGAAAGAAAGAAAGAAAGAAAGAAAGAAAGAAAGAAAGAAAGGAAGAAAGAAAGAAAAGAAAGAAAGAAAGAAAGGTAGTTTTGCTTTCAAAGACACATTAAAAAATTAAGAGACGGGCATAGACTTGGCAAAAAAAAACATTTTCAAACATATATTGGATAAAGGAATTATATGTAGAATATGTAAATACACCTAAAAATCAGTAAGAACACAATCTAATTAAAATGGGAAAAATGATTCAAGACACTTTATCAGAGGTCTAATGACAAACGAGGCATCAATAAAGATGTTGTACTCAATTAGTCATTATGAAAGTACATATTGAAACCAAAACAAAATGTCACAATACCTGTAAAGATGGCTAAACAAGAAAATAAACAAACAAAACAAAACCATAAAATTCTGAATGCAAGTAATAATGGGCAACAGTTCATTACTAAAGTTAAGTACCAATTTACCATAAGATCAAACAATTTGCACTTTGATATTTAGCCAACGGAAATAAAAACGTATGTTCACACAAAAACATATAAATGTATATAACAGTTATATTCATAATTGTCAAAATTACACAAATGTCTTTCAACTGTGTTACACACAACAGTGGTATATATATATATATATATATATTAGAGGCCTGGTGAACAAAAATTTGTGCACTCGGGGGGGAGGGGGGGTCTCTCAGCCTGGCCTGTGCCCTCTCAGAGTCTGGGACCCCTCGGGAGATAACAACCTGCTGGCTTAGGCCCGCTCCCGGGTGGCAGAGGGCAGGCCCAATCTCTAGGTGCAGCCCCTGGTCGGACGCAGAGCAGGGCCGATTGGAGAGTTGGGGCACCGCCCCCTGTCATGCACAGAGCAGGGCGGATCGGGTGGTTGCAATGCCACCCTCAGTCATGCTCAGGGTAGGGCCGATTGGGAGGTTGGGGCACCACCCCTGTCACACTCAAGGCAGGGTCAATGGGGAGGTTGCAGTGCCACCCCCTGTTACGCACAGAGCAGGGCCCATAGGGGGTGGGGGAGCTCCCCCCTGACACGCACAAGGCAGGGTCGATCAGGGGGTTGAGGAGCTCCCTCCTGTCACTCACAGAGTAGGGCTGATAGAGGAGTTGGGGCACTGCCCTCTGTCACACACAGAGCAGGGCGGATCTGGGGGTTGGGGCGCCACCCTCTATCACCCACAGAGCAGGGGTGATCAGGGGGTTGGGGCGCCACCACTCTCAAACTCAGGGCAGGGCCGATGGGGAGGTTATGGCTCTACCCCTCACACACAGAGCAGAGCCCGTGGGAGGGGGTGGGGTGGGGCACTACACCCTGTCACACACAGCTGGGCCGATCAGGGGGTTGGGGTGCCGCACCCTGTCACACACAGAGCAGGGCGGATAGGGAGGTTGTGGCCCGCCCCCTGTCACACACAGAGCCACAGGGCGATCAGGGGGTTTGGGTGCTGCCCCCTATCACACTGATCCCGGTGCCAGGAGCCCTCGCAGCTCCGCTGGTCCCCGTGCTGGGAGGCATATTACCCTTTTACTATATAGGATAGAGGCCTGGTGCATGGGTGGGGGCCCGGCTGGTTTGCCCTGGATCAGGGTGGGGGTCCCCACTGGGGTGCCTGGCCAGCCTGGATGAGGGGATGATGGCTGTTTGCAGCTGGTCACACACCCTTCAGGGTGGGGGTCCCCACTGTTGTGCCTGGCCAGTCTGGGTGAGGGGCTGAGGGCTGTTTTCAGGCTGATGGGTGACGGAAGCTCCCAACTGCTCCTTTTTTTCTTTCTTTTTTTTTTTTTTAATTCTGGGCCAGTTTTAGCTCTGGCTCCAGCTCTGAGGCCTCTGCTGCTGAAAGCAGGTATCTGGTTTGTTTGGGTTCTATAATCAAAATACTGTATCAACTCCAGCTCTGAGATCCCAGCTGGCTGAAAGCAGGTTTCTGGGGTTTTGTTTAGCTTCTATATTTGTAACAATGTTTCAAACTGCAAGCTCAGAGGCCGGCAAGGTAGTTGGGGAACATTGGAGTCCTCCGTCACTGAAACAAGCAAGCCCCATGTTAGCTTCAAGCTGCCTGGCTGCCGGCAGCCAATTTGGCTGGCAGTTAATTTGCATATCGCCCTGATTTGCCAATGGGAAGGGTATCGGACGTACAGCTAATTACCATGTCATATCAACACTAATAAAAGAGAAAAATGGTAATTGGTGTACGAGCTACCCTTTTCATTGGCTAATCAGGGCTATATGCAAATTAACTGCCAACTAAGATTGGCAGTTAACTGCTAACTAAGATTGGCAGTTAACTGCCAACAAGATGGCGGTTAATTTACATATGTAGGCACAATGCAGGGAGGCGAAAGGGAAAGCAGGAAGAAGCCCCCTGCCACTGACAGTGATTGGAAACCCAGGGTCCCCCTGGGACCGCCTTTGCCCTGCCCCCCAGCCATGATCAGAGAATCAGGTGCCTTTTCCGCCCTGGCCAGTGATAGCAGGAAGTAGGGTTGGAGCCAGCGATGGGAGCTGGGCACGGTCGAAGCTGGCAGTCCCGGGAGCTAGGGGTCCCTTGCCTGGGCCTAAAGCGGAGCCCACGATCGCTGGGCCGCTGCAGCTGCGGGTCCCCGCTGCCCGGGCTGGACGCCTAGGCCAGAGGCGTCAGGCCTGGGCAAGGGGCCGATCCTGCGATTGGAGGGTGATGGGGGTCAACGCCTGAGGGCTCCCAGTATGTGAGAGGGGGCAGGCTGGGCTGAGGGACACTCCCCCCCACACACACCCAGTGCACGAATTTCGTGCACCAGGCCCCTAGTATATATATATATACATACATACAATGAAATACTAATCAACAATAATGATAAATAAATTATTGATACAGGAATAATATAGATACTTCTCTAATGAATTATTATAAATGAAAGAAGCTGATTTTAAAAGGCTATATTTAGAATGATTTGCTTTTTTAAGTCATTCTAGTATATGCAAACAGATATATAGTAGGCCAACGGTTGGGGGTACAGGGAATGGTTGATACAGAGAGATGATATGGAATGTTATTCCAATAATAAAAGTGTTCTATATAACTTGATCTCATAAATCTATCCATTTGTCAAAACTCATAGTATTGCATATTAAAAGCAAAAATTTGGGTTGTTGATGATACCTTAATAATCTAAATAAAACACAAGTGTTAAAGGTAAGCACAATTGAATCTTTGCAAGGGTTAAATGAAGGACAGTATTTCTGGTATTTCTATTAATACTAAATGCAAACTATAGTTATAAAATGATACATTTCACAGTAATGGAATTTTAAATATGCCTTGTTGGAATGACCATCACATAAAATTTTTTATGGTAGAAATCTAAGTTTTTACACTCCATAGTAAAATTATACAGTTCTCATACTTGTAGAATGCAGGTCATAATAACAAATAATGGTGTATTTAATAGAAATGAACCATTCATAGTCTATTAATATTCAATGAAAAAGAATATATGCTAACTCTGCTATAATAAACTTTAACAATTACTTTTTCCAAAAATGACACTGATGATATAGAACATAAATCATCGGTTTAGCCAGTGGTTCTCAACCTGTGAGTCGCGACCCCTTGGCAGTCTAACGACCCTTTTACAGGGTTCGCCTAAGACCATCTTGCATATCAGATATTTACATTATGATTCATAACAGTAGTAATATTACAGTTATGAAGTAGCAATGAAAATAATTTTATGGTTGGGTCACAACATGAGGAACTTTATTTAAAGTGCGAGAAGGTTGAGAACCATTGGTTTAAACCAGCCGTGGGCAAACTATGGCCCGTGGCCCTTTTGAAATGAATAAAACTAAAAAAAAAAAAAAGACCGTACCCTTTTATGTAATGATGTTTACTTTGAATTTATATTAGTTCACACAAACAATCCATCCATGCTTTTGTTCCGGCCCTCCGGTCCAGTTTAAGAACCCATTGTGGCCCTCGAGTCAAAAAGTTTGCCAACCCCTGGTTTAGACCATACCAGTTTCACTCTGCATTAAAGTACCACAGTATAGATCAGTGGTCGGCAAACTGCGGCCCCTTGAGTGTGGCTCTTCCACAAAATACCACATGCGGGCTCACATGTACAGTGCAATTGAAACTTCGTGGCCACACTCAAGGGGCCAAAGAGCCACATGTGGCTCGAGAGCCGCAGTTTGCTGACCACTGGTATAGATCATGTCATACAATGATCAATGACTAAATACAAATCCCATACAGAGCTAAAGGACTGTCTTTTATTTGAAAACTAGAGGCCTAGTGCATGAAATTCATGCACGGAGGGTGGGTCCCTCAGCCCAGCCTGTACCCTCTCCAATCCAGGACACCACAGGGGATGTCTAACTGTCAATTTAGGCCCGATCTCTGCAGGATGGGGCCTAAACCAGCAGTCAGATGTTCCTCTCACAATTGGGGACTGCTGGCTCCTAACCACTCACCTGTCTGCCTGCCTGATCACCCCTAACCAGCCCCCTCTGCCAGCCTGATTGCCCCTAACCGTCTCTGCTTCAGCCCCCGCCACTGTGGGGATGGCTGGAAGATGTATGGTCGACCCTATCTCATTAGCATACTACCCTTTATTAGTATAGATCATCTGTCAAAAGTTGGCTTTAGTGAGATAATTAATGTTAAACATAAATGCAAATATGTTAACAAATGGATCTAGCCCAAATACCTAACCTTAGCAATTTACTTGCTGTTTTTATTTAAATAGTCATTAAATGTATTTGTTAAATGTGAGTTAATTTTGTTATGAACTACACTAAGCTCCTAATAGCCCTACCACTATTAAAAATATGTTAAGAAGGCTGAATGCTTGAATATATGTTATATATTTGGGCAAGGATCTAGACCACCTTTGGCAAAGTAATAATAGTGTTTTTAAAAATCCTGTAGAATAATCATGACATGAATCCCATTTTATTTTTCAATCATATTCAGTGAAAAATAATAAAACAAAACAAGATGCAAGCCCAGTCATCTGAGCAATTGTTTCTTTGGAATATTTTGTTGTCTCATTTTACTTTTTCCTGAGGAAAGGAATAGTTTAAATACAGCTAGAAAATCTCCTAATTATATTCAAATTTTCCCATAGTATAGCAAAATAAAGGAGCTAAGGATAAAATAATTTTTCCAGGAGGTAATAGCTTATTGTGTTATTTCTTTAGACCACTATTTTCAGCATTAAAAGGAAAGTTATTATTTTTTAGTTTGACATATAACATTAATACTTATTCTAAAACCAATAGCATCTATTTATGGTTGTCTTAAACAATCAATTTTGTATATTAACAACTTTAATGAGGTATTTAGAGATATGACATGAAGTTCACTGTACTTCACTACTATCTCTGCAACTTTAAATTTAACAAACCCAGTTTAATGTCTTTATATCATCACTATGAAGTGAATAGATTTGAAAATGTTAGAAGTCATGAATAATTTTAATAAATTTTTGATTCATCAAATATTATAAACCATTTTTTGCAGCTTAACAAGAAACATTTTTCTATGAATTTAAATTTAAATATAAAATATAAATGCATTATAAGTTTTAAATATTACACACTATAAACAAGATCCCAGAAATGTCATTTTCTCACAATATTCTAGAAAACAGCTAATGCTATGGAACCTCCTAAATTATGCTTTCCTAGAGGTATAGAGTTTTTGTTTAGCTTTTTTAAGCTTGTATTTTCTAACTGTGAGGTTCACCAATAACTACTTATTTTTCAAACAAGTGATTCTAATTATGTAATTTCAATTCAATAATCTTCATTTATGGTTCCAAGATTAACAACAAAGCTGGGATAGAATGTGGTTTTCCAATGTAGCCCTTAGGTTTTAATCATCAAAATTTTCATCAAGTATTAATTATTGCTTTTTTTAAAAAATTTCTCTGCAGATTTTCCAGGAATTTCTCCAAAGTGATTCGACATATCTTAGTTACATATTCTATTACAGTTCTGAGTTAAAATGATTATTAAAGAGTACATTTGAGGAAAGAAAACTAGTTTGGAAAAAGCACTGGAATATCATCAAGGAATAAAATTGAAGCTCCGTTTTTCCTTTCTGCCTGCTTTCATCTGAAAATCTAATACCTAATTCACTTCACTTGATATTCTAAGTGCAGAGTGGTATGATCAGTGAACCTTCTGCTAACATTGACCACTCTGGCATAAACTTATGGGTTTTAGATTTCATAAGGTATGAAAAGCCTCATCAGTAATCAGTGAGAGTATATGTTATCATACATTTACAGAGTAGTGTGAAATTAACTGTAAATTTAACTTTCCTGGGAGTGTTTGCATTTTGTGTCATGACTTTTTGAGGAATAAAAAGATTGGTGCTCAATTAAAACTGCTGGACATGAGTGCTCAGAATGGGGAGGATTTAGTCAGATAAGAAAACATCTCAGAGACTCTAAATTCATGGTATGCAATCTGTTTGTGCCCTACTTATGCCAATCATATTCATTTTCATTCAACATTCATTGAACACAGGTTAAAACATTTCCTATAACTGCTTAAAACAATGTTAGTCAGAATTCCACAGAAATCAGTCATCAATCACCTTTCTCCACCCATCATCCAAGAAACACCCCTTTCTGAGTTTTCTGTAACATCTTTCAGTTGAATGGACACTTACAGAAAAATATGTACTTGCCATAAATTTCAGTAAACATCAAGAAACAATCTGCCTTCATAATTTAGTGTAAAAGCTAAGCAAAAGCAGAACCTGTGGTGAATTATTGATCCCTGTAGTCATAATGTGCCTTGTTTCACTGCCCATAAAACAATATGAAAAGTGGCCCTGTGATAGATTCAGTAGTTATACCATATGCCAGAATATTTTCCTGACAATATCTTCCCTTAAATATCTAACAAACAGGTAGCTTCTCATGAGCTGATGCATATGTTAGTCTAAGACATGTCCTGCCTACTTGAAAAGGTCCTAAAATAAAATAAAAGGAGAATAAGTTGTTAGAATTATTTCAATAATTAAATGCTCAGGAAGTTAGATGGTGGCATTGGTAGGTTCTTAGTGCCTGATGTACAATTACAAAAACATATCCTATAAAGAATATGTACCCACAACTTAATATCAGGAAGCTAACATGCAGACTGTGCTAACAATTATACAGTCTCAACTGCTTAGCATTTACTAGAAGATGCTACCCCAAAATGACAATAATGTTTTCTAATCTAATGCAATGTTTGAGAAAGACATCCTGATCCCACATTAGTGTTAATAATGGCCAATAAGTGAAAAAATCCAAGCAGAGCCTGTACATCAGGTTGGAAATTAATCATTTACTACTATTTATAATTGAGGTATAATTGACATATAGCATTGTATTAGTTTCAGGTGTATAACATGTTTCAATATTTGTATACACTGCAAACTTATCACTATAGTAAGTCTAGTTAATATCAATCCCTATATATATTACAATTTTTATTTTCTTCATGAGAACTTTTAAGATCTACTGCAAATATGCAACACAGTACTATTAACTAGAATCACCATGTTGTACATCACATCCCCAGGACTTATTTAATTAAACAATAACTAGAGGCCCAGCACATGAAATCGTGTGCAGGTGAGCCGTGAGCCACCCCACCCCGATGCTGCGAGACACCACTTGCAGGCCAGGAGCGGAAGGGACCGAGAGGTGGTCAATGCACCTCATGGTGATTGGTCAAGCGGTCATTCCAGTCATTACGCTTATGGTCCCTGGCCTTTTATTATAAGCTAAATCCATGTGCAGTGTATGATACAAATAAATTTTCACTGTCATTTCTCTTATCCATTAGTCTATCACCACAGCAAGCCCAGGGCCAGATCTATAAGAACAACTTAATAAATAGACTTCAAATATATGAATGATTAAATAAAATGTTTCCTAGAATTACAGTTATTTTTTTAAGTTATGTTTAATTATTTCAAGTCTTTTTCTTAATTAATGCAATGTTTCCTTTCTCTTTTTATCTCACCTCATCATTTTCTATATCATCCTCTTCTTTCCCTTGTATTCTTTCCCTTTCCAAACTGCTGAAAAGTAAGAAAATGTCAAAGGTTAGCTTGTAAAATATTTTCTTCATTAAATGAAAATATATCTCAATTTGAAAAAAAATGGTAATTACTAGGAAGTTAAGTTTTTTAAAGGGAAAAAAAAAAGCTATGTGGCCAAAAAATAATTCTATATAATTGGGGACAATTTGTCCTAGATTTGAAATTTGTAAATAAGAAAAAGAAGAAGAAATAAACAGGTAATAACTTTGTTGTTAATATGCTACTCAATTTCTCTTTGAAAAATATATAAAAGTACACAACAATTTCATATCTTAATTTAAATGTTTTTTTGTTTGTTTTTACTTTCATAAGAGTTAACATTATGTATGCTGTATAATAAGTACTTGAGAATATTTTTCATTGTGGATACATATAGTACTCCATATTTTTTAAACTAAAGGTTGTCTATTTTAGTCAGTTCACAATTATACCTTCACATGCCATTAACTTGTGTCCAAATGGTACATGACTAATATTCCATTGTGAATAGCATATGGAACATGAAGACTAGATTTATAATTATTTTCCTATTGGTAGTTTTATCTTGGAACATTCATTTAAGTTTCTTAGATTTTTTAATCTGTGGAATGAGGACATGATCAATATGTTCTTCCAGAACTATCTATACTAATAAAAGGGCAATATGCTAATTAGATTGGACATCTTCTAGACAACTATCCGGACATCCCTCCTGACAAAGCCAGGCCCGGACAAAGCTGCCCACCTGCAGTACTGGGTACCAGTGGCTGCGGCTGCAGCCAGGAGAGGGAGAAGCCGCCCACCCTGCGCTCTCTGGTGCCAGCACCTGTGGCCTTGGTGAAGCCGCCTGCCCATGGTCCCCTGCAGCTACGGCCGGCCCAGGTGAAGCTGGCCCGAGTCCTGGGTGTCTGCAGCTGGCCAGAGGGAGGGAAGCCCAGGTGCCGGTTGCCAGGTTCCGGGTGCCTGCGGCTGGTCAGAGGAGGGAATCCTGGGTCCCGGGTGTGGGGCCAAGGCAGAGGTGATTAGGGGCAATCAGGCCAGCAGGGGAGCAGTTAGGGATGATCAGGCAGGCAGACAGAGGTGGTTAGGGGTGATCAGGCAGGCAGAGGTGGTTAGGAGTGATCAAACAGGCAGACAGAGGGGTTAGGGGCAATCAGGCAGGCAAGCAGGCAAACAGTTAGGAGCCAGCAGACCTGGATTGAGAGAGGCATGTCTGACTGCCGGTTTAGGTCTGATGCCCTGCGGAGGCCCAGATTGGAGAGAGTGCAGGCCGGGCTGAGTGACCCCCCCTCCCATGCACAAATTTTGTGCACCAGGCCCTTTGTCTATATAATAAAAGTCTAAGTGACCATTGCAGGAGGATGACCATTCGCTATGATGTGCACTGATCACCAGCGGGCAGATGCTCAACACAGGAGCTGTCTCCTGATGATCAGTGTGCTCCAACAGGGGGAGCGCCGCTCAGCCAGAAGCCAGGCTCGTGGCTGGCGAGCATAGTGGCAGTAGCGGGAGCCTTTCCCACCTCCGCGGCAGTGCTAAGGAGCAGAGAGCAGGCAAGCAGCAAGGAATGAGGGCTCCTAGACTGCGAGAAGGTGCAGGTTATGCTGAGGGACCCCCCTCCCCATGCATGAATTTCGTGCACCAAGTCTCTAAGTATTCATATAAGTTTATTGTTCTATTAAGGTTGATGATAATAATAAGATTTAGGGTTATTAATAGCTGCAAATAATATATCTGTTACTCCTAATAAGTCACTTTACTGTAAACTAATGTTCAATTAGTATAATAACTGAAATAAATCAGAAGGTAAATGCTTTACTGGTACTAAAAAAGCCAAGCTGCTAATATGAATAAGATAAATGAGATTTGTAACATTCATACTTCATTAAAGAATACATATAATATATCATCACAATGTATGTGCTGATTGCTAATTAAAAGCAATGTTTATGATAATTATTTCTGATGTTCTTTTGCATTTGGGTACTTTAGAGGTTGATTTGGAAGGCTATGAAACAATTTCTTAATTTTACCTTCCCTTTTCCTTTACTTATCTAATTTCCTGACATCAATAGTACTAATCCAGAAGAAAATATCTAATTTTAAAATTATTTTTTCCAAAATATATTGTTTATCACATAAAATTCTATTGTTTTTTAACTTCTTAACATTATGAGGTTTTATTTTGTTTATAGAATAAAAAAAGCTTAAAAGAAATTTGCCCATAAATGCATTTAATTTAAACCAAATTATATTTAAAACTGTATCATCAGAAGAGCATGATTGTTTACTTTCGTTTGATTCTTGAAAACTCCAATAATAGTTCAAAGAATTGTGAGTTAATACAGTAAGTACTGGATTGGTTTCTAATCTCTTTCGCTAGCAACATTTTGGGCATTTAGCAAGTCACCAATCATCTCTTAGGTATTTTTATTTATATGTGGACTGAAATAAATTTAAGTGTTCTAATTTTTATTGAGAAAAATGTATATTTTTTTCCCTCAGAGTTTTTCTATATTGTTGGTAGGAAAAAAAATGAGCGTAAGAGATTGCTGATCTTTAAATGTACGGGTGGGAACAGATTGGCCCTCTCTCCTGAAATAACTATACACTAAATAAATTTAAGAAACAATAGTATGCAGACTTGAGACACTAGGCAGTAAAGGACAATAACCTGACAGAAGGGAAACAATTAAGATGAGCACTAAGATTGCCCCTGTTCACTGGTGTTAAGAGTCTTCAACTGGCACAGAAGAATGAGGGAAATGGGGACGAGCCTGGCAATGACCCTGAGTTGAGGATATGGAGTTAGCTGCCTGAGAAGGCCCAGATGGCTGGAGTGCGCATGGGATAATATCAAAGAGAGGGAGATTCACAGAGACCTTCAGTCCTCACTTCAACATATGTGGAAATCACATAACATTGGGGTAAGAACTGCACGAAAAAAAAAAAAAAGAAACAACCCCAATTTTCACAGAGCCAAAAACAGTTTGTGATCCCACCAGTAATAGGTATGAAGCCTTTATATTGCACAGGGCATTAAGTATTGACCCATAATAGAGAGAGAGAAAAAATCAGTGTAAACAGATAGAGAAAGGAATTAGATGGAATTAATATTCAACAACATTGAAAATTATTAATTCCATATGTTAAAAAATGTCTAGGAACACGAGCATAATAAATAGAAACAGTATGAAAATGATTAAAATCATGCTTCTAGTGATAAAAATTACCATGTCTGAAATTAAACAAATACACCAGTGGTGATTTAGAGATTAGATACTGTAGAATAAAAGTTTAACAAATTTAGAGACATAGTAATAGAAAATCAAATATATATAAAAACAAAAGATTGCAAAAAATAACAGTAATTCATTCTCTTAAGAACATATTTTCCAGCCAAGACCGTTTGGCTCGGTGGATAGAGCGTCGGCCTGCGGACTGAAAGGTCCCAGGTTCGATTCCGGTCAAGGGCATGTACCTTGGTTGTGGGCACATCCCCAGTGGGAGGTGTGCAGGAGGCGGCTGGTCGATGTTTCTCTCCCATCGATGTTTCTAGCTCTCTATCCCTCTCCCTTCCTCTCTGTAAAAAATCAATAAAAATATATTAAAAAAAAAAAAAAAAAAAAGAACATATTTTCCAGACACCAAAGCCAGAAAAATAAATCATAAGAAAATTAAAATATGCACTAGTATCTCTCATGAATACAGATGCAGAAATAATCAACAAAATATTAGCCAACAAGATCCACCTGTATATAAATAGGAATATACATAAAGTTCAAAATATATGACTAGAATTAACAAGCAAATTAATCATGATCAGTGGATACAATGTCAATATTAATATTGTATTTCTATAAATAGTAAAAAACAATAGAAAATAAAATTAATATAACAATTTCATTAACATGAATATATCGAAAATAAAATAATGAATAAATTTAAGAAAAAAATTATATCCAATAGAAACTACAAAATTTTGCTAAAATAAATTTTCTAAAAAAATCTAAATAATTGGAGTAACATTGGATTTCTGTGGTTTGGAAGATTCACTTCACTAAATATATATATATATAGTCCAGCCTGTGTGGCTCAGTGATTGAGCATCCACCCATGAACCAAGAGGATGCCAGTTTGATTTCTGGTCAGGGCACATGCCCTGGTTGCCAGCTCAATCCCCTGTAGGGGAAGTACAAGAGGCAGCCGATCAATGATTATTCTCGACATCAATGTTTCTATCTCTCTCCCTCTCCCTTCCTCTCTAAAATCAATAAAAATATATTTCAAAAAAGAAAAAAACTGAAAATGCTTCAAATTTGATGAAAATTAATAAACCACTCTTTGAAAAAGCCAAATGGATTTCTAGACTAAGACACATGAAGATAGCTACATGATAAATCAAATTGCTTAAAACCATTGATAAGGAGGAAATTTTAAGAATAGCTAAAGTTAAAATAAACATTACATGAAAATAACAACATGATTCTGGACAGAAGCAAAATGACTAGAAGATCATAGAGCAACATATTTAAAGTATTTTTTAAATAATTGAAAAAATATCAACTCATAAATCTCTAACCAGCAAAAATATTTTTCAAAAATAAGGGAAAAATAAAACCTTTTACAGATATATAAAAGTTGAAATAATTCATCACTAGCAATCTAACAGTACAGATAATTTTAAAGGAAGTCATTCAGGAAAAGATGAATAGAAGGAAATCTGATTCTACTCAAAGAAATAAAGTTCAATGATAATGGTAATTGGGTAAGCAAAAATTTAAAAAATTATATTTTTATTTTATATATCTTTGAAATTTATAGACAAAATGACGACAATGTAACAGGTTTATAAGGTATTTAGAAATAAAAAATATAATAAGAGTGACACAAAGGACAGACTGGAAAAATATACTATCATGAGATTATAAAATGTATGAAGTAAGATCATATTAATTGAAGTTAGGCTACGATAATATATAAATGTATACTATGAACTTTAACCATGAAAAGAAGACAATGAAGAAAGAATTATTGATAATAAATAAGCCAACAAAAGGAAAAATGAAATAAAATTTATCATTAAACCAAAAGATGATTTAAAAAAAAAAGTGGGGGGAAAGAGAAACAAAGAACAAATAGAAAAAATAGAATACAACAAGCAAGATGGGCAATTTAAACCTAATCATCAAAAATCATATTAAACATAAGTAGTCTAACAAGCTAATTATAAGGCAGAGACTCAAATTAGATTTAAAGAAACTAAGCCTCCTACAACATGATATCTATAAGAAACCCACTATAAATTAAAATGCGCTAATAGATTAGAATGAAATGGATGGGAAAATCTGTGTCTGGCTATCCATGATGAAAAGAAAGTTTAACTTGTATTAAGATCAGACAAAGTAGTTTTTAGAGTAAAAGATGCTCCCTGAAATAAATTAAGTTTGAGGCTAAGATCTTTTCCACAAAGGAAACTCCAGACCCAGATAGTTTTACTGATGAGTCAATGTCATTAAAGGAAGAAGGGAAATTTAGCCTGTATTTCACAGCTGCTAATAATAGTAATTACTGTGTTAGTACCGATCTCTGAGTAGTTGATGTCATGACCCAATTAATTATTGAACATACATGGCTTTTATTATGGGACATACATGTGAAAGAAATGCAGAGGAGATAGGATAAGACTGACAGAGCTGAGCATATAGCTGTCCAAATCTAACCCTGGGTGAATGCTGACTGAATGTTTGTATTCCTCCAAAATTCATATGAGGAAATCCTACCACCATTGTGATAAAATTAGGAGATGAGGCCTTGTACGGTGATTACTCCATGAGTTTAAAGTCCTCATGAATAGCATGAGTGCACCATGAATGAAAGGTACACCAGAGAGCTCCCTGGCCCTTCCTAGCATGTGAGGACACAGCAACAGAGCAGCTGACTATGAATGAGGAAGAGGCTTTCACCAGACACGGAATCTTGATTTCAGCTAGTCTGAAGAACTGTGAGAAATAAATATCTGTTTTTAAGTCACTCAGACTGTGGTAGTTTTATTATAACAGCCCAAAAGGACTTTGACAATGAAGTACAGAGGGAAAGGATTGGGTGGAAGCAACCTAGACAGTCATTTCATCCAAGAAAAGTTTAACAAGATCATCAGAGAGTTATCAACCCAAAGTCACTCAACAGACATGTCCTGTCTCTCGAGATCTGTACATGCAACCAAATTCAGTCAGAGCTTAGAGATGATGAAGGAGAAGTGTGGCCCCACTGAAAATACGACCAAGGATTTCAGACTACAGGGACTGGGCCCCTGGTAAATTACTCTCCTTATAGTTGAAGATCTGTGAGTTGCATTCTCATGGCTGCCATAGTCTACCCTTCCTGTTATCCTATCTAATAAAAGACAAAAAAGGTAATTAACCATACCTCCGCTACGCTTCCCATTGGCTATTCAGTGCCATATGCAAATTAACTGCCATCGAAGATGGTGGCTAATTTGCATAGTGCAGGCAGGGTGGGACAGTGACAACTGCCAGCTAGCAGCCATCCGGGGCTGGTGGCCCATCGGTCCCGCCCTCATCAGGCCCTCCCAAGGGGGACCCAGTGCTGGCAGGTGGGACCCTGGCAATCAGGCACCCGCCCGCCCTCATCCGGCCCTCCCCCCGGGACCCGGGGCTGGTGGGTGGGACCTCGGTGTTCAGCCAGCCCACCTGTGCATCCCGTGTGAGACCCAACCTGGGCTGGGGAGGTCGTGGGCATGCCCGGCAGCCCCTGTCAGTGCCTCAAGCCCCAGCAGCAGCAGCAGCAGCAGCGGCAGTGGCAGTAGAGGTGGCAGCAGTGCCCGCAACCTGCCCGCCCAGGTATGAGCGGCCCCAAGCGGGCAGTGCATTCCATCAGCTGCCCGCCGGGTGCACACACATGCAGGTGAAGTCACCAGTGCCTGCTTTCCCACAGGCCTGAGCCCCCAAGCGGCTGCCGTGAGCTGGTGAGCTTGTGATCCCAACGGCCTGATAGCCCGGCAGTGGAGGCGGTGTTGGGACTGGGGACTGGTGAGTGGGCAGAACATGTCCCTGATTGGGCCAGTCGCTATGACGCCCACTGTAGCCAGCACACCACCTGATCTGGGGGTGGGGCCAGCAGCCAATCTCGCAGCCCCTCCCCCCTGCAGGCCTTCCCCTAATCAGACTCTCTCAACCACATCCAGAGCAGCGCGCTCAGATCCTGGACCCTTCCAGGTGTGAAGGCAGCCTCGAGTCTCTGGGGGTGAGAATTCTGATGGCCCTGCCCAGAGAGTAGAGGTGCCTGAGGGGCAGGGACAGGGACCACAGGCCTCCAGGGAGCACCGCAGAGTTGGCGATGGGAGGAGATGGGCCTGCGGAGAGGGGAGGAGACGAAGACAGAGGACATCAACCCAGAATCCAGCCCTTCCCCTCCAGAGGCAGCAGGACCTAAACCCAGAACCCCAGCCTGAATTGGAAGAGCCTGAGGGAGGCTTCAGGAAGCTCTACGCAAGGCTGCACATTGAGAACGAGAGACTTTGTGAGGCCCTGACCCAGACCACGCTGCAGCTGGTGCAACTCAAGATGGAGCTGGAGCGCACCATGCAGAGGCAAGAGCGCTTTGCAGAGAGGCCGGCCGTCCTGGAGCTGGCGAGATTTGAGTGCAGGGCCCTGGAGTGCAAGGCCGCTGAACTGGAAGAGGAACTGAAGGGCCTGTCCAATCTCCGAGCTGACAACCAGCACCTCAAGGATGAGAATGTGGCCCTGATCTGAGTCATCAGCAAACTGTCCAAGTGACCCCGGAGGACTTGCCCCTGCACCCTCATTTATACAGCTGCTTTTGCCACATGCACCCCTTCCCTGTGTGAACATGAGTAACAGGGCTGTCAAGGAGTCTCTGAGATGCCATAACCTCCCTTAAGATCTCCAGGTTAGGAGGGGAGGACAGAGCCCCAGGAGCCAAGGGGGCCATCTGAGGCCAGGATGGAGACGGGAGGCTGAGCCAGATAGGGGGACCAGGGCTGCAGGCAGGACCAGAAAGGAACTGAGGACCAGGAAGTGCCAGGACCAGTAGCCAGGACCAGAGTGGTCACCCAGAGGTCCCCTCATGTGTGCTGCCACCAGTCACCCCTCCAGCCCCTGAGCAGGGATCCTAGAATGTGCCAAGCATCCTGCCGGCCTGGGCCAGGTGAGCCTGTATATAGGGTCCATGTGCAATAGGGAGGGATTCTTCTATTTTTTGCTGCCCCCTCCCCATCGCTGTCTCGGGGAGGGGGAGAAGGTATTTTTCAGACATAGCACAAGCACCACAAGTAAAAGTTGTGAAGTTGCCAAAAAAAAGAGCAGGCCGGCGGCCAAATACCCCCTCTCTTCCCACCCCCCCCAGCCAGCCCCGCCCTTGATCAACCTGCCCCACCGCAATAGGCCCACAGCCCCTCCCCATGGCTGTCTGCCCCTGATTGCACCCCCCCACCCCAAGAGGGGGCAGGGCAGGGTGGCCAACCTCCTGCAACCCCTCCCCAGGGTGGCCCCACCTCTGATCCCCCCACCCCAACAGGGGGGCAGGACTGGCCAGCCAATCTCCTGCAGCCTCTCCCCTTGCTCAGCCCCACCGCAGATTTCCCCCCATACCCCAATCAGGGGCAGGGCTGGCTGGCCAACCACCCATGGCTCCTCCCCCAGGCCGCTGGCCCCGATCTCCACCCCCCACCTCATTTGGGGGGGTGGCTGCCAACCCCAATCAGGCTGGCGAGGGGAGGCAGTTGGGAGCAATCAGGCTGGTGGCAGGGGTTAGTTGGAGGCAAATAGGCTGGCTGGGGGTCAGTTGGGGGTGATCAGGCCAGCAGTTGGGGGTGAGCAGGCTGGCAGACAGCGTGGTTAGGGGCAATCAGGCAGGCAGGCAGGCGGGTGAGTGGTTAAGAGCCAGTGGTCCTGAATTGCTAGAGGGATGTCCGACTGCTGGTGCAGGATCAGGCCTAAACCAGCAGTCTGACATCCCCCAAGGGACCCTCTCCCCCCAAGTGCACAAATTTCATGCACCGGGCCTCTAGTCCTACATAAGAAAAGCCATGTGACCATTACGGTATAACGACCAGAATGACCAGAATGACCAGAACGACCATGGCCTCTCGCCCTGGCCGGCCTGCCCCTCATTGGGGTCCCCATTAGGGAAGGCCGGCTGGCCCACACCCATGCACTGGGCCTTATCAACACTAATAAAAGAGAAAAATGGTAATTGGCGTACGACGATACCCTTTTCATTGGCTAATCAGGGCTATATGCAAATTAACTGCCAACTAAGATTGGCAGTTAACTGCCAACTAAGATTGGCAGTTAACTGCCAACAAGATGGCGGTTAATTTGCATATGTAGGCACAATGCAGGGAGGCGAAAGGGAAAGCAGGAAGAAGCCCCCTGCCACTGACAATGATCGGAAACCCAGGGGGGAGCTAAGAGCTGGGGGGCAGGGCAAAGGCGGCCCTGGGGCCGCCTTTGCCCTGCCCCCCAGCCATGATCGGAGAATCAGGTGCCTTTTCTGCCCTGGCCAGTGATAGCAGGAAGTAGGAGTGGAGCCAGCTGGGCATGGTCGAAGCTGGCAGTCCTGGGAGCTAGGGGCCCCTTGCCTGGGCCTAAAGCGAAGCCCACGATCTCGGAGCCGCTGCAGCTGTGGGTCCCCACTGCCCGGGCCAGACGCCTCAGCCAGAGGCATCCTGCAGGGGCAAGGGCGGAGCCCGTGCAATCGCGGAGCCCCCCGCTGCCACTGCAGGTCCCCGCTGCCCGGGCCGGACGCCTAGGCTAGAGGCGTCAGGCCTGGGCAAGGGGCCGATCCTGCGATTGGAGGGTGATGGGGGTCAACGCCTGAGGGCTCCCAGTATGTGAGAGGGGGCAGGCTGGGCTGAGGGACACTCCCCCCCCCACACACACACCCAGTGCACGAATTTCATGCACCGGGCCCCTAGTACAAATATAAAACTCTACCCTGCCACCACTCTAACCCAACCTGCCAAAGGCTTTTGAAACCACAAAACTAGATCACTGATTCAAGCTAGCAGTTCAAAGTGTAAAGCCTCATTCACACGTGAGGAATTTGCACCTCTCTCCTTCCCCTTGGACTCTGCATCTCAGAGGAGGCATGCACAGTAAGGACAGACAAGCTCAGGAAAGTCACTCTGTTGGGGTCCTGTGGTGCATCCAGACAGAGAGGCAAACTGATCACCAACAGCCAAGCTCTGGACTCTGTCCATTCCTCACCTACGGCCTCAGCTCCAGCAGGCACTCCCCGGGGCAGATACAAGGAGAGCCCTTCTCCAATCTTCACAGAGACAGGAATGCTCAGGAAGCCAAGATAACAGAAATCTAAGGACCCAAATGCTGGGGCCCATGCCACCAGGGCCCGCTCAGCACAAGGCCAAGGGGAGCTTGGACCAAGTTCTGGTCCAATTCCTAACCCGGTCACAACCTGCCATTCTGGGGCCGCAGCACACGCTGGAGTGTGTAATCCTGGGGGGTGCTCTGGAAGCAGAGGGCTCACCCCAACCCCTGGGCCCCAGGGGCTCTCCGCCTGCATGCCCTTCCCCCAGGCGCTCAGCCCCAGCTGTGCCAGCAAAGCCCCTTTGCTGGGGTGGGATCTCAGGGGGAAGGCCCGGGGAGGGGTGGCCCCCTCCTGTGGCCTCCGCTGCAGCTGATACACACATGTAATTAGCTGTAATTATCCCGGGCATAGGCATTCAGTTTGCGGACTCCAGGCCTGGGAGCTGCGCCAGGGTGAATGCGCTCATGGAGCTACTGTTCTGCCAATGAGCCCTCTCA
This sequence comes from Myotis daubentonii, assembly GCF_963259705.1. Classification (NCBI taxonomy): domain Eukaryota; kingdom Metazoa; phylum Chordata; class Mammalia; order Chiroptera; family Vespertilionidae; genus Myotis; species Myotis daubentonii. Next base: position 96,277,133 of record NC_081842.1, on the reverse strand, counting down.
CCGGGATGGGAAGCTCTATCCCCTTCCACTATACCCTGTGTCATGTGTCTATATTTGCCCAACTGTCTACACAGCCACCCCGCGCTGACTTGGGGATATCTTTGTGCGTCCTCTGTTGTGTGTCTGCAGTGGCTGCTGGGAAGATTCGCGAGTACCAGGCACCGATAAGGAGAGGAGGGGTGGCAAGTTTGGGGGAGCGGGAGGGTGAACTGGCTGTCAGCTTCGAAGGAAGGAAGTGATAGTGCCCAGCTCTCCGGTCTGCCCAAGTCCTACATGAACGTGAGCCCGGGAAATCAGCCAAGACCAAAAATCCCTGGAATTTCAGATGTAACTGCCAAACCGAGGTGTCCTAGACCGTGCTCTGTCTCCTCGCCCCCTGAGCCATTTCCAACCTCAGCCACCAGTGCTCCTCTCCTGCAGGTCATAGCCAGGGCTCAGAGAGGTTAGGGCACTCACCATAGGTGGCACACTAGGCCAGGGCTGCCAGTCTCCAGAGCCACTGCATGTGATTCGGGCTTTGCTCAAAAACAGAAGGTGTGCGGGGAACTGGGAGGGAACGCCTCCAGGTCCTCCTCTCTGTCTGGTCTGGGATCCCTAGCCCTCAGAGACCCTGGTCCCGGGTACTCAGTCCATTGCCCTCACATCCTTCCTGCCCTTTTCCTGAGGCCAGTTCAGTCATGTCTACACTGAAGGGAACCAGAGCACAGAGGAGAGCAAGCTCAGCCCCCGGGGCCTTAGGGATGGAGGGATCAGCCTGCCTGAAGCAGGATTTCTGGGCACACTCGCTCTGCCCTTAGGGCTGAGTCCTCCCTTAGCCTCCCTGGGTTCTCTGTGTCCACCCTGTGCATTTCTCCCTGTTCCATGCTCCTGATGCTGTTTACTCATTCCCCATGTCTCGCTGGGCCTTTTGTCTCTGTCTCTCATCGGATCTCTGCCCATGGAGGACACCCCTGCCGTCCCCACAAAGCATCTGCCTTTTCAATAAAAAACAACAAGTGGGAAACAGAATAAATTGTAAAGCATTAACTTAAAAGCAATCCATGCGTCTGCAAATGCATTCCAAATGGCAGCACTTCGGTGGGGGTTGCAGGGGCAGGGCATGTTAGTCACATGTTCTGGAGCCACAGAAACAAAGTGTTGGGGGCTCAGCACTTCCTATGGACCCCTCCCGCTAGCCACCTGGGATGGCAGGGTCTGGGGAAGGGACTTAGTCTATCCTCACCCTCACAGGCCCCCATCTGATTCCGTACACCTTTTTCCGTGTTCTGGCATCTGCTGGTCCCTCTTACTCCCCCAGTAGCACCAAACATCCCTATGCTGACCCCAACTCTCCTGCACCAGCCCTCCCGCCCCCCCAAGGCACACAGATTTCACCCTTCCCCTCCCCCAACCCCCCGTCTTCAACCCCATACTTCCTGCCCTGCTCTGTCCCACCTCCAATCTACTCGCCTTCCCCAGACGACCCAGCAGCCCTGGCTCCAGGAGAAATGGTTAGAACAAAGCTTTCCTTGGCCGGAAGAGGCTCTCCATGGAGCTGCATGCAGAAAGGTGCTCCCAGTCCTGTACCTGCAACTGCTCCATCCTGCCAGATGCCAATGAGAAATTGTGTCCCTGGAGACAGATGGTAGCAGAAGTAGGCTGCTGTCTTTTGAAGCTTCTCATCAGGAGGAAACTCACCCTGAAAAAAAAATGTTCACCCTGCTGCCTCCCTTATCACTTTCAGCAACCCTCCTTTGCCCCTTTCCCTGGAAGTGGAATGATTGGAGCACATCTATCTATATAATAGAGGAATTTGCAAATTAGCCAGGATGCCATAACGTCACAACCAAACAGGGGGACCTGAAGCTGCATGGTGCCTCGTCGGGGGCAAGGGACCTCAGGCCGTGCCCCTTGCTGGGGGGGCTTGACAGGGGACTTGAGGCTACACCCCCACCCCAGCGCCGGGCCGGGAAACCTCAGGCTGTGCTCCCCACCCTGTGGGGCTTGACAGGGAACCTCAGGCTGCTCACCTCCCCTCCCTCCCGCCATCTGGCGGGGCTTAATGGTGGACTTCAGGCCATGCCTCTCACCCTAGTGCCAAGCCGGGGGAACTAGGCAGTGCCTGGCAGGGATTGACAGGGACCTCAGGCCATGCCCCCTGCCTCGGAGGGGCTTGACAGGGATCCTGAGGCTGTGCTCCCTGCCCAGATGGGCTTGACAGGGGCAGGGTTGACCAGGTCTGGGTCTCATGCGATGGGGGTGGAGCCGGCGGGTCTGGGTCTCCTGCGTTTTCAAAGTGATGCAGGTGGTGGGAGGGGACTTGATTCTAGCTCCCATGGCGTGCCCCAGACTCTAATAGAAGGGAGATTTTCATATAAATTTTACTAATTTTCTTTCATCTCTGACACTTTTATTATAGAGAAAGGACAAATAGCAATATTAAAATATTTCCTCTAATTAATTCCCTTTTAATGTGCATGAATTTCATTCACTGGGCCACTAGTCATATATATATATATATATATATATATATATATATATATATATATATATATATATACTAATAAAAGACAAAGATGCTAATTGACCTTACCTTCACTACTCCCATCAGCCAATCAGAAGAGTATGCAAATTAACCCAACAAAGATGGCTGTTAAATTTGCATATTGCAGGCAGGGTGGCACAGCTCTAGCCACCATCCGGGCCTCCTGTGTGTGGCATGGGGCAGCGGGGTGGGACAGCACGATCTGCCGCCTGCCCTGCCGCCATCCGGCATCCAGGCGTGCCATCTGCAACCTGGGGAGGTGGCTTAAGCCAGCAGGTGGTTATCTCCCGAGGGGCCCCAGACTTTGAGAGGGCACAGGTCGGGCTGAGGGACTCTGCCCCACACGCCCGCCAGTGCACAAATTTGTGTGCACCAGGCCTCTAATATATATATATATATCCTATCTAATAAAAGAGAAACATGGTAATTAGCCATACGTCCACCACCCTTCCCATTGGCTAATCAGGGCGATATGCAAATTAACTGCCAGCCAAGATGGCGGCCGGCAGCCAGGCAGCTGGAAGAGAACATGAGGCTTGCTTGCTTCAGTGACGGAGGACTCCAACTTTCCCTGCCTGCCGCTGCCGGCCGCTGAGCTTGCAGTTTGAAACATTGTTACAAATATAGAAGCTAAACAAAACCCCAGAAACCTGCTTTCAGCCAGCTGGGATCTCAGAGCTGGAGTTGAAACAGTTTTTTGATTATAGAACCCAAACAAACCAGATACCTACTTTCAGCAACCGAGGCCTAAGAGCTGAAGCCAAGCCTCGGAGCTAAAGCTGGCCCAGAATAAAAAGAAAAAAGAAAAAAAGGAGCGGTTGGGAGCTTCAGTCACCCACCAGCCTGAAAAGAGCCCTCAGCCCCTCACCCAGACTGGCCAGACACCCACGTGGGGACACCCACCCTGAAAGGTGTGTGACCAGCTGCAAACAGCCATCATCCCCTCATCCAGGCTGGCCAAGCACCCTGATCCAGAACAACTTTCAGGGTGAACCAGCTGGCCCCCACCCATGCACCAGGCCTCTATCCTATATAGTAACAGGGTAATATGCCTCCCGGCACTGGGATCAGCGTGACAGGGGGCAGCGCCCAAACCCCCTGATCGCCCTGCGGCTCTGTGTGTGACAGGGGGCGGGGCCACAACCTCCCTATCCGCCCTGCTCTGTTCCTGACAGGTGAAGGTGCCCCAACCCCCTGATCAGCCCTGCTCTGTGCCTGATATGGGGGAGCTCCCCACACCCTGATCGCCCTGTGGATCTGTGTGTGACAGGCTGCAGTACCCCAACCCCCTGATCGGCCCTGCTTTGTGTGTGACAGGGTGCAGCGCCCCAACCTCCCCCCCACGGGCCCTGCTCTGTGTGTGACAGGGTAGAGCCATAACCTCCCCATCGGCCCTGCCCTGAGTGTGACAGTGGTGGCACCCCAACCCCCTGATCGTCCCTGCTCTGTGGATGATAGAGGGTGGCGCCCCAACCCCCCTCCCCACCATGGTCCCTGCTCTGTGTGTGATGGGGTAGAGCCATAACCTCCCCGTCGGCCCTGCCTTGAGTGTGACAGGGCGCGGCGCCCCAACCCCCTGATCCGCCCGGCTCTGTGTGTGACAGGGGGCGGTGCCCCAACTCCCCTATTGGCCCTACTCTATGAGTGACAGGGGGGAAGCTCCTCAACCCCCTGATGGGCCCTGCTCTGTGCGTGACAGGGGGTGGCGCCACAACTTCCCCATAGACCCTGCCTTGAGTGTGACAGGGGACGGTGCCCCAACCCCCCAATCAGCCCTACCCAGAGCCTGACTGAGGGTAGCATCGCAACCTCCCAATCTGCCCTGCTCTGTGCATGACAGGGGGCAGCGCCCCAACTCCCCAATCAGCCCTGCTCTGAGCCCGACCAGGAGCTGCACCTAGGAATTGGGCCTGCCCTCTGCCACCTGGGAGCAGGCCTAAGCCAGCAAGTCCTTATCTCCCGAGGGGTCCCAGACTGCGAGAGGGCACAGGCCGGGCTGAGGGACGCCCCATCCCCCCCGAGTGCACAAATTTATATATATAATATACAATTCAACTGAACAGCAGAATGACCAGAACGACCGCTCAACCAGTTGCTATGAGGTGCACTGACCACCCTTGATTCTTCCCCCAAGCCAGCAGGCTCCAATCTCCCAATGGCAAATGGGGAAGTGGGGTGGGTGGCAGCAGGGGGCAGGCCTGGCTGCTGGCAGCCAGGGAAGATGGCCCTGATCACAGGCCAGGCCTAGGGACTGTACCTGCACACAATTTTGTGTTCCAGACCTCTAGTGTAAATATAAATTTCTTCACAGGTTTGGGAGCAACTTTATGTTCTCTGTGGGTCTTTACTCACATTCAATCTTGAGGGTGCAAATAATACAAATACTATTCTTCCTTTATTCAAAAATTTTCTATTGAAGTTTCTCTCATGCACATTTGATTCGGTCTTCGTGCTAACCTGTCTTGTGATCAAAATTCCTGAATTATCTGAACCCTTGGAAATCATTCTTCTCAATCTGAAGTTGCTACACATATTTGTTTATAATTATAATCATGCAAGTGTCCTTTGCCAAACATGTTATTACATGGTTTTTAATTATATCCATCTGAGTGAGTGTGAAATAATATTTTATTGTGGATATGATTTTCATTTCTCTGATAGTTAACAATGTTGAAAATATTTCCATATGATTATTTGCCATTTGTATATCTTTGGAGAAATATCTAATCAAACTTTTTTTTCAAAATTTAAATTAAAATGTAAAATTCAGCTAATTTATTTAATTGTTTTTTTGTGTTTTTATTATTGAGGTATAAGGATTCTTTACAGATCTTTACAGATTCTAGATACAAGTCCCTTATCAGATATGTGATATGCAAACATCTTACATTATTTCACTTTCTTTATGCTGTTCTTTGACACCCAACTTTTTAAGTTTGATTAAGATCAATTTAGGAGGGGCAAAATGGGTAAAGGGGGTCAAAGGTACCAACTTACAGTGATAAAATAAATGTCATGAGGATATAATGAACAGCATAGAAACTGGTTAATAATACTTTATTGCATATTTGAAATTTGCTGACAGAGTAGATCTTAAAAGTCCTCATTACAAGAAAAAAGAATATGTAAGTGTGATTGGGACTGAAATCAACTTATTAAGGTGATCATTTTGCAATACAAAAAACTACAGTTTATTCTTGTATTTGTTGCTTGTGCTTTTGATATTATATCTAAGTAACTGCTGAAAAGGCTATTCTCATATTGAAATACTTTGATACCCTTGGTGAAAATACTTAATCAATGTATGTATTTATTTCTGGAGTCTCAATTCCATTCTATTAATACATTTGTGTATCCTAATGTCAATGCATCACTAACTTGGTTACTGAAGCTTTGTAGTAAATTTTAAAATTAAGAAATGTGAGTTCTCCAATTTGATTATTTTTAAAGATTGTTTTAACTATTTTAAGTCTCTTGAATTTCCATATTAGTTGTAGGATCAGCATATTAATTTCTGCAAAGAAACCAGCTGAAATTTTGATAGGGATTGTGATAAAACTATAGATAAGTTTAGAAAATATTCTCATCTTAACAATATTAAGTCTTTTAATCAATCAATATGATATGTCTTTCCCTGTATTTAGGTCTGCATTAATATATTTCAATTAATTTTTGTAGCTTTCAATGTATAAGAATTTTACTTATTTTGTTAAATGCCGGGAGCCAGTCCATGCTTGCTGTTTCAAGGGACCTGGCATATATGGCATACTGTTCTTAATATGTTTGCTCACCTTCTTGGCACTATGTGTTTTAACCAAGGTTTCTGAGAAAGGTTGTTTCCCCAGGTAGGGATTTTCCCCTGAAGTTAGGGAGGGAATAAAACCTCTTAACTAAGTGCCAGGCGGGTAATTAATCACTTTAACTATGAACAATCATGCTTAAGCTACATAATCTTTACTCCCTGGAATGGAGATAAGAAACGCCCTAACCTTTGGAATAGAGATTGATAGGATTGAATCAACTGGTATAAATACAGATGTAACAAGACAGCAACAGACAGAACTTAGAAGACAGAACCAAGAGGCACAGAACCTACACAGAACCTAGAGACAGAACATGGCAAAAGATCCTGGACAGAAACTGGCCTCAGAACCTAGAGACAGAACCTAGCGAGAGAACATGGCAAAAGATCCTGGACTGAACCTGACTACAGAAATTGGAAAGAGAACCTGACTAGAACCTGGTGACTGAACCTGGCTGGAGAACCTGGACAGAACCTGGCTGGAGAACCTAGTGAGGGAACATGGCTACAGAACCTGGCTGGAGAACCTGGAGAACCTAGCAAGAGAACATGGATACAGAACCTGGCTGGAGATCCTAACCAGAACTTCTCTGGAGATCCAGACCAGAACTTGGCTGGAGAACTTGGCTAGAGATCCTGGCAAGGCTGCTGATCAACTGAACGCTATCTCTGTGTCATTCCTTCTTCGCCAACTCCGTCCACACCTTTGGGGACCCCTGGACCTGCTGGGGTTGGACCGCAGCAGTTAAATTTATTCTAAGTATTTTATTATTGTTGATGCTAGTGATAAAGGATTTCTTTTCTTAATTTTCTTTTGGATCATTCATTGAAGCATATATAAATACAACAGACTGCTTTATTGATCTTGTATCCTTCAACGTGTCTGAACTTATTTGTATGCTGTAATAATTTGGTGATTCATTAGGGTTTTCTATATATAAGATTATACCATATGCTAAAAGAAATACATTTACTTCCCCCTTTCTAATCCAGATGCTTTTTAAAAAATATATATTTTATTGATTTTTTACAGAGAAGGAGAAGAAAGAGATAGAGAGTTAGAAACACTGATGAGAGAGAAAGATCATCCATCAGCTGCCTCCCGCACACCCCCTACTGGGGATGTGCCCACAACCAAAGTACATGCCCTTGACTGGAATCTAACCTGGGACCCTTCAGTCCGCAGGCCGATGCTCTATCCACAGAGCCAAACCGGTTAGGGCCAGATGCTTTTTATTTATTTTTATTGTATAATTTTCCTGCCTAGAACCTCCAATAGAATGTTAAATAGAAGTGGTGGCAGAAATCCTTGTTGCTATTGATTTATCTGAGGGGAAAGCATTCTTTTCTTTCAACATTAAATATGATCTCAGTTTTGGGCCATTTGTTGTGACTCTTATCAGGTTGAGGTAGTTCTCTTCTACACCTAGTTTTTTTAATGTTTCTATCATAAATATCAGATTCTTTTCCAGTGTCTATAAGATGGTCATGTCATTTTGCCTTTTATTCTGTAGATATAATTATTAAATTAATTGATTTTGGATGTTTAACCGTGGTTGCATTGGTTATGAACTGTTTCTTAAATGATATATTAGTCTCTGCTGTGGCTGGCAGGCTAGCACCTGTGCTTCTTTCACTGGAACTGACTATCATCTCCATACTGAATATTCTTCCATCACAGGCACCTCCAACACCATAGCGTCTGCCAGACCTAGTGTCATTTCCTGCTCTGGATTCCACTCAGGGCTGACTGAATTCACCCAGGACATGGATTAAAGTAATATTCCCGAGTTTAGAAATATGTTTGCTCCAGAATTTGAACAGGCCTTCCAAACACAGTGTGTGTGTGTGTGTGTGTGTGTGTGTGTGTGTGTGTGTGTGTGGTGTAGATGCAAAATGTAACAATTTGTCTTTTATTTTGGAGAGAATGTTTCAGCAACCCCCCAGCTAGTGGAACCTTAAAACTATCGTGGCCAGTCTCTGAAGCTAAATGAAGTTTATCTCTCAGTCTCAGGAGCACATGCATCCTAAGAAAGCCTCCAATGTACCTGCTGCTTCATATATATATTATTGATTTCAGAGTGGAAGATAGAGGAAGAGATACAAACATCAATGAGAGATAGAAACATCCTGAATGCCTCCTACCTGGGCATATGCCCTTGACCAGAATCAAACCCAGGACCCTTTTGTCTGCAGGCTGATGCTCTATCCACTGAGCCAAAACAGCTACTTCTTAGTGTGATGTTCTACAGAATATCCAGGATCCAGATCTCTGGATTATATGATAACATAGGAAAGGACAGTTAACCCTAAGACAAAACTATAAGTTAATATGATTGTCCATCCTAGCTGAACAGATCTATATCTGATTCCCTGTTTTAACTGGAAGGGAAAAGAATACATTTTCCAATCAATATCAAACCAAGAAATAAGCAATGGTCTCAAATAATCTGCTCTAGCAAAAAGATCACATTTGGCACAGCAGTTGTACTTGGGGTAGCAGCATCATAAGTTTATGGTAAGCTATCATAATTCTCTAGACTCTCTGGTTTCAATAAGTGGCATTAAACTCTCTAATTCCACTGAGTATGCGATAGTGTTATTTATTAACTGACAACGGTGGGTGATATTTTCAGACATTTGCTATTGTCCTGCACAATGATAACTCTTTTTATTTTTAATATATTTTATTGATTTTTTACAGAGAGGAAGGGAGAGAGACAGAGATTTAGAAATATTGATGAGAGAGAAACATCGATCAGCTGCCTCCTGCACACCTCCTACTGAGGATGTGCCCGCAACCAAGGTACATGCCCTTTGACTGGAATCGAACCTGGGACTTTTCAGTCTGCAGGTGATGCTCTATCCACTGAGCCAAACCGGTTAGGGCAACATTGCAGACCACTATGGAGGCTACTCCAAATGCCAAGTTTTGCACACACAGACAGCAGATGATCTTTGGATAAACCTGCAGAAGCTGTGAACCCAGCGTGAGCCTATATTAGCCAGGACTCTATTATTTGATCTCTGTTGGCCCCTACTCTAACAGTGGACCAAGATTCTTTGAGTATCAGTGCTGACTAAGTAGTGCTAGAAAACTGTGGGACCTAGAAGTTTCTTTCTTCACTAGCAGACAGTAACCTCAGGAAATAGTTATAAGTCCTTTGGAAAAGGACTCAGGGAATCATCTCAGTATATGCTTTGCATAGTGCTGTAGGGAATTCTCCTAGGGACTTGACCAGTACCTCAACTGGGTTCTGAATCCAAAAATTGGCTCATATTTGGGAACTAATTAAGGGATAATTGAAGGACAATTTTCCTTGGCACTCACATTGTTACACAATTTTGTGAATTAAAGTACTGATTGACCTTTTTTGGACTATCTTTACAAGGGTGTTTTGAATAGCAAACAGTCTTTAAAGATAGTTTCCCCCTCCATAGCAGAGGGTAGATTTGCTTAGTACCCATAATTTAAAAAATTACATTTCCTAAGCTCAGGGTTTCTCTCCTGTAATGCATCGTGTATGCAGATATCACCTGGATTTCTTGCTGTCCCCCTATGCAAATTGGGACATAAGCAACTGCACCCAAAGGGCTGAACTCTGGCTACCATTACTGCTAAGAGTAATAAAGTTTCTCTCATCCATGGCCCAGAAGTCTTGTGTCTTCTACAAGCTTTTATAGAACTGTGGCAGACTAACTTGTTAGCTTGCAAGTAAGGCAAAATATCCCTCTTCATAGTTTTTTTGATTACTCTTATTCTTCCTTTTTTTTTTTTTTTTTTGCTTGTCTATTTGTTTGTTAGAGTGGTTAAGTAGGACCTTTATTGGCTGCCTATACAAGACACAAGTTACATCTCTAAGATGGAGATTTTGTCCTCGTTCAATAATTCTTCACTTCTAAATTAGAAAAAAAAATATTAGTTTCCGTCTCATAAAGGCTTTCTATGTATTAAGCAATATATTACATATAAGATATTGTGTAGTATTTGTGTACAGTGTGTAGTAGTATTTATGAGAACTCAATGTATTATCATCACCTGTTTACTAATATAAAAACTAAAAGTAGTAAGTTACCTGAGAAAACATTTTAAGGCCAATCCTAGGTCTGATCAGCTGCCAAACTGTGAGATAATTAAAAGAACAAAATATTTCATGTTATGTATAAACTAGTGGCCTGGTGCACGAAATTTGTGCACTGTGGAAGTGAGGGGAGTCCCTCAGCCCAGCCTGTGCCCTTTTGCAGTCCAGGAGCCCTCAGGGGATGTCCAACTGCCCGGCTTCTGGCTGAGCGGTGCTCACCCTGTGTTGAGCTTCTGCCCCCTGGTGGTCAGTGCGCATAATAGTGACCGGTGGTTCTGCTGTTTGGTCTATTTGCATATTAGTGTTTTATTATATAGGATTACCTGGAACATTAAGGTTGGTAAGTAACTATTAATGCTGCCTTTCTTATATATGTACACATTAAACTTTTAAAGTAGAATCTGAGAACTTTAGAACAAAAGCAAGATGATCTCAATCAGAATTTCCAAAATTACATAGGCAGTAACAATTGTTATCCTTATTATTTTGAGTAAGTATCATCAGAAAAAAATAATGAAAATTTTCATTAAAATCCAATTGATATATGATATTATGGGCAAAGTATAACAGAGCTATAATTAGAAGATTAAACATTATTTAATGTAGTTAAATATCTTGTCAACTTTAATTTACTAGTACAAGTATGACTAGATATTTGAGTGACTTGATGAGAAATTGCCTTTAATTTATTTCTGTCATCATTTAAAGATAACCTGTATTCTTCATATATTAATACCTCAGTTCCTCCTTAAGAATAATGTGCTGGATTTACAAAAATAAGTAAAAGAAAAGTGGATAGACATATTAACTAGTAAGACATTCAGTGCATTCTTTCACCTAAATGTTTTTGTTTTTTTTCCTCCTAACATTATTGATTTTGGCCCACAGATAAACCCAGTCACCATGAGTGATAAACTATCACCAAATCCCATTGACTTTTTTCTCTTTTTGCTGTAGTTTTTGTCAGGTCAATGAATTATCCTTGGCTTATACTTTGTTCTCTAAGGCATTAATCAAGATTTTTAAAAAATGTTGTATTCTCACAGGTTTAGATGGATACAGCCAAATATAGCCTAAAAAGAATATCCAAGTTATTGTTTACTTAAAATGCCTTGCTCGGATTCATAGAATATCACTGTCATTGCTATTTATTAATGATCAGAACTGGTTTATTTTCATTGATTTTTAATTTTTTAATGAACAAAAATAAAGGACTTCCCTTTGTTTTTCTTTATGCTCTTTAACATCAACAGTCACACTTCTGTAAATTTAATTAGTAAAGATCAAACCATGTAGTCACAATGGTATTATTAATAATCACAAATATTTATTACATGTTCAGCTGTTGGCAGATGGCATATTAAATAACATCTGTCTATCTATCTACTATATATCATCTCTCAATCCATATACCTATTGATCTAAAATCATTTACATCTAAATATAAGAGGTAGATACTCTTCTCTAATTCATAAAGTTGAAAACTGAGGCATATGTGGCTATGCAACTTTCTCCAGTGAAGAAATCTAGTATGTAACGAGAAAAGTCTGAATCCAGGCCTTCTTAGTTAGAGCCTATAGGCTTTTAAGATTAAATTATATATACTGGTTCTTTAATGTAACAGCAGAGTTATCCTATATAATAAAAGGCTAATATGCAAATAGACTAAACGGTGGAACAACCCAACAATCAAACAACCAGTCACTATGATATGTGCTGACCACCAGGGAGTGCACGGGGAACATGGTGGGCATGGGCAGCAGGCAGCAGAGCACAGAGCATGGCAGGCATAGGCCATGGCGAGATGGTGGAGCAGGTGAGCGGGAGAGCCAGACCAAGGCAGGGTGCCGGTCCTGTCAGCGGAGTGAGCCTCTGGTGGTTGCTGAAAATTCTTTGCTCCTGTGCTCTGTAGTTCCACCTGGCACTCGCACCTGCTGCCGGCACACGGTGCTGGCCCTGATCGCTCAGTGCTGTCAGCGGGTGTGAGAGGCCTTATATGAAAATTAAGTCTTATACTAGCTCTCTGATGCCTCTCAAGTCATTCACTCAATAATTGTTTCCCTTCTAGTACATTCATACTTTTCATTGTCATAGTAATGTTGCAACTTCTGATTAAAAACTATATTTCACATTGTATAAGTTTTAACCAATAAGCATAACTCATTGAGTCAGATAATAATATACAATTAACCTATTTTGAACTAAAACTGATATTGAATAGGATACTTTGATTTTTTGCAAACATATTTCTTCTCTCTTTATAATTTCTATTAATGGGATCAAGATTTTCCCAAGTACTTCCAATACCTTACAGAAAGTTTACTAAATACCAATTTTCTAATTACCTTCAATGATATTTTTTTACAACCAGTGTAACAGACATTTAAATGCTAATAAAAAGCAAAATAATTTATTACAATTATAACATAAAGTCTTATTATAAGTCCATATATTTTGATGTTATTTAATATTTTGTAAATAGATCATGAATTTTTATTTATACCTTCTCAAACCTTATATTTGAGGTATAACAGGCAAAGAAAAGCTAACAAAGGTGTAATATGGAGTATCAAAAAAAAGGAAGAAAACCAAAGGACAATAAAACAGGAAAAATATTTTTTAAAGTGTATATAAAACTTGAAACAGTATATTAAAATGCCATAGATTCACTAGCAATATGATAAATGATCTTCCAAAAATATGTAATTCATGCCTCTTTCTTACCTAAAACTATTATATTCCTTTCCACTGTACTTCAAATTAACTCTAATTCTTTATTTTAGGAAGCAAGGCTACATATTACCTAGTTTCAATGTCTCCTGAACTCAGCTTCTCCATATTTTCTACACTGTGGCCACAGTGGCCTATTTTTCTCTCAGCAAGCTTATTCCTGCCTTCACATCCTTATTCAGGTATTCTTTCTGAAAACAACAAGCTAATTTTTCCATGAGATTCTTGCATGACTGATATTTGCATCATTTCATATTTTTTATTAAATGCCAAGTCTTTAGAAAGGCTTTCTCTGAATATGTAAATCTAAAATAACTCCATCTGCCACTATCATATTACTCTGCCCATTGTCTTTGTTGAACTTCCTAAGTTATCATCCATTTCTTTCCTTTTTACTGGCTGTCTTTTCATCTCTAATATGTAAGTTTTCTGAAAGTATAGATATTGTATATCATATTCACTGTTATATCCTTAGCATTATGACAACTGAAACATATCTAAGTGCTCAGTATATATTTGTAAAATCAAGAATAGCCATTTTAAGAAAAAGGGGGGGGGGACCTATGTAATACTTTCAACAATAAAGATAAATTTTAAAAAAATAGGTCATGTTTTAATCAATCATTATTTAATCAAAACATCCTCCTTTATCCACTTTTCTGTAACATAGCTTTTGAGAACATGATGACATATGAAGACTGACATTTGGTATAATAAATCCTAAACAAAAATATTAAGGTCTGAAAATAATATGGTAGTGTGAGTTGATGTGATAAGCAATATGAATTATAAATTGTTAGCTTTTTAAAAAAATGTTGAGGGATCCACATTTAAAAGGAAATTTCCTTTTTAAATTAAATAGCACATTTGATCTTTTCTTTTAAAAGGGGAATATTGTATCTTATTGCTGTGAAACAAGTTATCGCAAACTCAGTGACAAATAATGTCCATGCATTTGCTCAAATTCTTTAGCACAGAAATCTAGACATGTATGGGCCTTATGAGAGCAAAATCAAGATGTGAGCACAGCAGTTTTTTCATCTAGAGCTCAATATTTGTTTCTAAGCTCACATGGCTGTGGAAGAATTAAATTTCTTATGGTTATGGGACTGAGATCCTTGTTTTCTTGCTGTCTATCAGATAAAAGCCATTCTTAGGCCTCATATGCCAGTTTCCTTCCTTCCCACATTGACTCCTTTAACTTTGAAGCCAACTATAAAGAATCTCTGTCATTCTTCCTCGTGTCAAACCCCTCTCATACTTCTAATTTCTTTAAGGGTCCATCTAATTAGGCCACTCTCACTAAAAATTCTCTCTCTCTCCCAGAATCAACTGTTTCTGTAACATAAACCTAATCACAAGATTTATACATGTGTGTGGGTTCCAAATAAAATAGGTTAAAAATACTATTTTTGATCATAGTTGAATCCACAGATGGAAAACCCAGGGATATGTATATTTACTGTTAAAAAAAAGTCTATGTAAAAGGAGCCTGCACAGTTCAATTCTGTGTTGTTCAAGGATCAACTATGTAAAGAACTCATTCTATCTATAAAAGAGAAACATGGTAATTAGCGTACGGCCGCTACCCTTCCCATTGGCTAATCAGGGCGATATGCAAATTAACTGGCAGCCAAGATGGAGACCAGCAGCCAGGCAGCTGGAAGTGAACATGAGGCTTGCTTGCTTCAGTGACGGAGGACTCCAATGTTCCCCGCCTGCTGCTGCTGGCCTCTGAGGTGCAACTCTAAGCAACTATGTTACAAATATAGAAGCTGAACAAAACCCAAGAAACCTTCTTTAGTCCACCATGCTTCAGCCAGTAGGATCGCAACATTGTTTCAAATACAGAAGGTAAACAAAGGCCAGAAACCTGCTTTCAGCAGTGGAGGCCTAAGAGCTGGAGCCAGAGCTAAAGCTGGCCCAGAATAATAAAAAAAAAAAAGACAAAAAGGAGCGGTTGGGAGCTTCAGTCACCCACCAGCCTGAAAACAGCCCTCAGCCCCTCACCCAGACTGGCCAGGCACCCCAGTGGGGATCCCCACCCTGAAGGGTGTGTGACTGGCTGCAAACAGCTATCACCCCCTCATCCACGCTGGCCAGGCACCCCAGTGGGGACCCCCACCCTGATCCAGGACACCCTCCAGGGCAAACCAGCCAGCCCCCACCGATGCACCAGGCCTCTATCCTATATAGTAAAAGGGTAATATGCCCCCCAGCACCAGGATCAGCGGAGCCGCGAGGCCTCACAGCACTGGGATCAGCATGACAGGGAGCAGGTCCAAACCCCCTGATCGCCCTATAGCTCTGTGTGTGACAGGGGGTGGGGCCACAACCTCCCTATCCGCCCTGCTCTGTTCATGACAGGGGAAGGTGCCTCAACCCCCTGATCGGCCCTGCTCTGTGTGTGACAGGGGGTGGTGCCGCAACCCCCCAATCGGCCCTACCCTGAGCGTGACTGAGGGTGGCATCACAACCTCCCGATCCGCCCTGCTCTATGCATGACAGGGGCAGTGCTCTGACTCCCTAATCAGCCCTGCTCTGAGCCAGACCAGGGGCTGCACCTAGGGATTGGGCCTCCCCTCTGCCACCCAGGAGCAGGCCTAAGCCAGCAGGTCCTTATTTCCCAAGGGGTCCCAGACTGCGAGAGGGCACAGGCTGGGCTGAGGGACCCCCCTCCCTCTCCCTGAGTGCACAAGTTTTTGTGCACAGGGCCTCTAGTAATTAAATAATGAGAAAACAACTCTTAAAATGGGGAAAAGTCAACAGACACATACATGAATGGCTAGTAAGCACATTAAAAGGTAATAATACCATCAATCATCAGATGATAATATAGTCTTTATTATGTTGAGTTACTTTCCTTCTCTTCCTATTTTATTGAGTGTTTTAATCATAAATGGATGTTGTATGTTATAAGATGTTTTTCTGCATCTATTGATAAGATCATATGGATTTTATCCTTCCTTTTGTTAATATCGTGTATTACATTTGTTGCTTTTCATATGTTGAACTATCCCCATGCCCCTGGAATGAACCCCACTTGACTGTGATGTATTGTCTTTTTGAGATATTGTTATATTTGATTTGCTAGTGCTTTGTTTAGGATTTTTGCTTCTCTATTCATCAGATATATCAGCCTGTAGTTTTATTTTTTGTGTTATCCTTGCCAGGTTTTGGTATCAGGGTTATATTGGCCTCATAAAATGTGTTAGGAAGTATTGCCTCTTCTTCAATTTTTTGGAAGAGTTTCAGGATAGGTTTTAAATATTCTTTGAACGCTTGGCAGAATTCACCGGTGAAGTTATCTGTTCCTAGAAGTTTATTTTTTAGAAGGTTTTTGATGGTTGTTTAAATTTCCTCAATGCTGATTAGTCTACTTAGATTTTCTAGTATTCAATGATTTAGTCTAAGAAGGTTATATATTTCTAGTAAGTTACCCATTTCTTCTAGGTTATTGATTTTGGTGGCATATAGTTTTTCATAATATTCTAGTATGATCCGTTGTATATTTGTTTTGTCTGTGGTGACTTTTCCTCTCTCATTTCTGTTTTTGTCTATATGGGTCTTTTCCCTTTTTTCTTAGTGAGTCTAGCCAGGTGTTTGTCAATTTTATTAAACTTTTCAAAGAACCAGCTCTTTGTTTTATTTTTTTAAATATGTTTTTATTGATTTCAGAGAGGAAGGGAGAGAGAGATAGAAACATCAATGATGAGAGAGAATCATTGATCAGCTGCCTCCTGCATGCCCCCCCTACTGGGGATCAAGCCCACAACCTGGTATGTGTCCTTGACCGGAATCAAACCTGGGACTCTTCATTCCGCAGGCTGACACTCTATCCCCTGAGCCAAACCAGCTATGGCTGTTATATTCATTTTTGTATTGTCTTTTTGTCCTCTATTTCATTCAATTCTGCTCTAATATATATCATTTCCTTTCTTCAGCTGACTTTGAGCTATGTATTATGAACTTGACCCCAAAGGCAAGGGAAGTACAGGCAAAAATAAGTGAGTGGATGATGAGAGATCAACCAAAGGACTTGTATGCATGCATATAAGCATAAGTGATGGATGTGGACAACAGGGGGTGAGGGTGAGGGCAGGATGCGGGGGGGATGAGGGGACATTGGGGAGATAAGGACACATTTGTAATATCTTATCAATAAAGGGAAAAATAAAAAAAATAAATGAGTGGGACTATATCAAACTAAAAAGCTTCTGCACAGCAAAAGAAACTGACAACAAAACAAAGAGGCAGCCAAGCAGATAGGAGATGATATTTGCAAACAGTAGCTTCTAGATAGGTTTAATTTCCAAAATATATAAAGAACTCATAAAACTCAACACCAAAAAAACAAAAAACCCAATAACAAAATGGGCAGAGGACCTGCACATATGCCTCTCCCAAGAAGACGTGAGAACAGCTAACAGATATATGAGAAGGTATTCAAGTGGCAATTAGGGAAATGCAAAAAACCAAAACAAAACTGCAATGAGATATCACCTCATACCTGTTAGAGTGGCTTTTATTAACAAGGTAAGTAATAACAAGTGGTGGAGAGGTTGGGGAGAAAAGAAGACCCTCATTCACTGCTGATGGGACGGACTGTAGACTGGTACAAACACTATAGAAAGCTGTCTGGTGTTTTTTTTAAAAATTAAAAATAGAGCTTCCATACAACTCAGCAATCCCTCTCCTGGGTATGTACCCGAAAAACTCGGGATCATGTATTCACAAAGATATATGCAACCTTATGTTCATTGCATCACTATTCACAGTGGCCAAGACATGGAAACAATCAGAGTGTCCTGTGTCAGAGGACTGGGTACAGAAGATGTGGTATATATACACATGGAATAGTACTCAGCCATATAAAAGGATGAAATACTGCCATTTGCAACAACATGGATGGACCTTGAGAATATTATGGTAAGCCAAATAAGTCAGTCAGAAAAAGGTAAGGATCATGTGATTTCACTTATATCTGGGATATAAAACTGAAACTCATGGACACAAATAGTAGTTTGCTGGTTGCCAGAGGGAAGGGGGTGTTAATATAATGTGATGGGATAATATTTGATTTGTGGTGGTGGGCACACAGTGCAATATAAAGATCTTGTAACATAGAAACCCACACTTGAAAATTAGTATGAACATATCAACCAATAAATTTAATTAAAATAACGCAAATACACACACACACATGCACAAGGCTCAATTCTATATTAACAGCCTCTTGTTGAAAACAAACAAAAAACACAGCACCATTAATCAAGTTATTTTGTCAAAACAAGAAAACTTTATATGATCTAGCTTCTAGATGTAGCTAGCAGACAGAAGATACACTATTTAGAAAATCATGTTAAACCACAATAATGCAATAAAGCATTATTCAAAATATGGGATACTGGTTCCAGGAACCCCATGAATATCAATAAGGAAGGCAAGCAATCTATTTATTTCACAAATAAATTTCAAAAGGATAAAGGAATTTCGTGGAATCTGTTGATTAAAAGATATTTAGGAGACTTTAAACACAAATGCAATATATAAACATGTTTAGATCCAGGGAAGCTTGGGGTACTATATAGAATCTATGTACTTTATAAATAGGTGATGTATAGGTAGATGATAGATAGATAGATAGATAGATAGATAGATAGATAGATAGATTGACAGACAGAATTATTTATTTATGTGTATTTATAAATATTAATGTTGATAATGCATAGTTGATCAATAACAAGCATGTCAAACTTGCAGCGCATGGACATGCGGCCCACAAGGAATAGTTCTGCGGCCCAACCGATATAACGGTACGCAAAAAACGTTTTAATAAAAAGTTTGTAACTGAATTTTTACAATATCCTCTTATACATAATTATTAATAACAAACTACAATGTTCACTAATGACTGATTACTATAATCATGTTGCATTCATTTCCCTTACACGCCTCTACACGCAGGTGCACCATTTCTTCCCACTAACACTAGCAGCGAATATTTTAGCAGCCAATTGCCACGTCATTAGTCTTGCACTGACTTGTTTGGTGTGTGCAACAGGAACTATTTTGCTTTTGGAGAACAAGGAAAATAGGTTTATTTGTGTTATGCTTATTATTAATTTGTGCAGTTATTCAATGTCTGGTAAGTTAATGCTCAAGAAAAAATATTAATTTTTATTAAAATGTTCTATTATTTTATGTTAATGATGACTCATTTATTTCAGCCCTTTGTATTAAGCATGTCTCTATTGAAATAAACCTACATTTCTATGAAAATTGAGGCTTTTGTTTTTGTGGCCCACATAAACTTAAACCTTGTTTATTTGGCCCTTGTTAGGCTTTGAGCTTGATATGCTTGATCTATAACCTATATAATCTATATTAAAGATATGATATAATAAGACAATAGAAATTACACCATTAGATATGTTAAGAAATAATTGTCTTTATTGTATAATAATGAAATTTTGGCTACATTAGAAAATATGTACTTAATTTTAGAGATGCATACATATGTATTTATGGATATAATTATTATGATGCCTAAGAACTTTTAAAAATAATTCAATAGGGAAAAGAGGGGGAAAAAGTTCTAAATGAAATGGGATTTACCATAAGTTAAATTGAATGAAAGTCAATGATACATATTTAAGGATTCCTAATACAGGTCTCTCTACTTTTTAATATTTAAAACTTCCAAAATAAGTAGTTAAAATGTCATCACAATAGAACAATGACACCTTACAGTAATTACATCTACGCATATAATTGCATCTAAGCATTCTAAACCTATGAATAGGGTCCTTTTGAAACTTTTTTCATATGACAACAGTCCATCCTTAGTTCAAATGAGTAAAAACAGTTTTATGGTGGCAAAATATTCCATTCCATATACAATGTCTCAAAGGATCTATAATAAAATTTTTATTTTAATTTTGACAGTTTTACAGATTTCCCCAAAATTCCCCTCACCTTGACCCCCCCTCCTCCCAGCTCCTGCCCCACCCCAGGCCTTCACCACACTATTGTCTGTGTCAATTGGTTATGTATATCCTATATAATAAAAGGGTAATATGCAAATAGACCAAACAGCAAAACAACCAATCAAAGCGTAATATGCTAATGTTATGCTAAGACTGCACAACTGCTCACTATGATGTGCACCGACCACCAGGGGACAGATTCTCCTACCAGTAGGTTGGCTTGCTCCTGGGGTCCGGCTGATCGGGACTGATCAGGACTGATCGAGATGGGCCGGACACACCCTGGAGCCCTCCCGCGGTCCCTCCCCAGCCCAATCGTGCACTGGTGGGGTCCCTCAGCCTGGTCTGCACCCTCTCACAACCTTGGATCCCTCGGGGATGTCGGAGAGCCAGTTTCAGCCTGATCCTGCAGGTGACTGGCGTCAGGTAGGAGCTGCAGGTGGCGTTGGACTGCGGGTCTTGGCCAGATCCCTGCAGGCCACCCAGAGGGACCCCACCCATGCACAAATTCGTGCACTGGGCCTATAGTATGTATATAAGTTCTTTGGTTAATCACTTCTCTTATCCTCCTGCCAACCTTCCCTCTGAGATATGTCAGTCATTCTACGCCTCCATGTCACTAGACATATTTTGTTTTTCAACTTATTATGTTCATTAGATTCTACTTATAAGTGTGATCATGTGATATTTGTCTTTCTCTGACTGGCTTTTTTTCACTCAGCATATTTTCTGGGTCCATCTATGCTATCTCAAAGGGCAAGAGATCTTTCTTTTTAACATCTGCATAGTATTCCATTGTATAAATGTACCACAGCTTTTTTATCCATTCATCTACTGATGGGCACTTGGGCTGTTTCCAGATCTTTGCTATTGTAAATAACAGCATTGCTGTGAGCATAGGGTTGCATATATTCTTTCTTATTTGTGTTTTGGGCTTCTTAGGATATATTTCTATAAGTGGATCGCTGGGTCAAAAAGTAGTTCCATTTTTAATTTTTTTTAAAATATATTTTTATTGACACAACAATTGAAGAATGCCGCAAGGGTCAGAGCAAACATCGTCCAGAACAACAGGAAGGCTGGCTGAGTGTAATTTCTACAACTAGAAGAAAAGTGGGGCACGCTGAGAGCCAGCGGAGCTGCGGAGGTGAAGTGCAGAGGTACGGCGGCGGCTCGCGCGCGCGGAAAGGGGGTGGCGCCTGAGGACCCGGCTGTCTTTTTGAATCACAAGCTCCCAACTGCTCTGAACTCCGGTTCCAGCGGGTCTCTGGGGACCCAGGGCTCATACGGGGAGAGGCTGGTCTGTCAGGCGGCAGCGGGCGAACTTGAGGGCGGCTTTCCCTCAGAGGTGCTTGCAGCCGTTACCAGGACACTGAGACGCGCGATTCCGGGCGCGGAGAATCACCATAGCTGCTTTCACCGCCCTTTGACTCCCTGAGACCCCGCCCCACCCAGGCTGCGGCAGAGGCTTTTGCATGTGAATGTACCTAACTACAGCCCAGCCAGGCAGACCCGGAACTTCCAAGAGAAGGCCCAAGGCCCCGCAGCGGCTTGCATTGCTTCACAGCTGAGCCTCTTCGTGGCTCCTGCTGTGTGGCCTCAGGCAGGGGCTGAATTAGCACCTCCTTAGATCCAGGAGCCACTGTACCCAGTGGTCAGAGGGGGACCATTCTCCCACTTCAGACACAGCTGATTCCCACAGCCAATTGGCCTGGAGGTCAATTCCTCCCAGTGATCCTACAACAACCAAGGCACCAAGAGTGCACCAAGAGTGTCTACCCCAGGTAACTGGGGAGGCTGAGCCACTGGGCCCTACAGGACACCCTGCGCGCAGGGCCACTCTATCAACACAGGGAAGCAGCCAAAATGCGGAGACAAAGAAATAGGTCACAAATGGCAGAAATGGAGGAAAGCAAACGACTGGATATAGAGTTCAAGGCCACGTTTATAAGGTTTTTCAAGAATTTTATGGAAACCGCCGATAAATTTAATGAATCCCTCAAGGAGTATAGTGAGACCATGGAGGACATGAAAAAGGACCAACTAGAAATTAAGCATACACTGTCTGAAATAAAGAATAATTTACAGAGATCCAACAGCAGACAAGAGGATCCCAAGAATCAAGTCAAAGATTTGAAATACAAAGAAACAAAAAATACCCAACCGAAAAAGAAAAAAGAAAAGAGATTCAAAAAATATGAAGATAGTGTAAGGAACCTCTGGGACAACTTCAAGCGTACCAACATCAGAATTATAGGGGTACCAGAAGGAGAGAGAGGGCAAGATATTGAAAACCTTTTTGAAGAAATAATGACAGAAAACTTCCCCTACCTGGTGAAAGAAATGGACTTACAAGTCCAGGAAGTGCAGAGAACCCCAAACAAAAGGAATCCAAAGAGGACCACACCAAGACACATCATAATTAAAATGCCAAGAGCAAAAGATAAAGAGAGAATCTTAAAAGCAGCAAGAGAAAGACAGTCAGTTACCTACAAGGGAGTACCCATTCGACTGTCAGCTGATTTCTCAACAGAAACCATGAAGGCCAGAAGAGAGTGGCAAGAAATATTCAAAGAGATGAATAGCAAGAACCTGCAACCAAGATTACTTTATCCAGCAAAGCTATCATTCAGAATGGAAGGTCAGATAAAGAGCTTCACGGATAAGAAAAAGCTAAAGGAGTTCATCACCACCAAACCAGCATTATATGAAATGCTGAAAGATATTCTTTAAGAAGAGGAAGAAGAAAAAGGAACTCTTACCATTTGCCACAGCATGGATGGAGCTGGAGAGCAGATAAATACCACAGGATCTCACTCATTTGTGGAATATAATGAACAACATAAACTGATGAACAAGGACTGATCCAGAGACGGAGAGGCATTGATTGGACTGTCGGGCCTTGGAGGGAAGGTAGGAGAGGGTGGGGGCAAGGGGGAAAAATCAACCAAAGGACTTATATGCAAGCATATAGGCCTAACCAATGGACACGGACAACGGGGGGGTGAGGGCATGAGCGGGGGGGGGGGGGGTAGAGGGTAACGTGGGGACAAGGACACATATGTAATATCTTAATCAATAAAAAATATTTAAAAAAATATATTTTTATTGATTTCAGAGAGGAAGGGAGAGTGAGAGAGAGATAGAAACATCAATAATGAGAGAGAATCATTGATTAGCTTCCTCCTGCATGCCCCCTACTGGGGATTGAGCCTGCAACTCAGGCATGTGCCCTTTACCGGAATCAAACCTGGGACCCTTCAGTCTGCAGGCTGGCGCTCTATCCACTGAGCCAAACCGGCTAGGGTTATTTTTAATTTTTTAGTAAATTCCAAACTGTTTTCCATAGTGGCTGCACCAATCTGCATTCCCACCAGTAGTGAACCAGGGTTCCCTTTTCTCCACACCCTAGACAGCACTTGTTTGTTGTTTGTTGATTTATTGATGATAAGCATTCTGTGAAGTGATAGCTCATTGTAGTTTAATTTGCATCTCTCTGATGATTAGTGACTTGAACATTCTTTCATATGTCTATTGGATATCTGATGTCCTCCTTGAAGAAGTGCCTATTCAGGCCCTGTGCCCATTTTTCAAATTGGGTTATTTGTCTTCCTTTTATTGAGCTGTATGAGTACTTTACATAAATACTCCACCAAAAAACTACTAGATTTCATAAATGAATTAGCAAAGTAGCAGGATACAAAATTAACCCCCAGAAATTGATGGCACTTTTATACACCAATAATGGACTCAGAAAGAGAAACTAAAAAAAAAAAAAATTTAACCACTTCAACAACAACTGAAAAATAAGATACCTTGGATTAAACTTAACAAGGATGTTAAAGACCTGTACTCAGAAAACTACAGGACATTGAATAAAGAAATAGATGAAGATGCAAACAAGTTGAAGGGTATATTGTATTCATGGATTGGAAGAATTAAAATCATTAAAATGTTCATACTCCCCAAAGAAATCTATATATCCGTTGCAATTCCTATTAAAATACCACTGGCATATTTCACAGATCTAGAACAAATATTCCAAAAATTTATATGCAACTATAAAAGACTACAAATAGCCACAGCAATCTTGAGAAAGAAGAACAAAATTGGAGGGTTCTCAATACCAGATATCAAACTGTACAACAAATCCACTGTAATCAAAGCAACCTGACACTGGCACAAGAGCAAGCATTTAGATCAATGAAACAGAAGAACGATCACAGAAATTGACCCACATCATTATGGTTAATTAACATTTGACAGAGGCAAGAACATGCAATAACTCAAAGACAGTCTCTTCAATAAATGGTTTTGGAAACATTAGACAGCTACATGCAAAAATAATGAAACTAGATCACCAACGTACACCATACACAAGAATAAATTAAAAATGAATAAAAGACTTAAATGTAAGTTGTGAAACCATAAAAATCCTAGAAAAAAAACATAGGCAGCAAAATCTCAGACATCTAACATACGAGAATTTGCATAAATACATCTCCTAGGGCCAGAGAAACAAAGGAAAAAATTAACAAATGGGACTGCATCAAACCAAAAAGCTTCTGCGCAGCAAAAGAAACCACCATCAAAATGGAAAGGCAACCCACTGTATGGGAGAACATATTTGCCAATGACACATCTGATAAGGGGTTAGTCACCCCCACCCTCTCAAAAAGTGGATTTTTTTAAAATTATGGAATTATAGACATTCTTTGAAAATTTAAATTTATATATGTGAAAACCTTTCTATAACCTAGGCACTGGCATACAATATCAATAATCAAAAGCCTAATTATAATTAAGTCTGTCAGGAAGATTTAACTTTTTCCTTCATTTGCTAATAATGACCCTAATACAGAATAGTAGTATGATTACCTAGATATTTTCATACAGGTTTCTATTCACTTTTCTTCCCCTTTAATAGCTTAGACGTATTTCTGCTGATTGCCTATATCATCCTTGCATGAATTTTAAAACTTCTGGTTGGTAAAATGAGGTCTGCAAAAGCAAAATGTCAACCTTAGCTCAGAGAGGCAAAGAAAGAAAGGAAGCTGGAAACCAGTGTTGTTGTTCTTTATTGAGATTATTTTCACCAACACTGCCCCCGCCCTCAACCTCTATTCTTCTATCCTAATGTAATCATACTAATGTAGGAGCTTAAGGTGCTATTATGTATAAAGTTGAAAATGGAAATAATTATTCAGTGCTTTGCATTCTAGAAGTAGTGCTGTCTCCTACACCTTATATATTAGTTAAAATCTATATCTTTCAAACACATAGAAACCATCTTGATGTTTGTCTCCCGAGATGCTTTTGGAAAGCAATGGTTTATAAAATCTTGTAAACCTCTGAGGAGAAAATATATTTTTCTTAACTGATATTTATCCAAAAATAGGAAACTATTTTCCTCAAAAACAATGTGCTTAACAATTAAATAGATAGAAAAAAGAAGAATCAAATTTCCAGAGATCTTTTTATGAAAAATTAAACTGGATGTGATACATTTCAGTAAAAATTCATTTGAAGTACATGCTACCAAAAACCCACCTTAGCCAGTCAAATCCTCAGCAATGTATTCCCACATGTTCTGACCCTGGTGAGCACTGGTGACTTCCAACCAAGAGAAACTCATTTCTATGTGTATGTCTTAGTAACACAAATTTGAAGGCTGCCAGTTTTCATGACCTAAGCTCTACTTAATTTATAGGGTCATCTTTCAAAAATGATAGCCTTGCTTTTCAAATATTGAGTGTTCCACCAAGTTAAAATTTTTAAAGGTAGTCACTAATTAAATACTATTTCTTTAGGAAATTTAACTTGACAAAACTACTACCTAACTCTCCTGTTTCCAATTTCACTGACTCTCTCAGATACATGATATTTTACGTAAAAATACATATTTATATTTGTGCATTAAAACTAATTTCTAACTTCATATTTAAAGTGAAGAAACAGAAAGTAAAAGTCACAATTAATGCTAAAGGTTAATGTTAAATTCATATTAAAGTCATTTTTTTCCCCTGGGTAGACAAACCCCACCAAGATTGGTTTCTTACGACCCACTCCAATGAAGAGCTACATTGCTCAGATATAATGATCTATCATTAGACTAATAAGCCGGGATTCTGTTTTATTAATGTCTCTTTTAAATTTGGTTCATTTGATTTGTATCTCATTTTGACAATACCTCTGATATTCAATGAGTTGAACAAAAACTAGACCATAGAATGTTGAACTGTAACACAAATAATAAGTGGTTCCAAATATGTTATACATAAAATACCAATGGCATCCTTATCTGAAATAGAATAAATAATCCTAAAATTTACATGAAATCACAAAAGACCTCAAATATCCAAAGAAAACTTGAGTAAGAAGGACAAGTTTGGAGGTATTATGCACCCTGATTTTAAACTATACTAAAATGTTATAATAATCAAAACACTATAGTACTAGCACAAAAACAGACACTTAGATCAATGTAATAGAATAGAAAGTGTAGGAATAAACCCTCACTTACATGGTCAATTGATCTACGGCAAAGTGTTGTATCATAAATCAGCGAGCTAGATACAAGACGCCTTAACAAGCCAATTAATTAGAAGTCTTTTATTGTGTGAGGGTTCAGAGCAGAATATCTCTGTCAAATTCTGAATCAAAAACATGGAGGAAGCTTTCTCTATTTATATCTTTCCAGTTTTTTTGTCTCCCAAATATGTTTTTTCTGGACCTTCTGCAGACTTTACAAATAGCTTTGTGTAAGTTATTTTTTTTTTATTTTTTCTTTATTGGTTAAGATATTACATATGTGTCCTCATCCCCCCCATTAACCCTCAACATCCCCCCCCCGATTTTTGCAGACAGTTTGTAATCTTGGATATATAATGAACAAACAGTTGGCATGAGAATATGGGAATTATTATCAGTATTTGCCTATTACGTTAGATGGCTAGCTTGCAAAGTCAGACAGTTAAGCTTTATCTTTTTCTATCATTCAAACTAAAATGGTTATTTTATAGAATAAGGGACTATATAAAAATAACATAGTTGACCTACAGAATAAGAGACTATCTAAGAATAACAGAGTAGTTCAAACAGCAGTTTTCCAAAGGAGGGATTACTATGCTTCAAAAGGAGGTAAGAATATTCAATGGGGAAATGGCAGTGTCCTCAATAAATGGTTGTTGGGGAAATTGGAAAGATACATGTAAAACAAATGAAACAGGGCCATTTATTGACCTACATAAGAAAATAAACTCAAAGTGGATTAAAGACTTAAATGTAAGGCCTGAAGCCATAAAAATCCAAGAAGAAACATGTAGTAAACTCTTTGACATAGGTTTTAGCAATATCTTTTTAAATATATCACTCGGTGCAATTGAAACAAAAGAAAAAATAATCAATGGGACTACAGCAAACTAAAAAACTTCTGCGCAGCCAAGAAAAACACCAACAAAACAAGAGACAACCTATTGAATGGGAGAGTATATTTGTAAATGATTGCTTAATAAAGAGTTAATATTCAAAATATATAAGAAACTCATGAAACTCAACATGGACAAATACAAACAATCCAATTCAAAAATGGGCAGAGAATCTGAATAGACATTTCTCAAAAAGAAGACATTTGCATGTCCAACATACACATCAAAAGATCACTAATCATCAGGGAAATGAAAATCAAAACCACATGAGATAGGTTGATACACCTGTAAGAATGATTATTATAAAAAATCAATAAATAACAAGTATTGGTGATATCACTTTAGTTTAAACCTATATATTCTCATAAACTGTTCAAGCAGCTGTGATATCCCTCAATGCTTTTAATCACTTCTGTGCTTTTGCTGTATTAGTTCCCACATATTCAGCCTCACTTCTTTCCTCCTCTCCATCTCAAGAAGTTTCACAAGATATAGTTTAAGTACAGACTTATCTATAAAATCTTTTTTAAAAATTTGAGTATATTTGGTATACAATATTATATTAATTACTAGAGGCCCAGTGCAGGAAATTTGTGCATAGGGTGGGGGGGCGCAGCATTACTCAGCCCGGCCTGCACCTTCTCCAATCCAGGATCCCTCTCACAATCCAGAACCACTGGCTCCTAACCACTCACCTGCCTGCCAACTGATCCCCCTAACTGCCTAACCGCTCTCCCCTCCTGGCCTGATCCTTCTAACTACCTAACTGCCACCTTTGCCCTTCTCCCATGGTGCTGGCCTTCTCATCTTCTCCCTTCTGGCATGGGTCCAGGCCTTCTCACCTTCTCCCTTCTCGCATGGTACCAGCCTTCTCCCTTCTCCCTTCTGCCTTCTCCTGCAGTGTCTTCTCCCATGGCCTCTTCAAAAGGGACAGCAGCACTGGACTGACCCTCACAGCTGCCACAGCTGCAGGCCCTTGGCCCTTGCAGCCACTGTAGCTTTGTCTGGAAGAATGTCCTGAAGGCGTCCAGTCTAATTAGCATATGACCCTTTTATTATCATAGATAATTAGTTTCAGGTGTACAATATAGTGATTTGACATTTTTGTACATTATGATATGTTCACCATACTAATTCTAGTAATCATCTGTCATATGCAAATTTGTCACAATATCATTGACAATGTTCCCCTTTATTCCACATTTTTACCCATTCCCCAGCCCCTCCCATCTGGTAATCAGAAATCTTTATTTTACATATCTATGAAATTCCAACTCCTGTAAAATCATTGTCAGAATGAACCTTGCTATGAAGTAGTTTAAAGGTTCTCAATGTTTCAAAGAAAGCAAACCAGAAAATGACTAATGACAGGAGCCATGGCCAAATGAGTGATATGAACCATAGTGCAGGGCTGAGGCAAGAGATATTACCATGGACTGGTAAAAGATTTGTTTATTTAAAAATGGCAATATAGTCACACAGAGGAAAACTCCAGAATTTAGGGATAAGATCAGGAAATAATAACTTTGGAAATACATATAAGTGTGAGAAAAATCTACCTTTACTCATCTGTAGGAAATGTGTGTGAAAATATATAGGAGCACATTGTATATTAAATAAAGTTTATAAAACCAAAGCATTTTATTTAAATTAATGGCAATCCTAAGCCCTATCACAAAATCATTTCAAAGAGATACTATTTCATGATTTAAATATGAAATTTAAATAATTGTTACTCAGGACAGGAGATTTTTTGTTTTTTTAATAGCAGAAACTTATGTTGCATTAAAAGAATTGTATATATAACTATAAATTGAAAACTTGTCTGGTTTTCCTAATATTGATCAAAGCAGAACTAGTCTAATCAGAAATAATTCTGATTTGTAACAGGTACTCAGACAAGAAATTCTCTAGAGAAGAGAAGGGATATTCATTTTATTACTACAGCATGAAAAGAATATTTTTAAAGAGCAATCAAATTCCCTTCATTCTAATTCAGTGCGCTCCAGGTAACAATCTTATCCACCATTTATTTTCCTGAGTCTATGTATTCAACCCCACTAGGACTGTTTCTAATGATCTGCACATCAGTTAATTTGGCAATATTGCCCATTAATAAGCAGGCATTGTGCTTCATTAATCAGTCTCCTGTGAAATCGGTTCACTTGATTTTTATCTCATTTTGACATTTCTGTTCAGTTGATAAAATAAAATTCTTAAAATGGAACACCTAGAATATTATATCCTCACAGCATTCTGAAAAAAAATATTTAACTTTAACAGTTTTTATCTTGTTTTTAATTTAAGTTCTTTATTTATTGTTTAATGTATTACCTAAGTCTCCTTTTTCCCCCATTGAACTCTCCCATGCTGCCCCCAAAACCCAGCACATGCTCTCACCCCGCCCTTGTCAGTGTCCATTGGTTATGCTCATATACATGCATACAAGTCCTTTGGTTGATCTCTTACCCCCTCACCCCATGCCTTCCCTCATAGGTTGGGCAGTCTATTTGATGCTTCTATGACTCTTTTCTGTTTTTGTTCATCAATTTATGTTTTTCATTATATTCCACAAATTAGTGAGATCGTGTTATATTTATTTTTCTCTGACTTGATTATTTCACTTAGCACAGTGCTCACCAGTTCCATCCATGCTGTTGTAAATGGTAATAATTCCTTCTTTTTTACAGCAGCATAGTATTCCACTGTGTAAATGTACCACTGATTTCTAATCTACTCATCTACTGATGGTCACTTAAGCTGTTTCAAAATCTTAGCTATTATGAATTGTGCTGCTATGAACATAGGGGTGCATGTATCCTTTCTGATTGGTGTTTCTGGTTTCTTGGGATACAAGTACATTCCTAGGAGTAGGATTACTGGGTCAAATGGAAGTTCCATTTTTAATTTATTGAGGAAATGCATATTGTTTTCCATAGTGGCTGTACCAGTCTGCATTACTGCCAGCAGTGAAAGAGGGTTTCCTTTTTCTCTGCATCCTCTCCAGCACTTGTCACTTAATTTGTTGATGATAGCCATTCTGACAGGTGTGAGATGGTACCTCACTGTTGTTTTGATTTGCATCTCTTAGATGATTAGTGACTTTGAGCATGTTTTCATTTGTCTCTTGGCCTTCTGCATGTCCTCTTTGGAAAAGGATCTATTTAGGTCCTTTGCCCATTTTTGATTGGATTATTTATCTTCCTTTTGTTAAGTTGTATGAGTCCCCTATAAATTTTGGAGATTAGTAAACCCTATCAAAGATAACATTGGCAAATATGTTCTCCCAAGCAGTGGGCTCTCTTGTTTTGTTGATGGTTTCTTTTGCTGTGCAAAAGCTTTTTATTTTGATGTAGGCCTATATTTTCTCCTTTGTTTCTATTGCCCTAGGACCTGTATCGGTAAAGATATTGCTATGACAAATATCTGCTATTTTGCTGCCTCTAGCTTCTTCTAAGATATTTATGGTTTCCCGTCTTACATTTAAGTCCTTTATCCATTTTGAGTTTACCTTTTTGTATGGTGTAAGTTGGAGGGCTAGTTTCATTTTTTTTTTTTTTGTATGAATCCATCCAATTTTCCCAACACCATTTATTGAAGAGACTGTCTTGACTCCACTGTATGTTCTTGCCTCCTTTGTCATATATTAATTGAGCATAATGGCTTGGGCCAATTTCTGGGTTCTCTTTTCTGTTCCATTGGCCTATATGTCTGTTCTTGTGCCAGTACCAGACAGTTTTGAGAACAGTGGCTTTGTGATATAACTTAATATTTGGTATAGTGATCCCTCTAATTTGTTCTTCTTTCTCAAGATTGCTACAGCTATTCAGGGTCTTTATTTTGTTCCAGATGAATTTTTGAAAAGTTTGTTATAGGTCTTTGAAATATGCCATTGGTATTTTACTGGGGAGTGCATTGAATCTATAGATTTCTTTGGATAGGATGGACATTTTAATGATGTTGATTCTATCAAACCATGAACACAGAATATTCTTAAATTTGTTTATGTCTTCCTCTATCTCTTTTTTCAGCATTCTGTAATGTTCTGAGTATAGGTCCTTTATCTCCTTGATTAAATTTATTTGTAGGTATCTTAATTTTTGTGTTGCAATGGTCAATGGGATTGTTTTTTCTTTTCTCTCTCTGTGAGCTTATTATTGGTGTATAAAAAAGCCAAAGATTTCTCTGTGTTAATTTTATATCCTGCTACATTGCCAAATTCATTTATTAAGTCTAGTAATTTTATGATGGAGGCTTTAGTGTTTTCTAAGTACAATATCATGTCATCTGCGAATACAATTTTACTTCTTCTTTTCTAATTTGTATGCTTTTTATTTCTTCTTCTTTTCTGATCGCTATGGCTAGCACTTCCAGTACTGTGACAAACAAGAGTGGTGAAAGTAGCCATCCCTGCCTCCTTGTTGTTCTTAGGGTCAATGGTTTTAGTTTTTGTCCATTAAGTATGATGCTTGCTCTAGGTTTGTCATATACTTTGATTATGTTAAGTTATGATCCCTCTATTCCCACTTTGCTGAGAATTTTTATCAGGAAAGGGTGTTGGATTTTGTCAAATGCTTTTCTGCATCAATTAATATGATTATGTGATTTTTGTCCTTTAATTTGTTTATGTAATATATCATGTTCATTGATTTGTGGATATTGTACCAGCCTTGTGTCCCTTGGGTAAATCCCACTTGGTCATGATGTATGACCTTTCTAATGTAATGCTGGATCTGATTTGCTAGGATTTTGTTGAGAATTTTGACATTTATGCTCATCAGGTATGTTGGCCTATAATTCTATTTGTCATGTCTTTATCTGGTTTTGGGATTAGAGTAATGTTGGCTTCATATAAAGAGCTAGGAAGTGTGCTTACCTCTTGAATTTTTTGGAATAGTCTGAGAAGGATAGGTTTTAGTTCTTCTTTGAATGTTTGGTAAAATTACCCTGTGATGCCGTCTGGCCCCAGGCTTTTGTTTGATGGGAGTTTTTTGAGACTGCTTCAATTTCCTCCTTAGTTATTGGCCTATTGAGATTTTTTAATTCTTCTTTTCATTATTCTTTTATTTTTCTTCATTGATTAAGGTACTACATATATGTCCTTATCCCCCTATTGCCCTCACCCCCCACTCATGCTCTCACTCCCCTGCCCCCTAGTGTTTGTGTCCATTGGTTATGCTTATATGCATGCCTACAAGTCTTTGGTTGATCTCTCCCCCTTCCCCCCACCCTCTCCTGCCTTCCCTCTGAGGTTTGATGGTCTGATCAAGGATTCTCTGTCTCTGGATCTGTTTTTGTTCATCAGTTCATGTTGTTCATTATATTCTACAAATAAGTGAGATCATGTGATATCTATAATGAGTTTTTGGAGGTCATATTTTTCAGGAATATGTCTATTTCCTCAAGTTATGAAGATTGTTGGAATAGAGTTGTTCATAGTATTTTTTTTTTTTACAATCCTTTGTATTTCTGTAGGGTCTGTTGTTATTTTGCCTTTTTCATTTCTGATTTTGTTTATTTGGGTCCTCTCCTTTGCTTCTTGGTGAACCTGGATAGAGGTTCATCAGTCTTGTTTATCCTTTCAAAGAACCAGCTCTAGGTTTCAGTGATCTTTTGTATTTCTTCTTTTGGTCTCTATGTCATTTATTTCTGCTCTGATCTTTATTATCTCCTTTCTTCTGCTCACTCTGAGATTTTCTTGTTGTTCTATTTCTAATTCTTTAAGTTATAGAGTTAGCTAATTTATTACCATTTTTTTTAAAGGTAGGCCTGTAATGCTATGAACTTTCCTCTCAAAGCTGCTTTCACTGTGTCCCATAGGTTTTGGATTGTTGTGCTATCATTGTCATTCATTTTCAGGAAGTTTTTAATTTCTTCTTTGATCTCTTTGGTAACACAATCAGAGTGTAATATCATGCTATTCAGCCTCCAAGTGTTTGAATATTTTTATTGTTTGTATAGTAGTTGATTTCTAATATTATGCCATTGTGGTCTGAGAAGATGCTTGATATGATTTCAATCTTCTTGAATTTGGAGAGACTTTGCCTGTAACCCCATATGTGATCTATCTTTGAAAATGTCCCATGTGCATTTGAAAAGAATGTATATTCTATAGCTTTGGGATGAAATTTTCTAAATATGTCAATCAAGTCCACCTGATCTAGTGAGTAATTTAGGCTATCTGTTTCTTTGCTGATTTTTTGTCTAGAGTATTTATCCAGTGATGTCAGTGGGGTATTAAAGTCCCCTACTATGATCATATTGCTCTTGATCTCTTCCTTGATATCTTCCAGAAGTTTTTATGTATTTGGGTGCTCCTGCATTGGGGGAATATACGTTTACCAGAGTTATATTCTCTTATTGTATTATGAAGTGGCCTTCATTATCTCTTGTTATGGCCTTCACTTTGAGGTATATTTTGTCAGATATAAGTATTGCTACCCCAGTTTGTTGTTGTTGTTTTTCTGTTGTTGTTGTTTTTATTTTTTATTTCCATTTGCCTGAAAGATATTTTTCCATCCTTTCAATTTCATTCTGTGTAAGTCTCTTGTTCTGAGGAGGGTCTTGTAGACAGCAAATACATTATGAGTCATGTTTTCTCATCCATTCAGCCACTTGCTGTCTTTTGATTGGAGCATTTAGTCCATTTATGTTTAAAGTTATTATTGATAGGTACTTGTTTGTAGCCATTTTTATTTTTTTTTTTGCCTGTGTTCCTTCTTCACCCTTTTTTTATACTTTTTCTTCTTTTTACATCAGTCCCTTTAGCACTTCTTGCAATGCTGCAAATCTCCCTGAGATTTTCTTTGTGAAGCTCCTGATTTCCCCTTCAATTTTGACTGATCGTATTGTTGGATAGAATATTCTTGGATTCAGTTCCTTACTTTGCATCACTTTGTGTACTTTCTTCCATTCCTTTCTGGCCTGATGTGTTTCTGTTAAGAAATCATTTGATAATCTAATGGGAGACCTTTTGTAGGTAACTTACTATCTCTCTTGCATCCTTTAATGTTCTTTCTTTGTCGTTAACATTTGACATTGCTATTACAAAGTGTTTTGGTTTGTATATTTTTAGGTTTATCTTGTTTAGGACTCTGTGCTTGTGTGACTTTTTCTTCCCCAAATCCGGGAAGTTTTCTGACATTATTTCTTCAAATAGGTTTTCTAGCCCTTGCTCTTATTCTTGTCATTCTGGCACTCCTATTTTATGTATGTGGCTTCATTTCATGTTGTTCCAAAGCTCCATCAGGCTCTCCTCCTTTCTTTTGATTTTTTTCTCCTATGGCAGTTCAGCTTCCCTATCTTCTAATTTGCTAATTTGGTCCTCCACTTCTCCTAGTATACTGTTTAAAGCTTCCATAGTGAATCTATTGTAGCTATATCACTCTTTATTTCTTTTTGGTTCTTAAATAGGTTGTTGATTTTCTCATTCATCTAGTTCATGAACTGTGCGACACTTATTCTGAATTCTTTTTCGGACATATTGTATGCCTCCATTTCATTTAGTTCCTTTTCTGAAAATTCCTTCTTTCCTTTGGGAGGGGGTGTTCTTCTGTGTCCCCATTTTGCTCTCACTGAAGTATCTAGGTGTGGAATCACATGGGACCGAGGTTTCAGCGAAGTGCCTGGTGACAGGTCACATGGTCGTGGGCGGCAGCTGCTCCTCAGGCATTCATGGGCAGTGTTTACTCTTCCTCGGTTGCCTGCTGCTCTCGGGGTTCATGTGGTGGCTGCTGGCTCCTCACACCATTGCAGGCAGCGGCTGCTGGATCCCTGCGCGGTCACAGATGGCATTTGCTGGCTCCCCACAGGTGTGTGTGATCTAGGGCAGTGGCTGATGCTCCCCGTGAGGTTGTGGACAGTGGCTGCTGGCTCCCTGTGTGCATGGCAGCTGCTGGCTCTCCCCTTCAAGATGGATCAGCCTCTGCGGCAGAGACAGCACTCTGGGAGAGATTATAGCAGTATCTGAGACTGCCTGGCTATATTAGCCTGTTCAGCCAGTCCCCGAAGGTCCTGTGAGGTCTAGCTATCCCTCCCTCAGACACACACAGACACATCACACGTTCACATACTCCCCTTTCACTTCCTCACTCACTCACACTTTCCTTTACTGCCATCCTCCTGGCTGCTACCTTGGAATCCAGGCTTTATAATTTTTCTAATGGTTTTTATCTTAAATGAACTATTTGAAGTAATCTAGAACCCAAACCTACAACCGTAAAAATTTGCACAAATTTAAAGATAAAGTTGTTTATTAATGATTTTAGTATTAGCTTAAATAATTGATGTAAAACTGAAAATTAAGTGTTATGGAATATAAAGTAGATAATTTTTAAAATTATGTTACAGGCTTTAACATTTTTTAATAAATATAATGGTGTGTTGACCTTGGTCTTCTATAATTAATTTTATGATCATATGTATCAATGTTAAAGATAAATGTAGCTGAAAATAAAATAGGGATTCTCAGGTTTTTATACATATACCTGAAAGGGACTAATTAGTTATAATTCATAAATTGCTTCTATAAAATAAAAATGTGAAAAACAATTATTAATAAACATTTGGTTCTATAGTCCACTAATAACCTCCAATCAAGAAAAAGACTTCATTAAATATTGGTAACAATTAAACATTCAAAATTACCTAAATTAAATACCCCAAATCTTCCTTTCTATAAAAGACTTGGTCTGATAAAATTACTCACTTACCATATTATATCAGTAATTTTAAATGCTCTAAAAACACTAAAATTTATATTTGGGTAATGTTAATGGCTTTTCATTTAGTTAGGATGATGATTTTGAGTTTTCTCATTCCTTCCAATTTTATTTTCATATTTAGAGAAAAAATAAAGAGAAAAAGAAATTAAACAGATGGAAAATTAATATTGCTCATAATTGTCTTCATTTCTCTCCTTTATTGTTTATCACCTGGTTTATTTGCATGAGAACAAGGCCTCTGATTCATAAAAATGTATTTGCCTAAACTGTTTCAGCACAAAAAATAATCACAAGATTTTCATTAAGTACAACTGTCTAATCATATAACAACAGAACATAAAGGTGAATGGGACCCCAGAGATAATTTGAGCCATTCTTCACACAGATGGAGACAGTAAACTCCAGAAAATAAAAAATTCTACCAAAATCACTCTATAGTTTTAACAAATGCAGAATTTGGCTCAAATCCTTGTGAATTCCAAGTAATTATTTATATTTCATTACAATATAGCAGTGATGGTGAACCTTTTGAGCTCAGCGTGTCAGCATTTTGAAAAACCCTAACTTAACTCTGGTGCTGTGTCACATATAGAAATTTTTTTATATTTGCAACCACAGTAAAACAAAGACTGATATTTTTGATATTTATTTTATATATTTAAATGCCATTTAACAAAGAAGAATCAACCAAAAAAATGAGTTCACGTGTCACCTCTGACACTTGTGTCATAGGTCCACCATCACTGCAATATAGTATCACCATGATATTAATGTGACACTATATTGTTAACTTTTATTTATTTTATTTACTTACTAGAAGCCCATTTCACAAAATTTGTGCAAGAGTAGGCCTTCCTTCTTCCAGCTATCCGCACTGGCTTCCCTCTGGCAGCCAGGACCTGGGCTTCCTTCTGACTACTGGAAGGCACCTGGGACGAGGGCTTCCCCCCAGCCACCAGCAAGCACCCGGACCCGGGCTTCCCTCGCAGCCTAGGCCTCGCCCGAAAGATCGTCCGGAAGAATGTCAGGAAGGATATCCAGTTAAATTAGCATATTATGCTTTTATTATTATAGATTCTATTTTTATTGATTTCAGAGAGGAAGGGAGAGGTAGAGAGAGATAGAAACATCAATAATGAGAGAGAATCATTGATCAGCTGACTCCAGCATGCCCCACACTGGGCATTGAGCCTGAAACACAAGCATGTGACCTGATCAGGAATCAAACCATGACCTTCTGGTTCATAGATTGAAGTTTAACCACTGAGCCATGCCAGCCAGGCTAATGTGACATACTTTTAGATCTCAGGATACAAAATTTATTTTTATATTATGTTGTTTATTGATGTTTTGAATGTCATTTATTTTTTTCTTGGCATTATTATGACAAACCACACAAAGCATAATAATTTTAGATGAGGGGTGGTTAATCTACACTGTTTTCTTTATATTTTAACTAGAGGCCCAGTGCATGAAATTCGTGCACTCAGGGGGTGGTCCCTCAATCCAGACTGCACCCTCTCTTAGTCTGCGAGCCCTCAGTGGATGTCTGACTGACGGCTGCGGGGAACAGACCTAAGTCAGCGGTCGGACATCTTTAGTGCTTCCGTGGAAGTGGGAGGGGCTCCTGCCACTGCTGCTGCTCTATCCAGCCATGAGCCCAGTGTCTGGCTGAGAGGTACTCCCCCTGTGGGAGCACACTGACCATCAGGGTGCAGCTCCTGCACTCAGCATCTTTCTCCTGTTAATCAGTGCAAGTCATAGTGACTGGTAGTTCCACTGTTCAGTCAATTTGCATTTTAGCCTTATATTATATAAGGTAATTCAATTTGATGCAAAATGTGAAAAACTATAAAGAAATTTATAAGCAGCCTTGTTTCTAGGTATAAAGCTTTGGAAAGTTTTTATTTGCTAATTTTTTATTAAATGTATTGTGGTGACATTGGTTAATAGGATCATATAGGTTTCAGGTGTGGATTTCTATGTGCCCACTACTCAAAGTCAAATCATCTTCTGTCACATATAAGTAATGTAATAATGCTTATACTTTTAAATATTGTCAGTAGCCTATTATTTTGTATTAATAGTAGACTTCGATTTTTAGTGAAGGCTTAGGTTTACAAAAAAAAAAGAGTAGTAAATAAAGAGAACTCCCATATACCCCTCTCCCTCCTCCCTCCCTTCCATCTCACCATCTCACACAATTTCCCCTAACATCTTTTATTACTGTGATTACATTGTTACAATTGTTAAACCAACATTGATACGTTACTGCTAACTAAAGATCATCTATATATATAAAAACTTAAGTGACATTGCAACCAAACGGACAACCAAACAGGCTGTGTGAGAGGACTAGGCCAGTAGGGGGATTAGTCAGGGACAGACAAACAACTGAGCAGAAGGCTGCATGGGGCGACCAGGCTGGCAGAGGGGGTCAGTGAGGGGCGACCAAAGGACCGAGCAGCAGGCTGTGTGGGGTTATCAGGCCAGCAGGGGATTAGATTAGTGAGGGGTGACCAAACAACTGAGCAGCAGGCTGCGTGGGGCGACCAGGCTAGCAGGGGGTATAGTGATAGGCGACCAAATGACCAAACAGCAGGCTGCTTGGAGTGTCCAGGCCCACAGGGTGGGAAGTTGGGGGTGACCAGCCCAGCTGGGGGGAGGCAATGAGGGATGACCAGACCTGTGGGGGGATAGTCAGGGGTGACCAGGCCAGCATGGGGAGCAGTAAGGGGCAACCAGGCTGGTGGGGGGGGTAGTTAAGGGCGACCAGCCTGGTGGGGGGGCAGTTGGGGGTGACTAGGCTGGAAGGCAGGTGACCAGTTAGGAGCCAGTGGACCCGGATTATGAGAGGGATGTTCTGCATTGGAAAGGGTACAGGCTGGGCTGAGGGGACCCCCCGCCCCACCACCACCACCATGCACAAATTTCGTGCACCGGGCCTCTAATACTTTGTACAAGAGTCCAGTCTTTGTATTGTATAATTCAATAGATTTTGACCATTTGCATGTCATGTCTCTACCATAACAGTATCATACCATTATGTTATAGTTACTCTGCTCTAAACATCCCATGTTCTACCTATGCATGACTCCCCCTACCTTTCCTTTACCCTGAAGCCCTAGAAACCATTGATTATTTTAACTTCTTCTATGGTTATCCTTTTCCATGAAGTCATATATTTGGAATCATACAGTTTTTAGTCATTTAAGATTGGCTTCTTTCACTTAGTGATATGCATTAAGGTTACTCCCTGCTTTCTCCTGGCATGCTATCTCCTGGTGTTTCAACAAAGTTTTGACAATATAAAGAAAAGCTTTATTAATGTCCATGTGTAGGCTTTTGTGTGGACATAAGTTTTCAACTCATTTGGATAAATTCCAAGGAGCATGATATCTGGATCTTATGGTATGATTATGTCTGTCTTTGTAAGAAACTGTCAAACTGTCTTCAGAAGCTAAAAACAAAACAAATCAAATCTCTCAATAAAAGAGATTTTAATTAAATCTCTCTATCATTTTTAATTAAATCATATTAAGTGGTAAAAAACTGAGAGCAAGGCCCACATGTATCACTTCTACTCATCATGAACCTGGAAGTCCCAGTCAGAGCAATGAGGCAAGACAATAATCTATATAATAAAAGCATAAGCGAATGTTAAGTCATAATGACCAGAACAACTGGCCGCTATGATGTACACTGACCACCAGGGGGAAGACGCTCAATGCAGGAGCTGCCCCTGGTGGTCAGTGTGCTCCCACAGCAGGAGTGCTGCTCAGCCAGAAGCTGAGCTCATAGCTGGTGAGTGCAGTGGCGGTGGCGGGAACCTCTCCTGCCTGCATGGCAGCACTAAGGAACAGCGAGCCAAGCAGAAAGGAGCCTACTGCTAAGGAGAAGTGAGCTGAGCAGTAAGAAGCATGCAGAAGGGTGGTAAGGAGTGAGAGATCCGGATTGCTAGAGGGATGTCTGGGGTATCGGGGTATCGGCCTAAGCCAGCAGGCAGACTGTGAGAGGTCATAGGCCAGGCTGAGGGACACCTCCCCCGGCCCCCAGTGCATGAATTTTGTGCATCAGGACTCTAGTAAATAAATAAAAGGCATCCAAGTTGAAAATTAATGAGTAAATTATCTATGGTTACAAATACTATGATTTTACATACTGAAAACCCTAAGGACAAACAAAACCAGATCTGTTAGAATAAATGAATGTATAATATTGCAGCAAACAAAATCAACATACAAAAATCACTTATTTCTATACACTAACAACAAACTATATGAAAAGAAAATTTTAAAAATAATTATATTTACTATAGCATCAAAAATAATGAAATACTTAGAAATAAATTAACAAAGAAGAAAAAAGACTTGTACATTGAAAATAATAATATATTGATGAAAGAAATTAAAGACATAAATCAATAGAAAGACATTCTGTGCTCATGAATTGAAGAGTTAATATTGTTAAATTGTTCATACTTCCCAAAGTGAACTACAGGTTCAATGCCTATGAAAATTCCAATGGCATATTTTTACATTGGTAGAAAAAAATAAAAAATCTAAAATTCTTATGGAATCACAAGAGGCCTCTAATAACCCAAGAAATTTTGAGCAAACAAACCAAAAACTAAAAGCTTTGTGTCTTCTCTCTCTCTCTTTTTTTTAAAGTTACTTAATCTGGTTAGAGGTTTATCAATTTTATTGATATTTTCAAAGAATCAGCTTTAGATTTCATCCATTTCCTCTACTGATTTTCAGCATCAATTCCATTTATTGTTGCTCTGGATTTTTTATTTTTTTATTTTCTTCTGCTTAATATAAATTTAATTCAATCTTTCTAGTTTCCTAAGGTGGAGCTTAGTTTATTGATTTTATATCTTTCCCATTTTCTAATATGTGTATTCAATATTACAAATTTGCCCTTAAAAACTGCTTTGCTACAGCCCACAAACTGTGATAGATTTTTATTTTCATTTTTATTTAGTTACAAATGGCATTTAA
The DNA here is from genome assembly GCF_963259705.1 of Myotis daubentonii. Classification (NCBI taxonomy): domain Eukaryota; kingdom Metazoa; phylum Chordata; class Mammalia; order Chiroptera; family Vespertilionidae; genus Myotis; species Myotis daubentonii. The sequence continues at coordinate 96,235,853 of NC_081842.1, read as the reverse complement.
AACCATTCTATGATGACACATTTAAAGACCTTTACTCAACAAAGTTAAACCAATATGGTATGCATAAATTATTTAACATTATGCCATGCTAATAATCTCCAAGAACCACTGTCATTTTTTCAAATTATCATTTTTAATTAAATGGAGTCAAATATTTGTTTGACTTCCACTTGTCTCCATTAAACATTTATTAATTGCCTTCATAGTTTTTGGGTACTAAACCATCCAGTGCAACTGAAGAATTAAATGATATATGATTACAACTACTCTAAAGAGCTAGATATTAGACCCAATTCTGTTCCTTTAAATTGTTTGTGATACAAGGCAGCTTATTTAATAACACTTATTTTTATTTGATTAAATAAAATAGCAATATGAGATTAACACCCTCCTTTAAATAATTGGAAATAAAATTTTAAAATAAAAGGGATAAAAATGTAAAAGTCAGAGAGCCAGTCATTAAAGGAGCCAAGGGCAGTTTTCAGTTTGAGTTTTTTATTTTGTACAGTGTAAATAAAACATTTTTTCTTTGGATCTGTCCCTGTTCATCATTCTATGTTGTTCTCTATATTCCACAAATGAGTGAGACCATGTGGTATTTGTCCTTCTCTGACTGGCTTATTTCACTTAGCATAATGCTCTCCAGTTCCAGAGAAACAGCGATCAGACTATCAATCCCCAGAGGGAAAGTAGGGGAGGGTGGGGGTAAGGGGAAGAGATCAACCAAAGGACTTGTGTGTGTGCATATAAGCCAAACCAATGGACATGAACAACAGGGGGATGAGAGCATGAGTGGGTTGGGGGAAGTTGGGGGTTAATGGGGGGGATAAGGACATACTTGTAATACCTTAACCAATAAAGAAATTGAAGATTAAAAATAAAACATTTTTTCACTTGTAGGTAAAGAATTGTACTGTATCCCAATAATCAGAACTATTTTAAAATATAAGAAATAATACAACACTTAAAAAATAATATTAGATAAGATTTGTTTTAGTCATTTGGTCTATGCTTTGTTTAGCAGAGCCAATTAAAACAAACAAACAAACACAGCCTGGCCAGTGTGGCTCAGGGACAACCCATGAACCAGGAGGTCATGGTTCAGTCTTCATCAGGGCACATGCCCTGGGTTACAGGCTTGATCCCTAGTAGGTGGCATGCAGGAGGCAGCTGATCAATTATTCTTTCTCATCATTGGTGTTTTTATATCTTTCTCCCTCTCCCTTCTTCTCCGAAATCAATAAAATTATATTTTAAAAAACACAAAGATAATGCCTGATGACTGTATTGGCTACAAGAGGAATAGGAGCTAAACAAATTGAGTTAATATGTAGACAAGTCAATTTAAACATACATCTATGTAAACTAATGATATTAATAATGTTTGAAGTATTGACTTTTTAAAGTCTGTGTTGTTCAGAAAGGGTGTATGGTATTAGTTTATACTTTAAGAATGCAGCATAAAATTTTAAGCCCACCCACCAAAAGATAATTTAAAAAAATTATCTTCCAAACTAAGATATTGAAAAATGCAATAATGAATGACCAATCATGAATGACTGCTCAGAAATGGATCCACACATGTATGTCAACCTGACATATGAGATTACTATCAGCTGAGTGGAGAATGTTCAAAATATGACACTGTGGCAATTATTTATACAACAGAAGCCCAGTGCATGAAATTTGTGCACAGCGTGGGGGGGGGCATGCCTCAGCCCAGCCTGCACCCTCTCTAATCTGGGACCCCTTGGGGGATGTCCAGCTGCTGGTTTAGGCCCGATCCTGGGCAGTCGTACATCCCTCTCACAATCCTGGATGTTGGCTCCTAATCACTCACCTGCCTGCCTGCCTGGTTGTCCCTAACTGCCCCCACTGCTGGCCTGGTCACCCCCAACTGCACCCCTTCACCAGCCTGGTCACCCCTAACTACCCCCCGTGCCAGCCTAATTGCTCCCAACTGCCACTCCCCCCACCCCCCGCCACCCTGGTCACCTCCAACTTCCCTTCCTGCTGGCCTGGTCATCCCTCATGGCCCCCCTTCTGGCCTGGTTGCCTGACGCAGCCTGCTTGTTCAGTCGTTTGGTTGTCCCTTACTAACCCCCCTGCCAGCCTGGTCATAGGAAGCCATCTCGTGAGGGTATGACAGTCAATTTTCATATTATCTCTTTACTATATAGGATAGCAAAATAATGTAGGATGTTTATATACTAAAAACCTAACTTGAAGAGTTCTAAATGAGATAGAATGTTAAAAGATCTCAGAAGAATACAAATAACAGTATTGTGTATATAAAATATTACATATATGCCGTAACCGGTTTGGCTCAGTGGATAGAGCGTCGGCCTACAGACTCAAGGGTCCCGGGTTCGATTCCGGTCAAGGGCATATACCTTGGTTGCGAGCACATCCCCAGTAGGGGGTCCGCAGGAGGCGGCTGATTGATGTTTCTCTCTCATTGATGTTTCTAACTCACTATTCCTCTCCCTTCCTCTCTGTAAAAAATCAATAAAATATATTTTAAAAAAAATTTAAAATATTACATATAATAAATATTACAAGGTAAGCAAAAATTTTTGTTCTTGTGTTGTGCTAGTTTTAAGCTAGTCTGAAAAAATAACTAAATATAACAGGTGCATTTGCAAATATGACTATATTAAAATAAACTACCTATTTATCAAAAGACTACAGGCCCGGTGCACGACATTCATGCCCTGGCAGGGTGTGGGGGGCATCCCTCAGCCAGGCCTGCATGCTCTCTCAGTCTGGGACCCATTGGGGGATGTCTGCCTGCCGGCTTAGGCCTGCATAAACTGGCAGGTGAACATCCCCCAAGGAGTCTTTAGCGCTGTTATGGAGGTGGGAAAGGCTCCAGCCACTGCTGCTGAGCTTGGCAGTGGTGAGCCTTGCTCCTGGCTGAGCAGCATTCCCCCTGTGGGAGCACACTGACTACCAAGGGGCAGCTCCTGCATCGAGTATCTGCCTCCTGGTGGTCAGTGCGCGTCATAGACACCAGTCAGTCCACTGTTTAGGTCTATTGTGTATTAGTCTTTTATTATATAGGACTAGAGGCCCGGTGCACAAAAATTTGTGCACTCGGCGGGGGAGGGGTGTCCCTCAGCCCGGCCTGTGCCCTCTCACAGTCTGGGACCCCTCGGGAGATAACGACCTGCTGGCTTAGGCCTGCTCCCGGGTGGCAGAGGGCAGGCCCATCCCTAGGTGCAGCCCTTGGTCGGGCTCAGAGCAGGGCTGACTGGGGAGTTGGGGTGCCACCCCCTGTCATGCACAGAGCAGGGCAGATTGGGAGGTTGCGATGCCACCCTCAGTCACGCTCAGGGTAGGGCTGATTGGAGGGTTGGGGCACCGCCCCCTGTCACACCCAAGGCAGGGTCGATGGGGAGGTTGGGGTGCCACCCCCTGTCACGAAGAGAGCAGGGCCAATCAGGGGGTTGGGGCTCTGCCCCCTGTCATGCACAGAGCAGGGCGGATCAGGGGGTTGGGGCGCCACCCTCTATCACACACAGTGCAGGGCCGATCAGGGGGTTGGGGCGCTGCACCCTGTCACACACAGAGCAGGGCCCATCAGTGGGTTGGGGAACTCTCCCCTGTCACGCACAGAGCAGGGCCCATCAGGGGGTTGAGGAGCTCCCCACTGTCACTCAGAGTAGGGCCGATAGGGGAGTTGGGGCACCGCCCCCTGTCACACTCAGGGCAGGGCCAATGGGGAGGTTATGGCTCTACCCCATCCCACACAGAGCAGGGCCTGTGGGGGGGGGCACTGCCCTCTATCGCCCGCAGAGCAGGGCCGATCAGGGGGTTGGGCACCGCCACTCTCACACTCAGGGCAGGCCTATGGGGAGGTTATGGCTCTACCCCGTCACACACAGAGCAGGGCCTGTGGGGGCGGGGGGGTTGGGGTGCTGCACCCTGTCACACACAGAGCAAGGCTGATCAGGGGGTTGAGGCCCCGCACCCTGTCACACACAGAGCCGCAGGGCGATCAGGGCGTTGGGGAGCTCCCCCCATCAGGCACAGAGCAGGGCTGATCAGGGGGTTGGGGCGCCTTCCCCTGTCATGAACAGAGCAGGGCAGATAGGGAGGTTGTGGCCCCGCCCCCTGTCACACACAGAGCCACAGGGTGATCAGGGGGTTTGGGCACTGCCCCCGTCACGCTGATTCCGGTGCCGGGAGGCCTTGTGGTTCCGCTGATCCTGGTGTTGGGAGGCATATTACCCTTTTACTATATAGGATAGAGTCCTGGTGCATGGGTGGGGCTGGCTGGTTTGCCCTGAAGGGTGTCCTGGATCAGGGTGGGGGTCCCCACTGGGGTGCCTGGCCAGCCTGGGTGAGGGGATGATGGCTGTTTGCAGCTGGTCACACACCCTTCAGGGTGGGGGTCCCCACTGGGGTGCCTGGCCTGTCTGGGTGAGAGGCTGAGGGCTGTTTTCAGGCTGACTGAAGCTCCCAACTGCTCCTTTTTTTTCTTTTTTCTTTTTATTCTGGGCCAGCTTTAGCTCTGGCTCCAGCTCTGAGGCTTCTGCTGCTGAAAGAAGGTATCTGGTTTGTTTCGGTTCTATAATTGAAACAATATATAAGTCCAGCTCTGAGATCCCTGGCTCACTGAAAGCAGGTTTCTGGGGTTTTGTTTAGCTTCTATATTTGTTACAATGTTTCTTAAACTGCAGGCTGAGAGGCTGGCAAGGCAGGCGGGGAATGTTGGTTTCCTCCATCACTGAAGCAAGCAAGCCTCATGTTAGTTTCAAGCTGCCTGGCTGCCGGCCGCCATCTTGGCTGGTAGTTAATTTGCATATTGCCCTGATTAGCCAATGGGAAGGGTAGCGGTCGTACGCCAATTACCATGTTTCTCTTTTATTAGATAGGATAAACTAATAATAGCAAAGAGTTATGATCTAACAAGTTCACACCTAGATACATATCCATGAGATATTCTTTTTTTTTAAATATATTTTATTGATTTTTTTACAGAGAGGAAGGGAGAGGGATAGAGAGTTAGAAACATCGATGAGAGAGAAACATAGATCAGCTGCCTCCTGCACACTCCCCACTGGGGATGTGCCCACAAACCAAGGTACATGCCCTTGAGCGGAATCGAACCTGGGACCCTTGAGTCTGCAGGCTGATGCTCTATCCACTGAGCCAAACTGGCCAGGGCTCCATGAGATATTCTTGCACATACACAGTAGGAACTATCTGCCAGGAATGTCATAGCAGTGCCTGTATAATAAAAATCTGGAAAATATATATACACAATAAGTAATTATATACACACACATTAAATAAACAAATAAATACTTGTACCTCTTCTCTTCTTCACTAGCATGAAGACAGCAATGTTATAGTGATAATGGAATTAAAATTAATATAACACCTAATCATATATTCACCTAGCCTTTCTGATATCTAAAGAACTTAAAAACAGTAGTTTCTATCATAACTTACAATTATTAAAGTCATTGGCTTTAATAGTAATATTTTCCTAATGCCTCATTTTCAGTAGGTGCTGTTATTTACATTTTCTGAAGATTAGAAAGATGCCCAAGATCATAATGCTTGATGTTCTTCTGATCCCTGGTCTGTCTCTCCAAGGCTATTTCTCATGACCTCCCTTGGTCTGGCAACCCACAAGTCTCTCTGCATTCCTCAAATAGTCAAGCATACTGTCCCATGTAAGGTCTGGAAGTTCCTTGCCTCTGTCTGGTCTATAATCTCCCAAACAATCTTTTCAACTCACCAATTCATTCAGGTCTTTTTAAGTTTTATTTTTATCAGAGAGGCCTCCTTGAACACCTTATATAAAATTGCATTTTATATTTATATCTTCACTTTTGACCATGTTACACTGGTTTGCCTTTTTTCTTCTTTTTTATAGTACTTACTACCACCTAACACATTATAGAATTGCTTATTTTCTACTCACCTTAGAAAGTCATTTTGACGAAGCAAGGACTTAGTTTCTTTTGTCCACTATTGTGCTATATATTCATAGAACAACGCTTTACAATGGTAGGCATTCAATATATTTTTGTTCAGTGAAATCAAAGAAGATAGTGAATCGAAGCCAGGTACCAGGAGATGAATATCACAACGCCTACTAAAATGACTGTGCACTTTCATTAGTTGATCCATAAAATGCTCCCCACAGTGTTAGCTGTTCTAATCCCTCTTGCAGCTGTGCTGGTAAAGGCAGGCAGGAAGGAAGAACCTGTGCTCATCACAATATGACCATTGCCTCCTTCCAAACTGGATGATGGCATGCAAGTAAGTCCTCAGGGACGGATCCTCTTACTTCCTAAGAAGACCACAAATGTATGTTGCATGTCTACACACAGAGAACTAGGCCGTGCACTGTATCATTGGAGTACTCAATTCACATTTATCCATAATTGCTACAAGGAAGAGAGCGATTCACACAGAGCAAACCTACAAACACCTGTTTCTGACCTACTCTTTTATTTATTTTTACTGTTGTTTGTGATTGGGAAAAGCTAAACAGAAAGTTTCCTCTCTGTCTCTGTCTCTCTCTCTCTGGCTAAACTGCGATCCCCTAAAACAGTGGTTTTCAACTTGTGGGTCGCGACCCCTTTGGGAGTCGAACGACCCTTTCACGGGTGTCGCCTAAGACCATCAGAAAACACATATATAATTACATATTGTTTTAGTGATTAATCACTATGCTTTAATTATGTTCAATTTGTAGCAATGAAATTGGGAGTCACCACAAAATGAGGAACTGTATTAAAGGGTCGCGGCATTAGGAAGGTTGAGAACCACTGCAGAGCATCTTTATTTATTTATTTATTTATTTATTTATTTATTTATTTATTTATTTAGTCCCCAGCACAGTGTTGGGTTAAACTAAATAAATGAACTAGCAAAGAAAGGCTTTTAGAATTTATAATATTCTCTTAAATTGTTTTACAATTTTTTTGTAGTCTAAAACAATCTGACCAAAAAATATAACCTGCTAGTTAAATTCTCAGCTTTGTCTGCTCCTTTAGTTGCAGTTATCTATGAAAACCATACCACTAAGCAGGCAGCGGAAAAAATCAAGGTAAGTGTTAGCTATTTAACTTTAGAATTGCACTCTTTGTAACAGCCAAATGTTTCTTCTCTTGACCGTTTTGGAAATTTCACTCTCCCATAGTTCTGTTTTTGAAGTGCCCTGGCATCCCAAGCAATCGTATGATGGTTCACTTCATTCTTCCCATACACTGAGACTCTCTGAATGTCAGCCAAGAACACAGTATAAATATCCCCAAATAAAGCATATTTAGCCTTTCACAACTCACTTAAAATCTCTTTAACAACCCTTTTTAACTTTTTCAAAATGGAGATATAAATACACAAACATACACAAGCTTAAAAGAAGTAAACTTTTAAAAAGAAACAAAAAAGGGAGGAATAAGGTTCTTCTATCCGCATGATATGTTTTACATTTGATTTTGAAAGCAAATTTGCATTTTGAATTATTTTGGTAGCATCTGGAGGTGGCTACCTACCTTTAGTAGATTCTTATAAAGTAATGTGATATAGAAAGAGAAAATATATAAATATTAAATCAAACAGACATTATTTTGAATGTCTCTGAAAACAGTTGCAATAAAGAATATATTTTTATATTTTCACTATATCATTTACATGTTTTAAAAAACGGACACTTTGCCCTGGCCGGTTTGGCTCACTGGATAGAGCGTCGGCCTGGGGACTGGGGAGTCCCGGGTTCGATTCTGGTCAAGGGCATGTGCCTTGGTTGCGGGCATATCCCCAGTGGGGAGTGTGCAGGAGGCAGCTGGTCAATGTTTCTAACTCTCTATCCTTCTCCCTTCCTCTCTGTAAAAAATCAATAAAATATATTTCAAAAAAAAAAAAAACCACCGACGCTTTAAAACACGGGCAAAAGTAGGTTTACTATGCCATTGTGGCATTTTTTGAGTTAATAAGACTATTGTAATAATCACATCCTGCATGTCTTTTTCTATATGAGCAAATGTAAACCTATTTTGCTAAACTCTGTAACTAACAAAAATTTATACAAGCAATAAGTTAAAATAGAAAATATTTTTTAATTTATTGCCTTTATATAATTCAGAATGTTTTTTTATTGTATGTAATACTAGCTGTGAAATTTTGGGAATGAAACTTTACTTGTCTGGGTTGATCTTCTGAGCTTTCTGTTTAATAATAGCATTAAGACTCAGCATTATATAAAGATCTAATTGAATAATATATGTAAGTCATTTCAAAAAGTTGTAAGGAGGGACTAAGTGCCTGCAATTATTTATTAATAATATTCTCTCATTTATGTAGGCAATAAATACACACACTCATATGTACAATATAGGGAACATGCTTATTTTAAATTAAGCAAAATAAAAAATAAAACTGAGTCCTGGCCAATGTGGCTCAATTGATTGAGCATCATCCCATGCACCAAAAGGTAACTGGTTAGATTCCAGGTCAGGGCACATGCCAAGGTTTGATCCCCTGTCAGGGTGCATATAAGAGGCAATCAAACAAATCAGTGTTTCAATCTCCCTCTCTCTCTCTTAAAATCTATATAAATATTAAAAAATAAAAATAAAACTGAACAGTCAGAGGAAACCACCAATGAACATACAGTTTCTTTTCTCCTAGGTATTCAACTTTAAAAAAATTATAGATTTATATGTGTTTAAAATGTAATCATATTATATTTTCTTCTGTAACACTAGAGGCCCAGTGCACAAAATTCATGCACGGGTAGGGCCCCTAGGCCTGGCCAGTGATCAGGGAGGGTCAGGTTCCCCACCTCCCTGCCTCCCCACCTCCTCCTTCCCTGCTCCCTCAGTGCTCCACTGTTGCTGGTCTCCTGCCATGTTCCACACCACCCCTGGTGATCAGCGCATGTCATAGCAAGCAATCTAACTCCTGGATGAACTCCTGAGGGGACGCTTTGCATATTAGCCTTTTATATATATAGAAAGCTTTGGATTTTGCATTGCAACTTCAAATAAGTTTTTATATCATTTTAATGACTACATGATATTCTAATCATATATATATATATATATATCCATATCTATACCCCAATCTAATATATATATATATATATATATATATATATATATACATATATATATCCATATACATACATATGCAGTTCCAACAGGCCTTTATAATGATTTTTATTTTATCTTATTAAAATATTCCTGGAATAGAAAGTTGGGACATAATATTTGGCATACTAACTATTTTCAAAATAACCAACCTAATAAATAAGAAATAAAACTCTCTTGTTTTAAATTTGTATTATATTAATGATTTTTTCTGTATTTTAACTTATGTTTATAAAGTATCTCTCATATTATTTAAAATATACAATAACCCTAAGAATCAAACTTTGTGATTGTTCTATAACTCATCATACACAAATTTAACATTAATTTTAAATGCTATTTACTTACAAGAATCACTGAGATTACCAGTTTAAAATATATCCTATATAATAAAAGGCAAATATGCAAATCAGCCGAATGGCAGAACGACTGCTCATTATGAGGCGCACTGACCACCAGGGGGCAGACGCTCAACGCAGAAGGAGCGCCACTCAGGCAAAAGTAGGGCTCATGGCTGGTGAGTGCAGTGGAGCTGGCAGGAGTCTCTCCCACTTCTGTGGCAGCGCTAAAGATGTCTGACTGATGGCTATGGCCTGCTCCCCAGCGCTTGAGTGCATGAATCTCGTGCACTGGGCCTCTAGTATATACATAATTATATAATTTTAAGGCCTACCTCCTGGAATTTTTAATTCAGTAGGTCTCCATAGACTCTGAGGAATTTGTATTTTAATAAGCTTTTGAAGTAATTTTTCCCCTTTTACACAGTGTGCCAAAAATTGCATAATCTTTGTCCTAATTTTGATGTTCTTACTCAAGATATTCCTGCAGAATGTTTAAAAGTTTTAATGAGGATGGCTTCCAATTGCATCCAATTACCATATCCACTAATTATGTATTTATTTTACTTAAAAAGGTTTTTCCACATTTTTTACTCAAGATATTGTAGTTAGTATAATATGGTAGTTTTTTATCTTTTATTTTTTTAACTCTTTATTGTTTACTGTACATACTATACATACAAATAGTATTACATATGTCTCCTTCTTTCCCCATTGACCTCTCCCAGCCACCCCCAACTTTTTAAAATTTATATGTAAAATAGAAATGGCAAATGCTAGAAGGCTTTAGCTGAAATATTTTTTCTTAAGACTTGAAACTTTACTGAAAATTCTGAGAAATATAATAAATTAGAAATAAATTAGTAATGTGTGTGGTTACAAAATAGGTATGACTTACTCAAAAGTCAGTTCATGGAGGAAAGGAGATAGGTGAAAAATTTGGGAATAAAGAAATGTTTTCACCAACATTTTACAATGTTTTAAGCTTCTGGGACTATAGAAAAAGAAACAACCACAGTATAGTTTAGTAATTACTAAGGCACAACAAACCAGTACAGAGTTTCTATGGATAACAAGTTTACATTTCCTTCAGGTTTTGTACACACACAATGCACACACACATGCACAAACTATCCTATCTAATAAAGAGGGAATATGCTAATTGGCCCTCAGACCATTGCCAAGATGGCGGCACCCACAGCCAATAAGGAGGGAATATGCTAATTGACTGCCATGTCCTCAAAGATGGCAGTGCCCACAGCCACAAGATGGCCTGCAGGGGAGGGCAGTTGGGGGTGACCAGGTTTGCAGGGGGGCAGTGAGGTGTTGATTAAGCCAGCAGGGGAGTGGTTAGGGGGTGATCAGGCTGACAGGCAGAAGCAGTTAGGGGCAATCAGGCAGGCAGGCAGGCAAGTGTTTGGGAGCCAGCAGTCCCGGATTGTGAGAGGGATGTCCGACTGCTGGTTTAGGCCCGATCCCAGTCAGACATCCCCTAAGGGGTCCCAGATTGGAGAGGGTGCAGGCTGGGCTGAGGGACACCCCTCTCCAGTGCACGAATTTTATGCACCAGGCTCTAGTATAGATATAAATATATGTATATGTCCATGCATATGTATATAAGTGTATGCATATGTATAAATATATAGGAATATATTATTTGCTACCTTCACTTTGGAAACAGGTGTGCATTATCTCTGAAACAATCCTAAAAATAACTTATTCAAAGTATCACTGTCAAATTTTCCACACCATATCATGCCTTATTTTTTTATTGTTAACAGTATTACAGATGTTCCCCTTTCTTCTACCTTTTCCCCTCTCCACCCAATCCCCACACCACCCAAGACCTTCGCTATCTGTGCCCATGGTCTATACATACATACATATATGCATACATACATATATGCATACATACATATATGTTCTTTGGCTAATCTCTTTCCATTCTCCCCACACCCCTCCCGTCTGAGATCTGTCAGTCTGTGCCATGCAATCATGACTCTGGAACTATTTGGTTCATCAGTTTATTAGGTCCATTAGATTCCACATATAAGTGAGATCATGTGACACTTGTCTTTCTCTGACTGGCTCATTTCATTTAGCACTCTCCAGGTTCATCCATGCCATTACAAAGGGTAAGAGATCCTTCTTACTTACACCCACTTAGTATTCCATGGTGTAAATGTGACACATCTTTTCATCCATTCATCTACTGATGGGCACGTGGGCTCTTCCCAGAACTTAGCTATTGTAAATAATGCTTCTATGAACATAGGGATGCATATAGCCTTTCTGATTGATGTTTCAGGTTTGTTAGGATATATTCCTATAAAAGTGACTCAAGTGGCAGTTCTATTTTTAATTTTTTGAAGAAACTTCATACTGTTTTCCATAATGGAAGCACCAGTCTGCATTCCCACCAGTGTGTACTAGGGTTCCCTTTAATCCACATCCTTGCCAGCACTTGTCATTTGATGATTTATTGCTGGTAGCCATTCTGGCAGGTATGAGGTGATACTTCATTGTTGTTTTAATTTGCATTTCTATGATTAGTGACTGAGCAATTTTTCATGTTTTTTGGCCATCTGTATGTCCTCTTTGGAAAAATGTCTAGGTCATTTATCCATTTTTTAATTGGATTGTTTATTTTCCTGGTGTCGCACTGTGTAAGTTCTTTCTATATTTTGGAAACTAATCCCTTATGAGATGTATCGTATCATTCACAAATATTTTCTTCTATACATTTGGGTCCCTTTTCATTTTGTTGATGGTTGTTTTGCTGTGCAGAAGTTCATTAATTTGATGTAGTCCAATTAGCTTATTGTTTCCTTTGTTTCTCTTCCCCTTAGAGATGTATGGGTGATAATACAGCTATGTGCAATGTGTGAGCTTTTACTGCCTATGTTTTCTTCCAGGATTTTAATGGTTTTGTGATTTTATTTAAGTATTTTATCCATTTTGAGTTTATTATTGCGTATTGTGTAAGTTGGTGGTCTAGTTTCATTTTTCTGCACGTACCTAGCCAATTTCCCATCATCATTTATTGAAGAGACTGTCTTTATTTCATTGCGTGCTCTGGCCTCCTTTGTCAAATAATAATTGACCATAATGGTGTAGATTGATTTCTGGGTCTCTGTTCTTTTCCATTGATTTATATGCTTATTCTTGTACCAATACCAGGTTGTTTTGATTACATTGGCTTTGTAGTATAGTTTGATATCTAGTAGTGTGATCTCTCTGACTTTGTTCCTCTTTCTTAAGATTCCTTGGGCTATTAGGGTATATTTTAGGTTCCATATAAATATCTGAAATATTTTTTCTAGATCTATGAAGTATGCAATTGGTACTTTAACAGGAATTGTGTTGAATCTGTAGCTTGCTTTAGGTAGTGATGTTTGTTGCATTTTAGTGATGTTAGTTCTTCCTATCCATGAATACAATATATGCTTCCACTTATTTGTATCTTCCTCTGTTTCTTTCTTCAGTGGCCTATAGTTTCCCAAGTACTGGACTTTTCCCTCCTTAGTAAAGTTTATACCTAGGTATCTCACTTTTTGTTGTTTTAATAATAAATGAGTTTTTTTTAAGTTTCTCTTTCTGAGAGTTTTTTATTGGTTTATAAAAATGCCATTTGTGTCTGGATGTTAATTTCATATCCTGCTACTTTGCTGAACTCATTTATCATATCTAGTAGTTTTTTGGTGAAGTTTTTAGGGTTTTTTTAATGTACAATGCTATGTCATCTGCGAATAATGACATTTTATTTCCTCATTTCCAATTTGTATGTCTTTTACTTTTTCTTCTTGTCTGATCACTGTGGCTAGGACATCCTTATACTATGTTGAATAAGAGTGGTCAAAGTGGACATCCCTGTCTTGTTCCTCATATTAAGGGAAATGATTTTAGTTTTTGCCCATTGATTATGTTGTTGTCTATAGGTTTGTCATATATGGCATCTATTATGTTGAGGTATGATCCCTCTATTTCCACTTTTCTGAGCTTTTTTATCATAAATCAGTGCTGGATTTTGTGGAATTTTTTTTCTGCATCTATTGATATGATCATGTGATTTTTATCCTTCATTTATTTGATTCAACAGATTTATTTATTTGTGAAATTGTACCTGCCTTGTATCCCCAGAATAAATACCACTTGGTCATGGTGTATGATTTTTTAAATATATTACTTGATACAATTTGCTAATATTTTGTTGAGGATTTTAGTATCTATGTTCACCAGGGATATTGTCCTATAATTCTTTTCCTTAGTGGTTTCTTTATCTAGTTTTGTTTTATGTTGCCTCATAAAAAAGCTTGTTAGTGTTCCCTCCTCTTGAATTTTTTGGAATAGTTTGAGGAGGATAGGTATTAGTTCTTTAAATGTTTGGTAAAACTCACCTGTGAAGCCATCTGGTGAAGGTTTTTGTTTGCTGGGAGGTTTTTTTTTTTTATTATTGTTACTGCTTCAACTTAATTAGCTGTTATTAATCTATTTAGGCTTTCTGATTCTTTCTGATTGAGTGTTGGAAGGTTGTACACTTGTAGGAATTTATCTATTTTACCCAGGTTGTCTAATTTGTTGGCATTTAGTTGTTCAAAGTATTTTCTTAGAATCTTTTGTTTCTTTGATGTCAATTGCTACTTCACCTCTTTTATTTCTGATTATATTTATTTGGGTCCTCTCTCTTTGTTTCTTCATGAGTCTTGCTAAAGACTCATTAATCTTATTTATCTTATCAAGAACCCACTCTTGACTTTATTAATCTTTTTTATTGTTTTTAGAGTTTCTATGTCATTTATTTCTGCTCTGATCTTTATTATTTTTTCCCTCCTACTTACTCTGGGCTTTTCTTGTCCTTTTTCTAATTCTTGTAGTTGTGGGGTTAGCTTATTTATTTGAGATTTTTCTTGTTTCTTGAGATAGGCCTGTAATGCTGTGAACTTCTCTCTCAGGACTGCTTTCACAGTGTCCCATAGATTTAGGGTTTTTGTGTGTTCATTTTCATTTTTTAAGGAAATTTTTCATTTGTTCCTTGATCTTATTTATTCACTGGTAGCCCACTCACTATTTAATTGTATGGTATTTAACATCCATATGCTTGAATGTTTTTGAATGTTTTTACTGTAGTTGATTTTTAATTTCATGCCATTGTGGTCTGAGAAGATAGATGCTTAATATACTTTAAATCTTCTTGAAATCCTTAAGACTTATTTTGTGTCTTAACATGTGATCTATCTCATGTGCACTTAAGATGAATTTATATTCTGCTACTTTGGGATTAAATCTTCTGTAAATATCAATTAAACCACCCGATCTAGAGTGTTATTGGAGGTCAAAAGTTTCCTTGTTGATTTTTTTTTATCTGAAAAATCTTTTTGGTGAATATAGTGTGATGTTAAAGTGTCCACTATGACTGTATTGAAGATAATCTCTCCTGTAACATCCACCAAGAATTTTTCTTACGTATTTAGGTGCTCCTATTGTGGGTGCATATATACTGTTGTTGTATCTATCCCTTTAGAATTATGAAGTGACCATCTTTGTCTCTTTCCATGGCCTTTGTTTTAAATTAATTTTGTCTGATATAAGAATTGTAACCCATGCTTTTTTTTAACTTTCATTTGCTTGGAAAATTACTTTTCATCCCTTCGCTTTCATCTGTGTGTCTTTTGTTTTGTGGTGGGTCTTTTGTAGACAGCATATATATGGGTCATGTTTTCTTATCCATTCAAGCTACTCTATGCCTTTAACTGGAGCATTTGATCCATTTATATTTAAGATTATTATTGATAGGTACTTTTTATTACCATTTTTAGTCTTTATGCCTACATTTCTCTCTGTCTTCTTACAGCAGTCCCTTTAACATTTCTTGCAATGCTGGTTTGGTGATAATAAACTCCTTCAGCCTTATTTTGGTCTGCTCTTTAACCTTAGAGTTTGACTGATAGCCTTGCTGGATAGAGTAGTCTTGATTTTTGATCTTTCTTTTCATTACTTTGAATACTTCATGCCATTCCCTACTGGCATGTCGTGGCTCTGTTGAGAAATCAGCTCACAGACATATGGGAGCTCTCTTGTACATAACTGACTGTTGCTCTCTAGCTGCCCTTAAGATTCTCTCTCTTGAAGCATTGACTGGACTGTCAAATTACAGCAGGAAGGCTGGGGAGTGTTGAGGGGGTGGTAAGAGATCAACCAAAGGACTTGTATGCATGCATATAAGCATAACCAAAGGACGCAAGACACTGGGGGGTGGGGTGAGGGCATGTGCTGGGGGGTAGGGAAATCTGGGGGAGGGTCAATGGGGAAAAAAAGAGACATATGTACTACTATTTGTAATACTTTAAACAATAATATCAAATTTAAAAATTAATTAATTAATTAATTAAAATAAAATCCACATGACTGTACAATTAAAAAAAGATTCTCTCTCTCTCTCTCTCTCTCTCTCTCTCTCTCTCTCTCTCTTTAAGTATATTTATTGATTTCAGAGAGGAAGGAAGAGGAAGAGAGAGATAGAAACATCAATGATGAGAGAGAATCATTGGCTGCCTCCAGCACGCCCCCTACTGGGGATTGAGCCCGGAATCCAGGCATTTGCCCTTGGCCAGAATTGAACCCGGGACCCTTCAGTCCGCAGGCTGATGCTCTATCCACTGATCCAAACTGGCTAGGGCTCTCTCTCTCTCTCTCTCTCTCTCTCTCTCTCTCTCTCTTTTTAACATTTTGCTATTTTAATGATGATGTGCCTTGGTGCAGGTATCTTTGGGTCCACCTTGATTGGGACTCTGTGCTTCCTGAACTTTTTTGACTTTTTCCTTCCTCAAGTTAGGGTAATTTCTGTCATTATTTTTCCAAACAGGTTCTCTATACCTTGCTCACAGTCTTCCAACTCTGGTACACCTATGTTGTGGATCTTATTACATTTCATGTTGTCTCAAAGTTCCCTTAAACTATCCTCATGCAGTCTTAATTAGTATTACTTTTTTATTTTTTGCTGCTCTTAATTGATTTTTCTACCTGGTCTTCTAATTCGCTGATTCAGTCATCAACATCCTCTAACTACTGTTTATTCTTTCTAGTGTTTTCTTTATTTCAGCTATCATTCCTCATTTCTGACTGGTTGTTTTTAATGGTTTATATATCTTTTCTCATGCTGAGCATTCTTTTTTTTTCTTTTTTTTTTTATTGCTAAAAGTATTACAAAGGGTATTACATATGTGTCCTTTTTTTTCCCCCCCACCCTTAACAATCCCCTGGCCGCCCCTACCCCCCAGTGTCTTATGTCCATTGGTTATGCTTATATGCATGCATACAAGTCCTTTGGTTGATCTATTACCCCCCTCCCTCCTGCCCCCCAACCTTCCCCAGCCTTCCTGCCGCAGTTTGACAATCTGTTTGAAGCAGCTCTGCCTCTGTATCTATTGTTCAAAAGTTTATAATGGTCTCTATTATCCATGATTGAGTGAGATCATGTGGTATTTTTCCTTCATTTAAAACCATTACTTTTTACAGTTTCTGATAAAGTTCTTGCCTCTATTTCATTAGCGCTTTTTTTTTCTGAAAATTGCTTCTACTCTTTCATTTGGGGCCTGTTTCATTGTTTTCCCATTTTTTCTGTTTCTTTCTTTTTGTTTCTGTGTAATGGATAGGACTGCTATGACTCCCAGTCTTGGTGGTGTGGCCTTATGTCATGGGTGTCTTGTGGGATCCAGTGGTGTAGTCTCTTTAATCTCCTGAACATAATGCTCTGGGAATGTGTGGGATATGCAGGCCCTCCTCCTGTATTTGGGTCTTGATTACTGCTGTCCTCTTCTTGGTCAGGCTCACCCTTCTGCCTGGATGATTGTGAGACTCAACCAAAACAACATATTGCCAACTGTTATACCAGTGCTCACAAACAAAACAAGACATAACTAGACCAAACCAAAAACAGCATGTCAAAATAACAAACCACCACCAACAAAACACATAGAATAATTTTAAAAAGTATACTAAAAGACAAGAGACCAAAACAATTAGACACACACAAAAAAAAGATGCAAGAAAAAAAAGATACAAAAGAAAAGAAGGAAAAGAAAAAAAAATAAGAATTTTAAAATAATAAATGAAATAATAATAGTAATTTTTAAAGTAATATTAATGAATAAAAGATGAGGAAATAAAAAATTAAATAAAATAAAAGAAAGAGAAAAAAGAACAAAAGGAAAGAGAAATAAGAGATATGAAACAAAAAGAGAAGAAAGAAAAAAAACTAAAGAAATACAAAAGAAAATATAAAGAAAAATTAAAAATATAAATTAATTAAAATAAGTGGTGTTCACCTCCACAGATTTTGGTGCCTGCTGTGATTATCTTTTGGATCTGCTATTTGTGGAGCTTGCTGGATTTTGCTTTGATGATGACTGGATCTGGCCTTTTGGTGCGCTGGTCCCAGGCCTACCATTAGTTTCTCTGGTAGAAGCTAATGTCAATCACTTTCCATGCCTGGGCCTTGGCATCCTGACAAAACTGTGGTAGGGCAGAGCCCCAAGCAGTTCATAGACAGGCCTCTGCAGTCCAGAGCCTGGGTCACCTTAAATGTTTGTGCTCACAGCTGTTCTCTCTCAGTTTGTGGGAGTTTCTGGGATCTGGTAGGGTGGTTTAAACGGACTCCTCTTGTGGATAGTGCCTGTAGTTTATAAAAGGGGAGGTGGGTACTTCCTCTCCACCTCAAGGCTCTGTTGGCTCACCTCCCTGGGGAGCTTGGCCCTGGCTCCCCATAATTCAGCAAAAGGCCTCAGGACATGCCAGTGTGTCCCAAGCTCACCCGGGACACATGGCCACAATGCCTCAGCTTTGCCTGGCTCCCTGATGCCTCTAATCACCCCACAAGCTGGAAGGGATAAAACATCTTATATAATAAAAAGCTAATATGAAAATCGACCAAATAGCAGAATGACCAGTCGCTATGATGTGCATGACCACCAGGGGGCAGATACTCAACACAGGAGCTGCCCCCTGTTGGTCAGTGCACTCCCACAGGGGGAGCACCACCTGAGCCAGGCTCATAGCTGGTGAGCACAGCGGGGGTGGAAGAAGCCGCTCCCACCTCCACGGCAGTGCTAAGGATGTCTGACTGCCGGCTTAGGCCCGCTCCCTGCCTAAGCTATCAGTTGGGCATTCCCCAAGGGTTCCCAGACTGTGAGAGCATGCAGGCTGGGCTGAGGGACCCTGCCGAATGCACGAATTTTGTGCACCAAGCATCTAGTATAAAACAAAATAAGATCAACCTCACTTGACACTCCAATTTTTCAATGCATCTGGCTCCTGCTAATGGCTCTGCCCAGGTTCTGACCAGGCCAAATGTCCAAGTCCTTTCTCATCAGACCTAGCGACATGAATGCAGATTTCCAACCCAGAGCCATTCCCCTTTGCCTCTAGTAATAGCAGGACTTCGAAGACCTAGTGCTTCTGCAGGTGTTGGAGGATTGCAGCTCATGCACTAGAGTTGGGCAAGACTCATCCTTTTTCCCAAGCCGAATTGTTCATCTCCTTTCTGGCTCTATGCCCAAAGTTCTTCCAGAGAATAAAGGACCCCTCAGATTCACTGCTGGGTGTACCAATCAGACCCCTCCACAGGCCCTAATTATTGCCACATGTCCCCTCACATAGATCAGAACAGAACAAACTTTCTGGGCTGGTGTTGAAACAACAAAATCCCTCATGCAGTTTGAGACCCCCAGGTGGATTGAGTCCCCACCGATTCCCACCCCTGATGCTATGCAGGCTCCCCTTCCCTTCTCTGTTGCCCTTCATTGGGGATCACTCAACTCATTATTATTTTTTCAAATATATATTGATTGATTTCAGAGAGGATGGGAGAGGGAGAGAGAAACATCAATGATGAGAGAGAATCATTGATTGGCTCCCTCCTGCACATTTTGGATTGTGGATCAATCCTGGTAACTGGGGCATGTGCCCAGACCAAGAATCAAACCATGACCTCCTCATTTGTAGGTTGATGCTTAACCACTGAGCCATGCCAGCCTAGCTCCGTTAGTTATTTTTTAATTGGTACAACTTTTGATGGTGATAAAGTACAATATAAAAACATATTAATTCATTTTCTGAAAAACCAGTAAATTCAGTTCAGGAAAATTAAGTATGTGAGCAACTACCTATTTTTGGATTAGGACCTGAGATCTATAGTCTTTCATTGTCTGAATATTTTCTAAAAGTAGTGTTTTTCAATTTCAGAAAATATCAGAATCAACCATAGATTTACATATGTAAAATAAAATTTTCTTAAGGAAGTTTTCTCTTATAGTTCCCTTTTCATCCTTTTTGCTTCTCTCTTTAAAAAATTCCCTCTGCATTTCATGTAATATTTTTCTTACTCCAAAATAGATTTCAATACCCTTGAAATTCATTCTTATATCATCCAGTTTTTTTATGTATCCCTGCTTCTTTTTGGTTTAGACTTGATATGTTTTTCATGTGTCTTATTTTTCCTAATGGATTTCCCTTAGAAGCAATGCATTGAAGATAATTTGTTTTCTAAAAATGTATTCAAGTATCTGTTAAAAACATTTCAAAGTTATGCTTTAGTCTTGAATTATGAAATTATATTCCCCTTATCTGCTTTTAGGATGTATTTTAAGGGGAACCATACAATGATACAACTCCCCTTTTATTTAGTATCATATAAGAAGAGCTATTTAAGCCTGATATTTCCTAGGAGACACATTGTGCATATTGTCCTTACTTCAGCTAACTTTTCATTCAGGGCTTGATTACCTACAGCTGAATACACTCAGCTCTCATTCCAATTCCCAGAAGACTTAATCTAAGTCACCTATTATGGACTCAGGTAGAACTTGTTCTATACCTATTACATGAATAAAGAACACAAAAATCCCATATTCCTAATATTTACTGTTGCAATTTTTTTATTTTTTTAAATTTTGTTACAGCCTTTAAGTTGTAGATTCTATATTTTTAAATATAAAATGTACAAATACTTTTACATACTACTTCATATTTCCAGTTTGGTGCTTTACCAGAGTTTATTGTTTACAGTATTTATAAAGAGAATACTGTTAGGAGAAAGAAAAGAGGGTATTGGAAATCCTGTTACCTCAAAAATACCATATCCTTTAAATAAAAAAGCTTGTTTAGGTCTGGGTTTCTTCATATAGCACTATATGAAAGCAAAAGAAAAATCTCACTGTAGATTTACTCTGCTCAGGACAGACAGAAATGTGTGAAATGCCAACACTTTCTTTACTTAACCCAGTACATTAGGATATAGTTAGTGGAAATTATCCCAAGCTTCTGAAATACATTGATGGCAGTTTTTTGTTGTTGTTTTTCTTTCTTTCTCTGGTAGTCACAGTTCCATTAGAATTATTAATAATTTTTATTATTAATGGATGCATGAGTAAATTCAAGGAAGAAATATCTTTATTTTGAAACAAGAGAAAGTACCAAAATCATTTGGAATACATCTTCAAATATGTGCTTCCTTTTTCCTTCTCTTAAAATCTAATAAGACTAATCTGTTGTTTTCTTGGAACATCAGCACTGACAGAATAAATCAAAAGCCTTCATCAGAACATTTAATATTTAGATGGTCTATTCCCCAAATAACAAAGCAGCTTCTTTCTCCTTCCAATCCCTAAACTAGATCTATGAGCCACTTGGGGAATATGCTGACCTGACTATTCCTATATAAGTTGCACATTCTACAACTCCCTGTATCGTCTATATTGAAACCGTGTTCTTCCTAAAGTTTCCCACAAATGCTACACATAATTATGTGTTTTTTTTAATTTTATTTGCTGACATGAGTGGATCTACCCCCCTTTTGTGCCACAGCCTGGTTTTTATAATGCTGTTTCGCACTATTCACAAATGAATACTGAATCCCTTGTATATCTTCTCTAATGAATTCTCTTCTATCTCACAGTATTTCTTTTAAAATACCACACTTGTCAAACACCTTTCCCTCTACTCTCCATTTAACTTTACAGAGAAATGCCAACCAGGAGAACTTCATTAATTCTCAAAACCTTCTTGGTCATTATGCAAATCTTCTCCTCTCTCTCATCAAAAAGGGAAGCAGCCTCCCTTTTTATTGCCAAGACAAACCCCTTTACTTTTGCCTTGAGTTCTATCTATTCTGACTCAAATAACAACCAGTTCATTTGAGTTCTAACTGTCTTCACCCCAATAACTGCTGGTTTATCTCCTTTAAAAACATTTTTTACTAGCTTTTCATCAGTATTTCAACATGTTTAACATCTCCCACTTAAACATTATTCTTATAATCTCACATATTATTTTATGAAAAGAAAGTACTTAGTAAGTATAATTTTAAATGCGATAAGTATAACGAAATATATTTATTCCTTTGTCATAATTTGGGTCAATAAAGTGATACCTTCTAAGTCTCTGTTTCTGTCCTTACATTTCTCTTGAATCCAAAGACTTTCTGAGCATCTCCATTTACGCCCTCAAACACTCAAATCCTTCTAATGTACTTCTCTTGCAAAATCACATACCTTATTAAATTATGAATTTTCACCCCATTATGAGAATTAGACACTTGCCTGTATTATTTGACTTCTAATCACTAAGCCCCAGTCACTACCAGGCCCTGTTGTTTCTCTAATACCATTTTTTTTAGTCGTCTCCCTTTCCTTCTTACTCATGTTCAGGTTACGGTCCCAAACACCATGACTTATTACCCTTTTTTTGACAATATTTTCTTTGCGGTGACTTTGCTCAATTGAGATGTATAATTTACAGAGAAGCCAGAGTGTTGTTTCTACTGTAAATCACACAACTGATGTTACTGACTAAAAACCTTAACACATTTCAAAAGCTCATTGTCTTCAAAATCCAAATTTCTTTGTGTAGCACAGGGGCTTTCCTAAACAGAAACTTAATTTCTGCTCCCATGATTCCAACATTTCTAGTGGGCCCTTAAAACCTATTCTGCGATTCTCCACATGCTCTTTGGTTGACAAACAGATGTGAAGGTCCAGTGGAATCTGCAGGACTCTAAAGAATGGCTGGACTGCAGAATGGAAAGAGCCAATGTCTTTGTGAAATAGGGAAACCTCAACGGATTTGCAGTGCACTATTATAGGAAAATAGATAAAACGTGTGGGTTTTCATTAAGCAGTGAAATATAGTACTCATTTGTTACAACAATTAATCTACCATAGCTAATATGGTTAGGAGAAAAAGTATTTATTATAAAAATAGTATTCTCAATAGATGGTTAATCAACACAATGGACTAAATGAATAGGGTTTTTTGTTTTTGTTGTTTGTTTGTTTTTGTATGATGATCGAATCTGTGAAAACTCCCAAAATTTAGTACAAAAATAACAAAATGAAAACTATAAAATAAATACTATTACTGATGTGAAATTCCAGATGTAGTAACATACATGTACATTTGTTTCTGGATAAATATGAGCGAATGGAGAGAGCGAAAATAATCACTGGAGAAATTTTAAGAAAAAATTTCCCTAGCTTAAGTAAGATACAAAATTTTCAATTACCCTCAAAATGGCAAACAGAAGAAATTAAACAGACTATAGCTATAATTGCCTTTGAGAAATATCAGGATTCCAAAGACAAATGGATCCTAAATACTTATAAAAAAAAAAAAAAGTAAGCGGAGAAAAAAGAAAAGAAAAAAAAGCAATTCACTTACAAGGACTGTAATTTCACTTTCACAGGATTTCCTATTGGTAATGCTGAATATAAAACAACAGCATTGGTTTCAAAAGGATGATGGAAATACATTCACTCAAGAAAGTTTGTGCTTAGCCAAACTGCAAACTATTAGGGCAGAAGAAAACATTTTTAGACATGTAAGCACATACAAAAAAATTAATTTTGTTTCCATTTTTTTTAACGAAAGATACTATGGAATGTATTTTAGGAAAATTAGAATGAAAAGAGAAAAAGATGACTACTCAAGATCAAGAAGCTGAAACAAACCACGACATAATGAAGGGAACTCCCCTCTGTATTGAGATAGGGAT
Source organism: Myotis daubentonii (assembly GCF_963259705.1). Classification (NCBI taxonomy): domain Eukaryota; kingdom Metazoa; phylum Chordata; class Mammalia; order Chiroptera; family Vespertilionidae; genus Myotis; species Myotis daubentonii. Next base: position 96,212,355 of record NC_081842.1, on the reverse strand, counting down.
GAAAAAGGAGGTACTCAGTGTCATAGGCATATTAATAAATGGAGGAATATGAAGAAAAAGATAAATATAAATTGTTGCTTTAGAAATTAAATAAATAATAGACATAACCATAAACTCCAAGATAAAATTTTAGAGATTTTTTATTTGACACAATTCTAATACTTTTGGTAGATTTATTGTTTGTCTTGAATGAGTAAAAGCCAGAACTTAAGGAAGAAAAACCTTCAATTTCACCTTTGAGTCACCCTTGTCTCAATTAGCAGTGGTTTTCATTTAAAAAAAAAGATATATGCTCTTACATACATGCAATTTGAGAAGTGTCTCAATATAGTAACAGAATAAGAATATGTCCAGTGTGCATTAAATTTAAAAACATGCCAGAAAACAATGAGACATAAGTTGTGCAATTTTATGAACTTGAGAGTTCCTTTTGGAATAAATTTCTCCTCTTTCTTGATGCAGAATTAGTTTAAAGAATGAATAGAACATTTTTAGTTTTTGTTATTTTTTATTTTTTTTTTATCATAAAATGCCATATATTCAAAGTTTAAACTTACGGAATGAAAGGTAGCATTTATAAGAGAAAATGACAGAATTTATCATTGACATATCATAGTGATCACTGAAATAACATTTTGCTTACTGAATATTAAACTAGTTAACTTTAGCTTGATAGATGTAACTAGCATCATTTATTTTGGCTCCAAAACAGAATATTTTTACTTGTCAAATTGCTTTATATGAGCTAAAACTATATAGAAATAAGGACTATATTTTGTGACATGAAGCACAGAAAAAGAATTGATTTTTTATGTCCAAATATAAAGAAGACCACCTTTTCTTTAAATTCTGGAGTGATTTGAGTTCAATCAATGAAGGCAAGTTCTTTGTGTGGAAATAATGTTTGACTCTCTATTATGGTGTCTTGTCTTCCATGGAACAAAAGACCATGATGGTAATGAGCAAAATGCTTTTCAATGATGAGGAGCAGGAGAAAAATGTTGTTTGGCTCATCTAGTACCCTCATACATCCTTTTAGTGGCAAGTTCTGAAAGCAATAACATAAGTTGCTAGAGTGTGTAGTCTAACATTGTATTGATCAGCTGCAGTGAAAAGGGGCCATAAAAACAGAAGCTAATGGAGTAGCAAAGGGAAAATTCTATTCTGATAAACACATAAAGCCTACAGTTAAGGTACAACAGAACTTATAATAGAGAAGAATAATATTGTGAGCCCTAAAATACAAAAAGAGAATTGAGAAATTAATTATATTAGTTTGAAAGCTCTACTCTTTTTATATTCAGTAAATACTAAATATTTGAAGGAGGAAGGTCCATCACTGAAGGGAATATGTATCAGGGATACCACTTTTGTATTGTGCATTAGTATTGGACTTGAGAATATATTGGTAAGGAGATACTGTTATAATTCTATCAAAGTGCCTTCTTAGTGAAATAAGTCAAAATGTTGACTGTCCTGTGAACACATGTTTTTTGTTTGTTTTTCTGGGAAATCTGCCAACAAGGACCTCTGTATAGCCTTATTGTATAATGTGGGTCATGTTCCTTTTAGCTGACTTATCTCAGCCCTTAACCTCTAACTGGTGATGTTCTTTTGCCCCTAGAGCAGCGGTTCTCAACCTGTGGGTCGCGAACCCTTTGGGGGTTGAACGACCTTTTCACAAGGGGTCGCCTAAGACCATCAGAAAGCACATATATAATTATATATAGTTTTTGTGATTAATCATTATGCTTTAATTATGTTCAACTTGTAACAATGAAATTGGGGGTCACCACAACATGAGGAACTGTATTAAAGGGTCCTGGCATTAGAAAGGTTGAGAACCACTGCCCTAGAGAGTTTTAAAAGTAAAATGTAAAACAGTGCAAAATTGTAATGAAGAAAACAAAGGTGGGGAGAAAGAAATGAGTTGGATTCAGAAATTAGTCTGAGATGATATATTGTAGTGTAATGCATCTCTGGGAGGGGAAGTTTGGGAGAAAGCCAGACTGAAGTGGGCTGAATAGAAAAGAGAAAGAAGGAAATGAAAATAATAAGTAGAGAAAAGTATTTCTAGGAATTAGAAAAAGGGATCTTAAAAGTTAAGGAGAAATGTGTTTAAATTCAAGGGGTTTAAATAAAAAAGAAACCAGAGTGAAACTTCCTCTATGGGAATGAAGGGGGAAAAGATAGACTGATTTAGATACAATTTTTAAGTAACTTCATGGTTAGGGTTTTCTATTCCCATTTTAATATTGGCTAAGACTCATCTATATATATAAAAGTCTAAGAGACCATTGCAACTGAACAGATGACCAAGCAGGCTGCGTGGGGCGACCAGGCCAGCAGGGGGTTAGTGAGGGCCAACCAAACGACTGAGCAGCAGGCTGCAAAGATGACGGTGCCCACAGCCAATAAGGAGGGAATATGCTAATTGAGTGCCATGCCCTCAAAATGGTGGTGCCCACAGCCAATAAGGAGGGAATATGCTAATTAACTGCCACGCCCTCAAAGATGGTGCCCACAGCCACAAGCTGGCTGGCAGGGGAGGGCAATTGTGAGCAACTAGGCCTGTAGGGGAAGGTAGTTAGGGAGGACCAGACCAGCAAGGGAGGGCAGTTGGGGGTGATAGGGCCGGCAGGGGAGCAGTTAGGTGTCGATTAGGCTGTCAGGGGAGTGGTTAAGGGGTGATCAGGCTGGCAGGCAGGCAGGTGAGTGGTTGGGAGCCAGCAGTCCAGGATTGTGAGAGGGATATTCGACTGCCAATTTAGGCCCGATCCCACAGTCAGACATCCTCCGAGCGGTCCCAGATTGGAGAGGTTGCAGGCTGGGCTGAGGGACAAACCCCCCAGTGCACAAATTTCATGCACTGGGCCTCTAGTATCAATTATAAAAATTTACAGGTACTGAAAAACTAATGTGGTCAAAGTTTACATAAATAATCCTGAGGAAGATTATCTTTGCTTTCTAGATGAGGAGACTGAAACACAGAAAACTAACAAGCAGATGACCACATATTTAGTAAGTGGTAGAAATTTTTTCTAGAACTGATATTCTTAATTAGTAGTATAATAGCATCTGAAAATTAACCAGCAGTGTTAGAAGGTTTAAGTAGTTTGGTCTTGGCCATAGTTTATAGTGGTAAAGTTATACTTAAAATAACAAGAAAGGAGGATTTTTAAGGGATTATGAAATTTTTCCATTTAGTTTTGTGGGCCCCAGTAATGTTAGGACTAAGGATTTTGAATGCTATTTATCACATTATTGTATGAATGTCCTTTTGTTTTTCTTTAAAAAACAAAACGGAACACTGAATTTGATCAGATACTAAGAAAACAAAATAAAAGAAAAAGATGAGCCTAGAAAAGACAAAACAGAATTTAGAGAAAATATAAAGAACTCAGGCCTCGGGGTTAGAAAGTAAAATTCTCCTTTATCTCAGATTATATTTGTTTTTAAGGGCTGCTATAACAAAGTACCACGAACTAAATGACTTACAACAGAGGCTAGAAGCCTAAAATCAAAATGTTAGCGGTCATACTCCCTCTGAAACCTATAGGGGAAGGATCCTTCCTTGCCTTTTCCAGCTTCTGGTAGGTAAACCCAAACTATGATTGATTTGTGACAACATAACTCCAACCTTCACAGGGTATTCTCTCTGTGCCAAATGTCTCCTTTTTATGACTCCAGTCTTATTGGGTTAGAATCCACCTTAATGACTAACTCTTTTTAACTTAATTACCTCTGTAATACCCATTTCCAAACAAGATCAAAATCTGAAGTACTGGACGCTAAAACTTCAAAGTGTCTTTTTGGAGGACACAATTCAATTCAGAACACCAATATTTTTATATAGGAGAAATTCTCAAATCAAAAATAGCCCAGAGAAATATAAAGAGCACTAAGATATACCAAGTGGCCGTAGACCAAACCAATCACAGCCCACCCTGTCTTTAGTAAGCCCTCTATGGTTATCCTAATAGAGTTCCTTGTCTGGTGAAAACTATTCCTAGAAAGATTAAAGGCATGGTTTCATCACAGCCGAATGTACCAAAATACCCATAATTAAGTATATATAGGGAGGCATGTCTATAAAAGAGTTATCATGTGGCTTCTGCACTAAATAAAATAAAATGCTTTGAATTTTTAAGTTACTGAGAGAACTTTATTGGAAAAGCACTCCAGTCTGGAATAAAAGAGAATGAGATTAAGATAAAAGACTTCTGCCACCCAAATTTCTACATAAGAAGGGAATTGAGAAAGCTGCTCAATTGCCAAAAGGGAAATGTTATTAAAAAAAACTTTTCCAGTAAAACCATTCAGGATAATTAAAGAAACTTCCAAAAAGCAGCATATTGAATTGTAGTGGTATTGGAAGCCACTACTAAGAAGCCTAAAGAAGGTGTGTTACCTAAAGCCAGGATGGGGAGACCTGACAATAGCTGTTTGTGGGGAAGCACGAGACCTGGTTGGAAAGTTTGTAAGGAGGACATTCTGAGAAAAGGGGAGTGTGTGGAAGGCCCCCTGCCTTGTTTATTGTAATACTGACTTAGGGGCGACTTAGGGAAGTGTCGAAGGTGGCACCCCTAATTATCCCTTGACTTTTCCAAACAAGTCTGTGCACGTGCAGACCCCCAGGTGTTTACTGGAATCCTTATGCTTAATCCCTGGATGCCCTTGCCTAGAGGACAATGTAAACACATGTGTCCTTCCAAGATTACTCACCCTACTGATTGTATCGAAAGATAAAAATTCCAATAAAAGCCTAAGGAGGCAGACATTGAGGCTGCCTGGTCACTTCGGCTAGGCCTGTGGTCGGCAAACCATGGCTGGCAGCCACATGCGGATCTTTGGCCCCTTGAGTGTGGCTCTTCCACAAAATACCACGTGTAGGCACGCACTTACAGTGCAATTGAAACTTCATGGCCCATGCACAGAAGTCGGTATTTTGTGGCAGAGCCAGTATTTTGTGGAAGAGCCACACTCAAGGGGCCAAAGAGCCACATGTGGCTCGGGAGCCGCGGATTGCCGAGCCACAGTTTGCTGACCACTGGTAGGCCATACCTTAGCTTCTCTTTCACAGTGAAACTGTTGGAGTAACCCATTGATTCATCGCTCAGGGGCTGCTGGTCAGCCCTGGCAAGGTGGTTCCCCATGTGAGGATCAAGGAATACAAGGCGACGCAGTGGAACCCTCATAAATGAAGAGGAAGAAACAAAAGTAACTGCGCCGTAAGTCATTGGGGCCCGCTTGGGATTTCCAAGTTCGAGGGAATTGTTTTTCATCTAAGGTTTCACAATAGGACAGCAACTGTCCACCGAGTAACAGATCTCTTTGTTACTTAAAAAGTTATCAAAAGCAAATGGTGCCTATAATTTATAATCCTTGGTTCCCTGATGCTGGGACATTAGATGTTGATCTCTGGGAACAAGTAGGTAGGAATTTAAAGAGAAATCAGGCTCAGGGGGGAAATCAAGTGCCTTTGTCATCTTTAACTATGTGGGCTCTTGTTCAGCCTGCACTATGTCCACTTCATATTGAGGATCAAAAGCCTAAAGAATGCCAGGAGGATTTACCACCCCCACTTCCTCCTGAAGTAGAGCCTGTAATACCTAAGGCCCTTGATCCTCCACGTCTGGTGTGGGAAGGCTCATCCACTAGAGAAAATGGGTCTAACAGTCCGTTTACAAACAGACTCCTTAATGCTTTGTCTGAAAATTACCATATGACACCTGGGAATGGCAGATTTGTGCTAAAACAACTTTAGACGCCAGTCAATATTTGCTATGGAGAATGGAATATGATGAGGTCTGTGAACAGCAGGTTGTTTGTGGGTATTCACTAACGACCCCACCTGGGAACCCTCTGGGCAGCATTCTGGCTGTAAGTCCCCAGCACTATAAGACATCTGTGAAAGATCAATGAAAAGAACTCTGATTTATTCCACTCAGAAAGAAAAATATAGGAAATAAAATCTTCTAAAATCCCCATCTTATTCCTAGAAAGATCAGACTTGTAGAAGTGCCCTCCAGCAGGCTGTATAAATAGCAATGTTGGGGCCACTCCCATTAAAAAAAAAATAGTACTTTAACATTAAAGCCACTGAAAGCCAGTGAATTATCCCTGTTAAAAAATTCGCCAAGAAAATGCCTTGGGTAATAATGATTGGTTTTAAAATCTCAAAGTTGTTAAGGCAAAATCAATATAACTAAACTGAGGAGTATATGATAAAGCTTTTTCAGTGGTAATTATATATGCCTAAACATAGTTTTCCAAAGTGTTTGGTAACTTAAAACTTTGGAGTTTGCTGGATTAAATAGTAAAATTTATTAAATATCTAGGTATTTTGAAATAACAGGATACTGAAATACGTAGAATTTGCCTCATATGGAGAATCTGGAAGATGGATTTGAGTTTGTTAATGAATGTCTTGTATTTTATTTGAAATATCTCTTAAAATGTGAATGTATTGCTAATCTGAGGAATGTTAATTACTTACATGTCACCTAAAAATTAAGGGTATGCAGGGGTGGGCAAACTTTTTGACTCGAGGGCCACAATGGGTTCTTAAACTGGACCCGAGGGCCGGAACAAAAGCATGGATGGAGTGTTTGTGTGAACTAATATAAATTCAAAGTAAACATCATTACATAAAAAGGTACGGTCTTTTTTTTTTTTTTTAGTTTTATTCATTTCAAACGGGACGTAGTTTGCCCAGGGCTAGAGAGTGTTTTAGATAGTATTATAGCAGGGTCCTTGAGTCCCATAGCTGTTCAGTGATATTTTGGACTTGTCATAAAACAGTGGCTGCTATGTTTCCCTTCTCTAAAAAGAAGTCTTCATGACTATCAGCTTTTCCCTATTTCTACATTATGTGGTGGGATTTGGAAGACAGCTATAACTTGGTCCTTTATATTATAGGTCTTTGTTTCAAAAGCAAATACCTGAATACTTGTAGAGTACAAATCCTGGATTTCTTTTTATTTTCAAGTTTTCTTTAAATATATATATATATATATATATATATATATATATATATATATATATATATACACACACACACACACACACACACACACTGAGTGGCCAGATTATTATGACCACCTGGTGTTTGTAGGCAAATTAGCTATAATTTCATGCTGAAGTTGCTAGAGGGCCAGACCATTATAAATAGGGAGGCAGGTTGTTTACCACGACAGTAGAAGTGATTTTTTCTGGAGATATGAGTAAACAATGCAATTTAACAGCCTTTGAAAGTGGGATATATATATATATACAATATATAGACACTGAGTGGCCAGATTATTATGACAACCTGACGTTTGTAGGCAAATTAGCCAGTGTACGCATCATATGGGATATGGAAGCGAAAGGCCTGTTCGAACACCTTTGCTGTCTGCAGTTACCAAAATAAAATGTCTCCAATTCGCACAGGAACACAAGAATTGGACAGTCGAGCATTGGAAAAAAGTCATGTGGTCCGATGAATCACTTTTCCAGTTGCATTATGCAGATGGCAGAGTGAGAATCTGGCAGGAACAGCATGAAAGCATGCACCCCACATGCATGAGTACATCCCTTCAAGCTTGTGGGGGCAGTGTTATGGTTTGGGGCATGTTTTCCTGGCATGATTTAGGCCCTTTAATTCGCATGGAACAATGTCTGAATAGCACAACATACCTAAGTATTGTTGCTGATCAAGTTCATCCTATCATGTTGATGGCCTATCCCAGTGGAGATGGCTTCTTCCAACAAGACAATGCGCCATGCCACAGTGCTCATATTGTGCAGGAGTGGTTTCAAGAACATGAGGGAGACTTCACCTTGCTTAGGTGGCCCCCACAATCACCAGATCTCAATCCAATTGAGCATTTGTGGGACGAAGTTAAAAGAGCCATTAGGCAGCTGGTTCCACAACCATCAAATCTCACAGAACTGGACAGTGCTATTCATCAGGCATGGTGTCAGATTCCTCGCATCACCTTTCAACATCTCGTGGAGTCATTGCCAAGAAGAATCGCCGCAGTATTGAAGGCAAAAGGTGGCCCAACAAAATACTGAGGGAGTGGTCATAATAACCTGGCCACTCACGTTCAAATATATCCCATGTTCAAAGGCTGTTAAATTGCATTGTTTACCCATATCTCCAGAAAAAAATCACTTCTACTGTCATGGTAAACAACCTGCTTCCCTATTTATAATGGTCTCGCCCTTTAGCAACTTCAGCGTGAAATTATAGCTAATTTGCCTACACACATCAGGTGGTCATAATAATCTGGCCACTCAGTATATATATACCAGTTTTATTTTCTTCTCATTCATCCACTTTACATTACTTCCATGATGAGGTTCACCTGCCATTGCAGTAAGAATATTTAAATTAAGAATCCACCTGCTAATATAACTTGTGATTTCTCAACTTGCTTGAACCAGAATATATGTGCTGCTGGCCATGTCAGCTTTATGGTTTGGTAAGTAAGAAGACACCCACTTTAAGAACAGCAGTTCAAATTATTTTGATACTTTGTATGACATGTTAAACATGGTCTCTACCAAGAACTAATACTGAAACTTGACCTCTAGATTGGAAGTAGAATAATAATTTACCAAAAGAAGAAATGGCTTTGTTATAAAATAAATGTCACAGAGATGTAATATATAGCATGGTGATTATAGTTAGTAATAATGTATTCCATATTTAAAAGTTTCTAAGAGATTAGACCTTAGAAGTTCTCATCACAAGTAAAAAAAATCTGTAAGTATACATGGTAATAGATAATAACCAGATGCATTGTGGTGATCATTTAATAATATATATACATATTGAATTATTATGTTGCACACCTGAACCTAATATAATGTTACTAGGGGCCCGGTGCACGAAATTCATGCACTGGGTGTGTGTGTGGTGGGGGAGTGTCCCTCAGCCCAGCCTGCCCCCTCTCACATACTGGGAGCCCTCAGGCGTTGACCCCCATCACCCTCCAATTGCAGGATAAGCCCCTTGCCAAGGCCTGATGCCTCCGCCAGAGGTGTCAGGCTTGGACAGGGGACCCCCATCTCCCCCTGATCACTGGCTCTGGCCCCCGCCCAGGCCTGAGGCCTCTGGCCCAGGAATCATGCCTGGGCAGGGGACCCCCATCTCCCTCTGATCGCTTGCTCCACCCCCCACCCAAGCCTGACGCCTCTGACCCAGGCTTCAGGCCTGGGCAAGGGGACCATCATATCCCCCCAATCCCCAGCTCAGCCCCCCGCCCAGGCCTGATGCCTCGGCCAGAGGAGTTGACCCTCATCACCCTCCAATCACCAGTCACCGGATCGGCCCCTTGACCAGGCCTGAGGCCTCCGGCAGAGGTGTCAGGCCTGGGCAGGGAACCACCAGCTCCCCGCGGTTGCAGGCTCCGCCCCTGCCCAGGCCTAACGCCTCTGGCCTAGGCGTCCGGCCCGGGCAGCGGGGACCCGCAGCTGCAGCGGCCCCGCGATCGTGGGCTTCGCTTTAGGCCCAGGCAAGGGACCCCAGCTCCCGGGACTGCCAGCTTCGACCGTGCCCAGCTCCCATCGCTGGCTCCACCCCTACTTCCTGCTATCACTGGCCAGGGCGGCAAAGGCACCTGATTCTCCGATCATGGCTGGGGGGCACGGCAAAGGCGGCCCCAGGGCCGCCTTTGCCCTGCCCCCCAGCTCTTATCTCCCCCCTGGGTTTCTGATCACTGTCAGTGGCAGGGGGCTTCTTCCTGCTTTCCCTTTCGCCTCCCTGCATTGTGCCTACATATGCAAATTAACCGCCATCTTGTTGGCAGTTAACTGCCAATCTTAGTTGGCAGTTAACTGCCAATCTTAGTTGGCAGTTAATTTGCATATAGCCCTGATTAGCCAATGAAAAGGGTATTGTCTTACGCCAATTACTATTTTTCTCTTTTATTAGATAGGATGTCAATTACACCTCAAATAGAGAAGATATGATTTTGCTCCAAAGCTCAAATAACCCACAGTATAATTATTTTATGTGGGCTTCCACAATCACTCATATATAGAAAAAAAAATTCCTTAAAAGCCTTGTAACATGTAAATAAGAATTTCTTCATAGTAAATGGAGATTTTTCTCTCATGCCATCCTTGCACTGACATAGTTTGTGTCATCTGCCATTAGATCCAGCCTTTCCTCCATTGTACAGAAAGTTCTTAGTTATGTGGGAATTTTGTACATAACAGAAATGATTAGCAAGTACACTATATCTGAATTACATTTTTCTACTTTACTCTCATAATCTATTCTTTTGGTGATCAATAATATTAACAATCTCTGTCATGCCCTGTCCCAACCCAAGTGATTGATTGAGTAGTATTCTTTAGCTGTACTTTTGCTGATGTTGACTTTCCCTATTCCATACTGCTGTAGCAATAGATGATCAATAAATGTTCCTTGAGGTAGCGATAATAAATAATAATAGAACACAAGGAATTCAGAACTAACTGGGTAAGATAATATTTATCTCCTTCTAGATATTTTTATAGGGATATAAAGTATGAGTTTCTTGATTTGAAAACCTGGATTTAGTTACTAATATTCATATTGTTTTTCAATTTCTATTGCAATTATCTCATCCTTTATTACACAACCTAAAATAAAATTTACCAAAATCCCATAGCCTATTGTAGCACCCAGAATCCATGTTCACTCTCTACTCTCTCTTTCACTCATTACATAAATAAATATATGGTATGCTTTCTTTACTTTACACACCTAAATATTGTGGTGAATGTTTTATTTTGTCTATTGTGTGAAGATTTTATTTTGATGAAACATTCTTTTATACAAACTAGAGGCTCAGTGCACGAAATTCATGCACTGGGGGATGGGGGGGGGCGTCCCTCAGCCCAGTCTGTGCCCTCTTGCAGTCCAAGAGACTTCGGGGGATGTCCAACTGACAACTTAGGCCCACTCCCCAGAAAGCACTAAGTCATCAGTCGGACATCCTTAGCACTGCTGTGGAGGTGGGAGAGGATCCCGCCACTACTGCTGTGCTCCCCATCTTGAGCCTGTCTTCTGGCTGAGCGGCGCTTCCCCTATGGGAGCTCCCGAGTTGAGTGTCTGCCCTCTGGTGGTCAGTGCATATCATAGCAACCATTTGTTCCACCGTTTGATCAATTTGCATATTAGCCTTTTATTATATAGGATTAGAGGCCCGTTGCACAAAAATTTGTGCACTTGAGGGGGGGTCCCTCAGCCCGGCTTGTGCCCGCTTGCAGTCTGGGACCCCTCAGGGGATGACCACCTGCTGGCTTAGGCCCGCTCTCTGGGGGATTGGGCCTAAGCTGGCAGTCAGACATCCCTCTGGCAGCCCAGGAGCCTTTGGGGGATGTCCACTTGCCAGCAGGGAATAGGCCAAAGCTGCAGTCAGACATCCTTAGCGCTGCTAAGGAGGCAGGAGAGGCTCCCATCACCACCGCTGTACTGGCAGCTGTCAACCTGGCTTGTGGCTGAGCAGAGCTCCCCCTGTAGGAACACACTGACCACCAGGGGGCAGATCTTGCATTGAGCATCTTCCCCCTGGTGGTCAGTGTGTGTCATAGTGATCACTCATTCCCAGTCGTTCTGCTGTTTGGGTCAATTTGCATATTACCCTTTTATTATATAGGAGTGCCTAGGCAGCCTGGGTGAGGGGATGATGGCTGTTTGCAGGTTGGCCACAGCCCCTTCAGGGTGGGGGTCCCTACTGGGGTGCCTGACCATCCTGGGTGAGGGGCTGAGGGCCATTTGCAGGCTGGCTGCCGCCCCCAGCCACCCAAGATCCCGGGGGAGGCTAGCTGGAAGCAGGTATCTGGGATTTGTTTATCTTCTATAATTGAAACTTTGTTGCCATGAGTGGAGGCCACAACAGCTCAGGGCAGGTGAGAAGCTTGGCTTCCTCCATCGCCCAGGCAACCAAGCCTCCTGCTTGCTCCAGCTTCGTGGCTGCCAGCCACCATCTTGGTTGGGTTAATTTGCATATAGTCACTCTCATTGGCTGGTGGGTGTGGCTTGGGGCATAGCGAAAGTACAGTAAATTAGCATCTTTTTCTTTTATTAGTGTAGATGGGCCAGAATTGGCCCTGTGTATTGGCCTAAAATGGACCCCATGCTTACTTCTTCACAGCAGGCTACATTATTAACCCAAAGCCTGGGTGCCAAACTCAAATTCGTATATATCCAATTGCTTTGAATATAGTCTAAGTAACCATATTTTTAGGTATTTTTAGCTTATTTATATGGTATACCCTACAAAACTGCATCCAACATTTATTAATAACTAGAGGCCTGATGCACAGATTTGTGCACTGGTGGAGTCCCTCGGCCGGACCTGTGCCCTCTTGTAATCCGGGACATGTCGGGGGATGTCAGAGGCCCGGTGCATAGATTTGGCCTGATCCCCACAGGCCAGGCTCAGGGACCCTAGCGGTGCACAAATCTGTGCACCAGGCCGCTAGTATGCATATAAAATCTTTGGTTAATCTCTTCCTCTCCCCACTTCCCTCTGAGATTCATCAGTCTATTCCATGTTTCTACGCCTGTGTGTTGAGCTTATGCCCCCTGGTGATCAGTGCACAATATAGCTACTGGTCCAATGGTCACTTAGTCTTTTATAAATATAGACTAGAGGCCCGGTGCACAAAAACTTGTGCACTGGCCGGGGGGGCATGTCCCTCAGCCCCACTTGTGCCCTCTCACAGTCTGGGACTCCTCGGAAGATAACGACCTGCTGGCTTAGGCCCGCTCCCGGGTGGCAGAGGGCAGGCCCAATCCCTAAGTGCAGCCCCTGGTCGGGCTCAGAGCAGGGACAATTGGGGAGTTGGGGCACCGCCCCCTGTCATGCACAGAGCCGGGCGGATCAGGAGGTTGCAATGCCACCCTCAGTCACTCTCAGGGTAGGGCCGATTGGGGGATTGGGGCGCCACCCCCTGTCATGCAAAGAGCAGGACCGATCAGGGGGTTGGGGCACTGTCCCCTGTCACGCACAGAGCAGGGCCCATCGGGGGGTTGGGGAGCTCCCCCCATCACGCACAGAGTAGGGCCGATAGGGGAGTTGGGGTGCCTTCCCCTGTAATGAACAGAGCAGGGCGGATAGGGAGGTTGTGGCCCTGCCCCCTGCCACACACAGATCCGCAGGGAGATCAGGGGGTTTGGGCGCTGCCCCCTGTCATGCTGCTCCAGAGGCCAGGAGGCCTCGCGGCTCCACTGATCCCAGTGCTGGGAGGCCTTGCGGATCTGCTTGACACCGGTGCAGTGAGGCCTCGCTGCTCAGCTGATGCTGGTGCTGGGAGGCATATTACCCTGTTACTATATAGGATAGAGGCCTGGTGCACGGGTGGGGGCCGGCTGGTTTGCCCTGAAGGGTGTCCTGGATCAGGGTGTGGGTCCCTCTTGGGTGCCTGACCAGTTTGGATGAGGGGATGATAGTTGTTTGCAGCTGCTTGCACCCCCTTCAGGGTGGGGGTCCCCACTGGGGTGCCTGGCCAGTCTGGGTGAGGGACTGAGGGCCATTTTCAGGCTGGTGGGTGACTGAAGCTCCAACCTCTCCTTTTTTTCTTTTTTTTATTCTGGGATTTATTTACCTTCTATGGCTGTCACTGGAACTGAGAGCTGGCTTTAGCTCTGTGGCTCGGCCCCAGCTCTGAGACTTTGGCTGCTGAAAGCAGGAATCTAGGGTTTGTTTGGGTTCTATAATTGAAACTCTGTTGCAACATAGTTGCTTCGAGTGCAGCTCAGAGCCCAGCAGCGGCAGGCGGGGAACCTTGGCTTCCTCCTTCACTGGAGCAAGCAAGCCTCCTATTCGCTTCAGCTGCCTGGCTGCCGGCCGCCATCTTGGTTGGCAGTTAATTTGCATATTGCCCTGATTAGCCAATGGGAAGCGTGTCGGAGGTACAGTTAATTACCATGTTTGTCTATTATTAGATAGGATAAGTAATATAAATCCTGTAGCTTTAAAATACCCTGAACTTGCCCTATTTGGTTTAGTTCAGTGGATGGAGCTTTGGCCTGCGGATTGAATTGTCCCAGGTTTGATTCTTATTAAGGGCACATGCCTGGGTTGCAGGCTTGATCCCCAGTAGAGGGCGTACAGGAGGCAACCAATCAATGATTCTCTCTCATCATTGATGTTTCTATCTCTCTCTCTCTCTTCCCTCCTCTCTGAAATCAATAAAAATATATTTAAAAAATAAGTAAATAAAATACCCCAAATTTGTTCTGCCTGTTGGAACTCTCTGGCCCAGAAGCTCCCTGCCTTACTACTGAGCAATAGATAACCCCTTCTCCAACTTCCTGTTACCCCCTGAAGGTCCCTCACCCTGTCTACTCTCCTTGTAGGTGGTGGCCACGTTCTGCTATTCCTGGATGGTCTCTTGTTGGAGAGGACTTCTTCTCTCATAGAACCCTGTCCAAACACAACCCCTGAAAGCGGGTTATTTGTTATTGCTTCTTGTGATCCTGTCTCCTCCTAGATCAACTCTGAAATCCCCTAATTTACCACACACTCCAAAAATTTAGCAAACTTCCAAACAGTATATTACAGTAAATATAATATACAATCAACATACTTAACTTATAAGCCTTTTAGATAATTTCCTTCATTTTCAACCTTTTCAAAAACTCACAGAAGAGGGGCCAATTCTGGTTACCAAGAGATGAAGAAAATATGAAATTTAAAGGTGTGAATAGCACAGGGCTACAGGTAAACATTATGTTTCAGCAGCATTAAGAGAAGTCACTTAGTGTTAGAAACATCAGAAATATTTGTGGTAATAAGAATACAGTGTATGCAAAGAAATTGTATACAGAATTCAGATAACAGTAATACTGAGGGGACTTCAGGACAGAAAATGTCAGCAGAGAGAAAACAACCAAAGGCACTGGGGAAATAATTTTGTCCTAAAGTGCCTCCTTTGCTGTTGATTATAAAACCAAATGTAATTTCTATTTATGCCGTTCTCTCTTTTTTCCAGAACTGTTGATTTTATGAGTCATGTTCTGAGATTTATAGTTGGAGTAGTGAAGAAAACTTAGCACAAACACTTTTGCTTCTTTTCCCTAAAGTACTAAAATGATAGAGGAGAAAAAGAAGATGAAATGTTGATTATATGGTAGTATGAGATGGGAGCAGGAAAAAATATGATTTTTATGAACTCATGTTCTTGCAACCCAATTCACCAGTTTGAAATTCGAGCACTTGTCAAACAGAGCAACTTCTACATGGTTATAAGTTAGTAGCATTATAGTATTGATTTTTTTAAATTTAGATTTTTTTGTCTTAGAAATGCACCAAGTTTAGTACAATTTACTGCAATTTCAGTGGGGGGGGGGGGGGAAATGACACAGTAAATACAAGAAAATAATTCAAGAAAAATCATCAAAGTGTTTTTCAGAGAGTTGTATATATAGACAGGGCAAGCGTATGTGTCAGATTTTTCAGTACAGATCTTATTATAGTATTTTGACTTTTTTCAATCAATCCAACGGGCTACATGTCTTAATTTTTGCCTTAGAAAATCAAATTGCCTCATACATACTTCCTATGCATGCATAAATAGGATACTGATAATAGTTATGTATTTTATATTCAATGAGCAAGTTTGTCACAACACATTTACCAGGCTATATAATCTTAAAAAATTACATTTGTAATAGGTTTGCTAATGCTAAAAATAAGCAACAACAAAATTTGTTATAGACCTAAAGAGCCAATTTGAAAATTAGTTTAAAAAATAAACCAAAGGTAATAATACTATACTTATTAAATTATTATAACTTAGTGTTATAAAATAATATAAATAAAATAATACTTTAAAAATTAGTTACATAAGATAACTTAAATGTGAATGATATTAATAAGCATTTAGATTAAGACACCAAAATGTTAAAATCAACTGTGACATTAAGGGCTTAAGAGTTTTCTCCATGACATTATAGCCTAGCTTTGTTTACCAAGCAAGTTTAGGAAGATATTGTGAGTGATTGTTAAATTATATATATACAAGTATATATACATTTTGTTCCAATTTGTCTTATATGCATAGGCAATACAATAAAATTTCCAAATACCATCTGAACTCTATCTTCAGACTGTATGTGCAAGTCATTAACTTTTACTAGTTATTTTATATCCAATACAAGTAACTTTACCTAGTGATTTACTTCTAATGAATAGTATACAAAAAAAAAAAAGTGACAGGAAGTCACTCCAAGAGTATTTTATAAAAATATTCTGGCTTCCATTCTTCTCATTTCTCTTGATCTCTTATTTGCAAACTCTTATAAAAACCAGCTACTATCTTGTGAGCTGCCCTATAGAGAGAACAGTGTAGCATTAAATCTTTTGTTGTTTTAAAGAGGGAGTCCTCTGGTGAACAGTCAGTAAAAAACTGAAGCCTACAATTCAACAAGTTATGAGAATGATCTTCTATGTAGATCCTCCCTCTGTCAATTCTTGGGATGTCTGCAGCCCTGATGACACCTCTACTGCATCCCTATGAGATATCCTGACTGAGAAAACCCAGCTAAACCATATTGATATTTCTGACCCAGAGGTGTGAGAAAATGTTTGTTTTTTTAAGTCATTAAGGTATGGGGTAACTTATTACACAGCAATAGATAATTAATATACACAACTTCAAAACAAGCCTCAAAGTAACATTTGGAGGGCTCAGGATGCATGATCCATGTGGGATGCTAGAAAGGTGCATGGAATTATCCACTACAGCTGTGCTCAAACTGGGATATGGGGTATTGGTGGGAAAATGTCTGCTTTGGTCTCTTCTTTGTATCTTTCAATTCATTTGTGACTCATATAAATTTATTATATGTCAATTCCTTTTTAAAAAATATATTTTATTGATTTTTTACAGAGAGGAAGGGAGAGGAATAGAGAGTTAGAAACATCGATGAGAGAGAAACATCGATCAGCTGCCTCCTGCACACCCCCTAGATGTGCCCGCAACCAAGGTACATGCTCTTGACCGGAATTGAACCCAGGACTCTTCAGTCCGCAGGACGATGCTCCATCCACTGAGCCCAACAGGTCAGGCCATATGTCAATTATTCTTAAGGTTGTGGTTCTTCATAGATAGGTAGGTATATGACAGATATAGATGTTAGATTGATGATAGATGATGATGATGATGATAGATAGATAGATAGATAGATAGATAGATAGATAGATAGATAGATAGAGTACCCTTACACTTTTGCAGCTCTTTAGTTATTTTAGATTGATTGCATGGTGAAATGACCCAGATCTCCTTTTTTTGAGGGGGACGTGTAGTCTGAGATTTGTTTTCATAATTTCTCCATCAAAGTTTTCACCACAAGGGAAGATCAAAAGATACCCCATCAGTAGCTCAATTTCATGTTTACTCCTCTTTGATCCCATTTTGTTTCAGCAATACTAGCTTCTTATAACTAGAATCAATTATCATCACCAGTGTAGTAATTGCTTTTTTGTTTGTTTTGCCTGCTTGTTCATCAGCATAAGGAACCAAAAATGATGAGGGAGTAGACTTCTGGATTGGTGTTAATTCTGATAAGGAAAATGTGCCCTATTAGATGGAAGGGAATGATAGAGTTGACTTGACAGCAAGTAACTGGGTAAGATCTTAAGTGGATGGTGCAATTTCAGGAAATCACTTCAGACTCTGCTGTTAACTGGTAGGTGTCCAGCATTTGCAGTAGCTAGATCAGCCTTCATGAGACAACTCTCTTGTCATTGAGACCATTTTAACTCAATTTTGCTTACTATACTCATATACTAGTGCTTATTGTGCAAGTACTAGTCTGGTAGAGAAAGAGACTGGTTAGTCCTCATGGAACAAATCATTCTAATTGACTAAGGCACCTAGTTGAGCGGGTGACACCTCTGTGTCACATGCTATTTAGTGACCAATTACATGAAAGAGAAACATCCCCCAGTTTTGTAACGATTTACGTAATAAGTTACTCCAAATGCCACTTCCCTAGACTATATTGTTTATGAATTTATAAACTTTATTCCTCGGACCCTGACCAATTAGTAAAATTATTCTCATTACCCATGGTCTGTGTACATAATGCCACCAGATCACTTATTCCTCTAGATCAGTGGTTCTCAACCTTGGCTGCACATTAGAATCACCTGGGAATCTTTTTAAAATCCTGATTTCTGGGCCTCATCCTCCAGAAATTCTGTTTCTTTGTTACTAATGTTGTGGCCTCACCCCATAACAAAGAAACAGAATTTCCGGAGGGTGAGGCCCAGAAATCAGGATTTTAAAAAGATTCCCAGGTGCAGCCAAGGTTGAGAACCACTGCTCTAGATTAAGTTGATGACCTAGCGGAGATTTCAGCTCTGCCTATAAAAGGTGTCTCTTCACCACTACCTTTTAGAAGCATTCTGATTGGAGTTGTAGGACTTGGGCACACATATCAGGCAAAACCAGGGCCATGTTTTTCCTCTGCTATTACACAGTTACAGGAAATCACCGTTAAGTCTTTGTTTACTCTGAGAGAGGGATGTTGATTCAATACAGATCCCATGGATGTCTGAGCCACCCATGCATTCAGTTCATGTTTGTCCTCTAGATCTGTCCAGAAAATTTTCTATTGCACATTTTTTCATTATAAATGATCACTGCTGCATTTGCCTAGTTATATAACTGAATGAACCTAACAATATCCAGTACATGAGGTGCAGCTCTGATTGTACAGGCACCAAAATCAGGTGCTCACACTTCATAGGCACAGTAGGTTCCAAGAGCTGCATTTTGAACAAAGGGCAATTCTTGCTGTAGTACTGCAGAATTCAAGGGTATATAGTGCATATCTCTTAACGTGGTTTGCCATACACTCTATACTACTTCCTTATCTATATTATCATAGGATCTGCTGGATCATATGGTCCAACTGACAGGAAATTTGCACCATATCCTGAGAACCCTCTTTTGCTATGGTCTTCACTCAAACCTGGAATTTGATAAATAAAGTCAGAGCAGTACCCAAATAACTTAGTAAATTAGTTAGAGCAGTACCACAAGGAAAATATATATTTGCCAGTCAGGCCCAACTAATTACTGTATCTCATTCTTAGGGGTAGATAGTGCAAGATGCAATAAATTACCTTGAATATTAGATAAAATGTCATGCCCGAGATTACTGCACCCATAGAAACTTTATTGCTATGGGAAAACCCTGAAACCCTGTGGGTTTGATTTTTCTTTGATCTTTGGCATACATTTGTTTTATTAGTGCACTCAGAATTTCTACCACTTCTTGAGAGTAGAACCCAATAGCATGTTTTCAGAAATATACTACATCAAAATAAAGGTGAGGAATGTCAAGATGATCAATTCTCTACACACTATATAGCAACAAAAATGAAAATATTTAAGAACCTGTGGAATGAGAGTGTGTATTGTCATCATTTTTGTTTAAAGGCAAACAGTGCTTGATCCTTCTAAAAAGCACATACTTCATACCAATCACCATACAGTGTGCTCATTAGTTCCTATAAAAGAATCATATCCATCACAGCATCTTGAGGTTACAACTTGGTTGATTTACTGTAATTCTACTACTTAACCAATGTAAGAGCAATAGGATTTATGATGACTCCCTGGTGAGTTTGTTTATAGATGCTTAACTAGTGTTAGTGGTTAGACAACCTTTCTTGACTATGTGACC
This sequence comes from Myotis daubentonii, assembly GCF_963259705.1. NCBI lineage: Eukaryota > Metazoa > Chordata > Mammalia > Chiroptera > Vespertilionidae > Myotis > Myotis daubentonii. Next base: position 96,192,668 of record NC_081842.1, on the reverse strand, counting down.
AGAGGCATAAAAACACCCCCTAGAAACCAAGATCATTATGTTCTCCTGAAATCAAGATCCATCATGTACAACTTTCTGGTTCCATCTGGAGACAGTGCTCACCAATGTGTCAAATAATATTGTAGAGTATGTGCCTGGATGTCACTCAGATCGCTAACACTTGTCAGCATTTATCATGCAATATACTGTTTGCCTTAAAATAAAAACTTTCATGACTATTCTTGGTGGGAATCAGTTGAGTTAAGTACATCACCATGAGAAGAGGAATTTAATTAGTTGGATTCAGTTATGAACAACATGTCCCCAACTTGCTTGGAACTCTCAGAGGAAACAAGTAGAAAATGGCTGACAATTATAAAACTGAAAGATGGAATGGCTGACTCTTTTTCCAGTGACTCTCTTTTCTATTTACTGAGTTTTCACAGATAAGTTAATATCTCTATATTTCCTCATTGTGCTTATAGGTGGGTCGAGGGGCTTTTCTGTCTCTAGCAAAACTTAGATGTATAAAGCAGGAAGATGTCTTAATTTGAAGCTTTATATACTGAGTACCATAAAATGAATGAAAGTGTTCACTCTTATGAAATCATGTAGAATTAGAGTATGTCATAAAATATGTCATGAGTGTCACCACACTGCTTTGAAGAAGGTGTGTGTTCGTGTCAACATGTGATGAGGGGCTGGAATGCCCAAGTCTGTAAGAGGCAATGAACAATAAGAGATTTTAGAAAATAAAAAAGGGCTGTTATAGAATTTTGTTGATTTAACTACCTTCTTTCCTCCACCTCCCTAAAGTAACTCCAATATCAAAAGTTACAATTTATTCAGAATTATTTTGAGATGATAAAGAATTAGCTGTAGATGTGACTGCATAGGAAAAAAATATTGCTTTTAGTTTATCTGTGATTTCTTCTGATGGTGAACACGCCATCCAGTTTTACATCGATATGGTTCTTTGCAGTCAGGGTTGAGAATTTTACACATATCTAATCAGTAATTGAATGCTGTTACATTTGGAGAGTGAGTAGGAGAAGGTTTAACATATAATTTAAGGACAATTAGATTTTTTCTTTAAAGGAGGTATTGGAAGATGTTGGAAGAAAAAAGGTGTCTTTTCTCAGTTCTCTATGCTAGGTCAATATTTTTTTAATGCTAGAACAATATTAACCATGGGCTTTTGGAATATTCATCATGCAGTCTTCCTGGTAATATAGATAAAGCCAGTCTAAAAAATAAAGACAAGCAAAGTAAAGCAAAAACAAAACAAACAAACAAAAAACATGGGGTTAAGGAGATAATGCAGGAAATTCTAAACTTGGAGAGCATGACTGTTATAGCTCTAAAAACAATATTTTCAATTGTCCCGGTACAATTCCCAGATACCTCAGCAAGTAGTAATTTTTATTTTATTAAGCTGTTTTAATTGTGATTTTGTCTTTTAGACCTGAATTCATGACAAAAACATAAGCTATAACATAAATCAAAGGAGTTCAGCTACAACAAACAAAACTATTATTTTCACATCTCTAAATAAATAAATACCAATTTTCCAAGAATTTTAATATGTAAGAATATTAACTTCAAAAAACATTCTAAATCGGCATGGCAAAATTGATGAAAGAAAAGGAGCGATATTTAACAATTAATGTGACTGTGAAGTTGTGGGTGTAGGAGCTATACTATATGCATTGAAAACTCTAGTGTTACTAATTTTTAAGAAAGTCCATGTGAAAAACTTGCATTACTTTTAAATATTCTGGTATAAAATTTATATTTTATTTGAATGCAAATTTTTGAAAAGATTGGGTCAGATGAAGGTAATGACTCACATTAGATTCATATATATTAAGAAAGAGAAAATAGCCTGGATGGTGTGGCTCAGTAGTTCAGGTGTTATGCACCCAGAGGTTGCTGGTTCTATCCCAGGTCAAGACACATGCCCATGTTGCAGCTCAATCCCCAGTAGAGGGTGTGCAGCCAATCAATGTTGCACTCTCACATCCATATTTCTTTCTTCCTCCCTTCCTCTCTCTCTAAAAAGTCAATAAAATGATTATTTAATTTTTTTGTAAAAGAGAAAATAATATTTAAAAACAGCATAAAAGCTGATAGTTAGCATTTAAGTTATAATGTTCCCTTCTGAAGATAAATAATGTCGTTTACTGTCATCACTATTAGACAAGGTCACTCTATATCCTTTGTGAAGCCACACACAAATATCTCCACTCTGAAATCTTGTCTTAATATATGATGAAGGAAAGAAAACTACAACAAAAGAAAACACTCCCAACCACCCTGCCACAATGTACTGGCTAAAATTAGTAAATATTGATTCTTTACAAATTACAATTCTAGCCATGCTTCATTTCTCCCACATCTTAAATAAACAAATACTCATATAGCCAATTCCAAATTCCCCACTCTCTGGACACCACCTAATACATGACAAACTCCTACTTCCTAAAGGCTTTTCCCAAATCACCTACCATAAGACCAAATGCAAAAACTAGACAAAACTGACTCCATTTCCTTGAGCCACTTACACAATTTTCTAAGGTGCTCACTATCCCTTCGATCTGCATGTTAATAAATCTAACTTGTTTTGACTTCAGATGTGTTCCTAAAGGGCTTTCTGGATAGACAGAGATGTGCGTGTGTGTGTGTGCGTGTGTGTGTGTGTGTGTGTGTGTGTGTGTATCTACATAATATATTGAAGAAAAAAGGCCAACATTTAACAGTGATTATCCTCAAATAAATCACTTCTAATTTTATTTGTTGGGTTTTTCCTTATGTACCACAACAATTATATATTTTATTAAAAATTTAAACAAAGTAACTTGGATCAGTGGTTAAGCATAAACCTATGAACTAGGAGGTCACACTTTAATTTGTGGTCAGGCCAGCCATATGCCCAGTTTGCGGGCTTGATCCCCAGTGGGGGGGGGGGGCATGCAAGAGGCAGCTGATCAATGATTCTCTCTCATCATTGATGTTTCTATCTCTTCCTTCCTCTCTGAAATCAATAAAAATATATTCAAAAAAATAAATAAAAATGTTTTTAATTCAGAAAGTTCTTAAAGTTTACATGAAAACTCAAAAAAAAAAAAAAAAAGAAAACTCTGAAAACAACCAAAATTATGGGGAAGCATGGGACTTTGTTGGAATGTTGTAAGGAGGAATCTCCGAAAGGCTGGAGGCCTCTAGAGAGAGCTGGCCAAAGGTGGCCGACCCTGCCTTGACTTTTCCAAACAAGTCTGAGCCCCTGCGTGTTTTATTGGAATCTTTATGTTTAGATGCCCTTTCTTAAAGGACACTAAAGACACATGTGTCCTCTTAAGGATGATTACCCTACTGATAGTATCTAATAGTTAATTTTAGTTTAAACTGTTGCTACAATAAAAGCCTAAGGAGGCAGGCAAATGGGGCTGTTTGGTTTCTCTAACCAAGCAGTCCCTTAGCCCTCTTTTTCACAGAAACGTGTGTCAGAGTAATCATTCATCCGTTCCTCAGGGTCTAAATTATCTTAAAAAATAAAAAAAAGCCGAACCGGTTTGGCTCAGTGGATAGAGCGTTGGCCTGTGGACTGAGGGGTCCCAGGTTCGATTCCGGTCGAGGGCATGTACCTTGGTTGCTGGCACATCCCCAGTGGGAGATGTGCAGGAGGCAGCTGATCGATGTTTCTTTCTCATCGATGTTTCTGGCTCTCTGTCTCTCTCCCTTCCTCTCTGTAAAAAATCAATAAAATATATATATATAAAAAAAATAAATAAATAAAAATAAAAATAAAAATAAAAATAAAAAAATAAATAAAAAAACATTATAGGATTCACACTACCTAAATTTATTTTTTAAAATATATTTTGTTGATTTTTTAGAGAGAGGAAGGGAGAGGGATAGTTAGAAACATCGATCAGCCACCTCCTGCACACCCCCTACTAGGGATGATCCTACAACCAAGGTACATGCCCTTGACCGGAATCAAACCCGGGACCTTTCAGTCTGCAGGCCGACACTCTATCCACTGAGCCAAACCAGCTAGGGCCACACTACCTAAATTTAAAACATCTGTAAAGCAGTGTAGTGAAGATAATATGTCATTGACATATGGTAGACTATGAAACAGTGAAATAAAAAAAAAGTCTTTAAAAGAGAACCACACATATGTGTCAATTATTTTTGACAATCTTCTGAGATAATTAAGTGAGAAATAATAAGCCTTTTAATAAATGGTGTTGGAACAATTGGGTATCCTTAAGTAAAAAGATGAAACTCAATTTTTGCCTTGCATTATATAAGATTAATACAGAATGGATTATAGACTTACATATAAAACCTAAAGTTATAGATATCTATATATATTAAAGGCTAATATGCATAGTGTTCCCTCAGGAGTTCGACTAGGAGACCAGAAGTTTGATCACTCACTATGATGTGAGCTGACCACCAGGGTGTAGCATGGAACAAAGGAAGGCCCTGTCTGGCAGCCAGAAGGCCCTGATCGGCCCTGATCACTGGCCAAGCCTAGGGACCCTACCCATGCATGAATTTTATGCACCTGGCCTCTAGTTCAAATATAAAACATAGAAGAAAAGCTTTTTATTATCATGGACTAGGCAAATATTTCTTAGAGAAGTGATTTTCAACCTGTGTGCCGCAAGATTTTTTAAAACATGCAATGCCTGACTATTTAGTCAGGAACACTGACCTCTTTTCCCTTAGATTGTCAAATAAGAAAGTAACAATAGCTGTTTGGTGTGAATGAATAAAAATTATAAGTATTTTTTTGTCAGATAAGCAAAAACTGTAATATATTTTTTGGTGTGCCACTGAATTGTATTAATTAGTCTATGTGTACCATAAGAAGGAAAAAATGGAAAATCACTGTCTTAGAGCAAAAGAAGCACTAAGTAACATAGAAAAAATACTTAAGAAGTTTGACTTCATCAAAATTTAAAACTGCTACTCCTTGAAAGGCACTTAGGAAAGTGAAATTTCAAGCCACAGATGAGGGTTAAAAATTTGCACCACACATATCTTGTAAGGGACTTAAATCTAGGAAGTATTAAAAACAGTAAAAAGAAGATAAATATAAGCAGGCAAAAGATCTGAAAAGGCACTTCACTAAAGAAGTGATACAGATAAAAATATAAGCACTTGAATAAAATATTCAACATTATCAGTCATCAAGTTGATGCAAATAAAATGCACAATGAGACATCTACCATGGCCAAATCAATGATACCCCAACAATACCAAGTACTGACAAGAATATGAAAGAACTGGAACTCATATACAATGCTTGGGGTGTGAAAATGAGTCCAGATACTTAAGAAAACCATTTGGCAGCTTTTTTCTTTGTGTTTTTTTCTTCAATAAAGTTAAGCATAAAGTAATTACATGTCCTAAAAATTCTACTTCTAGATATTAATTTAAGATAAATAACAATATATATGTACCAAAGACCTGTACACTTGTGTACATTTTGTCTGTATTCTTAATTGCCAAATCCTATAAATAACCTACATGTATTAGTATATCCTGTCACGATTGAATAAACAATTGTGTTACAGATGCACAATAGGATAGTACTCAGCAACAAAAAGAATAACCCACTGACACATGCCATGACAGGGAGCTAGAAATAGGTGCCTTGACTGCCTAAAGCTGAGGGTAAGGGAAATTATTGTAAAGATGCTCTGAGAAACTTTTTGGGACGATGAAAATACTGGTTGTGGTTGTATAACTGTACTCATTTGTTGAGTACACAGAACTGAAAATCTAAATTTTGTGGATTTTACTATGTAAGATCTATATTAATCTGACAAAAAAAATCAGTAAGCTCTGTGCCAAGTGCATTTTGTAAATAGTGTATTATTAGAAGTATAAAACCAGTGAAAATTAATTGCAGTATTGTAAACACAAAGTGATTAGAATCTAGACTTATGTTTGAAAGTAGAAATGAAGAAAGAAGGTCAATTGAAAGAGGTTAACTTTTTTAAGAAACAAAAATGAAACAATAATTTTGATAACTGGATATAGGTTATGAAAGAAAATAAAAGCAAAAATGACAAATGTGTTTAACCTTAGTGACTGCAGAACGTGGATGCCAGAGATAAAAATGATGGATTTAGAGGTAGAAACCACCTTGGGCATAGGAGTCAAGTGAACTTCACTTTTGGTAAAATCGAGGAAATGGGGCTTTAAAGATTAGAAAATTTAGAGTGAGAAATGAGATAAATGATCATAGTTGAATATATATATAAGAACCAGAACTTTAGCTATTTAGAGCCATATAGCAGCTTAAAGATTTTTCTGATTTAATACATCAATTGAAATATGACAAGAAAAAGATGCCTAGAAAGTGATTTGCTATGAAAAATATCATCCATTTATTTGAAGACCTAAGACTGGAGCTACTAACTTAATTCTGGACATAGTATATGTTTTTCCCCCATTTGATTCTAATTGACATCTCATGTGAATAAGTGCTTGGAAGCACACAGTGTGGACTGTTAACAATATAATAACATTTAATATTGATAAAGTATTATGCCAATCAGGTACTAAGCATTTTACTTGCATTTCTTCATTGAGTCTGATACGTAGCATCTAAAATGGTAGACAGAGTTATTGTATTTATATAGAGAAATTTAAAAAAAAGCAAACAAACTGAGGCTTAAGAAAGTGTTGGTAAATTTCCTAAGCTCAACAGCACATTCATGTTGAACTCTGGAAATCAAGAGCTTAAAGTTGAGTTTATCAGATTTGAGTATGTTGCACAAATTATAAAAAAGTAATAAGATGACTATAATAAATCATAAAGATTGACTTGCTAAGCTTTTATGACAGGTTCAATCTACCAAATTTTGTCCTCAAAAAAGTACAGATTTTAAGTCCATGACATTGTTTTTAACATTCTGATTTCCAGTCACACACAATTATCTCAAAAGGACCGTTTTTTATCTGACTGATTTTAGTCAAGTACACTATATAGTTGTAAAAATGTTGAAAACATGCCCTTTAAATATCCTATAGAATAAAAGGGTAATATGCAAATTGACCCTAAAGGTAGAACAACTGGGAACCACCAGTCTCTATGACATGCACTGTCCACCATGGGGCAGACTCTCAATGCAGGAGTTGCCCCCTGGTGGTCAGTGTGCTCCCACACGGGGAGCTCCTCTTAGCCACAAGCCTGGCTGACAAACTGCAAGTGTAGCGGCGGTGACGGGAGCCTCTTCTGCCTTCTCATAAGCACTAAGGATGTCTGACTGCAGCTTAGGCCCATTCCCCACAGGAAGCAGTCCTAAGCCACAGTCAGACAACTCCTGAGGGCTCCCAGGCTTCCAGAAGGATGTCTGACTGCCAGCTTGGGCCCAATCTCCTTGGGAACGGGTCTAACCCAGCAGGTATACATCCCCTGAGGGATCTCGGACTGCAAGAGGGCACAGGCCGGGCTGAGGGACCCCTCCAAGTGCATGAATTTTTGTGCACTGGACCTCTAGTTTAACTATAAAAATATAAAAACAATGCTTAATCAGAGTGTCTAAGAGTTACTTTTCAACACATCCTGTGAAAAAAAATAATACTGCTTTATCATTTGAAGAAAAATAACTTTACTGTTAATCTTCACCTGAGGATATATTTTTCCATTGATTTTTAGAGAGAGTAGAAGGGAGGAAGGGGGAAAGGATATGTGAGAGAGAGATATTCATTGGTTACCTCCCACATGTGCCCTGATCAGGGATCAAATCTGTCACCCAGGCATATGACCTTGACCTTAACTTGGAATCAAACCTGTGACCCATTGGTGCTTGGGCCAATGCTCTAACCACTTAGCAACACCAGCCAGAGCACTGTTAATATTAATACGCATGTTCTCATGAAGATTTTTTTCTATTAAAAGTAAATTATAGCTTTAGATTTGCTTAGATTTATTGAAATAATTGGTTATAAAAGCATGAGTCTAAAATATTTCAAACATGACTCAGAGTAAATATGATGTCTAATACCAATTTGCTTTTATATAATTGTTATTTTTACTTTAGTAAAATTTATGTAGTTTATTTATATACTAGAGGCCTGGTGCATGAAATTCATGCATGGGTGCAGTACCTAGGCCTGGCTGGCGATCGAAGCATGACTGTCTGGAGTGGAAAGGCAGGTCCCAGCTGACCTCTGGGCCCCCATCTCTGCCTGAGTCACAGTGCCCAAGCCTCCATGAGCAGATGTGGTGAGCGTGGCCAGACAATGCAAGCCAGAGTGCAGCTTGGGCCTCTGGGCTTCCCAGTGGCACCATACAGAAGCCAGGCAGGCAGCACACTCTCTCCTGGCCAGCCTCATAGGCAACCCATGGGGAGCCCGACCAGCCCCTGTGGTCTCAGTGACTGCAGCCAACTCACCCGGAAGAGGCCACATGGGTGCAGGGCTGGATCCTCACAGGTGCCCGGCACCTGAGCATGGGGGCTTCCTTGGCATGCGACCCCTGGCGTCCCAGGGGAGGGTAGCAGGGAGAGTGAGAGCAAGCTTGGCAGACCCCCCTCATTCTCACCGCACTTCCATCCCCATCACCCCTGCCCTCAGGTAGCAGGCCCCAACCTCAGTTGCCATCACCCAACCCTAGTTCCCCATCCCAGCCTGGGGCCCCGCCCTGATTGAGTGATCAGGGCCTGCTGGCCACTGGTCACTGTCTTTGGGGCGATTGGTCAGGGCTGGACCCCCTGCCCGGCTCCCTCAGTGCCTGGGAGCTGGGCAGCTGTCTTACCCCCCATTGCTGCCACTGGTTGCTATCTGTGGGGCAATTGGTGGGGCAATAAGGCCCCTGCTCACCCACATTGGCTTGGTGCCACCCACTCACTTGCTTCACCATCCACCATGGTCCCGCTCTCGTCAGGGCCCATGGGGGTCGGGAGCACCTCCACTGCTGCCTATTGCCAGCACTGCGTTGCCAACACCCGCCATGTTCCGTGCCACCCCCTGGTGGTCAGCACACATCATAGCGAGCAGTCTAGTTCCCAGTCGAACACCGGTCAAACAATTTGCATATTAAGCTTTTATTATATAAGACTAGAGGCCCAGTGCATGAATTCATGCACCAGTTGGGTCCCTCGGCCTGGCCTGCAGGATCAGGCCAAAACTAGCTCTTCAACATCCCCCAAGGGGTCCCAGATTGTGAGAGGGTGCAGGCCAGGCTGAGGGACCTCATTGGTGCACAATTGGGGTCAGGGAGGGATGCAAGAGGTTGGCCAGCCAGGGAGAGACCATAGGAGGGCTCCAGGGTGTGTCTAGCGGCTAGACTTTAGCCCATCTCACTCAGTCCTGATTGGCCAGACCCCAGCAGCAAGCTAACCTACCAGTTGAAGTATCTGCCCCCTGGTGGTCAGTGTATGTCATAGCGAACAGTTGACCATCCTTAGCATATCATTAGCATATTATGCTTTGATTGGTTGAACAGATGACTGAACAACCAGACACTTAGCATATTAGGCTTTTATTATATAGGGTAGTCTAAACCAATACCAAAACTCTCAAAAATTTTCTAATTGAAGTTTCAACTTTTAAAATTTGTGTCCCAGGAGACCTAATCTACAATCCTGCAGTAATCCAAATGTTTCACACAAAATACAATTGTTGCTCAGCCGGTGTGGCTCAGTGGTTGAACCAGGAGGTCATGGTTCAATTTCTAATCAGGGCACATGCCCTGGTTGTGGGCTTAATCTCCAGTGTGGGGCATGCAGGAAGCAGGCGATCAATGATTCTCTCTCATCATTGATGTTTCTATCTCTCCCTCTCCTTTCCTCTCTGAAATAAATAAAAAATATATTTAAAAAAAGACAATTGCCGTCTTAATGCAACAATCAGTGCAACTCTTAAAACCACTTTGTAAGTTCTAGGCACTCTGTTTCATTAACTGGTCTAATCTCAGTACCTAGCACAGGGCCTTACATATAGAAAGCACAAAATAAACATTAGTCAATGAACAAAATCTCAGAAAAGCCTTATTAGAACAGTGTTATGAGAGCAAAGACATCCTAACTTATAAGCTATTGTCAGATTTTAACAGAAAGAGCCCCAGATGAGAACCAGAAGAATTTAATTCTGTTGGTTCTCCCACCTCCTGGATGTACAACTCTGAATGAATCACTTTACCATTTAAGGATGCAGTGTCATGTAAATAAAGAAGTATCTCTACTAGGTAACATAAAGAGGGTTCTTTCAGTCTAAATTCTATGACTTCTGAAATTTCTGAGGCTTTTAATACTTATAATTTTATTTCCAATGCATAATATATTTAATTGAGCAGATTGAGCTGTATAACTCTTAAATAGACAACATTGTCATGCTTAATCATCAGTTAATGGACACAAAGCTCGTAATTCAATATTTCACTTGGGTTGTATATTCTAATAGGGGCCTATCTTTACAGTTTTATTTTATTATTTCTTAAGTATGAGAAACCTCTCCATGTTAATTATTTTACATATATGAGTATCAAAACGCATTGCTGTTGGTATCATATATATATATAATTAAAAATTATTTAAGACATTTCTATAACTATTGGCAGAACTGAAAATATGTCTAAAATGAGATAAGAAATCACACTAATTCATGTTAGGTACAATATTAGAAAATAATCTCAACCCTAAGAGAAGATTGACAGTAGTTATGTGGAAGGAAAATGGAGCTGCCAAGAATAACTCAGTTAACACTGACATTCTAAGCAAAAGTCTTTAAAGTATTTCAAATCCTTTCTCATATATGATGGGGTGGTTAAAAATAAAAAGATGCCCAAATAAGGCTCAGAATTGTGACTTACATATAAAAATGTAATAGGTTTAAAATTTAATACGGTCTCTATAATTAACTTAGAAACCAAATATAACTGAAAGGAGTTTTTAGGGGTGAAATAGGCAGGTTTAGGAAATTTTAGGAATTAAGGGGTCCATGGACAAAAGCACAGGGCTACAGAGGCTCAGAAGGCACATTTCCATAGAATAAGGGAGCTGGGAACTGCAAAAGGTATACATTTACAAAATAAAGGGAAGGAATGCCCTCATTCAGAGAGTAAAGAGGAAAGCCCTAAGGGAAGAAAACAATAAGGGAGAAGAAGGAGGGAACCTCACATACCTCACCTGAGGTTTAATCTCTAAAGTTGCTATAGTGACCAAATCAGAGGGGATAATGAACAACCAGAGGGTATATCAAGGCACAAAGAACTGTAGCCTTTATAAACTATAGAAAAAAGGGACTTAGTGGGACTCTTTCCTCCTCCCCACGTGGGAGTCTGTGCTGGTTTCTCAATAAATTTCCACCTTTGCTATACCATCTGCCATCCGTGGTTTCATTCTTTCACTCCAACAGACAAGAGCCCGGGAACCATCCTGCCCAGAGTAACACCATGGGTTCCAGTCCAACTTTCCCATTTCATAGGTATATAAACAAATAAAGCTTTTGTAAGCAATAAAACTTCTCTGTAATTTAAATTGCTGAGTAGAAGATAGTATTTGAAAATTCCTAAGAGAAATTTTAGGATTTATTTTCAGAATGATAATAAATGGACATGTTTGGTGTACTTCCTTCAAATCAACACTTTGAACAAAGTTTTCATGAAGTCTGAGTAAAGTGAATTAAAATAGCTGTATTAAATCATGGGACAGGCAACAGTCATGTGAGCTGCTTAGTAAGGAGCATGGGATTCTGGAGACATACAAAGAGAAGGTAACAGAACCAAGTACAGAAACTCCAGGAATAAAAACAGCTCAATTAAGACAATCTCCAGGCAATACTGTACTGAACTCCATATGAATAGAGGTATTCTAAGCCCTTAAAATTTGAATCATAAGAAGGACCTAAGAATCCATCCTCATTTTATAAGTGAACTAAGAATAACTCAGGAGATCAGGTAATTCTCTAATGTCATTAAATAATTAATACAAAATTTAAATTGTATGTCAAGACTTTAAATTCCTACTCTATTGTTTTCCTCCCTTTGCCATGTCTCATTTTTTAAGGACTGTATCTAAAGAATAGCTTTTTACAAACTTCTAAACCCTTTAGTACATGTTTCTTATAGTAGTCTAAAACTGTTACCAGTGATTTTATCTCAAGCTATTATTTTCTTTAATTAAAGTACAATGCATTAATTTCATAATTCATGAAGAAATAGGAATATGAAATTTTTAAAGAATGAATTGAAATTATATCATTATTAACCTGATATCCTATGTAATAAAAGCCCAATATGCAATCAGCCGAATGGTGGAAAGACTGGTGGAACAACCGGTCACTATGATGCACACTGACCACCAGGGGGCAGATGCTCATCACAGGAGCTGCCCTCAGCCCACAGGCCCCCAGCCAGCCAAGGTGAGTATGAACAGGAGGCCCCTCAGAGGGAGGTGACTGGTGGCAGCAGGGGACGGGGCCAGAGAGTAGGCAGCACCAGGCCAGTCAAGGCGGGTGCCAGCAGGGGCCCCCTGATTGTCCTGCCAGTTGCCCTACAGATTGGCCCTGGTTGCTGACCAGGCCCAAGGACCCTACCTGTGCATGAATTTCGTGCACCAGGACTCTGGTATAGAATAAATGTGGCAGCTCAAATATATTTTAAATTTCTTTGCAAAATAAATAGGAAATGTTTGAATATTTGAGTTGGTGAAATAATGCTCCTATTTCTCATTGCCTCTTCCTAAATCATCATTACTCAATCACATAAACATCACTTAATTAAGTAAATGAAGATGGACAGATAAAATCATTAAAATATCATCTTGTCTTTCTTATTACCTAGAAATTATCTGTATCATAAGACCACCATCCCTTTAGTTAAACTCCTTTACCCTCCTTCACTCCAGGTTTTCATACTTTAGTTGCAGTAGAGTCATCTGGTTAAGGATAACTGCCTATCCCCCACCTTGAGTTTCAGACTCAGGAAATATGAGATGTGGCCTGAAAATTAGCATTTCTAACAAAATCTTTTGTGATGTTAGTTAGTGCTGCTTGTTGTGAACATACTTCAAGAATTCTACCTAGTTCATTTGTATTTTTAATTTATACAATCCTACATTATTATGTAATAAACAACAACCATTACTGTAATTAGCAACATGTGTTTTTCTTTAGGCTTTTGTTTTTCTAAGTTGGGGCGGGGGGGGGGGGGGGAGGGGGCCACAAAAACTTGACCTGGGTTATTTCCATAACCATACTTTCCCATTGCTTAAAAGCACAGTATGCTTCAATCTGTTCAAAAATAATTAGATCCCAATTTCACATATTTTTAACCTATATTTCTCACTTTAATATGAGGTAATTTATTATATTAAATGCATCTGTAAATGTAAAATAATTGTGATTTTGCTTTATAATAATAATTCTTATATATTTAATGATTTATATTAAATAGATAACGAGTCTCTTCAGAAATTCTCTCATGAACAAACACTGATTGCAGGCCTTGATGGAAAAGCACTAAATTGGTGATTTGTAAAATACAGCCTGCCAGAGACTGTAGGAGCTATTAAATCACCTCAGTTTTTCTTCTACAGCTTGAATTACCAGCTCATTTATTTGTTCTTCCTTCAACTTCTCAGAGATTTCACCTGTTAAATTACCCTCCCTTTGACTCTTCCTTGCTTTTAACAATCTAATTAAATTGTGGAACAAAAAAATTGAGTCACAGAGAGTGAAATGTATTTTGAGTTTGTTCATTCACTAAAACATATATAGATCAGAGCATGGGTTTGTGTGTGGGGAAGGGGGGTGTGTTTGTGTGCACGCATGCGTGTGCTAGCTTCTGTACTCCTGTGAGAGAAATGACACAACACTTCCTTGACAGTAGTCCTGATTTCTTATTAAATCAAAGCATGACACATTTAATATTATATAATGGCCTACCAAAGATGAAATTCTTAGAACACAAATTTAAATATTTGTATATGTATGGTGCCAGGAAACACCTGGTAAAGTAAACGATCATCTAGCCACTATGCTGTAGATCTGAACTAATACAAAATAATATTGAACTGTAATTAAGTATTTTTTAATTAAAAAGAAACTGTAGATATGGCGAGTTGTAAAAATTCTTATAAGTCTTTCATAGTACCTGAAACACTAGCAGTAAATATCACAATAAAGTCAGTAAAATGAATATTTCTGAGTTCCTGGGTCTTTGAAAAGCAAACAATAACAAAACAAAACTAACTTTCACTGGAGAGTTTTAAAATTCACTGGAGAATTCTTGAAGTCAATTATGATTGTAATAAATATGTAGGAGTGCTTGGATTTTACTCAAAATACATCATTCTTAACAAATTAACTGCTTTTAGAAAGCAAGATAACCTTGTGTTATGTAAAATACTGAAATACAAAACTTCTATATTAAAGCAAAAAACATCACAACTGGAATTAAACTTTCTAAGAACTGGTCATGAACTTATCTGTATGAAGGTTCTTATTTTTGAGTTCAAAAAGATGAAAATATAAATAGAATATGTTTCTTCTGCAAGTATCCTAGAAACTAGAATTCAGAAGTTGCCAGAAACAACTTTAGAATCTGCTTGGCAATATCTGAAAGGAATTAATAATTATATTATGCATTATATCATGTAGAGCATGGCCTAGTTGATGGTAATAAAAGCACATTATTTTCATTTTTTTCCTTTTTATTGAATTTATTGGGGTTATACCAATTAACACAATCACACAATTTTCAGGTGCACAATTCTACAGCGCATCATCTGTACATGGTATTGTGTGTTCACCACCCCAAGTCAAGTCTCTGTCCATCACCATTTACCAGTATCTCCCCTATACCCACTTCTATCTCCTCCCATAGACAACACACTTGTCCATATCCATGATTTTTTTCTCTTCTTTTTTTCTTTTTTGCTCAATCCCTCCACCCACCCACCCAACAATATTCAATTATTGTTCATACTAATAAATGAATTTCCTATTTGAAAACCAGGAACAAAAATGATGTTTTCAGAGACTTCTCCATTATCAAACAAGGCAGGTGATCTTAAATAGAACATCACTCAAAACAAATGAAAAGGTCAAATCTCAGAACCATTTTTAGCAACTTTTATTAATTTGTGTTTACTCTCTTAATTATTATAGGGTTAAAAGGAAGTTATAGTAAAGAGGGCATTTAATTTACTAACTGAATATAAGACTCCCTAGATGAGGTCTAAATATTAAAGATACTAAAAGATTGTATAAAGTATAAAATTATTTTAAGAGTGCTGAGCACAAAGTCAACTTTCTTAATCACTCAGAGGAAGCCATCTGAAGTCCAAAGTCTTTTGCTCATCTCTACTCTGAAGTATGAAAATGTAGGGGAAATAATATCAGTAAGGATTACACTAAAATGTAATAAAGTGTTAGGAATTTTATGTCATGGATTTTCTTTGAAGTAAATATATTTCAAGTTTTATATATTGCCACAAAATTATTATTAAGTCATTCTTTAGAGTTTCAGATGTTTGTGATTCCAGAACCTATATTTTCACATGATATAGGACAACTTAAGTCATTTTAAGAATTTACTGTAAATTAAAAAATTTCAAAGGATTCTCAAATTTAAATATATAATTTATTTACAGACAAAAATTCACCATTTTTTCATGTATCGTTTATATAGATTCCGACTCTTAATGCAGAAAAATTCATGAGCTATTTATAGCAGAAAAGTACATAATTAACAGCATAACTTTAGTTTACTAAGTGCTGTCAGAAGATATTGAGACAGCTAAAACAAAAAGCATTATAGTCATATTGAAAAAGTAGTAAACAATCTTTAAAAAAAAATTTATATGTACATGAACCATACTTAGTTTTTAGTATTCTTGAGCAATTATTTGTATTCTCAACAGAAGTTAATTTTATTCCTAAGAGCAATTTTTACATTTGTTTTTCCAAATGTTTTATGATAAAACCTTCCACACATACAGAAAAGACAAAATAATTGCTCAGAAACTATATCATATACCTATGCCCTCTTTTACAACTGTTAGATTTTGGTGGAATATAATGAACAAGATAAAATGATAACAGAAATAGATCCAGGGACACAGAATCATGGAACAGATGGTCAAACCTCAGAGGGAAGGCAGGGGAAGGTGGAGTGGGGGAGAGAGATAAGAGATCACCCAAAGAAGTTGTGTGCATATAATTGGGTGGGGGGTGAAGACCAGTGCTGGGGTGCAGGGCCAAGCTGGGAGAGGACAATGGGGGGAAAGGGGGACATATGCAATACTTTCAACAACAAAGAATTTTAAAGAAAGGCATTACTCAGAAACTATATCATATATCTACGCCCTCTTTTACAACTGTTAGATTTTGATGTTTGCTTTGATATGCCTGTCTATCCTTCAATCATATTTTTATGTATTTCATATATTTTATTTTCAAATACTTTAGAATGCATACCTGAAATTGAGCTTACAATTTTAGGGAGTAAAATTTACATGCTGTATATGCACAAAAGTTTAGTACATCCAAGTATAATTTTACCGCACCTTAGTCTTTCTTGTTTCTGCACTAAGTTTTGCATCCTTATTCTACACCAGATGTCCCTGTTTCACTATAATTCAGAGATTCTAAATGGTACAAATCACAAAGAATCCTGTTTTCCCTAGCCCTTCGCCAATACGCTGCCTATTCTCACTGGGATACTAATATGTCATGTAGCTTTGTACGAGGCTGTTCTCTGTCACATTCTTACAAGAATATTGAGCCAAAGCAGGCAGCCATCAGCATTCAGTAGTAACAGAGGAAAATAGAAACAAACACAAAAATGTAAAGGCATAAGATAATTAATCCCTCAGTGAAAGGTCATTTATAATTTGGGTACACAAAAGTGACATTACTAAAATTAGCAGTCGTGACTTCATACACAGGATCTATTTTCCTGACAAATGGTACCCTACATCTGCCTTAGTTGTGTTAATAAGGGCTATTAAAGGCAATGTTGTTAGCCTAAAGGCATGGTACCTTAATGATGTGAAATGTTGCCTGAAGTTTATCAATGATAATACTTGATTGCTAACAGGCAACCCTATAAAATCAATTACCTCTGCTCTAAATAAAATTTGAGTGGCCTCATAAATAATTAAACTAAGGGCTATATAATACCAGAATATTTCCAGTGACCTCAAGAATAACTTTGTCATTGCAGTTTTATGTTTTTATTAAAAGGCAGTTTTCATAAAGAGTGGTAAATAGAGTGCATAAAATTTTAATACCTATAAAACATGTGACTTCTTTAATTCTCTAGAGAGTCTTATAATCAGACAATGTCAACATAATTTAGGGTCAAACTACACCACCCTGATTTTTTCAATAGGCTTAAAGGAGCTCACAATAAAGCTGAAAAATATTGTTATTATGCCATATGTAATATATTTTTAAGTGTCTATTTAAATCCTTTGCCCATTTTTTAATAGGATTGTTTGTCTTCTTTTTCTTGAATTATATGAGCACTTTATATATTTTGGAAATTAACCCTTATCAGATGTATCATTGGCAAATATGTTCTCCCATACAGTGGGTCCCCTTTTTAATTTGATGCTGATTCTTTTGCTGTGCAGAAGTTTTGTAGTTTGATTTAGTCCCATTTGTTTATTTTTTCTTTTTTTTCTGTTGCTCTAGGTCAGGGGTGGGCAACCTTTTTGTGAGTGCATGCCAAAACCAGCAAAATCTCTGACTCAAAATTCTTCTGCATGCCGACCCTAATTTTTTGAGAACATGTTATGCCTACTTGATATCTCTTAAGTTGTACGTATGTGAAGAAAATTGAAGAAATAATAAAATTCATTCGAGCGACAAAAACACAGTATATGATGATGAAAAATACATTTATTTTTTAATGTATACATGTACACTGATAGTCCTACAGAAATCTTTATGACTTTGTTTGATATTATCAGTGGGACTTTTGCTGCTGCATCACTGATGACAGAGATTTTGCATCAGGTTTATATTTCATGACCTTCAGAGATATGCACGAGCTACTACTTTCACCCATCAGGCTAATCCTATTAAAAGACTTAACAAAATTCATCACTGAGAACAAACATTCTCAAGCGTATGTGGATGAAACCAAAACACTGGTCGGATCTAGGAAGGCAGGGAGAGTTAAGGCAGAGGCATAGATATTGCTCTTCCCCTCTCTTTTCAATCCATGTCTATGGTCTTTAAGATAACTTGTTATGTAAAATTATTTATTTATCTAAGATGCACCTACACTGAATTTATCTGAAAAATAAAAAAGTCGATATTAAGAAAAAAATTGTAAATGGAAGATTATAAGAGAGGGTTTCACGTGTCAGCAAAAGTTACTGGTGTGCCATGTTTGGCACACGTGCCAGGGATTGCCCACCCCTGCCCTAGGTCATTGGTTGGCAAACGGCAGCTGGTGAGCCACATGCGGCTCTTTGGCCCCTTGAGTGTGGCTCTTCCACAAAATACCACGTGCGGGCACACAGGTACAGTGCAATTGAAACTTCGTGGCCCATGCATAGAAGTCGGTATTTTGTGGAAGAGCCGGTGTTTTGTGGAAGAGCCGCATGTGGCTCACGAGCCGCAGTTTGCCGACCACTGCCCTAGGTGATGTATCTGTAAAAATTATGGTACCTGAGATGTCTGATATTTTGCTGCCTATGTTTTCTTATAGGATTTTTATGGTTTCATGAATTACTTTTTTTTTTAAGTTTTTTATCCATTTCGAGTTTATTCTTGTGTATGGTGTAAGTTGGTGGTCTAGTTTTATTTTTTTCAAAGAGAACATACAAATGGCCAAGAGACATATGAAAAAAGATGCTCAATGTCACTAATTATCAAAGAGATGCAAATTAAAATGACAATGAGGTATCACCTCACATCTGCCATCAATAAATCAACAAACAACAAGTGCTAGCGAGGATGTGGAGAAAAAGGAACCCTAGTACACTGCTGGTGGGAATGCAGACTGGTACAATCACTATGGAAAACACAATGGCATTTTCTCAAAATATTTAAAATGGAACTTCCATTTGACCCAGTAATCCCACTTCTAGGAATATATCCTAAGAAACCTGAAACACCAATCTGAAAGAAAATATTCACCACTATGTTCACAGCAGTGTTATTTACAATAGCTAAGATCTGGAAACAGCATAAGTAGATGAATGGATAAAAAAGCTGTGGTACATATTCACAATGGAATACTATGCATCTGTAAAAAAAGAGGATCTCTTACCACTTGAGACAGCATGGAGAGACCTGGAGAGTACTATGGTAAGCAAGATAAGCTAGTCAGAGAAAGACAAGTATCACATGATCTCACTTATATGTGGAATCTAATGAACAAAAAAACTGATGGGGAAAAAAAAAGATCCAGAGACATTGAAGCATGTGACAGACTGACATATTTCAGAGGGAAGTCGGGGTGGGGAGGAGGTAAACCAAAGAACTTACATGCATAGCCCATGGACAAACAATAGTGCCAGGAAGACCTTGGGAGGTGGTGGGAGTGGGGTGGAGGGAGTTAATAGGGGGAAAAGGGGAACAGCTGTAGTACTTTCAACAATAAAGATAATAAAATAAAATAAAATAAAATAAAATAAAATAAAATAAAATAAAATAAAATAAAAAAACAAAATAAATAAAACTGTGAGATAGAGTGAATCAAAGTCTTAGTGAATGTGAAACACTGTTAGATGAAACAGTGGTTTGCATATAAGTACAATATGAGCTGAATAATAATGTAAGTATGATGATCCATTCTTATTCATTGTCTACAGTTGAATGATGCCAAAAGAGGTTATACAAGAATCATTTACAAATAAAATGCTAAACATAAGAGTTCATTAGTTAATCTCAAAAGGGAATATCCCTAGGATTTAGACATTTAATACCTGGCATTTTATGAATTCTAATGTTTTACAACAATTTTCTTAGCAATCTTTCACTTCTCGCTACAAGACAAAAATGATTGCAAGTACTAAAAGGGAACCAGATAGTCTCCAGCGTTCACCAACCTTTCAGACCTCACGGATCACCAGACTCTAGACCAGCGGTTCTCAACCTGTGGGTCGCTACCCCTTTGGGGGTCAGATGACCCTTTCACAGGGGTCGCCTAAGACCATTGGAAAACACATATTTAATTACATATTGTTTTTGTGATTAATCACTATGCTTTAATTATGTTCAATTTGTAACAATGAAATTGGGGTCACCACAACATGAGGAACTCTATTAAAGGGTCATGGCATTAGGAAGGTTGAGAACCACTGTGAGACCATGAGACTGAGCTCCAGTGTTCAGTCTCAGGTGAGTGGATTGTAGTCAGTCCAGCACAGTTAGTATGCAGTACTTTTCCCCCATTATAATCCACTGAGTGTAATAAATTCTAAAAGTCATCATTGTACTCTTGCTATGCAACTTTTGTATTTTGAAAACTATTAAAAATCAAACAATCTGCATCTTGATAAATAACATAATTTGTGGGACAAAGTGATGTCAAATAAGGTAAAAGAAGAGGGACATTAGAAGTGAAGAGACAAAACAGATTTTTAAAAATAGTAAATGTTCAAGTACCTATAGTTTTATTCCAATTTGAAATAGTGTATTAGTTTTATTTAAAATTAACTTAAAAAGGTAAAATTTCTTAAATTAGTTGTTAACATTTCTTCTAAAATAATAAAATAAAATAGTACTAACAAATAATTTAAAAGAAATGTGTTCTTCCAGAAAATACCTCAGTAAAGCATTTAAAATTAATTATTATCTAAAATGATGCAATAGTTTTTTGGGTTTTTTTTTTTCCTGTTAACTAATGATGTTAATTCAGTGATAGTCTTCTGGGCAATATGGTATTTCATTTTTAGGGAACAGCAGGAAAAGTTGTAGGGGGTGAAGCTGTATGTTTAATAGAGACTTTGAAGTAGACCAGAAATAAAAATGCTGTTCATTCATTCCATCCACTCCTTTATCCTGAAAATGATCTGTGCATCTAGTCTGTAAATAGATTTTGTAGGAAATACCAAGGCAAACTACTCTTCCCCAGAAGTTGGTTTATTCATGAACCAAACAAACCCAGAGATATGGGCTGGCCCGATTCAGCCTAGGAAGGAGACTGCACATCTGGGTAGAAGTGAGTTTTGCCTATGCCTCACCACTCAGACAGCAGACTGACACTTACTATCATCCCACCTGTATCCTCTCTCCTTTGATAAAACTTATGAGTTTAACTTATTTGTTATTGTTCATAGTTGATAAATTACTACTTTATATTACTCTTGGAATATTTGTAAATAACAGGTAGAAAGAAGCCCTCACTAGACAAAGCAACTATTAAAAAGTAGTATAATATTGTTACAATGGAAATCTTAAGCTGATATTGGAACACATTAAAAAGGTCCGTACTGAATCACCAGCAGTCGGGGAGAAGAGAGATGCCCAAAGTAGAAAATGGTTAACCAAGTGAAATATAAAGAAAATAAAGCATATTAGGAAGGAAAACAGGATAGGCAAAGACAAATAACTTAAAATAGTTAGAAAATAAAGTGTAAGATTGACAATTAATCTGTAGTAATTGGCATGCAGCAGATAATAAAGAATCAAGAATACAGCTATGGCACACAATGATCAAGGCGAGGAGTGATGAGGATACTAAAAATGAAGCTAGACTCCTGCAGACATTCAGTTGCAGAGATTCATATCAGAGATGCTATTAGCGTATGGTCTGGAGTGAAGGGAAGAGCTGGCATGGAAACAGTCAAGACTTTAGATATTTTGATATAAAAAAAGAGTTAAAAACAGTCAAAGGATACCTAAGGTTGTTTTGGCTTTTAAAGATTTTTTATCTTAAGCATCCATGGTTCTTTTGACCCTGGAAAATGGATGGAACAGGAACTAGGAGCTAACTCAAGAAATTGAAAAGCAAAAGAACATTAAACATGTAAATAGAGGGCCTATCAAACAAAATTCCTCAGTGTCAATATTGACTTAAAAAATGAAATATTCAAGCTCCAATATTTGACAAGGTGGAAAAAAAGGGTAAAAGATGAGGTAGAAAAAAAGATAAAGTAAATTAGATTTATTTTTCCAAGCTAATCAGTTAAATAGCAGCATCTTAAGAGCAATATGAGTTATTTCAGGATTCCAAATAAGTATTATGTATTATGGCATTTGTCTTTAAAAAAAAAGATCACTCTGGAAGCAATATGAAAAACTTATAGGAGGCATTGAGCCAATTTTGTGGTTATACCATGATCCTGGTGAGAATGACAAAACTGAGCTAAACCACACAGCATAGATAAATTTCTAGGGTGGTTAAAAGGAATTGATTATATAATTGTAGGACATTCAGACTATCTGAACTCAATCTGCCCTCCACCCTAACCTCCACATAAATTCACTGCCACTAATTTTCATGTGTGTATTTTTTATCTGTAATTTCTATTTTGAACTAAATAAAGTACTTTGGATGACCCTCAGGTCAAGAGGAAAGATAATGACAACAGAGAGAATGACATGATTTCATTATCCTTGAATACTAAACTGTATTTAATGACCAGGAGGTTTTTAATATGTTTACATTGATTTTTAGAGAGAGAGAAAGGGAGAGGGAGAGAGAGAGAAACACTGAGGTGAAAGAGAAACACTGGTGATAGAGCCAGCAATGTAGACATGTGCCCTGACGTGGAATGGAACCAGAGATATTCTGGTGCATGAGACTACAATCAACCAACTGATCCATGCCAGCCAGGGCCAGAATCTTCTAATACTCATTAATTAGTGATTTCAAATGTGGCTTCTTTGATGTCCAGATGAATAAGATTGGGGTTGAAAGCCCCCATGTGTGTTTAATCCCATCCCAGTTCTGCCCTAGAAACTGATGTCGAGCCTGTAGGCCTGTTGTGTATTCCTAGTACTGATAGAGGAGTCTACAAGAGCTCAACTAGCATTAAGTATCAATAAGTAAAACCAAAAGAAGAGCAAAAAGACCAGTTCCTAATGCTGACTGCAGCACAAAGACCACTTATTAATATTTATAATATTTTTAAGCAAAGGAACAAATACACACACAGTTTATCATTAAATCAAATAGTAATTATAACACAAAAGTTCCCTCTTTTCCCTTTCTACCTTCCAAGAGGGTATCTCTATTCATTTTTTATTAGAAATCCTACATTTCTAGATTATATTTATAATTTTATTTCATGGTTTATCAATTTTAGAAAGATTATATTGACTTCTTTATGGAGGATTTAGATTATTTTATTTCCCATTATCTTCCCTCAAACCCCTGGCTCATTGATTTATTTTGATGAAAGAATAATCAATGTATATGTTTTTAACAATTTTAAAAATACTGCTCACTACAGAGCCAAGCAGTTTACTATGATTTCATTTTGATTCATGTACTATTTTTATTTTTTCAAAAAAATAATCATTTTTTTTTACATTATTTGCTATCAGCATAGTCACTGGCTGGAAACATAAATCATGCCTGCATAAATAAACTTATTTGAAATAAACTCAGTTGAAAACATAACTGAGTCTTCATTAGACTATGATGCTGTTCTTCACAATGAGTAGCTCAGAGTTCTGAGGGTAAATAGTAATCACTTTGAATTCCATGAGTGTATGCTCATTAAATTGTCTCACACAGTTACGAGGGTGGGGGGGGGGGAGGGGGGAGGAATGTCCCAAGATTTGCAGATGTGCAGTGGGCAAGCTGATGACTGAAAATAAATAATATGCACATACAGTCCCAATCTGAAGGCCTGAGAATTAGGAGAGCCAATTGTCTAAATTCCAATCCCAAACCCAGGAAGCTCAAACCAAAAACAATCTGATGTTTCAGTTCAAGTGTGAAAGCCAGAAAGACTGATGATCCAGCTCTAAGTAGTTAGGCAGGAGCAGTTCCCTCTTATTTGCTGGAAGGTCAGCCTACTAGTATATGTTCTATGATTGGATAGGACCAGATTAGGGAGGATTATCTGCTTTACTCATCATACCTATTCAAATGTTAATGTTGTCAAAAAGTAACCACACACACACAAGGTAACGCATAACCAAATATCTGGGTACCCTTGGACAATTCAAGTTGCATTATAAAAGTAACCCATACATGATTTTTATAAGGTAAAATACACTATTTTGGTGAACCTTGAAAATTGATATAAAAGTCTTGGCTCTCAATGGAGGTAATTTTTTTTTCTCTAAAGGGATATTTGGCAATGTTTGGGGAAATTATTTTGTTGTTAAAACAGGGAGGGATGGTCCTGGCATCTAATGCTAGAGACCAGGTAAATACTGTTAAACATCCAAAATACATGGGAGAGCTCCACACACAAATAAATAATAATTTGGCCCAAATGTCAATAGTATTGTGGTTGAAACTCCTGGATTTGGAGAAAAATGTGTATGTCATGGAATTACTTTATCCCATGTGTCGGAGGCTATGTGGTTGTATTCCAGAAAATATATACAATCTAGAACATAAATTGCCATTGAATGAATCTCTGTTTAAGTTTATGATAATCCGTAGTATTTCTTTAAGATCTATCTGCCTTCTTCAAAGCCCTAAAAGCAAGACAACTGGACATGTGAAGTAACGGGGCACAGTCAACCCAATGCACTTACTGACCTATGAAATTAGGCCATATGTAATTTTTTATTTGGCCAACAGAAGTCCCCATTTTGACTGGTAGACTCCAGTGTCATTTGTGGTCCTTGACAAACAAGTTTAATTTATAAACACTGTCTAATCCTCCTATCTAATAAAAGAGAAACATGGTAATTGGCATATGACCGCTACCCTTCCCATTGGCTAATCAGGGCGATATGCAAATTAACTGCCAGCCAAGATGGCAGCCGGTAGCCAGGCAGCTTAAACTGAACATGAGGCTTGCTTGCTTCAGTGACAGAGGACTGCAACGTTCCCCGCCGGCCTTGCCAGCCTCTGAGCTTGCAGTTTAAAAAACATTGTAACAAATATAGAAGCTAAACAAAACCCCAGAAACCAGCTTTCAGAGAGCTGGGATCTCAGAGCTGGAGTTGATACAGAGTTTTGATTATAGAACCGAAACAAACCAGATACCTGCTTTCAGCAGCTGAGGCCTCAGAGCTGGAGCCAAGCCTCAGAGCTAAAGCTGGCCCAGAATATTAAAAAAAAAAAAAAAAAAAAAAAAAGGAGCAGTTGGGAGCTTCAGTCCCAGCCTGAAAACAGCCCTCAGCCCCTCACCCAGACTGGCCAGGCACCCCAGTGGGGACCCCCACCCTGAAGGGTGTGTGACCAGCTGCAAACAGCCATCATCCCCTCACCCAGGCTGGCCAGGTACCCCAGTGGGGACCCCCACCCTGATCCAGGATACCCTTCAGGGCAAACCAGCTGGCACCCACCCATGCACCAGGCCTCTACCCTATATAGTAAAAGGGTAATATGCCTCCCGGCACCGGGATCAGCATGAGAGGGGGCAGCGCCCAAACCCCCTGATGGCCCTGAGGCTCTGTGTGTGACCGGGGGCGGGGCCACAACCTCCCTATGGGCCCTGCTCTGTTCGTGACAGGGGAGGCGCCCCAACCCCTTGAACAGCCCTGCTCTGTGCCTGATAGGGGGGAGCTCCCCAACCCCCTGATCACCCTGCGGCTCTGTGTGTGACAGGGTGCGGCGCCCCAACCCCCCCACCCCACAGGCCCTGCTCTGTGTGTGATGGGTAGAGCCATAACCTCCCCATCGGCCCTGCCCTGAGTGTGAGAGTAGCGGCGCCCCAACCCCCTGGTCCGCCCTGCTCTGTGTGTGACAGGGGGTGGCGCCACAACTTCCCCATCGACCCTGCCTTGAGTGTGACAGGGGGCGGTGCCCCAAACCCCCTATCGGCCCTGTTCTGAGCCCGACCAGGGGCTGCACCTAGGGATTGGGCCTGCCCTCTGCCACCCGGGAGCAGGCCTAAGCCAGCAGGTCATTATCTCCCGAGGGGTCCCAGACTGTGAGAGGGCACAGGCCGGGCTGAGGGACCCCCCTCCCCCCCGAGTGCACACATTTTTGTGCACCGGGCCTCTAGTAATATATAAAATAATTTTGCGTTCTGTTTTCTCATGTAAAGATATCCTCGTGGCTTTGTTGCCCCAAGGAAAGACTGGGGGAGCAATTACAATGCACACTCATGTCAATATTATAGCATCATTTCTGAAAGAGGCCTGGGATCCTATTCATTGGTATTTGTACTGTCTTGGGTTTGAAAATTGAATAAAAAGACCAATGACTTGCAATTTTGGCAATAGTAAAAATTTTTACTAATAAGACCTAGAGTTTTTTATGTTATAAACCAAGTAATATTTTAATTCACTATCATCAACTTTAGTCCTAGGAACATACTGAATAAGTAGACCATGCTGTTAGACTAAGAGAATAAAAGTATTTGTGCTATAAAACATAAGAAAATCAACCTGGATGCTGAGAATGTGTACTAGCCATGCAATGGGTTGCCATGATTTGTTTCCCACTCTCTGCATTTCTGTGCGTGGATTTATACATAAACAAACACACACACATATCCAAATACAGAGATATAGTTTATGTATTAGCACAGCTCTCAGAATTTTCCTGCTATCCCAATTTTTGCTCTCTTTCCCTGTTGCAATCTGGTATTAAATGCTTGTGACTGAATTTATATATGGTCCCCAAATGGTGATGACTTATCAGTAACTCTAGAATCACGGAAACAGTAAACTTTTAACTGAACTCCATTCAATCAGCGTTTTACTTTTTTTAAAAAAAAAAAAACCACACACAAAAAACCCCTGCAGTATTGAATTTGATTTTCATTGTAAGTATAACACAATTGTTTGGGTTCCTCTCTCACTTTCCCCCCAATCTTTCTTTCTATTTATTTTATTTTTTTATAATATATTTTTATTGATTTCAGAGACAAAGGGAGAGGAAGAGAGGGATAGAAACATCAATGATGAGAGAGAATCATTGATTGTCTGCCTCCTGCATGTCCCCTTTTGGAGATCGAGCCCACAACCTGTGCATGTGCCCTGACCAGGAATCCAACCGTGACCTCCTAGTTCATAGATTGACGCTCACCCACTGCGCCATGCAGGTCAGGCCCATATCTTACTTTTTAAATCCTTGACATGATGTTGGGAAGGAAGCATTTGTCCTATAAAATAACCTTTATTGTATTTTTATTTTATACCTCTTTGAACACAGCAGTGTGTAAAAATAAGTCATTGATAAACAATATAAGACTATTTGTGATACTTCACATACAGAGATTTTACAGAAAATATTGTGCTATTAAGGGGGCAAATAATGAAATGAGATGCTGTCCCTCTGAGCTAACAGTTTCCTAATCAAAAGAAAAGAGCCACATGTTATACTAAAGCTTGAGACCAACTTAAAACATGATAGAAAAAGAAAGATTAAGTCAGCAGTTCTCAACCTGGGGGTCGAACAACCCTTTCACAGGGGTCGCCTAAGACCATCAGAAAACACATATATAACTACATATTGTTTTTGTGATTAATCACTATGCTTTAATTATGTTCAATTTGTAACAATGAAAATACATCCAGCATATCAGATATTTACATTATGATTCATAACAGTAGCAAAATTACAGTTATGAAGTAGCAACGAAAATAATTTTATGGTTGGGGGTCACCACAACATGAGGAACTGTATTAAAGGGTCACGACATTAGGAAGGTTGAGAACCACTGGATTAAGTGATCAAGTGTTGGATTAAAGGAGCTTCCAGGGACACTTCTTGCCTTGGGCCTAAAGATCAAGTTACCTAATTTAATGTTGATTTTCTGTTGAGTCAACATAAAAAATTGTTTTAAAGATGGAGATGATTTTGATTGAGTTTTATATGTTAAGGAGAAAGTGACCAGAATAAGGAAATTTTAGAAATTAAGAAAAAATAAGTGGCAGGTAATGAAACTAATAATAATCAATACCCAAAACACTGAAAAGAAAAAGCAAGGTGAGAATATTTCTCTAGAAAGGTATTCTCTTGGTGGTGGTAGTATTCTATAGTAATTGGTAATGAGAACCCAGAGCTAAAGATTATGTATGATATAATTATGCTGATATAGCCACTTAGTGGATTTGCTTTCACTAATTATTTACAGATTTGTATAATGTCAAAAACAAAATTCTGGAAAAGTTAAAGTCTCCAGCTAAAGTAGTCATGTTTTCCCCCGTGTTTTCCTTTTTTGTACAGAAAGTTTAAAAAAATAAGTGAAGAATTATCTAAGTTAAGTTTGAAGCAAATCAATCAAAGAAACAAAAAGCAACAAAGAAATCATGCTACTTATGAGTTAGTGCATTGTTTGTTAGAAGCCAAAGAGCCAGTATTCAGTGCCTTTAAATATAAACATTAGCCTTGAGGACAGTGGTGATGTTAAGGAAAATAAATTAAAAGGGTTAATTTACAGTGTGAAGAAAATATAATTCTCAAAAATTATAGGAATCAATGAATTAGCTTTAAAAATGTCAGCTAGGGTTATAATTGCAGTTTGGTTGAGATAAAGAGATGAATCTAATGTCTTTTGAATTTATAGAATAAAACACAAAAGCAGAAAGGTCAATTCATATAAAGCTTTCATTGGTCATTAATTATTTAGTTAATTAAAAAGAAAATATAATTGAAGCTAAGCAGAAAAAGCATTAAGGCAATTCTTACTACTGAGAATAAACAGAGCCGTTTTACTACTTGGTCCAAAGTAAACACTGGAGGAAGTCACCAATATCAGGCAAAGATGGGCTGCAATCTGTATTCAAAGATTCCAACACGATTAAGTCAGGAGCCAGATGGTTTATCCAGGACAAAACACAATATTATAAAAATTAGGCCAACTAGGTCCTTAGGAGTTTTAGTGAGCTACAGGAGATGAAGTGAGGGAGAAGTGTTTTTCTCAGTAAGCCTGGCCTCTGGAATCTAATTTGTTGTTTAGTAAAATGGCTTAATACAGTTACCTGCTGTGTTGTTAGTGATTTCAGTAAATGGAGCCTTCAGTCTCAGTAGAAGTTTGCCACTTCTCTTAAAAACAGCTGTTCTAGTGCTAGTGAGGAACTGTGAGGGTGTAACAGAGAGGGCCAGGTTATATTAGGTTGAAGGCCACATTATCTTCGGCTCTTCAGTTTTCTTCAAGAAAGGTTTTAAATAATCATATGATTCTTCCATTTTGTCCCTAATGGATAAAAAGAAGATGCCCCACATGGAGTGTATACCTTTTAATATAACAGGTGG
The DNA here is from genome assembly GCF_963259705.1 of Myotis daubentonii. Taxonomy (NCBI): domain Eukaryota; kingdom Metazoa; phylum Chordata; class Mammalia; order Chiroptera; family Vespertilionidae; genus Myotis; species Myotis daubentonii. The sequence goes on along the minus strand of NC_081842.1, from coordinate 96,163,414 downwards.
AAGAAAATCCCATTCCTCTGACAAATGAAAGTAGTCACCCATAGCCATCCCCTCGATTTAATTGGGTGGTGTTCTTGGCTTTCCCCGAAGCCAGCATGTAGAGACCATTATTAGGACTATCAATAAAAGCTTTCAGTGTTACAGGGATGAACACGGATAAAAAGAACAAAAGGCCCCCATTTGTCTTTTGAAGTAAAGCTTACTGTCCTGTCATACTCTCCTGTTCATGCAGAGGTTCCTGTGACCTAGATATTCACTCCCTTTTTCATCCATCTAAAGCTTCAAAACTTGATCTCCATCTAGGTCGGCCTGGGACTGGCTGGGTAGCCCAGTTGGTTAGAGCACTGTCCCAATATGCCAAAATTGTGGGTTTCATCCCCGATCAGGACACATATAAGAATCAACCAATGACAAATAGATCTTTCTCTTTCTCCTTCCCTCTTTCTCTAAAGCAAACAAACAAACAACTAAATAAATAAATAAGCTAGGTTTGCATTATCTCCTAAAGGAGAGACACAAGAAATATCAGAAGACAATACCCCCATCTCTCTCTCCTTTTCACTCTCTTCTTCCTCTCTTCTCTCTCTCTCTCTCTCTCTCTCTCTCTCTCTCTCTCTCTCTCTCTCTCACATACAGGCACAAAAAACCTTAAAAAAATTGATTTTACATATTATACTAAGGGTAGTAGCTGACTTTTGAAACAATACAATACAAATAATCCAAAATAATGATAGTGTTTTTTAAACTAAGAATAGAATAAGGTTACAATTAGCTGACATATTATATAAAGGGGGCAAACTATAATCCTGCATGGTCCAAATATAGGCTTCAGGGTTATGAACTAATATATTTAAGCAAAAGATCTGGGAAATCTAAAAAAAAGAAAAAAAGATTGCTCAGCCTCTAAAAAAATGGAAAATGAACTAGTAGAGGGAAAAAGTAAATGGCCTGTTATGTGGCCTTTCCTCTAATCTAAAAGAAGTCTGAGAATTTACTCCTTCATTAAGTACCCCTTGTAACATCAACTCAAACATTTTTAGGAGTTTACTCATACTAGCTCCAAGATACATAAGACTTCATCCGAGCATGATGTAGATTAAATTTATGCATGCATTGTTGAAATTGTTTATAAAGCAACATGTGACCAATATTGATGAGCTGTAGAAGCACAAAAGAATGAACACTGTCATGTACGCCTTTGGGAGGCTACATAAGTAATTGTGTTTCAGTGTAAACAGACCTGGAGCTGGCTCTTCTAAGCTGAGGTTGTATGTGCTTGTGTGACTAGAAATGTCTGGAGTACCAAAGGACTGAGCCATTCAAGGATGTGCCTCAGAATTATAAGACCTTCATTAGACTTCAGATTGGAATGTTCCATAGTATTCTGTAAAGAGTCCTTTCTAAAACCTAAACAAATATGGTTTTATTTGAAGTCTGTTTGTCTCTTGGGTTGATTGTAATTCTGAAATAAAGATCACTGCTCCTAATAGAATAAAATAGCTAAAGTAACTAGAGAATTTTAATCATTTGACGAAAAGCCTACCATGCCTGGCCAAAGTGGATCAATTTCTTTGGTGTTTCTATTTCTGGTAATAAACTCTGTGTTTAGTCAGCCCTATTTCACACCTGCTAAGTCTTGTAGTGAGATTTGTAGCTACATCTTCTGGTTCCACTTATTCTTGTTTATAGCAATCATTTTAATTCTCTTACCAAAAAACCCACAAACTTATGACTTATGGCTCTCTAATTCTTCCATATTGAAACTGTCATCAAACCACAGTCATCTCTTTATCTTTCAAATGACTCTCACCCCTGTTCCCCCTTCATCATCCTCCTACAAGCAATCTGATATGTCTTTATTCTGCCAACACTTTGCACTACTAATATGGTTGCCTAATTATTTTTCCTCAAGGCACTTATTTTTATCTCCACTTTCAAAAAGGAATGTTTGCTTAGCAAACTTCTTTTAGCTACAGTAAGCTTAAAAGCTAAAAGAGATTCATAATGAATTAAAAAGCTTAATTCAAGAACCTCGACATTTCTTTGAAACACCAAGACCAACATTTTAGAATTATCAGCATGAGGTGTTAAATTTCCTAATAAACTTTAGACAAAGTCTACTTGCCTATGTTCTATAGGATATTAAATAAAATAAATGAGATAGCAAACCTACCAAATGTGTTACTTTGAATTATAGCTACTTGTTTTAGAAATTTTTTTTAAAAAGAGTATATATCTAATGACAGAAAAAACATTCAACAAAATCTAATACCTTTTTTGATATAAACTATTAGCAAAGTGGGAATAGAAGGATCATACCTCAATATAATAAAAGAATATATGAAAAACATATAGTCAACATCATACTCAATGGGCAAAAACAAAAATCATTTCTTCTAAGAACAGGAATAAGACAGAGATGTCTGCTTTCCACTCTTATTCAACATAGCACTGGAAGTCCTAGCCACAGCAATCAGACAGGAAGAAAAAAAGTAAAAGGCATCCAAACTGGAAAGGAGGAAGTAAAACTGTCATTATTCTCAGATGACATGATATTGTGCTTAGAAAACTCTAAAGACTCCACCAAAAAAATGACTACACTTAATAAATGAATTTGGCAATGTAGCAGATACAAAATCAACACCCAAAAATCAATGACTTTTTTATACACCAATACTGAATTCTCAGGAAGAGAAACTAAACAAGCAATCCCATTTACCATTGCAACAAAAAAATTAAGATACTGGGAATATCTTCATTCAACATGTTTGCCAATGATACATCTGATAAAGGATTAATTTCCAAAATATATAAGGAACTCATACAACTTAACAAAAGGAAGACAAACAATCCAATTAAAAAATGGATAAAAGACCTGTACCCAGAAAACTACAGGGCATTGAAAAAAGAGATAGAGGAAGCTATAAACACGTGGAAAAATATACTGTGTTCATGGATTGGTAGAATCAACATTATTAAAATATCCATTAACCCAAAACAACCTATAGATTCAATGTAACCCCTGTTAAAATACCCATTGAATATTTTACAGATCTCGAATAAACACTACAAGAATTTATATGGACCCAAAAAAGACCTTGAATAGCCGCAATAATCTTGAGAAAGAAGAACAAAGTTGAAGGAATCACATACCAAGTTAATACTACAAAGCCACGTATTCAAAACAGCTTTGCAGTTGCATAAGAACAGAGACCCTAGAAATTGACTCAAGCCATTATGATCAATTAATATTTGACAAAGGAGGCAAGAGTATACAATGGAGTCAAGACAATGTGTTCAATAAATGGTGGTGAGAAAATTGGACAGGTACATGCAAAAAAAGTGAAACTAGACCACCAATATACACCACACACAAGAATAAACTCAAAATTGATAAAAGACTTAAATGTAAGTCATGAAACCATAAAAATCTTAGAAGAAACTATAGGCAGCAAAATCTCAGACATCTTTCATAGCAATATGTTGGCAGATACATCTCTTAGGGCAAAGGAAACTAAGGAGAAAATAAACAAATGGGACTACATCAAAATAAAATGTGCACAGCAAAAGAAAACATCAACAAAATGCAAAGGGGGCCATAGCATGGGAGAACATGTTTGCCAATGATACATCTGATAAAGGATTAATTTCCAAAATATATAAGGAACTCATACAACTTAACAAAAGGAAGACAAACAATCCAATTAAAAAAATGGATAAAGGACCTGAATAGACACTTCTCCAAAGTGGACATACAGATGGGCAATAGACATGAAAAAATTCTCAAAATCCCTGATTATCAGAGAGATGAGAATTAAAACAACAATGAGGGATCACCTTACGCATCAGAATGGCTATCATCAACAAATCAACAAATGACAAGTGTTGGCAAGGATGTAGAGAAAAGGGAACCCTCATGCACTGCTGGTGGGAATGCAGACTGGTGCAGCCACTATGGAAAACAGTATGGACTTTCCTCAAAAAATTAATGGGACTCCTATTTAACCCCATGATTCCACTTCCAGGAATATATCCTAAGAAACCTGAAACACCAATCAGAAAGACATATGTACCCCATTGTTCATAGTGACACAATTTACAATAGCTAAGACTTGGATATAGCCCAAGTGATCAGCAGCAGATGAGTGGATAAAACTCTGTGGTACATTTACACAATGGACTAGTACACAGTTATAAAAAGAAGTAACTCTTACTATTTGCAATAGCATGCATGGTCCTGCAGAGTACTATGCTAAACAAAATAGGCCAGTCAGACAAAGGTAAGTATCATACAATCTCACTCATATGTGGAATGTAATGAACAAAATAAACTGATGAACAAAATAGATCCAGAGACATAGAAGCAATGAACAGACGAGATTTTCAAAGGGGAGATGGGTGGGTGAGTGGGGAGAAATTAACCAGGAAACTTATATGAATATATGCATAGCCCATGGACACAAACAAGTGTGATAAAGGCCTGGGAGGGGCTGTTGGGAGGTTAGGGGATCAGTGAAAAACAAACAAACAAATAGGCCATATGTAATACTTTCAACAGTAAAGATAATTTAAAATCATAATAAAATAAAAGTAAAAATAAATAAATAGAGTATATTAACAGTGCAGTGCAATGTGGTTAAAAAATACAATTTAAACTGGTTTAGTAAAATATATTTACTACCTTATTTAAGTAAGCTTTTGTTCCTGTGTTAAAAAATACTAAAGCTGATTTTTTTTTATAAAAGATCTTGATTTCTTCATGCAATAATAACAAAGCACGATTAATAAACCATACTTATATAAGCTAGTTTTTCATGAATGCTTGCTATGTGCAGGACAAAAATTTATCAACTTTACACAAATATCTTCATTTAATTTTTGCACAAACCTGTTGATGTAGGCAATATTATTTTTTGCTATTTCAGCCATGAGGAAATGAGAAACTGATTCATTTACCCAAGTTCATAATTCTAGGAAGTGGTATGGTCAGGTTTGAAAACCAGGCATACTGACAAGTTGTTAAAATATAGTCTATCCCTGTAAGGTTTTTTTTAATTGAGCTGATAATCAAGATTAATTCCATTGCCCAAACTCATTTATTTGAAATATTCATATCATCCTTCTTCTCCTTCCATTCCTTTAAATCTGTACTTTCACTGCCAAAAAATATGTATATTTATTAATCTTTGGTTACCTATACAATATATCTTAGAAAGCTACTGGTATTTTTCTGTAAAATATTCACCTCTCTGGTTTCTTAGCTGTCCTAATCTAACCTGTGAACTGCTGCTGCAGGACACACCTGATTACATTTACTGGCTGAGCTATGGAGGCCCTTCCTGGCTTCTCAGCAGGTCTATTCAGCCTGCCATCTGAGGTCTGTCCGTGGCATCACACAGCCTTGTTTTATTCTGGATGAGATAAAACAATTTATGCTCTCAAACTACCTTTATTTTTCTAATGTGTTTCTGCTTCCTATGATTTCAAACCTATTTCAAAATAAGGTGCTTTCAAGCCACCTTATTTTGCTAGTATGCTTCTGCTCTGTATGATTTTCTCACTCTTATTGCAATAATTCAATTTTCTCAGAGCTCATATTTTCTATTGTGTCTTCACAATCCACTGGAGTAAACTCTTTTTATTTTTCAGCTATCCAATACCATTCATATTTTTGACACCTACTTTTGTCCCTATGGATTATGTAAAGGTATTGCTCTGGATTAGCGTATGATTATTTCTGTTCTGATGTTCCAGATGAAGAACTGACCTCAACTATTTTAGGTATCACTCACTGATCTACTCCAAATGCTTCTAATATAAACTCTTGAATATTTATTGTTCAAATATAAAATAAAATATTTGTTTTATCATAAAGACCACTATTGTTTTATCAAATCTGCCTCTCCTTCACCTTGGTAGATAACCACTTTCTTAAACGTCTTTTTTTTTTTTAATATATTTTTATTGATTTTTTACAGAGAGGAAGGGAGAGAGATAGAGAGCTAGAAACATCGATGAGAGAGAAACATCGATCAGCTGCCTCCTGCAAATCTCCTACTGGGGATGTGCCCGCAACCCAGGTACATGCCCTTGACCGGAATCGAACCTGGGACCTTTCAGTCCGCAGGCCGACGCTCTATCCATTGAGCTAAACCGGTTTCGGCCTTAAACGTCTTTAGAAAAATTTGTCCCAGGTACAATAGGTAAAGTGGTGGCTATAAGCGTAAACTGAGTCCTTAGAACATTTGGTGACAATCTGTCTGCACTGCAACTTTATGCTCAATATGAAAGCTCCAGACAGACAAGGTAGAATAAGGTTTAATGTTCTCCAGTTGTTTAATAGCCTTTTGACTTTCCTGTTCACAAAATGATGACTGGATTCTCTCATTTTCAATTTCTTAATAAATGTTATGGTTTCAAAAATTTGTCTCTTAAGAGCATATCTATTTTGACCAACTTAGCCACACTGCCCAGGCTCAAATACCCTCATTTTACTTAATAATGACACATTCACATAACTGTTATAGTATACTCTTATAAGTGTGCTATTTTATTATTAATGCTTTTAATATCTTACTGTATCTAATTCATAAATTAAAATTTTTATAATTCTTTTTTTATGTTTTTTGTTTGTTTAAAGTCTTACAAATAGTAGTACATATGTCTCCTTTTTCCCCATTGACCTCCCCCGGCCTCCCCTACCCCCAGTACATGCCCTCACCCTCTCCCCCTACAGTGTCTTGCATCCACTGGTTGTGCTTATATGCATGCATACAAGTCCTTCAATTGATCTCTTACGCCCCCCAACCCTCCCCTGCTTTCCCACTGTCATAAATTAAATTTTATCATAGATATTATACATAGGAAAAAACATCTACACTAATAAAAGACAAAAATGCTAATTGACTGTACCTTTGCTATGCCCTAAGCCATGCCCACCAGCCAATCAGAGTGACTATATGCAAATTAACCCAACCAAGATGGCAGCCGGCAGCCACGGGGCCGGAGCAAGCAGGAAGCTTGGTTGTCTGAGCGATGGAGGAAGCCAAGCTTCCCGCCAGCCCTGAGCTGGCTGAGGCCTCCGTTCATGGCAGCAAAGTTTCAATTATAGAAGACAAATAAATCCCAGATACCTGCTTCCAGCCAGCCTTCACTGGGAACTTGTGTGGCTGGGGGTTGTGGCCAGCCTGCAAACAGCCATCAGCCACTCACCCAGGCTGGCCACACCCTCATGGGGTGAGGGTCCCCATTGGGGGGCTTGGCCAGCCTGCAAACTGCCATCAGCCACTCACCCAGACTGACCAGGCACCCCAGCAGGACCCTTCCACCCTGAAGGGCATGTGGCCAGTCTGAAAATAGCCCTCAGCCCCTCACCCAGGCTTGCCAGGCACTCCTATATAATAAAAGGGTAATATGCAAACTGACCCTAACAGAAGAATGACTGGGAATGACTGGTCACTATGACACATACTGACCACCAGGGGGCAGATGCTCAATGCAGGAGCTGCCCCCTGGTGGTCAGTGTCTCCCACAGGGGGAGTTCTGCTCAGCCACAAGCCAGGCTGACGGCTGGGGGTGGGAGCCTCTCCTGCCTCCTCAGCAGCACTAAGGATGTCTGACTGTAGCTTAGGTCTGCTCCCCGCTGGCAAGTGGACATCCCCCGAGGGCTGCCGGGCTGCCAGAGAGATGCCTGACTGCCAGCTTAGGCCAAATCCCCTGGGGAGCGGGCCTAAACCAGCAGGTGGTCATCCCCTGAGGGGTCCCAGACATGCTAGAGGGCACAGGCTGGGCTGAGGGACTGCCCGCCCCCCCCCCAGTGCACAAATTTTTGTGCACCGGGCCTCTAGTAGTATATAAAGGGTTTGGTACTATGCCCAGTTTCAGGCATCTACTGGAGGTCTTGAAATGTATCCTCCAAGGTAAAGAGGATGACTGCCCTACAGTTGCCTATGCTTTTTTGTTTTTGTTGTTGACACTATTTGCTTATGTCTCCATTCCCCCACCCCGTTTTCCGACCTCAACCCAGCTCCCACTCCCTGCTCCCCTGGACTTTACCACACTGCTATCTGGGTCCATGGGCTATGCATATATGCTATTTGGCTAATCTCTTTATCTTATTTTATCCAGACCTTCCCACACCCCTCCCCTCTGACAAACATCAGTCTTTTCTGTGTATCCATGACTCCGGTTCTATTTTGTTCATCAGTTTATTTTTCTCATAGATTTCAGATATAAGCAATATCACATGATATTTGCCTTTCTCTGACTGGCTAATTTTGCTTAGCATCATAACCTCCAGATCCATCCATACTGTCACAAAGGGTAAGAGTTCCTTCCTTTTTATAGCATTTATTAGAGACCCAGTGCACGAAATTCATGCACGGGGTGGTGGGGGCGGGGGGGCTTGAGGAAGGGGTCCCTCAGCCTGGCCTGTACCCTCTCACAATTTGGGATCCTTCTCTCAATCTGGGACTGCTGGCTCCTAACCGTTCATATGCCTGCCTGCCTGATCACCCCTAAACACTTCTGCTTGCCTGCCTGATTGCCCCTAACTGCTCGCCTGCCTGCCTGATTGCCCTTTACGACCTCTGCCTCGACCTCTGCCATGGCGGCTTCATCCAGAAGGATGTCCGGAAGATCTTTTGGCTATCCAGTCTAATTAGCATATTATGCTTTTATTATAGACTAGAGGCCCGGTGCACAAAAATTTGTGCACTCGGGGGGGAGGGGGGTGTCCCTCAGCCCGGCCTGTGCCCTCTCGCAGTCTGGGACCCCTCGGGATATAACAACCTGCTGGCTTAGGCCTGCTCCTGGGTGGCAGAGGGCAGGCCCAATCCCTAGGTGCAGCCCCTGGTTGGGCTCAGAGCAGGGTCGATTGGGGAGTTGGGGCGCCGCCCCCTGTCATGCACAGAGCAGGGCAGATCGGGAGGTTGCAATGCCACCCTCAGTCACGCTCAGGGTAGTGCCAATTGGGGGGTTGGGGCACCGCCCCCTGTCACACTCAAGGCAGAGTCGATGCGGAGATTGTGGCGCCACCCCCTGTCACGCACAGAGCAGGGCCAATCAGGGGGTTGGGGTGCTGCCCCCTGTCACACTGATCCCGGTGCCGGAAGGCCTTGCAGCTCTGCTGATCCCGGTGCTGGGAGGCATATTACCCTTTTACTATATAGAATAGAGGCCTGGTGTATGGGTGGGGGCTGGCTGGTTTGCCCTGAAGGGTGTCCTGGATCAGGGTGGGGGTCCCCACTGGGGTGCCTGGCCAGCCTGGATGAGGGGATAATGGCTGTTTGCAGCTGGTCACACACCCTTCAGGGTGGGGGTCCCCACTGAGGTGCCTGGCCAGTCTGGGTGAGGGGCTGAGGGCTGTTTTCAGGCTGGGACTGAAGCTCCCAACTGCTCCTTTTTTTCTTTTTTCTTTTTATTCTGGGCCAGCTTTAGCTCTGAGGCTCCAGCTCTTAGGCCTCTGCTCCTGAAAGCAGGTATCTGTTTTGTTTCGGTTCGAAACAATGTATAACTCCAGCTCTGAGATCCCAGCTGGCTGAAAGCTGGTTTCTGGGGTTTTGTTTAGCGTCTATATTGTTACAATGTTTGAAACTGCAGGCTCAGAGGCCAGCAAGGCAGGCGGGGAACGTTGCAGTCCTCCATCACTGAAACAAGCAAGCCTCATGTTAGTTTCAAGCTGCCTGGCTGCCGGCCGCCATCTTGGCTGACAGTTAATTTGCATATTGCCCTGATTAGCCAATGGGAAGGGTAGTGGTCCTACGCCAATTACCATGTTTCTCTTTTATTAGTGTAGATGTGTGCAAATGTACCACAGGTTTTTATCCAGTCATCTGCTGATAGGCACTTGGGCTGTTTCCAGACCTTGGCTATTTTAAACTTGTGGCCCGGTGCATGAAATTTGTGCATGGGGGGATACCTCAGTGCAGCCTGCACCCTCTCCCACAGGGATCTGGCCTAAACTGGCAGTTGGACATCTGTCTCGCAATATGGGACCTCTGGCTCCTAACCACTCACCTGCTGCCTTCCTGATTGCCCCTAACACCTCTGCCTGCCTGCCTTTTCGCCCCTACCTGCTTCTGCCTTCCTAGAAGTTCATTGTCTAGTAATAGAATCAGGTCTACATAAACAAGCCTTGGTAACATGCTAAGTGCAACATAAAAAGTTAAGAATACATGTGGGAAACTGTTTATTGTCTTCACTATCTGATAAGTATAGACAGAGAACAACCCAAAGGCTGGGTGCCTTTGAAGCCCTAGCAAAGGTCGGAGTTAGGCGCCACCTCTGTTTGTCCAGACAGTGGTAGCTGAAACTACTCCCCCATTTATTATTATGTAAATCCTTGCTGATGGGCTAGTCTGCTTGTTACTAAGGGGTCACCTGCCTAAGGGCTATGCTATGGGTGCATCCCAGATCAGTAAAAGCTTGGTGAGGTCTGAGCACAGGGGAAGTCCTTCGGGACTTGCCGCCTGGTCCCTCAATATTGCAAAATTATCTCGTGTCTTTTTCTCTCATTTGTTGTGCGGCTCCTCTTTCAGATACCGAACCCTACTCCACGCAGAATGTGGAGGGAGTCTTACACAACATCTGGCGCCCGACGGGTAATCTGGAAGTGTAGGCCTCGCTGGAGCGAGAAAAGGAAGTTTTCACCAAAAAGGTGTGGAAAACTCACCGAAAAAAGGTGAGGGGAAGTCTACCGCATGCAATGCCCAGGATCAACTACAGAAGCCCGGGTCTGTAAGTACACTGGGAACGTTTTCTTAACCAGGCTAACAAAAGGGGCAGGATTTGGCTTTAAAAAAGTAGATTCGGCTTTAAAAAGGTATATTTGGCTTTTAAAAACTAAGAAACTTTATTATAGACTTTTGATTTGCATGCTTAAGGAGTTAAAATTTTAGAAGGTAATATCTTATAGTTTTTGCATGTTATTATAGAACATAACCCTTGGTTTCTTGAAAAAGGTACATTAGATCTTAAAAGTTTGCCAAAAAGTTAATCAGAACTTGCCAAAAATTGTTTCCCCTTGTGGAAAATGGTATTTCATTTGCTAGAGGCTTTAGGAGAGGTCAAGGAGGATGGATCTCCTCCCCCTTGCACCCTCCGCTCCTTAAGAGGAGCAGAAAGAAAAAAAAAATGGGAGGAATGGCCTTCCTGGCTCCCTCCACCTCCATGTCCTAATCCTAAAATGTTTAATTCTCCGTTAATAGAATCTCCTGTGCAAAAAGGCCAAATTATAAAGAAATTGGAATATGGAATATTAAAAGGTGCTCTTAAATCAGGCTGAAAAAAGAGTGCCATGGTCATCTTAATGTGTTTTCTTATCTTAATTTGTATTTGGAATCTAAAATCTGTAATAAGAAATGAAAACCCGCCACCGAATCCACCTCTGGTGTGGAGAGATTCAAAGGTGGCAGGAAAAGGCAGAGCTATAAGCCCTAGCACAATGAGATTACTTAATGTTTTATTTAAAAATTACCGGAGAACATGTTTGAAACACCAAACTTTAGCTAAGATAACCTTGGGTGCTAGCCATTGCTTTAGAAAGAGAAATAGGAAAAAATTTAAAATGTCTTTTTCTATTAAGCATTATTTTGGGGAAAATATGCCATCTGAGTCATTTGCTGAAACTTCCCCCAAAAGCAGGATGTGGGGGAAGGGAAGAAGGAGCACGTGGCGATCCAGTGTGGATGCCCCCTCCCCAAGTATTCTAAAACTAAAGTCCTTCTTGTAACTGAAAAGCTTTTACAAATTTAAATGCATCCGGGATTTCTGTGCACATGTAAAGGGAAAAGGCCAGTTTAAAAACAAGTGCGCATAGTTTTGACCTGAACTTGACCGGAGGAAGTCCTTCGGGACTTGACGCCTGGTCCCCCAATATTGCAAAATTATCTCGTGTCTTTTTCTCTCATTTGCTGTGCAGCTCCTCTTTCAGATACCGAACCCTACTCCACGCAGAACGTGGAGGGAGTCTTACACGACACTTGTGTTAATCAAAATCTCTTTTGAAATATGCTACAAGTGAGAGAGGTGGCTTTTTTTCTCCCTTAGCACTCCTTCCCATCCCTAGATTTTAGAAGCCTGTTATGCTAGCCTTTTATCAGCAAAGCCAGAAGTCTCTCTGATGGAGCCAGGACAATATGCATACTAACTTTTCTCACTTCCTTCTCTTCTCCAGCATGACATATTTTCCCATTAATTACAGTTCCTGGCTACATTATATTGTGATTCTGTAGCTTTAGGCAAGTTATAATTAGGTAGTTACAATTGAGTTTTCAAATACCACCTGGCCACACCTCAGTTCCCCATTTTATGGCTTACTCTGAATTCTAAAGAGTGTGACCTGGAACTGGAGAGATGTTTTCAGAATTCCACAGTAGCCCCAACTCATTCTATCCCACACTCAACAATGTCCTAATTCTGTGTATGATATTAAAATTTAAATTTATATGCTGCTTATGTTCAACTTCTCTCCCATCCTCAACTCTTTATTCTAAAGAATATTTTGGTTATGTGTTTCCAAGTAACTCTTTTCATGTGTTTACTAATTTAGACATAATAAATGGAGATTTTAATTAATCTAATTGTCCATAGTATATGTCAACAACTTCCTGTATTAACTCTGTATTTATTTTCTAAAATTGTAAGACTTACATATAAAATGCTAATCTAGCTTCCAGAAAGTTCATCAATAGCTCTACAGAGGAAGAAAAGAAAAACATAAATCCAATCTGTCAATATTCTTTTTATATTTTTGTTGTTTAAAATATCTATTTATTTAATTTTATTACAAAAAGTAATTCTCCTTTGGGCTTAAACAAGTTAGAATTGATTTTTGTGTTTTGAAACCAAAGGATATCCACTCATTTTCTATAATGGATTTAATTTTCAACACACACCATTATAACAACATTTACGATTTTAATCATTTTTTTACACTAGAGAATTAAAGGAGCCACAAAGTAATATGAAATTGATACTAAGAAACATGTCATTGTGTTTAGATAATTGCCAAATGTTACATCTTCCCAAAACATACTGAAAGATGCTCATTTGCTTAAACACTAAAACAGCAAAATTAAACACATCAATTTCTTCTTAAGGTTACCATATATATATCTCCTTAATGTTGCTGTTACAAATGACAAATTGCTTGGCCAGATGTAATATCAGCCCAGATGCTCTGTGCCTGACATGGGAAATGGGACCTTAAAAGCTCTCCCTTATTATTCTTTTTCTTATTTTTTGTTCACTAGTCACAATTAGTAAAGCGGCAGATGCTTCCACTTATTGCCTACTGTTTCAGAATTATACTGGACATAGATGATAATGCCCTTCCTATTACCTCATTACGGAACATGCTGCTGCATCTGAAAGAGAGCAAGGAAATATCTATGAAAACAGCTTGCTTCTAATTGGATAATTTAAAAGATCTACTAGTGTCCAGAACTTGTTGGAGTTCATAGTAACTGGGAGTGTTCCCTCTGTGATACAGCAAGACAAAGAGTGAACAGACATGGGTACTCTAATTAAAAAAGAAAAATGTGTAGGCATGCTGTCAGGCCAAAAGGGATTTAATATACAAATAGGAACTCCATGTGTAAGACATACAAAGTGACAGTTTGAAAGGCTTTTACACTTAACACATTTTCATTAGAATTGAACATGTAAAACTAGACATTCTATTACCAGATCATAAAACCAATATATCCTTGGTTGTTTTTTGAAATGAGATTTTCACAAATTTGCAACTCTAAGAATGCAACCTTAGGAAAGGTTCTGAAGGGCCAATCAAAAGTTTATAGGAAAATGTACTCAAGGAAAAATTTTTAACCTAAAAAAAAAAAAAGTTGTTTCATTCTCTAAACAATGGTATTCAATAGAAATGAAATGCCTAAGTTTATATGAAGCTAGGCAATAATTATATTCATTCTGAATATCTATCATATTTTAACAATAATACATTAAAATTTGGCTTATAATACTGTCAGTATAAGAAGGAAACCATTTTTAATATGCTTTTAGGAGAAGAAAAATCAATTCAAAAAGCAAAAATAAATAAATTCCTGAATAAATTTAAAGTAAGGTAGATTCTGAATTGACATGTTATTTTGATCCTTTCATTTATGATTACCTTTTATATGTTTATATTCAGTCTGTCCTGCTTTATTGTCTCTTTTCTTTCACTCAATCAATAATGTGGTGGTCTTTTACTCAGTTAAAGTATTCCAGTAGATTTTATTAACAAAGTTAATATTTGGAAAGATTTTAGTTTAACCAATTATCCTTGTGATGCTCTTTTTAAGTCATTCCAGTTAGATGAAGATTTACTTCAAAATAAAATGAAGACCACATGAAGGATGAACAACTAACATAATGGCATCGTGCACTTATATCCAAGACTGTTCATTTGACATTTGCTTTGATGCCTAAAAAGTTACTTCCATAGTAACTTTTCTATATCCATAGATATAGAAACAGATTCTACTCTGGATTACAACCATTTCTATCTATAAGTAATGGCTGATAAGGAATATATTTGAGGCATTATAATAAACACTGATGTACCAATTATTTAGCAATGAATTTCAAATGCTACAATCCTGTTTGGGCAGTCAGATTTGCATAGTAATTTGAACTCTCCTATACACCTAGAAGTATCTATTATCACTGGTTTAACAATAGATATTGATTAAGCATCAATTTTGGTTCAGGGATTGAGATACTATATAGCATTAATAGAAATAATAGTTGAATGAGTTATAAAAGATGGAAAAGACCAATAGGAGCTAGAATCTGCATCAGTAAAAAGAAATTAAGGCCATCACAAGTAACCAAGCTAGAAATTAGATAACTTTGAATCCTAAAGTAAGTCCAGGGAGATGGGGGCAGCCTTATTAGGAAACCAGTGGGCAATATCCGATGGCTAGCGAACATTATGCAGGGGCCACTATGCCAAATACCAATGTGCATATTTAAAATCCCTTTATTCAGACAACATGTAAAGTTACTCAAACTGTTTTAGGTGTCTCCTATAAGGCAGACACTCTGAGCGGTGATGCACCAACATTTTAAATTTTGAGATCTTAAAAACATTACATGACAGTCAACTTATGATAATGCTAGTAGCTTTGCGCATGAATCCGTGTGCCAGTAGCTCGCCAGTAGCTTGCTACCCCCCATCATTAGCTCTCCAACCGCTGCCCTGTCCTCCTGTAGCTCCCTCTGACCCCGCCCACCCCCAGAGCTTGCTGCCTTGGCCCCCCCTGTAGCTCTCTGCTGCCCGCTTGTAGCTCGCTGCCCCACCCTCCTGCTGATCTGTGACCCAGTTGTTAAGTGTTAGGTCATTACACTTCATGGCATAACGACCATTTGCATATTACACCTTTATTATATAGGATTGGATATAGAACAGGTACCCAGTTTAGGGACGATTAGGTTAAAAGAATAGAAGCATTGAAATAGAAGGACACCGTGAAGAGATGAATTTTACTTAGTTTACCCTTTCATTTAAATCAGAAGTGCTAAATATGGGACACAAAAAACACTGTAATGCCAACTGCCAAATATGGCAATCACTGCTAGGTGAACAAAGTGTTCTATTCCATCAAACTAGAATGCTTCCAACCCAGAATTCTAGAGCCACTTTTGTGGCTCAACATAGCTTACAATGAGTTAAAGCTCTTTAGGTGACCTAACATTCCCCAAATAATAAGAAATATAAAACAAAACAAAAATCAATACTGTTAGTAGAGATTATCAGATCAGAAATAGAACTTAATAGTACATACGTACCAAAATAATAGAGATTTGTTAATACCAACCGTTGTGTGTGGCAACAACGAATGTACAGATGTTCCCCAAGTATCACGGACTGCAAATAACAAAGGCTTTGATATTTCTACTTCCATGTAGAAAGCATGCTAGAGGTTCCCATTGGATAAATAAAATTTAATGTTCTTATTGTACCATATTTATCTTTTTATACTGTAGCAACAGAGAGAGCTCTGTATAGCAAAACTTAATGATCCTATCTAATAAAAGAGAAACATGCAAATTAACCATTGCTCCACTATGTTCAAGCCACGCCCACAAGCCACGCCCATGAGCCACACCCACAAAGCCAATTAGGCGTGAGTATGCAAATTAACCCAACTAAGATGGCAGTGGCCATGGAGCTGGAGCAAGCAGGAGGCTTGGGTTGCCCCCAGCGATGGAGAAAGTCAAGCTTCCCTCCTGCCCTGGCTGGCCCTCGGCTCCACTCAAGGCTACAAAGTTTCAATTATAGAACATAAATAAATCCCAGGAAAAAAAAGAAAAAGAAAAAAAGGAGAGGCTGGAGTTTGGGTTGTCGAGGGGCGTGTCCAGACTGCAAACAACCATCAGCTCTTCACCCAGGCTGGCCAGGCACCCCAGTGGGGATCCCCACCCTGAATGAGGTGTGGCCACTCTGAAAACGGCCCTCAGCCTCTCAGCCAGGCTGGCCAGGCACCCCAGTGAACCCCGCCCACCCTGAAGGGGCTGTGGCCAGCCTCCAAACAGCCATCAGCCCCTCACCCAGGCTGGCCTGGCACTCCAGCGGGATCCCCACCCTGATCCAGAACATCCTTCAGGGCAAACCAGCCATCCCCCACCTGTGCACCAGGCCTCTATCCTATATAATAAAAGTGTAATATGCAAACTGACCCTAACACCAGAACAACGGGAAATGACTGGTCACTATGACACACACTGACCACCAGGGGGAAGATGCTCAATGCAGGAGCTTCCCCCTGGTGGTCAGTGCTCTCCCACAGGGGGAGCTCTGCTCAGTTACAAGCCAGGATGACGGCTGCCAGTCCAGCAGTGGTGGTGGGAGCCTTTCCTGCCTCCTCAGCAGCACTAAGGATGTCCGACTGAAGCTTAGGCCTGTTCTCCACTGGCAAGTGAACATCCCCCGAGGGCTCACAGGCTTGCAGAGGGATGTCTGACTGCCAGCTTAGCCCCGAACCCCCCAGGGAGTGGGCCTAAACCAGCAGGTGGACATCCCCCGAGAGGTCCCCGACTGCGAGAGGGTACAGGGCAGGCTGAGGGACCCCCCACGCCCTGAGTGCACAAATTTTGTGTACCAGGCCTCTAGTGTTATAATGGTTCCATAGACCATACTACTTCAATAAGTTAGTTTTCAAACACATGAATATAAATGAGCTGAAAAGCTTGAGAGTGCAACAGTCATGAGGGAGGTTAGAAGAAAAGAACAAAGTTTTAAAAATGTGAGTTTTTGTTGCTGTTATTTCCCATTGACAAGATATAAGCAAACAAAAATATCCAGCCAGACTCTGATTACCACCTAAGCATTCAATTAAAATTGTGCACAATGGAATAAAGCTATCAACAAAGTCACTGGAGAGGATAAATACTTAGCCTCAACCATCTGCTTCCTTTAGAGGGAAGGGAGGAATTCTCAATCAATAAGTTGTTCATTTTGATTTGTGGCCTGTTTTTTAGAGTAATCACAGAAATCAAGCCAGGCTTCAACCTCACCTTACTCCCTGTTTAAGTCCATGATACTCCAGTACATTTAACCTACTTGTGCTGTGTTCCTTGGGGAGTGACTGTGTCCTCCAGCATTGCTAAGGTATTTGTTGATAATATTCTATTAAATGCAAATGTAATAATTAGTAATCTTCTTCTAGTTTTAATTGTACTAAAACATTTTATACTCTTATCTCCTACTTTTAAAATTATCTATTCCTCACAGTTAAATTGAAATATAGAATTTTAACATAAGTTTGAATATCTTTAAATCTTATATACCAAGTAAAGGACCAGTGCACAAAATTCTTGCATGGGAGGGGGTGTTCCCTCAGCCCAGCCTGAACCCTCTGGCAATCCGGGATCCATCGGGGATGTCCAACTGTCGGTTTAGGCCCGATCCTGGAATTAGGCCAAAACCAGCAGTCGGACATCCCCCTCGCAATTCAGGATAGCTGGCTTCTACCCGCACACCTTCCTGCCTGCCTGATCATCCTAACCACTGTGCCTGCATGCCTGATTACCTCTAACCACTCACCTGCCTGCCTGATCATCCCTAAATGCTTCTATCTGCCTGCCTGATTGCCCCTAACCACCTCTGTCTGCCTGCCTGTTCTCCCCTAATCACTTGCCTGCCTGCCTGATCACCCCTAACTGCTCACCTGCCTGCTTGATCACCACTAACCACCTCTGCCTCAGCCCCTGCTGCCATGGCTTCGTCAGGAAGGACGTCTGGAATGATGTCCAGGAGGTCATTCGGCTTTCCAGTCTAATTAGCATATTATGCTTTTATTAATATAGATGTGCTGTATGTGGTAACATTTCATTAAATACTAGGGGCTCAGTGCACGAATTTGTGCACCTTGAAAGGAACTGTGGGCCTCAAGGCTGCTGTGGGCACAGGAGTGTGTCTCAGCCCATCCTCTGTGCCCCTGCCTGGCCCCTCCCACTGAGGCCCCCAGTCCCCTGTCTTCCAGCAGCCTGGCTCCTGCCTCCACCACTCCCATGTGCCATGTGCTGATGGCATCAGCCCTGCTCGCACCCACTGATGGCACTGAGCAATTGGGTCTGGCGCCAGCAGCAGGGGTGAGTAGGGCCAGTGCCGTCAGCAGGTGCAAGTGGCAGCTGCTGCCCTGATTGCCCCTTAGGAGCAGGGGAAGGTGGAGAAAACCTCATGGGCGATCAGGGCCAGCAGCCGCTGCTCGCACCCACTGATGGCACCAAGTGATCAAAACCAGCACTGGGTGCTGGCAGCAGGTGTGAGCAAGGCCAGCGCCAGCAGCAGGTGTGAGAGGTGGCTGTTGGCCCCGATCGCCCCTCAGGAGCAGGAGGAGGTAGAGAAGCCCTGAAGTGCGATCTGGGCTGGCAGCTGCTGCTTGCACCCACTGATGGCGCTTGACAATTGGGGCCGGCACTGGGGGCTGGCAGCAGGTGCGAGCAGTGGCTGCGGTGCCAGCAGCAGGTGCAAGCGCCAGGCAGGACCACGGCGTGTGGGAGCAAAGAATTTTCAGTAACTACCAAAGGCTCTCCCTGATAATAGTGACTGGCACCCCACCTTGGTCTGGCGTCCCCGCTTACCTGCTCCACCATCCTGCCACAGCCGACGCCCACCATGTTCAGCGTGCACCCCCTGGTGGTCAGTGCACATCATAGTGACTGGTTGGTTGTTCAGTTGTTCCGCCATTCAGTCTATTTGCATATTAGGGTATATATATATATATATATATATATATATATATATATTCATTAAACTTTGAAGCTGGATATTTTCTCCCCATTTTTTTTCTTTTCACAGTATTTCAAAATCAAGAAATTGTCTTTCCATATTTAAATATAAAATTATTTCTGCCATGTATTGAATTTCTACCTCAGCAATTCCATTAAAGATATCTTAGCCACACATAAAATTTTAATTATCCTTTTTCACAAAGCTGGGATTCTAGTGGGAAAGACACAGTGGTTTGTGGAAAGCATGTAATTGGAGAATAAACAAAAGCCAGAGTTTTGTTTGCTTTTTCTTAATTGAATTTATTGAGGTGAAATTGGTTAATAAAAGTATAGGTTTCAGGTGTGCATTTATGTAATTAATCATCTTTATTATGTTTTCACCATCTCAAGGCAAATCTTCTTCCACAATCATTTATCCCCCTTTTACCCTCTTCTCCCTCCGCACCCCCTCCCCCCCCCCCGTGCTTTTCCTCTCTGGCAATCACCGTACTATTGTCTGTATCTATGAGGTTTTTCTTAATCCTTTCACCTTTTTACCAGTCTCCCAAACCCCCTCCTCTCTGATAGCTGTCAGTTTTTTCTCTCTGAGTCTGTTTCTATTTTGTTTTTCAGTGAATTTTGTTCACTAGGCTCCAAATATAAGTGAAATCATATATACTTGCCTTTCTCTGACTGGCTTATTTCTCTTAGCATAATACTCTCTAGGTATAATTTTAAAGTTTTTAATGTAGTCACATTAAAAAAAAATAATACTCAGGTTAAATTAATTTAATAATATATTTTATTTAATTAAATATAGCCAAATATTACCATTTCAAGGTACAATGAAAGTAGTTATTACTAAGATATCTTATACTTTTACATATTACAGTTTCAAAATCTGGTATGACTTTTACACTTAACAATATATATGAATTGAAACAAGCCATATACCAAATGCTCAGTAGTCACCTGTAGCTAGGGGCTACTGTATTGGACAGTGTAGCTCTATATTCATCCAGCTTTTGGGGCATATGTAATACAGTGTATTTATATCAAAAGTTGTTCAGTTTGCCATGTACAAAAGTTCTTCTCTTCAAAATGGAATTAATACTGAGATGGAGAGCCTCAAATTATATAAAACCCTATAATAACAATTCTGTGACTAGTTTTTAATGGTAGAAATTCAGTACAATGAATAGGTACAATGCTGAATTATTGTTGTTTTGTGTGTTTTTTTTTTCTTCTGTGCCATCTGAACTTATAATTCACTTGAAACTATTATTCTTTGGGTCATCATCAGTTTATTATAGACTGATCAATAGTCAGAGGTAAATCCTAATCACAAGAGTGCCCATTTTCATCACTTGGCTTAAGTTTAAAAAATAAAAGTCAATCTTTTATTAATGTTTTAGATCAAGAGCTGCATTCCAGAATTCTTTAACACCAGCAAAAATCTCTAGGTTTTGCAGCAGTTACCAAATTAATTTAACTGAAAACCATGTTTTATTTAGCTTTTCTCTTTTATGATGAATAGCACCTTTACATCACTTAACCTGTCATGGTCTATAAAAATTTAAACCTGAAAAACAGTTATGGCATGGTAGAGAAGCTAAGAGAAAAGAAAAATTAACACGGAGATATTATTATATTATTGCATTCAAGGATAAATTTATTTTTCAGCAATGCTAATGTTAAATTTGTAGGAAAAGAGAAAACAAAGCAGAAAATGTTCCATAAAATTGGTTTTGATTCTTTTTCATAGGTAAGAGATTCTAGTTCTGAGATTCCAAAAGATGGAGATCAAAGCTGGATATATAGTTCATTTTATTTCTGGAAAGTTTCTACCATAGAAGTGAGTTGACTAAGCTCATCCACATCATGAAACCAATTAATCAAATCAGGAGTAATTTTTTTGAGAACAATTTAGCTTTATTTTTTAATTCTAATAGGTTAATAAATACCCTGTGAAAATGTTCTTCTTATAAATTCTTTTAACCACAGAAAATAATTGACGATCCAGTCAGAACGTCTTCCTAAATCAATCTTGTTCTTTGTCTGTGGATCTCAACTTCAGGAGCAGTGCATTTCTGTCTGCACTTTTGTTGTTCCCCTGCAGGGTCCTACACCTGGGACAGCACACCACCGTACAAAATGTTGATGGGAATTGTGTCTTTTGTCCGCACCACAGAACAAACATAGCTGTGAAAAGAGAGGTGGGAAGCAATATCTAGTAGGTAAATTCTTAGTCATGTCAATTTTGGAGAAACTTACCTAGAGAATTTAAGACCCAGAAATTGGTACTCATGCGCTGGCTAATATCCGCAAAGTTCTCTTTTTCTTTAATTTGAAAATTATGACTTAAATCTTCTACCTTGTTTTTACTACAATCTCTGTTAAAATTTTATTGTGATCATGTAAAATCACTGAGTTATAAAATGTTTGAAGATAGGAGTGGAAAATAATTCTGAAAATTACATAAATATGTCTGAATTAAAAAATTCACAAAACTTTTGACCAAATTATTTAATAGTTGTTTTATGAAGCCCAGGGTAGCAGTAATACCAGTTGCCTCAATCACATCGACTTGACCCTTTTCTGATTCCATTCAAGGCTTGTGTAGGTGGTTCCATGCAGCCTTCCCAGGCCAAGATTCACTTTAACCTGACAAATCCTCACTTAATGAGCTCTGTCATTTTATTTCAATATAAAATTTGAAATTTTTAGCAATGGGGGTGCCTCAGAAATATGGGGAAATTATCAGTGAAGGGAATAAAAAAATAAAAGCTAATGAGATACAAATAACATTTGAGGACATTCTGAATGCTTCTCAGGATAGATACAATGTTGAATTGTTGTTTTTTCCTCTGAGGCACCTTAAATTATTCAGGTCATTTCATGGGATGACCTGAATAATTCTCCCTTAATTGGGCTTTTTCTCCTTCCCCACCTCACTTCTATTCTTCTCAATTCCTATTCTCTTGGAAAATATAATGAACTAATTTCACACAAGACTTTGTTTCAAGCTATGCATTCAGAGGAGCACAAACTAAGATATTATCAATACTGAAACCCTAGAAAGCAGACCCTCAGGATTCTAGGGCTGTTTCACTCACTGACTAGACAGTAAGAAAGACAATGCTGCAGATGGGGAATGAGATTACGATAACCGCTGGCACAATCATTAAGACACTCATATATATTGGATTGGGGTAAAGTTCAAGATTATGCACTTGAACAATTTTATAGTTGCCTTGCTTATTAACTGCTTTGATGACTGTTAACTATTGACTGCTTTGTTAACTTCTTTTAAAAGTCACAAATAAAGAGAAGTGACAAGTTCAGTTCAATAAAGTGTCAAATCAGGGAATGATGTAAAAGCCTGGTATTTTATAACACTGTGTGCCAGTGTTTAAAAATTGTCCCTGTCTCAATGGTCTGAGGTAGATGAGAACATATCAGCTCACCAAAGGGTCTTAAAATGGATTTATGTTGCTCTGCAACCCTATTCAAGAATTTTTTTTTCAGTTATCCGTGGTATATTTGGTTGTCTTATTTTATATAGAGAGAAGATTAGCCTGAGGTAAAATATACCTAAATGCTTTGCAGTGACAAGTGACTTCAATGTTGGTCAGGGGCCTTGAAAGATCTGATAAAATGAGATCAGAAAAGAAGAATATGAATGAAAGAACAGAAGTGGGCAAAAGACATGTATATTTTTGTGTCTCACGGTAATACCTACCAGAGATCATTCACTACATAAGAAGCCAGGTGGACCAGGGAATCTTTACTTTAAAGAAAGGATTATTGCTTTTCATCCTTCCCATTGCTTGTGTGATGAGTCCTTAAAAAGTGAATCATTTGTAGAAGGGATTTGTTCAACAGCTTAGACTTCTAACCCAAGCTTTTCTCACTACTGATGCTGCTGAGTATCCAATCTGTCATCAGTAGATACCAACTGTTATGTTTAATATGTCCTTGATATTAAACAAAGAAATATTAAAAATATGTAATGATGTGATATGTGGGAATTAGTGTCTCAAAGAAAATAAAGACAGAGTGTAAAGAGGATGGGGTCAGAGGGAGATGGATATACACTTATGTGGATGAACAAGAATTGCTTTTCAGAGAAGGTGAGATTAGAGCAAAGGTCTAAAAGAAAAGAGGGAAAATGGAATATGGATATCTGGGGAAATAACATTTTAGGAAGTGGGAAATTGAAGTTCAAAATTTCTTGGGCTGAAGCAGGCTGTGTGATAGAATAAATACCAGGAGAGCAATATGGCTGAAGAACCTGAAAGAAGATGTGGATATTAAAAAATGAGTTCTAATAGAGAATGGGAGAAACGACTGTGAAACCACTGATACAGTTTAAGCTCATGAGTATAATGAATGAAATGAGAAGCCACTGGGGAATCTGAGCAGAGGAATCATAGTACCTGACAATTTGAAAGGAACTTTCTGTGAAGAGTGTCTCCTTCATGGGCTGATATTAATTCCAGGAATGTTATTCAGGAAGCTACTGTAAGAATATAATTGAAATATGACCACAGATTAGACTAGGCTGGTGTGGGGGAAAATACAGAGAAGTGGTTGAACTTTGAATGCATGTATGTGTACACACACACTCATATACACATACATAAAGAAGTTAATTATATTAGAAGGGAGATTAAGAAGGATGGAGGCAAAAGTCTCTTGTAATTCTCAAATTTCTTGCTCATATGTCAAGAACATTAATCTAAGAAGTGTATTTTGCTTCTCTGTACATTTAATTAGTAATCCTCTAACTTGGTTTAAGTATACCAGTACATACACATAATTATACATAAGCATATGAATATATAAAAAGTACATATCTCCTGATTATATTCATGATATATTTTTCTTCCATCTTTTGATTAAGAATATTTGGGTAATATGATTTATGACTTGGATGTTTTTTCACCTCTTAGATATTCCTTAAAATCTCACTCAAGCTTTAAATTAAAGATATTTGTTTATGTTTGTATTTAATGCATATGTGCTTTTACTGGTTTTGGTTCTTTCATATTACCAGTCGTTTTATGTTTCTTCAAAAGAAATATGGGAAAGAAAGAGACATTTTAAATCTTATAACTTACTGTTTAGAAAAAGAGGAAATCTTACTGTGACTTTTGGGAGAAATTGCTTTATGTCATGATTTCAATTGATGTGCTTTCAGACACCTGCAACCTGGATACATGATCATGACATGTGAGGTGCCACAGTGGAGATGTGATTCATTTCCACATAGACACACTGTCTTCAACTTTTACAATAAAGTTTTTTGAAAAATGCATTTGATAAAAAGATCAACTTCTCTCAATAATTTTTTTCTTCTTTGATATTAACATTTATAGCCTTTTGTACAGTTTTTTAAAAGTATTTTAAATTAACACTTGACCAGGTGCCAGGGACACTAACCTCCATTCACCTTAGCTTTTCCATCCCAGGTTCGGTTTTCTTCTGAGAGCCATAAATTCCTGATCTCTAAATTCTCCAGGAGACTCCTGTCATCCAAAGCTCTCCTTAGGGTTTTATTCTAGCCTTCCTCTGCAGCTGTCACACATATTGTCTATCACTTCATGGCTTAGCAGATGGAGAAATGAAAAAATAATGCATTTGTAGAATTAAACTCAGCACAGTAATGAAGTCTCACATAAATGCTCCTTCCACCAAAAGACAATATGCTTAGTTGGCGCAATGATGTTGCAGTTAAAACAGAAGAAGCACCATCATCAATTCTATGTGCATTGCCTCAGTATATGCAACTAACATTTTCAATTATTTAACCTATTTTTATCTTTATAGGTATTCATATATGTGTATATAGGAGGTGGGTGTGTTTTTATAAAATATGAATAAGAATGCCTTTATGGATAAGATGAGATTAGAACAGACATTTAAAAGAAAAGGGAGAAAAGAGAATATGGATATCTTGGAAAAAAGCAATTCAGAAAGTTGGAAATTCAAGTTCAAAATTCCAGTGGTTAAAGCAGGTTCAGTGTGGTAGAATAATAACCAGGAGGCCAGTGTGGCTGGACTGTCTGGATAAAAAAGAGCTTATTAAAAATATGACATGCAAAATAGGGGGAGAGGTGATTGTAAGACCATTTAAAAAATTTTCAGCTATGTTTATATATGTATGTATTATTACATATCCTATCTAATAATAGACAAACATGGTAATTAACCATACCTCTGACACGCTTCCCATTGGCTAATCAGGGTGATATGCAAATTAACTGCCAACCAAGATGGCAGCCGGCAGCCAGGCAGCTGAAGTGAACAGGAGGCTTGCTTGCTCCAGTGATGGAGGAAGCCAAGGTTCCCCTCCTGCTGCTGTCGGCCTCTGAGCTGCTCTCTAAGAAACAATGTTGTAATTATAGAAGCTAAACAAACCCCAGAAACCTGCTTTCAGCCAGCCGGGCCTCAGAGCTGGAGTTTCAACAGTGTTTCAATTATAGAAGCCAAACAAACCCAGATAACTACTTTCAGCAGCTGAGGTATCAGAGCTGGAGCTGATCCTCAGAGCTAAAGCCGCCTCTCAGCTCCAGTGACAGCCATAGAAGGTAAATAAATCCCAGAATAAAAAAAAAAGTAAAAAAGGAGAGGTTGGGAGCTTCAGTCACCTGCCAGCCTGAAAACGGCCCTCAGCCCCTCACCCAGACTGGCCAGTCACCCCAGTGGGGACCCCCATCCTGAAGGGGGTGTGACCAGCTGCAAACAGCTATCATCCCCTCATCCAGACTGGCCAGGCACCCAGGACCCCCACCCTGATACGGGACACCCTGCAGGGAAAACCAGCCAGCCCCCACCCGTGCACCAGGCCTCTATCCTATATAGTAAAAGGGTAATATGCAAACTGACCCTAACAGCAGAAGGACTTGGAATGACTGGTCACTATGACACACACTGACCACCAGGGGGCAGACGCTCAATGCAGGAGCTGCCCTCTGGTGGTCAGGGCGCTCTCACATGGGAGGAGCTCTGCTCAGCCCCAAGCCAGGCTGATGGCTGCCAGTACAGCGGTGGTGGTGGGAGCCTCTCCTGCCTCCTCAACAGTGCTAAGGATGTCCGATTGCAGTTTAGGCCTGCTCCCCGCTGGCAAGTGGACATCCCCGAGGGCTGCCGGGCTGCCAGAGGGCTGTCTGATTGCCATCTTAGGCCCAATCCCCTGGGGAGAAGATCTAAGCCAGCAGGTGGTCATCCCCTGAGCGGTCCCAGACTGCGAGACGGCACGGCCGGGATGAGGGACCCCCCCCCATCCTCCCCAGAGTGCACAAATTTTTGTGCACCGGGCCTCTAGTGTATTAATAATTATTTAGGTGATGCAATAGACCAATGCTCATAACATTCACATAGATACACCAGGCATGTGTGTAGGTTTGCATGTAGCTTTGATAAAAAAGACAACTTCTATTAGCAAATATGTTGTTCTGGTTACTTATCTGTCATAGAAAAAAAGTATATTTTCGGTGGGAAGAAATAATAGATATCATACAAATTTAAATTCAATTTATAGATGAGAAAAACAAAGCTCAGAGAGTTAAAATGACCTATCTAAGGACAAATGGCTAATTACTGGGACAGAGGATTAGAACCCATGTCCCTTGGCTTTCAGGTAAGCATCTTTCATCAATGATATCATAGTTGCTAATTGATTAAGATTTTCAAATACTACAAAAATAATAGTTTGTTTCTGAAAAAAAAAAAGATAAAATTTAGCCCAACCAGTGTGGTTCAGTGTTTGAGCATTGACCTAGGAACCAGGAAGTCAAAGTTCGATTCCCAGTCAGGGCACATACCAGGGTTGCTAGCTCAATTTCTAGTAGAGGGCATGCAGGAGGCAGCTAATCAATGATTCTCATCATTAATGTTTCTATCTCTCTCTTTCCCTCTCCTTTTCTCTCTAAAATCAATAAAAATATATTTAAATATATTTAAATATATTAAAAATATAAATATATTTAAAATATATATAAAATTTACTATTAGGAAAAATATGCATAATGCAGCAGACTTGTAAATTATTGAACTATGAAAACAAAAAGTGATCTTCTTAAAAGTATCCACAAATCAAAACTAGTAAAATCATAGGTATTTACATTTCAATTGTTTAAATAGGATTTTAATATAACTGATAGAAAGTTATCTGCATATAACTCCTCAGGTTACCATTGCATCTGCTAGGAAAACTTCAACACTTGTCTGAAACTTTCAGAGATGAGGAATATGAACCATTATCAAGATGTATAATGATTATTTATCACAACATTCCACCCCCCAAAACAAGGTATCTCTCTGGATATGACATAAATATTAACACAAGCTTTTGTTCGGGAATCAGGGCTGACACGAAAGGAGTATGAAGAATTTAAAGCTCTGTAGTGGAGTTAGCCTAAGGGAAAGTGGAATTATCTGGGCTATGCTAGATCACGCTAGCAATCACGAAGTGGGTGTCAAATTTCAGAAATCAAGCAAGAACTATTTACAAAAGACATAAATCCTACTAATGACAGTGAGAAAGGCAGGGGTATTTGCCTTGGAGTGCCATAGAAATGGTGCATAAAATTAAGGAATACTCCAAAGACACATTTTCATGAGATTCAAAAAGGGAAAAGGGAAAAAATATGTCCATTGAAAAGTATTCAGAATGCATACAGAGCAAAGCATCTGCCACCCGTTTGCATTCCATATATCTGACACTCCCTTTCATTTTAGTTTAAAGGAGGCCCTGAATCCAGAACTTTGGTATGACTGAAAAATAATACAAAGTCCAGAAATAATTATCTTTGAGCTTTATGTGAACACATTATCCGTTTCTTACATTACTACTAAAGTATTGTTCATTTGTTGCCTTGGGAAACATGATCATCCATACCGCACTCCTGTATTCTTCGCATAGCCTAATGTTTGAAATAAATGTGCTATTTAATATCTGCATATCTTATATTAGGTGACCTTAACACATCAGAAATAACTTTAAAATTCTAAGCTATTTTATTACCTTCCTTTAAATCTGGGGAGTTGGAAGCAGAAATTAAAGTTGTCTTACTGATGCTTATGTTATAAAATAGATAATCTACCATTTAGTGAAAATATTTCAAGGATATTTACATGCATTGTTTCCTTGGTTAAATGGCCAATCTGAAACGTTCAACATAGATCATTGAAGTCATTATAATATGTGTTACATTTCCTTAACTATTTAGCAGATATATTCAGTATGTGCAAACTGGTGCAAATGGAAAACATGGCCCATAATTATAGCAACTATGAGTAAGCATGTTTCTCTGGCTTTGGATCAACATAAGTTCATCCTACCCTTGCTTCCACATCCTGATTTTACTTATGGACTAACATGAGTTCTCAATGCAAGGTTACTCAGATTCTGATTTGGTATAAATGAATTTTCTAACTGCTATGAAACTATTGTGAAAATTCCTGATAAGTTTTCAAATATTCTGATCATCTTTCCTTTTTAAGTTTTACTTTAATTAAAAAATAAACTTTAGAAAATAGCATATGAGTTATTAGAATTGTTTATGTTAACAATCCCAGACCTATAGTGAGTGTGCATTAAAAGAGATAAAAAAAAAAAAGAATGAAAATTTGGGGCAACACTCACTTGTTAGAAAGGTAGTTTTATTAACTCTAAACCATTAATTAGCAAGCAGCTAGATTATTCCTGGGAAAAGGAGAGCTCTTCAAAGATGACTGGGCCGTTATGTCCTTAGAAGTAGAAAGGAGACAATTCTGTGACTGTTATCACTAGAAGGAGAATTGTTAACATGTCATAATTTCCAACCACAATGCCATATGAGTAAAGACACAAGCATTAAAAGAGAAAAAACAGAGCCAGGCCAGTGTGGCTCAGTGGTTGAGCATTAACCTATGAACCAAGAGGTTCTAGCTCAATTCCAGGTCAGGACACAAATCGGGATGCTGGCTTGATCCCCAGTATGGGGCATGCAAGAGTCAGCCAATCAATGATTCTCTCTCATCATGGATGTTTCTACTTCTCTCTGAAATCAATTAAAAAATATTATAATTTTAAAAAGAAAGTAAAAACAGTGTTCAATAATAGTATTAAGAAATATTCCTCTGGCTCAAGTCTTCCTTGTAAACTGTAACTTTAGCTTGGTTTCAAATGCCTCCCAAGAATTCTAGGTCTTCTCAAGCAGTTCACTAGTATTCATGGGAGGATTCCTACTGCAATTTAGCTAACATGCTAACCACCTCCACTCCCACACTGCATATCCCTGGCACACTTGGTTAATCATTTCTCCTGGGCATTTTGTGAGCACCTGCCAAACTCTGAGCCTGACAATGCTCTACGTGGAGGCGGTGATGTCTGCCTTGAGGCATTGTTTCGTGTTGTTGCCAAGCAGCTGGCAATGCCTTGTATTGCTGAAGAAGCTGTTGGCATCAGTACCAGGGCTGCTTTCTTCTCTCAATGTCCCAAGGAGACGTTTGAGTCTTTATTCAATTGTTAATTACAGACCTTAATGTCTCAAGCAAAAATCTATGGGGAATATGGGGAGGGAAGCTCTGAATGACTAAATTCTAATTTAGAACCATTCCTCCTCTCTTATGCTTGTCTTTGAACCAAATTTTTGCAACTAATTTTTCTTAATTAGAACAATATTACCACTAGGTCTGCATTTTTTTTCTCTCTAGAAATGTCTGAATGGGTGAGAAGCTTAGAATCAAACAAGAATTACAGCTATGGAAGAGAAAAGCTAAGAGCACCACCAAAAAATATAAAAGACAAAAGAAATCTTAACTCTTAGTGATGGAAGTAGTTATGGAAAGAAAAATAAACATATCAAATTAAGGAATTTCACTTCCATAGCTTTTAAAACAAAGAAAGCTACCAGAATTCTGTCCAAAATGTTCTAGATACCCCATCTAAGAGAAACAAGTAAATTACAAAAACATCTGAATTCACATTTGGATTAATATTAAATTTTATTTAATATGACATTGAAAATAATAAATTATTAGTTTAAAATAAAATATCAAATGTATTTTTCACTGATTATATTTGTTGTCAGCCCAAGATAACTATATTATGCTGTAGCTCTGTTTTAAATCAAGAAGTTCAATATGAAAAAGCCAAATTTTCTGATGTACATAACCTTCATTTTGAAAAATGCTATTACTTAAAACTATGTCCTAAGGCTACTACTAGCAGGATTTTTCTGACACAACATATGATCATAAAATGTACCTGAGTTCCTCAATGTCTGATTCAACCTTCTCATGGAGTAATGACTTCCCTGCACTCTAAATGAGAACTGGGGAAACGCCTGACATTTTCAGTAGGTATTTATTTATTTATTTATTTATTTATTTATTTATTTATTTATTGGGAAGCATGAGCCTTGTTGGAAAGTTGTAAGGAGGGCATTCTGATAAAAGGGAGTGTATGAAGCCACCTGCCCTGTTTATTGGAATTCCGACTTAGGGGAGTGTGGAAGGTGGCACCCCTAACTATTCCTTGACTTTTCCAAGCAAGTCTGTGCATGTGTAGACACCCAGGTGTTTACTGGAATCCTTTTGCTTAATCCCTGAATGCCTTTGCTTAGAGGACAATGTAAACACATGTGTCCTCCCAAGATTACTCACCTTACTGATTGTATCTAAAGATAAAAATTCCAATAAAAGCCTAAGGAGGCAGGCAATTGAGGCTGCCTGGCTTCTTCAGCCAGGCTGTCCCTTAGCCCTCTCCCCCACAGTGAAACTGTGTCAGAGTAATCTGTTCATCCGTCCTTCAGGGGCTGCTGGTCAGCCCCAGTGTTTATTTATTTTAACTCCAAGTTCTAGTGTCAAGTTAAATCACAAACTCAGCCATAATAATAAAAATGCCAACCCCAGAAATTGATTAATTCATAAATTTAAAGTGAAAATTTTCCCCTCAATGATCCATGGTCTATAAATAACTTGGTAAACTGCGCTAAGAAAAGGGATCAGTTTGAGCTCCTAATTTTCTTGCTCTGGCTTTTATCTCTTCTTGTTTGTCCTTGCTACAAGTTGATCAGTTTTATTAATTGTTTAAAAAACCAAATTTTGGTTTTATAATTTTTGTATGATAGTTGCTATTTAATTGCTTTTTACTCATATTTTATTATTTTTCCTTTGTACTTATTTTATGTTTAATTTGCTCTTTTTTTCCTAGCATCTTATGTTAGAACCTTAGGTCCTTATTTTAGAAAGAGCAATTTTATTTTATGAGATTTAAAACTGAAATATACATTTTTTTCTAAATAGTTTTAGATAGATGCATAGATATCCCACAGGTTTTGCTATTTTTTTTATCATTCAATTAAATTATTCCTAATTTACCTTGTTTGTTATTGGATCGATGGATTATGCAGAATTGCTTAATTTTATCCAACATACTTGAGATACTCTAGATTAGCAAGTTTCATTTGAAACATGCAGGACCTGCCTGTTTAGTCAAGGTCACCGACCTCTTCCCCCTTAGATTGTCAAATAAAACATATAGCAACACCATGATAGCCATCCGGTGTGAATGAATTGAAATCACACATTTTTGCTCTGTATTTTTTGTCAATTCAGCAAATAATAAAATATATTTTTGAGTATGCGGCAGAATTTTAGTAATTAGTTTTTGTGGGCAAGGGGATGGAAAAGGTTGAAAATCGCTGCTTTAGGTACCTTTTTGTATTGATTACTAATTTAATCAGTTATGGTCAAAGACATGTTTTATATGATTTAAATCCTTTGAAATGTATCTAGACTTGTACCTAGGGTCTTCCATAATGTCTATTTCATTCAGTTTTCCATTTGAATTAGGAAAACAAAGTATATTCTGCAATATATTCTGCATAAGTTGAATGGAATGCTATATCTGTATAAAGTACTGTCAATTAGGTTGATGTGGTTGGTAATGTCAGAACTTCTATATATTTTTTAAATATATTTTTATTGATTTCAGAGGAAGAGAGAGATTAAAAACATCAATGATTAGAAAGAATCATTGATTAGCTGCCTCCTGCATATTCTCTACTGGAGAATGAGCCCACGACTCAGGTATGTGCCCTGACTGGGAATTGAACTGTGACCTCCTGGTTCATAGGTTTACCCTCAACCAGTGAGCAACACCTGCCGGGCAGAACTTCTATATTCTTAATGAAGTTTGTTTTCTTTTCGAATTACTGAAGGAGGAATGTTTAAATCTATTTTTTTTCTTTTCGCTTCATTAGTTTTGTTACTATTTTTTTTCTGTATATTAAAACTCTGATATGCCCAGCTGGTGTGGCTTAGTGATTGAGCATCTACCCAGGAACCAAGTGGTCTTTGGTTTGATTCCTGATCAAGGCACATGCCTGGGTTGCTGACTTGATTCCCAGTGGGGGCATGCAGGAGGCAGCCAATCGATGATGTTTCTCATTAATGTTTCTGTCTCCTACTCTCTCTCTCAAAACAAGCAAGCAAACGAACAAACAAACAAACATATTTTGGGGGAGAGAAGAAAATGGTGGCCTAATAGCCAGACCTGTTGTGCACCTCCCCTCAGGGCCAGACTAGAAATAATTGGAGACCATTCACCTTGAATTACCAGCTGAGGAGGAGACATATCAGGGAAGGACAGAAAACACCTGGAGACCAGTAGGAAGGGCGAGGTCACAAGAGGCGCTGACCCAGCTCCCAGGGGGGACAGGCCAGTGGGCTGAGAGGGAGGAGGGAACTACTAGCTACAGGAAAGTCTGTTCCCTCAGAAGATAGAAGCCCAGAGCCCAGCTGGGCTCCACAGTCCAGAGCACCAGAGTTGAGACCTGCAGCCCCATAGCATCCAGCTGTGAAAGGTGGCAGGGCTGCTGGCTACAGCAGAGCCTGGAGCCTGTAGACCAGAGCTTGTTGAAAAGAAAGTGGCAATTTCATTTTTTGTTTGTTTGTTTTTCTCCCCCTCTAAACCCAGAGCCTAGGAGTTTTCATTTGCAACAGCTCACCCAAGGCTTTGGTGCAGGGAAGGAGACATGAACTGGAGGTCCTGTGGGAGAGGCTGTGGTGGGAAGCATTGGGGGGAGACTTGGTAGATCAGCAGCCAGAAGCATTTGATCATAGGTCCCCAAACAAAAACAGCCATTTTTCCTGAGAGGAGCTAGCTGCTCCCAGCAGCCACAGGTCAGGAAAAGGAATAAAAAAACCTGCCCTAGGCCACACAGCCTGCCCCACCCTGAGGAGCCCAGCATGTCACAACCTGCATTTTGAGCTTTTCATAGGAAACAAAAGCAGAGGCCAAGCTTACAGGTTTGAGCAGTCTCAAGGAGCCCTCAATGACTGGATTGAGGGAGAGGCCGTCAGCCCCAATATCCTGAGAACCAGACTGATATTTTCTCCACATGATAGAACTGATAAAAACTCCAGGTTTATAGCTGACTCCACTGGTCTGCACACAAGAATCTCTGTCCAGCAAAGGGCAGAGTAATATTTTGGGCCAAACACAGAGGAGTAGCTCTGGGACAGAGAAACACACCCATCATATTCCCTGAAAGCTAGACAGCACCTCCCCCACCTAAAGTCCTTTCAGAAACAGACTCTTGAGTGATTAAGATTGACAGTTAGCTACCAGGCTAAGGCAGGCAGAGGCAGAGACCAACGAACCAGAAGAAATATTCTGACCCAGCTCTGGGTCCTGTGCTGCTAACAAACCCACTCTAAAGGGAAGATTGACTCCTCCTGCTAGCAGCCAAGACTGTGGAGACAGACACAAGTGGTGGATTGGTGATCACTTGGAGCTTCAAACTGGTTGCCAAAAGATAGTGCCTGACAGTGGTTGACACCTAAGTACCTATAAAGAAGCTCAGAATTGGCAGACAGAACAGAAGAGTGGAATAAAAAGCTAGCTCCCATGGGACATTAAATTCAATTCCACTTCACTTTTTTTCTTTCCTCCTTTTTTTTCTTTTCTTTTTTTCCTCCATTTTGTCTTTACGTTTCTCTTTCTGAATTGTTTTTCCTTTCCTTTTTCCCTTTAAAATTTATCTTCATCTGTTTTATTAATTTGTTATTACTCTAGGCCAGTGGTCGGCAAACTCAGTCAACAGAGCCAAATATCAACAGTAGGATTGAAATTTCTTTTGAGAGCCAAATTTTTTAAACTTAAACTATATAGGTAGGTACATTATTACTAACTTAATTAGGGTACTCCTAAGGCTTAGGAAGAGCCACACTCAAGGGGCCAAAAAGCCACATGTGGTTCGCGAGCCGCAGTTTGCTGACCACGGCTCTAGGCTGTTGTTTTGTTCATATATCTAAATTTGCTCATCCCTTTTCCTACTCAATTTTTTCTTTTTTTTATGACTCAATCTTTTTCTCTCTTTTCTTTTTCTCCTGCTTTCTCATCTTAGTTCTTTTTCTTATTTTAAGTGTATCTGCTTTCTCCTCTATTTTACTTTTCAAATTTCTTTCTTGTCTTTTCAGTTCTTTTTCCCCTTCTTTATTTTAAATTGTTTTCTTTACCCTATCCAGCTAATTCTTTATTCTTATTTTCTTTATTAAATCTCTAAAACTACATATCCTTCTCCCCTTTTCATATTTTCATTGTGCCCCATAGATTATGGATTGTTGTGTTTTCATTGTCATTTGTTTCCAGGATGCTTTTTATTTCTTCTTTGATCTCTTTGGTAACCCAATAATTTAATAGCACACTATTTAGCCTCCAAGTGTTTGCTTATTTTTGATTGTTTTTATTGTAGTTGATTTCTAGTTTTATGCCATTGTGATCTGAGAAGATGTTTGTTATGATTTCTATCCTCTTGAATTTGAAGAGACTTTGCCTGTGTCCTAATATATGGTCTATCTTTGAAAATGTTCTGTGTACACTGGAGAAGAATGAATATTCTGTAGTTTTGGGGTGAAATATTCTGAAGATGTAAATTAAGTCCATCTCTCTAGTAAGTCATTTAGGATTGCTGTTTCTTTGCTGATTTTTTGTTTAGAGGATTTATCCAGTGTTGTCAGTGGGGTATTAAAGTCCCCTGCTATGACTGTATTGCTATTGATCTCTCCCTTGATATCTTCCAGAGGTTGTTTTATGTATTTGGGTGCTCCTGTATTGGGTGTATATATGTTTACCTTCTTGTTGAATTGCTCCCTTTAGAATTATGTAGTGGCCTT
The DNA here is from genome assembly GCF_963259705.1 of Myotis daubentonii. Taxonomy (NCBI): domain Eukaryota; kingdom Metazoa; phylum Chordata; class Mammalia; order Chiroptera; family Vespertilionidae; genus Myotis; species Myotis daubentonii. The sequence continues at coordinate 96,128,023 of NC_081842.1, read as the reverse complement.
CCTTATCTCTTGTTATGGCCTTTGAGGTCTATTTTGTCAGATATAAGTATCGCAACCCCAGCTTTTTTCTCATTTCCATTTGCCTGATAATTTATTTTCCATTCCTTCATTCCCAGTCTGTGTGAATCCTTTGTTCTGAGGTGAGTCTCTTGCAGGCAGCAAAATATGGGTCATGTTTTCTTATCCATTCAGCTACCCTATGTCTTTTGATTGGAGCATTTAATCCATTTAAATTTAATGTTATTATTGGTAAGTTCTTCTATGTCATCTTTTTTATTCTTAATGTTTGTGTTTCTTCTTGCCTTTCTGTTTCTTCTTTTTATAGCAGTCCCTTTAGCATTTCTTGCATTGCTGTCTTGGTGGTAATAAACTCTCTTAGCCCTTTTTTGTCTGTGAAGCTCCTGATTCCACCTTCAATTTTGAATGATAGCCTTGCTGGGTATAGTATTCTTGGAGTCAGTCCCTTGCTTTGCATCACTTTGTACATTTCATTCCATTCCCTTCTGGCCTGATGTGTTCTGTTGAGAAATCAGTTGATATTCTAATAGGAGATCCCTTGTAGATAACTTTCTGTGTTTCTCTGGCAGCCTTTAAGATTCTTACTTTGTTGTTGGTGTTTTCCAATTTAATTATGATGTGTCTTGGTGTCGGTCTTTTGGGGTTCATCTTATTTGGGACTCTTTGTGCTTCTTGGACTTGCATAGTTTTTTTTCTTGCCAATATCAGGGAAGTTTTCTGTCATTATTTCTTCAAAAAGGTTTTCTATGCCTTGCTTCTCTTCCTCTCCTTCTGGTACCCCTATTATGCAAATGTTGTTTCGTTTTGTGTTGTCCCAAAGTTCCCTTAGGCTCTCCTCTTGCTTTTTAAATTTTCTTTCCAGTTGCTGCTGTGTTTGTGTGTTTTTTTCTACCTTGTCTTCTAATTCCCTGATGCGGTTCTCAGCTTCTTCTAGTTTACTGTTTAATCCTTCCATTGTGTTCTTTATTGCAGCTATGTCGTTTTTCATTTTCTCTTGGTTCCTTTTCATGTTGGTGACATTCTCATTCAGCTCCTTATAATTCTCGTTGAGTTGTGTGTATTTGTCATTGAGTTGTGTGTATTGGTCATCCAGCCATTTGAGCATCCTTATAACCATTACTCTGAATTCTTTCTCTGACATGTTATTTGCCTCAATTTCATTTAACTCCCTTTCTGGTGATTTCTCTTTTTCTTTCCTTTGTGGATTATTTTTTTTGTCTTCCCATTTTTTGCTGTAACGTTTTAATTGTAGATCCAATTGCTTTGCTATCCAGGTTATTTTGGGTATGGTGCTACTAGTGTGATCTCTCAGGTTTCCTGGGCTTGGTAATCTAGTGTAGCTCCCTACTTGAGCTATTTGGGTCCTCTTGATGTAGGCCTGTGAGCTATAAAGGCACAACTGTGGTGTCTAGAAGTCAGCAGCATGGAGGGGGGGTGTCCCAATTTTTGCTGTCTTGCACAAATTGAAATCATGCATGCCCAACGGGGACTCATAGTGGCCCCAGGAGCCATCTGTTGGGGTGTTGGGGCTCAGGAGGCCTGTGCTCTGGAAAGGTGTGACTGTGGTATTTTGAGTTCTGTAGTTGTGGGGAGGGCAGACTCAGCTTTTTCTGCTGCTTCTGTGGTTGGATACATGTGCCCCCAGTGGCAGCTCACAGGGGCACCCATGGTGTGTTTGCCAATAGGGTGTACTGATGCCCTCTGAAGGGCCCTGGTGCTGAAGCCACGTGATCACGGTATCTGTGGGCAGGTATCCCAGAAGAGGGAATTTAGAGTTTCTACACCCCAGCAGTGCTCCCTTGTTTGTATAAATTCACACCCAGTGGGGGCTCACAGCAGTGCCCAAGGGGCTGTCTGTGGAGCAGTGGGCTTGGGATGTCTTCGTGATGGAAAAGCGCATGACTATAGTGTCTGGAGTTCTGCAGCTGTGGAGTTGGAAGACTCAGTTTTTGCTTCTGTGCCTGTGGTTGGATATGCACACACTCCCAGTGGCAGCTCACAGGGGCACCTGTGGTGCATTTGCCAGTGCAGTGCACTGAAGCACTCTGAAGGGCCCTGTCGAGTGCGTCCCTGTTTGTCCAAGATCGCACCAAGTGGGGGCTCACAGTGGCTCCCAAGAGTGCCCTGTGGGGGCCTGCTCCCTGGAAATGCGTGACTGTGGCGATGCGTTTGCCAGTGCAGAGCTCTGACACACTCTGAGGGGCCCTGGCGCTGAAGTTGTGTAGCTGGAGTGTCTGTGGGCAGTTATTCGGGAAGAGGGAATTCAGAATTTCTACTGAGGGCCAGCGCACCCTTGTCACACCCAGCGGAGGCTCACATGGCTCCCAAGAGCGGCCTGTGGAGTTGTGTGCCCTGGAGGCCTGCACGCTAGAAATGTGCAAGTGTGGTGTCCGGAGGTCTGTCGCTGGGGAGGGGGGAAGTTGCACTTACTGCTGTGGGAGCGGTATACCTTTGGAGGTGGAGGTCCCAGGGTCTGCGGGTCTGCGGGTGGGGCAGCAGGATTTTGGCTGGAGCGGCTGTTGGTTCACAGGCAGTGTCCAAGGCCTGTCTGGGTGGTAGTGCTGATGAGCCTCTAGAAGAGGCTGCTCTCCCCTTCAAGATGGCGTGGGCTCTGTCGCAAAATATTGTTTTTAAATTTTCAGTTAAAAACTGAGATAAAAATTTGCTAGAGAAAAAGAGCACACTAAAAAATGCTAAAGGAAGTTTTTTCGACTGAAGAAAATTATTTTATTTATTTATTATTATTATTTTAAAATATGTTTTTATTGATTTCAGAGAGAAAAGGAGAGGGAGAGAGATATAGAAACATCAAAAAAACATCAATGATGAAAGAGAATCATTGATTGGCTGCCTCCTGCACACCCTCTACTGGGGATTGAGCCTGCAACCCTGGCATATGCCCTTGACCAGAATCCAACCTGGGACTCTTCAGTCTAGCCCAGGGGTGGTCAAACTTTTTGACTCAAGGGCCACAATGGGTTCTTAAACTGGACCGGAGGGCCGGAACAAAAGCATGGATGGAGTGTTTGTGTGAACTAATATAAATTCAAAGTAAACATCATTACATAAAAGGGTAACGTCTTTTTAATTTTTAGTTTTATTCATTTCAAACGGGCCGGATCCGGCCCGCGGGCCGTAGTTTGCCCACGGCTGGTCTAGCCACTGAGCCAAATCAGAGAGGGCTGAATAAAATTATTTTTTATAGAAAGCTATGTCAGAAAAGATATAAGTGTGGCAAAAATGGTAAAAATGTGTAAATATAACAGATTACATTTTGTTATATATTTAAAGTTTACAATAAATTGTTTTACTAAGAGCAAATCAACAAAAAGAAAGATTAAAAAAGTTGTGACAAATTTTGCATATAATGGTAAAACATGCATACATAGTAAGATTATTTTGTTATACTATAATAATGTAATTTTAAAACATTATTGTCCAATATTAATGATATTAAAAGTTAATTTAAAAAGAAAGCCCAGAACAGGGAGTGTAAATGATCATTATTAGGATATCTTTGTAACAACCAATATTTCATGTGCAGATAAATCACTGCATTTTTAGAATTTAAATCTACAAACACAATTATATAATGAAAGGCCAATCCTTCTAATTATTCTACATGTTTTATAAGATACAATATTAAGAAATACACATATAAATAAAAATGCAATTGGTTTTGATTACATGTGGGTTAATTTGCTTTAAAATGTAATATTATTAACAGAATGAATGTCCTTGGTTTTAAGTAATGTCTAATCCATAAAGTAGTTATCCTCCTTTATAATAAAAGGCTAATATGTAAATTGTCCCCTTGGGAGTTCAACTGACTGGAATTCAATCACTCACTATGACCTGTGCTGACCACCAGAGGGTGGTGTGGAATGAAGGAAGGCCCCGGCCAGCAGCCGGTGGCCGGCAGTAGGAAGGCCCCAATGAGCCCTGATCACCAGCCAAGCCTAGGGACCTTACTCATGCACAAATTTCTGCACTGAGCCTCTAGTTATCTAATAAATAATGCAAGCCTAGACAGTTTGGCTCAGTGGATAAAGTGTCCACCTGCAGACTGAAAGGTCCCAGGTTCAATTCCAGTCAAGGGCAGGAACCTCAGTTGCAGACTTGATCCCGGGCCTTGGTCCAGGTGCATGCCGGAGGCAACCAATAAATATATCTCTCTCATAGTGATGTTTCTCTCTGTCTCTCCCTGTCCCTTCCACTCTCCCTGAAAATCAATGGAAAAATGTCCTTGGGTGAGGATTAACAAGAATAAAAGAATGTAGCCAGTTGGAACTACTTCAGATATACTAAGACTATTCAATATTTCTATCATTACCTTTGTTAGAAGAAATAATATACTCATTAAATGTTTATATTATACTAAACTTTAAAATTGTTATATGGAAAATAACTATTAAAAATTTAATAAAAATTATAATAAGGAAAATAAATCAGTCAGAGAAAAATCAATAGAATATGATCTCACCAATACATGGAATCTTATAAACAAAACAAACTATAAAATAAAATGGAACTAAAAGCATGAATACATAGAACAGACTTGCTGGTGCCTGAGAGGAGGTGGGTGGAGTTGACTGAATAAAAAAGGTACAGGGAGTAGCTAAGGAATATATATGCATACCCAAGAACAATAGTTATGTGAAGGCCAAGGGCGCTGGGGGTGGAGTTGGTGAAGGTGGCACAAGGGAGGGAAAAGGAGAACACCTGCAATTATGTCAACATTAACAATGTTTGTAAGATAAATAAATAAATAAATAAATAAATAAATAAATAAATAAAGCAAGCTTAATCTATGTATTTAAAAACCTAAGTGACTGTCTGATCGTTCGACTGTCCGACTGGTAGCTATGATGTGCAATGACCACCAGGGGGCAGATGCTCAACGCAGGAGCTGCCGAGCTGCAGTGACTTGGCAGCTGTGATTCTCAGGTGACACACCCAAAACCAGAGAGGGAGGAGTCCGATTCTGAAGTGTGTCACCCAAGAACTGGCCTCTTGCAATCTGGAACCCCTCGGGGGATGTCAGAGAGCTGGTTTTGGTTCAATCCCCACAGGCCAAGCCAGGTACCCCACCAGTGCACGAATCTGTGCACTGAGCCTCTAGTATACAGTAGGTTCTCAGGTTACATCGGAGATCCGTTCCTAAGGCATGATGTAATGCTATTTTCTCTGTAAGTCATAACCCACCTACACAAGCACCTACGTCACTCACATGGAGCACATACATAGCAGTAATGAAGTGAAACAGTAAAAAAAAAGTAAAAGAAAGATAACAATTCCTGACCTTTACTTGTGGTAAATAAATAATAAAAAACATAAAGCACATATGTACATACGTCAAAATGACGGAACTTTTTTTTTATAAATACTGTAAATGGGAGATGGTGACGTAACCACAAAACGATGTACATTGAGTCTGATGTAACCCAAGGACTGCCTGTAAAAATAAAAAAAGAAAATCACTATAACAGTAATTATAGAATGCATAAAGGAATAAGTGAGTATATATAGTATGGCTTTTCTTAATCCAACTAAAAAATTTTGTGTAATGAAATAAATACCTCAACATAATCAGGAGTGTCCCCTGTACAAATAAATGAATTTAAAATAATAAATATTAAATCAAATTAGTACAAAATAAAAATAATGCCAACATATATTTATCTTTCCCTTTTATTCAAATATATTCTCAACATCATATTCAGTGCAAGTCAGGAGGCAGCTGATCGATGATTCTCTCTCATCATTGATGTTTCTCTCTCTCTCTCCCTCTCCCTTCCTCTCTGAAATCAATTTAAAAATGTTGTGTTTTTTTGTTTTTTTAAATAGATGAGAAAATTTAAGCAGAGAAAAGTTAACTTGCCCAAGGTAAAAGTAAATGGCAAGCTTAGTCCATGGACCCAAACCATGAAACATAGTGGATGGGAAGAAAGGATTTTTATTTTCTTCTAATCACACTTTTACTGAAGTATATTATACTTTTACTTCTTGAAAACAAGGATTGAATTACATTCTCCTTTATGTTTCCTACATATGTTTGATTCTATTAAAAAGCCTAAAATATACAATTCATCCTAAAAGAATGTATTAAATTCCTTATCTGTCAGGGAAATATGCAATTTGATCTAGCAATTTTGATTGATCTGCCTTATTCATCAGAAGGGAAACAAACCCCAATTAGAAATATTGATTAGGATACCTTTTGTGTATAGCCTATATAGTCTTTTAAGAATCATTCCTATTTTGTTGCAGAGGTAGTGGACTTCTGATACTTGATGCAACTTCCATTCTCATAAGTTTTATGACTCCTTTTGCCAGTTAAGTACTATTCTCTACCTTATTCTACTACTTCTTTCAAGTACATTTTTTGTTTTTAACAGATTTCATAAAAAGCAGGAAGAGTCTAGTTTTAAGTTGAATAAATTAGTGAATTATGAAAATCCACATTGGAGAAATAATTTTAGTTAACAACCTTGTTCTCACACCCACAGCAGTTTGTTTTCCATTTGTATAAATTATTTGGAGAATTCAACTCTTTACTCTCAATAGGGTGATTGACAAAGTATCAGGCAGTTAAAGGTCAAAAGAGCAATGGGAGAGGGAAAAGAGAAAGCCAGTAGAGAATAAAAAAGTATTTCATATTTCTTAGGAAAACAAATGTATGGTATAATAGATTTATTTTCCAGTCATATGTATTAAACTCAATAGATTCTATTGAAATTTTCTTAAAATTTTTCTCTTTTTCACATATTGTCACTTTTTTGATGTATGTGAGTTGATTTATAAATAAAAAATAATTCAATGAATGGAACAGACTGACAGCTGTCAGAGGGGAGAGGGTAGGGGAGAATGGATGAAAGAAAGTGAAGGGATTAGCCAAAGAACATATATGCATAATCCATAGACACAGACAGCATTGTGGTGATGGCCAGAGGGATGGGGGGACAGGGGTTGGGTAGAGGTGGGCAAAGGGGAGAAGGAGTATGGGGACATCTGTAATAGTGTCAGCAATAAAAATAATGTTTACAAAATTTAATGATTGAACTCTCATCATGAAATAGTGAGCAAATACACTCAAATCTTGTCACTGTGCATAAAACTTTCAAGCAGACATTTCATTTGCCAATAAAAGAAAAACTGAATATAATTGCTTTCAAAAGTAAAATAACATGCTTGAACATTTTAGTTTTGTGTATTGGTTGGCAGTGAGAAGAGGTGGTACTATTGCTAAATTGCTAACTACTATTACAAGGGAAGTTTCCCTAGGCCTCAGAGTAGAATAAGTCAATTAACAAACAATATTTATGATAATTTATCCACCAGTACTAAACTTAATATTCTTCCTAGGGTTAATGTTGCATTAACTTCATTTTGAATTAACTTTAAATCCATTATTGAGTTATGGGTCCACAAATGTCTCTTTTTGTTGTTGTTGGCCAGGGTCTATTTGTAAGATTCTTTTGATTGCTTTAAATTTCCTGTACTTCCTTCCAATAATGTCATTGTTTCAGCTGTGAGAGCTTATTAGAAAATCTATGATGCTTGCAGTTTTGCAGAAGTTGATTCCCCCCTGTGGAATAATCTTCATTCTAATTTGACTGTAAAATTTGTATAAATTATTTCAATCTCATTTTAGACTAGGACATATTTCATTGATTGGCAATAGCTTTAAATTACTTTTTATTGTGATTGTAATGTTTTCTGTCAAATAGCAGGAAACAGTAAATTACAGAGTAATTTAACAGGTGGAAGTATAGACAGTAAAAATGGTTAGAAACAAAGATAAACCATTAAAACAAATTGCAGTCTGCACATATCTAATCAGTTCTTTCATGTCTATGGCTTGAGAAATCAATTCTTTTTATCCACAAAGTTTAATTAATCTGGAATCGTGATGTATGCAAAATAAAACCTGTATATTTTTGAATCATGGAATCATAAAATTAGAATGCAACAAAATATGTCTGATGGCATTTATTTGGGGCTAAGAATGCTTTGATTTGAATACCAGAAATGTCATAATGAAGGACCAGCACAAAACTATAAACCAGTAAATATATCTTGGCCTTAAATGAGCTTTTCTACTACACACAGACAAAATGACATCATCACTCTCAATAAAAGAGAAGTGGGTTATGCACAAGAAATATAATAGCATTGAGAGATTGTTAGTCTAAGGCTTTCATGAAATGTATGTCACACTTCAGATGGGAGCCCTTGGGGATTCTTAATGGGCCCCAATGGGAAGTGAAAATTTATGAAAATCAGTCTTCTTTCCTAGGAAAGCTGAATCGGCAAAACCTCCTATTGGTCTGAGAGGCATTGCTATTTCATTTGAGGACTCCATTTCTAAGCCTTACTAAGATCCACTGTAATGTCCTTAGAAGGTCCTCTGACTTCTCCAAAATCCAGTGACATAATAAGAGGAAAACATCATTTTGGAGATTGTCAAAAACCATTTAGTCAGGGACCTGATTTTTAGGAATTTTGAATTATTAAAATTTACTAAGTTGATTACTGAAATTGGCAATACTTTTTCCAATATAACTAAATAAGGGGGAAAAAAGGCAAAACCTAAAATAATAATATGTCAAATAAATAAATGACACAGCATTTCATTTTGTAATATGTTGAATGCTTTTGTGAATGTGATAATATGTGGCTAAACATGTGTATTTCTGTATCTTATAAAGTAAATTTTATGTTATTCAGTTTAATTTAATATTACATTTTACCAGTAGAATATTAAATACACTAATAAAAGAGAAAGATGCAAATTAACCATCACTCCATCACTCTGCCACTCTGCTACACCCACAAGCCACACCAACCAGCCAAACAGGAGAGAATATACAAATTAACCCAACTAAGATGGTGGCAGCCACGGAGCTGAAGTGAGCAGGAGGCTTGGGTTGCCCCTGGCAATGGAGGAAGCCAAGCTTCCCACCTGCCCTGGACAGCCCTGGGCTCCGCTCAAGGCTACAAAGTTTCAATTATAGAAGATAAATAAATCCCAGCGCTCAAGGAGGCCCTGAAAAAAAGAAAAGAAAAAGAAAAAAAGGAGAGGCTGGGAGCTTGGGTTGCCGGGGCGGGGGGGGGGCGGGTCGCTGTGGCCAGCCTGAAAACGGCCCTCAGCCCCTCACCCAGGCTGGCCAGGCACCCCAGTGGGACCCCCACCCTGATCCAGGACACCCTTCAGGGCAAACCAGCCGGCCCCCTCCCATGCACCAGGCCTTTATCCTATATAATAAAAAGGTAATATTCAAATTGACCCTAACAGCAGAACGATTGGGAATCACTGGTCACTATGACACACACTGACCACCAGGGGGCAGACACTCAATGCAGGAGCTGCCCCCTGGTGGTCAGTGCGCTTCCACAAGGGGAGCTCTGCTCAGCCACAAGCCAGGCTGATGGCTGCCAGCACAGCGGCGGTGACGGGAGCCGCTCCTGCTTCCTCAGCAGTGCTAAGGATGTCCAACTGCAGCTTAGGCCTGCTCCCCGCTGGCAAGTGGACATTCCCCCAAGGGCTCCCGGGCTGCCAGAGGGATGTCTGACTGCCAGCTTAGGCCTGATCCCCCGAGGAGTGGGCCTAAGCCAGCAGGTGGACATCCCCCAAGGGGTCCCAGACTGTGAGAGGGCACAGGCCGGGCTGAGGGACCCCTCCCAAGTGCACAAATTTTTGTGCACTAGGCCTCTAGTCTACACTAATAAAAGAGAAACATGCAAATGGGTGTCACTCCGCTACGCCTACCAGCCAATCAGTTGAGTATGCAAATTATTCCAACAAATATGGCGGTTAATTTGCATACTCAGGCATGGAGCGAAGATTGAAGACAATGCAGAAGGAAGCCAAGCGCTTCAGAAGGGAGTGAAGCTGCGGAAAAGCATGCGGGGCGGCAGAGGTGGGAGGGAAGCATGCGGGGTGGTGGAGGCAGGAGGGAAGCCCACCTCGGCAGTTTTGTTCCCTTCTCTGCCTCACTCTGACCGCAGGAAGCCCTACTCTTGCAGGAATCTTCCTGCAACAGGCCTCTAGTATTATATATTGGCCTTATAATAAATGTACTCAATGATTTTCTCAAGCAGGTAATGAAATATTGTCGAAAAAAACATGAATTTATGAGCCAAAAAGGCCTAGATTTAGTCCTGGGTTCTAGCATATATATATTTTTTATATAAATTTGTTCATAAAATTTTTTTCATAAATATAAATAGATAAGATAAGACCTATTTTCAGTTATGGCATGAAGATTAAATATACACTTTAGAGCTGTCTTAAACCTTTCCAGAAATAAATAATGTCATAAGTTGTTTAGAATAGACTCAGTGAATTTTAAATTTAATTTCATTTAAACTAAGCAATCAACTTGTAGGCTGCAACCTTATGTCCCACTAAAAAAGGAAAAACAAACAATGACACTATAATTTAAACATATTCCATTATGGTATTTGTTTTGGAGTCATTAACTTCTATTTGCTTTGAAATGTCTTCTCTCTTTTCTGAGAGATTTTACATTTCTTATGTCTTCAATTTCTTTTTCTTTTACAAATAATTCTTTATTTTTGAAAGTATTACATATGTCCCATTTTCTCCCCCAGTGATCCCCTCCAGCCTGCCCCTGCCCCAGGCCTTTAGCACTCTATTGTCTGTGTCCATGGGTTATGCATATATGCCTACAAGGTCTTTGGTTGATTACCTCCCATCCACCTACCCTCCTCAGACTTCCCTCTGAATTTCCGCACTCTGTTCTATGCTTCCATGTCTCTGAATCCATTCTGTTCATCCTTTTATTTTGTTACTTAGATTCCACATATGAGTGTGATCATGTGATACTTGTCTTTCTCTGCCTGACTTATTTCACTTAGCATGATACTCTCCAGGCCCCTCCATGCTGTCTCAAAGGATAAGAGATTCTTCTTTTTTACTGCTGCATAGTATTCCATGGTAGAAATGTACCACAGCTATTTTTATGCACTCATCTACTGGTGGGCACTTGGGCTGTTTACAGATCTTAGCAATTGTAAATTGTGCTGCTATGAACATAAGGGTGCATACATTCTTTCTGATTGGTGCTTCAGGTTTCTTAGTATATATTCCTAGAAGTGGGGTCACTGGTTCAAATGGCAGTTCCATATTTAATCTTTTGAGGAAAATCCATACTGTTTTCCATAATGGGTGCACCAGTCTGCATTCCCACCAGCAGTGTACTAGGGTTCCTTTTTTTCCACATCCTTGCCAACACTTGTCATTTGTTGCTTTGTTGATGGTAGCCATTGTTGTTTTAATTTGCATTTCTCTGATGATCATTAACTTTGAGCATTTTTTCATATGTCTCTTGGCCATCTGTATGCCCTCTTTGGAGAAGTATCTATTTAGGTCCTTTGCCCATTTTTTAACTGGATTGTTTGTCTTCATTTTGTTAAGTTGTATGAGTTCCTTATATATTTTGGATATCAATCCTTTATCAGATATATCAATGCCAAGTATGTTCTCCCATACAGTGGGCTCTCTTTTCATTTTGTTGATGGTTTCTTTTGCTGTGCAGAAGCTTTTTATTTTGATATAGCTCCATTTATTTTCTCCTTAGTTTCCTCTGCCTTATCAAATATATCTGTAAATATATTGCTTTGAGAGATGACTGAGATTTTGCTGCATATGGGTCCTTCTAGGATTTTTATGGTTTCACAACTTACATTTAAATGTTTTATCCATTTTGTGTTTATTCTTTTGTATGGTGTAATTTGGTGGCCTAGTTTCATTTATTTTTGCATGTTCTGTTCAATTTTTCCAATACCATTTATTGAAGAGATTCTCTTGACTCCATTGTATATTCTTGCCTCCTTTGTCAAATATTAACTGAGCGTAATGGCCTGGGTCAATTTATGGGGTCTCTGTTCTGTTCCACTCACCTATATGCCTGTTCTTGTGCCAGTATCAGCCTGTTTTTATTACAGTGGCTTTGTAGTATAACTTGAAATCTTGTATTGTGATTCCTCCAACTTTATTTTTCTTTCTCAAAATTGCTATAGCTATTTGGAGTCTATTTTGATTCCAAATAAATTTTGGAGTATTTGTTCTAGCTCTATGAAATATACCGTTGGTATTTTAATAGGAATTGCATTGAATCTATAGATTTCCTTGGGTAGTATGAACATTTTAATGATGTTGATTCTACCAACCCATGAACACAGTATATTCTTCCACTTGTTTATATCTTCTTCTGTCTCTTTTTCCAACATCCTGTAGTTTTCTGAGTGCAGGTTTTTTGCCTCCTTTATTAAGTTTGTTCCTAAATATCTTAATCTTTCTGTTGCAATGGTAAATGGGATTGTTTTTTTAATTTCTATTTCTGTGAGTTTATTATTGGTATATAAAAAAGCCATTGATTTTGGGTATTGATTTTGCATACTGCTACATTGCTAAATTCACTTATTAAATCTAGTAGTTTTTTGGTGAGTTCTTTAGGGTTTTCTATGTACAATATCATATTGTCTACGAATAAATACAGTTTTACTTCCTACTTTCCAATTTGGATGCCTTTTATTTCTTCTTATCTGATCTGTGTGACTAGGACTTCCAGTACTATGTTGAATAAGAGTGGTAAAAGCAGACATCCCTGTCTTATTCCTGTTCTTAGGGGAAATGCTTTTAGTTTTTGCCCATTGAGTATGGTGTTGGCTGTAGGTTTGTCCTATATGCTTTTTATTATGTTAAAATATGCTCCCACTTTCCCACTTTGCTGATAGTTTTTGTCAAAAATAGGTGTTGGATTTTGTGGAATGCTTTTTCTGCCTCTATTGATATGATCATGTGATTTTTGTCTTTCAATTTGTTTATGTGATGTATCACATTTATTGATTTACAAATATTGTACCAGCCTTGCATTCCTGGAATAAATCCCACTTGGTCATGTTGTGTGACTTTTTAATATATTGCTAGATCCAATTTGCTAATATTTTGTTGAGGATTTTAGCATCTATGTTCATCAGGGATATTGCCCTGTAATTCTCTAACATTGTATTGTCTTTTTCTGGTTTTGGAATTAGGATACTGCTGGCCTCATAAAAACAGTTTGGAAGTGTTCCTTCCTCTTAGATTTTTTGAAATAGTTTTAGGAGTATAGGTGTTAGTCCTTCTTTGAATGTTTGGTAAAATCCCCCGTGAAGCTGTCTGGATCTGGGCTTTTGTTTGCTGGGAGTTTTTTGATTACTGTGTCTATTTTATCAGTTATTATTTGCCTATTCAGGTTTTCTGATTCCTTCTGATTCAGTTTTGGGACATTGTGGTTTTTTTTAGGAATTTGTCTATTTTATCCACATTGTCCAGATTGTTGGCTACTTGTTCATAGTATTTTCTTACAATTCTTTTTATTTCTGTGGTGCCAGTGGTTACTTCTCCACTTTTGTTTCTGATTTTATTTATTTGGGTCTTCTCTCTTTGTTTCTTGATGAGTCTGGCTAAGGCTTCATCAATGTTGTTTCCTTTAAAGAACCAGCTCTTGGTTTCATTGATTTTTGTAATTTTTTTAGTCTCTATGTTATTTATTTCTGCTCTAATTTTTATTATTCCCTTACTTCTACTTTCTCTGGTTTTTTTCTTATTGTTCTCTTTCTAGTTTTTTAAGTTGTAGGGTTAAATAGTTTATTGCTGATATTTCTTGTTTTTAAAGGTAGTCCTGAAGAGCTATGAACATCCCTTTTAGGACTGCTTTTGCTGTGTCCCAGAGACTTCGGGGTGTGTGTTTATTTTCATTTGTTTACAGAAAGTTTTTTATTCCTTTCTTGATCTTTTTGGTAACCATTCATTGTTTAATAACATGCTATTTAGCCTCCATGTTTTTGAATGTTTTGGGGTGTTTTTACTGCAGTTGATTTCTAATTTCATTCCACTGTGATCTGAGGAGATGCTTGATATGATTTCAATCTTCTTGAACTTGTAGAGACTTGTTTTGTGTCCTATTATGTGGTCTATATTTGTGAATGATCCATGTGAAATTGAGAAGAATGTATATTCTGCTGCTTTTGGGTGAAATGTTCTATAAATGTCAATTAAATCCATCTAATCCAGTGTATCCTTCAAATCATTGTTTCCTTGTTAATTTTTTGTCTGGAAGTTCTATTGAGTGAATTCAGTGGGGTGTTAAAGAGCCCTACTATGACTGTGTTGTTGTGGATCTCTCTGTTAAAGTATTCTAGAAGATATATTTTTTTTAATATATATATTTTAGGTGCTCCCTTATTGGGTGCATATATGTTTACCAGTGTTATATACTCTTATTTGATCAATCCCTTTAATATTATGTAGTGACCTTTGTTGTCTCTTGTGATGGCCTTCATTTTGAAGTCTATATTGTGGGATATAAGTATTGTTACTCCAGCTTTTCTTTGCTTTTCCATTTTCATGGAATTTTTTTTCCATCCCTTCACTCTCATCCTGTGTGTATCTTTTGTTCAGAGGTGGGTTTCTTGTAGACAGAATATAGTTGGGTCATGTTTTTGTATCCATTCAGCTACCCTACACCCCTTGATTGGAGCATTTAATCCATTTACATTTAGGATTATTATTGATAGGTACTTATTTATTGCCATTTTAATTCTGTATGGGTAGGTTTCTCTTTCTGTTTCTTCTCATTATAGCAGTTCTTTTCGTATTTCTTGTAATGCTGGCATGGTGCTCATGTTTTATTTTAGCTTTTTTTTTTTTTTTCTCTGGGAAGCTCTTTATTTGACCCTCCATTTTGAATAATATCCTTGCTGGATATAGTAATCTTGGTTTCAGGTCCTTGCTTTACATTATCTTGCATGCCATTCCCTTCTGGCCTATAGTGTTTCTGATGAGAAATCAGGTGTCAGCCTTATGGGAGGGAGCTCCTTAACACATTGTATGCAGTAAAAGTATTTATACGTTTTATGTTGCCTGGTAGCAGAGCACGGGACACGTATTTTATAGACGCAGGATACGTTTTTTATAGACTAGCGGTAGAATGCGGGTAACGTATAAATACATAAACTAAAGTTATCGTAATTTTACTGAACATTGTCATTTGCGCTAAAAATTAGCAAAAAAGGCCCACGCCACCTGTTAGTGCATGATAAAAACTACCCACAAACAATGTGTTAAATGTGTCTAGTGGGGTGTAGACACATTTGGGTTCTTCTTTCTTGGGGTTCTCTGTGCCTCCTGAACTTGTGTAAGGTTTTTTTTGTTTTGGTTTTTGTTTTTTGTTTTTTAAACCAGGTTAGGGAAGTTTTCTGCCATTATTTCTTCAAACACATTTTCTGTCCCTTTTTCCCTTTCTGCCTCTTCTGGCACACCTGCTATTCTAATATTGTTGCATTTAACTTTGTCCCACAGCTCCCTTAAGCTGTCCTCCTGTTTTTAAATTGTTCTTCTTTTTCTTTCTGGTTCTCTGATTGAGTGATTTATTCAACACTATCTTCTAATTCACTGATTCAAGCCTCAGCTTCCTCTAACTTGCTGTGTATTACTTCTAATGTGTTCCTTATTTGTGCTATGTCATTCTTTATTTCGAATGTTCTTTTTTTATAGCTACTATATCTTTTCTCATGCTGTTGAGCATCTTTACCATCATTACTCTGAACTCTGTTTCAGATACATTTCTTATCTCTCCTTCGTTTATCTCTTCTTCTGGAGAATTTTCTTGTTCTTTCATTTGGGGTTTGTTTCTTTGTCTCCTCATTTTGGCTGTCTGTTTGGACTTGTGACTATGTATTAGGTAGATCCTGTACGTCTCTCAATCTCTAGTGCAGGACAGCATCAAATGCTGTTTTCGATTAATTAGATCAGGCAAATACTCAAAGCCTCCAGAGACTGCCTCTGCCTATAGACTGATAGAATTCCAACTTGAATTGCCCCCAGGCAATCATCTTCAGATCTGGGGAAATTTTTACTTTCAACATGGTGGGGCAGTTGCTTCTGCCTGGAGACTAATTGTTATTTTTAGTCTATTATGTGGCCTCAGGGCAAGGTGTTTTCCAATAAAGTGGGTAAACTGTCCTTCCTCCAGGCAAGGCAATGGTCTGTTTGTGAAAGATGTCCTTTGCTGCCTGAACAAATGACTCAGCACTAAAAATAGGTGGTGTCTGCCTTCTGAGGTCTAACCCCTGAGTCCCTAGTCCTGGCTTCTGCTCACACAGCTCCAGTATACTCTGCCCTCCCTCTGCTGGAGCACAAGGTGGGTGGCTCCACATGGAATTTTATGCATTGGCCCTTTAAGAGGGTACCTGAATTTCAAGCCAGATGTTATGTGGGTACCCTTCCTAGTTCTGGTGCTCTCTGTTGGGGGGCACAGTTTAGGGGTTAGATTCCAGTGTTCTCAGTGGCAACCCCCACAGCTGAGATATTTCTCCAGAACTTAAGTTGCTGTCTGTGGGCACCCGGCCAGCCTTTTCACACCTCTGCCCCTACTACCAGTCTCCATGGGGTCTCCACTTTCAGTCCTGAGTATCAGGGTTCTCTCCAGAAAGTCTTCCATTGATTATTCAGGAAGTTTTTCTGTATTTTAGTTGCTATTCCAGTTTGTTCCTGGGAGCACATCTATGCAGCATTCACTTACTCTGCCACCATTTTTAATCTGCTTATGCCTTCAATTTCATTGCAACAATAAAATATCATAGTTTCAACTCCTTGTATCTTCTTTATTTAGGTCTCTAAAGCTCCTTTGCAGTTACCTTGTTTTACTTATATATTGTATACCCACTATTCTTTTTAATGAATATCTGCATTTTCAATAAGCTTTTTTTGTTTCAATACCAAATCAATATAGTCTTTTTTAACTTTTTTAAAAATATATTTTATTGATTTGTTACAGAGAGGAAGGGAGAGGGATAGAGAATTAGAAACATCAATGAGAAGAAACATCGATCAGCTGCCTCCTGCACACTCCCCACTGGGGACATGCCTGCAACCATGGTACATGCCCTTGACTGGAATCAAACCTGGGACCCTTGAGTCCGCAGGCCAATGCTCTATCCACAGAGCCAAACCAGTCAGGGCATAACTTTTAAAATATTCTTTGAATAATTTTAAAATGGAAATTATACTCAACATGGAAACACCGACAATGCTTGTAAGTCAATAAAAATGACTATAATATGAGGATCAAAGCCAAATTAAGGCCATGAAAACTGAGTCATGAGTGCTATCTAGCCAATAGAAAATATATAATGCAATTAACTACAAGTTTCAATTCAATTTTGAAGATGATACATATGAAATATTTTGAATCTTAAAATGGATGACATACAATATTGGTGTTTGCAAGACATTTAACACATACAATATAGGTTACATAAGTACATGTATTACTGATGTATGACTTTTTTAAAAAACTAAATCCATGGAATACTTGTTATTTTTGCTAAACACCATCATTGGCAAGAAGAGTAATAAGAAGTAGTAAGCATAGTTTCAGGGGCAGTTTTGTATCATGGTAAAGTATATAGATTCTGAAGCCAAAGTCCCTGGTTCAAACCCTGCATAAATCATGGCAATATTTTCTTTAGCAAATTATAGCTATTTTTTTGTTTATAAAGACTAGAGCAATAGCCGGGGAACCAGGACACCTGAATCTAGACTCAGATCCTGGCCCTGAATCTGATCTCCAGAATGGGAATGATAGTGTTTAGATCTGGATTACTGCATAAACCAAGATGACACCATAATTTTCAAAATTGTTCAGATTGTACAACAAGGAGGAAGTCTGGGTGCTCTTTGAAGAGCATGAGGATTAAAAAATTTCCTGAGATCACTTTAAAATGTACATTCAAGTACTCTTAGACCTCAGCCTTCAATTTTACAGATGGACAGCCTGAAGCCTCAAAAGTTTAAACCATTTTATCAAGGTAACGCAAATAGTTAGATACACGATATTTAACATCTGCAACTCAACACCTGCAAAGTTTGTTTTATGTTCTATAAACTCTTCTTGAAACAGTACTTTGTCTTAAGAGTAGATAAAATAAAATATTTTCTGTGACTTAGAGAGGCAAAATGTTATCATGGTTGCAACAATACATTCTATCTCTTATATTGAGTTCAAGTTTATCTCCAACTCAGTACATTCCCCAGAAAATGGACTTACCACTGGTTTCTATAATTGAGCTTCACTGTTGTCTCAGGCTATAACTTTTTTAATGGAAAAGTGTTTAAATCCAATAATCTATTTTATATCTTTTTGTGTTGTTTCCCCCATAAAGCTGTTTTGTTGATAAGAAGCAATACTGCCCTTAGGGTATTGAATCAAAAAATTAAAATAAAAAAATAAACTTTGCTGTGTTATGAAAGTTTAAATAAATAAATACATAAGTTAATTAATTAATTTCACTTAAATATTAATAAAAATGGGTGGCACACAAAGCATTTAGATCTTCCACTAATCCAGCTATGGACATTATATTAACATCTCAACTATGGTCATTTACTTATTCCTTCATTTGAAAAAATAATTCATTGAATCCCTACTATGTGTGTCAAGTTATAAGGTGCTTGAAAGACAGCAGAGTTAATCAGTTGGAAGCAAAATATGTTTTGAATATAAAATACTAACTAATAATAAACAGTTGTGAATTTTTTCAATATACATTCTCTAAATATTTGTTGTAGACCTGTGGTAGCTACCAGTATTTAGGGGAGGATTTAGCAATTTGGTCATTTTTTTTTTCAGAGAAGATTAATTTAATAGTAAATAATATACTATAAGGCAATATTAGAATATATAGATTTATAGATTTATCTCTATATTTTAAATATACATGCATTTCATATGTTTCATTAAGTTTCAGTTGAGTATTCTTTCATTATGGATAAATCATACAATAAAAATGCAAGTATCTAGCAAATCAAGTAAACCTCACTGTTCATCAATAAAGGTTTTTTGACATTAATAGGCAAGAAGTCAAAAGGAACATTGATAGATTTGTGAGATGCAATCTACTTAAGTAAATGTCCACAAAACTACCTATATATATAAAAGTCTAATACGCTAAGTGTCCTTCCCTCCGTCCGGGTAATTACATCACATAGCAACACCCAGCTTCCTCTCCCTAGTGACGACTAGCCTCCTTGGAGTTTCTGCAGCCCAGGAACACGACTTGCTTTATAGCCAGGTGGAAACACTTTACACTGTAACCAAGTATCTGTGAAGCGTTTTCCCATGGCTCATCTCATTTGATCCTCACAGGAGTAGGTAGACAGAAGACTCGGTGGAATCCTATTTTTCTTTTTATTAGCTGGAAAATGGAGATTTAAAAAGCTTAGAAACTTAATCCGACTGAAAAAAAATAAGAAATGGTGGAGCTTGAAAATAACTTCAGGTTTTCTCACTGCGCAGAATATAGTCAAACACTGCTGCAGTTAAATATTCTACCGTTTTGTTCTCCCTGCATGATCTATAATAATAATCTGCTTTGTGTTGATATTTACTGCTGTGTTGCTGACAATTACCTGAAAGAGAAGTTGGGGTGCTTCACTGAGCTGGAAAAAGTTTAGCTACATCAGAAAGCAGGTGTAATTAAGCAAGTTTGTTCTATATATATAAAAGGCGAAGTTGACTTGCATATGTGTGATACATATGAAGCTCTCACTGGCACCAATTGCACACGTGTGTTTCCTTCTGTCATTGTAAATCATGAATTGGTTGGCACTTCTATTATAGAGAAAGGGCGAATAGTGATATTAAAATATTTCTTCTAATTAATTTTCTTTCAATGTGCACGAATTTGTGCACCAGGCCACTAGTAGAGTATAATACTGTCTAAATTATATGGAAGTAACATGACTTCTATAAAATAAACCTTGTTAAGTTATTATATGAAAAAGCAAACAATTTATGGAAACCAAATGAAATGCTATGCCAATAAGAAAAAGAAAATAAAAACATAGGGACAAGAATAAAAGAGCAGATAACTATGGAAATAAAAAGCACAGTATTTAGATGAAAATAATTACCAAACTGCAATACTTGTGAAAGGCCCAAACACAGGAAAGATGATTTCTTCCTGTCTGTATGCAGTTATTTGGGTATTATTTACATGCTATGCATATTTCTCATTCCATATGAGTACTTCATATTAAAATTGAAGTTGTCTTATACATTTATCCCTTCCTATAGTCATCAACAAGACACAAGCCACACTTATGGGAGAATATACTTACAAATGTTGAAATAGAAATCAAGTCTATATTTAAATTTCAGTATTTTGCATTGGGACCTTCTTAGATATAGCGTTTTAGAAGACCATAAAATCAACTAACAGTTCCCTGAAAACTCTTCTGGAAATAAATGTACTTCTTACAAACATTCATTTCCCTCTTTTCAATGGCAATTTTAAATATGTTGAATTAGAAAATATTGATCTGCAATTCTTGACAATGTCAGACAAATGCTATAATTTTTACCAATATTTTCCCTTTAAGCTGTAAAAGTTGAACATATTAAGTATTAAATGAAAATAATAAAGCTGTAAAAAGGAGAAATTTGGTATTGTCTTCAGACATGGGATTGCCTTTTGTTTTTGACATGAAACTAATTATTGAGTAGCATCAAGAAAGCCATAAATCTGAGCATTTTCCTTAATGTCTGAGCTTTTCCTTTATATAAAATTACACTGATCTGGGAGTCAGTATTTCCCCAGGCTATAAAATTGTATTAATACATTACTGCACTATGTCATTTATTCCTATGCTTCTATGTGTTCCATAGGTTTTCCTCCAGTGTCTAACCTACAGCAGTCATAGAACATAGATATGTGCCTAAAATGGCTTATTTTTCATTCTATTACCTCTGCAACTGGAGAAAGCAAAGCTACTTTTAGTTTACCAGACTTAGCAATAAAATCTGTACTTTAAAAAACCTTTCAATTGGGGAGCATATTGCCTACTACTTTGCCTTTAAGTCCTAACTTAATCTCATCATCTACTTGATCCATAAGTTTTATCTCTTCACTGAGAGTCTCTTCCTTGCTGCCTCAGCACTTCAAGTGCCCTGTAAAGATTGGTTACCTCTCAAAGCTGCAAGGATAGCATAGCATGAAAAAAAATTATATATATAATTTCACGCTATTTTATATATTCACATAATTAAGGTCACAGAAGAATTTTAACCAGTCGCCTACAGCACAATTTCAAGTGTGTTTTATAGTGTATTTTCTTATTTTTGCTATCATTTTGTCTTAGAATATTATTAGGTGCATTTAATAAGTGAGTCCTAGCTGAGATTTGATTCTCTGATCTGATGCATAATAGAGTTCCTAACCCAATCAACTATCAATGTAGGACTTAATATGTTTAACAGATTCAAATAATGAAAGAAGATCAAAACTCAATCTGTATCAACAGATACAAATTTTAACAGTATAGTTTAAACTTGATTTTCTTGTCATAGAAAATTGATATACAAGAATTAAAACCAAAACAAAACCAAAATAGAAATATCAAGAGAACTACCAAAGGTACATCTCCCTAGGGAATAAAAAATACTACATTTAAATATATTTTCCCATAAGTACCTTTGAACATGACAACAAATATAACTATATTGCACTATTTTAAGTATAATCTACAAACCTACACACTCTATAATGAATATCCAGAAGACAGAAAAAATCAGTTAAATATATAGGTTTATTGGATAAATGGCACTATCACCTGAATATTTTAAAACTATCTTAGAAATCAAGTATTCTAACACTTGCAAAATGCAGAAATTCTTTATTTTACATCACTTACAAATAAACTTCAAGTAAATTCTTAAATAATAACTATTTTTATTTACTATCCCCTAAATCACTCCCTACCTCACTGAACAGTTTTGACTTTTATAAAATCATATATAATACTAGTGGCCCAGTGCACAGATTTGTGCACATTGAAAGGAAATTAATACAAAGAAATATTTTAATGTCACTTTTTGCACTTTCTCTATAATAAGTGTCAACCAAATTCATGATTGACAATGACAGATCGAAACACACACGTGCAATTGGCACCAGTGAGAGCTCTATGTGTATTGCGCATGCGCAAGTCAACCTTTATTTTTAAATTAGAGGCCTGGTGCATGAATTCATGCACAGGTGGGGTCTGGCTGGCCCGCCCCAATCGGGTTGGGGGGGGCCAATTGGGGGCAAGGCTGGCAGGGGGAGGGGCTGCATGCCAGCCAGGGGGAGGGGCCATAGGCAGTTGGCGGGCCAGCACTGTCCCCTGGCCGAACTCCTGGTGGAACTCCTGGTTGAGGGAACAATTTGTATATTAGCCCTTTATTATATAAGATTGCCAGTGCACATCATATGTACCAGCCAGTCGGTCGGTTGTACAGTCAGACAGATGGAGGATCAGTCACTTAGCCTTTTATATATATAGACTAGAGGCCCAGAGCACAAAATTGTGCGGGTAGGGTCTAGGCCTAGCCTGTAATCAGGGCCATCTTCTGCCCATTTGCCAGTCCCCAGGCCCAACGCCCCATTGGCTGCTGGGGCAGGTAGTGTACAGGCGCGCCCTGCAGCTTCCGTCAGTGCCGCAAGCCCCAGGAACAGCGGCAGCGGCGGTAGCCAGGTACAGAGGTGGCACCCATGTGAACGGCCCTGAGCGGGCAGCATTTTCCATCAGCCGCTGGCCCGGTGCACGCACATGGAGGTGAAGTCACCAGCGTCCACTTTGCCGCCGGCCTGAGCCCCAGAGCAGCCAGGGATGAGCTGGGGATCTCAGCGGCCTGACAGCCAGCCAGGTCCTCCTGCCACTCACCCCAGTTCCCTGGTTCACCATTGCTGATCCATCAGAGCCTGTGGGCCAGGGGGAGGGACCAAGAGGTCAGCCAGTCCCATCCCACCCTGCTGCCACCCACCTGCTTCCCCGTGGTTCTCTGATCGCCTGCGGGGGTGGTGGTGGTGGGGGGGTTGGGCGGTGATGGGTGGGAGAGGTGGGGGTGGAGAGGGACCAAGAGGTGGTCAATGCACCTCATGGCGACTGGTTGAGCGGTCATTATGCTTATGGTCCCTGGCCTTTTATTATATAGGATTATGAGATAATTACCCTCTCCTTATAATTTACAATTGTTGATCCTACTCCTGTGTTCCTAAAAAACATAGAATAAGTTAACTTCACCTCCACTTGGTTGTTCCTTAAATGTTTTTTTAATTATATTTTTATTGATTTCAGAGAGGAAGGAGAGGGAAAGAGAGAGATAGAAACATCAAATGTGAGAATCATCAAGTGGCTGCCTCCTGCATGCCCCCCATTGGGGATAGCGCCCACAATGGGGATTGGGCCCACAACCCAAGCATGTGCCCTTGACTAAAATCAAACCTGGGACCCTTCAGTCTGAAGGCTGATGTTCTATCCACTGAGCCAAACCAGCTAGGGCTAGGGCTCTTTAAATGTTTTAAGACAACTATGAGATCTTCATTTTTTCCTTGCCCCTCTAAGTAAATTAGACATCATAAATATATAGACATAGACATAGACATAGACATAGACATAGACATAGACATAGACATAGATGATAGAGATGGAGATATATAGATTAAAACTAGCAAAACTAGCCTCCAAAGTGCTCTGATTTGTCAAATTTCATCTCAAAATATAGTCTCAAAAATTTAATCAATATTTCATAAATTCCCTGAATAATTCAATATTCAGGGAAGGACAAAATAATTGGATAAATAAGACTCTATATATTTATAATAGAAAATTGTAAAATTGATTTGAGATCATTATATGTGTCTATAATTGTTTAAGAATCTTACATTTATTTGAAATTTCTTCTTATAAGAAATAGGTAACATAATCCTAATTATCTGAATACTTTTTAAAAATCTTTTTTGGTTGTGTAGGTGAATCCAGTGCATTTGTTCTAAGCTCATTCCTACTCTTCCCTTCACATTTTAGCACTAACAAAAACCTTACTTTCTCTAAGGATACTGCTTTTGAAATTTGGTGTGTTTTTTCTCTCTCACAGCCTCTGCACTGCTCCTACTAGCTTTTCATTCAGATAGTCCCCCTTTTCTCTAAAAATCCTCAGCTCTAATCTTATATCATCAACTTCCTCACTAGTTGCTACCTTTGTGAACTGACTCTCATTTCTTTAGCTTCTGACATTCTGGCTTGTTTTTTAGTAATTTATATAAATACCATAACTTCTCAGTTCCTTAAAATGTACTTTTTCAATTATCTTATCCTTTACTCTTCTTCAGCTACTTCTTTCCACAGTCATACCCTAGAACTTATTACCAAACCCATAGTTCCTTCAACATGTCAATTCCATGCATCTCAATGACCACCAGCTCCTATTTTTCATGCCAACTCTTTGCACCTGGTTCCAACAATCTTTTTACTCCACTGAAATCTTCAAATTTTTGTTCAGTCATTTCTCTTCTCCATATCCAGCTTGAATTTAATAATCAATCATTATAACCATTCTCTTGCATATACCTTACTTTTTTTTGTCCCTCTAACACTTGACTGTTCTTGGCTAGAAAAATCATACCCAACTTTAATGCAATACTTGATATACTCTGCACCTGTAACCATGCAGATAAATGTGGCCAAAGAAAACCACACAAGTGGTTTCAGTTACATTTATAACTTAAACTTTAAATGAATCACATTTTATGTGCATTCATGCTTTATGTCCCTTCTAGTCACTCTCATTTTTCTAGGATAGGGGTTGCTAAATATTTTCTTAAAGGGCCAGGGACTAAATATTTTTGGCTTATAGGCCATACTGATATCATTATAATTATTCAATACTAGGGGCCCAGTGCAAGAATTCGTGCACCTTGAAAGGAACTGTGGGCTGTGAGGCGTCAATGGGCACAGGGGTGGGGTTCAGCCCATTCTCCACACCCCGGCCTGGCCCCTACTGCCACGGCCCTGGCCCCAGTCCCCTATCTGCTGGCAGCCCTGCTTCCACCACCACTGCTTCCACACACTGACGGCACCTGCTCTGCTCACACTGGCTAACAATGTAGAGTGATTGCGGCTGGCACCAGCAGTCGAGGAGAGTGGCAGCTGCTGGCCCCCATTGCCCCTCAAGAGCAGGGTGAGGTGGAGAAGCCCTGAGGGGCAATGAGAGCCAGAAGCTGCCGCTTACACCTGTTGATGGTGCTTGCAGTGGATGTGAGTGGGGCCGGCACTGGCAGAAGATATGAGCACCCGGCAAGATCACAGCCCACAGGAGCAAAGAATTTTCAGTAACCACCAGAGGCTCGCCCTGATGACAGCCAGTGCCCCACCTTGTTCTGGCACCCGCACTCACCTGATTCACCATCCTGCAGGGGCTGATGTCCACCATGTTATGCATGTGCCCCCTGGTGGTCAGCTCACATCATAGTGACAGGTTGTTTGGTTGTTCGGTTGTTCCGCCATTTGGTGTATTTGCATATTGGGTTTTTATATATATAGACTAGAGGCCCGGTGCACAAAAATTTGTGCACTCCGGGGGAGAGGAGACCCTCAGCCCGGCCTGTGCCCTCTCACAGTCTGGGACCCCTCGGGAAATAACGACCTGCTGGCTTAGGGCTGCTCCCGGGTGGCAGAGGGCAGGCCCAATCCCTAGGTGCAGCCCCTGGTCGGGCTCAGAGCAGGGCCGATTGGGGAGTTGGGCGCTTCCCCCTGTCATGCACAGAGCAGGGCGGATCAGGAGGTTGCGATGCCACCCCTAGTCACGCTCAGGGTAGGGCCGATTAGGGGGTTGGGGCACTGCCCCCTGTCACACTCAAGGCAGGGTCGATAGGGAGGTTGTGGCGCCACCCCCTGTCATGCACAGAGCAGGGCCGATCAGGGGGTTGGGGTGCTGCCCCCTATCACGCACAGAGCAGGGCCCATCAGGGGGGTTGGGGCTCCGTACCCTGTCACACGCAGAGCAGGGCCCATCAGGGGGGTTGGGGCTCCGTACCCTGTCACACGCAGAGCCCATCAGGGGGTTGGGGAGCTCCCCCCTGTCATGCACAGAGCAGGGCCGATAGGGGAGTTGGGGCACCGCATCCTGTCACACACAGAGCAGGGCAGATGAGGGGTTTGGGGCGCTGCCACTGTTACACTCAGGGCAGGGCCGATGGCGGGGGAGGGGTGGGGGCACCGCACCCTGTCACACACAGAGCCGCAGGGCGATCAGGGGGTTGGGGAGCTCCCCCCTGTCACGCACAGAGCAGGGCCGATCATGGGGTTGGGGAGCTCCCCCCTATCAGGCACAGAGCAGGGTGGATAGGGAGGTTGTGGCCCCACCCCCTGTCACACACAGAGCCACAGGGCGATCAGGGGGTTTGGTCGCTGCCCCCTGTCAGGCTGATCCCAGTGCTGGGAGGCCTCGCGGCTCCACTGATCCAGGTGCTGGGAGGCATATTACCCTTTTACTATATAGAATAGAGGCCTGGTGCACGGGTGGGTGCTGGCTGGTTTTCCCTGAAGGGTGTCCTGGATCAGGGTGGGGGTCCCGCTTGGGTGCCTGGCCAACCTGGGTGAGGGGATGATGGCTGTTTGCAGCTGGTCACACCCCCTTCAGGGTGGGGGTCCCCACTGGGATGCCTGGCCAGCCTGGATGAGGGGATGATGGCTGTTTGCAGCTGGTCACACCCCCTTCAGGGTGGGGGTCCCCACTGGGGTGCCTGGCCAGTCTGGGTGAGGGGCTGATGGCTGTTTGCAGCTGGTCACACACCCTTTAGGGTGGGGGTCCCCACTGTGGTGCCTGGCCAGCCTGGGTGAGGGGCTGAGGGCCGTTTTCAGGCTGGCGGGTGACTGAAGCTCCCAACCTGTCCTTTTTTCCTTTTTTTTTAATTCTGGGCCAGCTTTAGCTCTGAGGCTCGGCCCCAGCTATGAGACCTCCGCTGCTGAAAGCAGGTTTCTGGCCTTTGTTTACCCTTCTGTATTTGAAACAATGTTGCGGTCCTGCTGGCTGAAGCCCGGGGGTTTTGTTTAGCTTCTATATTTGTTACAATGTTGCTTAGAGTGCAGCTGAGAGGCCAGCAAGGCAGGCGGGGAAGCTTGGTTCCCTTCGTCACTGAAGCAAGCAAGCCTCCCTGTTCGCGTCAGCTGCCTGGCTGCCAGCTGCCATCTTGGCTGGCAGTTAATTTGCATATCACCCTGATTAGCCAATGGGAAGGGTAGCGGTCGTACGCTAATTACCATGTTTCTCTTTTATTAGATAGGATTGCCACTGAACTTGAAAGAGCCATATACAATATGTAAAAAACTGGCTACATTTTAGTAAAACTTGAAATAGATTGTTAGCCTGTGGGGTGTAGGTTGCCAAGTCTGGCCCTAAAAGACTATTTAATACCTATCCTCTCTCCTCAAATCTATATTTTCTCTACCCTCTTACTCAATAGAAAACTTTGCTTTAACTTTACTGAGAAAATGAAAGATTTCAAAAACATACATCCATAGAACATCACTGTAAGGAGCAGCTATAGGGTTAAGCCTTGGACTGACCTGTTGGCAAAGCCACAAACAAGTCCCAGTTTAGAGGGCACAGTCCTCTTAGCATAATTAGGCTTGACATTGTGACGCTCCCTAGATCTTATCTGGGTAGCTAATGGGATGAGGGAGATGTAGTAAGTGCTGCCAAAACAAGTGAAACTCATAAGAACATTGTAACTATGGTGACCACTACCTTGTTTACCTCTGGCTATAAAATAAAGGCTCAGCTCACCTCTGGATATCTCTCTGTGATCTCAGCCAGGCACAGGAAGATCCACCTAGACCCAGCTTATTCTGTCTGTCATTTCTCCATCCTTCACCGTCCTCACTCAGGCTTGTGGAACCCTTGACTGAGCTGGCTTGGCACATACCACTATTACATCTACTTTCTTATTGGCATTTCCTTCCATAAGCTCCTTCCTGTATTTTCCCTGTTTCTTTATAAAGCCAATCCCTACACTTATTGAAATTATCCCATTCTCTGTCTAGTTCTTAATGACATCTATTAATTTCTTTCTTTATTCTCATTTTACTTGTTCTTTCAATAGATGATCCTAAAACTTATCATCCAAATGGAGACTTTATTGAGAACTTATTATCACTCATACAAAAACCTAAAGATAGACCCACATTTCTTTGAAAAAAAAAAATGCGATAAATGAGCAGCAGCCTGTCACTAAGTTAATCACTCCTTCTTGCTTGATATATTCTTTCTACTTGGCTTCCAGGGCGACACCCTCTACCTGATATCCTCCTACTTGACTCATCACTAATTTTCAGCTTACATTGCTGATGCCCCTTCTTCTTCCCTATCTCAGGTCTTTAGTGCCACATGGCTAAATCCTACACCCTATTTCCTGTATGCACCCTTACTCTTATTGATCATACTCAGTATCATGAATTCTGATACCATAGATAGTCAAATGATCCCCACATTTATATTTATTACTTTACTACTACCCACCTTTATCTGGGCCACCATTATCTCTGACCTAAATAACTGATCTCAGTGAATCTAACCTTATGCTGCCATG
Organism: Myotis daubentonii; assembly: GCF_963259705.1. Taxonomy (NCBI): domain Eukaryota; kingdom Metazoa; phylum Chordata; class Mammalia; order Chiroptera; family Vespertilionidae; genus Myotis; species Myotis daubentonii. The sequence goes on along the minus strand of NC_081842.1, from coordinate 96,099,523 downwards.
GTCTATGTTCAAACCAGCACTCGGAGTGATCCTTTTAAAAGAGAAATTAGGTCATGTACTCCCTTACTTTGAACCTTCCTCCAAGCAAAATAGAAGCCAGTTTTCCCTATGTTGTATTATTTCCCCAACTATATATTCATCTTGGCCACATGAGCTTTTTTGCTATATTTGTTAACATACAAGGCATATTAAAGAGAAATCTAGCCTTATAGATTTGAAATTGGCTGTTTCTTCTGCCTTGGGTATGCCTCCTAAAGATATCCCTACTGATTCTTTCATCACCTCCTCTAAATCTTTGCTCACATGTCTACTGGTCAACAAGGCTGAACTTGACTCAGTAATCACACACTTAATAATTACTTCTTTCATGGCTAGTGTGCTCAGTGGTTAGAGTGATTTCTGGTCAAGGGCACATACCTGGGTTGAGGGTTTGTCCCCGGCCCTGGTTAGGGAGCAGTTAGGAGGCAACCAATCAGTTTGTCTCTCTTACATTATTGTTTCTCTCTTTCTTTCTCCCCACTCCCTTCCTTACACTCTCTCTAAAAAATCAATGGAAAAAATATCCTCATGTGAAGATTAACCCCAAAAAAGTTATTTAATTAATGAATTGGCCCTTAACTTAAAGAATACCTTACTTTCATTATTTATGTAAGATACCATTAGTTATGTGTTATTCTTTTATTTTTTTAATCTTACAAACTTAACTTATACTAAGTAAGTCTAAAAAAAACCTGCTTCTTAAAGATAAATGAAAATTATATTCTCATTTGTATAAGATACCTATTCTGGTTCTAGGTGAGAACATTTTTTTTTTCTTTTTAATTCTTTATTGTTGAGAGTATTACAGATGTTCCTCTTTTCTCCCCCATTGCCTTCCTCCACTCGGATCCCACTCCACCCCGGGCCTTTACCACCCTACTATTGGCTGTGTCCACGAGTAATGCATGTATGCATATAAATTCTTTGGTTAATCTCTTTCTGCCCTCACCCTTTCCTTCTGAGATTTGTCAGTATATTCCATATTTCCATGCCTCTGGTTTTATTTTATTAAGTTTATTTTGTTCATTAGATTACTGTTCATTTATTTTGATTTTTAGATTCAATTGTTGATAGATATGTATTTATTGCCATTTTATTGTTCATATTTTTTATCTCTTTTCTTTTTCTTCTTCTTAAAGAAGACCCTTTTACATTTCATGCAAGACTGGTTGGTGGTGATGAACTCCTTTAGCTTTTTCTTATCTGTGAAGCTCTTTTTCTGACCTTCAATTCTAAATATTAGCTTTGCTGGGTAGAGTAATTTTGGTTGTAGGTCTTTGCTTTTCACCACTTTGAATATTTAATGCCACTCCCTTTGGCCTGCAAACTCTTTGTGGAGAGATCAACTGACGGTCGTATGGGTGCTCCCTTGTAGGTAACTAACTGCTTTGATCTTGCTGCTTTAAGATTCTCTCTTTGTTTTTAACCTTTGACATTTTAATTATGATGTGTCTTGGTGTGGGGCTCTGGATTCATCTTGTTTGAGACTCTCTGTTCTTCCTGGACTTGTAGGTCTATTTCTTTCATGAGGTAAGGGAAGTTTTCTGCCATTATTTTTTCAAATAGGTTTTCAATTTCTTGCTTCCTCTCTTCTCCTTCTGGCACCCCCAAGATGCAAATGTTGGTACACTTGAAGTTGCCCCAGAGGCTCCTTACACTATCTTCATATGTTTTTATTATTTATTTTTGTTGTTCTTCTTCTGATTGGGTGATTTTGCTTTCTTGTGTTCCAAATCACCAATTTGATTTTTGGTGTCCTCTATTCTACTGTTGATTCCCTATAAATTATTTTTCATTTCAGTTAGTGTATCCTTCATTTCTGATTGGTCCTTTTTTGTGTCTTTGATGTTATCACTAATTTCCTTGACATTCTCATTAAGTTCCTTGATCATTCTTATAGCCATTTTAACTGTTTACCTGTGTTTGTTTCTATGTATTAGGTAGAGCTGCTATGTCTCCTGGAATTGGTAGAGTGGTCTTGTACATGAGGTATCCTGTAGTGCCCAGCAGCTCAGCTTCCCCAGTCACCTGTGCTGGGTAATCTAGGTGTACCCCTGTGTGGACTATGTACACTGTCCAGTTGTAGTTGAGCCTTGATTGGTGTTGGTGTCACTGGGTGGGATTGACTCCCAGGCCAACTGGCTGTGCATATCAGCTGTGACTACAGTGGAAGAGCTGCTGTTCAGGAGATGCCCCCATGGAGAAGAACTTGTTTCAGTGGGGCTTTGGTGCCCACTGAGCCAGCCACTTGAGTGTGTTGCTCATGGAAGTAGTAGGGTTGTAATCTAGCATGGTCTGAAACTGGCCACCAGGTTACTCTGAGGCCTCCCTGGCTCTGAAAAGTCAGCTACTGCCTGTCCCCTGCCTGGGGCTACCCAGCAAATCTACAGAGTGATCTTCAGATGGCTGCTACTTGTGTTGGGTATGGAGGTGCCCAGGAGAGGTCAAGCTGTAAACCAAGGCAGACTGATGCTAATGCTAGGCCTGGGGCCAGTTATCAAGAGGTATGGGCCCTGCTGATGCCAGCTGCTATTTGTTTAAGAGATTTCAGGAAAGTTTGAAGGCTAAGCTAGGACAGGCCATTCACATGGAAAAGCCACTGCAAATAGCTTGGGTGGGCCTGAAAATTGGGTGGGGCATGGACTCAAGGAGTCACCAGGGTGATGTGAGCAGTGTGAGACAGGATAATGGAGTCAAATATGGTGAATGCCTGTTGGCATTGTGGCAATGGAGGTTTCAGCAGAGGAACAATGGACTCTACCAGCACTTGTCTGGAAAAAAAACTGTCCCCCAGTTCTTGCTCTGATGTCAGACAATTTAGTTCCTCCCCATACGTCCCTGGATCCTTTCAAGCTGCTGCCTCAGCACTGGAGCTCAGAGTAAGATCATGCATGGGCCTTTTAAGAGAAATTCCCTGGGACTCCAGCAGCCTCTGTCCTTCTCAGACACAATCCCCACTGTTTTTTTTTTAAATATATTTTATTAATTTTTTACAAAGAGGAACGGAGAGAGATAGAGAGTTAGAAACATCGATGAGAGAGAAACATCGATCAGCCACTTCCTGCACACCTCCTACAGCCCACTGGTTTTTAAAGCCCAAAGTTATGGGGATTTCTCTTCCCCGCACTGGTACCTGGGCTGAGATGTCAGGTGTGGAACTGGGACCCCTTACTCCTCATGGGGGGCCTCTGCAGCCAAGATATTCCTCCCAATTAAATAAAATGCCACACATGGGTTTTGGACCAGCCCATTCTGTGCCTTTGCCCACCCTACAAGTCTCAATGTGCTTTATTCTTTAATTCTCTATTGTAGGGCTGCCATTCCGCCAGGCTTCAGGCCATTCTGAATGATGTTGTTCTGTATTTTAGTTGTAATTTTGATATGTTATGGGGGGAGGTAAGTACTGCATTTACCTACATCACCATGTTTGCCCACCTTCTTCTCGGTGAGAACATTTTAATTTCAAAAACAGATCTTATACAACAAATGCGTGTTGTTCTTTGAAATGACTGCCTTAGGTGGCCGAATTATTTTATTTTAGTTATGCCTCCATATATGGAAATGCTTTTTATAATATCTCCTTTTGAAACCAATTAATAAAGCAAATGAAGAAAAATAATCTCATAACTATATATTCACATCCTATTTTTTAACCATAAATTACTAGTATACTACCCATTTTGATAACCCATCTTATTCTCTATATTTAAAACTACATCTGTATTTACCTAATTTAAAATCTACCCTCGAGGAATAATTATTTGTCACTACTAAGGATGTTCAAAAGAATGGGTAAGAGATTTGGAAGTCAGTTCAAAAAATACATCTCTAGAAATAGCAATATCATTTGAATGCATTTGTAGAATTTGAATTTTAGAATGTTTCTTAAAATATCAGTAACATCACTGTATGGATACACTGTGCATCCTTTACTGAGGGGCAAATATAAGGGTCTTTAAAATATTCAATAGGACAACAGCAAGAATATGAAGCGGACTATTTTAAAATACATGTAATAATAATATTATCACCATCAACATAACAAAAAAATACATTTGTTTCCTTTCTTTTGTTACATCTGAATTTTACACGTGTATCCACACACTCTTCTTTTCCTAACTCCTCTCAGTTACTCACATTCTGGAAATATCAATTTCTGCAATTCTAAATATACGGACATCCATTCTAAGTGTATACTGTACAATCCATATGTGCCATTAATGCTTATCTCATTCATCATAAATTTATTAGTTATATAAGTTTGAGAATATGCACTTCTGGAAAATTTATGGCAAACTGTGATCCACAAAGAGATCAGCACTTAATTTAGAAAGTATAACAATTAATAAGATTTGGGGAAAATATCAGAACTACATAGTATTTACAAAATTTCCATCACTAATAAAACTTCCACTTAAGTTATGTGTCTCAATTTCTTAGCTCCATTTTACTAACCTACCTTTTGATGGACACAAAAAGATCATGCTCATCTTTATGTTTATTTGATATTAACAAGTAGAATTTAAAAATATAGCAGTAACATTTTTCTCTAATCTATTTGTACTTGGCTCACTTGTCAGAGATGACCATCTACTTTCATTTGTAGTTTAAGTTAAATATATTCAATTTAATTTTAAAATGTAAGAACATAATAAAATACTAGTGAGTTGATCATAGTCCCTAACTTTCATAGTATCGTCTTATAAATTTAATCTATTCACAATATCATCTTATTAATTTAATCTATTTACCTTCCTATCTAATTAAAACAATATTTTAAGATAAATACATCCATTTTAATTAAATAATATCTTAATATAAATATCTCATTTTATGTGTATGTTGATAACAATGAAATTTTTTACAAAAATAAAATTAGTATGGAACCCCAAAAGACCTTGAATAATCAAAGCAAAAGAAGAACAAAGTTGGAGGCATCATACTTCCTGGTTTCAAATTACACCACAAAGTATAGTAATCAAAAATAAGTATGTTATTTGCATAAAAACATGCATCTAGATCAGCGGTTCTCAACCTGTGGGTCGCGACCCCTTTGGGTGTCGAATGACCCTTTCACAGGGATCGCCTAAGACCATCGGAAAACACATCTATAATTACATATTGTTTTTGTGATTAATCACTATGCTTTAATTATGTTCAATTTGTAATAATGAAATTGGGGGTCACCACAACATGAGGAACTGTATTAAAGGGTCGCAGCATTAGGAAGGTTGAGAACCACTGATCTAGATCAATGGAACAGAAAGCCCAGAGATAATACCACATATAAATGTTAATTAATGTATGACAAAGGGGCCAAGAATTATAATGGGGGAAAGGTCAGTCCCTTCAATAAATGGTATTGGGAAAATTGGATAACCACATGCAAAAGAATAAAAGTGGACCACTACCTAATAAAATACACAAAAATTAACTCAAAATGCATTAAAGACTTGAACATAGGACCTGAAATAATAAAATTCCTAGAAAGAAAAAAACTTACACAGGAAGCACCTTTAGATTGGTATTAGTGATGTTTTTTGTTTGTTTGTTTGTTTGTTTTATTTGGCACCAAAAGCAAAGGCGACATAAGAAAAAATAAATAAGTGGAACTACATCAAACTAAAATGCTTCTATAGAGTAGGAAAAAAAACACATAAAAATAAAAAAGAAAGGAAAAGGCAACCCACCAAACAGTAAAAAAAAAAAAAAAAAAAAGTAAGTTACCTACCTGATAAGGGGTTAATATTTTATAGGTCTAGCCGATAAGAAACTTTCATTAATGATTCTGTTTTTCCTACTTCTGCTGGATTGACACTGATTAATATTGGGGTCAAATGTTAAAAATGGAAAATCCTTCATAAGCCTAGGGTTATGAATGTCCATGTGCAACAATATTCCACTATGATCATCACCACCATACCCACCATCTACACAGTGATGGGACCTTATGCAAATAAGAAGTAAACTTCTATTGCATTAATGGCTGAGATCTTGAATTTATTTGTAATTGCATCAGTGTTTCTCTCTGTCTTTCCTTCTCTCTTACACTCTTTCTAAAAATCAATGGAAAAATATCCTCAGGTGAGGATTAAAAAAGAGAGAGAGAGAGAGAGTGAGAGAGAGAGAGATTTATTCTCCTATAAGGAAAGGTCTATAGTACTACTTAAAAGGATATTAACATGAAGTTGCTTTAATAGATAATTTTATTTTTATATATAGAAAATATTATTATTTATTTCCATGTCTAACTTACCTTTGATAGTTTTAAGAGATTGAACATCAATAAACTATGGAAAGATAAGCAACACAAAGCAAGCAAATTGTTGCAGGAGTTAGTCAAACACTTGCATGTCAACTGAAGTCACTAGTTCTATTAATATCTTATTTTTAAAAAATATATTTTATTGATTTTTTACAGAGAGGAAGGTAGAGAGATAGAGAGTTAGAAACATCGATGAGAGAGAAACATCGATCAGCTGCCTCCTGCACATCCCCTACTGGGGATGTGCCCACAACCCAGGTACATGCCCTTGACCGGAATCGAACCTGGGACCCCTCAGTCCGCAGGCTGACTCTCTATCCACCGAGCCAAACCGGTTTCGGCTCTATTAATATCTTAATAAAATTGACTGAAGCCTCCATTTTCTTACTTGTGAATACTCATAAATCATCTAAAATCTTTGCAAAACCTGAGGGTCTCATGCCACTTGGTGACCTACAAGCTCATTGATGACCTTCAGGTTCATACTTCTGTTAATTTACTTTAGTGTATTAATCACCTTTTGTTTTCTTCTCAATTGATATGAGCAAGAGAATCATGTAACATATTTATTTAATATGCTAGAGGCCCAATGCACGAAAATTCCTGCAAGAGTAGGCCTTCTTTCCCCCAGCTGTCGGCACTAGCTTACCTCTGGCACCCGGGACCTGGTCTTCCCTCCTCCAGCCACCCACAGGCACCCAGGACCCGGCTGGCTTCCCTCTGGCCCTGGCTTCATCAGGAAGGATGTCCAGAAGATGTCCAGTCTAATTAACATATTACCCTTTTATTATTATAGATACACAGATATTCCAACATCCTATATAATAAAGAGGGAATATGCAAATTGACCATCACTCCGCCACAAAGATGGCAGTGCCCACAGCGGAGGCAGGGTTTCCGTAACACAAGATGGCTACACGACAACAGAGGCCGAGTTCCCGTAACGAGCGTTAATGAGCAATCAGCAGGGACCTGAGACTGTGTGCCCCCCAGCCCCCATGGGGCTTGACGGGGGACCTCAGGCCATGCCCCCCACCCTGGCGCCAGGCCGAGGGACCTCAGGTCATAACCCCTGCCCCGGCACCAGGCCAGGGGACCTCAGGCCGCATCCCTGGCCCCAGCGCCAGGCCTGGGGGGCTCAGGCCTCAGCCCCCGCTCAGCAGGGCTTGATGGGGGACCTGAAGGTGCGCCCCCCACCCTGGTGCTGGGCCAGGGGACCTCAGGCTGTTCCCCCAGCCCCAGCATCAGGCTGGGGGATTTCAAGCCATGCCCCCAACCCTATGCCAGGCCAGGGGCCACAGGCCGTGCCCCACACCTGGTGGGGCTTGATGGAGGACCTCAGGCAGCACCTCCCACCCCAGGGCCGGGCCAGGGGACCTGAGGCCATGCCCCTTGCCTGGCGGGGCTTGACAGGGGACCTCAGGCCACACACCCCACCCGGCAGGGCTTGATGGGGGCCCTCGAGGTGCCCCCCCCATCCCAGTGCTGGGCCAGGAAACCTCAGATCATGCCCCCCGCCCGGCGGGGCTTGACAAGGGTGGGACTGGCCAGGTCTGGAACTAGCCCAATGGCGGGGGGGGTGCAGCCAGGTCTGGGTCTCGTGCAATTTTGACGCACACGTGGGTGGGCGGGGACTTGACTCTGGGTCCCATGGTGCACCCAGACTCTGACTGGAGAACAATTTTCATATAGATTTTACTAATTTTCTTTCATCTCTGACACTTCTATTATAGAGAAAGGACAAATAGCAATATTAAAATATTTCCTCTAGTTAATCCCCTTTTAATGTGCACTGAGCCACTAGTACATATATAAGCTGATACCTCCACCACCACCACCACCACCACAACCACCACTACCACCACCACCACAAGCATACATCCACACTCTCAAGGTCCCTGTGTATTGCAGACTTCACTGAAGGTTTAGCAAGATAATTATACCACAGAAAAACTAGCAACTTCTATGTCAATTATAAGCCTCCATATATACTTTCTTTAGCCATCCTACGACTGTGAATTTTTTACTTCTTTATTCTTGTACACCAAGGACAACCTCTTGCCATCTTTTAAGTTTTCTTTAATTCTTCTCTCTGTGTGTCTTCCTTTTGATTCCAAAGACATTTTTCTAGACTCCAGGTTTTTTATGCATTGATGGTCTATCACATACATTATCTTCCTAAACAAGACATTTTATTTCCTACCTTGATGCAAAAGACATTCATTTATATAACTACATGTTTAAGAACAGTTATAAAAAATAATCTTCAGTTTCAGTTGCACACATTGAAATAGTACTCTACCCAAAATAGTATTTGGTTCATTCTTTCTTTTGAATGCTAAAACATAATTGCATAATAAATGTAATATTTATTTTTTAAATATTTTTTTATTGATTTAAGAGAGGAAGAGAGAGGGAAAAAGAGATAGAAACATCAATGATGAGAGAGAATCATTGACCGGCTGCCTCCTAAGCGCCCCCTACTGGGGATCGAGCCCCTCAACCCAGGCTTGTGCCCTTGACTGGAATCGAACCTGGGATAGAGTGTCACTCTGCAGGTTGACTATGCACTGAGCCAAACCAGCTAGAGCTGTAGTATCTATTTTAAATTTCTATTACTGACTCCTTAAAGAAAAGACTTATAAAACTAGAATAAATTCTATTTTGAATCCATAAAAAATGTTTCCTATAAATGGTTAGACTAGTTTATGAAAAAGTTATTTGTTAATTTTATTGTAAAAACACATTGAAAAAGCAATAAAATTTAGTAAACCATGTATATCTTAAAGTTTTATTACCAGGAAATGTCAAGTGACAGTGAAGATACTGAGGATAGAGTGAGAAAGTGTAATGATAAATCAAGACCTGATAAGTGTTGATGACAGCAGACTATTAAGCATTCACTGTTGCTTTTTGACCACATTCTGAGGATATCAATGAAGGCTCTTATGGTTATAGACTGCATAATGCTCAGTCACAAGTGCTAACTAGAAAGAGCTATTTTTCAAATTCTATATATGTGAACTCATATGGTTTCAGATTTTTTCCATATTGTTCTAAAATCTTGACACCAGTGAAATATTTGAAAATTCAAAACATCCCAAAATAGTTGACTGACAGTAATTTCTATGCCAAAATTCAGTCGGAAAAATATTCTATTTGACATAACACACAAGTTAAAAGACAAAGTTTTTGTCTTATATACCTGTGAACAAAGGTAGAACAATTAGTATTAAGAATTAAAATCAGAAAAAAACAACAACACAAAGAAGCCCCATTCAACCCAATTTCTCCCACCATCCTGCCCAGAAACAGAAATGCCCACTACAGTCATGTGCTGCATAAGGATGTTTTGATCAATGACTGCCCACACATGATGGTAATCCCCTAAGCTGGCACTGGAGGTAAAATATTTCTATTTCCTAGTGACATGGTAGCTGTGGTAACATTATAGCACAACAGCACATTATGCTTTGTGTTTCAGCCTATTGATTGCACTGCTCTGGGCTAAAAATGCCTGGGGGTTCCTCACCTGGGTTCCCAGTGAGCCTACCCTTGTGATTCCTTTATGGTTGCAATAATCATTAGAAAACTTTGAAGAAAAAGAGTGTATTACTTATGGGCTATGGAGCTCACAAGATACAGCAGGGGACACACAGCAAGTTCCCAGGTAGAGAGAGCATATGCATGGAAGGTCAAGTCTAGGGTTTTGCATTTAACAGGCTCACTTTCGATTGGTGAATTTAAAGAGGGGAAGAGAAACACACACACAGAAAACAGAAGGAGTCCAAATAGTCAGTTACTTAAATCAACCAGGATCTCAAACTCTAAAACAAAGGAGTCTCATTAGAGAGAGGTGGCCTGGCTCTTTATCCAGTCTGTAGCTGGCAATGCCTTTATTGTAGAAGACAGCTTTGATGTGAATACCTTGACAATCAGAACTTAAATCAGACACTGGAATTACAAAAAAAAGTGCAAGTGTCTGACTGTCAGGGCTTATACTACAATTATGCAGGTGTCAGTGATGATACTGGTGTAAACAAAACTGTGGTGCTGCTGGTTATATAAAAATATCACATATAATTACAGTAATAGGCTATCCCATCTAGGTTTGTGTAAATACACTCTATATGGTCACACAATGATGAAATTGCCAAAGGATGCATTTCTCAGAACACATCCCCATCATTAGGAAACACATGACTATTCTAAGATTAAGATAGTGAATTTACAGGAAATTTCAGAAAGGATAATCCACAAATACTCATGAGTATTATCTCATATCCTTAAAGTGATATATTTTAATGCTAATTATGAGGTTAGGAGACAGAAAGTCTGAGGCATGGATGTTAGATATCCAGTAGGGGAGAGAAGATGGGGCTGTGTACAACACTTTGATTACCTAAGGGGTAGTGTGGAATAATGAGCAAATGAAGAAATGTGGGAGACTTATTACTAAATCATATCAATTTAACATTATATTTCCTATCAGAGTTGTCTAAATTGTTTTTTCTTAGCTTTTATCTGTGATCAAGGTAAGTTGTCTAAGAATTCAAAACAATACGTAAGTAATCTGTTTGAATGACTAATTAATTTTATCAATTTGATGGAGGAAAGAAATATATAAAATTCGATTTTATATGTACACTAGAGGCCCGGTGCACAAAAATTTGTGCACTCGGGGGGAAGGGGGGGTCCCTCAGCCTGGCCTGTGCCCTCTCGCAGTCTGGGACCCCTCGGGAGATAACGACCTGCTGGCTTAGGCCTGCTCCCGGGTGGCAGAGGGCAGGCCTAATCCCTAGGTGAAGCCCCTGGTCGGGCTCAGAGCAGGGCCGATTGGGGCGTTGGGGAGCTGCCCCCTGTCATGCACAGAGCAGGGCGGATTGGGAGGTTGCGATGCCAACCACAGTCACGCTCAGGGTAGGGCCAATTGGGAGGTTGGGGCACCGCCCCCTGTCACGCACAGAGCAGGGCCCATCAGGGGGATTGGGGCTCCATACCCTGTCATGCACAGAGCAGGGCCCATCAGGGGGTTGGGGAGCTCATCCCTGTCACTCACAGAGTAGGTCCGATAGGGGAGTTGGGGCACCGCCCCCTGTCACACTCAGGGCAGGTCGGATCAGGGGGTTGGGGCGCCGCCACTGTCACACTCAGGGCAGGGCCAATGGGGAGGTTATGGCTCTACCCCATCACACACAGAGCAGGGCCCGTGGGGGGGGGGGGGTTGGGGCGCCGCCCTCTATCACCCACAGAGCAGGGCTGATCAGGTGGTTGGGGCGCCACCACTCTCATACTCAGGGCAGGGCCAATGGGGAGGTTATGGCTCTACCCCGTCACACACAGAGCAGGGCCCGTGGGGGGTGGGGGGGTTGTGGCCCCGCCCCCTGTCACACACAGAGCTGCAGGGCGATCAGGGGGTTTGGGCGCTGCCCCCTGTCACGCTGATCCCGGTGCCGGGAGGCATATTACCCTTTTACTATATAGGATAGAGGCCTGGTGCATGGGTGGGGCTGGCTGGTTTGCCCTGAAGAGTGTCCTGGATCAGGGTGGGGGTCCCCACTGGGGTCCCTGGCCAGTCTGGGTGAGGGGATGATGGCTGTTTGCAGCTGGTCACACACCCTGCAGGGTGGGGGTCCCCACTGGGGTGCCTGGCCAGTCTGGGTGAGGGGATGATGGCCGTTTTCAGGCTGACTGGTGACTGAAGCTCCCAACAGCTCCTTTTTATTTATTTATTTATTTTTATTCTGGGCCAGCTTTAGCTCTGAGGCCTCGGCTGCTGAAAACAGGTTTCTGGCCTTTGTTTACCGTCTGTATTTGATACAATGTTGCGGTCCAGCTGGCTGAAGCTCCGCTGAGTAAAGCAAGTTTCTGGGGTTTTTTTAGCTTCTTTATTGGCAACATAGTTGCTTAGAGTTGCAGCTGAGAGGCGGGCAAGTCAGGCGGGGAATGTTGGAGTTCTCTGTCACTGAAGCAAGCAAGCCTCCCTGTTCGCATCAGCTGCCTGGCTGCCGGCCGCCATCTTGGCTGCCAGTTAATTTGCATATCTCGGCCCTAATCTGTGAGTGACAGGGGGATTAGCCAATGGGAAGGGTAGTGGTCATACGCCAATTACCATGTTTCTCTTTTATTAGTGTAGATTCTATCTAAAAACAGACAATCATACAGATGGCCAATAGATATATGAAAAAAATGCTCATGATCACAAAAAATCAGAGAGATACAAATTAAAACTACACTGAAGGCCCAGGCTGGTGTGTCTGTGGCTAGAGCATCGGCCTGCAGGCCAAAGGGTTCTGTGTTTTATTCCAGTCAAGGGCACGCACCTAGGTTGCAGGCAGATGGTGAACATGCTCCATCTCAGGGTACGTGTGAATGCTGGTTTAAATGTTTTAAAAGTGATGATTTCGATATGAAAGACAAAAACGACCAGGTCAACTGAAAAAGTTTGAAGACCAACAATTACAAGCATTATTGGATGAAGATGCATGTCAAACTCAAAAACAACTTGCAGAAAGATTAAATGTGGTTCAGCAAACACTTTCTGATCATTTAAAGCAATGGGAAAGATTTTAAAGGAAGGAAAATGGGGGTTGTTCGAATTAGGAAGATGAGGCTAAAAGGGCACAAACTTTCTTATAGAATCAACAATTTCTAAGGATCTACTATAAAACATAGTGACTAGTTGATAACATTGCATTTTATAACTGAAATATTAAATAAAAATGTAAATCTGTGAGATAATAAAGGTTTCAATTAACTTGATGTGGGAATTATTTCACAATATACAGGGTATCCCAAAAAATATTTCCACACTTTAACAGCTGGTAGCTCAATTTTGAAAGTGAAATGTATTTTATAAACACTACCTTTATAGTTATACAATGTGTGTATTATACATTTTTGGAACACTCTATATATGTATATTGAATCATCACATCATATACTTTAAATATCTTATAATTATATTTGTCAATTATACCTCAATAAAGCTGAAAAATTTTGATTATGAGCCCCCCTAAAAAAAGAAAAAAAAATCTTTATTTGTCATCCTTCTAATAAAAGGGACTTCAACATTACTATCTAACTATGGCAATTATGTATCTTTTGCAATCTTTACATACTTTATTTTTCTTGACTTACATCATTGGCTAGGTTTTCCAGTACCATATTGAAAAAAATCATTATAGTGGTCATCTTTATCTTATTTCCAAGCTCAAGCTCAGGGAGAAGGCTTTCAATCATTTAAGATAAATTGTTTCATTTATTAAAATTTTATTTTGTTTGCATATATAACAATATTTCTTGCTTTAAAGTGTTCTTAGCTAACATTTGAATAGCTACACCAGCTTTTATCAAATTTATGTTTTTTTGTTATAACTATTTCTACCCATTACTTTCATCATTTATATGTCCTTTTTGGTTAAAATGTATCTCTAATATGCAGCATATTAATGATTTTGCAAGAGTTATTTATGTGTGTGTGCAATCTCAAAGTTGTCTTTTAATTTAAGCAATTAGTACACTTATATTATGCTAAAATTTATATCCTCCATCTTACTATCTGTTTTTTATTGAACCCACCTGTACTATGTTTATTTTCCTCTACTTTTTTCTCTATTTTGTCTTCTTGGATATTAATCAAGTCACTTATTGCATATTATGTATTTTGGCATACTTACTGTGAATCAAATGCCATGCATTGTGTTCAAAACATGTGTAGTTGATACAGAAACAGTGGGGTTTGATCACCTTATTCCAATCAAGGGTTGAGCTGAAGGATTGATAACTTGCAGTTTTGGTAAAGTTGTGCTTACCTCATTCTTCCCAACTGACAACCTTATGTGTTCTCTTTGATCTTTTCTCTGGAAGGATCTGAACTAATTCTTATCTCCTAAGCATGAGTGAAGTAAAATTACCACTCTACTCCTCAGAGTATTTTTGTGTGACTTTTTATTTTCCTATCTTACTCAACTTTTTAATTCAATAGCCTCTTGAGGGGAAGACTGGCATGGATGAATCTGAATCACACACACACCCAGCATTACCTCTGATATTGGCCACTCAGGGTTTGATTCGTCTCACCAGTTCTATGAGACCACAATACCCTCAGAAATTTTAGTCTTTTCAAATCCCTCTCTCCATCTTTTTAACTTGATAAGTCCAGGATGTCAATTAGCGTGGTCCACTGAAGACCGTCCTGATATTACCCATGAAAGTCCCACATCCTGGGAACTTGCTTAGTTTGGGGAAGAAAAGGATGATTCACTTTTTTATGAAGTAAATGTGTCATTAATAATGTGCCCAATGAAATGATCACAAAGTAACTGACATCAGACCCTGAGATGTTTGGGATGTTTCTAACAGCAAGAAATATGCTTTAGAAGAATAGCCAAAAGGAGTAGCATAGTGAAAGATTAAATGGCATGTCTATACTATAGGTTCACAGAGGACAAAATGTGATCAAAACTTAGGTCATCTTACCTAAACTGCCTTTCTCTAACCATGTAAAACTCACTGGAAAAGAAGTTGCCCTGTGTGTATAACAAAGAACAGAATATAATGCTTTGGATCATAATTAATTCTGAATATATAGTTTAATCTCATAACAAGTAAATCTAATTGTGATGGAGATCTACTTACCTATTTTCTTATATTTTTCTCTTTTCTTCCTCCTTTCCTTCAAATAGCAGATTCTACTCAATAGCATATTACCTCAGTTTAAGCTTAGGACATAATTACATAGCAGGCTACTGCATTTCCCAGGCTCTACAGAAGCGAAATACAGTTTTGTGACTTGTTGAATGAAATAGAGAATGACTGTCAATGTTGTATGTGATTTCCTCACCATCTCATTATTGGCAGAGCCCTTGCCCAAGGACTCCTTTTTCCCTGTCCTTCCTTTTGGCTGGAAACAGCAGGGGTCTGGAAGGAACCCATGGATTGAAATCAAATATCCTTTTATAGCTGGCATATTTTTACAGTGTGCATATTAATATTGTAGTTTTCAGACATGTGATAAAACATTCATACTTCTATTCAGGAATTTTTAATCAGTAATTGAATCTAATAGAATAATTTAAAGGGTCTAGAAATTTTAAATTGGGTTAAAGAGAATCTATATCCAAACACTTAGTTCAGGGTCTTCCCTGAGCATTGCTAAGAGAAACACAATGAGATTTCAGTGTTACCAAAACATTCACATGATTTTACATTGACATTTTATGGTATGTGAATGTTCGTTAACAGATTTACTTACAAAGGATCTTTAAAATATATATATATATATATATATATATATATATATATATATATATATATATATATATATATATAAATTGATTTCAGAGAGGAAGAGAGAGAAAGAAACATCAACGATTAGAGAACATCATCAATTGACTGCCTCCTGCAGGCCCCCATGGGGGATCGAGCCGGAAACCCTGGCATGTGCCCTGACTGGGAATTGAACTGTGACTTCCTGCTTCATGTGTCTATGTTCAACCACTGAGCCACACTGGCCAGGCACAAAGGACCTTTTTGAACATAAATGTATATTTACTGGCATTATTTAGGGGGGGGGGCTAAAGATATATATTACAGTAATCTACCAACTTTTAAGTAACAGAGAGTGAGATCAGAATACTTGCTGAGAAAAATGAAAAAATAAGAAAAGTCAGGATACAATCTTAGGTCAGAAATAGACAAAAATTTAGGAAGCAAACCTAAAAATACCATTCTAGGAGTTCATGTATGTCAAGCACCATTCTAAGTAAAATGTATGAATTAATTAGTGCATTTAAATTTCATAATATGCATATCACTTATATTGTTATTATTATTATTGAGTTATGGATAAGATTAGTAATGCTCAAGGTATAAACCTTATAGATATTAGCACCAGGATTCAAATTCAGTCTAACTTCAGATTATCTACTTTTAGTTACCATCCTATAAGGCCTAACATAATGTTATGTGGCATCTGGGTCATTAGTAATTACTTATCTATGGTTGGGAAATCCAGGGAGAATATTTTTTGAGAACAGGTTATGAGGGAAAATTGTGTCCAAATTCAGACCATGTGGATCAATGTTTTACACATAAAATGTTGATGATGTAATTATGCTAATTTTGAATAGTGTTCCTTATTATTTGTTGAGTCACTGGAATAATTTTAGAAACCAAATATTAGAAGTAAAGGAATCAGAAAGTTTCACAGGTCAAATCAAGTGTTAACTAGAATTTCTGTATTGTCTTGCTTTTATGTTTTCCTCAGAGAAAGCCAGCACACCCGAGGACCAACCTATGTTATCATGTGAATTTTTCCTATCAGCATCAAGATTTTCCAAAACTGAATATTTCTTTATGTAAGAATTGCTATATCCTGTTGATACAGATGATAACCAATAAATATTGTATTTGGGAAAACTAATACAATGTGGAAAATAATTTTTAGCATGTATTGTAAGTCATTTTACACATATTGTCTTTTACACCCACCCAATGACCTTGAACATAAGTCCCCAGTAAGGAGAATTCTAACCTATTTGAAGAGGCGTAAAATTACAAAATAATAAAAGAGCGTTAATATAGAGAATTCAGATGTGAGAAGGTAAATGCTGAGTCTAAAAAGAATGAGGCAGAGGGCAGTCTCCAGTTTTCAAATTGCTGACATTCCAGCGTGGACAGGCCACTTTGAGAATCCTGTACCTGTGGCTTTCAAAGTTAGAGCCTTATTCAGAACAGAGGCAACCAAAACAGTTCCAATTAAAGAAGTGATGTCCAAAGTGTACCTCAGCAGCAGCACTAGCAGAGATGCATATCTGAACATTACAAATTAGACTCAATCAACAGATATTGCTAAAATAACTTATTCATATTAAACTAAAAATGTCCTAAACCATTTTCTAAAATATTTTAAAATTGAAAGTAGTTTCAGGGAAGTAGCCCAGTGCTGCATAAATACAGTTAAATGAACCAGAGAAACTTGCCATGTGTATGCTCATTCTCCATATGTGGCCCGAATCACTAAGTTTAGACACTCTCATTCATGAGCATGACCTTCCTTGCTAAGATTTAAAATGGAAAGAAAAGCACTCAGGAAAGGTTTTAGCTTAATCAGTCATACTTTGCAAAGCCAGCCAACATGTATACGCATCATCCATCTGGGCAAAAGGCTTTACAGCTTTTAGACATTAAATGACTCACTCTGCAAAGCTCTTTCCAGACTAATGGTGGCTTTAATTTCTCGATTAGATGAACTAGAATATTAGGGAGGCAAATCTCTGCTGTTATGCTTCCAAAGAATGAACTCCCCCAAAGCATAGATGAGCATAATAGCTGATAAAACCTTGAAAAATGCAAGGTTAAAATTGTGTTTATGTGCACCATGCCATCTGTATCCCTTAAGAGCTGGAACAGGAAGGATTTGTTCCTTAAGCATTATTAGTTTTGCTAAAAATTGTCCTTGTTTTTTGCTACCCTGAGGAAATAAATGGCATTGTAAAAATGAGGCTGCACTTATTATAACCTAACCTATGGGCCACTTTTTCAAAAGTAATTTGGTCATTTGACATCATATACCTCCCAGTGAGAATGAATAGAAATAATGTGCGTGTGTGTATTTTTCAAGTTCATCTTGTCCTTTATGTTTACTTTCATTTTATATTCTTTCCATCCAGTTATTCATCATAATTGGTTTTTATTAAATAAAACTCTTCCCAAAATATTCTGGATCTTATTTACCAAATTTAATATTTTACACTTTTATTAATGTATTGTGTTAGGAGTCAATATGCTGTTTTCTCTTCAGAGGCACTAAGCAGAAGAGGGATGAAGGGGACTCTGGATCCTGGTAAAATTCTACTTTCTGGTGTTAGTGCTCAATATGCAGTTGAGTTTCACTGTATAGAAATTCACTAAGCTCTGTCCTTCGGGTTTATTACCTGTACTCTGTAAATGTTATAGTTGAACAAAATTTACCAAAAAGGTCTATTTAATAAAATTTAGTATAATCCAGAACATTAGTACAATAAAATATAATAAAAATTGCCAAGAGGCAACATTTCTGAGGAAGGCAGAAATATTATACTACTTCTAAAATTTGCTTTTAAAGAAACTGCATCTTAGTTATCTCCAACAAAATAAATAAACTATAATAAGAAAAATTGTTAAAAACTATATTACTGCTCAAACAGTCATAATGTTATATGGAAGCTATGATTACACACTCAGCAGCTAAGCTTGTACTAAATATGATGGAGCAAATGTAAAACCTTTACATCTCCCATGAATGCTCATATATTCTATATAACAAAAGGCCAGGTGTCACGACCAGAACTATGTTGCTATGAGGTGCATTGACCACCTCTCAGTCCCTCCCCCCAGCCTTCAGGCTCCAATTGCTAGATGGCCAACAGGGAACCATGGAAAACTGGGCTGGGTGGCGGCGGAGCAGGACTGGGGACTGGTGAGCAGGCGGAAGGCAGACCTCTGCCCCCCCCCCCCCTCCGCCCCGGCCAGCAGGCTCAGATTGATCCTTAGTTTCTTCCAAAAGAAATGTGGCGCCTCCACTGTGCAGCCTCCCACGACGTGGACTCACCACTGTGAAAGGCTCTGAGAGGAGACTTCAACAACAACTTCAATGCCTGCAGCAACCCTCAGCCTTCACTGCTGGGAGGTGGATGGAGAACATCAGCTTTAAAGCACAAACACCCTCCTCAGGAAGAACCCATCACCCCCCTATTCCACAGCCACTTCCAATCTGCAAGAAACTGTGCATGCTCCTCCCTCCAGAATGGGCGGGGCCAGAGCCTGAGCTGAGCGGTTCCGTGGTGATGGGGGTGGGGCTGAGCCAGGCAGCCGGGACAGTGCAGGGATGGAGGGAGGGCAGGGCAGGGCAGGAGCAAGGGGGCAGCCCTGGTTCCCTGCACCTCCTCCCACAGGCGTAGCCCTTCCTGTTTGAGTTTCCCACGTCATTGTTAGGGTTTTGGCTGGTGACGCCAGCTATGAAAGGGTTCACAAGGGAGAGAAGAGACAGGTGAAGAGAGAAGACGTTTATTTTACTTCTTTAAAGGGCGCAAAGTGCCAGGTGCCCTTTGATGGCACAAGGCACCTAAGGCAAAGTGGGCTGTTCTTTTGATCACCAGATGGCAAATGAGGAACCGGGGTGGGTGGCAGCAGCGGGGCTGGACTGGGGACTGGCCAGCAGGTGGAAGATGGCCCTGATCACAGGCTAGGCCCAGGGACCTTACCTGTTCATTATTGAGTGCACTAGGCCTCTAGTTCTTAAATAAAACTAACTCCATGGTTATGGAGCATTCCTGTTCTGATCAGAGTTTATTTGTGTTGCACTATGTGTAAAATTTAGTTTTTAACTTTCTGTAGCATGAGAAATTCTGAAAGACATAATCACATAATTACTTGGACAATAATATTTTTTCTTTATTATGTACACTAGTGATATTAAAAATGACTCAAATTTCTCAAGTTATAGAGTCCACAGTTTTCTTCATGTAAAAAATCACCTGGAATACTTGTTAAATATACCTGTATAATTCTGGGATTTATTTTGCACTTTATAAAACAGTATTTTAAGAAGATAAGAAAAAAATGAAATATGTAAAAATAACTTCAAATATTGTTTCAATAAGGAAAACTAGAGAAAAAGTGGTTTAGATTTTTGTGTTCTAAATCTCTCCTACCAATTCACTGGGAGAAGGAAAATTCCAAATCAAGAATTTGCCCACCCATCCCAATGAATAAGTCTCCATGCAGGGCAAGACATTTGATAATCTCTACATACATGCTTGCATAATCGTTAACTAACAACTGATACTTGGAAGACAGGGTAATATCAGGAGTGGAGGAGGATATATTAGCTATAAAGATATATTAGATAAATAGATCATTTCTATCAGTGAAGTAAGGAGGCCAAGTAAAAGGATGAAATATATGTAATGTGATTTAAAAGTTCCAAATTAGCTTGCTTATCATTAAAGAACTAAATGAAATTGATAATCACCTTGATAATAACCTGCTTCAAAAATTATATTAAATGAAACACAAATTATAGAAGTTGGAGTCAAGGAAGAATACTAGAGACAAGTGTAGAGATTCCAATTTCCTTTCATTTCATAGTGTAGTAATTATCAATGTCTGCTAAATTTTCAGTATTCATTCTCCTTCCAGGCACATAACAGATTTGCATTATCTTGCTTCCACAATAACATGAGAAGAACCCTTCCTACCCATCCCCATGCTATAAATCAGTGAAAAACAAGGTTTAATTAACAGTGATATTATAGTCATAATTTCTATAGAATAACTAGCCCAGACTTAATCATCCTATATAATAAAGAGCTAATATGAAAATGCTCATCACGCCCCCCCACCCTCATGCCCTTGCGTCCTCATGCCCTCGCGCCAGGGCCAGGACCTGAGACCAGATCGGGGGACATGAGGTCACAACCCCAGCCCCGGTGCTGGGCTGGGGGACCTAAGGCTGTGCTCCCTGCCCTGCGGGGCTTGACGGGGGTGGGGCAGGCTTGGTCTGGTCTCACAAGATTTCGAGGCACACATGGGTAGGTGGGGACTTGAATCTGGGTCCCACGGCACACCCCAGATTCTGACAGAAGGGAGATTTTCATATATATTTTACTAATTTTCTTTCATCTCTGACACTTCTATCATAGAGAAAGGGCAAATAGCAATATTAAAATATTTCTTTTAATTTCCTTTTAATGTGCACGAATTTCATACACCAGGCCATTAGTGTGTATGTGTATGTATGTATATATATATATATATTAGAGGCCCGGTGCACAAAAATTTGTGCACTTCGGGGGGGGGGGGTCCCTCAGCCCGGCCTGTGCCCTCTTGCAGTCTGGGACCCCTCAGGAGATAACGACCTGCTGCCTTAAGCCTGCCCCCCGGTGGCAGAGGGCAGGTCCAATCCCTAGGTGCAGCCCCTGGTCGGGCTCAGAGAAGGGCCAATTGGGAAGTTGGGGCGCCGCCCCCTGTCATGCACAGAGCAGGGCAGATTGGGAGGTTGCGATGCCACCCTCAGTCACGCTCAGGGTAGGGCCGATTGGGGGGTTGGGGCACCCGTCCCTGTCACACTCAAGGCAGGGTCAATGGGGAGGTTGCGGCACCACCCCCTGGCACGCACAGATCAGGGCCAATCAGGGGGTTGGGGCGCTG
Organism: Myotis daubentonii; assembly: GCF_963259705.1. NCBI lineage: Eukaryota > Metazoa > Chordata > Mammalia > Chiroptera > Vespertilionidae > Myotis > Myotis daubentonii. The sequence goes on along the minus strand of NC_081842.1, from coordinate 96,078,024 downwards.
CCCCCTGTCACACAAAGAGCAGGGCCCATCAGGGGGGTTGGGTCTCCGTACCCTGTCACACACAGAGCAGGGTCAATCAGGGGGTTGGGGAGCTCCCCCCTGTCACTCAAAGAGTAGGGCCGATAGGGGAGTTGGGACACCGCCCCCTGTCACACACAGAGCAGGGCTGATCATGGGGTTGGGGTGCCGCCACTGTCACACTCAGGGCAGGGCCGATGGGGAGGTTATGGCTCTACCCCATCACACACAGAGCAGGGCCCGTGGGGGGGGGGCGGTTGGGGTGCCACCCTCTATCACCCACAGAACAGGGCCAAATCAGGGGGTTGAGGCGCCGCCACTCTCACACTCAGGGCAGGGCTGATGGGGAGGTTATGGCTCTACCCTGTCACACACAGAGCATGGCCCTTGCGGGGAGGGGGGCATTGGGGCACTGCACCCTGTCACACACAGAGCTGCAGGGCGACCAGGGGGTTGGGGAGCTCCCCCCTATCAGGCACAGAGCAGGGCTGATTAGGGGGTTGGCGCGCCTTCCCTGTCACGAACAGAGCAGGGTGGATAGGGAGGTTGTGGCCCCATACCCTGTCACACACAGAGCCACAGGGCGATCAGGGGGTTTGGACACTGCCCCCTTTCACACTGATCCCGGTGCTGGGAGGCCTCTCGGCTCCACTGATCCTGGTGCTGGGAGGCCTCGCGGCTCCACTGATCCCGGTGCTGGGAAGCATATTATCCTTTTACTATATAGAATAGTGGCCTGGTACACGGGTGGGGGCCTGCTGGTTTGCCCTGAAGGGTGTCCTGGATCAGGGTGGGGGTCCTGCTTTGGTGACTGGCCAGCCTGGATGAGGGGGTGATGGCTATTTTCAGCTGGTCACTCCCCCTTCAGGGTGGGGGTCCCCACTGGGATGCCTGGCCTGTCTGAGTGAGGGGCTCAGGGCTGTTTTCAGGCTGGCGGGTGACTGAAGCTCCCAACCTGTCCTTTTTTTCTTTTTCTTTTTTATTCTGGGCCAGCTTTAGCTCTGGCTCCAGCTCTGAGGCCTCTGCTGCTGAAAGCAGGTATCTGGTTTGTTTGTGTTCTATAATCGAAACACTGTATCAACTCCAGCTCTGAGATCCCGGCTCGCTGAAAGCAGGTTTCTGGGATTTTGTTTTGCTTCTATATTTGTAACTATGTTTCAAACTGCAAGATCAGAGGCCGGCAAGGCAGGCAGGGAACGTTGGTTTCCTCCGTCACTGAAGCAAGCAAGCCTCATGTTAGTTTCAAGCTTCCTGGCTGCCGGCCGCCATCTTGGCTGGCAGTTAATTTGTATATTGCCCTGATTAGCCAATGGGAAGGGTAGTGGATGTACGCTAATTACCATGTTTCTCTTTTATTAGATAGGATATATAGATATATCTAAATGTGAGCAATGTTGTCTGTCCAATGTTCATAGATCAACAATCAGAGTTTTAGTAGACCCATTATACTAAGTTGTAAATGTAATTTTAAAAATGAACTAAAAATGATAGTATTTTTAACAAAAGTATTCAATGTGTAATGGGGAAGTGAGATGATTTTGTATGAATGGGCATTTATATGGTTGAATGAAAACCCCCAAGTAACTCACAGTCCCTATGTCCACATGCTTGTACAATAATAACCTTTCACACAGGCTCTGGTCTTTACCATGTAATACACTTTGGTCAAAAGCACTGTTGCAAAAGTAGAACAGATAAATTAAAATGTCTGTCTATTAGAGCTTAAGTTTTTTTTAACTTCCTAGAAACCTGATGACATGTGAACAAGCCAGAGTAGCTTGGTGGTGATCAGGGACAAATATTCTCAGTTCTTGCTGCAGCAACAGCTGACAGTCAGCTGACTGCAAGACATTAGAGTGAGGCCACCAGGACCAGTGGCCCAAATCAACTTTTGAAATGATTACAGATTTCTGAGTGAGCTCATCTAGGCCCAGTGCACCCCCCACAATTCACTCTTCAAATTATGAGATAAGTGGTTATTTTAACTCAACTGAGTTTTGGGAATAATTTGGATACCCAGGAAAAATTAACCATTACAGATATTGGTAGCAAAGCACTATGGTATTCATCATTCAATCTGCATTTGCTAAATGACAGTTACTACATCAATCTGCACCTATCAAACATGAGGAAAGCTCTGGCCAGTTTTGCTCAGTGGTTAGAGTGTCTGCCTGTGAACTGAAGGGTTGTGGGTTCAATTTTCAGTCAATAGCACATATCTCAGTGGCAGGTTCAATCTCCAGCCCTGTCAGGGCTTGAGCAGGAGGCAACCAATCAATGTGTCTCTTCTCTCTCTCTCTCTCTCTCTCTCTCTCTCTCTCTCTCTCTCTCTCCACCTCTTCACTTCCACTATCTTTAAAAATCAATGGGTAAAAAATCCTCAAATCCCTCAATCCCTTGGTGAGGATTTAAAAATGAGGGAAAAGATTCAGGCTATTAATTTCATGCAATATTTAAATACACCTACTTTGGCAAAGTTTATACTCTCTCTTTGTCCTCTTGCTTTATTCTGGGCAAGCTTTGTAGGAGAAATTTGTGCTGCTGCTATATATATTGAGCCCCTATTGTCATGCTGGCAAGGTGCAAAAGCCACCTATCTACTGAAGTATAGAATGTTCTGAGGACATTCTAGACAACAGCTTAATTCCTTTTTCAAACTCATTTGCCTTTGCTTTTGTGTTGTTTTTTTTAATAATTCCCATCTTAAATATTTTGATAATTTTGTGAATATACATATATATATATGTATATATGTGTGTGTGTGTATATATATATAATATATATTATATATATATATATATATATATATATATATATATATATATATATATAATTTACAAATATTGGTAGCAAAGTGCTGAAGCAGGTAGTGGTATAGTCTGGAAAGCAGCATAGAAATTGTTAGTAGAGGCTGGAAAATGACAAGTACGTGGCCATGGCAAAATGAAAGAAGGATGAATCACATTATACAGTTGCAAAATAATTCACAAAACTGTCATATGCAGTACCTTGGAAAACAGAAAATGTATCATACTTAAACTTGACAAGACTATTTACAATCCAAATGTAAAAATGTCTGTTAGAGTATAACTATCTATGATAAGGTATGAAAAGAAAAAGATAAGCTAGATAAAGAAGTATTATATGCACAAAATTTAGAGGTAGTGTGGTGGAGTTAGGACTTGTTGTGTTGGAAAATAAAATTATTCTTTATCTCTAGCTTCTAAGCAATTAAAAAAATTCTGAAAGTCAAACAAGATCTAGAAACGAAGATCAAATCAGTGTTATGGCTATAGAAAACTTTAAGACTTCTGAACTACTTTATGGGGTGGCTAATATGCATCCTCAAATAGACAAAAGCATTTCTAAGAATCATAAGAAAATGGTCCTGTAGAATACTAACCTAAAGGTAGTAGCGACTATGTTACAGGGAAGCATATCTTTGAAATGAATCAAATGATCTACAGTAATAAAAGACAAAGATGTTAATTGACAGTCCCTTCGCTATGCCCACCAGCCAATCAGAAGAGTATGCAAATTTACCCAACAATGATGGCCTTTAAATTTGCATACTGCAGGTGGGGCGGGCAGTGCCAGACGCCACCCGGGGAGGCGGAGCCAGTGATCGCCCCAGCCAGAAGCCTGAGGCCTGGGCAGAGATGGAGCTGGCGATCGCACAGGACTGGGGGTCCCCTGCCCAGGCCTAACACCCCAGCCAGAGACCTGAAGCCTGGGCAGGGGCGGAGCAGGAGATCGCACCGGGAAGGGGCTGAGCCAGGGATCCGTGTGAACTACAGAGGAAACACCTTTTCTGACCGCTCATTGGCTAAGCTCCCTGAATGCCACTGGTAATATTCTTAGTAACTTGGGTAATAAGAATCCAAGAAGGTGATGTAGGATTTTTCCACCTCACTCATGGAGAAAAAAATGAAGGTCTGCTGCTGGAGGGGCTAAGAAATATCATATCCTGCCCTCAGTAGATAATGCCTCGGCCTGCCTACCACAAGGTCTGGGTTCAATTCTGACCAAGGGCATGTACCTAGGTTGCAGGCTCTTCCCTGGCTGGGGCCCAGGTCAGGGCTCATGCAGGAGGCAACCAATCAAAGTGTTCCTCTCACTTTGATGTTTCTCTCTGTCTTTCCCTTTCTCTTCCACATTCTCTAAAAATCAATGGAAACATATCCTCAGGTGAGGATAAAAAAAATAATAAAGAAATGTCATATCCTATAAAAGACACATCTTGAAAATGCCTAAAGAAAGTTGTCATTTTTTTATGGTGAAGGGACTGGAGTCCGTGTTGATGAAAACACCTTGGTGGCTGCGGTGACTGGCAGTGGCTGCAACAGCGGGGTGATGGGGCTGGTGCCTTCCCCTGATCAGCCCGGTCACCTCCCACAAAGGGAGGCCAGACTGTGGCTTAGGCCTTCTCCCCAAGGGGAGCAGGGAGTGGGCCTAAGCCATCACTAGGACATCCCCTGAGGGCTCCCAGTATGTGAGAGGGAGCAGGCTGGGCTGAGGGACCGCCCCCCCCCCCCCCGGTGCACAAATTTTGTGCACCAGGTCCCTAGTAAATAAATGATAAATAAAAAGGGCAAAACCTTCTTTGGAGTGTTATGGTTCCAAGCTAAAGGATTACCAACTTAGACTTCAAGAAACTATTTTTTCAAATTTCAAAAAGGCCTTTGGGAAATTTAATGGGCAGGAAGCTGGTTGAAAAAAAAAACAAACTACTCAGGTGCACACTAAGGCTGCAGTCTTATGAAATGTAGGATATCACAGAGAGTGAAGCCAAGAGCCCAGAGGACAGAGAAAAAGAGAGAAAACATTGGATTATCTCTTCCCACCCACCCAATGAACTTGGATACACATATGCATAACCCTTGGACACAGGCAATGGGGTGGTGAGGGCCTGGAGGTGAGTGGAGCACTAAGCAGGATTGGAAAGGGATGAAAGAGGTTAATGGGGGGAAAAGGAGGACCTATGTAATACTTTCAACAATGAAGATTAAAAGAAAAAAAAAAGAGAGAGAAAACAAACATTGGATATTTTCTAAAACATATAAGGCAAACAAAACTGAGAAGTTACTTCCAAGGAGTAGAACCAGGTTCCTCCAAAAACAAAATAAAACAAAACAAAACAAAGCTTTTTTAGTTCTTAGAATATGATTCCTGACAAAATTTGCACTTTGTGCCTCCAGTACAAATTTGAGAGTATCTATTGAAATTATTCTGTTCTTGTATCACTGTTGTATGTTATGTATTTATGTATCTTTTTAGTTCATATGTTTCAGAATTTAAAAATAAACCAACAAACAAAAAATTGCTTCATGGAGCCACCATGAGGCATGATATAGAACAAGAAATCCTAGACTTTAATCCTGATTCTGTAATTGGATAAGACATTTATTGATCTTGAGAAGGTATGAGAGTATTTGCCTGTGAGAGGGATACCCTACCTGTCAGTCCTATTGCATGCAGATGTTAAAATGGAGTTAGGTGTGCATAGACTTGTTGAAAACAAACCATGACCTCAGCTCAAAAGCAGAAGAGAAACTGAAGGAATTTAGCTAGAGACTAGGAGCTAACCACAGTCCGCCCAGGTAAACAAAGAAACTTTGCCTGAAAGTGAATTAGGTCAGAGTAGAAACAGAAATGGATTGTGGTAGTTATGGCCCTGATTTGTTCCCATCTATCTGCATCTACATCCTTCCATACTGACCCTGGGCTTAGACTTTCGCCATTGTAACCTACTAGACAAGAGCAAAGACTTGAGAAGGGTATGCTCATTGGCCTTGCTTTCCTGTTGCTCTAAAATCCTGAGAATATGTAAGTAATCCTGGGTTAGCCTGCTGAATTACCTAGCTAGCCTATAGCCTAATCATTATTATTGCCTTCCAGGGGTGGGGAACCATTTTTTTTTGTCAAGGACTATTTGGATATTTATAACATCATCTGCCGGCCACACAAAAAATTATCAACTTTAAAAATTATGTTGCTATTGAAAAAGCTCCTAGATTAATTGAATTCCGAGTTCCACCTGCAGTTACCTTGGCAGGGCCATACCAAATGATAGGTCCTGCAGGCCGATGTTCCCCACCCCTGCCTATTAGCCAAAAGCAAACTAAATGCCAGACACATAATTAAGGCATCTGGTGACAAACAATTTCCCTCCACTAGTCTCCACCTTCCCATTCCCTCCTTCTCAGCTGATCTACCAATTGATTACAACACAGGAAAGCCCTTGGGGTGGTTTGTTATGCAGCCAAAGTTAGTTGATACAGTAAGGAATCTTCTCAATATACATGATGGAGACAGTATAAGGAAGTCATAAGAAAATTAAATATAAAAGTAGAGATATCATATCATTTATTTATATTATATACTTATAGTATTATCTAACATATAAGTATACACAATTATCTACATAGATAAAAGCCTAAGTGACCAAATGTTCAAATGACCAAACAACCTGTCAACCGGTCACTATGACACGCACTGAAGACCAGGGGCAGGCGCTCAATGCAGGAGCTGTCCCCTGGTGGTCAGTGCGCTCCCACAGTGGGAGCGCTGCTCAGCTGACCTACGGGAGCCAGATGCCAGGCTCACAGCTGGCAAATGCAGCTGCTGTGGTGTGAGCCTCTCTCACCTCCGTGGTAGCACTACCAAGCAGAGCAGCGACAGCGGCAGCGACAAGCGGAGGGGGGCCAGGATGAATGGGATGAATGGGATGAATGGGAGCAGCATGGCACCTGACCCGGGCTTAGGCTCCTCCCTGGCCACTTGCTGCTTTGAGCTCTACTACATCCCCCAAAGGGTCCTGGATTGTGAGCGGGCGCAGGCCAGGCTGAGGGATCCCACCAGTGCATGAAACTGTGCACCAGGCCTCTGATATAATTATATAATCATAATAAAATAAAATATACCCTATCTATAAAATAGATAATGCTATGAGTTTTAAAAATAATTAGATAATCTATTCTGATTATTAAAAATAGAAATTCTAAAAATTGTTTACTTTTGAGCAGTGGGTATGGAGGGATGTTACAGTATAAGATTCTTTATTTTATTCATTTTGTGCCATTTGACTATTCACTTTCTTGAGCATGAATCATGTTCATAATATTCACACAAGCATAAAGGGAATACATTTACCTTTACTGATTTAAACATAAGTGATACATTAAATATTTGATTGGAGGATAAGTTAAATAATTTAACCATATAATTTAAATATTATTTTATATTGGAACAGAGGTATAATATGAGACAAAACAAAACCTGCATTAGCACTTATAATTTTATAGATGTATAGATTGCACATATTTAAAGTCTGCAATTTGATGTGTTTAGATATGTATACACACCTAAAACTATCAGTATAATCAAGGAAATGAACATTCAAAATAAAAAGGGATGTATGTAATACTTTCAATAATAAAGATTAAAAAGAAAATGAACATTCAACCAACCTGAAAAGTTTCTTTGTGCCCCCTTATAATCAATTCCACTTGCTCCCGCCACCCCTAGGCAATAACTGATCTGTTTTTATAACTATAGATGAGATTGTATTTCTAGAATTTTATATAATGATATCCTAGAATATGTACTCTTTTTTATGTGACTTTTTCACTCTTCGGCATTATTTCGAGGTTTAGCCATGTCATTGCATATATTGATACCTTTTTAGTTTTTTACTAAGTAGTATTTAATTGTATGGGTATACAAGCAAGTGTTTTCGTATCCTTTATCTATTCATGAACTCTTGAGGCTTTCGAGTATTTTGTTATTACAAATAAAACTGCTATGAACATTTGTTTATAAATCCTTATGTGAGCATACACTTAATGACAAGAGGAAGTGGCCATCAATAATGAAGAGAAATGACATTACAAGCCAATGGAATGGATATGTCAAGGGTACAGAAAGTAAGCAATCTTTATTAGAGCACATGAATTCAGGGATAGGTAGTCAAGGTTAGTTTAATAATGTTTTGCTGCAATAATGTTTGGTATCAGTAGTGTACAATTAATACTTTTTCTTCCTTCATGGAAAAAAAAATCTGACTGGCAGATACTTGACAGTTCAACTGATATATTTTGGGCTTGTCTGCACTGGCTCCATACTGTAGGTAAGGTTCAATAGGGTTCTATCACTGGTCTTATACCAGAAACCTTCCAAGCATGTTTTTCTCACGATGGAGATCAACACTCCAAGAAGCCAAGCATTTTCCTGCAAGTACATGGTTTGAACACATTTGCTTGTACTTGGTGTACATTATATTCACTTTCCATTGCTCATAGGAAGACAAATGGCCAAATCCAAATTGAGTCAATTGCGAAGTAAAGGTACTAGGAAATAATGCTAAGTGGGGAAGTAAGGAGATGAGAGCAGTAATCCAACTGGTGACAGGTTTTTTGATAGAAAGGCAGGGAACAGGTACCATAGGTTTTGGCAAGCCAGTGTATATATTTTGCAAAATATTCCAAATATTTTTAGCAGGCCATGACATGTTCTGATTAGCATTTTATAAAGATCCCTTGGCTGCCATTTGGAGGATGGATTACAACTTATTACTAACCACATAAATCAAGTGATGGCAGGAGTCTGGATTGGAGATGGATGACTTGATTTAGAGAGCTGTCCTATTATTCAGCATTTGCTCTCAGGTTTATTTGCCACGCTCATGGGCCCGATTCTGTGGCCTAAGATGCTGACCCATCCAGATTGAATTATATAGGCTTCACTGTCTGTTCTTTTCCAGTTGGTTTGATCAAAAATACCTCAACATGACAAAGAACACAGAGAGCACAGTACAGTTGTTTCTTCCCTCTGCTCCCTCCCTGCTTCAGTACAGAGGGTCTAGAGGTGGTCACTGCACCTCCCGCCTGGCAGCACCTCTTCTGCCGAAAGCCGGTCCATCCTTGCTGCTTGACACAGTCACTGCAGGAAAGAAACAATTGTGCAGCATATGTTTCAAGGGACCTGGCATATATGGCATACTGTTCTTAATATGTTTGCTCCCCTTCTTGGCACTGTGTGTTTTAACCAAGGTCATCTCTCCGAGAAATGTTGTTTCCCCAGGTAGGGATTTTTCCCTGAAGTTAGGGAGGGGATAAAACCCCTTAACTAAGTGCTAGGCAGGTAGTTAATCACTTTAACTACAAACAATCACACTTAAGCTACATAATCTTTACTCCCTGGAATGGAGATAAGAAACGCCTAACCTTTGCAATAGAAATTGACAGGATTAAAATCAACTGGTATAAATACAGATGTAACAAGACAATAAACACCAGAACTTGGCTGGAAATCCTAACCAGAACTTGGCTGGAGATCCTGGCTAGGCTGCTGATCAACTGAACGCTGTCTCCGTGTCATTCCTTCTTTGCCGACTCCTTCCACACCTTTGGGGACCCCTGGACCTGCTGGGGTTGGACCCCAGCACTCTTCCAAGAGTCCAGCTTTCATAGGTCCCAGAACATGCCTTTCTCTTGACAGTTCACACCTGGGTATATAATAGCAACCAGCTGTTGCTGGTCCTGTGTGTCCCATATGCCTTAAAATCTTCTTAAATGTTATTCAACATTTTAAAATTGTTGAAATTTCAACAATTTGAAGGAAAATTGTCCCTTTATTCTTTCAATGTTAACGTGTTTAAATGGATTTCTATTCCTTTTTAGGATCCTGAGGGGTAAGTGACAATTATGAAGATAGAAAAAATGTAGACTAATTTGGAATATTTAGTGGAATAATTAACATAACTGACAGAATGAAAGTTAGAGAGTGAGGGTAAGAGAAGAAGGGAAAGTAAGTTCTAGAGTTCTGACAAACTATTTGATGGATGGTTATGACTAATGAGTAAAATAGGCTATAAAGAAGTGTTTTTTGCAAAATATATTTCATATTCTTATTTAAACACTTATATGTAGATGACAAATAGCAATTGGATGTATGAGGCTGTGGCGAGTCATTGGCAACTAATAGCATGTAAAGTCATCACTGTGATAGAAAGATAAAGAAAGCCCCTGAGAGAGACCTGGAATATTTTATTTAATTTTTTATTTACTTATTTTTAGACAGAGAAGAAGGGAGAGAAAGAGAAACATCTATGTGAGAGCGAGACATCAATTGGCTGCCTCCTGTAGGCCTTCTACCAGGGATCTAGCCTGAAAGCTGGCATGTGCCCAACGGGGGATCAAACCAGCAAATTTTCAGTGCTTGGGACAATGCCGAACTAACTGAGCAAGTCCCAGACTATCATAACCTACAGAAAAGGGGAAGCCAGCAAAAGGGTCTAAGAAGCAAGTGGCTGCAAAGTAGTCAAAAAGCAGAAGAATATGGCATCATGGAAGGAAATAAGAAAATTATATTGAGAATAGTTGGTCAACTATAACCAATAATAAATGTAAAATCAGAATAGTCCTAGATCTTCTAAAGAAATTAAATCCATAGTTAAAAATCATCCTAGTTCACATTTTCACTGAAGTGCTTCTATGAAACATTTAATAAAAAAAATGTTACTAGTATACATTTTATTTCAGAGATCATATTGAGGAAATGCTACCCAATTTGTTTTAGGAGGTTATCAAAATTTTGACATAATAACCTGACATTACAAGGAAATTTCCCTCATTAATAAGGATGCAAAAACCTTCAACAAAATGTAAATATATATTAACATTACACATATTACTTATATATCTGTAAATTTAAGCCTTTTCATTTATTATATACATTTAAACTATAAATACCCCTCTAAACACTGTTGTGACTCAATTCCATCATTTTTAAGTGTTCTTTTATTATTTACTTCTTAATACCTAGAAATTTTCATTCTGATTTCTTCTTTAATTAATAAACTATGTGCCTTAATTTCTCAACATTTGTGGATTTTGTAGTTATCTTTGTTATTTTTAGTTAAATTCCATTGACATCATATAACATAATCTATATGATTTCAATTTTAACTTACATAATCTTTTGAAATTTATTGACAGCTGGTTTTCACCCAGTGCATGGTCTTTCTGGATGAACAATCAATGTGCATAGTTGAAAGGGTTGTGTATTTTGTAGTCATTGACTTTGGTGTCTAATAAATAATAATTTGGTAAAAAAAAAAAAAAGAAGAGTTGGTCAACTATGTTTTCTGGTATATCAAATACAAAAAAAAGATCATTGAATTAGTCAAAGTGAAATTCATTGGTGGCTTGTCAAGGGCAGTCTCATTGGGATTTAGGGGAACACAGCCCAAAAGTAGTAGATGAAAAATCTATAAATGAGGAAGATGAAATACTGAAAAATTCCCTCTCTATGTAGATAGATAGACTTTAATAAGTTTGTTCTTAAAGAAACATAGATATTGCACTAGAGAGAAATAAACTATTTTGTGATGTTTGTGTTTGTTTATCTTTTATCTTTTGGGTTTATTCGTTTTGTTTGTTTACTAAGATAGGAGGTGACAGAACATACTTGTAAACTGCAGTATAAGTTAAAAAAAATTTGATGACACCAAATAGCGAGGGTAATATTAGAAATGAAATTCAAGGAAAAGCAAAGAATTAACATTTAATAGAAATAGTAATCTTCATTATTAATATAGATGGGAAGCCAAAGAATATTAAAATGAATGCACATGTGTTGATATTTTTGCTTATAGGGAGATAACAAAACCACTGTATGTTTGCTTCTCTATTTTATTTACTTAGTTATTTATTTACATTTGTTGGGGTGACATTGGTTATAAAGATTACATAGGTTTCAAGTGTACATTTCTATTATGCATGATCTGTATATTCCATTGCATGCCCACCACTCAAAGACAGATAATCTTCTGTAATCACATAATTTGACCTCCTTTACTACCCCCACCCCCTTTCCTCTAGTATCATATGGATTTGTCTGATTTATTTCACTGATCATAATGTCTATTCATGTTACCCAAATGGCATTATTTCATCTTTTCTTATGCCTGAATAGTTTCATTTTATATATATATATATATATATATATATATATATATATATATATATATAAATTTCATATATATATACATATAATTAAAAGCATAATATGCTAATTAGACTGGACGACCTTCCAGATGAAGCCAGTGTTGCAAGGGAAGCCTGGGTCCAGGTGCCAGAGGTAAGCCGGTGCCAGCAGCCGGGGGAAGGAAGGCCTACTTACTCTTGCATGAATTTCGTGCATTGGGCCTCTTTATCCAATCATCAATTGACAGATACTTGGACATTTGTGTTGTTTTCATGAATAATGCTGCAATGGACATAGGGGTACACATAGTTTTGTGAATAAATTTTTTCAAATGTTTAAGGTACTTAACCAGAAAGGGGTTGCTGGGACCTATGGTGACTCTATTCTTAATTTTTTGAAGAGCCTCCATACTGTTTTCCCTAGTGGCTGTCCCAGTTTACATTCCCACCAGCAGTGAGTAAGGGTTCCTTTTCTCCACAACCTTTTCACATTTGTTATTATTTGTCTTGTTGCTAATAGTCATTTAACAGATGTGAGGTAGTATCTCATTGTAGTTTTTATTTGCATTTTCGTAATACCTAGTGGAGTTGTGCATCTTTTCACATATCTGTCTGCCATTTGTATGTGTTCTTGGGAGAAGTGTCCATTCAGGTTCTCTGCCTATTTTCCAATTGGATTGTTTGTTTGTTTGGTGTAGAGTTATATGAGTTCTTTGTATATTTTGGCTGTTCACCCTTGTTGGAGCTGTTGTTTGCAAATATCTTCTCCCACTCAGTTGGTTACCTTTTTATTTTGTTGGTGGTTTCTTTGTGTGTTTTTTTGCTGTTTAGTTTGATATAGTCCCATTCATTTATTTTTGCCTTTACTTCCCTTGCTTTTAGAGTCAAATTCATAAAATCTCTAAGATGAAGGTCCATAGTCAGTAGCTATGTTTTTTTGCTATGTAATTTATTGTTTCAGGTATTTAATAGCAGAGAAGGTGAGACTGAACTTCTAAAAATTCTAAAATATTATTTTCTCTTTTGAAGTAATTAGGGTAAATTATTCAAAATTTTTGAGAAGTAACAAAATGAAAAGATTTAAATACAAGCTCTGTTACTAACTGCATGAGTTTGGGAAAACTATATGACCATTTTTATCCCCAGTGATTTTATCTTTAAAACATGAATTATAGTTTTCATCCTATCCACATTCATTATGAAGATTAATCAAGATCAGATATAAACATTGATATTCTAGCATGACTTATCAGAGTTTGTATACTAAAACTCCACATTCCTTTATGAAAACAGGACCATATAAGTAGTTTTAAACAAATCAAGTCATTTACTTTTTATAAAATTATTTTTACCAATATGAGTTAAAAAGTAGAGGAATGCATTATGAAAACTTGTGAATCTGCAGGCCTAATAGTGAAAAATGTTCATGCTGGTGTGATCTCCTCAGATCCTTGATTTAGAAGTGAGCGCAAGGAAGTGGCCCCTTATTCTTTTTCTTAACATTGATTCACTTTCCCTCTTTCCTGACTTGTTTATTTTTTGCTTTTCTTTTTGATGACAATGAGTTTTCTGCAGGAATTTGCTCCTCTGGAAGATCAGTAAAGTAGCTGGGTGTGGCTATAATTAGTAGAAACATACTACTGTTTTTCTTCCTCCAGCTCCAGCTCTCAATGCTCCCTGTGGGTGCTAAACTTGCAGAGAGATGCAGCCACCATCGCCTCCAGACATCTTGATCAGGCTCCCTACTACCTGAGGGCACATAAGGCCGCAGAGAGCAGAAAGGAGAGTATCAAAAACCACTGTGACAAGAAATTGGCCCAAATCCTTCATTTTCTTGCTATTCAGCACAATTTCCTCTTTTCCACTCTGCTGAAGGCCCCATCAGTTTGAGTAATGAGGCTAAAAACCAACACAAGATTAATTACTCTAAGCCAAGAGAGTTTTAGGCTACAAACAGTTTTAGATGGATTAACCACCAATTTTATACTAGATGGAATAGAGTGGGGAACAAATGGAAGGTAATGCACATAGAGCTAAACTTACACCCACATCCTTTCCAGGCAATATAAAAATAATTTAAATGTCCATTATGTTCATGCAAAATATATAATATTATCATTCAATAGATAAGAAGCTTAGGCTTGGAAGTCACGCGATTACAGAGTGGCAGTGCCAGTGCTCAAACCCAATTTTTCCACCTTGCTTTAGCCCTAAAAATTAAGGGTCTTGCTATCCACTCACTAATCAAATTCTAAATGAGCAAAAGGAAGAGCTCTGTGATGATTTGGAATCTGTTTTCCTTTTATATGGATGTTTCACATAAGAAAATTCAATAAATTGTTTATAGAATTTGCACATTGATGAATTAATAAAAAGTATGTAAATTGTTGAAAATAATTTTGAGGAGTTACTTTATAATTTTTAATAAAATGCTATGGACAAATGATATTTAATAACTCCATGTTAAGCTACTTTGGCTACACACAGTTTTATGTTTAAACTTGTATTAATTATCACTGTTCTCCTGTAAACATAACTGCTTAATTCTATGTATCTCTTCCCCCCCAATGAAAGAAAATTCTTCAAAGAAACCAGTCTTTTGTTATATTCATAGTTGCACACCAAAACACAAAATTAAAATGAAATAAGCTCATGCTGCTAAATTTTAATTAATGCTTTACCAAGCTAAATAAACCAGAGCCTTTACATATAGCACATTGGAAGCTATGAGATTATAATGTATTTGCTCTATACACTGTTTTTCTCTACACCAGGCAAAGGCTTTTAGAGGAAATTAAAGTTACTATGACATAATTTCTTCTTTCACTAAATAAATTCACCACTTGCTTTTTATGATAAGGGCCTGAAAACTCAATTGTGAAAATAAGACTTTTAATAAAATAATAAGAAATACATTGTTTATGTTCAAGAATAATAGTTCTTATATCTCTGCTGAGCTTGTCTTTCATATACATATCTAATAAAATTATTCATGGTATTATCTGAAACCTTTGTTTACTTTTTAAATGAAGTTTACTTGCTATATAGCATCATATTAGTTTCAGATGTAAACATAATGATTTGATGTTGGTGTACATGTGAAATGACCACCACAACAAGTCTAGTTAACCTCATCACCTTACATAGTTACAAAAATTTTTTCTTGAGATGAGAAATTTTAAGATATACTCCCTTAGCAACTTTGGAACATGAAATACAGTATTATTAATTACAATCACAATGCTGTACATTACATCCCATGACATTTATTTTATAATATGTTTATACCTTTTGACCCCTTCATCCTAGTCATTTGTTTTGGTATGATAACATTTATATGGTACACTTTCTACATGCAGGTGATATTCTAAATGTTTATACTAATATTAAATTATTTATTCCCAAGTCTAAATTGGGGTCCTCCAAGAAACAGGCACCATAATAAGATGAGATGTAAAGGACACTTATTAGGGAAAATTATCTGTAGGATGAGGATGAGGAAGTGGGTATATAAGAAGAGCATTCAGACTCCAAGCAAGAATGGCATCTGTGAATGGAGACGGGGAAAGAAAGTGATTGGGCAGCAAGGGTCTTAGACTGCAGCACAGGTCTAAGGAAGACTCTGAAAGGTCCGTGGTAATCCTTGAGCCAAAATTGTGAGTGAGTGAAGCCCTGAATCCTGCAGGAATGGGTATGTAACAGGAACCCTGCCCTGGTCAGTCACGGACTGTAAGCATCCTTGTAGGATGGCTTCAGAGCAAATGAGCTATGGGATTCAGTGGGTGGCATCAGTGGGCAATGGCCAACTTGCTGATTTTTACAGCCAGTTTTAATGGAGAGCTGAACACTAGAACTTCATGCCCAACACTCTTCACAACCATCTAATGAATTGCATATTACTCTAATTCCATTTCAGTTATGAGAAAACAAAGAAATAGAGGTTAATTAAAGCACCCAAGGTCACATTTCAATGTTAATCAAATTCCATGAATTTTTCTTTATTTGTTTTGAAACTGTTTTATACAGTCTCTGAAAAAATTCTGAGTACTACATGTACTTTTTGGTTAATTAAGTGAGTTAAAAATCAGCAGGTATTTCTACCACTGTATATTAATGTTTACATAATATTTTATCATCTTGTGATCTGTTTTTTAAACTCCCCCTCAATAGAAATTTCACAGGGATTGTAAAAGTTAAAAAACATTACAAACTGCCTCCAACAATAAATAAAACTTTTAAACAAACTCAGAGAGATTAAAACTCACTGTTTTGTTGATTTCCATGTGTCCTCATCTCAAGGTAATATTGACAACATTAGGTAAAGGAAGAGGTCAGATGCTATGAGGCCATCCTTTCTCTTAAGAGTAAGAGATCCTCATGGTTGCTAAAATAAACAAATTGGGTCATCTCTCTAGGCCAATAATCTGTGATCTAAATGTGAATGTTTACTTTTTGAAATTATACCCCTTGAAAAACTATGAGTACTATTTGTACTAGGAAAATGCAGTGACTGCGATACTGCCCTGCCCACCATAGCAGACTAGCAAGCAGGGCTCTAATCTTGCTCTGATGTTTATCTTAACCTTGTAGTTCTCAGCTCCTCCTCTATCTACAAGAGAAGTTGAATTCTATCAGAAATGTGAATAAAGAAAGGATCTTTAAATTCACCTGAGATATATTTTTAAAAAAATCAAGTTTCTTGGATCAAATGAAGAGAATCAAATTAAGAAGAGCAGAGTGAGACCACAGAATTTTCTAAAAGTACACCATGATAGACTAGGTTTGGAAATCACTGAACCAAATGACCTGTAATTATAAAGTTCTTTTTACAACTCTTTACATACTGAAGTTAACATTTAAAAACTCCTTTACAAAAATGTATATATTTAATTAAATTTACCATGATTTTTTAGAGCACCAAAATATATTGTGATTGTTTTTATAGCCAAACATCACTAAAATATAATATACTAATGCATAATGTAAATTAGAAACATAAACTATTTGCTTAGTAGGACAATGACATTCATTATATTAAGAATTTAAAATGTATCATCTATAATAATATGTTAATCAATTATCAGTGGAAACTCTTGCTATTTATTAAAGGTAGAATTTCATACAATGACCTGAGTACAAAATGTTTTCAAGCGAGTATCCTTTGTGCATTTTCACATCCAGCCTTCTACAGTGCAGTCTAAAATTTCAGTTGAATGATGTTTGCAATTTCAGTTTCTCTATTTTCATATATCAGCAGCAGATTACCACTTCATGTTACAATTACTCACAGAGCTTATCTGTAAATGAAATTCAAAAACATGATGTGAACATAATGTGCTGCCAGCACAAGCAGAGACATGGCTACTGCTCCTATCACACCTTATGTCAACATGTTCATTCATAATAATGAAAAAGTACACCTTTGAGGACATAATTTCATTAAACCTTATCAGAGCAACTAACATTTCCTATAGCATGTGTGTAACATTTCAAATACTGCAAAATCTTACAGGCTCATTTACAGAGCGGTGAAGTGCGATGGCAGCACTCTTTAATATACACAAATAAGACACTGCATTCTGTTCTTGCTTTGTTTCTGTCCGTATGTGACATTGCAGGTGAAAAGCAAAGAAAACTCATGTAGTGTTTCATTGCTGTTGTTTGAAACTTATTTAACCACTGGTTAAAGCCTACCAAGTTAGTTGCATTAGACAACTTAATTAAGTGTATTGATAAACTTGCTTCTCACTGCTCTCAGCACCAGCACCAACCCAAACATATATGCCTAGATTTTATTCTAATCCAGAGTTGATCACTCCCTTAGAGAAAGGTCATTAGAAACACTACCATTGTGCAAATTACCTGCATGATCTATTCAATTCTGAAACTAGAAGGAACTCTAGATTGAAGATGAAAGAGAAACATGAAGAAACAAGGGTTATGTCATCCACCTAGGGGTTGTGAGGGAAAATATTTTTAAAGTCACATTGGAATGCTGCTTTATGTAAAGAGTGATTCATGCTCTTTGCAATAAGTAATGAAGTACAAATATGCAAAAAGATGATTTTCTTTATCATCTTCACCCCATTTATTTATTATTTTACCACATTCCAGTTCCATCTCTCTGATGTAATCAATATTAACTATTGAATGTGTGCTCTTGCCACCCATTTCCTTATGTTCTTCATGTATGTATGTAGAGATTTTGAGGTTTACATGTTTACTTTAACAGAAATTGTACAGTGCCAAGTTACTTGGCTTTCTTTCACTTAAACTCTCTCTTCTCCCATCTACTCCTATCTCTGTCTCTGCCCTCTTCCTTTCCTCTTTGTTTCCTCTTCCTATGACTGTGTGCGTAAGAAGTGTACAAAATAGGACTCCATTGGGAGAACTGGAAGCAATCTATATTTTCAAGCACAAAGAAACTGAGAGAGCTGAGTAAAAACTGCTGTGGCCTTCAGACCATTTTGGATGCAATTCACACAGAATCCACAGCAAACCTCATGCTCTTTGTCTTTACATCTGCCTGTTACTTCACTCCCTCTTTCCAAAGTCGGGGAATAATAGCTCCTCATTGGGAGCATCTAACTCAGATTTCTGCTGGCAAGAGAGTCTAGGTAATCAATATCACAGTTTTATTATTTTTTTTAGAGACTTTATCTCTTTACTTTTTTAATTTTTTTTTTATTGCTTAAAGTATTACAAAAAGTATTACATATGTCTCCTTTTTTTTCCCCCTGCCCTTGACAATCCCCTGGCCTCTCCTACCCCCCAGTGTCTTATGTCCATTGGTTATGCTTATATTTGAGATGCATAGGGAAGTGTGGAGTGAGAAGAACAATACTGAATTAACCACAGAGAGTGGTTATTTATCCAGTAAAATATTTAAAATGTTTGGGACTTTGTATAACTATACATTTCTTTACATCAGAAATGATTTTAAAAAATGACTAAGGATAAGATTTATGTTGAAAATCTCCTTCTCTCATTCTCTCTCTCTATTGCTCACTCACATTTTCTATTTCATTTTATAATATTTTAATCTTCAGGTTTTTGAAATTTCACAAGTATAAACTTTGGTGGGTCTTTTTGGTATGTTTGTTGTAATTCATTGGGCTATGTACTAAGTGGGCCATGCAATCTGAAAATTCATGTTATTCAATTTTAATAAATTCCCTTATGTACTTTTCTTTGATAATCATCCAAGAGCATGTCTTTGTGACTTTTTCAGAAGCTCTTACTAATTGGACATATGCTTTACTAGATTGGTATCCCCTCATCCCCAGCCCCTTTTGCTCTTGATTTCCATTTGTTTACATTTAAGACCTATTTTCTGGAAGATTTTTTTTCTCAATGTTTTACCTTCTAGCCCTTCTATAGATGTGACTTGTTGTTTTTAACCACCTTTTTAATTTCCAAAATTTTGTGCTTTAAAAAAAATAAGTTTCTGTTTTATAGTATATTCCTTTTCACAGATGCTATGTCTTCTGTTAGATTTTAGCAGAAATTGACCATACTTATGTTAAAATTCTCCATTCCTACTGAATTTTCTCAAATAATAAATTTTTAATATGTCTTTTATGTGGCAGGATTTCTTGAAGTGTCAGTTGATTTGACCATCATTATTTATTTAGTACTGAGGCACTGAAAAAGCTATTTGAAGCTCTGTGAGCTGTGTAAAAACTGTAGTTGGATAGGCCTCATCTAGGGTGACAGGTACCAGCCTCTTTAGCTGGAGAATGCCAAAATGAGGTCTGTCTTCTAGGGCAAGAATTTCTAAAGAAAGATGCTCAATTTCCTATATAAAAGCTATTTGCCTGCTTCATTTATTTATTTATCATCTAGGAATATTAATATTGAGTACAGTTGTCATAAATAATTTCTCAGTCTATTTTTCTCTTAGATTTTGTTATTGTGAAATTTCATGTGATCTTTTTTTTTATTTTCATGTACCAAATATTATCCACTTATAACTTGTAGCTCTTCTCACATGTTAGGTGTCCTTTCTGAATATAAACCAAGATTCTATAATAATTTTCAAATATTTATCATTTATTTTTAAAACATGCATATTTATTCCATTTATAAGGACCCCCCCCCAACACACACACACACACACACACACACACACACACACATATTCCCTTTTTAGAAACTTTATTGTTGAAAGTATTACCTATGTCCCCTTTTCCCCCAAATGACCTCTTCTAGCCACCCAACCCCTACCCCAGGCCTTCACCGCCCTATTGTCTGTGTCCATGGATTATGCACATATGCATAAACGTTTTTTGGTTGATCTCTTCCCACCCATCAACCCTTCCCCACCTTCCCTCTGATGTTCAACATTCGGTTCCAAGCTTCTATGTCTCCGAATCCACTCCATTCATCAGTTTATTTTATTCATTGGGTTCCACATATGAGTGAGATCATGTGATATTTATCTTTATCTGACTGGCTGGTTTCACTTAACATAATACTCTCCAGGTCCATCTATGCTGTTGCAAATGGTAAGAGTTCTTTCTTTCTTACAGCTGCATAATATTCCATTGTGAAAATGTACCACAGCTTTTTTATCCACTCACCTGCTGATGGGCACTTGAGCTGTTTCCAAATCTTAGCTATTGTGAATTATGCTGCTGTGAACATAGGGTGTATACATTCTTTCTGATTGGTATTTCTGATTTCTTAGGCTATATTCCTAGAAGTGAGATCACTGGGTCAAATGGGAACTCCATACTGGTCTCCACAGTGGCTGCACCAGTTGGCATTCCCCCCAGATGTATACCAGGGTTCCCTTACTCCACATCCTCACCAACACCTGTCATTTGTTTATTTGTTGATGATAGCCATTCTGACAGGTGTGATACCTGTCAAATAATTGTCATTTTGATTTGCATCTCTCAGATGATTAGAGACTGAATATTTTTTTCATATGTCTCTTGACCTTCTGTATGTCCTCTTTGGAGAAGTGTCTATTTAGGTCCTTTGCCCATTTTTTAATTGAATTGTTTGTCCTCCTTTTGTTAGTTGTATGAGTTCCTTATATATTTTGCAAATTAACCTCTTATCAGATGTGTCATTAGCAAATATGTTCTCCCATGCAGTCGGCTCTCTTTTCATTTTATTGATGGTTTCTTTTGCTGTGCAGAAGCATTTTATTTTGATGTAGTCCCATTTGTTTATTTTCTGCTTAGTTTCCGGTGCCCTAGGAGATGTATCAGTAAACATATTACTTTGAGAGATGTCTGAGATTCTGCTGCCTATGGTTTCTTCTAAGATTTTTGTAGTGTCATGACTTACCTTTAAGTCTTTGTATATATATATTTTTTACTTTCAGGTGATGCCCAATTATGCTAATAATAATTTCTTTCTGTTTTTTGTAATTAAAAACCAGCTTTATTGTTGTTGTATTTGAGTCTTTTTTTTTAATTAAATCTTTATTGTTCAGATTATTACAGTTGTTCCTCTTCCCCCCCCCCATAGCTCCCCTCCACCTGGTTCCCACCCCACCCTCCGCCCTCACCCCCGCCACCCACGGTTCTCATCCATAGGTGCACGATTTTTGTCCAGTCTCTTCCCGCATCCCCCAGACGCCTTTCTCCCCCAAGAATAGTCAGTCCACTCCCTTTCTATGCCCCTGATTCTATTATAATCACCAGTTTATTCTGTTCATCAGATTATTTATTCACTTGATTTTTAGATTCACTTGTTGATAGATGTGTATTTGTTCTTCATAATTTCTATCTTTACTTTCTTCTTCTTCTTCCTCTTCTTAAAGGATACCTTTCATCATTTCATATAATACTGGTTTGGTGGTGATGAACTCCTTTAGCTTTTCCTTATCTGTGAAGCTCTTTATCTGACCTTCAATTCTGAATGATAACTTTGCTGGATAAAGTAATCTTGATTGTAGGTTCTTGGCATTCATCACCTTGAATATTTCTTGCCACTCCCTTCTGGCCTGTAAAGTTTCTGTTCAGAAATCAGCTGACAGTTGTATGGGTACTCCCTTGTAGGTAACTGAGTTTCTTTCTCTTGCTGCTTTTAAGATTCTCTCTTTGTCTTTTGCTCTTGGCATTTTAATTATGATGTGTCTTGGTGTGGTCCTCTTTGGATTCCTTTTGTTTGGGGTTCTCTGCGCTTCCTGGACTTGTAAGTCTATTTCTTTGACCAGGTAGGGGAAGTATTCTGTCATGATTTCTTCAAATAGGTTTTCAATATCTTGCTCTCTCTCTTCTTCTGGCACCCCTATAATTTGGATGTTGGTACGCTTGAAGCTGTCCCAGAGGCTCCTTACACTATCTTCGTATTTTTGGATTCTTTTTCATGTTGCTTTTCCGGTTGGGTGTTTTTTGCTTCTTTGTATTTCAAATCTTTGACTTGATTCTTGCGATCCTCTAGCCTGCTGTTGGAACTCTGCTTAATATCCTTTATTTCAGTCAGTGTATGCTTAATTTCTAGGTGGTCTTTTTTCATAACTTCGAGGGTCTCACTAGATTTCTTGAGGGTCTCAATACATTTATCGGCGGTCTCACCAGTCTTCTTGAGGGTCTTACTAAATTTATCAGCAGTTTCTAGAAAGTTCTTGAAAAACCTTAGAACTGTGGTTTTGAACTCTATATCCAGTCGTTTGTTTTCCTCCATTTCTGTCATTTGTGACTTGTTTCTTTGTCTCGCATTTTTTATGCTTCCCTGTGTTGGTAGAGTGGCTTTGTGTGCTAGGTGTCCTATAGGGCCCAGTGGCTCAGCCTCCCCAATTACCTGAGGTGGACACTCTTGGTGCACCCCTTTGTGGGCTTTGTGCACAGTCTTGTTGTAGTTAAATCTTGATTGTTGTAGGTATCACTGGGAGGAATTGACCTCCAGGCCAATTGGCTGTGAGAGTCAGCTGTGTCTATGGTGGGAGAACTTCTGTGCTGAAGACATCCTTATGAGGCAAGACTTGCTTCAGTGGGGCTTTGATGCTCACTGAGTCTGCCTCCTGAGTGTGTCCCTTATGGATCTGAGGAGTTGTAATTTGATGGTCCCACTCTGACCACTGGGTACACTGGCTCTTGGATCTAAGGAGGTGCTAATTTAGCCTCTGCCTGAGGCTACCCAGCAGGAGCTACGAAGAGAACTGCAGATTCCCCTTCCTTGTTTAAGGTTTGGAGGTGCCCAAATGAGGCCCAGCTGTGAAGAAATACAAGCTGCTGTGGGGCCTTGGGCTTCTCTTGGAAGTTCTGGGTCTGTCTGCCCTAGCTGGAGTTTGTTAGGTAATTTTCAGATTGCAAAGGGCCAAGGCATTCATATGCAAAAGCCTCTGCCACATCTTGGGTGGGGCAAGGTCTCAGGGAATCAACAGGGCGGAGCAAGCAGCTATGGCTGATCCTCAGCTCTGCCCTAAGAGGCCCCACATCTCAGTGTCCCGGTAATCACTGCAAGCACCTTTGAGAGAAAGCCGCCCTCGAGTTCCGAGTTCTGCCCACTGCCAGACAGTCCAGTTTCTCCCTGTATGAATCTGGGTCCCCAGAGACTCACCTGGAACTGAAGTTCAGAGCAGTAAGGGGCTTGTGACTCCCTCCCAATTAAAAAAGACAGCCATGTCCTCAGTTGCCAGCCCTTGCCACGTGGGCCTCCGTACCTCTGCACTTTACTTCCACACCTCCTCTGAGTCTCAGTGTGCTTTTCTCTTTCCTTCTAGTTGTAGAATTTCCACTCAGCCAGCCTTCCTGTGGTTCTGGATGATGTCCGTTTTGTCTTTTAGTTGTATTTTTGAATTTGCTGTGGGAGGCAGCAATTTCCAATGTTTACCTAGGCTGCCATCTTGGTTTCTCTCACTAATAATAATTTCTAAGTTCACCATCATTTTCCACAAATTTGAAAGGTCAACTTTGTCATAAATTGGGTTCACATAAAGACCTCAGTATATTTTAGTAATTATAACTGATCTTTTAATCATCTTAATGTAAAAATGTAAATATTTAACAGTTAAATTATAGGATACATTAATGTCATGTAAGGAAAAACTTGTTCACTTTTCTTCATTTTGAAAATTTCTATATTCTATTCTTAGAGAATTTCCCCCCATTCTGAATTCCTGCTGAAATAAAGTAGCATAAGTGCTGAGAATAAAATATTAAACATCCACATGGTAATAATATGTCTCACCTTAGACACTATTAAAATTTTGCCTATTATATGATATGAATTTAATATTTAGCCCAAAATAGTAAGATTTGTGTATTTTCTCCAATTAATATGGATGCAAACTTGAAACTCTCAGCAGTTTTAAGACTAATGACATTCTTTAGTTAATAAATAATTAATAATAGTTATTGAAAGGTTACTAATTAATTTCTAGGTAACTTGATAACCACTTTTTATGCATTATTTTAATTCTCACAACTAATGAATTAGGAATTATTGTTTATCCATTTGTCACATCAGCAAAAATTTTTTGCTTCCTCATATGGGTTTTTCCCCTCACATTATAAATGTTCCCTGGCTAGGTGGCTCACTTGGCTGGGGCATTGTCTCAAACACCAAAAAGGTTTCAGGTTCCATTCCTGGTCAGGGAACATACCTCCGTTATGGATTTGATCCCTGGTCAGGGCACCTATGATCAATGCTTCTCTCTCACACTGATGTTTTTTCTTTCTCTCTCTTGCTCCCTTCCTCTCTAAAATCAATTAAAACATATCCTCTGGTGAGGATTAATAAAAGTTATTAAAAGAAAGTTATAAACTTTACTATTTGCACTTGACAGTTTTGGCATCCACTCACCATTTTATTCACTTATTTATATTTGCATTTTGCTTTGCTCTGTAAGAAATATCTTCCATTTTCTCATCTTAAAGTCAAATCCTGTTTTCTTAAATTTGTTTAACTTTTATTTCTGCTGACACCTTCTTTTCTGTCTCAATACTCAATTGAGCTTAGCCCATGTGAAAGCAAGAAAAGAATATGGCATTTAGTGATTGGCCAATGAGCTAACAAAGTGTGCAATCTTTCTTGTATCAGTTGGATATAATGTTCAGGTGCTAATGACAGTGACTGGAAACAGCAGTGGTTTCCCCACAATATGTTTGTCCAGAGGCAGCTCCGTTATCATAGATGACCAGTCCTTCCCTCTGTCTAGCCACCTTTACTGTCTGACCTGTTTTAAAGTAGCTTCATTGTCCAAAACTTTAACGTTCCATCCATCACATTCACATGTCAGCGGGATTAGGACAGATGAAGAAAGATAAAGAGTGATTTTCTAGAAGCTTCTTCTACCAATTCTTTCTTAAATCTCTTTGATCAGAACATGGTCACATTGCTATAATTATTTGCAAGGAAGTATGGAAAAATGTGTATGTGTGTGTATGTGCAAGTGTGTATGTGTTGGAGGACACCTCATACCTGATAATGCAGGTTTCTGTTTCTATGTAAGTGGTTTTAATCCTTTCACACTCCACCCCTTTGAAAATCTAGCTATCAAGAAATAATCCGACACACACATATTGAAAGATTTAATTTCTTCACAAGAGCGCAGTCCCAAAATTTTACTCAGTTACAAAACCAGCTCGAAGCCCATGAATTTTGCTTCTATGTATGTCTATACCAGGATGACAGATGACATTGCATAGTCCACTTACCTGAAGCTAATAGATGTGTCCTCTGTCCTCAATAACAATGAAGGTATAGTGGTGGAGATGGAATGATATATCTGTAATAAAAATTCTCATTTAGAAATCATATCCCAAAGTTACTAGTGCATAGCTTTTACCAAATACAGCTATGGAGGCATAACATAAACTCCTCCCCTGAGGCAGACACTGGTTCTGCTGTTGATGGTGGTGGGGTACTTCCTTGTCAATATTTACTCAGCTATAATTAATGTGGACAGTGGGAGGATATCCAGAACTCCCCAAAATAAACAGTTGGAACAGACTAGGTTTAGGGGTCTTGAAGTTCTTCTAAGGCACTTACAGTAATAGGCTACTGTAGAGGAGAAATGGAATTTTTTCACAAATAAATAGAATAATAATGAAAAATTAATACTCTCATTCCAAAATGTAATACATTTCAAAAATCCCTTGTACAGTAACATCAGTGATTACAACTTAAGTTATAGGCCATCCTCGTGAGAGATCTAATAGCTGAGTGAGTGATTTAGAGCATTTTAAAATGTGTAAATTTTTAAAGATCTAAGCAAATGTAATGAGGAGAGAACAAAATAAGATATCACAAAATCTAAGTTTGTCTCTGCATCTATATTTAACAGATATTTGGCTTTGAAGAAGAAACAGACATTTCTTAACTTAGTTTTGTGTTCCTTAAAATATCATTAACCTATGTAAGGAACAAATGAGATAATATGAATACAAGTGTTTTGTGGATTATAAAATAGCCTATTATATTAGGTATTATTGTTATGACAGCAATCACTGGAGAGCACCCACTATAAGATACAATTTTCTTTATATCAATGTATGTCAGAAGAAAAATTACATAATGTACTGAGCGTGCTATCAAGTATTGTATATTGCTCTGGGGGCATTTCTATGAGAACTTGGCATTGCTATTCTCTAAGTGTCAAATGCATCATTGTGGCTGCATTATAGAACATCATTATTTATGGTTATCTTTAACAAATTTCACATATAATGAGTACATATGAATTTCCCTCTTGAAGCAAAAATAGAGAGTGCTTGTTTCTTATGATTATAAAGAATTATAATTTATTATAGAAATAAATTATTATCAAGGGCTATGTGCCCTTATCTCAACAAGCCTTAAAAGCCCAACTCAGACATATATGGCTGGTGAATTGTACAAAAACATACTGAACATTGGGAAAAAACTTGGGCTATTGCTATTCAGAATGTGCAAATATAGATGTCTATGCTTCCTATTGTGCAGATGGATTTTTTCCTAATGCTCCTGGAATGAGTCTATAATATTCTGCCTTATACACACATCTATGGCTCCAGCCCAGCGCAATCTTTTCATTATCAAGAGTCAATATCAAAACACTGGCATTAGATCAAGAAAATGAAGAGAACAAAGCCAAATTATTAACCATTTGAATAGAGAATGCCTGATTGGCTACATAGATATTACCTTTGTATAGAAGTCATTATTTAGACAAAGAGTGAATGGCTAGTTTTCATATAACCCAAACAATTTTTATTCAGACATTATATATGTGTGAAGAATCATAGAGTGTATATGTGTATATGATACATATATGTACATATACAGTATATGTATATATTTGCACTAAAACATATGTACAACATTTATTATCATTATTTTTATATTTATAGTGAAAAATATATTTATTCTTACCTCCATCTAACCTACACATACACGAAAAAGAATTATTACTGTTTTTTGTCTTTATTTCTTGATGTTGTATATATTTACATAAGTGAAAAAAGATGTATTTCCCTAATCCTCCTTATTATATAAAACTAGAGGCTCGTTCACGGATTTATGTGCCAGGCCAGTTTGGGCCTGATCCCTGCAGGCCAAGCCAAGGGACCCCACAGGTGCACGAATCCATGCACCAGGCTTTTAGCATGCATATAACATCTTTGATTAATCTCTTCCCACCCTCCCCTTCCCCTCTTCCCTCTGAAATTCATCAGTCTGTTCCATGTTTCCATGCCTGTGGTTTCTGCTCCTGTGTTGAACATCTGCCCCTTGGTGGTCAGTGCATGTTATAGCTACCGGCCAGTCGGCCAGTCAGCCAGTTGGCTGGTCATTTAGGCTTTTATAAATATACATGTAGCATATTATCACACCCTTCTGCACCTTGCTTTCTTCATTCAATAATAGATAGAATATATACTAATACATAGATTCCTCATTCTTTTTAACCCTTTTCGGTCCAACCTCGAGGCTGACTCGACAGACCAGGCGCTAGGAGCAGGTCCAACGTCAAGCAATAAGAACATTAAAAAGTTCAACATTCAATCCCATCAATTAATTTGGACCAGACTGTTTGAATTCCAAAAATAACATTGGACCGCAAAGGGTTAAAGGTACATAATTTCCAGTTAATGGTAATCTATAATTTACTTTGCTAGCTTCTTCTTGGTAGATAATAGCATAGTAAATATTATTTAATGTTTAAATTACTTCAATAGAAACGTCAATATGTTATTTCCTAAGAATGCAAGTGAACTCCTGGTTAATCTAGACCACCTATGATATGATTTTATATATAGAATATAATAAAGTCTCCACCAAAAAGAAAAGAAAAGAAAAATAAATAAATAAAAACCTGTGAGATATAATCAATAAATTTAGTAAAGTTGCAGGATACAAAATCAATATACAAAAGCAAGGAGTATTTTTATATGGCAAACTGTCTTCTTGAAGAAGATTTAAATAAATGGAAAGATATTCTATGTTCATGGATTTGAAGAACTAATACTGTTAAAATGTCCATAGTACTCAAAGCCATCTATAGATTTAATACAATCCTTATTAAGATTCGAATGTCATTTTTTGCAGAAAAATAAATTCTAAAATTTGTATGAAACCACAAAAGACACCAATTAGCCAAAGCAGTCTTTAGAAACAGAGCTGAAAGCATCACAATTCCTCATTTCAAACTATATTACAAAATTATAGTAATCAAAATAGCATAAAAACACAAGAAGACCAGTGTTACAAAATTGAGAGTTAAAAATAAACCCAGGCATATATGTCAACTAATATTTGACAGCCAAGATAGGAACACTCAATGGAGAAAATACATTTTCCTAAATAAATGGTGCTGGGAAAATTGGAGTAGTTACATGCAAAAGAATTAAATTAGACCTCTCACACTACTCAAAACAGCAACAACAACAACAAAAATATCAACAAACAACAACAAAAGAACATCTCTAAACAGATGAAAGACTTCAGTGTATGACCTGAAACCATAAAACTCCTAGAAGAGAACACAGGGAAATAGCTTCTTCACATAAGTCTTGGCAATGCTTTTTTTGAATATGACATCTAAAGCACAAGCAAGAAAGTAAAAAATAAACAAGTTGGAGTACATTAAAGAAAAAAGCTCTGGCCCTGACCTGTTTGGCTCAGTGGATAGAGCGTCAGCCTGCAGACTTGGGGGGGGTCCCAGGTTCGATTCCTGTCAAGGGCATGTACCTTGGTTTTGGGCACATACCCAGTGGGGAGTGTGCAGGAGGCAGCTGATCGATGTTTCTCTCTCATACATGTTTCTAACTCTGTATCCCTGTCCCTTCCTCTCTGTAAAAAAACCAATAAAATATATTTTTAAAAAAAGAAAAATGCTCTGCACAGCAAAATCAATGATCAACACTAATAAAAGAGAAAAATGGTAATTGGCGTACGAGCTACCCTTTTCATTGGCTAATCAGGGCTATATGCAAATTAACTGCCAACTAAGATTGGCAGTTAACTGCCAACTAAGATTGGCAGTTAACTGCCAACAAGATGGCGGTTAATTTGCATATGTAGGCACAATGCAGGGAGGCGAAAGGGAAAGCAGGAAGAAGCCCCCTGCCACTGACAGTGATCGGAAACCCAGGGGGGAGCTAAGAGCTGGGGGGCAGGGCGAAGGCGGCCCTGGGGCTGCCTTTGCCCTGCCCCCCAGCCATGATCGGAGAATCAGGTGCCTTTTCCGCCCTGGCCAGTGATAGCAGGAAGTAGGGGTGGAGCCAGCGATGGGAGCTGGGCACGGTCGAAGCTGGCAGTCCCAGGAGCTAGGGGTCCCTTGCCTGGGCCTAAAGCGAAGCCCACGATCGTGGGGCTGCTGCAGCTGTGGGTCCCCGCTGCCCGGACCGGACGCCTAGGCCAGAGGCGTCAGGCCTGGGCAAGGGGCCGATCCTGCGATTGGAGGGTGATGGGGGGTCAACGCCTGAGGGCTCCCAGTATGTGAGAGGGGGCAGGTTGGGCTGAGGGACACTCCCCCCCACACACACACCCAGTGCACGAATTTCGTGCACCGGGCCCCTAGTTAACATATAAAAGGCAACCTATGGGATGGGAGACAATATTTGAAAACCACACATCTGATAAAGGATTAATATCCAAAATATATAAGAAGCACATACAACTTAAAAAAAAATACATACATAATCCAATTAAAAAATGGGAAGAGGACCTGACAGACATTTTTTCCCCAAAAAAAGATATCTGAGTGGCCAATAGGTAAATTTTAAAATGTGCTTAGCCTCATTAATTGTTGCCATATATAAGTCTAAACCACAATGTGATATCACCTCACACTTGTTAGAATGGCTATTATTAAAAAGTCAAGAGATAAATGCTGGTGAGGATGTAGAGAAAAGAGAGCACTTGCATACTGTTGGTGGGAGTATTAATTGGTACAGCCACTATGGAAAACATAGAGGTTTCTCAAAAAATGAAAAAATAGAAATATCATCCAGCACTTCCATTTCTGGGTGTGTATCCAAAGGAAATAAAATCACTATCCCAAAAAGATCAAAATGGTATCTGCACTCCCAAGGCCATTTTATTTTTATTTTTTATTTTTACTTTTTTTAAAAAATATATTTTATTAATTTTTTACAGAGGGGAAGGGAGAGAGACAGAGAGCTAGAAACATCGATGAGAGAGAAACATCGATCAGCTGCCTCCTGCACATCTCCCACTGGGGATGTGCCCGCAACCAAGGTACATGCCCTTGACGGGAATCGAACCTGGGACCCCTCAGTCCGCAGGCTGATGCTCTATCCACTGAGCCAAACCGGTTTTGGCCCAAGGCCATTTTAGAATTATATACATAGCCAAGGAATAGAACAACCTAAGTGTTCATGGATAAATGAATGGATAAAAAAAATGTGTGTGTGTGTGTGTACACTATCCCATATGTACATATATATTACATAGTATATATACATATGATGTAATATTATTTAGCCATAAAATGAAGGACATTTTACCATTTATAACAGCATGGATGAACCTTAAAGGCATTGTGCTAAGTGAAATAATTCAGACAGAGAAAGACAAATACTGTATGATATCACCTATATGTTGATTATTTAAAACAATGAATTCATAAGTACAGTAAACAGATGGGTGGCTGTCAGAGGTGGGGTTGGGGGGTGAGGTAGGGAATATGGGTGAAATTCACAAAAATGTATAATATTCCAGTTCTAAGATAAGTTCTGGAGAAATTATGTACAACATAATGACTATAATTAACAATGAATAATTGGATAATAATTGACATATAACATTGCTAAGAGAATGGGTTTTAAAAGTTCTCATCACATGAAAAAATTATAACTATATGACATGATAGATATTAACTAAACTCAATTTAATAATCATTTTGCATTAAATACATATATCACATCATTGTGTTGTACACCAAAAACTAATATAATGTTATATGTCAACTAGAGGCCTGGTGCACAAATTCATGCATGGTTGGGGTCCGGCTGGCCCACCCTGATGGGGGCCCATTGGGTCGGGCCATTGGGGGGAGGGCTGCAGGTGGTTGGCCAGGATACCCTGCCCCCAATTGGTGGGGGGCAATCGGAGCCCAGATTAGCTGGTTGTCTGCCACATTGCACGTCATAGCCACCAGTCATTCCAGTTGTTCTGGTCATTCCGTCATTCTGGTTGCTGGGCTTTTATATACATAGAAGATTACATCTCAATAAAATTAGAGAAGGAGAACCAAGATGGCGGCGATATAGGCAGACGTGTCCCAGGTCGTGTCCCGGAGCAAATGGAGCGAGGAGCTGAAGCTAGTAACACTCACACCGAATTGGCGAAATTGCTCAGCTGGTGAGAGGGTTTGCAGCCTGGAAGAGCAGAACTCCCCTGGAGAGGTAAAAAAAAAAAAAACAGGGATTTGGGCAGGAAAGTTTGCCAGACCTCTGAGCCCAGAGAGTCAGAGGGAGACCCGTGGCAGACAGCCGCGTCCCTTGGGACAGGCACAGCCCCTGACGGGGGAAAGGAGAACCACAAGATTCCTGGCGCTGCCAGGGAAATTGAGAGCTGGGTTCTGTGATCACGGAGGACTGAGCCTAAAGGGGGCAGCCAGAAGAGCTGACCTGACCATGCAGTCCTGGTAAGAGAAGAAGCTTACAGAAACCAAGCCTTCCCCGTTTCCGCGGCCGGCATTTGTTTGTTTGTCTTCACTGAATCCTGTTCATGGGACATTTCAGATACAGACACTCACCTGTGCTGAAGAGAGGGAGAGTGTGCGGAGGAGTGGAATCTGGAGAGAGACTGGGGAGAGAGGGGGACCTGGGAGAGGTGGCAGCGAATTGAGTGTTGAGACACCCCTAAGCCCAAGACTGGGGCAGCCATTCTCTCCAGAGAGTGAGACTCCTCCCCCCAGCCCCCAGGCAAGGAGCACAGCCACACCCAGATTCCACCCTGTACGAGATCAAGGATTAAGATAACCTGATCAGTCCCTGGGAGTTAACAGGGTCTGGCCTATAGGGGGATTTTCAATCCCAGCAACAACATAGCGCCTGTAACTAACTATTACGCAGTCAGCTCTGGGCAGTGAACTTCCACTGGACAGAGAGGCCCTATAGCCTCAGAGGCCAACCCCAGAACACTGCCACCCAGAGGCTGACCCACAAACTGACTCTTTTCTAAACACAAAATAAGGCAGTCTGGGAAATAAATGCGGCATGCTTTAAAATAAGGACTGTGGTTTACAACACAGAGGAACAGTATATCGCAGGGAAACTCAACACTCTCCTGAATACCTGGAAGGTCTAAGGCGAGCCACACTGAAGAATAGAAGAAACGAAGGACCTTCACTACTGCAATTTTTTTCTTTTTTCACTTTTTAACTAAGAAACCAATTTTTTTTCATTCTTTTTTTTCTGTTCTTTTTTTTTTCTTTCTTTCTTTTCTTCTTTTTCCATCACCTGATTTTACCCTTTTAATTACTACCTTCTTATTTTTAACCAGTATTTTTACTGCTACCATTTTACCATTTTTTAAAGTGCCATTTTATTTTTTCTTTATTTTATTTTGGGATTAGTGTTCACCATTCTATTTTCATCATTATATTATTGGTTGTTTCTAGTTTGCATTCATATCCAGGGAGCTGTTGCTGGAATTTGTTGGGATTAATGGCTGTTCTATAGGAGTATTCTCCTCATATAAAAAGTCTCTTCCACTTCATTCTCTCTTTTCGCTCTTTTTTTTTTCTTTTCTTTTCTCACTTTTATTTTCCCCCTTCCTTTTTCCCAATTCCATTTTTGCACTCCCTTTTTTTGGTCCCTACTTTTCTTTTCCTTTTTCTCTTTTATCTTTTTCTCTTCCTTCTTCCTTATCCCCTAATTCTCTTAATTCAGGTGGTCACCTTTAATTGGGGTTATTAATATCGTGAATATATTTGTGTATAGTGCCTGGTATGTGGTGCCTTGTTGTGTTGTATTTTGTGCCTTTAAATCAACGCAGCAGATCCAAGAAACAGCAACCTCCTGAGCACCACATCCTCTGCTGAGGAACAGCAGCTGTACGTGAAACCTCGCCCCACCAGCCAGAAGAGCCACCACAGCTGTGAACAGCACCCACCAGAGGAGCTGCTGACAACTGAAGAGCAGCTGCTACCGCAACCGCCCGAAGAGCAACCACAGACCAAGGAGTCACTGCCACCAAGGCAGCAACCACTGAACAACTCAACGTCTAGATATGTCAGTGAGATCAAACATGGGTAGACAAAGAAACCCCCAAAGGAAAGAGAAGGAGGACTCTCCAGAAAAGCAGCTAAGTAATACAGAGGCATGCAACATGACAGATAAAGAATTCAGAATAAGGATCCTAGAGTGCATAAACCGGATGGAGGAAAAATCGACAACCTCTGCAAGAAGCAAGAAGAAACAGATGAAAAAATCGATAACATATGGAAGAAGCTAGAAGAAACAGATGAAAAAATCGATAACATATGGAAGAAGCTAGAAGAAACAGATGAAAAAATCAACAACCTAAGTAAGACCCAAGAAGAAATGAAGAGTGATATAGCTGCAATGAAAAACTCCATTGAAAGTATCAACAGTAGACTAGGAGAAGCGGAGGACCGAATAAGTGAATTAGAAGACAAGGAAGCAAAACACACCCAAAATGTACTGCAATTGGAGAAAAAAAATTAAAAGACAGGAGGAGAGCCTAAGGGAGCTTTGGGACAACATGAAACAAAACAACATACGAATAATATGAGTTCCAGAACAACAGAAGGATGAACAAGGATTAGAAAACCTACTCGAAGAAATAATATCAGAAAACTTTCCTGAGGTGGGGAAGAAAAAAGTCACACAAGCCCAGAGAGTCCCAAACAAGGTGAACCCGAAAAGACCCACACCAAGACACATCATAATCACCATGGCAAATGTTCAGGACAAAGAGAGAATCTTACAGGCTGCAAGAGAGAGATGGAAAGTTACATACAAGGGATCTCCCATTAGATTGTCAAATGACTTCTCAACAGAAACACATCAGGACATGAAAATAATGGACGGAAATTTACAAAGTGATGCAAAGCAAAGGATTGAATCCAAGAATACTCTATCCAGCAAGGCTATCATTCAAACTTGAAGGGGAAATAAGAAGCTTCACAGACAAAAAAAGGCTAAGGGAGTTTGTCACCACCAAGCCAGCAATGCAAGGAATGCTAAAGGGACTGGTATAAAAAGAAGAAATAAAAAGCTCAGAAAGAAAACAGCCACACAAAAAAAGAAATGGCTACAAACAAGTACCTTTCAATAATAACTTTAAACGTAAACGGACTAAATGCTCCAACCAAAAGACATCGAGTGGCTGAATGGATAAAAAAACATGACCCATACATCTGCTGTCTACAAGAAACCCACCTCATTAGAAGGGACTCACACAGACTGAAAGTGAAAGGATGGAAAAATATCTTTCAGGCAAATGGAAAGGAAAAGAAAGCTGGGGTAGCAATACTTATATCGGACAAAATAGACCTCAAAGTGAAGGCCTTAACAAGAGATAAGGAAGGCCACTTCATAATACTAAAGGGATCAATACAACAAGAAGATATAACCCTGGTAAACATATATGCACCCAATGTAGGAGCACCCAAATTCATAAAAAAACTCCTGGAAAATATCAAAGGAGAGATCGACAACAATACAATCATAGTAGGGGACTTTAATACACCATTTACAGCACTGGATAAGTCCTATAGACAAACAACCAGCAAAGATACAGCAATCCTAAATGACTCACTAGATCAGATGGACTTAATAGACATCTTCAGAACACTTCACCCCAAAGCCAGAGAATATACGTTCTTCTCAGGTGCTCATGGGACATCTTCAAAAATAGACCACATATTGGGTCACAAGCAAAGTATCCCCAAATTCAAGAAGATTGAAATCATAAAAAGCGTCTTCGCAGACCACGATGGCATAATATTAGAAATAAACTACAATAAAAACAACCCAAAATACTCAAACACCTGGAAGCTGAATAGCATGCTATTAAATATTGATTGGGTTACCAATGAGATCAAAGAAGAAATTAAAAACATCCTGGAAACTAATGACAATGAAAACACAACAATCCAAAACCTATGGGACACATTGAAAGCAGTCCTGAGAGGGAAGTTTATAGCTCTACAGGCCTATCTCAAAACACAAGAAAAAATGGTAGTAAATCATCTAACTCTACAACTCAAAGAATTAGAAAGAGAGCAACAAGAAAACCCCAGAGTGAGCAGAAGGAAGGAGATAATAAAGATTAGAGCAGAAATAAATGACATAGAGACCAAAAAAACAATACAGAAAATCAATGAAACCAAGAGCTGGTTCTTTGAAAGGATAAACAAGATTGATAAACCTCTAGCCAGACTCACCAAGAAGCAGAGAGAGATGACCCAAATAAATAAAATCAGAAACGATAGAGGCGAAATAACAACAGACCCCACAGAAATACAAATGATTGTTAAAAAATACTATGGACAGCTTTACTCCAACAAACTAGACAACCTGGAGGAAATGGACAAATTCCTAGAAAAATACAACATTCCAAAACTCAATCAGGAAGAATCTAAAAATCTCAACAGGCCAATAACTATGGAAGAAATTGAAGCAGTCATCAAAAAGCTTCCATCAAACAAAAGCCCAGGACCAGACGGCTTCACAGGGGAGTTTTACCAAACATTCAAGGAAGAACTAAAACCTATCCTCCTCAGACTACTGCAAAAAATTCAAGAGGAAGGAACACTTCCAAGCTCATTCTATGAAGCCAGCATCACCCTAATACCAAAACCAGGTAAAGACAACACAATGAAAGAGAATTACAGGCCAATATCCCTCATGAACATAGATGCCAAAATCCTCAACAAAATCTTAGCAAATCGGATCCAGCAGTACATCAGAAAGATCATACACCATGACCAAGTAGGATTTATCCCAGGGATGCAAGGATGGTACAATATCCGCAAATCAATAAACGTGATACATCACATAAACAAATTGAAAGAAAAAAAACACATGGTCATATCAATTGATGCAGAAAAAGCATTTGACAAAATTCAACACCCATTTTTGATAAAAACTCTCAGCAAGGTGGGAGTAGAAGGATCATACCTCAACATAATAAAAGCCATATATGACAGGCCCACAGCCAACATCATACTCAACGGACAAAAACTAACACCATTTCCCCTAAGAACAGGAACAAGACAGGGATGCCCCCTCTCACCACTCCTGTTCAACATAGTACTGGAAGTGTTAGTCATTGCAATTCGGCAAGAAGAAGAAATAAAAGGCATCCAAATTGGAAAAGAGGAAGTAAAACTGTCCTTATTTGCAGACGACATGATATTATACATACAAAACCCTAGAGATTCCATCAAAAAGCTACTAGACTTAATACATGAATTTGGCAATGTAGCAGGATACAAAATTAACCCCAAGAAATCTGAGGCATTTCTATACACCAATAGTGAACTTTCAGAAAGAGAGATTATAAAAACAATCCCGTTTACCATTGCACCGAAAAAACTAAGCTACCTAGGAATAAACTTAACTAAAGAGGTAAAAGACCTCTACTCAGAAAACTACAGGACGTTGAAAAAAGACATAGAGGAAGACATAAACAGATGGAAGAACATACCGTGTTCATGGATTGGTAGAATCAACATCATTAAAATGTCCATACTACCCAAAGCAATCTATAAATTCAACGCACTTCCCATTAAAATACCAACAGCATACTTCAGAGATCTAGAACGAACTTTCTAAAAATTCATCTGGAATAAAAAAAGACCCCGAATAGCTGCAGCAATCCTGAAAAAGAACAAAGTAGGTGGGATCTCAATACCAGATATCAAGTTGTATTACAAAGCCACTGTTCTCAAAACTGCCTGGTACTGGCACAAGAATAGGCATATAGATCAATGGAATAGAATAGAGAGCCCAGAAATCGGCCCGAACCAATATGCTCAATTAATATTTGACAAAGGAGGCAAGAACATACAATGGAGCCAAGATAGTCTCTTCAATAAATGGTGCTGGGAAAATTGGACAGATATATGCAAGAAAATGAAACTAGACCACCAACTTACACCATACACAAAAATAAACTCAAAATGGATAAAGGACTTAAATGTACGACAGGATACCATAAAAATTCTAGAAGAATCCAAAGGCAAGAAAATCTCAGACATATGCCGAAGCAATTTCTTCACTGATACATCTCCTAGGGCACTTGAAACTAAAGAGAAAATGAACAAATGGGACTACATCAAAATAAAAAGCTTCTGCACAGCAAAAGAAACCATCAACAAAACAACGAGAAAACCCACTGTGTGGGAAAACATATTTGCCAATGACATATCTGATAAGGGCCTAATCTCCAAAATCTATAGGGAACTCATACAACTTAACAAAAGGAAGATAAACAATCCAATCAAAAAATGGGCAAAGGACCTAAATAGACACCTTTCAAAAGAGGACATTCAGAAAGCCAAGAGACATATGAAAACATGCTCAAAGTCACTAATCATCCGAGAGATGCAAATCAAAACAGCAATGAGGTACCATCTCACACCTGTCAGACTGGCTATCATCAACAAATCAACAAACGACAAGTGCTGGAGAGGATGTGGAGAAAAAGGAACACTTGTGCACTGCTGGTGGGAATGCAGACTGGTGCAGCCACTATGGAAGACAGTATGGAGTTTCCTTAAAAAACTGAAAATGGAACTCCCATTTGACCCTGTGATCCCACTTCTAGGAATATATCCCAAGAAATCAGAAACACCAATCAGAAAGGATATATGCACCCCTATGTTCATAGCAGCACAATTCACCATAGCTAAGATCTGGAAACAGCCTAAGTGCCCATCAGTAGATGAATGGATTAGAAAACTGTGGTACATCTACACGATGGAATACTATACTGCTCTAAAAAGGAAGGAACTCTTACCATTTGCAACGGCATGGATGGAACTGGAGAGCATTATGCTAAGTGAAATAAGCCAGTCAATAAAGGAAAAATACCACATGATCTCACTCATTCATGGGCAATAGAGACCATTATAAACTTTTGAACAATAATAGATACAGAGGCAGAGCTGCCTCAAACAGGTTGTCAAACTGCAGCAGGAAGGCTGGGGAGGGTTGGGGGGCAGGAGGTAGGGGGGTAAGAGATCAACTAAAGGACTTGTATGCATGCATATAAGCATAACCAATGGACATAAGACACTGGGTGATAGGGGAGGCTAGGGGACTGTCTAGGGCGGGGGGATAAAATGGATACATATGTAATACCCTTTGTAATACTTTAAGCAATAAAAAAAAGGATACATTTCAAATAAAGTATAAGGCATTTTCAAAAAAAAAAAAATAAAATTAAAAAAAAAAAATTAGAATCACATTGTAAACATACATATTCTCCATCTTGAGATTTTAAAAACATACAGTTAATATTATTAAAATGAAAAATGAAATGTTTTTCATGTTTCGATGTAAAGAGGTACCACAGAAATATCCTCTGTGCTACAAATTCTTATATCTGCCATACCACCAGAAATTTATCATAAAAATTCCTAAAAATCCATGATATTTTTTAAATAATGAAAGGGAACCTAATTCTAATATCATCCACATAATTTACATGTATTATTAATATATCAAAAATATATGTAACCATGTTTTCATTAGCTCAGAGTTTGTTTGTTTTTAGTCTTTATTGTTGAAAGTATTACATATGCCCCTTTTCTCCCCCATTGACCACTTCTAAACTGGGTGGTTTATAACCAACAGAAATGCATTTTCTTCAGCTCTGGGGGTTGGAAGTCCATGATTGAAGAGTTAGCATTGTTGAATTCTATTGAGAGCCCTCTTCCATACTGCAGATAGCTGACTTCACATTTTACCTTTGAAGGATGATGGTCCCTCCTTTGGAAAACTGCTGTTTAAAACTGCTGTTTGAACTACTCTGTTATTTTTATATAGTCTCTTATTCTATAAAATATAACTTTGTTTTTTAGCTTGAATAATAGAAAATATAAACTTAACTGTCTGACCTTGCAAGCTAGCCATCTAAAGGGTTTGATACACTGATACTAATAATAAGTCCCATATTCTCATGCCAAGTGTTTGTTCATTATGTATCCAAGGTTACAGGTGTCTATATAGATATGATATGTACTTAAGGTTACAAGTTGTCTGTATAGATATGATAGATGTATATTAGATATGATATGTACTCAAAGTTACAAACTGTCTGCAAAAATAACTTACACAAAGAACTAGAAGGATATAAAAAGGAAATACTCCTTCCTGTGTTTGTTCAGAATTTGACAGAGGTAATCTGCTCTGAACCTGCGAGCAATAAAGATGACTCCTAACTAATTGGCTCATTAGGCATCTTGTCCAGCTCTCTGATTGACAATACAACACCTTCACATGGTAGAGAGTGAAGACCTCACATGATAGAGAGTGAAGGGAGTTATCCGGTGTCTCTTTTATAAGGTTATTAATCTCATTTATGAGGGCTCCTTATCTAAATACCATCACACTGAGTATCAGGCTTCAACATATGAATTTGGGGAATCACAAATATTCAGTCTGTATAGCAAACTCACAATAAAAATATAACTAAATTAGCTGTTTTCAGTATTTGAGATATGCTCTTAAAGTGCTTTTTATCAATTTAAAATTGTTGATAAGTCATATAAATAGATTCACACCTATTTAAGACTAGACAGATAAGTAAATACAGAGATGCAAAAGGACTATATTCAATATCAGTGTATAGTTCCAGAACTGTAGTAAAACCTGACTATCAAAAATAATGAATGTTGATTCTTGTATAAAGAAACACTCACCTTTTATGTCCTTTAAATTTGAATATCACTGTACTTGATATACATATTTTAAAAAGTCAAATTAGCTTAGATTTTGCTTTGCTTAGTAACATGTCAATCCGTACCTTTATATCTCCAAGGCTATCAGCAAATGTTGCTGATGATTGTTAAGATCATATTTTCAGAAAACCTTTTAAAATAGTAAATAGTTTTTATTAATAATTGTATGTATGTACATACATATATTAATATTTAGGAACTTATATTTTAGACATCTACGATTGTCAATTTGTTTAATTTCTCAAAACATAAGATATTGTACAATAATTTACCAATAAGTAGAAATAATATAGACACGTTTCAACTTTTTCCTGGGAAGAAGTAATTCCTTTCATATTTTTCAGGTATGTGAAAGACAATCATAAGATTAATTTCTTGGCTCAGGAAAATGGTTGTGTTATATTTTTAAATTTTTCAAAACACATATTGTATTTTATTAAAACTTAAAAGACATGAGTTTTAATAAATGTGTTTCCTAATATAATGTTATATCCACTTAAAATTCATTTTTACCAAATTTGTAAATCTTTAACAAACTGATACAGCAACATTTTTTAGAAAATCAAGTAGTAGGAAAGTATAAGTATGTTGGCAAATGTCAGTATATCCCAAATGCCAGTCTAGGCATATATTAAAGAATGATGGTATAGAAGATTATTGAATGAAAACCATCACAGAGCCTTCTTATCAAATAATTGACCAATACAATACAGGGCTCAGTTCTTTTTAAAAACCATTGATACAAGGTTAATAGTTATAGACACAGTGGAAACTATTTTATTATCATTTAATTGACTTCTGAATATGGTATGAGATGCTGAGAGTAAAATAGAGTAGAAATGATATTAAAAGCCTACATTTTTAATGAGCTTTATACGAAATAATTAATCAAATACATTCACTGCCCAGTTAATGCTGAGGACCCAGTATAAAATGTTGGAAATAGAGCTTTAAATGTCCTAATTAAAAACCCTTTTAGTTGCATTTATAACTTTAATAGAAAATTAAATTTTCTAGGGTCATGTAGGGAATGAAAATTAAAATACTGGTTTTACACACATACACAGAGTCATTCATAACATGGGTTTCTCATATCCCTATGCCATTATTGTCAAAAAAAATTTATTGCAAAAATTATATAATAAAATAAAGATAGAACTCATTTTCACAAGAAAAATTGGTGGTGAGAAAAATATTAAGGTAACACTTTGGTGAAAAAATCAACACTAATAAAAGAGAAAAATGGTAATTGGCGTACGAGCTACCCTTTTCATTGGCTAATCAGGGCTATATGCAAATTAACTGCCAACTAAGATTGGCAGTTAACTGCCAACTATGATTGGCAGTTAACTGCCAACAAGATGGCGATTAATTTGCATATGTAGGCACAATGCAGGGAGGCGAAAGGGAAAGCAGGAAGAAGCCCCCTGCCACTGACAGTGATCGGAAACCCAGGGGGGAGCTAAGAGCTGGGGGGCAGGGCAAAGGCGGCCCTGCCCCCCAGCCATGATCGGAGAATCAGGTGCCTTTTCCGCCCTGGCCAGTGATAGCAGGAAGTAGGGGTGGAGCCAGCGATGGGAGCTGGGCACGGTCGAAGCTGGCAGTCCCGGGAGCTAGGGGTCCCTTGCCTGGGCCTAAAGCGGAGCCCACGATCGCGGGGCCACTGCAGCTGCAGGTCCCCGCTGCCCGGGCTGGAGGCCTAGGCCAGAGGCGTCAGGCCTGGGCAAGGGGCCGATCCTGCGATTGGAGGGTGATGGGGGGTCAACGCCTGAGGGCTCCCAGTATGTGAGAGGGGGCAGGCTGGGCTGAGGGACACTC
This sequence comes from Myotis daubentonii, assembly GCF_963259705.1. Classification (NCBI taxonomy): domain Eukaryota; kingdom Metazoa; phylum Chordata; class Mammalia; order Chiroptera; family Vespertilionidae; genus Myotis; species Myotis daubentonii. Next base: position 96,035,853 of record NC_081842.1, on the reverse strand, counting down.
CCCCCCCACACACACACACCCAGTGCACGAATTTCGTGCACCGGGCCCCTAGTTAAATTATAATTTAGATTAGTTTTGTGATGCTGATATGCAAAGACTTAATCCTCAAATGTGTTATGCCATTTCTATATCTTAAGGTTGATATGCTATTCTTCTTGGCAAAGTGACTGGGAACTCTGCATTGTAATAGTGAGAAATCCTATTTCAACTTAGCTAACACCCAAGGCGAAGGTATCTGTCTGAACCAATGTCCAGGATGTTGCACAGCCTCAGGAATCCAGATTCAGGTTCGTGGTCGCTTCCTTTCTCATCTTCGATTCTCTCTACTTGAGCTTTAGACCATCTCCTTCTAGCTAAAATGAAAACATGGCTCCTACCAGTTTTTAAGCTTCATATTTTGTAGTTTAGAAATCTCATAGAGTGAATTCCTTCCCCAGTACAGGACTAATGCCCACTACTGTCTGGTCAGAAAGCTAAGGATACCTCAGGAAACAGGTCATATTGTACTAAAGTGTAAAATCCACACAGCCATTGTGATTACGAAGGAGGTAGATTCCAGAAAAGAGGTCACAGTATCAAAAAGTTAAAAATTAAAAGGAAATTTGAAAACAAAATTAACCTTTTGACCCTTTAAGGAATTTTTTCTGGAAAATTCCTGACAAATAGTTCCCCGACTATGTCTGAATAATTTCCATGATGAAAATTTTGTTAGTTTTGTAATTATTTCTTGCAAAATGGAAACAGGCAGACTTGAGTCCCAATCTCGAGTCTACCTCATGTTCCATATTTGACATTTTACAAAAGCTTAACCTATGTAACCTCAGTTTCCTCACAATAGTATCAATTTACTATACCTTTCTCCTGGAAGTCCTACAAGGATTAAATAAAATAATATGGTATAGTAGCAAGCCCCTACATCAGGGGTGGGGAATATCCGGCCAGCAGGCCTTATAAGGCCCTCAAAATCATTTGGTCTGGCCTCGTCAAGGCATTAGGGGAGAGCTGATTTTGAAGCTGATAATTTTGTATGGCCCGTGAATATCCAACTGGCCCTTGGCAGGAAAAAGGGTTCCCCACCCCTGTGTGGACAAAGCTCCAAATATTTAAGTGCCTATCCTGTCAGAAAGTCCTCTCATGTTCTCATACAAAATGCCTTGACTTTTTGTTCAGCATCTTACTTCTGTCAGGTCTATGCAAAGTACATTAAACTTCTCTTCTATGTAAATATATTTCAAGTATTTGAAGATAATTAATATGTTCTCTTTAAATACACTTGATACTTTTGAACTTAATGCAAAATTTTATCTGCATGTAAAATTTTATCTTGCCATATTTGACCACTTATTTCAGTATGTCAGAATTTTAACTGTGAATTCTGGTATGCAGAATACTGTCAATCTTGACTTTGTGTATTTGAAAACCATAGCTTCTATATCTTTATTGCATTCTGTATTAATAAATATTTAAAAGTGTAGAACCAGAATAGACTTTGATCTTCTCAGAATAAAACTTTATCAAGGTTGACACCAAGCAACATACTTTGGATAAATATGTGTGATCATCTACAAGTTCACCAGCTTGTTTTATATTCTAACACACCTCTTTCTATCTTGTCCAAAAATTATAATAAAGGCTTTATTGTGGTTTTCTATACACAAGATTTATAGGAGAGCAAATGTAGTGTCAATAAAGTTAACTGTAAATCCAGGCAAGTCCCTTACTACCTTAGGAATTCAGTCTTAAAAGAATAATGTATTATTTGTTTATAATCTGAATTGTGTTGAATATCACACAATAATAATATAGATGAAAGAGCTGAAAGACAAAGCAATACTATTATCATGCTAATTCCATTAATTTTATAGAAACAAATAACAAAGATAAATAAATAAGGTTCCTTTGCCCACAGTACTCACTAAATTAATGTTGTATCCCAGTAATCACGCCTTTCTTGTCTATCTCTTCCTACAATCTGTTTAATTCCTTCTGAATTCTATAGAGAATTAGTAATAGTAAATACTGAATAATAATATTGTTTCCTTAGAAACTATATTATAATAAAACTTAAGTTCATAGGTTAGCCTTCAGAGGTTTAATTATCTATGACATAGTTATTTTTACCTTTCCTATATATTAAGATTCCCTGAAGAGCTTCCAAATTCTAATGAACAAGCAACTTCATGCAAACCAATTGAATTGTAGTCTCTACGTATTAAACTTGATTTTAGCCCAGCCAGTGTAGCTCAGTGGTTGAGCATTAACCTATGAACCAGGAGGTCACAGTTTGATTCTGAGTTGGGGTTGTGGGCTCAATCTCCAGTGTGGGGCATACAGGAGGTGGCCAATCAATGATTCTCTCTCACTATTCATGTTTCTATCTCTCTCTCTTTCCCTCTCCCTTTTTCTCTGAAGTCAATAAAAAACTCGATTTGAAGAGTTAAAATTTTTTTAAAAAATGCTAGAAACTTCTAATAGTTTTCTTAACTTACCCCTTAAGTTTGGTCTAGTCTTTGTGTTATAGGCAGTTAGAAAGACATGAGAAGAATAACAATGGGCCATGTACAGAAGGTCACCAGGGCAGAAGGCCCTGAGTGCCTAACGAGGGACAAAACTGGGAAAACAAGGACCTCCCCCGAAGGGTGACCTTTCCTCCCCTCAGACCGCCCTAGCCTTTTCCTCCCTAAAGATAACATCTAGGCCTCAGTTGTACTTCAGTTCCAGGCCCAGAAAAGCAACAAACCAGACAAGTAATACCATGGCTACCTCAGGACCAGCTTCGTTGACTAATGACCCTTTGCTCTGGTACTGGCCCATCAGTGAAGACTATAAACCTGAAAGAGCACAGCTGGAAAGCTGATGAATATTCTAGTGAGACCCTCCCCTGTGATTCCCACCTGCAAGAGAGGGATAAATACCCTAAACACAGATGATACAGTGCACTCTCCCCCAGGGGAGCATGCCCCTGCCACTTCTTTCCCCCCTTCTTGCCTCTAAGGGACCCCATGAAACTTGCAATCAGGGGAGCAATGGGCACCAGCACCTTGTCCAGTTAACCCCAGGAACCTGTCTCCAAGGACCCCTACGACTTCCCAGTGAGCCAAGGCAGGCCAGCATAGGCTCTCCTGTTGCTTCTTCTGTGCCCTGCCTTGTTTCACTGTCCTAAGTGTGGTTTTGCTGTGACCAATAAATTCGTGCTTGCTCTTCTGTGTTGTATTGCAAATCAGCAAGCTGGACAAGACACCTAATGAGCCAATTAGTTAGGAGTCATCTTTATTCCTCGCAGGTTCCCAGCAGATTACCTCTGCAAATTCTGAACAAACACAGGAGGGAGTATTTTCTTTTTATATCCTTCTAGTTCTTTGTGTAAGACAGCTTGTAATCTTGAGTATATATCATATCTAACACCTGTCATATCTATACAGATAACTTGTAACTTTGAGTACATATAATATCTATATAGACACCTGTAATCTTAGATGAACAAACACTTGGCAGAATATGGGAATTATTGTCAGTATCAGTCCCTTTAGATGGCTAGCTTGCAAGGTCAGACAGTTAAGTTTATCCTTTCTATTATTCAAGCTAAAAAACAAAGTTATATTTTATAGATTAAGAAGCTATCTAAAAATAACAGAGTAGTTCAAACAGAAGTTTTCCAAAGGAGGGACCACCATGCTTCAGCTGCACTTTATGTCTTGATTGATATCTTTCCTTCAAGAAGACAAGAACTGCCCAGCTAGTGTTGCTCAGTGGTTGAATGTCTACCTATAAACTAAGAGGTCACTGTTAAAGGATTTTTGGGGGTAAAGTGGGAATTTTTAGGGGGAAATAGGCAGGTTTAGAAAAAAATTAGAAATTATGGGGCCCCATGGAAAACACAAAGGTTGCATTTCCATAAGACAAGGGAGAGGCAATATTTACATTTCCATAAGATAAGGGAACTGGGAGTAACAAAAGGTGTATGTTTACAAAATAAAGAAGGAGGGAAGAAAGCCCAGAGGAAACAGGAGGACAATGAGGAAAGAGGGCCCCACATGTCCCTTGTGAAGTTTGACCTTTGAGCTCAGGAGTTACTATAGTAACCAATTAGAAGGGGAATAGTGACCAATTAGAGGGGATACCCAGGCACCAAGAACTGCAGGCTTTATAAACCTTGGAAATAGGAACTTGGTGGGACTCTTTCCCCATGCCCACGTGGAAGTCTATGCTGTGAGATTCTTTCCCCTTTCCCCACGTGGGAGTCTGTGCTTGTTTTTCAATAAATTTCCACCTCTGCTATACCATCTTCTGTCCAAGGATTCATTTTTCGGCTCCGACAGACAAAGAGCCTGGGAACCATCCTTCCCAGGGGAACACTGTGTGTTCCAGTCCAAAAATCCTGTATCAACTGGTTCAATTCTCAGTCAGGACGCATACCCAGGTTGTGAGCTCAATCCCCAGTAGGGAACCTGCAAGAGGCAGCCTATGGATATTTCTCTCTCATCCATGTTTCTAACTCTCTATCCCCCTCCCTTCCTCTCTCTCTAACATCAATAAACATTCAATACAAAAGAAATAAAGAAATAAAGAGAGAGAGAGAGAGAGAGAGAGAGAGAGAGAGAGAGAGAGAGAGAGACAGGAAGGAAGGAAGGAAGGAAGGAAGGAAGGAAGGAAGGAAGGAAGGAAGGAAGGAAGGAAGGAAGGAAGGAAGGAAGAGAGACAAGAACTGAGGTATTGTTGTCTCAACTGGAACATTTGCATCTGAAAATGATTCCACGTGACAAAAATGATAACATAATATGGATGTGTTGTTTTCATTTCTCTGTCAACTTTTAACATTTCACAATTTATTAACAATAGTGAGACATCCCTTCATTTTCATTTGTTTTCACCTTCAAATTTATGTTCCATGTCTTTATAGACTTTTTTCAATATACAGCACATTCCCAGCTTTGTCTTTTCTGAAACTCTTTTACCAGGTTAGTGTTTTATTTATGTTTAAACCATTAAAAGGTGTGTCTTTTAATAAGCTCTGTTCATTTTCTCTGAGAAGAGATTTCTCTTTGGTGTGTTACCTTGCTATTATGAGGGAGGAAAATATACTTTTCCCTTTGTCCTCCTAAATTTTTGCTGAGACTCCTGTAATAAAAGACAGATTGATAAGTGAAAAAAAAAATAGAAGTTTATTAACATATACACTTCATGTATATATGGGAGATACTCTGGAAAATTAAAACTTTCTGGGGTGGCCTAAGCACGAGTTTAAATACCAGCATCAGCTAAAGCCAAAAGAAAGGTGTGGGTAGGCCAGTCCTGAGAAGCTTATCAGGAAATTAAGATTTTCCTAATAAGTAATAGTGAGGTTTGTTATGCTGATTTAATTGGGGTTCTCCATTCATAAGATTTTCTTGTGATTCTCAATTGTCTTTCTCTTTCTAATAGAAAGAGATGTCCTTACAAATGACAATCTCCTTTATAAATGTAAATTTCCCTTACCAAATACTGTGTTTTCAGAGCTTTTCCTTTGCTGTTTCTCAAAATAATTCCTACACCAAAAAGACATATGTTGGCATATGCTATCACCCTTCACTTTTCTTATTTAACCTATAGGCGCTCTCTGCCCACTCTCCTTTTACCTCTAAGAATGAGCTACTCTCATGAATAAAAAGCATTGCTGAGCTACATTTTTTAAACTCTGAGGATAATGGGAGTTGGGGAAGGAGACTTTAAATGACAAATCAAGATTAAAAACTGACATATGTTGTAGATATTTATTTTATCACATATTTGAGCATCTCCTCTCCAAAATACAATTAAATGTATAACAAATTGTAGATAACATAAAAATCTATCTTTGTAGCCTTTTTACCAATGTAAGGAAACATGGCCATCCTGACCCCTTAAGAATTACCAGTGAAAATATTTTATTTTTCCTATTTTTTCTTTGAGTTATAACTTCAATATAGCTTACACATGCATTATCCCTATAATTAAATAAAGTAAAGCAATGATTCCCTCAATCTTTTTTTTATGTTATCTTACAGCAGGGATGCTACCTTGCATTTATAGCCAACGAACCTGGTTATAGACAAATAGATAAGCAAATAGACAGAAAGCACGATATAAATTACAGCCGCCAGTTATTGAAATTATTTTTTAATTCCCTATAGCTCCTAAGTCTCAACTTATTCTAAGATTCACAGTGAATTCTTTTGATACCATTATAATAACCCAGTTATTAATTAATTAACAGGAAAAGGTAATCTGGGCATGCCATTTGTACAGCTTTGCCAGGAAGCTGCATTTTAACACTCTCCAGGCTTGTTCCTTGCAGATTGCTGTGGGAAAGGACTAGACAATAGACTCATTCTCCGTAAGGTCTGGGCAACTTGAGAAAGTGCTTTCTGTCAATCAAACCTGGGAACAGTGTATTGGCCAGAATGTGCTTGGCCACTGCAAGGGCATGAAATCTGAAACACATAGGCTCCTGAACAGAGAGATTTTGCTGTCTTGGCCCTCTTGCTCTCTTTGGGACTCTTGTTGCCATGTGGATCCCATACACAAAGGACCAATGGGTTACAACTAGCCTGATGCTCTGCTGACTCAATTCCAACAGGGAATGAAAACTTTGGACACTGGCTTTGCTTCTAGCTCTGCTGAAGCCCCAACTGCACCCTTTCCAGGACTGCCTTAAGGAAAATGGGACTCTGGAAACTGAAGGATGTAATTTCACACAAATAAAGCTTTCTACCACGTCTCATCCTCCTGTGGGGGCCTCCAGAAATGCTTATTCCAGCAGTACCCAAGGAACCCCAATCCCATAGTGACGCAGACATTCCACCAATGCAATTCTCTGATAACACTTTGACTGACTCCTGCTTAAATGTCTAAACCCTGAGAAGTAATTTATCTGCTGAGATAGACGCCCAATGGTCAACTGAGGGCCCAAATTTTGTAAGTAAGAACCGTGTTACCAGCTATTTGCTGACAGGGGTTCCTAACCTACTCTATACCGGGAAGAACTTTAGACTGAACTCTTGGCTTCCTTGAGATAAGGTTTGTGGCAAAATGGCTGTGACCATAAAAGCTAAGATATAGTAAATCAACCTCCAATGGCTTAGAACTGGCAGACCAGCTTAATCTTACATGGCAACTAATTTCACCTTGCAGTAACCCCTAGTCTCATTATACACTCATTGTCACACATTAGCTATGATAAAGGACAGAAAGCCCATATAAGGACAAAAAATGGCCAACCTGGTCTTCAAGGAGTCTCCACCCTTTTTCCAAAAAAAAATTCTAAATATTCCTCTTCCTTATTGAATGTCCCATGCATGATGAAATGAATCTCAATAAAAGAAGTAATACCCACTAGTGAAGGGCCTGCTTTGTCTGTGGAGTAGCCCACTCTGTCTCACTGCTTCATTAATAAACTATTTAAACCCCATGATTGCTCACATTTGAATTTTTCCTGTGCAAAGCCAAGAACCCTCAGTGAGTCATGGACCTTTGGGTCCCCAGACACCCGGAATGCCTGCATTACCTGAACTATGTCCACTTGGTTGTTTATACCATCTTGGTAAATCACTGCATGTAAACACTGGTTGTGCCCTTTAACAATGAACTGAGACCTGCCCCATCCAATCAGAACTGCTAGTTTTACTCCAAAGATGTATAATTGTTGCTGAAGAAATGGATTTTTCCATTGCTAGTGGCAGTGATTTCAGAGAGGAAAGGAGAGTAAGAGAGAGATAGAAACATCAAAGATGAGAGAGAATCATTGATCAGCTGCCTGCCCCTGACTGGGGACCGAGCCCACAACCCGGGCATGTGCCCTGACCAGGGATCGAACCATGACCTCCTGTTTCATATGCTCAGCCACTGAGAATACCAGCCGAGCAGAACATTTTTAAATCATGTCATTAATAAATCTAACTAAACTTATTTATTTTAACAAAAATATCTAAGTAATAATGTGCATATTATTTTCTCCTCAAAAATAATTACAGGAATTACAGGAAGTATATGTGACCTTAATAATAAAAAAAGGTTAAACATATCTGCATGTGTGTGCATGTGCATACTCACATACACACATAATCACATATTAGACCAAAGCTGGTTCTTCCACTCATTCTCTATCATTTTGCTCCACAGAAAAACTAGTTCTTAGCCCAACCTGGTTCTTTTACATGCTAGTAAGTGGTCACAAGCCACATGGAAAATATATTTATTACATTGCTAGGTTGAATTCATCCAAATTTTAACTGTGAAGTATTTTCACTTTTTCTGTGTGTGATTTCTGAAAATAGAACATAAGTTCAGTAAAATGTTTCTGTATACCAAAGAAAATACTATAAAATCATGCTTTTATTTCCCATGGAAATATACCTGTTCAAAGACTCTATTAAAAAAGCTAAAAGTTTTAAACAGATTCAAACTATGCCATATATTTAATCTGAGTCTATAGCATCTTTTAGCCAGTCTTTTAAAATTCTCCAAAAACATGTCAAAATCCCTATGTCCCCTTTAAACTGACAAGTGTCAGGTTATACTATTATTTTATCTTAGATTTCAAAATGATATGACGTCCTTGTGGAAATTTAAAAGGCTTATATTTACTTATCTATACTAATAAAGGGTAATATGCTAATTAGACCAGATAGACCAGATGTCTTCCGGACAAAGCCACAGTGGCGGAGGCCGAGGCAGAGTGGTTAGGGGCAATCAGGCAGGCAGGCAGGTGAGCGGTTAGGATCCAGCAGTCCCAGATTGCGAGAGGGTGCAGGCTGAGCTGAGGGACCCCCCTCACCCCTTCCCATGCACAAATTTTGTGCACCCAGCCTCTAGTATAATATAATATGAAGTGTGGAAAGTTAGTTATATTTGAGCTCAAATTCCTATAACCAAGTTTCCACACCTCAAAAGGGGACATATAAGGAGGGTCTAGATTATATCTGGTTCCTCAGCTTAGGATAGATATTGTTACCAATACAGTGTACTCCTAATGCTCAGATTTTATCCTCATATTGCATCCTGCTTGTCCTAGGTCACGTGGATTATTCCCTAATGCTTTACCTGAGTTCTATCACATCTCCATTAGTTTTCTCCTGCCCTTGGACTGGAACTTACACCATCAGCTCTCCTGGTTCTCAACCTTTCAGATTTAGACTGAAATTACATTAGTTTTCCTGGTTCTCCAGCTTACTGTTTGACTGTAAATCTTGAAACTGCTCAGCCTCTAAGCCAATGTCTCAAAAAATCTATCTGTCTACCTATCTCTATATCTCTATCTATCTATTTATATATCTATTTAGAGATATTGAGACATGACCATACTTAGAGTCACCCAATTTTGGATTTATCTTTAATTATTCTATATCCTTAATTATTCTCTTGTTCCTCTTTAACACAATAAAGTTTTGTCAAGCCTTTTAATTTTTCTCTTCCATTAAACATCCTTTGACTATTATCATAATACTCCAACTAGTCTCTCTTCTTTAGATATTCTGAACATGATAATAGCTGTGTAAATACAATTTTTTAAAAATAGAAGCCTACATATGGAAGTATGTACCCTAATGGTACTAAATGCAGGGAAGTTGTACAGTAAGTGGCATGTATAATGATTTTGTAGAAGTTCAAGTAACAGTAGACCAAATTAAGCAAGTAAAATAAGTCAAGTACTCATTGTGAATGTGGAGGTTAAGTTATCTATTTAAAGGTGCATAATATTGCCCTGCACAGTGTGGTTCAGTGTGGTTCATGAACCAGGAGGTCATCATTCTTTGATTCCCAGTCAGGGCACATGTCCAGGTTTTGGGCTCTATTCCCAGTAAGGGGGTTCAGGTTGCAGCCCATCAGTGACTCTCTCTCATCATTGATGTTTCTATCTCTCCTTCTTCCTTCATCTCTCTGAAATCAATAAAAACAATTTAAAAAATAGATAAATAAATAAAGATTCATAATATTTATGCCAGGGAAGGATGAGGAAAGAGCACTCTTGGTAATAAGCATATGAGCACAGATCCAGAATCAAGAGAATATTTACACAGGAAGTAACCTGCAAGAGAGAAATGGAGGGCTTGTTTTGAATAACAATTTATTTAATTTGTTAAGAGTAAATATGTCCAGTTCATAATTTTGCATAGAATTTAAACAATAGGGTTGATATGATAAAATTGGTGGTGGTGTGTTAGAACTGGTTACCTAAGAAAAGTGCTGTTTATTAGTGGTCTGGAAGGAGTATACAATACACATGATTGCTTGGAGAAAAGAAAAACTCGAAAAGAGCTTGGAAAGAGCTAGTTAAAGGCCTGCTGAACTGAGTCTCAAGTGATGATTATCTGGATTAGTAGCAGAAAGTTAGTAAGGGAGGAAGGGAGAATATAGAGCAGTCTATAATTTTATTTTAACTGCTTCCAGATGCCATCCATTACAACAAATTTAAAAAAAAAATCAGAAGCTACCCAAGAACAATAGTTCTCAAGAGGCGCTGCACATGCCTTTAAAGGAGGAAGAAGGTGGAGATTAATTAGTTTAAGAACATGTATGCATGACCCATGAACACAGATGGCAGTGTGGTGATGGCCAGAGGGAGGAGGGTAGTGGAAGCTAGGTGGAAATGAACAAGGGGAAGGGAAATGGGGAGCTCTGTAACAGTGTCGACACTAAAAATAAAGTTAAAAAAATATCTGGGGGATATTTTTGTATGACACAATGAATAGACTAGAGAGTTGCCCTGGTATTTAGTGCAGAAAAGCAAGCATCCTAATTCCCCTCATTGCAAAGGTAATCGTATACAACAGAGAGATATTACACCCCAAATGTCAATCGTGCTGCAGTGAAAAGCACTGACTACAGTGTTCTGAATTTGAAATGTATAAGTGAGCTTTTGTAGATCAGGGTAACACTGGAAATTAGAATATGCTACTATCGTCTTTCTCTTAGGAACCAGCAGCATTCCTATGAAAATATTAGCAATTGCTATTTCAAAGCACAATGGTGTTTGAGTGATAGTATATATAACTCAGTGATACTCAGGAATGCTGACAATTATAATAATAAATGGCTACAAAGGAAACTACCTAAAGAAAACAGAGAATATTTGGCCATAAAAATTTAAGGTAATTTTACTGGCCACATAGTATTCATAAATCAAGTAATGTCACAGTCTATATCCAAACTTTAGCCTGCTTCCAAATCACCAGGTAGGCCTAGTAGTGCATGTATTACTAGAATTTCTGATTGTATAGTAGGTCCAGGACAGGGTTGAGAATTTTCATTTCTTACAAGTTCCAAGGTTTTGCTGAGTACTATTTGTATAGTGGGAGCGGGTATGGGCAAGGGGACTGAAACAAAGAACAGCCTCTAGAAATGTTCTCCTTGCCTTTGTTACCTGCTTAGACGGAAGAGGGGTGACACTGAGGTGTCTGGTAAAACATTACAATATGTTGGCTTACAAAATCTTTTGAACCTTTTTTTCTCTCAGATATAGACTATGACATTACTTGATTTACGAGTATTATGCTGCCAGAAAATCACCTCTTAAATTTTCATGGCCAAATTCTTATGGCCAAATGTTTTCTGTTTTCTTTAAATAAACTCCTTTGTTGTCATGTATTATTATGATAGTCAGAATTCCCTAATACCATATATGCTGAACGAGAGTAATCTTGGAATCTTAGCGGTTCATATTTATTTCTCACTTCTGTGCATGTAAACAAAGACCATCCAAATAAGAATAAACAAAAGCTATTTTTTGAGAGCTTTTTATAGCAAAGAAGTCAGCCACTATTATTTGGGTTTGCTCACACACAGAGGAGAAAGCTTTACAGTGGAAAAGTTTTAAAATGAAAAATGGGGAGGCTTCAGGTATGCCCTGATTGGAAACTGCCGGCAGGGGGGAGCTGAAGGAGGTTAACTCAAAGTGGGGAATCCGATGTGAGATTATGAATCAAGTGATGGCTATTTGAGGCTGATTGCCTCAGAGGTTGTGGTGTGACTTCCTGGGCTGGTTGTTGCAGATTGTAGGTGAGAGTAGTGTTTTTATAAATGGTCTGGCTGTAGTTCATTTATGTATTGTGTCTTTTATTTCCAGTGCCTGTCAGATCTACTGCTGTAGCTCTCTCCCAAGCTGTATGTAGTTCTACTCTCCTTCTTTTCTAGCCCCATGATTATTCTCCAAAGGGCACAGGAGCAAGAGCACTGCTGAAATCTAACAAATTCTTTAAAATCTTCTGATTAGGGTGTAAAAGTCATGGGTCATGACTCTTCCCTGTTCTATTGTCCAAAGCAAGTCACATGACCAAGAGCAAAGAAAATGAAAGTAGGGAAAAAATAATTTTCAACACTATTACCATCTGTCAGAGCCACAAAAAAAAAAGGTCATGACTACAAAAGGAAAGGGGAACTGGAGCAGGATAATGGGTTATTACTGCACGCAGATAGAAATATTAGTGAAAACCGATTCTAAGGGATCTACTAGTATTATTTCTGCTACAGTCCTACATCACAGGTTATTCATGTGAGTTAGTATTTGATTATTATATATTTGATTACATATACTTATGTATTTTGATACATAATTTTAGAAATATGAGGACTAATGGAAAATGTAAAACTATTCTAATGTGTTAATTTTTTCATGCATTCAGTTTATTTTGTTTTTCACATTATAAAGACCATTTGTACTTCTCTGGTACTGCATTTCTCTATAAATAAATAAATAATGTGCTAAATTATATTAAGTATATATTTGTAATATTTGTCTATATCTCTAGCAGACTAGGTTCAAGGCTTATATTTATCTAATGACTGTAAGTTTTAGTTATGGCATTTATACAATTATAGATTGAATTATGTGTTTTTCTTTCACTATTTGTGGTATAAATTTAGTACCTTGGACAAGTATTTCCAGTACAAGTTTTGACACTTTCAAAATTTTATCTTCTGTATTTTCTAAGTCCCTTAAGGCAACTTGATGTGATCAAATCACATATATATATAATATTTATATAAATTATATAATACATTCATATATTATATAATACATATATTATATAATATTATATATACAGAGTGGCCAGATTATTATGACCACCTGACGTTTGTAGGCAAATTAGCTATAACTTCGCGCTGAAGTTGCTAGAGGGCCAGACCATTATAAATAGGGAAGCGGGTTGTTTACCACGACAGTAGAAGTGTTTTTTTTCTGAAGATATAGGTAAATGACGCGATTTAACAGCCTTTGCACATGGGATATATATATATACTAAGTGGTCAGATTATTATGACCTCCCCATCAGTTCTTCGTTGGGCCACCTTTTGCCTTCAAGACTGCAGCAATTCTTCTTGGCATTGACTCCACGAGATGTTGAAAGGTGATGCGAGGAATCTGTCACCATGCCTGATGAATAGCACTGTCCAGTTCTATGAGATTTGAAGGCTGTGGAACCAGCTGCCAGATGGCTCTTTTAACTTCGTCCCACAAATGCTCCATTGGATTGAGATCTGGTGATTGTGGGGGCCAGCTATGCAAGGTAAAGTCTCCCTCATGTTCTTGAAACCACTCCTGCACAATACGAGCAGTGTGGCATGGTACATTGTCTTGTTGGAAGAAGCCATCTCCATTGGGATATGCCATCAACATGATAGGATGAACTTGATCAGCAACGATACTTAGGTATGTTGTGCTATTCAGATGTTTTTCCACATGAATTAAAGGGCCCAAATCATGTCAGGAAAACATGCCCCAAACCATAACACTGCCCCCACCAGCTTGAAGGGTTGTACTCATGCATGTGGGGTGCATGCTTTCATGCTGTTTCTGCAAATTCTTATTCTGCCATCTTCATGATGCAACTGGAAATGTGATTCATTGGACCACATGACTTTTTTCCAATGCTCGACTGTCCAATTCTTGTTTGACTGTGCGAATTGGCAACGTTTTATCTTGGTAACTGCAGACAGCAAAGGTGTTCGAACAGGCCTTTGGTTTCCATATCCCATACGATGCAGTGTACGGCTAATTTGCCTACAAACATCAGGTGATCATAATAATCTGGCCACTCAGTATATATATTCACAATGTGACACAAGCCCTATACATATTAGGAGCTCAATAAATATTTGTTGAATAACAATGTAGATTAATGAATTTTATCTAAAGAAAATAGTGTTGAAGATAGTTAAAAGATGTTCCCTTGTTGCATAGCTCACAATGAGAGGGGCAAGGCTTGACCTTGTAGTTCAGAATTTTTTCTACCACAGTGAACTATCTCTAGAATGAATGTTACTATAAAGAATATAATTAATGTGGTAAATATACAGAGGTATAAAAGTTTGTAAGATTATAAAATTAGCTGGAGATCTAGTTTCACTTGTAGTTTATAAAATACTAGAGGCCCGGTGCACAAAAATTTGTATAATGGCGGGGGGGGTGCCCCTCAGCCCCACTTGTGCCCTCTCACAGTCTGGGACCCCTCGGGAGATAACGACCTGCTGGCTTAGGCCCACTCCTGGGTGGCAGAGGGCAGGCCCAATCCCTAGGTGCCTGCCCTGCAGCTCCTGGTCAGGCTCAGAGCAGGGCTGATTGGGGAGTTGGGGCGCCACCCCCTGTCATGCACAGAGCAGGGCAGATCAGGAGGTTGTGATGCCACCCTCAGTCACACTCAGAGTAGGGCTGATTGCGGGGTTGCGGTGCCGCCCCCTGTCACACTCAAGGCAGGGTCGATGGGGAGGTTGCAGCGCCACCCACTGTCACGCACAGAGCAGGGCAGATCAGGGGGTTGTGGTGCCACCCCTGTCACATACAGAGCCAGCCGATCATGGGGTTGGGGCACTGCCCCCTGCAATGCACATAGCAGAGCCCATCGGGGGTTGAGGCTCCATAACCTGTCACACACAGAGCAGGGCCCATGGGGGGGTTGGGGAGCTCCCCCCTATCAGGCACAGAACAGGGCCGATCAGGGGGTTGGGGCACCTTCCCCTTACATGAACAGAGCAGGGAGGATAGGGAGGTTGTAGCCCCACCCCCTGTCACACACAGAGCCGCAGGGAGATCAGGGGGTTTGGGCACTGGCCCCTTTCACACTGCTCCAGGGGACAGGAGGCCTCATGGCTCCACTAATCCCAGTGCTAGGAGGCCTCGCGGCTCCAATGATCCTGGATTCCGGAAGCCTTGTGGCTCTGTTGATCCCAGGCTGGGAGGCCTCGCTGCTCCGCTGATCCCGGTGCTGGGAGGCCTTGTGGCTCCACTTGACACAGGGACAGTGAGGCCTCGCTGCTTCGCTGATACCGGTACTAGGAGGCCTCGTGGCTTTGCTGATCCCAGTCCGGGAGGCCTCGTGGCTTCACTGATCCTGGTGCTGGGAGGCCTCGCTGCTCTGCTGATGCCGGTGCCGGGAGGCATATTACCCTTTTACTATATAGGATAGAGGCCTGGTGCATGGGTGGGGGCTGGCTGGTTTGCCCTGAAGGGTGTCCTGGATCAGGGTGGGGGTCCCGCTTGGGAGCCTGGCCAGCCTGAGTGAGGGGATGATGGCTGTTTGCATCTGGTCACACCCCGTTCAGGGTGGGGGTCCCCACTGGGGTGCCTGGCCAGTCTGGGTGTGGGGCTGAGGGCTGTTTTCAGGCTGGCGGGTGACTGAAGCTCCCAGCCTCTCCTTTTTTCCTTTTTTTTTTATTTTGGGATTTATTTACCTTCTATGGCTGTCACTGGAGCTGAGAGCCAGCTTTAGCTCAGACCTTGGCTGCTGAAAGCAGGTTTCTGGACTTTGTTTACCTTCTGTATTTGAAACTTTGTTGCGACTCCAGCTCTGAGATCCCAGCTGACTGAAAGCAGGTTTCTGGGGTTTTGTTTAGCTTCTATATTTGTAACAATGTTTCTTAGAGAGCAGCTCAGAGCTCAGCAGCGGCAGGCGGGGAACGTTGGCTTCCTCCATCACTGGAGCAAGCAAGCCTCCTGTTCATGTCAGCTGCCTGGCTGCCAGCAGCCATCTTGGTTGGAAGTTAATTTGCATATCTCCCTGATTAGCCAATGGGTAGCGAAGTTACGGCTAAGTACCATGTTTCTCTTTTATTAGATAGGATGTAATCATGTTGAAATGGTCCTCTCCTGTACTGATTGAAATTTCTCTTTTATTTGAAAACTGGAAGAGATATTCAACCAGTTGAAAAGTGAAATGATTATTCAGGTATTTTTCAGTTTCGGGTTCACAATTCTATACTCCACCTTGTGATATTATGCCTGAGACGCTGCAAATGTTCATTTCTCCTTTGCTAGATTTTACAAATATGTGGAACTAAAGGAAATTAGACAGCTGATGAAGGACATAATGATTTGCTTCTGCATGCTTGGTTCCTATTTCTATTAGCATCATTTCAGCAAAGTATTTTTTTCTTTCATCATTTATGGTATAAATTTAGTACCTTGGACAAGTCTTTCCAGTACAAGTTTTGACACTTTCAAAATTTTGTCATCTCTATTTTCTAAGTCTCTTAAGACAGCTTGGTGTGATCTAATATATAGAATATGTTAGATTATATATACTTTCTGTAATTAATACCTCTGTATTACTCAGGAAATTATTCTTTTTTCTCTTTTTGCCATTTTAGTATACCAATAACTATTTCTCCAATTCCTTTATTAAAATTTTTATGTTAAAATAGTGAGTGGTTCTGTTTTTTTTTTCAGTGGACCCAGGGTAATAACAAAAGAGATTTAAATCAAGAATTGTTATCATGAAAAGGAAAAAAAAAAAGCACAAATGCAATTTTTATATTTCATTAATCTGATTATTTTCCTTGTACACCTAGTTAAGACAAACTTCAAGTAGGAAATAGGAGTTTAGTAGAGTTTGGAATGAGAAAGAAAAATAAGTAAAGTCAGAATGAGAAGAAATGCAGAAAAGCAAGCCCAGGATTCTGTTCTCAGGGTGCTTAGGATAGCATAAAGGCACTGGTTGTCCACAACATGACACTAAAATAACTTACTTTTACTTTCCCAATTTTTTTTATTGGGTAGAGCCTATGTAAGCATAACTTGTAATATAAAAACCTAAATTATATAAAATGTAGAATATTAGAAAATTATAAATGAAAACTTTACTGTTAAGGTAATATGAGGATTTAAAATCTGTAAAGTAGATGAGGAAAAATCCCACATATACATTGTCATCTTCTGCCTTCCCAGGTACCCACCCATAATGTTGCCACATTGTTTTAGCCATCTTGCCCAAATCTTTGCTAATTTTTATATCTTTTTACAGTTTGCTTTATGCTCTTTTTTATATGAAGCACTCTTTCTATCACTCTTTGTGGATAACCAGTGCTTTTATGCTATCACTAGAGGTCCAGTGCATGAAAATTCATGCACTGGAGCGGGGGTCCCTCAGCCTGGCCAGCTCCCGCTCACAGTCCGGGAGCCCTCGGGGGTAAGAGGTGACCCAGCATTCAGGGGAAGGCAACACCCCCATCACACCTCTGCTGCTGCCACTACCAGCAGCGCAAGCCTCGGCCGGCCCTGGTTACCTGTGCCTTGGGCCGGCCCTGGGCGACTGGTGGACTGAGGGGACTGGGGGACTCTGGAGGCAGGTGCCCCAGCAGGGCTGAGGGTACTGGGTACTGCCATCTTGTGGTTGTGGGCACCACCATCTTTAAGGGCACGGCAGTCAGCATATTCCCTCCTTATTGGCTGTGCACACCACCATCTTTGAGGGTTTGGCAGTCAATTAGCATATTCCCTCCTTATTGGCTGTGGGTGCCGACATATTTGCAATGGCATGAGGGTCAATTAGCATATCCCCTCTTTATTAGATAGGATAATCATCTTGAGAATAGAATCCTGGGCTTGCTTTTCTGCATTTCTTCTCATTCTGACTTTACTTATTTTTCTTTCTCATCCCAACCTCTAACTCCTATTGTATTGGTAAGAGTTGTCCTCCAGTACAAATCCTATATATCTGCTAAGGCCCAGCTAAATCTCAGTTTAAATGCCACCATCTGAGAGAAGTCTTCCCCACCCTCCAGTCAGTGTTACAGCTTCCTTTACTGGGATCCCACAGGCCTGATTAACATCCTTTGAAACACAGATATGTCTGATTCTAACACCAATTCCAATGTATGTGTGGGCGGGGGGGATTCCCACACCAAGCAATTCTTTGACATCAGTTAGATGTCTTACAATTCATTTCAATTCTGACACTGAAGATAGCATCAAATCTCACAGTTTTAGAGCTCAGTCCTATAAGACTGTTTCCTCAACCCCACTTCAGACATCAACTGCAAGTCTAGATTGTCACCTGTGTACCTGATCAGAGGTTACAAAGATGCCCCTCTTTGGGTTCAATTAATTTCCTAGAGCAGATAGCAGGACAAAGAGAACATTCTACTCACTAGATTACCAGTTTACTGTAAAAAAATGTAACTCAGGAATAGCCAGATGGAAGAGATGCATGATGGAGCAAGGCATATGGCTAGGGGCATGGAGCTTCCATGCCCTCTCCAAGCACCTTTGTGTGCTCACCAACTGGAAGCTATCTAAAATTTATTATTATTTTTTTTTTGGGGGGGTGGAGTGGGGAGAAGTGTATGGAGGCTTCATTACAGGCATGATTGATTAAGTCATTGTCCATCAGCTATTGAATTCACTCTCTAGGGCAGTGGTCGGCAAACTCATTAGTCAACAGAGCCAAATATCAACAGTACAACGATTGAAATTTCTTTTGAGAGCCAAATTTTTTAAACTTAAACTATATAGATAGGTACATTGTTATTAACTTAATTAGGGTACTCCTAAGGCTTAGGAAGAGCCATACTCAAGGGGCCAAAGAGCTGCATGTGGCTTGCGAGCTGCAGTCTTCCAACCACGGCTCTAGGGCAAGCAGCCCACACCTTTAGGTACTTTCTAAACTTCACCTCATTAACATAAAAAATAGACCTTGTTCTTTTAATTTCCATGAAATGCCAAGATTGTTAGGAGCTATGTGCCAGGAACAAAAAAATCCAAATATATATATATATTAATCACAATATTACAATAATATATATATGTATATGTAATATTGATGTAATATTAAAATATATAATATTGATTCTAATTATGTATCTGGTTATTATCAATATGATTGAGTTCTGTTATTGTAGGAAACATGCCTTATTTAATTCCTGAAACACTATCTGACATGTAGCTGGTATTTTATAATGTTCTATTAATGAGCAATAATCAAGAGTGAAAAATTAAGCTGCTTTGTGGCCACTGGATAAGTATATTAACAAACTGTGTATATTAAAACTATGTATAACACAGCAAGTATATAAAGTTTTCCATGTTTAGCTAACAGTTCAGGTTTCCTTTAAGCTATTTTCTGTTTACACAGAGATGTTTCCATTTTAAAGCTAGGATTTGGGCCTAGTAATTTGATCAGGTATTAAAAAAAGAAGACAATAGTTTATTTGATTATGTATTTTGAAATATACTTTATATAGGCTATTAAATTGTATATGTAATCGATATTCATTACATCCTTGTCTTCTTATTCAGAATATTTCTTATTTCACATTTCTTATTTCTTATTTCCTATACCAACTTTATTTAGAAAAAGAAATCCGGGTCCCAGTACCCCCCTCCCCCACCCCAGCCATAACTTAAATAACTTAGAGACAGAGTCGAGGGTCGGGCAGGTGTGGAGGAAGCACCCACTACAGCCGCCGCAGAGCCCGCTTCTTGTCCGTCTTCTTCTTGGCTGCCAGCTTCTTGTCCCGCTCGCCTGCGTGCTTCTTGCCATGGGCCCCTCAGCCCCTCCTGGCCCCCCAGGGGCCACAGGGTCCGTGGAGGAAGCAGAGGCTGCACTGGCCTGGGAGCGGCTGGCCTAGGGCCTTCCGCCGCTGGGCCCACTAGCTCCCCTGTGGATCTCCGTGAGCAGACTCCCCCTACCCCCCCAATTTTTTGACTCCTCAACTAGAGTGTGGATTTGCTCTAGGTTTAATGTCTGGACCACAGGGGTTATTCCAATATATAATCAAAAGTACATAAAAGAGCCAATAAAATATTATTTTATGATCCCTCTAAATTCTAGAGAAAGTATAGCTTTATTTACTTATTTATTTATTTATTTATTTATTTATTTATTTATTTATTTTGGTGATCAGAGATTCAAGAACTAGGTCTGACTGAATATGCCCATGCATTTGAAGAGCACTTGCAAGAAAATGCAATACAAGAAATGAAAGACCCACTGTAGAAAATGGATGGAGTGGGGGGATGTGTGTATCAAGAAGGAAGATTTCACCCTGGCTAGGTTGGCTCAGTGGATAGAGCATTGGCCTGAAGATTGAAGGGTCCTGGGTTCAATTCCAGTCAAGGGTATGTACCTGGGTTGCAGGCTCCTCCCCAGCCAGGGCCCTGGTCTGGGTTTGTGCAGGAGGCAACCAATTGATGTGTTTCTCTCACTTCAATATTTCTCTCTGTCTTTCCCTCTGTCTTCTACTCTCCCTAAAAATGAATGGAAAAATATCCTCCAGTGAGGATTAAAAAAAAATAGAAAAGGAAGGTTTCTCAAAATATCATTTGATCACTTGGATATTGTGATGCCTAAATCTTCTAACTAACTCAATGCCAAACCTTTGTTGTTAAGTTATTTTATAAGTTTTTTCTGGGGTTGAACTGCTTTGAGTTTGTCCTAGCTTGGACTATAATGATCTTGATCACACTTTCCCTTACTTCTGTTCATCAGCATGGTTCTTCGAGAATTTATAACATAGTTACTATTGTTAGCAGTGGATAAACAGCACCAGGTGCTAGACCTCAGTTCAGCAAATTCAATTCTTGAGTTCTGGCTAAGAAAAGAATTCAGAGTAAAGTTTCAAATTATAAGAGAAAGTTTATTTAAAAAGTTACAGAGAGAGTAGTAGGGCCCTTGGAGCTTAGAAGAAAGGGAGGAAAGAAAGAGGAGAGGGCACACCTGATAAAGAAAGGGGTGGGAAAAGGTTCTGGCTTGCTTTATAGAGCCCCACAGGGTCCTCTGTCTTATCTTGAGGATTTTTATCTGGAGGTCTCAGTGGAGGATTTCAATAGATTATTCACCAGCTTTCCTAATTTCTCTCCCCAGGGTCATGGTCTCCACAGGGTAGTTGGTATCAATGGGTCATTAGTCAATATAGCTGGTCCTGATGTCAGCCACAGTGTCACTCTACCTGATTTTGCTGCTTCTCTGAGCTGGGATATTAAAAACAGCTAAAGTGTATATATAATCTTCCAGAGGTTAGGAAATGGACTGTGCAAGAACTTGTTGTTTTGCAAATAGCTAGGCACCTGTGGCTCTCTACCCTGGGGAAAGTCTGCACATGGCCTATAGCTCCTACTCTGCTCATGAGTGCTTAAAGAAATACTGGAATATTATTTCACATTCTGGAACATGGTTATAAAAATTAAAAATCTATAACTCATATTTCTCTAATATACTAAATATATATTAACATAATCACCAAAGGATTCCAAAATAGTGACAGATTAAGTAGAAGCTACATTGACACACTCTCTGGACCAAACTGGAATTACAACTAAAATACAGAAAAACCGTTCTCAAGAATCAACTGAAGACTAGCTGGAAAGAACCCTGATAACCAAGGACAGAAAATGGAGACCACATAAAGACTGGTAGGGAATGAGGAGATGCAAAATGGCTGGCCACGCTCCCACAGCCAGCTGAAGTTCTGCAGGGCTATCTCAGCTGTGGGGGGTTCCTACTGAGAACTCTGGGGTTTAAAGCCCAAGCTGAGCTCTGGAGCCCATAGCACCAGAACTGAGAAATGTGCCCACATAACATCTGGCTGTGAAAAGCATCAGGGTTGTTGTCTGCCAGGGAGACATGGCTGGAAATGCAGATACCTTCTTAAAGGGCCAAGACACAACATTTTATGTGGAGCCACTCACCTTGGGCTCTGGCAGAGGGAGGGTAGAGGACTGGAGCTGTGTGAGAAGAAACCAGGATTAGGGGCTCTGGGATTAGACTATAAAAGGCAGACACTCCAGTTCCTTGTGCTGAGTCATTGCCTCATGCTGCAAAGAATATCTTTCTCTGGTGACCTTGGCTATCCAGGTGGTTTTCATGGGAGGAATGGCAGTTGCCCCACCCTATAATAAAACCCCTGTACCACCCTGTGGAGATTCTGAGGCCCATTAAGAGACTGAGAATAACAATCGGCCTACAGGCAAAAGCAATTTCCCCACCCTATTTTAAAACCTCTCACCTAACCCTATGGTTGACAGCCTGAGGATAATAAAGACTGAATACAATCAGACTGTAGGCAGAGGTGGGTCTCTGGAGGCTTTGAGCCTTTGCCTTATCTAATTCAGTGCCTGCAGCTAGGAAAAGCAGACCATGGTGCGCATCTTGGTCTTTTCCAAAGGTACCCCACTCCAAAAGAGGGAGCCACAAGCTATGGCTTGCTGATAACTCCAAACAGGGTACTCAGGGCTAGTCAAAAACAACATCTGACACTGCCCTGCACTAGAGATTGAGAGGCGTAGCAGATCTATAATACATAAGCACAAACACAAATAGGAAGCCGAAATAAGGAGACAAAAACATAAGCCCTAAATGAAAAAACAAGAGGATTCACCAGAAGATCTAAATGAAATGGAGGTAAGAAATTAATCAGATGAAGAGTTCAGAAAAATGATGGCAAAGATGCTCAACAGCATGAGATAAAATATAGTAACTATGAAGAATGACATAGCACTAATAAATAACTTAGTGGAAGGAATACACAGCAGATTAGGGGAAGCCAAGAACTGGATCTGTGAATTAGAAGACATGGTAGAAAAAAAATCAGTCAATCAGAGAATAAAACACACACACACACACACACACACACACACACACACACATACACCACAATGATAAAGCAAGAGGACAGTTTAAGGAAGCTGTGGGACAACATGAAGTGTAACAATATTCACATCGTAGGAGTCCCAGAGGGGGAAAAAGTGAGCAAGGTTAGAGAACCACTTTGAAGAAATAATGGCAGAAAACTTCCAAACTTGATGTTAGAAAAATGTACACAGGTTCAGGAGGCACAGAGAGTCCCAAGCAAAAAGAACACAAACAGATCCACACCCAGCTACATCATAATTACAATGCCAAAAAAATAAAAACAAAGAGAGAATCTTAAAGGCAGCAAGAGAAAAACAGTTTGTTCCTATAAAGGAGCTCCCATAAAGCTGTCTGCTGATTTCTTATCAGAAATTCTAAAGGCCAGAAGGGAATGGCATGAAGTATTCAAAGTAATGAAAAGCAAGAGTCTGAAACCAAGATTACTATATCCAACAAGGCTATCATTCAAAATAGATGGTGAAATAAAGTGCTCCCCAGAGGAAAAAAAAAAAAAAGAGGAGGGGTGTGCTAAAGGAGTTTATCACCACCAAACCAGCACTGCAAAAAATGCTAAATGGACTTCTGTAATGTGAAGAAGAAATAAATATATAGAGAAACATAGGCATAAAAAATTAAAATGGTAAAAGTATGAATATGTATCAATACTTAATGTACTTAAGTGTAAATGGATTAAATGCTCTAAATGGAGCACAAAAGGTAGCTGAATGAATAAAAAAACATGACCTAAATATATGCTGTCTACAAGAAACCCACCTCATAAAAAAAGACTCACAGAGGAAGAGAGAGATGAGATGGAAACATTTTCCATGCAAATGGAGAAAAAAAAAAAAACAACTGGGATGGCAATACTAATAATAGTTTTCAAAATGAAGGCCATCGCAAGAGACAGTAAAACTCACTACATAATGCTAAAGGGATAATCCAACAAGAGGATATAACATTTATGAACATTATGATAAACATTTATGATAAACATTTATGAACCCAATATTAGAGCACGTAAATATTAAAAAAAATGTCTGTAGAACTTTAAGGGGGAGATTGATAGCAATACAGTCATATTAGGGGATTTTAACACCCAACTAACTTCACTGGGTAGATAATTCAGACAAAAAATAACAAGGAAACAGTGATTCTAAATGACACGCTTGATCAGATGGATTTAATTGACATTTATAGAACATTTCACTCCAAAGCTAAAGAATATACATTCTTCTCAAGTGCACATGGGTCATTCTAAAGATAGATCACATGATAGGACACAAAACAAGTCTCTACAAATTTTAAAAAATTGAAATCATATCAAGCATCTTCTTAGATCATAATGGAATAAAATTATAAATTAACTACAGTAAAAACACTGAAAAACATTCCCACAAAGGGAGGCTAACATGTTATTAAACAATAAGTGCATTACTAATGAGATCAAGAAAGAAATAAAAAACTTCTGGAAACAAATGAAAATGAACACACAACAACCCCAAATCTCTGGGACACAGGAAAATCAGTCCTGAGACGGAAATTTATAGCATTACAGGCCTATCTCAAACAACAAGAAAAAATTAATAATAAATTATTTAACCCTACAACTTAAAGAATTAGAAAAAGAATAACAAGAAAATCCCAGAGTAAGTGGAAAGAAGGAAATAATAAAAAAATTGTGTAGAAATAAATGATATAGAGACAAAACACATGCACACACACACAATATAAAAGATCAATGAAATCAAGAGCTGGTTCTTTCAAAACATAAATAAGATTGATGAACCTTTAGCCAGATTCATCAAGAAACAAAGAGAGAAGACCAAATAATTAAAATCAGAAATAAAAGTAGTGAAGTAACAACTGACATCAGAGAAATACAAAGGACTATAAGAAAATATTATGAGCAGTTAGATGCCAACAAGCTGGACAATATGGATGAAATGGACAAATTCCTAGAAAAATACAATCTTTGAAAACTGTATCAGGAAGAATCAGAAAACATGAATAGACCAATAACAACTGAGGAAATCAAAGTACTAATCAAATAACTTCTAAAAACCCTGGTCTGGACAGCTTTATGGGGAACTTTTACCAAAAATTGAAAGAACAATTAAAACATATCCCCCTTAAACTATTCCAAAATATTCAAGAAGGAGGAACACTTCCAACCTCTTTTTATGAGGCCAACATTATCTTAATTCCAAAACCAGATAAGGATACTATAAAGGAAGAGAGTTACAGGCTAATATCCCTAATGAACATAGATACTAAAATCCTCAACAAAATATTAGCAAATCAGATCCAGCAATGTGTTAAACAGATCATACACCATGACCAAGTGGGATTTATTTTAGGGATGCAAGGCTGATACAATATTTGCAAATCAATAAACGTGATATAGCACATAAACAAATTGAAAGACAAAAATCACGTGATCATATCAATAGACAAAAAAAACATTCCACAAACTCCAACACACTTTTTCAATAAAAACTCTCAGCAAAGTGGGAATAGAGATATCATACTTCAACATAATAAAAGCCATATATGACAAACTCATAGTCAATGTCATACTCAATGGACAAAAACCGAAACCATTTCACCTAATCCTGGGAACAAGACAGGGGTGCCCATTTTCACCACTCTTGTTCAACATAGTACTGGAAGTTCTAGCCACAGTGATCAGACAAGAAGAAGAAAGGGCATACAACTTGGAAAGGAGGAAGTAAAAGTCTCATTATTCATAGATGACAAGATATTGTACATAGAAAACCCTAAAGACTCCACTAAAATCTACTAGATGTAATAAGGGAATTCGGCAATATAGCAGGATAAAAAATCACTTCCAGAAATCAATGGCATTTTCATACACCAATAATGAATTATCAGAAAGAGAAACTAATCAAACAATCCCATTTACCATAGCAACAAAAAATTAAGATACCTACGAATAAACTTAATCAAGGAGTTTATAAACAAGAGGAATATATAAACAGGTGGAAGAATATATTGTGGTTATGGATTCGAAGAATTAACATCATTAAAATATCCATGCTACTCACAAAAACCTATACATGCAATGTAATTCCTATTCAATTATCACAGCATATTTCACAGATTTAGGAAAAAAAACACTCTAAAAATTTATATGTAAAAATAGAGCCTGAATAGCCTCAGCAATCTTGAGAAAGAAGAACAAATTGGGTCAATCACAATACCAGGTATGAAGTTATACTACAATGCAACTGTAATAAAAACAGCCAGGTACTGGGATAAGAATAGACATATAGATCAATGGAACAGAAGAGAGACCCCAGAAATTGACCCAAGCCACTACACTCAATTAATATTTGACAAAGGAGGCAAGAGAATACAAAGGAATCAAGAAAGTCTCTTCAATAAATGGTGTTCGGAAAATTGGACAGATACAAAAAAAATGAAACTAGACTACCAACTTACACCATACACAAGAATAAACTCAAAATCGACAAAAGACTTCAATGTAAAACGTGAACCCAAAAAGATACCAATAGGCAGCAACATTTCAGACATCTCTCAAAGATACATGTTTACAGATACATCTCCTAGGGAAAAACAAATTAATGAGTGGCAATGATACACCTGATAAAGGGTTAATATCCAAAATATATAAGGAATTCATACAACTTAACAAATGGAAGAGAAAAAATCCAATTAAAAAATGGGCAATGGACATAAATAGTCACTTCTCCAAAGTGAACATACAGATAGCCAAGAGACATATTAAAAATGATCAAAGTCACTGATCATCAAAGAGATGTAAATTAAAACAACAATGAGATATCAAACACCTCAACCTTATCAGAATGACTACCATCAACAACTCAACAAATGGCAAGAACTGGTAAAGATGTAGAGAAAAGAGAATCCCAGTACACTGCTGGTGGGAATGCAGACTGGTAAAGCCACTGTGGAGACAAGTATGAAGTTTCCTCAAAAAATTAAAAATGGAACTGCCTTTTGACCCAGTGATCCCACTTCTAAGAATATACCCTAAGAAACTCAAAAAAACAATCAGAAAGAATGTATGCATCCCTATGTTCATAGTAGTGCAATTTATAAAAGCTAAGATCTGGAAACAGCCTAAGTGCCCATCAGTACATGAGTGGATAAAAAAAGCTGTGGTACATTAACACTATGGAATACTATGCAGCAGTATAAAGAATGATCTCTTACCCTTTGAGGTCCCATGGAGGGACCTGGAGAGTATTATGCTAAGTGAAATAAGCCAGTCAGAGAAGACAAGTAGCACATGATCTCACTCATATATTGGATATAGTGAACAAAATGAACTATTGAACAAAATAGATCTATAGATATAGAAGCATGGAACAGACTATCAAATCTCAATGGGAAGAAACCAACCAAAGAATTTGTATGCATATATGCATAACCCATGGACACAGACAATAGGGTGTTGGAGTACTGGGGTGGGAGGTAGAGGTGGGCTATATGGGGTCAATGGGAGCAAAAAGGGGACATATGTAATACTTTCAATAATAAAGATAACAAAACATAACCACCAAATTCTCATACAATTTGTAGTCAAAGAAACCTTGATAGTTTCTAGGCAATAGTATAATAGTTTCTTACATTCTAGCTTGGAGATATGGATAACCATCTTAAGTTTTAATGCATCCTGTGAGTGGGAGTTCTCACTGATTAAACTTTACAGTGTAGACTATACCAGTAATGAGGAGAGCAAAGAAAATTTTGCGTATATCAATCTGAAATCTGAATTCTTATAATTTCTAACTTCAGGACAACATTGAGTAAGACATCTCTTTCTTACATTTGGCAACCCTTCACATATTTGAATAGAGCTATTTTCTTTTCTCTTGTGTGTTCTTATTTCTGGAATAAATTTATATCATTTCCTCAACTATTTATCTTCAATTAAATCCAGACTATCTACTATTTTCCCTTCTTCTAATGAATGCTCTCTGTTTTGATTATGTAATTTATTCTAAAATGTGTTACTGTGAATTGAAATCAATTTGCAAAATGCTTTTTGGCTACTTTAGCATACAATAAAAACATTTCTAATAATGACTAGGATACAACATAGTTATCAGTACATTCTAAGACTTAAAAGTGATTTTGAATAATATTAAGGTGTAATCAAAAAGAACTCAACGTTATTAGGTTGAGTATGATTTTCTAGGGCTCAATATCATTAATTAAGAGTTTATGAACTGTTGAAAAAACATTTCTAGATAAACTGAAAAGGGCTATAGAACAAGACTTGTGGCTACTCTGAGTGTTTATTAGTATGATTCAAAAAATGTCTGGATAACAAACCTTTTGGGGTAGTTCCTGAATGAAGTTCAGAAAAGTCCTTGGGTCCACTGTTAGCCAGCGTAAGCTGAGAGAGATAAATAAAGGCTGACTTCATATCTGTGTGTGCTGTACCCATGGTACTCCGTAGTGCTAATGTATATCTTATAACCAGAAGATTAAAGTAGTCCTTGGCACAAGAGCAGATCCATCTCTGTGCTGAATTTCATCAGCAAAATGCAGGCCATGTTGGGCATGATGGTAGCAATGGAGCATCCAGATGGCTGAAATAATCATAATGTCTCAGACTATGATCCACAAGCTTGCATCTCATGGTCATGCTCTTTTGGGCCCAGAAAATTCGCCTCTCATGTAGAGAATGTTTTTGATCATGCTGTCATGTCTCCTGACCATGTTGATTGTCCTCTGACTCTTTATGTATATAGACCTTATTTTATTTACTCTTACAGTATCTACATCTCTCCCTTTTAGCAATATGAATTCATGATGAAATTTTTCCCATGCAGTAGTCATGCATTTTAGCCCTAAAAAGGGAAAAGGAAGATCTTTGTTTCTCATAAAAAATGTCAATTACTAACTCCAGATCATACAGATGACAAGTTATGAAATAATAAGAATACATTTTCTCCTCTTATCATTGTTTTATATTCTACTTTCTATTTCAATGAGTTTTTGTCTTTAGAAAAGAATGGGTATATCTGCTGTTATCCACAAGATGACAAGAAAAAAATTTAAACATGTTTATAAAAGGAGCCAAAATATACCACACTTTAAGTGCAAATGCCCTTTCAACCCCAGAATATTCTGTACTATTTGAAGTGTACTCTTGTAAGTTCTATTCTATCTAGAGTAATTCAGCATTGGAGAAATATGTATTTCCCAGAGAAAGTAAAGCAACCTTGCACAGAGAGGGGAACCTTTGGAGATAAGAGGTGTAGCTTCCTAAATAAGCCATCCTGCTGAGACTCTGTCTGATATGAAACATGTTCTTGAATATCTAGGCTTGTCCTTTTTTTTCTTGTAATTATGACCAAGGAATAGTATGAATATAATACATTGGGAGTATGTCTTTGTACACTTCAAACCTCTGGTCACTCTGTTCTCGTCTGGCTTCTAATGTTGTGTGTTAAAGTCTGAGACCAGTCTGGTCCTTTGTTCCTAGGAGATTCTTTAAAATATGTTAATTCCAGTTGAATTGTATTTTACTTATGCTCAAAATTCATATGTTCACTAGATTGATTTTATATCTGAATCTCTTAATTATATCTTATACTTGGTAAGCTCTATATTCAGAATCTAGTATTTTTGTAAGTACAGGAATTCTGTCTTTTACTATATATTTAATAATTGAGTTTTTTGGCTTCTTTTTTATTTTTAGCATGAACACTAATATTATGAATTTTGGATTTCTGCTTTTATATATCCCTATCATCTCTTTTGACATCATTTTTTTATTCTTATGTTCTCCCTTTCTTTCATTTTCAATGGAGTTTCTGTATTTTTCATCTTTTAGGGGAAATGTTAATGATGTGATTTATTTATAATCTATAATAATACAAGCATAATATGCTAATTAAACCAGACAGCCAAATGACCTTCCAGACATCATTCTGGACATCCTTCTAAATGAAGCTGCAGCCATGGGGGCCAAAGCAGAGGTGGTTAGGGGCAATCATGAAGGCAGGCGAGTGTTTAGGGGTGATCAGGCAGGCAGGCAAGTGGTTAGGAGCCAATGGTCCTGGATTGCAAGAGGGATGTCCAACTGCTGGTTTAGTCCCAATCCCACAGGGATCCCTGCAACATCGGGCCTAAACTAGCAATCCAACTTTCCTGAGGGGTTCTGGGTTGCGAGAGGGTGCAGGCCAGCCTGAGGGCCCCCACCCCCTTCCCCGAGGGGCCACTCCCATGCACAAATTTCATGCACCAGGCCTCTAGTTTCCTTATATAAACCCAACTTTCCCTAAGAATAAAGTCTGATTACATGTTGATGTTGCCTATCTGGTTCTAGTAGGCGTTTGAGTTTAGAATCACAGGGTAGGCTTCCTATTTATATAAGAAGGTTCAGCAACTTTAATTATGATCCATCTGGAGGGTCAGCATACTCCATTCATCCAGATATTTTTTGGTCTTATAATTAGTTTAAATTTCTCCCAGATTTTAGCAAAATTGTGACCTTTAGTATTAGTGCTCAATATTATTCTAATCATGTCTTATTTTGAGATACTATAGGTTTTTAGTTGGAAAATAAATTAAGTAATAAATTGAAAAAGCATATTTGCACTTTGCTCTCCAGGCAAATAATTTGATTACTAGAAATGCCCTTCAGTCCATTCTCTTCATTTTATGGGTGTGTTTCAAGGATTACTTTTAAAAGATTATATTGGTTGTTTACAATAGACTTCAAACAAGAAGCCAATATGCTTTCCAAACTACTTTGAACATTCCAAATATTCCATATTGAACCTGATATTTTGCGAGTCTTTGCCAAGATTTCTACTTTTATATTCTCTTCATCTTAATTTTTTTCTTGCCCTAGGGCACTCATGAAAACCATCATTTGAAAATTCATATAATTCTGATAAAATAAAAATAATTTTAGACAGCCGTTTTTAAAATTTTTAGATTTACATTCTAAACGCCAGTACCAACGTTAATGAATGAATGAATGAATGAATGAATTTATTTATTTATTTATGTATGTTTACCTAAAGTGCCTTAGCATCCCTCTCTTCATGATCATTGAGATACTCCGTAGGCTGTCAAACATATTTCTCTTAAACATATCATCTTTACTCCTAATCTGTTTTCTAATCAGAGCATTTTGAATCCTTGTTTTTTTCCCAAGCACAAAGCCCCCACTTCTTATTTGTGATCTTCAAAAATTAAACCATTCACTTTATTACTTTAAGAAATTTACAGAAAGTTTGCTTATAGCAACCTACACTTGAATTTATAAAGTCAGAGGTACAGGAATGAATCAATCTAAATTATGTTTCTTTGTTATTCTTAATTTTTGTAAAACATTTTTTACATTAAGAACTCAAAATTAAAAACATTTTAAGCTAATTTGTATTCCCAATACATCTTTGTTAACAACAAAGTAATTGAGATACTGTCCTCATAAGATAGAAACACATATACAGGAATTAAAATGAAAGCAATTCTTAATTTTTATAAGTTGATCCTTTTCTTTATTTGAGCATATATGATGTTTTTCCCTCTAATGTTTCTGACAGCAAATTACTGCTAATATCTGTATCCAAATAATGGGACATTTTGGGTGTTTTCAAGAATAATTGTCAACTTCATTTAAGGGCTTTATTGATACCTGATTTATTTTCTCTCTAGAGCAAGTGTCATTTTTAACCCATTGTTTACTGCTTAATTACTTTCTTTGCAATAGGTGCATACTATCTATCTGTAAGCTTATTAAGCAGTAGTCTTATATCTTTGAGGTTATGTCTTATGTCCAACATTTTAACATAGTGGTGAAAAACTCAGGGATACATGTTCAAATATGCTTAATTATTGGGATTGGTGTTCACAAAAGTGTTCATAATTAATTATTATATACTTTAGTTCCACTAGATAGATATCTGGTTTCTCCAAACTAAGCTTAGAGAAGATGTTGATACTTTATATTATATAGAAATACTCATTGACTATTTAATCATTATGATATTGAGTATTACATCTCTTAAATCTACATGTACCCTAAGGCTTTGAATATTTTGAACTGATAGACTTTTGAGTGGGTAAAAGATTTGTATAGTATCCCTGAACTCTGCTATGCTATTCTTTCTTAATTTATTACTTCCTCTTAGCTACTGGAGGTAAAATCTGACAAGACTAAATTCTTAAATATCTATTGCAATTGATAGGACCAATAAAAGAGATGACTAGGTATTCATATACAGGTTACACCAAGGTCAAAATATAAATTACTTACAATAATAGATTTAAATGCTCTATTTTTAATTTATCTACAGTTAAATTTCTCATTTATTTATGCTATTTGTTAAATCTTATGTTATGAACTTTTAATAAAATTAGAAAAAAACTGGCCTTCTCCGTAGCTCATTAAGTTCATTCCATTCCACTCAGAGGCATCATTTAAATGTACTTTATACTCAATAGTATTCTCACTAGTTCTGACTAGTTCAACTCAAAGCCTGAGAGCCCAGGGCTTATTTCATAACAATTTCCCTCTGTCCTTCATTTGTATATCTCCATAAAGGAGTGTAGTTATAGATCCACAACTATTTTGCAAATCTGTATTAGTATTCCAATTTTGCCTATTCCATTTATTTTAAGACAACCATTAACTCCACAAATGCCTGTTTTCACATGTTTGTATAATATTAAGGACATACTAGAAGTTATGCAGTCAAATAACCACTATCAAACAAAAACTTCCTTTTGTCCTAAAATGTATCTCCAGGCTTAATGATCAAATGTCTGTTGTACCAACCAGAGACAGACTGTAAGAAATACAACATTGTAATTGTTTTTTTTTTTTTTTTTTACTTCTTTCTCTCACCCATTAACACCAGACAACAAGGAAATATTTAGCTTCTACAGATTAACCTGGACATTAATGTGTCTTCAATTAAGAGTTTGATGACTATCTGTTATATCACTAATTTTCAAAGTGGGAGTTAAAACCCTCTAAAATCTGTTGTAATTTAGATTTATCTGTGCTTCCCTAGAGTACACTCTTATCTCTGACCTCGAAACTATGCCTCCCTGTCTCTGGAGTGTGAGAACACATCAATGTCAACTCTTTCAAAGTTGTTATTGCTCATGAAAGATCATCTAAAGTAAATTTTGAGTGATTTTCACTAATTTTTCTTAAAATAATATGTGACAAATCTTAGACACTGTAACCTGGAATAATTAGAAAAGGAACTATTTATAGGGATAAAGTGTCTGTTGAAAAGAGCAGAAAGCAACATTTTTCCCCATGGGGGGAAAGAATGAGTTATAAGAGAAAACAAAAGTTTGATTAATTTGATATACTAGAATAATCAAGGATTTTTTCAAATATAAAAATACTCCAAAAATTTGTAAAAATCTTGGAAATGAGCAAATGAGATTTAATAGGTTTTCTTTCAATTAAATGCTGGGTATTGTCTACTGAATTCTAGGTTTTTCTGACAATGTAGAATGTGTACCTTTATAGGTTCTTGACCAAGTTATATTATCGTATAATTCTATAGAGATAGAAATTAACTTGTAGAAAACTGAAAATAATATAATTTTTTCCTATGCATAGCAATGGAATGGTCCTTATTTATGCTTATACACAATCATTATTCTGTTAGAAAGTGTAAATATCTGTGATTCAAATCTTTATGTTACTGATATAAAACTCTTGCTGGTTCCCTCATCAATTAGTGAGTTAAGAAAATATTCAACATATGTTTATTTTATGTTGTATGAAGCTAATGGATTAACTTTTTGAAAGTTATACTTTAACATAAAAATTACAAAATTACATATCAACACTAATAAAAGAGAAAAATGGTAATTGGCGTACGACGATACCCTTTTCATTGGCTAATCAGGGCTATATGCAAATTAACTGACAACTATGATTGGCAGTTAACTGCCAACTAAGATTGGCAGTTAACTGCCAACAAGATGGCGGCTAATTTGCATATGTAGGTACAATGCAGGGAGGCGAAAGGGAAAGCAGGAAGAAGCCCCCTGCCACTGACAGTGATCAGAAACCCAGGGGGGAGCTAAGAGCTGGGGGGCAGGGCAAAGGCGTCCCTGGGGCCGCCTTTGCCCTGCCACCCAGCCATGATCGGAGAATCAGGCGCCTTTGCCGCCCTGGCCAGTGATAGCAGGAAGTAGGGGTGGAGCCAGCGATGGGAGCTGGGCACAGTCGAAGCTGGCAGTCCTGGTAGCTAGGGGTCCCTTGCCTGGGCTTAAAGCGGAGCCGACGATCGCGGGGCCGCTGCAGCTGCGGGTCCCCGCTGCCCGGGCTGGACGCCTCAGCCAGAGGCGTTAGGCCTGGGCAGGGGCGGAGCCTGCAACCGCGGGGAGCTGGGGGTCCCCTGCCCAGGCCTAACACCTCTGCCGGAGGCCTCAGGCCTGGTCAAGGGGCCGATCCGGTGATTGGTGATCGGAGGGTGATGAGGGTCAACTCCTCTGGCCGAGGCATCAGGCCTGGGCGGGGGGCTGAGCCGGGGATTGGGGGGATATGATGGTCCCCTTGCCCAGGCCTGAAGCCTGGGTCAGAGGTGTCAGACTTGGGCGGGGGGTGGAGCAAGCATCAGAGGGAGATGGGGGTCCCCTGCCCAGGCATGATTCCTGGGCCAGAGGCCTCAGGCCTGGGCGGGGGCCAGAGCCAGTGATCGGGGGGAGATGGCGGTCCCCTGTCCAAGCCTGACACCTCTGGCAGAGGCGTCAGGCCTGGGCAAGGGGCCGATCAGGCAATCGGAGGGTGATGGGGGTCTACGCCTCTGGCTGAGGCATCAGGCCTGGGCTGGGGGCAGAACCAGTGATGGGGGGAAATGAGGGTCCTCTGTCAGAGGCGTCAGGCCTGGGCAAGGGGCCGATCCTGCAATTGGAGGGTGATGGGGGTCAACGCCTGAGGGCTCCCAGTATGTGAGAGAGGGCAGGCTGGGCTGAGGGACACTCCCCCCCCACACACACCCAGTGCACGAATTTCGTGCACCGGGCCCCTAGTATAATATATATTTAATAAAATTAAAATTAAGAAAGGTTCTATTTAGCACTTAGTGTGAAAAAGTTATTTGCCAAATCTTGTCACTATAGGCAGTCCAAGTCAAAACTGTAAACAGATAATGTTTGAGATGCCCTGGCTCTAATGAACTAAGTTGTGCTATATTATAATATGTTATTATTCATATTGGAAGCAAAATTGAATTTTGTACATTATCTATTGCCTTTGAAATCTCCTTTCATCCAGTTTCCTTCTGTCCTAAGTGGTGCCTTCACAGTCTTTTTTTTCCCCCCAATATATTTTTATTGATTTCAGAGAGGAAGGGAGAGGGAGAGAGAGATAGAAACATCAATGATGAGAGAGAATCATTGATTGGCTGCCTCCTGCATGCCCCACACTGGGGATAGAGCTGGCAACTCAGGCATGTGCCCTTGACTGGAATTGAACCCGGGACCCTTCAGTCCACAAGCTGATGCTGCATCCACTGAGTCAAACTGGCTAGGGCCCTTCACAGTCTCTATTGCTTTGATGGATCTGTGTCTGCCTGTGTTGAGGGAAGCTATTCAAGAAAGATGAGCACTGAGTGTCAATGTCAGGAAACAAGAGGAGGGCCATACAGTCTGGACTGCCAGTGGTCCTGCTGGTAGCCTTGAGAACGGTACCAAGTGTAAGACCAGTGGGGTCAGAAGGGACTTGAGTTCAGCAACTGTGATACTTGAGTTCTGGCTAGGAAAGAAATCAGAGCCAAAACTCAAACTGTAAGAGAACATTTATTTAGAACATCACAGAGGTAGAAGTAATTCATAGAAGAAATGGGCTTAGGAAACAAGTTATAGAGGCAAAAGAAGGGCCCTCGGAACTTAGAAGTGAGGAAAGTCATGGTGACCTAGTCCCCGGGGAGCAGGGAGGAAAGGCACAGGCTGGGTCCTCTGCTCACAGGGTTTTAAAGGTGCAGAATTTGGGGAGGCCACAGGGGAAGGTTTCAATGGGATATTCAGCAGCTTTCTAGGTGTATCCTTCCAGGGTTGGTGTCTACACTGATTGATTGGTCAGCACCATGGCAGGGAGTCATTATTCAGTGCAGCTGACCATAAGGTCAGTCTTGGCTTCCATTATCTGGTTTTGCTGCTTTTCTGAACCTGGAGCTGAAATACAACTGAGGCCTAGATGTTATCTCTAGGGAGGAATGGTCAGGGGGTCCAAACCACATCACTAGCAATATGCTAGGGGAGGAAAGATCACCACGGCCCATTGTCCTTGCTCTGCTCATATCTGTCTAACTGCCTACTATAGTCCAAAGTCAACTTGTTTTAGCAGATTCAAATGTATGCTCCAAATTTTGTTCTTCATTCAGTTTTATTTAAAGCTGGGAAAACAAGACTTTGAATAATGATAATAACGAAGGGAGCAAACTTTTCTGTTATTTTCTGTTATTTGAAAAGGTTTGGTAGAAAGAAGGTACATGTTAGAATGGCTGTTGTAAAGTAAGTGTTGGCGAGGATGTGGAGAAAATAGAACCCTCCTTGTGCACTGTTGGTGGGAATGTAAATTGTCACAGCTACTATGAAAAATATAGCAATTCCTCAAAAAATTCAAAAAAGAACTACCATGTGATCCATCAATTTCATTTCTGGGTATATATCCAAAGGAAATGAAATCAGTATTTGGAGGAGAAACTGCATCCCCATGTTCACTGCAGTATTATTCACAATCAAGATATGGGGACAGCCCAGCTGGTGTTGCGCAGTGGTTGAGTATCGACCTATAAACCAGTAGGTCCTGGTTCAATTCCCAATCAGGGCATATGCCAGGTTGCGGGCTCGATCCCCAGTGTGGGGTGTGCAGGAGGCAGCCAATCAATGATTCTCTCATAATTGATGTTTCTATCTCTCTCTCTCCCTTTCTCTTTGAAATCAATAAAAAATATTAGAAAGAAAAATATATGGGGACAGCCTAAGCATTCCTCGACAGATAAATGGATAAAGTAATTGGGACACACACACACACACACACACTGAAGTTTTATTCAGTAAAAAAAAAAAAAAAAAAAGAATCCTGCCGTTTGTAACAACATGGATAAACCTTGAGAACATTATGCTAAGCAAAATAAGTTAGAAAAAAAATACAAATACTAGACATCACACTTATATTGGAATGTAAGAAAGTCAAACTCATAGAAACAGAGTATATCGGTGGTTTTACGGGCTGGGGAGGTCGGGGGAAATGGGGAGATGGTCAAAGGGTACAAACTTTCAGTTATAAGATGGTAAGTTCTTGAGATCTAATATACAGCATGCAAAATATAATTAGAATACTAGTTATATATTTGAAAGTAGCTAAGAAAGTAGATTTTAAATATTTTCACCATGCACACAAAAAGAGAGTAACTATATGAGGTGATGGATGTGTTGATTAACCTATTGTGGTAATCATTTCCAAATATTAAATCATCCTGTAGTACGGCTCAAGCATATATGTTACTAGAGGCCCGGTGCACAAAAATTTGTGCACTCGGGGCGTCCCTCAGCCCGGCCTATGCCCTCTTGCAGTCTGGGACCCCTTGGAGGATGTCCATCTGCTGGCTTAGGCCTAGTCCCTAGAGGATCGGGACCAAGTCTGCAGTCAGACATCCCTCTGGCAGCCCGGCAGCCCTTGGGGGATGTCCACTTGCCAGCAGGGAGCAGACCTAAGCTGCAGTCAGACATCCTTAGTGCTGCTGAGGAGGCAGGAGAGGCTCCCACCACCACCGCTGTACTGGCAGCCATCAGCTTGGCTTGTGGCTGAGCAGAGCTCCCCCTGTGGGAGCACACTGACCACCAGGGGGAAGCTCCTGCATTGAGCATCTGCCCCCTTGTGGTCAGTGTGTGTCATAGTGATCAGTCATTCCCAATGGTTCTGCTGTTAGAGTCAATTTGCATATTACCCTTTTATTATATAGAATACAGGCCTGGTGCATGGGTGGGGGCCAACTGGTTTGCCCTGAAGGGTGTCCTGGATCAGGGTGGGGGTCCCACTGGGGTGCCTGGCCAGCCTGGGTGAGGGGCTGATCACTGTTTGTAGGCTGGTCAAGCCCCCCAGTGGGGACCCTCACCCCATGGGGGTTTCACCAGCCTGGGTGAGGGGCTGATGGCTGTTTTCAGACTGGCCACAGCCCCTTCAAGATAGGGGTCTCCGCTGGGGTGACTGGCCAGCCTGGGTGAGGGGCTCAGGGCTGTTTTAAGGCTTCCCACTCCCCCTTCAGGGTGGGGGTCCCCACTGGGGTGCCTGGCCAGCCTGGGTGAGGGACTGATGGCTGTTTTCAGACTGACCAAGCCCCCCGGCGACCGAAACTCCCAGCCTTTCCTTTTTGTGTTTTTTTTTTTGTTTGTTTGTTTTTATTCACTCCAGCTCCCTGGCCATGGCAACTGGGAGCAGATATCTGGGGTTTATTTACCTTCTATAATTTAAACTTTGTTTTCTTGAGAGGAGGCAGCAGCAGGCCGGGAAGCGTGACTTCCTCCATCATTGGGGCAACCAAGCCTCCTGCTCGCTCCAGCTCCGTGGCTGCCGGCCGCCTTCTTGGATGGGTTAATTTTCATATAGTTGCTCTGATTGGCTGGTGAGCGTGGCTTAAGATGTAGCAAAGGTATGGTCAATTTGCATGTTTGTCTTTTATTAGTGTAGATATGTCAATTATATCTCAATAAAGGTGGGGAGGGGAGGAAAATAAATGAGGTGCTGTCCTGGCAGGTGGTCAGCAGCACCTCCTAGCAAAGTTAAGTTGGGCAGCCAGAGAGGAATGGGACAGCTCCTTTTCTCAGACTCCACTGACAACTGAAACATCACTGATGGAAGGAGGGAATCTCAAAGGAAAGCCTGTGGTTTGCCAGGTAAATATGTGTTTTATCCTTCTGACCTCTTTTGTTTTCATAAACTTCTAAGAGTGAAGGACAATCCTTGAGATTATGGCAAAGGCCTGGAGATAGCACTACAGGAGTTTATGTGCATTACAGTGGACGAGTTTCATAGACTCCTTTGATTTAAATAAAATAGCTTTTATTAAAAACCATTTCCAATTACTTATATTTTCCCTCAAAAGTTGTTTCTCTTATCCACTATCAAAGTTCCTATTTTTAGTTGCAGAGGTTCAAATCAATAATGTTGCATTGTTGAATGTTTTTTGTTTTTTTCTTTCCATATTTGAGGTACATGAACAAACTTTTATAATTTTTAAATTTTTTTTGTGTTGGGCCTGGTAGCATTTATTTATTTATTTATCCATTCTGAAGTATTTTTATTACTCAGCATGAAATCCAAGAGCTTGGTAGCATTTACATGAGGGATGAGAGTAAGAGAGATAATGGCTTGAAATAATTTGAGGAATCCAAAATTGTAGCAAATATACAGAATTAATACTTGTTACATAAATCAATTTTATTTATTTTTATATTTTTATCCATTAAAAACTAAAATAACACAAAGTTTTATATCTGTATTATTTTCTTTAGAAAATAATCATTTTTTGACCCCTTCCTGTGATAATTCTTAGGTTTAATTTTAGCTACATTAACAAAGAATTTAACTTAGTTCCAATAATTAAATATATCAAGTTGCATATAATGGATAAGATATTGTGACTTAAATTCTTAAGTGAGTTGCTTCATATTTTTTGTGGAATGCCTTTTATATTTGCATTATATAAATAGCTGGCAAAATATATTTGTGATTTGAAACAAGTTATTTGCAATTTATGATCAGATTATTCATGTATTCACACGACATATTTTTTATTAAGCTCTACTCTGCCAGGCATTTTTTCTCTGCCTGTGAGGCAGGGAAAAGGTAAGGAGAGTAGAAAAGTATGTAGTTGAGTCTTCAAGACCTTGTAATTTGGTGGTAAAGATGGAGACACATGTTTGTACTGTATTTCAAATCATTCTGTGTGTAATACATTAGAAAAATGGAAGCCAGAGTACTATAAAACTACAAAGAAGAAAGAAATTAATTCCAATTGGGATAATGTATAAAGACTTCAAAGAAAAAAGGGCATTTTATCTGAGCTGTAGGATAGGAAAGAGCTGTGAATATAGTTAGAGATAGCAGAAAGGTAGGAAGGTAGATGAGTAGGCAGAGATATGGCACAGAGAGGAGTCATAACAATACACAGGTAACAGAGATGAGTAAGAAGTTCAGGATGGCTGGAAGTTGCACCTGTATATAATAAGAGGAGAGATGTGGTGTGCAGTGCCATATGTGGCCGGAAGACTAGATTACTGAGAAATGCTGATAAAATTAGTGAATAGTGAAGAGCCACTAATCTGTTGTTCCATTGTGAAATAATATAACAGAGCCTCTCATATGCATTGTTAAGAGGTTTATAATGATGGTATTATCCTCACAAGAATGAATGACTAATAATTAGAAAATAATAAATGACAAAGTGGGTAGTAGATCCCCGATCTTGATTCTACATCAATTTTAGTCAAAAATTGTGAAAGTTTCTTAAGTACCAGGCATTTTATTTGGGTTTGTATTTTTATCTTTAAAAATAGGTTAAGAAAAGATTGCTGAGAATAATGTCAAAAATTATTTTAAAATGTATTGTTTTGGAGTTATTTCTTGCAGATTAATTGGAAGTGCTTACAGATAATAGTGCAATAGAAATATTCAATAATACTGACAAGTACAATAAGAATATAATAAAATTCACCCTATCTATATATATAAAGAGCCAGGGGCCATTGTAACCGAATGGACGACTGAATGGACAACTGAACAGGCTGAGTAAGGCGACAAAGCCGGCAGAAGGGTTAGTGAGGGACGACCAAATGACTGAGCAGCAGGATGTGTGAGGCAACCAGGCCAGCTGGGGGGTTAGTGAGGGGTGACCAAACAACTGAACAGCAGGCTCCATGGGGCAACCAGACTGGCACAGGGGTTAGTGAGAGACGACCAAATGACTAAGCAACAGGCTGTGTGGGGCAACCAGACTGGCAGGGGGGGAAGTGAGGGGTGACTGGGCCAGCATGGGGGCAGAGAGGGGTGACCTGGCTGGCAGGGGGGGCAGTGAGGGGCAACCAGGCCAGCATGGGGGGAAGTTAGGGGCAACCAGGCTGGCAGGGCTGTGCACTTAGGGGCAACCAGGCTGGAGGGGGGAGCAGTTGGGGGCGACCAAGTTGGCAGGGGGGGGGCAGTTGGGGGCGACCTGGCCAGCAGGCAGAGGTGGTTAGGGGTGATCATGCTGGCAGGGGGGCCAGTAGGGGCGATAAGGAAGGCAGGCAGGTGAGCAGTTAGGAGCCAGCGGTCCAGAATTGTGAGAGAGATGTCCAACTGCTGGTTTAGAAATCAAGGCAGTCGGACATCCCCTGAGGGGTCCCAGATTGGAGAGGGTGCAGGCTGGGCTGAGGGGATTCCCCCCCCCCCCCAATGCACAAACTTCATGCACCAGGCCTCTAGTTTTAAATAAATTGTCAAGTATATGAAAAGGTTATATTTTAAGCATAAAATAAGTTTGTGAGTCTTCAAGCTATTAGATATACTTAATATATATTATCTGCATTTTAAGTATACTAATTTATAACTTAATTTTCAATTTGCTAAAATGCAATACCCTTGGTAAAATTACATAACATATAAGTACATTTTATACAAAAAAATATCTAAACATAAGAGTTTAGCTTTAAATTTTATGTTAGAACTAGAGGTCCAGTGCACAAAAATTTGTGCA
This sequence comes from Myotis daubentonii, assembly GCF_963259705.1. Lineage (NCBI taxonomy): Eukaryota > Metazoa > Chordata > Mammalia > Chiroptera > Vespertilionidae > Myotis > Myotis daubentonii. The sequence goes on along the minus strand of NC_081842.1, from coordinate 95,994,254 downwards.
CTCCGGGGGGTCCCTCAGCCCGGCCTGTGCCCTCTCGCAGTCTGGGACCCCTCAGGGGATGTCCACCTGCTGGCTTAGGCCTGCTCCCTGGGGGATCGGGCCTAAGCTGGCAGTCAGACATCCCTCTGGCAGCCCGGGAGCCCTCAGGGGATGTCCACTTACCAGCAGGGAGTAGGCCTAAGCTGCAGTCAGACATCCTTAGAGCTGCTGAGGAGGCGGGAGAGGCTCCCACCACCACCGCTGTACTGGCAGCCATCAGCCTGGCTTGTGGCTGAGCAGAGCTCCCCCTGTGGGAGCACACTGACCACCAGGGGGCAGCTCCTGCATTGAGCATCTGCCCCCTGGTGGTGAGTGTGTGTCATGGTGACCAGTCATTCCCAGTGGTTCAGCTGTTAGGGTCAATTTGCATATTACCCTTTTATTATATAGGATGAAAAATTGTTAATAAGATATACCTAAAGTTTCTTAGGCATTTTAATGTTTCTATAAAGTCTATTATACACATAGGTTTAAAGAAAAAAACAAAACAATAAAAACCCTTCAAGCTAGAGTTTATGGCTATTTCCATCACAATGAAATGTCAACTGAACTACAGATTTGAACCATGGATATGTGTTCCCTACTACGAAATAGTATTATGAAGTCTGCTACTATATCGTTATGATGCTCTTTGACCTCTACATAAGCAGCCTCATTTTGTGACAATAATATTCAATTTGCAAAACTAGCCCCAGTCGTTTGAAAGTGCTCAACAGGCAGGGAAGCATTTAAGTATTTTGTGTTGGTGTTTATAGAGGGCTTTGTGGTGACCAGACTGGGACCTTCCATTTTTCTCTTTTAGCAGTTGGGTAGTTGATCTCACAAATCATATTTCGGTTGGAAATGAAAGGTGCACCGCTGCCAGCATTTTGTTAGAAATAATGACACACTTTACTACCTGTAAGTGCTGACCGAGTGCTTCTGCCTTTCCTCCCCAAGGTGACTGTAACACAGATTGATGAAAGATTGTGCGGGACGACAAAGGTTAAAGATGCAGACCCGGAGCTCGAAGCCAGGCTGACACTGATGGAGTGGAGTGCAATGAGAATGCCCACATTATTGTCCTATCCTCTGATAACCAATGTAATATGAAAACTGACTGCAGAAGAGGGAACAAATTAAATCCATTAATCAAGCATATCTCTGCTAAACACTTGTTCTAAAGAGAAAACAAATGAAAAATTTACTGTTTGTTTTCATGCTCACAAGGATTGGGGAAGAAAATTAATTATAAGGTACTGATCACACTATTAGTTAAGTTTTTCTTGAGGAAACCACTTATTGCTTTGTCAAAGCACTAATGAACCTCATTACAGAGTTTAGTTTCAGTTGGTAGTTTTGCATTAAGACAAACTAATAATGCACCCTTCAAAAGATACCCTAAGTAAAATTATGAAAACAGAAAATCCATTTTTTTACCTCTTAATTTATAAGCTGTTTGAAAATGACCATTCTATTTCCTATCATGAAACCAGAAGGAAATCGGATGTAGTTCCACTTTTCACTCAAGTGCCTGAAGGAGAACTGTTTCAGCGTGGGCTCTTTGCAAGCCTTGTGATGATGAACTTGTGAAATCAGGGGTGATAACTTGGCCACGGCGTTTTACTTTTATGTTGAAGCATGTCAAGCAGAGTTCCAGGCCAAAAGCAATTTTTGATAAGCTCTTATGAAATCCTTTTCTTTTCAAATGTCCTAAGTGCCCTGGACAAATAGCAAGCTGACATCTGGTATTCTGAATTCCCCTTCAGTCTACACAGTGCAAGGCGGGGAAAGGAAAGCACTGCTCTGCTCCCAGCCCTGTCTGGCCAGTGGACTGAGGCTCTGGAGCCAGCCACAGTGAGTGCAGTTCAGCTTCAGTGTCCCTTTAACCTCAGCCTTCGGTGCAGGCAGCTAACAGGGGGCCAATTCCAGCTCTGTGTGAGCAAGAAGTGCTAGGCCGCAGACACCTGCCTTCCTAACCCCGAGTGATACCAGACTCATCCCAGAGTGTATAAATCAGCTGTGAAGTAGAACGGCTTTTTCGGATTCAACTGACCTGGGCCAGATTCTAACCGCTGACCCAGAAAGGTAAGGCTCCACATATCCCATTACCAATCCTGTGAGCCGTTGAAGACGTCCTCATCTAATTCTGATTTGCTTTTATTTATAGGAGTCTTGCTTTTGATTATGAGAATGCAAGCCAAATTGACATTCACTTACTATGTTTGTTTGGTTTGTTGGTTTAACTCCCCTAAATTTACAGCAGCTTTAGGGGCATGGCAGGTGAGCGAATCAGGTCAAAATGGCATCCAAGTTCACGGCTTCAGCTCCTAAGCTCTGTTACTAGGAATGATGGAGGCAGAGTTTTAAAATACTTTTTCTTAAATAAAACTAAAGGTTTTCTTTATACATGTAATTTCATGACATCAAAAAAAAAAAGTTTCAGCTTTTTTTTTCTTAAAGAAAGCTATAGGAATCTATAGCAGCATTTCCCTCTGGTTACCCTGCTGGCCTGTTCTGATTGAGGAGCTTTCAGAATTAGCTAAGGGTTTTCTTTCCTCAAAATAAGTGTGCCACCTTGAGGTGTGGATCCAGGTTGTGTGGTGCTTTAAGGTTACACAAAATAGAAGGCCCTTTTAAATAAGAAGAGTATAAATTTGCCAATACAAAACTAGATGTCTTAGTTTGATTTTCAAAAGCAAACTGGAGGAGAAGAACATGGGTGTAATTCACTTCTGTGGTAAGTAACTGTAAGCACAGTGAGGAAGTGAGGTTATGATATGAAGAAGGGAGAAAGTAAATAAAGAGGCATAAGCAATAGAGTCACCACTTGGAGGAACATTTGGGGCTCAACCTTGCCGCAGGTCTTCTGGGAGACGTTTTACCACCCAATGCCAAGCTGAGCGGGAAGGGACCTGAGGTCTGTACCCCTCCTCTTCTACATTGGTTGAGGGCTGCTCCCAGGGGCAGTAATTCTCTGGCATTTCTGCCTCCTCTGTGCTTATGTGTGTGAAACACTCAGGCAGCCAGAGGGAGTCCTCAGGAAGAGCTGGGCTTGAGGGGGCACCCCCTGAAAGTAAAGGAACTGCTCAGCAGAGCCCCCTAGTGGAGCTCCAGAGTGAGCTTCCTTCAGGCTGGGAATACTGGAAGAATATTGACAGCAGTAGACTAAGTACAAACGTGGGTATTTAATTTAGTGATCAAATAAGTCATGGCAAACCACAAATTAAAAATGTGACAACTATGGTCATTCCAGTGCTGCCTAACATAAGAGTAAGTAAGACAGAGGGACAGTCAGAGTGGAGTGGGAGAACAGTCTGAAATGACTGCTGCTAAGCATCTTATTGTTGCAATAGTGTAATTGCTAATAATCATAATAATAATACCAGATCTTTCCCAACATCTCACAAGGAACTGCCTTTAATGAGGGCCGATATTTTCTTGGTAAATTGACTATGATTGCTATTACTGAATTTTTCTTATACTCCCATCTGTGTAGTCCAGAAATTAAGTTGAGCACCACCTGTCAAAATCTTTCTGAATGATAAAAAGAACAACACAATTGGCAAAATAACTCAAAACACAAACATTTGAGATAATTGATAAACTGGGATTAATTAAAGCCTGGCTTCACAACCATAATACTATTGAAACTATGCGTGGGATCATTCTTTGTGGGGGATGGGTTACCCTGTGTATTTTAGAACAAATTGGAAAAAAAATTAATTTGCTCACATATCTTAAATCTGTGCCACTGTATGGGTAAAAAAAATCCTCTTATTAAATTTTTAAGCATTCACACAAAATATTTAGTTATTGTGTGAATGAGAAAATGTTCTTAATGACTAAACCATAAAATATTATTGAAGATTACTAGGAAATAAAGATACTTTAAGGAGCTATCTAGTCATCCCACATTATTTGACACTCTAGATGGGTAACATAGCTCTTCTTTTTAAACAATTCTAGGGTAGAAAGCAATGTTCTATAAGTTATTTAATTTTTATGTAAAAATGATGGCAAAATATAAAATTAAACCTTTTTATATAAGAAGCATTTATGATCTATGACACAGGTGCAAAAGGTGTTAAACTTAAGATATTGATTGATAAAGAATAACCTTCTTCTTAAAAAACCATAAGAGCATGGGAAAAATTCCATTTAATTTAACTATCATTTAACAAACAAGTACCATTTGCTATAAAGCTTTGCCATGCTCTTAAAGGTGAACAAGTATAAACAAGATAAACTTTTGCTTATAAGAATTAAAAATCAAGTAAAGAAAAAATATATAATAGATAATTGTTGCATAATTACAAAGTTAATAAGTGTAACAAAGCCATGTCAAATTATACTATTCCTCCCAAATAGTATGCTGTGAATGAGTAATCCTAGGAGAGATGAGGCAGTTTACACACATACACACAAGTTGCTTAATTTTGATAACTATTAGATGGTGTATTCCTAGAGACATCTACATCCTATATAATAAAAGCCTAATATGCTAAGGGTCCAGTCGACTGGTTGGCCATTCAACCAATCAAAGTGTAATATGCTAATGATATGCTAAGGCTGCTCAACCGCTCACTATGACATGCACTGACCACCAGGAGGCAGACAGTCTACCAGTTGACCAGTCGCTATGATGTGCACTGACCACCAGGGGGCAGATGCTCTGACTGGTAGGTTAGCTTGCTGCTGGGGTCTGCCAATCGGGACTGAACAAGATGGGCCAGACATGCCCTGGAGTCCTCCTGCAGTCCTTCCCCAGCTGGTTAACCTCCCATATCCCTCCCTGGCCTTGATCATGCACCGATGGGGTCCCGCAGCCTGGCCTGTGCCCTCTTGCAATCCAGGACCCCTTGGGGGATGTCAGAGAGATGGTTTCAGCCCAATCCCACAGAACAGACTGAGGGACCCCACATGAATTTGTGCACCGGGCCTCTAGTTATTATATAAAAGCCTCTGAAAGGTTTGTCAGGGAAAAAAAAAAACTATCAAAGTACACATAATCCAACATTTTACAAACCAATTTGTACAGAAAACAATTCTTTCACAAAAAGATCAAATTTGGTGGGGCATCAAATCAGAAAATTGTGTTAGATAATTTAATTTCCATCACAAAATGAGAACAAGCATAATAAAATGCAATTGAAGTGGGGGAAAGTTTTCCCATAGAGGAATGTGGATAGAGACCATGGAGGTATAAGAAACACCAAAAGTAAAAAATACAGGTCATATCAGAATGCAGCCCAACTCAAGTAGAAATGCACATGGAATCTGTTCCAGCAGATATAAAATCTCAGCAGTGCAGGGCAAGTGCTTCTGAAAGTTTAGGCTGAGGTCAATGGATTCCTGGTATATGCACTTTGTTCTCCAGGCCATGTAGAGACACTGTTGCTTTGTGAGTAGAACATGCAATCTGTGTAGCAATTTAAAATTAGAGGATGGAAAAATTAAATGCAAAAAAATTAAAGTAGAAAGCAAGTTACATAGGTAAAGAAAGAATTAACAGCATTTATTCTACAACCATATCTTGAGAAATATAAGCAAGTAAACAGTTCCAACCAAATTTCTCACTGGCCCCTTTCACTTAGCTTGATCCTTCGCCTAATATTTAAGGCCTTGAACTTGCCCCTTTCTGCTTATTTAGTAGCTATCCTTTTCATTCTTATCTCATATTCCTCTTTTTTTGTACAATTTCTACACCTGTCTAACTGAACTACTTTACTGTTCAAATAGTTTGGTCCACAAATCAGAAAGGAAATTAAGAATACAGATGTCCACAAGAGATATAAATCAGTTATGTTAAATAATTCTTTCGAAAAGGTTACCACACAACATTTAAATATACTCTGATACTGACTCATAGCAATAATATCAGATATTATCCTGTTACTGTCTTGAAATTGCTAAGTTCAGGTGCTGGCTATCTCAGTGACTGGCTTTGTGAATCTGACCGGTCATCTAACCCTTCTGTTCACAGCTTCCTTGATTCTTAAATGGAGATTGTTACAGAATTTACCTCCAGGGTTTTTCATGAGGATTAAAGAGTTAATTGATATAATATATTTAGTACAAGGTTTTGGATACTCTAAGCCAGCAGTCACCAACCTTTTGGATCTCACGGACTACTGAATCCATAATTTTAAATCCTGTGGACCACTAATATGATTTTTTAAAAAAAGGTAATACATTTGTAAAATAATGATCAGAGAACTTCCATTTTATGAATATGAAATGCACCTATTTAATATAACTATAAGTACTTATTTAATCATAACAAAATCTTCAAAGGTTGTTTAATTGTAACAAATTTATTAAAATAAGTTCAATTTTTATGAAATAATTGAAGCTTATTTAAGTATTACACATTTTGAGAGTGTGATGTTTGCTTGAAATAATTTTATGGATTTTTGGCTCCAATGACGTTTCTGCAAGACGGAGAGCCGTATTTCTTTCAAGCCTAGACTGGTACCGAGTTTTAATTGCATGACAGATGAAAATGTTTTTTTCACATAAATATGTTGAGAATTGAATAAAAATTTTCATTGCTTTTTCACTAAGTAATGGGTATTCACTTTTAATGGAGATCCCAAAATGAGGTCTTGATAAGGATGACTGGAATTTAGCTTTGAGACTGTCGTCGGATGAGGCTTTCTTTTTCATTCATGCCTAAATTGCTATCTTCAATGTTTGCTGCAAATGGATCTATTATCCACATGTTGCCATGCCTGGGATCTTCTTTCTTTGGGTAATAACGACCAAAAGATCCGGAGAGTGGTTCTAAGTGCTGTTGGACGATGGTTACCACCTGCCGGTTGACATCCTTCTCTCTCATGTATTCATCAAAGTTTGAAAACATCTGCAGATCTTCAGCCAACCGCGTTTGCCACAGTAATATTTCCTTTTGAAAAGCATCCATTTTACCTCGTAGTGTGAACACGTCCTTAAGTTGTCCTTGCAAGAATATGTTTAGTTCATTTAATAGCAAAGAAATATCTGCCAGCTGTGCAAGCCTGGCTACCCACTCATCCTCGGGGAAGAGCTCTTGTAATTTCGGATTATTTTGCCGCAGGAAAAATATTTTCACTTCTTCGCGCAGGGCGAACAGCCGGGTTAGGATCTTGCTCCTCGACAGCCGTCTCACCTCAGCGTGAAGAAGGGGAGTGTACTGGGAGCCCATCTCTTCGCGAAGTGCCTCAAATATTCGAGAATTGAGCGCTTTGTGTCGAATTTCATTTATAATTTTAATAACATCTGATAATACTTGCTGTAGTTCTGGGGACATTTTTTTCGCCGCAAGTTGCTCACGACCTATAATGCAGCGTGTAGAGAACCTTTTTCACCTTTGCAACAGTTCCCGAAAGATGTCCAGTCATGTTTGCGGCACCGTCTGTACATATCCCGATACATTTTTTCCATTCAATTCCGTGTTCCAGGGAATAACTATTAAGTGCTTCGAAAATCTCAGAGCTAGCTGTTCCGCCGGCAAAGCTGAGCGAACAAAGTAGTTCTTCCTGTAGCTCACTCCACCCTCACAAAACAAAGAAGTGCCTTGTTACTTATGTCCATTGATTCGCCAACTTGAATTGAATAAAATGGTGATTTTTTTTTACCATTTTTATAACTTGATTTTTTAAATCTTCAGCCATGTCTTCAATTCTGCGGTTGACAGTGTTAGCGGACATAGGAATTGCTTTCAGTTTCTGGGCAGCCTGCCTTTGCAAAAACCTCTTCACAGGCTTGTAACAGGCAAGGCTTAATTAATTCTTCTCCAATCATATATGGCTTTTTTATTTTTCGTGATCTGAAGTGCTATGAGATAAGAAGCCTTTAAGGAGGATTTATCTCTAACAGTCATTTTTATTAGAGCAATTACTTGCTTTTGCATATTTTCACGCATTCTTTGAAAATATTCAAGTGTTTTTGTTAGCTAAATCCGGGTGTGTTGATTGCAAGTGTCTTTCAGGTTTCAAAGGTTTCATGGCATCATTGGATATACTCTCAGAATGGACAACACAAAGCGGCCATGGATCCAGCTCGCTACCAGGTTCTTGAACAAATCCAAATTTCCAATAGTTCGAATCATGTTTTCTTAATACTTGGAGCTTTCTTCTCTTCACCTCCAGTTTGAATGTTCTTCCTGATGGTTCCTGACAAGAACTGTGGAGACTCTGATTCATTAATCAGCTTACTGTTAAGTGAAGTACACATATTACAATTGTTACTATTATCATTAGTTACACTATCTTTTGTATTACTAAAGAAATCCAAATTATTCCTTTACTTTTTTTCACTCATTATGGGTTTATTTTATTTGAATCTAAAACCAAACAAGAAATGATAGTTATTAAAGTCAAACTATTCGATGCCATCTATAATAATAAAAGCATAATATGCTAATTAGAACCAATGTCCTTCCGGATGGCCTTCCGGACGACCTTCCAGACAAAGCTGAGACTTGCAAAGGAAGACTGGGTCTCAGGTGCCAGAGGGGAGCCGGTGCCAGCAGCCAGGGAAAGGAAGGCCTACTCTTGTACAAATTTCGTGCATCAGACCTCTAGTTAAATATAAGAGTTAAAGAAAATACACAGTTACATACAATACACAAATAAAATAAAACAATAGGATGAGAATGGGTAATCGAGGAGCGAAGACTGCTGTAATAGTGGAAACAATACTGAAGCCGCTTGCAGCACTCTTGTTTCCCCCTCTCTAGTAACTAGAAAGGGGAATTCACGAAATGTATTCAACTATAGTACATTTCATGAATTTAGTGCAATGTAAAGGTGAAATTGACATTCAGTCAAAATATAAGAATTTCTTAGAATATTTTTTGTTTTATTATTTATTAAGATTAATAAAACTTAAAAAATGCAAATAATGTCCAAATTTTTCTACGGACCAAAATTTTCTCACGGACCGCCAGTAGTTCGTGGACCACCGGTTGGTGACCGCTGTTCTAAATAACCTATTAATGGAGTTGTAGAAGTCTGAAGATGATAGAAATAATAAAAAGATAGTTAATCATTTTCTCCTCTACACCAACTCTCACAATCTTATTAAAGCATTTCTTAAAACAATTTTTTTAAATATATTTTATTGATTTCTTACAGAGAGGAAGGGAGAGGGATAGAGAGTTAGAAACATCAATGAGAGAGAAACATCGATCAGCTGCCTCCTGCACACTCCCTACTGGGTATGTGCCCGCAACCAAGGTACATGCCCTTGACCGCAATCGAACCTGGGACCCTTGAGTCTGCAGACCGACGCTCTATCCACTAAGCCAAACCGGTTAGGGCTTAAAACAATTTTTAATGTGTTTGTTTAGGCTCTGTCTCCCTATTGGCCTGACTGTATATTAGGGCTGTTACTATTCATTTTTCATCTTTAATTCTGAATGTAATGTTTAACATATTATCATGGCCTAATTAATATTTAGTAAGTAAATGAATGCATGTATTTTAACAATTTCTATACAACTATTTTGGAAACATCATTTTTTCATTAACAGTTGGAGACTATTGGGATAAAATTGAATTATGTAAACATAAATTAGGTAATTCATATACCTTGTTTAAAATCAAATGAAGAAATATAATAAGCTAAGAGCATAGTGGAATTTTTTCCAACTTTAAGTGGGAGATCGAGGGTGCAAAAAGAATGTCCTCAATTGCCCTGTTCGTAGGTGTTTTGGAGAAAGGCTTTTCTTCCTTACACAGCTTCAATTAAAACATGTTTTTATCTTAGAGAAACACAATGGATGATGCAAACTGATGATTATTTATTTCATTTCTCAGCATAATATTGGAAGTCATAAAATGCTTTCCCTTCATCAGGGGTGCAATGTGGCAAAATAGGGGTGGCCGTGCAAACTCAGCTCAATCTTTTCAGCAATTTAACTGGATGCCATTCATTGAGTACTGTCTCTGTGGAGCATTTCTCATAAGAAAAAGATTATTTTCTGTGACCTCCAATGCAGTGAAAACTATTTGGCTCAATTGTATCTTTTCCAGAGGAGCAGGTCCAAAGAGAAATTACAAAAGAAATCTAAAGGCATTTTTACTTCTTTCTGCTGGAGGGGTTTGCTTTTAAACTTACAATTTTACAAAAACCAATTTTCTTTAAGAGGCCATTGCCACTCAAATCAGCAGCATAATAAACTTGCCAGGATCATGCTATGTGTTGAATAATGAAAAAAATCGCTACAATTTTATAAAGCAGAATGATTTGCTTTGTGGTATTATTTATTTCACTATATAATACATGTTACAATTGAGATGAAATGGCTGTTTCTGGTTTAAGTTCAATGCTTGCTCCACAATTTGGTGAACCCAAAATCAGGTACTCTATTATACTTTCAGAACAGGTAGTGTCATAAGGGTGAATACCCAGACATCTGAGTCTGACAGTCTGGATTCAAACCTCAGTTCTGCAGCTTCCTAGCTAGATAAAATTATGTAGCTTCTCTGTGCCTCACTCTTTTTCTGTAAAATAACAATAATATATATGTATATCTTCATATAAATATACATATACTCTGACATTTGTTGTGTGCGCGCGCTGATACATCAATCCCAATTATAGTATATTCAGAAACTAGTAAATATCCACCAGATTGGTCCACAGAGCCACTGGAACCACTGGACTTTGTTTTTTTTTTCAATCCCATTTCTTTATTTAGGAACAGTTATTTCTGCAAAGCTACACTTTTTATATAAAATTAATTACTTTACAGGAACCATAACTTAAATTGTTTTTTTTTTTATAATCTCTAGATAGATATAGAGGTTACAAAATAAATAGGAGTAGATTAATATTTTTCCTAAGTCCTTTTTTGTGAGAGAAAAATCTTTTATACATGAATCTACATATTTAAACATTATTAATAATTTCATACATTTCTGGTATCAAAAATACTTAATTTAACAGATGTCATAATTTATAACTTATGTATAATATAATCCAGGCTTCCACATAAAGTTGTAATAATGAAAAATTGAATGTTTAGAAAATGGTTTTAATAATTTATGTGATTCTTATACTTTTCTAAATATCACTTAGTGGTATGATTATTTTTTAAGGAAATTAAAATAATGTGTCCATATTTTAAGTGGAATCAGGGAGCAGTGAGAACAGGCTGCTTATGAAATGTAAGTGGATTTTCTGCACTCAGAGTGGGTATTTGAGGCCTAGCAGGAAAGATACAAACGCCTGAGACGGCAACCATTTCTTCAAAGCACTTCCATAAAGTCACTGCAGAAAAATTGCATCCATGGGTTAACCCTGCGCACTTCTTCCTTATTTTGCAAAGTGCCTTTCAAAGATAATGGGGTAAAACAAGGATCATAATATTGAAATATACAGAGCAGTGCGTACACCACTGGACTTTGGCAGCTATAATTGCATAATGACGAACTGAATTGAGCTGTTTGTCACCCATCTTCCAGAAAGCACTGTTCTAAGAGGAGGGCCATAATGACATTGCAGGTTCAGGTTCAACTCAAATTCTGCATGTGGTAATTCTCCAAAGTATTTCTCTTTCTTCAGTGAACAGTCACTCGAGCAACCCCCTGTCACTCTTACCAATCACCTTGATCATGAACTAATTCCTTACTTTTACCTGAAGTAACTGATTATTAAAGTTTGATGAAAATGTGCTTCACCCTTTGTTTTCCTTCAACTCCAGAATCATGACTACCTCTTCTTTTCACTCTATTTTCTGGCTTCTATAACCTAACACCCTTACTCCTATGTTGCTCCCAAACCTGGGTTAAGTTTCCCAATCCTGGTTTCCTCTGTGACACCATGTTGCTCCTCTGTTCATGGTTCCAGTCCAAATACTGTAAACATTGCCAGCAAGAGCATGTCACATACGAACACAGCTAAAATGCCCGCCTTTCCATCCACAAAACCTCCAGCTCTTCTCTACTGCTGAATGCATTAAGTGTTCCTCTGTGGCATCAATAAAAGCCATTTATGTACTGTGCTTACATGTGATTTTATAAAAGACATGCTCTCTTATATTCTTATTTTCTCACTATCACCCTCTCAATTGGTCTTTAAGATTACCACCACCATCTACATTTTTTGCTCTGGCTACCAAAACAAAAACTGGCTGAAAATTCACAATACTCTGAGGCATTAGAAAAATACATGACATTTAATTTTAATTGCGTGCTAGTTTCTGCTCAAATATTTTAAGCCCAAGAATACTCCACTGGTGACTGTTTCATACCATTGTGATTTTCCAAATCTTTTTATATGACATCATAGTTGCACAATGTACAGACTTAGCAGTCCATTATCTTCCTTTTGAATTGAACTCTATCATTATGAAATATCCCTCTGTAGATTTACTTATGTATTAGGACAGGCCTCTGTATTGGTAGGACTCCGTCAATTTCTGGCATACTCTGTTCCTAAGGCATTATCTTCTTTGGGGGGCTTATTTTTAAATATTCAATTACATTTGACATACAATGTTATAGTAGTTGCAGGTGTACAACATAGTATTTAATATACCTTACGGAGTGATCATTCCATAAGTCTAGCACCCATATGAGCTGAGATCTTATGGATATTTATCACCTCATCACTGCAAGACTGTAGAATACTGAGTCTTGCCCTTCAGAGTCTTTTAGCTCAGCCCTTTAATATTTTATGGTCCACAGCTTCAAAATTTGGTAAATGCTCTGAGGTAAAGAATGTGTGTGTATTTAAGGTCTCTGATTTACCACTTTAGCCCCATATGAAGGTTAAAATGCCTCCTCATTCTCTGTCCCCCAGCTTCTTCTTCTTCTTCTTTTTTTTTTTTTTTTTTTTTTTTTAACCAGAACCATTCCTGGGCTCTTAGGCTCTAAAAAGCCCCAAAATAAGTACGCACAGGAGAAAAGTAGCTCTAAATCCCCATTGTCAGCTCACCCCTTCCTTTAATGCTACGTTATCTAACCTCTCTCGTTCTCATGTTCCTTCCTCCAGGTGAGTAGGCCTTTCTTTCTAATCACTTTGAGAAACCGAATCATTTCACTTACCCTTTTGGATTCAGAAAGTGTTTGGAACAGAAACTAACCAAGGCCCCAAGTCTCCAATTTTGTCACTTTTGTTATCCATACCACCACACAAACTTTAGGTGATTTAGTTCTGACCCAGCAGGAGACCTTAGCCTGGTCCATGCTCATATCTGCAGCCCATGCCCAGCACCAGCAAATGCTTACGTGAAAAAATAGACCCTACCAACTGTCAGCTCACATGTGAACACGTCCCTTCTCCAGAATCCCTGTTCATTTTAGTCCTGCCACTGCTTCCTCTGCTCTTGGACACTTTAAAGATACAGTTTTTGGAACTTACCCAGGCTTCCCTAGTGGTTGTCAGAGAAAGCATTTTTCTGCCGAGACTAACTCCAAAGCAAGAGTTTCATTTTGTTTTAATGCACAATTTGTTCCATTTGTCCTCTAGTTTTCTTCCCTGTAGGTTGAAATTTCTATCTGATCCCACTTAATACAATCTCCAGTACCCATGAAAACTATCTTCTTTTTGGCAAGACTCACCTTCAGGTCTTCTATCTCAAACGTGGAATCAGTAACTCCACTAAGCCTGCTGGTTCTTTAGTGAAGAATAGCATTAAGTCATTAGAAGCCAAAATCAGGCATTGAAGTTATATATCAGATTGTTTCATGAGACAGTTGGGAAAATTATACCAGAAACCCAATTGTTATGAAAAATTACCCTTTAACTGATGGATGTGAATTATTTCTAATTTACTTACAAATATTATAATAGAGTTTATTGAACAATTTTCTCCTTTCCAATAAAACTCAATGTACTATTTGATGATATTATAATATACATTTAATTTACTAAATATCCACTTTTTTCTTTACTTTAGTTCTTGCATTAAGTGTCCAGGGGTTGCTTATAAGATAAGAAAGTAGATAACCGTTGTCAAAATCACATTAGTATCAATTATCCAGAAAACAAAATATTTTCTAGTCTTTTCCTAAAAACAAATACATATTAACAATTTCACTAACCTAGCAGGTATATATTTCATATAAAGCTACAATTAAGGAAATAGACCAATATATGCTTATAAAACAGACCAATGTAACATTTTGTTTTCATTTTTTTGTTTTCCTAAAACTCAAATTCTTTCTCTGACATTAATGCCATTATTTACTTAGTTAATTGCTCTGATATGATAACAAGCATTCTTTTATCTCCCAAAGATAGTCAAATAATTTTAGGCCAGACTAGGTCCCCAGATTAAGCTCCCAAGTGCCAAGAGAGAGGAATGCGCTCTTCCTAGGTATTTACATTTCAAAAGAAGTACCTATAAACCTGAGACATCTCTAGATTACTGGAGTAGGCAAAAGCAGGTTTATAGTTATAATACAAATAAATAATATAATACATAACAAACAATAATACAAGAATAAACTCAGTGTTTTATGTACTGACAACTATAAACTTACTTTTGCCTGCCCCTGTATAAAAAATCCAGAGACAGCAGGCATTTATTTGGTCCTTAGAAAGATATGTTTACATTCTGAAAAGATAGTGTAAGAACCCAAAATTGTATCTGTCAAAGGAGCAAAGGTGTTTTCATTCCTTCAGGAATATACACACACATCCTATATAATAAAGAGGTAATAAGCAAATTGACCCTCATACCCAAGATGGCCACCCCCCACATGGTCCCAGGATGGCCTCCCCCACGTCATCACAAGATGGCCACCCCCACATCAAGACAAGATGGCCACCCTCATGTCATCATAAGATAACCGCCCCCACATAATCACAAGATGGCCAGCAGGGGAGGGCAGTTGGGGGCAACCAGGCCTGCAGGGGAGGGCAGTTGGGGGCAACCAGGCCTGCAGGGAGGGCAGTTGGGGCAATCGGGCCAGCACGGGAGTGGTTAGGGGGCGATCAGGCTGGCAGGCAGAAGCGGTTAGGGGCAATCAGGCAGGCAGGCCAGTGAGTGGTTAGAAGCGAGTGGTCCCAGATTGTGAGAGGGATGTCTGACTGCCGGTTTAGGCCTGATCCCTGTGATTAGGCCTAAACTGGCAGTCGGACATCCTCTAAGAGGTCCCAGATTGGAGAGGGTGCAGGCCAGGATGAGGGAATCCACCCCCAGGGCATGAATTTCATGTACTGGGCCTCTAGTATATTATGTATATGTGTGTGTGTGTGTGTGTATGCTTATGCATGTATATGCATATATAATACATGCATACTTATGTAAATGTATGTATATCCTATATAATAAAAGTCTAATATGCTACCAGTAAGTGTCCATTCATCCATTTGTCCATTCAACCAATCAAAGCATAATACGCTAATGATATGCTAAAGCCACTCAGCTGCTTGCTATGATGTGCACTGACCACCAGGAGGCAGACACTCTGACTGTAGGTTAGCTTGCTGCTGGAGACTGGCCAATCGGGACTGAGTGAGATGGGCTGGATACACCCTGGAGCCCTCTCACAGTCCAACACCAGCTGGCTAAACTCCTGTGTCACTTCTCATCCCCAATTGTGCACTGGTGGGTTCCGTCAGCCTGGCCTGTACCCTCTCGCAACCTTGGACCCCTCAGGGCATGTCAGAGAGCTAGTTTCAGCCCAATCCCATGTGCCTGGCCGAGGGTGCATGAATTCGTGCACTGGGCTTCTAATCTATCTATCTATCTATCTATCTATCTATCTATCTATCTATCTATCTATCTCTATCTATCTCTATCTATCTATCCATCTATATATACATATATATACATATATATATGTATATATAAAATCTATATAATTAAGAGGTAATATGCAAATTGACCATCACTCCAACACACAAGATGGCCACCCCCATGTGGTCAAAGATGGCCAGCACAAGATGGCTGGCAGGGGAGGGCAGTTGTGGGCGATCAGGCCTTCAGGGGAGGGCAGTTGGAAGGGACAAGGCCTTCAGGGGAGGGCAGTTGCGGGGGACAAGGCTTGCAGGTGAGGACAGTTGGGGGAGCCAGGCCTGCAGGGGAGGGCAGTTAGAGGCAACCAGGCTGAAAAGAAAGGGCAGTTAGGGGTGACCAGGCCAGCAAGAGAGCAGTTAGGCAACAATCAGGCTTGCAGGGCAGTTCTTAGCGGGTGATCAGGCTGGCAGGCAGAAGTGGTTAGGGGCAATCAGGCAGGCAGGCAGGCGAGTGGATGGGAGCCAGCAGTCTTGGATTGTGAGAGGGGTCCCAGATTGGAGAGGTTGCAGGCTGGGCTGAGGGACACAACCCCCCGTGCATGAAATTCGTGCACCGGGACTCTAGAGTGTGTGTGTGTGTGTGTGTGTGTGTGTGTGTGTGTATACATATCCATCTAATAAAAGAGAAACATGGTAATTGGCGATACCTCCACTACCCTTCCCATTGGCTAATCAGGGTGATATGCAAATTAACTGCCAACCAAGACGGCGGCCGGCAGCCAGGCAACTAACAAGAACATGAGGCTTGCTTGCTCCAGTGATGGAGGAAGCCAGGTTCCCAGCCTGCCTCCTCGCCTGCTGCTGCCGGCCTCTGAGCTCCTGAAGCAACAGCTCCAAAAGATACAATGTTTCAATTATAGAAGCTAAAAGATGGTGGTTAATTTGCATATACTAGCTGTGAGAGAAGACTGACGACAACATGGAGGCCAAGCGGTACAGAAAGGAGCCAAGTAGAGGCCACGAGGACAGAAACGGAGCCACAGCCACTGTGAGGGGAGGGGCAGTGGCTTGGAGAGAAAGGTGGCAGCAGCTGGGAGTGGGAGGGCAAGCCCAGCCCCAGGGGATGGGTGCAGGAGGGCAAGCCCAGCCCCAGCGGATGGGAGCGGCTGGGAGTGGGAGGGCAAGCCCAGCTGCAGGGGATGGGTGCAGGAGGGCAAGCCCAGCCCCATTGGCTGGGAGTGGGAGGGCAAACTCAGCCCCAGCAACTGAGAGCAGGAGGGCAAGCCCAGGCACAGGGGATGGGAGTGGGAGGGCAAGCCCAGGCACAGGGGATGGGGGCGGAAGGGCAAGCCCAGCCCCAGCCACTGGGATCAGAAGGGCAAGCCCAGCCCCAGCAACTGGGAGCGGGAGGGCAAGCCCAGCCACAGGTGATGGGTGTGGGAGGGCAAGCCCAGCCACAGAAACTGAGAGCGGGAGGGCAAGCCCAGCTCCAGTGGATGGGAGCGGGAGGGCAAGCCCAGCCACAGGGGATGGGGGCAGGAGGGCAAGCCCAGCCACAGGGGATGGGGGCGGGAGGGCAAGCCCAGCCACAGGGGATGGGGGCGGGAGGGCAAGCCCAGCCACAGGGGATGGGGGCGGGAGGGCAAGCCCAGCCACAGGGGATGGGGGCGGGAGGGCAAGCCCAGCCACAGGGGATGGGGGCGGGAGGGCAAGCCCAGCCACAGGGGATGGGGGCGGGAGGGCAAGCCCAGCCCCAGGGGATGGGGGCGGGAGGGCAAGCCCAGCCCCAGGGGATGGGGGCGGGAGGGCAAGCCCAGCCACAGGGGATGGGGGCGGGAGGGCAAGCCCAGCCACTGTGGCTGGGAGCATAAGGGGCAGCGGCTTGGAGCAGGAGGGCGAGACCAGCTGCAGGGGCTTGAAGTGGGAGCGAAGCCCACCTCAGCGAGTTTCACTCCCTTCTCTGCTTTGCTCCAGCCACAGGAAGCCCTATTCTTGCAGGAATATTCCTGCAACAGGCCTCTAGTATATATATAAAAGCCTAAGTGACCATTACCACCAGTCAACCAAACGACTGGTTGACTGGTCACTCTGATGCAGATGCTCAATGCAAAAGCTGCCCCCTGGTGGTCAGTGTTCTCCCACAGCCAACCTCCCCCCATCGTTCCTCTCCTTGGCCAGCTGGCCCTGATGGGCCCCACTCACCGGCCAGGCCAAGAGACCCCACCTGTGCATGAATTCATGCACCAAGCCTCTAGCATGTATATAAACTGAGAAAATCTATTGGTTTTGTCCTTCATCAATGAAGTGTCTGGCCACCTATGTAGGAAATTTTTATAGCTGGCTTTCATGATGTCCCTGAGGTCTGGGGCAGCAAGGGTTGAAGCACTTACTATTTGCTGTATGATGATTAGGTAGAAATCTGTCTCTGATCCAGAGCACACTCAATAATAAATACAGGGCAATTGCACTTTTAATTTCTAGTGTATTTTATTTATAATTTAAAGTTTACATTATATTCAGGTACCCACAAATTAACAACACATACAAGGTCCTTGTCTATGGTCTCTGCAGCACCATATTGTGACCCAACTGTTCTGATGCAAGGTTTCTGCATCGATCATCACCCTAAACCCTGAGCTCATAAGCTCATCTTTAAAACTCCTAATACCATTGAGTTTGAGTGTGTGTGTCTGATATATATCACATATATCAGATCTATACTAATAATAGAGCAATATGCAAATTTTCCAGGACTCTGTCACAGTAATGACCGAACAGCAGGCTGTAGGCTCCGTGGGGTGACCAGGCCGGCAGAGGGATTAGTGAGGGATGACCAAATGGTTAAACAGCAGGCTGCATGGCATGACCAGGCAGGCAGGGTGGGGGCAGTTGGGTGCAACCAGGCTGGCAAGGGGAGTGGAGTTGGGGGCGACCAAACCATCAGGGGGCCAGTTAGGGGCAATCAGGCTGACAGGCAGAGGTGGTTAGGGGAGATCAGGCTGGCGGGGGTGGCAGTTAGGAGTAATCAGGCAGGCAGGTCAACAGTTAGGAGCCAGCGGTCCCGGATTGTGAGAGGGATGTCTGACTGCTGGTTTAGGCCCGATCCCAGGGACATCCCCTGAGGGGTCCTGGATTGGAGAGGGTGCAGGCTGGGCTGAGGGGACCCCCTCATGCACAAATTCCGTGCACTGGGCTTCTAGTGTACACATACATATTTACTCTGGACAGTGTACCTATTTATCAGCCTCACAACTTTAATAATGCAAAACATTATTACAGGTCACTTTTTTCCCCCAAAAATGGTTGTGGACTCTATACCATGTGTGAGAGCAGCCAGAGCACAGCTGCACTGAGTCTGCATATTCTTCTGAATTCTGCTTGACTATGCCAAGTGTCAGGGCAGGTTCCTTCTCAAACCCTGCTCACTATACTAACTGTTGGGTTTGAGCCTTTCTGCCAGGGGCTGGACCATCTTGGACACCAGGAATTAGATAGAGAAGCCATGAGAAGTTGTGGGTATATAACAGTGACTTTATTGTGGGATCTAGTGGCCCTATAGCCATTGCTAACAAGGAACCATCGACAAAACAGTTCTTCACAGTAAAGTCCCATACAGGCAGCCGCACACTGGCTGGTTAACAAATACATCTCTTCCACAAAGCAGCATTAGACTCTGTACCCACAGCCATTATCTAAGCAGCTGCATGCTGCCTCTGGACCTATGCCTCACATAACAGCAGCCCTTGAGCTCCCCCTTGGAGTTATAGCCTCAGTAGCCTCTCCAGCCTCTCTAACTTCTCTCAGCCTTTTTTCCCCTGTACCTGCCTTTTCTCCCCAGCACACTGGCTGGTCAGTAACTTAATTTAATACTATTTAGACAAAAGAGGTGCCTTGCCAATGGTTACATCAATCATTTTTGATACAGAAAGGCATGAGTGCACAGTGTACTGTGAGATTGTTGTTCTGGCACCTGCATATGGTAACTTAGTCTTAAACATTCTGATTAAGATTCCCATGTTCAGAGTGGCCTTGGCTGTCCAGCATGCTATCAACAAGGTCTTTCATACTCTGAGTTGCCTTGACTATCTGGCAACTCTGACATGGTTCCCACACCATTCTACTATCCTCAACTTACTTCCCAGTTCAGATGCTCTCAAAGTTATAGCCTTTATTTAATTTAAACTATTTCATTGTTTATAGTCCTGAAGAGAAATGATTGTATAATTGCATAAACCCACTATTGTATTTTTAAACTAATAATGTCATCTTCCCCTAAACAAAATTATAGTAGGAGGAAAGTCAATCAATACATTAGTTGTAGTGCTTTGGGGTCATTTTAATTTTTAAATATAGTAACACTAGAAACAAAGACACTCATAGTTATCAATTTCTCAGGCATGGTTAGGACAAATATTTACCTATTCTACCTGGTCTGGCATCACATAGAACCATAGATATCTGTTTAAGGAAACTAGAAGTTTCCTTTTGTACATTTTATACATTTATTTATTTATTTATTTTTACTGTCAACTGAAGATGTTTGGAACATACCACCCAAAAATATGGTGGTCTGGTGTATTGATTATTTTGGGCACATGAAAGACAACAAATGCAGGCAGATGCTTTCTCTGAACTTTCCTATCTGTGTGAAGTAGGATCTTCCAAAAGAAACTAAATTCTCATAAATCCTCTCCCAGAGAATTTCATTAACTGGGGAAGATTCACTCTTCTCACAGGAGAGGAAACTAGAAGTCAATACCATATCTAGACAAACTTTGTCACAAAGTATCATACTGCTCATCTATCCTTTTAAGGGCCCATTTATTTTTCCTAAAATTCATCTACTCTTCCCTAAGTTGTCTATATCCCCTTCCCTTTCCATATTGAGAGTATGTAAGCTCTCAAATATAACTGTCTTTTTGCTATTGACTTTTCCACCCTGAGATGTCCCTTGCATGTAACATTACAAATTAATGTCTATATTTTTTCTCTTGTTAATCTGCCTGTTGTCAGTTTATTTCATAGATCCAGCTATTGAACCTAGGAGTGTAGAATAAAAGTCTCTCCCTCCCCAGCACAATTGATATTAGTATCCCAATTTTTACTTTCATGCACAAAAGAGTTCAGAAGCTTCCCCGTGATAATAAAATAAAGTTTCTCAAGACTTCCTTAAACTTGATTTGACCTAATTTTCTTCCACTCTGACCCTTATTCCAATAAAGAAACTCTCAGATCCAGTTTGATTTTAATATCCATTGTCACCCAAATGTACCAAAGGAATTGCTATATCCATATTTTCTCATATAGTTTCTCCCATCAATGATGCCTTACATGTTAACCTTTATATTTTAGAAATAAATTAGAGCGAACATTTGAACTTTTACAATTGCAGTACCCATTTTCCTTTGATCCTCTGGATGAATCTGTATTTTCCTTAGGGAATCAACTCTCACTTCTTGTAAAAGGCACCATCCTCTGATGCATTGACCTGAGGAAAGTACTGGGCTCTGTCCTTTCCATCCACATGTCCTGCTCCCCTGACCACAGTTCAGCGATGGTCACACAACTCAAGTCAGTCCAATCAGACATACCCCTGACATTTTAGCTGGGAAATCTGAAGAAAATATTTTATCTTTATTTCTATGGACTCATGCCAGAAATGGCAAAGGATGAAACATGAACAAAGCCTGTTTGGTACAATGACAGTGAACAGGTATGCAGAGAAAAGAGCTGAAGAGAGAAAAAGACACAGTAAAGATGAGGGAGAGAAACCTTAGGTCTTGAAGACAAAGTAAGAGCCCTAGAATCCAGCCTTGCTGGAAACAGTTTTCTTGCTTAAACATGTCCATGATGTCCCATATCCCTTTGCCCCAAACCTTTAGGAGGAACAATTCCTGAATGATGTACAGAATTATCACATTTGCCATATATCAATAAGTACAACATATATTTTAACCTTACAACATCAAGATCACAATTTTGTTCTTACAGTATAACTTTTTTAGAGACTGTCTTAAAACATAAATATATAATAATCCACTGAAATGATTATGTTGTGAAAGAAGTAGACATAATAGATTTTATTTGCTTTTTCTCTCATGGTTCAAAATTCCAACTGTATAATTACATTAACCTATTTAATACAGGCAGGCATATTTTATACTACTTTTTACTATTAAATTAATATTTATCTCATATTAATTTGGGGATGAATTTATTTTACTTTTTTCAAGGATTATTATTTATTTAGTGTTCTTCAAAATTACAATAAATATCAAAACTCTAGGCACAAAAACTGAGACAATACCTTAAAGGAAATTATTTCAGGTTTCATATTATAAAGTAAATAAGTATGTCCTTTAAGAAGAAAATATCCTATATAATAAAGAAGTAATATGCAAACTGACTGTCATGTCCTTGTACAAGATGGCCACCCCCATGTGGTCAAAAGATGGCTGGCAGGGGAGGGCAGTTGTGGGTGATCAGGCCTGCAGGGTAGGGCAGTTGGGGGGGGGGGCGGAAACCAGGCCTGCAGGGTAGGGCAGTTGGGGGCAACCAGGCCTGCAGGGGAGGGCAGTTGGGGGCAACCAGGCCTGCAGGGGAGGGTAATTAGGGGTGACCAGACCAGCAGGGGAGGGCAGTTAGGGGTGACTGGGCCGGCAGGGGAGGGCAGTTGGGGGCAAATAGGTCAGCAAGGGAGGGCAGTTAGGGGTGACCAGGCCAGCAGAAGAGGGCAGTTAGGGGTTACTGGGTCGGCAGGGGAGGGCAGTTGGGGATGACCGGGCCAGCAGGGGAGGGAGGGCAGTTCAGGGTGATCATGCCGGCAGGGGAGGGCTGTAAGGGGTAACCGAGCTGGTAGGGGAGGGCAGCTGGAGACGATCAGGCCTGCAGGGGAGCAGTTAGGTGTTGATCAGGCTGGCAGGGGAGTGGTTAGGGCAGTGGTTCTCAACCTTCCTAATGCCGCGACCCTTTAATACAGTTCCTCATGTTGTGGTGACCCCCAACCATAAAATTATTTTTGTTGCTACTTCATAACTGGAATTTTGCTACTGTTATGAATCATAATGTAAATATCTGATATGCAGGATGTATTTTCATTGTTACAAATTAAACATAATTAAAGCATAGTGATTTATCACAAAAACGATATGTAATTATATATGTGTTTTCCGATGGTCTTAGGCGAAAAGGGGTTGTGACCCACAGGTTGGCGACCCACAGGTTGAGAAGTGCTGGGTTAGGGGGTGATCAGGTTGGCAGGCAGGCGAGCAGTTGGGAGCCAACAGTCGCGGATTGTGAGAGGGATGTCCGACTGCTGGTTTAAACTGTCAGTCGGACATCCCCCAAGGGGTCCCAGATTGGAGAGGGTGCAGACTGAGCTGAGTGATACCCTCTCCAGTGCATGAATTTTGTGCACTGAGCCTCTAGTGTTTTATATAAATAGGATAATTAAAAAGCAAAAAACATTTTTTATAAATCTTTTATTTTTAAAAATATATTCTACTCATGAAAATGATAAAAGAACATAGAAGTTTGATTTCTATTTCAATGAAAATTCCACTTTCACTGTTTCTTAAATTAATATAAGATTTATATAAAATTTTTGCTATTTAGATTTTTAGTCCTATAGCCTATGTTAAATTACTTCATGTATAACTGTTAGCCTTAGTATTAGTAGTGATTGTGCCGTAGGTATGATTATTTGAGAAATCATCTAATTAAAGTATTTCTCTTGCTCTGTCAGTGACAAAAAAGACAGATTATTCAATTATAATATAATTCATAAAATTTTCATCATTATAATACAAATGAGCATTTAGATAGGTATATAGATCCTGTTACCTGATAAAAATGTCATATAACTTCTAGGAGCTATTGTGAATATTTTATATTCTAACAATAAGATTTTTTTCTATGTACCTTAATTTCTTTTACTATACTTGAGGCAATATTTTCATTGCTTCCTAAATAAGAATATGAGAAAATACATTATATTCAGCAATAAGCCTAGACAGGATTAAGTTTGACTAATGAAGTATTCTGTAAAAAATGCATTCCTTTAATGGTCCCAATTCTGCACACTAAAATATTACTTAAATTGTGATATAGGACCCATTAAGTTGAATCACCTCTCTGTAACAATATCAGTAAGGGAATTTTCGGTAATATGCATTTTTTATTGTTTTCAGGGAGGAAGGGAGAGAGAGAGAGAGAGAGAAACATCACTGATGGGAGAGAATCATTGATCCGCTGCCTGCTGCATGCCCCATACTGGGGATGGAGCTCAAAGCCCAGGCATGTGCCCTGACTGGTAATTGAACATGACCTCCTGGTTCATGGGTCAATACTCAACTACTGAGCCACACCAGTTGGTGCAGTAAAGGAATTTTTTAAAGAATTTATAGAGAGCTAAAACACTAGAATATGATGAATAGGCTTACACAAAATCATAAAAATACATATAATTTGCTCCACAATTAAAGCATAAAATAATCGAAAAAGCTAAAATATTTATAGGTAGCTTATCTTAACTATGCAAATGCATTTTTTTTCACTGTGTATTTGTGGGGAAGCATGAGACTTGGTTGGAAAGCTTGTAAGGAGGACATTCTGAGAAAAGGGAAGTGTGCGGAAGGCCACCTGCCCTATTTATTGGAATTCTGGCTTAAGGGAGACTTAGGGAAGTGACGAAGGCAGCGCCCCTAATTATTCCTTGACCTTTCCTGTGCATGTGCAGACCCCCATGTATTTACTGGAATCCTTATGCTTAATCCCTGAATGCTCTTGCCTAGAGGACAATGTAAACACATGTGTCCTCCCAAGATTACTCACCCTACTGATTGTATCGAAAGATAAAAATTCCAATAAATGCCTAACGAGGCAGGCAATCCAGGTTGCCTGGCTCCTTCAGCCAGGCCGTCCCCTTAGCCTCTCCTTCACAGCAAATGTTGTGTCAGAGTAATCCATTCATCCATTGCTCAGGGGCTGCTGGTCAGCCCCAGCATGTATTTAATATGCAGTAGGAGCTTTCCTGATGTGTCAGCATATAGGAGATGCAGCAAAATAAATATATCTTTTTAGAATGTCAATTCAGGGACATCATTCTGTTCAATGGGGGAACATCTTTCTGGGATATAAATTTTTCCAGAAAAATCTTAAATCCCATAATCAGTAACTATTTTAAATTATTATTAATTTCACCTGGGATTTTCAACTTTTATTTGTTTTTAAGTACATAATACATTGGTGTAATGCAAATTTCATGAGATTATTAAAAATGTTGGTCCTACCTT
Organism: Myotis daubentonii; assembly: GCF_963259705.1. Taxonomy (NCBI): domain Eukaryota; kingdom Metazoa; phylum Chordata; class Mammalia; order Chiroptera; family Vespertilionidae; genus Myotis; species Myotis daubentonii. Next base: position 95,969,265 of record NC_081842.1, on the reverse strand, counting down.
TGCCCTTTGTCTGAGACATATATTTTTTAAAATATATTTTTATTAAGAGGAAGGGAGAAGAAGAGATAGAAACATCAATGACAAGATAGAATCATTGATTGGCTGCCACCTGCACGCTCCCCACTGAGGATTGAGCCCAAGACCCGGGCATGTGCCCTGACCCGGAATTGAACCTTGACCTCCTGGTTCATAGGTCTATGTTCACCACTGAGCAACACCTACCAGATAAGACATATTTTCAATAGAAAACTATCTTGAAAGTTAGAGTTAGTGTCACCTTTAAAGCAAAGAGCAGATATGCTTAGGCCATGATAAAAGATTTGGGTTTCCAAAGATCAGGACTCCTGAAACTCAGAAGTCCTGCCCTGTAACACAAACCACTGCATACACATTGTATCTAAGCCCTTTCTGTCATCTTTGTCAACTTGGAGAGAAGAGAAAGTTGACAGAAATATGTAGATGTACATGTTGCTTGCTCTGATTTTAAATATAAAGTCCTTTACCACTGACCTAAGAGTTGAAGGTCTTCTGCCAGCATTGATAAAAATTAGAACAGGCTAACTTGTTAACTTATACGTTGGGTAAAATCTCAGCACTTTCATAGTTCTTGACAATTCTGCAATAAGGACAGAATCCAAACACACATGGTTTTCTGGGAAAGGAAAGATGAGGGCTCCACTGGCTGGTTCAGGTTTATGAGAAGACTCCCCATAATCTGGGTGTCAATAATCTTGTCTAAATTGTGGGTGAGGAGGCTGAGAAATAAATCATCCACTGCGCTACTCTCCAATGAAAGTTCAGAGGCAAAGAGGTGGGAGGTAGGATTGAAACAGCTGCCCAAAGGGTGTTTTGATTGTTGTTTCCTCTTTTGTGGTGGGAGAAGGAGAGATGCCTTTGTGATGTGAGCTAGCATGTTCCACAGCCCCAACAAACTGCAATGTGAGTGTGGAGGTTGTGACCCCACACCTTCTTCTCCATGGCCAGGGCTCCAGAGAGTCAAGGACAGTTTTCTTTTGCATGGGAGGGTCCAAAGTGGACTTTGGTCACCTTCCATCAGAGATATTTGCATGGCCCTATCATTTGTCATGGTTTGATGGCACAGGATTTGGCTACCAGGGGCGGCCACGGTGCCAATGTTCCATTATGTTAATGATGTTGTGCTAATCTCTGACTCTCTTGCAGAATTTAAACACAGTTGCCAGTAGTTATTGCAGACCTATATTGGTCTACAGACTTATGTTGGTCTTTTAGGGGGTATTGTCGAGTGTCCAGTCCCCACTTGGCCATGTGTCAGTTTTCTTGGGATGGGGTAATGTGGGGTTGAGCCCCAGAAGTAGAAAAGGGTACCTAACTGCCAAGAGGGCAGTCGCCCAAGAGAAGGGTACCCATCAGGTTTTGGTTCCAGTTATAGAAGAAAACTGGGAGCCAATACTCTTTTGGTGAGAGACAGTTGGCAGCCATGTGTGCTGCCTTACAGGCCTGTGTGACCACACCCAAGTCAGGAGTGACACAAACCCCAACTTTAGCAAAGTGGGGGTCTATTTGGCACAGAGGGCAGCAGTGAGTACCAGCCCTCTGTCACAGGAATTGTAAACCCTGTTGGGTCCTGTGACTTATGAGACCATGTCAAGGGATAAAACTCCAATGGACGAGGTACTCCCTAATCCATTCTGAGAGGGTACGCCACCCCTCCCGGAGACCATGTAGTGTAGAGATGGGTCTAGTAAGGAAGAACTCTCTACAAGGACAGCTGTGACTTTGATTGGATCCTGACAAACTATGTAGTTTGACTCCGATACTAGGCAAAATAGCCCTTTGGCCATTAGAGCAGACAGCTGGGCTTTCTTTACAGGCTTAACTATATAGTTGCCATGATGGCACAAGCAACAGTGGCTAATAGATCATCACCTCATGGGGAGGCAGGAAATGTGAGCTCCATCTAGGGGTGGAGCCACCTGGCCTAAAAGATTGGACTAGACAAGTGTATATGGAGATCTCCTCAAACACTGCATGTGCAGATAAAAGCAACAGATGAACTGTTGTGACCCAAAGCCTTCCCCCTTGGCAAAGGGGGAACAGGGAGTGTAGACCTGGCCCTGGTCTGTTACAGGAGAAGGGCCCTAGGTAGCGCTCCTATCCCTTTAGGGAAGCGTGTCAACTATAAGTTACAATTGCACCCTTTGATCCAGCCATGGCAATGTAACCAGTGCCCTTCAAGAGATGGACAGTGAAGTACAAGCCATAGAAGTCCTTACCCATGACCACCTCCAAGACTGGTGGGATAGATTGTCAGGGACATGGCATCAGGCATTTGTTAGTTTTACTATTAGGGCTGAAATATTAGTCCTAACATGCTACAGTTTATATTGCTGTTGTAGACTCTATGTTCAAGAGCTGGAAAATAGGCCAGGTACCCTTGGAAGACCATCCAGCATAAGGGGTAGCGTATGGGAACCCTAATCAAAGTACACCGGATGTTCAAGGCCAATTTGCCATATGCAGGTGCAAAAGCAAGGACACAGAGATTGTACTGTATGCACTGCACAAGCGTGCCTTTCTATAACCCAAATATTGTCACTATTTGGCAAGAAGCCTCTTTTGTCTAAGTTAGTATAAAGATATGTTACTGACTAGCCAGTGTGCAGCTGCTTGTTACGGCTCCTGTGTCAGCTACTGTATTAGCAACGGCTCCTATGTTTGTGCGGCTACTTTGTAAGGTTACTTTGAAGAACTGTTTTCTCTAATGGCTACTTGGTCTGTAATAAAGCCTCTCCTATATGCCTATGACTTTTCGTATCTCCTCCATCTTCTACTGCCCAGCATCCATGGGGTATAGTTCCTGGCAGAGAAGGACCTGTGCACCCCACAACATCCATCCATGTATGCTTGAAAACTTTGAGGAGAGAAGGGATTTCAACTTGTATGGTTATGTTGGAAAAAGTCTAACTGGTCCCATGGGGGAATAAATGGTACTAATTTGGCTAGTTTCACAGTAGGGAAGACAAGATAATATGGCTGTATGGGTAGAGCCATTTTATCAATTTACTACTGTTGCTATACTGAAAAATTCAACAATTAAAAATAATGATGTTAATATTAGCTAATATATGCATAAATTTTTATATAAAATACTAGAAGCCTGGTGTACAAATTTGTGCACGGGTGGGGTTCCTTGGCCTGGCTGGTGATCAGGGCCTATTGGGGCCACAGGAGGTTGGTCAGCTGGCCAGGGGGGAGGGACTGTGGGAAGTGGCCAGTCAGGGAAGAGTGTCCTGGATCAGGGTGGGGGTCCCGCTTGGGTGCCTGGCCAGCCTGGATGAGGGGCTGAGGGCCATTTTCTGGCTGGCGGGCAACTGAAGCTCCCAGCCTCTCCTTTTTTTCTTTTTTTTAATTCTGGGATTTATTTACCTTCTATGGCTGTCACTGGAACTGAGAGCTGTCTTTAGCTCTGAGTCTCGGCTCCAGCTCTGAGACCTCGGTTTGGCTTCTATAACTGAAACACTGTTGGAACTCCAGCTCGGCCGGCTGACTGAAAGCATGGGGTTTGTTTAGCTTCGATAATTGCAACATTGTTTTTTAGAGTGCAAGCTCAGAGCCCAGCAGCAGCAGGCAGGGAACCTTGGCTTCCTCCTTCACTGGAGCAAGCAAGCCTCCTATTCTCTTCCGCTGCTTGGCTGCCAGCCGCCATCTTGGTTGGCAGTTAATTTGCATATCGCCCTGATTAGCCAATGGAAAGCATGTCAGAGGTACGGTTAATTACCATGTTTCTCTATTATTAGATAGGACTAGAAGCCTGGTGCATGAATTCATGCACCAGTGGGGTCCCTCAGCCTGGCCTGCAGGATCTGGCTGAAACTGGCTCTCCGACATCTCCCAAGGGGTCCTGGATTGGGAGAGGGACTCCACTGGTGCATGATCAGAGCTGGGGAAGGATGTGGGAGTCTGCCCAGTGGGGGAGGTACTGCAGGAGGGCTCCAGGGCTGTCCAGTCCATCTCACTCAATCCCGATAAGCCAGACTCCAGCAGCAAGCTAACCTACCTGTCGGAGCATCTGTCCCCTGGTGGTCAGTGCACATCATAACGACTGGTCGACTGATCAACTGTCTGACCCCTGGTGGTCATGCAAGCAGTTGAGCGGCCTTAGCATATCATTAGCATATTATGCTTTGATTGGTTGAACGGCCGACCAGACAACCGGACACTTAGCATATTAGGCTTTTATAATATAGGATTTTTCTATATTAATGACCTCAGTTAAATGTATGCATTCAGTGAATGTTTTATGATTCTTTATAATAGCATATTGCTGGTGTTATAAGGATATTGTGTGTGTATACCAATACCTAGTACCAGTAGGAACTTAAAAAGTGTTTTGTTGAACTGATTTGAAGTAAAGTGAGGTGAAGCAGAATTCATTAAAAGCTTCTTATATAATGGAGCTCATAATGTACTGGGTAAGAAGAAACTGCCAGAGATTAAACATACCTCCATCACAATGAATATATGTTGAAGTTCTATAGAAAAGAAACTCAAAAATCAGTAATTATTTAATTGCAAAGATCAATAAATATCCAGATGATAGCAAAAATGGTTCTAGGAAGGCATTTGTGACTATTTGGAGATAATGAAGGTTGAGAGAGGGAAGGCAATTTAAATGACACCACCTCTAATCCAAATGTCTAATATTCAATTTTCTAACAGCTTGAAATGCATTCTGTGATCTGAAAACCACTTGATTTGCACTGTGTAATAATATATATTTGGATAGTAAAGATAGCAGGATTTAGAAAATGTTCTAGTCACAAGCAGTTTGAATGAAACAGTCTGGAGAAAGTGGGTTCTTTGTGAGGAAATGTACATGAAAATCCATTTTTCCCTATGTACATAGAGCTCAGGAAGTATGTCTCAGCACTGCGGCTGATGCAATAGTGTGAGAACACTCCACCATGACATGCTTCCTCGGCACACCAGGAAGTAGCAACGCCCTCCTGAAAGAACTCCTAGAGCTACGTGCACAGTACCCCAGCCTTTCAGCCATTGGTCACCTGTAGCAACGTGTCTCCCTCTGATTGGTCCCCTCATGCTATATATACCCCTGTAGTTCCACAATAAAACGGATCTGCATCACCGAACCTGGTCTCCGGAGTCGTGCATGCAGATGCCCTAGCGTGTCGGGGCTCCGTTGTCCTCACCCCCAAGGGACCCCCTGCTTCATCTGGCACCCGAATGTGGGGCCCCCGGAACGGCTGGACGGGTGAGCGACCCTCTACAGTAAAATGGGAAACCTACCACCTTTGGCGAGAGCGCCACAAGCACACGCGCTCCATGCCTTACTGCAGAGCAGGTGAGTTAAGGTCTCTGAAAAGGAACTCCAAACTCATTGGGAATATCTATTACAGTCCAATCCATGGTTAATCGAGGCCCCCATTTCAGACCCCTCCACCTGGGAGAAGGATTCGATCCACTGAGGTCCATGAGGAAAAATCGTTGCCCCCTTCTCTGACACCGGCCATCTTAGCTATCCTGGCTTGCCTGTCCGGTGCTCCGCCCGAACCGCCACTCCCAGTACCCACAGCCTATTCAGCCACAGTGAAGGACGAGCCTCCCCCTAAGCTTCCCTTGCCACCTTACAATCCCCCGGTCACTACCACCACTCCCTCGGCATCTGAGGGTCCCCCAGAGGCCGACCCTTGGGAAGTATCTACCACCAACAGAGCTCAGAAGGAAGCGGAACAAAACGAAACTAAAACGGGGGAAGTTGCTACCTCGGCCGAAACTGCGCAGGGCAGGAAGCCAAGCTCTGCTCCCCCGCCAGTAAGAGAGCAGCCGACCCAAGGGGTATATTGGACGCTACCTCTTACACAGAGCAAGGCGTTCCTTACCTTAACGGTCAAGGGAGAGACAATAGAAGGGCTAGCAGATACTGGGGCAGACGTGTCGGTTATTCAAGAGGAGAAGTGAAGTTTCAAATGGCCGACCACTTCCGGTCCGCTAGTTCAGGGAGTCAGTGGCTACAAAAGGGCTGCCCAAGCTGCCAGGGGACTCTCCTGGGCGGACTCAGACGGGAACACCGGGACTTTCCGCCCACTCTTCATGATTAACATCCCCCACACTTTGTGGGGCCGAGACATCCTTGAGGCGGTCAATGCAGTCATATACACCGCATCGCCCCCCCAATCCTAGGGGCCACTGTTCACCCACCAGCGCCACAGCCGATAAAGTTATCATGGGACACCACCGACCCCATATGGGTAGAACAGTGGCCTTTACTGCAAGAGAAATTACTTGCCCTTAAGCAATTAGTACAGGAACAACTAGATGCTGGACATGTTGAACCCTCTCTCAGCCCTCACAATACACCAGTCTTTGTCATACAAAAGAAGGATAAAGTAAAATGGAGATTTCTACAGGACCTCAGAGCTGTAAATAGACACATGAAAAAACTAGGCCCTCTGCAACCGGGACTGCCTCACCCCTCGGCTATCGCAAGGGGAGCACATATGAAAATCATAGCTATTGAAGACTGCTTTTTCTCTATCCCGTTGCACCCGGAGGACAGGCCCTACTTTGCCTTTTCAGTGCCCTCTACCAACCATCAACTACCGGCAGATAGATACCAATGGAAGGTACTCCCCCAGGGCATGAAGAACAGCCCTACCATGTGCCAGGCTTACGTTGGAGTGACAACCAAACCTCTAGCCAAACAATGCTTTATCACTCATTACATGGATGATATCCTTATTGCCCACAGGGACCCTATATGGCTAGAGGCATGCTACCAAACACTTATTAGCAACCTATGACCTCTTCACCTCCATATAGCTCCCGAAAAGGTCCAGACCATTCTTCCATACTCCTTTTTAGGATATAAAATACATTAACAAATAGTACCCATAGCTCCTCAGCTTGCAATTTCTGATACCATATCCCTACATGCGCTACAGGAACTATGTGGCCAGATTAATTGGGTTAGGAACAGCTTATCAATATCCACCGGAGCCCTAGGCCCCCTCTTCCAATTGCTTGAAGGAGACACAGACCCCCTTAGTACCCGCTCTCTAACCCTCAAGGCCAAAGAGGTCTTAAAAGTTGTCAACCAGGCTCTCAGGGAGCTAGAGCTACACAGAATAGACTTGATCCAGCCAATCCAAGCGATAGTACTGGCCACCATTGGGACTCCTACAGGAGTACTATTTCAGGAGGGTCCTCTTTATTGGGTACACTTGGCCTACAGCCAGCTTGCTAAAATAACGCCCCCAACAGCGGCCTACGCCCTCATAGGACGGAAGCTCAGGCAGGCTTCGCTTACCCTATATGGAAAAGAAAATGACACTATCATACCTCCTTAGACGCAGGAACAAATCTCTCATCTATTAACCACAGATCTAGAAACACAGTTACTCCTCCTAAACTACCCAGGGCAGGTAGATAATCACCTACCCAGTCATAGGCTCCTCCAAACCCTCCAAAAGGTACCCTTAGAGACACTAGGTCTGGTACGTCCCTCTAGTAAACCTATCCCTGGGGCACCCTGCGCCTTCACTGATGCGGGGAAGCATTACTGTGCAGCAATAATAAAGTCCCCTAAAACTTCCACCAACCCCACTTATCTTAGATATAGTTATCAAGGCTCAGCACAAGTAGGAGAACTCAGAGCTATAATATACACCCTTCTCTACTGTCAAAATAGTCCAGTCAATTTATTCTCAGATAGTGCTTACGCGGTGCATACGGCAAAAAATATAGGGTATTCCACCTTAAGAGTTAAGGATACCCCGCTAGATCAGAGCCTCCAACTCCTAAAGGACATTCTAGAGAACCGTAAACAGCCCTGGTATATCCAGCACTTACGGTCTCATTCTGGCCTACCAGGCCCACTTTCCCTAGTCAATGCAGAAGCAGACAAGCTAGTTCTTACCTTACAACCCATAGAAGAGGCCAGACTCCTACACACCAAAATTCATATGTCAGCCTCTTCTCTCCATAAGCTCTTCCCCCATCTGCCCCTAGCTCAGTGCAAGCACCTCATATGTGCTTGCCAATCCTGCGGCCCTCTACTACCCCTAGGGCCTTTACAACCCAGAGGGGCCAATCCCTGAGGACTACAGCCCAATGCCATATGGCAAGCGGATGTCACGCATGTCCCAGCATTTGGCAAATTGAAATATGTCCATACAGTCATAGATACTTGCCAGGAGCCACGTTCGCCCAGGCCCAAACAGTGGGAAAAGCCAAACATAGCATTGCCACCTTCAAGGCTGCCTTTCTCATCCTTGGATTCCCATGGAAGGTAAAAACTGACAATGGACCATGCTACACCAGCACTCTATTTCAAGACTTCTTAAAATTACACGACATCAAGCATACCATGGGCATCCCCTATAACCCCCAGGGACAGGCAATTATTGAAAGACTACACAGGGAACTCAAGGCCCAACTGATTAAAGAAAAAGGGGGAGTGATAGGGAGAAATCCTCATACACTGCTAACCCAAGCCTTAACTACCCTCAATTATTTTCATTTTGATGAGCATGGATTAACCCCTATGTATAAACATTGGGGAGGACTCCGGGACATACCAACACCTCTTCCTTTGGTCCGGTGGAGAGACCCACTCACCGGAGTCTGGAAAGGCCCTGATCCGCTCTTAACCCAGGGGAGAGGGTTTGCTTGTATTTTTCCAGAAGGCAACAAAAGTCCCGCCTGGATCCCTGCTCATGACGTCAAACCCTACACCATCAGCGATGAGCCGTAGATCGCCACCATCACCCCCCGTGGAGGAAATGGAGGGCCTGACCATAGAAGAGAACCAGCCCCAACGGTGGAGACGACCTAGACACCGACGAGCCCACCCCATCACCTGGGGTGACATCAAGGCTCTACAAGACCAAGCTGTGTGCATTGCGCCAGAGGGGAATCTGTCGGCAGGAATGTTATTCTTATTAATGTGTGCTATCATCACAGCTAATAGCACGGGGGCACACAGATAAGAACTGTGGACTGTGATACCTCACCCTGGTGTTCTCAAGCCAGTTGGTGTAGACCAGCCGTGGGCAAACTACGACCCACGGGCTGGATCCGGCCCGTTTGAAATGAATAAAACTATTGAAAAAAAAGACCGTACCCTTTTATGTAATGATGTTTACTTTGAATTTATATTAGTTCACACAAACACTCCATCCATGCTTTTGTTCTGGCCCTCCAGTCCAGTTTAAGAACCCATTGTGGCCCTCGAGTCAAAAAGTTTGCCCACCCCTGGTGTAGACAGTACTCAGCTTCCAGTGGCACGTGCCTCTGCTACTCCTTTTACCCGTCTGTAAGGCCACCCTTCTATCTCCTTCTGAGTAGTGACAACTCCTTTACTTTGGCAATAATTAGAAAGGAAGGGGGAGATGTACGTAGAGCTCAGGAAGTATGTCTCAGCACTGCGGCTGATGCAATAGTGTGAGCACACTCCACCATGACATGCTTCCTCGGCACACCAGGAAGTAGCAACGACCACCTGAACGAACTCCTAGAGCCACGTGCACAGTACCCAGCCTTTCAGCCATTGGTCGCCTGTAGCAACGTGTCTCCCTCTGATTGGTCCCCTCATGCTATATATATTCCCCTGTATTTCCACAATAAAACAGATCTGCGTCACCGAACCTGGTCTCTGGAGTCATGCATGCAGATGCCCTAGCGCGTTGGGGCTCCGTCGTCCTCACCCCCGAGGGACCCCCTGCTTCACCCTAAAATATGTCATTTATAGTAACTAGAATTTTCAGAAAACTCCATAAAAAGTAGGATGTAAAATTAATTAATGAGATTTAAGATAATTCTAAAATGCAAATCAAATATCTACCATATGATACAGAAATGAGGACATTTTGTCCTCTCATTCATTGAGTTGTCTTAGTCACAGATATTTTGAATTAATCAAGATAACAGAGGCTAAAATTTGTTCTACATGTTTTACAGTCTTTGCTTTTGTTATGGAGTATAAACTTGTCTGACTCTAAAACTATTTTAGTACAGCTAACTTGTGGGGGGAAAAAAAATAAAAAAAAATAGCTCCTCCAGAGCACTGGCATTGGCTAGAAGCAGAAGATAATTAGATCTGAAAATGTTTAATAGTGAAATCACTCTTCCCAAATGGTTAAACTCAACCTTGGGAAAGGGTTTATGTCAGTTATTAATTTTATCAGAGTGGGTAGCTCATCCCTAATGTGTTAGAATATTAGTATGCTCCTAAAGTTAAATGCTGGGCTTATTAATTGGGAAGAGCTTTAAAAGAGGCAACACTGTAGAGTGCAATGTGAACTTTCCAGGTTTCTGCTCATCTCAAAACTCACTGGAACATTCTTAGAGTAGAAATGAATTTTCCAGTTACACTACATTGACCAAACACTATAAAAATTGAAGATTTGCTTAATTAAGTCAATTGTAGCATAAAATACTTCACATTAAATTAGTAAGCAATATAAACAAGCTTAACTTCTAATGTTTTCTGTTTGGAGCAAGAATTATCAGCAGACCTATAGAACTTAAAAAAATATATATTTTTATTGTACAATCTGATATTTGATTGAGAAGTATAACTTCATTTTGAGGATTTAGATAAACATTTTTACTATCTCTTCAAAACATTCACGTAAATACATTTGGGAACTGATTTTTATTTTCCAATATCACATTTAATAAATGGCGTTTTGGCCCCCATTACAAATCAGATTGTTCAATGTAGAGAATCAGTGCTCAGAAATCATTAAGTAAATTCTGATGCACTGTTAAATATTTTATCTAAGCAATAGGCTCTTATTATCTTAATCATACCATCAATCAAACCATTCCACTTATCCAGTCAGACTATAGTGGTCTCCCTTAGAAAGAGTAGTTATCTTAAAAATATGTTGCATTATCAATCTTTCTGAATAGATTCTAAATTCCTTGAGGGTAAAGGATAATCAAACTAAACTTGTACAATGTTGGATCCCCAGGACATAGCTCAGCATCTGGAACCAAGTAGGTGTTCAATAACTGTTGATGAATTAAGCTAAAGAGAGAATAGAAGCAGTCTAACCAGAGGACTCAGGGACAACCTATGTTTTTGTGTAGCCCTCTTCTAAGCCCAGACCACTTGTAATGATGGTATTAACTCCTGCATCTTTACTTGGGTGACTGTACACTCTATTAAGTCAAAGCTAAGTATTTCCTTAAGCCATATCTGTGGGACCTCATTTCTGAATTCTAGAACATTAAAATTTAGTCTGGTTAGTGTTTAGATATGGCTTTACATATTAATATATTACCTGCCAATATTACACAATTTTATATGGTATATAAAGAGAGCATCTAACTTGAACTCTACCTTAAATATGAAGATTCTATTGGCTGATTGATTGATTGATGGATGAAGATTATACTATCTACTTATATAAAAACCCTGGATGTAACAGCATGGCCAGAAGCATGACCAAGTGGAAGGAAGTTAGTCCTGCAGGGGTTGTCTTGGAAACGGCCGCGCCCTCCCCCCGAGCTGTTTCCCAGAGCTGTTTCCCGTGAGGGCAGGGTTTGAGGCAGGAACCCGCCCTGGGAGCATGGAGGCATATCTCTATAAAGTGTGCTGCGGCAGCACGGCCAAGGGTGAACCTGAGTGGGGGCAGCTGAACGGCTTAGAAAAGACAGACAAGAAAATGAAATCTGGGTCTCAGTGGGATGCTGCTTCTCTGAGAGACAGCGACCATGCCCACAGCCGTGTCTTTATTTTATAGCAGATGCCATGAGGCAAAGTAAGGGCATGACCAAGATGTTTACAACATTCTCCTGGATTTCAATTGTACTCAGCTACATGCACCTGAACTCTATCAAGCCTACATCACTCAGGCACGTGGGGCCACGTGTTTGGACCATAGGTATAAGCTTACATCTATAGCTGTTGGCTATAATTGTGCTGGGAGGGCCCTGCCCTACAAGCTGGGACTTGCATGTGGCAATGAGAGGACTGTCCCCTCTCATCAGTCTAAGGCTTGAACCTGTCCAAAACACTGTAGCAGCTTCCCACAATAAAGTTTTAATACATTATATTAGAGGTTGTGGTGGTACTGTTTTACCCACAGTGTCTACAGGAATTGCTGCAAATTTAGTTCTCAGTGAAAGAACCTTTCATTCTCAATATAAATGACCAATTCCATTAAATGAAACTTCAATTTCTAGACTCAATATAAACAGTGAAGTTGCTAAAACTATTAAAAAGGCCCAACTTCTTATTATTGATGAATGCACCATGGCATCCAATCATGCTATAAATGCCATAGACAGATTGCTAAGATAAATTATGAATTTGAATGTTGTATTTGGTGGGAAAGTTCTCCTTCTTGGAGAGGATTTTTGACAATGTCTCAGTATTGTTCTGCATGCTATGGGATCAGTCATAGTACAACGAGTTTAAAGTATTGTAATGTTTGGGGGATGTTTCAATAAATTGTCTCTTAAAACAAATATGAGATCAGAGGATTCTGCTTATAGTGAATAGTTAATAAAACTTGGAGATGGAAAACTTGATAGCAGTTTTCATTTAGGAATGGATATTATTGAAATCACATGTGAAATGATTTGTAATGGATCTATTATTGAAGCTACCTTTGGAAATAGTATATCTATAGATAATATTAAAAATATATCTAAACATGAAATTCTTTGTCCAAAAACAATGAGCACGTTCAAAAATAAAAAGAAAAAAATTGGATATACTCGATGGAGATTTTCACACATATTTGAGTGATGATTCCATTGATTCAACAGATGATGCTGAAAAGGAAAATTTTGCCATTGAATTTCCTAATATTATTACTCCTTCAGGAATGCTGTGTCATAAATTAAAATTGACAGTGGTGCAATCATCATACTATTGAGAAATCTTAATAGTAAATGTGGTCTTTGTAATGGTACCAGATTTATTATCAAAAGATTATGACCTAACATTATCAAAGCTGAAGTATTAACAGGATCTGCAGAGGGAGAGGTTGTTCTGATTCCAAGAATTGATTTGTCCCCATCTGACTCTGGCCTCCCATTTAAATTAATTTGATGACAGTTTCCCGTGATGCCAGCATTTGTGATGATTATTAATAAATCACATGGACAAACTGTAGACAGAATAGGCATATTCCTACTTGAACCCATTTTCGCACATGGTCAGTTATATGTTGCTTTCTCTCGAGTTTGAAGAACATGTGACATTACAGTTAAAGTTCTAAATACTTCATCACAAGGGAAATTAGTCAAGCACTCTGAAAGTGTTTTCACTCTTAATATGGTGTACAGGGAGATATTAGAATAAGTTTAATCACTTTATCAGTCATTGCTTGCATCACTGTTGTTTTTATATCATGTTTTTGTTGTTTTCATATCATGTTTTTGTCATTTTCATATCATGCCTCTGTTGTTGCTATATTCTTTTGTTACTGTTTATTTACTAATAAATTTATATATTATTTTCATATATATTTTACTAATTTCCTTTAATCTCTCACACTTCTATTATAGAGAAAGGGAAAATAGCAATATTAAAATATCTCCACTAATTAATTCCCTTTTTAAAAAAATATATATTTTATTGATTTTTTACAGAGAGGAAGGGAGAGGGATAGAGAGTTAGAAACATCGATGAGCGAGAAACATCGATCAGCTGCCTCCTGCACACTCCCCACTGGGGATGTCCCCACAACCAAGGTACATGCTCTTGACCAGAATCAAACCCGGGACCCTTGAATCCGCAGGTCGATGCTCTATCCACTGAGCCAAACTGGTTAGGGCAATTAATTCCCTTTTAATGTGCATGAATTTCATGCACCGGGCTGCTAGTTTTTTATAATTTGCTTTAAAGAACATTATTATAAAATTGCAAATCATACTCTCAAACACTATTTGGAATAAGAGAACTACTGGTTTTCTTTATTTGTGTTTGTAATTTATAATTTTATTTTTAAAATAAATCTTTATTGTTGAAAGTGTTACATATGACCCTTTTTCCCCTGATTGATCCCTCCAGCCTGCCCACATCCCCCACCCCAGATCTTCAGAACCTTATTGTCTATGTCCATGGGTTATGCATATATGCATACAAGGTGTTTGATTGATTACCTCCAACCTCCTCTCCCCCATCTTCCCTCTGAGATTCTGCACTCTGTTCCATGCTTCCATGTTTCTGGATCCACTCTGTTCATCAGTTTGTTTTGTTACTTAGATTTCACATATGAGTGAGGTCATGTGATACTTCTTTTTTCTGACTATTTCACTTAGGAAGGTGCTCTCCAGGTCCCGCCATGCTGTCTCAAAGGGTAAGAGATTCTTTTTTACACTGCTGCATAGTATTCCATGGCATAAATGTACCACAGCTTTTTTATCCATTCATCTACTGATGGGCACTTGGGCTGTTTCCTTATCTTAGCCATTATAAATTGTGCTGCTATCAGAATAGGGGTGCATACATTCTTTCTGGTTGGTGTTTCAGGATTCTTAGGATATATTCCTAGAAGTGGGGTCACTGGGTCAAATGGCAGTTCTATATTTAATTTTTTTAAGGAAACTCCATATTGTTTCCCATAATGGGTGCACCAGTCTGCATTCCCACCAGCAGTGTACTAAGGTTCCTTTTTCTCACATCCTCCCCAGAACTTGTCATTTGTTGATTTGTTGATGATAGCCCTTCTGACAGGTATGAGGTGATATCTCATTGTCATTTTAATTTGCATCTTTTTTTTCTTTTCTTTTCTTTTTTAATTAAATCTTTATTGTTCAGATTATTACATTTGTTCCTCTTTTTCCCCCCCATAACTCCCCTCCTCCCAATTCCCGCCCCACCCTCCGCCCTCACTCCCCACCCACTGTCCTCTTCCATAGGTGCACGATTTTTGTCCAGTCTCTTTCCGCATCTCCCACACCCCTTTCCCCCCCAAGAATAGTCAGTCCATTCCCTTTCTATGTCCCTGATTCTATTATGATCACCAGATTATTTATTCACTTGAGTTTTAGATTCACTTGTTGATAGATATGTATTTGTTGTTCATAATTTGTATCTTTACCTTTTTCTTCTTCTTCCTCTTCTTAAAGGATACCTTTCAGCATTTCATATAATACTGGTTTGGTGGTGATGAACTCCTTTAGCTTTTCCTTATCTGTGAAGCTCTTTATCTGACCTTCAGTTCTGAATGATAGCTTTGCTGGATAAAGTAATCTTGGTTGTAGGTTCTTGGTATTCAGCACTTTGAATATTTCTTGCCATTCCCTTCTGGCCTGCAAAGTTTCTGTTGAGAAATCAGCTGACAGTCGTATGGGTACTCCCTTGTAGGTAACTGGGTTTCTTTCTCTTGCTGCTTTTAAGATTCTCTCTTTGTCTTTTGCTCTTGGCATTTTAATTATGATGTGTCTTAGTGTGGTCCTCTTTGGATTCCTTTTGTTTGGGGTTCTCTGCGTTTCCTGGACCTGTAAGTCTATTTCTTTCACCAGGTGGGGGAAGTTTTCTGTCAATATTTCTTCAAATAGGTTTTCAATATCTTGCTCTCTCTCATCTTCTGGCACCCCTATAATTCTGATGTTGGTACGCTTGAAGCTGTCCCAGAGGCTCCTTACACTATCTTTGTATTTTCGGATTCTTTTTTCATTTTGCTTTTCCAGTTGGGTGTTTTTTGCCTCTTCGTGTTTTGAATCTTTGACTTGATTCTTGCGCTCCTCTGGTCTGCTGTTGGGTGTCTGTATAATATTCTTTATTTCAGTCAGTGTATGCTTAATTTCTAGTTGGTTCTTTATCACAACATCGAGGGTCTCATTAGATTTCTTGAGGATCTCACTACATTTATCGGCGGTCTCACCAGTCTTTTCGAGGGCCTTACTAAGTTTATCAGCAGCTATGGCGGCATAGATTGCTGCCTCGAACAACCACTTCAGAGATATAACTAAAGGACAGAACAGACATCATCCAGAACCACAGGAAGGCTGGCTGAGTGGAAATTCTACAACTAGGAGGAAAGAGAATATCATACCCAGACTCAGAGGAGGCGCAGTGCTGAAGTGAAATACTGAGGTGCGGAGTGTGCGCGGAGCAGGCTGGTGGCGGAGGGCGCAGTTGTTGTTTTCAATCGAGAGGGAGTTTCAGACTCTGAGCTCCATATCCGGGCGAGTCTCTGGGGACCCAGACTCAAACGGGAGAAGCGGGACTGTCTGGCTACGGTCGGAACTTGAAGGCAGCTTTCTCTCGGAGGTTTGCAGCAGTTGCCGGTACTCTGAGAGGCAGAGCCCCTAGGGACGGAACTGAGAGCAACCATAACTGCTTGCTCCGGCCCGCCCTGTTGATCCCCTGGGACCCGCCCCGCCCAAGCCCAGCATAGAACCATTTCCGGGATAGCCTCTGGCAAAGGCTAGATTAGCACCGCCCTAGAGATCCAGCACAGAAGCTCTCCCACTGCAGATACATCCTTTTTTATGATCAGTGATTTTAAGCATTTTTTCATATGTCTCTTGGTTTTCTGTATGTCCTCTTTGAAGAAGTGTCTATTTAGGTCCTTTGCCCATTTTTTTTTGTTGTTAATTGATTTTTTAAAAAATAATTCTTTATTGTTGAAAGTATTACATATGTCCCCCTTTTTCTCCTCATTGACCCCCTCCACTCCCCTCCTCCACCCCTTGCCCCAGGCCTTCAGCACCCTATTGTCTGTGTCCATGGGTTATGCATATATGCATACAAGGTCTTTGGTTGATTACCTACCTCCTACCCACCCACCCTCCTCCACCTTCCCTTTGAGATTCTGCACTCTGTTCATTTTTTAATTGGATTATTTGTCTTCCTTTTGTTAAGTTGTATGAGTTCCTTATATATTTTGGATATTAACCCTTTATCTGATGTATCATTGCCAAATATATTCTCCCATACAGTGGGCTCCCTTTTGTTGATGATTTCACTTGCTATGCAGAAGGTTTTTATTTTTATGTAGACCCATTTGTTTATTTTCTCCTTAGTTTCCTTTGTTCTAGGAGATATATCTATAAACATTTTGCTACATGAGATGTCTGATATTTTGCCGCCTATGACTTCTAGGATTTTTATGGTTTCACGACTTACAATGAAGTCTTGTATTGATTTTGAGATTATTCTTGTGTATGGTGTAAGCTGATGGTATAGTTTCATTTTTTGCATGTATTTGTCAAATTTTCCCAACACCCATTTATTGAAGAGACTGTCTTGATTGCATTGTATGCTCTTGCCTCTTCATTGTCAAACATGAATTGAGCATAATGACTTGGGTAGATTTCTGGGTTCTCTGTTCTGTTCCATTGGTCTATATGCCTGTTCTGAGTCTACCGGTTTTCTTTGGCTAACACTTATTTTGTCATTTTATAAATCTTGCCTTCATTATTTAAAAATTCAGTATTCATTTTGCTTCTTTATGTCATATTTAGGTCCTAGTCTTTTGATAATAAAAATCAACAAAGTTCCATTTACAAACATGTTCAGTTTCCTTCATTTTAGTTTATTTGCTGTATGTATGGTTAGTATTCATTTTTTAGAAATTTGTTTCCTCAAGAATATTTCCAAGATGTGACAAAACAAGTGTTACATAAAGTAATTATGTAACATGAAAGAGTTACAATATATAAATGTATCAAATTAACATGTACATTTTAAATTTATGCAAAGTTTATTTCAAATATATTTCTGAAAAAGTGAAAAACCATAATTATTCTTTGATTTAATGATTTAACTTAATAAAAATCTCTGCTGAATCATTTTTCATGGGCAATATTTTGTGCCTTTCACTCTAATGAATATGTCATAATTGGTAAAATAAGGAGCACTATCTTCTGCTGGAAGCACTTTTTTTTCTCAAACCCAATTTGTGTACTCTTTCTGGTAACTTACAGAGGAGAGCTCAAATGAGTAGATACTTCTTTTGCTCATTCTTATCCCCGTCAGAGAGTGTTCCTTCGCAGTCTCCAGGCATTCCTGAAGTTTGTGTCTCTGAGTGCAATTCAAAAACAACTGAAAACATAAGGGGAAGAGCATAGTCATTTAATCAAGCAACAAATAGTTTCTGATTTTCTACTCAGTACCTGACAATAGGGATACATCAGTGAATAAAATAGACAAAAACACAGCCTTCAGGGAACGTTTTCTATATGCTCTGCTGTCCTGTACCACTTTCTGTGATAATGGAAATGATCTATATCTGCACTGGCAATACAGTAGCTGGCCATTAGCCTCTTGTGGCTACTGAGCACTTGAAATATGGCTAGTCTGACTAAATCTTAAATTTCTAATTTTATTTAAAGAAACAAATTTAAATCTCCACAGGGGGCTAAGAGCTTCTGTAATGCACAGCAAGATCCCATAGTGTTTTTATGCGTGTTTGCTGGGGTGGTGTGAGAGAAGGGGGAGTTGCATGAAGATGGCATTAATTAAAATGAACAAGGAAGGGAAAGGTCAAAAGACACCTGTTATTTCAGACTTCCTAGTCCTTTTTAAGACTTAAAGTCTGATTAAAGTGATTCTGAAAGCCACAAGATATATGAGTGCTTGAAATACATAATTAAGCTGCAAAATTGTCTTCTTACTGATAGGTAATCATGTTGATGTTACAATTAATGCCTAATTACCAGTTAATGTCCACATAGGAAAGAATAATTATGAACTGTCATATATTAGGGTTTTTTACTGTTCCATTGTCAAAACTAATTGCCTGGAGTAAGATGTTTGCCCGTGATTAATAAATGCAAGGCCAAATCATTGAAAGCTATTCTGCTTCCCAGGCAAATGCTTAAGATTCTGGCAGGAGTGAACACCAGCTCACAGTGGCATTCTTGTGCTCTGATTGCGTAGGCCGTGCCTTAGCATCACATCGAAGGACAGTTCATTGGATTTGGGTTATTCAATAGATGGTGATACCTCAGTGTTACATCAGGATAGTTCATTGAATTTGGGGTATTCAATAGATGGTCTAACCAATGCCACTTTTTCTATAAACATGCAATCCTTTTCAAAAATAGAATCTTCTATTGTCCAAGCACTGCTTTTATTTTTGAAACTTTAACTACTCTATATATATAAAAACCTAAGAGACCGAACAACTGAACAAAGGTTGACTGGTTGTTATGATGCACACTGACTACCAGGGGGCAGATGCTCAATGCAGGAGCTGCCCCCTGGTGGTCAGTGTGCTCCTACAGCCAACCTCCCACGGCCAGCCAACCCTCATCAGCCAGATTGAGACTGATGAGATGGCCCCAATCAGCCCCAATTGCCGGCCAGGTTGAGGGACCCCACCCATGGACGAATTTGTACACCATTTGTGCACCGGGCCTCTAGTAGGTATATAATGTGGATTTCTTGTGAGAAACCTAATGCCTTCTTGGTGCAGATTCGGTTTGTTTACTACATTATTCAACAACATATCCACCTTAATTCAACCCAAGATTTTTGTTTGGTTGGATTGGATGCTGTAAAATCCCGGATGCACCTATTTACAAGGGCCCTGGTGTTGGCAAGGCATCTTAACAGCATTCAGCAGCAAAGTGAATGCTATCACCGATCTCTCTAGTTATAATTCCCTTACCCTTCTTCTGAGTTTTCAAAGCTTTTTTTCATTCCTATTTAGCACTTTAAACAAACTCCTTCTGCTATTAGAATATTTTTGATGCCTATTTGTTCCATGTAACAACTTGAGGATTAGGATAGATATCAAAAACTGAAAATCTTTTCCAAACCATCAATTCAATACAAAGTCAATGAATAAATGAGTGAGCAAATGAACAAATGAATCCCATGAGGAAATAGAACCCCATTTGAATCTCCCATGTGTCTTTCTATAACAAAAATTGAAGCATGACTAACTTTATATAATTTTGTTCTCGCCAATGAATTATTACACTGTTCAGCAGAAAAATAAACAGAACCCCAATCCAACAATTAAAAATGGCATTCCCCTAAGAGTGGCAAGTGTTATTCAAAATTTTATTTCTAGCCTTTTACTGATTATCAGTAGTTTGTAATAGTTGATGTGAAAATATAGATAAAATCCCTTTGCAAGGGGAGGTCAGAACTCAAATTTAAGAATAATTTCCTAAACTATTATCCATCACTCCACTGTCCAGTGGCAATAAAAATAAAAAGCACTATTTGTAATAAATAAAATGGAAGGTAATATATATATCTGCTTAGAATGTATATATTGCTTTCTATGTATAGCTGTATATTTTCATATATATATATATATATATATATATATATATATATATATATATATTCTGAAAGTTCTATCTGAATACCAAGATAAGTATAAAGAGAATTTTCTGCATTCCTGTACCACTTTTTTTTTTTTCTTAAATCATTTCAGGACCTCCAAAAGTTGCCAAAACAGAATTACATATGTAAGACATTGGCTCAGAGTAACCAGGGTAGAGTAAAGCCTCCGAGTGGAAGTTAGATGAATCCTGAACATACAGCGTCAGGAGGCTGTTAGCCACTCCCCTCCACAACAAGTCTTCTGTGTTAAGGACATCTGAGCAATGCCCTCCCACCATGGCTGCAACCTTTAACCACCCAAACTATTTCCACTTACAATATTCAATAAGTATGACTATAAAATCCCATATTAGGACTGTTGCAGATTACAGGCCATTTATGAGATATAATAAAAGTTAATTTGTCTTTCTTGTTGGCATACCGATCTTAATAAAAGAGTTTAAAAGTAAATAGCTATAAAAATATTTGGGGAACAATTAGTAACATTTAAATCTGGACAGAATAGTAGATAATCTTCAGGAATTATTTTTAATTTTTTTGAGTTAATATTATTGTGGTGATATAGGAGATGTTCATATTTATGGATAAAATGCCATGATATCTTTACTTATAAATAAATCAGCAAAATATGTAACAAAATAAGTCCAAATGTTAACAGTTATTAAATATGTTATGATTTTATGTATGCTTATTGAACATTTTCTCTAGTTATGTATCTTTATATATTTTCTAGTTTAAAGAAAAATAGAAACCAATGTTTACTTTTAAAACATATTGCAACAAAAAGAAGAGTTTATAATAAATAATGAAGTAAAAGTGTACTACTCTTTATTCTTAGTAAACTTAGCATAAAGATATTACTAAAGATATTATTTCATCTATGGATGAAAGCTATTTTTAACAAGAATTTTCACTTTATTGGAACCACTTTCAGAATCACATAGTTCATTACAATTAGCCTACTTCTAATATGGATGGTCCAGGCATCAAGGGACCCACTCCTCTGATATATTTTTTTTTTTTACATAAATGGATACTTATTGTGAAAACTTTTTTTAAAATGCTAATTTTTTATTAATGCATCTTTAAGCAATAAACATTTACTGAAATGTGAGTGGTGAACAAGTTGGCAGGTCCTATATCTCCTGACTCGGGAACTATAGCTCTCACTTTCTGTGATTACCTCTCTGGTCTCAGCATTATTCTACTTAACATATAAATGCAGTCAGGACATGAGATTAGAGTAGACCTGTAAAATTCATCATATATTACATAGTGAGAAAATTACTTTAGTATATCTAAGTATTTTTTTAAAGCACTAACTTTTGAAAAAGTTAATATTGTGGTAACAAAGAATGGTTTTACCCAAAAGAGGTTTAAACGTATATCATATTCAGCACCATCACATTAATTCATCCAAATTAATACTTTAAGTAAATAACCTGAATTCACACATACAATAGAGATCATTGATAAGTGATGATCTAGCTAGGAAAAGTCAAAATTCTCTGAAATTCTACAGAGAAATTAATGTAGTGAATAGCTAAAAGCATTTTTTCTTCATGTGCTTTCAGTAGAAGTAGCTTATGTAGCTTCTGTGTTTGACAAGGAAAGACATTTTGTTTACCACTCTCATTACATTGCAACTAAATTATCAACCATGCATCTCATATCTAATTTGAATTTTCATTTCCAGATAACATGATAGATTTTTAATAGTAGCTATGTTTCAAGGGTTGCAGTTTTAAATACCATTTGAATTGATGGAGTATCAATTTTTTTATAATGCAAACTTCCTTATGTCATCTTAGCAATTATTCTTTGCTATGCTACATTCTACCTTTCTGAATGGGATCTACATTTCTTCTGCAGTACAACTGAGCAGTCAAATACTCTCTAGTGCTTCGATTATTAGAAAACACTATATTTTTTCCTCCACTGGCAGAAATAATTACCATTACAAAATATTTATTAAATTATTTTTTGTGTATTCTCTCAGGCTTTCATGCCTTCACTCAACATTTCAATATTACACAAGCTCCCAAGGATGTAAAAATAAATAATCAAGGCACACTCTCTCAAGGATTTATATAAAGAAACATGCAAACTATCAATTTTAATATCTTCAGGTAAAGAACCATCTCTGCAAGCAGAAAATTTCTGTAATATTTTGTTCAAGAGCTTGTTAGAGTCCATGGCATTTGTTATCATTGTTTTCATGTCATAGCATGTTTCAGGACAGTAGATCCATTATACAACAACAACGAACAATCAAAATATACGTATCCATCATCACTCCCTCTAATTATGTAATTCTGATTCTTTTGATTTTATATAAGTTCCCTGTTGTTTATTTTCTGTTCCTTCTGGGGACATAGCAATAGTGATATTTTTAAGTACCCTGATTTGTTACATAATGTTCTATTCATGAAGGATATGTTCTAACCCACCCTCTCACTTTAAGTTCCTTCTCCTCCCCCATACTCTCTTCTAACCAAGACTATCTTCTCTTTTCAGACTGTGTTTGTCTTATCTGTATCCGTATTCAAGACAGCAATACTTTTATGTCTACTGCAACCTTGAACAAAGAGGCTCTCTTATAATAATATAGGGGTAGAGTGACATCTGTTTGGTTCATCAACCATTACGGAACACACATATAGAGCTATGGCAACAGAAAGGTACAGACAACTACATTTTCTGTGGAGTTTAGGAGCTAAGGATGAGTATACCAAGTTATAAAACAAACTTCCAAAGACAAAACAACATTTTTTTCTAAAGAAAGATAGTGTGTGTTGCCTATTGGAATCACACATAATTTATGATTGCTAAAGAGAGTTTCAAAAAATTAACCTAGATAGGTAGCAAGTACCCACTAATGGAGGACTTTGTACTATGCAAAGAAGTCTGGATTTTAAACTACATATGAG
Source organism: Myotis daubentonii (assembly GCF_963259705.1). Classification (NCBI taxonomy): domain Eukaryota; kingdom Metazoa; phylum Chordata; class Mammalia; order Chiroptera; family Vespertilionidae; genus Myotis; species Myotis daubentonii. The sequence continues at coordinate 95,946,060 of NC_081842.1, read as the reverse complement.
AATATACAATTTATAATTTATACAAATTATTTTAAGCAGAAAACATATAATTTAAAAAGATCATTCTTACTCAACTATAAGGAATAATCAAGAGTAGTTCAGAATATATGAAGATAGAATTACTTAGTATTGAGATGAATGAAACTTAGAATATGATTTTTCTCATTTTTCTTCTTACAATGCCCCTGTTAGATGTAATATATGGATCTATGACTGTGAGGCCCAATGGCAAAGAATATTCACAGCAAAAACAATGCAACTGTTATCAATGAATTTGTGTGTGGGGGGGGGCGGGAAATTTCCCAGTATCTAACACCCTGACTTTAGACTTAATCTACATCATCAGACAAGTCTATGCATCCTTTTCCTGACAGACATCTAACGAGCAATCTCCCGGCAGAAAGTGACTAATGATGGCAGAAATGTTCTCTACATATTCTAAAACTTTCAATTCTTTTTCAAAGATTATTTATTGTTTAAAGTGTTACATATGTCTCATTTCGTCCCTATTGACCTCTCCCTGGCAACCTTTCCCCCAGCACATGTCCTCACCCCCCTGGTGTCTATGTCCATTGGTTATGCTTATATGCATGCATACAAGTCCTTTAATTGATCTCTTACCCGCCCCCCCCATCCTTCCCTCTGAAGTTTGATGGTCTGATCAATGCTTCTCTGTTTCTGGATCTATTTTTGTTCATCAGTTTATGTTGTTGATTATATTCCACAAATGAGTGAGATCATGTGATATTTATCTTTCTCCAACTGGCTTATTTCACTTAACATAATGTTCTCCATGCCCATCCATGTGAATGGTATGAGTTCTTTCTTTTTTACAGCAGCATAGTATTCCATTGTTTTGATGTACCACAGTTTTTTAATCCACTCATCTGCTGATGGGCACTTAGGCTCTTTCTAAATCTTAGCTGTTATAAATTGTGCTGCTATGAACGTAGGGGTGCATATTCTTAACACATTATTGAAGTTTTGTTTAGTGAATGTAATAGATAAAGCATAACTATAGGTAAAAAAGTTTTTAAAACATATTTTGTCTTTATTTTTGCTTTTCAGCTTTACTTACCTATTTAGTTTTTTTTTTAATACCCCTTTTAATTCCTCAACATATGGGAAACTCAACATCAGGAAAAGTATAAACTCAACTGTGAAGTCAAAGTCACAATTGACAAGGGGAAAAGGAAGTGTTGTGGGATAGGAGGAGTCACAGCAAACAAATGTGCAAGACTTAAGGCCAACATGGATGCTAGCATTGACCCATACTTTGGATCTTAGCTCCTTGTTGATCAAATAGAGAGGAAAATATTATTAGTTCCAAAAAAAAGCTCATTGTTAATAAAACATGTTTCAGCCCAGGCGGTTTGGCTCAGCTGGCTGAATGTCATCACATGCACCAAGAGGTTGCTGATTGGATTCCTGGTCATTGCACATTCCCAGGCTGCAGGCTTGCAGGAGGCAGCCAACTGATGTTTCTCTCTTATTGATGTTTCTATCTCTCCCTCTCCCTTCCTCTCAGTCTAAAAAAAAAAAATCAATATAAGCATTTTAAAAAACCCACAACCTCACATTTTAATTTCTTAGAGAAGCAAAGCTATTCCTAGTACATGGTTCTAAAAATAATTTCACATATGCAATGAAGAATCAGAAATTGCTCAAAACATTTGTTGTTTTTTGATAAATAACTGGGTTTATATTCAGTTCATAACCTTAAAAATGTTACTCTTTTTATAGTTGCTTAACTGCTCTGAGAGAGAGTAAATTTACATGTTAAAGGGCAAATGTTTAGTCTAGAACAGTTAACCAACTTTTTGATTTGCAAGGCAGGGTTGAGAATATAATGTAAGTTTTACTTTGACTGCAAGACTATCTTTAATAAGTCAAATACTATTTCAGTAACATATTATCTATGAAGATAAAATAACTCACACAAATCTTTAAAATGTTTACTATATAAATACTATTTTTCCAGGTTAATTGGTTATTGTATGAGTAAAACTGAACACTTAACATTGCCAAGGGTTTTGATACTATGAAAAAGTGAGGTGAATAAAAGCTTTTTTCTCTTTGTCACACATGAAGAATGGGTACAAACGAGAGTAGTTTTATTCACTTTGTCTTTGAAAATCATCTGTTTTTAATCTTGCATTAAAATAATAATACTGGTAAAATAAAAACAACTAATATTTTTTAGGAATCACAAAACACACAATATCATGACATAGGAAGCAATAAATGTTAGAGATTCTACATAAAGGAAAATCAATGAGAAGTCCTTCACAATCAAATAATATTCATATGCATTTACATATGTATGACTTATTTATTAAGGTGATAGGATATTTTAAAAGAAGTTTGAATTAGTATGAGTATCCTTTTACTGCCAATTCCAAACAATTTGTCTCTTCTGAGCCAAGCTATGGGTGAGCCTGGAAGGCGAGTGGTGCAAGAATATACAGTGAAGGTTCAAAGTCCTGTTTTGAGTCCCAAAGAAAGGAAGTATTACTAACCTTCCTACTGATAGCAGGGGGAGATGCTGAAAAACTCTGAATAAATGTGAGGAGAGTTTAGATCACAGATCTGTGGAATCCGGGAAGATAGTTAACCTGTCTCCTTTCTATAGGACCGGCATCACTGAAGAGACCTCAAAGAACTGAATTGGTGGTTTTGATTCTCCCTCTCTCTCTCTCTCTCTCTCTCTCTCTCTCTCTCTCTCTCTCTCTCTTTCTGTCTCTTTGTCTCTCTCTCTCTGGAGCACTCCCCACCCCCTCCTTTCTCCAGTGGAGCCCACCCTGCCTTTCCACCTCTCCTTCCTGCCCCCCCCCCACTCCAGGCACATTCTGCCTGCCTCCCCCTGCGCCGCCCCCCCCCCCCCCGCTAATTTCCAAGGACCCTTCTGTTGCCTCTGTAAGTAGCTTGTTTCCTGAACCCATGCAACTCAGAAGAAGAACTAAATTTTCTCTAATGTTAAGAGTAGAAAAGTAAAAGCAGGGAGCAGGATAAGGGCCTTTGACCTTCTGATGCCTAAGACACTGACAGCAGACTTGCTAATATCTGCTAGCCCCCCAAGAAGGGGAACTCTACCACTCTGTAATAATTTATATAGTTCAGAGGCTAGGTCAGGCCCCAGAATACAGAATTTTCAAGGAATATGATATACAAAAGGCATTGATAATAGTTAAAAATAAAGAACAGAAAAGAATAAAAAAGCTTGTACCAAAAGTAATAAAATCACTTAAGTAGACCAGATTAGCATTCAAATTAAATCTGATGAAAATTATAAAAAAAAGTTTACTAGATGAAAAATCAGTTGAATTGGCAGAGACTAAATACAAATTAAAGGTTTAGAACATTAAATTCAAGAAATGTATTAAATAACAATACCAAAATAACCAAATAAAAATTATAAATTGTGACTCAGAGGATAGATACAGGAGACAAAATATGAGATAAATAAAAGACTCTAAAGTATAAAAAGAAAAATATGAAGGAAAGAGATGGAGACATGATCCCATACACTTTAGAACTCACAGAGTTCTACTTATGATTGACTATTGTTTTAAAAAATACAACTTGATAAAATTCCAAGACTATAAGCACAAACAGGTTGCATTACAAACAGAAAACATCAGTCTGCTATATACAAAGAAATAAAACTCTACTCACACATTCCATCTGAAAAAAGAATAAGTGGCCCTAATAAAATAGTGAAATGAATAACCACAGAGATCCTAATAAAGTCAAAGATAAAGAAGAGATAAAAGACCACAAATAAATAAAACCTTCTTTATAACTTCAGCAAAGATACAATTTTAGGAAAAGAGAAGAAAAGCAATCCAACATTCTTATCATTTGGGAAAGAAGGAAAACAGTATAAGGGTTGAGACATGAAAATATTGTCAAGGTCTTATGTGGTTGTGAGTGAGAAGAAGATAAAAAAGGTCAGGGCACATGCCCGGGTTGCTGGCTCAATCTCTCATCATTGATGTTGCTATCTCTCTCTCCCTCTCCCTTCCTCTATGAAATCAATAAAAAGTATTAAAAATAAAAAAGCATATTGCTGGGACAAATGGTTGAAATTTTATTTCCATATAAGAGTAAAGAATTATGTGTTTGATTAAGAGCACTGATAAGCAGGCATTAACAAAGAGAAAAGCAAAAAATGGAAAATTTCCAAGTTAACATGGGGGAATTAAAGAAAGAGCCACAACATTATTAAACCACATAAAATAAGGAACAGAAAAAGGCAACATCAAAATAAAATAAACCATAAATATAAATTTAGGTGGAAGAAGTAAACTCAGTTATCGCAGCAATTGAGGCAAGAGATAAATGAGGACACCAATAAGGTGGAAACCTATGAGAAGAAAGGGAGGTAATATGAAAGAGTATTTAAAAATAAGTAGTTTAGCCCTAGCTGGCTTGGCTCAGTGGATAGAGCATTGGCCTTCGGACTGAAGGATCCTGGGTTTGATTCCTGGTCAGGGCACATGCCCGGGTTGTGGGCTCAGTCCCCAGTAGTGTGTGTGTGTGTGTGTGTGTGTGTGTGTGTGTGTGTGTGTGTGCAGGGGGAGGCGCAGGAGGCAGCCAATCCATGATTCTCTCTCATCATTGATGTTTCTAACTCCCTCTCCCTTCCTCTCTGAAATTAATAAAAATATATCAAAAAATAAGTAGTTTACTTGGTGACTGACAGGATGAACTGAAGAAAATGCCATAGACTGTAATGTTTTAAATAATAACAAAAGCCAATTATAGATTGTTGATCATTTCTAATGGGATACAATTTGTGGGCATGTGATTAACTGCTTGGGATTTTGCATACTTTTAAACCAATGATACTTGCATCAGAATTGCCTACTGTGTCAGCAGAAGCTTTTGCCTTCATTTCTCCACTGGAATTTGCTCCTTTGTCCACTCATACCAACTGCCACTGTCACTGCTCCTTGCTGCTTGACTACCTCCATTCTAAGCCCCAACCCCCGATCAGCCCTGCTCTGTGTGTGACAGGGTGCAGCGCCCTAACCCCCCCCCCCCCATGGGCCCTGCTCTGTGTGTGACAGGGCGGAGTGCCCCAACCCCCTGATTGGCCCTGCTCTGTTGGTGACAGGGGGGAGCTCCCCAACCCCCTTATCGGCCCTGCTCTGTGTGTGACAGGAGCCCCAACCCCCCTGATGGGCCCTGCTCTGTGTGTGACAGGAGCCCCAACCCCCCTGATGGGCCCTGCTCTGTGCGTGACAGGGGTGGCGCCACAACCTCCCCATCAACCCTGCCTTGAGTGTGACAGGGGGCAGCGCCCCAACTCCCCAATCGGCCCTGCTCTGAGCCCAACCAGGGGCTGCACCTAGGGATTGGGCCTGCCCTCTGCCACCCAGGAGCGGGCCTAAGCAAGCAGGTCCTTATCTCCCGAGGGGGTCCCAGACTGTGAGAGGACATCAGTGAGGCTGAGGGACACCCCCCAACCCCAGCCAGTGCACATATTTTTGTGCACCGTGCCTCTAGTATATATATATGAATCTGTAATGCCTTCCAATACTTTGAACATAATAATGGGTTGATGGAATGAGTGAATCAGTTTTTAAGTGGTCCCCAAATTAAAGGGTCAGCTTTAAGCAAATTTGCTAATTGATTGGCTAATTCCTGAAATTTCATAAAAGTGATGCTCCCTAAAAGCTTTGGCATACCTGTATTGTGGATATAGAGTGTTGGCACACTTGATATTGAGTGTTGAATTAGCAGTTTTGATCTAAGAGTGAAGGAATACTGAAGTGGATTGCAATTGTGTTGTCAGGGGAAGCATTTATTTCATAACTGAAGCTTTGTGGTTCCTGTTGCTTATTTTTCCTAGAAAAAAGAATGGTTAGAGGACTTTAGTAATTCTTTATAAATGTATCCCTACATTTAAATCTCAATGAGAAACTTGGATTAACCTTATCAATTGGTAGTGTGATTCTCAGTCTTTTAATATAAATGCCTCTTCTTTGCTGTCCGAATTTAGAAATCACCGATATTTAGGTTTGCTTTGGTTTCCTGTCTTCTGGCTTTTCTGAAAAGGCATTGCATCCAAATTGAATAACTTTTAACTGTTTTCACATTTAAAAAGACATCATATTATTTCATTTTATTTGATTTTGTGTCTAGAAGTTCATAAGAAAAATATGGAGACAAATTTACTTTTACTTAAATTTCAAGATATGTAGAAAGTCTTAATTGATGTTGTCCAATAGAATATCCTGCTATGATGGTGTTGCTTTATATACTGTAGCCTGTGGCAGCATGTAGCTATTGATCACTTGAAATGTTGGTAGTGCAATCCAGGGGCTGAACTTTTAATTTATTTAATTTTAATTATTTTTTAATTTTAATTTTAATAGTTTTGATAGTGACTGCCATATTGGATAGTACAGAGACAGTACCTGTTCAACTTTTAAACCTTCTTGTTTTTCTTAGTATTTTACTAAATTTATGCAGATATTTTTCTGATTAGTATATCAACATTACTATGGAATATATAATAGCTGTTACCACTATACATTTTTAAACTTAGAGTTTGAACTTTCCAATACTTTTTAATATTTTATGAAGAACCAAAGTTCTATTTTCAAATAAGTGACTCAAATAATGATGAGCATAGAAAGACACATATAATTATGTTACACAAAATAATTCTCTTCCATAATTGTTTCTTTTATATGATCACTGCTTTCTACTTTTAATGGCATTTCTTTTTTTAAATTAAGGCCTTTTCATAAAGACAACCATTACACTTTCTAGGACCAATTGACTTCTTGCTGAATGCCTGCTTTTAAAAATACATTTTCAAGGATTTATTTCAAGTCTTTTAATGATGAAGACTTCACTTGATTAAGATACACATTTCATTTGTTGGTATGTTAAAGTGGCAGGCACAGTTTTACATAGCTAAAATAATTTATAAAACCTGTCACAAAATTGAGACATTTATTATTGTGTATCCAAGGAATTTTCTATCATAGGAATTATCCCAAAGTGCCTCTGGACTATGGATAGAGTAATTGGCATGCTATTATTTTGAGCATATTCCCAATATTAATGATTGATGGTATATCTTAGATATAATAAAAAATAATTTAAATTTCATCCTTAGAGCTTTTAGACTATATTTTCTGTGTTCTGTGGTTTATTGTAGTCATGTTATACTATGCTATTGCTACCCTATTTTATTCCACTGACAAATTCTAATGTTTCTATTTCTAAAAGATAGAAACACAAGGAAAATAAAATAAACTTATTGACTCAAAGGTGGAAAATATAGAATCACTGTTTTAAGTCATGTTAAAGATTTGTATTAGATACAGAATTGCTGTTTTCAGTATATCATATTACTTTATTTGCCTAAAATAAATATATTAAATTGAATCTAATGTTGGAAAAGTTTATATTTGCTATTTTAAATAAAACATTCTCTATTAGTGTGAAATATTTTTATATATTTTAAAATAAAAATTATATATGTATATTGTACTAAAAATCAAATATGGTGATTTGATTTACACATACATACTGAATTGATTACTATAGTCACATTATATACTTTAAGGGAAAGCATGTAAGTATATGAACTATATTATATACATGTTATTTAGGATACAGATTGACTAAAAAATATTGAGAAAGTTTGCAAATAAACTTTGATACAATGTGTATAAGAATCATTAGAAATACTGCATCCTATACTGTTTTACTTCATGCTGTTTAAGTATTTTCGGGTGGATTAGTGTATTTCTTTAGCATTAAAGGACAAATCTTCCATGTTTTAATTTTACAATGACAAATAGAAGAATTACTCACTGCTATAAAATGTCATACTATTATAAAATTCAATATATTAGCATTAATGAATAGAAGGCAGTCATTGATCCAGAAAAGTAAACCATATTAAGTTGGACACACACTGATATTTAAAAATAATTATCAGTATTCCCAGGTTTATATTAACTTTTTTTTCTAATTAAAAACATACAATATTCAATTATAGTAAAAGATTAGTCTTATTTATTATTATTTTCTTTATGTAAGTAGACATTTATTCTCTGTAGATTGGAGTTTTCAAGATTAAAATACTCATTTTAAAGGTCATGTGTTAAATATAGGTGAAGGGTATTATACACCAGATTATATTTCTAATACAGGATATATATATATATTTTTGTTGTATATAAAGGATGATAAATGAGAATAAATACACTAAAACCACTAAAAATAGACATTTTAATGATTTTTCTCTCTTCTACATTTATCAAAAAGGGGAATTAAATGCAATCAGGCAATGGAGAAATAATCAAACCAAACTTTGGAGTGATATGATGAAAAGCATTTTAATAACATATGTAATACATATTTAACATGTAATACTTTAATTATCAATATTTAATATATTTCTTATATGTGTGATTTTTAAGCCATCCCATCTTTGCTGGTTACATGTAGAACTTGAAGTTGCATACTTATACATTTTCTTCCTATATCTAAAAGATTTACCACAGTGTGAAATATGTATTCACATGAGCAGAGCTTACAGTGGGAAGCCTCACTTTGATTAATCCTTTCCTGAGTCCAGGGTGTTGCATATAGTGGATTGTGAGAGTATGGATTGTCATGTATCTTTACTAAAACACAATTTTATCTTTTGTCTTAAATGTTAAAGCCATTTTATTGACAACAAAGGGGAAGCAAAGGATTTCAAAAACACTATCATGGGAAAAGTAAGCGAATAGTGAAAATAAATACCAAAAGAAGAATCTAGAAGCTAAACGATAGAGTAGAAAATTTAACTCAGTAGGAGTACACTTGAGCACAAAAAAAGGAAAAAAGGGAAGGTCAATACTGGGGAGAATAAGATTGGATTCAGTTGACTTTGGTAAATTGGAGAAGTTATGAAAAGCAAATGGAACTGACATTCAATAGGAACAAATGTAGCATACGTAATTAAGACAAAGAAAGGAGTTGTATGAATACTCTGAGCAGTAACATAGATTGCGTGTGTAGCATTCATAGCATTCTCAAGTAGGAAGGGGAGGCGAAGGTCATTGGGATAGAGAGGAACAGGGAGCCTCCACAACTCATCAGTGAAAGAACTAGGAATCTTGTAACTGTAGTCTATCAACTTAGTGATTTCCCTCAATACCATATTGCCCCTAAATCTAACAGGAAATAGTCCAAGGTTCATCATAATTGATGAACAGAACTGACTCTCCACTCCACAATCTATACATATAAATGCCCAGCAATTGAACAGAACGACTGGTTGACCAGTCACTATGACACACACTGACCACCAGGGGGCAGAAGCTCAACACAGGAGATGCCCCCTGTGGTCAGTGCGATCCCACAGCAGGAGCAGCCACTCAGAGTGTGGGTCCACAGCTGCTTGGCTGACCAGGATGACCGGTGCTCCCAGTGGGAAATCCCCGCAGGCCACAACCCCTACCAGTGCACGAATCTATGTACTGGGCCTCTAGTATCCAATATAGCAGCAAATCTTTAGCACCACTGAAAATGTATTTTGATTTTCTTTACTTCTCTCAATTTTAATACTTATTTCTGTGCTAGGGCAAGATACCATTACCCCATCCTGCCCTAAGATCCATTTTCTATATGGCAGACCAAGTGATTCCTTTACTGGATGAATCATACCATGCTACTTAGTTTAGAAAACCTACAGTGGCTAAATTGCATTCAAATGAAAAACAGACTTCTGAACATTGGTAAGGGTTCTTCACATGACCTTGCCCCTCACTTCTGCTGCTCTAAGTTGCTCCATCTTTCCTTTTTTTCAGTTCCTAGAAGCAGCTATGCTCAGATCTGCCTTATGATGATATATTTCTGTTCCCTAATTTAAAAAAAATACTTAAAGGGCATGAAAAATATCTAGCATGGTCTAGGAGTCTAGTAGCATCTTTAAAGTTTTGCATATTTTGATAAAAATATTTTCAGGTTTGATGTGAAAAAATAATGTACCCAAAAGTGTTTTAAATATTGAAAATGTAAAATAAATTTATAAGAAAGCACAATTCCTGTGTAACTAAGCTCACATCTGAATGACTGAGAAGAAAAGACAGTTTCTTTCCCCAATATAAATACATCTGTATTCAAGGTCACATTTTACTTGAGTTTTGTCACTTTTCACATAAAATTAATTTTTCTTTGCTGACTATTGTCATGATAATTGCATGTACACTCCATGGAAAGCAATTCTCTGATGTCCCAGTCGTACATCTGCATTTAAATAAAAACTTAACAGAGCAGAAAACAGAAGGGAAATGTGTGTACTGAGGAGGTGCTGTATGTTGCCCTGACAGGGTGAGCACATTCGGCAGAGTAGCGTCAGCGATGCCTACCATCCCTTTGGTTTGGTGCCAAAGGTGACAATTACGGGGAACCATTTATTTTTTTTCTGCCTCAGACTATTTCTTTGCTTAAATCCCTGGAAGCTGCTCAAAATAGTACAGATCTGGGGGAGCTGAGCAGGATTTATTATGTAACCAAAATCCTTCATTAAACATAAATGGAATGTAGAAGGGTGGCTGCAGGCAGCTGAATGGTCATGCTTTGCCACAGCCAGGTTATTTTAAAGTTGGTGTAAAGTAAGTTCCTTTCACGGCAGTATCTTCTGGGCCCAGGCATATTTCAAGAGGGCAGGAAAGTAATTAATTTTGAATTCTTACATATTCAGTATACCTGTGAGCACTACTTTGGAACCATTTATGGAAAAATATTTTTATTCGTCTCAATTGGGTGGGTGAGGAACATCATTATAGACCTATAATTTCAGTAATGGATTCAAACAGAATATTTATATCCATTTTGAAAATGTATTAAGTATATCACTAATTAATAGAATATAATAAATATTTTGGCAACCATACTAATATGTTTTACTAGAAAGTTTATTTATTTACTAAAAAATGAATGTTAAGTAAAATTGGTGAGCAGATGAATAAGAAAAGAATTGCAGGGAGAAAACTGTTTTGTTTTGTTTTGTTTTTGTTATGAGAAAATAAGTGCCCTCTTGCTTAGTCTATATTATTCTGATATGTTGCTAAATGTTAAAAAAAATCTGTAGTTTGTGATGAAAAATAATTGCAATAACTATCATTTAGTACAATAAATTATATTATGTGAAGTCCCAAACTCTGAATAAAAAGAAACACAAAATTATCTGCAGTTAAACAGGTTTTGGATATTTGGGCTTAAACCACTTAAACTGGTTTATCTAACACATGATTTCACATTATGTTAAGTACTATGATGCTCATTGGGTCAGCACTATTTCTGAAATTGAGGGACCCAAGTTTTCATATAATCAAAGTTTAGTCAGTAAAATACTGATAGATTATAAAGCACCCATTATACAGTAAAGGAAACAAGGTGCAAGGAGCCTAAATGGCTGAGCTAAAGCCACAGAGGAGTCATGCCATGTCTTTAGTTTACAGAGTTCTACTCTTTCTACTCAACTGCTTTACTTTTTATCAACTGACGTGATCAGAACTTTGCCTCAGCACAAAACCTCTTCCCCACTAAACTTAAATACCATGCCACTCACAGCAAGAAGCAGCAATGTAAGCCAACCTCTCCCAGGTTTTGATTTGGACAGTGGAGTGGATATGCTTGTCAGCTGCCCTCGGTGTCTAATTGGTTATCTCTCTGGTGACAAACATTTTATATAAGTTTAGAAATAACTTTTAGCTGTCACATAAGATTCATCTCCAAAGATACAAAGAAAATTTTTTATTTATTTACAGGGAAGAATTTAACTTTTATGGCAATTGTAAAACACCTTCTCTATACTCTCTATATTTATACAGGCACACCACATGCACACATAAATCTTCTGCAAGAAAGTAGGACATATAAGTCTCTCAACAGATGGCACAAGGACATTAAGAAGATTCTACAAGGATGTTCCAGAGATATTTTTTTTACTCTTCTGAAATACTGATTATTTATTGTTAGTAACTATATGCAATATTGAACTGTCTATATTTTCTTGCAGAGCATATATCAAAGTCAAATTCACTAGCTTGTGTGTTTTGCTGGTATTGAAGTTAGAAAATTAGGCATTGTTTTCTTATAGCAAAAAAAAATTATTTAGGTTGTTCTAAATATAAACATAGTTTATATGCCAGATGAAGTTGGATGCATTTATATTTTGTAGAATTTTAAGACAATTTCTGGTTAAATGATAATTTCATAAATTACAAGGCGATATTTAAATGAATAACTTTGTTGACTATATATTAAGTCATATTAATATATCAATGTGATAGGGTTCTTTGATAGTAATTAACCTGACCTTTATTGTTAAGCATTTACGTTATTATAAAGAATCAGTGATTTTTTTATACAATTACTATTATTACTTTAGTCATGGACTATTATTGACTATTTTAATTTTGTAGTTCCAAGATATTTCTGAAAGTGATATATATATATATATCATGATATCTCAAGGTCTATAACTTTTTCTTATATATATTCCAGTAAATGTTCATTTACTTACCTTTACAGGTGATTGTTATTTGATGCTTTAAAACCACAAAAGCAACACATGTGAAAGAAGGTAAAACAATATAAAAGTGTATAAGGTAAAGGCAAATCTTATCTCTATTGTCCTCTCCAACTCCCACAGCCTTTTCGTAGGAAAGGTTGATATTTAAGCCCACAGACTTCAATATTCTTGTGCATACTCACACACATATCGTTGTAGATGCATGGGATATTATAACATATGGAGTTTTGAACAATTTATTTGTACTAGGTGTTTGCCCTTTCTCTTTATAATCAATATCTTTCTGATCACCCAATAATAATGCATGCTAATATATCTTTCCATTTTTCTCTCTATGCTTTATAATTGTTCCATCTTTCTTTCAAAAGGTTTTACCAATCAATGAGAGCTTGGCATATAATTTTCTTTCTTTGTAGTCTCTTCATCTGATTTTGGAATTAGGATAATGCTGGCATTGTAAAATGAGCTTGGGGTTCTTCACTCCTCTTAAGGATTTTGGAATAGTTTAAAAAGTAAAGGTATCACTTCTTTGAATGTTTAGTAAAGTTCTTCTGTAAAACTATCCCGATTAGGACTTTTGTTTGTAGAGAGTTGTTTTTATTTTTTATTACTGTTTCAGTTTCCTTAGTTGTAATTAGTCTGTTCTGATTTTCTGTTTCTTCTTATTTCATTTTTGGAAGATTGTATATTTCTATTTCATTTTGGAAGATTGTATATTTATCATTTCTTCCAGATTGTCCAATCCAAACCATAAAACTCGTATTAAAAGGTATAGGCAGTGGCCTGGCCAGCGTGGCTCAGTGGTTGAGCATTGACCTGTGAACCTGGAGGTCACAGTTTAATTCCTGGTTGGGGGCATGTGCACGGGTTGTGAGCTTGATCTCTACTGCGGTTCTGAGGGAGGAAACCAATCAGTGATTCTCTCTCATCATTGATGTTTCTGTCTCTCTCTCCCTCTTCTTCCTCTCTGAAATCAATAAAAAACAAACAAACAAAAAAAAACATTAAGCAGTAAAATCTCAGATGTTCCTCATAGTAATATTTTTTCTTCTGATACATCTCCTTGGGCAAGGATAATAAAAGAAAATTAAACAAATGAGACTGTATCCAAATAAAATATAGCAAAGGAAACCATCAACAAAAAGAAAAGATAGTCCACTGAATCAGACAAGTTATTTACCAAAAATATATCTAATAAGGGGTCAATATCCAAAATTTATAAAGAACTCATAGAACTCAACACCAAAAAAGCAAATAATCAAATAAAAAATGGGCATTGGACCTGAATAGACACTTCTCAAAGAGGGCACACAGATGGCCAATAGAGATATGAAAGGATGCTCAATGTCACTAATCATCAGAAAAAGGCAAATTAAAACCACAATGAGTTATTACATCACAACTGTCAGAATGGCTATCAACAAACAGCAAGTGTTGGTGAGGATGTGGAGAAAAGGAAAACCTTGGGCACTGTTGATGGGAATGCAGATTGGTGCAGCAATTATAGAATACACCATGGAGGTTCCTAAAACAATTAAAAATCAACTGCCCTATGATCCAAAAATTCTATCTCTGGGTACATATCTGAAGAAATCCTAAACACTGATGTGTTAAATGCAGTATTATTTACAACTAGATGCCCAGTGCATGAAATTTGTGCATTGTGGGGGGAATCCCTCAGCCTAGCCTGCAACCTCTTGAAATCCAGGATCCCTTGGGAGATGTCCGACTGCAGATCAGGCCTAAACCGGCAATTGGACATCCCTCTCGCAATCCAGAACCACTGACACCTAACTGCTCTCCTGCCTGCCTGATGGCCCCTAACCATTCGCTTGCCTACCTGATTGTCCTTAAGCACTCTGCCTGCCTGATTGCCCCTAACTTCCTCTGACTGCCTAATCACCCCTAAATACTCTGACTGACTGATTGCCCCTAACCACTCTGCCTGCTGCCTGATTGCCCCTAACCACTTCTGCCTGCCTGATCGCCCCTAACCATTCTGCCTACCTGCCTGATCACCCCTAATTGCTCACTGGGGGATGGCTGGCTGGGGTGAGGGGCTATGGCCATTCTGGTCTCTGGTATTCTGGTCGTTCTATTATTTCAGTCGCTGGGCTTTTATTATATAGGATAGCCAAGATATGGAAGCAACCAAAGTGCCCATCAGTAGACAGTAGATAAAAAAGTGGTGGTACAGCCCTGGCCAGGTGGTTCTATTAATTTTAGTGTTGTCCTGCACACCAGAAGGTCACGGGTTAGATTCCTGGTCAGGGCATATACCTAAGTTGCAGGTTCAATCCCTAGTTGGGGTGTTATCAGAGGCAATGGTCAATGTTTCTCTTTCTCCCTCTCTCCTATCCTCTCTCTCTAAAATCAATAAAAATATATCCTTGGATGATGACTTTTTTAAAAAGTTGTCTTACATTAGATGAATGATATCAGGAAACTATCCAAAGTTACACCATTATTTTCACTGTATATCTGGAATTGGCAAACTGTGGCCCATGTGCCAAATTTAGCCAATTTCCCGTTTTTATAGTTTTATTGAAAAACTGCCAAAAAATAAATAAAAAGTAGTAATACATATATACAATGGAATATTACAGCCATACAATAGAATGAAATCTTACCATTTGGACATATATACCTAGAAGGTATATGCTAAGTGATATAAGTCAATCAGAGGAAGACAAATAAATACCGTATGATTTCATTTATATGTGGTATCTAAAGAACAATATAAATAAAAAAACACAACAAAAACAGACTCACCAATACAAAGAATAGACTTATGGTTGCCAGAGGGGAATAGGGTTGGGGGCTGGGTTTGAAAAAGGTGAAGGCATTGAGAAGTACAGATTGGTAGTAACAAAACAATCATGAAGATGCAAAGTACAGCATAGGAAATATAGTCAATAATCTACATATATAAAAGGCTAAGTGTCCGTCCTTCCCTCCGACCAGTAGCTATGATGTGCACTGACCATCAGGGGGCAGATGCTCAAAGCAGGAACTGCCATGATGCGCACTGGCCATTTAAAAATAAACGGCACCCCAGACCTGGTGCGGACAAACCAACACTCGATTTCCCCCAAGTGAGACACAGGCCCCGCCACCACCCTGGAGCGACACCCCACCAAATCACAGCCAACGCTGCCAAGACCCCATGGTGCAAAATGTGGTGCCCAGCCCAACCCATCCCAGAAATGGTCGCTGTGGGCACCAGGTAATGATGTCACATAACAATGTCTGGCTTCCTCTCCCTAGCAACTAGCCTCCTCGCAGTTTCTTCAGCCCAGGAACATGACTTGCTTTATAGCCAGGAGCAAACATATTACAGTTCAGCCAAATGTCTGTGAAGCATTTTCACATGTCTCATCTCATTTGATCCTCACAGACGTCCTAGAGTAGGTAGATAGGAGACTCAGTAGAATCCTATTTTCTTTTAATTAGCAAGACAATGGAGATTTATAAAGTTTAGAAACTTGACCTGACTGAAAAGAAGTAAGAAATGGTGTAACTTGAAAATGATTTCAGGTTTTCTCACTGTGCAAAATATAGTTGAACACTGCTACAGTTAAATAGTTTCCAACCCTGATCAAAATGCAAATTTGGATCACTAAAGTTAATAAAATTGCTAGTGGTTATCAAGATAATTATCTTTATTTAGTGATGTTTTTAAAAAATTTTCTCTAAGATTTTTTTCCTCCATTAAGAACACAAAATTTTCTTGCAAAATTTGTGTCAATGTATGAACATAGCCAAAAAGATTAATAGGAGAAAATATTAATTTGAATAGAAAACAAAGTTAACTTGATTTGTTAAAAAGAAAAGATTTTGTTTCACTTTCTCTTTCTAAAGTAATTTTAGTAAACATTTATATAGTGACTTAGCAATGACAAGCTAACAAGTAAAATAAACTGTATAAGAAAGAGGACATGCAATTAGCTCCAATATATGAATAACTAGAGGTCTGGTGCATGAAATTCGTGCACTGGGGGGGGGGGGCGGGGGCCCTTAGTCTGGCCTGTGCCCTCTTGCAGTCCTGGGCCCCTCACTCCTTACCGCTGGGCTCGCTGCTCCTTAGCACTGCCGCAGGGAAGGAGAGGCTCCTGCCACTGCCGCTATACTCCCATGAGCCTGGCTTCTGGCTGAGCAGTGCTCTCCCTGTGGGAGCACACTGACCACCAGGGAGAAGCTCCTGCATTGAGCATTGAGCATCTGCCCCCTGGTGGTCAGTGCGCATCATAGTGACTGATCATTCTGCTGGTTGTTCCACTGTTCACTCGATTTGCATATTAGGGTTTTATTATATAGGATAAGTTAGCAAGATATAAATATCACAGAAAAATTCTGACAAACTGAAATATTTTGTTTGTTTTATTCTGTAATTGCATAGTTTAAAAAAGCTTAAAATAGAATTCATTTGCTTTAAAATCTGATTTTGAAAAAAAAAATTCCATGTATATTAGTTTATCTTTTCCTTCATTCTAAGGTAGTGGTAATGAGCTGAGAACTTTAGAATTGGAAAGACTTGGGTTCAAATTAAAGCTTCATCCTTTACCCAGTGTCTGAACTTACGTACTATACTTTTATTTCTTACTCAGTGGAAGTCTAAAGTAAATGCCCTCAGTTACCCTGAAGTATGGGATAGGGAAGAGTGGGGGACATGAGTTGGTAGAGGAGTGACATAAGAATAAATGTTCTGCCATCTTCAATATATAACTACAGTGTTGCCTGGATACTGCTCCCCAGTAGAAAAGAGCATGTAAAATCAAGTGTGCAAGTTATTTGTGTCAATCACCTATCACTTCTACTCATCTTCCATCAGTTAGAATTGAATTCTGTGACTACACCTACCTATAGTGGAGTCTGAATTGCTGTTTGGCTATGAGGCTAGGAAGAATAGAAAATGAATTTATTGACTAGAAGTCTCTTCCGCAAGAAAATAGAATACTTCCTACCACACAGAGCTGCATTGCAGATTAAATAACAATAAAAAATTCAGTATTCACTATGCAGTGGTTAAAAAATCGCTATTATTAACATCAGTGTTACCATTCTAAACTTTATTTTTTATTATGGAATTATAAAAGAGATTGTAAATTGGTTAAATATATACTCTTTCCTAGATAGAGCCTAAAAATTTCTTTCTAACACTTTTATACAACCTTCTTTTTTTGACATAAAGGAAAAAGAATAAACTTTGGAGTTATACTGACTAGAGAATAAACTTCTAATTTCCCACTCAATACCTAAGTAACTATGACTTAATAAGTGCTATTGAATATCTACAAAGAGTTGGCCTTTCCTGTGCCCTAAGAATGTAAAGAAAATTAGAATTTGGTGGGTTAAACAGTAAACATTGACGATATTTTCAAGTGAGTCCAATTACATTGATAAATTCAGAGATCACAAGTAATCAATGTGAAATACAGTCTATTTTAGAAGACACCAAGTAAGGTTACTGTGCTAACCCAGCCAAGAAATATGGGGCCTAACTTAAGCTGTGGCAAAAATAGAAATAATAAATAAAGAAAAGGTATATAAACAAATTTTTTGATGTGATTAAGAGTACTTGTTTTTTCCCCCTCTTTTTTTCTTTTATATATATACTAGAGGCCCGGTGCACAAAAATTTGTGCACTGGCGGGGGGGCGGGGTGTCCCTCAGCCCCACTGGTGCCCTCTCACAGTCTGGGACCCCTTGGGAGATAACGACCTGCTTGCTTAGGCCCACTCCCAGGTGGCAGAGGGCAGGCCCAATCCCAGGGGCAGCCCCGGGTCGGGCTCAGAGCAGGGCCGATTGGGGAGTTGGGGCTCCACTCCTTGTCATGCACAGAGCAGGGCGGATCAGGAGATTGCAATGCCACCCTCAGTCATGCTCAGGGTAGGGCTGATTGGGTGGTTGGGGCACCGCCTCCTGTCACACTCAAGGCAGGGTTGATGGGGAGGTTTGGCCGCCGCCCCCTGTCACCCACAGAGCAGGGCCAATCAGGGGGTTGGGGCACTCCCTGCTGTCACACTCAGGGCAGGGCTGATGGGGAGGTTGCGGCTCCACCCCGTCACACACAGAGCAGGGCCCATGGAGGGGGGTTGGGGCACCGCACCCTGTCACACACAGAGCAAGGCCGATCAGGGGTTTGGGGAGCTCCCCCCTATCAGGAACAGAGCAGGGCCTATCAGGGGGTTGGGGCGCCTTCCCCTGTCACGAACAAAGCAGGGCAGATAGAGAGGTTGTGGCCCCGCCCCCTGTCACACACAGAGCTGCAAGGTGATCAGGGGGTTTGGGCACTGCCCTCTGTCATGCTGCTCCATGGGCCAGGAGGCCTCGTGGCTCCGCTGATCCCAGTGCTAGGAGGCCTCGCTGCTCTGCTGATCCCGGTGCTAGGAGGCCTCGGGGATCTGTTGATCCTGGTGCCAGGAGGCTTCATGGCTCCGCTGATCCCGGTGCTGGGAGGCATATTACCCTTTTATTATATAGGATAGAGGCCTGGTGCACAGGTGGGGGCTGGCTGGTTTGCCCTGAAGCCTGTCTTGGATCAGGGTGGGGGTCCCGCTTAGGTGCCTGGCCAGCCTGGGTGAGGGGATGATGGCCGTTTGCAGCTGGTCACACCCCCTTAAGGGTGGGGGTCCCCACTGGGGTGCCTGGCCAGCCTGGGTGAGGGGATGATGGCTGTTTCCAGATGGTCACACATCCTTCAGGGTGGGGGTCTCCACTGGGGTGCCTGGCCAGTCTGGGTGAGGGGCTGAGGGCCATTTTCAGGCTGGTGGGTGACTGAAGCTCCCAACCTCTCCTTTTTTCCTTTTTATTTTTTTATTCTGGGATTTATTTGCCCTCTATGGCTGTCACTGGAGTGGAGAGCCGGCTTTAGCTGTGAGACCTCGGCTGCTGAAAGCAGGTTTCTATGCTTTGTTTACGGTCTGTATTTGAAACTTTGTTGTGACTCCAGCTCTGAGATCCCGGCCAGCTGAAAGCAGGTATCTGGGGTTTTGTTTAGCTTCTATATTTGTAACAATGTTTCTTAGAGAGCAGCTCAGAGCCCAGCAGCGGCAGGCAGGGAACCTTGGCTTCCTCCGTCACTGGAGCATGCAAGCCTTCTGTTCGTGTCAATTGCCTGGCTGCAGCCGCCATCTTGTTTGACAGTTAATTTGCATATAGCCTTGATTGGCCAATGGGAAGGGTAGTGAAGTTATGGCTAATTATCACGTTTCTCTTTTATTAGATAGGATATATATATATATATATATATACATATATATATATATATATATATATATATATATATAGCTTGAAGTATTATAAAGAGTATTACATATGTCTCCTTTCTCTCCCCCCTTGACATTCCCCTGGCCTCCCCTACCCCCCAGCGGCTTGTGTCCATTGGTTATGTTTATATGCATGCATACAATTCCTTCGGTTGATCTCTTACCCCCCGCTCCCACCCCCAAACCTTCCCCTGCCTTCCCGCTGTAGTTTTACAGTCTGTTCGATGCTGCTCTGCCTCTGTACTTGTTTAATAATTAAAAATTGGGGAAATAAAGAAGAAAATAATCAAAGGTATTTTCAGGATCCATCATCTAGTGGAGATATATTATTACCTAGTCAGAGAACACATGCAAAAATGTAGGTGTAGTCAAGAACATAATTAAATGAAGTCTTAGGTGTATAAGTTTGAGTTTCCTAGATGAATAACATTGAAAATGCCTTCATGAATATTAAAATTTGTCTGGAAAGCAGAATCAAGACATAATTAGAGATAAAGATTTCAGAATAATGAGCATAAATGTGAACTACTGAGTGAAAGCTAACCAAGAAAAAGCAAAGAAACGAATTCTGAAATGTGACTAGGAGGAACTCATTAGAGGAGAGCAGTGATAACACAAAATTAAAGAATGAGAGTGATCAGAAGAAAGAAACAAAATTTCAGATGATTTTTAATATTAATTTTTTGTGGCCAGCTGTTCTGGATGTCAATTTACAAAGGAGCAAATCAACTAGAGGTCCAGTTCCACTTGGTTGAGAAACAAAGGAGATTAGATGAAATGGCGATGCTAACAGCAGACAAACTGTTCAGTAACTTTCTTATAAGGAAAGACAAGGACATGTGAAAGCAACATTAAAAAACAGGTCAGAGATTTTAAATTTTAAGAGAGAGGATACTCAATATATTTGAAAATTGAGATGAAGGAAGTCAGTGGAAAAAAGATTTACATTACAATTGGATAAAACACATGTGAAAATTATTAGCTTGAAAAGAAATTGAAATTCTGCTTTTACTATGACAAGGTGAAGTCAGGGACATTCCAAGAGGATAAAAGGGAAGATGAAGAAATGATGGGTCAGCTTCTCAGTGAAAAATGAACAAGGTGTGTGCAGCCAGCAAGTACAGAGAGTGAGTTTCAGTATACAGATTTTTATTTATTCATTTATTCAAAAACATTCTTTAAATACTAAGTTCCAAACACCAAGGTAGGCACTGGAAACACAAAATTGAATTTACATGGTTCCTAACCTCAAAGTGCTTACATTTTGATAGGAAAGGCAAATAAGAAAACCAATGATTCGGGAATTGTGTGACAACTGCCGTAACAGAGGTGGGGAAGGACCCTTCCCAGCAGGGAAGGAGCTCTAACATAACGCATGGGAGGAGAGAAGCGTGGCCGTCTTCCTGAAGGAAGGGAAGCTCAGTGTGAGCCTTAAGGCTGAGTAGTCTTTAGGTAGACAGGAAAGGGATGGTGGGTGATGACCATGGTGGAGAAAACAACGTGACTAAAGGCAGCTTCAGAAATAGCAGGATACATTTAGAAACTGGAGCTTAAAACTTGAGTGAGGAATTTATAAGTAAGATTAGAAGTGCTCCAGAGCCAAATTGCAAAGCACCAGTTGTGCTAAGCAATGCAGTTTAAGTTGTATTTTCAAACAACTTATGGTGAACTATGTTACCATTTTAAAATGTGAACGTAGCCCTGGGCAGGTGGCTCAGGTGGTTGGAGCATCATCCCCTGAACCAAAAAGTTGTGTGTTTGATTCCCACTGAGGGCACATACCTAGGTTGTGGGTTCCATCCTCCATCAGGGTGGGTACAGGAGGAAACAGATCGATGTTTCTCTCTCACATCCATGTTTCTGTCTCTTCCACTCCCTTCCTCTCTCTCTCTCTCTCTCAAAAAAAAAAATCAATAAAAACATACTCTCAGATGGGGATTTAAATCAGGGGTGGTGGACATCTTTTTCTGCTAAGGACCATTTGAATATTTATAACATCATTCACAGGTCATACAAAATTATCAACTTAAAAATTAGCCTGCTGTATTTGGTCAAACACTTAATTAACTCACCCCTAATGCCTTGGCAGGGCCAGACCAAATGATTTATTGGGCTGTATAGCCCACAGGCTGGGAATTCCCTACATCTGATTATAAACAAACAAACAAACAAACAAACAAATAAATAAATAAATAAATAAATAAATAAATAAAATGTCATCATATTTATGTATGTCTTTGGTTGATGGTGGTACCAATCATGAGCTAAGGACTAGAGAAGACTGGATTGGGGAGAAAGATAACCTAGTTTGGGGCTCCTGTTCAATGCATCCAACTCAGCAAAGGTTTATAAACACATACTCTTCTCCAGGAACAATGCTAAATACTGAGGTATTGAGCTTGAAGTATCCATGGAACTTTCAAGTGGAGATATTCGGTAGGTGTATCAATTAGAGTTCAACCAGAAAAGCAGAATCAGCGCGCGCGCACACACACACACACACACACACACACACACACACACACACACACGACGGGGGGAGGGAGGGAGGGAGAGAGAGAGAGAGAGAGAGAGAGAGAGAAACAGGGAGAGAAAGAGAGAGATTATTAGAAATTGGTTTACATAATTGTCAAGATGGATTGCAAAAACAATGCCAAAACTTAGAATTTTTTTTTTTTCTCTCTCAGCTGAAGCCTCAACTCAGGATATAGCAAAAATTGAAAATAGAGCAAAATAATTTTTCAACTAGTGTCTGGCTATAAAGTTGTGATGTTGCTATTGAGTCGGGTTGTTTTCCTGAGCAGGATGCAAGGCTGATTTCTTTCCTGGATCCTTGTCCAGGTGGATTCATAAAAATGAAGCCTTGGACAAAAGGTGGTAGATGAAAAGGGTGGAAATTTATTGGAAACAAGTACAGACTCCCATGTAGGGAGCGGGTCCCAAGGGGGTGACCCACCAAGCTCTTTTTTGCTAAGGTGGATAAAGGCTGCAGTTCTCTGTCTCTTCATACTGCTTTCCAATCGGTAGACTATCAGCTTCAGAACCTAAACCCCACGTGGTGCCCCCCCCCCCTTTTTTTCTCCCCCTTCAGTGGTGGAATTCTCTATCTCCTGTGAAAATCTGTTTTCCTCTTTCTTCCATTTGTCAACATTTCTTTACCCTCTATGAAAGGTTGTTTCCTTTTTCTCCCCATACCCTGTGGCTTTTCCCTATTTCCTGTGAATGAATGTCTTCCCCTCCCTTATCCTATAGCACTTTTTTCTCTCTCTGTGAATGTATGCGTTTTGGCAGCTCCAAGCCCTCACCTTTGCAGTCCTCCCCCATGGACCCTCTAATTCCTAAAAGTCCCTAAACCTGCATATTTTATCCCTAAAACTCCTTTCACTATTAATTCAACTCCCTGGGCCATGTTGCTGGACCATTGCATAAGCTTTGAACTTCAGTGGTGAGAATTGTGCACTGCATTGGAATTGTCACAGCAGCAGACGTGAGGGAAGTAGGAAGGTTAAGATTGTCTGGTCTAATAGCCCTTACCTATTGGAGCTCCAAGGTCATTCAGGGAGCTTTAACTCAACTATTTATTATGAAAATCCTGAGTAGCCTCCAAATATCCTTTAGGTAACTTATCTCAGGGAGACACTTAAAAATTAATAAATTAAGTCAATAAGTAAATCACTTGCATATTTAGATTTAACAGGAAATTTTTTTCTGATTCTAAAATAAAAAACAAAAAGGAGGAAGGAAGAAAGATGAGAAGGATGATAAGAAGGCAGGAGTAAAAAATGAGGATGGCTATACTATGTAATTTCTCACTTTGGTATACCTATTTTGCGTAAATAAAAAGAACCACCACACAATAATAACACCATTCTATTCATTTTCTAGGACTACTATAACAAATTGCCACAAACCAGGTGTATTAAAACAATAGAAGTTTATTTTCTCTAATTTCTGGAAACTATAAGTACAAAATTAAGGTGTCAATGATCTCCTAGCTTGTGGTGGTTGCCTACAATCCTTGGCATTCTTTGGCTTATAGTTACATCACTCTAATTTCTGCCTCTATGAAAATCTTCCCTCCATATTTGTTTGTGTCTTTGTCTCCAAATGGACCTCATGTTTGTCTTATAAAGACACCAGTCATTGGATGTTGGGTCCACCCTAATCCAATATGACTTCATCTTAGCTTAATTACATTTATCCTATTTCCAAATAAGGTCACATTCACAGGTACCAGATTATACTAGTAGGACTTAAACATATGTTTTGGGGGGATATTAATTAAATTCAATAAAACAATAAATGTTTACTATAGGAAAAAATGCTCTATATTAAATCATTTAAAGTTCTAAAATACTTAAACGACCATGTTTTCTAAGTCTTGTCTTAATAACTTTGTTTACTCATCTATAAAATGGGAACAATACTAATTTCTTCATTCTCAGGTTGTTGTGAAGATCAAGTCCATTAATAGATGTCTAGTGTTTATAAGAGCTCCTGGCTGTAGTAAGTACTGTGTAGGTGTGAGATGGACTGACCCCTCCCATAACAATGACCCTGCCAAAACTTCGCCCAGAAGAAACGAAAAAATTAACTAAATATTATCATCCAGATAGTGTGGGAAGGAGCCAGTCTATTAGTGAGACAGCACTAATTAAAGTATTTTCATTATGTTTCCCCTATTGTCTCTGCAGCTTACTCTATAATTGGACAATTTATTTTATTAGACATGACCTTGGGCATTGCGGTTGGTTTTAACAGCCCATTCTCAGTCAATTTTTAACAGAAGCAGGTGAACTATCTTAATTAGTATGCCTAGGGAGAAATATAAACATGTCAAATGAATAACCGTCAGGTAATACACAGTGTTGGATGACATTCACTTTCTCCTCTGCCAACTGCCTTTAGGTAAACTTGGTAACAAAGCAGGACAACTTTTTCTTGTCTATACAGAGGTAAGATTAGCTCAATTAAGAAATATAATAGGGAAGGAAGGCAGTCTACAGTCAACATTATAGACCAGCAAGCACCAATTCTCACCTATTAAGCACAATTAGTAAGCGACTCCAGCTTATAGAAAACAATAGACGTGTTGCATGTTAGTCAAAAGTCACAGAAATAAATGTACTGAATGACTCCCCAGCCATCAGCCCAATTAAGTGGTGATGTTATTTTTCAAGAACTTAAGTTGGGAAATTCTATTAGAGCATTACTTCAACCTGCCTGTGTGTGCAATTTTTTTCTCAAACTATAAATGCATGAAAAAAGTATTTCTCCATTAATTTGTGATGCAATAGATCTACCTAAGGAGAAAATGAAGGAAAAGGAGGAGGTCAGAATTAGTCCCAATATTTTAACTAGGAAAAGAAAAAACTGATATTTTATTTCTCTGTCTTACTCTAATCACACACACAGAGACACACACATTTACAATAAGTTAAAATCATTCTCTAATTTTCAGTTCTAGTTATCATAAGAGGATTTTCATCAAAGAGACTTACAT
Organism: Myotis daubentonii; assembly: GCF_963259705.1. Classification (NCBI taxonomy): domain Eukaryota; kingdom Metazoa; phylum Chordata; class Mammalia; order Chiroptera; family Vespertilionidae; genus Myotis; species Myotis daubentonii. The sequence continues at coordinate 95,920,731 of NC_081842.1, read as the reverse complement.
CAGTGCTTTTGGAGCCATTGGCTCATTATGCCTAAACTGGACCTGGACCTATTAAATCAGAACTGGGTGGAGCAGGGGATGGGTTTTCTGCATAGGTATTTGTTAAACTCCTCCTGACATATTCTAACCTGTAGGATTGTGAACCACTGAGTCACCTGGCTAGACTGATATTTAAGGTGCTTCATTTTGTTCATCTTCCACATCTGTATACCTGTTTTTTTCCCCAATTTGCAGAAACAACTATTTAATGTTAATGAGGTTCTTATGTTGAGAAAGTACATTTGCTTCTTCATTTTCCCTTTCCTTTGGGATCTCCAGCATTTGGTTGTGTGACTATGTATTAACTCCCTGATATCTTTAAGGCATAACCACATTAAGTGAGTTCTATGAGCATTATTAATAAAAGTGCCTATTAAAGACACTATTTCTGTGTTATTATCTAGAAAAACAACACAACTATAGTCAATGTCCTTTAGAATTTGGCACTGATAGAAATTGAAATGAAACCAAAACACATTAGCTTTAAAAAGAGTTAAAATTTATATCCTTAGCAGCAATTCAGGAGATCTAGCCATATTTATACAAAATTTTGCTAAAATATCCCCACTCTTGTTGCTTAAGTGAACTTTACAGTCAGATTACTGATTATGTTTCAAGAATTATGAGTAGTTTAATAGGGTCAGAAAGCCTAGAACAACAACAAAACAACTTCATATACAAGAGAATTGTGTATGATTCTGTTTCTCATGGCCTGAGGTGTTGTGTGCATTATGAGTAAAATGCACTTCTAGGACAGTGTAAACTCAGTATTTATCAATGCCCACACCAGAAATAAACTTGTATTCATAGCCAATAGCAACATACTGGTACACACTTCTCTAATTATTGCTTCTAAGATGTCCCAAATAATGTAATTTTCAAGAAAGCTTTAATTTGCAAATCTGGCAGGTTTGTTATCTCAAATTTCCTTAGAAACTTTTAGACCTGGGAAACAGGTGCACTTATTATAACAATACTACATACCTGGTTAGTATTATAAAATAAATAAATAAATAAATAAATAAATAAATAAATAAATAAATAAATAAATAGCATGCTACTCTTTAAATGAAGCAGCATAAACTTTAAAGAATTTGACTGATAGTTTAAGCACTCATACTGCAAAATTCACTATGGGATAAAGGCCACATGAGATCAGGCTTCTAGATAACCTCATTTTGTGGTACTTCAGATCAGAGCATTAATTCGATTTGTTTCATGTATTAAATTATTGATTGATAGAGTTACAGAATTGATTGTAAAGGTCCACAGTCCTCTTTGTTAAATTTATGAGTAGCTAGTTAAGATCAATAGTCAAAAAATCAAAAACCTTCTATTCTGTTTCGCATTACCATATATGTTTTGTTTTTGCAAGATTGCCTCACCCCATTGAAGAAAGCTATATAAAAGGGTCTATCCTTGTACACACTATCAACTTCCAGTTGAGTCTCTCCATGGCAAACAGGATTTTACTTCTAGACAAAAGAAAAGCAACAATAAGAACAACAAAGGGTTTTCTTTTATAATTTCTTCCCATTAATTAACCTGACAGAGGTCATTCACACATTGGTTAAAATAGTAGAGTCATTTTCATATCAACTCACTAGAGAAGGGAGGGTATTTGGATAGGATTTAGTTGTAAATACAGGAATAGACCATCAGCAAAAACTCAATCCTTCTGGATATTTAACTCAACTGTTATGGGTTCCTTAGTGTGGATTCTGTCCTGCTTGTCTGCCAATAAATATGTATTAGATAACCACAGTATCCCAAAAGTAATTAAAAATTAAACAGATCACTTCATCTCTGGGGCCTACAGTTCACCATAAAATCATAATTATCCAAATTTATTCTTACTCACTTGGTTCTCTGATATATTTAATTCAATCTCATAAATATTTATAGCATGCTGTTATCTGTTGTTGAAAAGTTTGCACTCACGTATGAAGGATAAAGCAAAGCACATATAACTAACTACCCAAATGAGATAAACATAAATGAAAAACTATGGTTCAAATATAGGCGGCAATTCTACTTACCAGAAGCTCATATGCCAAAGTAAGTACCAATGTAGGTGAACAGAATTTTAAAAAATTAATTGTCTATGTAAGTATGTAGAGGCTATATGTTGTCTACAAGATGGTGAGGTGACCTGAATTTGTCAAAAATGGTATGTAGAATTTTCCACTTCTGGTTATGATAAAGTAAATGAAAACAGACTAGCCCTCTCTCTCTAAATAATACAAAGTTATGATACCATTATAATTAACCTAGTTATTAATAACAGGAAATGAGGAAAGAAAAGGCCAGATATTATAGGCATGTCATAGGCAGCTTCCCTAGGAAGCTACAACTTTACTAGTACCCTCCCCAAGGAACAGGACAAAGGGAAGATAGATGCATGCTCAGTAAAGTTGGGGTGACATAGGGAAGGTGCTTGCTGTCAATCACACTCAAGGACAAAGATGGATAGCCAGAATGGGCAGGCCATTGTAAGGGCATGAAGATTTGGGATATACAATCCCCTGAACAAAGGAATGCATCCTCTTGTTCTTTCAGGACCCGTGGGATTCTTGTTGCTTGGGGTGCTCTCTCCTGCATGCTCCCGTGTGGCCCATTGCCCTGCATTCTCCCTTGCGGCCCACACATAATGGACTGCAACTAGCCTGATGCTGTACTGGACCTAGCTCCAACATGGAATGGAAACTCTGGACTCTGCCTCTGCTTCTAAGTTCACTGAAATCCCAGCTACACTTCTATAACTAGACTAAGGGAGATGGAACTTTGGAAACCCAGGGATGTAATTCCTTGAAAATAAAGCTTTCTACCATATCTCATCCTCCTGTGGGTGCCTCCAGAAAAGCTTATTCTAGCAGTACCCCAAGAACTCCACTTCCACCAACAACAGTTGGCTAAAATATATGAAATTTATATGTACAGGTAATAGAAATAGGTAGCAAGAACTGAGTGAAGGAAAACTGGCAAGGTGAGTTCCAATATCTGCCTCCACCACCCCATCTTTCTGTTCGGAAACACTTTATATACCATGTTACAGGGGTAGGGAAGACCAAACAAGGAAATGTGTTCTCACTGAGTTGAGAAGATAGATAAGAGGGAGCTTTTCAGAGGTGGAGTTCCAAAAATCGGCATAAAGTCCCTTGGCATCAGTATCAGAATACAAAACCACATATGAAAAAAGTCATGAAAGATAGAAAAACATGATTTCTTCCTCAGGTTATGGCTTGCACACAATTGTGTGTATTTGTTAAAACTCATCAAGTTCTGCATTTAAGATTGATGAATTTCACTTTGTGTAAAGCATGTCTCAATTTTACAAAAAGTGGTAGCATGACCCGGTTCACCTTTTTAAAAGATCACACTGGCTGCTTTGCTCAAAGTTAGAACAATGGGATTTACTGATGAATTGGAAATGTGGCAGGAGACAAAGAAAGAGTCAAGAAAACTCCAAGTGTTTTCACCTGAACAAATAAGAGGGTGAAATCATCATGTATTGTTATAAGGAAGAATATGGGTACATAATAAAGAATCGAATCAGTAATTAAACTTCAGATGTGTTAGAAAAGTTGGTTGAGACCACCAAGGATTTGCATGTAGATGGAAAACTGTTCATGGTCTGATTTCTGGGACCCCCTCACATTAAAAAGCCAGAGAGCTGAGAAGAGACCAGGAAAAGAAACTGAGATGGAGTGATGAAAGAGATGGGATAAAATCTAGGAGAATGGAATGTCCTGGAAGTCATGTTAACAAAGTGTTATTTGCTGCCTAGAGGTCAACCTCTCCCTATCAACTGGCTTCTTACATGTAGAAATACATTCCAATCCCTCCTATTAAAATAAAACAAAGCAAACACCCCAATCTACTCCAGCTATAAAACTAATTCCTCTTTAGAAAGATTTGTCTTTTCTCTCTTCTTCCACACTTTCCACTCACTCCTCAATTCCCTCCAAACTGGGTTCAGCATCTAGTGCTTCAATAAGGGCTCTCACTAGGGTCACTAATTAACTATATGTCTCTTAATCCAAATTTTAGGTTTTCCCTCAGATCTGATCAAACCTGATCTCTCTCTTTTTAAATCTATTCTTTGATTAAGGTATTACATATGTGTCATTATCCTCCTATTGCTCAGCAACCTCCCACTCGTGCCCTCACCCCCCCTGGTGTCTGTGTCCATTGGTTAGGCTTATATGCATGCATACAAGTCCTTTGGTTGATCTTCCTCCCTTACCCCAACCCTCCCCTGCCTTCCCTCTGAGGTTTGGTGGTCTGATCAATGCTTCTCAGTCTCTGGATCTGTTTTTGTTCATCAGTTTATGTTATTCATTATATTGCACAAATGAGTGAGATCATGTGATATTTATCTTTCTCTGACTGGCTTATTTCACTTAGCATAATGCTCTCCAGCTCCATCCATGCTGTTGCAAATGGTAGGAGTTCCTTCCTTTTTACAGCAGTGTAGTATTCCATTGTGTAGATATATCACCATTTTTTAATCCACTCATCTGCTGATGGGCACTTAGGCTGTTTTCAAATCTTAGCTATTGTAAGTTGTGCTGCTATGAACATAGGGACACATATATCCTTTTTGATTGGTGTTTCTAGTTTCTTGGGATATATTCCTAAAAGTGGGATCACTGGATCAAATGGGAGTTCCATTTTTAGTTTTTTGGGGAAACTCCATACTGTTCTCCACAGTGGCTGCACCAGTCTGCATTCCCACCAGTGGTGCACGAGGGTTCCTTTTTCCCGCATCCTCGCCAGCACTTGTCTTTTGTTGATTTGTTGATGATAGCCATTCGGACAGGTGTGAGGTGATACCTCATTATCTTGGAAGTAGTTGATATCTTCTACTTCTTCCAACACTCTAATTTTCAAGAATCATACCTTTCTGGTTTTCTTCCTACTTTCCTGGCTGCTTCTTAGTCTCTTTTTTAGAATCCATCTTCTGGCCCTTAAATGTGGGAGTTTCTCAAAGCTCAGTCATGTGTTCCTTGATCAATCCACATACCTTCCTTAAGCAATCTCATTCATAATAAGGGGGAAAACAAAGTAATTAAGAATATGAATGCATTTTTCAACTTTCCTAGGTTCAAATTTTAATTCTGGTACTTACCTGTTTTGTAATTATGGCAAGAACATCTTTTTTCATCTCAGTTTTCTGATCATTTTTATTATTTGTAATAAATATATTTTATTGATTTCATAGAGGAAGGGAGAGGGAGATAGAAATAGAAATATCAATGGTGAGAGAGAATCATTGATCAGCTGCCTCCTCCGCACCCCCTACTGGGGATTGAGCACTAAACCTGGACATGTGCCCTGACCAGGAATCAAACTTTTACCTCCTGGTTCATAGGTCGCCACTCAACCACCTAGCCACACCAGCTGGGCTCCCATCTATTTTTAAATGGAGAATATAATGGTATTTATAGAGCAGTCAGAAGGATTCAATGAATCTGTATTTATAAATCACTAATACAAATGAACATAGCTTTAATTACCACATGTAAGCAGATGATTTGCACTTGCTTTTCAATTACCTAGACTTTCTCTCTCAGCTAGAAATCTACATAATCAATGTTCTTTTTTTAAACCTTAACTTAAACTTCTCAAAAGTATCTCAAAATCAACATGTACAGAACATAACTCATCATTTCTTCCCAAAACCTTGTGCTTTCTCAGATTCGCCTACCCCAGAGAATGATGTTACAGCTCAGAAAACCAGGCAATGTCATTGACCCTAGCCTTTCCTTCGCCACAATCTTCACACTCACATCCAATCTCGCCCACATGTATTGATTTTACTTTTTACATGTTTATTGAAGCTGTCTCTTTTTTTCCAATAAGTTCTACACCCATTGACCTATTCTCATCTACCTTTATTTTCACTCTTCACTTCTGCAATAGCTTTTTAATTGGATGCCCTGTATTTATTTACTTTCTCCTGTTCTCAGTGCTGCAGGCAGAACAATCTTCTGATTATGTCCCCTAAACTCAGAACAAAATGCTTCATTGATTTACTATGATTGAGGAAAAAGTCAAAAATCCCAAATATGGCTTACAAATTCATCGGTGGCTGATTTTTTATGGTCTTATTTCTACCAATCTCTCTTAAGCTCTTTTCTTGCTTTCAATAAATAATTCAAATGACACATGCTTCCTTCAACAGAGCATTTGTGCATGCCCTTTCCTCCTTCATTCTACTTATTTTTTCACTCAGCATTCAGATTTCAGGTCAATAATAACTTTCTTAATAAAGGTTTTCCTGATCTTCCAGTATGGTAAAATTTGCTATTTCATATATATTTGCCAATGCTTACTCCTCCTTATCCATATATCATTGTGATGATTTTACATTTTTGAACAATTTGGTGTATGAAATGCCATGAGTATAAGAATAGGGTATACATTTGCTTATCATTGTAAGCCCGGAGTCTAGGATGGTTCTTAGCAGTTAGAAAGTGGCCAATATATATTTGTTGCATGAATAATGAAGTAGCAATATTTACTAGTAAGAGAAACAAAGTTTCCAATGAGCTGTGAAAGAAAACAAAGCAATTAAGTATAATTAAAAATCAGCACAATACCAGAGCACAAAACTAAAATGTGTGTCTGGTCATTAGCCAGAGGACATTATTAAAGAAGAATCATCTCAGAGTGGTAAGATTGCCAAATAAACATCAGCCTTTCCTAAAACAACTATTATTCCAGATGTCCACTTGGGAAAGTCAAAGAAGCAGAGCCCTAATATGTTTTGGTGATCTTTAGAACCGAAACAAGGGGACTGCAATCTTTTTTATAAGTACCATAAAACCACATTAACTCACAAAAGTTTAGGAGGAGAAAAATAGGCAAAAAGACTGTAACCGGCATATTGGCGCCAATTAGAAGCACATGATGGAATGTGTTCAGCCATTAGGATGTTTCACTCCAGTGATCAGCTTACTCTGCAGACACCTGTAGGACATTCGGTATTTTCCCTATGGGATCCTTGAAAGTGGACAAGGAGATTAGCAGGAAGCACACAAGAAGCAGGGCTATCTTTTACAATCTCAGAGATGATAATATCTCTCCCAGCTTGAAGCTGATTGGAAGAAGATGTTGAGCAGAGGGAAAATGGTAAATTGAGCAACTATCTAACTTTCTATAAGGTCAGCAGTTCCACCTCTGGCTTCATTTTATAGTTCAGATTCATGTTAAAAGTGCACAAAATAGACAGAGTTGATAGCAGGTCAACTTTATGTAGCACTAAGAATTTCTCACACCAAATATCTTTCTTGTTAAATGCCTACTGAATCTGAAAGATTTTTGCAAAATAGATACATTTAAACTACTTTCAAAAATAATTCTGTCTAGGTGAGTGAGAAGATATTTAGTAAATCTCACAGATTAATCTAATGTTAAATATCAACACAATAGTACCAAAATGGAGTCCCTTAAACTAAGCCTCTCATCGCCAAACCAAACTTAATTACAGTTTTGGCTTTCCCAAAAATGGACTCTTAAACCAGTCAATCAGGAACCGCCTGGTCAGCACTAGTTGGCCATCTGGCTAACAGACCCCTGTAATCCCCTAAAGGAAAGTAACTGTTATACCCAACCTACTTTTCTGCCCAGCGTGAGCTAGCTGTTCCTGCTCTTTTCTGCCTATAGAAGTCTTCGGTTTTGTACAGCTCATTGGAACTCCTTTCTCTGCTGGTTTGGATGCTGCCTGATTCAAACTGATTTTTGCTCAAATAAACTCTTAAAATTTTTAATGTGCCTCAGTTGATCTTTTAGCAAGTCTAGTGTCTGAACAGGGAATTGAAGGAGATCTTCAACAGCCTCCAAGAGCAACTAGCAGCCACACCTAGGTACCTCTGAAAACCTGGAGATTGCTGCCTCTGGATGTAGTGGGTTAGGTCCCTCTCAGATCCTAGTTCTGTAGCTTTTGCATCATGGAATTTCAGACTGAGAATTTCCTTTTCTGAACTGGGCCCAGAAACCAGCTGGGTTTGACATAGAAACCAAACTGAGTCTAGGGTCAAACCAGAAAATGGGCAGCTTCTAGGGTTGGACTGGGTTTGACTTAGAAACTTAGCTGGGTCTGGGATCTGTGGTTGACTTAGAAACTGGACTGGGTGCAGTGTAAGGCCTCGGGTAAATAAAAATCTGTTTTAAAACTGAACAAGCAGGTTAACCTTACAAATAATATACTTGAATTACAGTGACCACAGTGGGGAATTTTAACCTAAATAAGCTGATACATTTACGAAGTGTCTTAGAGAAAAAGGGGTCTCAACCAAGCATTTGCCATCATGGGTAGAGGGAAATTATTTTCCTCCTCTGTAGTTTCTAGTGGGCAAGAATGAGGCTCGCTAGGGTACCACATTTGCTTCACAGTCTACACAGGCAGGATTCTTGGAAAACTGGCAAACGCTGGCAAAGGGTGAGAATTCTTACCCAAATCACCACTAACAGATCTCTAGCTGTAGTGCCTGGTAGAGAGGAAAATGTAAAATTTTACATTGTCCCTTCCTTTTAAAATTCAGATTGGAGGGCAAAAAACCCTTTGTAATCATTATATCTTGGAATTATGACATGAATTTGTTTTCAGGTACTCATTTGTTATCAATTCCTTCTCTTCCAGGGACAATTGCTTTTTTGTTTGTCTTATTTTGTGTCCTGAGAACTTTGCTTGGAAAACATCATCAAGTTGGGGGCCCCCCAAATATGACTGAACAGAAATGTGAGTTGCACCCCATTTACAAGTAGGGCCATATCAACTGTATCAGCTCTCAGGGAAACTCTCTAAGCCTTTTTTTCTTTTAGTTTTCTTGAGGAGTGGCTCTTGGTACAGTAATATCTTTTGCAGCCTCTTTAGGGATGCCTCTTGAGTCCATGGGGTGCTCAATACTGTGAGGAATATTTATTGTTTTCCCAGATGAAACCTGACCATATACAATATACATGATGTCCCCCCAAAATATATACATACTTTCAGTATTATTAATTCCAAAGGGTTAAATCTGAAAAGAAAGAAATATCAATTGAGCTAACAGAAATAAGTGTGTATACATTGGGGGCGGGGGGCACCCTGTATATCAGAAGGAGAGGGGAAAGGCTATTTTGAAAACTAGGCCTGTAAAAAAATTTTAAAGTATTTTCCACAAATATTAGTAAAAACCTTTAACCATCTAAACAGGTAATTTTTACTTATGCCATCTATCAGAAACATAATTTGAATACAAGTGGAGTTTTTGGCTTTGTGTTTAGTTTTTGTCTTTTTAAACTAGTGAGTTTTGCATTATTTTACCTGTCTCATGGCTAAAATTTTTAAAACAAAAACTATACGCTCTCTGTTGCATCTGTATGTATGTCTATTTATCTATGTTATAGAAGTGTGATTTTTTCCTACCTCCAGATGGTATTGCCAAAATTATTTTTAAAGAGCTCCGTTTAATTGGTTAAAGACAAATAAACATCATATAAACCAGTATATTCTCAGAAATATAGACAATAATCCAAATGTTTTTCAAGTTTACATGATTTAGGATATTCAGTAAGTAAAACCTAATCTGTTAATTTAATTAAAATAGGCATGCCTTTAGCATTATGAGCATTAAATATAATACTTTTTATTCTACCTAGGTTTACTAAATGTCAAATCAGCTCATATCTCTGTTACAGATTTTGTGAGCAAGAAAGATAAATTAAGATAATGATTAGCTGATTAATGTATCATAAACTTTTCATGAGTAATCTAAACATAATTATTATAAACAAGTAAATTACATAGATATAAGTAGAACAATAGCTTATGAACTTTCTAACAAAACGTATGCCTTTTAGTATGCTTATTTAAAAATAGTTTCCAAAAATTTTTATTTGGTGTTTTGAAACCATGCAGTTATGCTGAGCTAAGTTAATAATGGATATTCATTGAATATCTAAATTATTTCCAAATAAGAACAAATACTGAACCAGTAATTAATGAACACAAAATTGTCTACGTGTAAGTTTTTATTACAAAGTAATTAGAAATATCTTAGTCTATCAGTAAACATGTCTTATGGTACATTGAAAAATATATAACAAGGAAGAATATACTTCCAGAAATTATGAAATGCATTTAGAAATTTGCCAATCCATGCAATTCTTGTATAACAGACAACCAACTATTGATTACTTCTTAGTTTTACCTAGGAATAAATGTTTTTAAAGGTTAAAAATTCAATATATGTACTTGAAAATACTTAGAAATAGCCATAGCAATATTGAGAAAGAAGAACAAAGTTGGAGGAATCACAATACCAGATATCAAGTTATACTACAAAGCCACTGTATTCAAAACATCCTGGCACTGACACAAGAACAGGCATACAGATCAATTGAACAGAACACAGAACTCAGAAATTGATCCAAACCATTATGCTCAATTAATATTTGACAAAGGAGGCACGAAGATATGATGGAGTGTAGACAATCTCTTCAATAAATGGTATTGGGAAAATTGTACAGGAACAGGCAAAAAAAATGAAACTAGACCACAAACTTACACTGTATACAATAATAAACTCAAAATGGATAAAAGACTCAAATGTAAGTCACAAAACTATAACAATCCTAGAAGAAACCATAGGCAGCAAAATCTCAGACATCTCTCATAGCAATATGTTTATGGATACATCTCCTAGGGCAAAGGAAACTAAGGAGAAGATAAACAAATGGGACTACATCAAAATAAAAAGCTTCTGCACAGCAAAATAAACTATTAACAAAATGAAAAGGGAGCCCACTGTATGGAGAACATATTTGCCAATGATACATCTAATAAGAGGTTAATTTCCAAAATATATAGGGAATTAACAGAACAAAAGAAATACAAGCAATCCAATTAAAAAATGGGCAAGAACCTAAATAGACACTTCTCCAAAGTGGACATAAGGAAGACCAAGAGACATAAGGAAAAATTCTCAAAGTCACTAAGAAATGCAAATTAAAATGACAACATGATACCATCTCATACCTGTCAGAATGGCTATCTTTAACAAACAACAAGTGCTGGTGAGGATGTGGAGAAAAAGGAACCCTCGTGCACTGCTGGTGGGAATGCAGGCTGCTGCAGCCACTGTGGAGAACGGTATGGAGTTTCCTTAAAAAATTAATAATGGAACTCCCATTTGACCCAGTAATCCCCCTTCTAGAATATGTCCTAAGAAACTCAAAACACCAATCAGAAAGAATGTATGCATCCCTATGTTCATAGCAGCATAATTTACAACAGCTAAGGTTTGGAAACAGCCCAAGTGCCCATCAGTAGATGAATGGATAAGAAGCTGTGGTACATTTTCACAATGGAATACTATGCAGCTATAAAAAAGAAAGAACTCTTAGCATTTCAACAGCATGGATGAAACTAGAGAGCAATATTTTAAGTGAAATAAGCCATTCAGAGAAAGATAAGTATCATATGCTCTCACTCATATGTAGAATCTAATGAACATAATAAACTGATGAACAAAATAGATCCAGAGACATAGAAGCATGGAACAGCCTGGAGAATCTCAGAGGGAAGGTGGGTAGGTGTGAAGAGATCAACAAAAGAACATGTATGCCTATATGCATAACTCATGGACACAGACAATAGGGTGGTGAAGGCCTGGGGCGGGGGGCAGGGGCAGGCTAGAGGAGGTCAATGGGGGGAAAATAGGACATATGTAATACTTTCAACAATAAAGATTAAAAAATAAAAATAACCTACTTAGAAATAATAGCAGTGAGAGAAAACAACTATGTATGTAAAATAGACAAGAAGAGTAAAATGAGCCTTAGCCTGTTCAGCTCAGTGGATAGAGCATTGGCTTGCAGACTGAAGGGTACTGGGGTTTGATCCTGGTCAAGAGCACATTCTCGGGTTGCAGGCTTGATCCCCAGTAGGGAGCGTGCAGGAAGCAGCCAATCAATGATTCTCTCTCATCATTGATGTTTCTATCTTTCTCCCTCTCTCTTCCTTTCTGAAATCAATAAAAATATATATAACAAAAGAAAAGTAAAATGACAGGTTGTGCCATCATAACCAACTTGTTATAGATATTGGTATACTAGTACATTATTTGACTTCATGTTTACAGCTTTCTATGTGAATAAAAGGCAACTCTACATTCTACTTTTGTATAACCTTACATATTTCACTCATCTAAGTGAATGTTCTGTGACCATTCAGCACTCAAGAACAAACTTTGCCCCCTAATGAACAAGATGGAATTGGAAACCCATCTCTTTGAAATCACTGACTAAGATTAATTTGACAAATGCCCATTAGACCAGCCAAGAGCTTGCTCAGTTGCTCCTATTTGCTTTAATTTATTTAGCAAAAGGCCCCAATCTATCAAGTTAAATGCCTTGATCATTCATCAGTTTACAAATAGTGAAGTGTCGCAGTCTATACCCAGATTATCAATCTGTGAAAGGTGAACATTTGGGTAACTCATTTAACTAAGCAAGGTCTAAAACCTCTAATATTTTAAGTTATTGAAGGCCATGGCTGAGCTATACTCTTCCACTTGTCAAATATTACAAACTTGTAAGTAGACATTTGTTTTCATGAACTAACCGAGCTCTAAATAAATGGGACTTCCCCAGCAGTTTATTCCTGACTAGGTATTTATTCAGGAAATCTTCATTCTATCATTATATTGTATAGGCTTTGGTTTGCGCATAGAAATTATATTGTTTTGACAGCTCTATTATTTTTGCTGGTTGGCTTGCAGCAATTTATCTTACATGAGGAGTTTATTTTATTTTTTTAATTGGCTCTGCCTTTCTTTATGAATGTGTTTATGAAGCACTATAGCTGTTCAACATTTTAATGTTTCCATGTTTTCCACCAATTTGGTAATCTTGTAAATGGCAGAGTTTTTGAAGGGACTCTAAGCGGGTTTGAAAAGAGGATTAGAAAGAAAAAGCTAGTAACTTAGTTTCATCGTTAATACTTGCCCGACAGTGCCATCCGTGACTGGGTATGCAGAGTGTGCAGTGGTATCTGGCTCAAAGGTAAAACAATATAAAAAATGCTGAAGTACGACATGTTAAATTCATTTAAATTTCATTAGAAACTGACAAAAGCGTTGCTATTACAGAAGCAGAATCTTGGCTTTCTGTTGCTGATATTACCGTAAGATCCAGCACCACTGGCAGCATAGCACATCAAAGACCAAAGTTCTGGCATTCCAATGTTTAACTTTCATCTTGAGATGCTTAACTCAGAAAACTGGAAATGAACTAGCTTTTGACTATTAAACCAAAATTTAAAAGTTAAATAATTTCACAGCAGGACTGTTTTTAGGCCCATTGGGTTTTACAGACTTTAACTTCTATATATAGCTTCTACAGTTATTTTTTTTTGTAATCTAAACCCATATTTTAAGGATCTCTGAAGTGCATTGCAATTTTAAAATAGGTAATTCAAGCACTTATTGCCTACCATTTTGTTTCACAATAGCTAAAAATAAACCAAATAGGTCCTGTAAGTTAGATTTTGATACAATTTAGTAATACACAAAATTTCATCCATAAAGCCAACTTCTTGTAACACAGGCAAATGTAACTTATTAGACTCATATATATTTACTCATTCAACAAATATTTAATAAGCATTTTCTAAGTGCAAAATACTGTGCTAGGAGTTTCGGGAGATTCAAAGATGAATCTAATATCCTCAGTATGGATTTCATTGTCCATGTATGTGTGCATTTAAAATGCAATATGAAATATAAAACCATAAACTTGTCACTCCTTGATGTTTTCAATGATGTAGTTTGAATATTCACTGTAAAAAAAGAGAAAGAACATCCAGCAAGTAGGTTTAGTAATCAGACATGAAGAATTATAGGAAAGGCAACTAGGGGGAAGAAACAGCATGAATTAATCCAATATGAACTTTAACTCAATGTATTTATGGTCCTCAGCTAACATTTGCAACCATGTGGCCACAAAATATGCCAGGGGAAATGTGTCAATGCATGGTAGCATGAGGTACAAAGGGACTCTCACTAGCTGCATATTAGAATCGCCTGCCTTGAACACCACCTCAAATGAATAAAATCAGACTCCATGGTGATGAAACCTGGCTTAGGCATCATTTAAAAACCCTCCAAGGTAATAAAATAAGCAATCAATGCTATGAAACATCAACTGGCCATGAAATGGTGCAACTGAAGGTCCAAAACTACGTGGGCATTCCTCCCATTTAGTCTTGTTTGGCCTACAATTGTCATCCTTGTCTTTTAAATGTTAACTTATGTTCCTAAATCACCTCCTCTCCTTCACTGCTGTTATACTGTTAAACCATATTTTCCTCTCATGTATTGAACAGCACATCATCAAGATAACAGCCTTTATCTCCATTCTTGATCCTGCCAAAGAATAAAAAATGCCAGGATATTTTAGCTTCTAAATTCCTTGAATTTTTCATCTCCAGTCAGCTTTTTTTTTGTACTTGGTCTAATGGTCACTTCTTGAACTCAGCCATCATCATTTACCCCATGGCAGCTATTAATTCAATAATCCTAGTCTTTGGTGAAACCTTCTGGGCTTTCTGCTCATTTTATCAAGTTCTACTGCAAAAATTATTTAACTTCATCATTCCCTACAATCCAATGACCCTTCTATTTCACCTGTCCATTATCTAATTAATATCTTTACTTCTTTTAATGTTCACCTAAGTTATCATAGTCAATCATCACAATAGCTACCTAGCAAACATCTCCATCTTCTCTGCACCCTCTTTCCTTATCATTACAAAAAAAAAAATTAACCTTCAATTAACCCAACAACCTGCCTCTTTCATGATTATATCTAAAAAGATATACATCATTAGAGAAGATTCAATATTGGTATCTTTATAATTTATGATTTCTAATCTCATCTAGGATTTCAATATTGTTCAGTTTTTTAACCATATTTCTATTATAATATTTTCTCCATTATCAGTAACATATATTCCATGATATTATGCTTATATGTCCTCACATCCCTATCCACTTCAGCAGATAAGACTGCCTCATATTTTAGAAGTAATTTGTGCATTAGCCTCTATCCCCTCTCTTCTCATTATCACTTGTCATTCTCTGGATATTTTGTCACAGGATATTTTCATAAACATAAGATGGGTAAGTCCAATTCCCCTCTATTTTATCTACTTTTAAGTTAACTCTGAAGATTTTTTTTTAATATTTCTTCAATTTCATTCTCTCCTAAACCAAATTAATTCAGGTTTTTACCAATTACTTGCACTTTGTTAAATCCAAGGATCACTTCTTAGTTAGCATCTTACTTCACCTGTCAGCAATGCTTGACATTGTCACTCACTTCTTTCTTAAAACACTTCTTCATTTGGTTGCAAGGACACTACACTGAGTTGATGTCTTCCTGTTCTAAAATCACTGTTCCTTCTCAGTCTCTTTTGTTGGTTGGTGCTTATTTTTCTGACCTCAAAAACTTGAGTGTCCTACATTTCAGTCATTTGACTTGACTTCTTTCTACCTGCACTCACTTCCTTGGTGATATCATCCAATGTTAAGACTCTAAATTCCATTTAGATGCTGCTTTATAAAATATCAATTTTCACCTAAAAAATCTCTCCTCTAAACTTTGGACTAATATTTAAAACTGGACACTCCTTATCTTAACCTAAATAACTAATACATACTTCATACTTAATGAGAAAAGACATAATCATTCCATTCTCTCTCCTTCTGAACCCCCAAAATCATTCATCTCAATTATGAAATCTCCATCCTTCAAAAATCTCCATCCTTCCTAAAAATCTAGGAGTTACCCATAACTCTTATTTTTTTTTATCACAACATACATTCAATTAGTTGGTAAATCTTATAGTCTCCACCTTAAAAACATATCTACAATCTCATTACATATGTTCTCAAAATATATCCAGAATTATATTTCTCTCCAAATTCACTATCTCTGTACATCTTATTATGTAAGCTTATCTCTGATGACTTATAGTACCATTAGCCTGCCAACTTCCCAAGATAAGTATTTTGTCCAAATCTCTCTTTGCTGGGGTCCAGCCCTAGCAGTCCAGGGGTTCCCAAAGGTGTGGACAGCGTCGGTGAAGAATGAAAGACACGGAGACAGTGTTCAGATGATCAGCATAGTTAAGTTCTCTCTTATTGTCCTGTTACAGCTGTATTTATACTATTTGATTCTATAAGCATTCCTCTATAGTTACATCATGGTATTATTTTGGGTCCTCCTTTGACCTTCTACAGTTTCTTGTTTTATGTTTATAGCTTCTTATGTGACCTTTGCTAAAAATCTTATCTCTATCTAGCTCTGTTGATTTTAATCTTATCTATTGTCTATGTTTCTACATTCTATTCTAAAGGTTAGTCTCTGTGTTCTATAATCAGGGCTAGTTTGTTATTTCTATTCCAAGGTCACTATTCTACTGCTCTACTGTTAAGCTATAAGGAAATAACTGAAGGAGATTTTCCTATTCTATAGCCTAAGTAAAGGTTATGTCCTTTTAGCCTTGCTGGTGGTCTTCCTTGGCGGGTTTTTAGGAGTATAGGCTTTGGTACTTTCTCTGGTGGATGTGGGACTAGCAAGTCCTAAATCAATTGCTAACAGTCTTAGTCTAAGTTCCTCATAAGTAGTACATGGTATTTCTGTAACACTAGGAGGTTTTACTGATTTATTCCCTTCCCTAGTCCCATTAATCCCTAACTCCAGGGAAATATTCCCACCTGGGGAAACAACCTTTTTCGGGGAGGTGGCCCTGGTTAGAACACATAGCACTAAGAAGAGGAGCAAACATATTAAGAACAGCATGCCATATACGCCAGGTCCCTTGGAACATACGCTGTGCAGATGTTTTTTCCCTGCAGCGACTGTGTCAAGCTGCAAGGATGGAATGGCTTCCGGCACTCTCTTCACTTCACTTCACTTTTTCATAGATTCTTAAGTATATTTTCAAAATTTAACTCATGATTCCTGCCCACTGTTTAGTTCTGCTCTACCTCTAATATTCCTTACCTAAACTACTGGCACCTTCATCTGCCCAAGTTCTCCAGCCAGAAAATTGGGATTCTTCCTTGACATGTCCCTCTTTCTCATATCTCTCAGTCAACCTATTGCTATATACTCCTTGTTCTAATCCCCCCAAAATTGAGTTCTTTTATTCTTTCCAGCTTCACTGTTACAATTCTATCCTTTATTTATTTTGAGTACAAATAAAATAGCTTCTTATCTATTTTTCTTACTTCCCTTGTTACTTTACACCAAGTCATTCTCTACACAAATTCACCCTCTTGCTTAAACTTGTATAGGGTTTCTTCATTTCTCTCACTCTGAGACTTTTAAAAATTCTTATTACACTTGAAGTCTTTTAAAACTGGCCAACCTCTCTAAATTGACTTGTCCCAGTCTCTTCACTCACTGTACTGCAAGTATACTCACTGTATTGCAGTTCTACAAATATTCCATTAGTCCACTCTTAATGAAACTGTTACTCCTTGCTTATTTGATTAACTATCCTTGCTCACGGAACCACAGTCCCAAAACTTCTTTTTTGGGAGAAAGATTGGCCATGAATCTTGATGAGGAATAATTGGTTAAGCAATTTTATGGAGTCAGACAAAAATAAGCCTTAGAAGGTAATTAGCAGTCAAATACATAATAAATAGAAACTATCTATTGTATACAGATACACCTAATTTAAATTGAAAATTAACTGTGTTTTTCTGAACTTGTGAGTTAAATTATAAAAAATGATATTGCATACATTACATGTATTAAATAATATTTTCATCCTATTCTTATATCTACCAATTTAATTACTCTATAAAAGTAAAAAGAAAATGTACCTATATCTAATAACTTTCTAATTGATGAATGCTCACTTAAAATGTGGATACATGAGGCAAATCATAAATTTAATGTATTGGTAATATAATTATACATAGAATATTTTCTAATTTTAAAAGGTTATAAAAATGTTAGTGTTGAATGGCCAGTGTGGATCAGTGGTTGAGCTTGACCTATGAACCAGGAGTTCATGGTTCAATTCCAGGTCAGGGCACATGCATGGGCTGCTGGCTCAGTCCCCGGTGTGGGGTATGCAGGAGGCAGCTGATCAATGATTCTCATCATTAATGTTTCTATCTCTTTCTCCCTTTCATTTCCTCTCTGAAATCAATAAAAAATATTTATTTATTTTTTTAATTTAGTGTTAGGGAAGAAGAGTGAGAGATGATATCTTAGTTTTAATATCAAAATATATAACCCATTAAGAATAATAGTCATATTCTTAATAGATGGGATAAGTCTAAAGACAGGGAAAAAAAGCACCTCACTAAGCCATTTTTAAAAATTATATTTTCAAAAGTGTTCAGCATATTTCTGTCATATAAATTCTTCTAGTGCACTCTATTGTGAGCTGTAAAAATGAACATACACTAAAAGACTGTATCATTCACATCCTTACGACAATGTCGGTTTGGGATTAATGACTTTAAAGTAAAGGATAACTTTTCAAGATATTTTTATAAAAACAAACATGATTTACTGGGAAAGTGTTTAAAATTTAAGTTTTCATTTATAAAAATGCATTCTATAGAATAGAGCAAATGTCATGAAGAACATCCTGTGAGATTCAGAATGAAAACTAGTAGATAGAAGATGATAAATAAAAGAACCACCAAAGTGGTAATGCTTCTTTGCCCGCCCTTAACCCATTTGTATCCAGGATAGAGAACTGAAGAATACAAAAGTATAATTTTAAAGTGACAAGTTTATCAGACATTCATGTCAGATTACTGAATTTAAAATGTAAAGGTAAATCACACTTTAAAATAGGTCAACAAATAATCCAATAAGCCTAAATGGTTTCTAAGAATAAATTAAAGTTGAATGGGATATCATCTATAAGTAATGATAAATACAATCTCTCCAAAAGTATGTTTTAGAAATAAAAGCCCAAAGAGGAGAAAACCTTAGATCTTTTCCAATAGAAGTATAAAAAGGTCTTAGCAAAAATAAATAAATAAATAAATAAATAAATAAATAAATAAATAGAAAGTAAAATAAAATAGGAGTCCTTATTGTTGCTAAAATGCACCTCTCTTGAAAATTAAAATAAAAAATAATACTAATGATGAAATATATAAAGGTGTTTATGTTTTTGGATGAGAAGGTAAAGAAGTTCTTATTAAAAATTTCTTGTTATTTTGCATTGTTTCTAACATATATTTATATGTGATATGTCGTATATTTGTCCTCTTACTCATTCATTAAATATAAAGTACTTTCTAGTCCAAGATAAGGTCATAGAAGTAGAAAATATAACTTTAAGGACTCAGTTCATATATAATAGAGTTAAAAATGGGGAAAAGAAATACTTTTTAAATATACTGAATAGGTTCTTTTTTTTTTTAAAGTAGAACCATTTCATTATTTGGAGAGAAGTTAACTTTTGAAATTCAAAAGTGTGGTAACTGTCCTTAAAACTAACCAAAAAAAAAAAAAAAGTGTCCTCTTAATACCAAGCTAATTGGTAAATATTAAAGGTATAAAAACTATTTAATTATCAGGTATTTAAAGAAGTTAGTTACCTATAAGGGAGCTCCCATAAGACTAATTAATCATCAATGATTTTTCAGGTGGATTTCAATAGAAGGTGAGATTTAGAGTCAGTAAAGCATTGTATTAGTTATCATTGCTATGTAACAAATTACTCAAAATTTATTAGCTGAAAAAGCAAACCTTTATCATAATTTGAAGATTCAGGAATTCTTCAAAAGTCTTATTTCCTATAGTCAAGAATATCACTATCTGAATCAAGTTCAGAAGTGAATGAGTCTCCTGAAATAAAATTTCAAAATTATCACTTCTTATATAGAACTAGAGGCCCAGTGCATGAAATTCATGCGTGGGGGGGGGGGCTACTCTCAGCCCAGCCTGCACCCTTTCCAATCCAGGACCCCTTGGGGGATGTCCAACTACCCTGATCCCAGGGATCAGGCCTAAACCGGTAGTCAAACATTCCTCTCACAATCCTGAACCGCTGGCTCTTAATTGCTCACCTGCCTGCCTGGTTGCGCCTAACTGCCCCCCGCCTCCGCCAGCCTGATCACCCCTAATTGCCCCCCCTCCAACCTGGTATGGTCACCCCTAACTGCCCCCCCCCGCCAGCCTGATCACCCCTTACTGCCCCCTCCCCCGCTGGCCTGGTAGACCCCAACTGCCACCCTCTGCCAGTCTGGTCACCCCTAACTGGTCCCCTCTGCCAGTCTGGTCACCTCTTACTCCCCCCTCTGCCAGCCTGGTCGCCCTCAACTGTTCCCATCTGCTGGCCTGGTCTACCCTAACTGCCCCCCTGGTTGCCCCCAACTGCCCCCCCTGCTGGCCTGGTCGCCCCTCACAGACCTCCTCCCCCTTTCCCCCCCCCGCAGCCGGCCTGGCCTCCCCATACAGCCTGCTGTTCAGTCGTTTGGTCATCCCTCACTAACCCCTCTGCCAGCCTGGTCATAGGCAGCCATTTGTGAGGATGTGAGGCTTAATTTGTATATTACATCTTTATTATATAGGATTTCTTTCTTTCAGTGTGTAAAATTGTTAAATAAACAGACAAGTTAGCTGATTCCAAGTAAGCAAACATACAAAGGTAGAATAGGCATATGTAATAATTATTGATGTTAAATGGGGGTCACAAAAATATAACTGGTCCATAGCAACTTTTAAACCCAACTGGACAAATACTGGAATTTCTTGATTATATCTTAAGAAATAAAAGTAATTTCCATGACTCATTTCATTTTTAGGAAATGTAGCACAAGTTTACAAATAAATACCTTTTAAGTCTGTTACCCTCTAATAGAATTTTGAGACTCCATTTGCTTATTTCATTTTGTACTGTCTTTGCCCCTTTTAAATCAAGCTGGCATTATTTCAATGTAATTTTCTCAAAAACTTTATAAGATTGCTATGAATATCATTGGGGCTTACTTCTATTAGACAAAAGCCACACCCACAAATCTGTTCACAATATGCATTTAGCTATTTATAGGCTATATTGTTTGAGTGAAAAAATCTGTAAGTCAGAGACTCAGTTTAACCTCTAGACCAGATTTCCTGGCAGTACTCTGGAATTAATCTTTGCTCAGAAGTAATTTATTAATTTTAGCATGTTTGCCATCTAGAAATTCTGAGAATTTTGAAACAAATTATTTATTCTTTTTAATATTCTTTCCCTCAATTTTACTGTAACAGCAAGAATAAATCAGGCTGTGCTATCAACACTTTGCTTATAAATATACTAAGCTAGAGTAACAAATTCATTTACTATTTTCTACATTACTGTAGATAATGGTGGTGCTAAACTCTCTGTACTACAAAAGAAAAATCCTCCTTCCTCCAGTTTCTAATAACATATTATTCATATCCTTTTGAGCTCTCAACAGCAGTATGCTTGAAATCCATATTTCTACTAACAACAATCCAATATAATTTATGCTTTCTCTAACACCCTTCTCAAAATTCTTACAGCATTGCTCACTGCCTACATCCAAAGCCATGCCTACATTTTTTGGTATTTGTTAAGGCACCTTACTACTTTCAGGCACAAAATATATATATATATTATTTATCTATCGCTGTATAACAAGTACACCAGAACTTAATAGCTTAAAACAACAAACTTATTGTTTTAATCTCAGTTTTCATGCATGAGAAACCTGGGCATGGACTAGTTGAATGACTCATGAAATTAAAATAGTTTCTCACAAAACTAAAAACAAGGTATTGAACTGAACATCAATCATCTCACATCCCAACTGGAGAATGTTCAACTCCCCAATTTACTTACATAGCTGTTGGTAGGCTTCAGATACTTGTGCTCTTTGGCCAGAAACTTTAGTTCCTTGCCACATGGCCCTCTCTACTGGGCAGCTGACAACATGGCAGCTGATTAATCTCAAAGCCAGTGAGGAAGGAAGCAACAGATCAAGAGAGGGCAACCAAAGACAGAGCCATCTTACATAATAAAAGGCTAATAAGCAAATTGTCCCTTGGACTGGGAGTTCAACCAGGTGGCAGGGCACGCCAACTGCCCATGGCCCCTCCTCCCAGCCGGCCCAGCCTCAGATTGGCCCCCCACACCCTGATTGGGGGCAGGCCAGCTGGCCAACCTCCCATGTCCCTTCCCCCTGACCGGCCTGGCCCAACCTTTCAATGTTTTCTGGGTGGTTTTACAGACCTCCTATAATCTTTCAAAACAATCATCACTTCCCAAAATGTATGATTCCTATTTTGTGTTCTATTTTAGATAATGGCAATTCTATCCATTCATGGATATAAGCTTGAACATAGAGCATCCCAACCTCTTCTCTCATCATTCCTGCCTAATTTATCAGCAAACATTGTTTATTTTGCTAAACATATCAATAGCGACTTTACTCTCAAATATACATTTTCCTTTCCACTATTTTCCCCTAATAGTTCAGTCCATAATATCATTCTTCTGACTATAATTATAAACTCTTAATTTATTTGCTGATCCACAGTATTTTTCTCATCACCTCTTCTGCTGCTTTTTATTCGTTTCCCACTTCTCAGTCAAAGTTATCCCTATGAAAAATAAATCTGATTAAACCTTGGTACTTTAAAATGTTTTATTAATTCTTTTAATCATCTGAGCCAATATTTGCAGCTGAAGATCCAACTTATAATATTACATTGTATATAAATACACAGATTAACTGAAAAACAGTGATAGCATTTTTCAACACATTATTTTTTTTCAGGTAGAAAATAAAAACTTCCATTCACTATTGACATTATTTTATAAAAGAAAGAAATCGTAAATCCAAAACATATGAATAACCAGGTCTTAGAATATAAAATATACTAGTACAAAAGAGGACGTGATAAACAATCTTACGTGTGTATGAAAGGAAAAAGACAGAAAATAGAAAGAAAGTGAAAGGAAGGAAGGAAGGAAGGGAGAAAGGGAGAGGGGAGGGAATAAAGAAAAGATAAAAGTAAGAAGAAGAGAAGAAGAGAAGGAAAGAATGGAGAAGAGGGAAGGAAGAAAAGAAGGGCAAAAAAGACAAATTGTACATGTTTGCATATTGAAAGGATACATCTGACTCCAAAATCACCAAAAGCATTGTAGATCTCTATTGAAATTTCTTGTTGATTCAATGTATCTGTGTAACGGGCAATGATGTGTTTGTGAGGGAGACTGATGTGGAAATAGATTGAATATAACAAGAAAGTTCTCAGAACTCCTCTTTCCTAAAGTTACAGATCTTGCTTTCAGAGCCTTGCTTCTGCCTGGCTTTATTCCTTCTTCCTCTATCTAAATGAACTTGACTTGAGATCATCTAGTCATGTTTTTGCATAGATAATTTAGATTATTATCCCCCCCTTTTTTTTTTTTACTTTCCCTCCAATCATCAAAACATAGGTATATTTGAAAAATCCACCCTTGCAGAAGTTTGGTTTTAGGTGAGGGATGGTGGATACTTTTTCTTATCAGAAATTGTTTTATGAATAGACTAGCGGCCTGGTGCACAAAATTTGTGCAGTGTGTGTGTGTGTGTGTGTGTGTGTGAGTGTGTGTGTGTGCGTGTGTCCCTCAGCCTGGCCTGTGCCCTCTCACCGTCCAGGACCCCTTGGGAGATGTCTGCCTGCTGACATCCAGACTATTTCCAGGACCCCTGTGGGGGATCAGGCCTAAGCAGGCAGTCAGACTTCCCTCTTGCAGTCCGGGACCCCTCACTCCTTACCACCTGCCTGCAGCAGAGGCGGGAGAGGCTCCTGCCACTGTCACTGCACTTGCCAGCCATGAGCCTGGTTTCTGACTGAGCAGCACTCCCCCTGTGGGAGCACACTGACCACCACGGGGCAGCTCCTGTGTTGAGCGTCTGCCCCCTGGTGGTCAGTGCATGTCATAGTGACCAGTCATTCTGCCATGTGGTCTATTTGCATATTAGGGTTTATTATATAGGATATTTATTGGTTAGTTTTAGAAGTGATGTTTAAAAGCTCTAATGGAGCTCATATGTATTATTTGTCCTGCAACTGTTTTGGCACAGTCAGAATTCTTGGGCTTGACGTTATCTGGAGCTATGCAATTCTGGGGTCTGATTCATGAATATGGAGCTGTCTGGAACTTGTATGAAAGATGATCAGAAACAAGGATTTTGATGATCAGCAGGGAGCTCACTGTCATTTCTCTCTGCATGGAAAGGAAAGAGTGGAGCTTTTTTGAAACTGCATTTACATATTAAATTGCATATTTGTCACATAGGCTTATCTGTGGGGTCAAAGACTTGGCACAGCAACCAATCTCTAGAAGAAGATCCAAAATTTTTAGAATCTACCAGCTTTCCTTCTTCAGCCATTTTCACTACAGTCATTCTACCTCCCACCACAGTCCTCATCATCACTATATGCTGTGCTCTTGATTGATACTTGACTTTTGTATTGTGTTCCTTTTGCTTGCAAAGCCATTGATGCTCACCCACATTGTATAGTTATCTTAAGTATCAGTGACATTAACCATATTGTAATTTCATTAAACATAATTATTTGTAGTCTGTTTCCTCCCTGAAGTATGTGTTCCTTCTGGGTTGTGTTTCTCTCTCAATATTCACTGGAAAAAACAAAAACAAAATACACACACAAAAGAAAACCTTGTTATATTAGAGTATTTCAAAATGCCCTTTACCTTCATCTTTACTTGAAGACTTTCTAGTAGATGTAGCCTTGTCCCTCATGTTTATGTATAAAGTAAGGGCCCAAAGCTGTTTGCTATTCTGCAGTCCTAGTGATTCCTGGCTAGCTGTTCTCCTAGGAAAATGCTATATAATAAAAGCCTAATATGCCAATTGTCCCCTTGACCGGGAGTTTGACCAGGAGTTCAACCACTTGCTATGATGTGCACTGACCACCAGGGGGTGGTGTGGAAAATGATGGGTGTTAGCAACACGGTGCTGTCAGCGGCAGCAGTGGAGGCACTGCTGGCCCTGATGGGCCTGGGGAAGAGTGGGACCACAGCAGGACAGTGGAGCAGGTGAGCAGGTGGCACCAGGCCAAGGTGGGTACAAGCAGGGGTCCTATCGCCCTGCCAATCACCCCGCAGATTGCGACCAGTGGCAGCGGTGAAGGCAGGGCAGCTGCCTGGCTCCCAGGAGCTGAGGCAGCCGGGTGGGAGGACCGGTCAAGATCTATCGCCCTGCAGATGGCAACCAGCAGTGGTGGCGGAGTGGGGGGCTGCCGCCCAGTTCCCAGACACTGAGGGTACAGGGAAATGGGGGTGTGTGGTGGCAACAAACCTCCCACAGCACCCAGGTGCGGGGGAGCTGCGACCTCTCACTGGCTACCTGAGGGCGGGGAAAAAGGGTCAGAGGTGCGGTAAGAATGTGGGGCATCTGCCGAGCTCACTCTCACTCCCCCTGCTACCCTCCCTTAGGATGCCAGGGCTCGTGCTCTGGGAAAACCCCCACGCTCAGGTGCCACGTGCCCACAAGGAGCCTGCCCCACACCCATGTGGCCTCTTCTGGGTGAGCCGGGGCACAGCCGCCCGGACCTTAGGGGCCAGTCAGGCTCCCTGTGGGCTCGTGCAGGAGCCAGTCTGTGAGGCCATCTGGGAGAGAGTGCGCTGCCTGCCCAGCTCCCGTGCAGCGCCGCTGGTTGGCCCAGAGGCCCACGCTGCACCTCCACCAGCGGTATCAGGCTGCGCTCACCGCATCTCTGTATGGGGATGTGGACACCATGACTCAGGTGGAGGGGGGTGCGTGGGAGCCCAGGGGCCCAGGTGCTGCCCAGGGCCCAGAGGTCAGCTGGGACCTGCCATTCCACACCAGATGCTCATGCTATGATCTCTGGCCAGGCCTAGGTACCGCACAAATGCACGAATTTCATGCACCTGGCCTCTGGTGTAATAATAATGGTGACCAAAGAATCTGGTTCCTAGTATTATACATATTGGAATACAACTTTTCCATGATTGTTTCTAATTTCCCAATTAGTTAAAAAGTAAAGGCATATACTTTTATTTCTATAGAGTCCTACACAAGATTGATTCTTTTATTTTTCTCATTGCAAGCATTGCCTTGCTCCTTTTCAGAATCTGCATAATCTATTTGGGTTTTATCATTGTGGTAGTCTGAAAAAATTGGCCCCCAAGAGAGAGCCCCATCAAAGCCCTGGAATCTGTGACTATTACCTTAATTGGAAAAAGGTTCTTGGCAGATGTGATTAAGTCACGAATCTTGAAATGAGGTAATCCTTGATTATCCACTGAGCCCTAAATCCAATGACTGATGTACTTGTAAGTGAAAGGCCCAGATTTAAGACATGCAGAAGATGAGAAGATATAGAAGAGAAGGCAACATGAAAGCAGAGGCAAGATTGGAGTGAGGCAGCTGTCTGAATGCAGACAGCCACTGGGAAGGGGCAAGGAATACAATCTCTCCCAAGAGCCTCTTCAAACAGTGTGGTGTTGCTATACCTTAATTTCAGACTTCTGGCCTCCAGAACTGTGGGAAAACACATTTCTGCTGTTTTAAGCCTCTGAGTTTGTGATAATTTGGGAGAGGAGTTATAAGAAACTAATATTTTACTGAAAGTTAGGACCCTCTCCATATACACATTCCTTGACATTGCCACTTTCCTGTTTTGATTTCTTCATAGTATTAATCATATTATAAAAAACCATATATTTGACTCATCTTTTTTATCTTCTGTATCTCCAGCTAGGATGTAATTAAGGTACATGTAAGAATTTTCCTTAAGGACATTCTTTGGTCATAAAATAACAAAGCCAAACATACCAAAAGACATATTATACTTCTTCAGGTAATTTTTAAAAATGATAATTATACATTTGGTTTGTTCTGATATAAAGGTGAGGTACAACATATTCATTATTCACACATAATCTTATCAAAGTTCTATCTTTTAAAAAATATTTTGTATTGATCTCAGAGAGGAAGAGAGAAAGATAGAAACATCAATGATGATCATGGATCGGCTGCCTCCTGCACGCCCCTCACTGTGGATTGAGCCTGCAACCTGGGCATGTGCCCTTGAATGGATTCAAACCTGGGACCTTTCACTCTGCAGGCTGATCCTCTATCCACTGAGCCAAACCAGCTAGGGCTCAAAATGCTATCTTTAAAATAATATGGTAATGTCAGTGAGAAAAATAAAATTAAATAAAAAGAGGATTGGAAAAGCAAGTTCTAAAAGTGACATTTAGAATCTCTAAGGTAGTCAACTTATCACTGTCAAATTTGATATTTGGAAAGGAGCATAAGATCTGGCTGCTTTCAACTAGGATTGATCTACTAAAAACTCCTCAAAATCAGGCACGAAAATAAAAAAATATCAGAAAGGTATCATTCACCAACAAAGATAGTGCAGGTTTAAAGGAATATTATTTGTTTTTAATTTTTTATTGATTTATTGATTTTAGAAAAAGAGGAAGATAAAGAGAGAGGGGGGAGAGCAACAGGAGGGAGACAGAGAGAGAGATAGTGAGAGAGAGCCCTAGCCGGTTTGGCTCAGTGGATAGGGCATTGGCCTGCGAACCAAAGGGTCCCGGGTTAAATTCTGGTCAAGGGCACGTACCTGGGTTGTAGGTTCGATCCTGAGAAGGAGGCAACCAATCGATGTGTCTCTCTTGCATAGATGTTTCTTTCTCTCCCCCTTTCTCTCTCTCTCCTCTCCTCCCTCCCTCCCTTCCACTCTCTCTAAAAATCAATGGAAAATATATCCTCTGATGAGGATTAACCAAAAAAAAAAGGAAGGCAAATTTTTATTTATGGCAATGAAGGGTAATATCAACAGCTAAAAATAACATAACAATGTTCATTTCATAACAAATAAACATAACACTCATGAGGAAGTAAAGAAAAAGTAGAAAATATTATTCTATAATTTGTTGTTCTCTTTGTCCAAAAATAAGTACAATGTTCAAGATTATATTTAAAACGTTCAACAGCCCTGTCAGGTGTGACTCAATTGGTTGTGCATCATTCTGGGCACCTAGAGGTTTGATTCCCAGTCAGGGTATGTGCCTGGGTTGCGACTTGACCCCAGGTAGGGTGAGTGCAGGAGGTAGCCAATGATGTTTAAATTTCACCTTGATGTTTCTCTCTCTGTGTCTCTCCCACTCCCTTCCTCTCTCTCCAAAGATCAATAAAATATTCTTTAAAAAATAAGATAATAAATTATGGATATTTTAAAATAAAACTTTCTCTCTCTTTTTTTTTAAAATATATTTTATTGATTTTCACAAGGAAGGGAGAGAGATAGAGAGAGTTAGAAATATCGATGAGAGAGAAACATCGATCAGCTGCCTCCTGCACATCCCCCACCGGGGATGTGCCCGCAACCCAGGTACATGCCCTTGACCGGAATCGAACCCGGGACCTCTCAGTCCGCAGGCCGACGCTCTATCCACTGAGCCAAACCGGTTTCGGCAAAATTTTCTCTCTTTACTGACACACACATTTATCTACAGTTAAATAATATTCAAAACACTAAACACTGCTTGGCAAAATACCTCTGTATGCAAGCAAATAATTGTCAAATATAAGACTAGAATTTAAATGATAAATTATAAATAAAGTATCATAACCAAAATGCAGTGCAAATAAAATACATAAAAAATACTTTGATACAATTTCCCCCCAAAGACAAAAAGGTAAAAGAATATATTTATCTGATCCATTATTAACTCTAGAAACTCAAAAAATTCCCTCTCTCTCTCTCTCTCTCTCACACACACACACACACACACACACACACACACACACACACACCTTCCAGTTAATATTAAGATCACTTTTAAGATTTTTATTTTTGATGCATTTCTGGCTTTATAGTTTTAAATCTAGGACAGATAAATAGGAACTAGTATAATATTCCCTGATATTTTAAAAGAATAAGTGCAAATGAAATTCTTGGGAAACACCAAATTATTAGGTTAAAATTTCAACTTTATTTTTATCTTTTATTACAAAGAAACTATAGATTTATGTTCCAAGATTCACTGAAATCATCAGCCTATTTTTAGGCTAATCAAAACTAATACACTGATAAAACATATACCCTCACAAAGTAACCGTCCATGCCACAACTTCTACAACTTTAGATATTTGATTTCATGAATATGTATGACTCATCAAAACTTTGGTGGGAATACTAAGAAGATTTGTGAAGAATAGAAATGTTCTGATAAAAATATGGTATTGATTTATTCAAGCAGATGAAAAGAAGTAAATCTTTTCAGCTAGGCCACCTGGTGAGTAAGAGGGAAGATGTCTAAAGAATCTGAAGCCTGTAAACAAAAGACAAGCACAACGAATGTTAGCATTATGCAGATGTTCGCTGGGTAAAACAGCGACATTCGGGATACATTCTGGTTCTAATAAAATGATATTGTACATCTCAAGGTATTACTGGAACCTCTACAGGAACTGATAACAAAAGGATATACAATGATACTTATTTTTAAAAAAACATTTAAATTTATCAAAACATTCCTTTGAATAAAACCATGTACATCATATGAATAACAAAATAACCCACTATTAATATGATACCTACACCAAAGTTTTATAAATATAACTGAATTTTTGCTGATTATAGTAAAACATGTAAATGTAATATTTCCATTGCTTTCTAATAGCTACTTGTTATCCATTGCTAGATATCTAAAATGACTTGAGTAATAATTATATAGCATAAATATAATCAGCTGGTTGGGCCTTCTCTTCTAGATTACAGATTGACATACCTACCATATATTTCAACACAGATGCTTACTTCACTTCAAAGTCAAGAAAAATGAACCCAGCTTGTCCCCTACAAGTCCAACCTGCTCTTCACCCAGTGTTATTCATCAATATTTATGGATTACATTTTATTCGCCAGGTATTGTTCTAAGCACTTATGAAACATCAGTAAGCAAAACAGATAAAAATGCCTGACTTCATAGAATTTACATTCTAGAGATCTATCCACTGCACCAAACTTCTAAATATTATGCATGATTCTTCTATTGCCTCACCCTATTACCCAATGAATAACCAAGTTCTATCTATGCTTCCATTGAAAAAGTTCTCTCAAATCCATCCAATATTCTAAATTTGATACTATGCAAGTCTATGCTAGAATAATTTCTCTCCTCAGTTATTGACACCTCTCCTAACATTTTTTTTTCCAGCCAGCAGCCATCTTTCTTGCATTTTACACATATCTGGAGATACTTTTTTATCAAACTAAACATGTAGCTCATCTGTATACAATTCTTCAGTTTAATGAGAATTCCATTTCTGGCTCAAGAAGAAGGTAGTAGAACTTTGTTCTTATGGAAATAACAAGGGGAGAAAAATCAATGGATTAAAAAATCCATACTTTAATATGAATTACTGAAGAGACACTAAAAGACATTCTTGAAGAATTGAATGCTGGGAAGAACTAGAACTTCCTCAATGAACAAAGAGGGATGGTAGTTTTCAGGCCATCACTGGGCACCAATGTGAGCTGAAAGAAATTAGATTAATTTTATCAACACTGTCGTCAAGTGCAATAGATTTCAAATTGGAACATTCCCCAAATGCAAATGTAATAATTACTAAAGTCAAGTTTCCTTTTTTCACTCACTCTCCCACTTCCAGAAATTTGCTGAGAGAGAAGCATTTGAGAAAGACCTGGCAGAGAAAATTCATACAACCCTATATATCATATGGTGCTTGGATTCCAGGATACAGCCTAAATTAAATACAGTGGTAAAGCAAAACTATCTAAAACTCTGGACCTACTGCATTGTCAGCTCAACTACTAATAACATCAGAGCAATCAGAACTACAATGGTGGCGAAACAGAGCTTGGGTATTGGGTATTGACAAATGAACTCGACCTAATTAAAGGTGTGGCCTAGCCCCAGCTAAAATCAATTTTTGGAACAATCTAAAAAATTAGTCTCTTATCCTAACTGACACATAGAAGTAATAGCTTACACTTTTGGGATTGAGGGTTTTATTGAAATGTTGCTTTAGGTGTCACTGCTTTTTATCCCAATATTCAGAGTACAATAAAAAAAAAAAGATAGGAGCTATGCAAAAAAGCAGGACATTGTATTAATAATTTTAAAAATTCGAATAGAAATAGACATGTAAATAAGCCATTTATTGGTCATAAAAATGTTAATATAATCCTTACATATATATTTAAGAAAATACATGAAATATTGGGTGAAGAGATAGAAAAAGAGAAATGGAACTTTTAAGGAGAATAAAAAATAATCCTACACCCCTGCAAAAAAAATCCTGAAACATTAAATGTATTGGGTTGGCACTGCAGAAGGATTACTGAAAATGCAGATTTTTCTCAGAAAAAAAAACAAAAAAGCATATTTTAGATGATTACTGATTAAACTTAGGGAGCTACAGATGAGCAAATTGAAATCAGTGTATATAGAAGTAAATAATGTAAATAAAAGTAGAAATCAATTAAATAAATAACACTCAAAGAATAGAAAAAAACAACATAAGGGGAAAGTTTGATTTTTTTAAAAGAATTAAGAAAACCAATAAGCTCCTAGAAGAACTGGTGAAGTGAAAAAAGAAAATAGAATCTATCACTAAAAAAATATCAGAAACTGTCCATATCACGACAAGTTACTACAGATCTTATAGGTCATAAAAAGATAATGATAGAACATTATGAATATCTTGAAATCAATAGATTCAATAACAAATAAAATGGACAAAATCTTATAAAAATAAAACTCAGAAAATACTTGACTACCACACAAAGGAGCTCTAAGAGAAACAAGGAATCAGAAATGACAACAGCACTCTACAGTTCTTTTCCGAGGCAGAAATGCTCATGCACAGTGACCCTCGCTTATAATAGGAACAGGCTCCAGGATATGAAATGAAACAAATGAAACAAAACCCTCTTCAGGGTGTCCCTATTCATCATTCTAAAATGTTTAATATGTTTGAAGGCCTATTTTAATCTAGCCTTTGACTACTGATATAATAATTTAGATTCTCAATTTGTTTCATATCACCATATGAACAGGCTCTCAATTTGCTTCCATCCCCTTCTCACCACAGTGTTTGCTTATTAAGGTTTTACAAATACAAAGCATAATAAAAAGAATGACTATCTTTTGCTAGCATGTTATAATCTGTGCAGAGCACTTGTATTTCTGTGGACACCACAACTGAGAAGCATTCCAACTACAGAAGATGTGCCAGAAGGTATGTTTTTAATTGTGGAAATTTTATTAAACAAAGCAATCTCAAAAATATCTGAAACAAGATCTTAATAAACCTTTATCTGTTTTAGAAATTAACTATGTAATTACCCCCTCCCCCAAAGAAGGTTGCAAGCCCAGACTTTATTGCTGAATTTTATCCAACATTTTAGAAAGAAATAAACCCTTAATAACCTGTTTTTATGAGGGCAACATTTCCTTGATATCACACCG
Source organism: Myotis daubentonii (assembly GCF_963259705.1). Classification (NCBI taxonomy): domain Eukaryota; kingdom Metazoa; phylum Chordata; class Mammalia; order Chiroptera; family Vespertilionidae; genus Myotis; species Myotis daubentonii. The sequence goes on along the minus strand of NC_081842.1, from coordinate 95,888,153 downwards.
TGAGAAAGATAATACGGGAAAATAGGATAGGATGTCAGCAAGAAGACACAATAGGAGGTCCCCTAGTCATATTCCCCGTCAGCATCAATCGTTTGGCAGCAATCCACAGACAAAAGTGCTTTTGTGGAGCTTCAGGATTCAGGTAGGTGAATGTGAAATCCAGTGGAGCCGATGACCGAATAGGGTGATTTTGTGAAGGCAGGTGAGAGACGCACTGAACGTGGTGCTAGCTGTAGCCCCGGAACAGCCCGTGACCCTGTCTGTTGGATGGCTACAACCCATTTGACCTCGGTCCTGTCACTAGTACCATTAACCAAAGGACACAGCAGGAGTCTTACCCACCCATCTCAGGTAATTTCTTACTAGTGAAATGTGGCAAGAAAAATAAATAACAAATATAGATATCAGAAAGGGAGCTTTTAGAGCAAGCATGTCAAGCTCCAGGCCCGCAGGCCACATGGGGCCCACAATGAATATTTTTGCAGCCCAGCCAATATAACGGTATGTAAGGAACGTTTTAATAAAAATTTTGTAACTTAATTTTTACAGTATCCTGTTATACATAATTATTAATAACGAACTACAATGTTCGCTAATGACTGATTATTATAACCGTGTTGCATTCATTTCCCTTACTCGCCTTATGTGCAGGCGCACCATTTCTCTCCACTAATACTAGCAGTGAATATTTTAGCAGACAATTGCCACATCATTAGTCTTGGACTGACTTGTTTGGTGTGCACAACAGGAAATATTTCATTTTTGGAGAATGAGAAAAATAGACTTATTTGTGTTAAGCTTATTAATTTGTGCAGTTATTCAGTGTCTGGTAAGTTATTGTTCAAAAAATATTAATTTTTATTAAAATGTTCTATTATTTTATATTAAGGATTATTCATTTATTTCAGCCCCCTTTGTATTCAGCATGTCTCCATCAAAATAAAACTATGTTTCTATGAAAACTGAAGCTTTTGGTTTTTTGCGGCCCACAGAAACTTAAACCTTGTTTATTTGGCCTGTGTTAGCCTTTGAGTTTGACATGCTTGTTTTAGAGATACTGAATATGTTTCATAACAATCTCATTGATGGGTTTACATACATGTAAAATCTTCAAATATTTTAAGTAGTTTTTATATACAAATTACTCCCTTCAAATATATAAAACTTAAACTATATATAACAAAAGAAAACAAATAAATAAATAAATATAAACCCCCCTTCAGGGTGTTCCCATTCATCATTCTAAAATGTTTAACATGTTTGAAGGCCTATTATAATCTAGCTTTTGACTATTGATGTAATAATTTAGATTCTCAATTTGTTTCATATCTAGCCACTCTCTACCTCATATTCTCTGTTATATACAAGAAAAATGAAGAATTTTAAATTCTCAGCATTATATTTTCCATTACTTCTAAGTCCTCATTTATGCCAGTTTTCATAAATCCTAACCTTGGGCTCTATCCCCTCACTCTTTGCCTAACTAACTTCTATATATATTAATATCTCAGCATAAAATAAGATAATGAACTGACAAAGACTTTATTTATACTCAAAATGACTAAAAGCAGATATAACTTATAAAATATCACTGTCTCTTCTGTCAGCCATTATCTAAAACATATTTCACAGCCCTTGATGCTCACAAAAACATAGGATAAACATTTATTTTTATATTTTTAAATTATAATGATAGGTGCTATAATAACTTTATGTATTATCTTTTTAGACTTGGGGTATTAGTAAACACTGGACACCTATGTATGTAAGTTGTGCACTGTACAAACCTAGAAGTATTATTTATGCAAATTAGCTTACAGTCTTCATAAACCTAAGTAGCATTTTTTAGTATATCATAGAATTGTCAAAACTAAAGAAGGAGATAAAAAAAAAAAACAATGGGACCTTTCTCTTAGTGCCACAAATAGCTAACAAGTTTGCATAACAGAAAATATAGTCAATCTAATTTGCTGTATTATACTTAGGCAAACAACAATTCCATGTGATCAATTTATCATTTCCCTCAGTTAAAGGTAAATTCTTTCTTTGAAGAATGTTAGATCTATGATTATATGGCTTCTTTTCTCAAAAAAAATAGATTATATTATTTGATTTTTAAGAGTACAAAGATGATGAATTTGATAGTTCTAATAGAAAATCCAAAATATGTAATGTGAATAGAGGATCTAGAGTAATTCTTATAAAAGGAAACATAAAAAAATGAAAGTAAAAGCATAATGCAGAATAACTATTTGTTATTTGTTCTGAATCACTACATCCTACACAATATATCATCTTCCTTTCTGTATAGATCTCAAACATCCACAATAAATTCATTGTTAAAGTCTGTACAGGTCCTGTGTTCTAGGACTATGTAATTTGTGGAAGGTAGGTGAAAAAAATCATCTGTATATTTGGACATATTGACATATGAGGTACAGTTATTATTTGGTAGCAATGAGAAAATTTACATTTTGGATATTTCTCAATGTTATTGCTCATTCATTGGGTGTTTCAGTGAGCGATTCTTCCCCCACTGCCGGCCTGGTCACCCCATGCAGCCTGCTGTTCAGTCATTTGGTTGTTCCTCACTGACCGCCCCCCCGCCCCCCCCCCCCCCGCTGGCCTGGTCACTCCATGCAGCCTGCTGTTTGGTCGTTACTGTTACTGTGATGGCGTTCTGGACAATTTGCATACTCCTCTATTATTAGTATAGATGGGGTACAAAAAAAGTGAAAAGCATCCCCTGTCTTTCTTGAGTTGACCTGATCTATTAGCTAGGCCTTAGTGCTGCTAGGAGTTGGTCTGGCACAAAAGTGACCAGCTGCCTGCCTGTCCTAGATAATAAGAACGATTTTTGCTTCTTTACTAATTATGGCATTAGCCTCATTCTAATCCTTTCTTCTTCTAGATAAGCTTTATTAACATAGTCAATCCATAGCAAACTCTTGTTTTCTTAATGTCTCCAAGCCTAAATCCTATAAGTATTTTCTGACCACCTCTTACTGAAATGTTCCCATGATTCTACCTGGGATTTGTTGTCTCTCGTTGCAGGAAGAAATAAACTAAATTTGTTCAACTCCTGGGCTATCCATGGCTGTCTTAGACTGAAAAATGTTGAAAGGTCTAAGATAAGTCCTACTGGATTTAAAATAGCCAGGTTCTAAAATTTTTCTCATTGTTCTTGAAAGAGTTTCACTGCTTTTCTTTCTTTCTTTTTCTTTTATTTTATATATATATTTTTACAATATACATCTTTAACTTTTTATTATAATTTTACTGCATCTTATATAGACTATAATATTGTCCTAACATGGTTTTTACACCTTCCTTCTAAAAATTTTTATTGAATGCCTTAATATTGAACAAACATATATGTGAGAAATATCCATGCAAATAAATGTCCATATAACACACCCTTTTATTGAATGAGGTTAATTCAATGGGATACAAAGAAAGCAATATACAGATTCCTTCTTTGTTCTTCTCTGCTTACATTTGAAATTTTAGATAAGCCCAGCTTTTCCTGGATACATTTAGATAATTTAAAAAATTCCAATGAAATAGGATGGATCATAATACTGTATATCAAACTATACTGGTAAATATTATGCTAAGTGAAATAAACCAAAATGAGAAAGAGAAATATTACATGATCTCACTTATTTGTGGAATCTAATGAACAAAATGAATTGACCAACAAAATAAGACCTGAAGCATGGAGGCATAGAACAGACTGACATACCTTGATGTAGGGTTGGGAGGTTGAGAAGAGACAATCCAAAGAACTTATATACTTACTAGAGGTCTGTGCATGAATTTGTGCACAGGTGGGGTTCCTTGGCCTGGCCAGTGACTGAGGCCTATTGGGGGACTGGTCAGCCAGGGGGAGGAACCTTCAGAGGTTGGCCAGCCAGACCCCTGATCGGGTCCCAGGGGGAGGGGCCATGAGAAGTTAGCTGGCTGCCCCCCCCATCAGGGCCAATTGGGGGGCAGGCCAGGGAGAAGGGCTGCAGGAGGTTGACTGTGGGAGTGCACTGACCACTAGGGGGAAGCTCCTGCATTGAGCATCTGCCCCTGGTAGTCAGTGCACATCATAGTGACTGGTCAACCATTTGTTCCATTGTAACAGTAGCTTAGGCTTTTATATGTATAGATATGCATAGCCTATGGACACAGGCCATAGGGTATTGAAGACCTGGAGGGATGGGTAAAGCCTGGGAGGAGGGAAAAATGGGAGATATCTGTAATACTTTCAACAATAAAAAAAATATTTAAAAAACTTCTAGTCATTTCCATTCATAACAGTCCCAATTAGTGATAAAACACCAACTAATTTAAAGCTTCTCTCCCACCCAGACCTTTACTGCTATCAAATACTGTATATCAAACTATACTGGTAAATATTATGGTCATATGGTAAATATCAAAGTCAGTACTGAGTAGAATGGTAAGCCTGCACCTTCCTTTCTTCCAAACCTTGTTCTTTTACTTCTCATTCTTTTTATACTAGGATTCCTGGAGATCCTCTGGCATTGGAGGGCAAGAAGAGGTGAGAGTTTTTTGACCTGGTGGAATTGGCACTAGTTCCCTTTGAATGTGGCACATTGCCCAGTGCTGATTCTTCCCCTCCCATTTTGTAAGCTGGGTTAGTAGAAACTAACAAATGATGGGATGGTGTCCCAAGGATAGCAATAATGGAAGCTGTTAATACCCCTAAGCCTCAGCAGGAAAATAAATGTTTATAAGAGCCAGAGAAAGAATGATAGCTATAGAAGAGAGAGCTATCAACAGGAGCTGTGATCATCAGTGGAGGAATTCAACCACCACTAGAATAATGGCAAGGCTGAGAGGGGTCCAGGAAAAAAATATACCCTGAACTCACTTGACTGCTAGCCTCTGATCTCCTGTTAGCAATTCTAATGAACTGAATGCAGTAAGAAGCCAGAAAGCAAAGAAGCCAGCTAGTGGATTCTGTGATAACAGACTGTCAAAGAACATAAGAAGGAAAAGAATAAGTTGATCTGGCCTTAGCTGATGTTGCTCAGTAGTTAGTGTCAGCCAGCTTATTGAAGAGTCTCAGGTTCCATTCCTGGTCAAGGTCTTGTACTTGGGTTGCAGGTTTGGTCCCTGGCCCCAGTTGGGGCCTGTGCAAGAGGCAACCAATTGATGTGTTTCTTTCACATCAATGTCTTTCTATCTGGAGGCATCCCTTGTCTTTCCTGAGTTGACCTAGTATAAAACCAGACACATAGACCAATGGAATAGAACAAAGAGAAAGAGAGAGAAACATCAATGTGAGAGAGAAATATTGGTCAGTAGCTCTCTGTACACATACTGACTGAGGATCAAATCCAAAACCTAGGTATGTGCCCTGACCAAGAATAGAAGCCTCAACCTTTTTGGTATATAAGACAATGCTCCAATCAACTAAGCCACTGAGTCAGGGCACACTCAACTAATAAGGGAACAAAGATGACTCAGTGAAGAAAAGGGAATCTTTTCAATAAATGATTTTGAGAAAACTAAATATCCACATGAAAAATAAATAAATTGAACCTTTATATTACATCACTCCCCAAAATTATCTTGAAATGGAATTAAAACTTAAATGTAAGACCTGAAACCATAAAATTCCTTGAGGAAAATGGGGAAATGTTACTTGACTTTGGTCTTGGCAATGATTATTTGTATTTGACTCAAAAAGCCAAGCAACAAAAGCAAAAATCAATAAATGGGACTATATCAACCCAAAAAGCTTCCTCACAGCAAAAGAAACAATGAACAGAATAAAGAGGCAACCTACAAAATAGAGGGAGGTATTTGCAAACCATATATCACATAAGGTGTTAATATTCAAAATATATCAGGAACACATGTCACTTAATAGCAAAAAAAACAACAACAATTCAACTAAAAAATGGACACGGGAACTGAATAGATAATTCCCAAAGAAGATATGCAAATGGCCAACAAATACACGAACAGGTGTTAAGCATCATTAATCATCAGGAAAATGCAAATGAAACTCACAATGAAATACCACCTCATACCTGTTAGAATGGCTATTATCAAAAGAGAAGGAAAAAAAAGATAAGAAATCACAAATGTTAGAGAGGATTTGGAGAAAAGGGAACCCCTATGCATTGTTGGTGGAAATGCAAATTGGTAGAGCCACTATGGAAAACAGTATGGAATTTCTTAAATAAATTAAAAATAAAAATATAACTACTGTATGATCTTGCAATCCAACTTCTGGGCATATATCTGAAGGAAATGAAATTACTATCTCAAAGACATATCTGCATCTCCATATTCATTGCAACATTATACACAACAGCCAAGATATGGAAACAAACTGTCTCTATGAACAGATGAATGGATAAAAATAGTGTGGCATATACATGCAATGGAATATTACTTGGCCATAAAAAGAAGGAAATCCTACCAAACAACTTGAACTGGAACTTGAGTAAATGATGCTAAGTGAAATAAGTCAAACAAAGGAAGACAAGTACTGTATGATAGCACTTATCATTGGAATCCTAAGGGGGGAAAAAAGAAGCCAAACTCATATAAACAGCATAGAATGGTGAATGGTGGTTGCCAAGGCCTGGGGCTTAGTCAAAGGGTGCAAACTTCCAATTATAACTTCTGGGAAAATAATACACCACTTGGTGACTACAGTTAAAACAATACTGTATTAAATGGAGAAAATTAAATCTGGGCCCCTACTTTACATAATAGATAAGTGTGTCTTTCAGACTAAAGACCCAATTATAGAAAGGTAAATATAAAGCTAATTTATGATATAGGTGTATAGACAAAATATTTCAAATATCTAAAAAGAAAAAATCATAAACCAAAATAAATGATTTAACAGCAAATTAAGGACCATTTAATAGAGAGAAGTTTGGAAGAATATGTTTGCAACATTTAATACAAATAAATAAATTTATGAGAGACTATACAAGCTGCCCTAACTGGTTTGGCTCAGTGGATAGAGTGTCAGCCTGCGGACTGAAAGCTGCCAGGTTCGATTCCGGCCAAGGGCGTGTACCTTGGTTGCAGGCACATCCCCAGTAGGAGGTGTGCAGGAGGCAGCTGATCGATGTTTCTCTCCCATCAATGTTTCTCTAACTCTCTAGCCCTCTCCCTTCCTCTCTGTAAAAAAAAAAATCAATAAAATATATTTTTTTAAAAAGAAACTATACAAGTAATTGCAAATTCTCAAAAAACAGACACAAAACTTGATAGAACAGTAAACAAAAGGTTTGAAAGGCAACTCACAGAACAAAAATCCAAATATTTGACAAACATATGAAAGTTGTTCAAACTTACTCTTTATCAAATAACTTTAAGTTGTAACAATGAGATATAGTTTTATATTAATCAGAATGCTGAAAATCAAAACATGGGATCATTCCAATTATTGGCAAGGATGTGGACAGACAGGAACTCTCATATCCTGATAGCAGTGCATAAGGCAATAGCCATTCTGAAAAGCCACCTGGCAATATCTAGCAAAATTACATATAGATGTTTCTAGGACACAGAAATCTGTCTTTGTGTATATTCCAGAAAATACTTAAACAAATCAGTGTGGCGATATTTATAGAGAGATTCACCTTAGTATTTTTTATGGTAATAGAAAACATGGGTATCCTAGGTGTTCATCACCAGGAAATCGGCCAGTAAAGTGTGGTGAACATGCACCATCAGGCAGCAGTAGGATGCAGTGAGCCACGTGCACACATAACAACATAGATGGCTGAAAAACAAAGCATTGCACCAAGTAGAAGATTGATCAGGGTAACCACACATGTACACACATTTGTACACACCAATAGATGTACAAAAATCATTTTTTACTCCATCATTTGAATTATATAATTTTAGACCAGATATGTATGTTTAACAGTGACTACCAGTGTATATATCTATGGAAATGACTGTGTGTGTGTGTGTGTGTGTGTGTGTGTGTGTGTGTGTGTGACATCTATTCTTAGGCTGCTCTAACAAAGTGCTATAGAGAAGGTTTATAAACAACAGATATTTATTTCTCACAGTTGTGGAGGCTGGAAGTCCAAGATCAGGGTGCTGGCATGCTCACGTTGGGGTGAGAGCCCTCTTGTGGATTACAAACTGCCCACTTTTCTTTGTATTCTCATGTGCTGGAAAGAGAGTGAGCTGTCTGAGGTCCTTTTTTAAGGTCAGTGATCTCATTTATGAGGGTTCCAGCCTCATGACCTAATTACATCCCAAAGGCCCCACCTCCTAATACCATCATACGGGGGTTAGAATTTCAGGAGGTGAATGGGCAGGGGAGGTACAAACATTCATTTCATTGCATTATCATCGTATATAAATATTTTAACGTTTTTATCTATCCCATGATGCCGTTTTAAAATGGTGGCATTTACATTTTCCAGTACTCAAAATATTTACAAATGGATGCTTGAACTATTTCCTTAATTACAACTATAATGACTCTCTGGTTCTAATATTTATTTTGTGAAGACTATAGAAAAAAATGCAGAGAACTGCTTCACAGCCAAGTGGTGACAGTATCAATTATTCTTCACATGAGTTAAATTCTTGTCTGTGCCTTCTGCGAATTTGCAGATTAAAGCTGGAGTCAGAAGAGTGTTCTGAGAAAACATGAGGGACAGTAAAATGAATTTTTGCCCTTAAAATTTTTGATGGAAAAGAAAAGGAAATTTAATCAGCCACTTTACATTTACATTATGGATTACTAGCAGCATTTTGACTGTCATGGATAAATGTCAGGAACACTAATTAGATTACTTCACAGTCTGTGTGAAAATTAACAGCAGACATTATTGCATTTAAAATGCACACTTGAAGAAAGGAGTTTTATTATTTCAGATCTGCCTTCTTTCCCTATATCTTTTATATCCGTAGGAAGATGAGATCAAACTGGGCATCACTCAGAATATAGATTGGTGCTGGGATGATCTGTAAATTTAAGTATGCAGGCAGTGTGCCTTTCCCCCGATATATCAAGGGTCTGCATAGCCACGTGGAAAGATTAATTATAGCTCACATCAATTTTGGCCTCTAGATGTCATGTAAAGAACATAAAATCAGAGAGAAAGCTGTAGAATTTTGATTTTAGCCTTCTGAAAAACCGTACGAGTGGGAGGCAGAGAAAAAAAAAGGATTCTAGCATTCTTTTACAGGGTGCGCATTCTTTTATTAGGCAGGCAAAGGCACATGGGCTGAAAAGCACATCCTGGAAGTGCTGTTAGGAAATGCTCACTCACTTCAGTGAATGTACTTCAGGATTAAAAGAAGAGAAGTAAGTCATTATAAGAGGTGCACTCCCTATGTCTACTCTCTAAGATTGAAAGTGTTACTGTTGATAGCATTCAGAGTATTCAAAAAATTGCAATGATTAATACTCTATTGCATATTTAAGAGAAAAACCAGAAAGAAACAAGAACTGAGATGTCTTGGCATTTTTATGATCCTCCCTTGGAAAGAGAATAAATAAGATAGGAGCAGATTTGATGAATCTTAATTAAGTTATTATAAATGTTTCATTACAGTATTTTAGTGAGAGACCAGAAAAATGGTATGGGCTTAAATTTTTGTGCAGGCTGCTTCACAATAAAATGTGTTTCAGCCTGTTTTGCAAAAAGGAAACTAGATGAATCACAGAAAAAAAAAATCCATCACAAAAAAATCATATAGCATGGATTAAAAAAGGAGACCATAGCTGTACATTCCTGTTTCTTATAATCTTCAGTTAATTCATCACAGTGCAGACCCTTGGGTATTTAAGGACAATGGGAAATGTCCACAAGACCTTCTCTATTTCCATCCACAGCCCTCGAGCACAGGGGGCTGCAGACAACAAGACATGTAAGTGCCTTCCTAGGAGAATAGATACGCTTTGAGCAGACAAGCTGGCTGTAAAATGAGCAAGGAAACACAAAGCAGAGAGTGAGGACAGGGAAATCATGCAGAAGCACCTAAAGGAAGGAAGCGGAGCAGAATATAAGGAAATGAGAGTCTGCTTAAACCTATGTATGGTAATCAGCTCAGACACCGGAAAAACTTCACAGTTGAAACTTAAACAGCACATCTGATTTCAGAAGCAGAACAGTGGAATAATGAATAGTGTCAAACCTTTTGGTCCTTAAAACCAGGTTCAGATTCATCCCCAGGAAAACTTGAGTGATTTAAAAAGTACTGAACCCCCCTTGAGTAGCTGCATTTGAATTTCTTCTTTTTCTCTAGAGCTGCCAAAAAGTGAAAGAGGCTCAGAGTGATGGCTGAACTTGGTCTCCTAGTTATAGGTCTTACTTGTGCATCTGAATTGAACATTTTTTTTTTTTAAATCAAAGAGTGTCACTGAGTGCCCAACCAGCAACAAAATTATTCTTACTCTAAAAGGAAAACCACAATATTTTCAAATCATCATAAAATTAATCCCAAGCATTCCTTAAGCCATAGGTCAACCATTCTTGAGTATCTCTTTCACTGCTGATTACTTTGAATGTTTTCTACAGTAGAAACAATTTTAAAAGAGAGCACTAAGAACAAATCAAAGAATTATTAGAAGCTGAAACCTGTGTGCCTGCAGCTCAAAGGCAAATGTGGGGACGTTTCTTTGTAAAAATGACATCTGTCACCCAGCTCATGACCAAAATTTCCCCCAACATATGACTAAAGTATATATGAAATTATAGACACAACCCTGCAAACTTCCTCCCCTCTGAGAGCTGCCAGTCTGTTCTTTATGTGTATGTATCTATTTTTATTCTTATTTTGTTCATTAGATTCCACATATGAATGAAATCATACGGTATAGGCTGGGTGAAAAAATTAAGCAAAAATATATCTCATAGACACAGACAACAATATGGTGATTACTAAAAGGAAAGCGAGGTGGGGAAGGCAGAAGAGGGTGTAAGAGGGATAAATGGTGATGGAAGGAGACTTGACTTGGAGTGATGAACCCACACAATACAATATACAGATGATGCATTATAGAATTGCAAGTCTGAATCTTATGTAATTTTATTAATCAATGATATCCAAATAAACTCAATAAAAAAGAGAAATAAAGTTTTTTAAAAAAGAAAATATGAACACAAAAGATAAAACTCACAATAGCATACACCATTATTCTTGGTGAACTCACTATTAGAATCTACAGGAATGTGCACTAACTAAGAGTTTATAGGCCCCAACTTAGTATGTATATTTAGTATATCTGTGAGCTGCCCAGGCTAAACCACCTAGAGTCTTGCCTAACTGAGAGAAGAAGGATCCTTTGTCGACTTTCCTCATTGCCAATGGATCAGTAACTCAATAAACCATGAAATTGAAAACATGACCACCATCTCCTTCTTCTAAGACTCCTCCACTTTTATACCTTTCAATTATCTATATCTCACCTCCAATATTTGCATTAAACTATTGGGTTCATTTTCACTCTGTCCTTTGTTTTTGCTTTTGCCATTCTCCACGAGAAACACAGAATTCCCCTGTAAAACCTCACACCAGGTATCATTGTCTAAGGCAGTGAGAACCACTGAGAAAAGAAGAATACTAAATAGCAGGGAGAAGCAGAAAGGGAAAAAGGAAGAGAGGGAGAGAGGAAGAAGGGGATGCGGGAAGCCACCCACTGCTGATGCTATCATGAGAATGCACCAAGGAACGCGGAAGGCCATGGACCTTGGGCGTTAGCAGGGCTGACGCTAAGCACCCGATTGTTGAGATAGTGGTGGCTCAAGGCAATTCCCTAACCTGATAATCCTTTTACTGTTTACCAAACTTTACCTTTGATATGCCTATATGCATTGCTAAAGGGAAAATGTATATCTAAGTAAATAAAAAGCTGACCAGCCAGAGGTCAGTGTGCTCTTCAAGAAAAAGAAAAACACCCCAGGCCCCCAAAGGCTTCTAAATTCATATTTCTTGTATAGCATTTTCATTTGTGTGTCGGCCCCTCCTTCAGATCCTGAACCCCCCGCTGTGCAGGTTGTGGCAAAGGTAGAGGGGCAGTGTGAAAGAGCATAGAAAATCAAGAAATGCATCCAAAGTCCTTTGTGCTCAAAGGACAGAGACAGAGGAAGTGTCTGAGGAGCAGAATAACAAGAAAGTCCAAGGATCAATAAATCAAAATAGACTCTCTTTTCCCATCTTCATGTTCTATTTCAATCTGTACTTGCTTGGGGGAAAATAAGCCATTTTCTATTTTTTGTAGTTAGTTTTGTGTTCAGTGGAGTGTGTAAGTATGCTTCTTAACTCATAAATAATAGTGTATGTGCTGCATACAGGGAAAGAAGTGGCTTAAAGGAAAAAAACTAAAATTATACCCTTACTCATCAATTATTCTGTTTTTCCAATTTTTTTTTAACCATAAGCCAAAATCTGGATAGTGTCTAATATCTAATAACTTAAATTAGTACTTGCTTGTTACTTTTCCCATATCACATAATGTATAAACAAATTAAATTACATATCACTCTTAGAATTGTCAAATGTTACCCAGTTCTCCTATTTTTAATTTCATAAACCCAAAAATTATAGTCTCTAACAGTATTTTTTTATTTTTTTGGCCATAGCATTGTGAGGAATTTCTCAATAAATAGCATTCCTAATTTTAACTTCATTGAGAGGAAAGTAATATTTTCATAGTATTAAGACCAGCTATTAGAAACAAAATGTTTTCCTTTAACAAATAGATGCCAGACAAGCTTTACAGGTGTTTATACCAAATGAATTCAAGAAATCATTGCAACACAGATCTAAAAGGACACCAAATAAATTTACCCCCTTCATGGTTGATAAATTTCATAGATTAATAAATTAGGACTCTACTTTCTTCCTCATACCCTCCCTGGGAAGGGTCACAACAATAATTGCCAACTAATAAGCATTGTTATTTTATTATAACTACAATATGATGATATACTCACATACTTGATGTTCTTTCTATAACCATTGGCACATCTTTACTCATCTCTCTAAAGATTAACATTTTCTAGAGTTCTAAGTTGCTCAATTTCTTCTCTCATCCATATTCAAGATACTGCAATTCCAACCTCTTCTCTGTCATTCTACCATCACCACATATATACACACAGTATTATTAGCTTCCAACTAAATAAGGTTTTATATTAGAAAGTAGTAGTATGCTCCCATGGCTATTTCATAATAGATTCAATGTCTTCAGTTTTCCTGTTAAAATTTGTTTCCCAATTAAATAAATCCTATTAAATCCAAAATGTCTGCTATGCATATTGTATGTTAGTTTTCATTTGCTGGATATTAATAAGTATGTTTTGAAGGAATAAAAATGGCTAATGTATGGAAAAGTATCATTAAAGAGTAAATTTTTCTATATCAAAATTAGTATTCTATGTAGATTTCCGTTCATTTATTTGACCATTTCCCCCCAATCAGAGGTACCTTTTACTTAGTATAAAAGACTGAATTCACCTGATGAGGTGCTTTTTATAATTTGCATAAAGGTGCCATATAGGCAATCAGCAGCCCTGTCTACTCTATGATGGCACATATTTAGTATGTTTTTATTGTCACGTCCACAGTAGTTTGAATAGTTTCTGATGCATAATAAAAACTCAGTAGATATTTCTTGAATGAATACACAAGTATTAAACTATGGATCAATGTATAGCTAGGAATCTATATAATAAAAGCCTAAGTGACCGTTATGGTGGAATGACCAGAACAACAGGTAGCTATGATGTGCACTGACCACCAGCAGGCAGACTCTCAATGCAGGAGCTGCTCCCTGGTGATCAGTTCACTCCCACAGGGGTGATGCCACTCAGCCAGAAGCCAGGATCACTGCTGGTGAGCACAACATCGGTGGCAAGAGCCTCTGCCGCCTCCACAGCAGCACTAAGGAGCAGTGAGCTGAGTGGTAAGGAAGCAGAAAGCAGGCTGGTGGTAAGGAGCAAGGGGTCCCAGACTGCAAGAGGGATGTCCAACTGCCGGCTTAGCCCGCTCCCAGCAGGGAGTTGGCCTAAGTTGTCAGTTGGACATCCCCCAAGGACTCCCAGACTGCGAGAGGGTGCAGGCGAGGCTGAGAGACCGCCCCCCGCCCCAGTGCATGAATTTCATGCATTGGGCCTCTAGTATTCTTATAATGGCAAGGTTTTGTACTCTGTTCTTAACCCTGAACCAACCAGTATTCTTGTTTATGCCTGAGATATAGAAAGAAAAATTATGAATAAGTTTTCAGATGACCTAAATCTGTGAGGATTAACTAACATAACTAATAATATTATCCAAGTTCAAAAATAAAAATGGCAGGGTAAATGATGGGCCCAAACTAACAAAATCAATTTAAACAAAATAACTATTTTGCAAGTGGGCTCAAAGAATCAATTTTATAATTATACTAGTGTCCCAGTGCACATATATGTGCACATCGAAAGGAAATTAATTAGAAGAAATATTTTAATATCTCTATTTGCCCCATTCTCTATAATAAAAGTGTCAATCAAATTGAGGATCTACAATGATAGATCAAAACACACACATGCGATTGGCACCAGCGAGAGCTTTGTATGTATCGCACATGCACAAGTCAACTTAGCCTTTTATAGATATAGAATAAACTTGCTTGATTAGACCTGCTTTCTGATTTAGCTAAACTTTTTCCAGCCCAGTGAAGCACCCCAACTTCTCTTTCAGGTAATTGTCAGCAACACAGCAGTAAATATCAACATGAAGCAGATTATTATTATAGATCACGCAGGAAGAACAAAGGGTGAAATATTTAACTGCAGCAGTGTTTGACTATATTCTGTGCATTGAGAAACCCTAAAGTAATTTTCAAGCTCCACCATTTCTTACTTCTTTTTTGTTTCTATACTTTCTAAAACTCCATTTTCTGGCTAATGAAAAGAAAATAGGATTTCATCACGTCTCCTATCTACCTACTCCAGGACTTCTGTGAGGATCAAATGAGATGAGGCATGTTAAAATGCTTCACAAACATTTGGTTAAAGTATAACATGTTTGCACCTGGCTATAAAGCATGTCGTGTTCCTGGGCTGAAGAAACTGCAAAAAAAGCTAGTCTCTAGGGAGAGGAAGCTGGGAATTGTTATGTGACATCATGACCTGGCACCCACAGTGACCATTTCTGGGCTGGGCTGGGCTGGGCTGGGCTGTGGGCTGCATTTTGAGCCATGGGGTCTTGGCACTGTTGGCTGTGATTTGGTGGGCTGTTGCTTCAGGGTAGTGGTGGGGCCTGTGTCTCACTTGGGGGAAGATGAATGTTGGTTTGTCAGAGCCAGGTCCGTGGTGCTGTTTATTTTTAAATGGCCAGTGCGCGTCATGGCAGCTCCTGCATTGAATGTCTGCCCCCTGGTGGTCAGTGCGTGTCATAGCTACCGGTCAGATGGACACTTAGCCTTTATATATATAGACTATTTTATATGTATAGATGTTTAGGAAAGCTTAACAAAACATAGTTTATATTTAAAAATGCCTAAAGTTTTTATTGACTAACCATATGAAAGAAATTAACATTATGACTCAGTGTTAAAATAATAAATGATTAAATGAAAATAAGGTGTCCAAATTTAAAGATATAGTAGATTAACCAAATGCTGGATTTGTCATTCAGCAATTTAAACATTGTGTCTGCTTGGGATGTCATATTTTAAAAACTTGTTTTCATAAAGGTGAAAGTTGTCCTGAGAAATGTGTTACCTACAGAGAAAATGGGGTGGGTGGGTGGGTGGGTGGAGATATAGGACTTACTTAATATTTATCTTCAGAT
Organism: Myotis daubentonii; assembly: GCF_963259705.1. Lineage (NCBI taxonomy): Eukaryota > Metazoa > Chordata > Mammalia > Chiroptera > Vespertilionidae > Myotis > Myotis daubentonii. The sequence goes on along the minus strand of NC_081842.1, from coordinate 95,872,355 downwards.
ATTTGAAGGACTTCACTGTATTCCAAAAGTATTCTGAATTTACATCGAATTTCTCCAGATAGCAGGACTAGAATTTAGATTGGGAAGGTATGAGAAAGTACATAATATCTCAATATAAGAAAATGTCTCCACCATTGTCAGGTGGCTCAGTTGGTTGAAGCATCATCTCATATACCAAAATAGTTGGGTTCCATTCCCATCAAGGCACATACCTAGTTTGTGGGTGTGATCCCTAGTTGGGGTGTATGTGTGAGGCAACTCTTCGATGTTTCTTTCTCATATTGATATTTCTCTCCTTCTCTCTCCCCCTTCCTCTCTCTCTAAAATCAATAAAAACATATCCTCAGGTGAGGATTTTTTTAAAAAGCAAAGAAAAAGTGTCCTAAAGCTGCTGAACACCAAATTGTCTTTATTTAAGCAATCGCGCTATTTGTTCTTGATAATATTAATAAAGATTTCATATGGTAATGTCATATCTCAAAATAATTGTTTATTTTATCAGGGAACATAGATAACTTTCTTGGCTAAAATCCTATGCTAGACTGTAATTCTAATTCTAGAATAAAGTAGTAATAATCTCTCTATATAAAATTCCAAGCAACCATTTGACTATTCGACTGTTCAACCGGTCAATATGATGCTCACTGACCACCAAAGGGACACTCAATGCAGGAGCTGCCCCCCGGTACTCAGTGCACTCCCACAATGGGAGCACTGCTCAGCTGACCAATAGGCACCAGATGCTGGGCTAATGGCTGGTGAGCACAGCTGCAGCAGCGTTAACCTCTTCCGAGGACACGACCCTCCCCAATCTGGACCAGGATCAGGACTGGCATTGGGACTGACTAGGTGAGAGCCAGCAGCCACTTCTTGGTCATGGGAGCACTGGTATTGCCCTAGGACAAGCACACGGAGACCGCAGCAGAACGGTAGCAAGCCTACTGAGCAGCAGTGGCGGCAGGTACAGCAGGGCCGAGATGAGCAGGAGCGGTGCAGCACCCTTCCTGGGCTCAGGCTCCTCCCCAGCCACCTGCCACTTCATTCACTACTACATCCCTCAGGATATGTTGGACTGCTGGTTTCAGCCTGATTCCCTCAGGCCATGCTGAGGGACCTCACCGGTGCACAAATCCATGCACCGGGCCTCTAATAAGTAGATAAAAATGAACTTAGTCTCTTCGTCCACTTATTATGCCAGCAAAATGTCGATTATTTCATGTAAACCCCAACCTGCCATCTCATAAATGTCAAGAACTATAAATATATACACAATTGCCCTCTCTAATTTCTCTCTCTCTCTCTCTTTCTCTCTCTCTCTCTCTCTCTCTCTCTCTCTCTCTCTCTCTCTCATCTGAGATATTCAAATTATTTCATCAACTGTTGAGGTGGGTTCCTGGACCACCATCATCAATAACTCCTTTCCCTTACTTTCCCACTCCCCATCAATTCTTAACATCAAACCCTTCAAATTGTTAGCATATTTATTAGATCAATTTGTCTACAGAGAGGCACCATATCAACAAGAATATTCAAAAGACACATTTATGAAAGAATCTTTAATTAACCAGTAACAATATTGAAGTTATCTTACATAAACTTACCAAAATAACGTGTTTTCTTTTCTGTTACTTTTAATCATTACACTTCCTTAAAGACAATTTCAAAAATCAGTAAATGGCAGTTGAACCCTACTTTTCATATTTGTGTCCTACACTAGAAGCTATTTTATTATTTTTTGCTGAAATTCCACATATCAGTTTCCAGAAAGGTGAGAAACATAATGAAATGATGGGAGAAAAGTGTACTGAAAATATCTAATTCATATGAGTTATACACCTGCATGCATGTACTAGTATCAAAATGTCTGGAAAAAAACCTAGAAACAGTGCACAGGGTCTATTTTCCTTTTCAAATTTTGTAGAACACAATGAAAATCACAACTGTTTTAAAACACTGAATTCAAAGAAACTTTCCGATTGCACAAAGTAGAGCTGCAGAACAGAAGCAATCTCACGCACCAAATACCAAGTCAGAGTAAGAAGTCCCAGGCGTAACAAATATTACATCCAGCCAGGGGTAAGTCATACATATCAGGCAGTAAATGTATCTGATGACAAAGATAATCTGAGCCTAGAGAGTCATTCAATATGGATCCTTTTGGACCAAAATATGAATCATAAAATCAGTCTCACAATGAAATATAGCCACCAAGTGAAAATTCCCACTGCTGCTTTTGACATTACTTCATGCAGAAGTTGGAACAGAAATATGAAAAGCAGATGGAAGAAGAGTTCTAACCTACAATAGGTTGAGAGTACTTAGGGACAGCTCACTAACTTCTTGTCAACCATGAATCACCCCGTAGCATCTTTCTCTCTTTTATGCAGTATATTAGCAAGTAGATTTATACTCAGTGTGGCATTGAAAAGTACTGTGACTCTAGTCCCATGAGATTTATCATACAGAATATTTGGTTAAATTAGCTTGCTTTTGCAACAAGAAATTCTAAAAAAAGTGTTCACTCAGAAATGGTTATAACTGACAAAATGTCTGTGGAAACTTTTTATTATGTTCTAAGGCACTGGATGTTCTATTTAGTTCATTGGTCAGAACCAGACAAAACATATTCATATAACACAATAAGACAGAGCTAAGGATACATATATTAATCATACCAATACATGTAAATAGGCTTAATTCATTTATTTAAAGTGAATAAAATATAACATCTTGTTTCACCTAAAATAAAGACACTCAAAGAGATTTTTTTTTTATGTAGACAAAAACATGCTTGCCTAAAGTGGTACAATTGTTATGAAGAAATATTTAATATCTACTGAAATAACAGATTCATTTGGCCTTTGACTCAATAATCCCATCTCTAGCAATGTGTCCCAAAGATATACTGGCAATGATAGGTAAAGGAATATGTACAAGGTAATTTATTAAAGGACTGTTTCATATTAGCAAACTAATTGGAATAACCTAAATATCTATCAATATAGGACTTGCTTAATAAGTTAAGGTAGTCTCCACAACTCTACTGCAAAAATGAATAAGGATATTTCCATATAATGTACCCTAGATTAATCTCTTAGATTTATCATTAGTTGAAGAAAAAAAAAAGGCAAGGTAGAGAAAAGTGAGTATATTATATCACTGTTTATCTAAGAAAGAAGAGTATATGAATATATATGTTTATATTTGACAAATAGTGGAATGAAAAAACAACATAGAGTGAGAGTATAGTGTTAAGGGCAAAGAAATAGGAGCTAGACATCTTTGGATACACCTATTTTTTTTTTAATCTCGAAAATAGAAAAGAATATGACAAATAACAAAGAACAAAAACAAAACTGGGAAACTTGGTGGCATTAGCACCCAGAGATTAGCTATTTAAAGAGTCTTTGATATAGCAATTTAACTACAAAGAAACTTACACTGATTTCTATAGTCATATTGTTGGTGAAAATTGTGATTGTCAATGTAAACTTTTTAAAAAAATATTTTGTGGAATAAAGCAACTGAGCAGTTATGTGACATCCTCATTCTATCATTGCTAGAATTATTGGGAATTGGTATATCTGTGTGGCAGAAATAATATTTAAATTAAAGTTAGAATTGCTTAAAATAAATTCAGTAGTTTTGAGCTGTGATTGAAAGAATTGTAGTTTTGATTGAAAGAATCAGTTAAACTCATGATATATTTCACCTTAAAAAAGTAATCCTACCTGCACTTACTGATAAGGTGTCAAATTAAAGACCTCCAGTTGCATAAAGGTTAATAAGGGCTAGTTGAAAAAACGTCCATTCTACATATGGAGCTGAATGCATACAAGATGACCTTGGACTCTCACAACTCTTAGCAAAAAAATAAATAAATAAAATAAAATAAAAATCAAAGTCTACTCCAGTCGTACCAAAAGGACTCACCAGTCAATCTGGCTGGGCTGTCATTGGCCACAAGAATGGACAAGAAGGATAATCACTGTAATGGAGAAAGCATATCAAGTTCATTTAAATTAATGAATTCATAATCTTACAAAGACAGGACGAGTATTTGTCTTACTAGAATTAATCCAGGTAATAAATAAATAAACGAATTAAAAGAAACAGTCTTTCCAGCTGATGCCAAGCCATGGGAATCTCTTGAAACAACTGGAACAAGCAACTTCTGCAGCTCTGAGTGTTGTCGCACAAAACAAGAATTACTGATGTCTGCAGTGCATCCAGTGATGAACTGACCCGCACCAAGACCCGGGTAAAGAACTGCACCGTTGGCGCTCCAGTGGCGCAGTCGGTTAGCGCGCGGTATGTATAAGAACTGCACCGTGCTCATTGACACACAGCGGTACCAGTTTCACTGTGCACTGCCCCTGCGCTGCAAGACGGGCCCAAGCTGACCTGAGGAGGAAGAGATCTTAAAAAATAATTAAAAAACAAAAATTCAGAATAAATATGATAAAGAAGAAAAAGAATGCCACAAACAGCCATCTTCTGGAGGAGCAGTCCCAGCGGGGCGAACTTCTTGCGTGCATCACTTCAAGACCAGGCCAGAGTGGCCTCGCAGGTGGCCATGTGCTAGAGGGCAAGGAGCTGGAGTACTAGCTGAGGAAAATCAAGGCCCAGGAAAGGCAAATAATTCCTCCTCGCGTCTATCTTAGCTCATGTAATAAAGGTGTTTACTGTTCTTAAAAAAATAAAAAGGAAAAACAAAGTAGCACCATTTTACAGTCCCTGAAATATTAATGGATGGAGACATTATTTACTAATGGCCACTAAATAGCAAAAAGAGAAACAAAATTATATGTCTCCTAATAAAAAGACACATGGTGCCCTAACCAGTTTGGTTCAGTGGATAGAGTATCGGCCTGGGGACTGAAAGGCCCCAGGTTCAATTCCGGTCAAGGGCATGGACCTTGGTTGTGGGCACATCCCCAGTAGGAGGTGTGCAGGAGGCAGCTGATCGATGTTTCTCTCTCATCGATGTTTCTAACTCTCTATCCCTCTCCCTTCCTCTCTGTAAAAAATCAATAAAATATATATATATTTTTAAAAAGACACATGGCCACCAATGAAGGAGATTTAACAGAAATATCACAGCTGAATCTGATCAAGCTTTTAAATTCAGATACCAACAAACATAATATACCAGGGTTACACAAATATACCAAAAAAAATAAATAGCATGAAGATTTGATCAGCTAAATCCAAACTTGGAAAGTCTAAAGAAAAATGACAATGTTTTACTAACAAACAAACATCAAAGAAAAAGGAAAACAGAAAGATGGGGCGAAATCTCCATATTAAGAGACATAAGACATTTCAAATCAAATGTAATGTGAATACTTCATTTGTATAGCAAGTGAATCAAACTATTAAACAATTATATTTATAAGATAATTGTATATAAGGACACTGCTATTTTATGTAATAAGGAATTTTATTGTCATATTTAGGTGCAATAATGGTAATACATTTTTAAGGGTCTTTAAATTTTAAAGGTACATATCAAAATACAAATGAAATGCTCTTGTGTTAGGAATTATTTCAATATAACACAATAGGGTCATAGTGGATAAAGTCCCCCAAAACAGATCTAGAGGCAAAGATTCATGGGCCTATTATTAATTTGCTACACCCACTGCCACCGAGAGAGAGAAGATCCAGGGACTGGGAATACAGGTGGGATTTATGGGTTGCTCCAGTGATTTTTAACCTTTTTCAACTCATGGCACACATAAACTAATTACTAAAACTCTGCCGCACACCAAAAAATATATTTTTTGCTGATCTGACAAAAAAATAGGTATAATTTAGATTCATTTACACTGGACAGCTATTGTGTTGGCTGTTATCATTTTTAAATTTGATAATCTAGGAGAAAAGAGGCCAATGCCCCTGAACTAAATAGTCAGGTATTGCATGTTTTAAAAATTCTCCTTGCACATTGGTTGAAAAATCCCTGGATTGTCCTTTAAAGAAGGTTACTTTAAAAAATTCTGCAGCGGAAGTCAGGAGTACAGATGAAACCTTTGAGATTTCTGGACCCAATACATAGGAGTTACACTGCCATGTCCCACATCTGTCAATAAGTGTTCAAGAGGCATCCAGGGACTAGCACCTTCCCAGGCATTACTGTCTTAGAGACGACAGTGAGGAGGGAAAAGCACACGAATAAGGAACTGAGGAACTGACTCGGTGTTACAAGTACTTTATGTGAAAAAAAGATGGTCAAATCAATAACTCTCAAGTCAGGGTGATGGATAGTGGATACATGCTGTTCACTGTATTATTCAATGCACATTAGAAATTGTTTAAATTCCCCATCCCCCAAAGTGACTTAAAAGCTAAATTTTTAAAAATAAATAGACTGATTTCAATGTATTTTCCTGGTGTTCCTTGGTTTACAGCAGCATTAGTTTAATCTCTGCCTCTGTCTTCACATGGCCTCCTTCCCTGTGTCTCCAAATCTGTGTATCTCAAGTCTCTCCCTCGCCTTTCTCTTATAAAAACAAGAGTCATTGGATTTAATGCTCCTCCTAAATCAGGATTATCTCATTTTAAGATCCTTAACTTAATTGCATCTGCAAAGACTATTTCCAAATAAGGGCGTACTCACAGGTATTGAGGATTAGGACTTGACCATATCTTTTTTTTTTTTTTTGGCAGGGGGAGAGTATGGGGAAAAGGTTCACCAATAAACCCACTACAGCATGTGTAAGGGAAGGGGAGTGATTTAAATTAACTTGGCATAAAATTTCTTTTTAAAGGTGCAAGTCTTCAGGAATTCACTCTCTCTCCGTTCTAATTCTAGGACAATGTGCACTGGTTACCAAGTAGCTACTTAGCCCTCTGTCATCTGCTACAAGATCTGTTTGCCAGGAACTGCCACATTTGCTTTGTGGAAGCTGACCCATAGGCCAGAAGACAGCCTTCAAATCAGCTACTGAATCCAAAAGGCAGCACAGGAGAGCGGCTGCACACTTATTTAATGTGGCGTCCCCATAAACCTGAAGGAGAGAAAATGGGGATCCTCTTCTAGCTTCTTAACTGCCTCTGCTCTCCTGCTTCTTCTCACCAGCTATCCTCAGGGCTATGAAAATTGTTGGCATATCATTTATTTCTACTGTATCTTATCCTCTTCCAGGAAACAGAAAACTATAGACACAGAATCCTATATAATAAAAGCATATATGCAAAATGTCCCCTCGACTGGGAGTTCGTTTGGGAGTTCCACCAGGGGAAAGGGCCAGCCAGGGGAAAGGAGGGAGTACCCGGCCGGCAGACGGCAGCCACTAGGGACCCTACCAGTGCACAGATTTCATGCAAGAGTAGGCCTTCCTTCCCCCGGCTGGAGGCACCGGCTTCCCTCTGGCACCCAGGACCTGGGCTTCCCTCGCAGGCCCAGCTTCATCCGGAAGTTTGTCTGGAAGGAAGTCTTCTCTAATTAGCATATTATTCTTTTATTATTATACTAGTGGCCCAGTGCATGAAATTTGTGCATGGGGCGGGGGGGGGGGGTGTGTGGAAGAATACCATGTAAGGAAAAATATCCTGTAACTAGTTTACAACTAGAAAAATTTTTTTTCATTTGTAATGCTAACAGCAAGACACCCATGAAAAACATACATGGTGTCAAAATAAGCCAAAGGAAAATCATTTGGGCAAATATAAAAAGGACCCCAAGTAAAATTTCCTTTATTAACCTTCGGTCAAGAATATGTTTGTATATTTTCAGAAAACAACTTCAAGACCATGTGGCTTCCTGCAACAGAGAGGAATTCTCAGGAATGCTCCAGCCATGAAGACAAGAGGAGAGACAGTTCAGAGATGAAGACGCTGACGACGCTTTGCCATGCTAGCAGTCAGCAGCTGTGCATCGCTACAGGTTGCCCAGGATCAAACCAGAGAGGGTCAGATCTGCATTGCCACCATTTGTCCACCATTCAGAACTGAAATATCATTGCTGACATGTACACATAAGGAACTGTCGGACATTGAAACTTGGACTCAGAACTGTTGGACATTGAAATTGGGACTTAAAACATTTTTTGTTCTTGAAATGTTATGCTTAAGTTTTAAAATGTTTTGGGTTACGGATTGGCATTGTTATTGTTTTAATAGCCAGAGTTTTGTTCTTGATGTTTAAGTTATATTTTCCTTATAGTAGCTAGTAATAAAAACAAGGGTGAGATGTGGGAAACTGATATAGGGTTAAGTCTTGGAATGACCTGCTGGCAAAGTCACAAACAAGTCCTAGCTTAGAGGGCACAGTCCTCTTAGCATAATTAGGCTTGACCTTATAACATTCCCTAGATCTTATCTAGGAAGCTAATGGGCTGAGGAAGTGCAGGAAGTGTAACCATGGTCAAAACAAGTGAAACTCACATGAACTGTGTAACTATGGTAACCACTACCTTGTTTACCTCTCACTATAAAAAGCTTGGTGAGACCTGAGCACAGTGGAAGTCCTTCTCCTTGAGTTAGACTTGCTCACCTGGTCCCCCAATATTTCCAAATTATCTCGTGTCTTTTCTCTTTCATTTGTGGGCGGCTCCTCTTCCAGACCCGAACCCTGAACCACACAGGACGTGGAGGGAAACATTTATGACAGGGGTGTCCCTCAGCCCAGCCTGCACCCTCTCCAATCTGTGATTGGACCTAAACCAGCAGTTGGACATCCCCCTCACAATCCAGGACCGCTGGCTCCTAACCACTCACCTGACTGCCTGCCTGATTGCCCCTAACCACTATGCCTGCTGGCCTGCTCAACCTTAACTGGCCCCCTCCCCTGGCCTTCTTGCCCCCAACTGCCTCCACTTGCTGGCCTGCTTACCCACAACTGCCCCCCCGCCAGCCTGCTCTCCCACAACTGCCCCCCACTGCCAGCCTGCTCACCCCCAACTACCCTCCTGCCAGCCTGATCACCCCCAACTGCCTTCCTCTCCTGGCCTAATTGCCCCTAACCACTTCTTTCTTGCCCCACCACCATGGCTTTGTCTGGAAGGATGTCCAGAAGGTCTCCCAGAAGGTCTCTCAGTCTAATTAGCATATTTCCCTTTTATTAGTATAGAATAGAGGCCTGGTGCACAGGTGGGGACCAGCTGGTCTGCCCTGAAAGGGGTCCCAGATTAGGGTGGAGGTCCCCTTGGGGGGCGGGACCAGCCTGGGCAAGGGGCTGAGGGCCGTTTTCAGCATGGCCACACCCCCATTGAGGTGGGGTTCCCCACTGGGGACAGGGTGGGCCTGGGCGAGGGCGTGAGGGCTGTTAACAGACTGGCCATGCCTCTATGGGGTGAGGGTCCCCGCTGGGGGGCATGGCCAACCTGGACAGGGGCTGAGGTCCCCTAAACACTCTGCATGCTGGCCTGCTTGACCCCAACTGCCCCCTCCTGCTGGCCTTCTTGCCCCTATGGGGTGAGGGTCCCCACTGGGGGTGTGTGGCTGGCCTGGGTGAGGGGCTGAGGGCCCTTTGGGGGCAGTTTGCAGGCTGGCCAAGCCCCCGGCTTTGTCTGGAAGGATGTCCGGAAGGTCTCCGGAAGGTGGCCTGGTCTAATTATCATATTACTCTTTTATTGCTATAGATATATCTTCTCACCAAGAGAGCTTCTGAATTAAGTCAGCCAGACTAACCACTGACATATTAAAGAAAAGTCAATAAGAAAATTTAGAAAATCATTTTGCAAGCTTATTTGCCTGGTTTAAAGGCATACTGTATCTTGCAGCCAATACTTTTCAGGAATGTGAGACGTTAGAATTTCTCTGGGTATCTCTGTTTATTTCTGTAGCATTGCTAATAACGTCCCATCTCATCCCAATCTACCAACACACACTGCCTCTGAGAGAGATGGATACTGGGCTAATTATGGTAAAAATCTTGTACTCAATATATGACCCTATCAAATAGTAAAATAAGAGACACAAAACACAGAAATGAAAATAAAGTGGAACAAAAGGATTTGCCCTGGATCTCTGTGACATCAGCAAATTCCAAGCTCCTGGCAGTGTCTCCTCCTCAGCCCTCTTTCCCAAGTCCTCCTCTGCCTGCGTTTCCTTCCTCCTGTTCCCACCAGTGTCCCCTGAAAGGGCGAGTCGTCGCGGGGCCTACATGGGCCGGCCGCCGGGCCCCATGAGGCACATCCTGGCCATGCTGCTGGCGGCCTCGGGCACCGACTCCCCAGCCCATAGCGGGAGCCCGGCACAGGCCACCTGCCCGTCGCCCCTGGACCGGACCCACGTGGCAGTGGCAGCAGCAGCGGCGACGGGGCGGGGCACGTGCCCTCGCCCGAGGAGATGGAGGAGGAGGCGATTGCCGGCGGACGGAGGACGTGGACTTCCTATCTGGGCTGGGACTGGTTGATCTGCTGGACCGCCGGCAACAGGACTGGCCCCTGGAGCCCAGGCTCAGCTCGCCCTTAGGGGGGCGAGGACTGCGCCCTCCATCTTGCCCTGGGTCTTCCATTTTTGGGCAAAGCCATGTGCTCAGGGGAGTGCCTTCTTCCTGGAAGCCCAGGCCCCTGCTGGCCACGCCCAGGATTTCTTTAAACTAACCAATGACAATCAAAGGACGTGCGCTCCATAGAGAGGACCACATCCTGTGTACCAAGACCCTACTCGCACCTGGCCAATCGGCGGGGCCCACAGTCCCCTCCCCTGCCCTTACTATAAAACCCACAATCCCATCAGGCCTCGCTCTTTCGGCCACTGGGCTTACCGTTGTTGTATAGGTGAGTGTGGTCGGGGAGCCGAACTAGTTCGAAATGAAGGACTCTTTGCTTTTGCATCGGACTCGCTGGCTCCCTGGTGGGCTTTTTGGGAACCTTGAAATCTGGGCACGACATCCCCAGCATGCTGTCCTTCATCAGCACCCCAGCAGGACACATTCCCCCTAAAAAGGCTGCCCCTGCAGGTCACACTAGCCATCCTCCTCAGAGTTTCACCAGCTGCTCAGCACTAATGCTGACATCTCTAGTTTGGGGCCTGTTCTCCCTCTCTCGCCGCCGCCACTCCCGCCCCGCACACTCAGCAAGTAGCTGATTTTCTCCAGCTCCAGTTTCATAGCATTATCACAAAGTCCTGGTGTGACTGAAAAAAAAAAAAAAGAAAAGCATCAGTAGTGGAACTCTCTGCATACATGGGTTGGGGAAATCTGCAACCCGCACATGGAGCAGTCCCTCACATGTCTTTCCCCAGCTAAAGCAAAACGTTTTATTGGTGTAGGTGGAACGAAGGGGGTGGGAAGCTTTGCTGAAACAAACTCTGAGGACTTGCCTGAACAGCTTTACAGCGCGTGTTCAGCTTTAATCAGAAGATTCCTGCGCAGCCTCAGGACCCAACCGACCTCCAGCAAGCAGCTTTCCCTGCGCCTTGTCCTGTAACATCAGCGAACGCTAGGGTGCACGAATGCACAAGTAGCTGACTTTACAAAATGGGTAGAAATGTCACCCCAGGGCCAGACCTTGCCCTTTGTTTAAGGCTGGATCAAATTCATGCTCCAGTTTTATTTCTTCAATAAATGTAATACATCAGCTAGGTTTACAAAAATTAATGGTAGAAGTAGCTTAGGGCTAGAAGTTGTTAGGGGAGGAAAAGCATGCATGCATGCCCTTTGAGCGCTCATGAATTTCCTTTTTTATAGATTCTATATACATCTTATCTGAAAAACACCCACTCGTCATCCATAAAGGATACAAGTGAATTTGGCTGAAAACAAGCAAACAGAATGACAGAATCTTGGAAAGAGCCCAGCCAATAATGCGGTGTTCTCTTTTTTGGCTGGCTTATCAAAATAGCCAGGGGTAAGTGAACTTTCTTCAGATTAGCAATGAGATAATTCTTCTCTTTAGTTAAATTCATAGGGTTAGCTCCTCTCCTCTCCCCCCAATTGGTTTGTTGTTTATTTTCCACTTGGGAAAATATAGCTTTTGCTGAGGTCGGTTGTCAAAATGTTCTATCACATGGCATTTTAGCTTTGAAAAGGCAACAAATTTCTGATTTAAATCTTTTAAAAATATCCCTTTACTGCTATTCAATTTAATTATTGTAAGAACAGTCCCACTATATTAAAACATAATCACCTTACTTTTTTTGGCTTCATGACAATGTTCATAAAGTGCTTAATATTCATGTAACATGCTACCTCACCCTGTAATATCACTATATTTATGGAAAGAAATTGTAATCCTCTTTACTGGCTCAGGTTAATTCCAATAAAATATTAAATCCATTTTCTAATCTAAATGAGTTCATTAGGAGAGGCATGGTACTGAGAATACCCAACTCTCTACAGAGTTCAGCTTCATTACATTTCCGCACTGTGCGTTTCCAGAGCTGTTGTACTACATTTATGAGGATTTATCTGTACTGTTCCAAAAACATTCATCCTAATTCTGCTCCTTCTGTGCATGCTAATCATGAATCTGTTAAGTGGAAATACCAAGCTTGTAGCCAATCTCAGCCCCAGATGGGTTCAAGTTATGATTACAGAAGCAAATTTGCCATAAGCACTCTTAGAGCAGTGCCAGTGAGGAGGAAATGAAGCTTTGGAGCTATGCTAAAAATAAAAATAAAAATAAAAATAAAAAGACAGTAGGAATGTTATAGTTGCTAGAAGGGAAAAGGGTGGGTCTAGTTTTCTGTGTCTCAGAGTGTTAAGGATATATAAATAGATCTGTCTGAAAACATTTAAAATAAATACAGGGAATAAATCATTAGCTTTAACTGCCTGGAGTCTCCAAAAGTCCATAATCCAAAGTTGAACTCCACATTATTCAGCTCATTACTTCTAGCAAAGCCTTACTCCATTAAACTCTCCATTCGAAAGAAAGAAATAATGGGCTTTTCAGAAGGGGAAGATGAGACCAATCTGGGTGTTCAGGTAGTGAATAATTACACAATCCCTAACTGTTTGCCCAGGGAGTGCTTTGACCTGTTTTTCACATATATCCAGCAGTTCTTTTCTTTCCCTTGCAGGCAAAAGAAAAAATAATAGGTCATTTGTTTTTTATATCACGTAGGGAGGACCCATTAAGAATCTTTCAGTCACCTTCAATATGTTAGCATTTGAGTGACCTCTTAGTAAGACCATTTTAATCTATATTACAGATACTTGGTTAATAAAACAAAAGATTTCTCAGATAGACATGTGGTGGATATCTACCTATTTTTAGTACAAGATAGGATGAAGGTGAGCAAGAAGCAGGTTATTTGAGTGCTAGTTATTAAAGCCAGATAAAGGTCCTTGTTAATCTATAAGATGTCTGCAACAAATTGTCAGCCTCAATTGAAATCCAGTGGCCACTAGTTGTCACTGTTGTTCCACAAAACAGCAATGCAGGTGCTATTCCTTCAAAGACTGTCTTTAAAGAATAGAGTTTGAAATGATGTATTTGACCATTTGGTTTATCACTAAAGCAGAGTACAGAAACACATATCAGGGCCCCATGGATTTCATACCATTAGGCATTTTAATTTGAGAGTTGGACCAAAACATATTTCTACATGAATCACACAGAGGTGAATAAAGGCCTGATTATATATGTAAAAAGTACCCTTTGTCATTAACTAGTCATGTGAGATGTATGCTAGATCTATTAGAGCACACATTCTTTTTTATATTTAAACCAAATATTATTATGCAATGCCCACTGTGTATAAGTGATCACTTCAAGGCTTAGATACTTTATTCAAATGAAGTGTTTTTGCACTTATATAATGTTTTTAACCAGTAGATGAGTAGGCAGCCTTGACATAATTTTCCCTTTTCCCAAATCTGATTAAAACTGGCAAGACAAGAAATCAATGAGATCCTGTATATAAAATCCCAAAATATTTTGCTGTGTTGAAATTAATTAAGTGCTGTGATGTAGGAGACTCAAATCAATAGGCATTAATGGTGGTAGAGTTAAAGGTGGGAAGAGTTGGCAAGAAATCAGCATGGTATTTGTGGTTATGATTATCTACTCAGTGAAATTAAAGGTTAAAATTAGACCAACTATGCTTTGTGAAAATGCAGAGGCAGGTCTTGAAAGTCAAGAACCATGACTGTGTTCCTGAATATAATCTTTCAAATTTGGGAAATAATACACTTTAATGGAATGAGAGGATGGCACTTGAATTTCTTTTTTTTTTTTTTAATGATGTTTACTTTGAATTTATTTTTTTAATTTTTTTTATTTATTGCTTAAAGTATTACAAAGGGTATTACATATGTGTCCATTTTTCCCCCTACCCACCCTAGACAGTCCCCTAGCCTCCCCTATCCCCCAGTGTCTTATATCCATTGGTTATGCATATATGCATGCATACAAGTCCTTTAGTTGATCTCTTACCCCCCTACCTCCTTCCCCCCCAACCCTCCCCGGCCTTCCCGCTGCAGTTTGACAATCTGTTTGAGGCAGCTCTGCCTCTGTATCTATTATTGTTCAAAAGTTTATAATGGTCTCTATTATCCATGAATGAGGGAGATCATGTGGTATTTTTCCTTCATTGACTGGCTTATTTTACTTAGCATAATGCTCTCCAGTTCCATCCATGACGTTGCAAATGGTAAGAGTTCCTTCCTTTTTAGAGCAGCATAGTATTCCATCGTGTAGATGTACCACAGTTTTCTAATCCATTCATCTACTGATGGGCACTTAGGCTGTTTCCAGATCTTAGCTATGGTGAATTGTGCTGCTATGAACATAGGGGTGCATATATCCTTGCACAAGTGTTCCTTTTTCTCCACATCCTCTCCAGCACTTGTCGTTTGTTGATTTGTTGATGATAGCCAGTCTGACAGGTGTGAGATGGTACCTCATTGCTGTTTTGATTTGCATCTCTCGGATGATTAGTGACTTTGAGCATGTTTTCATATGTCTCTTGGCTTTCTGAATGTCCTCTTTTGAAAGGTGTCTATTTAGGTCTTTTGTCCATTTTTTGATTGGATTGTTTATCTTCCTTTTGTTAAGTTGTATGAGTTCCCTATAAATTTTGGAGATTAGGCCCTTATCAGATATGACATTGGCAAATATGTTTTCCCACACAGTGGGTTTTCTCGTTGTTTTGTTGATGGTTTCTTTTGCTGTGCAGAAGCTTTTTATTTTGATGTAGTCCCATTTGTTCATTTTCTCTTTAGTTTCAAGTGCCCTAGGTGAATTTCAAATTTAATAAATAAACTACTTTCCTAACTGTTAACAATCAGTTAAAAAAAACAAAAAACAAAAAACAAAAAACTAGCCCTAACCGGTTTGGCTCAGTGGATAGAGCATCGGCCTGCGGACTCAAGAGTCCCAGGTTCGATTCAGGTCAAGGGCATGTACCTTGGTTGCGGGCACATCCCCAGTAGGGGGTGTGCAGGAGGCAGCTGATCGATGTTTATCTCTCATTGATGTTTCTAACTCTCTATCCCTCTCCCTTCCTCTCTGTAAAAAATCAATAAAATATATTTAAAAAAACAACAACTCGACAATATTTCCCAGTGATCAATCAGTTAAAAAAAATGGACACTATTTTCCAGTGAGAGTTGGGAGAGGGGAGGAGAGAAGGCTGAAAGTATCAATGGAGATTCATAGCGGGACTATGGTCTATCTTTATACGATTTCTCAATATAAAGTACTGTTGTTTTCCAAGGTTATTTGTCTTGCTTTATCTCTTTATTGAATGTTCTTTTCCCCTTCATCCTTTCCTTCCTCCTTTCCTTCCTTCCTTCCTTCCTTTTGTTTCCCTGTTTCCTTACTTTTCTTTCTTACCCTTAAACATAAGTTGTAATCTGAAAGCTATGAGGCAAAATACACAATCAGGAAAGAGGAGATGTTAATGCTACCTCTGATAATAATAGTTATAAAAATCATTTGTCTCATTTTAATATTTTTTTCTCATAAAAATAGGTAAAGATATATAGAGACCATGCCAATTACATCTCTTGTGGAGGTTACATTTTCATTAAGATGTAAGCATTCTGAATACATTGATTTTGTCTTAATATGGCAAATGTGAATAATTACCCTCTCTCGCAAGAAGAGGCAATCATAGTGACAAAAACAGTTTCACAAAAAAAGGAAGTTTATGTCCAAAATCAAACTATGTAAAGAAGGTCTATCAACAGTGGTGTCTATTTGTATAAACTTCCCAATGTATTCTGTAAACCACATCTTCTTTAAAGTGGGAAGAGCAGCTGAACATCATCAGGGGAGCTTGTGGAAAATGACAGTTTCTGCCCGTCATGCAAGACCTCGGAACCAGAATCTCTCTGTAGAGTCTGTAAGTACCTATTTTCAGAAAACTTCCCACAGGATTAAGAACATTAAATTTTAGAATCTCTCTTTCTGTCTCATTAAAGAAAAGAAATATTATGACATTATAAAGTTTATGATTAAACCATTTTCATGACTGATAGAATCAAAGAACAAAGGTTATATGCTATAATTTAGATAAACTGCCCTGAATAGAAGGTGTAATTATTTTTATGGCCTAATATGATAATTGTATATTTTTAATGAGATATTTCATAAATCACATGGAGTATAAACACTAACTCAGTATGAAAATCCTTTGGAAATATATGTGATAGGAAGTGTTTTACTAAATACAGACTGGCTGCTCCTCCAAGAAAACACAAACAAAAAAACCTTCATCTCTTCTCTTCTGTGACAGCTGTTGCATTGTTGCCCTGTTTGGTGATTTTTCACTGAGTATCCTCAGGTGGTTAGTAAATTATTTGAGGAAAGTCTCTGTGTTCAAGTTCTTGGATCTTCAAAATATTATACTCAGCTCTACTTATGGAATAAGTACAGAATAACCAGTTGGTGAAATAGAAAGCTCATTTAGGATACACTACATACTTTCCCTAAAACCATAGGTTTATTCTTTAAACATTTAGGGTAAAATATATTTTTGTAAATTAAATAATTTTCCACTTAGTGCTTAAAGTAATATCGTTCAATATCCTTCTACATGCCCTTCTTTTCTCTGAGAGAGGTCCAATAAATGCATAAATTGTCTTAACCAAAAGAGAAAGGAAATAAAAACTAGGAAAGAAGGAGGCATCAAGTTAGTGTGAACATTAACAGCCTAAAATTTACGGCTGTGACAGTTTCTATTTTCCTCTTCTTCTTTTTTTTTAACTTTTTAAAATACGTTATTTATTTGCATACTGCTGCCAGTGTATATAAAATAGTCATCTTTGTGAAATAGAAAGTCATGAAAATTCAGAGAGGTAGATGTTAAGGACTGACAAAAACAGAAGTTTATATAGTATGGTACATGTATAGGTAAGCTTTTCGTACAGGCTTCAGATTTAGCTCTCTTTAAATATTCACCATTTCAAGAAAGTGGTTCCGAACACCTTCAAAGATGCCTTTCACTACAAAAAGGAGCAGGTCTGAAGACGGTCTAGTCAGCAGGGGGTCGTGTTGAGCATTCTGCGGACATAAATGTTCTAAATCTGCAGCTGCCTGGGAAACCATCACGCGGCTGAGCCACTGTCTTCATAGCGGTGAGGGCGACGCTGGAGGAACCAGGCGTGGTGCAAGCTGGTTTGTCCTTAGTGGGTCAGCTGGTCGTGGGTCCGGGGCCAGATGGACGAGCAGTGAACCGAGGGCCAAGGCTCGCAACTTTCTCTCTACTGCTCCCTTCCTCCTTTGAGAGCCAGAAGCCAATTCCAGGGTTTAGCAGTGCACTGGCCTCTTGGCTAGACTCTGATTCCGAAATTGCCTGGAGCCTGGGTGCGGCCCTGTTACTGAGCGCTCCTAAGGAATTGAAGGTTTACACATATCACTTCCAGGAAATGAAATGCCTTTCCCTTTAGTCTCTCATTTCTTTTCTGGAGGTTAAAATGCTAATCTAGGGTGACCACTTCTCCCATTTAATTGACTCAGCACTGTAGAAAAGACAGAATAACAGAAATTTTAGTTTCTCCTTTAGACATGTGAGAAGAAAGTAAAATTCTAGCTTGTCTGAGATGCTGTATTTTTAGCCCTCCGTCTAAGCCTGTAACTGAAATAATTCAGCACACAGAAATAGTATGTGGCCATGTTAAACAAACAAACAAGCAAACTCAATTCACTCAGTTTTTTTTTACCATGAGTTGACTGATCAGTGTTAACCAGCAGATATTAAGGAAAGTTTAACTGGTACAGTGGGTGGAACTCTACAATAAGGAAGCACAGGAAAGCAGTCAAAATATTGGGAGAGGATTGATATGACTGTTATTAGTACCAATGAAGAGCATGTGGGGTTAGGGTATATGCTTTCTCAGGTGAAAGTAAAATGTTTAATCTTTCAAAATAAAATTTAAAAACATCATGTTTTTTTCTAAAAGCCAGAATTGAATTTCATACAAGATGAGAAACATATTTTTAGGGGACACTAAGAATATAGCTGTACAGTGTGGCAAATAATTTATATTTCAATATAATTTTTCAGAGATGGCATGGTTGTTTCTGTGATGCGTGTCCTTCATGTACTCCTAATATACTACACTTCACAATTTGATGGAAAGTATAGAGTTGCAAGTAGTGAAGTCATAATTACATATAGCCTCTAAGCTTTCCTGTTTTGTCACAGCCCATAATAAGCTGACACAGTGTTAAGAATCATCAGGATTAAAAGTTTCTGCAGTGCTCTACTGGTCTGGACTTTTGGGTGCTTTGTTTTTCAAAATCTGTATATGTGTATGCTTATGAGTTGTTACACTTGTAAGCATTAAACATCCTCAGTAACATGTAAGGATGCCTGCTGTAATAAAACATGGCCAGTTTTTAATCTTGTAATTCTTTTAGTTTTTATTCCTTGAATCTTTATGGTTAAAAATATTACATATGTCCTTTTTTTTTTTTCTCCCATTGACCCCTTATAACCTGTCCCCACCCCAGGCCTCCATCATTCTATCGTCTGTGTCCATGGATTATGCATATATATATGTATACAAGTTCTTTGGCTGATCTCTTTTCACCCACCTCCCACCAACCCCCACCTTCTCTCTGAAATTCCACAGTCTGCACTCCCACCAGCAGTGTACGAGGCTTCCCTTTCCTCCACATCCTTGCGAGCACTTGTCATTTGTTGATTTGTTGATGGTAGCCTGACCTTGAGAAAGACATTCAGAGTTTCCATATGTCAGTTTCCTCATTTATAAGAACCCATATACAATAGTGAGAATTAAACAAGGTGCTATAGGGAAAGGCTATAGAATAATACCTTTAAAAACTTAGTTCTTGTCATGCCTGGGAATAAATGTCATGTCCAGAAAGTACCTAGAAGTAAGAAATACATTTTTAAGTAATTGTTTAACAACTAAAAGTATGAACAAAGTCATAAGTAAAAAGCCCCAATTAAAGTCATATGTGGCTTCCAATTTTAACTCATTTAACATAATAATTTATGTTATTAACAGATAATTTTCTTTTTTTAAAAGAGATACATGACTAATTCCAATATTTGAAATAGTTATTTCTTAAACTTTTTAAACTACATAAAATAATACTATGAGTTTCAATGAATGAACAGACCAAGTGAGATGTTTTAGGTATCTGATTTGTGTATGCCATTTCTCCCTTCCCATAAACCAAAATGCCATGACTTTAAAAGTATGAAACAAGCCATTCTCTGTTCCCATTTGTAAAATATGTGCTCTTTTGACAAATCAATACACAGAATTAAGTGTAACCGGGTAGATAAATGTTCAGAAAGGGGTTTTGTAAAGACAGCCAGCTGAAGTAAAATTACAAAAGAGTTTGCATTGTAAAGTGGGGGAAGAGTCTCTGCATTCCCCACTTTCACTCTCATCAGGTCTGAGGCCTCCCAGTAAAGAGAGCGGAGCCGGTCCCGGATCTGCCTCCAGTGGTTGCCAATCACTCTGAGCTGTCAGCATTCTTCCAGAAGCTTTGTCAAACTCTCAGCTTCTGAACGAAGTTATTTTCCTCGGGGATGCTGGGAGAGTTTATATGTCATATTACACCAACCCCTTCACTCTGGCTGTGCATCTTGTCTCTTTACCTCTAGTAAAAATGTCTGAGTCTTATGTCCCCAGAAATTACCTCTATGCAGTAAAAATGCCTGAGTTGTATCTCCCAAGAAACTTTCTCCTGTGCAGTAAAAAATGCCAGAGTTATTTCCTAAGAAATGGTCTCTAGCTTTCTAGGATGGTCTTTAGTCAAATTAGATAAAGTATTTTATAAAAGAGAAGGCCACTGACTCCCTACCTTTTTCATCTATAGATAATATGTACTTATTTTAAGTAGATTTTTTATGTCAATTAAAACAAAGCAGAGACTGTAATGTTAATATTTTGAGACTATATTTGAAAATTCACTAGGAATAAATTCATGTGATTTGTTCTCACCCCTCAATGCACATTTTAAAAACTATGGTCTATCTAAGGTTACTAAATCAATAAGAGTTCACATGTCTAAAGCTGACTCTTAAACATTCAAATCAAAATTACATTTTTATTAATTAAAAATGATTTCAGGCCATCAACATTATATTTTACTTATCCATTATTACAAAGGTTACTCAATTTGTTGCAATGTTTTCCATAAATGTTTTTCATCTGTGTGACAATGAGAATTACTGAACATTTGAATTCCTCTTCCTGAACAGTATTGAAGAAAATGGGGGGCGGGGGGGTGGAAACAAGACTCATTCTTATCTCAACACTGCCAAATAGACAAACTTAAAATATCTACGATTTTCATCCTTCTTGGAAATGGTTTTCAGCTTAAAGGCATTTGACCTGGAGTGAGGCTATATTTCAGTCAGCCTACTGAATGGTATCTAGAGAGGCCCGTCAGGAGAAGCTAAGCAGAAAAATGTGTGTGAAAGTTCAAGTGCTTGGTAGCTGAGAAAGCTAAAGAAGGGCAATTCAGCTTGCACATCAAAGCTAAATCCTGTCAAAATGGCAAAAGTCATTTCCAAAATAAGATATCCCAGGAAGGCATTAATTGAGGGAGTTCAATTAATATAGTTTATCTATTCCATTAAACTTTCTTGAAAAGCTTTGAAACATCTCTGGGGACATAAAACTCAGATAATTTTATTAGGGGTAAAGGGATAAAATGGCCAGAAAGTGTTGAAATAATGTGACATGTAACCTCTCCCAATATCCCTGATGAAAATAACTTAATTCAGAAGCCAAGGATTTGACAATGATTACAATGCAATGTTGTGATATCTGAATAACAGACCTAAGGAATTTTATTCCAGGATATATAAGCAGGATGTTTATGAAAAGGAATCAACTCTAAATTGATAGTAGAGCTAACTGTTTCAGCCTGGGTATTTTAAAAAGGGAATTTTCTAATATATGTAGAAATGATAAGAGGAAAGAAAACATTTAAAAATCATCAGTTGGCACCAGATTATCAAGACAGGTGTTGGTAGCTGGGTCACTATTTTTTGTGTTCAGGGATGGACAGAAACCATCAATGTCTGATGCTACACAGCATTTTCCTCAAATTGAACAACCTGGTCTGTGATGGCTGCACATCAGCATTGTCTGCTGGGCCAGTGGGCAGCAATTTGCAGTCTATTTCTGTAAATTGAGCTTCATATTGCCCTCCGAATGTTTCCCACTCTATGTTACGGGGGCTCCAATGCTGTTTAGTATACAGGACTCACTTTTGCCTTTAGCTGCCTTCCAGCATAATGGAGTCCAGGTAAACTGAGAAGTGCACCTAATTTTTATGAGTCAGGTATGGCATTGCCAGCAGAGCAAGTGGGAGTGCTTTTCAGGTTTAGTGAAAGAGAGAGGAAAATATTCCAAAGGGGAGTTGGCTATTTGATTAGTAGTTAATAATCAGAGACTCAAACTGCCCTAATGTCTACCCAGAATTTCTTTCATGATTCTATGAAAATTTTGCAGGAGACACTTCAGGAAAGGTGAGTGCTGGGACTGACCGGCAGACCCTGAGCGAAGGATGAATGATTACTCTGACACACGTTTCTGTGAAAGAGAGGGCTAAAGAGCTGCCTGGCAAGAGGCACCAGACTGCCCCACTCACCTGCCTCCTTAGGCTTTTATTGTAACAACAGTTTGAACTAAAATTAACCTCTAGATACAATCAGCAGGGTAAGTGTCCTTGAGAAAGCACATGCTTCTACAAGGTCATGTCTAAAGACTAAACATAGAGATTCCAGTAAAACCCCGTGGGGGCTCAGACTTGTTTGAAAAAGTCAAGACAAGGGTTTCCACCTTCAACAAGGTCCTTCTAGAGGCCCCCGAACTTTCAGAGAATCCTCCTTACAGACTTTCCAACCAAGTCCCGTGCTTCCCCACAGGTGAGCAGTACTCTTATTCTTTTGCAAGCCTGAGCTTCAACTGACTGAATAGTAGCCACCAGATATTATTGCCTTTCTAAGAACAGTGTGAAGAAGGGCCACGCACCAGGAAATTCTATGTGGGTGATAGGTATGCTATCCAATCTCAGTGTCCATATGCTTAGGTAAGAACCACAGCTCAAGCATCCATTCTCTGACATAAGGATTAGGAAGAAACCACTCCTGTTCTCCTACTGTGCCTTCACATGCATGAAATTATTTATTACTTACTCTTAATACCAACAACAAAAATTGGTTATATGTGACTGATAGAGTAAATCACTACCTCCCATTACAAATGCAGAGCAAAACATGTTTATATAAGGGTGTGTCTTTTATCTCTTCTTCCCTCAAGACACATGCATACAATGGGCTT
The DNA here is from genome assembly GCF_963259705.1 of Myotis daubentonii. NCBI lineage: Eukaryota > Metazoa > Chordata > Mammalia > Chiroptera > Vespertilionidae > Myotis > Myotis daubentonii. The sequence goes on along the minus strand of NC_081842.1, from coordinate 95,849,677 downwards.
GTCGTTGATTTCAAGGAAGATCCTGGAGAGAGAGTATAAGTTCTTACAAAAAGTCACAGGCGTTGCAAAGTGCATGTTCATTTTATTGATAACTAGAGGCCCGGTGCACAAAATATGTGCACAGGGGAGGGGTGTCCCTCAGCCTAGCCTGCAACCTATCTAATCCAGGACCCCTTGGGGGATCAGGCTTAAACCAGCAGTTGGACATCCCTATCGCAATATGGGACTGCTGGCTCCTAACCACTCACCTGCCTGCCCATTTGATTGCCCCTAACTTCTCTGCTTGCCTGCCTGATCGCCCCTAACCCCTCTGGCTTCTTGCCTGATTGCCCCTAACCACCTCTGCCTGCCAGCCTGATCACCCCTAACTGTCTCTGCCTTGGCCCCCACCACCATGGCTTTGTCTGGAAGATGTCCAGTCTATCTGGTCTAATTAGCATATTATCGTTTTATTAGTATAGATTTCCTCTCTATGCTGGGAGTTTTCATATTTATCTGTTGGTAAAAATGTAAAGCAGTTTGGTTAAGCAACAGGTTATTGCAATCTTAATGCAATTCATAAGTACCATCAAGGAAGTGAATTCATAAATTGAATATACATTTATTGTAATGATATTAATAAATAGGAGAGACAACACTATTAGTCCACTAAAACTCACTTACTTGCAGTGACCAGTAAGCAGAGAGGAAATGAACAGCTTTATAATATGCCAATAATCCTCAAAGAAGCATGATTGGATTTATATTGTTTATACAGGTCAAAACCCTCTTTCTTTTGTGTAATCCCCTCCTTCACCCCAACTCGTGGAATGTATTCAGTGCCTTTCTCAGAAGAATCTACATCACACTTTCTCACAGGAAAGTCCCAAAGCACCACCTACCTCCATGCTCACACATGGCTCCATCTGGAGTGGTGTGGTGTCCTTGCCACTCTGCTACCACCATCACAGTCCTTCCTTGAAGATAACACTAAACCAATTAATTTTATTTTAAATATACATAAAACACAATATACTTCTTTGACGAAAATAATGCTTAAATCAGAATTTTCTTTTCTATTTTATTGGAGATAAATTATATTGATTAAGAATAGACTGGCTTCTCTTTTACCACTGCTCTTGTATTTAATTCTATTTTATTTTAGTCCAAGGCTGTTTTTTTCCCAATCATTAATCATATTTGTGTTAAAATAACATTTGTATTTAATTAAATTCATAGTTGCTACTGTTGATTTTATTATTCATTATTTTATTTCCCAAATCTCTCAAGTACAAAACATGAATATCCCCTCAGCTATACCTCTATGAACCAAAAAGTATCCTTTGCTGATACACATTAATGTAAAACACTTTGAAATAAAAAGTCTGTTTGAAGTTCAAGGATGTTACTGTGAAAATTTCAAATTATGTAGATTTAAATAAGCCAATGTCTCAGTTGTTATAAACTCCATTTATTACTTTAAAACATCATTTAGGTACATTTCTTTCTTTTTTAAAAAAGATTTTTCAAAATTGATTTTTAAAGAGACTGGAGGGGAAAGGGAGAGAGAAACATCAACGTGAGAGCAAAACATTGATCAGCTGACTCCTGCATGCCCCCTACCAGAGCTTGAGCCTTCACCCCAGCCATGTTCCCTGACCTGAAATTGAACTGGCAACCTCTCAGTGCACAGGTTGATGCTTAACTAACTAAGCCACTCCAACTGGACTAGCCACTTTTCGTAATAACATCACCTGAACCATGCTAGCCCAGCTTGCCTTATGCATTACCTACATGTTTAGAGCTTGGAGTGGATGTCAACCTTAAGCATCTTCAATGGTGCACATTTTGAAAAGAGTTAAGAACTTCCACTAATATTCTTAAGATTTACACATATTGTTGCTAAGGTATATCAATATCTGAGACAATGATTCCGTTACTTAGATGTGACCTAATTCTATGAAGTGCAAAGGAAAGGCACTGTCAGTGAGGATAGCAGATGATCTATTTGTGTTACTTGTGCTGCCATTATGTAAAATTTAAAGCTATGATCCCTTATTTCAAACTTCAGCTTTGATTTGAAGAGTACAAAAATATCACAGGAATCACTCCATTTGTTCTCACCTGCCTCCTGTCATGCTTTTCCTACCTACACATAATGAGCAAGTTATCATTTATGAAGTGCTTACTGTGGGCCAGGCACCGCGTCACACTTTAAAATAGATTAAATACATTTAATTCTCACAAAAGTCCTAGGGGGTAGGTACTATTATTATTCCCATCCTATATTGGAAAAGTGAGTCCTACAGGGTTGAGAAACTTGACCTAGGTTCTACAAGTAGTATGAAGCAGAAATTCAAACCCACTTCTTGAGAACAGACTATGCATTATTTGACTTCACTGTCTCATCTTCATGGTACTTGATTCCTTTGTAATCAAACTTTGAATCAGAGCCAAGCCTTTTTGTTGTTTCCCAATTTTAATGCTGGGACTTATGCCTGCCTCCTGAGGGCCACTAGCTGCTTCCACTTTTCCATAGTCCAGAACATTTTTTAGAAACTTGAATTCCCTGCTTAACTTCCCTACTTGAATTATATTCTTCATGATCTCAATCATATCCCAAGATCCTCCTTCAAGTTAAAAGAAGTGTCCTGAGATTTTAATCAGTGGGATATAAATAAAATAACATCAAAAAATATTTTATAGAGTTAGAGGGAATATTTCCCCTGATTATGGAAATTTTTTCACTGCCCTTAAAACTATGGAACCTACTCTTTTCAATGTGGTGGGAGCCACGTATTTTTGTTTCTCCACTTCCATTTTTGGGCATCTGGTCTTATGCCTTGTTCCACCCACACTTGCAACTCTTCCATATTAGCTTCTCCATTAAACCCACCACAGAAAAGGTGCTGCTTTCCAAAGGTGCTGAATCAGAATAAAAATAGTAACTAAGCGATTTGTGAAATGTTAAAATTTAAGAAAACCTTAGAAAATGTCAAGCAAATATTAAAAGTTATCTTCTCTCTCTCCTTCCCTCCTTCCCTCCCCCCTTCCCAGCTGTGAAAATTTGAGGGAGAAGTGAAACATCAATTCCCAATATTACAAAGAATCAACAGATTTAAGCATTGGAATAGGTAAAAGCCGATGCACAATCAGGGCCGGGGAGGGACGTGGGAAGTTGACCAGCCAGAGAGGGACCGTGGGAGGGCTCCAGGGCATGTCCGGCCCATCTCGTTCAGTCCCAATCGGCCGGACCCCAGCAGTGAGCTAACCTACCGGTTGGAACATCTGCCCCCTGGTGGTCAGTGCACATCATAGCGACAGGTCGACTGGTCGACCAGTCAACTATCTGCTCGCTCCTCACCGCCCACCTGCTCGCTCCTTACGGCTGCTCCTTAGCACTGCTGCAGAGGTGGGAGAGGATCCTGCCACCGCTGCTGTGCTTGCCAGCGGTGAGCCTGGCTTCTGGCTGAGTGATGCTCCTCTGCGGGAGCATACTGACCACCAGGGGGCAGCTCCTGGCTTGAGCTTCTGCCCCCTGGTGGTCAGTGTGCGTCATCGTGACTGGCGGGAGGTTAGGAGCTAGGGGTCCCGGATTGAGAAAGGGATGTCCAACTGCCGGTTTAATCCCGATCGGGCCTAAACCAGCAGTCGGATATCCCCCGTGGAGTCCTGGATTGTGAGAAGGCGCAGGCAGGCTGAGGGACCCCCCTCCCATGCACGTATTTCATGCACCGGGCCTCTAGTTCATATATAACTTTGAGTAGACTCTCTTAGCAGCCAGTTTTAAATAAAAATGAATAGTGTTACCTTTGGGGAAATTCTTGATTTTATATCACAGCATTCCCAAGGGCAGGGCTAGAAGCTCAATACATACTTGTCGAATTGACTTTCAGCACTTTGAAAAAAGTAACTCTTTTTTCACTTCTCCCTCAAATTTTCACAGCTGGGAGGGAGGGAGGGAAGGAGCCAGGGAGAGGAAGAAGATAACTATTAATATTTGCTTCACATTTTCCAAGGTTTTCTTAAATTTCAACATTTCACAAATTGCTTAGTTACAATTTTTAATGGTTATTGGTTTTAATGATAGAAAAAAGTAAAGAAAAATAAACTAAATGTAATAAAAAAGGAAAAGAAATACAAAAACTGAAAATAAGTGACAAAGAGTTTTCTTATACATAATGTGAGAATATGGGTTCATATACTTATGTACACACACACACACACACACACACACACATACCACACACACACACATACACCCCTAAACCTTGAATTCATATGTTTTCACAAATGTAATATAGAATACTTGAGGGGTTTTCCCTAGGTTAGTTTTATAATAACAAAGTTGTGGAAATAATTATCTTTGGACATTTAAAAATATCAGAAGTGTTTAATAAATATATTCAAAACTATTTTTCAGGAAAATATTTCTTCTCAAGATTACAAGCTATTTTAAATATGACTCTTTTTCTAATACAAAAGTGCAGAAAACAGTCTGCCTTTATTAAAAATGTTTAAACTAACTTTTAGAAAGCTATTTATGATCACAATACCCAGTATGCTCATTCTCATAAATTCTGATTAATAGTAATGTTTGGGAGATGAAAGGCTGTGAAAGTGCTAGGAAGATTTTCACATTTTACATTATCTGAATGTATGTATAAATGTTATATTTATCATTTATCACATATGACATTGGGAACAATCATTTTTACTTTAGTATTTAAAGTCAGAGCCCATGGGCTTATTTGATTGTTTGAGTTTTCTTTTGTTAAAGCAAACGCATGATGATCTTCTCAAAGGCTTCTAAAGCTCATCTGTCAAGGATGATTTTGCCCCTGAAAATATTTTTTATGTCAGATTAGCTGCCTTGGAATTAGTATAGCTTTCAAAAATCCTCAAACTTATTTGATTTTTCTTCTGATAGATGCCATGTTAAAGACAGTGGACTATTACCCCTTAGTATGCTAACTAATTATATATTACTTGCCTTTAAAGAACCAAATTAACACCTTTTGGACATCAGTGAGTAAGCTGACAGTCCTAACCATTAAGTGAGGATTATATAGATAAATAGGTTATTACTAGGCAGCCATTATTGACTTGTGGGAAATATAGCCTCTTTTTAATCCTTTATTCTATTAAATAAAAAATATAAATGCTTTAAGTAACTAAAGACAAATAAATTTTCATCAGAGAGTAAGAATTAATAAATTATCTGAGAACTAAACTTAAATATCTAAAATCTTACTTACTGAAAAACTATAATGATCACGGGATTATTTCCTATAGCGAGGGAAGTGTTCTGGATTGGGTTTGGAGGTTTGTTTTTACAGTATCTAAAATAGCTAAAGGTGGTATTTTTCTATTGACATGTCTAATATAGAGTTTAGCACCCTAAAACATTTTCTCTGATATATTTTAATCATAGCAAAAGCCCAACTGCCTATTCACATGATGATCAGAAATCTAAGTAGGTTATTAAGCATTTTTTTTTACTTTAGCTCCTTACCAAGATTTGAATTATCTATGGCATCTAAACATCAGGGTTTTGTTTTGTCTTGTTTATTTCCACTGCTTAATAAAAAATAAAACATAATTTAATTATACAGTGGAGTGATTTCTCTTCAATGAGAAATGAATTGTGGCTTTTTGTTTACCCCATTGCTTCCGTTTCCTGAGCTGCTAGTCTCTGGGGTTTAGTTGGTTTACTAGCAAGTAGTCATTAGAAACACCAGGGTTTACTAGATACACAGGGCCCAAAACAACACTAACCACACATCTTCCTTGGCCATAGCAAATGCTAGGAAATTATTAAATTTCATATCCACGTAAGGATTCATTTGACTTGCACAATTTATTTTCAATCAGCAAGAGAGATGTCAAAATTCATAATCATGAGACAACTTCTCATCTGCAAGAACAGAACACACATAGTTACATAGACCCAGGATGTGAGCAAATGCTATTTTAAATTAGATGTAGTGAGTTAATATTTAGCAAGTTGGCATTATGCAGAATGCTCACATGATTTCTGCCCTATATGAGATAGTGTTTTTTCATAATTTTGATATGTAAATGTCAATTTTTAAATTTCCAAATCTCATATTAGATGATGTATAACTCAGGCCATCACATCAGGCTTTTCTTTACCATGTTAATGATAATATTTTTTAAAAGTTCTAGAGTATTTATAACAGGAACACATCTGGAGAAATACCTACATGTAATGCTATTAAATGTATGGCTAAGTAGATAGGAAGAATCCCCAGCCCTACCAGGGTGAACAAGGAGTTTTACATAAAAACCAGATCTATAAATAGCCAAAGGACTGTAAGATTGGAATGTGATTGATAATTAAGGAATAGAGGGTTAAAATTAAGTGTAGAATAACAAGTAAGTTGGGATAACAAAAAGGTTGTTGTGTTTATTTCTTTTTCCCACAAAGTAAGAGAAACACATTGGACCAGGGAAAAATGAACATTTAGATTATTTAAAAGGCATTTTCTGTTATGAACATAGATGTCTCACTAGATTTTATTCTATATGGATGAGATATTCCTTTCTAATACTAACCTTCATTTTGTTTTGATTCAAAATTTATCTATTTAGCAGTTCCAAATTTATCTATTTAGCACCTGATAATGAAGAGGGCATCCGCAAAGTACTAGAGACAAACATTTTTAGAGTGAAGAGATTCTCATTGAACAATATGGGATAAGCCTGATTCATGCATTGGTCCTTTGTAGATTGTATTAATATGAGTCAGTCCCTGCCTGCACAGTAACAGCTTTACATGAATTAACAGGCAATTGTGTTTTTATTGTGTGTGTGTTTTTGTTTTTTAAATATATTTTATTGATTTTTTACAGAGAGAAAGGGGGAGGGATAGAGAGTTAGAAAGATTGATGGGAGAGAAACATCGATCAGGTGCCTCCTGCACACTTCCCACTGGGGATGTGCCTGCAACCAAGGTACATGCCCTTGGCCGGAATCAAACCTGGGACCCTTCAGTCTGTAGGGGCCAACGCTCTATTCACTGACCCAAACCAGCTAGGGTCAGACAATTATTTTGGGAAACTTCAAAACTAGGGAACAGACACTTAAGCAAAGCAATCCCCATCACAGTACAGCCTTTAATTTAAAAAAATATCTGTAAAGTCAACTTGCCTCCTTAGATGACATTAATATAAAGTTCTCACCCACCATGATGATCCCCTGGGGAACAGGAGTCAGTGTTATTAAAGATGGTCTGGTGAGCATTGAGAAAGCGCCAGTCACAGAATTGATGCAAAGCATAGTAGTGCTGGGACATGACTGGATGAATGTCTAAGTCATATCTCTCTAAATGTGACACATATATTCATGGTGTCATTAACTTCTCAAACCTTAAGTTTTAACCTAAAATTGATTTAATTATATTTATTGGGTACCTATTACATGTCAGGAACTGTTCTAGACTTGAAGTACATAATTGAACCATGCAAAGATCCTTAACCCTGTGGAATGTATTCAATCCCTAGCATTTAAGGACTCTCTCTTCTGTCCCTGATCACCCTCTGATTGTATTTTTCAGTTTCTCATTTGTCAGAATCTCATCCTCTCTGTTTCTGTGCTGGTATGCATATCTTGAGTCATTTTGTGCTCATCAAATATATTTTATTTATTTATATATATGCACTAGTTTGATGGGCACCTGAATCTTTGTGGATTTATTTCATACCTTATATAGAGTGTATAAGTCTTTAAAATACCTTCATTATACTTTCAAATTCTTGCTCATCTGGATTGATTAACATGGTATAATCAATCAAGTGGAACAATGAAATATTCTGCAGAATGTCCTGAGAGCACACATAGACCTAGGGCAAGACTACAGCTGCATTCTCTCTTCTTCCATGTGTAAATGTAAACCACTCTGGTTCTTCTTACTCCTGAGGACAACAAATAATTCACTTATTGAATCAACTAGGGGCCCGGTGCACAAAATTCGTGCACTGGGTGTGTGTGGGGAGGGGAGTGTCCCTCAGCCCAGCCTGCCCCCTCTCACATACTGGGAGCCCTCAGGCGTTGACCCCCATCACCCTCCAATTGAAGGATCGGCCCCTTGCCCAGGCCTGATGCCTCGGCCAGAGGCGTAGACCCCCATCACCCTCCGATCGCCTGATCGGCCCCTTGCCCAGGCCTGACGCCTCCGCCAGAGGCATAGACCCCCATCACCCTCCGATTGCCTGATCGGCCCCTTGCCCAGGCCTGACGCCTCCGCCAGAGGTGTCAGGCTTGGACAGGGGACCCCCATCTTCCCCTGATCACTGGCTCTGGCCCCCGCCCAGGCCTGAGGCCTCTGGCCCAGGAATCATGCCTGAGCAGGAGACCCCCATCTCCCTCTGATCGCTTGCTCCACCCCCCGCCCAAGCCTGACGCCTCTGACCCAGGCTTCAGGCCTGGGCAAGGGGACCATCATATCCCCCCAATCCCCGGCTCAGCCCCCCACCCAGGCCTGATGCCTCGGCCAGAGGAGTTGACCCTCATCACCCTCCGATCACCAATCACCGGATCGGCCCCTTGACCAGGCCTGAGGCCTCTGGCAGAGGTGTCAGGCCTGGGCAGGGGACCCCCCAGCTTCCCGCGGCTCCGCCCCTGCCCAGGCCTAACGCCTCTGGCCTAGGCGTCCGGCCCGGGCAGCGGGGAACTGCAGTGAAAGTGGGGGGCGCCGTGATCGCGCGGGCTCCGCCCCTGCCCCTGCAGGACGCCTCTGGCTGAGGCGTCCCGCCCGGGCAGCAGGGACCCGCAGCTGCAGCGGACCCACAATCGTGGGCTTCGCTTTAGGCCCAGGCAAGGGACCCCTAGCTCCTGGGACTGCCAGCTTCGACCGTGCCCAGCTCCCATTGCTGGCTCCACCCCTACTTCCTGTTATCACTGGCCAGGGCGGGAAAGGCGCCTGATTCTCCTATCATGGCTGGGGGGCAGGGCAAAGGCAGCCCCAGGGCCGCCTTTGCCCTGCCCCCCAGCTCTTAGCTCCCCCCTGGGTTTCCGATCACTGTCAGTGGCAGGGGGCTTCTTCCTGCTTTCCCTTTCGCCTCCCTGCATTGTGCCTACATATGCAAATTAACCGCCATCTTGTTGGCAGTTAATTTGCATATAGCCCTGATTAGCCAATGAAAAGGGTATCGTCGTACGCCAATTACCATTTTTCTCTTTTATTAGTGTAGATGGCCACAAACCAAGTACCTGAGTCCATGTGAATATGCTCTAGCCAAGATACCCCATGCAGCACAGCAGCAGCAATAGGGACAGATACTTGTTTGAGTGTGCAGTACTTCCCTGTCATCCTTCAGGATCTGTCTGTTTTTGGTAGCAGCCAGACTAATAAAGTAAACGGAGGTAAAACGGGAATCACTGTATCTGCATTATTTAGTTCTTTAAAAGTGTCACAAATACAGCACTGTTTTTAATTTACTATTTAGCAGTAGGTTAAGCTTGAAAAACTTCCACTTGGCTTTCCTTACTGTGTCGGCACTTACACTACAGGCAAAGAAACTGATGTTGGACATTGCCACCCACCAAAATGCCCATTCCAGTTCTGTACTTGGGATTGAGAAGACTCCTGGAGGGCTCCATGAACACAATTTAGCCAGTACTCTATTTATTACCTGACTCCTCTACGTCCCCTAATTCTAATATAGTCCATTAGTGAAAAACATTGCCAAGAAGTAATAGTAAGATAAAGAAGTTTCAATGAAAATATGCATATGAGATCACTAGTATTTACCAATATGGTAACATTATACTTTCCAGTAAAAATTTCCTGTTAAGTGCCATGGTACGTGGAATATCATTTGGATATTTGATTCTACCAATAAGCTAAGCTATTTTAAAATAAACAAAAAAAGAAATATTGTTTAATGGATTATTTCTAATTTTATATTTCAAAACTCCAAAAGATCAATAGAAACATAAGATCAGAAGAGTAGAGGCTTTGGTTTCCAGAGCATTTGACTCATTGTCCTTACTAATTCATGTTCATGGCTACCCTTTAATTAATACCACCACTAATCTAAGTTTGCCATCACACCCACATCCAATCACCCTGAATTACATCCATCTTATTTTCTCAGAATATCTATCCAGAAAAAAAAAATCAATCTGAACTTATGTTTCTCTTTTTTTGCTAAACCGTCTTGTACATTATCAGTCTAGTACATGTTTCTCTATGCAGTGCTCCAAACACTCTCTGGAATTGGTAGCCTTCAGAAAATAAAGATTGACCAAATGAATGAGTGCCTATGCAAGATCTGATAGTACAGGCCCTCATGGACAGTCCTTTAGTATAGGAGAAAATGACGTCACCAGGCAATCACAGTATAATAACACTAGGCAAGTGCAATGTGACTGGGCTCCAATACCTGGGGCTGCGAAGTGAGACTCTAAAAGGAGCATCATGTAATCTAAGGATGAGTAGGAGTTAAAGAGCCTACATGTGAGATGCCACTGTGTGTTTCTTTACTGAGACAGGAAAGAACATTCCAGGCAAAGCGTTAGAGCTGATGCGAAGTCTGGAATCAAGAGAGAGTTAGGCACACAGCATTTAGTTCAGTCCAATTCTTTCGATATATTTATAGTTTTGCTCTTTCAAAGGCCTCAACTTCCAATGCTTCTGAATACTAAAAAGCAATAGACTGAAAATCAACATGGTTTATATTTGGCATTGGTCATTTCCAACAGACACTTTCATCTTCACAAAAGCTAAAGATATAATCCTTATGGACAAAGTTTGGTTTCTGTAAGGAACTATGTTCCATTTCATCATGCCTTCCTCTAATGTTTATAATGATAAATAGCTTGTCATCCTAATTTATCAGGGCAACATTTCATGAAACTGCATGAAGACTAATGCTATAATAATGTGTGTCTATTACATGCTACCTTGAGGGTAAAATCCATAAGTAGTAAGTTTGTATTAGGAAGACATTTCCTATTATAAAATGGCAGAGGCTGAACATTAAAACCTTAACAAGTTTGTAGGCAGGTTAAATTATTTTCATAATGCAGTTGTATTTCTATGCTCTATTAGACTAAGAATAACTTAAAGAATCATTTTGAATGTATTTACTAGTCTTTGAACAAATGAAAATATAGCAGAATATTTTACTTGTAAATATCTAACATTTTTCTTGATGAATATATATACATATTTGCATGCATGATTAATACATGCATTAATTATATTAACATAATATATATGTAATTACTAATATTTGTATATTTTAATTCTGTAACATTTCAATAGCTGCTTTGTTAGAGATTTATCTCTTGGTTTATGCAGATTTTAAGACACAGTGTAAGAAAAATCATGACTTGGCTAAAAAGCCTTTTCAATATTCTGAAGTTATTGTTTTTACATATTTAATATGAGACACTGCCCTTAGAGAAAAAGTCAGTAGTTCTATTATTACTTGGTCTGAGTCTTCAGCAGCCTTATGGGAAGAATCGTTTTAAGGTTAAAAGTATACAGAAAGAGTATAATGTCCTTTAAATGTTCTTTCATGTTGGCGTTTGGATCCTAAAAGGAAAGGAAAAAATGCCACGGCAGTGGTGATGCGAACAGATTGACCCCTGTTGTTCTATATGCAGTGATGCTGCACAACAGAGCAAGCCAAACGAGTCAGACGACAGGATATCAAGTCCATTTTCCTCGTTTTGATTCAGAGGTTTTTGCTAAAAATCACAAGCCAGTCTTCGTGGCAAGCTTCAGAAAACTTGCACAGCTCTGATAAGAAAGGACATCGCTCATAAATATTCATTAAAAATTACCTTTTCTGGATCATGAATTTTTCAACCAGACCCTGATTTGACCTCTACAAGGAACAAAATCCAGGCTATAGTGGAGTGTCTCCTATTTCTGACAAAAAAATAAAAAGGTGAAAAATTGGTTTTTCCCAGCTAAGCAGCTACTATGTACACTGTGTGGGGTCTGAGGTCAGTTACCTCTGAGCTCCACACACTTGATCATTAATATTCATTCGAATTACAATCTTTAAATTCTAAAGTCCTATTCATACTTCTCTGAAAAACTGATTGTAAGGCAGGCCAGGGTTTGCATTTTAACTAATTTTTATAGAAACTTTATCTAACTTTTCTGTTGCTAAAAAAATGATGCATGAATTCAGTAATTTTCTTTAGAAAATAGTCACATCTGCCTGTTTTGAATTTCATGTCCACTCTCTAAGGATAAAAGCCATGTTGTTGTTGTTTTTTTTTTCTTTCTGGTAATTGTCTGCAGAGTGGGTGAATGGATAGAAATGTCTACATTTATGTCTATCAAGGAGCTATTGTTGGTATTTCATCTTCATATAGCCTCTTATAGTTCATACATGCAAAAGGAGCCTGGCATTATAAGGGGTACGTTTTGTTTGTTTTTTTTGTTTTTGTTTTTGTTTTTGTATGTTTTCTGGCTTCCATTGCTATTCCTACAATATCTCAGTGGGGTAGTCAGCATTACCACCTGCATTGTTTAAATAGAGTACCTGATAAGTGGAATATGAATTATGATAGCTAATAGTGTGCAAACCTAGATTCCAAATCAGAATGCTTTCCCAGAACCTGACCTCAGGTCTTATTTTAGATTAAATTCTAGGAATAATGCACTTAAGGTCTAGGACTCATACTTTGGTTATTTCAGAGAGTAAACAAAAAATGGGGGAGGGAATAACACTTTAAACACCATAGCTCAAGCTATAGTGAAGTCATTTTTATTTTTTCGTATGCAGTTAAACAACCTTAAAAGTTTTCTTATTACAGTCAGATTCTAATCCTAGTTTCTTCATTTTCTGGATGTATGATCTTGGATGCATTTTAACCTTTCTATGCGCAGCGTTGCCTTCCTAAATGAAAATGGAAGTACCTAGTTCAGAGAATTTATAAGGCACCTCAATTTGCCTGGCACTCAAACTAGTTACTTTTTAGTATAGAATTAAGTTGATTTGAGCACCGTGTAACTTAGCACAAAGACTGGTAATGGAACTTTTACTGTGAAGTTTCCAAGAGAAATGGAAATGTTTCAAATTGGACATTTCCACCTCTTTGCACTTCCTCTACAAAACAAGCAAACAAAAACAAACCAACCAAACAAACAAAACAAAACAAAAATACATCTTTAAGAGAATCCCAAAGGAGAAAATAGGAAGTATTGCCCTAGCCAGTTTAACTCAGTGGATAGAGTGTAGACCTATGGACCAAAGGGTCCCAGGTTCGATTCCAGTCAAGGTCAGGTACCTTGGTTGCAAAGTCCTCCCCAGCCCAAGCCCTGGTAAGGACTCCTGCAGGAGGCAACCAACCGATGTGTTTCTCTTACATCAGTGTTTCTCTCTATCTTTCCCTCTCTCTTCCACTCTTCCTAAGAATCAATGAAAAAATATCCTCAGGTGGGGATTAACAAAATAATAATAACAATAATTTTTTTTAAAAAAAATGAATAGAACAGCTTCACAGTGAAAGCTGTGATAGAAACAAAGAAGGAAAGAAGGAAGGAAGGAAGGAAGGAAGGAAGGAAGGAAGGAAGGAAGGAAGGAAGGAAGGAAGGAAGGAAGGAAGGAAGGAAGGAAGGGAGGGAGGGAGGAAGGAAGGAAGGAAGGAAGGAAGGGAGGGAGGAAGGGCGAAAGAAAGAAGAAAGAAAGAAAGAAAGAAAGAAAGAAAGAAAGAAAGAAAGAAAGAAAGAAAGAAAGAAAGAAAGAAAGAAAGAAAGAAAGGAAGAAAGAAAGAAGAAAGAAAGAAAGAAAAGGAAATAGGAAGTATTGCCAAAAATGTGCTTGGCTTGGAATCCCTGCTTCTTCCAGTTATTTTATTTTTTATTCATAATCCAACCCACATTACTCCTTAGATAAGTTCTCGCCTGATTAGCAGGTGGCAATTCTTTGAGGGTAGAGCCTACATATTCTTTCAATGCCTTGTTGATTTTAAAAGTCAGATGTGATGCTGCATCTGTTGACCCTTATCTCCCTAAGTCCTATAGCTCCAACACACAAGACCCTCAGGCTCTCCTTCCTAGACCCGAAGGCTCGGGGCCCCAACTTCCACCTTCTCCCATGCCAGGGTGGAGAACAAGGAACAGAAGTCACGCAAGAGGCAAACCAGTTTGGAGCTCACTTGCTCCTTCTTCCCCTACCATTCTAAGGATGTCTGTACACCGGGGCTGCCAGATTTCGTAAAGGAAAATACACAACAACCAGCTACACTTGAATTTCAGATAAATAATGAAATATACTTTTAGCATAAGTGTGCCACATGCTATCTGAGACATACTGAGAATAAAAGTTGTTAATTAGCTGAAATTTAAACTTAACTGGGTGTCCTGCATTTTATCTGTAACCCTCTAGTATAGTTCAAATTCATTCAAAATATATATTTGCATTAAAAAAATAATTGCTTTTGACCTTTTGCCCATTATCCTTCTCACTCATGCAGAATGGCAGAAGTTCCCAGTATGGTTTTTACTTCCTTTTTATACTTCCAATTTAAGCCATCAATGTAAATCACCAGATTGATCTGTCAAGATTTTATTTCTACTGTGGAGTCACGTGTTACTAGAGGTGTTAGGTTCTATATTCACCAACTAAGGCAGATCCCTTAATTGTAAAAAGTACACTAAAAGATTTATTAGGAGATCGCATTGGAAGCTCTTATACAGTCTCCTACTGGCATGTTTTCTTCCAGCATTGGTAGACATTGCTACTATGTGTTTTGTTTTGTTCTTGTTGAGCAGCAAATGAAATGCATGGCTTGATGTTGGGGCCATATTGTATGAGAAATATTTCATTAGCCTTGGCTCCTGATAATCATAAAAATATTTTAAATGTAATTTTCATAATGAAGTTAACCTGTTGCCAGAAATACAATTTTATTTCACTTTACATTCCTAGGAAAAGGCTGGGAAGAAAGGAATGAAGGAAGGAAGGAAGGACGGAAGGAAGGAAAGAAGGAAGGAAAGAAGGAAGGAAAGACGAGAAAGAAGGGGGATAGAAGGAAGAATGAAAGGGGAGTTCTATTTATAGCTGTCATTATTGTCTAATCTAGAGGCCTGGTGTGCAAAATTTGTGCACAGGTGGGGTCCCTAGGCCTGGCCAGTGATCAGGGTCAATCGGAGCCTTCCGGCTGCTGGCTGGGGCCTTCCTTAGTTCTGCACCACCCCCTGTCAGTGCACGTCATAGTGAGCAATTGAACTCCTAGTCTCCCAGTTGAACTCTCAAAGGGACACTTTGCATATTAGCCTTTTATATATATAGATAGTATTCAATAAAGACCACAAAGGAGTATTGATAATATAACATGTTAATTTATGTAGAAATATTTTGAAATAAGAACCAAAAGATCACCAAAGCACACATATTTGTTTGGTGACCATTAATGTAGGACATCTCAAATGTGAGAGGAAAAAACTGTAATGCAAATCTGGACAAGCAAATTTTATGCTAGGACAGGTCTAAAAATCCTTCTACTATACTGCTTCCAGTACAAATTATTTTTTTGGATAAAGAAGTGTGCCTGTCATTTAAGTACTATTTAAACTTTTCTTCATCAGGCAAACACAAGAGATCATGAGAGTCAAAACATGTTCACTTTTGTAACATGACAGCTCATGTTAAAAATTGACTGGCCCCCCCTCCGACCACCCCCACCCCTGCTCTGCTCTAATCACATTTGGCTACATCATTCTGCAAGCACCATAATAGGTACATTTTTTCAAATGCAAGAAGTCCATTTTTAATACTAAAAGCAGTATTTTACTATGTTAAATGTCTATTAATTTTTGTTTTTATGTGAAACTTAAATTGGCTTCTAACAGGTACAATTCCATATGCATAGAATAGTGTATCAAGCTGATGTTTGGTGTGAGAGGTGCAGTCAGAAGAGGAGCCTTTCATTATGTTTTGCATTTGATTGTTTATGTGAGACAGTACATTTAAGCTGAGATTCAGGCAGCCCTAGTTGCCAGAAATTCAAAGCCTGGCAAATAGCACATTCTCGTCACAAAATAAAGAATGTACAGGCACCCACACCAGGTTACAAGTTATTCTTTATGAACAACAGAATTGCTTTTTGCCCATTTCAGACAGAACCCTAAATGTGCCCAGCACAGCAACAGAGAACATAAGAAGCAAAGAGAGCTTAGTATTCCAGCCCAGTTCACTGGAAACAACCACCACACACACACACAAAAAAAGAAAGACTAAAATGACAGAGCCGCATTCTGTAGAGCAAGATGATTTGTCTACTTTAAATGGAGAATAATGGTTTTAAGTTTAGAGCAGAACTAAAAGGCTCAATTACTATTCATGGATTCTGAATTGTTCTACTTGGAAATTCCTTTAGCATGAAATGTTCATCAAAATCAATGCATGAAAATATAGAAAATAAAATACCTAGTTTTCCATATGAATAAAGGACATCCTCAATTTAGATCACTAAAGAAAAGAGTCACCAATTTACACAAATCCAGCTCAGGCAGTAGAACTAACATTTTAAAATTATAACCTTTGGATAGAGGCTGAGAAGTAGAGAAACACATATAGGAGATGGAGACATATTTTCTTGTTTTCACTCATATAACAAACACTAATAAAATAGTGAAATAGTGTGCAGACCTTCACCTAAAAGACTTTATTAGTGAGCCAATATCAATTTTTCTAATCTTTAAAAATTATACTAATAGTTATTGAAAATATAGGAACATTTACTAAAAGTAAAAATTATGCTAATTAGAATTGAGTAGGTTTTCTCAATGATAAGTTGACAAATAGACAATGTCTGTAACTATGCTTGTATCCAAACCTAAGGATCTTCTGACCAGCTCCCCATTTTATAGAAAGATAGAGCTATAAAAGAGGTATTCAGCAGTTGATAACACTTTGGTAATCCGAGCTGAATTACTTCGCTTTCTTTTTCTGTATCCCCACCCCAGTGCCCCCCGCCCAGTTACCATGTTTTTCTAAAGTGATTCAAACAACCCAATCATATGTTTAGAATAAGAAATGCCAATTAATATGTGAGATATAACAATTTCAATAACATATAATTTCTCATGAGTATGGTATAATCTGAGAAACATTGGTAACAAATTATGTAAAATTCATCCCTTTATACTGACTTGTGTAGGGAAACGTTTGCTTCTATATTGACATTGGCAACATTTCATGTGAACTATTGTGGATTATAATTGCATTTCCTTTGCCATATTAAAGAATGTCCAATCCTAAAACCAAGCAAAACACTATCTGCAGTTTTCCCCCCATTATGTAGAAGAATGGTAACATTTTTAAGGCAATTTAAAAGTCTTAGTTAACCAGCTCCTTCTGTTTGTATATTCAATCCCTCAATGTAACATATGCATACTTTTATCATCATTGTGTGCCATCTGCAGTATATTGATTGAACTGCAGTTTGAAAATGAGGATTAAAAGATAATTTGGTTGCATACATTTAGAACTGAAATGTCTCTCATGGAGCAGAACAGTTATTTAAAAATGGAACTATGACAAAAAGATGAAAATATATTGCATAAACTCAAGAAAACCAAAAGAGACAATTAAGTCCTTATGCTTTTTCACTTCAAGACCTTTTAAAAATGTTAATACCAGTGGTATGCAAAGGGAATTGTGGTTTAAAACACACACACACACACACACACACACACACACACACACACACAAGGAAACATTTGTATCTACCGCAATGTAATAATTATAAATAATCTTTCAAGCTACTTTATACATTTAATAAATAATCTTTCAAACTACATTAATGTATCTGAGAAGATTATCCACAAGCAATATCAGCCAAGACACTAGTGTGTAACCACTTTATTTGTTAGCTATAATGTCACTTAATGTGGGTTGGGTGGGAAACTAGCAGGAGTGCATCACATCTGAGCATCCTGGCTGAGAGCAGTTGCTCTGGAAGCACAGGAGAGCCATATTGGAGGCTGTCAACCCTCGCCTGGAATTTTTACTTCAGTTACCACCATGTGATGTCAAGTGAAACATTTTATAAAACCAGTTTTAAATGGGATGACCTCTCCACATTTGTAAGTACAGTAAGTAATCATAGCCTCTATCTTCCAAAATATTTTCACATTTTCTTTTCTTTTAGTTTTTCTAATTTATTTTTTCTAGTTTATTCACATTTTCTAATACCATTGAAAGGCTAAACCTTCATATTGCTATGGGTGTACCAGATGACATTGTCAAAAGTATGCCTATCAAGAAGGAAATTACGTGACCTAGACTTGCTAAAAATCTAATAATTTCCAAAAGGCTTTAGGTGGTTTAAGGCTACTACCCTTCTTATAAAACACATGCTATTGTTCCTTCCCTGCAAAAAAAGGACTTTTTAAAAATAACCTTTCTCAATTAAGAATTCCCAAACTTATGTAAGAAAGAACTCTATTGCCAGCATCCTTAGGTACTGCCTCCCTATTCAAATAAAGAGTGACCTTTGAACTTGACTCCTTCAGAACTGAAACTTTCCCCCCCTCTCCTCATTCCCTCCTATGCATAGCTTTCTGGCATACTCTGATACTATTATGAC
This sequence comes from Myotis daubentonii, assembly GCF_963259705.1. NCBI lineage: Eukaryota > Metazoa > Chordata > Mammalia > Chiroptera > Vespertilionidae > Myotis > Myotis daubentonii. The sequence continues at coordinate 95,831,113 of NC_081842.1, read as the reverse complement.
TCATTTGCTCAGATGACAGAGCAGATATGGAGGTGTGGGCATAAATACTTTTGATATAAAGTAATAGAAGTGTGACTGCACCTATTAGGTCACCATGGCAGTCCCAGTCACTCAGTGAGGCAGTTCACAACTGAATTTTCCCTTTATTTATCCAGGAGAGCAGAGAGGAGCAAGCATCTAATCTATTACTATCCCGTCACAGAACATGACATTCTAATTCAGCCAGTGGAGACTCACAATAAACTCAAAATCACATTGAGTGCCTCCCTTGGGTATGACAATTGATTACATCTCTTAACCTTTCTGCATCTGTGGTACCATCTGGAGCATTTAGTGCGTACATTTCTGCACAAAAGAACAGGTAACAGCCTATAGACCCAAATACAGACTCAATCTTTCTACTGTAAGGCTGTAACAATAATAAAGAGAGAAAGAAAAAAAAAACAGAAGAATCACATGATTTCACAAATGATGACATTCTAATAACTAATATTTTAGAGAATAACTAATTTAACCTAATCAATTTTTAAAATTATTTGTCTACCCTTGGGAAATCTATGAAGATATAAAAGGAAAAGTAAGTCTTATAAGGATTTATTATTATCCAAAGCTTTTATGTACGTGATATTTCATTAAATTCTAACTAGAGAGTACTAATGTCCTATCTATATATATAAAGCCAGCACCCATAATGACCAGAACGAACAATGACTGGTTGCTATGATGCCCACTTTGCCCAGCAAACTGGCCTGATCAGGGGGTGGGACCGGCCAGCCAACCTCATGTGGCCCCTCCTCCCAGTCTGCCTGCCCCTGATCACCCACCCACCCCAATAGGGGGTGGGGTTGGCTGGCCAACTTCCTACAGCCCCTCCCCCAGCCAGCTCTGCCCCCGATGGGCCCCTACCACCCTGATCAGCCTGCAGCCCCTCCCCCACCTGGCCCCACCCCAGATTGACCCCCCCACCCCTAACAGAGGCAGGGCCAGCTGGCCAACCCCCATGGCTCCTCCCCCAGGCCACTGGCCCCTGGTCAGCACCGCCACCCCACCACAGCCCCTCCACTCCACCACAGCCCCGCCACCCCACCACAGCCCCGCCACCCCACCACAGCCCCTCCCCATGGCTGGCACCACCCCCAATTGGTCCCCCAACCCCAATCAGGGTCAGGGCCCGCCAACCAATCACCCACAGCCCCTCCCCTCAGATGGCCCAGCCTTGATCAGGCCCCGATCTGGGCAGGTCGGCTGGCCAACCTCTAGTCATTTTCTCCTCCTGACAGTCCCAACCCTGATCTGCCCTGATTGGGGCCAGGCCGGCCAGACCCCACCCATGCATGAATTTGTGCACTAGGCCTCTAGTCTACATATATAAAAGCCTAAGTGATCATCTGACTATTAGACCGGTAGCTATGACACACAATGACCACCAGAGGGCAGACACTCCAACTGGCAGCTATGACATGCACTGACCACCAGGGGGCAGATGCTTAACGCAGGAGCTGACAAGCTGTGGTGACTTGGCAGCTGTGGTTCTCAGGTGACACACCCAGAACCAGAGAGGAGGGAGCCCAATTCCAAGGTGTGTCACCCAAGAATCGCCCTCTCGCAATCCAGGACCCCTTGGGGGATGTCAGAGAGTCGGTTTTGGCCTGATCCCCACAGGCCAGGTCAAGGGACCCTGCTGGTGCACAAATCCATGCATCAGGCCCCTAGTATTAGTATAAAACTGAGACCCTCAAATGTGAAGTAACTTGATCAAGGTTACACAAACATTTAATTTTGGAGCTGGTGGCCCGAACCAATATGCTCAATTAATATTTGACAAAGGAGGCAAGAACATACAATGGAGCCAAGATAGTCTCTTCAATAAATGGTGTTAGGAAAATTGGACAGATATATGCAAGAAAATGAAACTAGACCACCAACTTACACCATACACAAAAATAAACTCAAAATGGATAAAGGACTTAAATGTATGACAGGAAACCATAAAAATTCTAGAAGAATCCAAAGGCAACAAAATCTCAGACATATGCCGAAGCAATTTCTTCACTGATACAGCTCCTAGGGCACTGGAAACTAAAGAGAAAATGAACAAATGGGACTACATCAAAATAAAAAGCTTCTGCACAGCAAAAGAAACCATCAACAAAACAACGAGAAAACCCACTGTGTGGGAAAACATATTTGTCAATGTCATATCTGATAAGGGCCTAATCTCCAAAATTTATAGGGAACTCATACAACTTAACAAAAGGAAGATAAACAATCCAATCAAAAAATGGGCAAAGGACCTAAATAGACACCTTTCAAAAGAGGACATTCAGAAAGCCAAGAGACATATGAAAACATGCTCAAAGTCACTAATCATCCGAGAGATGCAAATCAAAACAACAATGAGGTACCATCTCACACCTGTCAGAGTGGCTATCATCAACAAATCAACAAAGGACAAGTGCTGGCGAGGATGTGGAGAAAAAGGAACACTTGTGCACTGCTGGTGGGAATGCAGACTGGTGCAGCCACTATGGAAGACAGTATGGAGTTTCCTCAAAAAACTGAAAATGGAACTCCCATTTGACCCTGTGATCCCACTTCTAGGAATATATCCCAAGAAACCAGAAACACCAATCAGAAAGGATATATGCACCCCTATGTTCATAGCAGCACAATTCACCATAGCTAAGATCTGGAAACAGCCTAAGTGCCCATCAGTAGATGAATGGATTAGAAAACTGTGGTACATCTACGCGATGGAATACTATGCTGCTCTAAAAAGGAAGGACCTCTTACCATTTGCAACGGCATGGATGGAACTGGAGAGCATTATGCTAAGTGAAATAAGCCAGTCAATGAAGGAAAAATACCACATGATCTCACTCATTCATGGATAATAGAGACCATTATAAACTTTTGAACAATAATAGATACAGAGGCAGAGCTGCCTCAAACAGATTGTCAAACTGCAGCGGGAAGGCCGGGGAGGGTTGGGGGGGAAGGAGGTAGGGGGGTAAGAGATCAACCAAAGGACTTGTATGCATGCATATAAGCATAACCAATGGACATAAGACACTGGGGGATAGGGGAGGCTAGGGGACTGTCTAGGGCGGGGGGAAAAAATGGACACATATGTAATACCCTTTGTAATACTTTAAGCAATAAAAAAAAAAATTTGGAGCTGGGTCTCAAACCCAGTTCTACACTCAAAGCCATTGTTCATGCTACATCATATATTTAATCTAGTTTAATGTATATTAAACCTTTTGACAAATATTAGTAAATACTATACAATGTATTAGTAAACTCTATTAGTTGCTGAATAAAATATCAACTACTTCTATTATATAGAAAGAATTCTGCTAAGTAAAGAATAGATTATGTTCAAAGCAAGAGTTTAGAGCAGAGTATTTCATTTTAGGCCAGATTATACTTCGTTGTGGATCTCTTCAGTGCATTGTAGGATATTTAGCAACATTCACATTCTACCCACTGTGTGTGAGAAGCACCCACTTTTCCAGTTAATAAGAATGTTTCCAGATATTGCCAAATGTGTCCTGGGGACACCACCACCATTGAGAAACACTGGTTTAAAATAAGGTGGATGACAAATTTTGTAAAACATATTAAGAGTAAAAAATGAGTGAAAAATGACCGAACAAACTGCCAACAAAGCACTTCTGTTACAGTAAGAAAGTAACTGGGCTCACATCTGTCAGAATGGCTCTCATAAAAAAATCAGCAAATAAGTGCTAGTGAGGATGTGAAGAAAAGGGAACCCTGGTACACCGTCGGTGGGATGGCAAATTGGTGCAGCCACTGTGGAGAACAGTATGGAGGTTGCTCAAAAAATTTAAAATATAGCTGCCATTATGACCCAGCAATTTCACTTATGGGCATTTATTAGAAGAAAACATAAACACTAATTTGAAAAAACATATGCACCTCTATGTCTTTGTTCATTGTAGCATTACTCACACCCACGCACAGACACACACAATGAAATATTACTCAATAATAAAAAAAATGAAATCTTTACATTTGTGACAACATGGATGGAATTAGGAGTATTGTGCTAAGTAAAATAAATCAGACCTCAAAAGACAAATACTATATGATTTCACTTATATGTGGAATATAACAACACAAAGCAAATGCATAAACAAAACAGAAACATATCCATAGATATAGAGAAAAAGCTGGTGGTTGCCAAAGACGAGGGGTTCAGGGGATTGTGAGAAAAAAAAGTGAAAACATTATTCTAGAATGTGACCCATATGCTTTAAAAAAAGAGAGAACTTCCCTGGTTTGTGTGGTTCCGTAGTTAGAGCATCAGCCCTTACATCAAAGGGTCATGGGTTTGATTCCCAGTCAAGGGCACCCCCTGGATGGGCCACGAGTAGAAGGCAACCAGTCGATGCATCTCTTTCACATTGATGTTTCTCTCTCTCTCTCTCTCTCTCTCTCTCTCTCTCTCTCTCCTTCGCTCCCTTCTTTCCACTCTTTCTGAAGAGCAATGAAAAAAATATCCTTGGGTGAGGATTAACGACAACAAATGAGAACCCACCTGGAAAAAAATGAGAAAGTAACTCTGGGGAGAGCATTAGTAAACTAAAAATTAGTAGGGAAGATCAGGACTTACTTTCTCCTTTTAAACTTTCTGCACTGGTTCCCAGGCAGAGAAAGTATATGACAAAAAGTGTTACCCAAATTGGCACACACTCTGCCTTGATGGGGCTGAGGCCTCTCTCTCCTCATTGCCAGATCCAGGTCTGTTTCCAGGCAGCCATGTTCTCCCGCATCACAGTCAGCTGCAAAGTGTGGCAGAAATTCACAGATAATTTATTTTTTCCTAAAATAGAAGTGTCATAATATTAGCCTTTGGTAACATCATTCTTATACTCCTGAATTTCTAAACATCTTCATAAGTGAAAGAAAAAGATTTATGCGGAAACTCAGAACCTGTGATCACTGAGATTGTCTGAAAGCCCTTTTTGAGTGACAGTTGGTGCAGGGCTGACCTGCTATTAACTGCTGTGGCAATTACAAATTATTGCTTTGCTTTGGCTAAGATTTTACAGTGATTTCCACTTGCACTCTAAATTTCCTCATAGGCAATAATTTTAATAAGGAAAAGGCAAGGGTACGTGGAGAAAGATGAATAGTGCGATACGTCTCCATTGCACAGGAGTGAGAATGGTGCAAGAATCATTTTCTAAATACTGATCTAATAATGAAGCAGATGATGAATTTAGACAAATCAAGTACAAGGCAGCAATCACATCCACATTAGTTAGGGAGGAAAGTAGGTACTTTGTATTTGCTATAAACATTAGCAATCTGTTTTATAGTCGAACAGCACTGTTGAGTTTTACAGTGTCAGGATATTATTTAATTTATTCAGCAACTTTTACAGATAAAGAAAGAGAACTAGGATGTTTACTAACAGGGACTTCTAAGGAGACATAGGGTCTTTCCGAGCACAGGGGGCCTCTGAGGCTTCCTGTCTAATTTCTGTTCTCTTTCCCAGGTTTCAGAACCAGCTTTCAGATGCCAGTGAGTTATCTCTGCACTAGTCTATCAGTGTGACCCACACAGGACACTTATCTATACTAAAGATGAACCTTCTTCAAGAGTCATCTCCAACTCTCTCCTATAGGCAGGATTCTGACGGTAGAGGGCTGCTGAGGCATTGCCAACTTGAAGCAGGATCAAGCAATGCCAGTTGACAGAAAACCACTATCATCATCTCATAAATAAGAGTGCACTGAAAAGGTTCTGTTGGCAACTTGGGGAGTATGAGAACACCCTGAGAGCTACCGTCCGCGTCCCTGCTACCCTCTGCAATCAGACTCGTTCAGTCTCCCAAACTGATGATAGGAGAGCATATAAACTCTACATTCAAACCATTTCCCACTTGTCAAGCATATCTCTGAGTCACTTGTCATCTTTATTCATAGCAAGATGTCCATTTGTGACAACTCATTGCTTTTCAGAATGAAAAGAGAATACCACTGTTTAAATATGGAGAAAGTTCCATTCCATTTTCAACGGTTGAAGTAAATGACAGCATTTTTAAACTCCTCTGTGAAGGAAAGGTTTGCAGATCTTCACTTTCCTGCTGTTTCTACAAAGTGCATTCATTACCTAAAGATTATGAATTCTAAAGGCTATGGAAACTATGAGACTTTATCAGAGGGCACAGAGAAAAAAGAACCATCCTTTTAAAAAACTGTGTTTGTAACATCAACAATCACCAATGAATTACTGTCATTCCTTAGATCCCATGTTGCAGTGTTTGGTTAACAGGCCAAGGCAGGGCCCCGAGTGCCGTCGGCTCTTTCAAGGACAGAACCTGTGCGCGGGGGTGACTGCCCTGTCCTTTCCTAGCCTCCATCGCGGACGGCATAGGAAAGGACCAGGGTCATTTGGCCTCTGTCTCTTCTAGTCAAATAAAGGGCTACTTTTCAAATGAGTGACAAGTTTGGTGGGCAGCACGTTTACTAGTATGTCACTAGAAGCAAAAAATAATAAAATAGCTTCTAGTGTACAGCTCCCAGCAAAGGAACAAAGGTGTCATTTTCTAGGCAAAATGCAGTGCTCTTTGATTTTCTTCTGGGGAAAAGCCCATATAAACTACACAAAAGGGAAATAATAGAGGGTAAAAGAACCATGGAAGCAAAACAGAAGTGTGACTGATAAGTACTTGAAAGACAGTCATTTGGCTGAGACACTGAATGGGCTCCAGGCCTCAGCTGGGGTTTATTTCTTCCTACCTCTTCTGATAGGTTAGAACTGTTCCATAATGATTTTTGTTTTCTCCTTCACCCAATGCATCATTTCTGAAAAGACGTTATAGTAGAAAGAAGATAGAAACCAAAGAGAAAAGAAAATAAGAAGCAGTCTGCCTGTTTCTCTTCCTCCCTAAGCTAGGGAAAATGTAGATGGGCTTATACAAACATATAAGTTTTAAGACTATTGCTTTTTCTGTTTTTCTTTTCACTATGTCTTTGGTATTTAGTTTTCTTTTGTTCCTTTCTTTCTTCCTTGCCTTTAAGGTTTGGCTCAGCCACTTCTTTCTCACCACACATATCCCCTACACAATTTATGTGGCATTTCAGTTTAAAAAAAGCAAAAAATAATAAAATAGCTTCTAGTGTAGGAAACAAATATGATAAGTTGGGTTCAACTACCATTTACTGATTTTTGCAATTGTCTTTAGGGAAGTGTAATGATTAAAAGTAACAAAAAACAAACAAACGTAATTTGGTAAGTTTACATAAGATAACATCAATATTGTTACTGGTATTATGTACTACCTTTTCTCTATTTGAATATTACTTTTAATATATCTGATAATAAACAACAGCAAAAAACATTTCTCAATTCTTAATACCAAATACTTATGGTTAAAATGCTATCTCATATCAGACCCCCTCCCAGTGTCATATAGTTCACCACAAAAATTAAAGGGAAAGCAGTGAAAGTATCAGTTATGAATAGTAGCACTGAAAACTCACACTAACATCAACCAGTCATCAAAACCTAAAATTTCCATGTCATAACAATATGGATAATGTATGAGAGATTTAATGAATACACTATGTACACTCTAAAACAGAGAAAACATTCTAGCCTCAAAGGTGAAGAACAGGTGTGCCTTCTTGCAGTTACAAGATACAGAATCGCGTTCTTATACTAATGAAAACTGCTCTCACTGTAGAAACCTGCCTGTATAATGCTTCAAAATCAGGTAAGTTCCATTCTACAAACAGCCAGGGAAATGCTGATTCTGATGAATTAGGTAGTTTGGGGTACTTTGGAAGGCATAGTTTACTAGTATTTATATAAACTAATATGCATGGAAGTATATCACTGGTAGTATATTAGAAGTACGGTAATTTTTCAAATAGTGCCTTAGTTTAGAGTTTCAGAAAATAAGACAATGGCTTAGGAGAATTTTCCACTTCAGTTAAGAAGAACATTTAATTAATTCTTCTAGACAACAGTAACTATTTGGGTACAATGTACGTGCTGTCCAGCTGTGCATAGAAAAAAGATTTCACAACACTGAAATGCATATAAAGTCAAGACAAGTTTAACAAACCTAACTTGTTGTCAAACATTGATTTGAATTTGATAAATTTCTCCTGAAGTATGAATATAAAGAAAAGAAAGTAATAAGTCCTGAATAAAAGTACTTAAACACTAGGTAAAGTACACATTATTTGTATACTCAGAGAAGGGAAAAACCTCCCAAAATCCTTTACTCTTGGAATAAGAGGGGAAAAATATAATACAAGCAGAGAAGGTTTCCATGAAATATATACAAAAATCCACAGGAAGAAAACAAACTGAAATGAAAGACATCAGGACATAATCAAAGATAAATGGAAGGAAGTAAATATTCCTGAATGGCAGATGAAAAGTTGCCAGGAAGATAAAAGTTAAACAAAAAATTAAAGTCCTCCCTTTTAGCATTGAAAGCAAGCAGTAAGTATTAAAATAGTCTTACTGAATCAATGAATAAAAAATTTTTAGAATACAGTAGGTCCTGGGGTTACGTCGGAGATCCGTTCCTACGGCATGATAGTCGCTGTCAGTCGGAACCCACCTACATAAGCACCTACATCACTCACATGGAGCACATACACAACAGTAATGAAGTGAAACAGTAAAACAAATTTAAAATAAAGATAACAATTCCTGACCTTTACTCGTGGTAAATGAATAATAAAAAAACATAAAGCTCATATGTACATAAGTCGAAATGACGGAACTTTTTTTTTTTAAATAAATAAATGGTAGATGGAGAGGTAACCACCAAACGACGTACGTCAATTCCAACATAACCCGAGGACTGTCTGTATGTATCTAAAAGATAAAATGATAAAAACAATAAGAGAGTGCAGCTGGCATGGCTCAGTGGTTGAGTGTTGACCTACAAACCAGGAGGTCATGGATTGATACTGGGTCAGGGCATATGCCTGGGTTGCTAGCTCAGTCTCCAGTGTGAAGGGCACAGAAGGCAACTGACCAATGATTCTCTCTCATCATTGATGTTTCTGTCTCTCTCTTCCTTTCCATTACTCTCTAAAAACAATAAAACTGTATTTAAAAAATAAAAACAAAAAGAAAAAATATAATAGCTATAAAATATAAAGTAAGATAAAAAAATTAAAGATGTTTAGAAGAAAAATATTGAGACATATATGTATATATAGCTAAAGAAAATTGCCATGGTAGGGTTAAACTGTCCCAGATATACAAATGAAAAGAAAACTGACATAAAATAAATTTATCTATAAAAAATGTGAGAAGTATAGTAATAAAGTAAAAAATTATGCAATCAACTTGCAAGAAAGAAATTGTTGTCTACAAATAGTAAAATCTGACCAGCTTCTTTTTCCTCTGCAAGATTAAATGGAAAAAATATAAGAGCAAAGTTCACAGTTTTGATAAAAAATTTTATGAATCTCAAAAATTTGGGCAGAGCCAAATCTCTGTAATTAATGAAAGAAAGCAAAAGATAATGTATGTGCAGTGGATAAGACTAAAACTAAAAAATGCAAACTGTAAAGATGAAGTGATTAGAACAAAATTGTAATAGCTAGTATAAATTTAAATATATAAAGCAAAAATTGAGTTTAGGAAAACCTGAAAATCATTCATTAGTTGTTGTTTTTTGTTTTCAAAAGTATACAATAAATGCTTACTTAGAGCCATGAACTATTTTCAGATGCTGGCTATAATGTATTGGATCAAATACAGAACCCATATTTATATATAATGTATGTATTTAATTGGGGAGCTAATAAATAAAGTAACAGTGTATGTGAGTGTGTGTATGTGCATGTGTGTGCGTGCACGCACGTGCAATATTCAAGATGATATTAAGTTTTAAAGAGAAAAAATAAACAGAAAAAGAGATGTGAATTGCAGAGGGTGGAAAGGGTGTGTGTGTGCATTGTGAGCAGGTTGGTTAGAAAAGTCCACATGGAGAAGGTGACCTTTGAGTGAAGGGCCAGAAGGAAGTGACAGAGTGTACCCTGTGGACATGTGAGGGAGGAGTATTCCAGGCAGATAAAAGAGAAATTGCATAGGTCTTGATGCAGCAGCATGCCTACCACTTCTTAAATAACAAAACTATTTGTGTGACTTGAATGAAGGAATAGGGAGGAAGTCTTAGGAAATGTAGTCAGAGGAATAATGGGGTGTAAAGAGCCAGCATCAAGGCATTCTCACATTGAGAAGTCAGAGGATGGGGGGGGGGAGACAGAAAAATTGGTGGTCAAGGTATTAATAAGAATACCATGCGAGTGAAGTGTCAGAGAAGCCAAGAAAAGAAAGTGCTTCAAGTAAAAACAGCTGCTAGCACTAATGAAATGAGAACCAAGAAATAGCATTGGATAATGTAAATCGCTGGTCATTGGTGACTTTAACATAAAGAGATTGTCGGTATTAAGATAAAACCTGATTAATTGGATTCAAGGGAAAACACAAAGAGAAAACTTGGAGATGAAGGAGGGAAGTAAGGAAGAAAGTGAGAAAGGGAGGGCAAAAAAAATGAAATAATTTCAATTCAACTAAGGCAAATGACTGTAAGTAAACATATCCTTTTAGTGTGTCATACTGGCTTTGAAGTTTTTATAAAACTCTTCTATGGGATAAAGATGCAGAAAGTATCTACAACTATTGAGAATAATTTTATTTTTTCTGGAGACCTTTGAAGTCAAGTCAGAAGAGCTTTTTGATGATCAAATATATTTCATCTCAAAATGTTCTTTAAAGGTTAAGTGCTGGTGACCAGGAGACAGTCCTGAAAAGAGCTGGAAAGAGACAAGAGAGCTGTATTTAAAACTAATCAAGAAAAGGGAAAATTAAACTTCTCTTTTCCTATAGTAAAGTTTCTAATAAAGTTATAATGAATTAGATGGTGTGTGTGCGTGTGCCCACACACACACACACACACACACACACACATAAATTCCAAACTGAGAAAGGTAGAAAATAATAGAGGTAGTGAGAGTTATCAAAATACATAAAAGAACATGAAAGTAATGATGATCCACAAGCCCATTTAGAAGGGATGGATTGGTTATTAAGTGGTGTTTATTAGAAAATAGGATAAATACCTGGGAGAAATCCAATAAAATATTCATTTTATATCAGTAATTCTCAAACTTCTGGCATTTATGGAACAATTGTAATGAGTGCGTATTATGACCTCTAAATTTTAATAATCCTAAAAATGTGATAATTTTGAACTATAAAAATATTCCAATTGATATTTTTTATCAGTAAAGCTGCCATTGGAAACTTATTCCAAGACTTATTCTATTTCTGGATCAAAGCCGAATATATTAAGTTAAAGATCAAGTTGCACATCCAACTTGTTCATTTCTTTACTTTTTCTTTTACGTTAGAAAATTCTATCAATTCTGAGTTTCTGATAAAAATATCAACTATCCCAAATTGATTATGGAAAACAATTCTGAATCAACTATTTGGCTATATTTGAGTCTAGAAAGTATTGTTTTATTTGATAAATGCCAAAATAGCATTCATGTCTCTTTTCTGAGTGGTGAATAATATGATCAAGAGGTGGGAAAGAATAAAATGTTAAGCAAAAGTTGCTTTTCTAAAGGGTTGGAGTCATCAAGGTTCCCTACCACCAATTCTAATATTGTGGTTTTAAAGTTGTTAATAGATGTAGCTATTCAAGCTGGTATATGTTCAATATTGGAATGAGTTGGTGAACTCTTAGCAATAGTCTTTAGTGCTTTATCACTATTTGCTTAAAAACACATAAGAGAAGTTTCTCCTTGAATAGGTAATGACCTAAGATTAAATCTCTGTAGATATCCTTCATACATATTGTTTAAAAAAATAAATAAAACTACCCATAACCCATCTAAACAAAATAAGTAGAAGACAGAATTATTAAAACTTCTAAGTATATGTAAATAGAAAAAAAACATTCATACCAACAGAGGTATATCTGAAAAGAAGTTGAAATTGTACAGAAAAGACTAGAAGGAAGTAGGTGACTGGCAGAGACAGGACCCAGATAAAATTATCCACAGAAAGATAAAGTTCCACCCTAAGTGGGGAAATAACTGCAAACAGGTATGAGACCCATTGGCCGTGAACAAATGTTGGTATACATACTAGAAAGCTTCCAGGATGAAATCTGAAACTGGCTCCTATAGAGGGAGGGCAGAGAGAGATAGAAGACCAGATTGATAGATGGCAGTTTGAATAAGCAAGGGAAATGATATATGAAGCTTGTCTTGAGTGCCCCCTGCAGCCAGAATCCTAAAAATAGGGAGGAGGTGATGAGCCTCCAATGCCATTTTCCAGGTTCCAGCTCTGGGGTCAACTGAGGGTCACATCCTCTGTAGATGACCACCTCCAACAGCAAAATGGCCCAAAGAATTAACAGGCAAACTATTGACTGGAAAACAATTTTGCAACACATATTAAGGAAAAAATGTAATGCTACTAATGCTTACAAAGCAAAGAAAAAAGGGGAGAACCAACATCAAATTGTATTCTCATAGAATAAAAATTACAAATGCCAGATAAACATATAAAAATAGCCAATTTCACTAGCAATATGAAAATACATATGCAATAAGAAGTCATAAGTTTAATTACTAAAATGACAAAAATTAAAGAGACAATACTATATTGACAATGTCAGGTTTATAAATCTTACTATAATGCAACATATGCTGAAAGACTTTAAACATTCATTATGTAATTTCATTTCTTAGAAATATACTAGAGGCCCAGTACATGGATTTGTGCACCAGTGGGGTCCCTTGGCCTGGGCTGCAGGATCAGGCTGAAACTGGGGAGGGACCTTAAGAAGGCTCCAGGGCATGTCTGGCCCATCTGGCCCAGTCCCGATCAGCCAGCCCCAGCAGCAAGTTAACCTACCTGTCAGAGTGTCTGCCCCCTGGTGGTCAGTGTATGTCATAGCTACTGGTCGAACGGTCACTTATGCTTTTATATATATAGATTCTATGGAAAAAAATCAGGGATTTGTTTATAGATCTCTGTTGGAAGTTACTGATTGTAATTATAGAATATGAAAACAAAATGGAAATGAGATAAAGGTAGAATGATATTGTTAAATTCTAGTGATAAAACTTGGTAGACATTTAAATATTGTTTTATAAAGAATCTTTTACTTCAATAAGAAAATGCTAACAACATGCTAAGTAAACCCATGTAATATATAAACAATTTAAAGATCTCTTGTTGCTTTCTAACTTAAAGAAAATTGCCTTTTGTTTTTTTTAAACCAATTAGAAAACAATGGCACACTTTTCTTTATGAAGAGGCATATAATTATTTGATTGCAAAACTACATGAAGCACATTTAACCTGAAGTTCTCATTCTAACTTTGGAAATTACATCCTATATAATAAAAGACTAATATGCAAATTGACCAAATGGCAGAATGACTGGTTACTATGATGCGCACTAACCACCAGGAGGCAGATGCTCAATCCAAGAGCTTCCCCCTGGTGGTCAGTGCGCTCCCAAAGTGTGAGCACCACTCAACCAGAAGCCAGGTTCTTAGCTGGCAAGAGCAGCGATGGTTGTGGGAGCCTCTCTGGCCTCCACAGCATCTCTAAGAATCTCTGACTGCTGCAGGAAGCGGGCGTAAGCCATCAGTTGGATATCCCCAGAGGGCTCCCAGACTGCAAGAGAGTGCAGGCCGGGCTGAGGGACAAACCCCCCTCCCCCACCAAGTGCACGATTTTTGTGCATCAGGCCTCTAGTTGTTTATATTAAGGTGAAAATAAATTATTTGCTAAAATAATTGGAGATGCATTTTTAATAAACGTGAGAAATTAGTTGTAACATATTTACAATTTTAAAGCTTCCTAAATTAATTCACCCTTGGGGTTTTTGAATTAAACTTAATTCCCCTACCTTTGATAAGTGTAAAAGGGCTCCAAGTATATGTCAGAAGAGGCCAATATTAAAATAATTAAAACTTAACTGCTCTCTAATTAAAATTAGAACAGTAAGAGTTTTTATTAATACCTGTACCAAGCTATTATATTACCAAGATATTTATAGAAAACTGGTTCAACAAAACAAAAACCTAAAATGTCTCTTCAGTCCTAAGGTCGGCTGTGGTCAAGGGGGTCTCTGGCCAGAAATAGCCTCTGGGCAGGGACAGTACCCTGCGCCCCTAGTTCTTGTCTTGATTGTAGGAATGAACTCAAACAAGAGACTACAAATGGCAGCAAAAGCAGGCAAGGACCAGAGCAGGCAACTCAGCTGGCTGAGACCAAACTAAGTGCCTGAGTGGGCAGCTCAGCTGGCAGAGACTGAACCGAGTACCCTGGTATTTGGAAGTTTAGGGGATTTATACTCCTAGGCTGGAATGCCCCTAGATAAGAAGCAAGCCACCCCCTCCCTCATGTCTCAAAAATATATCCTTAAGCTACAAGGCTGCTTCATCTAGGTGTTATGCCACTGGTTAGGTCACCTACTAGAGGACTCTGAATCTTCCCTACTTACACAGCGGCCTGCCACCTCCATTGTCTATTTTCAGTTTGTCACGTCTCACACTTTGTTCCTCCAAGCCCCCGCTGCCTCTCCCAGCCCCTCCAAGCTCTATCTTTCTATCTGCCTACTTTAACTCTAATATTAGAACAATTATAATTATTTAGTCACTTGATAAAATCTGCAAATGTTAGATTTCATTTTATCATGACAATCTGTGTGGTTTCACGGCACAGGGTCTTTTCTCCTCTCCATTACATAAGGAATATCAGTTCACAATGATTGAAACTGGACAGGGATTATTATCGTTCACATTCCAATACCATGAGTTGAAAATCTAATTGACATTTTACTGGATCACATCTATACAGTTCTGTGTTGTAAAAGACAACTTCATAAGCTGTCTCCTACAGTCATCATTTCAATTGAAATATTTCAGGGATTATGTTATTCACCCAGCACAGCATCTTCTGTTTATCTAAATTTATTTTTCATTGCCACAGTTAAAAACCCATTACAAAATCAGTGTTTTGATTAGGCTTCATACAGGGGTAGGTTTGATGGGACAATGAAACTATGTAATTTTATTTCAAAGAAAACTACTGTCAAATGTAAACATCCAAGAAATGAATAACAAGAGTAAAATAAACAGCTTTTTAACTTTTATCACAATAATTCAGAGTCTGTAAGGGCAAAAAAAAAGCTCAAAATAAAATTTAAATCTTCTATTTACCCCCAATATTCATTGATTAAACTGAAAGAGATAAATGCTATTTAGAAATTATATAAAACTAAGGAAGTATGAACCTTTTATGATATTCACTAAGGCAACAAATGATGTCATCTAGGACTAGGTTTTAAAAACATTACAATATCATTTCATTAGGCACAAATGCTTTAAATGATATATATTGTGTGTGTAGCAGACATAAAATGAAAACAGTTGTATATTTTATTATTGCTATAAAATTATGTAACATCATGCTTTGCTCTTTGATCATTTTTATACTAGTTGGGTTTAAACTTATACTGGATTTTTTGATACCTTATATAAGGGTAAAATTATGATCTCTGTTCAATTAAGAATGAGAAGACCAGCCTGTTCCTCACCTCTGACCCTCCTACAGGTCTCAATGTGCTTTCTTCTTTACTTCTCTAGTTGTAGGACTTCCATTCAGCCAGATATCAGGTGCTTCTGAATGATGGTTGTTCTATATTTTCGTTGTAATTTTGATGTAGTTGTGGCAGGCAGCAAGTACTGATGTTTACCTATGCCAGCATCTTGTCTGTAGGACTATTATTCTTACTATTCTTTTAAATTGTCATGTTTCCTTCATTATCTTCTTTTAAATACTAGAAGATACTTATGTTTGGTACTAAACACAACAGAGATTGACAGAGTAAAAAAAATAAATGTATTAGCTGTTTCGGTAATCTTGCTTTCAAAAGCCTTTTTTTGTGTGTGTGTCCCTTAATGATTTTTATATCACTACAATATTGACCAAAAATAGGGGAGTAAAGTTATGGGGGGAAAATGATCAGCTAAATGTTTATTTACTTTGGGAATAGACTTTTCACGTTTTGCTTTTTTTTTCAGTAAGTAAGTTAAGCATATTTGTCTAGATTGAAATTATTTTAATTGGTAAACTTTAGAAAAGAAAAATTAAAATAGTAATTTTTGAAGTATACTCTTGATTTATATGCCTCTTTAAATATGTTTAATCATTCAGCATGACCATCAGTGTGTAATATTCATATTTTAAACTATGTAAATGACCTTTTTCCCAATCTCACTGACATCTAAGTAAACTTACATAAACTACCACATGAACAATGTTCCATGGAGTTTAGCCATGCTGGGTTGTTCTGCTCTCATTGAATTTTCTAAGTTCCTACCTCTAGGTCAATAGCTCAGTGAGAAATTCATTTACCTCTATTATAAAGTAATTATAATTTTTAAAGATAATATGCTTTCTGCTGGCAGAATCCTCCACAGAAATAACATATGCCCATAATCAACAACCAAATAGCTAAGGTTAAAAAGATTAACAACCCGCAAAGTTGGTGAGCATGTAGAGCAACTAATTTTCATGTATTGATGACAGAAGTATCAAATGGTTGAATTAGATGCAAAAAACGATTCTAGAATCCTATATAATAAAAGGCTAATATGTATATTGACTGAATGGCGGAATGACCGGTCACTATGACGCACACTGACCACCAAGGGGTAGACACTCAATGCAGGAGCTGCCCCTTGGTGGTCAGTGTGCTCCCACAGGGGTAGCACCACTCAGCCAGAAGCCAGGCTCACAGCTGGTGAGCACAGCGACAGTGATGGGAGCCTCTCCTGCCTCCGCAGCAGTGCTAAGAATGTCCAATTGATGGCTCCCCATGGTGAGCAGGCCTAAGTCGTAAGTCGGACATTCCCCAAGGGCTCCCAGACTGTGAGACGGTGCAGGCCAGGCTGAAGGACCCCCCCCCCACACACACACACACCAAGTTCACAAATTTTGTGCACTGGGCCTCTAGTTTTCCTATAAAACTAATATATACTTACCCTGACTCAGCAATTCTAAAATTCTACTAGGTATTTGCTGGGAGCCAGTCCATCCTTGCTGTTTCAAGGGACCTGGCATATATGGCATACTGTTCTTAATATGTTTGCTCACCTTCTTGGCACTATGTGTTTTAACCAAGGTCACCTCTCTGAGAAAGGTTGTTTCCCCAGGTAGGGATTTTCCCCTCAAGTTAGGGAGGGTATAAAACCCCTTAACTAAGTACCAGGCTGGTAATTAATCACTAACTACGAACAATCATGCTTAAGCTACATAATCTTTACTCCCTGGAATGGAGATAAGAAACGCCCTAACCTTTGGAATAGAGATTGATAGGATTGAATCAACTGGTATAAATACAGATGTAACAAGACAACAGGAGACAGAACTTAGAAGACAGAACCTAGAGACACAGAACCTAGACACAGAACCTAGACACAGAACCTACACAGAACCTAGACACAGAACCTACACAGAACCTAGAGACAGAAGAACTTCGCTGGACAGAACATGGCAAAAGATCCTGGACAGAAACTGGCCACAGAACCTAGAGACAGACCCTAGAGACAGAACATGGCAAAAGATCCTGGACAGAAACTGGCCACAGAACCTAGAGACAGACCCTAGAGACAGAACATGGCAAAAGATCTTGGACAGAAACTGGCCACAGAACCTAGCGAGAGAACCTGGCTGAAGAACCTAGAGACTGAACCTGACTACAGAAATTGGCAAGAGAACCTGACTAGAACCTGGTGACTGAACCTGGCTGGAGAACCTGGAGAACCTGGCTGGAGAACCTAGCAAGAGAACATGGACACAGAACCTGGCTGGAGATCCTAACCAGAACTTCACTGGAGATCCTGACCAGAACTTGGCTGGAGAACCTAGCAAGAGAACATGGACACAGAACCTGGCTGGATATCCTAACCAGAACTTCGCTGGAGATCCTGAACAGAACTTGGCTGGAGATCCTGGCTAGAGATCCTGGCTAGGCTGCTGATCAAGTGAACGCTGTCTCCGTGTCATTCCTTCTTCGCTGACTCCGTCCACAACTTTGGGGACCCCTGGACCTGCTGGGGTTGGACCCCAGCAGGTATTTAAGTAAAAAGAATAAAAGTGTGTGTGTGTGTGTCTATTATTGACCTTAAACAAAAATTAAGCTACATGTTCTTCCAACTGAAAAGGTCTGTGCAGGGTGGGAGGAGAAGGGAGAAGGAGAAATTCAATTGGAACATGCAGCCTTATCCAGCCATGTGGAAGACCCCATGGCACAAAAACCAGGACATTCTTTTACAGAATGGAAGAGGAAGTTGGCTATTCTAATCTTTCCTATATATCCAACATAGGTCTGAGAGCTCCTTCTATGGCCATTCCAATTCCAGTCTTGGTTGAGGTCTCTTTTTTTTAATTAAATTTATTGTGATTGCATTAGTTAATATAAATATATGGGTTTCAAATGTACAATTCTATGATACATCATCTGTATGTCGCATTGTGTATTCACCACCCAATGTCAAATCTTTTTCTGTCACCAAATATTTTACCCCCTTTACCCTTTACTACCCTCCCACCCTCCTTCCTTCTGGTAACCACTATAATTTTTTTATGTGAATAAGTTTTTGATTGTTTTCCTTATTTATTTATTTGCTGCTTTCAGTGCTTTATCCCACATGTTAGAGAAATAATATGGTTCTTGACTCCTTCTGCCTGACTTATTTTGCTTAGCATGATATTCTCAAGATACATCCATTTTGATACAAATGGCAGTATTTCATCTTTTTTATGGCTGAGGAGTATCCTCATTGTACCACATCTTCTTTACACAATCATCTATTGAGGAACACTTCAGTGGTTTCCAAGTCTTGGCCAATGCTACAATGAACATAGGGTTACATATACCTTTGTAAATAAATGTTTTAAAATTATGGGGGTAGATACCCAGAAGAGTGGTTGCTATATCATATGGTAACTCTATATTATTCATTTTTTCACCATATATATATACTGACTTGTATAAAAATGTTCAGAGTTGCTTTGTTCTCTAAATACCAACACTAAAAATAAGTTCTGATATCTATTCAACAAGAGCATGAATAAGCACCCTGTTGAGTATTCTACTAATACATTACTAATACATGCAACCTCATAAATAAAATGCAAAAAAAAAACCACATTAGGCTGAATGAAAGATACCTTTAACAAAAGAGTACATATTTATTATATTATATTATTTACATGACACACTGAAACAGTAAAAATTACTCTATGGTGAGAAGAACAAGAATAGAGCTTGCTCAGTGGGGAGACTGACCTGGAAGAGCAAGATAAAACTTTCTGGAGTAATTTCTACATCTTGACATGAGGTTGGGTTACAAAGATTTATGTGTTTTATATATATATACTTGTGGCCCAGTGCACAAATTATTGCACATTGAAAGGAAATTAATTAGAGTAAATATTTTAATATCACCATTCACCCTTTCTCTATAATAGAAGTGTTAACCAAATTCACGATCGACAATGACAAATGGAAACACACGCGTGTGATTGGTGCCAGCGAGAGCTTTATATGTATCGCACATGGCTGAGTCAACTTAGCCTTTTATAGATATAGAATAAACTTGCTTAATTAGACCTGTTTTCTGATTTAGCTAAACTTTTTTTAAAAAATATATTTTATTGATTTTTTACAGAGAGGAAGGGAGAGAGATAGAGAGTTAGAAACATCGATGAGAGAGAAACATCGATTAGCTGCCTCCTGCACATCTCCTACTGGGGATGTTCCCGCAACGCAGGTACATGCCCTTGACTGGAATCAAACCTGGGACCTTTCAGTCCGCAGGCTGACGCTCTATCCACTGAGCCAAACCGATTTCGGCGAATTTAGCTAAACTTTTGCCAGCCCAGTGAAGCACCCCAACTTCTCTTTCAGGTAATTGTCAGCAACACAGCAGTAAATATCAACACAAAGCAGATTATTATTGTAAATCACGCAGGGAGAACAAAGGGTAAAATATTTAACTGCAGCAGTGTTTGACTATATTCTGCACAGTGAGAAAACCTGAAGTCATTTTCAAGCTCCACCATTTCTTACTTCTTTTCAGTCGGGTCAAGTTTCTAAGCTTTCTAAATCTCCATTTTCTGGCTAATGAAAAGAAAATAGGATTCCACCGAGTCTTCTATCTGCCTACTCCAGGACTTCCATGAGGATCAAATGAGATGAGGCACGGGAAATGCTTCATAGACATTTGGTTAAACTGTGCAATGTTTTCACCGGGCTCTAAAGCAAGCCATGTTCCTGGGCTGAAGAAACTGCAAGGAGGCTAGTCACTAGGGAGAGGAAGCCAGGCATTGCTACATGACTTCATTACCCAGATGGTCAGATACTTAGCATATTAGCCTTTTATATATATAGTTTTTTTTGTTGATTTCAGAGAGGAAGGGAGAGGGAGAGAGAGAGAGAACCATCAATGATGAGAGAGAATCATGATGACTGCCTTCTACATGCCCCCACTAGGGATCGAGCCCACAACCCAGGCATGTGCCCTTCCCTGGAATCGAACCACAGCCTCCTGGTTCATAGGTCGATGCTCAACCACTGAACAACACCGTCTGGTCTATAAAGGTTTATGTTTTTGAAAATACTCATTGAATGGCACATTTAAAATCTGTGCATTTTATTTTATGTAAATTCTACTTCAAAAAAAGAACTGTAATCAAATGTTGAATTCTAATAATGGCATTAAAGAGGATGTGCTCAGGAGAGAGGTATACTCATATCTGTAATTCACTGTGAAGTCATAAGGACAGATGGATTTAATGGTGGACAGACGAATACATGGATGATAGATATATTATAAAACAAATATAGCAAAATATATATTACATAATCTAAGTATGGGGATTTGGGTGTATACTATACTATTCTTTATTTGAAGTAATGTAGGGATTTCTAAAATAACGTATAATATCTTATAATTATCAGCATATTGATTATTTGTTAAGTAGGTAATCAATGGTAAAATTTCAACATAAAACAAATCAAGCATTGTGTTGATTTTGTCCCCCAGTGTCTTTTATCTCCTCATTCTTTTGATTATGTTTGACACATTTCCCAATATCCCTTGCTGCTAAGTATGGCAACATTACTAGGTTTGGATTAATGAAACGGGAATGAAAGTACAATGTGCCACTTTGGACTTGTTACATTAGCCATATGTTTATCTAGCTTCTTTCTCTCTTCATTACAGATGGAATGCTGATTTCCCAGTGACCCACCTTCAACCAAGCAAACTCAGACAGTAACCTAAGAAGAGGTTTGCAACCTGTAAACATTGCCTGAAATCTAATGATCCACTGCCTGTTTTGTAAATATGGGGACATAGCCACACCCATTCATTTACGTATTTTTAATTGCTGCTTTCACACTACAGTGGCAGAGTTGAATAGTCCAAATAGTCAAAACAGAGATGGTATGACTACAAAGCCTAAATTATTTCCCATCAAGCCTTTACACAAACATGAGTTATTTGATGTTAGCAGATTCCAGTAATATTTTAACACATTGTCAGTATATAAGTTAATTTTAACATCTTCTTATTAAAAAGTAAACTACTTGCCCCCAGAAGAGCAGTATGTTTTGTTTGTTTGTTTGGTATTTGACATTTTGAAGCTGAAGAAAAATGATTTTGATTATCTAGGTTTTGGGTCCGAGCTCCTCTGCTAGGGACTGGACCTCCTTGTACGCTGGGAATTGAAAAAAAAACATGAGCAGCCTCTGGTATATGGGACATGCTTTATTGCAGACGAAGCAGCCACTGACTGCTCAGTAGCACCTTTTATACTAACTCAAACAAAAGAGGCTTCAAGCCAATCAGTGACATCAGTGTTACATTAACATAAGTGGGTTATATAAGGGTGCACCTGCACAGCACGTATAGTGATACTACTGAGTCATTGCCTTTGTGCATGTGGATGGCAAATGGGCCTTTAACATCCAGAGAACTCTGGTCAGGGCCTCCCACCACACTCCACCCTTTATGCCGGATGGCTTCTATGGGTTACCCTGGACCATATGCCAGCTCCTTGAACACAGAGTCCATAACAATACAAACTGCAACATGTTATGATCAGCATACTGGCCTCAATAGTAAAACTTAGAATACCCAGCACCATGCTCCTGACAGTCCATCCCACCAGTCTTGGAGGGGGTCATGGGAAAGGGTTGTCTAGCTTGTACTTCCCGTCTATCTCTTGCAGGGCTCTGGTTACATTTTCTTGATTATCAGGAACATATGTACAGTATTCTACATGTAGGATGGCAAAAGTGCCCCCCCTGTGCAGTGGTTAACAGATCTAGTGCTATTCTGCTCTGCAAGACCACTTTGAGCATTTGCATGGCTTCATACATCATTAGGGTAAGGGCTTGTTGGGTTTAATTCAATACTTTAACTGTATGCTTGGCTAAGGCTATTACTTCTAATTCTACCTTAATTACTCCTCCTGCAGGAAGGAATACAGCTAATGAGTAAAACCACCAAGGAGTCCGTTTAACTCAATGCCCTCGGTGGTATACTGAGTCCTAGTTATGGGGAATCTCGTGTAAAGTCTTAAGGATTCACCCAGGGTTATAGAGCCTACCCAGGTATACTATCCCATCCAATTTGCTGGGAGGTAGGGCCAGCCATACCTTCCACACACCCATAAGTATCCTGGGACCATCATATCCACAGGTTTCATGCCAGTACAATGCTTTCCATTCCATTGTTTTTGGATCTCAACATTACTGGTTCTGTTATGGCACAACTCTGGAGAAAGCCAGCCAACAATGTTGATTCCCATCACATCACTGCTGCTCCATATGTTTGCGGGTTCTCTTAATCTTACTTCTTCCCCTAACAATCACCCCCATCCATTCTAAATTGCATAACCTATACAGGGGCGAATATTGCTATGGTCCTGCCAGATTAGAGTCTCAATGGCTCGGTGTACAGGGCCCCAGGAGGCACTGCCGAAGTCTTGAGCAGCTAACCATGTCCAATTGGCAGTGGTGGCTGGATGGATGCGCCATGGGAATCCACCGGCCGCTCCTGGGAGAATTTCTGTGCACACCCAACAATGGGAGATATTGTGTACTCAAGCATAGGTGTGTGCCCCGGACACTATGCTGTTAGTCAAGCTCATCCTGGTCTAAGAGACAAAAGAGAAACTGAGACCATCATAGGGAGATCATGGCCTTCCAGCAAGATGCAAGCACCTGTGTCTCCTCTAGACAGCGCTGTGGCTGGAATCAGAGGACAACCTGGCTGGTGATGCCAAATGGGATCTTCCCCTTCATAGGGGCCAAGTTTCACAGGGGAAACTATAAAAATCTGAGCACGGGCCAGAGGGCAATAGTGTAAGTCTCCTTTAACAACATTCCCTTCCTATGCTTCTGGGCTTGGACCTGCACTATGATTGGCCAGGGCTGGATCAAGGAGTACAACTGTTAAGGTATGTCATTCCTGTTTCCCCAAGGGGATAGGAGGGCCACCCATGGGCCTTATCCTGTAACAGACCACGGCCAAGTCCACACTGCCTCCTCCCCCTCTGCCAAGAGGGAAGGCAGAGGCAGCAACAAAGTTCTGAGTGAGTGTACTTTGGGTCATAACAGTTCATCTGTTGTTTTCATCTGCACATGCAGCGTCTGAGGATACCTGTGCATCATTAACTCTAAGGGGGAGGCACCCATCTTCCTGGGCTGTTCATTCAGCAATCTGATGGATGTATCCAATTGTCTAGCCCAACCTTTTAGACTAGGTGAGTCCACCCCTAGACAGAGCTTGTCTTTCAGTAGGCTGTTATACCTGTTCAATCATCCCAGCAGCTTTGGGACAATATGGGACATGAAAATACCAAGTTATGTCCTGGGCCTTGGCCCAGCTTTATATTTCTTTCCCTATAAAATGGGTTCCATTATCACTTGCTATGCTAAGAGGTTACCCATAGGAGGCCCCCAAGTGTTCCAATCTTTAAACAACTGTCCATTGAGTGGTCTCCCACACAGGGTCAGAAAAGATGAGGTTGGTGGCATACTTAAAATCCCTGTTCAGAGGAGAGGTCCAATGAAATCCACCTACCAATGTTGCACAAAACAGATGGTCAATAATATTTGTTGAATAAATTGAAAAAATAAAATATTGAATTAATTAATCTCTGTTCTCATTTTCTCTTTTACTGTGACCAAAGTATCATTTTGAATTATGGCAATTTATTATAGCTGTGGATGATAGCAATGAAAATAAAATGTTCATAGGTGTTATAGGATAAATGATTGTGTCCCCCCACATTCATATGTTGAAATCCTAACCCCCAATGTGATGTTATTAAAAGATGAGGCCTTTTGGAGGTTATTAGGTGATGAGAGTAGAGCTCTTACAAATGAAATTAGTGCTCTTAGAAAAGAGATTCCAGATATCTCCTTTGCTCCTTCTGCCATGTAAAGACATCGGGAGAAGGTGTCCTCAAGCAGAAATCAGGGCCTCACCAGACACCAAAGCAGCCAGTGCCTTGGTCTTGGACTTTCCAGTGCCCCAAACTGTGAGAAAAAAATTTCTGTTGTTTATAAGCCACCAAAGCCACAGTATTTTAATAGAACACTGTGAGTATACTATAACAGAAGGTAATTTCAATATTCTCAAAAAGTATTTCTAAATCAGCAACTTATTCAGTAAAAATATTTTTTAAAAATACAAATTTACTTTGTGTAATACATTATGTTTGGCACTGAAGACAACAACAAAAAAGGCATGTTCCTGCCCTCATAGATTTCTAAGCTTCTTGATAAAACAGGTAAGTCTACAACTATTACTGAAGAGGACCTAAATGAACAAATGAGGGCAAGGAAGAGGTTGAGTACTGTTATGTCAAGCCTTTTGATTCTGAATTGGAAGGCTGATTCTGAGAAGTGGGTCTCTTTGAAAAAATCCATGACTATAAATGGGTTAGTCCCAAGAGGTGTGGGGCAGAGAGCAGATTAGATGGAAGGAATTTCAATATTAGATCCCAGTTCAATTTCCAGAATTTTTGGTCTTGTAAGAATAGCCTTTATTCAGAACTGAAGACATCCCTTTATTATAAGAAACAATTATTTTTCTAGTAATATAGATTGCTGATCTATATAATAAAAGCCTAAGCAATCATTACAATGGAACGATCAGAACGACCAGTCACTATAATGTACACTGACCACCAGTGGGTAGACCCGCAATGCAGAAGCTGCCCCCTGGGGGTCAGTGCACTCCCATAGGAGGAGCGCGGCTCAACCAGAAGCCGGGCTCATGGCTGGCGAGCATAGCAGCAGTGGCAGGAGCCTCTCCTGCCTCTGCAGCAGTGCCAAGGAGCAGCTAGCTGAGGGTTAAGGAGCAGCGAGCAGGTGGGCAGTAAGGAGCAAGGAATCCTGGACTGCGAGAGAGCGCAGGCTGGGCTGAAGGACCTCCTCTCCCCAGTGCACAGATTTCATGCACCAGGTCTGTAGTATCATATAATCTCTTTTCCATTCTCCTGTGACCAGTTAATGTGTCTCTAGTTATTTTCCACATTTGCCATTTTCATGTAAATGGCATTT
This sequence comes from Myotis daubentonii, assembly GCF_963259705.1. Classification (NCBI taxonomy): domain Eukaryota; kingdom Metazoa; phylum Chordata; class Mammalia; order Chiroptera; family Vespertilionidae; genus Myotis; species Myotis daubentonii. Next base: position 95,805,420 of record NC_081842.1, on the reverse strand, counting down.
ATAAAGGTCCTGCTATTGCTTTTTAAAACTTTTATTTTTGCATTACTATTTGTTTTCCCAAATCATTTACAGTTAATTATCTAAAAGCTTTTTCAAAGGAAAACTCTTTCACTGAGCTAGCCCAAGGGTTCAAAGAACTGTACCCACTATTACTTTATAAACTGCTTGTGCTGCTTTTACTGTTATAATGCATGCTGTTATGACTTCTAGATTATGGTAATAGGGACACTCTCGAAAGTGTCACACTCACAAAGTGCACCATTGTTCAACTGATGCAACCCCTGCACTTTCTCATGGCAACAAATTCAGTCTTTTTATTTCAATTATTGTAGATTTACACTCACTGGTTATCAGTCAGTACATCGACTTTAACATTTGGCGCAGAGTTTTTCATTACCTCTGTGGAGCTTCCTTTCACTGCTGTCAAAGTCAGCCTCCATTTATATGTGCCCTCAGTCCTTACTTTATAATAATAAATCTCAAATTCATCAACCCCCTTGTCAGGTCTCATCCATGGGCAACAGAGCATTCACCTGTTAGGCCCCGAGCTGTGGAATTCCCTGAACTGACAACTCCTCTCTAAATCCTCCGAGCTTTATAATTCCCTTTTTGAGTCTCACTTCTCAAATTTGCTTTTAATATTTGATCTGCCACTGATACATGCTGTAGGCTTGACTGTTATAAAAATATATCTAAAGAAAAAAAAAGTGTTTTGATTTTTCTTACCAATTGTGAAAAGGACTGAAATTTCCTCTGCTTCTTTGTTGGCACCTTATATTTTTCTCATTCTTACCCTTTGCCCTTTCACTACTAGCGGAACAATCATCCAATAATCTTTAGTTACTAACTCTTTAATCTAGAGTTAAAGATTTCATGTGTTATGGGATTATAAACAAACTGGTCACAATATCATTAATTACTGTGCCCCTAGAGATGGGTATAGAGTTCTTTAGAAAACATGAATTTAGGAGAAAAACAGCTCATTCCTTACAGTCACCTTCCTCCATCGCCCATCCCACATAGCAGCTTTCTTTTCTATTTTTATTTTAATTAATAAGTATTCTGGCTTCACTCCATTCTTGTCAGAAAAGCAAACAAACTGAAAGACATTTAGTGGTACTAAAGGACATATTATTTTTGTACTGTTATGCTGATATAAGCAATAACATCAAACTCTCAGGCATAGATAGTCCTATTTCAAAGTAATCTGTTCCCAGGATCTGCCAATATTAAAAACAAAAAAACAAAACAAAACAAAACAAAACAAAAAACAGAACAAAACAACAACAACAGAAAAAAACCTGTTTACTTTTCCATTCTCTTTGACACATAGCTCAGGTCTATGTACACAGTAGGTGTTTCAAAATTGCTTGTGGAATATTGACTTAATTTCTTTTATCTCAGTTCTTTAATTTTTATTTCCATACCCCTTTGAAAAGAATCTGGCTTTCTCTGTTTCACTGCTCATTAGAGTACACAGTTTTCTGACACCTTTGTTTCTCTTCTACAGCTGTTTATTAGCCTATTGATTAGGACCCAGTGGCTAGCTGACAGCCCGGAAAGGGCATTATATTCTGGCACAATTTCCCTCTAAGTGCTTAATGTTCTTTAAAGCCTTCATTCAATTAGATGGCACAAGCTATTACACACAAGTGCCCCACCACAGAAAATTACAAGCTCATCTCTGAGAGATACAGAGAAAGGAAGGCAAAGAGTAAGATAGTAGGATGTTGTCTGTGTATTTGGTAAATCCTGCAGAGTTTAGGGCTCAAGGTTAGTATCAGAGTGCCAGGCTGTGGAATTTAAACAGCAGGTAGATTTCAATAGCACAGAATATGAGAAAGAACACACTACAGCTTGATATATTAGTTTGTTATTTGAAATGGCTACTGTGTAAAATTCAGCGTTTCCTCTGACACATTTTGAAGATGATTTAGGCCATTGAAAATAATGGCAAAGTTAAAACTTTTTTCAGGTTAGGGTAACATTACTAAAGTTGGTGACCTGATTGAATTTCACTCACTGGTGGAGTTCTGATAGTTCTGATGTACTTACAGTAGAAAGAAAAAGTACGCACTTACTTTTTTTGTGGGAAGGTGGATAAAATTAACCTTGTAAGATATAAAACTTAATATCTGAACATTATTAATTATTATTATTGTAGGGAGACCTTGAATTTTACACAAGAACAAACTGTAGTGCTTCTCTGGCCACCGGGTGCCCTTTCACTGGGAAAGCACGAGACTGGTGAAATGAGGGCTGGTTCCGCCCCTGTTCACACCCAGTGCCTGATGCCCTTGTGCAATGAATGAATGTACAACACCTGAAAATGATACAGTGAATGTGAAAACAATGAGCAGACTAGAAAATCAATTTCAACATCTATTCTGGGCAATGTTGAAGTTTATAAGTATTTGTAACAGTGGCTAATATTTTGAGCAAAATCAATAAAAACCCAAAATAGTGCAACAACTTTGCCTAATCTTAATTTTCAAACTAATTTTATGAGGTAAGTTTATTGTCTCTCTTTTATAATGAGAAAACTCTAAATGAGACATTAGTTATAGTGACAAAAGATTGGAATCCAGACAATAATGATTGTAGAAGGCTTACCCATGATATAAACTACCAGCCTACAGTATATTATAGTATTATTTAATTCTTAAATAATGATATATTATTTTAAAAACACTTGGAGTCAATAAAGTCAAAGAAAAACAATAAAATCACCCATAATGCCATTACAAAGAAAATGACTAAATATTCGGAGGATATATTTTCCAGGATTTTTGTATTGAATAATTTATATGTTATTTGTAACCAACTTTTTTAACTAACAACTTTTCCACTTAAATGACACTTCCATGACATAATTCATTAAATGCATATATTACTTTCTATAAACCATACTTTACCTAATACATCTCATATTATTAACAGTATTTCCAATTTTATTTCTTTACTGTCATTTAAATACTTATCTGAACATCTTTATCACTGAAAGTTTAAAATCGTGCTTAATTATTTCCCTAACATTTTAAATATTTTCTCACAACTTGCTAAATTGCTCTTTAAAAAGGTATACCAATTTAGACTCACTAGTAATCTCTCTATATAAAAAACTAATATGCAAATAGACCGAACGGCAGAACAACCAAACAAACAAACAAGCAGTCGCTATGACGTGCGCTAACCACCAGGGGGCGTGCACGGAACATGGCAGACCTCAGCCACGGTGGGATGGTGGAGCAGGTGAGTGGGGGTGCCAGACCAAGGCGGGGTGCCGTTCACTGTCATCGGGTCAAGCTTCTGGTGGTTACTGAAAATTCTTTCCTCCTGTGTGCCACGGTCCCACTGGGCGCTCACACCTGCTGACAGCACCAGCCCCACCTGCACCCGCTGCCAGCAACAGCCCTGCTCGCACCCACTGCCAGCACCAGTCCCTATCGCTTGGCACTGTCAGTGGGTGTGAGCGACGGCTGCTGGCCCCAATTGCCCCTGAGGGCTTCTTCACCTCCCCCTGCTCCTGAGGAGTGATTGGGGTAGCATCCACCGCTTGCACCTGCTGACGGCACCAGCCCTCCTTGTACCCTCTGCTGGCGCCAACCCCAATTACTCAGCACTGTCACTGGGTGCGAGCAGGGCTGGCACTGTCAGTGCATGGGAGAAGTGATGGCGGGAGTGGGGTTGCCGGCAGACAGGGGACTGGGGGCCATGCTGGGAGGGTCTGGGTGGGGGCATGGAGGATGGCTGAGACCTGCCCCTGTGCCCACCACAACCTCACAACCCACAGTTCCTTTCAAGGTGCATTAATTCCTGTACTGAGCCGCTAGTATGTAAAAATATTCATTTATCTCCATACTATCCAACAGTGTCATTTTAAAATAACAAAAAAGCTGCCAATTGATAACACAAATGTAGTATTTTAATTTTATTGGTCTTTTTTATTTTGGTGAACAGATTGGCAATAGTTTGCCCATTTATCAAGGTATTTGCTAACATACAATAATATCTTCTCATATTCACTAATGTCATTACTTTTCCATGTGTATTAAACCTATCTTTCTCATTTCATTATTTGTCCTTAAGTTTGGTTGAGATGACGCTACAATATGTAAATCTGTATTTGCCATGGTTAAATATCCCGATCCATCATTTTATGGTTTATAGAGCTTTGCTTTTCATGCTTAGAAGGCCTTTTTTTTAAAAAAAAGATTATATATTCACCTTTTTTCTAAGGCTTTATGGTGTTATTTCTATATTTAAAACATTAGTCCATGTGAAAATTATTTTGCATGCCATGAAGCAGATATTTAATTTTAACCTGTAAGTCATAAATAATTTGACCCACATTGTTCACTGAATTACCTATCCTTTGCCCACCAACTGGAGACACCACTTCTATCAATTACATAATATAAACTTAATTATATTTTTAATACTAAATGTAAATCTATATAATAAAAGGCTAATATGCAAATAGACCAAATAGTGGAATGACCGGTCACTATGACATGCACTGACCACCAGGGGGCAGACTCTCAATGCAGGAGCTTCCCCCTGGTAGTCAGTGCGCTCCCACAGGGGAGCACCACTCAGCCAGAGGCAAGGCTCACAACTAGCGAGCACAGCAGCAGTGGTGGGAGCCTCTCCTGCCTCCAGGGAGTGGGCCTAAGCCATCAGTCATAAATCCCCTGAGTGCTTGTGGATTGCGAGAGGGCACAGGCTGGGGCTGAGGGACCCTCCCCCTGAGTGTACGAATTTTGTGTACCAGGCCTCTAGTCTTATCTAATAAAAGAGAAACATGGTAATTAGCCATACATCCGCTACCCTTCCCATTGGCTAATCAGGGTGATATGCAAATTAACTGCCAGCCAAGATGGCGGCTGGCAGCCAGGCAGCTTGAAGCGAACATGAGGCTAGCTTGCTTCAATGACGGAGGACTCCAACATTCCCCGCCTGCCGCTGCAGGCCTCTGAGCTTGCAGTTTGAAACATTGTTACAAATATAGAAGTTAAACAAAACCCCAGAAACCTGCTTTCAGCCAGCCGGGATCTCAGAGCTGGAGTGGAAACAGTGTTTCGATTATAGAACCCAAACAAACCAGATACCTGCTTTCAGCAGCAGAGGCCTAAGAGCTGGAGCCAAGCCTCAGAGCTAAAGCTGGCCCAGAATAAAAAAAGAAAAAAAGGATCAGTTGGGAGCTTCAGTCACCCGCCAGCCTGAAAACAGCCCTCAGCCCCTCACCCAGACTGGCCAGGCACCCCAGTGGGGACCCCCACGCTGAAGGGTGTTTGACCAGCTGCAAACAGCCATCATCCCCCCATCCAGGCTGGCCAGGCACCCCAGTGGGGACCCCCACCCTGATCCAGGACATCCTTCAGGGCAAACCAGCCGGCCACCACCCATGCACCAGGCCTCTATCCTATATAGTAAAAGGGTAATATGCCTCCCAGCACCAGGATCAACGGAACCGAGAGGCCTCCCGGTACTGGCATCAGTGTGACAGGGGGCAGTGCCCAAACCCCCTGATCGCCCTACGGCTCTCTGTGTGACAGGGGGCGGGGCCACAACCTCCCTATCCGCCCTGCTCTGTTCGTGACAGGGGAAGGTGCCCCAACCCCCTGATCAGCCCTGCTCTGTGCCTGATAGGGGGGAGCTCGCCAACCCCGTGATCGCCCTGCAGTTCTGTGTGTGACAGGGTGCGGCGCCCCAACCCCCTGATCAGCCCTGCTCTGTGTGTGACAGGATGTGGTGTCCCAACCACCCCCCCACGGGCCCTGCTCTGTGTGTGATGGGGTAGAGCCATAACCTCCCCATCAGCCCTGCCCTGAGTGTGACAGTAGCGGTGCCCCAACCCCTTGATTGGCCCTGCTCTGTGGGTGATAGAGGACGATGCCTCAACCGCCCCCCCACAGGCCCTGCTCTGTGTGTGACAGGATAGAGCCATAACCTCCCCATCGGCCCTGCCCTGAGTGTGACAGGGTGCGGCGCACCAACCCCTCTGATTGGCCCTGCTCTGTGCGTGACAGGGGGTGGCGCCGCAACCTCCCCATTGACCCTGCCTTGAGTGTGACAGGGTGCGGTGTCCCAACACCCCAATCGGCCCTACCCTGAGCGTGACTGAGGGTGGCATCGCAACCTCCCGATCCACCCTGCTCTGTGCATGACAGGGCACAGTGCCCCAACTCCCCAATCAGCCCTGTTCTGAGCCCGACCAGGGGCTGCATTACGGATTGGGCCTGCCTTCTGCCACCTTGGAGCAGGCCTAAGCCAGCAGGTCGTTATCTCCCTAGGGGTCCCAGACTGTGAGAGGCCACAGGCCGGGCTGAGGGACCCCCTCTCCCCCCTGAATGCACAAATTTTTGTGCACCGGGCCTCTAGTATATATATAAAAGGCTAAGTGTCCATCCATCCAACTGGTAGCTATGGCATGCACTGACCACCAGGAGGAAGATATTCAACACAGGAGCTGCCATGACACACACTGGCCATTTAAAAATAAAGGGCACCACATACCTGGCTCTGACAAACCAACACTCAACTTCTCCTAAGTGGGACACAGGCCCTGCCACAACCCTGGAGCAACACCCCACCAAATCACAGCCAATGCTGCCAAGACTCCATTGTTCAAAATGCAGCCCACTTCCCAGCACAGCCTGGAAACAGTCGCTGTGGGCTCCGGGTAATGACTTCACGTAGCAACTCCTGGCTTCCTCTCTCTAGCAACTAGCCTCCTTGGAGTTTCTTCAGCCCAGGAAGATGACTTGCTTTATAGCCAGGTGAAAACATTTCACACTTTAACCAAATGTTTGTGAAGCATTTTAACATGCCTCATCTCATTTGATCCTCACAGATGTCCTGGGTAGGTAGATAGGAGACTCGGTAGAATCATCTTTCCTTTTTGTTAGCTGGAAAATGGAGATTTAGAAAGCTTAGAAACTTGACCTGACTGAAAAGAAGTAAGAAATGGTGGAGCTTGAAAATGACTTCAGGTTTTCTCACTGTGCAGAATATAGTCAAACACTGCTGCAGTTAAATATTTCACCCTTTGTTCTCCCTGCGTGATTTACAATAATAATCTGCTTTGTGTTGATATTTACTGCTGTGTTGCTGACAATTACCTGAAAGAGAAGTTGGGGTGCTTCACTGGGCTGGAAAAAGTTTAGCTAAATCAGAAAGCAGGTCTAATTAAGCAAGTTTATTCTATATCTATAAAAGGCTAAATTGACTTGTGCATGTGCAATACAGCTCTCTCTGGTGCCAATTGCCCATGGTTTTGATCTGTCATTGTTGATCATGAGTTTGGTTGACACTTCTATTATAGAGAAAGAGTGAATAACAATATTAAAATACTTCTTCTAATTAATTTCCTTTTAATGTGCAGGAATCCATGCACCGGGACACTAATATTATTATATAAATGATGTCATATATATTTGAGTCTGATTCTGATTTTTCTGGCATTTCCTTTTAATGACCTACATAGATAATTTTTACTGATTATCAGAAAAGCCACCTTATATTGATTTTCTCTAAAAATGATAATGGCTTATTTTGAAAAAATTATAAATTATTAATTAAACATTGTAAAAGAATGAAAAATGTTGAAAATAGAAGACTCACTAGTGTCTAACTTGTAGAATCTGAAAGATGACTTTAATATTGGGATTTTATTTTATTTTAGTATTTGATTAAGTTAAAACAACAACAACAACAACAAAACAGATGATAGCCAAGCCTATTACTTGGATGATCATATTGAAAGTACTTTTTAAAAAGTGCTTAGAGTCGTCACATAATGTAAAGACTATTCTGGAGAGATGGTTTGGCATTACCTATGAAAGGATGTATGAAATACCTGAAAGGATTTACTAGAGCGATTGCGCTATTGCTGCCTCTTATAACACGTAGATTATTGGCAGCATTGAATAAAAACTAGACAAATGTGATCAGACTCACCTTGAGAAAATCAACCATGGAACTCAGAGTTTTTCACCCTTTTTAAAGTTGTAAGAATTTAGCCCTGGCCAGTTTGGCTCAGTGGATAGAGCATCAGCCTGCAGACCAAAGGGTCCCAGGTTTGATTCCGGTCAAGGGCATGTACCTCAGTTGTAGGCTCCTTCCTGACCTGGGCCCCAGTCAGGGCTCGTGCAGAAGTCAACCAATCGAAGTGTTTCTCTCACATCAATGTTTCTCTCTGTCTTTCCGTCTCTCTTCGACTCTCCCTAAAAATCAGTGGAAAAATATCATTGGGTGAGGATCAACAAACAGAAAATAATAATAATAAAATGGGGTTGTAGAATTTAATTGAAATCTAACATTCTGTGTGTTGTTGTTTTAATACAGAGTGGGGCAAAAGTAGGTTTACAGTGTGAGTACAGTAAACACAGTTTATTCTTGTATTATTTATTGTATTATTTCCCATATGAACAACTATAAACCTGGTTTTGCCCCATCCTGCATATAAAACTTTCATAACAGAAGCATCTAGTCAAGTGATCGACTTGCTCCCTGAGCGTTTCACTTTGTGTACTCAAGAATATACTCATACTTGGGACACCTTCCAGAAAATGCAGCTTCATTGTAAATGGCATTTGTTCATTAGAAATTGTCTCAGAGGGAAGGTGGGGTGGGTGGGTGGGTGGGAAGGATCAACCAAAGAACTTGTATGCATATATGTGTAACCCATGGTCACTGACAATAGGGTAGTGAAGGCCTGGGGTGGGGCAGGGAGGGGCAGGCTAGAAGGGGGAAGCAGGGAGACATATGTAATACTTTCAACAATAAAGATTTTTTTAAAAGAAATGATTTATTTCTCTTATTACCCATTTCAGTAGTGGAATGATATTATAAAATTTTATCAGGGTTAGACACAAGACTGTCAGAGTTGTTCCAGGCAAAAGATAAGTAAAGAGAATGATCATCTTTCAAGGCTACTCCTATTTTGCAGCCACTTGAGAATATAACACCTACTGCCCCCTAAGTTTCTCCCACTTGCTAAGGTTGTGAGACAGACAGATTGTCAGCTAGTTTAGATTTCACAAGACAAGTCTGGAGTAAATAAGCTATTCTATTTAGCTTTGAAAAAAAAATCTATTGGAAATGACAGAATGGTTGATGAATAGAGATTATTTTGAAGTGTGCTGCAGAAATTGGCCTTGGTATAGGGCCTTTTTAAAAGGACATTCTTCCTTTTTGTAGTTAGGATGGAGAAGATTGTGCAATTTTCCCATAACCACTTCCCCACCCCCCTCCTTTGTTGTGGAGATAGAATTTTCACACTTACCTATTCCCAGCAAGGAAGAAAGAGTCCACTGGTCCCCAGGAAAAGGTATATTCTTTACTCTTTTCCTTATGGGAGGAAACTATGGTTCTATCACTGATTTAGGAGGCTGCCATTCAAAAATGTGGCAAATTGATCTCAGTAGAAGATTTAGTTCATAGTGTTCTGCACCAAGGAGAGATTTACATTTTACTGATCACTTCAAGGAGAAGAGTACTAATTCACCAAGACTCACAAACCTGCCCAACTAGATTTCTTTTCTTCAAGGATAGAATGTTGATAATCAAGCTAGCAATAATATTTTTGAAAAATGTATGTAATACCAGAGGCCCAATGCATGAAATTCTTGCATGGGTAAAATCCCTAGGCCTGGCCAGAGATCAGGGCTGATCTGTGGGGTGACTGGGGGTCCCCGCTGGCACCCGCCTTGGCTGGCCTTGGGCCTGCAGGCTGGGGGGCAGCTCCTGCATTGAGCATCTGCCCCCTGGTGGTCAGTGAGCATCATAGTGACTGGTAGTTCCACCAGTCATTCTGCCGTTCAGTTGATTTGCATATTAGGCTTTTAATATATAGGATTGTTGTATACCAAGCCCCATTCTAAAATATTATACATATTAACACATTTAATTTCAAAAATACTTATAAGGCAAGTACTACTAGTATTCCTGGTTTACAAAGAAACTGAATAAAGGTTAGGTAGTCTGCCCAAGGCCATACAGAGTGTAAAAAGTACAAACAGTATAAATTCCCATCCTAATTAAAATATAGAATACTGTTCCTCTGTAGAGATTAAAGGTGGCTTCTAAAATTTCTCTCTCAACTGCTTCAATAATGCCTTAAAAACAGCATATATTATGACTATACTTATATAAAATACCCCCAAAAGTAAATATAGAGAGATAGGAATATATAGAGACAGAAAGCAGAGGAGTTGTCACCCAGGGCTGGGAATAGAATAGGGAGCGACTATAAATGGTCACAAGATTTCTTTCTAAGTGATAGAAATGTTCTAGAATTAGATTGTGATGATGGTTGTACAACTCTGTGAGTATACAGGTAAATTTTAGGGTATGCATGTCATATCTCAATAGAGCTTTTTTTTTTAATACGCTAAATTAGCACACCTTATCCTAACAACTCTACAAGAGTAGGTGGCATGGTAGTTCTCCAATGTTCCTGAAAAGTTTCATCATAGATAAAATGAAAGTTAGACAATTTCACACTTAATTGAGGTAAGGAGAGTTATGGGGAAGAAAGTATGACTCAGATCTAAGGATGTCCTTCTTACTAATTTACATTCTCTGGATTAATTAAACAATTGGGAAACATGTCAAAAAGAAAGCATATGGTGCATGCTTGCATGAAATAAAATATCAATGCCATTTTATACAGCCTGTTTTAAGAAGCAGTAATAATGGATACTTTATCATTTCCTATTTCATAGAAATATTTTCCCTCTTTCTACATAACATTTATAGCTGTTTTTGTGTTGCTTTAGATAATAAGCAAATCAAAAGGCATCTTTTCTATGTTGTGGTCCTTCCTGTAAATGTTAGTTCAAGTGGTCAGTTAATAATTAGTAAATCTAGAAATTTAAGAACAAGATACTTGAACCAAAGGACCATAATATTTAAAGGATAACCATATGACCAACAAAATGATTTTAAAAGACATATAACAATTGTTCCTTAACAAGTTTCTTATCATATCATAGTGTCACAATTTTCCTTTTTAGCATTTTGTTACCCCAGCATCACAATTTCAAGGAGGTGAAGTATCTTACTTTTCCAGGTGATCTAATTACCTGGCTCTCTGATTTATTGTACACAACCAGTACAACCAGTAATTTGCTTCTTATAGGAGTTAAACCAATGTTATCTCTTCTAGGAAGACTTTCATTTTATTTTCTGGCTAATTTAATCATCTTATTAAGGAAAGAGAAATCCAAGACAATGTGCATCCCCAGAGAATTTAATATTACATAATTTTAAGCAATTTTGACAACTCCCATTTTCCATTGGCATATTCTTTAATGATCCCCTTACTCTCAAGTAGGTTAATATCTAAGGCATCTAGGTCGATGAGAAATTATCTTATATTTATGTTGTTTTACCAGGATATTTACAACCTACTTCAGTAAAACATTCTAGGATTAAAAGTGTTCATGCTTATCTACAACTAAATTAGTTCTTCCTGAAGAAAGTTCAAAGAAGATTGTACAGGAGTGTTAAAAGATTGGAGGACGGTAGGTGAATAACACAGCAGATATTACAATGCAAATCACTAATATTTACGTAGACATAAAGGCAAAAAACTATAACTTCATCTAAACACATTATAGCTAGGAGCATAGTTCTGAGATCTATAATATCTCCAATGTGCTTCATGCTCCACTAATGGGTTTTGTCATCTCGGAAATATTACTTGTTTTTGCTGTGCCTTAGTTCCTCATCTTTAAAATGAAACTAAAAAGAGAACTGATGCCAATAGATATTTGTGAACATTCGATGGGCAAATACATATAAAGCATTTAAAATACTAGCTGGTCCAATTGTTAGCTATTATTATCTTGTGGCTTATTGATTCTCAATCCAGGAAGGTAAGCACGTTTTAATCATGAGGCAAGGTTTGCATAAATTTCACCCACCATTCCCACTCCCAAGCACTGTGCTATGTGATGAGGAGTCTCAAACAATTTTAAGGAGGGAAGTGACATGATAGAGATTTATAAAAATCTCTCTAGGGATCTATGGAAAGAGATAAATCAGGAAGTCTCTTGCAGACATTCAGATAATGTTCTAAAAGAAAAGGAGTAGAGAATAGAAAATAAACATATTATCAAAGTAAAAAGGACAGAATTCAGTCACCTGGTGAGTGTAGGACAATACCCCTGTTTTTGCATTAGGAAACAAATGGATGGATCAACCATTGTCCAGGAAGGAATAAGAGATAGAGGAGAATATATAACACTTGTCTTCTTCATAGCTAGTAAACTAGAAAACATGTACTCAGAAGTATACTTATTAGGAGTAGCTACAAAGCAAACTCAACAAGAGGGACCACTGCTCTGTCTCTCTAAAAGAAGTGTGCATATTTTCTTTTCAGAACCCCAAATCTACTAGTTACTCCCCTTGTTCAAGATCTGTTCCTGTGCCTCTCATCAACATCAAACCCTGACATCCATAATTCTACTAAAAATAGACTCCTACAAATGCTGGCGCACAGTGTTTTAATATTTTGGCTACAAAATAATGGCTCTGAGTCAATATTCTCAGTGGCCCTTTAAAAACTGAAATTCAAAAGACAGCACATTTTGGAGGATGACACTGGAAATGTATGTTTAGCCTGCATGCTCAGACCCAATTTGCCCATGACAGCAGGCTTTGATGAAGACATTATCCTGCACAAACCAAACAATCAGTCCTCTCCCAATGGAAGAATAGTCTTTATGGATGAGAGAGGAATCACAAGTGGGTCCAGCAGAGATGTGGAAGAAGTAGGTCATTTCAGGGCTTGAGGTTGGGAAAGGAATCAAGAAATAGTGTATTTTTATGTGTCACATGTCATCCTACAATTCACAAGATCAATTCATATAGCAGGGTAGCAAGATCTAAAATTTCAAGAAGTCCAGAGGGCACTGGTACCTAGAAATTGTACATGCTCCTTGGAGAAAATTGATGTGATGTGGTACATTGATGGAAGAGCCAACAAGGTTTTTATTTTAATGATAGAACCGAATTCTGACATTAAGCACAGCGGGTAGGAAATGGAGCTAGCACAGATGTCAAAAGTTACCATTGGCTTTTGTGATAAGCATTATTTTTCCTTAAGCCCAGGCCAGTGGCCTATGTAGGTCATTGATGTTGAGCAGGAAAAACAAACATCATAAGCATGGGTGTCTTTTTGAGAAAAATTTGAAATAGGTTACTGATATTCAAAGATTATTGTAACAAAACTTTCATTATCAAATAAGAAAAATAGAGATACCATGTTTTCCAATGATCGCAGTTCACTGAATAACAAGGAAAATATAGAAAATAAGTAGCTGCAATAAGAACAAGCTACAACAAAACAAACTAATAAATGGACAGCAGAATACTAGCTATCATCAGACATAAGCCAACACTTGGATAGATAAGAGTATAGCCATGGTGTTCTGCTAATTCTTGTTCATCACACAATTTGAATAATTTTTTCTTCTGATTGTTTTTCCAGAAATGGATTTTTTCTCTCTCATATTCCAGCTCTCCATACAAGAAGGGTGAGAACAATTTTATAACTGATTTTTCAGCAAGTTTCTTATGGTATTCTTTTCTCATCTTAGTCACTGAGATCTCATATGGAACACAGAATGGCAAATTTTCTGTCATTTATCATTGTTTCAAAAGAGGAAACCATCAAAGTTGAAGTTCTGCCTTTTAATCAAAATGATATTCAGTCACAGAAAAGCCATGCATCATTTCCCTTTTTAACAAACACAATTTTGACTACTAGTGAAAGCATTACCTACAAGGTGGACTTCAAAGCACACCAAAAATGCCTTTTCTCTGCAATCTTCCAAACCTCCAGTAAAACACTGGGACATTTTAAAATTAGATGCTGTGTGCTTCCAGGCCTTGGAGGGGCTTTTACTTTAAATGCAATCTGTTTAATATAAATAACCTTGGAAAAGGCAGTGTAGTAAGGCAGTTGATTTTCATATTTTTTCATAAGTCCCTGAATTTACTCCTTCAAATAAATCACATATAGAAACCCAGTGTATAAATAAAGTGGAGCAAATGAAATTGAACCTTGTCCATATTCTCTCCTTGCCTCTCAACCCAAATCCATGTGGCCCCTGCAGCAACTTTATGAAATCTCAGTGATTCCTGAAAGCAAATTTGAAAACTATTAAATGAGGAAGGTAGACAAGGTCAAGGTCACATTATGAGGATTGGTTACTTTTTTTAGATATGGATACGCATGATCCCATCATAAGTAACTTCATTTAGCAATGAATAGAGCTTTTTTTATATTCCAGATATTATGCCAATTAATGGATATGCAATGATAAAATACACATTTTCTGTTTTTAGGAACTTATGATCTCTTGAAGTAGTGAAATAAGAATGTCAATAATTACAAATAAGCTTTAAAAATTAACTATCATAGACTTCCACTTCAATCAAGATTGAGACACAAGGATCAGAATTAGTGTACCAAGAAAAAAATGTAGATAGAACATATGAAAAAGTAGTTTTCAAGACTTTGGATATGAGGCATTAAAGCAGTGATTCCTGATAGAGCTGAAATTAAAAGATGAACTTCAGTTTACTGTCTGGCTAGAATTTCCTGGCTTCAAGACAGGATGGTGGGGTGTATGCACAATAAGTTGGGGAGTAAGGAGAGGCCAAGTTGGCTAGAATTTCAGGGCAGAATACCCAGGAAAAGAAAGCCACACAGAAGAAAAAAAAAGAGCTCTGAAGATCTGCAGAAGATTTCCTTCTGCTTAAATGTGTATTGATCCATGTGAAGAAACTACCAAAGGCCAAAGAGAAACCACCTAGAAGGGTTAGAAGAAACTATAACCAAACCTCAAATAGGACCAGGAACAGTATTTGTTTCCAGCAACCAGAGTAAACTATCCTATAATTCATGAGACATCAGGTTGAGATCTCAGATGAATTTTGCTTTAATTGTAGAGACAAAGTGCCACTCTGGTGCCAACAAGCAAAGACTGAGGTCAAGTAATGAAAATATTAAACTATTCCACTGGTAAATTAAACCTATCCAAGAGCAAAACTCAAAAATATTTTTAGGATATATTCAACACTCCCAAAATTTTAAATTGAAAAAATCTGATATTGTTCACAATTTATCAGGCATGAAAATAAGCAGTAAATACAATATATGATGAAAATAAAATAGAAACGAACCTAGAAAAAACATAGATAATAAAATGATTAACCAAGATCATTAAAACAATGTAATTAAAACTTATATGTTCAATCAACTAGTGTAAAAATTGATCATATAAATCAGACACATGGAAGATATTTAAAAAAAATATATTGAAATCAGCCTGTCCATGGTGGCTCAGTGGTTGAGTGTCGACCTATGAACCAGGAGGGCATGGTTCGATTCCCAGTTAGGGCACATGCCCAGGTTGTGGGCTCTATCTCCAGTGGCAGCAGATCAATGATTCTTTCTCATCATCAATGTTTCTATCTCTCTCTCCTCCCTTCCTCTCAGAAATCAATAAAAAATATATTTTTAAAAATACCAAAATAAAACTTGTAGAAATGTATGAGATACACAAAATATATTAGGTATGAGCAACATTAGATAAGACATTGAAAAAAACAAAAGATTAGCAAACTTGAGAACATATCAATAGTAATTATCTCACATGAAAAACAAAGGGAAAAAAAACTGGAAAAAATAAAGTGAGCATCAGTGAGATTTTAGGCAAATCCTACAGATTAAATTTATGCATAATTAGAGTCAATGAGAACAGAAAAGAGAGTAGAGAAAAAGGATAATATGTTTGAAAAAATAATGGTCAACATTTTTTCATATTTAAAGAATATTATAAAACTACAAATACAGAAGGCCCAATGAACTCCAAATTCAAGAAGCATAAATAAAATAAAATAAATCACCAACATACATCATAATCAAATTTCTTAATACCAGTGATAAAGAGAAAGCCTTAAAAGCAGCCAGAGGAAAAAAGATGATTGTGTACAGCATAGTTAAAATTAAAAAGACAGCAGATTTTTTTTGTTGGAAACAATTTAAGCAAATAGGGAATAATCTTTAGAGAATTAAAATAAAATAAAAAAGAAACCAGCTAAAACAAGCAAACAAAAACTTTGACAGAACTCAATTCCAGCAAAATTATCCCTGCCGCCCCCACCACCACCAAAAGAAAAAAAAAGTGAAATAAAGACTTTTGCTTTTTTAAGACATACAATAATGGAAATAATTCATCAGCAGTAGACCTGCATAACAATAATTGGCAAAGAAAGGCCTATACCCAGAATGAAAAGAATACCAGAAGGACATCTAGATCTACTCAAACAATTTACTAAAAATGGTAATTAGTGGAAAAAATGTAAAACACTTTTCTTACTTTTTAAAAATATAAAGGCCCTGGCCAGTGCTTAATTTGTTGTCTTGTACACCAAAAGGTTGGGGGTTCAATTCTCAGTCAGAACACATACCAAGGTTTCAAATTTGATCCTGGGTCCTGGTGAAGACAGGAGACAACCAATCAAAGTTTCTCCTCTCTCTCTCTCTCTCTCTCTCTCTCTCTCTCTCTCTCTCTCTCTCTCTTCCTCTCTTTCTAAAAATCAATGAAAACATAACCTTGAGTAATGATTAAAAAAAACAAACTATAAGAGGTTATTGACTGTTTAAAAAATAACAATGTACTATGGCATTACAACATGTACAGAAGTATAAAACTTATTAAAAGTTACAATAATCAAAGTACTATGATATAAATAGAGAAAAATAGACTAAAAGCCCAAAATAAAGAGTTAAGAAATAGCGCCACACATCTATTCTTGACAAAGGTACAAAGAAAATTTAGTGGAGAAAGGCAGTTCTTTAAAATAAGTGATGCTGAAATAATTGAATATCTATACTAATGCAACAACAAACGAACAAAAAAGCAAAAAACCACCAGAACTTTGATAAGAAAATTAACTCAAAAATAGATCATAGTTTTAAATGTAAAACCTAAAATTATAAACCTTCTAGAAAAAAAGAAAGAAAAACCACAGGAGATATATTTTGTGATCTCCAGTTGAGCAAAGAGTTTAAAAACATAACACTAAAATCACTACCTATTAAAAATGATGAATTGAAGTTTAAAAAAATTAGAACTTCTGCTTTCAAAAGGTACTGTTAAGAGAATAAAATTCAACTTGCAGTATGGGAGAAAATATTTGCATATCATGTATCTGGTAAAGAACGTATTTCCAATTATATATAGGACTCTCAAAAATCAATAATATAAAAGAAACAAAACAAGAATTGGGAAAAATATTTTAATAGATACTTCATCAAAGAATACATAAGAATAGTAAGTATGCAGATTTTAAAATAGCCTGTCATATTTAGTCATTAGGCATTGTTGTCATTAAAATTCAACATGATACCTTTCTATACCTATTCAAATTTTGAAAATGAAGACTGACCATAATTACAGTAGGTGAAAATGTAGAGCAATTGAAATTCTCATACACTGCTGGTAGGAATGAAAAACAGTAAGGCCACTTTCAAACAACTTTCTTATCAGTCATTTAAATCTTAGTTATTCATCCAAACAAAATGAAAACTTATGGTATAAAGTCTCAATTATGCAGGATATATAAATTCTAGAAATCTGTTATACAATATTTTCCCTATAATTAACAATGCTATATTGTACACTTAAAAATTTAGAGAGTAGATCTCATGTAAAGTGTTCTTACCACAGTATAATATTTTTTAAAAAGCATACATAATGTTTTCTAGCTGCTTTATTTTTATTAGCCAATATTTGTAAATGATCATTAGGTGAATGAGCAAACTGTGGTATTTTGTACAACAGAATCCTAATAATAAAAGGGTAATGTGCAAATTGACCAGGCGGCAGAATGACCGATTGCTATGATGCACACTGACCACCAGGGGGCAGACGCTCAATGCAGGAGCTGCCCCCAGCCTGCAGGCTCCAATTGCCCAATAGGGAACCGGAAATCGGGGGTGGGTGGCAGCGGAAGTGGGCAGCGCCAGGCCAAGGCTCACCGCACACACAGAGGGGGACTGGTGTCAGGGGATGGGGACTGCGAGTGAGCGGGAACAGCCAACCTTTTGGTCCCTCCCGGGGGTCGGGGGGGGGGGGTGGTGGGGAGGGTGTTGGCTGTTTGTATCTGGGGAAGATGGCCCTGATCACAGGCCAGGCCTAGGGACCATACCCATGCATGAATTTCGTGCTCCAGGCCTCTAGTATTAGTATAAAATATAAAGTATATATTAGTATAAAATATAAAGAAATTAACTATAATTTATATAACAATTGAAGAATCTCATGATAATAATGCCGATTAAAAGATGCCAGAGAAATAAAGACAAACTCTATGCTCTCATTACTAAAAAATGAACATTAACCTAAAGTTATTGAAAGCAGATCAATTGTTGCCTTGGGTGCAGGAGAGAAGGGTTCCAACAGGACAGCAGGACCTCTGGGAGTGATGGATATGTTCCTTACCTTGATTGAAGTGATGGTTACGTGGGTATGTATATATGTCAAAATGTATCAAATTCTACTTTTCAAATATTTACATTTTATTGTATGCACTGTAATAAAGCTGTTAAAAGTAAATTTCAAATGTGCCAGATATCTGAATGCTAAATACAAAATGAAAGAAGAAACTTTAAAATAAAAAAATCAAAAGAAATAATTATAATATGGAGGTAAGTTTAGAATATTATGTGACTACATAAAGGTGACATGCGCCCATTCTTGTGGATTCATAGAAACCTATTTTAGCGGGGCCAACTATGGGCATTCCAGGCTGAGGAAGCAATATGTGCTCAAATAGAAGTTCTATTGAAGCAATAGAGCAAAGTGAGCCAAAACATGACAAAGAAATGTCAGCAATCAAAAACTTAAGTATTATCCTGCCCATCATGTTCTCTGACATTGTGAACCCCAATTTCTAGGACACGTAGTTGCCAATGGGGCAAAAATATAATCTTGGATGATTTGACAAAACACAACTAAGCACAATAGAAAAGAGAGGATGTGCATGCAGTGTTCAGACACAAACTCTACTGGCAAAAACTCTTTCACCCCACCATCACCTTTGCTTTTGCACTATTTTTACACCAGACATCTTTTGAAGAGGGAAACAGGAAGGGGGAGGGGAGAAAAGTTCCTGAACCCAGGGTGAGCTTTCGAATAGAGCTGGGATATGAAAAAGTACTCATTAGGTCCAGTGAACAGAAATACAGCACAAAGTCTCCTATTTTGTGTTTGCTTCTGTGCGTTGGGAACCTAGAAAATAATACAGTGAGCAAAGAAGACTACTGTGAACAAGGAATATCAAAACATTTTTTAATATTGTACACTTACTTACCAGCTGAAAAATGATCACACTGCTGCCCTGGCTAGTGTGGCTTATTTGGTTGGAATGTCATCCTATAAACCCAAAATTCACAGGTTTGATAGGTTTGATTCCAGGTTAGGGCGCATACCTAGGTTGAGGGTTCAGAGGTGACTGATCCATGCTTCTCTCTCACAGCAATGTTTCTCTCTCTCTCTAACTCTCCCTCTCCCTCTCTAAAATCAGTGGATATATCCTCGAGTGATGATTTAAAAAATAAAGTAAAAAAAGTATCACACTCCCAAATATCCATTTACTTTTTTATAAATTACATAAATGCAACACTGTCACACTATATTATAGTTGACCCTTGAACAATATAAGGGTTAGGGGTGCTAGCCCTCCACACAATCAAAAATCCGAGTATAACTTTCGACTCCCCCACATTTAACTACTACTAATAACCTACTTTTGGCTGCAAGCCAAACCGATAACATAAACAGTCAATTTGTGCATACTTTATATGTTTTATGTATTGTGTATTATATTCTTACAATTAAGTAAGTTAGAGAAAATAAAACGTTAAGAAAGTCATAAGAAATAGAGAGCATATTTATAGTATTTATTGAAAAAATAAATGTATAAGTGAGTCTGTACAATTCAAATCTGTGTTGTTCAAGGGCAAATTGTATTATTATAAAACGAATATAAGGATGTTAATGAACAATGATCAAATATATTTGAAAATAAGTAAAATAAATAAAACTACATAGCAATATAAGTTCTAATCTATTCTTCTGGGGCAAGCCCCTCTGTAAACATACTTTGGACAACTTGCTTGATTAGTTTGTGTAAAAAGTGAGGTCACCTGATAAGTAGAAAACACCAGAAGTGCTTATTTTTAAGTGCTTATTGAGGCCTCACCGTGGACTTCAGAAAGAATGTTTTATCCCTGCTTTTAAAACAGAAACCGTTTCCAATTAATGTGATTTTTGTTAATTAATAAGTAAGTTGGATGTTAAGGGGAAGAAAAACACATCTTTAATATTCCAAAGCAGTTTGGGCTCTCTGTGGCAAGCTATGATGGCAACAACAAAACCAAAACAAAAGCTTCCTGGGAACATAGATGATCAGGTGAGAATGTATCTTAAGGAAAATTAACTGGCTCCTTAAAATGTCAAATTGGGATTACTAGAAGATGCGTAGAAGCAGGTGGGTCTTATATAATGCAAAGCCCATGTAAAATACATGATGACAGTTACCAAAGTCATAATGAGTTTCACTGCTACTGCCCACAAATCCTGTACATATGCAAACACCCATTGCTAACTTTTTAGATTAGAAGAACAAATATTTTGCAAGGCAAGGCTTATGCAAACTAGAGACTAATTACTGATCTTTGTTTCTACCCAATTTTTGCAAATTGAAATTCTAGCTCAGCCAAGAGAGTGTCATTGAAAATAAGCTGTATTATCAATATTTATAAATGATTAATCATTAGAAATATTACATAAGCTGTAGCTCATCTAACTTTTCTCCCATTGTATAAAGTGTGTATTCTTCATGAAACATTCTAGCAAAATAGTCACAAATGTTCTTAACTCTATAACATTCCTAAGTCTAATAAATCAATATGTATTTTATATGTGACAAAAATATAAAATATAGGTTATCCCATTTAGTCTGTATCACCTTGCCATTTCCATCAATTGTAACCATAAGAATTACCACTTATTACCACTAGAGTAATGTTTAATTCCCAACTTCCTATTTTCAATGCATGTGTTTGGCAGGATAGTTGAAGATAAAGTCCATGACAATGTAGTTGGAGATAATCCCATGCTCTCTGGTGAAATGGAGTTTTCAGAAAAAGTAAGAAAAGGCAAAGGAAAAGAAAAATATAGGGAACAGAACACACACAAATTAATTATCCATTTAATTTAGTATTATGTGTCCTGGTTTGCATTTAAGAAAGAAAAACTGAATTTATTTATTGCCATTTTGTGTTTAGTACTGTACAACTAGTTCACATTTTCTAATTCACTCTTTAAAACAATAAATGGGGTGTGTGTTGGGGAAGAGGGCAGATAGCAGCTAGGGAAGAAGCGGTGGGTTTGAAGCACAAAGATGCTCTCCAGGCATGTTCAAAATCTCAATTTTTGAACGTCAAAACCAGAGTTTATCTACTCCCTCTTTTTTACCAACATAGAGTCAAGTAAATTTGAGGCTTTAATTTATTTCCCTATGTAAATTTTCATTGTATCAATGTCCATTTGAACCCTAAATTTTAAAAAAAATATATTTTCTCTGGCTTAAAGAAATCAATTAAAACCTGGTAATGATTATAAGAAAATAAAAGAATGCTATCTGTTAACAATAAAATCTGAAGGATGCATTTTAACCTCCAGGAAAACCCAGGCTGCATTCTGCACCAAAGTTTGTTCAACGTTAGAAAGTAGAAGCTATTTAAAAAGTTTAATGCAGACCACTTGAGAAAAGATGCCCATCGCCAAGTCCTTCCCAGCTCACCATAATGTGAACAGCAAAGTGCTATCCATTGTAAAATCAATCAAGGTGATGCAACGCTTAAAATGCAATTGATTTTGGCTAATTTGCAAATAGAAAGGTTTAGAACTTGAATAATTTCTTTCCCACTTTAGCTGGTTCAACAGCCTAGTCAATGAGTTGCCTCATTATTAGTCCTGTTTATTTATTTATTTACTTTAAATAATTCCCAAGTGAGACAACCTTTGATTTATTTTCAACTGTCCTTGGGTAAATGAAAGAGTCCACAAACCAAAAATTTTTTTTTTAAAAAGCCACTAGTCAGGATGAGAACCAGATGAAGAAATACTTCAAAGCAAGATCTACAATATTCAAACTGTGTTTGGAATGTTTAAAAAGTGAAAACAATTAAGAGACTCCATTTCACACTCCTATTAGTGATTACCTTGAAAAACAATGAGAAGAAATAGGAAGAAAATCATTGCAAATTCCATTAGGGACAGATTAAAATGGTGTTAAATTACTTTCTGTCTGCCTTCTCGGATCAAGTGGCACAAAGAGTTTATCACCTTTCTAAGGAATCAGCATGCCATCTCTATGTCCTTTTAAAATACATTCATAATCTTTTAAAAAAGCTTTTATAAACTTTAATATTCCAAAGCAATATCATTCAATGTTGTAATTGAATGATATGATAAGAAGCCTACATTCCTTAAATTCTTGGGGCCCCTTCTGAACATTTCCCCAAAATGACTCCTGCAAAAGGTGAGGCTGGAACATTCTAAAATCAGAAAAAACTAATCAGCCAGGATAAATACTCCTGTATACTCAGCCCGAGTGTATTGCATCTTATATAGGCATACCTATGTATGCAGATGAGAGAAATATGCAAGTAAATAGACAAAACTATGCATCCACGCTTACTAATAAAGAGAAACATTTATATGTTTAATATTTGTATCAGTTAGGAAAATGAGAACTTAGCAAAACTTTTTCAGCAGAATAAGTGGTTCAAAATATCTGCTGTTTTCAGAAATATCTAATTAATTGGGTATCTTTTTCTCCAAATTATATATTATGCAAAGTAATTGCTTTACTTTTTGTCCATAAAATTATTGGTTTATCTGAATACAGTTAATTTAAAATCTGCTCTTAGTAGGGAAGTTGCACCTTACTTTTCAATTTAATGAGGCTTTACTGAATATTCATAGAATTATTAAAATACTTTTGAAGAATGATACTTAGTGCTATTGTAGCTAAAGTTCTAGCACAAATTGAAAATCCTGGTGAATTGTTCACAATTTCTGAGCTGAAAGACAGTCTCTCAAACTGAAATAGCAACACAATGCAAACCATTTTGTGACTTAGAACTTGATTGCAGACAGCTGAGATTCAATAGCTGCAAGGGGAACTAAGGACACCATCCAGACGTCTATAATAATTCCTCTCCTTCCACCGCCCTCCCAAGCTGAATGCTGCATCAGTGTGTCAGCCTATTTCTTTTCTCTATAATTAAACTAGAAAGCAGCACTGATTCACATTCTGATCAGAAAAAAATTTACCCATTCACTAAAAAACTAATGAACATACGGGCAGAGTTATCTAGTCTAGAAATGTTGCTTATTATAATTCCTGGAACCCTGGCTCTGACATTTACAAACCAGACACTAAAGCTGTTGCAGCTGCTCAGGATAGCCTCTGAAGGGGTTCAGAACCAGCTCCCCGAGGCGCTACATTGGCATATGGGCTGTTTTGAGCTGAAGGCAATGGAGACCCTGCAAACTCAAGAGAAACTTTGATGTCTCCCTTAAAAAATTAAAATTGGGTCTTTCCAGAGTTAGAGTTATTAACAGAAATAATTTTTATGACATATTTATATGACAGGACAAATGTCTAATTACTAAACATTTGATCTCCTTATTATCCTGTGAAGACCTTCCTTCCCTCTGTAGCCTCAAACACCTTACCTCAGTAAGTTTAGGATGTCACATATAATTCACTTTACCTTTTGTGTCTGAACCTCCCATGTATGTGGGGTTTCTGTACATGCACATACAATTAAACTTGGTCCATTTCTCTTTTTAATCTGTCTCATGTCTGTTTGATTATTAGACCAAAAGAAACGAGAGAGTAAGAAAAAATATCTTCCTTCCTGACCTCAAAGTTAACTTGGTGACATGAAGCACCCTCAGCATAAGAAGAGACTCAGAGAATACAAGAACCAATGGGACCTACTCCATAGCCTGGACTTACCTGAGTTCACATCACTTACACACACACACACACACACACACACACACACACACACACAATCATTGATTATGCAATTCTTTGAGATAAATCCAGAAATTGTATCTTAAGATAGATGTCCACTTCTGTAGCACGAGGCTATGTTTCCTGAAAGACAAATAGCAGACTAAATGATTTGGTCTGTAACAGCTGAATTTACAGTAAACAGAGTTACAGGGCTATCCTGGGCCTTAAAACAATTAAACTTCCACTCAAATCACATAAGCACCGAACACACCACACACCTGTCAGCACGTGAAGTCACATTGCCAGCACTCCAATAATTTAAAAACAAATAGACATCGTCCTGGCTTCTTCTGTCACACGCAATCGGTGTTTTGTTTTGTTTTTCTAATCAGCAATGCCCAACACTGATTTGTGACTCTTAACTCAGGGCATGGAAGCTGCCATTTTGGTAGGTCTTTCAGCCAAGACATTTTATCCTTGTCCATTTGGCTTTCAATGCCAAGGATTGCAATCTCCTGCTCTGAGGATCCCAATCTCTTCTCAAGCCCAGACTCTGGGAAGGAACACAGATAACAATGAGTTCATGTTATTTTCAGGTTTAACCACAAACAGAAATTTGAAGGCTTCTTTGAGATCCTCCCAGTTCCTCTTGGAGTATGTCTTCTTCCACTGTGTCCCATGGCATGACACCGCCACTGACTGCTCCCAAGCTACCATTCAGCACATTAGTAGAATTTGAATCCCCAGCCGCAAGACATATCCTACAGCCTAACTATGCCTACGTAGTTCACAGACATGCTCAATCATGGCCTCATAACTGCAGGAGTTATACTAATTGGCTCATGTGCAAAACTCTAAGAACAAAATGATTACTGAATACACTTAACTTTTCATGCAATCACTTCACGCTATTTTGTCCATTCCCAACCGCTCCAACCCTGCCCAGCTGCAGATGTGGAAGATTTTCCATCAACACAATCAGCCACAGTTAATGTAGTACCTGGCAAGGATTTAAAAACTTATCCCCAATACAGGTAGAGTTTGAACTTACTTTAGCAGCCCAATAATTTGGGGTATGGACTAGATTAATTTCTAGGCCCTCTAAGCATTCAGTTGAAATAGAACTTAAGTTGACTTTGTCCTTCTTATAATTAAGCATTAGATAAAGACATCTATTGACCGTATATCACTATTTCTTGGAACTCTAACAAAATTGGTCTATAATGTACCAATATCAAAAATTGGAAAGGAAAAAAAAAAAAACTCGCTCACTATTCCTGACTATTATAAAGTTGCTGTTAGTCCAGCACTACTCATGATAAAGGCTACACGGGCCATTCACTCTCTTTTCCAGGGTCAGAGATACAGCAATCAACAAAGCATAACACAACTCTTTTCTCATGGAGTTGCGCATATACAGAGAAGAAAGACAGTAAAATAATTATTAAACAATAAAATTAATGCTATCTTTAAAAGTAAATATAAGATTAAATAAGGAAAGACAATATTGGCCCCCTATTTTAATTTATTCCCTGGGAATGTAACATTTGAGCCCAGACTTGAGTAAAAGGAGGCACGCAAATATCAGAAATTGTTCCAAGAAGAGAGGTCTGCAAGAGCAAAAGCCCAGAGATGCCTGGGTTTAAATGGGAGCAGCAGCAGCAGCAATCACTCTCATTTCTGGGTCATTAAGGACCACTTGCGGTTTATAATCCAAACAATTGATTTGAACAAAATTTTTAGAAGCCCCTTTTTAAAAAATAGTTTTCCGTGGTTAATCTCCCCCCATCCCCCTCTTCCCTCTGAGATCTGACAGTCTGTTCCATGCTTCCATGTCCCTGTGTTTTGTTCATCCGTTTATGTTGCTCATTAGATTCCACATATAAGTGAAGCCATGTGATACTTGTCTCTGACTGGACTCTCAATAATAATAATAAAAAATTTAAGAATAGTTTTCCCCTTCTTTACTTTCAATGTCATGTTTTCAGGGAAGTTCTCCATAATATCCTTGCCAGAAGCATTTGAGGGTTCATAACTGGACTCCTCCAAAACCCCCAGTGTGTCCCCACTCAGTCTGTCCTAATGCTGCCAAGATTACCTTTGCAGTTCTCTATTGTTTTGTGTTTGCCTCCCTTTACAGAGTAACTTACTGAATGTATTTTACTATGTCAACTTGTCTTAGCTGTGACTATATTTCCAAGACTCTCCTTTTCAGTATGCTTCCAAGTTACAATTTTTCACAAAAGAATTCTATGCGTGATTTGGAAGGCAGAGTGAAATGCAGTCATTCCTCTGCGAAGGCCACTGCAGCAGGATATGGGAAGAGACAGACACAGAGGTGTTCCAAGTTCCAGCGGCCCTGGAACTCTGTGTTGCACATCTAGCTCTTCCTTCCAACTTGCCTTGTGCAGAAACAGCAGACTTCAGCAGCTCTCCTCCCCCCAGCCCCTGTCCCACTCCATCAGCTGGAGGGAACAGCCTTCCCAGATCCCTTTGCAAGTTTCAACCTGTCCACCCACATCAGTGCCTCAGAAATCCTGGGAATGGACTTTCCTCTGATGTTCTACAACTCCCCTTGTTAGACCCTTACTTCCACAGTATCTCTGATTTTGTAAATACCTTATTCCACAACACACTCATAGTGATTCTGGCCTCTTTGTAGAACCCAGGCTCTCTCTCTCTCTCTCTCTCTCTCTCTCTCTCTCTCTCTCTCTCTCTCTTCTCTCTTACTCTCCTCCATCTCTTTTACACACACACATATTCAGTGCCAAAGCACTTTTATGTATAACTCTTTTAAGATACACATTATTCTTCTGTAGGTGAGGAAGAGTTAACTTTATTTGACTCTTCTTCCTTCTGAAAGTAACTGTAGGCATCGCTAGTCATGAAGAGAATTCAACTCCAATACCACTTATCTAGTGAGCAAATATAGTCTGTTCTGCTCCACATGCATGTTTTGCTAACCCTGATTACCTTAAACATGATCAGAACTTAGGAAATACTGGGCGTTTACATGCAGGTTTTTCTAGGTAAAGGGAGCCAGAATATCCAGAGTTTTCACCAGGAAAGGAAAATCCCTCAGTGTAGCTGCTACACTGGTAGAAACCCTTTTAGCTCTAATTTCAGAAAAGTAAAAATGAGGACTCGCATCCAGGGCTCTTTCCCAAACAGGCTCGCTGCCAGCTTCACACACCTTTTAGCTCACGGCACATTCCTCTTCTTCCCATGGCTCCTACACGGCAGCCCCACTGCTCAGAGGACACACCAGTCTGCATCATTTCAGTGCTCATAAGCCAGCATTTTAAATCTATTGTCTGATGATTTTTGAAGAAATTATCCCTTGAGGCTGACTTCAGCCACACTTAGCTGCTTGCCTCTGCTGTTTGTGTTATATTTCCAGATACCAATTAATATCTTAGTCACTGCTCTAGTTAAAAGGTAACAATGATTTTGAATATCTGCCCAACTTAATTTTTCCAGTAAGTGCTGTTGTTTCATTGTGCAATTTTTCAGAATAAAAATTTTCCAAGAACACCTATATTGTGTATGGCAGAAATACCAGTATACACTGCACAATTTATATATGAAATTATTTCTGTATATGAGTGTCTATCACCTGTTAATATTGGTATGGGCCAAATTGATTAGAGAAAGTACATGTATATTTATGTGTATTTTGTGTAGCATATATGTCCATGTATATTTTATGTATTGTGTATTGATTTCAATACTTTTTGTATGTGAGAATATTTGCTTCCATTTATGGAAAAAATACTGAGTGAAATTGACAATGTTCATGCTTTCCAAGAGCTTATAGTTTGTAGGAAAGACAGAAAATTAAAAATAAAATACAACCTTTGTTTGTATGCTAGTGGAAATTCAAGTTTTCTTGGAAAGCTGCTGTCGAGGGGACCTAACCTGGCCTAAGGTCAGGAAGAGTGTCCTGAAGAAAGATTTGAAAGGTGAGGAGGTTGTCAGGAGAGGGGGTGGTGTAAGACATACAGCATGTATGAAGGTGATGAAATAAGAGAAAATGTGAACTAAAATCAGAGTTAGAAGCATTGAGCTTGAGGGAGAATATTCCCAGGGATGAGGCAGGACAAAGGTCCTGGGCAGTCTCACCAGCCACCGTAAGGATTTGAAACATTATTCTAGTGAAGATAAGGAATTACTGAGGGGTCTTAAAAACTCTCCTCTCCCAAGTTCCTTTTACATCTAACTGTGGTCCCAGATCTCAACAGCCTCTGAAGCCATTTTTCCCACTTCAATGCTACTGGATTTGCCCAATGTCTACTCCTTTCATGCCTATCTCCTAGATTGCCTCTTGTCCCACTAAAGTTGTCACTTCTATAAAACCTTTGAAAATTCTTGATACTTTTTTAAGTCTCTTTTCTACCTTCTCTGCTGCTACCTTGACTATCATTTAAAAAAAAAAACCCAAAAAACTCTTAATGGCTCTCCAAATGAAGATAGGTTCTGAGTTTGTTACAGAACCTTCTACTTTGGAACTTGAAACATTACCAAGTGTCACATTTAAAATCATAAAACATGAACCTGAATTCTAGCACATGATTTCAGCATCTCAACAATCTTCTACCTTAGGGTGATTTTTGTTGCTCCATAGCAAACACTACCCTGCCAAACCCACTCTGGCTTAGGGGCACCATTTGCCTCATCCTCATCATTTGATCTCTAAATCCTCTTAGCTTCTCCTCCCATAATGCCTAGTATATTGGGTGGAATCCGTGTGCCTAAGGGACACCTGGAAATTAGATACCATTATCCTAACCACCACACAGCCATCCTCTTGCAGATGAAAGAGACTTTGCTGACATTCTCCCCCAAGTTAAACTGCTCCCTAAAATGAACTTTAAAACCTGCTTTAAAGAAAACCAAGAATAAATATCACTCAAAAAGAGCAGCAGAAAATGTGCACAGTATTTCTAAACATCTCATCAGAGCAAAAAATAATCATCAAAGGAAACCAGTCAAGGTTAAAAGCAGCACTGAAAAGTGATTCATTTGGTAAACAAGAGGAGGTGTAATTATCACAAAAGCAAACTTTGCTGAGGGGATAACTGTCAGAGCTCTTGCAGTAAAAGGTCTCTTTACCATTTTAATCCGACAGCCCAAGAGTTCCCTAGTGAAAACAATTTGCAACAAAATCACAAATGTGACTATGGTATTCTTTTAAACTTTCATGTCAGCCTTGGCTAACGACACAACTTTAATATTTACAATTCAAATGACAGTAGAGATCGACTGATAATAAGGATTATGAAAAATCTTTTAGCACTGTATTTTCATGTATTGAACAATACTCTCTATCAGCAATGACATTTTAGAGTTTGTTTATTTGCTTATTAGAAGCCAATGGGCCTGACCCCTGAAAGACACCAAAATTGAATTGCAGCTTGAGAGGCAATTATGAATTCAGATACTTTTGAAATATGAGTACACTTTCGGGAGACTCCAGGTGACTCCTACCTCCATTGTGCAACAGAACCTTATAGTATTTGTGCATCACTGCTGAACTGACCTCGTGGTTTTTCAAACAACCTCCTCATTTAGGAAACTGAACTAAAAAAAGGGAGATAACTTGTCCCAAGACAGCCTGACTCAACCCGTGGTCTCTTACCACTCAGGCTACTGCTCTTTAAAAACTGCAATCAGTTATCTTGCAGTGCTGCCCAATAGAGGGTTGTGTGATAACAGGGACAGCAGTGCCCGAGTCATAGGTCACACGTGGTTAGAGGCACTTGGAATGCGGTTAGTGTGACTGAGTTAAAAACTGAATCATTAATGATTTTTAATCTTAAGTAATTTAAATTTAAGTAACCATATGTGCCTAGCATCTTCCAAAAAAGCATGACATGATCAGCTCACTAAGAAACGCCCAGGTACCCTCTGTCTCCACCAGCTCCAGTTAAACAGTCACAGGAGTGGGGAGGATACCAGATTTGACTGTTGCCACTTTACAATTGAAGCAATGACGTCTGTTTCCTTTTATTTCCCAGAATCCAACAAATGGCTTTATTCAGAAAAGGCACAATACTAAATGTGTTGCTGCTATAAGTATTTATTTGCTTTGACAAATGCTAGGGGCAGGGAAGAACACAGCTTAGAAGTTTCTTCACAAAAACTGCCCTCCTTGCACCTCCCTGCAGTGAGAAAAACCCATTCCATCCTCAAAAGCATATAGGCCTAACCAATGGACACAGACAACAGGGAGGTAAGGGCATGAGGGGGGGGGGGGGTAATGTTCGGATAAGGACACATATGTAATAACTTAATCAATAAAGAAATTTAAAAAATAAAACAATCTCAAACTTTCAGAAAAATTCTAAGTCCAATACAAAAAAAAACCTACAAAAGTCCTTTTTATTTCTGAAAATTATGACACATTGATATCATATGGTCATTCTGAATGGGCGCAAAAGAAGTCCTTTGAATGCAGAGAAAAAGAATCAACACTGGCTTAGAGAGAAGTGGCAGACAGACATCACCCTCATTAAATGTTCAAAGTTAACACCACAGTCATGGGACAAATAGACATCATGTGCCTCATGATATGATGCATTAAGAACATTACAGCACTTCTATGGCATTCCTGCCAAAAGTTTATAACCTGAGTCTAATCTGAGGAAACAGACAAATCCAAATTGAGGGACTTTCTACAAAATAAATGGCCTGTACTCTAAAAGTAATACTATCATAAAACACAAATGACGGCTCAGGAACTATTCCAGCTTAAAGGGGACTAAAGAGACATGACAGCTGAATGTAATGCATGAACCTAGATTTTCTTCTGCTATAAAGGACATCCACTGTCCACATCATAAAAATGGCATCGCTCATTATAAGAAGCCAGTTACCTCTGCCTAGAAAGGAAATTTGCTAAGCTCGATTCACTTTTTTAAATAGAAAAAAATAATTGAAATTAGCATTGACTTTACTTTTCAGGTGACCATCTAATTGGTAAATGTATGATTTCCTTGATAACAATAGAAAGAAAATTAGTAGGAAGGTTAGAAATGACATGTAAGCATAAGGTGACCTTCAATTATCACTTCTTTTTATTATAAATACATTTTTTCAAAGTTTATGTATTCTCCCCTGAAGACTCCTGAAAAATTAGCTCTTAGAGCAGCATATGGTTAGTTTTCTGGAGCTTCTTTGGTTTATGTGTTTGGTTATTTAATTTTTTTCTAGAAAATAGGACAATCAGTATTATGTTTTCACATAAGTACCTCTTTCCCAGGGCATGTCTTTCCTTTCCTGTCTTTTCCCCCCATCTTTTTTTCTGCTTTTTTAATAAGTAAAAACATTCTTAAAGATTTAAGGGAATGGATGGCTTAGAACAACTATCATCAGTCAGAAACTCTTGTTGACTATATCTCAAGGGGGCTGCTTTACAAACCCTGCACTGCATGTCAAATTCCATCGACTTCTTAGGAGGCCGAAAGGCCTTTTGACAGGGCCCCAGGATTGTTTCATCTCCTTAAGCTGTCCGCTTTGAAGAAAACAGTTTTGATGCTCTGAAAACCAGCATTTATATCTATTGCTCCAAGTCCCCCAGGACCACAATTTCTTTGAATTGAAGAATCAATGATGTTGTTACCAAGGTGGTTTATTGGAGGATAATTCTGTTGTTTCTATGTAATCTTAGTGCTCTCAGGAATTCTTTAAATTCAAACGATCATTTTTACCTTACATATTTAGACTTTTATCAATCTTATTCTTCTAAATTAATGGAAAGTTAACCTTATACTATACCCCATCAGTAATGGACGGAACATACTGGCCATTATCACCAAGAAGACATACCTCCATACACCAAGGGTATGAATATTGGATGGCCATTGTAAATATTTATAATAGGCATAATCTGGGAGTTCTGAGCAATGATTCAATTATAAATGGAAAAATATAGAGTTTTCTGTGTTTATAGGCTACACTGTTGCTGGTTTCAACAATAATGAGTTTCATTGTGTTGCATTTAGAGGTGATCCTTAATCATTGTAGTAATTACTAAAATTTGTTCAAGTCTGTAGTCAGCAGTACCATAATTTGCATTTAATAAGCTTAAAAATTGGCCTGTCATCTATCCTTCAGAGCCTTCAACTGAATGATATATGCCCAAGATACCATCCTTTAGATCTTGTGTACAGCCATGAGGAGAATACATACATATATATATATATATATATATATATATATATATATATATATATATATATATATCCACCAAGATTCAGGGGATTTTAAGCTAATGCTTTTCTCAAAAGGACTAACCCTACTGAGCTTTTCAAATCCCCAAGGCCCAATTATATTTCTTTGCTTCAGCATCACTTTCCAGATGTTTTCACCACTGCTGGTGAACACAGATAACACTGAGGTCACCAATGAGGGAAACCTTGAAAAGCAGGTCATTAAATATTAAGTTAATTGTAATTTATTAGTGATCACAATCATTGTTGCATAAAAAGGTTAGTATTGTTCACAGAATCATATAATCTCAGAATTGAAAGTTCTTCAGATATAAAATAGTTTTAAACATTTATTACAGTTTAATCTTCCTTCTATATTGAAGTTCTTCAACTATTTTAAGACAGCTCTCATACTTGCCCCTAGAGTTTTCTCTCCTACAAGCCAAATATTCTTAGTTTCTTTTTACTGTTCTTAATATATGGTTTCCCCCTATCTTCCACCCCACCACCACATCCATCCAAATTTAGTCATATTTCAAAGCTAATGGAGCCTTCAAATGCATTACCTGTTAAAGGCAGACACAGCACACTTCATTCATTTTGATCTTACAGTCAAATTGAAAATCCTGCATCTTTTTTGCATGTGCCTTACCTATAGCTTTTCCTATCTGATTTTATTCAGTTAGTCTTTTTGGCCTTAGAGCAGTTTTCACAGTTAAAATTGTGAAATGCAAGTAGTTGTTATCTTTTTGTGACTTAATTTCAGTAAATAATCCTATAAGAATATTTAAAGTATGTGTGTCAAATCAACAAAACAAGTGAAATAAATAAGATGAATTTATAGGGGGAAAGGAGGAAAAAGACCAAATACTTTCACTTATTTTTCCTTGCTCTGTAGAGATTTATAAATCACAATAAATAGAAGAATTAAAGTTTTATTTTGAGGAGAAAATAAGACTATTATTTAATCAAAGAGTAGTATATAAAAAGAGCCTAGAAACTTTTAATTTAGTTTAAATTATGTCAGATGAATAGTTTTTAGACCTATAATTGTCATACTCTATTAGGAATGACTGATAATTTCCACTGTAATTGTTGCAAAATGATTTTTCAAAAGCTATCAACTTGGTTAAAAACCACTAATACACACATTATAATATTCATACCTTAAAATTTTTCAGAATATCCTGTATAATAAAAGCCTACTATGCAAATTGTCCCCTCAGGACCAGAAGTTTGACTTGGAGACCTGGAATTCGACTGCTTGCTATGATGTCCGCTGACCACCAGGGGGCGGCGTGGAACATGGCAGGCATTGGCAGCGCTGGCAGTGGGCAGCAGTGGAGGCACTGCGGGCCCTAATGGGCCCCGATGAGAGCAGGACCATGGCAGGATGGTGAAGCAGGTGAGCAGGCGGCGCCAGGCCAAGGCGGGTGTGAGTGGGGTCCCAATCACCCCGCTGATCACCCTGCAGACAGTGATCATCCTGCAGGTGGGATAGTGGAGCAGGTGAGGGGGTGGTGCCAGGCCAAGGCAGGGTACCAGGCAGGGCTGCGAGGCTGGGGGCGCAAGCTGGGGCTGGGAGGCTAGGAGCATGAGCTGAGGCCCACTCTCCACAGGCCACCCTGAGGGACCCCACCCATGCACGAATTCGTATACTGGACTCTAGTAAAACAATATTTGTGAGTATAAATTATGAAAAGCATAATATATTTTAACTGGTGCACATTTTAATAAAATGTTGAAATGTTCTAATGAAAAAGAAAGCATTAAGATAATGCTTATGGTTAAATTCATACTGTAAATATTTCAAAATCAGAAAACTTTCAACTTAATTTTATTAAATATTATTTTACCTCTCAGTTTCTAAGGGTACCTCTTGAGCTTGAAATTCAAGGATAGTCTATTACTTAAAATGTGTGCAGTTTGCTATTAGAAGCTTCAATCACCATTGGTTGATTTACTTATCCACTAACTTAAAACTGAGTTACGTTCTGATATATCTCTAAAATTTCAGTGGATAAATTCTCTAATTTCACTATAGAAAAGTGATCCATGAGGTATAGATCCAATTTTTCCAAACTAACATGATTTTTGGAGAGTGTATCCTGTTTTGTCAAACAGCAAGACTTTCTTTAAAAAGCCAGTGATAGTTGCTCTTTCTACTCATTTCACATCTGCTCTATTCAAGTTTACATAGTTTATGCAATGCTGTTGTAATATCCAGCTGCTCTGTAGGTCCATATATTTCAGCAATATAAGGAAATTTTCAGAGTATTACAAATTACTAAACAGTCCTCCTATTTGGGTTGCACTTGGAGTCAAGTAATATTCTTAATGCATAGACTATTTTCAGATACAATTTTTGTAATAATTACATGTGAAAATAAGCAGCCTTAAGCAAAAGAATTCCTCCTGATAATTTTAAGTGATGTTGATGAAGCACTTCATATGAGCTTGTGGTTCAAAGCAAAAGAAAGGTTAACAAATCATGTAGTCAGGCTTACATATATAAACAGAAAAACCAAGGGTCCCTATGACTTTGATTAAATTTAGTTTAAAAGCCTAGTTCTTGAAATCATATTCCTCTCTTTCACTTTCTATCCAATCCCCCCCCGCACACACACACCAGAGATCTAACCTCTACCCCAATAATCAGCAACCCCTAAGGCAGCAGAAGACAAAGACCTGACTAGTGGCCACAAGATCCGGACTTCTTGAAGGCTAAAGATAACATCTTTATTATTATTATTATTTAAATTCTTTATTGTTTACAGTATTACATATGTCTCATTTTTCCCCCATTGACCTCACCCCAGCACATCACCCCCTTACTGTCTGTGTCCATGAGTTATGTCCATATGAATGCATACCAGTTCTTTGGTTGATCTCTAACCTCTTCCTCCCCTTTTGAAAAGTATCTATTTAGGTCCTTTGCCCATTTTTTAATTGGATTGTTTATCTTCCTTTTGTTAAGTTGTATGAGTTCCCTATAAATTTTGGAAATTAGACCCTTATCAGAGATAGCATTGGCAAATATGTTCTCCCATGCAGTGGACTTTCTTATTGTTTTGTTGGTGGTTAGTTTTGCTGTGCAAAAGCTTTTTATTTTGATGTAGTCCCATTTGTTTAATTTCTTCTTAATGTCCATTGTCCTAGAAGCTATATAGGTAAAGACATTGCTATGACATATGTCTGATATTTTGCTGCCTATGGATTCTTCAAAGATTTTTATGATTTTCTATCTTGTTTAAGTCCTTTATTCATTTTTAGTTTACTTTTGTGTATGGTGTAGGTTGGGGGTCTAGTTTAATTATTTTTCATTTATGTATTTTCTTTATTAAATAAATATTACATAGCAAACTCAAAAATTATATATATTACATATTAATATTATATCTATGACAAATATTATATACAAGTTAGAGCAAAATATGTTTGCCATTGTTCATATGGAAAATAATAAAATAATTAATAAATACTAATACAAGAATAAATTCTTTGTTTTGAATACTCACAAACTGTAAACCTACTTTTGTCCTACTTTGTATATAAACTCAAATCCATAAATATATTATGGGTCAAAGCCTAAGCTATATTATTCATGGAGTTACTAAAGAGAAATATAAACTTATTCTGATTTTAATG
Organism: Myotis daubentonii; assembly: GCF_963259705.1. NCBI lineage: Eukaryota > Metazoa > Chordata > Mammalia > Chiroptera > Vespertilionidae > Myotis > Myotis daubentonii. The sequence goes on along the minus strand of NC_081842.1, from coordinate 95,769,436 downwards.
TAAGTGTTTACTTACAACACAAAATGAAGAATACAAAGAGAAGCATTTTTACTTGTTATTAATAATAGAATTATTAAATAATATATTAATATTTCATAGCCATTTTAATAGGTTGTTCTTAATTATATTTTTGAAATATTTCTTGATAATGATCAGATTATAAAGGCACAACTTGCATATTTTTTAAAATAGATTACCATCAGTTTTAAGAAATTCCCCCTACTTGAGATATTTGGGTTCTCTTGGTATAGTTGGGTCTTGAGTACTATTGTCCTATTTGTGGATGTAGTCTCCTCTCAGGGTGTCTGGTTATGTGGCTTGCTCTCTACCATGTTGACCAAACAGCACAAAATACAAATCAACAAGACACAACACAAAGGGAACAAAACATGAATGTATTCATGACACTCATTACTCCAATAAAAGTGACCACCAGAGAAAAGAGAATTAGGAGAGAGAAAAGAGAGCAAAAATGATATCAAGAAAAGACAAAAAGCATGAGAGAAAAGAAAAAGAAGAAACAAGAAAAAATACATATGGGGAGAAAACACCTACAAAACAAACAAATAAAACAAAAAAATGCAAACAAACACCCAGAAAAAGGGGTGGGGGCACAGAATCAATAGAGGCAGAGCTTATATACAGAAAGTAAGGTTAAGGAATTGAATGAATAGGGGAAGGACCATGGTTCAGTATAGAGGAGGTAGAAAGAGTGAGAGGAAAATAATTAAAGACAAATAAATATAAAACAAAAAAAAATTAATTTCTCTATCTGTTTATTCATTTAATTTTGGAAAATTAGAATATAGGAGAGAACAGATAGGCTTGAGTTTAGTAAGTGAAACTAATTAAACTATTAGGATAAGAAGAGAGCAAGAGAGGGGAGGAAAAACAAAAGCATAAAAAAAAAGATTAACTAGTGAAGAAAAAGTAAAGAGAAGAGTTATAGACTTGGAAGAGGGGAGAGCAAATTAGATATATGAGTAAGCCAACAGAGATTACAATAATAATAACATGTCAATAAAGCAGATAAAGAAGGTCAATTTTTAACAAGGTGTAAAAAGAAAGAAAAGAGATAAACTAAAGTGGAGACAGGAGAGAAAAAACAGTATGAAAAAGGGAGAAATGAGGAAGAAAATGGTGGAAAAGAGGAAAAAATAACAATCCTATATAATAAAAGCCTAATATGCTCAGTGTCCGCTCGTCCAGTCATCTGTTCAACCAATCAAAGCATAATATGTTTATGATATGATAAGGCCACTCAACCACTTGCTATGACATGCACTGACCACCAGGGGGCAGACGCTCCAACCGGTAGGTTAGCTTACTTCTGGGGTCTGGCCAAATGGGACTGAAGGAGACAAGCCAGACATGCCCTGGAGCCCTACCATGGTCCCTCCCCAGCTGGCCAACTTCCCGCATCCTTCCCCGGCCCCAATCGTGCACCAGTGGTGTCCCTCGGCCTTACCTGGAGCCTCTTGAAATCCGGGACCCCTCGGGGGATGTTGGAGAGGCAGTTTCGACCCGGTGGCAAATGACTGCTTGCTATGATGTGCACTGACCACTAGGGGGCAGACACTCAATGCAGGAGCTGCCCCCTGGTGGTCAGTGCGCTCCCACAGTGGGAGCACTGCTCAGCCAGAAGCCAGGCTCATGGCTGGTGAGCACAGTGGTGGTGGCAGGAGCCTCTCCCACCTCTGTGGCAGCACTAAAGATGTCTGACTGGTGGCTTAGGCCTGCTCCCTGCCTTAGGGGAGCAGGCCTAAGCCATCAGGCGGACATCCCCCAACGGCTCCTGGACTGCGAAAAGGTGCAGGCCGGGCTGAGGGACCCTCCCTAGAGGTCACGAATTTTGTGCACTAGGTCTCTAGTAAAAAACATAAGAATAGAATGAAGCAAAAATAATACAAAAAATAAAAGATCAAAAAAGAAAAAAGAATGAAAAAAAAATTAATAAAAAAGTGAAGTGTAGTTCACTTAAGCTGAGTTTTAATGCCCCATTAGGGCTGGTTTAAGACCCCATTCTTCTGTTCTGTCTGCCACTTCTCAGTTTCCTGTTAGGTAGTGAGCACCCTGTTGAAATGTCAAGCGATCCACCACTCTTCTGTGTCTGTCTCCACAGCCTTGGCTGCAAGCAGTCGGGTTCAATCTGCCCACTTTGCCTGTCTGCCTGCTGTTAATCTTAATCACTCAAGCGTCTGTTTCTGACAGGGCTGTATGTGGTTGTGGTGCTGTATCAGCCCCTCTTCACCTCAGTCCCTGAAGGCTCTTTGGGGCTATTCAGAGTCTTTGTTTCCTTTGTAAACCTCAAGGTGTAACCTGGGTGTTGCTGTATTAGCTCCCTTGAGGCTGCTGGGATTGGCTGGCTCTTCAGGAGAAAAAAGGCTACTTAGGTTTGGAGGGTAACAAATGTCTCAGTGCTGGATTCCTGGTCACCTCTCCCATCCTTCTCTCCTCCACATCCTCTCCCCAGACCCCACAAATCTGCACCTCTGCCTGCACCGCTGCCTCAGGTGAGTGTTTGTAATGGACAAGTCCTACGAACTGGGTTTAGTGAATAAAAGCAACGAGAAAAACAGAGGCAAAACAACCACGCAACTTTGAGTTTCTCTCCCCGTGGCACTGCGTGGCTCAGGCAGCTCTTCAGGCACCCTTCTGAGTGCAGCCTTTCTCGGCTATGGACTTAGATCTAGATCCCCAGCCACTAGCAGCCTTGTGGACTTCCTTTCCACAGCCGGATGTTATGCCTGTCCCCAAAAGACGCGGACTTGGTGCAGTGCAACTTTCTCTGACCCTCCTGGCCTGGTGGTCGCATATCTCTCTCTGGCCCAGATCGCAGATTCTACTGTTCTCTAGGCATCCTCTGCCCTTTTTGGTTACGAATTGTCTCACTAGCGGTGTCTAATTCACCAATTCTGGGTGGGTGTATTCGATTTAGTTGCTCCTTCCATCTTCCTAAAAATAATATCCTTACCTAAGTTATATTTCAATTTCTGAGCCCTGGGTGGAACCACTCCCTAAGTAGTTTCTCATGAGACCAGACAGAAGGATTCTGTGAAAGACCTTAGAGCTGTCCTACTAGTAAATACTTGAAGAGAGGATTTATTTCTCTTATCTCCAACCAGTTAGCTATCAACATAAGCCCACAACCCCTAGTTCACGATGTCTTGTGATTTTGCCCCATATAATCTGTAACCGACACACCATCAGGGAGTCAGCTTTTTAGAGCATAAGCCAATTCAATCTTAAACTATTTTTTCTTTCAATAATACAAACTCCTGCTCATTCATTTCTTTGGGCCAGTGCACACAGGCAGCAGGACTCATGGCAAAAACATTGGTTCCTGATAACAACAGTATAGAACAAGATGGCCATTTCATAACCATACAGGTAGATACAAAACTAAACACTCCTCCGTCTTCTGGGGCTAACTAGCTTCTGTTATATTGTAGAAAACTCTATAAAAATTAACAACATTGTATGTTTTTCAAACTTTTCCTATTGAAATTCTTGGTAATTATTGCAAGTTTAAGCCTAAATTGACAAGACCAAATGCTTCTGAGAATCCTAGAATTTTTCACCATCAATCTATAATTTTTAAATATGAACATGAACTATTTTGAAAGTCAAGATTGAGTAGAAATTTATAAATCATATATCTGTCTTAGTTTGGTCTACTCTAACAAAATATCATAGCCTGAGTCACTATAAACAACAGAAAATCAATGCTCACAGTTCTGAAGGCTGAAAGCCCTAGATTAAGGAGTCAGCATAGTATGATTTTGGTGAAAGCCCTCTTTCAGGTTTTGGATTGCCAATTTCTTGTATCCTCACATGGTGAAAGGCACGAGTCTGCATTCTGTGATTTCTTTTGTAAAGGCACTATCTCATTCATGAAGGTTTCATATTCATGACCTATTTACCCCTCAAAGCCCCCACTTCCAACTACCCTTACATTAGGGATTAAATTTGTAACATATGGATTTTGGAAGGACACAAACATTCAGTCCATAAAATATCCAAGCCAAAAGTTATGGAAATTACAATAGTGTTTTAACTAGCGACATTGCTGCAACTCTACTCATGCAGAATTTTCCAAGGAGTGTAGTCTTTCAATATGGTCAACATATCACATCGAGACCCAGGCTGAACCCCTTTAAAAATATAAAGGTAACAAAATAACATGTTCTTTTTTCAGAAACATACAAGGACTTATGTGTATGTAACCACAACAATAATTATTTTTGTTTCTTGGGACTCCTGATGATTTAATTTTTTTTAATTCATTGAGGAGAGAGAGAGAACATTAATTTATTTTCCACTTCTTTATGCATCCATTGGTTGCTTCTTGTATGTGCCCTGACCAGAGATAGCACCCACAACCTTGGTGTCTAAGGGCAACAAGCTAACCAACTGAACCACCTGGCCAGGACCTCTGATGATTTTAATTTCTGTATTTTCTACATTCTCTACACTAGTTGTGCATTATAATAAAGAAGTGAATAAGTAGAAATTATTACAGAACCCAGTAATATCATGAAAATAACCCTACATGTATCTGCAGTGAAGGCACTGAATCTAAATAAGACCTTCCCCCTGCTACATTTCAATAGTAGCTGATAAATTTGGGGGAAATGTTAAATTGCATCATAAAAGATTTCACTTCTGTGTGTTCACATGCATAGCAATGCAGAAAGGAAGAGAGAGTTCATGTGATGTGTTATGAAAAATAAAAACAGTTTTCGACTACAAAAGAATTACCTGTCATGCAATACAGCACTCAGGTCGCACAGAAGCAACAAAACTGCCTTAAATAAACTATCTATGTAACATCATTGATTCTTTAGGTCCTTAGGGACAAAGAGCAGTAGCTGTAAGTATTGGCATTCAAACCTTCAAAAGTATTTGCTTCAGAAATGGCAGCTTCTACACATGAAATAACCAGAGTCCCAGTCTAAACACCCTTGGCCTCTTAGGAAGTCAGAGGGCATTTGACATGCATAGCAGGGTTTTTTTGTAAAGATGCTCTTTCAAGTGATGTATAAATGAACCTTTTGCTAGATTTCTCCTGAGAGGGTGTAGACGTGGCAGCTGGGATCCAAGATCAGAGTCCTGCTCTAACAAGATGACTCGGTCATAGAGAGTCTGAGACAGAGTGAAAAGAGGCCCTTCTAACAGTGCCTGGAGCTGGGGCACAGAAACATTACAGGCAGTAATAATTGCCAAGGACAAGGCACCTAGAGAGTGATCCAAAAGACAGGGCATGAAACTTTATTATTTCTTAAAAAGAACACAAATGTTTCTCATTTTGAATTAAGCATTTTGTAGTTCAGAAGGGTTGGCTATTTGTTGTTGCATTCAGTTTATTAGGTCATAATTTTACCTTACTTAAATAGCATTTGTTTTTTGTAAAATATGATTTCTTGGAGCATTAAGTCCCCTTTTTATAAGTGTTAGTCAACACATACACAGAGAAGCAGTGTGCTAGAGTGGTGTCAGTGTCTCTGATACAGATTAAATTTCCCCTGAAATGGTCTTCACAGGGTCTACTGAACTTAGGTCAGTACTTGAGTACAGACTAGAACCAAAACATCCTGCCATACACATTAGATGAGATGGTGTAATATTAAGAGTAGATGTGAGACACTATTGTAAACTGAATGTCTGTATCCTCCAAAATTCATATATTGAAATTTTAATTCCCACTGTAATGGTAATAGGATGTGGGACCTTGGGATGAGGGTGGAGCCCTCGTGAATGATATTAGTGCTTTTATACTAAGAAGAGCCCAGAAAACTAACTTGCTCTTATCTTGCCATGTGAGGACACAACCGAATTGCTGGAAGTCTGCAATTCAGAAGAGGGCTCTCACCAGAACCCAACCATGTTGGCAACCTGATCTCAGACTACTGGCCTCAAGGCTGTGAAAAATACATCCTTTTGGTTTGAATTATCGAGTGTTTGGTTATAGCAGCCCAAACTGATAAAGATAGAAACCTTGTCTATTCATTCTGCTCAGAGAAGTACTCAGAGTAAACTGGATGCCTCAGCCATTTTTTACTCTTCCCCGTTTCTCAATCCAGTATATTATGTGAGAGAGACTTTCAATTCTATTTTCAAAACGCTATTCATATCCATATTACCTTTCTTCCAAAACCTAGTTAGGAACCTCCAAAAATATCACTAAATTTTACTAAACTACATTAATTCTCTCCCATCCTCAATCCATCCTACACAATTTTAACATAGTTTAACTTCCAAAATGCAAACTGACTTAGCCATTCACCTATAATTACCCTCCAGTGCTTAAAGGAACAAGTCCAAATTATCAACGGACAGTTTCATCTCCTGTTCTCACTTACTAAAAATTCCTTGAGCAGTGCTGTGCCTATCATATTTTAATAATAACAATTGGGCCAATAACAGCAATCTGAATGAATGAAGAAAAATAATGTCAGAGAAATAATAGAGTATGTAGATTTGAAAGCCATAGGAAGTATGACTTTAGTCTGAATGTGAGAGGCTTTTGATGAGGGACTGATTTGACCTGACAAGATTAGACAAGGTCACTCTAGCTAGTTTCTGTGTGGCAAATAGGAGGAGAAGGGGCAACGAGCAGCACAAGACTGGAAAGGGGGAAACAGGCCAGCAGAGGTTGAAGTTGGGGGCGACCAGGCCAGCAGAGGGGGTAGTTGGGAGCGACCTGGCCGGCAGAGGGGGGCAGTGAGGGGTGACCAGGCTGGCGGGGGGTCAGTAAGGGGCAACCATACTGGCAGGGGGGCAGTGAGGGGTGACCAGGCCGGCAGGGGGGGCAGTTGGGGTGACCAGGCCAGCAGAGGGGGCAGTTGGAAGAGAACTGGCCAGCAGTGAGGGGAGACCAGGCTGGTGGTGGTGGGCAGTTTGTGGTGACCAGGCCAGCAGATGGAGACTGTTAGGGGCAACCAGGCTGGCGGGGGGGGGGCAGGGTGTTGGGGGTGACCAGGCTAGCAGGCAGAGGCAGATAGGGGTGATCAGGTTGGCAGGGGGGCCAGTAGGGGTGATCAGGCAGGCAGGCAGGTGAGCAGTTAGCAGCCAGCGGTCCCGGATTGTGAGAGGGATGTGCAACTGCCGATTTAGGCCTGATCCTCAGGATCGGGCCTAAACCGGAAGTTGGACATCCCTTGAGGGGTCTCAGATTGGAGAGTGTGCAGGCTGGGCTGAGGGGACACCCCCCCCCCGTGCATGAATTTTGTGCACTGGGCTAATAATAATAATAATAATAATAATAATAATAATGTTAATATCTTACCTTTGTATAGGTGCAGGAATAGATACAAATATGCTAAATCCTGAGATTACTAAGGAGATGTGATTTATAGGAAACCAGAGGCCCAGTGCACAAAATTCATGTTCTGGGGTGGGGGGAGATGTCCCTTAGCCCAGCCTGAACCCTCTCCAATCTGGGACCCCTTGAGGGATGTCTGACTGCCAGTTTAAGCCCGATCCCTGGCAGTCGGACATCCCTCTCACAATCCGGGACTGCTGGCTCCTAACCACTCACCTGCCTACCTGCCTGATTGCCCCTAACCGCTTCTGCCTGCCAGCCTGATGACCCCCTAACCACTCCCCTGATGGCCTGATTGACACCTAACTGCTCCCCTGCAGGCCCAGTTCCCCCCAACTGCCCTCCCCTGCTGACCTGGTCACCTGCAACTGCCATCCCCTGCCGGCCATCTTGTGACAACGTGGAGGCGACCATCTTGTGACTATGTGGCGGCAGCTATCTTATGATGCAAGGGCATGAGGGTCAATATGCATATTACCTCTTTATTATGTAGGATTAAACCAGGGGATATAGTTTCACTAAAATATGAACATACTCGAGTTGTTACCAGTTACTCTCACCTGCTGGTCCAGCAGATAAATAAGCTGAGTTGTGAGAAAAAAATTTGGGAGGAGTCTAAGTAGTATTAGAAACATTTAGTGGTTTTGAAAGCTAATGGAACTTTTTAAAGAACCTTCTAGAATCCTCACCTCAATCAGGCGATTTGCCTCGTAGCAGGGAACAGTCACGGGATGAAGGCCAGGAAGTGCCAAATGAAATTGCTGCTGTGGATTCTGCTTTGTGCAACTATCTGTGTGCGGTAAGCTACATCATTTACTTGCTGTTGTGGATTCCATTGTGACCCCCTCCCCAATTCATATGTTCAGGCGTCAACCCCAAATGTGACTATATTTAGATATAAGACCTTTAAGGAGGTAATTATAGTTTAAATGAAGTCATAAGGACTGATATCCTTATAAAAAGAGCGAGAGACACCAGAGACCTTTCTCTCCTTACACAGGCACATTAAAAAGCCATGAAAAACTAAAACAAAAAGGTAGGCATCTGCAAACCAGGAAGAGATCCCTCATCAGAAACCAACCCTGATAGCACCTTGATCTTGGATTTCTAGCCTCCAGAACTGTGAGAACATAAAGTTCAGCCACCCAGTCTGTAGTATTTTGTTATGGCAGCCCTTGAAGACTAATAAGGAGTTTTAACTGTTTTTGTATATTTTTTAGAATCTTGTGACAACCTCCCAAATTGCTTCATAATTAAAAAAAATTTTCCATGAACATTCTCACTCTACTCTTATACTAGGGCTTCTTGGGTTGCAAATAAAAGAATGTAACTAAAGCTAGTATTGGCAGGAAAGAGATTGCTATTTCTATACAGAAAATTCATATGAAATGCAAAGACAGGGTAAGCAATAGGAAGTCATGGAAAGCTGTCTGAACCCTTGTTTGTGCCTTATCTTTCTAGATCTGACTCATTTTTTAAAAAACTTCTCTCCTTTCTTTTCTTTCCTGATCCATGTGGTGAGTTTGAGGGGTAGCTTATTAGAGGTCCAGGTACAAACATTTAGAAACAGTGAAACAATCAATCACCCTCCTACAATCCCAAATTTCAGTAATAGAAGCTTCATTGGTTTAGTTGGGGTGCTATGCTCTCCTCAGCCCAGGCTGGGGGATGGGGCACTAGAGACACACATACGAAATGACTGGGGTCCTACCATGGATGGGTGGTGCAAATAAGGTGCCTCCATAACCTCAGAACAAACCAGAGGAGGTGAGCCTTATCATCCCCATCTGGTATTTCAGGAAACAGAAACTCTGGCTTGTCCAAGGGCACACAGATTTAAATGAAATCAAAACAATTGGTCTGGTTCCACATTCATTGTCTGTTAACTTCACCACCCAACTAACGTAATATATTGCCTCACTTTCAAATATTTTAAACTGAACTTAGAAATTATCCTTCAAAATTCAAATGTAGATGAAACTGATGATTATTTTAGAAATGGTTCATTCATTGAAGTTATGGAGCTGATATTCTTTCAGCAAAATCAAAGTTGTGTGAAAATGCAGATTTATCCCTTAAGTTTTATGTTGTGAATGGTCACATTATATGTGAGAATAGCTCATTTTTTTAAATCCACCAGTACTTTACCTTTGGGGTGGTTTGAAAATAATTAGATTTAATAAAAATATGAGATTTTTTTTCTTTTTTATCCCAGGACACACTAGCAAAGAAAAATAGTAGGTATTCCCCATTATTGTCTCCTTGCCATGTATTACTGAAAGTCAGTGGCATTGCTTTCATTTATGTTCAGCTCTATGGGAAAAGGTTGTCATTAGTTACTGGAGATAAAAGCAACAGTAATGGTGGAAGTCACCTTGATAATTCCACTTAAATTCATTTACTTTTAAGAAAGACTGTGATTTTATAAAATCCCATGGGTTGGTATTGTTTTCAGGAGTATGATATTTTTCAATACATTTTTATAGGAATAATATAACTTAAAAATATATTTAAAATGTTTTTCTTTTGTTTTACAAATGTCATATGAACAATATCAGAATACTTTTTAAAAAATATTTTTATTGATTTTTTACAGAGAGGAAGGGAGAGCGATAGAGAGTTAGAAACATTGACCACCTGCCTCCTGCACACCTCCTACTGGGGATGTGCCCGCAACCGAGGTATATGCCCTTGACCGAAATCGAACCTGGGACCTTTCAGTCCGCAGGCAGACACTCTATCCACTGAGCCAAACCGGTTTTGGCAATATCAGAATACTTTTAATGTTAGTTATTATACTGTCAGCATCTGTACAAATACAGATTTCTAAAATTTTTGCCTATACTTTCCATATTATGGCCTCCAAGAGGGAATGGAGGTCCAATACAATCTATAACAAAATGAATTATCTCTTGGTAAGTCTATCATACAAACAAAAATATGTACTAACCAGTCTTTTACATAGCATGTAAGTCAATACTGTATGCAATAAAGAACAGAGGTAAAAAGGTACAGCAGAAGTGCCTCTGTTCATATTCACTTTCTTGAAAAATCATGGGTGAAGTTATTTTAGAATCTTGAGACATCTCCTATGGACTTTCAACCCATGGTCAGTGAAGCAAACATTCTTGTGTCATTTCTCTTTCTTATCTATTCTCTCCCTCCTCAAGTATTGAATGGAATCAGCCTCTGGTATGTAGGACCTTTCCATCATTTCAATCATCTTTGATCCTGACCATATAAATCTAATGTTAGATAAAAATGGAGATTTACAGAGTACAGGCAAGAGAATAAGTGTTTCAAAATCTAAGAGGGTGTTTATATATGACAATGGAAGATCTACAAGTCACTCAGTCCTTTTATGCTGTTACTACACTTGTTAGATTTTCTTTTCGTGTTCTATTTAGTCTTTCACCTTATTACTCTCAAAATATTTATCTTTCTCTTCCTTATTATGAAATTGAATCAGGGGGTGATAACACACTAGGCATTCTGGGTTAAAGGAAAGAGATGGACAGTTTTTGCATAGAAATACACACCACTGATTCCCCTTACTTTCCCACTGGCATTTTCTGTCTCTAATGTATTCTCTATTTCCTGGACCATCACAACCCAGCATAGTCAACTGGCTATATATAAATACATACACCACACACACACACACACACACACACACACACACACACACACACACACACACCACCCAGTATTATGACATCTGTGACTATAGGCTTTGTACAGCTGAGGAAAATTATCTTGACAGTTTATGTTGTTTTATCAATGAAATCTCTCTAGGCAGATTTACTTTCCCATATTGCTATGGGTGAGAGATTCTACATAAAAAATACAAAATGAAGTCTCTTAGGAACTCAAAGAAGTTAAAACTGGAAGAAATTCAGAATTCCTTTGGTTCAACCAGTTTAATTTTACCCATCAGAAATGAGGCCCAGAGAGATGAACTTATTTGGCTTAGCTCTTCATTGTGTGCTGAGGGGCAGTGGCGGGAGGCATAGAGACTTGGTTACAAGCTCAAAATGAGTCAACAGGTGATACGTCTACCTCAAAAACTGATTTTAAAATTAGACGGCATGAATTACAAAGCTTCCCTTACTGTAGCCTAGGTAGATGCAGATGAGGTCCAGCAAAGGTAGCAGTGGGACAAGGTGGGGTGTTGGAGGGTGGATTGAGATCTGTAGTACAATATGTCACTTTAACCCATTGAAACATCGAGAATGACTTCCGTTCCTCCCCTTCCTCTCTCAGTTATCAGGGAAGGACTTGGGCATGAAAATATTCCATCATTTTTAAGTCAAAACTGTCCACCTGAGAGTATCTCCCTGGTCATGGGAGGTGGCCAGCAGCCTCTGAAGGAGAGCAATACGTTTGGAGGAGGCAAGCAGTGAGTGGTCCGGTGGAGGAAAGATGTGGTGATGCTCTGACATTAAGTTGGCTGGTATGGTCCCTGGTTGGTTTATTATCATGCCCCACAATATGCTTTATATTTACCACATGTTAAAAATGAAATCAACTTTTAAAATATGGCCCAAGATTGTTATGCACAGTGAAATTAGTAAACTATGCAGACCACAGACATATATTTTCATGCATGCAAGAAATCAGGCCATAGAATCTACTAACTTTTCTTGAAAAAAAACAACAACTCAAGAATAAAACCCAGACACCTATACAATGATGGTGATCATAAAAACCTCTAAAACATAGAAACACAGCTGAACAATTATGGGAATGACAGTGAAAATTATATATGTTATAAACAAAGACAATATGAAAATTATACCCAGAAACAGTCAGGAGATAGAATGAAGAGAAGATGAAAATTAAATAATTCTTAAGGTGGATAAAGCAATTACTAGAACTAACCATGTGTTATTTTAAAAAGTATAATCGTCCACTACAAACTTATCCTATATAATAAAAGACCAGCGACCAAAATAGTGGAACAACCAGAATGACCACAATGACCAGAATAACCGTGGCCCCTTGCCCCGGCTGGCCCCACCCCCAGCGGGAACCCCCACCCCAATTGGGGCCCCCATCAGGGCAGGCAGGTGGGCTTGCCCCACCATGCACCAGGCCTCTATAGAAATATAAAACCTTCCCTGCCACCACTCCAACCCACCTGCCAAATTCTCCTGAAACCACAAAACTAGATCTCTGATTCAGGCTAGCAGTTCAAAGTGTAAACCCTCATTCACACGTGAGGAATTCACACCTTTCTCCTTGCCCTTGGACTCTGTGTCTCAGAGGAGGCGTGCACGGTACCGAGGGTCTCGCAAATGAACGACCAGGGAAGTCACTCTGTTGGGGCCCTGCGGTGCATCCAGGCAGACAAACTGATCACCAAACGCCAAGCACCAGACTCTGTCCCTTCCTCACCGGGGCCTCACCTCAGCTCCAGCAGGCACCCCCCGGGGCAGGATACAAGGAGAGCTCCTACTCAAATCTTCGCAGAGACTGGAATGCCCAGATAACAGAAACCTAAGGACCCAAATGCTGGGGCCCATTCCACCAGGGCCCGCTCAGCAGAAGGCCAAGGGGAGCTCGGACCAAGTTCTGGTCCAATTCCTAACCTGGTCACAACCTGCCATCCTCGGGCCGCAGCACACGCTGGAGTGTGTAATCGTGGTGAGTGCTCTGGAAGCAGAGGGCTCACCCCAACCTCTGGGCCCCAGGGGCTCTCCGCCTGCATGCCCTTCCCCCAGGCGCTCAGCCCCAGCTGTGCCAGCAAAGCCCCTTTGCTGGGGCGGGATTGCAGGGGAAAGGGAGGGCGGTGTTTGCACACATGTCATTAGCTGTAATTATTCAGGGCTTTCAGTTCGCGGATTCTGGTCCTGGGAGCTGCACCCGGGGTGAATGTGCCCATGGGGCTGCTGATCTGCCAATGAGCCCTCTCACGAGGCCCGGAAGCTCTGTCCTGGTCCACAGCACCCTGTACCGTGTGTCTGTGTCACCCTGTGCATCTCTCTCCCTGTTCGTTGCTCTTTGATCCTGTTTACTCATCCCCCATGTCTCTCTCGGCCTTTTGTCTCTGTCTCTCATCGGATCTCTGCCCATGGAGAACACCCTGCCGGCCCTGCAAAGGAACCCTCACCAGCAGGATCCACCTTTTCAATAAAAAATGACAAGTGGGAAACCGAGTGAATTATAAAGCATTAACTTAAAAACAATCCATGTGTCTGCAAATGCGTCCCAAATGGCAGCACTTCGGCGGGGGTGGCTGGGGCGGGGCGTGCTGGCCACCTGTTCTGGATCTGGGTCCTCAAACTCCAGCCCGCGGGCCACATGCGGCCGGCAGAAAACATTTATCTGGTCCGCCAGGTGTTTTTGCCGCTGCTGTGTGCATAGGAATTTGTTCATAGTTTTTTTTTTTAAACTATAGTCCGGCCCTCCAACGGTCTGAGGGACAGTGAACTGGCCCCCTGTGTAAAAAGTTTGAGGACCCCTGTCTGGAGCCTCAGACACAAAGTGTAGGGGGCTCAGCACCTCGCTATGGGCCCCTCCCACTAGCCACCTGGGAGGGCAGGGTCTGGGGAAGGGACTTAGTCTATACTCACCCAGGCAGACCCCCACCTGATTCCATAGACCCTTCCCCTGTTCTGGCATCTGGTCCCTCTTACTCCCCCAGTACCTCCAAACCTTCCTATGCTGACTCCAACTCTCCTTCTGCACCAGCCCTCCCGCCTCCCCCCCCCCCCCCACACACACACAGATTTCACCCTCTCCCTTTCCCACCCCCACTCTTCTACCCCATACTTCTTCCTGTCCTGCCCACCTCCATTCTGCCCTTCTGCCCCAGATCACCCAGCATCCCTGAGCCCAGGAGAAAAGGTTAGATTAGAACAAAGCTTTCCTTGACCAGAAGAGACTCTCCAGGGAGCTGCATGCAGAAAGGCGCTCCCAGCCCTGTACCTGCAACTGCTCTGTCCTGCCCGATGCCAATCAGAAATTGTGTCTCTGGAGTCAGAGGGTAGCAGAAGTAGGCTGCTGTCCTTTGAAGCCCCTCATTGGGAGGAAACGCTCTGCCCCCCTAAGAAAGGTCACCCTGCTGCCTCCCTTATCACTTTCAGCAACCCTCCTTTGCCCCTTTCCCTGGCAGTGGAAGGACTGGAGCACATCTATATGTATAAAAGAGTAATGTGCAAATTAACCAAATGGTGGAACAACCAGAAAGACTGCTACACCAGTTGCTATGAGGCGCACTGACCACCTTTCAGTCCCTCCCCCTGGAATGAGTAAAGTACTCACTTCTAAACGCTGTGGTTTGCAGTTCTGAATTTTCCCCACAATGGGTCATCTTCTCCCATCTGTGGCTATAGGTTTGGCTTTAGGGTTAACTAATTCATGGCTTTCATACCACAATACTCCACCCCTTTTTCCACTCCTGAATAGCTTGCACATACTTCTTGGAGATGTATTAGAGACCTCAGTTTAACTCCAAAGAAACATAGCTTTAGTATTTTTGTGCTAAGCCAAGACTGATAATAAATGCTATAATTAGAGACTACAAGAGCTCCTTCTTAGCAAAGCCTCATAGAACCCAATTTAGTACTGTAAGGACACTAATAAATGGTTGTATCACTTCATAGTTCACACTTTAAAGTATCTTTCCTCTCCACTCCTTTTGCTCTTATTTGGCTTTGCCAATTGTAAAAATATAATGTTTTACATGCATTATATCTTACCTGGCTAACAGATGGCTCATATTAAAAAAGATTCTCAAAAGTCACCTTGTGTGTTGCCTATAACCCCCCCACCCCACCCCCGCCCCGCCATACACACCACACACACACACACACAGACACAACTATTACAAAGCTAGCATCAGTGCATAACATAAAAATACCTTTGGGGTCAGGAACACTCAATATAGTCAATCCATTTGTTTTTTGGATACAGAACATGGGTTTTTCCACCACTCTCTAAATGCTTCAAAAGGAGAGCTGTGCTGCTCTTCTTAAGTGCCTGTGGTGACAGGATAATTCTCAGGAAATACTTTGAAGCCTCAGGCTCCCTTTAAACTCATGGCTCTTGATATTTCTAATATAAGAGAAATCTTAGCAGGAATATTATGTGCCAATTCCCAAAGATAGTAACTAAACTGAAATTCATCTATAGTCAAACCCTATTATGACAGAAACTGTTTCAATAAAATTTTCCATACAACAAGGATGCCCAAATAATTGCCCTTTATTTCAGAAAATATTTTATCAAAATTGTAGTATAAGGACCACAGCCAAACTCCTGTAGAGTTTACTGAAATAGAACATGATTTATTATGAGTCTGAAAATCCTCTCATTCACATAAGCTATTTATAAGCAATTCTCTGTTTTCTGTATTGATGATTTTCTATCAGAGATAGAAAACATCAAAATTATTATTCTCTTTGTGTGGTTCCAAAATACATAAAAATTCATTGTGTTTAATCAAGCCATTTCACTTTTCAATTCACAGACTCTTATTTGAGTCCTGTTAATCATTAGTATAAATTAGGATGAGTCTGCAATTAAAATGATCCATGCCTTATTAACCAACTTCCTTTATCAAACACTGATTTAAAAGATATCAGTTCAGCTTGCAGAGCCTGCAAAACTAATATCAGTCACTCAGGAAATAATCATACAAAGAAATCCGAGCTATATATGACTCTTATAAGTTGATAAGCTGAAAACTTATGTAAAGATAAAATAATAGCAATCCATATGCTAATATGTGTGCATCTCCCCAGGAATATGCTCCTTCGGTTGTGTTGGATTTACTTAATCCAAACACTGAATTCTAACCATGTAAAAACTCTGGTAATAGGTTTTAAATGGAGGCAGCATAGCTTAATGGATTAAGGTCTAGGACTTAATGGAATCAAGGAGTGAATTTTAAAACCCAGTCTGCCAGTAAAAAGTTGTATAAACTTCAGGAGTCACTTAAATTTTAGTAGTTTCAGGTTCAGTACTTCCAGCCAGTAACATCTGAAATGTTGTCTGCCAAAATCCACCCCATTATTAATTAAAAATTTAATATATATGTATATATATATATATATATATATAACATATATCCATATATTTATATTTTCATATTGACATTTTCTCTTTACTTACGTTCTTAATTTTAAGTACATAATCACTAAATGAGATTTACTTTTTATGTCTATTGCCTTTCACACAGTACCTCTGTAAGCCCATATGGTTGCTAATGAGAAGTAAGAATCTACTTTTCCAGTGGTTCTCAACCTTCCTAATGCCGCGACCCTTTAATAGAGTTCCTCATGTTGTGGTGACCCTCAATTTCATTGTTACAAATTGAACATAATTAAAGCATAGTTACTAATCACAAAAACAATATGTAATTATATATGTGTTTTCTGATGGTCTTAGGCAACCCCTGTGAAAGGGTCGTTCAACCCCCAAAGGGGTCGCGACCCACAGGTTGAGAACCGCTGACTTAGACAATGGCAAATATTGAATCAATTAGGTATTTACACTAGAAATGGCACAAAATGGTAGACATAGTCCAGTTTTTCAATAAAATTGTATGTTAACTTTCTACCTATCACATTTTCTGGCGTACTAATCATCAGTATAGAAAGGCCATTGAGGGCTGAATATATTCATTAGGCAATTTCTAATCATCCTGTTCCTGGAAAGTTACTTTTTAATCATAATTGATTCCTCACATATCTGCTCCTTGAATTTATGTAGCATGAGTCATTTAAACCATTGCTACTACCAATAGAGCTCCTAGACCCATGGTTCCCAACAGGGGGAACACGTCCCACAGGGGGGAAACTTGATTTTAAGGGGGGCAACTTGAGAATAAGTTATTAACAGTGAATTTTTTGCATTTCTTATAATTATAGGGGCCTCAAATACAGCATATAAATATATGTTGTGATATACACATTTTAAAAATTAAAGTCAGAATGTACACGACGGTCAGCTGATGACAATGGAGGGGGGGAAACCTGCTAATAGACAGGAGTAGTGAGAGCATAGAGTTGACTAGAGAGTGCATGAGCACAGAAAAGTGAGGCAACTTTCATTCCAAACAACCCCACTCCTCTTTTAGCATTACAAGATATACAAAATATATAAAAAGTGTTTTATTCTGCATATGAATGTAGCAAGAAAGCTGTGAAAAAAATCCAAAGCACAATTATTACTTTCATAGGTAAGTCAATATTTTTGTGTGAAAAAATAAAAAAAAGATTATCTGTGTGAAAGAAATTAAAAAATAAATTATCAGCTGCAAGAAAATTAACGTCAGGTGACAGGATATTCTCACATATTCTCACCAAGTACACACAATGAAGGTGGACACTTAAGTTACCCTGAATTCAATGCAGATTACTCAAATCAATTGTGCCTCGAATATTACTACTTCCCACGTGATAGTTGTTCTATTTCATTGCTTAACTTTATCAAGTGCAAAGTTTTTTCATTAGCAAAAACCAGTATTCGTCAGGTTCGATGAATAATAAGAATTATATGTCACGGGGGTGGGGGAGCAGAGAGCGTCAGGATTTTAGAGATGCTTAGGTGCAGCATGGCCAAAAGAAGGTTGGTAACCACTGTCCTAGACCAAATTAATAAAAGATAGAAATTATAGTAACAAAGCATGAATGTAGAATCCATGAATAAGACAGTTTTTTATTTATAAATAGGGGCCCGGTGCACGAAATTCGTGCACTGGGTGTGTGTGGGGGAGTGTCCCTCAGCCCAGCCTGCCCCCTCTCACATACTGGGAGCCCTCAGGCGTTGACCCCCATCACCCTCTGATCACCTGATTGGCCCCTTGCCCAGGCCTGACACCTCCGCCAGAGGTGTCAGGCTTGGACAGGGGACCCCCATCTCCCCCTGATCACTGGCTCTGGCCCCCGCCCAGGCCTGAGGCCTCTGGCCCAGGAATCATGCCTGGGCATGGGACCCCCATCTCCCTCTGATCGCTTGCTCCACCCCCCGCCCAAGCCTGACGCCTCTGACCCAGGCTTCAGGCCTGGGCAAGGGGACCATCATATCCCCCCAATCGCCGGCTCCGCCCCCCACCCAGGCCTGATGCCTCGGCCAGAGGAGTTGACCCTCATCACCCTCCGATCACCAATCACTGGATCGGCCCCTTGCCCAGGCCTGAGGCCTCTGGCCTAGGCGTCCGGCCCGGGCAGCAGGGACCCGCAGCTGCAGCGGCCCCGCGATCGTGGGCTCTGCTTTAGACCCAGGCAAGGGACCCCTAGCTCCCAGGACTGCCAGCTTCAACCGTGCCCAGCTCCCATTGCTGGCTCCACCCCTACTTCCTGCTATCACTGGCCAGGGCGGCAAAGGTGCCTGATTCTCCAATCATGGCTGGGGGGCAGGGCAAAGGTGGCCCCAGGGCCGCCTTTGCCCTGCCCCCCAGCTCTTATCTCCCCCCTGGGTTTCCGATCACTGTCAGTGGCAGGGGGCTTCTTCCTGCTTTCCCTTTCGCCTCCCTGCACTGTGCCTACATATGCAAATTAACTGCCATCTTGTTGGCAGTTAACTGCCAATCTTAGTTGGCAGTTAACTGCCAATCATAGTTGGCAGTTAATTTGCATATAGCCCTGATTAGCCAATGAAAAGGGTATCGCCGTACGCCAATTACCATTTTTCTCTTTTATTAGATAGGATTAATTCTCAAAAGTATCTATCTAATACAGCTTAGCAATCCTTCTCTTATTGTGATATCTCCTGGAATACGAAATCTCAATGGAATATATTTGCACTGGCCTAAACAATCTCTTGTCATTCACTCCTTGATTCATTCATCAAGATCAGTAATACAGAGGCAATCAGAACAAGAGGAAATTCTCATCTATTAAAATTGGAACTTCCATTTTACCTAGTGATCCCAATTCTAGCAGTATATCCTAAGAAACCCGAAACAGGAATCAGAAAGAATGTATACACCCCTATGTTCATTGCAGCACAATTTACAATAGCTAAGATCTGGAAACAGCCAAAGTGCCCATCAGTAGATGAGTGGATTAAAAAGCTGTGGAATACTATGCAGCTGTAAGAAAAGGAGCTCTTACCCTTTGAGACAGTATGGAGGGACCTGGAGAGTATTATGCTAAGCAAAGTAAACCACTCAGAGAAAGATAAGTATCACATGATCTCACTCATATGTGGAATCTAATGAACAAAATAAACTGATGAACAAAATAGATCCGAGACATAGAAGCATGGAACAGACTGTCGAATCTCAGAGGGAAGGTGGGGAAGTATGGGTGGGTGAGAATAGATCAACCAAAGAATTTGTATTCATATATGCTTAACCCATGGACACAGACAATGGGGTGGAGGTCAGGGGTAGGCTGAAAGAGGTCAATGGGAGGGGGGGAATGGGACATATGTAATATGTTCAACAATAAAGATTTTAAAAAATAAGTAATACATGGTCAAATAGGTATCACCATAATATAAATTATAAGTCATCTTTTATGTATTAATTTTTAAAATCAGGTATTATTATTGAGTATGTTACATGGATTATTTCAGTTTATCTTTATAATAACCCTATGAGAAAGGTACTGTAATTATTTGAAAATTTGCAGATAAGAAAACTGAGACAGAAGATCACTTACTCATCTAAAAATCGTATGCTAGAAAGTGGCTGAACATGGATTTAAACCCTTGTAATCTAACCAAAAGTATGGTATGGGAACCCAAGTGGAAGTCTGCTGGTTGGAGCAATGCTGCTGTATCTGTAATAAACCATATTTGTCTGCATTTTAAATGTCTATTTAGTTTTGATGTAAGTTTATTTTTTTTAATTAAATCTTTATTGTTCAGATTATTACATTTGTTCCTCTTTTCCCCCCCCCATAACTCCCCTCCTCCCAGTTCCCGCCCCACCCTCCACCCTCACTCCCCACCCACTGTCCTCATCCATAGGTGCACGATTTTTGTCCAGTCTCTTCCCACATCTCCCACACCCCTTTCCCCCCCAAGAATAGTCAGTCCATTCCCTTTCTATGTCCCTGATTCTATTATAATCAACAGTTCATTCTGTTCATCAGATTATTTATTCACTTGATTCTTAGATTCACTTGTTGATAGATGCATATTTGTTGTTCATAATTTGTATCTTTACCTTTTTCTTCCTCTTCCTCTTCTTAAAGGATACCTTTCAGCATTTCATATAGTCCTGGTTTGGTGGTGATGAACTCCTTTAGCTCTTCCTTATCTGTGAAGCTCTTTATCTGACCTTCAATTCTGAATGATAGCTTTGCTGGATAAAGTAATCTTGGTTGTAGGTTCTTGGTATTCATCACTTTGAATATTTCTTGCCACTCCCTTCTGGCCTGCAAAGTTTCTGTTGAGAAATCAGCTGACAGTCGTACGGGTATTCCCTTGTAGGTAACTGAGTTTCTTTCTCTTGCTGTTTTTAAGATTCTCTCTTTATCTTTTGCTCTTGGCATTTTAATTATGATGTGTCTTGGTGTGGTCCTCTTTGGATTCCTTTTGTTTGGGGTTCTCCGCGCTTCTTGGACCTGTAAGTCCATTTCTTTCACCAGGTGGGGGAAGTTTTCTGTCATTATTTCTTCAAATAGGTTTTCAATATCTTGCTCTCTCTCATCTTCTGGCACCCCTATAATTCTGATGTTGGTACGCTTGAAGCTGTCCCAGAGGCTCCTTACACTATCCTCGCATTTTTGGATTCTTTTTTCATTTTGCTTTTCCGGTTGGATGTTTTTTGCTTCCTCGCATTTCAAATCATTGACTTGATTCTTGCGCTCCTCTGGTCTGCTGTCGGGCGTCTGTATAATATTCGTTATTTCAGTCCGTGTATGCTTAATTTCTAGTTGGTTCCCCAATATAAGATCGAGGGTCTTATTAGTTTTCGTGTAGATCTCATTAAGTTTATCGGCAGCTTCTAAACAGTTCTTGAGAGACCTTAAAAGTGTGGTTCTGAACTCTATATCTCCCATTGACAATTTTGTCCTGTTTCTTTGTCTCCGCATTTTGTTATGCTTCCTTGGTGCACCCCCTAGTGGTCTTTGTTCGCAGTCTTATAGTTAAATCTTGATTGTTGTAGCTAATTCCAGGGAGGGTTTGACCTCCAGGCCAAGTGGCTATGAGAATCAGCTGTGTCAGCAGTGAGAGAACTTCTGTCCTCTAGGGAGGTGCTAATCTAGCCTTTGCCTGAGGCTATCCGGCAAATGCCTCTGTGCAGGGCTTGGGCGGAGTAGGGCGGGTAGCACAGGATCAACAGGGTGGGCCGGAGAGAGCAGTTATGGCGGCTCTCAGTCCTGTCCCCAGGGGCTCTGCCTCTCTGAGTCCCAGCACCCGCTGCAAAGCTCGGAGAGAAAGCTGCACTCGCTCTGACCGAAGCCAGACAGTCCCGCTTCTCCCGTTTGAGTCTGGGTCCCTAAAGACTCCCCTGTATCTGGAGCTCAGAGTCTGTGACTCCCTCCCGATTGAAAACGCCAACCGTGCCCTCCGCCGCCAGCCCGCTCCTCGCACTCCGCACCTCAGAATTTGACTTCAGCACTGCGCCTCCTCTGAGTGTCTGTGTGCGTTTCTCTTTCCTCCTAGTTGTAGGACTTCCACTCAGCCAGCATTCCTGTGGTTCTGGGTGATGTCCCTTCCGTTTTTTGGTTTCACTTTTGAAGTAGTTGTTCAAAGCAGCAAACTCCGGCGTTAACCTATGCCGCCATCTTGGTTCTCCTGTTTTGATGTAAGTTTAAATCAACCTTCTACAAAACCTACCTTGCCTAGGCAGTATTACTCTGTACCTTCATTTTTTAGTAATGTAAAAACAAACAAACAAACAAACAAAAAACAAAAACAAAAAAAAAACAAAAACCAGGTCTCATGGAAAGGCAGATTTGAGGAAAAGGAAGAGTAAGGCAGATAGCACTTATTGAGTACTTACCTTTTGAAGGCACTAGACAACATATGTTAGTAAGTGCTTAAACCAAGACTAATATATAAGGATTGTCAACTGCATTTTACTAAAGAGAATCTAGAGCTCTGAGATGTTAATAAACTCCCAAATATTATCCTGGTTTGAGTTCAAACCAAGATTTTTTAAATTTAAAAATAGTTGTTCTCTTTCTACTACATGAATAAACACCTTAGGCACAACATCACTCCTCACCTGATTTCAACCCCAGCATACAGAGTTAAAGTTATTCTTCATTTTAAACTCATTTTGTTTCATTTTACAGTTTCAGTATATTTATTCTGAAGAAATAATTTCACTATTTAAGATATAGTGTCTCAAATCTCCAATTATAAGCAGGCTAAAATGAGGGTTGGGAATCAAAAACAAGTCATTTGACCATATAATCCCTGTTATCTATTAAAGCACATTACATAAATTGCACTCAATAAGACAAAGCCTTACCATTATTTGATTTGCAACAACTACACAAGTTCATCCTTCAAAACACAAAAAATGTGGCATAGGCTTTGGCAGAATTATGTGCAGTTACCATAGCTAAGCTTTTGAAAGAAATTCAAACTGATCACAAGAATTTTAGAAGGCAATAATACAAAGAAAAGAAGAAAATAAAAACAACAATGTTAAAGGAGATGAAAAATACATATTCTGATTAAATTAGTTATAGAATTCAGTACTTAGCTGATAAAATAGCTTGTATTCTAGAAACTCTCCGGAGATGAATGGCTAGTGAGAGCTAACGCAAATGTTACCTCACTTAATAGAGAAGACCAGAACCATTCCTAGGACAGTTGACCTTTCATCTGTGCTCGAGTAAGGCAGCCCCTCTAATAACATGATGCAATTTCCCCATGTGCTATTAGTGCCTAATGAGAGTAAACTAACAACTGACTAGAAAGATCTGCCAACTCCTAGATGTGCAGAGTAACAGCAACCTTAATCCAGACAGCGGGAAATAACATTTTAACTGGAATTTTGCACTGGTAATCATGAATTCCAGAGAGTGGACATTGTCTTTGGAAGAGTGACAAGCAGGAGCATGACCCTGACTGAGTACCCTACATATGAAGATCCTGAGACTGTAAGAACTTTTTGCTTTGTTAAAACCTAACTAATCAGAGGCTGTCTACAACCCCATTTTTGTCTTAACTTCAAGCTGAAATTCCACAAATCCTGAACAGTTCTCATTTGAAATTGTAGAAACCACTAAGGCCTCTAGGAACTCTGCCAAGCCAGAATCTGTCCATGAAATCAAAGGTGGCAAGAAAAGCCCAACTTGAGATTCATAATTCAAAATCAGAACTTACGAAGCCCAAGGGCCTAAAGTACCCTTATGCAGTCCAGAGCAATGCAGGAATATTAGTAGTGCAGTGTTGATGTTTGTGCCAAAGGTTTCCAGTAACAATATGGGACAATGCTCTTGGTCTACATTGTGAAAATATCAATTATGATAACTGATGATTTAACACATTCTTGCCTTTTTGTTCTTTATTAAGCTTCTTTTTGGTAAACAGTACTCAACATTTTGTCAAGAGACAGGCAACGGGCTGCCTGTTGCAGAAACCCTTCCAGGATAATTATAATATCACTAAAATATAACTTGGCTCTTCTTGCTATCAGGGACAATACTTATAACTGAAAACACATGGGGCAAGGGGATAAAAGACCTGTATCTGTCCCCCAAACTTCCATAAATTGACCTATTTTTTCCCATTGGAGAACTGAACAGCATCAGTGGTGTTAAATGATTATATTCATGTAACCCTTCTGGAAATAAAACATGACAAATATACATATGTATTTGTGAACACACATACTGAAATTGCTGCTTCAAGGGAAGCAAAGTTAGAGGAATCACAAAAGTTCACTGATTTAAAGTTCACAGAGAAAAATCAGTAGAAACACATACCCATTCAGACATAACTCTGTTTAGGTCCTTTATTGTACCAAGCAATGAGTGTGGTGAGTATGATGGATGGATGTGGGGAAAAAAAAGGCTTAAGAGAAACTACCAAAAAAATTAAAGTTCTTGTAGATAATGTCAACTTTCTCTCTAAGCAAAGTAAAACCAAATCTAACCCTCCCTGTGTAAAGTCTCTTCTGTCTCCAGAATGAATCACTAAGTGAAATCCCTTTACCTGAAACTGAAGTCCTATATCTCATCTGGGTGTTAATTTTGTATCCTACTACATTGCTGAATTCATTTATTAGTTCTAGTAGTTTTTTGATGGAGTATTTATGTTTTCTATGTACAATATCATGTCCTCTGTGAGTAATGACAGTTTTACTTCTCCTTTTCCAATTTGGATGCCTTTTATTTCTTCTTCTTGTCTGATCACTATGGTTAGCACTTCCAGGACTATGTCGAACAGGAGTGGTGAAAGTGGGCATCCCTGTCTTGTTCCTGTTCTTAGGGAAATGGTTTTAGTTTTTGCCCATTGAGTATGATGTTGGCTGTAGGTTTGTCTTATAAGGATTTTATTATGTTGAGGTATGATCCTTCTATTCCCACTTTGCTGAGAGTTTTTATCAGGAAAGGGTGTTGGATTTTGTCAAATGCCTTTTCTGTATCGATTGATATGATTATGTGATTTTTGTCTCAGTTTGTTTATGTGAAGTATCATGTTTATTGATTTGTGGACATTGTACCAGCCTTGCTTCCCTGGAATAAATCCCACTTGGTCACGGTGTATGATCTTTCTAATGTAATGCTGGATCCTATTTGTTAGAATTTTAACATCTATGTTCGTTAGGGATCTTGGCCTGTAATTCTCTTTCTTTATAGTCTATTTATTTGGTTTTGGAATTAGGGTAATGCTGGCTTTATAGAAAGAGCTTGGAAGTGTGCCTTCCTCTTGAATTTTTTGGAATAGTCTGAGGAGGATAGGCTTTAGTTCTTATTGTTGTGTCAATCCCTTTAGTATTATGAAGTGGCCTTCCTTATCTCTTGTTATGGCTTCACTATGAGGTCTATTTTGTCAGATATAAGTATTGCTACCCCAGCTTTTTTTTCATTTCCATTTATCTGAAAGATATCCTTCCATCCCTTTACTTTTAGTCTGTGTGAGTCTCTAGTTCTAAGGTGGGTCTCTTGTAGACCGCATATATATGGGTCATGTTTTCTTATCCATTCAGCCACTTGATGTCTTTTGATTGGAGCATTTAGGACATTGACCTTTAAAGTTATTATTGATAGGTACTTGTTTGTAGCCATTTCTTTTTATTTTTTGTGCCTGTGTTTCTTCTTCCCTTTCTATTTCTTCTTTTTACAACAGTCCCTTTAGCATTTCTTGCATTGCTGGCTTGGTGGTGATAAACTCCCTTCACCTTTTTTTTTGTCTGTGAAGCTCCTTATTTCCCCTTCAATTTTGAATGATAGTCTTGATGGATAGAGTATTCTTGGATTCAGTCCCTTGCTTTGCATCACTTTGTATATTTCCTCCCTTTCTTTTCTGTCCTGATGTGTTTCTGTTGAGAAATCATTTGATGATCTAATGGGAGATCCCCTATAGGTAACTTTCTGTATCTCTCTGGTACCCGTTAAGATTCTCTCTTTGTCATTAATGTTTTCCATTGTAATTATTACATGTCTTTGTGTGGGGGTTTGGGGGTTCATCTTGTTTGGGAGTCTCTGTTCTTGTGTGACTTTTTTCTTTCCCAAATCAGGGAAGTTTTCTGACATTATTTCTTCAAATACGTTTTCTAACCCTTGCTCCTCTGCTTATCATTCTAGCATCCCTATTATATGTATGTTGCTTCATTTCATGTTGTCCTGAATATCCCTCAGGATCTCCTTCTGTCTTTTGATTTTTTTCTCCAATTGCAGTTCAGATTGGGTATGATTTGCTTCCCTGTCTTCTAATTTGCTAATTTGGTCTTCTGCTTCTCCTAGATTACTGGTGAAAGCTTCCATATTGTTTTTTATTGGAGCTATATCACTCTTTATTTCCTCCTGATTCTTACATAGGTTGTTGATTTTCTCATCCATCCAGTTTATGAACTGTATGACCTTTTTTCTGAATTCTTTTTCTGACATATTGCATGCCTCCATTTTATTTAGTTCTTTTTCTGGCGATTCTTTGGGGGTTGCTCTGTCTCCCCACTTTTGCTCTCACCAAAGGATCTAGGTGTCGAGCTGCATGGGACCTGTGGCTGCAGCAGTGGGCTTGGTGGTGGGTCACACGGTCATGGGTGGCGGCTGCTCCTCAGGTGGTCTTGGGCAGTAATTGTTCCTTGGATGGTCATGGGTGGCGATTGCTCCTCCAGTGGTCACAGTGTAGCCACTCCTTACACAGTCGCAGGGCGGCAGCTGCTCGTTGAGTGGCTGCTCCTCAGGGGGTCGTGGAGCAGCTGCTTATGCAGTCATGGGCAGCAGCTGCTCTTGGGGAGACTGCTCCTCGTGCAGTCTCAGGTGGCTGTTCCTCACATGGTCACGTGGCAGCTGCTCCTCACCCAGTTGTGGGGTGTCTGCTTCTTGTGTGGTTGCAGGTGGCAGCTGCTTCTTGGGGGGTTGTGGGGTAACTGCTTCTCCTGTGGTTATGAGTGGTGGCTGCTCCTCCAGTGGTCCCAGATTTTAATTTTTGTTAATACCTGTTCCTCTGCACCTAGTGGAGCTGAGGAAAGATGAAAGCTTCAGGTTGGCCCCTGTCTCCCACACGGTGGCCAGGAATCCAGCTAGCCTGCAGCCAACTCCTCTTACCACTGTCTGTAATACTTTTAACAATAAAGATTTTTTTAAAACTGTGATATATTTATACCATGGAATACTGTAGAGCAGTAAAAAAGAAGGATATCTGACCCTTTGAAACCTTGAGGGTATTATGCTACGGGAAATAAGCCAGTCAGAGAAAAACAAGTATCACATGACCTCACGCGTATGTGGAATCTAAAGAACACAATAAACTGATGAACAAAATATATTCTGAGACATAGAAACATGGAACAGTTAGATGAATCACAGAGGGAAGGTGGGGGCTAACTGCATAGCAAGAGAACATAGAGGAAATTTTGAATTTGGTATATGGTGAAAAAAAATGATGCATTTAGATTTTAATAACCTGATTTGATAAGTTTCATTGGTTTGGCAGGTGGCCTGTTGTTACTTTGTTAGACCTGTATAGTTGATCTGAGCATTCAGAGCATGGATGTGGTTGAACATGGTGATTAGATATTTCATTTGTGATCCCAACTGAGAGCTTTAAATGGTCTCAACTAGATGGATGGTGTGTTCATTAAAATCTCTGTATTCTGCTTCTTCAGAACTCCAGTCCCTCCTATTACTATTCAACTAAACACACACACACACACACACACACACACACACACACACACACACACACATTTGTCCAGTTGACAGCCTCCAGTAGGTAATCTCTCCCAAGTCTCTTAGAATCTTGAGATGTGAATGACAGTTTAGAGTTCATTCAAAGACTGGAGGTATCCTTATGCTAGTTTCTATACTATTATCTGTGACAACCTGCCTTAAATGCCCAAACTAATCTAGGTTTTCCTCCATCCAGTGAGCCTGCTGACCCTCCTCAGCCTCCACTTCCTAGACCAAAGTTCAAAAAGTGCTCCTAGATAGAAAAAGTACATTTGGAGCTTATTTTTTGAGTTCCTTTTCTTCTGAGGATAATAGTTCTATGAGAAAGTTTATCCAATGTCTAAAACAGTTTCTTTATATATTTTGTTCAGTTTAATAGTTCTATATGGCAGAGGATAAACCTATCACTTGGCATTTGATCATTTTTCAGAATCCCACATTATAAAAATTTTAACAGATACTACTTAGTTTCTTTGCCCAAAAGCTCATTGGGGATTTAGGTAACTAATGATACACAGTTTTACATCAAGAACAGTATAACTGAATCATTTTGTTTAATATTATTATTTTCAAATAGTATTTGATATTTTTAATTTTTAAACTTAAACATTTATTTTGTCCTTGACAAATGCTTCAGGATGTATATCTAAAGAAGGGATTGTATTATAACGACTTCTCAAAGATACATAGGATCTATTTTGAAAGGACGTGTTCCAACAAGTAGTATAAGAACCTGATTAAATAGGATGAGATATTAAGCAATGTGTGGTGGCTGAGAAAGGAGGACATGCAATTAAGCTCCAGAAGAGAACACAATGCTTATATGTAATGGAATTACTTTTCTATCATTTCTAATTGCTAGATCATCTTCAATCTAGGGATAGAACAGTCTGGGTAAAACAGGCTATATTTAAGTCTTCTCTGTGTCACTTCTGAGAGTGGAGAGTAGTGGAAAATTTACATTAGTATTTCTCAAAGTCTATCTTATAAATCTGTGATGCTCTTCTTAGAAAAGTTTCTATATATTCACAAAGGACATAAGAAACTTGAAGACAATGAAAAATACTATGATAAAAAAACTGATTAACTTGTTTAATATATCATTTTTCCAAGTTGTTTAACCACAGTAACAATTACCCAATCGTATATATTAATATGATCTATCTTGTTATATGATCATTTTGAAATTAATATAATATTAGTAAACTTTGGAGCACACTTTGGGAAATCCTGAGTTGTGTTATTTAGAAGCACTTAAAGGGATTTTTTAGAGAATAAAAGGAAAGTGTATGAACAACATGATGCAGCTTTTTCCTGAGTCAAACTGATCAGCGGGGCTACTGAAATATCCTACACAAAATGGTCTTCAAGACTAGAAAAACAATAAAGCCACTGACTCTGTAACCATAATTCTCAAGAAGAGACACGAGAGAACTATGTTTAAGGATACGGGAACATGTAGCTTAAAAATCAGTGTATAACAGAAAAACTAAAGTCAGAACATGTTATTCCAGTGTTCAAAATAGCAAAAGTCAAGAGACAAATTGCAGTATTTGGGTGAGACAGAGGAGTGTGCCTCTTATTCAGCTACATTACAGAAGGTATATCTGTACTAATAGAAAAGTCAGAAATAGGACCATGTAAAGAGCCATGGAGTAGAATCATCACCAGCCCAGTTAGGCCTTTTGATTAAGAAAGACGGAATAGAGACTTGAGGGAATACAGAAAAAAAAAATGTGCTAGAATTCAACATTATACTTAAAAAATGTTTCATAGCAACATTATAAACATTAGACACATTTCTACCAAGAGAAAGGGATAGCCAACTTAAAGAATACAAAAAAATAAATAAATAAAATAGAGACTTTCTCTCTTAAGAATCTGTAACTTAAATAGTTCATCTAGTAATCATGCAAAAACTAATGATTCAACAAGAGTCAAAACAGTATTAAATATATGTAGGTGTAAATTATTTAGCTAATAAGTGAGTAAATTATTCCCTTTCATTCATTCATAATTTGTTATTATTTATGGGCTAATAATATATAATTCTGACATAATTCACATTTAGGTTGATATTAAGACGGAAATTTTTAAACTTGGATGAAATCAAGTCATGCTATTTTAAGGTGAAAACTAACTATAAGTGTGTCTAAGAGATGAGAGCTAACCAGGTAAGCAGATAGTATGTACTTTCATCCCTGCTTGATATTTATGTCTCATACTTTACCACCAAGCAAATAGATGATGATGTTGAGCTATCTTCAATTAAGGGTGGGTTTAAAGGCATGTGCAAGGTGCTTTCCTTGTACTGAGTTTTGGTTTTATGTGTGTGTAATATGGTAGATATAATCTAGCTATATCATTAAAAAACATTACTTATCCTATAAAATAAAGATATAATCTGTTGCCAAAACCGGTTTGGCTCAGTGGATAGAGCATCAGCCTGTGGACTGAGGGGTTCCAGGTTCGATTCTGGTCAAGGGCATGTACCTGGGTTGTGGGCACATCCCCAGTGGGAGATGTGCAGGAGGCAGCTGATCGATGTTTCTCTCTCATCGATGTTTCTAACTCTCTATCTCTCTCCCTTCCGCTCTGTAAAAAATCAATAATTTATATATATATATATATTTAAAAAAAGATATATAATCTGCAAATGGTCGTTACACCATGAAGTATAATGACCGACCATATAACGACCAGATCACGGATCAGCAAGAGGGTGGGGCAGTGAGCTATAAGTGGGCTGAGGAGAGCTACAGGAGGGGGCAGGGCAGCAAGCTATGAGGGGGAGGTGGGGGGAGCTACAGGAGGGTGGGGCAGCAGGCAGAGAGCTACTGGAGGGCAGCAGCAAACTACTGATGAGCTACTGGCGCACAGATCCATGTGCAAGGCTACTAGTGTCCTAATAATTAGTACAATGCTATAAAACAACTTACAGACCAACAGGAGAGTGGATTTTGCATATGGAAAAGCTACAATTTCTAGGAAACATTTGCTGATCTTTTGTTTTTCTTTGAATTTTTTTTTGTAGTTATATCTGTTATGAAATAGAGAAGAAAATGTTATGGTTGAATTTTTAAAAATTTCAATCTGGCTAAATGTACTAAAATATTCATAAAATTAAGCTTTTTCAGGATTAAAAAAAAAAACATGGTTTCCTAAGTTGTTTGTAAGAGTGACTATAAGCTAATGGAGATATTTTGAGCACAAGGTGAAGGAGAATTTTAAATAACTTCCTCTCACTCCTCATCAGTGTCTATATGATTTCTAATCATTCCTTTACACATCAGCTGTGATGAAAATGAATCAGGTGCGATGAATAAAATGTTCTCGCTATTCTGAAGGACGTTTATTTTTATTTATGCCATTGTGTTTAGGCTATTCAAGCAATATTTAGAGCAAACAGTCATACAAACATTCTAAGTTAAACCTTCTGCTAGCTCCATTTCCTGAGTATGGGGAGGATCTCCTCCATTCGGATAAAGCTTTCCAATTAAAATAGGATGAGTGAGTCCAGAATACTAATTCTCAAATTGCCCTTAATCTGCTGAGGAGTAAGGAAGAATTTTCTAAGTAATAGTTCCATCTGAAGTTCTAAAACTCTCCAGCAAAATTGAAAAGAAGAAAATATATTTTTCTCAGTGTCAACTTCTGTTCAAAGAAAAACTTTTCAAGCACAGATGTCTACCCATAGATAGATTTGTTATGTTAAGACATGCTTTTCATAATTATAGGTAATCATGCAAACCCCCTTGGAACACAGTTTTCATTTTATTTTGTTCCTGAGATTACAGAGAAGTGAAAAAAGGGAGTATTTTTACTTATTAAGCTAACAGCAGATATGAAAAGCTTAGCATAATATTTTTTTATTAAGCATACTAGAGGCCCAGTGCACGACATTCGTGCACTCAGGAGGGGGGGGGCCCTCAGCCCAGCCTGTGCCCCCTCCCAGGCATTAGTCAGACATTCTAACGCTGCCACGCAGACAGAAGAGGGTCCTGCCAAAGCCACTGCACTCACCAGCCATGAGCCCTGCTCTGGCTGAGCAGCACTCCCCTTGTGGGAGCACACTGACCACCAGGGGGCAGCTCCTGCATTGAGAGTTCATTCCATTGTTCAGTCACTTTGCATATTAGCCTTTTATTATATAGGACATTTGCTGACTAAACAAGTGATTCCTGTTTACTTCCACAAGATAATTCTGAAGTTTAATCCATCTGCAAGTCTCATGCTTCATATCTGCTGCTGTGCAAATAGGAAAAATAAATAAGAGTTAACTAAAAAAACAAGGAAATAAACCTTAATATTAAAAGCCCAATGGATCACAACCAGGAAATGGTTATATTTGGTTGATACTTATGAAAGCTGCATATTTAAGTCTATTAAGATGCATTTCAATGCATCTGTTAAATGCAAATAGACTTTTAACCTTTTCAGAGCAGCAGGATTTATTGTACAGTTCAAAGAATGATTGTATCTGCCTTCGGGGCTTAGTATAGTTTAATTTCATAATATATACACAAACAAGATTTGTTCTCAGAGTAACATTGGGACAATTTCAGAGCTGTAAGTCAGAAGCTTGATGAGCTCCCAAAAATATTTGTTTGGTATTCCAGATAATCCATATCATTGACAGTGTTATTCTGAGATAACTAGAAAATGTTATTTCAAATAACAGCCTACTTAATGAACATGGGTTTCAGTGGTGATACTACCCAGCTATCATGAGACACCATACATTTATTTCAGGTAAGCTCATCTCTATAACTCATGTCCCAAGAAAATTATAAAAATTGTGAATTGGCTGACATTCTGCTCACATCAGATTTCTCTAGCAGCTACAAAAATGCAAATGTATTAATGCAAATTAATTGCTTTCAAATGCTTTATTGCATTGATAAATATTACATTTCATTTGAATTAAAACCACGGGGGAAAAATAACACTTAAAGGCCACAAGCAAAGTATAATCAAAATATCTTGAAATAATTATAATGTAAAACATTAAAAATCTGTTTTCTTTCATCAAATATTAGGTAATAAAATATATTACTTATGCATATCAATATTCCCTTGAATTTTTTAATTTTTATTTTCAAAATGTAATTTATTAAAATTACAAATAATGAGGTATACCTAAATGTCCCAGTATGCTTTATTTCAACAGTTAAGTTTGAAATTTAAGTACTTAAATTATTGGTTCTTGCATTATTTTAAAATATATATTAATTGTAAAATCTAAATTTGTTATTTTTTCTGTTCAATCAAGTTTTTTATGAAATTATAACTTTTAAAAATATAATTCCATTAATAGTTTGCTTCTGATATACCTGTTACCAACATGACTAAACATGCAAATAATCTGTATATAATAAACATTTTTCTTAAATGGATATATGCTATATATAGTATTCTAATAATCATAATACATGTATATATATATATATATATATATATATATATATATATATATATATACCATAGAGCAATGTTAGGTGAAGTCTTGTAGAAATGAGAAATAACTCCTTACATTACATTATTAGGTTAATATTTCTTCTCCTTATTGTTTTAGCAAACCATTTACTTTCTGACCAGTCTTATAATATGAGAATGGTAAGGAGCTTTGAATATAATAAAATTAATCTAGATAGCCAAAGGAAAAGCAAAATGTTTAAAAATCTTAGAAAATATACTCTTATTTAAGGCACAATTCTAAAGAAACGTTTTTTGGTTAGAATTCATTGTTTATAGTATTAAAACATCTAAAAAATATATGACCACCTTAAATTCCTCCATAGATTAAAGCTTTATTTCTCCATTTTAAGCTTTGGACCTACATCAATTTTACTTTTTTACATACAAATAAAAATTTATTCCAAGTTTTGTTTTTCAATATACTAGATGCTTTTTTATCAGATTTATGTCATCATTAAGTAAATATATCTCAAATAAATACAGGATATGAATGAGGAAATGGAATTATAATCAATGATGAATATGAAAAATATAAAACATAAATAAGTTACATTAGCACAGTATTAAAACTTTCTTTAGGATACACGCATACACACACCACCAACAACAACAAGAAGAACAAATGACACCAATATTCTTCTTTTCTGACCTCTAGGTAAATATCTCACTAACATCAAGGAAGAAAGCCAAGTTCATTAAACAGTGCTTCTAGCAGGAGTTAAAAAGTGAATTAGATAAACTACATTTGCCTCTCAGTGGCAAGTCTCATATCCTTAGATGACCCCCTTCCCAGTCATTGACCCCATTAACTTGACTTCTCACATTTCTGGCACTACATGTGCCCTCATCTCTCATCACCACCAACCATGGCACTCAGTATAAAGATTAAAAATATTTGCTCTGAGAGACCAGCCCTTGGATATCGATATCCATCTTCTCTGCATGTATCTCTTCTTCATAGAGTAATAGCCAAGCAAGACTGAGGAAAGTTCAAGTCCCAAATTTGCCTTAAGCTTTCAACATTCTGGAAGCAACAGGATAGATTGTCTAAATCCCTCTTCTCATATGCTCTAATTTCCAATTGAATCACAAACAAATAAATGTGTGTGTGTTTTTAAACTTGACATCAGTTATGTGAAAATAATTTCAGAGATTTGACAATGGTTTTTGCAATCTTTTAGTCGCATCACTGAAAAAGTGATGTCATTTATTCAGCTAGTATATACCAGGTGTTCTTTATTTTCTAGGTATGTAGTAGGTACAAGAAGATACCTGCTCTTAAACTGTTTTATTCATGGAAATAGGGAATTGACAATTTTTAAGAAAACAAACAAACAGAATAATTTTAGCCTCCCTAGCCTCAGTTTATCTACTGTGAAATTACTCATCTATTCACTCATTCAGTGAATATTTATTGATAGTCTATAATGTGCTGCACATTGTTCCAGTAGTTACAGATAAACACAAAAATCTCAGTTCTTTTGCATTTACATTCAAGTGAGAGGAAATAGATAATAAACTAAATAAGCAGGTAAAGCATATTACGTTAGTGCTAGTATGTATCATAGAAAGAAAATAACTAGGGAGAGTGCATAAGGAAAGGCAGAAGAATGGAGGTAGGGGTATCAAGCTTCAGTTTAAACTGGTAGTCAAGGAATTACTCTCTGTGAATGTACTAGGTGAGCAAAAGTTTTGAATGAGGTGAGGGAGCAGTGTCTAGGAATCACCTGGGGGCAGTTGATTCCTGGCACTTTGCTTGTTCAAAGAATAGTAAGAAAGTCAGTATGACTAGACTGAGAAATCAAGGAGAATCATAGTAGGGGGAGAAGTTTAAGAGATAAGGGCATCTTTTGGAAGGTAGAACAGTTACAGCCGTGGGCAAACTACGGCCCGCGGGCCGGATCCGGCCCGTTTGAAATGAATAAAACTAAAAAAAAAGACCGTACCCTTTTATGTAATGATGTTTACCTTGAATTTATATTAGTTCACACAAACACTCCATCCATGCTTTTGTTCCAGCCCTCTGGTCCAGTTTAAGAACCCATTGTGGCCCTCGAGTCAAAAAGTTTGCCCACCCCTGGTTAGAACCTTGACCATTCTAAGGACTTTCACT
Source organism: Myotis daubentonii (assembly GCF_963259705.1). NCBI lineage: Eukaryota > Metazoa > Chordata > Mammalia > Chiroptera > Vespertilionidae > Myotis > Myotis daubentonii. The sequence continues at coordinate 95,734,260 of NC_081842.1, read as the reverse complement.
TTTATTATGAGTAAAGTGGAAAGCAATTGGAAAATTCTGAGCAGATAGATAATAAATATCTGACATATTTTAACAGGGGGCAGACAAGAAGACCAATTAGTTGGATGAGAGATGAGCATGAGACATTACTGTTATTCCACCAAGAGTGTAGTAGTGAAGGAAGTCAAGAACTGCTGGGTTTTAATGCATGCATATTAGCATAACCAATGGACATGGACAATGGGGAGGTGGGGGCTTGCCCTCGGGGGTGGGAGTGGATGGGGGGCTCAATCAGGGAAAAAGGAGACATATGTAATACTTTAAACAATAAAAAAATAAAAATATTAAAAAACAAAAAAAGAACTGTTGGGTTTTAAAGATAGGATCTATAAGATTTATTAGTGATTGTTTCTGGGCTGTGAGAGAAACAGAAGAATCAAGGATGACTCCAAGATTATTTTACCATACCATAGAAAAAATAGATTTGCATTAACTGAGATGGAGAATCAAGGGAAGAACTGATTTTGCAAAAAAGTTTAAGAATTCTGATATGGAGATGTAAGTCTTAAGATGTTTACTAAACATCTAGATCATCTAAGTATGAAGATGAATATAGAAATATGGAGTGCAGGGGAGAACTCCAGGTTGGAGATATTCACCTGGAAATCATGATATTTAAAATTATGTTAATTAATAAAAAACATGTTATAGATGCATTTAACTATATTTGTTAAAAATAATATTCTCAGATATTTACACTGGGTCTAACACAAAGTTAAGCCATTAATAAAAGTTTATTATTATCATCATCATTAATTATTTAGGATTCTGCTTTATGGGCAAGTTGTTTTTTTTTATTCATATTTACCATAACAGTTATTAACTACCAGAAACCACAGTGTCAAGTCTGATTAAAATGTGCTACTTGTAAGTAAGGTCATATCACAGATTATACAAGGTTTAGAACACATGTAGAACTAGAAAGCAACATTCATAGGAGAGTATGAGGGTAAAACACTATGAATGGATATTATTGCTGGAGTATTTTCTTCAGGAAAGAAATAAGTGAATGTGCAAATCAGATTAATGCCCCCCGCCCAGAAAAGAAAAGGTTTATATATCCCTATTATGTGGTAATTCAGAATCAAATTCAAAAGAAACTTGATTGTCATATGAAAGTCATGAAAAAATTGAATGTGGCCATATTATAAAAGGGTGTTGAATATGAAAATTATAAGATAATTTAAAAATGTGTTGGGTATGTAATTGGTTATCTTTCCTTTGCTTAAGTCCCACACTTGTGAACTTCTATGTAATTAGCTAGGATAAGACATACTTAAGTTTTTCCAGTTATTTCAATATCTGACCTTTTTAAATTGCTTTAATAACCTTACTGAGCCATCTTAAAAATGAAAGGGGATATTAAAAAGTAGCAAGTTTTTTTATCTTAAAGAATGGACTATATGTGCAGCAGAAATGAAGAGTGATTTAAATCCCATTCCCAAGGAAAGACTGACAAAATCTGTGTTAACATTTACTGGTATTTTGACATTTTTGTTTTTATGTTTCAACCAAATTTGATGAAGCAGATTATTCACATTCAAAAACACATTTTAAAATCAATATCAGATGTCTTTTTTCTTATAATTTTTCTCATTTGAATCACTGTTAAATTGTAGAGCAAAATGAATCATTATGTTTCCATACAAGTTTCAGCACTCAAAATATAAACACTAAAGTGAGCAGGCATGAACAACTCCCTAGAAACCTGTACTCTATCAGCATACCAGCAATTAAAAGTCCATTAACATACATAACTAAGAGTATTAAACATGATGAAACATGTTACATAAGCACCTGATATTGAAAAGCTGCATCTATTATGTCACCTAGTGGATAAAAAGAAAATAGCAAGACTACAACTGTATCTGGGGGCAGTCAAATCAGATCTTATGTTTGGAGTTGACAGTACTTGACTAGCAAGTTCATAGAAGCAACTAGATGGTGGCAAGAATAGCTTCTTGTTCCAGTAGGAAGTCATTATTGAAGCATAAGGTTATCTCCAGTGTTGAGAGAAAAGGTGATAATCAGGTTTAGACTTAAGCAGGTTTTAATGTTTTTCATAAAAGCCAATCCAAATCCTGTTCAAAGTAAAATGTGGTATAGATACTAATAGAAGATTTCATGCAAGATACTTCTAATTTTATTGCTGTATAAGTTGACACAAGAGAATATTATTTTTATGCAACTAGTATACAATTATCATTTCCCTAAGAAATGAGGAAATAAAGCCAGATCAGAACATAGTAAAATCATGTACAGATATGTGTTTTGAGAGATTATTAAAAAATCCAATTACTCCCAGGAAAGAATGTGATTAAAATACTTTTCCACAGACAAAAACAAAGTACCTACTCTATGTCAAACATAAACTTCATTGATATTCATATTGTTGAACCTCAAAGCTTAGTTATTGGTTAAGAACTTACTTTCATATTGAGCATATTTTAATAGCACTTGGCTTTTCAAAATTTGAACCTATGCTTCCCTAACAGAAGTATGTGACCCAGATATGGAGCTTACAATCCTCATAAATGACAGATACATCATGCAGTTTTATTTTTCTTTTTAAATAAAAAAGATTAAGTGTGGTAAAAGAATTTTACTTAGTGGATAAACAACCAGCAACTTAAAAGAGTAAAAGTATATACCACAGCTTTTTTTATGCACTCATCTGCTCATGGGTATTTTGGCTGTTTTCAAACCTTAGCTATTGTAAATTGAGCTGCTATTATATAGGGGTGCATATATCCTTTCTGATTGGTGTTTCTAGTTTCTTGGGATATATTCCTAGTAATGGGATCACTGGGTCAAATGGAAGTTCCATTTTTAATTTTTTGAGGAAACTCCATACTGTTTTCCACAGTGGCTGCACCAGTCTGCATTCCCACCAGCAGTGCAAGAAGGTTCCTTTTTCTCCACATCCTTGCCAACACTTGCCATTTGTTGATTTCTTGATGGTAGCCATTCTGACAGGTGTGAGGTGATTCCTCATTGTCGTTTTAATTTACATCTCTTGGATGATTAGTGACTTTAAGCATTGTTTATGTGTTTATTGGCCTTCTGTATGTCCACTTTGGAGAAGTGTCTGTTTAGTCCTTTGCCCATTCTTAAATTGAATTGTGTGTCTTCCTTTTGTTAATTTGCATTCGTTACACAGTGACATACTATACAGCAGTAAAAAAAGAAGAAACTCTTACATTTGCAACCTCATGGATGGACCTAGAGAGTATTATGCTAAGAGAAATAAGCCAGTTAGAGAAATATAAGTATCACACAATATCACTCATATGTGGAATCTAATGAACAAAATAAACTGCTGACCAAAATAAACTGATGACCAAAATAGATCCAGAGACATAGAATCATGAATAGACTGATGAATTTCAGAGGAAAGGTGGGGGTGAGAGCTTGGGGGGAAGAGATTAACTGGGGAACTTATATGCATATATGCATAGCCTATGGACACAGACAACAGTGTGGCAAAGGCTTGGAAGGGGCGGGTGTGGAAGGAGGGGGTCAATGGGGAAAAACCACAAAGGGGACATCTGTAATACTTTTAAGGATAAAAATAAATTTAAAAAAAGACAAAAGTTATCATACTGGTATTTTTAAAAAACAAGAATAAAAAAACAAACAGATTCTTAGTGCCAAAAGAGGCACATATTCTAATTAATTTATATGAACTTTTTCACATCATTGATGAATAGTTATGCAGCAGAAGAGCAGGTATGAAATTCGTCAACAATTTTAATGTGATTAGTTAAGGAGACTTGCCTGCTAGTTCCTCTTAAACTGATCTAAAGCATTAATATAGTTAGCTTGGGCAAGCTTGTCAACGAGGCCATCTGCCTTAGGCATGAACCTGGCATACAGCATTTTTGATAATCCTTTACTCAACTCCAACTGTCAAGCGACTCTAATGCTGTATTTCTCAGGCGTCAGTGTAATTGCCCCTGACTGAGGAACAACTTGGTTTCTTGGTGCTCCAAGTATCTGTAGATTTTTGCCCCAGGGACTCGTCCCAGGCTTCACTCATGTGATGGGCCGTTGGCTATGGTTAACCAGGATTACACTTAAATAGCCTATTTTTTCTAAAAAATGAAAAAGTAACATAACTGAATTTTCAATTAGTCATAAAGGTTTTTTAGGTGGGCGAATGTGTATGTGGGCTTTTGAACAAGTGTACAGAGGTGTGTACCTGTTTTTACTTCCCTCAAACTTCATTGATGAATACAGGTGTATACTGGTGATAGGCACTTCAATATCATCATAAGACCTGGGTCCCCAGTGTGCCACAAACAAGACATCTTCTGATTTTTTAATATCAAACAGAGCCTAATAGATACTGCTGTCAGCATGAATAAAAAATAACATTAAAACAATAATCTGGAAATTAATATTACATTTACAAGGATCTCATTCATGACATTTTTTATAATTAGTAATGAATAGAAAATAACAGTTAACAACCTGTTGTTTAAAAATGTTCATCATATATTGATAAATGAATAAGTTGCCGAAACCGGTTTGGCTCAGTGGATAGAGCGTCGGACTGTGGACTGAAAGGTCCCAGGTTCGATTCCGGTCAAGGGCATGTACCTGGGTTGCGGGCACATCCCCAGTAGGAGATGTGCAGGAGGCAGCTAATCGATGTTTCTCTTTCATCGATGTTTCTAACTCTCTATCTCTCTCCCTTCCTCTCTGTAAAAACTCAATAAAATACATATAAAAATAAAAAGGAAAAAAATAAAAATGTTCATCATATATTGATAAATGAATAAGTGGATCATGAAAATCATATAGAATATTATGTTTGGGGGGATAAATTTTCCTAAGGGAGTATGTAAATGTGGAAAAGTATCTTAAGTGTATACCACAAAATGTTAGTGATTAATATTCCTTGCAAAAAGGATTTTAGGTAATTTTTTTTAAAAATTTTTCTTGTTATGTTGACAAAATTGTGATATATTTATAGAATAGAATACTACTCAATGGCAAAAAGGAACTAATAATACATGAAACAGTGTAAATTAATCTCAAAATAATTATGCTGATAAGTACATTAATCAGCCTAATTTTCCAACCTACAAATCAGTATCAAAGAGTTACCTGTAAGGTGATTCACCTAGGAATTTTAGTTAAGGTGAAAACTATTCATTTTCTCCTCTAATTAGAGTTTTTCCCATGAGATAAAATGCTATGTATTGCATTAATACATAGACCATGAGAATCTGGAACCAAATTAACACATCCTTTATAGCCAACCTGAGCACTGTTAGTAGCTGAGAATTTCCTAAATTATTTTTTAATTTATGTTATGTCAGGCTCATGCAGGATACTGACAGAAAAAAATACTAAATAGAATTAATAATTTAGTATTCTAGTTATTATTCTATTAAAACAATTTATTAATCTTCTGTAAGATATTATGCTATAATTATTGGTATAAATACACTTGAGTATTGATAGCTTTGGTTCTTTCTATTAAATATAATACAGATAAAATAAAAACACTATTAAATTTATGGCTTTGATAATTGGACTATGGCAATTGATTGACTGCAAAAGGGGTATAAAGGAAAATTTTAAAGGTGATACAACTATTCTAAAACTATATTGTCATGATCTTTGCATAACTATACACATTATTCAAACTGACCAAGCTATACATTTAGAATGGGTGCATTTTAGAAATATACTAGGGACCCGGTGCATAAAATTCATGCACATTAAAAGGGAATTAATTAGAGAAAATATTTTAATATTGCTATTTTCCCTTTCTTTATAATAGAAGTGTCAGAGATGAAAGAAAATTATTAAAATGTATATGAAAATCTCCCTCCTGTCAGAGTCTGGGATGTGCTGCGGGACCCAGAGTCAAGTCCCTGCCTACCTGCACCTCGAAATCACATGAGACCCAGACCCAACCGGCCCCACCCCTGTTAAGCCCCTCAGGGCTGGGGGCACAGCCTCAGGTCCCCCAGCCCGGCCTCATGTCCCCCAGCCTGGCCTCAGGTCCCCTGGACCTGGCACAAGGGCGCAAGGGTGTGACAACCATTTTCATATTTGCTCTTTATTATATAGGATAGTATATTAAATAAAGAAATTGATATTAATGAAAGAAATGTATAAAGATATACTCATATACCTATGCAAAGACGTATACACTAGAGGCCCAATGCATGAAATTCGTGCAAGGGTGGGTCCATCAGCTTGGCCTGCACCCTCTTGCAATCCGGGACCACTGGCTCCTAACAGCTCACCTACCTGCCTGCCTGATCACCCCTAACCACTCTGCCTGCCTGCCTGATCACCATTAACTGCTCGCCTGCCTACCTGATCGCCCCTAACCACTCTGCAGCTTCATCTGGAAGGATGTCCAGAATGACGTCCGGAAGGTTGTTTGGCTGTAGAGTGTAATTAGCATATTGTGCTTTTATTATTATAGATAAGGAAGGTCATTTGGGAATTGGTCAAAAGAAATAAGAAAAAGAAAGACCTTGATAATACCAAAACATCAAACAGCAAGAAGTTGAATAAGTTACACTTCACTTATACAACTGGACACTTACATAGCTATTAAGAAGAGGAAAAGGACATACATATGTACTGATATAGAAATATTTCTAAGATGCATTAAGAAATAAACCACAAAACTATATGTATAGTAAGGTACACTTTAAAAACGGGGAAAATGCTATCATCTTTACTTTTTTTCATGAATATTGTAGGGAAGGAAAAAGTTCTCTCTACCCCTTTTGCTTTCATAGTCAGGACTAGAATCAAACTAACATAGAACAGGTTAATAAGAGAAAACATGTACATGGGAGTCTTTAAAAGGAAAATGAAGACCAGAAAGAGCCATTAGGCCCAAAAGCTTAAATTCCTTTTGAAACAAAGAACAACAAATTATGGGAATACGAGGATGCCGGGAGCCAGTCCATCCTTGCTGTTTCAAGGGACCTGGCATATATGGCATACAGTTCTTAATATGTTTGCTCACCTTCTTGGCGCTGTGTTTTAACCAAGGTCACCTCTCCGAGAAAGGTTGAATCCCCAGGTAGGGATTTTCCCCTGAAGTTAGGGAGGGAATAAAACCCCTCAACTAAGTGCCAGGCGGGTAATTAATCCCTTTAACTACGAACAATCATGCTTAAACTACATAATCTTTTCTCCCTGGAATGGAGATAAGAAACGCCCTAACCTTTGTAATAGAGATTGATAGGATTGAATCAACTGGTATAAATACAGTTGTAACAAGACAGAAACACTCAGAACTTAGAACAGAATCAAGAAGACAGAACCTACACGGAGCCTAGAGACAGAAGAACTTCGCTGGAGAGAGCATGCCGGAGGATCCTGGAGAGGGACTGGCCTTGGAGCCTAGAGACAGAGCCTAGCGGGAGAACATGGCAAGGGATCCTGGACTGAACCTGACTACAGAGATTGGCAGGAGAACCTGACTGGAACCTGGACACTGAACCTGACTGGAGAGCCTGGACAGAACCTGGCTGGAGAACCTAGCGAGGGAACATGGCTACAGAACCTCGCTGGAGATCCAGAGCAGAACCTCCCTGGAGATCCAGACCAGAACTTGGCTGGAGATCCGGGCTAGAGATCCTGGCTAGGCTACTGATCAACTGAACGCTGTCTCCGTGTCATTCCTTCTTCGCCGACTCCGTCCACGCCCTTGGGGACCCCTGGACCCGCTGGGGCTGGACCCCGGCATATGGCGCCCGAACAGGGACCCCTAGGTAAGCGCCCCACACTCGGGACGGATCGGACTCCACTGTAGGAAGAGGGTGGATAGTCTTCGCCGACTCCGTCCACACCTTTGGGAACCCTTGGAACAGGATTCCCTTAGGTAAGCCCCCCCATTGAGAACCTCCACACTCGGGACGGATCGGACTCCACCATAGGAAGAGGGTGGATAGTCTTCGCCGACTCCGTCCACACCTTTGGGAACCCCTGGAACAGGATTCCCTTAGGTAAGCCCCCCTATTGAGAACCTCCACACTCGGGACGGATCGGACTCCACCGTAGGACGAGGGTGGATAGTCTTCGCCGACTCCGTCCACACCTTTGGGAACCCCTGGAACAGGATTCCCTTAGGTAAGCCCCCGCCCCCCATTGAAAACCCCCACACTCGGGACGGATAGGACTCCACCAGGGTGCTACAGACCCCCCTATAGAGGATAAATATGGTAAGAAGGTGGATAGTACAGAACATAGATTGAGAAGATGTGCCATACTGAGTACAAAGAAAGAAGACTCTGTATTGATCTTTAGATTAAGAAGATGTGCCATACTGAGTCTAAAGAAATAAGACTCTGTATTGATCTTTTAACACATATGCCTGCTAGCAGAAGAATTAAGGTTACTCCCAGTCAGACAGAACGTTTTATACAAGAAATATGTCCATGCTTTTCTGAGGAAGGAAAGGTGCCGGAAAGGTAAATGTAGAGGCATGGGAGAAGGTAGGCCCAAGGAGCCTTATCCTTAACCCCACTGCAGCCTTTCCACCCCGGGAAAGTGCAGGATTGGCAAGCTCTCCCTGGTCTGATAGATCAGGACTCAGGTAATAACAGAAAGTGCCAATCCTACTCTTAAAATGGATACAAGAGAGCATTTGAGGTTTTTCTTTTTAATGCCTGCTTTTAAAAAATAAAAAAGGGGGAATTTGCCGGGAGCCAGTCCATCCTTGCTGTTTCAAGGGACCTGGCATATATGGCATACAGTTCTTAATATGTTTGCTCACCTTCTTGGCGCTGTGTTTTAACCAAGGTCACCTCTCCGAGAAAGGTTGAATCCCCAGGTAGGGATTTTCCCCTGAAGTTAGGGAGGGAATAAAACCCCTCAACTAAGTGCCAGGCGGGTAATTAATCCCTTTAACTACGAACAATCATGCTTAAACTACATAATCTTTTCTCCCTGGAATGGAGATAAGAAACGCCCTAACCTTTGTAATAGAGATTGATAGGATTGAATCAACTGGTATAAATACAGTTGTAACAAGACAGAAACACTCAGAACTTAGAACAGAATCAAGAAGACAGAACCTACACGGAGCCTAGAGACAGAAGAACTTCGCTGGAGAGAGCATGCCGGAGGATCCTGGAGAGGGACTGGCCTTGGAGCCTAGAGACAGAGCCTAGCGGGAGAACATGGCAAGGGATCCTGGACTGAACCTGACTACAGAGATTGGCAGGAGAACCTGACTGGAACCTGGACACTGAACCTGACTGGAGAGCCTGGACAGAACCTGGCTGGAGAACCTAGCGAGGGAACATGGCTACAGAACCTCGCTGGAGATCCAGAGCAGAACCTCCCTGGAGATCCAGACCAGAACTTGGCTGGAGATCCGGGCTAGAGATCCTGGCTAGGCTACTGATCAACTGAACGCTGTCTCCGTGTCATTCCTTCTTCGCCGACTCCGTCCACGCCCTTGGGGACCCCTGGACCCGCTGGGGCTGGACCCCGGCACGAGGAAACAAAGGGGCTTTACCTAGGGAGAATAAATTGTGGGACAGTGAAGTATATGGGGAAAACTAATGGAAGGCAATGGTTATTTAAATAGGTTTGTCTGTACAGGTTCATTTTGGTGTCAACTTCTAGTCTCTAGTAATAAGAGTATTTTGTTCTCCTTGATACAGAGAGAGAAACTTCAGTAAATTTTGGACTTGCTTTTATGTAGAAAGGAGGTCAGAGAGCCCTTCCGGCACCTGCTGTTTCTCAAGTGCTTGCAGCTCAAAATAATCAATGGTCCAAAGGAGTGGCATGTTCTGAAACCCTTCAAGATAAAATTATCAGGAAAGCATTCAAAAAAATTAGGAGTAAAACAAGGAGTACATGATTCATTTCTTAAAAGAAACTCATCATTGATTATTTTACAATCTTTACTTTCCCTTTTGCCTGCTCCTTTGCTCAGTTCTAAAAAGACTCATAGAGGGCCAGTTAACATTTCCCGAGCTCTCTTGCAGCTAAGTAGGACCATGTGGTGACTAAGCTCTTACAAGGAAGTGTGAGCAGAAATCAGGCATGAAAATGCCTGGGTGTTTCCTTTTAACAAAATGGCTAGTTTTGGATCTCCTGATCTTTTTCCCTTCTAAAGGCCTAGACTCAAACTTACATAGAACAGGTTAATAATAGAAAACATGTACATGGGAGTCTTTAAAAGGAAAATGAAGACCAGAAAGAGCCATTAGGCCCTTCTAGGCAAAGGAGCAGGCAAAAGGGAAAGTAAACACTGGAAAATAATCAATGGTGAGTTTCTTTTAAGAAATGAATTATGTACTCCTAGTTTTACTGCTAATTTTTTTGAATGCTTTCCAGATATTTTTATCTGGACTTTAGCCAGCTTTGGCCATGCAGATAAGGACACACCTATGAAGCTGAACTGAGCATCAGTGAGCTGAGTGATCTACTTTTTATGTTTTTCATACATTGGAACTATTCCCTGAGTAAGAAATAAATACCTGTCTTTTGTGAGCTCTTGAATTTTGAAATCTTTTTTACAGCAGGTTGGCCCAACAAAGATAGCATATATGTGTTTTAAATATAATTTAAATATTTAAAATTCAAGATAAGGAAACAACTATGTTCTAAATTGAGATGATAAAAGTGTCAATCCTATTACATATTTACCCAATGTGCATCTTTTAATAGTATTTGAAAGTTCCATTTTAGGATGGCATGGTAACTACCAATTTATATTTTCTAACTCCTATACGTTAACTTCAAAATTGTTCTTAATATAATTATGTAAAAGCTCAAACCATTATGTCCAAAGGGATAATCTAGTTTATTTTTCATTTAATTTTAGTGATTTTTTTATATTTACTTTTCTCCATTTTTCCTAGACAACCCTCTCAGAGAACTATATTTTATTTTGACAGCTATGATATTGTTTGGTTTATTTTTCATCAGATAATGTACTTTGGTATCTGATTAGTTTTTCTCTATTCTTGAGAGAAAATTGTCATCCTCAGGCTAAGATCTCTTACTGATACCTGTCAGTAACATAACCTTTGGTACCTTTCTATATTACTCTAACAACTTCCACAAAATATACTACCAAACAGGCCAGCTGAATTCAAAAATGGCAGTCATCATTTGAAAAAAGGGTTATTAATGATTTTGGTCTACAAGTCTACAAAATTCTTAATTTCCAGGAAACTTATTAGTACATGGATTGTGAATCAACTTAATAACTGGGCAAGACACAGGTCTTTATTCCTAGTGTCATTATCCAAATTAGTATAGTGTCATTTATTCCATCTAATTCTTCTAAAAGATGAAATATTTTCTATCCTGAAACTTCCTTTGTACTGTGATTTCAGAGTTTTCAACAATGTTCAGAAACAGAGAATTTGCTGTTTCTAAAAATCAATATTATATAAATCATTGTTGTGATTAATCTTAAATTTATAGAACATGTTTACTTATAGAGGCTCCTATGTAAAAGCAATTTTCCAGAGAATATTTACATAAAAATTTCTACTCTTATTTATCATCAATTTAATCATTAACTTGCATAAATTGTGAGAAATTTTTCCATTTATTAAAAATAATAAATCAAGAAACCTCACATTAATGGTCTGTTACAGGGGATTGAATCCTTTTATGCTTGAATCATCCCAGCCAGTCCTCTACAAGTCATTTCGATTTTTTTAAGTTATTGGTGTTGAATTTATTTTGAAACTCTCAAAAGTAATTTTTTTTTAACTTAAGCAAAAAATAGTTCTCCAAAAAAAGGCAAAGCCTTTACATATCTATAATAATAAAAGCATAATATGCTAATTAGACCAGACACCCTTCCAGATGATCTTCCAGATGAAGCCGGGGCTGCGAGGGAAGCCCGGGTGCCAGAGGGAAGCAGGTGCCAGCAGCTGGGGGAAGGAAGGCTTACTCTTGCATGAATTTCGTGCATGAGGCCTTTAATGTTATATAATTACATATGTGTTATATAATGATAAAACATAGATAAAGGCTATTGTACAATAATACTCTGTTTAAATAATACTCAGAACCAAGATATGGTCAATGGAGATAAAAAGGAGGTGCAGATATGAGAAATACTGAGAAATTAAATCCATAATGGTGGATAACTTATTGAATATGGGTAACGAGAATAGGAAGAGTTCAAGGAAAGCTATGAGCCTTTATGTTTGGCACACTTCGATAATGGGGGAAATGTAAAATAAACATTTAATGGATGAAAGTAAAAGCCATATCTACCTGAGCTCAAAGTAAAATGGGAAGCACAGCAGGACTGCTAAAGGAGTTCAATGTATTTGGGAATATTATCAATCATAGTAGATATTCAAACTTTTATATTTGATTTACTTGAACTAATTGCTGCAGAAAGCATTGGAATGGAGTTTTTCTCAAAACAAAATATTATTATTCAAGTAACCATACAATGGATACTAAGTCAATTATTGTAAGAAAAGTAATAATATGAAGCTATTCTTTAAAATAAAGGTTAGATCACTTTTATTTAGAGATATATAGAAAAAATAATTAGAGCTGATAGCATTTGTGAGGAAGATGAGACTCTGCCGCTTACCCAGCAGATTCCACTGCCTAGAATCATTGAAATGTTTGTCACTGACCCAGGCAGACATAAGTACAGAGATTCAAAGGGTTTAAAAACTTTTACAGCCATTTGAAAATATGTTTTGAATATAATAATAATAATAATAATAATAATAAATCAGGGCTTGAATTTTATAATCCTTTTTATATTTATCTTATATTTCTACCAATTTATTATTTCATATTACAATATTAGACTATGAATAAAAACTTTCAAAAAAACTGACCAACCACCACAAAGATGTTAAGAAGCACTATAATAGAAAATGGATAACATTTCTACATAAACATAGAGAGCATTCAAGGGTTTTTTCAAAGCAAAGCATTGCACATGTTCTAGGATCAGAATGTAGTCTAGTGTCATTGTAGCAGAGTGTGTATAAAGGCTTAAAGATAGAGAAGTTTGTAAAATAACTTAAGGTCATAACTTCAGGAGCCTTGAATTCTATAGTTAAATTTAAAAAAAAAAATCCTAATTTTTGTGCAAGAAAACTTTATCATTGAAAATGAGACAGTAGCATAAATACAGGCAATTTCTGCTTGTAAGTTTTTGTAGAAATACAATTCTGATTAGTAATCTTTCTTTTCTTCCCCTCTCACTTTCTTGCCATATAGCAATATAAAGCCAGAAGGAATAACAATATAAAGTAATATGTTATACTAGAAGCTCGATGCATGAAATTCATGCAAGAGGCTTGGCCCCTGCCCACTGTGGCAGCCACCTCTGCCTCGGCCCCCATCGCCACCACCGCGGCTTCATCCAGAAGGTTGTCCAGAAGGATGTTCAGTCTAATTAGCATATTACACTTTTATTATTATAGACTAGTAGCCCGGTGCACGGAATTCGTGCACATTAAATGGGAATTAATTGCCCTAACCGGTTTGGCTCAGTGGATAGAGCATCAGCCTGAGGACTCAAGGGTCCCAGGTTCGATTCCGGTCAGGGGCATGTACCTGGGTTGCGGGCACATCCCCAGTGGGAGATGTGCAGGAGGCAGCTGATCGATGTTTCTCTCTCATCGATGTTTCTAACTCTCTATCTCTCTCCCTTCCTCTCTGTAAAAAATCAATAAAATATATTTAAAAAAAGGAATTAATTAGCAGAGATATTTTAATATTGCTATTTGCCCTTTCTCTATAATAAAAGTGTGAGAGATGAAAGGAAATTAGTAAAATATATATGAAAATAATATATAAATTTTTTTAATAAATAAACAGTAACAAAAGTATATAACAACAACAGAGGCATGATATAAAAACGACAAAAACATGATATGAAAACAACAAAAACATGACATGAAAACAACAAAAACATGATATAAAAACAACAGTGATGCAAATTATTCTAATATCTCCCTGTACACCACTTTAAGAGTGAAAACACTTTCAGAGTGCTTGACTAATTTCCCTTGTGATGAAGTATTTAAAACTTTAACTGTAATGTCACATGCTCTTCAAACTTGAGAGAAAGCAACATATAACTGACCATGTGCAAAAACGGGTTCAGGTAGGAATATGCCTACTCTGTCTAGAGTTTGTCATCACGGGAAACCGTCATCGAATCATTTTAAATGGGAGGCCAGTGTCAGATGGGGACAAATTAATTCTTGGAATCAGAACAACCTCTCCCTCTGAAGATCCTGTTAATACTTCAGCTTCGATAATGTTAGGTCATAATCTTTTGATAATAAATCTGGTACCATTACAAAGACCCCATTTATTATTGAGGTTTCTCAATAGTATGATGATTGCACCCACTTTCAATTTTAATTTATGACACAGCATTCCCGAAGGAGTAATACTATTAAGAAATTTGTTGGGAAAATTTTCCTTTTCAGCATCATCTGTGGAATCAATGGAATCATCACTCAAATATGTGTGAAAATCTCCATCGAGTATATCCAAATTTTCTTCATTTAATTTTTGAGCATGCTCATTTTTTGGAAAAAGAATTGCACGTTTAGATATATTTTTAATATTATCTATAGCAGTGGTTCTCAATCTTGGCTGCACATGAGAATCACCTGGGAATCTTTTTAAAATCCTGATTCCTGGGCCTCATCCTCCGGAAATTGTTTCTTTGTTTTGGGGTAGGGCCACAACATTAGTAACAAAGAAACAGAATTTCCGGAGGATGAGGCCCAGAAATCAGGATTTTAAAAAGATTCCCAGGTGATTCTAATGTGCAGCCAAGGTTGAGAACCACTGATCTATAGATATATTATTTCCAAAGGTAGATTCAATAATAGAGCCATTACAAATCATTTCACTTCCAAGCTCCACTCTGAGGGCAGGTTCCTACCTGAAAACTTGTCGAGGGCCAGTTCCTGCCTGAAACCTCACCCTGAGGGTGGGTTCCTGCCTGAAACCTCACCCTCCAGGAAATAGCTGGGGGAGGGTTCAGCTGTTTCCAAAATGACCCCTGCAGGACTGACTTCCTTCCGATTGGTCGTGGTTCTGGCCATGATGTTACACCCAGGGTTTTTACATAAGTAGATTCTGCTTTATTTCCTTATATAGCCCATAGTTTAAAAAAATATTGCCTTTAACCTAAGCTTATCAAACACCTCAGAAGGAGTAGGAGGAAAAAAACCATCTGATCTTGTATCTTTGCCACCAAATGGTTTTAAACTTTATCTCAACACCTGTGCCTTCAATTTAAAATTACTTTGAAGGAGATTCAGCCCAGATACCAAGTTGAACCAGTACAGAAACCAATGAACAATACCTGGATTTAGAGGTACAAATTTGTAGTTACACAATAGTCATGGGATATAAAGTGCAGCATAGGGAATATAGTTTATAATGTTGTAACTACTATATATAGTGTCAGATGAGTATGAGATTTATCGGGGCGATTACTTAGTAAGCTATATAAATGTCTAATTACAGGATTGTATACATGAAACTAATATAATATTGTAGTTCAATAGTAATTCAAAAATTTAAATTTTTTAAAATCTGAATTGATGCTAATGAAAGATTTATTTTAAAAGTGAATCTCATAACAACTCATATAGAAACATAAAATGAATATGTGCCCAATATTTATTTAACTCATTATTTAATGAGGGAACCGTTAGGATGTTACAACTGGTTTAAAGGAGAATTCAAACAACTCACACATATAAATGCAACCACGAATGTGGAAATAAATGGGCAAATAGATGTGAATTTGAATACTACCCATAGAGCAATAATTGGTTTCATCCTACTGAACAAAATTCATTTCATTTCTTTGAGCAAGAATTTTTTGCATTAGTAAATAGCTCAAAGAGTACTTTTCAGAGCAGGACCAAATAGAATCAGAAAACCAGGAAAAGTATGCTACCCAGGACACTCAGTAATTATTGTATTTTGTCCATTTCAATGCTTCTGACAATTTTCCCCTACAAACCTATCAGCAGAAACCTTCAATTTTAGTATGTGTGTTTTGTTGTAGTTATTAAATTTTGCTTCCCTATTTATCCTAAAGTAAGAAGAGGTGACAGCAAGCTTCCTTAAAAGTGGGGCTTCAAATCATCTGCTTTTCAAAAAGTGTAGTTGTTAAGCATTTGAGAAAGGGACACATTAGGTCACTGTATTCTCTGTGGCTGACATCCTTTGGTGGCATTTCTAAGTAGTCATGTGCTTTTTGTCCAGTTTTCTTCCAATTCTCAATATGGAAAAGTGTTTATTTTTAATCTGCCACCATTTACTGGCACTTAAAAGGTCATGTTTGTTTTAAGAAATCTGCTTGACAGCCTGTGGTATGCAAGAAAAATTCTGTGTAACATGGCAGTAGAGTGAACATAGGGCCTCTCAGGTTAGTAAATGGGAGTGTCTGAAAATAGTGAGACATTTAACCAGCAAATGGCTTCTTGGAGGAGGCCCATACCTTACAATGGCTACCCTACCTTACACAGTCAATGAAAGCCCGGCTGCACACAGCCTGGGGTTGATTGGTGCCCTCTGAGTAGGAGTAGTATTTTCCAGAAAGGGCCTGTTAGGCAGGCATCAATGCTTCCCAGAAACTTAAAAGGGATAACACAAGCCTGAGGGGCTTTCTAGTTTACTCCGCTGAGCCATAATGGTTGATTAAGTTTGAGGGTCTTGTATGAAGTGCTTTGGGGGAGTCCATACTGAGATTGCAACACAATACTTACTGTTCTGATTAACTTCCCCAGGGCTCTCAACTCAAAGCCTTGCACTTGCACTCATCTCACTTAAAATTTTACAAAACCCAGAACCCCTGAGGTCTCATTGGCTTCTGCTGAAATGTGTCTTTGCTGCCAGAAATGTATCTTTTTTTTAACAGAGGCCTATATCCCTCCACCTATCTTCCCTTCAGAAAATTGTCCAACTGTGGATCAGACCTCATATGCTACCCTTCTGATACCCAAGGTAAATCTGACTCTGTGACCACAATCATTCTGACATGAATAATTACATGCTAGGTTTAGTAATGGGTGCCAGCCACAGATGTGATAATTTCTTCTTCCTGCAGCCTCACACGAAGAGGTAATTTGTTCCAGGCCCCCAGCAACAGGTGAATGGCACAAAACATGAGCAATTCGTACATGGAGAGAAAGGCACATTTTATGAGTAAAATGGGTGACAAATAAATGATCCATGTACACAATTACTAAATTTGCATTAATCATTTTGGGATGGATGCTCTCATTGTATGAGTCTTGGGAAATTTGGCATAAGAAAGCTGTTGCCTAGAGGATAAAAATCGCTTTATTCTTGCCGTCATAAGCCTGAGCACTGGGAGATTCAATTCCCTTGCTACTTTCTTTTAACTCCAGTCCAAGGCACTAAAGTGCCACGTAAGCCCCCCCACTTCTTTATCGAATTCCAAGTGTTTCTTTTCTTAATATTTAGGTTTTATTTGCTCCCAAACAACAGCATCAAGCCAGCTTGCCTTTCTCTTGGCAGTTAAGTATTGTTTCCATCCTGATATAGGAACAGCACATAATTGAAAATTATGCACCTAATTAGAAAAATCAAAAGGCATTCCACAGGTAAATATACAGAAGGTGAAATACAGCTATAAGTATAAGAACAGATATCCGGCTTCTTACACCCATCCTTGCCAGTTCATAAACTGTCAGGAAGAAACAGTCACTCCCTCCATGCCACCTGAAAGCAATGCTAAGCCACAGGTGAAACTGGAAGAAAATCTACGCCAGGAAGGTTGTACAAAGAACACCCTACCGCTCCGGCTGCACTACAACTACAGATAAACATTGAAAAACTCGGAGGAAAACAAATTGAAATATAATAGATCAGTGGTTCTCAACCTTGGCTGCACATTAGAATCATCTGGGAATCTTTTTAAAATCCTGATTTTGGGGCCTCATTCCGGAGGCCCAGAAATCAGGATTTTAAAAAGATTCCCAGAAAAGAAAAATTTCCCAGGTGATTCTAATGTGCAGCCAAGTTGAGAACCACTGTAATAGATGATAAACTAGGGAGCCAGTCATATTTACATGTCATATGAATGGGGGAATCTATGGTTAATTTTTGTTTTATTAATTATACCTACCTAGAGCTCCTTTAACCTGGGAGCAATTTCTTCCAAACTGGACAAACTCGGACTGTCACTCTTGAACAGCTTCTTCTCCATCCCTCCCACCAACACTGAGAGCCTCTTATGACTCTTCATGACCACCCACTCCTCCACACACATATTCCTTTAAGATTTCTCTAGTCTGTACCTTCTATACCGACTTGTACCACCTCTGTGAGCACTGCTATAATACTCTTCCACTGGCCCAGTTCTTGTTTCAGAAGCATGCTCCGGAAACAAATATTTTCAACTAAGCTATTTGCTCCCGAGACCACCTTCACAAAATGGACTTTGGTTCCCCTTGTTCTGTTTGCAGATGACATTTGGCGTAGGTGAAGGGAATGTGGTGTGCACCTACAGCATCTGTTACCTCTTCCAACTTCAGCCTGTTCAGTGTTGTTCCCATCTTTCAAAGCTTTTTTTCCTCATCCACAAAACTAGACAAGACAAGACAAGACAAGCAACATGCCTGATTGCAAGGAATGGGGGTTGGGAAATGCCAACATTGTATAGGAAATATTGGACGGCTAACCATCTGTGGGAGGCAGAATAATGGTCCCCAGTCAGCATTGTTGTCAAAGCTGAGGCTCACAGATGAGGAAGCCCGGCTGAAATCAGTAAAGCTGCCACCACACAGAAAGCACAGATGGGTGACAGAACCCTGCCCCAAACAGAAGGACTGCCTCGCTAAGACTCACCCAAATGCCAAACTGTAAAGATTGTAATCTAACTAAATGCTCGTTTCTAAATATTAGGGTACTTGTATGGCAATAACCAACCAATGCCACACTTGTCCCTCCGGCATCTGACTTCAGAGAAAGAGTTTGCATGCCTGGATACTTGGGTGCCTAGATGTTTGTATACTATGCATGGATTCTGTCGTGAGCAACCTGTGACTTTTGTCATTTAGCTATCAAACTTTTCATCTGTAAAATAAGAAGTTGCTACCATGTGAGATATATACAATACCACATTACCTTTATGATTTCATCAAGGATAAAAAAAGAAAAATATTTCAAATATTCCTTTCATCGAAACAAACGAAGAGTAAGATGGGTATGTGCTCCAGAGATTACCATTTCTTATGTGACTGGCAGAATGAATATTAACAGCCCTGAAAACAAAATTAAGCTGAATTGAATATATACATTTATTTACCATTTCCTCTTCTCATTCATATACAACCACAGCTAAACAAAATGAAGGATATAGTTCAGAACAATAAAAAGATATGTAAAAAAATTAAAAATAAGTGTTTGAATTATCAAGCATTAACCCCTATTACTAGAACCTAATAAAAAACTAATCCATTGCTCTCTGATCATATATAACTTAGTGACTTTGCTGTTGTATCAAAAAAATCTAGAACGCTCTATGTTTTCTGTAATAAAGCTAAGCACACAACAAAATTAAATATTTACTTAATTTTGAATATCAGACAATCTAAATTGTGTGTGTGTAATCAATTTGTTGCCCCTCTAAATCCATCCTTCTTAACTCCACTTTGTGATGTAGACCTTGGACTCAAACGTTTATCCTGTGCCAGTTGGCACAATGTCAGGCTTTGTCAGTACAAGGAGCTGAAGGTTGACCACAAGACCAACACAGAAGAAGGCGCTTCGCCTCCAGATTCAGGAGGTTCTTCTGTTGAAGCTCCCGCTCATTCGATGGCTGTGCAGGAGACTCAGGGACAGTCACTCTCTGGCAACTTCCTTGGCAAAATAGATGCTATGGGTGAGCTCAGTTTGCAAATTTCTCTCCCCGCAGCTGGCTGCTCTCTAGGGAAGGACTCTGGCTCTTAGTATTTGCATGTGGTCCATGATACACAAGTGCGGTCATGTCATTTTGATCCTTTTTGACTAGCAGTCAGCCATCATCATAGCAAAACATTAGCTTTTCAAAAATACACGAAAGTTAACAATTCCTATATTGTTTCTCAGGTTTCAGAAATAAGATTTCCTGCTCCTCAGAGTGGAAAGCATAACTGCACTATAAAAGAATAAGCAAATTATGAGAGCTACATTCAAGTAACATTTTTCCCCCTGGACACCATAAATTCATTAAGTATAGTCAGAAGACAGTCAAGAGACCAATTCTTAGTATGTAAAATACCAATAATGGTTTTAGTGAGGTCCCAGTCTCAAACAAATTTAACACTTATTCAGTCTTAAAAATATTGCAAAAATTTGCTAAAGAAAACTGAATTATCTTTAGAAACTTATGGTGGCATGGGCTGGAAGTGAGTTAACGTGCTTATCGTTTGTCTTAGGTCAGGCTCCTTTGAAGCAGTTCTTAGGAAGAGGATACTGTTGCTGGTGCTGTATTAAGGAAATAATTCCAGGAGAGATCACCAAGGGAAACTGGCTGGGCAATGGGAAGCACATTACAGAGAAAAGGAAGACGGTAACCGAGGCTGCAACACCGCCCAGTGTCTGAGGAGAGTGCCTCTATTGCAGAACTCTGGAGTTTCAGATTTGTTCCAGCTTGAGGCGTGAGCCATTGACTGAGAGCCTGCTGGAGGAAAGTCCTCACCCAGACACTTCGGGCTCTCTGCCAACGTGAGCAGAGCAGCTCCGATAAATGGAGGGCTGATCTCTGTAGAGGGTGCAAAAGCACACCGGAGCAGGGAGGCTGGTGGGATGCAGGAGGGGATGGAGCTAAGGATGGGCCCAAGGGCATCTGAGCAGAACAGCAACAGCATTTGCTTCTTAACAAAAGAAAAAAAAATCCTTCTGTCCTTCTTAATATTTTTATTTCAGATGATGGTCAGAATTATTCTGAACAAGATGCAACAGAGAAAAAAATCCACAACCAAAGAACTTATCAAAAGATCAGGCATGGTGTCAAATAGTGATGACCGGAGATGGATTTAGTAATCCCATGATACTCGCTACATCAAGATTCCTCTCTTGCAAAACAAACAGTGATGTTCCAAGGAAATACAGGGAATCACATAAAAGGTAAAGATTACATTAAGTTCTGTTTGAGTATAACCACTGGATACTGTTAAGGTGAAGGCATTCTCTAGGGGCCTCTAGGGACTCTTTTCTTCATAACAGTGTCACCTTATGTACTTGTGTGAGGCTCTACAAGGAACCCAAATATTTAGGTACGCTGTCCAATTGGGGTTCAGAATATTTCTTTTTTGGTTTTGTGTGGCCTGAATCTGACTCATATGTATCTCCTGACAATGTATAAACATTGAAAGTAAAAGAGTGAATACAAAAGATTCTGGAAAGTGTAGAATTTTAAAGGCTGCAATTAAAATGAAATTTGAGCCCTGACTGGTTTGGCTCAGTGGATAGACCGTCGGCCTGCGGACCAAAGGGTCCCAGGTTTGATTCCGGTCAAGGGCATATACCTTGGTTGCAGGCATATCCCCAATTGGAGGTGTGCAGGAGGCACCTGATCAATGTTTCTTGCTCATCAATGTTTCTAACTCTCTATCCCTCTCCCTTCCTCTCTGTAAAAAATCAATAAAATATATTTTAAAAAATAAAAAATAAAATGAAACTTGACAACTTACAAAATTATTATATAACAATTTGAATTCCACCTTCTCATGGAAAAAATATATTGACAAGCAAGATGGCTTCAACACAGCTTAATTGACTAAGCAGGGATGCTTAAGGAATAGAGAGTACCAGTATCTGTATCAATGCCAGGTTCTGAAACATCACTCATATCCAGAAAATATATTTACCTGAAAATAAATCTCAGCTTACAATAACATTCTAAGAAGGTGAGATATACAGTGAATGCCAGAAAATGATGAGTTATAGGGTCAAATGTTTTTATTTTGGCAGATTTCACCCTACATAATACAAACAACAACAACAACAACAACAAAAATACACACACACACACACACACACACACACACACACACACACACACACACTAGAGGCCCGGTGCACAAAAATCTGTGCACTCAGGGGGTCCCTCAGCCCAGTCTGTGCCCTCTTACAGTCTGGGTCCCCTCGAGGGATGACCACCTGCTGACTTAGGCCCGCTCCCTGGGGCATTGGGCCTAAGCTGGCAGTCAGACATCCCTCTGGCAGCCTGGGAGCCCTTGGGGGTTGTCCACTTGCCAGCAGGGAGCAGGCCTAAGCTGCAGTCGAACATTCTTAGCACTGCTGAGGAGGCAGGAGAGGCTCCCACCACCACCACTGTACTGGCAGCCATCAGCCTGGCTTATGGCTGAGCAGAGCTGTCCCCGTGGGAGGGCACTGACCACCAGGGGGCAGCTCCTGCATTGATCATCTGCCCCCTGGTGGTCAGTGTGTGTCATAGTGAACAGTCATTCCCAGTCGTTCTGCTGTTAGGGTCAATTTGCATATTACCCTTTTATTTTATAGGATAGAGGTCTGGTGCATGGATGGGGGCTGGCTGGTTTGCCCTGAAGGGTTTCCTGGATCAGGGTGGGGGTCCCGCTAGGGTGCCTGGCCGGCCTGGGTGAGGGGCTGATGTCTGTTTGCAGGCTGACCAAGACCCCCAGCAGGGACCCTAACCCCAGGAGGGTGTGGCCATCCTGGGTGAGGGGCTGATGGCTGTTTGCAGGCTGGCCACGGCCCCAGCCACCCAAGCTCCCAGTGGAGACTGGCTGGAAGCAGGTATCTGGGATTTATTTATCTTCTATAATTGAAACTTTGTTGCCTTGAGCAGAAGCTATAGCCAGCCAGGGCAGGTAGGAAGCTTGGCTTCCTCCATCACCAGGGCAAACATGCCTCCTGCTTGCTCCAGCTCAGTGGCTGCCGGCCACCATCTTGGCTGGGTTAATTTGCATATAGTCACTCTGATTGGCTGGTAGTCACTCTGATGGGCATGGTTTGGGGCGTAGTGGAGGTGCAGTCAATTTGCGTGTTTTCCTTTTAATATATATATATATTTCAATCTGTGGCAAAGAATAAAAATAAATCAGATTCCACTTCTTTTCAAAAGAATGAAGGATATAACAAGTTTAATTAGATAAAGCAAAATAATTAGAAAAACTGATTCTAAACTTCACAAACCTAAAATTAAAGAAAGGTCAATGTCCTTGGAAACAAGGAGGGATGTTGGAATAAGAAGAGATAAGAAGAGCAGAGAGAAACTTTAGTTATGCTGGAACCAGACATCTATGTTTTCTTTCTTTTTTTCTCATTCTCTCTCTCCCTCTCTTTTTCTCTCTCTTCCTTCTTTCTTTCCCTCTACCTTTGCTAATGATGAATTACATACGATAAAATGTACTAAGTGTACTTAATATTTAGCATGTAGTTTAATGATGGACTTTCTACACACACACCCTCACATACACACCCCTATAGAATCGTTTCCATTACCCTAACTTCCAATTCAATCTCCTAAGGAGCAACCTTAATGTTCTATTTTAAAAAAAAATGTTGTCCCACCAAAGGATCATGAAGATAGACCTTTCTAATTTCTATAAGCCTTGTAGTTTCCCTTTTACAATTAGCTCTATAATCCATCTCTCTCTCTCTCTCTCTCTCTCTCTCTCTCTCTCTCTCTCTCTCTCGTATATAATGTCATTGTTCAGGTTCATATAGACATTTAGGTGATGGAAAACAATTATTTGAAAAAAATTATTTTTCCACTGACTGATTATATTGGCTAGTTTATCATAAATCAGGTTATTATTATACTTGTAGGTTTATTTTTGGAATTAAATTTGTTTCATTTTTTTGTCTTTTCTTGCATGGTATTTATTACACTAGCTTAATTACTATAGTTTTATAATCCTATATAATAAAAGGCTAATATGTAAATCAATATGACTAGTTGATGTGATGTGCACTGACCACCAGGGGGCAGACACTCAATGCAGGAGCTGTCCCCTGGTGGTCAATGCGCACCCACAGGGGGAGCGCCACTCAGCCAGAAGCTGGGCTCATGGCTAGTAAGCGCAGCGGCAGTGGCGGGGAATGGGCCTAAGCCATCAGTCGGACATCCCCCAAGGGCTCCCAGACTGCAAGAGGGCACAGGTTGAGCTCAGGAACCTCCCCCTCGAGTGCATGATTTCATGCACTGAGCCTCTAGTAACTCAATATTCTGTAATGTAAGTCTTCAAATTTTTATTGAATGTTATATAGCTAATCTAGATTCTTTGCATTTAAACACTTATTTTAGAACAAACTTGTCAATGTCCACAAAAGGATTATGCTGAGGTTTTAATTGGCATTATATTAAATTTTTAGATAAATGTGAAGATAGATGTCTTAAATAAACCCGTGTGTTTAGTTTTTTTAATATCTCCTAGCAATTTCGTATAGATCTAAGTATTAATATTGTGCACAATCTTTATTAGATTTGCTCTTAGATATTTTATGTTTTTTGCTACTATTAGAGATGTAGTATGTGGGTTTTTGTTTGTGTTTAGTTTTTACTTTATTTTTTTCCATCACCATTTATCCCCTCTATGCTCTCTTCCACCTCCACCCATCCTCCTCTCCCTGCTCCCTCCCCCAACTCCACAATCACCATACTGTTATGCATGACTCTGAGTTTGTTCTCTTTTTTTTTCTCATCCATCAAACCTCCCTCAACACTCCCCTCCCCCCAGAGCTGTCTGCCTGCTCTCTGTCTATGAGTCTGTCTCTCACTTGCTTGGTAGTTCAGTTTGTTCATTAAATTCCACATATGAGTGAAATCATATGGTACTTATCTTTCACTGCCTAGTTTGTTTCATTTTGCATAATATTCTCCAGCATGGTGTGTGTATTAAAAATGTTATTGAAATTATAATTGATATGTAAATATGATGATTTATCAATATTAACCTTCTATCTACAATATTGCTAAATCCACTCTAATTTACTTTTTTTCCTCTTTTTCTATTCTTCCTTTTTCTTTATTAATGTAAGATCCCTTCATTTGAAAAAATACATTTGTTTTGTAGCATTGTTCAATGCTACCTAAATATTTTTTACAAGACTCTTTTCACAGTTCTGTGAACTAATCAAGGAAACATTGTTTAAAGTTTATGTTAATTGCTAAAATAAAAACATATGAATGTGCTATTTGCAATATTTGTATTCATCTGAAAACTTAACTTTTTCTATAAAAATGTGAGTAAAGGAGTCTTTTAAAAATGTTATCAGAATATAGAGGAAAATTAAAATTTTATGTGAAGGCACTATAAACAAATTAGTGTCTACACACACAATGACAAGAAGAGAAATAAGGCAATTTTTGTATGATCAAGCTAATAATAAAACTCAATCAGGTTTTATTTTACCTTGTATGTGGACCAAATTTTCTAGTCAGGACTATATGTGTATTTAAATGTAATGTCAAATTTATTCTTTAATTTGAGAAATATTATTAGGTCTACTTACTAAGCAACAAATATAAGAAATAAGGAAGGATCTTTCTGTCTAGCAAGAGATATACAGCTACTGAGGCAATTAAGATCACTTTATTGAGTAACTGGCCTCTGCATACCCAATATCTTTTGCTAAGTGGTTCAGACATGACATTAGCAGCAGCCAGCCTTAGTTTGCAGCTTGGCCTCTCCTGGGCACCTCCAAGCCCAGCACAAACAGCAGCCATCTGCAGATCATTTTGTAGCTCATGCTGGGTGGCCTCAGGCAGAACACAGGTGGTGGATGAACTTGGCCAGCACCTCCAGGAGGCCTCAGAGTCAGCACACCCAGTAAACAGCTTCAGACCATGTCCAAGCACTACCCAACCATTCCACAAGTTACACACTCAAGGGATGGACTTGGCGGATACCTGAGCCCTGCTGAAATGAGTTCTGCTACATGGGGTGAGCCCCTGCATTGCAGATCCCCCACGGTGGTTGTGGCCAGTCCTCACAGCCAACCTGTCTCGTGGGAGGCTGGTGAGTCAAGCCCTCTCCTTGATGTACCAACAACAATCAATGCTCAACTACAAGACAGTGCACACATCCACATGGGGACACACCTAGTGCACCCAGTTAGGGTGACTAGGGAGGCTGTACCACTTGCACCCTATAGGACACCTACTACATAAGGCCAGTCTTCCAAGACTGAGATGTAGCAGCTCTACCTAATACATAGAAACAAAGACAGGGAGGCTGCCAAAATGAAGAGATGAATGATGAAAGAATGTCCCAAATTAAAGGACAGAACAAAACTCCAGACAAAGAACTAACCAAAATGGCAACAACTAATCTACCAGTTGCAGAGTTCAAAACACTGGTTATAAGGATACTCAATGAACTTAGGGGAAGAGTAGATGAATTTAGTGATAACTTCAACAAAAAGATAGGACACATAAAAATGGACATAGAAAACATGAAAAAGAACCAGTTAGAAATAAAAAAATACAACAACTAAAATGAAGGATACATTACAGAGAATCAAGAGTAGAATAGTCCTAACCGGTTTGACTCAGTGGATAGAACGTCGGCCTGCGGACTGAAAGGTCCCAGGTTCGATTCCAGTCAAGGGCATGTACCTGGGTTGCGGGCACATCCCCAGTAGGAGGTGTGCAGGAGGCAGCTGATTGATGTATCTCTCTCATCGATGTTTCTAACTCTCTATCCCTCTCCCTTTCTCTCTGTAAAAAATCAATAAAATATTATATATATATATATATATATATATATATATATATATATATATATGAAAAGAAGAAAGCAAAAGAAAAGCAACCAATCAGAATAGCAAAGAAAAGAAGAATGGGGGGAAAAAATGAGGCTACTATAAGGAACCTCTGGGACAACTTCCAGCATACCAACATTTGCATCACAGGGGTGCCAGAAGGAAAAGAAGAGATTGAAAACCTATTTGAAAAGATAATGAGAGAAAAATATTTCTTAACCTGGTGAAGAAAATAGACATAAATGTCTAGGAAGTGCAGAGAGTCCCAAACAAGATGAACCCAAAGAGGCCCACACCAAGACACATCATAAAGTGCCACAGGTTAAAGACAAAGAGATAATCATAAAAGCAGCAAGAAAAAGCAGTTAGATACTTACAAGAGATCTTCCACAAGACTGTCAGCTTATTTTTCAACAGAAACTTTGCAGGCCAGGAGGGACTGGTACAAAATATTCAAAATGATGAAAAGCAAGGACCTACAATCAAGATTACTTTATTCAGCCAATCTATCATTTAGAATTGAAGGCAGATAAAGAGCTTCTCAGACAACGAAAAGGTAAAGGAGTTTATCATCACCAAACCATTATACAATAAATGTGTTAGAGAGCAGGCTGTGGGAATGGGAGGGTGAGTGGAAAGACTGAGCAAAAAAGAAAAAAAAAACCTCATAGACACAGAAAACATTATGGTGATTGTGGGGGGGGGGCGGTGGAGGTAGAGGAGGGTACAAGGGGGATAAATTGTGATGGACAGAGGCTTGACTTGGGGTGGTGAACACACAGTACATTGTACAGGTGGTGTGTTGTACAGCTGTGCATCTGAGGCCTTTATACTTTCATTGGCCAATGTCACCCTAAAAAATTCAATAAAAAAGGGAAAAAAGTAAACCCCTCTTCAGGGAGTTGTATTATACCAATGTTATTAACATATGTAACATCATCTAGGAAGATAATTCAAAACTAAAGTTAGAGATAAAAAAAATAATAAAGTTAGAAATATACTTTGATGAGTGGGGGGTCAGGAAAGAAGAAGGAGGAGGAGGAGGAGGAGGGAGAGGAGGAGGAGAAGGTGGAGAAGGAGAAATAAAAAATACAATGGCAATAAATACATATCTATCAACAATTACTTTAAAAGCAAATGAATTAAATGTTCCAATCAAAAGACATATGCTGGATGACCCATACATATGCTGTCTACAAGAGACTCACTTTATATTGAAAGACACACACAGACTGAAAGTAAAGGAATGGAAAAAGATATTTCATGAAACACCTTTCAAAAAAAGTTGGGGTAGCAATACTTATACCAGATAAAATAGACTTTAAAACAAAGGCTATCACAAGAGACAAAGGAGGACCCAGAAATTCCACTTCTGGATATTTATCTGATGAAAACCAAAACACTAAATTGAAAAGACACACACATTCCTATGCTTATTGCAGCAGTACTTACAATAGCTAAGATATGGAAGCAACCTAATTGCCTATCAATAAATGAATGGATAAAGTAAAAGTGGTGCATTTATACAATGGTATATGATTCAGACATTAAAAAAAACAAAAACAACTAATGGAATCTTGCCATCTACAACAACATGGACAGACATAGAGGGTATTATGCTGAGTGAAATAAATCAGACAGAGAAGGACAAATTCCAAGTAATTTAACTTAAATGTGGGATCTGAAAAAGCAAAATAAATAAACAAGCAGAGCAGAAACAGAACAGACTCAAAGATACAGAGAACATTTTGACAGTTTCCAGATGGGAGTGGAGATTGGGGATGGTGGTGAAAAAGGTGAAGTGATTGAGAAATACAAATTCACAGTTAAAGACTAGTCACAGGGATGTAAAGTACAGCATAGGAAATATAGGCAATAGTATTGTAATAACTTCTGTATATATAGACTTAGGGCGATCACCTCATTAGTTACATAACTGTCTAATTATGGGATTGTACAGCCGAAACTAGTATAGTATTGTATGTCAACTTGAAATTTGAAAAATATTTTTAAAATTATTTTATTGTTTCCTTGATAGGAGGTATGATTGAAAAGTAAGGTAAAAGCAAGGAGATGAGGCAGAAGTTCTGTATTAGCAGAGACATGAAAAACACAGAAGTTTTATCCAGGCAAAGAGAGGGAAGTGTATATTTAGAAGAAGAAATAATATGTGAAATATATAAATAAATATATTAGCTCCCTCTGAACAACATTCCTGAATATATTATTCAATATCCCCTGAACAATATCTCCTGATTATAGATCTCTCTGGAACATATAGCCTGATTACCTTTTAAATGGAATTATTTGCTTTTTTCCCTTATGGATTCATTCTATCCTACTCCATGCCCCTCACCACAATCCCCACAACCCCCAACTATACAGCATCTTGGACATTTACTTTTATATTTTTTCATTGAGAAGATGATGTAGAACCATATGATCTTTAATATCCCAGTACCAAAGAGAAAAGCCCAATAACAGTTTTTTTTAAAAGAAAAGGGATAATTTTATTCATGGTACTGGAATGAATATGGAGTTAGGCTATAAAGTTGGGTTTCTGTTTTTCTTTTATTTTGTTCCCTTTCAATTCCTCACTTGACTGTGTATTGAAATGGTATAAATTTTCATTTTACGTTTAATGTACAGTAGATTTCTATAATGAGTTAAAATATATGCTTAAAGTATCTAAGAACCTCTTACAAAATGTTTAAATTTAAATTTTTAAAATAAAATGTTTTTAAGGCATTTTTAAGTGTTTTTTGGAACATAAAATTAAAATAATTATGTATCTAAATGTACATATATTGCTCAATAGATGCATTATTTTATCTTTAAGTTCAGCCTTTTGAGAATTGAGGAGAAAAAAAAAACTATTAAATGCCCCAACACAATATACGAATACATGCACTTTCCTCTACTAAATATAGGAACAAAATTAATCCACTAAGATAAAAGGTTGATATAATTCAACAAAATAGAAATTCTGAATATAATAATGATGATTATGCTGGTAATAGTGATGATCTGATGATTATTAAAAGAGGAGTGATAATAAAAACATCTAAATTCTACTGAAAGCTAATCATGTAGCAGTATTTTACATGTTGAGTCATTGCTTTGTCCTAAAAAAAACCTTTATCAGTTTTATTTGATTATTATTCTTCCTTTGTGAAAGAGAAAACTAAGGCACAGAGAATTTAAGTAAGATGTACATAACTAGTTAACTTTAGAACCAGGATTTGAATTAAAGGTGAATGACATCATGCCTATACTCTTAAGTGTAGGTTATATTACCACTAATTTTGTTGCTGAGATTTATTATGGTTAGCCAGAAAGTAAATAAATAACAATACTAGCCAAAGACATCTCCTGTTTGGTGACTTCTTACAGCAAAGCGGCCCCCCCCAAAAAAAAAAAATCATTCATAGGAGCAATGAGCATGTACTTGTGCGTGTGCATGTGCGCACGTGTGTGTGTGTGTGTGTGTATGTGTGTGTGTGTGTGTGTGTGTGATGTTATAATAACAACCTGACCTTTAGCTACTGGGTTTATAAAATCAAACATTGAACTCTACTTAGGAAATTAAGAGCCTATTCTTCATCTTTTCTAATCTTGAGGGGGAAATGTTTTTCTTTTTCCTTCCAGGGGTGAGAGGTGGCCTTTTTACTAATCTCTAAGAGTGCTTATGAATTAATTCCAACCTGGTAAAATCCTTCACTTGAAAGAATAGAGGTGATTATGTCCTGGAATCTCTGTTAAGGAAACAGAGGCTTTGAAGGTGCAGCCCTATCTCCATAAGTTATTTATTTCAGGAAGAGAACATCAAAACTGCTCCAATTCTTTTCAGAAAATGTGCTTCCTTTATGTGCTTATTTTGTGAACCAATCTTTCAAAATAGCATTAATCTTCTGAATCTTCCTTAAAAACTTTGAAGTTTTGAAATCTAAAATACCCTCTTTGCAAAAATTGAGGATGGAGTGGCAGGTTGGTGGGTTATTAAGGAAATTTCCAAATAGGGCAATCAGGGAGACAAATGAGAAATATTGCAGATTTCAAATTTTCTTACCTAACATTTAGTATTTGTTTTTAACCTTTCCATCAGTTTACAAATTTTTATTGAAAAATGAATATATCCAGAGAATTGAAATATGATTATTAAAAAGAGGGTTAATTGAAATTCATACATAGGGAAATTCTTCAGACTCTAAAACACTTAGAATTGATAATTCATTGTGAATTATTTATTTTATTTGCCCTCTGGATGACACAAAAAATTTCCACATGCCTAGTTTTAAACTGTGAGAAAAACATGAATGCTTCTATTTTATACTAAACATAACAAAAAGAAAACTGCTTTCTATTTTCAACATTAGATGTTTTCTCATAGTTATGTCAAGTGTTTTGATCAATGACTCTGTACTCCTCCACAAACAGAAAAGCGTTACCGTCTCCTGGGTATTCATGGAAATTGCATAAATGATTACAGTGTTAGGTGTAACAACTCAAAATGTGTTCAGTACAAACTTGGTGGTTCCTCTGTTGGGAGCTCTCATTCAAACGAGC
Organism: Myotis daubentonii; assembly: GCF_963259705.1. NCBI lineage: Eukaryota > Metazoa > Chordata > Mammalia > Chiroptera > Vespertilionidae > Myotis > Myotis daubentonii. The sequence goes on along the minus strand of NC_081842.1, from coordinate 95,702,916 downwards.
AAAGAGGCAAAATTTAAAATCTTTGTTGAGACTTTTCCAACATTTTTAACCAGCCCACAATGTAAAGTGAAATGATTCCACAAGTTTCAACTAAGCAAACACTTCCAAGCAAATCAGAGCATAAAAGGGTGTTTAATCCTAAGACATTTTCAGGTCATGTAAAAATTGTTTGTCAAATATAATTGTTCTCTGTCCCTTTTTAAACATCATAAGCTTTGGCTTTGAAATGTATTTGATTATAGTAAAATTGACAGGACACAGCAATTCATATGTAGATTCTAAAATGTTGAGTACAAAGACTCAGAACCTCAAAGAGAGCTGCGGAATTTCTATATAATAAAGAGGTAATATACTAATTGACTCTCATGCCCTCCTGTCACAAGATGGCCGCCCCATATCCTCACAAGATGGCTGCCTATGTCATCACAAGATGCCCACCCCCAAGTCATCACAAGATGGCCGTCACAAGATGGCCACCCTCATATCATCACAAGATGGCCACCCCCACATTGTCACAAGATGATCGACAAGGGAGGGCAGTTGGGGATAACCAGGCCTGCAGGGAAGGGCAGTTGGGGGTGATCGGGCCAGCAAGGGAGCAGTTCGGTGTCAATCGTGCTGGCAGGAGAGCGCTTATTTGTCAATCAGGCTGATAGGGGAGCAGTTAGGGAGCAATCAGGCTGTCAGGCAGAGTGATTAGGAGCCAGCAGTCCCGGATTGTGAGAGGGATGTACAACTGCTGGACAACCCCCAAGGGATCCCAGATTGGAAAGGGTGCAGGCTGGGCTGAGAGACAAACCCCCCCCAAGTGCATGAATTTCATGCACCAGGCCTCTAGTATAATTATAAATCAGGACAGAGAGAATCCTCAGTTTCTGCAATCACCTAAAGATATTTCTAGTGGAAATACAATATAAAATACTATAACTATTCCAATAACTACCCTCTGGGAATTTACTAATATTTCTAAGCCTCTTTTCCCACTGGGGAAAAAATTGCTCTTTAGGCATAAGTTATTTACAGAAAATAATATTTTTTGTGCTGTTTAAAATTCTATAAAGTACTCACATATGTTTAAATGTTAAACTAAATATTTATATATGATACATCATATATATTGTATATACATATACATCATATACATACATATATATGTCTATATATATAAGAAATTTATATATATATATATATACATATATATATATATATATATATATATATATATATATAGAGAGAGAGAGAGAGAGAGAGAGAGAGAGAGAGAGAGAACTTCAATCTAAAATGGAACTGAGGGATATTAGATGCAGATGCAGATGCTCATACATATGACAGAGAGTTTTTTCCTGACCAATGAATATCCACCATGCATCTCTCCCTATCTTCAAGCCAATGAACTTACTGCTTAGATTCAGGCTGGACTTCCCCTTTTTGCTCTACTTATCCATAAATAAACCTCATCCCAAACCCTCAACAGATTTCACCTGTGGCTTGGTATAGCATGCATTTCCAGAACTGCAATTCTTCTGCTAGCCCCTAATAAATTCAATTTCTGGTCATTTTACCTCACATTAATTTACCTCTTTATTTAGGATGTGTGTGTGTGTGTGTGTGTGTGTGTGTGTGTTTAGAACTCAAAACAAAGTCCTTGTGATTGATAATGTTAATTGCATCTTGATTCCAGAAACCTAATCTAAGGCCCATAATAATAAACTAAGCAAAGTAACATAATTAGCAAATAGTATAGACCTGGATGGGAAGTTAATCCTTTAGAATTGAAGCTCCGTGGGCTTCCCAGGCCACCAGGAATGGAAAATATCCTAAAGTTCTTGTTTAAAAAATAGCCATACTTCCTAAATATTGAACAGGAGAATACAGTACTTAGGGTTCCTATTGCTGATATGTCCCAGTGAGGGTCCATTCTTTTCTACATCCTTGCCAATCATGGTTCCAGCCTTAAGTGATGAGTCATAAAGGTAAATGAGATAAATCAATTGTTAAGACAAACCACTAGGTGAAACTTTGTACATGATTACTTTCAGAGGTTAATTATCTCTCCTAGAGGGAGACTAGAATACCAGAAGGAATTTGGACACCTAATATATCATGAATTAAGCTCATGCCTTTGAAATTACAGTGATTTTTTTTCACCTCAAGATAAGCTAAATGGAAAAACATCAGAGGAAACAAAAATAGAAACTGGATTTACTTTTTTTTTTACATAAAAGAATTTACTTTATAAGCCTTTTACTTAATCATCTCCCATTGAAGAATGTAAAAGCTCCTAAGTACTGCAACTGGGGACACCATGAAATAATTCCAAATATTCTCTGGTTTCTTTTGAGGCACACCCTACTATTGACATTATTCATCATCTTCACTGTTAGAAGCTGTATTCTCATATATTAGATCATCAGCTAGATGACATTTATCACTCAGCCATTGTTCACTTTAGAACACTTTTACAAGTATCTCTCCCAGCTGGCCAAAAAAGAGAGAGGGGCGGGGAGGGAAAGAGAGAGAGAGAGAACAAAGAGATCTGGAAAAAAAATGCTGGAGCAGCAATATATTTGAAAATGTACCGACAGTTTGACAATTCATGTTGTGTGAAATGATTCCAGTAATGGCCAAGATAAAGCAAGCTCACAATAGCTGGCAATGCTAATAACTAAAACTTTGAACAGAATACAAAAAGAAATGACAAAAGGACTCTCAAAAATAAACAATAGCAGACAGATTGAGGAGAGGTATCAACACTTGAAGAAAGTCTAGCAGAGTGGTGAATAAGGAGTTTTTTCCCCCTCTTTTATCTCCCATGTTTGATCTAAGAGCAAGCTGAATCCTTAAATACACAAAGGGCACCCACAGGAAAATGTCCCAGAGAAACCGTATTTTTAAAGCAACAAGACTGGGACAAAGAAACTCTTCAACTGTAGAATGCAGGAGGAATCCCTGGTGGATTTGTTGTCTTTCAGTTCAGTTTTGTTTTGTTTTTCATTTGTTTCTTCCCTGGGCCTGCTCTGAAGTCAGCCTATGTTACTGGTTACAGCAGCAGAGAAACCTAAAATTGTCAGAGAACAGGATCACTCATATATTGCCGGCAGTCATGTAAAATGCTACAACTTCTCTGGAAAGCAGTATAGAATTTAGCTCTATATTCCTAGACAGGATTTCTCTGAGAGTTTTTGTGATTTTTTAAAAAGCTTTATTTTTTATTTGGAGATAATTCTACCTTCACATGCTGGTATAAGAAATAATACAAAGAGATCTTATATATCTTTACCCAGTTTTCCAGCTTTCTGCAATAGTTCCATCTTGAATAACTAGAGTACAATATCACAATTAAGAAATTAATGCAATCTACTAGATTAAACTTGTGCTTACCATACAACCCAGCATTTGCTCTCTTGAGCAATTATCCCAGAAAATGAAAATTTATGTTCACACAAAAATTTGTATGGGAATATTAGCCAGAGGCTAATTCCAGCATGTCATAAATGCAAGAAGTTTCCTCAAAAGGTTGATGGAACCTTGAGGCTTCAGCGGGGCTGAATCATATGTTATTACCTACTGGAATGGCCAAAGTCATCCCCCCAAACCTGAAAAGGATGCATAAATGATTGCCTGTTGCCAGACAGCTGAGGGCATTTTAATCTACATGTTATTGCCTCCTGTTGGCCAGACACCTGAACAGCCGAAGGCAGATCTCCCAAAACAGACAATGCCTACTGTATGCTAAACCTTAACCTTTGATATGTATATCTACTTTGCCTTAGGACAATTTGTATTAATAAAAAGCGAGGGGTCCAGAGATTCAGGAGAACTTGGTTCCTACAGCTAAACTCCTCTGGCTCCCCCATGAATTGCAAATTTATATTATATTTCTAGTCTCTTTATTGATTTAGGCTGCAGTGCCTTATCCAGATTCCTGAACCCTTCTAGATGCTGGGATAGACCGGCGGCATTAAATATTCACAGTAGCTTTATTCATAATAGTCCAAATTGTAAACAACCCAAATAACTTTCAATGGACAAAGAGAAACTGGGCTATATCCTTGTCAAGGAGAATAAAAAGGGAAAAAGTAATGATAAATGCAGCAACCTGGATGGAACCCAAAGGAATTATGCTGGGTGGAAAAGACAATCTCAAAAAGTCCACAGTATATGATTTCACTTATGTCACACTTCTTAAATGACAATTTATAGAAATGGAGACCAGATTAGAGGCTAACAGAGGTTAGAAAGTAAGTAGATAAGGATATTGAAGGAGGTGGCTGTGATTACAAAAGGGGTAGATGACAGATCCTCATGACAGAACTGCTCTATATCTTTAGTATTATGGTAATCACACAACTCTAAACATATGAGAAAACTCCATAGAACCAAATACACATACACACACACTAGTGTGAGTAAAACTAGTGAAACCTGAATAAAACCTGAAAATCAGTAGATTGCATCAATTTCTTAATTGTGATATTGTACTCTAGTTATCAAAGATGTAACTATTGCAGAAAGCTGGATAAAGGTATATAAGCTTTCTTTGTATTATTTCTTATATCTGCATGTAAAAGTACAATTATCTCAATAAAAATTAAATTTAAAATAAATCACAAAAACCTTCAGATAAATCTGTCTAGGAAGATACAGCTAAATTCTACTTGAACATTGCCTTTGCCGACTAATTATATTTTCATTTTTATTCATCCCTAAGTATTTTCTAATTTCTTTTATGATTTTTTTTATTTTTCCTATTGGTTGTTTTACAATGTATTCTTTAATTTCCACATATTTTTATTTTTTTTTTCAGTTTTCTTTCTGTAATTGATGTCTGTTTTCATTCCATGGGAGTCAGAGAAGATAGTTTGTATGAGTTCAATCTTTTAAAATGTATTGAGATTCAGTTTATTGCATTTGTCTTTAACAATATATTTGAAGAGATTCTCTTGTGACAGCATATATTTTGTCCAATGTGACAATCTCTGTTTCCTAGTTGATGTGTTTCACATACTTACATTGATTACAGCCAAAACTTTAATTCATATAGAATTGCAAGAGCCCTGAATAGCTGAAACAATCTTCAAATAGAAACAATCTTTAAATAGAATAATATTCACAATTCCAAATTTCAAAACTTACAACAAAGCTACAATAATCAAAACAGTGTGGTATTGGCATAAGGATAGATAGATAAATAAGCCAATGGAATAGAAGTGAAAGTCAGAAATGAACCTGTATATTTATGGCTAATTGATTTTCAACAAATCACCAAGTCCATTCTTGGAAAAATAATAATAATTTCAAAAGATGATAATGAGACAACTGGATTTCCACATGCAGAAGAATAAATGTTGAATCTTACTTTATAACATGCACAAAAATTAACTAAAACTTAATCAATGACCTAAATATTAGTACTAAAATTATAAAACTCCTTAAAAAAAAAAAAAGCATAGGGATAAATCTTCATGGCTTTGGATTTGGTAATGGATTCTTAAAATGACACCAAAAACATGAGTAACAAAAGGGGGGGGGAGATAATTTTTATTTTATCGTGATTTAAAATATTTGTGCATCAAAGGATTTTGATTTTACATAAAAAATGTAAAAAAGGCTACCTAAAGAATGGAAGAAAATTTCACAAATTATATATCTGAAAGGAATTAATATGCCGAATTATAAGGAAATTCTTTAACTCAATAACAACAAAAAACAAAATACCCAATTAAAAAATGGACAAACAACCTGAATAGTCATTTTTCTAAAGAAGATATATACATGGTTAATAAACACATGAAAAAATGCTCAACATCATTAGTCATTGGGTAAATGCAAATCAAAACCAAAATGATATACCACTTTGCACCTAATAGAATAGCTGTAATACAGGGGGGCAGGAAAGGAAAAGAAAACAAGTATTGGTGAGAATGTAAAGAAATTGAATACTTGTGTATTGCTAATAAGAATGTAGAATAGCATAGCTATTGTGGAATACATTTTTCTCATTTCTCAAAAAGATAAACATGGAAGGACTTCAAAATCTAGCAATTCCACTCCTAAGTATATACCCTAAAGAATTGAAATCAGGGATTCATACAGATATTTGCACACCAATGTTCATTCCAGTATTATTCACAACTAGAGGCTCTCTTGCAATCCAGGACCACTTAGGGGATGTCGGACTGCTGGTTTCAGCTCGATCCCCACAGGCCAGGCTGAAGGACCACACCAGTGCACGATTCTACACACCAGGTCTCTAGCATTCATATAAGATCTTTGGTTAATCTCTTCCCTCCCTCCCCACTACCCCCTTCCATCTAAGATTCATCAGTCTATTCCATGTTTCCATGCTTGTGTGTTGAGCATCTGCCTCTTGGTGGTCAGTGTGCATCATAGCAACCAGTTGAATGGTCACTTAAGCCTTTATATATATACTAGAGGCACAGTGCACAAAAAATTTGTACACTCAGGGGGAGGGGGGGGATCCCTCAGCCCGGCCTGTACCCTCTCACAGTCTGGGACCCCTCAGGGGATGACCACCTGCTGGCTTAGGCCCGCTCCCCGGGAGATTGGGCCTAAGATGGCAATCAGACATCCCTCTGGCAGCCTGGCAGCCCTTGCGGGATGTCCACTTGCCAGCGGGGAGCAGGCCTAAACTTCAGGTGGACATCCTTAGCGCTGCTGAGGAGGCAGGAGAGGCTCCCACAACCACCGCTGTACTGGCAGCCATCAGGCTGGCTTGCGGCTGAGCAGAGCTCCTCCCATGTGAGAGCGCCCTGACCACCAGAGGGCAGCTCCTGCATTGAGCGTCTGCCCCCTGGTGGTCATTGTGTGTCATAGTGACCAGTCATTCCCAGTCCTTCTGCTGTTAGGATCAGTTTGCATATTACTCTTTTACTATATAGGATAGAGGCCTGGTGCATGGGTGGGGGCCAGCTGGCTTGCCCTGAAGGGTGTCCCGGATCAGGGTGGGGGTCCTGCTTGGGTGCCTGGCCAGCCTGGATGAGGGGCTGAGGGCCGTTTTCAGGCTGAGCGCGTCCCCTTCAGGGTGGGGGTCCCCACTGGGGTGCCTGGCCAGTCTGGGTGAGGGGCTGAGGGCCGTTTTCAGTCTGGCGGGTGACTGAAGCTCCCAACCTCTCCTTGTTTTCTTTTTTTTAATTCTGGGATTTATTTACCTTCTATGGCTGTCACTGGAACTGAGAGCTGGCTTTAGCTCTGAGGCTCGGCTCCAGCTCTGAGACCCTGGCTGCTGAAAGCAGGTATCTGGGTTTGTTTGGCTTCTATAATTGAAACACTGTTGCTGCTCCAGCTCTGAGGCCCGGCTGGCTGAAAGCAGGTTTCTGGGGTTTGTTTAGCTTCTATAATTGCAACATTGTTTCTTAGAGTGCAGCTCAGAGGCCAGAAAGGCGGGTGGGGAACGTTGGCTTCCTCCGTCACTGGAGCAAGCAAGACTCATGTTCGCTTCAGCTGCCTGGCTGCTGGCCTCCATCTTGGTTGGCAGTTAATTTGCATATAGCCCTGGTTAGCCAATGGGAAGCATGTCGGAGGTACAGTTAATTACCAGGTTTGTCTATTATTAGATAGGATTGACTAGAGGCCTGGTGCATGAATTCATACATGGGTGGGATCCAGCCAGCCCACCCCTATGGGGGCCAATCAGGGGAAGTGCCAGCAGGGGAGAATGGCTGGGAGCAGTTAGCCAGCTGGCCCTGCCCCCAATCAGGGTGGGGAGGCGATCAGGGGCAGGGCCAGCCGAGGGGTGTGGCCGTGGGTGGTTGGCTGGCTAGCCTTGCCCCTAATCAGGGCTGGGGGAGCTGGCCAAGGAGAGAGTCTGCTAGCGGTTGGCCAGCTGGCCCCAACCTTGATTGGGGTGATGGGGGCCAATCAGGGGCCAGGCCAGCCGGGGGCATTTGCCATAGGTGGTGGCCAGTCAGGGGGATGGGCCGCAGGTGTTTGGCCAGCCAGCCCTTCCCCTAAGTGGGAGTGAGGCCAGCTTGGGGGAGGGGCTGTGGGAAGTTGATGGGGGGGCCAATCAGGGCCCTGATCAGGCCAGTTGGCCACTGAAGTGCGCATTGTAGCAACCATCATTCTGGACGTTCTGGTCATTCCATCGTTCTAGTCACTTGACTTTTATATATAAAGACTAGAGGCCCAGTGCATGAAATTCATGCATGGGGGGTGTCCCTCAGCCCGGCCTGCACCCTCTCCAATCTGGGACCCCTCAGATGATGTCTGACTGCCGGTTTAGGCCCGATCCTGCAGGGATCGGGCCTAAACCGGCAGTCGAACACCATTCTCACAATCTGGGACTGCTGGCTCCTAACCGCTTGCCTGCCTGCCTTATTGCCCCTAACCACTTCTTCCTGCCAGTCTGATCACGCCCTAACCACTCCCCTGCCAGTCTGATTGATGCCTAACTGATCTCCTGCTGGCCCAATCGATCCCAACCGCCCTCTCCTGATGGCCCAATCACCCACAACTGCCCTTCCCTGCCAGCCTGATCACCACAACTGCCCTTCCCTGCCAGCTTGATGGCCCCCAACTGCCATCCCCTGATGGCCCGATCACCCAAAACTACCCTTCGCTGCCAGCCCAATCACCCCCAACTGCCCTCCCCTGATGACCTGATCACCCACAACTGCCCTCCCCTGCCGGCCTGATCATACCCAACTGCCCTCCCCTGCAGGCCTGATCACCCACAACTGTCTGCCCCTACTGTGACTTGCCTTCTCTGCCAGGATCCTGCCTCCTCCGTGCCGCATGGAGCTGTGGGACCCCCAGGCCTCACCACGCAGAGTGGCCTCTGGGCTCCGCCTCCACTGTGTGTGTGGCCATCTTGTGGTACCCATCTTTGTGGTGGCCATCTTGGGATGACATTGCATGCAAGAGTGCAAGGACCACCTAGGCTTTTATTAGTATAGACTAGAGGCCCGGTGCACAAAATTCATGCATGGGGGGGGGCGAGGAGGGTATGTCCCTCAGCCCACCCTGCACCCTCTCCAATCTGGGACCCCTCATGGGATTTCCGACTCCCCATTGTGGGATCAGGCCTAAATGGGCAGTCAGACATCCCTCTCACAATTCAGGACTGCTGGCTCCCAACCACTCACCTGCCTGCATGATTGACACCTAACTGCTCCCCTTCTGGCTCAATTGCCCCCAACTGCCCTCCTCTGATGGCCATCTTGTGTCCATATGGGAGCAGCCACCTTTGACCACATGGTGGCGGCCATCTTGTGTGTTGGAGTGATGGTCAATTTGCATATCACTCTTTTATTAGATAGGATAGCCAAAAGGTGGAAATTATCAAAGGTTTCATCAACAGATGAATGGACCAACAAAATATAGTCCTATATAATAAAAGCCTAATATGCTAAGTGTCTAGTCATCCAGTCGGCCATTCAACCAATCAAAGCATAATATGCTAATGATATGCTAAGGTTGCTCAACCACTTGCTATGACATGCACTGACCGCCAAGTGGCAGATAGTTGACCAGTCAACCAATTGCTATGGTGTTCACTGACCATCAGGGGGCAGATGCTCTGACAAGTAAGTTAACTTCCTGCTGGGTTATGGCCGATCGAGACTGAGCAAAATGGGCTGGACACACCCTGGAGCCCTCCCGTGGTCCCTCCCTGGTTGGCCAACTTCCCGCATCTCTCCCAGGCCCCTATTCTGCGCTGGTTGGATCCTTCGGCCTAGCCTGAACCCTCTTGCAATCCAGGCTGAGGGCCTCCCCTCCCGAGTTCATGAATTTTGTTCACCAGGACTCTAGTTCAACTATAAAATGGAATGAAGTTCAGATACATGCCATAACATGAATGAACCTTGGAACCATTCTACTAAGTGAAGAAGGCCATAAACAAAAGGACAAATATTGTATAATTATGCCTATAGGAACTATCTAGAATAGGCAAATTCCTAGAGACTAAAATTAGTGGTTACCAGGAGTTGACAAGAAGGAAATAGGGAGTTATTACTTAACTAGAGACCTGGTGCACAAAATTTATGCACGGAAGGGTGGGGGGGGCGTCCCTCAGCCCAGCCTGCACCCTCTTGCAATCTGGGACCGCTGGCTCCTAACCGCTCACCTACCTGCCTGACTGATCACCCCTAACCACTGTCCTGCCTGTCTGATCACCCCAACCACCTGTGTCTGCCTGCCTCATCGCCCCTAACCACTCTGCCTACCTCCCTGTTCACCCCTAACCCTCTGCCTGCCTGCATCATCACCCCTAAAACTCTGCCTGCCTGCATGCCTGATCGACCCTAAGAACACACCTGCCTGCCTGATCACCCCTTTGTCTCGGCCCCCACCACAGCGGCTTCATCTGGAAGGATGTCTGGAATGATGTCCGGGAGGTCGTTTGGCTATCTGGTCTAATTAGCATATTATGCTTTTATTGTTATGGATAATTACAGAGTTTCCATTTGGAGTGATGAAAAGGTTTTGGAAATAGATAGTGGTGATAGTTGCACAAAATTATAATTAATTCCATTAAATTACATATGTACACACATATATACAAATATATATATATATATATATATATATATATATATATATATATATATATATATATACAATTTAACAGATGATAACTCAATTTTCACTCTTTTTTGGTCTAGCTGATTTCAAATAATTGGTGAAGCCAGGCTAAGCTGTGAACAAAGAAAATTTATCCTAAAGTGTCACTTGACTTTTTTTCATGGGGATACATAAAAGATAAAGTTTTCAGTACAAATCAAGCAACAGTTGATAAGCTGAGGGCACACAAATACTGAATAAAATGATTTTTGATGTTTGCTATTCATTGCTTCACATTATCAGCAGTGCCTGGACCAGAGGGTAATCAGTTTGAAAATAGGCATTGACAAAAAAGTATTAATTTCTTTTAAATTTTGAAAATGAACTGTATGTTAATAAACACTGATTTTATAATCATTCAAAGTGTGTATAAATTTTGGGGGACATCCAGAATTATATACATGCACTAAATAAAAGCCTCATAATATTTCCCTATGTCTGTATGTATATTTAAGTTTAATCCACTTCCCCAAAGTAAAAAAAGATTTAGAAATAGTTTATAGAAATAGAATACTATTACCCAGTAAATATCAATGGACAGGCTTCAATAATTTCCAAATAAGTTCCAATTTATGTGTGGTATTCTTATTTTACTGGGATCATTTCTACATGAGTTGAAAATATTTCCAAATTATATGAGAAAAATGTATAAGTGCTTCATTTGTGGGGACCTTGGCTGTCTATCCAGGTTTCAACTATAATTTACAGAACATGCACTGGTATAGCATTCATGAAAATTAAACAAGAATATTAAGTATCTGATCAAGTGGAAGGAATTTTATGATTTTCTGGTAGAAAGAGTTGGCTTAGTCTTTAACAATTGACAGGCCAAGTCCATCATCATATTGAAACCTTTACTTTGCCTTAGGTTCAATTCTGTTCCTATTATAGGACAATGACCATTGGTCCTCTGAGCCCTGCCATTAATCATTTCTGAAGTTATGCCACTAAAATTTTTAGTAATTTCCATAAGCTTGAAGTGCGGTATTTTTTACACTAAAATAAAACTGTAGCTATCTTTATTCTGTTTCTTCCTGAAGATTCATGAATCACATTATCTGTAACTATTTCTGATTTTCCATATTAAAAGTAATCATTTTTATCCTAATGTGTTTTTAATAAGTCCAGTGGTGAGAAGTATTATCAGTTCTTTCAAAGTGTCTAAAATGAATAGAGGCTATTCCTGGCCTTACTGTCACTAAGACTTTGAGTTCTCTACGTGACCATGCATTCGGCAGCTCATAACTTCCAAGACACTCCCCCCTCCCCCTTTTTTTTTTCTAGAAATCCTTCCACATTCCATCTTTCAGTTTCATTAACTCCCTCTGCCTGTACTACTGATGCAGAATTCCTCTACAACTGCCCTCTTATAGTTCATGTTTTCAAATATACCAAACCATACAAAAATACAGGTTGTAGTCCCTATTAATCATGATCCCTGGTCTCCCAAAACAAAAAATAAAATAAAACTGTTTTATAACTCATAGAATTGCATTGAATTCACAAATGTTTCACTCAATGCCATGTGGAAACACCAATTTCATCATTGGTCTCACAATAAGCATTCAAAATACACTAAGATTTGTAGTTGGTGTGAGCTTCAATGATCTGTAGTAAGCATGCCACCTTTATGGAAATATCACTGGAAAGAAAACTCTTGTGTTTTCCTTTCCAGTATGTAAGATCATTTCATTTGAAGCATTGTTCACTGAGCTGAAACTCTGTGCATTGTGATTTATTGTCCTTCATATCTGGATATTAGTCATACTCTAATGGTAATAGAAGCAGAATTATTTACATGCACTAAAGGAAGGCCTAGTAATATTCCTGTCTTCTGAGGAACAGCCTATTACAATATACTTACATCTTACATTTGAAACCTCTTAAGTTATGTATTACATATTCATAGGTTTTAAATTATCCACATCTTTGAAATAATGTTGACAAATCTGTGGTTCCTCTTGGGTTCTTAATAGATCTTCCTACTTCCCACCATTAGAGTTTAAACAAAGTTTCGTGTGTAGAAATGATATATATAATCTTTTTGTATGTCAGGCAGGGACACACATCCACCACAGCACTATAGGTATAATCCTATATAATAAGAGGTAATATGCATATTGACCATCATGCCCTCACAAGATGGCTGCCCACAACTAGGCCAGCAGGGGGGTTAGTGAGAGACAACCAAACAACTGAACAAGCAGGCTGCATGGCGCAATCAGGCTGGCGGGGGTGGGGGGCAGTTAGGGGTGACCAGGCTAGAAGGGGGGGAGGCAGTTAGGAGCAACCAGACCAGCATGCAGAGGCAGTGAGGGGTGATCAGGCCAGAAGTGGGGGGGGGCAGTTAGGGGTGACCAAGCAGGCAGACAGGTGAGTGATTAGGAGCCAGCAGTCCAGAATTGTGAGAGGGATGTCCAACTGCTGTTTTATGCCCGATCCCTGGGACTAAACCGGCAGCCTGACATCCCCCAAAGGTCTCATATTGGAAAGAGTGCAGGCTGGGCTGAGGGTACCACCCCACACACACGAATTTCATGCACCAGGCCTCTAGTTGTAAAATACAAGGTTAGTTGGGAAAACTCACAAGCAGAAATGCAGCAGAGTGATTGACTCCTCTACCCTCTTGGCATTGAGTAGAAAGCCAAGGTAGAGCACAGCCAGAGAGCCTCTGAGCTTACCTTCAGGTATCAGGCTGTTTCACTATTGAGCTGATTAAAAACTGCTATGCTAGCTGCTTGCTAAGCTTCCAAAAGAGAGTGGGAGTTGGGGGAGGAGGACATTGAGCCTCAGAGTCATCCAAATTTGTCTGTTTTCAGTCTATCCCTGCCCTGGGTGGCTCATTATGTATTCATCTTTCCATTAACTCTCATGGATTCTGGGTCACAGTGATTCTTGCAAAATTGCTGGGAGGTCTCCAGCAGCTGGGACAGATAGCAAGCCACCGCTTGAAATAATTGTGAAGGACCATATCCACCTTTTTATCTATATCTGAAATAGAAAATTTACACAAATCCACACATTTTCTGGGGGCAGAGATACCTATGCCTGACTAATTGAGGTATGTAATCCCTCTTTGGTTATAAGTTCAAATGTATATTTACTTAAAAAAATTGATTCAGAGATTCAGAAGTCACCCTTTTGTTATCCAAAGCAACTTTTGAGCATAGAAGAAGGCAATCAGATGACAGTGAGAGGCAAAGTGACCATCCTGAGTCCTGTCCCTCCAGGTGGACACAATCTGGGCAATACACACTATGCATATATTCAGAAAAGTTAGAAATTGTTAATCTCTACACCATTGCCATAGCAAACAGACATTTTAAAAATATTGAAGATGGCCAAATTTTCTTCCTCAAATTAGTGCTACTCCAGGACTCCTGGGTGCACTATTGCTGAGCCAAGGTGAAGTAGATATAACAGTGTGCAACTTTTAAAGAACAGCAGGCAGCCATCCCAGCTAGCCTTGTAAATATGATTACTGGGGAGCCTAGAATAGGTGGCAAATAGAGGATTCTATTAGTGTCAAAATTTTTCTCATCAGGCATTCCTATCAATTATGGTGGTTTTGTTCTACTTGTTAAAGTATGGCAAGTAAAACTTTATTCAATGTGAGCCATTGCAATAGGTGTCGAAACCACAGCAATGGGTCTTGTAGTTGGGGATAGAAATTGGACTCAACTCCAAATACAGCATTGGCTAGTGGAAATTTATAGCCAAAGGTTATAATCACACTCTTGACATGTAACAATGTTTTAATACAACAGTTAAACTTATGAGTCTACACATTTGTATTAAACAGGAAACAAAGTTGAAAAAGATGATGTTAAAACAAAAGTAGCCCTGCCAGTGTAGCTCAGTGGTTGAGTGTTGACCTATGAACCAGGAGGTCCCAGTTCAATTCCTGGTGAGGACATATGCCTGAGATGTGGGCTTGATCCCCAGTGTGGGCATGCAGGAGGCAGCCAATCAATGATTCTCTCTCATCATTGATGTTTCTATCTCTCTCTCCTTCTCCTTTCCTCTCTAAAATCATTAAAAATATGTATGTTTTTAAAAGTATTGGGAATTACAGGCCAGTATTATATGTAGCAACAAGCATATTCATTCAGTTACTGAGTATATCAAGTGTTACAGTTGATGAGCTAAACCAATTTAGCAGAATTCTTGCTAAAATTGGACAATTCAGACACAAACGTGGAAGTCCAAAACTGGAGGTCTAGTTGAAAAGTCCAGGGAGCCTCATAGAGTGTAGTCCAGGAGGGACTCTTTATCATGTACCTATGCGTCTATGAAGGTGTTTATTTCAGTTTATGCCATGAATGCTGCTCCTTGATTAGGACTAAAATTCAGTCCATAGCATAGAACCACTAATGCTGTGGGCTACCAACAACTCACTCTCAGTATGTTTGGCCGGTGGTTAAGGCATTCTATAGGATTTACCCATCTTGGAGGAAGGTGTTGTTTTCTGTTTTCTTTTGTTTTTTTATCAGTGATTCATGCCCTTTTGTATGGTGAAAAATCTTGTTGACAAGATCCTTACTGATCTCACAGTTCGGATAAAATTCTAGGTGAGTCATCTGGTGAGGAATGAGTACTGAGTCACCTATCTATGATGCTGACCAAGACTAAGAAACCAAGCACAGCTCTTGATTGATTGTATTACGTCCATTTTTTCCAATAGATTATTTTTAGGGTTACTTTTGTAAGGCCGCTGAAACCTCCCTTCCCCCTCTTAACTAACTTTTCCAGTAAGCCCTGGTTATTGTAAGAACAAAGAGAAAACCCCCCCTCCTCCTGTGTTTTAACTGACCTTTCCAGTAAGCTCTGGTGCCCTGGTCTGGTCATAGCATAGCTATCTTATCTCTTCCTGGGATTGGTATGTGTAAAGACAGACCACCCTGCCCCTTAGGAAATGAGTCAACTACTAACACAGGTCTGCCCCCTAGGAGATGAGTCAACTGTTAACTGTTAACCCAATTCCCTGTTTTCCAGACCACCTGCGTGTGGTTTTTGCCTTTATAAACTCATGTTCTGCAATTGCTCGGGGCTCCAGTCAGCCAGCACTTCCCTTGTGTTGCTGTCTGTCTGCCTGAGAGCCCCTGCGCTGTGCTTGTAATAAAGAACCTCTTGCTTTTGCATCAAGTTTCGGTCTCTGCGTTTGACTTGGGGTCGTCGCCCCCTCCGTTGGACTCACCGGGGGTCTTGGGACCTTACACTTTGTCTTATGAGATGTATAATTCAGTGATGATGCCTTACAGAAAAAGTCACAAAGTATAAGAGAAGTAAAACTCTTCTTGTAGTGAGGATGAGTTGCGCCATCACGGGCCAGGAGCTGTTGCTAGACCACAGAATAAGTTTTCAAGTACAAAAGCCTAGAAACCACTGAATACCATGTTATGGGTTGGCTCAACGAGATAGACCACTGACTCAGAATTTAAATTTAAGAGCCTTTTATTAAGCTGGCCAGCTGACCACAGCACCTATCTCCTCCTCTGGAAGCTTCGGAGCATATGGCAGAGACCAAGGGTGCAGTATGATCTTTTATAGCAGAACAGTGTTAAAAAAATCAACTACAAAGCATTCCATTAAAAGTTCATAAAGAGTTCACAAGCACAAAAAGGGGGGTAAACAGAGTCACAGCTGGCTGGAGCATATCATAACACATTGTTTTTCTAAGACAATCTAACAATTTTTCTTCCACTGTTACCCTGACACAATCCTTCTTCCACGGTTACCCTGACACAATCCTTGGACACAATCCTCCCTCATACATCCCCCTCCCTTCAAGCACATTCAATTTCTCATGTCTCATTTCCTCCCCTCAGCACATTCTGTAACATTCTGTAACCCTTCCATGGCTCCGTCCCCTACCCTGTAACAACCAGTGGAGGTTTTTTGTTTGTTATGTTTTGTTTTGATTTTGGTTGTTTTTTGCTAAGGCTCATTACAGATATAACATGAATCTGGAATTTATGGTTGCCAGTCAAGTTTGGCCACTTGTGCCTTAGGATAATGATTTTAGTAAAATTAGTATAGAACACATTTCCTCCAATATCCAAAGAGGTCAAACAATTGATGGGCTTCCTCCTTTACAGTGGAGACAGAAAAATAAGCAAATTATACTGAATATGCCATGAAATGTTTCTAAGGACTGCAGTACAGTTAGCTGCCAAGGTTAGTTGTGTGGCAGAGCCTTGGAGTTTATTCTTATTGAAGGTCCCATTCATATTTAGTCACTTGGGCTAGGATGCCATGTAATGAGAAGATATTTTACAGTGGGAACCACTATCAAAATATCATTAATATAGGTTTATACCTCACCTAGAAGTTCACACTGTACTTGAGTTTGTTGAATTCCTGATGACACTTCCATGGAGAGCTTGGGAGAGTAAAAATATACTGTTTCTTGTTAAGTGAAGACAAACTGATTTTGGGGATTTTTTAAGACTTTAGAAAGGAGGACTTTAGCAATGCCCCAGGTTATATATAAAATATCACTGGTGACAGCTATTTGTTCAGTCACTGTAATGAAATGCTGCATCACAATAACAACAGTTCCTTCTTTATAAGCCTCAATAGTACACAGTAAGTCTCCAAGTACCAGTGACTGTTAATGATTTTTCACTGGTTAGAATGGGAGCTTGTTTTATAGCACTCCTGCCTCCAATGATGCTTGGATGAGGAGAGTAAATTATTTTCTTCCTGTGAGAGGTGACATTATTTCACTGTCACAACCTTGACAAACTTTAAGCTTACAAGCAGTTCTGAACCATGCATTCAAATACTAGAGAAACCACCACCAAGAGTCACAATGAATGTATCTAATCAGTAGGTTCTCAGGTACCTATGCACTCATAACATTCATGTTAATTGAAAGCAGGATAACACAGAACTGACACAGTCCAGAACCCCCTCATTTATCAGGGCTCTCCTCCCAACAAAAGGATTAACAGTTAGTTAAAAGGTTTATGTATAATTTGTTAAATCCAATAATCCAGGTTTTCACATCAATTCATTGGATTGTTTGCTTTTCTGTTGTTGTTAATACTCACCTGAGGATATTTTTTTCCATTGATTTTTAGAGATAGTGGAAGGGAGGGGGAGAGACAGAGAGAGAAACAACAATGTGAGAGAAACACATCAATTGCTTGCCTCCCACCAAGGCTGGGAATCAAGTCTGCAACCAAGGTACATGCCCTGAGCCAGAATTGAACTCTTGATCCTTTAGTCCATAGGCAGATGCTCTATACACTGAGCCAAATCAGCTAGGGCAGATTATTTGCATTTTTCACTGCTCAAGTAGCCAAATAAAGTCCAAGTATTGATAGAAGTAAATCAGCCTGGATGCATTTCTGAGCAGCCCATATCTTGGTTTATCTCAAATAATTTTATTCTCTAGGACAAGTCCCTACAATTTCTCCTCCAAATTGCTGCTGTTTTTTATAATAATATTAAATATATTTTAGGACTTTCATCTTCAGTACAGCCACTGGACCAAGCAAAGTTTGTCTTTGTAATTATATCATTCCACTGACTTTGTTTTTTTATATTGAATGGGATTCTTCCTACTACCCAGCTCTGCCTTCTTTCCACTGTTTACTAATAGTAACCTTACTGTGTTTTATTTCTTTCTCAGGAGATTCATCATTCTGAGATTTCAGATTATGGATTTTGCTGCCATCTTCCCAACCATTGAACATATCTGAACAGAGACCTATTTTCTTTAGTGCTTGTAACACCAAGGATAACTCAACTACTCTGGGTCTATAATATACTTAGTTACAAGTTCTCCATTTTTCCTTCCTCTAGCAGAGAATATAGCTAAACTCTGCTATTTCCAAAAACACAGTGGCCTAGAAAGGAGTGATATAACTCCCTTCATATTACTATGCAAGAGTCATTAGTCCACCATTCCAAATGTAAAAAAAAAAAAAAAAAAAGAAAGAAAGAAAGAAAGAAAGAAAGAAAGAAAAGAAAGAAGGAAGGAAGGAAGGAAGGAAGGAAGGAAGGAAGGAAGGAAGGAAGGAAGGAAGGAAGGAAGGAAGGAAGGAAGGAAAAGAAAGATTTTAGAGGAAACTTGAAGGCAGTAGCATAGGTGGGATGGGGAAACATTGGTCATCTGTGTTTGCTAATTGGCTTTATTCACTCTCTTATCTATGTCCTAGGAAGTACTTTTCCAATTTAGAGCAAGGTCTCCTGCCTAAATTAAGTTCTTCCTCTCCCACAGATATTGGGAGATGGAGACCCTACCTTCCAAGCTGATTGCATATTAAAGGGGTGGTTCCCAGGCCTCTGAGAAAGATTGCTTGGTTAGAAAACTGGATGGTGAGAAACCTTTAAGAGATTTACACCTCAAAAGGACATGGGAAGAATTTCTAACTAGTTTTCTAAGGTAAGTTTTCTAAGAAAAGGGAAGTCAGGGGCCTAGAGACTGTAAGAAATTTGTCTAAAGTTTAATCAAGTGAGAAAAACATTAAGGTCTTCTTGGTGGAGACAAGGTTTTAAATTCTGGCTCTGAACTATTCAAGTAAACATCCTTCAAATTATTCAGAGAGATACTAAACATGGAACCAGGATCACTGAACCCAAGAAATGAAGTCAGTAAAAAAAATTAATTAATTAATTAATTAATTCGGCTTAGGGGACCTCAAAATTATCCACATTAAATAAAAAATGCAATGTGAGTCAGGCAAGGGAACCAAGTATCAAATTGACCTCTCCTAGCTGAGACAGTCTTCTGCCAGCCACTGAACACCATCTATGGCTTATTTCGTCAGACTCTGCCATTAGAGTTGTTTCTCTTTTCAGGAATGTAGTGGTTCACTTACCCAACAGCAGCATTCCCTTTGACTTCAGTTTTCTTGACCTGAGCAACTCTTTGAAACATATTGTAAATAATCCATCAAATTCACCCTGATTAATGTCCTCAATTTACTGAGTTTCACACATTTTCTTGCAAAACTACCAAGTCTTAAAGACTGATACTTTCTTGTGAGACCACTCAGGAGTCAAGCACAAGTTAACAGGGCATCTGGATGGAGTCACCAGAGAAAACAAAAGTGGCAGAAGTCAAGCAGAAAGGAAAGAAGAAATGCCAACCACCTCCCTTCCCTGTACAATAGTCATCATTACCTGGAATTAAATTAGTTGGCACACTTGCCATTTTTCACCACAAGTTTATTAATAATGTTTACATTCACCTTATCTCAAATGGAATATTGAAATTACTCTTTCCCTTGCCTTTAACTGACATGTAATGCCATCATTTAGTTTCTTAAAACTCAGAAATAATCCCATCATTTATTTTCTTAAAACTCACAATGGATCTTCCTAACTTCACAATAAATTCACCAAATTCCTGAACCTAGCAAAGAGGATAACATATCCTAAACATATTTTTTTCTCCATTTTATACCAGTGGGACATTGTGTACTCTAACCATGTCAAAGTTACCTACTGGAATTTTTGCAGTACAGTGAAAATGTCCAACACATTCTTTTCAGCTATTCCCTGCACGAAGTTGCCCTTCCATCCCATAAAAGAAATAATAATATGATCATTATTTTAAGCAAAAAGATGGAATTGAAGTCAAAGTCTCTCATCTGATTTCCCTTAAGAGCAGAATATAACCTCTTTAGGGATTAGATATATTGCATTCATCTTTTTTTCCACACTGTTTATAGTATAAAGTCTGGCTCATGGTTGACCCTCAATAAGAGTGTGTCAATTGAATGAAATTAATTAGTTGTGAATGAACAAGTGGATAAATGACTCTGTGGAACAGCTAGTTAGAAATTATTTATACCTCTGGAAAAGAGAAATGCAAATGTTCACTCTAAAGGATCAAACTAATGATGTCCAACCTGCATTAACCATGGTGGATAATCAGGTTAATGAACCACAGATTCACTTTGCACACGTATAAAAAAATACCTATACATGCTGCAGAGATGTATACATGGGAAAATGGCATAACATCAAACATTCTTTTATCTTATTCTATTTCTTTGAAATGCAGGAAAATGCATTCTGTTTCCTGGAATCACTTTTCCTAACAGCTGTTTTAGTGTGTTGTATTGATTGATCTTCATCAGTTTTAGCCTTGAAAAGATTTTTAAAAAGGTGGAATAGAAACAAAGAGCTGGCTGCACAATGTTTAGGTGGAGATAGTTTATCAGCGTGAACAGCTAGAACTTAAAAGCAGTAAGAAGAGTATTCCCCTAAAGTCCCAGTATAGTTCTCAGCTTTAATGAAAAAGAGACAATTAGAACAAAGCACTTGCTCACTTTAAGTCACAATTCATCAAGCTGTCAAAGACAATAAAATGCTACATACCTAATCTTTCCTGTTAACCATAATGTAGGCAATGCAATTACATTGTTGTAGCAAATTGGCAAGAATTAGAGAAAGAATTAATGTAAAAACCTTGTAAAATTTTCTGTTCCAGTAAATGGTGTTATTCATATTTAAAAACCTGAAAAGAAATAAGTATTAAGTGAATTAGCAATAAATACTTCTTATTAGGCCCATTTTCTTGCTAAGAAGTATTTTTTAAATTCTTTATTGTTTAAAGTATTACATACAATCTTACATAGGTCTCCGTTTTCCCCCATTGACCTCTCTCCCACCACCCCCTCTCCCTCGCATATGCCCTCACCACCCTGGTGTCTGTGTCCATTGGTTATACTTATATGCATGCATACACGTCCTTTGGTTGATCTCTACCCCCTCCCCCCACCCTCCCCTGCCTTTCCTCTGAGATTTGATGGTCTGTTTGATGCTTCTCTGTCTCTGAATTTATTTTTATCAGTTTATGTTGTTTATTATATTCCACAAATGAGTGATATTATGTGATATTTATATTTCTCTGACTGGCTTATTTTGCTTAGCATAATGCTCTCCAGTTCCATCCATGCTGTTGCAAATGGTAAGAATTACTTCTTTTTTACAGCTGTTTAGCATTCCATTGTGTAGATGTACCATAGTTTTTTAATCCACTCATTTGCTGATGTGCACTTAGGCTGTTTCCAAATCTTAGCTATGGTGAATTGTGCTGCTATAAACATAGGGGTGCACCTTTCTGATTGGTGTTTCTGATTTCTTGGGATAATATCCTAGAAGTGGGATTACTGGGTCAAATAGGAGTTCCATTTTTAATTTTTTGAGGAAACTCCATATTGTTTTCCACAGTGGCTGCACCAGTCTGCATTCCCACCAGCAGTGCACCAGGGTTCCTTTTTCTCCACATCCTCGCCAACATATTTTTTTAAAATGTATTTTATTGATTTTCCACAGAGAGGAAGGGAGAAGGATAGAGAGTCAGAAACATTGATGAGAGAGAAACATCGATCAGCTGCCTCCTGCATACTCCCTACTGGGGATGTGCCTGCAACCAAGGTACATGCCCGTGACCGGAATCTAACCCAGGACCCTTGAGTCCGCATGCCGATGCTCTATCCACTGAGCCAAACTGGTCAGAGTTTTAAAGTATATAAGCAAAGAAAAATCAGCAACAAAATAATCTATTAAAATTAAAACCAAAAGATAATTTAAGCTGAAATGGAAAGTAGCTTCACAAACACTTTATAATACATAGAAATGAAGGAGGACAGATAAATCAAATCTCAAAATTGGTCAAAATGCTTGGAGTACACTTTTTTTATAAATGATAAATCCATATACATACAGAAGAAGAAACTAGCTGACTATGAGTTATACAATTAAACATAAGGAGTATTTTCTAAATTACCTATAATTGCAAAATTCAGTTTTTGTCACTATTAGAAATATAGAAAAATAAAACAAGGCCCCTACTCTAAGGGTGAAAACATTAACTGAGGACCTATAACTGTCAGGCCTAAGGATTAAAAAAATGAGGAGGGGTTGTGTCTGAATGGGGGAGCCTGCAATCTCCTGAGGAATGCTAAATAAAACATTGAAATGTATACTCTACTGCATAGGTATGCTGAAAAATGGGGGACATTTATTTTTCATGTGTGATCTAATCTTTCTTCAAGTCTTCACCCTAGTGCATAGCACAGGGGTCCTCAAACTACGGCCCGTGGGCCACATGCAAATACAAATATTGTATTTGTTCCTGTTTTGTTTTTTTACTTCAAAATAAGATATGTTCAGTGTGCATAGGAATTTGTTCATAGTTTTTTTTTAAATTATAGTCCGGCCCTCCAATGGTCTGAGGGACAGTGAACTGGCCCCCTGTTTAAAAAGTTTGAGGACCCCTGGATAGGAATATGAGATTGTTTTTTCAAGTTTGTTTGAAATTCTTATTTAAATACATTAATTACTCAGTTAATTCAAAGTTTAACTCCCATCACTGTTATTTCTTCTATTTCCAATATGGTTTCACAAGAAACTAATGAATATGTGGAGAGATGGAGCTTACAGGACACTGAAGATGTGGACATTCTTTCCTGCCCTCTGGATTCTAGCTGCTCTCTGCTGTGGGTTTAGCAAGCTCTACTTCCTTTCCTGTCTCAAGAACACCTCAATTCTTGTTGCATTTTGGGTTCCCTCTATGTTCTCATCATAGCCTTGTGCATGTGCATACTTTGCCCAACCAGATTCAATCTTCCCTCTGAGCATATGAGGCAGCAGTATTAGGCACATCCTTCTAGTATGGAGAAATACTCTATCTACCTCTTCCACACACCGCACCCACCACTAGTTCCAACTTAAGTGCCCTATCTTTATCTCTCTCAGATTTTAGGGAGAAAAAACAGTTTTTTCTATTAAGGAAAACACATATAGAAAATTTTCACAAGTACTATTCCTTTTATCTATAATATCATTACAAATATGGCACAGGAAGATAATCTTAATACTATGAAAGCATAAAGGAGGAACATTAATTTAAGAGATTGAAGCCCTAGCTGGTTTTGTTCAGTGGATAGAGCATCAGCCTACAGCTGAAGGGCCTGAGGTTTGATTCCAGTCAAGGGCACGTACATTGGTTGCAGGCTCTTCCTGGCCTGGGCCCTGGTGGGGGCTCGTGCAGGAGGCAACCAATCGATCTGTTTCTCTCACATTGATGTTTCTCTCTGTCTTTCCCTCTCTGTTCCACTCTCTAAAAATCAATGGAAAAATATCCTCAGTCAAGGATTAAAAAAAAAGTTAAAGAGATTGAAGAAGGTGTGTGAAAGAGAGTATGTGATTAGAATGATAAGGATGAGTAGAGTTTCCAAAAATTGCAATGAAAAATATTAAAAATCAAAGATATATTTATATCTATAACAAATATATTTATTGACCAACACAACATAAGAGTTCCGTGGTAGACACGAATATGTGCTGCCCAGAGACATCTTTTCAAGAATAAACCTGCTAAACTATGGCATATTCAGCAGGTAGCCTTCAGCTCTCAGCTCCTTCAGGGTCTGCCTCGCTTTCAGAAGTCAAACCATTTTTGAGACCATATCAACTGACTGAGCAAGGTGAGGGTATAAAGTCCCAGGAATTTTAGCCTGATACAATACTCTAATGGGCACTACTCACTCCAAAACTCCCTACCAACTTGATTGGGGCTTTGTGGGGCTCACATTGCAATTCAACTACTTTCATGAGGTTTTACCTCCTCCTCTTTCTTTTAAAGAAGTTTATCATTAATAAACACTTTACACCCCAAGCTCAAACTCAGCTCACAAATGGAGTCCAAGAAAGTAGGCCATAAGATGGTGTATTGGGGCTAGATGACCAAGCAACCGGCAGGCAGTGGGGATACCATCACTGGTGGTAGGTCAGAAATATTCTTTCAACAAGGTGGCAGTTAATGGTTTACAGTGGTAAGTTAGGAGGGGCACTAGGGAAATGGGTAACAAAAAAGCACAGGTAAATATCAGACATTGTAACTTAAGGAGGAACTAGTAGATGTAAAGATAACAGGATGCGGTGGCAATGGCTAAGGGCCATTAATTCTCCATTTGAGGGGGTGGGGCAGAACAAAAAACAAAATAAGCATCTGAGATATCAGGCAACCAAAATCTAAGTATGAAAACCACAAACCTGTTTGGTTGCCTACAAAGGCATTCTTATTATTTGTATGTCAGGGCAAAAAAAGGCAAAGACCAAGCCAAGGACCAAGGGGTTAAGTAACCAACAAAAAACAAGGTGAAATGTTCAATCAAGGCAAGTCAGTTATGCCATGGACAGGGCTCTGATTAGGAAAACTTTGGACCCTGGCTAGAGATGGAGCTGCTATCCCAATATGCATGGAACAGGTCCTAGGTGCAAGGGACACATAGGGGTTGATGTGTCCTTAAAGGAAGAATCTGATGAGTTTTATTTATTTATTTTTAATCCTCACCGAGGATATTTTTCCATTGATTTTTAGAGAGAGTGGAAGAGAGAGGGAAAGACAGAGAGAAACATTGATGTGAGAGAAACATAACGATTGGTTGCCTCTTGCATGTGCCCTGACCAAGGCCCAGGCCAGGTAGAAGCCTGCAACTGAGGCACGTGCCCTTGACTGGAATCAAATCCAGACCCTTTGGTCTGCAGGCTGACGCTTTATCCACTGAGCCAAACTGTCTAGGGAAAGAATTTTAATTTTTTTTTTTTTTATCTGTGGTCACATCCTTTCTAGGAGGGTCCATAACTGGTTACTAAGTGAGAAGGATAAAGTTTAGATGGGTGAGCCTGATGCACATCACTTTAACATATGAACTTGTTCCAGAGCCCCTTGTTGGTTTGGTCAAAGTTTTGTCTAGTCTGTTTGACTATTTCTTCTACTCAAGCACACCTCCTCTCCTTTTCTTTCACAGGTTTCTATAATACACATCCTGACCCCCAAATTCCATTGCGACATCTGCTTTCAGAGATACCAAGCAGCAGCTCAAACAGTGCAAGGAGAAGCTATAGGACAAGTTTTAACATGCAGTGAGAAGGTATGAGTCTTGCTGCCTATAGATAATAGTAAATGAATAATCAATAAGGTATTTGAAGTGTCTTTATCATCTCTAAAAGTATTCAAATTTTTGTTGGCTTGAAACCTTAGAAATTTCCCAAGGGAAATTGGAAACTGGTCCCCCTCCACAGAGGGCAGGGAGAGACTGAAGAAAGAGGCAGGGCACTCCAGATTGGTAGGTGGCAGGTTTAATAAACAAGGGAACTTTTATATGAGGCTTGTCTTGGGCAGCTGTAAGGTGAGTAGATGTCCATACCTGGCCATAATCTTAAAAGTTTATATAGAAACTTTAACAGGAGTCAGTCACATATTTACTTCATAAGGTCTCGAGAATATATTACTCTCTCAAAGCCATTTCCTTTAAGTTTCCCATTGTGGGAATTGTGCGTGGAACATACATTCCAAAGATAGGGGTCAGGGTGAGGAACCTCTGATTTCCTGTGTCCAGCTCTGGGGTCAAATGGTGGTCACATCCCTCAACCTCCTTCAACATTCTTCCAAGTGCCAAAACAAAATATTATATTGTAAGCTTCTACTTCAATGGTCTTCTGGAGTGTTTCTATGTCTTTTATTCAGTCTTAAAATACTGTGCTCATTATTTAGTACAACAAATGAATTCTGATATATATGGATGCTGGGGAATAACTGAACTGAGTAAAATAAATTTCATATTTATGAAGTAGATAATGCTAATGCATATGAATTAATTGAAATAGAGCATGTGCTTAATATAGCATAGTTGTAAGAATAATAATAACTATTATTGTATAGCTATTCACTCTAAATATCTTATTTAGGGTTCCACAAAGGAAGCCATGAAATTGAACAATATCAGGAAGAGAGTGATTGTAGAAAGAAAAAAGACATCAATGGACTTCTAACATTAAAATGTCAGGGAGATGAAGAGGAACTGAAAACGAGGAAAAGGAGAAACAATAAAGAATGTACACCATAAGCCAAGTGAACAAATACTTTACAAAGGAGGAAAGAATTAGTTTATACATTCCTTCTGAGATATCAACTAAGATAAGAATTACAATGAGCAATTGGATTTTGAAATGTGGAGGTCATTGGTGCCCTTGATGGAGAATTTTTATAATATGGCAGGCTCAACATACTGAGTAGATGTAAGAGAGAATAAGAGAAGATAAATTAAGATGCATTGTAAACAACTCTTTTTAGGATTTTTTTTTAATAAAAAAGGATAGCAAAGTGTGAAAGTTGGTAAAGTTAAAATGGGTAAATACGTTTTTTAAAAGGATGGTGAAAAGATGCAATAAATGGTCTCTAAGCTTTTAACTTAAAATTTCAGCATCATGATCATGTGAGGAACAACAATGCAAAATGCACTATTCTGCCTTGCTGGGTCAGTTTGTTGTTGTTTTTTCCATATAGAGCTTTGACTAAACACATTAACACATACATATCATTAAAACAGGTGCCTATTTTTCAGTCAAGTACTATAAATTATGATCCACTCTCTTATATACCTGCTCACATGTAATACTCTTTAAAACAGCTCATTGTTAAATGTTCAAGTTAACTTACAATCTCTTAACAGGTTAAACACTAACACTTAAATCCTGTAGTATATTAGCGACAAATTGAATATTAAGTAAAAAGCACTCAAGGCTGTTTAGGATTTTAGTGTCTTCTTGTAAAGGTATAACATTTGCAATCAGATTTGGTTTTCATTAGCTATTATGAAAATAATTCAAAGAACAATATCTCTAATTGGAATATTTTCTCTTTAAAGCGAGAACTGAATCAAGGCAAGGACCTCGATTAAATAAAATGATTCCCTTGCCTTTCAGATCTGTTTATTTTGTCTCTTTCTAGTTATTTGGCCAGGAATAATCAAGGGCCCTGGAATGCAGGTTGCATTGAATTCACTTTATCATTTAAATTTTTTAAAAAAATATATATTTTATTGATTTTTCACAGAGAGGAAAGGAGAGGGACAGAGAGTTAGAAATATCGATGAGAGAGAAACATCGATCAGCTGCCTCCTGCACACCCCCACCGGGGATGTGCCCACAACAAAGGTACATGCCCTTGGCCAGAATCGAACCTGGGACCCTTCAGTCCACAGGCCGATGCTCTATCCACTGAGCCAAACCGGCTACGGCTGAATTCACTTTCTCTATCAGCAGCTGTTTGTTTAGGGAGGCATGTAAGTTTCTGAGCATCGAGTACACCCCTGCCAGAGTAAGTAGACCTCTAACTCCTTTGGCTCCTGACAGTAACTGCATTACCACTTTCCAATTCCCCACCCTACTGCTAAATATCTCATAGATCTATATATAGGATGCATCTTCACCACTACTGGTCTGGATAATGGTCATTTTTCTCATCAAAAGCTGTCTGAAAGTTCTGCTTATGTCCCTTTCCAATTTATTCTCCATATACAGCCACCAGAACAATCATAATGAAATTATAATTCAAACACCCCACACTCTGCTTTAAACACTTCAGTATCTTCCCAGAACTCTTAGGGCAATGTCTAAAACCTTACTATGCCCTCCAAGCCAAGTAGTCTGACACCCCTCTCTCAGCCCCTTATTTCAATAACATCTGTACTCTGGTCACATAGCTCTCTCAACTCCAGGAAGGAGCTACGTTTCCTCCTATTACAGGGCCTCAGTACTGACCTCTATGGCTAGTCTCTTTCCCATCTTTTCTAATTAAATCTTAAGCATCCTTCAGATATCAGCTAATTATTATGTTCCTAGAAACACTTCCCAGCCTCATCAACTAGACCAAATCTCTCCAATATGCTCTCTTCAGAACCAAAACCCTTTCTTGATACCATTTATCCTACTTGCAATTACATTGTAAGATTATTTGATTAAATATTTTTCCCATCTTTCAACAATGGATCTAAGCTACATGGGGGTAGGAAACAAATCAATTGTTTTCATCATGTTTTTCCCTAGAACAGAGTGTGTGTCTGACCTGTCTTAGGCACATAGTAATAAATGAACAGAATCAATCATTCCTGGGAAAATATGAAGTTTTTGAGGATAAAAACTATAATGTCTGATACAGAGCTCAAAAACCAATAAATGGGTTCAGTAAAGAAATTTCTGAAGAGAAACCAAGATGGCGGCATAGGTAAACACCGGAAATTGCTGCCTTACACAACCACTTCAAAAATACAACTAAAAGACAAAACGGACATCATCCAGAACCACAGGAAGGCTGGCTGAGTGGAAATTCTACAACTAGAAGGAAAGAGAAAAGCACACTGAGACTCAGAGGAGGTGCAGAAGTGCAGAGGTACGAGGCGCATGTGGAAAGGGCTGGCAGCTGAGGACGTGGTTGTCTTTTTCAATCGGGAGGGAGTCTCAAGCTCCTGACTGCTCTGAACTCCAGTTCCAGGTGCTTCTCTGGGGACCCAGGCTCATACGGGGAGAAACTGGACTGTCTGGCATCAGGCAGAACTCAAGGGCAGCTTTCTCTCAGAAGTGCTTGCAGCAATTACTGGGACACTGAGATGTGGGGCCTCTTAGGGTAGGACTGGGGAGCAGCCATAGCTGTTTGCTCCATCCTGTTGATCCCCTGAGACCCCGCCCCACCCAAGCTGTGCACAGAGGCTTTTGCAGATGAAAGGCCTGGCCCTTTGCAACCTGAAAATTACCTAACAAATTGCAGCTGAATCAGAGACCCAGAACTTCCAAAAGAAGGTCCAAGGCCCCACAGCAGCTTGCATTGCTTCACAGTTGGGCCTCATCTGGGCACCTCCAAACCCCAAACAAAGAAGAAGAATCTCTCCATAGCTCCTGATGGGGAGCCTCAGGTAGAGGCTAAATTAGCACCTACTTAGAGATCCAGGAGCCAGTGTACCCAGTGGTCAGAGTGGGACCATCCAGATTACAACTCCTCAGATCCATAAGGGGCACACTCAGGGGGCAGACTCAGTGAGCACCAAAGCCCCACTGAAGCAAGTCTTGCCCCAGAAGGGTGTCTTCAGCACAGAAGTTCTCCCACCATAGACACAGCTGATTCTCACAGCCAATTGGCCTGGAGGTCAATTCCTCCCAGTGATACCTACAACAATCAAGGCTTAACTACAACAAGACTGTGCACAAAGCCCACAAAGGGGTGCACCAAGAGTGTCCACCTCAGGTAATTGGGGAGGCTGAGCCACTGGGCCCTATAGGACACCTAACACAGAAAGCCACTCTATCAACACAAAGAAGCATAAAAAATGCGGAGACAAAGAAACAAGTCACAAATGACAGAAACGGACGAGAGCAAACTACTGGATATAGAGTTCAAAACCACACTTTTAAGGTTTTTCAAGAATTTTCTAGAAACTTCCGATAAATTTAGTGAGACCCTCAAGAAATCTAGTGAGACCCTCGAGGTTATGAAAAAGGACCAACTAGCAATTAAGCATACACTGACTGAAATAAAGGATATTATGCAGAGTTCCAACAGCAGACTAGAGGATTGCAAGAATCAAGTCAAAGATTTGAAATACGAAGAAGCAAAAATCACCCAACTGGAAAAACAAAAAGAAAAAAGAATACAAAAATATGAAAATAGTGTAAGGAGCCTCTGGGACAACTTCAAGCGTACCAAAATCCGAATTATGGGGGTGCCAGAATAAGAGAGAGAGCAAGATATTGAAAACCTATTTGAAGAAATAATGACAGAAAACTTCCCATACCTAGTGAACAAAATAGACTTACTAGTCCAGGAAGTGCAGAGAACCCCAAACAAAAGGAATCCAGCCAAAACCGGTTTGGCTCAGTGGATAGAGCGTCGGCCTGTGGACTGAAGGGTCCCAGGTTCGATTCCGGTCAAGGGCATGTACCTGGGTTGCGGGCACATCCCCAGTGGGAGATGTGCAGGAGGCGGCTGATCGATGTTTCTCTCTCATCGATGTTTCTAACTCTCTATCTCTCTCCCTTCCTCTCTGTAAAAAATCAATAAAATATATTTTTTTTAAAAAAAAGGAATCCAAAGAGGACCACACCAAGACACATCATAATTAAAATGCCAAGAGCAAAAGACAAAGAGAGAATCCTAAAAACAGCAAGAGAAAGACAGTCAGTTACCTACAAGGGAGTACCCATATGACTGTCAGCTGATTTCTCAACAGAAACTTTGCAGGCCAGAAGGGAGTGGCAAGAAATATTCAAAGTGATGAATGCCAAGAACCTACAACCAAGATTACTTTATCCAGCAAAGCTATCATTCAGAATTGAAGGTCAGATAAAGAGCTTCACAGATAAGGAAAAGCGAAAGGAGTTCATCACCACCAAACCAGTATTATATGAAATGCTGAAAGGTATCCTTTAAGAAGAGGAAGAAGAAAAGGTAAAGATACAAATTATGAACAACAAATACACATCTATCAACAAGTGAATAAATAATCTGATGAACAGAATAAACTGGTGAATATAATAGAATCAGGGGCATAGAAAGGGAGTGGACTGACTATTCTCGGGGGGGAAAGGGGTGTGGGGGGTGTGGGAAGAGACTGGACAAAAATTGTACACCTATGGATGAGAACAGTGGGTAGTGGGGATAAGGGCAGAGGGTGGGGTGGGAACCAGGTGGAGGGGAGCTATGGGGGGAAAAAAGAGGAACAACTGTAATAATCTGAACAATAAAGATTTAATTTTTAAAAAAATAAATTTCTTACCTTAAACCACTGATGAAGGTTATAAATATTATCTTCCTCACTCAAGGTCATGTACACATTTTGGCCACAATCCAATATTTCATAATATTTTTAAAAAAATATTTTTAGGTTCAATAAGCCAGGCATGGTATTCAGTAAGTAATCTTTCATCAACAGTTCATTTTTTTGTGACAGAGAACATTTCAGAAAATCTGAAATTATCAACCTCAGCAAAACTTTTCCATTAATAGAATATATTACTTAAAATGCTTATTAATAAACTTTTAAGATAATTAAACAAAATCCTAAATTAAATATCAACTCTACCCAAATTAACTCCCACACATGTGGCTTTGATTTTCTGGTAGCGACCTAGAACTATAGATTCAGACTCAAATCCCCAGCACTGATGTCCATGACCCGCCTGAGGACCTCTGTGTTTGATGAACCTCACTTTTCTGCTTTCACTTTTCAGGGTTTGTCCTCATGCTCAGATGCTGACTACTGTTGGCAGCTGTTTCTGATGGAAGATGAGCCTTTTTTCCCACATATGTGGCACTGACTTCACCTGTGGAGTAGCAGGTATCATTAGTTCTCACATGAACTTCAGAAAGATTCAAAAACAAAAAATGTTTAAGTAAACCAAAGGACCGTATCATCAAATATCCATAGGATACATAATGTTAAGGAATATATTTCTATTGTATATCTTTGGCTTATAGTAGGGCCTTAATAAATATATGTGGGAATTAAATAAATTGTGGTTGGAAGAGATATTTTGCCTTCTAGTCATATTTTGTTCTGTCCATGGTGGGAGTGTTCTAAGGTAACTTCATTTAATCTAAACTAAGAAACATAGCCAATTTTGGCATCAGAAAGGTTTATTTACCTGTAGATGCTCCATTCTGAAAATAAACACATGATATTTAGTCTTATTCCTGCTAAGAAATAGCCAGGGGACTCAACCATGCTTTCAGAAAATAATTATGTCATCACTCCCATCTTTTGTCAATTAAACCTGCTCTTTTTGTCTAGCTATTTCCTAACCATTATATAAAGCAGAATGCAAATCTATGTCTTTTTGTTATAGGACAATGGTTTTACTCTGAAAGTGTTGACAACCATCTTGTGATATCTGAAGCTGAAGAGGAAAGCCAAAACCAAGAGAAAGAAGGTGAAAAAACATCAATAAATGTAGCCCATGATGAAAACATTTCAGCCTCAGACCACTGTGCCCCATTTTATTCAATTATAGGGGTCC
Source organism: Myotis daubentonii (assembly GCF_963259705.1). Lineage (NCBI taxonomy): Eukaryota > Metazoa > Chordata > Mammalia > Chiroptera > Vespertilionidae > Myotis > Myotis daubentonii. The sequence continues at coordinate 95,670,510 of NC_081842.1, read as the reverse complement.
ATGGTGCTCCTCTTTTACTTCAGTTTTAATTTTTTCTTTCCTCTGCATAACTGATCTATGATCTGCCAAGTATGTCCAAGAAAGACATCTCCTAGGTATGTAGTACTTAGAGATGTCTTACCTTCAAACCCTGAAACACAAACCCACTCACTGAGGAAAAATAAATAGCTATCTGTTTTGAAAACTCATAGATCATTAGAGGGAGAGTAACAGAAAAGGCTTTTTTCCTCTTCTTATTCCTTCACTTCCTCTATTCTGATGGTGAGGAGGTGTTTTGATGCTGCACCATGATTATTTTGAAAGACTTAGGCTTATTCCTCCTAAAGACATGAGGACATAGTTGATATCAGCTACACCGAAACCTAACCAAGGGTTTTTCTTCAAGACCTTGACTTTGAAGCTTCCTATTAGGAGGGAACCAAGGCTCTAAAATCCTGATGAAGACAGCACATACCATTGGAAAAGATGCAGAAGGAAGTAAGCAATATATGTTGGGGAGCAATGGAGTGAAAGAAGGGATGGCAGAGAAAGAAATGGTTTCTATATGTCCATTATACCTAGGTGCCTCTTGTGACAATGTGAAAAGAAAAGAATATTCTGCATCATTTCTCAGTCTCTATATGCTTTTTAAAAAAATTAATCTTTATTGTTGAGATTATTACTGATGTCCCTATTTTTTCACCCCAATAGCTCCCCTCCACCCAGTTCCCATCCTACCCCAGGCCCTTGCCACCCTATTGTCTGTGTCCATAAGTAATGCATACATGCATATAATATCTTTTTCTAATCTCTTCCCACACCCCCAAACCCCTTTCCCTCTGAGAATCATCACTCTGTTCTATGTCCATACTCCTGATTCTATTTCATTCACCAGTTTATTCTGTTCATCAGATTTTTTATTCATTTGATTTTTAGATTCAATTGTTGATAAATATCTATTTGTTGTCACTTTGTTGTTCATATTTTTTATCTTTACCTCTTTCTTCTTCTTTCTCTTCTTAATAAATACCCTTCAGCATTTCATATAATACTGGTTTGGTGGTGATAAACTCCTTTAGCTTTTTCTTGTCTGCAAAGCTCTTTATCTGACCTCCTATTCTAAATGATAGCTTTCCTGGGTAGAATAATCTTGGTTGTAGGTTCTTGCTATTCATCACTTTGAATATTTCTTGCCACTGCCTTCTAGCCTGCATAGTTTCTGTTGATAAATCAGTTGACAATTATATAGGCATTCCCTTATAGGTAACTAATTGCTTTTCTCTTGCTGCTTTTACGATTCTCTCTTTTTATTTTGCCTTTGGCATTTTAATTATGATGTGTTTTGGTGTGGTCCTCTTTGGATTTCTCTTGTTTGGGGTTCTCTGTGCTTCCTGGACTTGTAAGTCTATTTCTTTCACCAGGTGGGGGAAGTTTTCTGGCATTATTTCTTCCAACAGGTTTTCAATATCTTGCTCTCTCTTCTTCTGGCATCCCCATAATTCGGATGTTGGTACACTTGAAGTTGTCCCAGAGACTCCTTACACTATCATCATATTTTTGGATTCTTTTTTATTTTTGCTCCTTTGGTTGGGTGTTTTTTGCTTCCTCATATTTCAAACCATTTATTTGATTCTCAGGATCCTCTAGTCTACTGTTGAATCCCTGTATATTATTCTTTATTTCAGTCAGTATATGCTTAATTTCTGACAGGTCCTTTTCCATTATTTTTTATTTATTTTTTTGGAATTCTCACTAAGATCCTTGAAAGTCTCACTAAGTTCCTCAGAAGTTTCTAGAAGATTCCTGAGTAACCTTATAACTGTGGTTTTGAACTCTACATCCAGTAGTTTGCTTTCTTCCATTTCTTTCATTTGTGGCATGTTTCTTTGTCTCTGCATTTTGGCTGCTTCCCTGTGGTTGTTTCTATGTATTGGGTAGCTGCTAAGCCTCCTTGAGTTGATAGAGTGGCCTTGTATAGTAGGGGCCCAGTGGCTCAGCCTCCCAAGTCACCTGAAGTGGACACTATTGGTGCACCCCTTTGTGGGCTGTGCGCACAGTTTTGTTGTAGTTGAGCCTTGATTGCTATTAGTGTCACTGGGAGGAATTGTCCTCCAGGCCAACTGGCTGTGAGGACTAGCTATGACTACAATGGAGACCTGCTGTGCAGGAGACACCCTTTAGAGCAAAACTTGCTTCAGCGGGACTTTGATGCTCAATGAGTCTGCCCCTTGATTGTGTTGCTTATGGATGTGAAGAGTTGTAATCTGGTATGGTCTCCCACTGACCACTGGGTACCCTGGCTCTTGGATCTCCAGGGAGGTGCAAAGTCAGCCACCACCTGGGGCTACCCAGCAGGAGCTACAAAGAGATCTGCAGATTCCTCCTCTTTGGAAATGCCCAGATGAGGCCCTGCTATGAAGCAAGGCAGGCTAGTGCTGGTGAGAGGTTTAGGCCTTTTGTTGATAGGTTTGGGGCTCCCTGACCCAGCTGCAGCTTGTTTGACAGATTCTTAGCCTGATAAAGGACAGACTATTCATGTGTAAAAGCTGCTGGCACAGCTTGGGTGGGGTTGTAAATTGAGTGGGGCAGGGTCTCAGGGAATCACCAAGGCAGAGCAAATAGAAATGGCTGCCAGTCAGCCCTGCACCAGGGAGGTCCCAGACCATTCTGCACCTCCGCACCTCCTACCAATCTCAGTGTGTTTTCTTCTTTACTTCTCTAGTTGTAGTACTTCCATTCAGCCAGCCTACTGACAGTTCTGGATGATAGTTGCTCTGTATTTTAGTTGTAATTTTGATGTGGTCGTGGGAGGCAGCAAGTACAGGCGTTTACCTATACACCTCCATCTGAAGGAAAGCTGCCTTTAAGTTCCTGCCCCAATGCCAGACAGTTCAGTTTCTCCCTGTATGGGTCTAGATCTCCCAGAGCCTCACCTGGTACTGGAGCTCAGAGGAAGTGGGAGCTTGTAAATTCAGTTCATGGTGTGGGCCTTTAAAGAGGAGCAGATGGGTCTCCAGCAGCCTGTGTTTCACTCAGCCCCAATCCTCACTGGTTTTTACAGTCCATAGTGCTTACTGCCCATAAGGACTTCTTTCCCCAGCCCTGGAACCCTGGGCTAGTGGTCTGGTGCGGGGCTGGGACCCCTTGCTCCTCTGGGCTGCCTCCACAGAGGCGATCTCCTTCCCTATTCAAACAGCAGCACACCCGGGTGCTGGACCAGCATGTTCCGTGTCTCCACACCTCCTACCAGCCTCAGTGTGCTTTCTTCTTTACTCCTCTAGTTGTAGTACTTCCATTCAGCCAGCTTTCCAACAGTTCCAGATGATAGTTGTTCTGCATTTTAGTTGTAATTTTGATGTGGTTGTGGGAGGCAGCAAGTACGGGCATTTACCTTTGACACCATCTTGGTTCTCTTCTCTATATGCTTTTTATTAATTGAAAAATCAGATGTGTTCCCTCTGCTAACAGATTGTTCCTGCAAAGCCTTTCAAATTGTGTATGCAAGACATAGCAAAGCAGTTAGAAAATGAACAGTCCTGGAACATGTTTAAAAGTTTTACCCCCATTCTTGCAGCATTGAGTCCCATTTCTTGTTCCCTTTGCCAGAATCTACACTTGGTCAAGCATATAAGGACTTACTTCTCTACGTTTTGGGAAAATTTCTTCTTACTTATCTGCTCTTACAACACTTCCTCTCTATCCCTTCCTGCTCCTCAGGATTGGTGTGCAATGGAATTTTACTTAAAAACTGTACTAAGGAATCAATACTTCATCATTGGTTTTAAATACAATAATTACTTATTATTAAAATAATTATATATAAATATAGTGCACATTAGTAACTCAACATTTTACAAGCAGATTCTAAGACATCTTTTTCCCAGGGAGTGGTATAAGTTTAAATTACTTTCAAATACAAATACCATCAATTTATAAAAAATTGGAGTAGGAAGAAAGGAAATGGGAATGTATTGTCTGTCCTGTGTTGGGAGGGCAGTTCTTTTCTCTCCATTTGCCAAGGAGAAGAGTAAACTGAAAAGAAATGCTTATCCAAATCTGCCAGGGGTATGGAAATGCTTTTGGAATTTTTCCAAGGATTTTAACCAAATATTCAATCCATAACAAGTATTCCCTGTGGCACTGTTGAAGCATGCTGCAGTTATGCATTATAAATGGAAGCCAAATCACACACTTATGTAAAATGACTGGTATAGCAGAAAAACAAGTTATGCATTTAATAAGCAATCTCAAGCTTGTAATATAGTGCAACCCACTTGTAATTTCTGTCATAGTTGTTTTCTCCCCTGCACACAATGTTCATTTTTAAAGCTCTCTACAAGGCTTTTGTAGAAATCAATTTAGCCGATTTCCCATCACTCCAATTTTCTTTGGCCATTGTTTTGAAAAACTGCACGCCCATTCACGAATATTGGTCATATTGAAATGCATGAAACATGGCTGTATGGCATTCCTTTAAAAAGCATTGTTTTTACTTATGAAATATGTACATTAAGAAAGAAGCCCTCAATGCATGCTTCCATTCCATACAGGCATGCTTTCTATCTTTCCAACTTGTGGGATACTTGTACACACAAAAACCATTCATCTCTATGTTGTCTATCACATGAAAGTTGTTAATCATGCTGATATTTACTACCCCATGCTTCTGATTGCCTTAATGAAGTAGCATAATGGGCATTTTTGCCATTTAAACATAAGGTTATTATTAAAAATTAAAATACTGAATATGGCAGTCAATTCTGTAACAGACTAACCTGAAATTCCACTAGCATATTTAAGCTGTCCATTCAAAGGTGAGACTATCCACTGTTGCTTTCAGCAGACTACTAGTTGGGTTCCCTCTCTACTGAATTACTTCATTAATTCCTATGATATTTCACTTTTCTTTAATTAGGTAATTATCTAACTCCATTTGAATTATTTATAAATGTGTTTTCATGCATTCAACTCCTCGGAACACATTATCTTCTATCAGATAGGGGGAAAATATTTTATTGGTAATTAGTTACCCCATGGAACAATATTATAAGATATTTTTCTCTAATAAAAATTGATTGAAAGCAAAGCAAGGCAGTTTTTTGCCAGTGTGTGCATATTGACTTAGGTTTTCACTGTATTTTAGATTGATTTTTAACCTTGACTTTCTTTTTGAGCCAAAAAAGATCCTTAGTCCCTGAGGATTTTTCTCCTCTTTTGCTGATTAGCTATAGGATGAGAAGCACCTGGCAGGCCACATTAGGAAGGCTGCTAAGCAGTTTACAAGTCTCAGTAATTAATGACTATTTTTATCACAAAGAGTATAGGCTGGCTTCTTTCATCTATCTGAAACTCAATGTAAGCCCCTATAAGCCTCAATGCAGCCTAATTGGTGCAATAGAGATGAAAATGAGATGGAAGATATAATGGGGATTCAGTAATCCAGCCTTTAGTGAAAATGGAGCAGCAAACGCCCTGGCAGCTTCCAATGTGGTTGCTACTGAGATTTAAAGCCAGCCAGCTGTCCCGGTGTTCCTTATGAAGCACACATCGCTGTTTATATCCTTCAACAGAGTTCAAATGTTTTAAATAATGATATTTAGGAGAATGATTTACTGTGGCAAACAATTTGTTTCTTAGCCTTTTGGCTCTAATTGGGTGTTTTCTCCAATTAGGAACAATCATGGTCTGTGTACTTGTATTCGTTTTTATTCTGACCACCCTGTGCTTATAATGTGCTCTCAAACCTCTTGGGATGAACAAATGGGTTTTGCTCTCTCAGTGTTGTTATTAAAAAAATCACTCTCTTATAAATCATAATATGTTAATAATAGGTCTAGGGATTCAATTGGGAAAATGAAAAAAGCTTCACACTCATGAAGGCTTGCAAAGTGAGCAGACAGTAAGTGCTGGCGAATGTGTTTGTTTTGGATTTGTAACCACCACCTCTACAGCCTAGGTAGCACTGCATTGTCCAAACCAGCCATAATACAAATAAGTACCTGACAGATTCCTATAATATGATTGGAAAGACCACTCAAAACAAAAAAGCAAAAGGGATGGAAGCACCTTCCAGGAGATTCTCAGACAAGTCAGGGTTATTTTTAGCAATCCCTTTGTATAGTGTGTAGGCATTTCACTCATGTTCTTCCTCACACTGCTGGCACCATCAGCTGTATAAATAAAAAGACAGGTTTCTTCAAAAGAAGGCTGTTTGCAGATCTATCAGCAGAATATTCCATGCGTATTATGAAATATCTGAATGCCACCTTTCTTTGAATATCAAAACTTACAAAGTCTTTCTAAAAACATCTCTTGAGTACTTAGAAATCAAAAGATCCATTAAAGACACCAAATGGATTCAAATTAATCAGTGGTGTGGTTAGATTTAACATGGTAATACAAATCAAGCCAATGGGAAAATGAAACCAGTTATAATTTGAATCTTTTAAGAATTATTATAGACTAGTGGCCTGGTGCATGGATTTGTGCACATTGAAGGGAATATGGTGTGGGTGAACCAGATTCGGGGCCGACAGGGCCCCAGCAGCAACCTAACCTACCGGTCTGAGCATCTGCCCCCTGGTGATCATTGTGTATCATAGCTACTGGTAGAACGGTCGAATGGTCAAACAGTCGAATAGTCACTTAGGCTTTTATATATATAGACTGGAGGCCTGGTGCACAAAAATTCAGGGACTCAGGGGGGTCCCTTAGCCCGGCCTGCACCCTCTTGCAGTCTGGGACCCCTCAGGGGGATGTCTGACTGCCCGCTTAGGCCCAATCCCTGGGGGAGCAGGCCTAAGCTGTCAGTCAGACATCCTTAGTGCATCCTTATGGCTGAGCAGAGCTCCTCGTGTGGCAGCACACTGACCACCAGCGGGCAGCTCCTGCATTGAGCATCTTCCCCCTTGTGGTCAGTGCACATCATAGAGACTGGTTGTTCCTAATCGTTCCACCATTAGGGTCAATTTACATATTACCCTTTTATTATATAGGATGATGAAATCTGATGTTAGGATGATGGTACAAAATACTACCTAATTCATTATCCTGTTACATACAGCAGGAGTGTTTCAACATGAGTTAGAGTTTCTGACAGACATTGTCTACTACCCAGTTCTATGCCTGAGTCTTCAGTAAAGTAACAGTTCCTGGGTAATCATGGAGGAAGACCTAAGAATGACTCCAACTGTTGAAGAAAAAACAAAATGAAGCAAAAGTAAAATTTGAATTCACTCATTGTAAACTGAACACTCATGATAACAGAACAGGTTGGGTATTACTTTTTATTTTCCTTTGAGTATTCAAACAAGGTTAAATACTTTGTAATGTAAATTTCACAGTTTCCTATGATATAAATATGAGCACACAAGATTTTATTACCCTTAAACATACAATTGAAGAGTATTAAGATCCAAGTTACAGCATCTAGGCTATAATATAATATTACAGAGGAAATGTAGCATTGTGGTCAAGATTGCTGGACTCTGGATCTAGATTGCATAGAAGTGATTCTTACATATGACAGTTGCTTTGGGCAAGTTCTTCACTTAATCTGTAAAATGGGAATAATAATACAAACTTCCTTAATGGATTGTTGGGATAATTCAATGAAGTAATCCTATCTAATAAAAGAGTAATATGCAAATTAACCGTCGCTCCACAACAAAGATGGCAGCGCCCATATTGGCTGGGCAGGATGCTGGTGGTGTCATCCCGGCAACGTGAGCCCAGCAGGCAAGGGGGGCCACAAACAGCACCCAGCAGGGTCTGCTGGGCGGTGGAGGTGGCAACCCGCAGGCAGACAATCGGGGCCCGCAGGCAGCACCCAGCAGGGCCTGCTGGGCTGTTGCCACAGCAACCCGTGAGCAGGCAAGGGGGTCCCGCAGGCAGCACCCAGCAGGGCCTGCTTGCCCATCCCTGTGGTGTGGAGCAGGCAGGCCCTGCAGAGAGCAGAGAACCACGGGGTGTGGGCCCAAGCCATCAGTAGCACATGCCCTGAGGGCTCCTGAATTGGAGAGGGTGCAGGTCGGACTGAGAGACCTCCCTGCCCACCCCCCCTATGCACGAATTTCATGCACTGTGCCTCTAGTAATTTAATAGAAGAGTAAATAGAAGTCCAAATATGTACATTACTTTCCCAAGATCACATACTTAGGAAGAAGTGGGCAGAACTGGTACATAGTGGGGCAGAACTGGTACCCCAGTGGGACCCCACACTGGCTTTAGGAAGTACTGATGATTTTGTTAGAGTGATTCTGTTGATGGGAGTACAAGTAAATGTAGGGACAAGTAGCTAAGAGAGAATTGCACAACAGAGGTTCAGAAGAAAGTAAAATGAAAGAGGAACATAGAAAGGATTAGAAATCAAAGAAGGTGACTAAATACTTTACAGTGGTGCCTGTCTGCTTGGGTGCTTGATTGGAACTATTATATATTATATGAGAAGCACTAAATAGATGTGAACAACTGTTTCAGGTGAACAATGTACAACTTATGTTTGTGTTTGGTACTTCCCTGCCCCCTAACACTTTTCTTGCAGGGCTCTGAAAAAGTGCTAATCCCTCAGTCTCTTCCAACTGGAATAAACAATCCTGAGACTTGCCAGTTAGTCTACTTCAGACATACCTGGATTTCTTTTAAGAAGATTTCCAATTTTATGAAAGAAGTGGATATAACAGTTGCTTTCTTCATAATTATTTAGTTTAGTTTTATGAGCTATATATACTGCCAATAAGCTACTGGTATTCTGCATAAGAATACTGATAATATAAAGGATAATGCCATATATTAATTTTTATATTCTTCCAAGAAATAATTTTATTTTCTTAAAAATATATTTTATTGACTTTAGAGTGGAAGAAAGAGATAGAAACATGTGATGACAGAGAATCATTGATCGGCTGTCTCCTGCATGCCTCACACTGGGGATCGAGCTTGGGCATGTGCCTTGACTGGAATTGAACCATGACCTCCTTGTTCATAGGTCAATACTCAACCACTGAGCAACACTGGTTGGGACCAAGAATCACTTTCATCAAACATTTTCTATGCTAGAATTACCTTCTTTATTGTTTGATATTCTCCAATGTAACCTGGAATGTTTTGAAATATTAATTTTTTTTTACAGTTTGCTACTCCTGCATCTGATTTAAAATGATTTCCTCACTGGATAACCTTGGCTATATCTGACTCAAAACAATTCTCCACATTTTCTATAGGATTATCATAGCATTACATGGTTGTGTTGCTATACTGCTATTGCATTAAAATAATAATGCACTCCAGATAGAATTCCAGATTATAAAATTTTTAGGGCAAGGAAATAAAATCACTTTCCCAGTCACTCTAGGATTGAATGTTCTCATGAATGTATTGTTATTTGTGTTTAGAATACCTATACACAAGCTTTGGTTTTCTTTACTTCCTCTTCTCTCTCACACTTTTTAAAAAGAAACTTTTGTGACTTATTCTTACTACTGTAGAATCTTAACATGGAAGGTAGCATAAAGTTACCTGGTCAACACCTCTGTCTATGTCAGGATTGAAGTATCCTGAGAGCATGACGAAGGCAGGCATCACAGATAATGGACCACACAAAGCATTTCTCTTGATCCTAAACAACTTCAGGAAATATTTTTTTTTTGGATAAAAACTACTTAATCTTAATTTATAAATTACTATCAGACATCAGTTATTTTTTGTTTACTAAGGTAGTAAGCAATAAAAGCATTTATAACATTTCATTGGTTTTATTGATTAGTTCTAAAAAAGAGAGAGAAAATTAATGTCTCCAAATAGCAGATATGCAGTATCCAAAGGGAGTAAATTACACTCAACCAGAATACAAAACTCAGATTCATGTCTTTTTTTTATTTTCTAAAGTTAATTTCCCTAAGAGTTTGTCATCAAACATTAATAAAGCAGAAATGATTTGCTGTCTTTGACCCCCGCACACTTGTTACTAAGTTGCTTCAGTAGTCCGTTGACAAATATTCATTGTCCAATATACCTCTTTTATTCTCTGCCCATTGGCACTTTAAGCTTGCATATTTTAAAAGCAAAATAAAAATAACAACAATAGTTCTAGCCTTTCCTTATTCACTTCCCACTAAAGATGCTTTTGGGTTGGCTTGTTAAATTTCTTCATTTGCCCAAATGATGAGGATCACCCTGCAATTCCAAGCAGATTTTTGTATTACTATGATGTAATATTATGGGGAAAATGGAAAAAAGAGATTGCACTAGAGGCTAGGAGGTTGGAGAAAGCGCATTTCAGGAGCTTTGGATATTAGGTTTGTTAGAGGTGGAAAGAAAAGAAATATTACAATGAACCTTTTCTTAAAAATTTGAGACATGTAATAAGTTAATTTTCACACTTCTTTTTAGTGGCTATTATTTGTTTTTTCTTTGACCAACAGAAGGCTAAAGACTAGATGCTTCAATAATATCTATGTTACCTACACAATTACTTTTTGCTACCAGTTTATAGAATCCTTACATCTACAAATGAAGAGAACCATAAACAATGTGGAAGTTGAAGCATGTTCTATATTGTTTTCAGAAAAACCTGTCCAGCACAGAACCACCCCAACCTACTGGGAAGTGATACTCCTCACATGGTAATCCTATTTAATAAAAGCCTAATATGCTAAGTGTCCAGTCATCCAGTAGGTTGTTCAACCAATCAAAGCATAATATGCTAATGATATGCTAAGGCTGCTCAGCTGCTTGCTATTACATAAACTGACCACCAGAGGGCAGATGTTCCAACTGGTAGGTAATTTGCTTCTGGGGTTCAACTGATCAGGACTGAGCAAGATGGGCCAGGCACACCCTGGAACCCTCCCACGATCCCTCTCCAGCTGGCCAACCTCCTGGGTCCCTCTCTGGCCCCAATCGTGCACCAGTGAGGTTCCTTGGCCTGCTCCCTCTTGCAATCCGGGACCCCTTGGGGGATGTCAGAGAGCTGGTTTGGGCCTTATCCCACAGACCAGGCCCAGGGACCCTACTCAGGTGAATTAGTTCACCAGACCTCTCGTGCTATTTTAATGGTGCTTGGAAATAAAGTGTACAGTACAGGTTGGGCCACATGAGGTCTGTTAAGATTTATCTTGAGAGTTAGGTTTTAAATCAGGGTTAGTAGGCATCTGTGTTGCAGACAAAACTGAAAAGTTTTGATGAAAAGAATTTGAGCTAAGTATAAGAGGGCTAAATTGCACCCACAAGTTCACTGAGCTCCAATGCATACCATTTGCTTTGGTCACTGACTCCCATCATATCAGTGTCCATAATAAATCAGAAGGTTGCTGTACATAAAGTTCTGCCTGGACTACTGGCTAGCATATCTACCTGGAAGGAAAATCCAAAAATTGAGAGATGGAGAAATCTCTCTTGAGTCCTTCTAACACAGCCTGGTATATGAGTAATTGTTGCATCCTGACCTTTCTATCACCTGAGAGGGTAGTGGGAGTAGAAACATGTAATGAGCATTATATTCCAAGCTCTTCACATACATCAACTTATCATCTCCTTTAACCCCTGCAAAGACCAAGTACAGTACAAACTATGTTTCATATTTTATGGATGAAGAAACAATAACCTTTAGAGTTATATGCTTCATATCATTCAGCTCATCTGTTTTAAGGCCAGGATTTGAACCAAGTATAAGGGTGTGGTTTTGTTTTTTTGTTTCTTTGTTTGATTGTTTGTTTGTTTTGTTTTGTTTTGTTACACTACATCTTTTTAGACTTCTTCCCTTTCTTTCATTGTTTTTCTACCAATAACAACATGCTTTCATAGACTTTATACTTTTTGTGTTTCTATCAAAACTATTATAAAAACAAGGGCAGCAGTATCATTATTGAAGTAATACACATCAGAATAACTCTCTGAAAAAAGTCTAAAATCTTGGTTGATATAAAACAAAATATGTGAGAGACAAAATGGCGGTAGTATAGACGGACATGTCCCGTGCCTTGTCCCAGAGCAGATAGCGTGAGCAGCTGAAACGAGTAACATCCAGCCCGAATTGGCAGGGGAGATTCAGCTGGGAGACGGTTTGCAGCCGGGAAAGGCAGAGGACTCCTGGAGAAAGGTAAAGTCAAGGCTCTGGGAAGGATAATCTGCCAGAACTCTGAGCCCTGAGGATCAGAGGGAACCCACAGGGCACCGGCACCCAGCCATGTCCCTCGGGACGGGCACAGTGGAAAGGAGGTACACAGAGCTGCTGGTCGGCAGGGGATTCTAGACCTTGGTCCACAGTCAGTAAAGGCTGAAGAGCGCCGGCAGGAGAGGAGTGCACAAAGGGGCAGCCGCTCCGGCCTCTGTGGCTTGTGTCCTTCTTCATAGAGCCTAGTTCATAGGACCTTTCGGACACAGACACTTACCCGTGGCTGGAGCGTGGGAGAAGGTGTGGAATTGTGGAACCTGGGGAGAGAGGGGGATCCAGGAGAAGTGGCAGTGAGTTTGGTGCAGAGTCATGCCTGAGCCTGGGATGTGGGCAGCCATAGCCCCTCCCTCCAGTATCCAGGCAACTAAAACAGCCACACCCAAATTCCACCATGAATGGTACAAAGGATTAAAAAACAAAACAAAACAACAAAAAAAAACCCTAAATAGTCCCTGAGAGTCCAAAGGGGCTGGACTAAAGAAAGACTTTTAGTCTCAGCAATCAGATCCTGAGATACACTACAGTACAGAAGACTGGGATCTTAAGCCAGCCAAAGAAACACTTCACTTCTTCATCTTTATTTTATTTTATTTTATTTTATTTTATTTTATTTTATTTTTACTTTTTATTACTTTGTTATCTCTTTTTTATTTTTTTTTTGTTTTCCTGTTTCTGTTTGTGCTTTATTTTCTATTTCTTTTCACATTATTTTTCCATCACTCTATTTTCTTTTATTTCTATATGTTATTTTTATACCATTTTTGAAATCAAATTTTTTGTAAATTTATTATTATTTTTTCTCGTTCTCTTTCCTCATATCCACCCATCCTCTTTCTACTTACTTTATACTGAACTGAGATCCTCCCAATATTCATCCAATTCTTAATCTTATCTTCTATATATAAGCTCAGCATCTACAGATTCTGCCCCCACCCTCTTTGCTGGGGGTTTGGTGTTTGGATTTTTTGTTGTTTTGTTTTGTTTGTTTGTTTATCTATTGGTTCTGTGGTATATATATATATATATACATATATATATATATATATATATATATATATATATATATACTCCTTTTCTTCCTTTTTCTTTTCTCTCTTATCTTTTTTCACTCTCTTCAATATCATTTATGCTCTCTTTTTTTCACCCCTAATTCTCTTTTCTCAGGTGATCACTTATAGTGGAGTTATTATTGTCGAGAGTACATTCATATTTTGGTCCCTTTTTGTTGTGTCTTGTCAAGGTGAATTTTATCCTGTCTGGCCAGGTGCTAGAGAGTGAGCCTCATATCCAGACCCCTGGAGAGTAAACTCCATCCACGAATGGGTCAATAACACCCCAGACCCAACTACAGAGGCAGGAAGAAGATGGCAGTGAGGGAGAGAGTGTGAGTCAATGAGGAACCAAAAGAGGAGTGTGTGGTCATGTGGGATGTGTGTGTGTGTATGTGAGTGAGGCACAGACAGATCCCGCTGGAACTTCGGGGTCAGGCTAAACAGGCTCGCCTAACTAGGCAGCCTCTGCTACCATTGTAAGCAGTTCTGGGAGGCCAGCTTGTCCTCAGAGGCCTAGCATTTTTAACTGGGATCCAGGCCTCACGCCCACCCAGGGTGCCCTCAGATAACACCTGGGACTCTACAGACACCCCTGCCAAGGACCTGCTACCTTTGCTGTGGTCCCACTGTCAACAAGTCTCCAGCCACCCTGGGTGCAAGCTCCTGTGGGTTCTGAAGCATGCTCCCCTCTGACCGGCCCAACACCTTAGCCCAGGGCACTGCAACCACGCAAGCAGAAGACACTTGAGCAGCCCACTCCTGTCCAAGGAGCAGCAGCCCCGTGAGCAGCCTGCCCCAGGCCTAAGAGCAGAAGCCTTACATGGCCTGCCACTGTCCAAGAAGCAGAAGCTGTGTGATCGGCCCGCTCCCAAGTCCGAGGAGCAGCAACCACGTGAACAGCCTGCCCCATCTGAGAAGCAGCAGCCGCACAAGCAGCCGGCCCATGATTGAGGAGTGGCAGCACCATGCAGCCCACCCCTATCCAAGGAACAGCAGCTGCGCAGCCCACACCCTGCTCTTGTCTGAGGAGCAGTAGGTGTGCGAGAAACCTGCCCCCATACGAGGAGCAGCAGCTGCACGAGCAGCCTGCCCCCATACAAGGAGCAGCAGCAGTGTGAGCAGCCCATACCCATACAAGGAACAGCAGTGCCGCGAGCAGCCCACTGCCATTCAAGGAGAAGTAGCCGTGCGAGCAGACTGCCCCAGTCTAAGGAGCAGTAGCCACATGAGCATACTGCCCACGTCCGAGGAACGGCAGCCCTGCGCAGTCCACACTGGTCCAAGGAGCACCAGACACACGCAGCCTGCATCTGTCCAACTAGCAGCAGCTAGGTGAGTGGCCTACCCCCATCTGAGGAGCAGCAGCCACACATGCCACTTGCTCCCACCCGAGGAGAAGCCACCACGCAAGCAGCCCATCCCCCATCCGAGGAACAGCAGCCACGTGAGAAGACTGCCCCCGTACAAGGACCAGCAGCTGCACATGCAGCTCACTCTGGCCTGAGGATCAGCGGCCGCCTGAACAGCTTGCCCCTGTCTGAGGAGCAGCAGCCACATGAGCAGACCAACCACATCTGAGGAGCAGCAGCCCCATGCAGCTTACACTGGTCCAAGGAGCAGCAGCCACATCCAGGCTTCACCTGCCGACGAGCAGCTGCTGGGTGAGCATCCCGCCCCCATCTGAGGAGCAGCAGCTGCGCAAGCAGCCCACACGGGTACGAGGAGCAGTAGCCCTGTAAGCAACCTGCCCCTGTCCAAAGAGCAGCAGCCTCACGAGCAGCCCACCCCATCTAAGGAACAGCAGAAGCATGCAGCCACCCCCAATCCAAGGAGCAGCAGCCACGGGAGCAGTCCGTGCCCATCTGGGGGGCAGAAGCCACATGAACAACCCACCCCTGTCCAAGGAACAGCAGTTGTGTAAGCAGCCTCCCCACCCAGCCACAGGAGACACCACTGCTGTGAACAGCACCCACCAGAGGAGCAGCTGCCAACTGAGGAGCAGCCATTACCACGACGACTTGAGGAGCAACTGCAGCCCGAGGAACCACTGCTACCCAAGGAGCAGCCCCTGCACAACTCGACATTTAGATCAGTCAGTGAGACAAAAAATGGGTAGACAAAGAAACCCCCAAAGGAAAGAAAAGGAGGAATTGCCAGCAGAGCAGCTAAGTGAAACAGAGGCATGCAATATTTCAGAAAAAGAATTCAGAATAAGGGTCCTAGAGTGCATAAAAAAGATGGAGGAAAAAAATCAACAACTTATGTAAGAATCAAGAAGAAGTGGATGAAAAAATCAATAATTTATTGTACGAATCAAGAAGAAATGAAAAGTAATATAGCTGCAATAAAAAACGCCATGGAAAGTTTCAACAGTAGACTAGGAGAAGTGGAGGACCGAAATAGCAAATTAGAAGACAGGGAAGCAAAACACACCCAGACTGAACTGCATGCAATTGGAGAAAAAAATTAAAAGACAGGAGGAGAGCCTAAGGGAGCTATGGGACAACATGAGACAAAGCAACATATGAATAATAGGGGTGCCGGAACAACAGGAAGAGGACCAAGGGTTACAAAACCTAATTGAAGAAATAATATCAGAAAACTTTCCTGAGGTGGGGAAGAAAAAAGTCACATAAGCACAGAGAGTCCCAAACAAGATGAACCCCAAAAGACCCACACCAAGACACATCATAATTACCATGGCAAATGTTCAGGACAAAGAGAGAATCTTAAAGGCTGCAAGAGAGAGACAGAAAGTTACATACAAGGGATCTCCCATTAGATTATGAAATGATTTCTCAACAGAAACACATCAGGCCAGAAAAGAATGGACAGATATTTACAAAGAAATGGAAAGTGAGGGACTGAATCCAAGAATACTCTATCCATCGAGGCTATCATTCAAAATTGAAGGGAAATAAGAAGCTTCACAGACAAAAACGGATAAGAGAGTTTATCACCACAAAACCAGCAATGCAAGAGATGCTAAAGGGACTGGTGGAAAAAGGAGAAATAAAAAACTAAGAAAGAAAACAGGCACAAAAAATAAAAATGGCTACAAACAAGTACCTTTTAATAATAACTTTAAAAGTAAATGGACAAAATGTTCCAATCAAAAGACATCGAGTGGCTGAATGGATTAAAAAACATGACCCATATATTTCCTGTCTACAAGAGACCCACCTCAGAATAAGGGACTCACACAGACTGAATGTGAAGGGATGAAAAAATATCTTTCTGGCAAATGGAAATGAAAAAAAAAGCTGGGGTAGCAACACTTATATCGTACAAAATAGACCTCAAAGTGAAGGCCATAACAAGAGATAAGGAAGGCCACTTCATAATACTAAAGGGATTGATACAACAAAAGGATATAACCCTGATAAACATATATGCACCCAATGCAGGAGAACCCAAATACATAAAAAAACTCCTAGAAGATATCAAGGGAGAGATCGACAACAATACAATCATAGTAGGGGACCTTAATACACCACTGACATCACTGGATAAATTCTCTAGACAAAAAATCAACAAAGAAACAGCAATCCTAAATGACTCAATAGATCAGATGGACTTAATTGACATCTTCAGAACATTTCACCCCAAAGCCACGGAATATACGTTCTTCTCAAGTGCACATGGGACATTTCACATGGGACATTTTCAAAAATAGACCACATATTGGGACACAAGCAAAGTCTCCCCCAATTCAAGAAGATTGAAATCATACTAAGCATCTTCTCAGACCACAATGGCATAACATTAGAAATAAACTACAATAAAAACAATCCAAAACACTCAAACACTTGGAAACTGAATAGCATGTTATTAAATATTGACTGGGTTATCAATGAGATCGAAGAAGAAATTAAAAACATCCTAGATACTAATGACAATGAAAACACAACAATCCAAAACCTATGGGACACAATGAAAGCAGTCCTGAGAGGGAAGTTTATAGCTCTACAGGCCTACCTCAAAAAAACAAGAAAAAATGGTAGTAAATCATCTAACTCTATAACTCAAAAAATTAGAAAGAGAACAACAAGAAAAGCCCAGAGTGAGCAGAAGGAAGGAGATAATAAAGATTAGAGCAAAAATAAATGACATAGAGACCAAAAAACAATACAAAAAAATCAATGAAACCAAGAGCTGGTTCTTTAAAAGGATAAACAAGATTGATGAACCTCTAGTCAGGTTAACCAAGAAGCAGAGAGAGAGGACCCAAACAAACAAAATCAGAAATGATAGAGGCAAAATAACAACAGACCCCACAGAAATACAAATGATTGTTAAAAAATACTGTGAACAACTCTATTCCAACAAACTAGACATCCTGGAGGAAATGGACATATTCCTAGAAAAATACAACCTTCCAAAACTCAATCAGGAAGAATCTAAAAATCTCAACAGGCCAATAACTATGGAAGAAATTGAAGCAGTCATCAAAAAGCTTCCAGCAAACAAAAGCCCAGGGACAGATGGCTTCACAGGGGAGTTTTACCAGACATCCCAGGAAGAACTAAAACCTATTCTCCTCAGACTATTCCAAAAAATTCAATAGGAAGGAACACTTCCAAGCTCATTCTATGAAGCCAGCATCACCCTCATACCGAAACCAGATAAAGACAACACAATGAAAGAGAATTATAGGCCAATATCCCTCATGAACATAGATGCCAAAATACTCAACAAAATCTTAGCAAATCAGATCCAGCAATACATCAGAAAGATCATACACCATAACCCAGTAGGATTTATCCCATGGATGCAAGGATGGTACAATATCCACAAATCAATAAACGTGATACATCACATAAACAAATTGAGAGAAAAAAAATCCACATAGTCATATCAATTGATGTAGAAAAAGCATTTGACAAAATCCAACACCCATTTTTGATAAAAACTCTCAGCATGGTGGGAATAGAAGGATCATACCTCAACGTAATAAAAGCCATATATGACAAACCTACAGCCAACATTATACTCAATGGGCAAAAACTAAAACTATTTCCCTTAAGAACAGGAACAAGACAGGGATGCCCACTTTCACCACTTCTGTTCGACATAGTACTGGAAGTATTAGACATTGAAATTAGATAAGAAGAAGAAATAAAGGACATTCAAATTGGAAAAGAAGAAGTAAAACTGTCCTTATTTGCAGATGACATGATATTGTACATAAAAAACCCTAAACACTCCATCAAAAAACTATTAGACTTGATAAATGAATTCGGCAATGTAGCAGGATACAAAATTAAAGCCAAGAAATGTATGGAATTTCTATACACCAGTAGTGAACTTACAGAGAGACTAAAAAAGCTATCCCATTTACCATCTCACCAAAAAAATTAAGATACCTAGGAATAAAGTTAACTAAATGGTAAAAGACCTCTACTCAGAAAACTACAGGACATTGAAAAGAGAGCTAGAGGAAGACATAAACAGATGGAAGAACATACCATGTTCATGGATAGGTAGAATCAACATCATTAAAATGTCCATACTACCCAAAGCAATCTACAGATTCAATTCAATCCCCATCAAAATACCAACGGCATATTTCACAGACCTAGGACGAACGCCCCCAAAATTCGTCTGGAATAAAAAAAAGACCCCGAATAGCTGCAGCGATCCTGAGAAAGAAGAACAAAGTAGTTGGAATCTCAATACCAGATATCAAGCTGTATTACAAAGGCACTGTTCTCAAAACTGCCTGGTACTGGCACAAGAACAAACATATAGATCAATGGAATAGAATAGAGAACCCAGAAATCCACCCAAACCAATATGCTCAATTAATATTTGACAAAGGAAGCAAGAACATACAATTGGAGTCAAGACAGTCTCTTCAATAAATGGTGTTGGGAAAATTAGACAGATACATGCAAAAAAAATGAAGCTATACCACCAACTTACACTATACACAAAAATAAACTCAAAATGGATAAAGTACTTAAATGTAAGATGGGAAACCATAAAAATACTTGAGGAATCCAAAGGCAACAAAATCTCAGACATATGACAAAGCAATTTCTTCACTGATACTGCTCCTAGGGCATTGGAAACTAAAGAGAAAATAAACAAATGGGACTACATCAAAATAAAAAGCTTCCACACAGCAAAAGAAACCATCAACAAAACAACAAGAAAACCCACTGCATGGGAGAACATATTTGCCAATGTTATCACCAATAAGGTTTAATCTCCAACATTTATAGGGAACTCATACAACTTAACAAAAGGAAGATAAACAATCCAATCAAAAAATGGGCATAGAACCTAAATAGCCACTTTTCAAAAGAGGACATTCAGAAAGCCAAGAGACATATGAAAACATGCTCAAAGTCACTAATCATCAGAGAGATGCAAATCAAAACAACAAAGAGATACCATCTCACACCTGTCAGATTGGCTATCATCAACAAATCAACAAACAAGTGCTGGAGAGGATGTGGAGAAAAACGAACGCTCGTGCACTGCTGGTGGGAATGCAGACTGGTGCAGCCACTATGGAAGACAGTATGGAGTTTCCTCAAAAAACTAAAAATGGAAACTCCCATTTGACCCAGTAATCCCACTTCTAGTTATATATCCCAAGAAATCAGAAACACCAATCGGAAAGGATATATGCACCCCTATGTTCATAGCAGCACAATTCACCATAGCTAAGATTTGGAAACAGCCTAAGTGCCCATCAGCAGAGGAATGGATTAGAAAACTGTGGTACATCTACACAATGGAATACCATGCTGCTGTAAAAAAGAAGGAATTCTTACCATTTGCAACAGCATAGATGGAACTGGAGAGCTAAGTGAAATAAGCCAGTAATGAAAGAAAAATACCAGATGATCTCACTCATTTATGGATAATAAAGACCATTATAAACTGATGAACAAAAATAGATACAGAGGCAGAGCAGCATGGAACAGACTGTCAAACTACAGCGGGAAGGTGGGGGAGGTTTGGGGGGGGGGGATTAAGAGATCAACCGAAGGACTTATATGCATGCATATAAACATAACCAATGGACACAGGACACTGGGTGGTAGGGGAGGCTGGGGAAAGGTCAAGGGGGAAAAAAAGGAGACATTTGTAATACTCTCTGTAATACTTTAAGCAATAAAACAAAAATTTTAAAAAAAGAATAAACACATATTTAAGGCCCATAGGTTGGAAGAGGAGAGCCGTGTGGGTGATCTTATTATCAGGGTAAATAACATTTCATACCTGGCTGGTTTTTGAAAGGGTCACCGCATTGTTACTCAATACAATATCGAATGTGCTTACTGATGACCTGTGTCATGGGGAAAAGATTAAAATCTGTAATTAACGCATCCAATAAATAACCAAGCTTTTCATATAAAAAATATGCTAATAATCAGGCTTTGCCCTAAATTCAAACAACCAGGTAACTTTGAAACTAATTTCTTTTCACAAGATTACAATGCCTTTAATGAAGTTCCTAAATCAGTGATGGCGAACCTATGACATGCATGTCAGAGGTGACACACGAACTCATTTTTTTGGTGGATTTTTCTTTCTTAAATGGCATTTAAATATATAAAATAAATATCAAAAATAAGTCTTTGTTTTACTATGGTTGCAAATATCAAAAAATTTCTACATGTGACATGGCACCAGAGTTAAGTTAGGGTTTTTCAAAATGCTGACATGCTAAGCTTAAAACGTTCGCCATCACTGTAAATTGATGTAAGTTTTTTAAGTGGCTTCAAAGACTTTAAGGAAATATAAAATATATAAATATATTTAATGTAGCATCAATGTTATATATTTGTATTGCACTATAATACCTGGAATAATCCTCAGTTTATTTATGGTACATGTTTTCATTCTCAGCCAATTTCCTGATTGATACTTATTCAAAGCTATAGCATCACTGGGCTTCACTGCATTTTTCTGTACTAACATGTTCACATTTAAAGTCCTAGAAGTAGCCCTACATGGTTTGGCTCAGTGGATAGAACTTCAGTCTACAGACTGAAGGGTCCCAGGTTCAATTCCAGTCAAGGGCACATGCCTGGGTTGTGGCCCTGATTCCCAGTAGGGGGTGTGCAGGAGGCAGCCGATCAATGATTCTACCATTGATATTTCTATCTCTTCCTCCCTCTCCCTTCCTCTCTGAAATCAATAAAAATATATTTTTAAAAATAAAATAAAAAATAAAGTCCTAGAAATGATAACATGCAAGGATAAGAGAAACATTCTTTCTACTAGGGTTGCAAAGTTTCCAGATAAAAATTGAAGTAGAATCTACATAAATATTTAAATGTTCCTTGGCCTATTATTATCCTTGTGTTTATAGTATGAGGTTTATCTACGAAAGGAATTAAAGGCTGAATTTAAATTCTCTTCCAGGATAATTACCCATTGCACCTAATTATGAGAGTAAGTTATTAAAGAAACTGGGTTCATCTACTTGTAGAGGACAGATGTTAGTTCAAATCAAGTTTGACCCTTTCTTTCATACATTAAGATGAGAATATTTCCCTCGCTGTCCTTATGTTTGCTTTCTGATTGCATTAACCAAAGTTTCCATATTGTCTATTGAGAACTGATGTCTGTTTGCATGCAAATTCTTACTGTGAAAACTTATGTGATCATGATTCTAAAATAATCCTGGTGGGTGAATGTGGATACACCAGTATTCTCTGGTGATGTTTTAAAGAGATTCTGAATTGGTCTGACCTCAGGCTTTTATAATCTGTATCTACTCCTGAATGCTGCCTGACAGCTCCAATGTCTTTATATTGAAGGACTAATCTCCTTTTAAGGAAGGGCATTAACTCGCCGAAAAGGAAATGGTGTGCTTGTAATGACAAATGAACATGACTCTTCTCTTCTATTTGATAGAAGGGCCCTTGTTCTGTCTAAATTGTATATTCTTTTGTAAACAGACTCTTCAGCCCTCTAGCTAGAAGAATCAATGCCCTGTACAGATGGTGCCAGACCTTTATTCAGAAATGCATGCACTTGATTTGTATTAAAGTTTTGATATTTAACCTTCAGTCTAAATCTTAAATCAGGGCCTTAGGGCAAGGACAAATGTCTTCATCATTTTGAATTTAAAAATTGGTTTCAAACTATAGAAAAGAAATTAAAGTCCCAGAATGATTTGAGTCCATGAGCATAAAAATAGCCCTCTAGCTTAGTATGCATTTATAATGAGAGTCATAATCTAAGCATCAGTCTCTCAAAATGAGAATGAGAATCAAAAAGAATTAGAGGAAAATGTTGTGTCTGCAGAAAGACATATATAAAGCCACATGAATATAAAAATCAAGCCAACCTAATTAAAATTCAAGCTTATTTAAATACATCTCTATACCTTGTTCTTCAACACACATACAAATGTACACATAAAAATATAATATAACCTAAAATTATGCTATTTAGAATTTTTAAATGTAATTACAGGACTTAACTCATATAGCAGCTATGGAAATTATCACAGGTTGTAGCTACTGCCACCATAAGAATTGGTTTCAATTCAGCCTTTAATGAGATCAGCTATTTCTATTCATTTGCATGGGTACCTACTTCTGTAATAAAAAGGATTAATTTGAAGTTTCCAGAAATGCATCATCTAGCTCATGTTGGAGGGTAGCTAGTCAGCAGGCTATAAATATGAATTCTTCAAATAGTAGGTTGCCTATTTCATTAAAACTGGTGATGTTTTAGTATTTCATATGTAAAGCCATGCAAAGGTTGTGGAAAGCAGAGTGTTAGTATAGAATGTATTTGAGGAGGAAAAGCTGTCATGGAAAGGTGATCATGAGTGACACAGAGATACAATCCCAGAGGTTGGGGGAGGCTCCCTTTGTCAAGCAAATGCAAAATAATTTCTGAGTCTCAGGCGTCTCTTATGGATGAAACAGGTTCACAAAACATATACCCACATCTAACATCGCCAGTGCAAAGGTAGCAGAAGGCCTCTTAGCATGGCTGCCCTTCAAATGACATTTACATTACTTTATCTCATTTTCCCTTAAGTAAACATAATAATTATTTAGAAGGTAACATTTGATGTTGGGAGAAGGTAGTGCACATAGTATGGTTACTCAGCCCCCAAGGGATAGGCTCTGATTATGTGAAGATTTCCCAGTATTCCTTCTCCATCTCTTTAACCATCTTCCAGATAAAGGAGGATGGCAATGGCAGCCTACAGTCATGCAAAATGTGAGGGAAACTGCAAAACTGGCAGCAGGCCCATAAATCATAAGTTCATGAATCTCCTGAGTAGCCTGCCATGACCCAGTCTCCTTATGCAATGTAAGTCATGAATGTGTAATAATCAAGCAAGTAATTTAGCCTCAACTTAATCAATTCACTGAGGAGAGAAAAATAAAAGACAGTCAACCTGGTTTCATATGAAAATAGGGGAAATTGATGTTCTGAACTTTTCACTAGGAGTGTTACAGACTTAGGTTTTCCAGATTTCTATTTCCCGACAAAAGAAAAATTGATTAACATTTTGAGAGTTGACCATTAAAAACAAGAATTATTTGTAAAATAGTGATTATTCATCTATTTTTCAAAAGTTGGACTCTTGTAGAAAATGATAAAATGTGCATTTCTTTGAAAATTATTTGCAGAAGCTGTTCCAAATCTTATAGTATTCATCATCTTACAAGTAAATAACAACATATAATGATTCTTGGCCCTGCGGCAGAAATTCCACTTTGGGATCAGTATCCTTCATAGCATCTATAAACAAATGACAAGACAAAATCACCACTAATGATGTCCTGGACAGCAATCAGCCATAATGGAGTGAACCCATCCAAGGTGATTGTCCTCCCCTGCACCAGACATGTAAATGATGTATGAATCCTTTTGTTGTACCTAACAGACTCAGGGTGTTTATCTTCCTAAATATTTGTAAGACTCCTGTCACTTAGATATATAATACTCCAAGAAGACAAAAGAAAATGGGGGAAAGGAAGTTAAAAAATGTATCTTTCAAGCCATTGCTCTGAGAAGTGTCAGGAGAGGAGTGACTGTCAAGTTCAAGCAGCTCTAAGCCCTTTAATGAATGTGTTTATGTAAAATAAAAACCACAAATTAATTCAGTGAGAAGAGGAGAATGAAAAGAATTTCAACTTTATTATTTTCATAATACAGCCCAAACCACTGGTTGATGTTTTTCACTCTTAAGTTTTTACCTAGATGTTTTTTTGTTACTGTCATGTTAATCAAATCACAATTGATAGATTATTATATGGGGAGGAATTATTTATCTTCTGTTTTATTTCAGCTTTATTAAGGTATAATTGACAAATATCAACTTCTCTTAAATAATCGAACTAGTGTGACTCTTGACCTCTAAAAGAGTACATTTATTCTACCCACTGCTAAACAGTTAATAGTTTTAACTATTAACTATGAAAATTTAGAGACATTAGAGCTTGAAGTACCTATAAAAGTCATCAAATCCAATTCTATCACCTAAAGACAAAGACTACAGCTATAGTTAAGAGAATGGCACCATCTAAATATAAGTTCTAAAATAAATAATGAGGCCCTGGCTGGGTAGCTTAGTTGATTAGAGCATCATTCCAATATTCCAAGATTGTGGGTTTGATTCCCAGTCAGGGCACATGTAAGATGTAACCAATGAATGCATAAGTAAGTGGAACAACAAATCAATGTTTCTCTGTCTCTCTCCCTTCCTCTCTCTCAAATCAATAAATTAAAAATAAACAAATAAATAAAATTTAAAAACTAAAGTAAATCATTATTTTTTTTGCTTATGATGAATGCACATGGACAGTAATCCATTCAACATTCATGTCTACATATATGTCTACCTTATTTATTGCATTTTGAGGGCAACACACGTAATGATGAAAGCTGGGTTTTCATGCCAGACATAGTTCCCAAACACAGTGCCTCTATTTCCTAGGACTATAAACCAGAGTACTTACACTACACTCCACAATTAGATTCCTAATATCTGTTCCTGATTTCCTATATGGAATGCTACAGAAAAACCCTGAGCTATTTGAAGCTCAGTGCATGACATGCATTTTCATTGCCCAAATAAGGTGGACATATAAGTGGACATGAATGCTGAATGGATTATTGTCCATGTACAAAGTCATCAATTGAGGAAAGTATATTTACTTTATTCATCATAAGCAAAAAAAAAAATCATGATTTACTTTAGTTTTTAAATTTTATTTATTTCTTTGTTTATTTTTAATTTATTGACTTGAGAGAAAGGAAGGGAGAAAGAGAGAAACATTTTCTTATATAGTTAATATATTCTGAATATTTATTAAGTGCCAAAAACAGTGGGAGTGCTAGCAGGTGCTATTTAAGTTAATAAGATAAAGCTTTACAAATGACACATGTTCTCATACATCTTCGATCAATGGAAAAACAAATATTGAACAAGATAATCAGCCACATATCCTAAAGTTCAGTGGAATAAAGAAGGAAATGTGGGTAGAAAGAATAACACAAAACAATGTCCAGAGAATTGAAACATGAGATCTGATTTGTCCTTTCTGTCCTTTCTTTGTTTGCCAAAATCCCACTTTTCCTTCAAAGGGTAACACAAATTTTAAACTGACCACTCATTTCCCCCCTCTATCTCCTTAATTGTTCTTTTTCCATAACATCTTTTATTTTGCATAAGTTAAGAGTTCTCTAGATCAGGACTAATAACTTGGCTAGGTGTGGTTCCCATGACCTTATCTAGTGATATCTAGTACATAATAGTTCCTCTGTGGTAGGCAACAGACGTGATCAGAGCAAGGAAAATGGCCAGGTACAGAAGGCCTGGAAATGTGCAAAACTGGGAAAACAAGGATCGTGTCCCCAGGGTGACCTTTCCTCCCCTAGCATATCACTGATCATGTGGGTTTAGACCCCCTGACCTTTCATATTGCTGGTCATACACTTCTGACCTTTCATCCCTTGGCATGTTGCCAGTCATGCAGGTTAGACCCTCCTTTAGAGGGAGAACAAGCAAGGAGGGAAGAGAATAGCCTTAAGCATTAAACCCCCAGGACAGTGAGGTTCTGACCTGCATCAAATGTATCTAGGTCTCAGTTGTGTTTCAGCTCCAGGCCCAGAAAAGCAGCAAACAAGCTGCAATGACTATGACCCCTCCCCCAGTGCAATCCAATCAGTGGAGACCACGACTCTGAAAGGACACACCTAACAATCTTATGACTATTCTATTGGGATCCTCCCCTGATGACCCAGAGTACACCGTGCCTTTACTCTACCCATCCCCTCCCCTCCAGGTGCATTACATTTTACCTTTCTCTCTCCTAAGCTTAAGGGTCCCCTTCTTTTTGCCTCTGTAACTTGTTTCCTGAGCCCATTTCTTCTATGATTCACTTCTACCTCTGTGATTTTTGAAATAAAATTTCTCTTATAGTTTGAGTCTTGACTCTGAGTTCTTTCCTGCCCAGAACTCAAGTACTGAGGTTGCTGAATCAAGATCCGGTCTGGATTGTTGAGACGTGGAAGATGGCAGTGAGGGAGAGAGTGCGAGAGAGTGAGTGAGTGAAAGGTGAGTGTGTAGATATGTGGTGTGTGTGTGTGTGTGTGTGTGTGTGTGTGTGTGTGTGTGTTAGGGATAGTTAGATCCTGCAAGACTTTCCAGGGCTGGCGAACTGGGCAGTCTTAGACTGCGAGACCCCACTGCCACAGCAAACACTCCCAAGAGGCCAATGCTGGCACAGAAACCACACTATCTTGAAGGGCAGAACAGCTATGACTCTGAACCCTCCCTCATCACCACCCAGACTGGCCTCAGACACAAAGCAGGACCCTACAGCCACTCTGGACAAAGACCTGCTACCACAGCTGCAGACCCAAAAACACTGAAACTCCAGACATCCTGGCCGCAGTTTCCTGTGAATCACAGCAGCATAGGGCCTGCCCAACCCTAACCCTCAAGTGGGCCTCCCACCAACACAGGATGGCCATGCATCTCGGGCCTCTAGCAGGCCTGTGACCCTGATTCTTGGTGCATGTGCATGCAGGAACTCTGATTCTTGGTGCAGAGTTCCCCCACTGATCCACGGCAGCCTCACCCAGCTCCCGTGAGTCTGATTCTTGACGCGTGCCTGTGGGGACTCTGATCCTCGGTGTGCACAGAAGGCCGCACCAAGCACCAGTGACTCTGATGCTCACCACATGTGCGCAGGGACTCTGATACTCGGCACGCGCCTGGAACCACACCAAGTGCCAGTGACTCTGATTTTAGGCACATACACATGGGGATTCTGTTTCTCAGTGTGTGCACGAGGCCACACCAAGTGCAAGTGACTCTGGTTCTTGGTGCATGCACATGGGGACTCTGATTCTTGGCATGCATGGCTCCCACCAAACCATGGCAGCCATGCATCTCGGTCCCTGAGCTCTTCAGTAATGCTTGGGTTGCATGGTACTCCCGCCACACATGGTTCAGGCCTCAGCAACTTGGCACTTGGACCTTCTGGTGATAGCAAAACTGGGGAGACAATGAAACAATCCCGAAAAGGAAGAGGAGGAATCACCAAGAAAGAAACTAAATGAAACAGAGGCAAGCCATATGTTAGAAAAAAGAATTCAGAGTAATGGTCATAAACCAGATGGAAGAGATTTCAACAACCAATGCAAGAATAAGGAGAAACTCAAAAGTGATAGAGCTACAATAAAAAAACAAGATGGAAGGTTTCAACAATAGACTAGGAGAAGTGGAGGACCAAATTAGTTAGAAGATAAGGTAGAGAAACAAGCCCAATCTGAACAGAAATTAGAGAAAAAAATTAAAAAGCAGGATAGAGCCTAAGGGAGCTTTGGGACAACATGAAACGAAATGACATACATATAAGAGGGATTCAAGAAGGACAAGAAGAGCAGCAAGGATTAGAGAACCTATTTAAAGAAATAATGACAGAAAACTTCCCTGATATGGGGAAGAAAAAAGTCACACAAGCACAGAGAATCCCAAACAAGATGAACCCTAAAAGATCAACGCCAACACATGTTGTAATTACAATGGCAAACATTAATGAAAAAGAGAGAATCTTAAAGCCTGCAAGAGAGAAACAGAGAGTTACCTACAAAGGATCTCCAATCAAATTATCAATTGATTTTTCAACAGAAAAACATCAGGCAAGAAGTAAATGGAATGAAGTATACAAAGTGATGCAAAGCAAGGGACTGAATCCATGAATACTCTCTCCAGCAAGGCTATCAATCAAAGTTGAAGGGGAAATCAGGAGCTTTTCAGACAAAAAAAGACTAAGGGAGTTTATCACTACCAAGCCAGCAATGCAAGAAATGCTAAAGAGACTGTTGTAAAAAGAAGAAATAGAAAGGGAAGAAGGAACATAGTCATAAAGAATATAAATGGTTACAAACAAGTACCTAGCAATAATAACATAAAACGTAAATGGATTAAATGCTCCAAACAAATGACATTGAGTGATTAAATGGGGAAAACATGACCCATACATATGTTGTCTATAAGAGACCCACCTCAGACCAAGGGAATCACACAGACTGAATGTGAAGGGATGGAAAAATATTTTTCAGGCAAATGGAAATGAAAAAAAAATCTGGGGTAGCAATACTTATATCTGACAAAATAGACCTCAAAGTGAAAGTCATAACAAGATACAAGAAAGGTCATTTTACAATTCTAAAGTGATCGATACAACAAGAGGCTATAACTCTGGTAAACATATATGCACCCAATTCAGGAGCACCCAAATACATT
The DNA here is from genome assembly GCF_963259705.1 of Myotis daubentonii. Lineage (NCBI taxonomy): Eukaryota > Metazoa > Chordata > Mammalia > Chiroptera > Vespertilionidae > Myotis > Myotis daubentonii. The sequence goes on along the minus strand of NC_081842.1, from coordinate 95,641,553 downwards.
TAAAAAAAACCCTGGAAGATAACTGGAAAGAGATTGACAGCAATACAATTATAGTAGGAGAATTTAATACTCCATTCACATCAATGGATAAATCCTCTAGGCAAAAAATCAGCAAAGAAACAGCAATCCTAAATGACTCACTAGATTAGATGGCATTAATTGACATTTTAAGAACATTCCACCCCAAAGCTACAGAATATATATTCTTCTCAAGTGCACATGGGACATTTTTAAAGATAGACTACATATTGGGATACAGGCAAAGTTTTTCCAAATTCAAGTAGATTGAAATCATATCAAGCATCTTCTCAGATCATAATGGCATAATATTAGAAATCAACTACATTAAAATCAATCACAAAAATTCAAGCATCTGGAGGCTGAATAGCATGCTATTAAACAATGAGTGGGTTACCAAAGAGATCAAAGAAAAAACAAAAAACATCCTGAAACAAATGACAATGAAAACACAACGATCCAAAATCTATGAAACACAGTGAAAGCAGCCCTGAGAGGAAACTTCATAGCATTACAGACCTACCTCAAAAAAAAAGAAAGAAAGAAAAACTGATACTAAACCATCTAACTCTGCAACTTGAAGAATTAGAAAGAGAGCAACAAGAAAAGCCCACAGTGAGCAGAATGAAGGAAATAATAAAGATCAGAGCAGAAATAAATGACATAGAGGCACACACACAAAAAAAAACATTACAAAAGATCAATGAGACTAAGAGCTGGTTCTTTAAAAGGATAAACAAGATTGATGAATCTCAAGCCAGACTCACCAAGAAGCAAAGAGAGAGGACCCATATAAATAAAATTATAAATGAAAGAGGCGAAAATAACAGACCCCACAGAAAGATGAAGAATTGTAAAAAAAAAAAAACTACTATGAACAACTCTATCCAAAAAACTGGTCAACCTAGAAGAAATGTACATATTCCTAGAAAAATATGACCTTCCAAATCTCAATGAGGAAGAATCAAAAATCTGAATAGGCCAATAACTATGGAGGAAATTAAAGCAGTAATCAAAAAACTTCCAACAAACAATAGCCCTGGACCAGATGGTTTCACAGGGGAGTCTTATCAAACATTCAAAGAAGAAATAAAATCTATTTTCTTCAGACTATTCCAAAAAATTCAAGAGGAAGGAACACTTCCAAGCTCTTTCTACAAAGCCAGCATTACCCTAATCCAGTGATGGTGAACCTTTTGAGCTCAGTGTGTCAAAATTTTGAAAACCCCCTAACTTAACTCTGGTGCAGTGCCACATATAGAAATATTCATAATTTTTTTTGATATTTGAAACCATACTAAAAAAAAGATTTATATTTTTGATATTTATTTTATATATTTAAATGCCATTTAACAAAGAAAAATCAACCAAAAAATATATATGAAATGAACAAAAATAGAAAAACAATGTACATTTAGGAAAAAATAATAATAAAAACAATGATAATCAAATGGTATGAAAAATAGAAATTAGTGACTTTTTTGGTGCTAAAGTTTGTCTGCTACTTCTTCGATTGCAGGTTCATACTTGGTGCACTTCAAGGTCAAGCAATTGCCACTAACTTCATCTGTTTCTTTTGTTTGTTTTAATATTATTTAATGCTGAGAACAAAGTCTCATAAAAATATGTTGATGAAAAAATTGTTAGCAAAGCCATCGCTAGATTTTTTATGTCGCTAAAAGTGTCAGGTATTCTGTTCCAAGCACTCAAAATTTCTTGTTCGTAGTTACACTCTTCTTCATTATTCAAATGATTTTGTTCCAGATTTTCAAGTTTCAACCTTAAGTCGACAAACACATTAGTCCAAATGCTACCTGAAAATCTGCAAGTTGCATCTCTAAATCATCAATTTGCATCCATTGGAAATCTTTTAATTCCAAAGAACTGTAAACAACTACATCCGGATACTTAATTATTTTAATGGTCTGTTCTAGGCTCCTAAATTTGTAGAATCTTTCACTGAACTGTTCAAATAACGAGTTTACTATATTCTGGTACATAAGTATGGACTCCATTACACTCGTTGTAGTGGCCTTCTCGAAATACTTTTTTATCCGAGGAAAATACTTATAAGTTTTAGTTTCAATATCTCACTTGAAAATTTTAAGTTTACTTTCAAAAGGTTTGATGTATCCAAACATAACGTCAATACTTTTGCCAAAACCTTGTAATTTTAAGTTCAGTTCATTCATATGAACAGATAGATCTGTAAAAAACATCAAATTGCTGACCCACTTTGCCGGGAGCCGGTCCATCCTTGCTGTTTCAGGGGACCTGGCATATATGGCATACTTTTCTTAATATGTTTGCTCACCTTCTTGGCGCTGTGTTTTAGCCAGGGTTACCTCTCCGAGAAAGGTTGAATCCCCAGGTAGGGATTTTCCCCTGAAGTTAGGGAGGGAATAAAACCCCTCAACTAAGTGTCAGGCGTGTAATTAATCCCTTTAACTACGAACAATCATGCTTAAACTACATAATCTTTTCTCCCTGGAATGGAGATAAGAAACGCCCTAACCTTTGTAATAGAGATTGATAGGATTGAATCAACTGGTATAAATACAGTTGTAACAAGACAGAAAGACTCAGAACTCAGGAGACAGAATTCAGAAGACAGAACCTACACGGAGCCTAGAGACAGAAGAACTTCACTGGCGAGAGCATGCCAGAGGATCCTGGACCGGGACTGGCCTCGGAGCCTAGAGACAGAGCCTAGCGGGAGAACATGGCAAGGGATCCTGGACTGAACCTGACTACAGAGATTGGCAGGAGAACCTGACTGGAACCTGGACACTGAACCTGACTGGAGAGCCTGGACAGAACCTGGATGGAGAACCTAGCGAGGGAACATGGCTACAGAACCTCGCTGGAGATCCGAAGCAGAACCTCTCTGGAGGTCCGGGCTGGAGATCCTGGCTAGGCTGCTGATCAACTGAACGCTGTCTCCGTGACATTCCTTCTTCGCCGACTCCGTCCACACCTTTGGGGACCCCTGGACCCGCTGGGGTTGGACCCCGGCATATGGCGCCCGAACAGGGACCCCTAGGTAAGCGCCCCACACTCGGGACGGATAGGACTCCACCGTAGGAAGAGGGTGGATAGTCTTCACCGACTCCGTCCACACCTTTGGGAACCCCTGGAACAGGATTCCCTTAGGTAAGCCCCCCCATTGAGAACCAACATACTCGGGACGGATCGGACTCCACCGTAGGAAGAGGGTGGATAGTCTTCGCCAACTCCGTCCACACCTTTGGGAACCCCTGGAACAGGATTCCCCTAGGTAAGCCCCCCTCCCCCATTGAGAACCCCCACACTCGGGACGGATCAGACTCCACCGTAGGAAGAGGGTGGATAGTCTTCGCCGAATCCGTCCACACCTTTGGGAATCCCTGGAATAGGATTCCCTTAGGTAAGCCCCCCCCCCTTGAAAACCCCCACACTCGGGACGGATAGGACTCCACCAGGGTGCTACAGACTCCCCTATAGAGGATAAGTAGGGTAAGAAGGTGGATAGTACAGAACTTAGATTGAGAAGATGTGCCATACTGAGTCCAAAGAAAGAAGACTCTGTATTGATCTTTAGATTAAGAAGATGTGCCATACTGAGTCTAAAGAAAAAAGACTCCGTATTGATCTTTTAACATATATGCTTGTTAGCAGAGGAATTAAGGTTACTCCCAGTCAGACAGAACATTTTATACAAGAAATACGTCCATGCTTTTCTGAGGAAGGAAAGGTGCCGGAAAGGTAAATGTAGAGGCATGGGAGAAGGTAGGCCCAAGGAGCCTTATCCTTAACCCCACTGCAGCCTTTCCACCCTGGGAAAGTGCAGGATTGGCAAGCTCTCCCTGGGGTGATAGATCAGGACTCAGGTAATAGCAGAAAGCGCCAATCCTACTCTTAAAATGGATACAAGAGAGCGTTTCAGGTTTTTCTTTTTAATGCTTGCTTTTAAAAAATAAAAAAGGGGGAATTTGCCGGGAGCCGGTCCATCCTTGCTGTTTCAGGGGACCTGGCATATATGGCATACTTTTCTTAATATGTTTGCTCACCTTCTTGGCGCTGTGTTTTAGCCAGGGTTACCTCTCCGAGAAAGGTTGAATCCCCAGGTAGGGATTTTCCCCTGAAGTTAGGGAGGGAATAAAACCCCTCAACTAAGTGTCAGGCGTGTAATTAATCCCTTTAACTACGAACAATCATGCTTAAACTACATAATCTTTTCTCCCTGGAATGGAGATAAGAAACGCCCTAACCTTTGTAATAGAGATTGATAGGATTGAATCAACTGGTATAAATACAGTTGTAACAAGACAGAAAGACTCAGAACTCAGGAGACAGAATTCAGAAGACAGAACCTACACGGAGCCTAGAGACAGAAGAACTTCACTGGCGAGAGCATGCCAGAGGATCCTGGACCGGGACTGGCCTCGGAGCCTAGAGACAGAGCCTAGCGGGAGAACATGGCAAGGGATCCTGGACTGAACCTGACTACAGAGATTGGCAGGAGAACCTGACTGGAACCTGGACACTGAACCTGACTGGAGAGCCTGGACAGAACCTGGATGGAGAACCTAGCGAGGGAACATGGCTACAGAACCTCGCTGGAGATCCGAAGCAGAACCTCTCTGGAGGTCCGGGCTGGAGATCCTGGCTAGGCTGCTGATCAACTGAACGCTGTCTCCGTGACATTCCTTCTTCGCCGACTCCGTCCACACCTTTGGGGACCCCTGGACCCGCTGGGGTTGGACCCCGGCACCACTTATGATCATTGATCTGAGGAAAGTTTGCCAGATCCTTATTCTCAGTAAATACCATAATTTCTTCAAAGCACTCCACAAATTGCTCAAGTACTTTACATCGACTCAGCCTTCTCACATTATTGAACATCAGTAGTCCACTGTAGGTTGAATCAACTTCCTGTAAAAGTGCAGAAAATTCTCGCTTGTGAAGGGGTCGAGAAGCTATAAAATTCACAATTTTTGTTACAGCTGACATTAAATCATTCAATTCTGAGAATCCCGATTTGGCACACAACACCTCCTGTTGGATAATGCAGTGAAAAGGTACAAGTGGATGTCTAATAGCTTCCATAAACAATTTCAGGAATCCCACATTTTTCCCACCATATTTGGTGACCCATCATCTGTCATGACTGACACAATTTTAGAGATATCAATGTTTAGGTCACTGAATGTTTTCATAACAACCTTACATATTTCATTTCCTGATGTACTTATTGACACTGATTCTAACTTTATCAACTCTTTTCTCATGGTGAGACCATCAGAAAATCTAGCAATAATGGCCAACTGAGCATTTGATGTGACATCAGTAGTTTCATCAAGAGAAATCAAAAAATATTTACAACTATTTAAGTCTTTTTTTATTGATGTTGTACGGTTTTGTTAAGATCTATTATTCTGTCTTTGATAGTATTTCTACTGAGCAGTAACTCAGAAATTCTTTTAATAATATCATCTTTATTTTTCATATCGTGAAATAGAGCTGGTGCACATCTTAGAAATGTTTCCTTAATAAATTCTCCATCACTGAGGGCTTTTCCATGCTGAGCTATGGAGTGAGCAATACAGTAACTTGTTGATGTTAAATTTGTAGAGCATCTTACAAATTTAATGATGGAATTTGATTGACTTTTATAGAGGTGTAGCTGCCTAGAAATGTATTCCTTCCTTTCATCGATACTTTTTTTTCAAGAGCTGACAATGATTAGTTTCAAAATATCTCTTTACATTCCATGTTCTGCTTACTACCATTTCATTACACAATATGCACAATGATCTGTTGTTTCTGTCAACAATCCCATACATCTCGGTCAATATGTCTTGAAAGGGTCGGCTACTGCTACTTCCACTTCCTTTATCATTCAATCTTGCTTTTTCATTTTTTTGATTCTCCATCACAAGGCTGCAAAAATAAATAAATATAAATCACAGCATTTTTTTTATAAAAGGTTGATAGGTTACTTACCTATTAACTTTTTGCAATGTTGTTGCACTGACTCCTGGTGCAAAACAATTCAAAGGTAGTGTGTATAACCAACAAATACATGGTGTTGTAATCAATTATCCGACACGCAGAATGTCTCATCGAGCACTGTTGCACTGTATATCTTTTTCTTCTAACCCTCCCACTCCTGTCTCCTAACGAACATGGCGATCAAGTGCGTCCATTTGCCGAATGCACTCAAACACACGGGAAGCTTACCCGAGGCACATGTTGACAATAACGAGGCCGTTTCCAGAATTGGGCATTTTGTCACTCGAGTGAAAATAAAATGTCATGAGTAAAGATTAATCTCTTTATAGTGCAATTCTTAACCTTTTTATATTAATGTCAATATTGGAACAATGTATCTTGCATGTTTTCACTATGTATCTTTGCTATGCAACACCGATGTACATGTTTACATCCGGTTTTAGAATTGCATTATTGATCATGAGTAATGTGAGTAATAATATTACTCGAGTGATGCCCAACTCTGGCCGTTGCGAGAGACAAATATTTGAATTATGCAATTTTTTGTCTCTGTTGATACGTGTCACCCAAAATGAGTTTGCATGTCACCTCTGACACGCATGTCATAGGTTCGCCATCACTGCCCTAATCCCAAAACCAGATAAGAACAATACAAGAAAGAGAATTATAGGCCAATATCCCTCATGAACATAGATGCCAAAATTCTCAACAAAATTCTAGCAAATTGGATCCATTAGAAAGACAATACACCATGACCAAGTGGGTTTATTCCAGGGATACAAGGATGGTACAATATCTGCAAATCAAAAAATGTGATACACTAAGTAAACAAATTTAGAGATAAAAACCATATAATCATATCAATTGATGCAGAAAAAGCATTTGGCAAAATCTAACACCCTTTCTTGATGAAAACTCTCAGCAAGGTGAGATAGAAGGATCATACCTCAACAGAATAAAAGCCTTATATGACAAACCTACAGCCAACATCATGCTCAATGGGCAAAAACTAAAACCATTTCCCCTAAGATCAGGAACAAGACAGGGATGCCCACTCTCACCACTCCTGTTCAACATAGTACTGGAAGTACTAGCCATTGTGTTCAGGCAAGAAGAATAACTAAAAGGCATCCAAATTGGAAAAGAAGAAGTAAAATTGACCTTATTCGCAGATGACATGATATTGTCCATAGAAAATCTAAAGACTCTATCAAAAAACTACTAGAATTAAGTGAATTCAGCAATGTAGCAGGATACAAAATTAACACCAGAAATCTATGACTTTTTTATACAGCAATAATGAACTCAGAGAGTGAAACTAAAAAACAATCCCATTTACCATTGCAACAAAAATATTAAGATACCTAGGAATAAATTTAACCAAGGAGATAAAGGACCTGTACTCGGAAAATTACAGGATGCTAAAAAAAAAAAATGATCTGGTTTGACCTCACTGAACTAATACCTGGTACAGTTCTTGCTGCTGACAACACTCCAAAATGTTAACTCTAGAATGTGGGAAGTAAGTGAAAATTAACTGTCATGTTGACCTCTAGAATATAAGTAAAATGACTGGGTGCAAGGAGACCCTGAAGAAAGAGGTGGTTTAGGTTGTTTGAAAAGGAGATTGGTGACTTTAGTTTGGACAACTGAACATTCAAGTGAAGGTATTGGCCAATGTTTGCATATGTAGGACTAGAATTAAAAAGGAAGCCAGGACTTCAGAAAGAGATTTGAGAGTTGTCCACATAGTGGTAATTCTGTGTAAAAAAGATGAGTACTGGTCTAATAAAGGAAACTCAAGGAACAACTCTATTTGAGGGGCAGGAAGAAAATGTGAATGCAGAAAATTGAAAATAATTTGTAAAATGTTTAGGAGTGCTTATCATCTGGGGATTCCAAAGAGAACAAAATAGTCAAAAAGAAAGGTAAGAGAGATCAAGGAAAACAGAGAAAGGGTTATTTGACTTTTGACTTTTGTAGTCACTGGGTACCATAAAACATTATTTTGGGGAAAAATGGGAATCATTTTATTAGAAGGAATTTTTCTTCCCATGCTGAGTACACTCATACCTATGAACATCACAGCACAGAGCAGAGTCTATAAAAAGTAATATGATATATCAGAGTCTATATAAAAGTAATAGCTTTATGAGGAGTGAAAGCTATTTCACATAGTGACATCATTCAAAAGTGCATTATATACAGACTTTGCACTTATTACTTTATGATATGAATTTTTTAAAAGCCTATCATTATTAACATTTCTAAAAGTCAGAAAATTTATGCCATCACAATTAAACTACAGTGGGAAATTATTATTGATGCAAAAATAAGAAACCCGCATGCCATTTTGGAATCAGAGGATACTATTTTACTATTTTTATGATGCAAAGTAAAGGTACTTGTAAAATACAGTTGGAGAATCAGATGACCCAGAGGTAATTTTGTCTACAGGTAGCCTAAATGTTTTGCATTTTGGAAATTGTATATAGGTTGCAAGGATAGGAGTGTAAGAAATAAGAAATGAAAATAGATGAACAGCTATCCAGAGAATCTGCTTGATTTAAATTGCAAACACTATATAATTAGGTATTTAGATCACTATCACTCTTAATCTATGAATTATTTCAATTCTGTTGAGCGTGGAAATCAAATGAGACATTGTAGGACCTGGTTACCTGAGCTAATTGAAGACAGAATAAATTTATACTGAGTATGGATTTTCTACCTATCTACACTAATAAATGATAAAGATGCAAATTAACTATCACTCCATCACTCTGCCACTCCACTATACCCACAAGCCATGCCCACCAGCCAATCAGGGGCGAGTATGCAAATTCACCCAACTAAGATGGTGGCGGCCACGGAGCTGGAGTGAGCAGGAGGCTTGGGTTGCCCCCTGCGATGGAGGAAGCCAAGCTTCGCGCCTGCCCTCGCCAGCCCTTCGCTCCACTCAAGGCTACAAAATTTCAATTATAGAAGATAAATAAATCCCAGATACCTGCTTTCAGCCTGCCAAAAAAAAAAAGAGAGGCTGGGAGCGTGGGTCTCTGGGGGCATGGCCAGCCTGAAAACAGCCATCAGCCCCTCACCTAGGCTGGCCAGGCACCCCAGCAGGAACCTCCACCCTGAGAGGGGTGTGGCCAGCCTGAAAATAGCTCTCAGGCCATCACCCAGGCTGGCCACACCACCATGGGGTCTGGGTCCCTGCTGGGGGGCTTGGCCAGCCTGCAAACTGCCATCAGCCCCTCACCCAAGCTGGCCAGGCACCCCAGTGGGGACCTCCAGACTGAAGGGGGTGTGGCCAGCCTGAAAATGGCCCTCAGGCCCTCACCCAGGCCGACCAGGTGCCCCAGCAGGACCCCCACCCTGATCCAGGACACCCTTGAGGGCAAACCAGCCGGCCGCCACCCATGCACCAGGCCTCTATCCTATACAATAAAAGCATAATATGCAAATTGACCCTAACAGCAGAATGACTGGGAATCACTGGTCACTATGACACACACTGACCACCAGGGGGCAGATGCTCAATGCAGGAGCTGCCCCCTGGTGGTCAGTGCACTCTCACAGGGGGAGCTCTGTTCAGCCACAAGCCAGGCTGACGGCTACCAGCACAGCGGTGGAGGCGGGAGCCTCTCCCACCTCCTCAGCAGCGCTAAGGATGTCCGACTGCAGCTTAGGCCTGCTCCCCGCTGGCAAGTGGACATCCTCCAAGGGCTCCCAGGCTGCCAGAGAAATGTCTGACTGCCAGCTTAGGCCCGATCCCCTGGGGAGTGGGCCTAAGCCAGCAGGTGGACATCCCCTGAGGGGTCCCAGACTGCGAGAGGGCACAGGCCAGTCTGAGGCACCCGCCGAGTGCACAAATTTTTGTGCACCAGGCCTCTAGTCTTACCTAATAATAGACAAACATGGTAATTGACCATACCTTCGCTATTCCTCTCATTGGATAATCAGCAAGATATGCAAATTAACTGCCAACAAAGATGGTGGCCAGAAGCCACAGAGCTGGAACAACCAGGAGGCTTGCTTGCTCCAGTGATGGAGGAAGTGAAGGTTCCCCGCCTGCCATGGCAGGCTCTAAGCTACACTCAAAGCAACAAAGTTTCAATTATAGAAGGTAAATAAACCCCAAATACCTGCTTTCAGCTGGCTGTGGCCATGGAGCTGGAGTGCAGGAGGCTTTCCCTCCCACCCGCCCTGGCCGGCTCTGACCTCCACTCAGGCAACAAAGTTTCAATTATATAAGGTAAATAAACCCAGATACCTGCTTTCAGCCAGTCGTGGTCACTGAGCTGGAGCCTTGGGTTGCCCCTGGCGATGGAGGAAGCCAAGCTCTGAGCTCCACTCCAGGCTACAAAGTTTTCAATTATAGAAGGTAGATAAATCCCAGAAAAAAAAAAGAAAAAAAGGAAAGGCTGGAAGCTTCTGTCACTGGGGAGGCTTGGCCAGCCTGAAAACGGCCCTCAGCCCTTCACCCAGACTGGCCAGGCATCCCAGTGGGGACCCCCCACCCTAAAGGTGGTGTGGCCAGCCTGAAAACAGCCCTAAAACCCTCACCCAGGCTGGCCCACCACCCCAGTGGCACCCCAGTGGGGACCCCCACCCTGTAGGGCAAACCAGCAGGCCCCCATCCATGCACCAGGCCTCTATCCTATATAATAAAAGCGTAATATGCAAACTGACCCTAACAGCAGAAAGACTGGGAATGACTGGTCACTATGACACACACTGACCACCAGGGGGCAGATGCTCAATGCAGGAGCTTCCCCCGGTGGTCAGTGCGCTCCCAAAGGGGGAGCTCTGCTTAGCCACAAGCCAATTTGACGGCTGCCAGTACAGCGGTGGTGGTGGGAGCCTCTCCTGCTTCCTCAGCAGCACTAAGGATGTCTGACTACAGCTTGGGCCTGCTCCCCACTGGCAAGTGGTCATCCCCCGAGGGCTCCCGGGCTACCAGAGGGATGTCTGATTGCCAGCTTAGGTCCAATACCCCAGGGAGCGGGCCTAAACAAGCACACACATCCCCCCCCGTGCCCATATTTTTGTGCACCGAGCCTCTAGTCTATATATATAAAAGGCTAATATGCTAACTGTCCCTCCTACCATCTGACCGGTAGTGATGACACACTGACCACCAGGGGGCAGATGCTCAACACAGGAGCTACCATGATGCGGACCGGCCATTTACAAAGAAACAGCATTGTAGACCTGGTGCTGACAAAGCAACTCTCGGCTTCCCCCAAGTGGGACACAGGCCCCACCACCACCCAGAGTGACAGCCCACAAAATCACAGCTAAGGCTGCCGAGACCTCATGGTGCAAAATGTGGCCCACAGCCCAGCCCAGCCTGGAAACAGTTGCTGTGGGCTCCAGGTAATGACATCACATAGCAACACCTGGTTTCCTTTCCCTAGTGACAGACCATTTAACAATAAGGGGCAGTATGGACCTGGTGCCCACAAAGCAACACTCAGCTTCCCCCAAGTGGGGCACAGGCTCCACCACCAGGCTTCCTCTCTCTAGCAACTAGCCTCTTTGGAGTTTCTTCATTCCAGGAACCTGACTTGTTTTATAGCCAGCTGCAAATATTTTACACTTTAAACAAATGTTTGTGAAGTGTTTTCATGTGCCTCATCTCATTTTATCCTCACAGAAGTCCTGGAATAGGTAGATAGGAGACTCGGTAGAATCTTTTTCCTTTTCATTAGCCAGAAAATGGAGACTTAGAAAGTTTAGAAACTTGACCCAACTGAAAAGAAGTAAGAAATGGTGGACTTTGAAAATGACTTCAGGTTTTCTCACTACAGAATATAGTCAAACACTGCTGCAGTTAATTATTTCACCCTTTGTTCTCCCTGCATGATCTATAATAAAAATCTGCTTCATGTTGATATTTACTGCTGTGTTGCTGACAATTACCTGAAAGAGAAGTTGGGGTGCTTCACTGGGATGAAAAAGTTTAGCTAAATCAGAAAGCAGGTCTAATTAAGCAAGTTTATTCTATATCTATAAAAGGCTAAGTTGACTTGCTCATGCACAATACATATAAAGCTCACACTGGTGCCAATCGTACTTGTGTGTTTGTTTCCATCTGTCATTGTCGATTGTGATTTGGTTGACACTTCTATTATAGAGAAAGGGCAAATAGTGATATTAAAATATTTCTTCTAACTAATTTCCTTTCAATGTGTACGAATTCATGCAGTGGGCCTCTAGTATCTTATCTAATAAAAGGGCAATATACAAATTAACTATCACTCCTTCACAAAGATGGTGGAGCCCAGTCCTCTCAGCCTCGCCAGAGTCCTCCAGTCCTGGGGGGGCGGCCGCTGAGAGCAGGCAGCGTAAATGGCCTGGAAGAATGCTTGCTTCATCACTGCAGCGATGAGGCAAACATTCTGCGCCCAGTGGGGATGGGCCTCTGGCCAGGCCGAGGTGTGGATGGGCCTCTGGGCCATGGAGAACCTCTGGGAGGCAGGCATGGAACAGCCAAGCCCTGCAGAGAGCTGCTGGTGCACGGATTCATGCACAGGGCTACTAGTTATTAAATAATGAACAAAAGAAAACATTTCCCATCCTATAAAATAAATTGGCAATATGCAAATTGACCATCACACCCTTGCACAAGATGGCCAGCCCCATGTGGTCACAGATGGCCACCAGGGGAGGGCAGTTGTGGGCGATCAGGCCAGCAGGGGAGGGCAGTTAGGGGTGATTGGGCTGGCAGGGGCGGGCAGTTAAGGACAAGGCCAGCAGGGGTGCAGTTGGGGGTGATCGGGCCATCAGGAGAGGGCAGTTGGGGTCGATTGGGCCAGCAGGGGATCAGTTAGGCATCAATCAGGCTGGCAGGGGAGCCATTAGGTGTCGATTAGACTGGAAGGATAGTGGTTAGGGAGCAATCAGGCAGGCAGACAGGCAAGCGGTTGGGAGCCAGCAGTCCCAGATTGTGAGAGGGATTTCCGACTGCCGGTTTAGGCCTGATCTGTGGGATCAGGCCTAAACAGGCAGTTGGAAAACCCCACGGGGTCCCAGATTGGAAAGGGTGCAGGCTGGGCTGAGGGACACCACCCCCCAACCCAGTGCATGAATTTCATGCACCAGGCCTCTAGTAGAAATATCAAGGTGAATACATTTTTGTGGTGGAATTAATTTAGCAATCTAGAGGCATGTCTTGTGAAACTATGTAAAAGGATATTATCCTTTATTCTCTTTGGATTAGATACTTATTAAACCATTCATTAATTTAATAATTCACATAATAATTCAGGCACTGTAGTAGGCTCTGGTCGTAAAGATTCACCCCTTGTTCTCAAGAGCTGAAAAGTTATTAGTACTTTCTAAACATCTCAAAAGTTGTCAAAAAATTTAAATAGAGTGACTTTAAAATCCAATACATTTTCCATATAACTATCACTTAAATACCTCATCATGTTAACCAACATTCTTAGTTTGCTCTATGACATCATATCTGATATCTATAGCATGCTGAATGCTCAAAAATAGTCTCTGTCATATATGTTCTTACCCTTTTCCTTTCACTACTTAATTTTTATGTTTTTGCTGTTACCAAGTACAGTTTGATTATATAAGTTACGATTATCATTGCAATTATGTAATTTGACTATATATATTGCTTAAACTGATAAAATATGATTGTAAATGTTTTTCTTTGATTCTGTTATTTCTGTGGGACCTAAATTGAATACTTTGTTAAGTCTCGATAAAAGTTAAGTTGATAATATGGCTGCACTAGCGTCAGGAGACACAACTTTAAACAATGTAAGGGGAAATATTAAACATAAAGGCTTCTATACCTGGGTTAGTTAACTTCATAATGGTCTTTAAGTTCCTGCTTCACTTTAAAAAAAAATAAAACAACAGGGTTTTATACAAGATATATTATATGTATAATTTATGCCAGAAAAACAATGAACTGGGCCTATTTTTAAAAAACAAATGAGGGAAAAACGACTTTGGTCTTACAATAAAAAATGAGTGTATATTTATAGAATTTAGATTAGTGGAAATCTTTAAAGTATGCATATAATAGATTATTTTGTGATTCTGCATGACATCAATTTTTTAATTTAATTAACCTATTTTTTTGTGATAGAAAGCTTTTTGTTTTGCCAGCCACAAACTACAGTCCCAAAGACATGTAGATACAGCATGCTTTTATATATGGATATCATTTTGCTACTCAGAATAGAGAAAGTTGCTTTTGCTTCTCAGTTTACAAAAGGAAGTGGGAGGTTGTCATTCAAAGTACAAAAAGACAAACTACAAGGACCAAAGCAACTTCACACGTGGACATTTGTCAACTACCCTATAAAAACTAGTACATTTAACTTGTCACATAGCACCACCCAATTTCAGGGAAATCACCAAATGTGTTATTTGAACTCAGTCTGTGCTTAGGGGAATACTTTATTTAAAAGAGCAGTGGTGGTATGTTTTGTGTGTGTGTGTGTGTGTTTTTTTATATATATAAAATAAATTAGAACTATATAGCTCTAGGGTCCTATTCTATACTCAATTCTTAAATGCACCAGATTTTTCCAAGAGTCAAACTGCATAATTACAATGGATAAAAAGTTCACTTAGGACATGAGTAGGGTAGTATTTCCTTGGAAAGAAATGAGAAATGATAGTTTAAAAATTGAGTTTTCTAGAGAAAAGCTTGAGTTATTTAATCCTCAGTGATTCAGGTAACAGAAATGTTTTTACTTAGAATGAACATCCTTGAATGGAGTGTTGCAAAAATGTCCAGAAAATAGGTTCTGAACAAAGCCATTTTTCTCTCATTATCTACTAATAGAACAAAGAAAAACAAGTGTGTTTACATACTCCATGCTTTATTAACTACCAAGACTTCAGTTGTTAGCTGTAAGATTTGTATGTGAACCTTTTCTTATTTTACTCACACCTAGGCCACTAACTTGTCCCTTTTAGTCCCTACGCATTAGCAAACATACTGACTTACCTGACTACAACATAAATAATAAAATAACACCATTTTAAACTAAGAAGAAACAAAGATGGAAACAAAGAAACCTTAGAGGGCTTTCTCTTGTGAATCTCTTCAGAAAAGCTAGAATCCCTGCTGTTCATCAAGTTTTGTTGATTCTCTTTTGGCTCCTTTACAATTCTCAAAGCCACTATGCATGTGAAGGCTAGCTCAAGCTGACACCTGACTAGGACAAAAGTGTGCTTAGAATTCACTTTAATTCTTGAGGTGCTGTTGTTTTTGCTGTCCACACTGCACAGCACTTCCAGATGAATCTTCCTAAAACATTGTTTGAACCACTTAATTCTCCTGCTTAGAGTAAATAAAGCAACCTATTGAAAACATCATTTATCTCAATGCCTCTTGTTATTCCATGTCTTCTATAATTTGTTCTCACTCAATCTAATATACTTTCTCCTAATGTGTTTTTAATTAACTGGGGCTTTGAATGTACAATTCCTTAATATCAGCATAAATCTCATAGCTTAAAGCAGGGGACTCCCACCTATGACCCATGGGCCTAATGTGGCTTATCATCTGTATGTGTATGCCTTATGGCCTAATGGTAATTCTACATTTTTAAAGAGTTGAAATTTTTATTTAATTATTTTTCATGATTTATAAAAATTATATGAAATTTAAATTTCAGTGTTTGTTAATAAAGTCTTATGGGAACACAACCATGCTCATTTTTCTTTCTGTATTGTCTGAGGCAGATTCTCCACTATAATGACAGAGTTAAATAATTACAACAAAGACCATATGGTCCACAAAGTATAAAATATTTACTATCTGACCCTTGGCAAAAATGTTTGCCAATCTCTGGCTTAAAGAATATCAATTGGTGATAAACACATATATGTATATTTTTAATGTTTATATTTTCTTTATTCAAAACCATGCATGCTAGCCATGTTATAGTCTACATCATAGACAATTTTCAACATGAATCATTTTTAGCAAACTTAGAAAAATATTTTCATCAAAATGACACTGTGGGCTTAGTGGAAAATAACAGTAAGAAAAAAAGGGGAAGTGAAGAGGAAACAAACATGAAGCAAAAGAAGAACTTAGTAGAAGTGGTAAGTAAGGAGGGCCACAGGGTATAGTTCCTACAAACAGAGAAAAACAATCAGAATTGTTAAGGGAAAGTAAGGGCGATATGTGCACATCTCGCCAGATCCAGCCCTGTTGCCTTTTCTCCTTATTAAAACAAACACAAAACAGAAAATTAGTACTTATCAGCTCTTACTTATGATTTAATTGTATTATCTTGGTTAAGCCTCACAACAACCCTAAAGCATTATTATTCTAAATTGCACATGAGGAATATAAGACCTAAAGATGTTGACCAAGTGACAGACCTGTAATTGTAACTCAGATATGATACCAACACTCATTCTAACACTGTCTTCCATTATTCTTCAATATTATGTGCTATATTGTAAAGTCTGCTATATTTAGTTCTTTAAACAATTGTGTATCTTTAAAATTATTGCAGAATTCTGTCAAATTGAAACTAAGTTTGCATCTGACACTTAATAACCTCAAAACCTTCTTGTAAAATCCAGGTGTTGATTTTTACCTAAGAGTCTCTTGTCAGAAAGAGTAATCAAGAGTGTGTTGACATGGAGAAATAAACTAGATAAGCAAGCAGCTCTCAAGGCTATTGACTGGTGATTAAATATCATACTAATAGTGAATACTTACCTCTGTTGTTTCAGTTATTATTTCCTCACAATAAGGGTATGTACAATTATTTTCCCTATTTGAATCCTAGATAATTGTGCCACAGAAAAATTTTAAATAATTTTTCCAAGGTTACAGAGCTAGGCATAAACTGGGATATATAACCATAAGTGGTCTAATTACACAGTCATAAGATTAACCATAATGCCAAGTTAGCATCTTTAAAGAAGTTAAATGTATGAGACTTATATTAGTGGATTCTATTTTTAAAAGAAAATGAATTACCTTCCCTTGATAAGGCAACAATTTGAAGACAATGACTACTGAAATATATACAAAGCTATTTTGAAGATAAAGCAGCACAGTATCCTCACCAACAAATACACACACACACACAATTACAATCACAATGAGAAGATGGCTCTTGAGGTCAGGAAAATCCCATATGGCATTAAGCTTATCAACTTACCAGTAGATAGGAATTCCTGCGATGATAAACAGCATACTTTGACCATAGTAAGAAGGGTTGCTTTAGGTTCAGGAAACACTCCAAAACAGCTTTTCTCATCATCAGACTTGGTTCTTTTAACATAAAATGTTTGCTGTCTTTAGTGGGCTGTGAACACAGCCACAGTTCACATGGTGTTCATACACTGATTGAGCACAGAGACTGAGCTATCTGTTCAACCTTACTACTGTTTTTAAGTCAATTTCAAGATATAAAAGTCCTCAAATGAGGCAAAAGCAAATCACTGCTACTGGCATAACCTTTATTCAGGAAATTGTCTTGGATATTTTATCAACACAATGCACTGCATTTCACAGGACCTAGACTATTAAAAAGACAAATGCTAAAAGTATCCTAATAAAAACCCTGGGTCCATCAGGACCAGAGACTCGACCAACAGGAAGTCAGTTCTGCAGTGAGCTCTGGGTTGCCATGGTGACCTATCACTGACTGCTCTGGCTGCAGGCCTGGTGGCCCAGCACTAACTGATGAGGGGGCTGCAAATCAGGCCCAGAGAGAGGCCTGAAGAGAGAAGCAGGTTCTGATCCATAGCCTGTGTGGCTGCTGTTGATCAGCATTTGCCTCTCTCTTTCTCTCCCCAGGGGCAAGCAGCTGCACCTCCATTTATCTCCAGGCCTCCACCAGGGCTGCTGATCAGTCCTGCCTTTCTGATCAGGCCCCATTGATAGGCCCAAAGATGCTGACTGGCATAGAAACCGACCAATCAGAACCAAATCTGGGTGAAGTGTGAGGAGCCAATGGCTGCCTAGGAGGCAGAGCTTTTGACGCTGACTGGCATAGAAACCAACCAATCAGAACCAAATTAGCCAGCAGAGGAGGGCAGTTAGGGGTGATCAGGCTGGCAGGGAAGGGAAGTTGAGGGTTAGATCAGGCCAGCAGGGGAGAGCAGTTGGGGGCAACCAGGCCTGTAGGAGAGATCAGTTGGGGGTGAGATTAGTACAGCAGGGGAGGGCAGTTGGGGGCAAGATCAGGCCGGCAGGGGAGGGCCATTGGGGGCGATCAGGCAGGCAGGCAGGTGAGCAGTTAGGAGCCAGTGGTCCCAAATTTCGAGAGGTATGTCTGACTGCCCATTTAGGCCTGATCTCACAGGGGGTTCCCAATTGGAGAGGGTGCAGGCTGGGCTGAGGGAAACCCCCCTCTGTGCATGAATTTCATGCACCAGGCCACTAGTAATGTAATATTTAGACACTCTTTTCCTGGAGGTCAATGTAAGGACATGGAGTAATTACACCATAACATGAGATACTTAATTACAGAGGTGCATATTACTTATACTAGATAAAGCCATTTTTATTACAGTGATTTCTCATTTCTAAGAAACACCTTTGTCTCCATATAGGAAGTCTGACATGACACTGCATCTCAACATCCTGAAATCAAATGTAAATGTGAAAGTTAGTGAGATGATACTCTTCTCCTAAATGTTGATTTTAATTCCAAGATACATCTTAAACTAGATGGTCTCTTAAAATAGAAAATAAAATAAAATGATCTACTATTAGTATGGTATAGAAATATTTTTTTAAAATTTAATGATAGGCCTTGGCCAGTGTGGCTCAGTTGGTTGGGCATCATCTCATGCACCAAAAGGTTGCCAGTTAGATTCCTGGTCAAGGCACATGCCCCAGTTGTGGGCCCAATCCCCATCAGGAGACATACAGGAGGCAGTCAATTGATGTTTCAGTCATGTCTCTCTTTCTCTCTCTCTCTCTCTCCTCCTATCCCCCCTCCCTTTCCCTTCCTTTATCTCTAAAAAAAAATCAATAAAATTTTTTTTAAAAAATGTTAAACAGAGACCTTTCAGAATTCTCCCCATGGCTGTTAAAAATTGAACATGTTTATCTGGATCACATGGAATGCTCACTACTTTCTCCTGACAAAGTAACGCATTAATAGTGGCAGCAACAGTAACATCTTGTCTCTCTTACTACCAAAACCAGCACCCTGTGACATTGTGAGAATTCAAAGTTCCTAACCTTCAACTCAGTTGATTGTAAAGTTTTCATTAGAAGTAGGTTCTATTGTGTCCCTATAACCTACATTTTAAAGCTCATTATTCTCTGTTTTAGCATTGATAAGCTGACAACTGTAAAACATTCATGAAAACACAATTGCAGTCTTGATAAATGCCTCCACTGGGTAATCTATTTCAGCAATGATCTATGCATTACAATTACTTTTTAAAGTACCATAATTCACAAATTCACATTGATTACGCGTGTGTGCACACACTTAAGGATGTAGTATCGGGCCTCAGAACAAAGTTTTAGAGTGATGCCCTTTTCTTATATTATCAGGAATTTTGCTTTCCACATTACTATAATTATTTGCATGAACAAATTTCTTTTTTTATCCATCAAACAGCAGTACTCACCAGGAATACAAATAATCCTAAAATAGGCAGTCTTGCTAATCAAGAAAATGTTAATTATCACATGCACCATGATACATTTACCAATGTGTAATATATTCTTTTTCTTTATCTCATGTAGTGTGAAGCAATTGGTAAGTGGGCTTGCCAAAAACGTTTCTTATAATGTAACTATCAAAATGATTGTATAAGTAAAAATAGATGCATATTTGCTTTAATTTAAGATTAAAAGCCCAAATTTAAAATACTAGCATTCTGTATAGATACAGTAATCAATAAAGTGTTCTCCCATTACCTTAGTATTTATTTTATCTAATACATTAAACATATCAAATATTAGGACTTTGGATTATAGAAAATGCATCTGAAAATACTTTCCAAAATATACCCCTGTAGACCTCTAGATGGCAAACTTTAGTAAATTTTTATGACTGGCCTGAATTCACAGTTTCTTACCAATTCTGTATAATCCACATATTGAAATGATTTTCTGTTTAATAAGCTACTGAGATATATTTGTGCTTTTATGAAACAATGCATGAAAAAATGAATTGTATTTTTTCTAAAATTCAACCTTTTTCTTTGGGATAACCTACTTATATCAAGATGGTGTCCCACTGTCTTCTAGTAGTCTCTTTGGTATACTGAATGTTCTGGAAAAGTGTAATCTGAGAAATGATTTCAACTGGTTTCTAAAATCAACTATTTCTTTATATTATAAAGGTTAGTTACAGTTTTTATTATAGAAATTTCAGAAATCTCATAGAATAATAAAACAGTCATTTGAGAAATATAAAGCACAAAACATGTCTACAAGTCTGTCATTAAAATCTCAAGCATGCCCTTCACAGAGCAAATATTTAACAGGACTAATTTCCAAAATATGTGTCTTTTTGTGATATATCATGCATATGTGTTTAATTCTATGATTACTGTTTTCCCTTTAGTCAAGTTAAAAATATTCATTTTCAATGCCTTTAAAATTTAAGGGTTTTTATGGGACTAACAGAAACAAAATTAGTAAGAGAATTGATCATTAAAAGTATATGCAAATGACATTGAAAAGGACAGGTCCACTTTGTATATGACATCTCTAGCAAGAATGCTGAAGTATAAAATCCAGTTATAGCTAGGATACATATGTTACCTTTTCAATGAGGAGTTGAGCTGATATCCTAAAATTGATAAAGAAAACCAATTAACATATTGTTTATTATATAAACCCATTTCTGAAAGAGAGCCTGTTCCCCACACACATAGTAACTGTGGGAACAACATTTTAGCGTGACATAGTGTGGGAAACTGTTTATTGCCTTCACTATCTGATGGGCATAGACAGAGAACTCCCCAAACCCCCCCCCCCCCCCCCCCCCCCCCGAAGGCTGGGTGCCTTTGAAGCCCTAGCAAAGCTCGGAGCTAGACGCCACCTCTGTTTGTCCAGACAGTGGTAGCTGAAACTACTCCCCCATTTATTATTATGTAAATCCTTGCTGATGGGCTAGTCTGCTTGTTACTAGGGGGTCACCTGCCTAAGGGCTATGCTATGGGGGCATCCCAGATCAATAAAAGCTTGGTGAGGCCTGAGCATGGGGGAAGTCCTTCGGGACTTGCCGCCTGGTCCCCCAATATTGCAAAATTATCTCCTGTCTTTTTCTCTCATTTGTTGTGCGGCTCCTCTTTCAGATACTGAACCCTACTCTACACAGAACGTGGAGGGAGTCTTACTTGACAACATAGTACCAGCTACTGACTAAACCATGCATCTAACCCAATTAGCATAAGCATCTAGCAAAAGCTGGGACAAAGTTCTTTCAACATTCCAACTCTGGTCACCAAGATGGGTCCTTGATCCAAGTTGATCCAAACGTATTTTCCTAAAGATTATAAAAGTGGAAAAGAGGACCAATCTCTGTCTACAACTGAAGCTATAAAGTTTATGGAGTTATCGGTAATTATGTTTGGTTTAGAATGTAGAGGTGCAGAAGGCTGAACTGGGGAATGAGAGGAGTGAAGGGGGCGAGAGGGAGAAAGAGAGAGAGAGAGAGAGAGAGAGAGAGAGAGAGAGAGAGAGAGATAAATAGAGAGAGAGAGATCAAAGAAAGAAGGGGGGAGGGAGGGAGAAATGGATAGATAGGTAGATGGGTAGATAGGTTCCTGATTACAGTTAATTGTGAGGCAAAGCTGTTTGTTTTTTTTTTATCTTCCAAATCTGGGAGACAGCTTAGATAGAAGCCATTCTTTAAGTTCCTATTTTATTTAAGCTTGTTTTAGTTCTATTTTTAACATTTGAAATCAGCAGAATCTTAACTGATACTCTTTGTTCTATTATAGTTGTATTTTGGAGGTAAACTATTACAGAGCTAAATTAAATACCTAGGTTTTTAATTCTTATTTTTGCAAATATTAACTGAGTGTGAACAGACATTTTAAAATATTACAGAAGCAAGATATATCTTTTAATAAAATCCAAGCATATAAATTATTATTTGTGGTCAATACATGGAAATTTAAACAAAATCCAAATGACTAAAATTGATAAGATTTTTTAATTTACCATTATTGTATAAATAAGTTATTTTTTACAAACATATATGTATCCTCCAAAAATTACAAAGATTAGAAATTTTTCTTGTAAAATCTTTGATGTGGGTTATGCACGTTAAACTGAAATGAGGTATACATGTGAAGGCTTGAGTTCTGCTCTCCTATGTACAAGCTGGGTGCCCTTTCAAAGCATTCTTGTAACTCAGTGTCACATTCTTTTTCAGAAATGGACTTGGTCTTTCTCAACACAAAGCCTTGAGATTTTCTCTGTAAATGCTTTTTAGATGCCCCTGGATTTTCTCTTAGTTTTAGATGGTGAAAAGTGCAGATGCTGTCCACTAGGGGCTCCTAAAGCCCTGCAGTATGGGAATGCCTTCCTAAGAATTAAGTCAAAGAAGTAGATCAAATGACTAGAGAGGCGGTGCCATGAGACTGACACTTGAGTGCATAGATCCAGTCATGCCTGAGTCAGTCCTGCCCTTTCACTTCACATTTACATGAGCTAATAGTTTTTCATTTTCACAAACTGGCTTGGCAATATGGTTTCATTAGGAACCAAAGGAATCTTGAAAAATAGAGTCAAACCCTACTTTTCTGATTCATGTTTTTCAGCAGAATCTCTTATTTTTCTTAGCACCAAAGGGCAGAATTAGAGCTAGAGAATAAGAAGAAAACTGATTGTCTTTATTCTAGTTTTATACAGGAAACTTTAATATATGTGTGGCTACCTGGAATTCCATACCAGGAAGCAGCATAAAGATCCATAAAATCATGTATCCAGATGTTTGTATTTAGAAAAATATAGCTGACATATAGGAAATGACAGAATAAGGAGTTCAGAAATTTTGACAAACCCAAAGAAAAAGTGCGTTAAAACTTAGAACATAAAGTATCAATGAGATTTATATTTTTAGCATAATATTAAGTCCCACCAACAGATCTATTCAAGTGAAAAGTATAGAGGGGTTTTAGGATATTGCAGAGATGTCCAAAATAACTAATTAATTTAACTGAATAACAACACTAGGAAAACATTTAGATTGTTTTTCCTCACTCTGTAAATTAATTTTGCTAAATTCGAAATAAAATATTCATGAATTGAACATTTGCAGAAAAGTGTAATTGAATGACTATATAAGGATAGTTAGCTTAAAATGAGAGTAATGCAAATTACTAAAAAGGAAACTGCTAAAAATCAAAGAAAGGCAAGGTGTTAGAAGACCTGAATTTTTTGACCTGTCAATTGTAAGAGATACTGTACTCTCTTGTATAAATTGATTGGTATCTCTAAGTCTCAGTTTTCTAATCTATAATTTTTATTGATATAAAAGGCAATTGTGTGACTATCTCCACAACAGCCTTTCCTAGAAACTATCCACCATTCCCATGGGACCTGCTACACTGTGTCTAACTACACTGTTGTGGCAGGTGTAGGAAGATGATCCTGATGAGTCCCTGAGGCCCTGCATGGGATTTGTGAACCAGAGGGAGATCAGATGATCTTTCACAGCCAAAGCTTGGAGATAACAGCCAATAAGTTACTACTGATGATGTTAAAGCAAAGAAAGGAAAGCAACCCACAGTAAAAAAGAAGCTGATAAACAGAGAGATAAACAAGATAGTTAAATAGAGAGGAAGTCCTGTTGTTAGCCTGGGTGAGTCATTCTGAGGTCAGCTCTATCTTGTAGTATTGGTTGCCTGGTTGTTCAACCTTTCATTGGAATCAACATTCTTCCTTTTGTTATTTCATGTTTGCAATTTGTATCTACCACCTGATCACTTACTGCCAAGAAAATTCCTAATCTGATTAACTTTTCTAAGAGTAACTTTTCAAATTTCATATATATTTTTGGAAATAAAATAAGAGATATTTGAAAACTTTAAAGCATTACCCAAATATAAGAGATTATTGTTATCAGGAGAGATTCTGACCCACACTAATTGCTTATGGGAATGGAAATCTTGCCATATCTCGAGAAAAGGAATTTTTTGAGCCTTGTATAGGGGAATGTAATATTATAGGAAGCTTTATTTCTGTGGAATTACATTCCTGAATTTCCAAAGTTCCATTATCTCAGTCCAGTCATAGAAGAAGTGCAGCTGGTGTCCAGAGTTTCTGTTCCTTGTTAGAGCATAGTTCAATTCAGTATCAGGCTAAGTTAGTTTGTGTTTCCCTGTTGCAGTCCATTAGTCCATTGCTTGTGGATCCACGGGGCCATGTGGCTATGGAGGGAACACAGGCAAATGCAAGGAAGCAGGTGCAAAAACCAAAGGAACCAGGGAGCAAAGAGCAAGCCAAGAACAACAAGAGACCAGACTCCTTTAGGGAATTATTTATTCCCAAATTATCAAAGGCTTGCAGCAGTCACACCCATTCTGGCCAATGATCTCTATTCCCTGGTATGACTGACAAGCACCATCCCTCATCACCCCAACTTTACTGCACATGCATCTATCTTCCCTTTGTTGGACCTCTTCCCATAGTAATTCTACAGGGAATGGGCCTGTGGTTCCTTGGGGAGTGTGAAATTGCAGCTTTCTGGTGAAGCTGTCCAAATGGCCATGCTTATAATGTCTGGCTTCCCTTTTGCTCCTTTTCTATTATTAATAACCAACTAATTACAATGGTATCAGTATTGCATTATTATTATCTACAGTTAATCTCAAATGTCTGAAGAATTACCATGTATAAAAAGAATTTCTTTGTTTTAATATATATTTTATTGATTTTTTACAGAGAGGAAGTGAGAGGGATAGAGAGAAACATCGATGAGAGAGAAACATCGATCAGCTGCCTCCTGCACGCCCCCTACTGGGGATGTGCCCACAACCAAGGTACATGCCCTTGACTGGAATCGAACCTGGGACCCTTGAGTCCGCAGGCCAATGCTATATCCACTGAGCCAAACCGGTCAGGGCAAGAATTTCTTATTAGAAGTAATTTTAAATGGCAGCACCAGGGAAAATGGTTTGGTGAAATTTAAAACTCAATATAATAAAGGATGTTTTAAAAACAGGAGTTTTGGTCTAGTTTTCAGTGTATAATTCTAAAATTCTGTGACACTCCATGATTCTATTACAAAAGCTGTACCCCTTGTAGTCTACAACAATATTCCTTCAGCTCTATTTTTTAAATAAAAAGCTATCTGATCAAGTTTCCCATCACTTTTGTTTAATACACACACACACATGCACACACACACATATATCCTATATAATAAAGAGGTGATATGCAAATTAACCCTCATGCCATCACACTGTCACAAGATGGCTGTGCCTACAGCAGAGGTGGGGTTCCTGTAACACAAGATGGCTGTGCCCACAGCAGAGGGAGGGTTCCCATAATGAGCCATAACGAGCAATCAGTAGGAACCTGAGGCTGCATGGCGCCAGGCCGGGGTGGGGGACCTGAGGCTGTGCCCCACGCCTGGCGGGGCTTGACAGGGAACCTCAGGCTGTGTCCCCCACCCTGGTGCCAGGCTGAGGAACCTCAGGCCATGTCCCCACCCCAGGCCCGTGACCTGAGGCTGCACCTCTCACCCAGTGGGGCTTGATGGGGGTGAGGCCGGCCAGATCTGGATCTAGCCCAATGAGGGTGGGGCCAGCTGGGTCTGGGTCTCGTGCAATTTTGAGGTGCACATGGGTGGGCAGGGACTTGACCCTGGGTCCTGCAGCGCACCCCAGACTCTGACAGGAGGAAGATTTTCATATACATTTTGCTAATTTTCTTTCATCTGTGACACTTCTATTATAGAGAAAGGGCAAATAGCAATATTAAAATATTTTCTCTAATTAATTCCCTTTTAATGTGCACCAATTTTGTGCACTGGGCCACTAGTGTGTGTGTGTGTGTGTGTGTGTGTGTGTGTGTGTGTGTGTGTGTGTGTATACACACACAGACATGTATTTCATATTGTTAAAAAAAATTCAACCAAGTAAGTTTGAACATCTAATTGGCTTTATTAAGTGGTTCATGAATAGGACAGTATCCCATCTAGCAACCAGAAGGGCACTCCAAGGGAGTTGTACAGTATACATTTTTATACGCAGAAGGGTGTAGCAGGGAGTTTTAGCAAAAGAAAAGAAAGAGATCTTTCTAGACCATAAAATTTTTTTATGATGGAGCTGGGAGAGGGAGGAGGGTGGACATGGGTTTTGTCATGTAGATTGCCTCTTCTTTCTATGGGAATGGAGAGGGACACTTGTCAGATTGTCATTGGTGTTGACCAGAAGTCCAAACCAGTTGATTAAGATGACATTTCCTGAAGTGGTTGAAACTACAATTAGGTTAGATATTAAGTGTAGGTTTGGTTATCATGGGCTTTAGCACAGTGATACCATTTGGGGCCTGTGGTTTTATCTTTAAAAATTCTTCCCTTTTGATCAGATTCTTAGTTTAACTAAGAAATGTGATTTTTAAAAATTAAGGCATTAGCATCACTCTCAGCTCTTGCTCTGCAATTTTTCCAGCTTTTACTGAACCTTTGTTTGATATTTACAAATTACAATGTTTTTGCATAAGCACTATGATACTCATAGGTCACAGCTGCAGGTTCACAATCTTTAAGTTGGTCAGTCAGTCTTTCCCTTTGTTTTTTACTGATTTTTTTTGTTTGTTTTTGACATTCCATTCTCAGGGATATTATTTGCCTAGCAGTCAGTGGCTACAAACCATGCATTTAAAACTTTTGAGAGGATGTAACACACCAGGAAGAAAATTATGATAGCTATAAACAAGATAATTTCCAATTTTTAGAGTGCACTTTGGAGCCATAGTCCCAAGACCCACACCAATCAAAGAAAGACCCCCATTGAAGGTGTCACCCTTTTAAGCCAAATAGCTTGCTCAATGACCTTAATTGAGTTTCAGCTTCCCCAGAAGTGTTTATCCAGGTACAGTGAGTGGTGTTGGCCATAGCACAGATACCTTCTTTTTCAGCTAAAGATAATCAAGTGCTATTCTATTAATAAGAACAGTTTTGGCCAGAGAGTCTAGGGATATTTTCTGGGCAGCCAATGTCTTAGCAATGAAATCTGCAATGTCTCCAAGAGATACTTAAAGGTTTTTAATCATATTTCTATTTGTATCTATTTCCAGCCAGAAAAATATGACCTTGCCAATGGAAGTTATTCCTAAAACATGAATGCTTCTGGATAAGTCCTTCCTAGAACAGTTAGGAGCATAGTCAGGTAATCTAAGCGGCATTCCCATCTGCATAAAAGCAATGTAGGCATTTATAGACCAAAGAATGATAATCACCAAAGACAAAGAGAAATCCTATTGAGGCATAGCTGTCCATTCAAACCAGTGGTCACTTAGATTTTTTCCTAGCCTGAAATAAAATGTTCTAAATTCCAGAGGTTAAACTTCCCTCACTGCTCCCCTCAACCCCCTTAGCCATGGATGATGTCCTTACCTTCCCAGGCCAATGCTAGAGTTAAGAAAAGGAAGAAACAAAGAAAGGGTTTCTTGCTTACCTTAAGTAGGAAGTCTTGATCTGGCATCTTGGTTGGAAGCAGTCCACATCAATGTCAGTTACTTCTCTCCCCAGTCAATTTGATTTGAAGACCTCCAGCATTTGAGCAGGGTTGATGTCAGATGGGGTAACTGAACCCAGATTTATATGCCTGTCGCTATGAAAGCCAAACTATGAGGCTGTTGCTGGTGAAAAAAAGAAAGAGGTTTATTTGAGTACCAGCATCTCAAGAAGATAGGGATTTATCCCAGTCCTAAAAAACCCATCTTAAAATTTCAGTGCAGATTGAGGTTTTTATAAGGATGGAGAAGGAAAAACAGAACAGGCAGTCTCTTTTCTGGACTTGAAATGGATTCTCATGATCAGCATCCTTGAGTTGGCCATCTGGTTGAATTCCTATGTCTGGGCAGTCAGCATTAGCCAGGATCTTGAAAGTCAGGCTGATCCTTAGATTCACACAGGAATTGAAAGTGCTGGATTGTGAAGCATACTAAACAAACAAACAAACAAACAAAAACTTTTAACATGTAACTTCTGGTTTTGAGAGAAAAATCAGGTTAGAGTAACAAGTTGGGTTTAACATTTACTAAGATTAATATGGATAGCTTTATATAAGTATAGTGTATTCATTCTTCATTACAATGGAACCTTCTTTAGCTGTGAGATATCCATCCAAGGCTTAATGCCTTCTAGGTTTTCAGGAGTGTCAATGGTCAGGAGTACTTGGTAAGGACCCTTCAATGGGATTTGATAGCTATTCTCCTCTGATGAGGCTTCCATACCCAGCAACCAGGCTCTACTATAGCCAATGTGATCCCTTGAATTGGGGTCCAGGAAGGATTTCTTGCTCTGTTAATAATAGGCTTGAGCCTAAGACATAAAATACTATGGTAGCTGGTCATACAAGCATGAGACAGCAAGAGATTTATACCAATAGACACTGGTCTACTCGTGACTATCTCCTGTATAATGGAAACATATTTTCTAAAAGCTTATTTGCCACTATATGGGCATCAGCCTTGTAAAACATATCTACAACAACAAGAACATATTAATAATCAATACTAAATGGCAGTTGAAGTCCAGCTAGGTGCTCAAAGGGTTCAGGAGAGGAGGTCTGAGGCCTCTGGGGACAAAATAGATTTTCTTAGATGTACTATGATAGAGGAAGGGATGCATAAACCACAAAAATGGGGTTTTCTATGGATATATGAAGAACCAGGTATCCATCTTGGGTTTCCATGTACTTGACTATTTGTTTAACTTACAGACATTGTTTACCCATCTTAATTTATCTGATTTATGAGCCAACTGTTCCCATCTTACAAGAATATCAGGATGGCAAAATTTGGCCAATAATGGGTCATTTTTGCAGAAGCAGAATGGATTTCATCCACGTGTGCCACAGCCTTCACAGATTTTGTTTCTGCTACCTGTGCATGAAAGTCAGCTAGCACATTTCCCTGATACTCAAGTTTAGTCCTTTTAGTGTGAGCCTTAATTTTGATGACAGCAATTTTAGAAGGTAAGAGAATAACAGTAAGAAGGTTTGACCATTGTTAAAGATCTAATGAGAAGCAACTCCAATAGAATTCACAAGGAAATTTGATTATTTCTGTGACATACAATATTCTAAAATAACTAGAATTCCAAGTGATAATATTATACCAGGACATATCAGATTTTTAGAAATTTTATACAGTTTCTAGAACAACCCATGCAACATAACCTAAGAAGACTTATCATATCTTATTTTAAAACTAGAGGCCCAGTACACAAAATTCATGCATGGGTAG
Organism: Myotis daubentonii; assembly: GCF_963259705.1. Taxonomy (NCBI): domain Eukaryota; kingdom Metazoa; phylum Chordata; class Mammalia; order Chiroptera; family Vespertilionidae; genus Myotis; species Myotis daubentonii. The sequence continues at coordinate 95,612,122 of NC_081842.1, read as the reverse complement.
GGTCCCTAGGCCTGGCCAGCGATCAGGGCTGATCAGGTTTCCCACCTCCCCATCTCCCCGCTCCCCTTCCTTCCCTAGCAGTCAATCAGGGCCTGCCAGCCAGGGGGAGGGGCCATAGGAGGTTTCCATACAGGTTCCCAGTATGGAACATGCAGGAAACAGCCAATCAATGATCCTCTACCATCATTGATGTTTCTATCTCTATTTCCCTCTCTGAAATCAATCAAATATGTATTTTTTAAAATGCAAAGTTTTTAGAGGAAGAAAGGTAGGGCAAGGGAGCTATTGAAAAAAAAAATAAGGACAGGGGGGCATTTGAGGTCTTGCTCACATTTCAGATAGGATAATATAAGGTGGTCCTTAGGGGGTGACAGGTGAGGAGTGGCAGTGGGTGGAGCAGGGCACTGGGGGCTGAGGAACAGGCTGTAATGACTGAGAATGTCTGTGACAGTGACACTGAGCATGTGTTGGGGCCATTGCTGGGATCATTCACCCTCAAGAGGTTTTGATTTCAGATGAGAGGAGAAACATGGAGATCAGCAGGCCTTTCTTAGCCTAGAACAGCGGTTCTCAACCTGTGGGTCGCGACCCCTTTGGGGGCCAAACAACCCTTTCACAGGGGTCGCCTAAGACCATCGGAAAACACATATATAATTACATATTGTTTTTTGTGATTAATCACTGTGCTTTAATTATGTTCAATTTGTAACAATGACACTGGGGGTCACCACAACATGAGGAACTGTATTAAAGGGTCGCAGCATTAGGAAGGTTGAGAACCACTGGCCTAGAAGGTGATGTGGGGGTCAGGGGAGGAGCAGGCTGTCCTGCTTCCCTACAAATATAAACACACAGTATATTTAGTATTACATGAACCAGATAAATCACAGATTATTATGAAATAATACTTAATTATCTATTTGATCAAAGTGACAATAAAAGATTTCAAGGGCATGTACAGAAGACTAGCTCTTACTACTGAGAAGATTCAATTTCTTAAGTAATTAAAGACAAAGACCTGTTTAAAACAACATAAAACATAGGAAATCTACACTAATAAAAGACAAATATGCTAATTGACCATAACTTTGCTACGCCCAGGCCACTCCCACCAGCCAATCAGAGTGACTATAACCCAACCAAGATGGCGACCGGCAGCCACGGAGCTGGAGCAAGCAGGAGGCTTGGTTGCCCCGGCGATGGAGGAAGCGAAGCTTCCCGTCTGCTCTGGCAGGCCCTGGGCTCTGCTCAAGGCTACAAAGTTTCAATTATCCTATATAATAAAAGGGTAATATGCAAATTGACCCTAACAGCAGAGAGACTAGGAATCACTGGTCACTATGACACACACTGACCACCAGGGGGCAGACACTCAATGCAGGAGCTGCCCCCTAGTGGTCAGTGTGCTCCCACAGGGGGAGCTCTGTTCAGCCACAAGCCAGGCTGACGGCTGCCAGCACAGCAGTGTTGGTGGGAGCCTCTCCCTCCTCCTCAGCAGCGCTTAGGATGTCTGACTGCAGTTAGGCCTACTCCTTACTGGCAAGTGGACATCCCCTAAGGGCTGCCCGGCTGCCAGAGGGATGTCTGACTGCCAGATTAGGCCCAATCCCCCAGGGAGAGGGCCTAAGCCAGCAGGTGGTCATTCCCTGAGGGGTCCCAGACTGCGAGAGGGCACAGGTCGGGCTGAGGGACCCTCCCGAGTGCACAAGTTTTTGTACACCGGGCCTGTAGTTATTTTCATAAAACAAGGAGTCTTTGATTTTTTGGCAGATTACTTGAAAAGGAAAACCTGTTACAATCTTTTATCAGGAGTAGACCAACAATCCAAGAATACTTAATACTTTTAGTAGATGAAAAAATTGTTTTAGCTTTCAATAAAAATACCATTGATATTAACACTTACTTTTTAGAAACTTTATAATAATAGTTCAATTTTTAGTCAGCTTCGTTACACAAGGTATGTCTTTCTTTCTTTTCCTAGCTCTCTTTTTCTCTTCTCATCTACTTTTCTGTATACATTTAGATTGCCCTTAATAAGCAGAAGTTCTAGTTTAGACAAAAGTACCCTTGCCCTGGCTGGTTTGCTCAATGGTTTGAGCATCAGCCTGCAAACTAAAGGGTCGCAAGTTCAATTCCTAGCCCTAGGGGAAACCAATCAATGTGTCTTTTTCATACTGATGTTTTTCTCTTCCTCTCCCTCCTCCCCCCTTTCCACTCTCTCTGGGAATCAATGTGGGAAAAATATCCTTAGGAGAAGATTTTTTTTTTTAAATGCACTAATTTCCTTTAAGAAAAATGCATATTTACTCCTCACACCTTTTCTTTGCCAAAGCACATTCTTGTGTATTGTTGTCCCCTCTTTTTTCAAGTAGCTTCAATTAAATACATTAGAATTTTAATCTCTTAAAACCTTAATATCTACACAATTTTATTATTAAATTCTAAGAATTAATTGAGAATTCTGAATTGATCTGATTGTAGGACCTAATAGAACTTTATCTTAACCCAATCTTTTATTTAAAGCCTCACTTTACCAAGACTATATTGTTATTTGAATAGGCTTGGGAAGACAGTGCTTCTAAGATCCCATATAATAAAAGGCTAAAATGCAAATTGTCCCTACGGGCAGGCATTCAACCAACCAGTAGTTAGACATGCGCTGACCACCAGGGGGGCGGCCCGGAACATAGAGGGCATCGGCGACTGGCCAGCATTGCTGGCCCCAATGGGCCCGACAAGAGTGGGACCACAGTGGGATGATGGAGCAGGTGAGTGGGTGGTACCGGGCCAAAGTGGGTGTGAAGGGAGGCCCCAGCCAGCAGCTGGGGGAAGGGAGGCCCTGGCCAGTGGCAGGCAGCCGCTAGGGACCCTACCCATGCATGAATTTCTTACACTGGGGCTCTAGTAGCAAAATAAGTGGCTAATGGTGAAGATCTTCAACATCAGTGATTAGAAGACAGGAAACAGACAATTCATCCTATAGTAATGAAATGATTCAGAAATTAGGAGAGAAAGGAAGAAACAGGTTTTTTTTAAAAGAAAATATGAGAACGAGAATTTGCATACAATTTCCAGAATACAGGTCTGATAAAGCAAGATTAAAAGATAATGAGCTAGGACATTTCCTTCTCTCCCACAACCTCATCAAGATCAAACAAAACCTGGCCTGACTAGAAGTCAATGGTAAAATAAGTTATCAAAAATATAATTAAGTAAGCAGAGAAGCCTGGGCAAGCTTCTTGGACATTTTTATATGAAAGCTGTAAAAATGAAGCATCCTGGGGTCATTTCCATGAAAATCACTAACACAGCCTACATCTGGCTTGACTCTGACCAAAGATCTCTCCTCAGAATCAATTAGGGCAATTACAAACTAGTGGTGCACAGGGCTCATTTGTGGTTAATTGAGTAAAACATACTTAATCAACCTTTCTGTGTAAGAATTATGTAGAAAGTCAAAATCTCTAGCACCTATTGGTTCTAAGTTCTGCTGCTTGAAATCTGGCTCTCTTTTGGCTGTGAAGGGGGAAATATGTGCAGGAGGAAAATGGATGGTTCCTTATGGTTTTTCTGGCATAAGAGGGTATTAGAGGAATCTACTTTCTTTGGCCAATAAATGCTTACCAGTATTTCTGAAGACTATGTGCGTGTGCTAGAGAGAGCACAAACATGCAAAAATAAAAAGAACCAATCAGAAGCAACTAACCTGGAGGCTGCATGGGTCAATAACCTGACATGAGCTTTGATTCAAAACTCTAGCTCTTAAAATTATTTACAAAGATGTTAATTTATTATTACATCCCAACTGATGATCTATTCTGAAAATTAAATTTAAAAAATACTACCAGATTATTAACTTAGTTCAGCATGCTCTTTTATTTTCATGCTATTCCAAGAGGCCAGGCCAGGGAATGCCTGCTGTGGAAAGATAGCAGCAAATACAACTCATGCTGGAATTCAGCATTCTCTAAACAACTTTTCAGAGTCAATCTCCAATGTATCTAATTTTTGGAAGACAGCTCTGTTATAGAAAGAATAGCCAAAAAGCATTTCTACTGGGCATGGAGGGAGGAGGCTAAGAGTTAACTATGAGAGAGCTGGGGCAAACCATCAAAGTCTATAGGCTTTTACTGAGCAACACAATTTCTAACCTAAGCTAGGGGAAGAGTAAGCCCCTTGTATCAATGGGAAGACTACCCTGTAATTGTTATCTGAAGCACTGGGCAAAATAAGCAAGAACTATTTTAAAGAATCCAAACAGCTCATATCCTCCCCTTGCTGGATACACTTTTAACAGCTTGGCATTAGCACTCACCTACCTCTGAATAAGAAGGGAACAAAGGGAAAGAACAAAGGAGATATAAAACAGAAAACAAAAATGCCCTGGGGTTGTTCTGACTCCAGAGGCTCAGATGGGGTGAATGGTGCTTCATCAGCACAGTGGGAAGTTCCCAGGCAGGCAGATCCCATGACCTGAAAGAAGCCTCTGATGTGGATCTGTAATCAAACTAAACAAAGAATTTTAAAGAGGATGAAAAAAAGTGGCCTGTTTTTGTGAGAAGACTATTATTTTGCCTTACCTCCTCTGGAATCAGTACTCTGGCAACATACTAATGTCTGGAGCAGTCTCTCCCAGCAAAAACAATGCTCAAATTATTTATGTTTTCATTGTGTCACACTGCAAGAGGCTACAATGTAAAAATAGTCTACAAAAAGAAGCCCCAGGTGACACAGATGGTAGCATCAATTGTTTAGGGGCGGGGGGTGGGGTGGGGAGGGCGGCGTGGAGATCACAAGCTTTGCATTAAAACTATTCTGACAAATGAAATCATCATAAGGAAGAAATAGAACTTTGATTGAATAATAATTCTGAGTAAATGTCAACTTCCCTCATATCCACACTCATCTTTGGCATTAAAGATGGCTTTAGAATAAAATGAGAAGGACATTGTTTCTTGTTTCACATGAATAGAGATTAAGTACTGTAAGATCTTTTAAGAAGCAAGGAGAATTCCCACAAGATTTGAATGGGCTCAGATTTTAGAAAACAAGGATACATGTGGATGCAGACTATAAGAAACTATTTTATCTGTCACACTTGCACTGTTTCTCAGTGTTGTGTCTCTCGGATATGTGGAAACAGAGGCCAACAAGCTAATAGAATAACAGAGAAAGGAAGATGCTAACCTAAGTTGAAATATATGTTCCCATTTTTGTGGTCTACATGGAGGTGTCATAGTATATAAAAAGAACAGATACATAGAGCATTCAGACAACCTTTTCTGAAATGTTTATGGCTGTGATCTCTTGTTAAGAGTGTCGTTTGTATAGCTTTAATATTTAAGATGTTTCTGCAACTCTTTAGTTCCCTGCCCTTTATATTTAACAATGACTCAGAAGACAGTGAGAGTATCAAATACAGCTGTCAAGTTTGATATATAACTCAGGGTCCTTCTAAACCCTGGGTTCAAATGGCTATGACTTGGCCTTTGCAGCCGCCAGCCCTCTGGGCAGGTCTTATCTCTGGGCTTGACATTGCCCTTGCAGACCCAACTTGCTCTCTCTTATCCTGCTTTCTGTCTGTCTGTTTCCAGAGAGCTAAGCCAACGATTTCTCTTTTGTGAGTCTTACAGGTTTTCTTGCCTGCCGTTTTTGGGCTGCCCCTCTCTCGTGCTCTCCGCAAGCTATTTTGGCATCTGGCTGTCTTCCCTTCCTGGCGCGTGACTCGCCTTGTGAAGTGCATTTACAGCTGCACACTTTCCATGCTGCATGGCAGGCTGAGCTGCAGGGTTTCATTTTTAGTGACTGTTGTGGTATTTGATGTCCCTTCTGATGTAAATAGAGCTCCACTGTTTCCAGAAAAAATGAAACAGAGCATTTCATGTAAAGCCTTGTGAGTAATGTTAGAAAGCTTGAAGGAGATTAATGAATTAGTCCCACCCTGGCTGTCTTCCCCACGTGTCCCAGAGTGAAAAGTTGGCATCCAGGACCTGTTCTAGTGCCGCATTTTTCACCACGTTGAAAGGAGGTCTTGGAAAGGGGGTAATGCTTAGTAAACCCCCCTGGATCTTCAAGTTAGTTTAGCACCCCCAAGCACAGGCCGGGCACCCTTCTTTTTTCACTTATTGCTATTAACCACATTTGTCAGAGAGCTTACAAGCCAGCAGAATGTCCTGGCAGCCTTCATTTCCAAGGCCTACCCTTAGCATTGCAAGTGGTCATCGGAGCATAAGGCAGTGCTGTTATTTGTCTTCTTCTGAATGAAGACACTCTCCTACGTATGGCTGCATTGTGTGGCCAGCTCCATACTTCCTGTGAGTTATTGTGCGTGTGGAATGGTTTCTGAGTGTTTTAAAGATGCCCATAGTTTTTAAAGCTGGAAGTGCTTCTCCCAAGGCTAAACTGATATTCTAATATCATAATCCTCATTTCTCATCTCCCTAAGCAGGCTGTCGGGAAAAGGTAACCCTGAGGCCAGGTCTACAAGCTATTCCCACTTCTACACCATCAGTGATGAGCAATGGCTCTAACATAGCCCCTCGGTTGTCACCCACAAGGCCATGTCCTCTTGTACTAGCTTTGGATCATAATTAATTCTATTCACATCCACATGTGTTGTACCACAATTCTGGCCTGTTAATCATTGAAAATATGTTCACACAAAGTGCTGAGACATGTATCCAGGCTGTTCATATAACTCCCTGTATTTCTCTCCTATCGAGAGAATACTGCACTTCCTGGAAGCAGAAACTACCAGTGACGCTGGAACACTACACTGCTCAGTGACCGACTGAAAGCAGATCATGCAGGGATGTGCCCCTGTGGGAGAGAGACGGCAAGTCCCGACAATTGCTGCAGTCAGCATTTCACTCTCTTCTTTACAGATGGTGATGACAAGCTCATTGCATCCTGAGACACATAGCCAGGGAAGAATCCTTGGATATGTCTAAGAAGTTCCTTCTTGTCTAGAAAACCTTGTCAAGGATCTGGCTTAGTCCAAGGGCTTCCTTGTTTTTCATCTGCCTGCCCTGTCAACTTCTGGCAAAGCTGAATATTATCTTGAGCAGCTTCTTGAGTTTTCCGTGTAACTGAGAGCCTTATGCACAATGATAGAGTCATTAAGGAGATTGAAAAAATATTACTACCAAGTGTTCCTTCTCTAAAGGCTCTCACAGTGAAAGGGTGGAATCCACACCCTTTTCATCACTTGATCCATAAGATAAACCCACAGTACCAACTAATGGGGACCCCTAAGAGGTGTATGAACATTGGCAAAAAGCCAGAATGAAAAAAAAAATGCAGTAGGTTTGAAGGTCAGTCCAAGCCCTTTTGAGCTGATCCACCAGTGAGTTGTTTTCTGGATATCTTGGAAAGGAAGTGAACTTGGATAAGAAATATCAAGATTTTGGAAGCTGGATATTGGCTTTGTCATGAATAGGCTTTACTTTCTCAGCTCCTAATTTTTCATCTTTTATTGGGATATGTCATGTGCCTATCTCAGAAATCTGTCATTCCCATTTTTATAGTTGCATAAGTGGGAATGCAACTTCTGAGTTGAAAAGAGCTATGCTGTTGAATGAAATGATGAAACATTAATATTTTATAATTCCTCACAGACAAATAGAATCATACATCATGGCTGAGATGAGCATAGCAGAATGCATCAAGGGATAGAGCAATGAGGACATTCATTAAACAAGGTTCTATTTACACATAAGAACAATAACATTTTCTGAGCACTTATTCCATGCCAGACACAATTCTAAGTATTTTATATGTATTCACATACTTACTGCTTATAACAAAATGTATGAGGCATATGCTATTCTTCCACATTTTATAGATGAGAAATCTGAAGCATGGAATGAATCAGTAATTTGATCAATGTCAAACTGTTGGTAAGTGGCAAAGATGAAGTTAAAGCCAAGCAGTTTGGCATTAGATCATGCAACTTTAACTACAGTGGGGCCTTGACTTATGAGTGTCCGACTAACGAGTTTTTTGAGATACCAGCTGTCTCTCAGCCGATTTTTTGCATTGAGTTGATAGAGTAATTTGAGTTAACGAGCTCCTTAACAAGCTCCTTAATGAGCTCGGTCTCGGATCGAATTAAACTCGTAAGTCAAGGCTCCACTGTATTACTCCGTACTGCCTCTGGTCAACACTAATTATAGCTTTGCTTTTACTAGGGATATGGCTTACTTAAGATCATCAATGATCATGGGTGTGTCTGTTATGTATTGTGACAATGCTGCATAATAAACCACTCAGAAATTCAGTGGCCTGTACCGGTGAGCATTTATATTATTACAATGCACCACTGGGATTCAGCTGATTTAGGCTGGAATGGTGTGGTGCGAGCTTACCTGGGTTAATTCGTTCTTCTGCAAAGTGGTTCTACTTCATATGCCTCTCCACCAATCTCTGCATCTTTTTTAACCTACATTTTATTGGCTCAATGAAGGCACTTAGTCGAGTTCAAGAGTCAGTGTGAAGGCCTTACCAAAGGTATATGACAATGGATATGAACACAGAAAAAAGTGAAGAATTGAGTCATCAAGTCAGTCTAATGTAATTAGTAACAAGGAAAGTGAATTGGGCTGGGAATCAAGTTCTATTCTATTTAGTTATTAATGTATTCATCTCTTCAGTAAACTCTCTTGGTTTTCATATATAAACAACTGCTCTTAGACCCTAGACATACCAAGATAAAATTCAGAGTTGCATCTTTAAAAAGGTGTGTAACCTCATGGGTGAGATAGGTAAGTCAATAATTAAAATACACCATAGTATTGCCAAGAGTGTTATAAGATCAAAGTCTAAAGCTCCAAAAAAGGGCTGTATTAAGGCAGGGGAAAGAAGAAACAGGAGTAGTGACTCCTCTAAGAAATTCTTTGGGCTGAATCTTGAAGTGTAAGTAGTTCAGATAAGAGACCAAAAATAAAGCTGCTATTATAGGCTGCAGGGTGTCAGGATATGAAGTTAAAGAAGTCAGATCATGAAGGGATTTGCTTGTCACATTAAACAGCCCAAACTATATCCTGAAGGCGATAGGAGGCTATGAAAAAATTTAAGCAAATTATCAAGCTTTGTATACATGGTATAAACAATGCCTGGCAATGTTCTGATGGATACTTTAGTAATTACTGTATGGGTAAGTAAGTAGTATCACACAGAAAAAAGCTTTCTGTAATGCTCCTTCATTGCCAAGTCCCCAAATATAGTCTCTTATTCGTGTCCCAGAGTGGAATCAGGCCCTGAAAGACTGGTTCACAGTTGTTGATAAACAACCATAAGTACATATCCAAAGGATCAGGTTATTTATATGCACTAAGAAATACAAGTTTCACACAAGCTGTGAAGATTGGAGTTAACAGGGTTGGCACAACCAAACTGTGACCAAACTGTGTGGCCACTCAGTTTGTTTTATTGATTTATTGTCAAATATCACAGTGACAAGGACCAAACACAGAAAGGAAACAGACTGCTTGGTGAGCATGAAATCCAAACAAGGGAGTTAGATGAATTGAATGTTTAATGGCAACAGGTGAGAATACCTGTTGTTCAATTTCACAGTAGAGTTGGACTTTCCATTCAGATCAGAAAGACTTGAGGGCTCCCTGGCTCCAAACCTAAGGGTCAGCCTTGCCAGTGGGACATAAGTAACTTGAAGTCCAAAGACTAGGGTCCCCTTTTTAATTCATAATTGTTATCATTTGCTCAGGTTATGGCTTCTCTTCTTGCATCTTCATGGTCAACTGATGCCTCTTCTTGTGTGGCACCTTTTTTTCTTTAAATATATTAATATTTCAACCAGAGACATCTGGTCTGTCATATGCCTGCTGATCTGTTATCTAATATTGATTTATCATTTATCTCCCAGAGAGCCAATTATTTCCTTCATTGTTAACATTCCTAGTGGGCTCTTTATTGTAGTCCCTTCATACAAAAAAAACCAAACAACAAAAAAACAAGGATACTAGAATGTGCAGTCAACAACTATTAAATAAACATACCTAAGCATTCAAGTTTAAAAAGCAGACATTTTTTATTATTTAATGATGGATCTCCACCAGTGAGTTTTTGACCTGCATTAAAAGCATATGAGTTTTTCTAAGTTATTTAAATCAATATATTCATGAAAACATGTTTTTTATTCGCTGGAAATTTTAACTTCAAGTAATGCATCTTTCTAATTATATAGCAAAGGGCAATAGACACCTCCAGGTAACCTTTGAAATAGGAGAAGAAACAATTTGTTTGTTCTCCGATTTCCCATTTTCTTTTTCTATGTTCTTTATTACCATGAGCAGAATTTTTGTTTATAGTGTTGAGAAACCTTCCTGACTCCTAAATAATACTTTGATTACATTGCAATGAATGACGGAAAAGGATATAAAGTAAGCAATCTTTAAATTTGTCACTGATATTGGGTATTTTATGGCTTCAACTATGTTGCTACAAGATAAGCAATTAAAAGAAGGTATTGTGTGCATCCCTGGTATACAAATCATTCAGGAAAGTCAGAGAAGGTTAAACTGTTATAGAAATATTGCTGCTTATGTTAATCTGTTTCTGTTTCTTCTATTCTTTTTTCTTTTAATATGATTTACTGATCGGAGAAAAGCAGATTACCAAATTTATCAGAATGCTTTTGTTTCCAAGTAGTAGAAAATACAACTCAAACAAGCTTAATTAATAATTTATTGTTTTGTGGTTGCAAAGTCTTTTAAGTAGTACTTGACCCACAGCTCCAAAGGATTTCCAGACCTTGTTTTATTCTTTTTGTATGTCTCCACTCCTCTTTTTAGGTGTTTCCTTCAGCCAGAGGAAGCTTCCTTCTTCGTTGTCCGAGATGGATGACTGTGGCTCCCAAGAAATCATACTTTCTATCCAGCAGAGAAGAGCATTTCTGCCACAAAATCAGAATAAATGACCTAAGATTCATTTTGATCAGGCCAGCTAACCCACAGGCCCACCTCTGAACAACTCACCATGGCCGGGGAGCCATGTGCCCCTCTGTACCTGGTAATCAAGTCAGTTCTACACCACATGATCTTTATGGGAGCAGGGAATTGATGTTCAGTAAAATCAGGGTAGTGTGCCAAGAGAGGGAGTACATTTAGAAGTCAAGTAAATGATATAACACTCTGGCTTTAATGTTAAAAACACACACTAAAAGCTATTCCTCTTTGCAGTAATGTATTTGGGCAATGTGAATAGAATACACAAAGAATATCATTTCAATCGAGTTTTCCTTGAAAATAATTCACCTATAAAAAGGATTAATGGGAATAATGAGAATACTTTACCTAACGAGATAGGGATAATTGATATCTACTTTCACCCCCCACAGCGGAGTTCCACAACCATTTCCATTTGCCTTTACGATTCCAAAGTAGCACTGCTAATCAAAAGCTGTTGCAAGCTACCAAGTTCAACTTCCCCTTTTATCTTCTAAGCAGCCATGAATCCACTGTCCAGTTTTGCTTATTATCTTCTCCACACCAGTACAATGATGAATAATAAAAAGGCAGGAGGAACACTAACTAGTCACTGACAAGGAACAAATAACTCACACAACTCCAGCCTGTTAGGAGATTCTGTCATTTAAAAACTAGAAAGCATCTACCACATGCAAATTGAGACATCTATTTCTGCATTATAATACTCTGTTTGGTCTTCGCTCCATATTTTACCTTGTTTTAAATTACTTCCATTGAGAAATTTACACCTTAGTTTTTTGTTTTGTTTTTTCCAAGGAGATACTAATTATCCTTGGGTAGTGACTAAACCAAAAGTCAGAATTTTCCTCTTCAGGGCTATGTAATACTGTTATGTCTTCATTTGCTTATATTTACTAGAAAGCATTTATTCTATTTCAAGTGGCACAGAAAACTTACTGTAATTCTTTTGCATGAAATCTAAAAAAAAAGGTTAAGTGACTTGACAGATTTTCTCCATATCCCCTTTTAAGATGGATTGTCATTTTCCAGGTAACTCCAACCCTGAGAGGTAGGGAAATTTCAAATTGTCCACTTCATAGCATCTAGACTCCAATGAACTAAACCATCAAACTGTTCTTTACATTAAATAAATTATGCATTGGCAATAAATATTTCCATAGTCAAGGTTGGTGTTATAAGGATTTAAGATAAAGAAGTTCAGAAATAAAGTGTATAATAGCCAACAGCCTTGGGGGAAAAGAGCGATTCAATTTGGGTTTAAAATCAAGTTTTACACAAGCTCACAAGTGCTTTAATAAATTATTAGGTATTTTATTTAATAAAAACCTGACTTCTATGCTAATCAGCTAAGGAGCAATGTATTTGCTTTAGATTAATACTTCTTTATAATAGAGTTTAATTTACTTTCAAGTGCCCCCCCTTAACTATTACCCGCTTGTACATACAAAAGGAAAAAATAACATATTGTAAATTACAGTTAATTATTTGAAGTAGGAAGATATTCTATTGCTTAATCACAACATAAAACTCCTTATCATAAGTATTTGTTATAATCATAGTTGACTTCAGAAGAGTTGTTGATATTAAAGAATACTTAATTTTGTATATTAGATGAATACTGGTAATAAAAATAATAAATGAAGAGGATGTTCTACAATACATTTTATAATTAATGTTCACATTCTTTAATTTGTCCCCTATGTCCTTCCTACTAAACCTGCCCTCACTATTCCTAATCCATAGAAGCCACTGGCTCCTGCCTGATATTTCTGACCTCACCTGTTGGTGATGTAGTGTGTGCCCTCATTTCTCCCACAGAAGAGTGAGGCACTAACTACCCAGCTGCTGAGAGTCCAGGCTGCTGGCAATTTTCAACGGCGCAAAATTTGCAAAATGTCCCAAAGCCAGTGGTTCTCAAACTTTAACAAGTATGAAAATCATTGAAGAACTTAAAATGTGAATGGCTGTGCCCCCAGATTTCTCATTTAGTAATTCAGGGCATGGGACCCAATAGTCTACCTTTTTAACAAGTACCATGGTGATGCTGGTGATGCCATTCTGGGAAGCACACTTTGAGAATAACTGCCTAAGCTGTAGAGAGCCGCCACACCTCCCTCCACATAGCATCCCAGGTCCATCAGGAGCATAAAACCAGGCCCATTTCCCCAAAGAGACAAATTTAAAGGGTCATCCCAGCTCCAGATATCCTGGTGGAATTGGGTGAGGCACTTAGCATTGCATTGTGCTTCAATATTCCCGCTGCCCAATCCTATGTCCGTTCTTCTCCTGTGGCTGCTAATCCTATGTATATTGCAAGATCCAAACTGATCTGTGTAAAACATCTATCTAACATCATTTTATGGGGCTCTGATATGTCTAGAATAGCCTCCACACTCTTATCTACGGTCCGCATCCTCCGCAATTCTGGATCAATAAAACTACGTAGTTTCTACTGGCTGTTGAATGCTGCTGGAGAAAAAGCACAAATTCATAATGCCCTGCTCCCAATGAATCCTCTTACTGCCAGATGGTACTACAATGTGTCTAGCTTTTGCTCCCATTTTTCATGTTAACTATTTTTTCCCCATTTTCTCCCTACCTCCCACTCCACCATTTCCTTACATATTCTCAGAAGGTAACCTTTTCATCCCCTTACCTCTCAGCACAAACCAGATGCCAAAGTCATCCTCCACCTTATTTTCCCTTATTCCCCAAAATCTAGTCTTATATAAAGTTATGATTAATTTGTTTATAAAATATACCTCAAATTTTTCTACCTCTCTCCTTCCCACTGACCATTGATGCCAATGGTGCAGGCAGATATTTCTTCCTCTCACAGTAAAGCCTTTCTGACTAGACCTAGGCTTTTGTCACCTCCAACCTGTTCTCTATGTTGGCAGTGTTTCTAAACATAAAAACTGATTTTTCCTCTCTCTTTGAATATGCTTTTTCTAAACTCATCTACTATAAATGTCCCCATGACCCACCCCCACGCCACATATTCACATACCGACCTCAGGATAAAGTTCCAAAGGATAAAGCTCAAAAGGCTGTTCATGGTCCAAGCCCTGCTTATATCTCTTACTTCAGCCTGTATTCCCACAAACAGCACAATATACCATGGTTATGCTAAACAACATGAAGTTCTCGAGCCCTTGCATACGTCACTCATCCAGAAAAAAAATGTGTCTGAGTTCCCAAGGCTAAGAAAACAAACAAACAAAAAAATATGGCAATAAATTTTAAAGTTTTGCAATCCTTGAGAATACATCCTCAGATAGGCTCGTCATAAAATTCCAGGTCAAGAAACATTGCCATAGCTGCAATTGTCTAAAGTAATAGCAAAAGAATTATAGAATTTTATAATAAATTTAGATCTACTCAAAATACCTATCTAACATAAAGAATAACCATAAAATAAAAGCAAGGCCAAATCTCTTATTTTCCAAATAAGGAAAACTAGCCCTAACCGGTTTGGCTCAGTGGATAGAGCATTGGCCTGCAGACTGAAGGGTCCCAGGTTCGATTCTGGTCAAGGGCATGTACCTTGGTTGTGGGCACATCCCCAGTAGAAGGCGTGCAGGAGTCAGCTGATCGATGTTTCTCTCTCATCGATGTTTCTAACTCTCTATCCCTCTCCCTTCCTCTCTGTAAAAAATCAATAAAATATATTAAAAAAAAATAAAAATAAGGAAAACTATGTTCAGTTAAGTTAAACTGTGCCCAGTGGCTATTAAAGGTGACAGAAGTAGATTGGGAGGAGGGTGGAAAAGTTGAAGGAAGTCTATAAATTGAACTATTTTTTAAAAAAGGAAAGAAACAAAAGTGATTAGGAAGGCATCATTATCAATTTTTAAATCTGATACAGACAATCCACTGGTAGTGAGGGTGTGGAGACAGACGGGAGGACAGAATCGCACACTGATCTCCAAAATAGTCAGAGTCCCTTTTGGGAGGTATTGTTGCCCATGGTTCTGTTGAAGGGGTGAAAACATGACATGGGAGGATTTATGTGGGCCTGCTTCATGTAGCTCTAAGTTAACATCTCAGGAAAAAGTGTGTTTTATATTATTAACTGGTATACAAACACATGAAACCAACATGCTCATGTGCACACAACTAAATAATAAAAATATTCACAAAATGCCCTGATGTTTTCTACTTCATCTTGTTCTATTCTATATCATTGCAAAAAGGGTTAAACACAACCTGCTTAATTGTCTTCACTGCCCATTAATGGGTTGTAGCCCACAGTTTGAGAAATAACATATGCTTGATTTCTTATTATGTAGTCTGAACTTGCGGTTTGCGTTGTGTTACTTTATCCCTAACAGCAATGTGCTTTATAATATCTCTAGTACAGTTTGCCTTCTTGGTAAATCACATTTGGTCCCCCAACAATACTTCTTACTGGGATTAAGCCATGTAGTAGGAAGAAGACATAATGTGTCTTAGCTCAGGCTGCCATAATAAAACACGATTGTCTTGAGGGGGTTAACCAACAGGAATTTATTTTCTCATAATTCTGGAGGCTGAAAGCCCGAGGTCAGGGTGTCTGCACGGTCAGGATCTGGTGAGAACTTTTTGCTGGCATTCAGACAGCCACTTTCTGGCTGTGTCCTTCACAGTAGAGACAGGGAAGGGAAACTCCCTGACATTTCCTCTTACGAGAATATTGATCCCATCATGAGGGTCCCATCCTCATGCCCTCACCTAAACATGATTACCCCTCCAAGGCCCTTTCTTCAAATACCATCCAGATTGGAGGTAAGGCTTCAACATATAAATTTGGGGAGAGAGGTGAGGAGGGAGAACATAATTCAGTCCATAGCATAATGTAAAACCATATAACGGGTCCAAATAACTTGTATACATATGCATATATGCATAACCAATATACACAGACAATAGTGAGACGAGGCCTGCGGTGTGGGCCAGGAGCAGGCTAGAAGGGGCCAATGGGAAAAAAGGGGGACATCTGTAATACTTTCAACAATAAAGATACATTTTCAAAAAAAGGGAAAGGGTCTTGCAGTCCTGGTAGAAAAAAAGACATGAATAAACTGGAAGTGAAAGGCAGTTGTGTGACATAAAAGTACTATCTCCCTTGGAATCAGAATTCTAGTACAGGCTGTTAGAAATATCCATATAATTAGAAGAGGGCTTATTCCTTGATTTTGGGTTATACCTCATAAAATACAAAGCCCCTTCGAGAAGTAACCTGACAGCATAAGGCAGCAACCACAGAGTATAAATGACGGCGAGAACAGAGACCAGGTCCTGACCTCCTCATTCTCCCCAGCCTGGGGGAAGTGGGAAAGAAATCCAGATGCTCCTGTGACATCTTGGTGGGTGCGCGGTGGGCAGCCCGATGTCACCACTTTACCATCACAGTGTCAGACTCCTTGCTGGGAATAATTCAGGCGTATGTCTTGGGTAACAGAAGGAGATGACCAGCATCCCACAAATTTTCTTGTGCAGAGAGAAGTGACATTAAAACACTTCACAGGAGATACAGCAAGGATAGAAATCAAGGACTGAAATGAGGCAAGATGATGGACACCTCACCTGGAGATACCTGGAAGCCAGCAGATAAGGAGAACACAACATGATGTATGCTCTCAATGCGTCCAAATGTCACCCAGAGAGAGGAGGAAAGAGAGGGGAGGGTGGGGTGGAGACAAAGCCTGTAAGTCTGAATATGTACCACAGAGATATTGAGAAAGACAGAAACAAATTGTTAACTGGAATAAACTGCGATATATTTGCTAAGCTTGTGACTTAAAATGTGACACTACTACCCTTCACTTTTCTCTCATGCTTACTCTCCATTAAAATGTTCCTACTTGTCATTTATGACTTAAGAAAATCACTAGGTGATTTCTAAAAATATAACATAGGTTATCATAAAAAGCTTGAGTCAAAAATAATGTCATTGCATGCTAATATTTTTGGAACCCAGTAGTTAACTCCTCGCTTCACTGTGCTCCAAAGATGCTAATGGATTGTTCTTTTCTACATGTCAATATTACAGGTGTCATACAAATTTTCACACACTTATCATTTATGAAATTGCTGTTCTTTCTACTGTGATATACAAAAACTTTTCTTGGGAGTCCTCCAAAATACATGAAAAGGTAAATGTATAACAAAGGTTAAATGCAAGACAAATAGTGAATCATTTCTGGATACATTTGTAACTGAGAATTGAATGAACTTCATTTGACTACAGAGCACCATAATACTATTGTCATCTGTGCTACACTTAGCCATTTCTAATGATCATTGGCTTTTACTGTAAGCTTATTGCATACTTATCACTGTGGTAGTAGGCACTGCACATATGAATTGAACAGGTCAGAATTACTGCCCTATCAAACCTGATTGCCTAATCCAACAAAGAGAAAATTTGACAATCGCAAACATTAATACTGACAATGTGGCATGTATCATGTGCGATGGGAGCAGGAAGGAGGGTGCAAATTGGGCTTTGTAGGGGAAATTGAGAAGGGTGTCTTCATTAGGATGTGATAACTGGGCAAAATCTTACATTATGGGGAGGAATGTTGTGTTCTGTTTGTTAAAAATTATTCATTTTTCATACTGAAGAGATCTGACTGAATCTCATAAACATATAAGAATGGAGTAAATCGGTGACACACAAAAAATGTGTGTTTAATTTTGAGGATTTATCTCATGATTTTATAGGTTGGTATTATGATAAATAAGAGATTTAAAGATAACTTTTAAAATCCATGCAGTAGTTATTTATTTTGAGGAGATTGTAACACACACCTATAATTATGAACAAATACCAAGGATTCTATTATCAAAATGACTACTTGTGGATGGAATCAAATATCAAGCAAAGACATTGTGTACCAAGTCTAACATTTTGTACTTCAAAATATTTAGACAGGGCAAGATGAAGTAACCTGGGAAACTCCTTGATGATTCAAAAATGGCTCAAGTGATATTGATGAATGAAATTATAAATGTATGATATGATGACCCAAATTCACTTTCTCAAGAATGTTAAATTGGAACAGCTTCCAATTTTGAGTGTAAGATTCTGCAAAACATGTAAAATTAGGACTGAGACAATCATGTTTGCCTACCAGCTTTGTTGGGCAAACAGTGGAGATCTCACTGGAAGTGCAGAGGGAAGAAGGAAAGGCCATATGAACCCTGGGAGAAGAAGGGAGAGATGACGACAGTTGGCTACCTTGGTTTCAGGTTGTCTTCATCGCCTCGGTTTGGGGGCTGATAGTTTCAGTCCCTTGCAGAGCCTGGCTATACTTCCTGTCACTGGATTTCCTGAAATATACCTAGATTGTCCAGGTTCTGCCTAGGTAAGTATGAGAATATTTTGTCATATGCAAGCAAATGATTTATACACTAGTCGCTTTCAAAAAATATATAGAAGTAGTCTAAGACCAAGTTAGAAAAGGCAACAGAATGCTTAAAGCATATTATATACAACAGCCTTTGCACTTTTACTTAATGATTCTATTGAATGAAAAACAATAGAATATAAGTAAATTGAATGTTGTCTTTATATTCCCCTGGCATACACAAGCTAAATTCACATGTACATAATCTTAGCTGAATGAGATAGACCCATAGATTTACTTATAGTTTTTTTAGAGGAAAAAAAATTATGTATTTTATCATTTTCGTGTGTATTCTTTTGTTAAGTAGATTAAACTAAAATGTTCAAGGTGATCCTGGAATCTGGGATTATGATTTATCATCTGGGAAAACATCTAAAAGAAGAGTAGTTGATTAGACATTTATGTCTAAATACCCGAATATATTGAGAGTCTAAATGAAATTTTTCAATTATCCAGATGTTGGACATATGTAGCATGAACATTAGAAATAGAATAAGCAACTGTCACTTGATAAGTCATAGGTTAGGGCAGCATTAGGCACAAAAATCTTTGAAGAGACCAATGTGGCCGTAATGACAGCAACTATATTTTCTTATTGAGTGGCTACCCTTGTCTTCCTAGTCTATTCAGTAAGATTACAGAGGCTCTCCTTGCTACTGGGTCCTTCTAAATTCCTTTTCATATTAACTCTTCAGAAATTTATTCACACAGAAGGGATTGATAGTTTAGTTACTCTGTATAAGCCATCCCAGGAGAACTGTCATTTTAAGCCTTTAATTAAACAGAACAATCTTTTACTGCAGGAATTTTCAAAGCTTAGTCAAAGAAAAGAAAAAGGGAGTATTTGAGAAACAAGGAAGTTTCCCTAATGACTCTTATCATACCAGGTAGGTAACTGTTCACTCTATCTCATTTCTTAACAAATCAGGCCTTGTTTAGCAAAAAAAAAAAAAGTATTAAGCAAACTAATTCTATCTTATCATTGTCATCATTACCATTGCTATTTTCATTCATAAATCATCTTTTCTTATAAGTGTATATATTCTCCCCATAAGAGAAAAAGAAAACAAAAAAGAAAATAAACTCAATGAGAGATTAAACAGATGATATCAAGGAGACATGGTACCAATGGCGATTTTTTGTGAAAATATATGAAATAAAATAATTACAGCAACAATATCATACAGACAAGGAAAGAGAAAAGTTATTCAAACTGATTTCCTGCATGTTGACCTCTTGAAAAGTTCCACAGAAATTTGCAATACAAGTGCTTAAGGCAAATAATGCTGGTAGGGTGTCCAGGTGGTGGGGAACATCATATTCCCGGTAGCAGTAGAGACAGATTCCATCTCATGAGTAAGTCAAGGGACAAGCTGGTACTTCTTGAACCAAGAAAGCTCGGGTGACAGGTCATGTGATTGCACAATACACCAAAGAGTTGCAATCACAAGGATTGGGCCTCTAATCATGACAGGGAGGGGTGACTATACAGTTTAAAAACCCCACAGCTTAAAAACTGAGGTCTCTCCCCCAAGTCTGATATTTATTTCAACCAAAGTGCAGTGGGCAAACCCAACATCTGCACTTCTGTTGTTCCGTAAATATTCTAAACTAGAAACCCGGTGCACAAAAATTTGTGCACTCAGAGCTGGGGGGGAGGGGGAGGTCCTTCAGCCCGGCCTGGAACCCCTCGGGGGATGTCCACCTGCTGGCTTAGGCCCGATCCCAGGGGATCGGGCCTAAGCTGGCAGTCAGACATACCTCTGGAAGCCTGGGAGCCCTTGGGGGATGTCCACTTGCCAGTGGGGAGCAGGCCTAAGCTGAGGAGGAGGGAGAGGCTCCCGCCACTACCACTGTGCTGGCAGCCATCAGCCTAGCTTGTGGCTGAGCAGAGCTCCCCCTGTGGGAGTGCATTGACCACCAGGGGGCAGCTCCATCATTGAGCATCTGCCCCCTGGTGGTCAGTGTGTGTCATAGTGACCAGTCATTCCCAGTTGCTCTGCTGTTAGGGTCAATTTGCATACTACCCTTTTATTATATAAGATAGAGGCCTGGTGCACTGGTGGGGGCCAGCTGGTTTGCCCTGAAGGGTGTTCCAGATCAGGGTGGGGGTCCCACTGGGGTGCCTGGCCAGTCTGGGTGAGGGACTGAGGGCCATTTTCAGGCCTGCCACACCCCCTACAAGGTGGGAGTCTACACTGGAGTGCCTCGCCAGCCTGGGTGAGGGGCTGTAGGCTTTTTGCAGGCTAGCCAAGCTCCCCAGAGGGAACCCTCACCTCATGGGGTGTGGCCAGCCTGGGTGAGGGGCTGAGGGCTGTTTTCAGGTTGGCCAAGCCCCCCAGCGGGGACCCTCACCCCATGGGGGTGTGGCCAGCCTGGGTAAGGGGCAGAGGGCCATTTTCAGGCTGCCCACAGCCCCTTCAGGGTGGGGGAGTCCCGCTGGGGTGCCTGGCCAGCCTGGGTGAGGAGCTAATGGCCGTTTTCAGGCTGGCCACACCCGCTGGCGACCCAAGCTCCCAGCCTCTTAATTTTTTCTTTTCTCTTTTTTTTTCAGCCCCTCCTTGAGCGGAGGTCATGGCCGGTTGGAAGCAGGTATCTGGAATTTATTTATCTTCTATAATTGAAACTTTGTAGCCTTGAACGGAACCCAGGGCCAGCCAGGGAAGGTGGGAAGCTTGGCTTCCTCCATCGCCAGGGGCAACCCAAGCCTCCTGCTCTCTCCAGCTTCGTGGCTGCTGCCATCTTAGTTGGGTTAATTTGAATACTTGCTCCTGATGGGCTGGTGGGCATGGCTTGTGGGCATGGCTTGAGTGTAGTGGAGGGACGGTCAATTTCTATGTTTCTCTCTTATTATAAATGACTAGAGGCCCGGTGCACAAAAATTTGTGCACTTGGGGGGGAAGGGGGGTCCCTCAGCCTGGCCTGTGCCCTCTCGCAGTCTGGCACCCCTGCTGGCTTAGGCCTGCTCCTGGGTGGCAGAGGGCAGGCCCAATCCCTAGGTGCAGCCCCTGGTTGGGCTCAGAGCAGGGCCAATTGGGGAGTTGGGGCACTGCCCCCTGTCACACACAGAGCCGCAGGGCGATCAGGGGGTTTGTGCGCTGCCCCCTGTCATGCTGATCCTGGTGCCAGGAGGCCTACGGCTCCGCTGATCCCGGTGCTGGGAGGCATATTACCCTTTTACTATATAGGATAGAGGCCTGATGCATGGGTGGGGGCCAGCTGGTTTGCCCTGAAGGGTGTCCTGGATCAGGGCGGGGGTCCCCACTGGGGTGCCTGGTCAGCCTGGATGAGGGGATGATGGCTGTTTGCAGCTGGTCACACACCCTTCAGGGTGGGGGTCCCCACTGGGGTGCCTTGCCAGTCTGGGTGAGAGGCTGAGGGCTGTTTTCAGGCTGTTGGGTGACGGAAGCTCCCAACTGCTTCTTTTTTTCTTTTTCTTTTATTTTGGGCCAGCTTTAGCTCTGAGGCTCCAGCTCTTAGGCCTCCTCTGCTGAAAACAGGTATCTGGTTTGTTTTGGTTCTATAATTGAAACAATGTATAACTCCAGCTCTGAGATCCCGGCTCTCTGAAAGCAGGTTTCTGGGGTTTTGTTTAGCTTCTATATTTGTTACAATGTTTCTTAAACTGCAAGCTCAGAGGCCAGGCAAGGCAGGCGGGGAACGTTGGAGTCCTCCGTCACTGAAGCAAGCAAGCCTCATGTTAGTTTCAAGCTGTCTGGCTGCCGGCTGCCATCTTGGCTGGCAGTTAATTTGCATATCTCACTGATTAGCCAATGGGAAGGGTAGTGGTCGTATGCTAATTACCATGTTTCTCTTTTATTAGATAGGATTAACACTTCCCCAGTAGGGCAGGCATATGGGATGTTTATGTATCCTTGTTTTTATGAAAGTGTAAAATACAATATGGAGACTTAACATATGTATATCTATATTGATCCATCAAATACTTACTATTCACTCATCTCTCAACAAATAATTTTTGTGGAAAACTCTGTGTCAGAACTATATAAGAATGACTGTGTCAGAATCCCAGTGCTGCTAGTCCTTGGCTCTCTGACTTGAGCAAGTTATATTGTCTAAGCCACATTTTTTTTGTATCATATGGTAAAATAAATATGCTGGCAAGATTGTCATGGGGAGTAATGAAAACATATGACCAGCACCTAGCATTAATTTGATGGCTATAGTATTTCATCTTAGCCAGTTTGTTTATATTATCATACTTTCTTGAAAAAATAATGCTCATAATCAAGATACATAAATAGATTTTTAATTTCAAAACCGTAAATGATCAGGCAATAAATTATAAGAATATTAGGACCAGATTTTAAGAAAAAAACTATCTGATAAAACATGGGGATGCCTTTATTAAAATATTCTATTACAGCATGAATGTAGAAAACTAAACTATTGTTTATAAATAGGTTCTTCCAAAATTCACACTGATAATTGTTAATTATTAGGCCATTTGTCAGTGATGAATGTATCAGTTCTTGATGAAAAAACAAAACACAAAAAGAAAGGGGGATTTTCAAGAAATCTCCGCATATACAATTTCATAGAACACATCTAAATAAGTCTGTCGTGTGGGTGGGTTGCTAGGGAATTCTGTAGCTTAAATACTTACGTTATAGCTTTGAAAACACGTGGCCATGTGGAAATTAAACTGTGAGAATTAAATGATCAAATCCATCCTCAAGCACATATTTTGAAGATATTGCATGCTGTCACATTGCACAGAATCTCCCACGTGTAAGCTGAAATAGCCAGCTGCTCTGCTTCACAGAGATGCCCATGATGGAGCCGAGGGAATGATCACCATTTAACAGGATAATCCTTTTCCTACCTTGCCTTAGTTGCAGCTTAAAGATCCCTAAATTTAAATAAATAAGCCAAATCTAGTCCAGGGCTCTTAACAAGGGGATTGCTCAGGGATATTAAGTAACAAATTAGCCAAACTGATTTATTACTAAGGATTTTACTATCTGAAATTATTCTTACTTATTCCTGAAGAATCTACTTCCCAAAAGCATTGTAATAGAATGAAGTTGGAGTATATGCATGTGAAATAAGAAAACATCCTATATAATAAAAGGCTAATATGCAAATAGACCGAATGGTGGAACAACTGAACAACCGAACAACCAGTCGCTATGATGTGTGCTGACCAGGAGGGGGCACACACGGAACATGGCGGGCATTGGCAGCAGGTGGCAAAACACAGAACATGGCAGGTGTCGGCCGCGGTGGGATAGTGGAACAGGTGAGCGGGGGCGCCAGACCAAGGCAGGGCACCAGTCGCTGCCATCGGGGCGAGCCTCTGGTGGTTACTGAAAATTCTTTGCTCCCACGTGCTGAGGTCCTGCCCAGTGCTTGCACCCACTGACAGCACTGTCCCCATTCACACCCACAGCCAGTGCTGGAGCCACCTCTCGCACCTGCTGCTGATGCCTGGCACTGGTCCTGATCATTCAGCACCATCAGCAGGTGCGAATGGAGGCAGCCAGCTCTGATTGTCCCTGAGGGCTTCTCTACCTCCCCCTACTCCTGAGGGGCAATCAGGCACCAGCCGTTGCTCGCACCTGCTGACAGCGCTGGCCCCACTTGTACACCATCAGCTGGTGCGAGTGGGGCTGGCGCTGTCAGCATGTGGGAGTGGTGGCGGTGGGAGCGGGGCTGCCAGCAGATAGGGGACCAGAGGCCGCGGTGAGTGGGGCCAGACCGGGGCACGGAGGATGGGCCAAGACCCGCCCCTTTGCCCACCGCAGCCTCGTGACCCACAGTTCCTTTCAAGATGCATGAATTCATGCACCAGGCCCCTAGTATTATATATATTTATATTTTTTAAATTGATTTCAGAGAGAGGAAGGAAGAGGAAGAGAGAAAAACATTAATAGACTGCCTCTTTCAGGCCCCATACTGGGGACTGAGCCTGGAACCTGGACACGTGACTTGACCAGGAATGCAACCATGACCTCCTGGTTCATGGGTGGATGCTCAACCACTGAGCAACACTGGCCAGGCAAGAAAATGTATTTTTAAGAAAAATAAATAAATTGCACTGGTTGCCTGTTTTTAGGAGCCAAACTTACTCCAAAAACAGAACCGGGACACTTTTAGCATCTAGTGGGTACACAGTCAGTTAGATTAGATGTTTCTAAGACAATTCAGATTAATGGTACAAGTGCAACATTCACAGGTACTTTGGGGGAAATGAATAATTTAAATAAATGGAACACATCATCCTCAATGAAGTACTAAGTTTAGAAACATCAATCAATCAACCAACCAATCAATCCTCAGCATTCAATTCTTCAAATATATAACCCTTCTTTTTTTTTCCTCCACCAGAATTCCATTTTACATATGAGGAAACATACACAATGACCCTTACTTATCTCAGGAAGCAGTGCTGGGAATCCAATATTGTAGCTGGTGTCATAGCCTCAAATCTGTCATCTTTGCAAAGCCCATGGTGGAAATTAAAGAACAATTGAAGTGATAGATAAAATACATTTGTGCAATATAATCATAGAGAAAATAGATCACCAAAACATATTTTCCATTACTGAGACAGAATAAAGAAAAATGCTCTAGTAAACAGCTTCTGACTGGGCTGGTGGGAAATAATAGGATGGAAAGTACACAGGCTGAACTTGTAAAGGGATGGTGCATTATATTTTTAAAACAATGAGTTTCACCTTGAGGCATTGTCATCTATACTGCTTCCTTCCTTAATTGAAGACAGTTAAATAAGTTACTTACTGTTTCCTAAATTAAAATAAAGTTCAGAGGAGGTATGAATTTTTAAAATTAAGACCTATAATAAAAACAGTGGATTGTATAGAGCTCGTATGGCTTTGCCGTCGCTTCTAGATTATACAATTGAATGGACTGAAGACTTGGAAAAAATACACTCAAGGGAGCCATTCGGTATTGACTAAAGAAATACACACGCTTTTAATGTTTTGTTGTTGTTGTAGATTTCATCACTTGTTTCTAAAACGCTATGATCAAGCCCTTGGAAATGCGGATTTCCCAGTTTCTTTCATGGACTCTATGGGATTGCAAAATAATTTAAGCTTTTCCTCTGAGTTAGAATCTTTACTTCTGTAGTTCATCAACCTCGTCTGTCACGTATATGTCACTGAAATGAGAAAACCTTAGAAGGCAGGAAAAATTAAAAACAAATTAATGTTTGAAGAAGATATAAATCAAGCAGTGAAGCCAAGAGTGAATTATCAAAAGATCTTTCATCAGGAGTGAATACATATTCCTTTCTCAAGAGGAATCCATTATGTGTTTTTGTTTGCACTATTATACATCAAGTGGCATATTAAAGAAATAGATTTATTGGGATTTAGAATGTGTTTTACTCTGATAGAAAAGAATAGTGGTCCTTCAAATTTAATTTGTAAAGGCTTAAATCATGAATGTCTGCATAGGTCTTGCTTAGTAGTGAATGCTAAGAAAAACAAATACTATTTTTAACTTAAAACACATAAATGAATCTTTTTCCACAAGAAAAAAATATCAAAACAATACCATGATAGAATAAGCATTAGTTATTCTATCTAAAATCCTCAGAATTTATTCAGTCAAATATGGCAGTTTAATGTTTTTATGGCAAATCATACTGTTTACTGAGAGAAAAAGAAACAATTAAAAGTCGCTTGTTTTTTGCACTTGTTTATCTTCTGAGTTAAACTGATTGGTTTTACCAATGGTTTTGAAAGACACACCTATACAAAACAGAGATCCTAATATGAGGTTTGAGACTGACAAGCACTCTTAAAGGTAGATAAAAATTCAGAGATACAGAAAATATTACTATTTAGTAGTTTCTTTTTAAAAAATTACTGTTTACTACTTGTAACTTGTCCAATCATCACACCTATTCTTTTATTAGAGAAACATAAATAGCCATATTGGAGTCTTTATGAAGAAGAGTGTGTGTGTGTGTGAGAGAGAGGGGGGGGGGGGGAGAGAGAGATTTGTTGAAAGAAGGATTGTCACATTTAATATGACCTGGGAACAGATGAATGGTAAAATCTGGGAAAAGTGACTATTACAATAGGGGAGGTGGACTATTGTAATAGGAAGAATAGTCTGACCAACTAAGGAGGAATAAACAAGGGTAGAAAGAACCAAGTGCAGGGAAGTGGTAAGCGTAGCCTGAGGGGACAGATCAGAGAATGTTTTCCTGTGAGGCCAGCCTGTTTGGGACAGGGCTCTTAAAGAGGGGTTGTCTACTGAGAGTGGGTCAAAGTTCAAAAACCTTGGGCAAGGAAAGAAACTTAAATTCAGTTAACCTGCGTTGTGTTCTGGTTGATCAATGGGACACATGGTTCAGCTAATTATTTATGAGGCAAAGAATGGAAATTTGGAGACTGTCTGGCCTTGTCCTAGGTGACCAGGGGCATCTTGTGCACCTCTGTCTATGCTGTTCGTGGAACACAAAGGGTGGGGAGGTGTTCTTCAACCCTCGCTGTGCTCCAGGATCCCAGGGCTGAGGCCAACTCACCACTGTCCTTCTTGATGTCACTCCCAGCTCTGAGCCTTTCTTTTTGCTCTTGCCCTAAAAAAGGAACCCTCACCCGTATTCTCTTCTAACAAAGATTCTGGAAGAACCAGCTCACTGTACCAAAGTGCCAGGGCTCAGGAAGGAAGAATGACTTTCCTTTAAAGAGGAAAGAGACTCCCTGAGAGGAAAATATCTACACTGAGAATAGCCTCCTAGAATGATCATGGTTCCTCAAATGTGGGGCATGTCACATCATAAAGCCCCACGGCTGCTCAGAGCGTCACTGGTGCATGGTGCGATTTGTTTCCAGAGCTCCCAGCAGAGGAGCATTAGATGCAGGGCCTGGGCGGGCTGGCAGGAGAGAAGGCCACACCCGAGGAGTGACATACATGTTTGAAGCCTCTTCAGGCACATGTTGGTGACTGCTCTGGTCTGAGCAGGAAGAATGAAACGGTCACATCTGACAGCAGGTCTCATCCGGGTGAGGAGGCCGGCGCAGGTGCCCTCACCGTGTGCAGAGGCTCGGGGTGAGGAGGCCGGCGCAGGTGCCCTCACCGTGTGCAGAGGCTCGGGGTGAGGAGGCCTGTGCAGGTGCTCTCACCGTGTGCAGAGGCTCGGGGTGAGGAGGCCGGCGCAGGTGCCCTCACCGTGTGCAGTGGCTCGGGGTGAGGAGGCCGGCTCAGGTGCCCTCACCGTGTGCAGAGGCTCGGGGTGAGGAGGCCGGCGCAGGTGCCCTCACCGTGTGCAGAGGCTCGGGGTGAGGAGGCCTGTGCAGGTGCTCTCACCATGTGCAGAGGCTCGGGGTGAGGAAGCCGGTGCAGTTAAGTGAGTGGTGTTGTCCTCACCCCTCCAGGGAAGAAAGGACATGCTGCTTGAACTTGAACTGAATGAAGTTCATAAACCTAAACAACTGTGTCTCATTTTCTTATCAGTAACTCACCACTTTGATGACTTGGAAGTTCATCTGTGAACTCTTAGGCAAACAAGAACTTGAGAAAAAAGTTCTTCCAAGTAGAATACCAAGGAGTGTTACTGTTAAATACACACAACTATCTAAAGCAGCAAAATGCTTCATAAATTATATAATTAACTCGGTAAGGGTGAAAAAAGATTAGTTCTGCCCATACATAACAAAATGCTGATAATTCTCGTTTCAGTAATTCTCACTCAATTGCATTGCTTGGCAGCATTTAGAACTTTTATCATTACTGTGATAAATTAGAAGTGGGAATGGAGTCTGTGTTTTTGTGTAATTCTGCAGGAGTAATGCCATTTCTGACATACTTTGTCTCTATCATCAAGGTAATATGATTCACTTCTTAATTACCTTTCTGGGTGAAGGTAAAATAACAAAGAACCACCCCAGTGAATTCATCTCCTTATAAAACATGTTACAGTGAGCCTTGGTTAATGCTAAAGAGGTGGGGAGCAAAGAGGCTCAGATTAGGTTTTCCCTTTCTCTTACTTGTCCTAGTTTACAGGTTGCTATTATTCTGCATTCCGTATATTAAATGTAAT
Source organism: Myotis daubentonii (assembly GCF_963259705.1). Lineage (NCBI taxonomy): Eukaryota > Metazoa > Chordata > Mammalia > Chiroptera > Vespertilionidae > Myotis > Myotis daubentonii. The sequence goes on along the minus strand of NC_081842.1, from coordinate 95,583,719 downwards.
TACACTTTAATGTCATCTCCGTTCCTCATACTGTTGAAGTGTGCATTGTAGCTTACCAAGGAGTCTTAAATGTGGGTGCCTGGGAAGCTGAAATGAATAAAATGATGCCAGTCCTGTGTTCTGTATCCTGTTATCAAAGCTGCTTTTAACCACTCTCCCAGAAGAGGGGCAGTCGCACCTAAACTACACCGCCAACTAATGGAGACCACCTAGCGAGACTTATGCACAGCCTTTTTTAGACATTTTCCATTATCCTTTATTCAGCAATATTCACAATACTCATTTTAGTTTTGAGTGCATTATTCTGAATCTGAAGCATCATTTTCTCCCCTAATCACTCACTACAAGATGCAGGTAAGTTCCGTCAGCCTCCAGGTCTCCTCTGAAAGCTACCACATCTTTGTACGCCTACGGAATAGACTCCAGCAACAGGTAACGGTGCCTGGTGTCTAAGGACAGGCTCTCTTTCTCCTCCTCGCTCTCATCCTCATGGAGCCAGTTGAGGGCAACACTGTAGAGTAGACTGACTTTAGCTGACTCTCCAAAAATATTTATGTGGCACTGCATTAGCTGTGACTAGATATAAAGATAAATATACATAGGGCCCAAGCCCTCCCGAAGCTGACAATGTATTAATCCACTTGGGAAGGGTCTGATAAATTTGTTCACAGTAAACTGTTATCAGCTGACAAGTGTTAGTTCCATCAGGTGCTACTGTAGCAGGTTCCTTAGCAACCCCGTGTCCCCTCCTTGGATGGTATGTGGCAGGGGAGAGGTTGGGTTACTCTGTATTATTGCGTGGGAATGGCTTCAGAGTAAATCTGTCAGAGAATTATAAAGTTGCCCAACAGAGGCTCCCGAGAACTGGCTGTGATCCGATTTCATCCTGGACCTTTTACAGAATGGGCTCCCTGAAATGTCCCTTAACATATTCCCTGCCAACCAGGAGGCAAGTGTGCACAGCTGACCTTGAGCCAGAAGTCTCAAGAGACTCATTTTCTCATTAAGGCTTTTATTCCCTTTAAAAGCACCATAATGTAGGCTTGAAAAACTACTTTCCTTTAAGAGCTTGTTTCACAGCCTGAAATACTTTCCAGGGTAATGGCCACAGAATTTAGGTTCCACTAGCAGTAATCCTGAAGGGCACCATAGTTAAATGTTCAGAAATTAGGAATTTCAGGCTGAAATAAAGTGGCCTCCTGAGTGAACTTCACATTTCAGTGAGTGGATAGAGGAGATGGGTCCTGAAAAAGGTTTTTTGGGGAAATAGTTTAGATGGCCTTTTTAAAGGAGATACCTGTATTTCTGTTGGTTTATAGCTATCTATTAATTTATCTATGGCTACATAGATGTTTTGATATCTATATATCCAATAATACCATATGGGTGTATATGTACATGAATAATATTTTATATTCAATCTGTGGTTATTTAACAGTAAAAAAATAAAGGAGTGACCAACCTATTTAGACAAAAAATTGTAGGCTATTTCTTTTCCTTGGTCTATAATTATAAAACAGAAAAAAAAATTTAAATGAAAACTGGGGACCATACTGGGTATAGAAATTTTTCTGAAAAACTTTCTGATAGCTTTTATCATTTAAGCAGGTTATTAAATGCTTTAGGGTTTAAAATATGTGAGGTCTGGCCTGAAGGTCAGGGTCTTGTCCAGTTAGCTTGGAACAAGGCTTCTTTCATCTGTGAACATACAGATTTAATAAACTGTGGTTAGAGTGAACGGTAGCTTGTCTGCCTTTGCTGCAGTCCCAGGCATAATTTATGTAAGTTAAGCAGGGAAGGGAAAAAGAACATGGGTGTTCTATAGTTTGTGTATCTTGTAACCTGTCATAACGTTTTTCATGTACTCCCTACCATCTAATATCTAGGAGAAGATATGGGATGCCCACTTCTCAGTGGCTCAAATAGGAAACAAAATGTTGTACAGTGAAACCTCCACATAAGGGACTAATTTGGGTGAGGGAGTGTCAGTTAAAGCTGAAAGTGCGTTATATAATAAAGTAAGTTTCCTGAGTGCATATGTTGAGAAGTTGACCAATTAGTTAGTTTACCTGTTTTTACTTATATGGGCACATTTGTGTGATTAAAATTAAGTATTATGAAAGTTTTAATTTCACAGGAAAGTTTTCTATATGCATTACAATAATTTTAAATTTATGCTGCATAGGTCTAGTAAATGTGTGAATTCACCAGTCACTGCGAGTAAAGGAATACACAGGGCGGGGTGCCACGTATTGGAGATGGGAACACGGGCCAGCTGTCTGTAAAACTGCAGCAGGAAGTCCGGCCACTCAACAACTGAACCAGTTCCCAGCACAATGCAGTGACCATCCTTCACTGAACATTGTTTAGGAGCTGTGACTCTCGGATTTAAATATGTAGACTATGCTGTATTTGTAGAAATGTAATATTTATTTATGTTGGCAAAATGTATTATGTTGTTTTTTCCAACATATGGATTATTCACTAAAATTTGTTAAAAATAACGGTGAATTAATAACAAAAAATAACCTGTAAATTTAATTATAAGCAAATCTTGGTTAAAAGCATTTTTAATTAATAGGGTGTTAATTTTCACATATGACATATATGGACCGGAAATTTTGTCCTTTAAATCAAGATCTGGAAAATCAAGGGTTTACTGTAATGGGATATCTACACTGCCTGTCATCACAAAAACAAAAGAGTAAGGTGGATCCTCTCAGAAGCAGACACCAGAGGCGTTGGGGGGAACTTGGTGGGGGGGTGAAGCATTCTGTCTTGAGGAGGCCTGGCCTTGGGTGAGGGCTTGGGATGAGACGCAGCCATTTCCAGTTATTCTTGGAGCCTTCTCCACAGGCTGAGAACCTAATGCATCACATGCTGAATATAGGAGATGACAAGAGCTGCCACCCCCTCACATATTTTAAACCCTAATGCAGTTAATGGTTTAGATTTTCATGGTTTCAGTTACTCATGGCTAACCACAGTCAAAAATTCCAGAAATAAACAATTTCTATGTTTTCATTTAATTGTGTGCCCTTCTGAGTAGCACGATGGCAAATCCCGGGTTCCTATTTAGTACTGCTCAGCACATAGACTATCCCTTTGTCCTGCATATAAACACAGTATAAGCTACCCACCAATTAGTCACTTAGCAGCTGTTTCCATTATCAGAAGTTATCAAGGAGAGAGAAACTACTTTCACACAGCTTTTACTATAGTATGTTATTATAATTGTTCTATTTTATTGTTTCTTATTGTTATTAATTTCTTACTGTGCCTAGTTTATAAATTAAACTTTGCATATGTATGGAAAAAAACAGTACATATAGGGTTCAGCACTCTTCACAGTTTCAGGCATCCACTGGGGGTCTGAAACAAAGCCCCCAGAAATAAGGGGGACGATTGAATAGAACTTAAATGTTCTCACACACAAAAAAAGCAAATATGTGAAGTGATGAATGTGTTAATTAACTGGATGTGGAGGAATCATTTACACTGATACATATATCAATCATCACCTTGCACATTTAAATATCTTATAATGTCACTTGTCAATTATCCTATATAATAAAAGGGTAATATGCAAATTGACCCTAACAGCAGAATGACTGGGAATAACTGGTCACTATGACACACACTGACCACCAGAGGGCAGACGCTCAATGCAGGAGCTGCCTCCTGGTGGTCAGTGCGCTCCCACAGGGGGAGCTCTGCTCATCCACAAGCCAGGCTGATGGCTGCCAGTACAGCGGTGGTGGTGGGAGCCTCTCCCGCCTCCTCAGCAGCATTAAGGATGTCCCACTGCAGCTTAGGCCTTTTCCCAGCTGGCAAGTGGACATCCCCTGAGGGCTCCCGGGCTGCCAGAGGGATGTCTGACTGCCAGCTTAGGCCCAATCCCCCAGGGAGCGGGCCTAAGCCAGCAGGCGCACATCCCCCGAGGGGTTCCAGACTGCGAGAGGGCACAGGCCGGGCTGAGGGTCCCCCCTGAGTGCACAAATTTTTATGCACTGGGCCTCTAGTACTTTAATAAAAATAATTTTAAAAAGAAACCAATGTAGACTATATTGGAATATTAAAGTTATTCAGAGGAGAAAATAAAAAGATTTTGTTAGACAAAGTTTTCTAATACCTGTCTCCTCAAATTTCAATGGTTTTAATCACAGCCTTAAAAAAACAAACATAAAAAGACCAACAAAGAATAAGGACAGTTTTACTTCTTCTTTTCCAATTTGGATGCCTTTTTATTTCTTCTTCTTGTCCGATCACTATGGCTAGCATTTCTAGTACTATATTGAAGAGGATTGGTGAAAGTGGGCATCCCTGTCTTGTTCCTGTTCCTAGGGGAAATGAATTTAATTTTTGCCCATTGAGTATGATGTTGGCTGTAGGTTTGTCATGTAAGGTTTTTATTATATTGAGGTATGATCCCTCTATTCCCACTTTGCTGAGAGTTTTTATCAAGAAAGGGTGTTGGATTTTGTCAAATGCTTTTTCTGCATCAATTGATATGACTATATGGTTTTTATCTCTCAATTTGTTTATGTGATGTATCACATTTATTGATTTGCAGATATTGTACCATCCTTGCATCCTCGGAATAAATCCCATTTGGTCATGGTGTATGATCTTTCTAATGTATTGCTGGATCTGATTTGCTAGAATTTTGTTGAGGATTTTAGCATCTAGATTCATCAAAGATATTGGCCTGTAGTTCTCTTTCTTTGTGGTGTCTTTATCTGGTTTTGGAATTAGAATAATGCTGGCTTCATAGAAAGAGCTTGGAGGTCTGCCTTCCTCTTGAATTTTTTGAAATAGTCTGGGGAGGATAGGTTTTAGTTCTTCTTTGAATGCTTGGTAGAACTCCCCTGTAAAGTCATCCAGACCAGGGCTTTTTTTGCTGGAAGATTTTTGATTGCTTCTTCAATTTCTTCAGTAGTTCTTGGCCTATTCAGATTTTTTTATTCTTCCTGATTGAGTTTTGGAAACTTGTATTTTTCTAAAAATACGTCCATTTCATCTAGGTTGTCCATTTTGTTGGAATAGAGTTGTTCATAGTATTTTTTCATAATCTTTTGGAAAAGAAGTAAAACTATCTGCAGATGACATGATACTGTACATAGAAAACCCCAAAGACTCCATCAAAAAACTACTAGACTTAATAAATGAATTTGGCAATGTAGCAGGATGCAAAATCAACACCCAAAAATCTATGGCTTTTTTATACACCAACAATGAACTCACAGAAAGAGAAACTAATAAAAGAAAAACAGCCCCATTGCACCAAAAAAATTAAGATACCTAGGAATAAACTTAACTAAGGAGCTAAAAGACCTGTACTCAGAAAACTACAGGACAATGAAAAAAGAGATAAAGGAAGACATAAACAGATGGAAGAACATCTTTTGTTCATGGATTGGTAGAATCAACACCATTAAAATGTCCATACTACCCAAAGCAATCTACAGATTCAATGCAATCCCTATTAAAATACCAAGGGCATATTTCACAGACCTAGAACAAACTCTCCAAAAATTCATCTGGAATAATAAAAAGACCCGGAATAACCACAGCAATCCTGAGAAAGAAGAACAAAGTTGGAGGGATCACAATACTAGATATCAAGCTACATTATAAAGCCATGGTTCTCAAAACTGCCTACTGGCACAACAATAGACATATAGACCAATGGAACATAACAGAGAACCCAGAAATCGACTCAGGCCATTATGCTCAATTAATATTTGACAAAGGAGGCAAGAGCATACAATGGAGTCAAGGTAGTCTCTTCAATAAATGGTGTTCGGAAAATGGGTCAGATACATGCAAAAAAATTAAACTAGATCACCAACATATACCATACACAAATACAAGCTCAAAATGGTTAAAGGACTTAAATGTAAGATGGGAAACCATAAAAATCTTAGAATACTCCATAGGCAGCAAAATATCAGACGTATGTCATAGCAATATCTTTACCGATACAGCTCCTAAAGCAATAGAAACTAAGGAGAAAATAAACAAATGGGACTACATCAAAATAAAAAGCTTCTGATCAGCAAAAGAAAACATCAACAAAACAACAAGAAAGCCCACTGCATGGGAGAACATATTTGCCAATGTTATCTCCAATAAGGTTTTAATCTCCAAAATTTACAGGAAACTCATACAACTGAACAAAAGGAAGATAAACAATCCAATCAAAAAATGGGCAAAAGACCCAAGTAGACACTTTTTGAAAGAGGACATACAAAAGGCCAAGAGACATATGAAAACATGCGCAATGTCACTAATCATCCAAGAGATGCAAATCAAAACAACAATGAGGTACCATCTCACACCTGTCAGACTGGCTATCATCAACAAATCAACAGAGACAAGCGCTGGCGAGGATGTGATGAAAAAGGAACCTTTGTACACTGCTGGTGGGAATGCAGACTGGTGCAGCCACTGTGGAAAACAGTATGGAGTTTCTTCAAAAAATTAAAAATGGAACTCCCATTTGACCCAGTAATCCCACTCCTAGGACCAAATCCAAGAAACCAGAAACACCAATCAGAAAGGATATACTAGTATGCACCCCTAGGTTCATAGTACAATTTATAAAAGCTAAGATTTGGAAACAGCCTAAGTGCCCATCAGCAGATGAGTGGATCAGAAAACTTTGGTACATTTACACAATGGAATACTACACTGCTATAAAAAAGAGGGAACTTTTACCATTTGCAACAGCATGGATGGACCTGGAGAGCATTATGCTAAGTGAAATCAGCCAGTCGGAGAAAGATAAATATGACATGATCTCACTCATATGTAGGATGTAATGATTAACATAAACTGATGACCAAAATGGATCTAGAGACAAGGTGGCACTGAGCAGACCGTCCTCCTTCTCGAGGAGAAGGCAGGGGAGGGGGGTTTAGAGATCAACCAAAGGACTTGTATGCATGCATATTAGCATGACCAATGGACAACAGTCACTGGGGTGGTGAGGACTTGCCCTCGGGGTGGGAGTGGCTGTGGGGGTTAATTGGGGGGGAAAAGGAGTCATGTAATACTTTAAAAACAATAAAATAATAAATAAATAAAATAAACACACAAAGAATAAATCAGAGCCTATAACAGTGATGGCGAACCTTTTGAGCTCGGCGTGTCAGCATTTTGAAAAACCCTAACTTAACTCTGGTGCTGTGTCACATGTAGAAATTTTTTGATATTTGCAACCATAGTAAAAGAAAGACCTATATTTTTGATATTTATTTTATATATTTAAATGCCACTTAACAAAGAAAAATCAACCAAAAAAATGAGTTCGCGTGTCACCTCTAAAACGCGTGTCATAGGTTCGCCATCACTGGCCTATAACACGAAGAAGGGTTCCCTGACCTCAATCAAGAGGTTCTATAAAATGTCAAAATAAACAGCATGTGGTAGGCACTCAATAAATGCTTTTATTGAAAAATAATATTAATAATGATACACAATGTCTTTGGAGAACTTACTATGTGTTAAGAACTACATTCACATGGTCCTGTCTCCTTCCTTCCTTCCTTCCTTCCTTCCTTCCTTCCTTCCTTCCTTCCTTCCTTCCTTCCTTTCTTCCTTCCTTCCTTCCTTCTTTCCTTCCTTTCTTCTTTCTTTCTTCTTCACCAGAAGATATTTTTAGAGAGAGTGGATCAGAGGGAAGGGGAGGAAGAGAAAGAGGGAGAGAGAAACATCAATGTGTCTCCACACATCTTTTGATTGCCCCCACACTAGAACCAGGGATGGAATCTGCAGCCCAGGTACATGCCCTTGACCAGGAATCAAACCCGAGACCTTTCGTGTTCTGGCCAATGCTCTATGCACCGAGTCACACCAGCCATGGCCTGAAACACACTGTTTTTCCTAACTTATTTGGCAGCAACACCTGATTCAACTTGAACCCATTTGATGGCAAAACTTGATGTGAACTGCTATGTAGCTATTTATACTCTTTTTTTTTATTTGATTGAGGGTAAATATTAATATAGTTTTCTGTAGACTTGTTTGACTATGCTGACCAATCTCTGTCGTTGGGTATTGTGTAATATATTGAGTAATCTATTATATGAAGATATTTCTTTAAAATTTTCTTAATTTTAAGATATAGTCTAAAGAGTTTTAGACAGGGGTCGTAGACACTAAGTTCTTTCAATAACATCAGTTTTGGTATCATTATTATATTTGCTTTGTGGTTGAGAAACTGAAGCATGGGGTAGTTAAGTAGTTTTCCTAAGGTCATACAGCTGGTGATGGGTGGAGTTGCAGCCTGAATGTAGGCAGTGTGTCACCAAGATCTATGATTTTCACCCATTATTTTATATTGCTTCTTATGTAGGTAATAAGACATAACAGAGAAATCATTAAGTTTAGTAGTAAAATAATGGGATCCCTACCTGTAAGCAATAAGAAAATATTTATAGACAAGCAAAAATACATTGTGCATTTTTGATAGCTGGTCTAATGTGCTGACAAAGAGCTTCAGGCACTATGAAGCAACACTGGATAGAAGAGGAACAGGACAAGGCCACTTTGTCAACAGTAGGGCCTGGGGAGCCCACATGTCAAAGAAACAATCATCAGAGGGACAACTCAGGAATCTCTGTGTTAGAAGCCTAAAGAATCCTCAAAAGCAGCCACTGAAGAGCAGGGACCCCAGAAATCAGTAGATCCCCAGTCCACAGAAGTCCACGAAGTGACCAAGAACCTCTGACTCCTCTTCCCCTTCTCCTGGATGCTCCCCTGGGAGTACAAGGGTCCCAGCCAGTATGCTATTGAAGGCCCTTTTTATTTGTATTAATCCTCACGTGAGGATATTTTTCCACTGATTTTTTTTAGAGAGAGTGGAAAGGATGGGGAGAGACAGAAAGAGAATCTGGGGCTGGGGATCAAACCTGCAACCAAAGAACATGCCCTTGACCGGAATGGAACCTAGTACGCTTCAGTCCGGGGGCCAGTGCTCTATCCATGGAACCAAACCGGGCAGGGCATGGAAGGCCCTTTTATTTTTCTCTGACAGGTGAACAGATTTTGGGTTAAGGCGCATTGCCAATGTGGAATGTTCCTTATTCCCTACATATAAGATCACAACCTAAGAAGGCTAGTGCAGAGGTTACTGGGAAAAAGGAGAGAGGATAAAGGAGAGTGAGCGAGAGACAGACAGACACAGAGAGAGAGAACTTGCATAATGCTATTTTTCTTGATAAGATTTCATTAAAAACATCTTCCACATGTTTTTAACCTTTAGAAATATAGTAAAAAATAAGAAAAGAAGAGATGGAGAGTAGAATATGAGGTTTTCAACAACAAATTGAAGGCAAATATATAATGAGAGCTATGAAAGGGGCAAGCAAGGGGAAGATGAAAAAACAGATGCTAATGGCTATAAGAGAAATGAATTTTCCAGAGAGTTCTGTTATATCACAGTGTGTTCTGAAGCTAGAAAGGGCCAAGGTGAAATAACTACAAGTAAGGAAAGGATAATTGAATTTGCTGGTCTCTGAGCTAAATGCTGGCCAAGTAGAATGGATTGCTCAATGCACGGTCTGGAGTGGTGTGCGATTTATCCCAGGGACTCTCAGGCCCTAACTGTGGAACAAGGAAGGTGAGTTCTAAAATTAAGCAAATATGGTGTTATTAAGGGCATAACAATTCATTTTCTAACACATTTTTAGTAAGGAATGGTATTTGAAAATAACCCTTAACGTGTCCTGAGGCCAGTGACACAGTGTTGTAGCCTCACTGATCCAAGGAAATGCTAAACCATTTTGTCCAGTGATCAAAAGGTGATGGTAAAACAAGTTTGCTTACCTCAAGGTAATGCTGGAGTTAATTTATATGTAGACTTTGGGTGATTAGCATCAGAGACTAAAAAGTAACTTCAAAAAGATTGAAACTCTCCTTCCCTTTAACCCATGTAAAATGGCTCTTCTCCACTGAACTCCGATGGGTTTCTAACAGGAAATTTTACAAGGCCAACAAATCAGCTAAACAGACTTTTTAATCATTATAAAAATGAAGCATCCTTGCAGAGATCAGAATGCCAATTATTTTATTGAAAATTTCTTTCAGAGAAATTACATTATAAACTCTCAAAACATGGCTTAGAACTGATTACAGCCCAGTAATGCATTCATGCCACTATGTTACTGGCCAAAAATGTTATTGAAAAGTAAAAAGATACATTGTTTGATATCTTACCAAATGTGTCAGGAGTTTTGACAAGACAAACTGGTGTGTCTTCATTGTTTTCAGATAAGCTCTGAGGATTCATTTCACATCACAGACCCCTTGAATTATGTTGCAAGAAGAAATTGATGTCTTCTTGCTCTGGGACAAAACACAAAAAGTAGAGGAAACATGTAGCATAAGATTTCTTTTAAAAATAAGTACTTCGGCATGGTTATCAAATTCAACCCTTTGAAGACCTCACACTGAAGTAATACTCTCTTATTTTTGTGTGATCAGCATGCATTTTTCCCTTTTCCTGGCAATTACAGCTCTATTTTTCCTTGCAAAATGATTCCAGTAAATCTGGCCGCTATCCATCCTGCTCTGAGGGAGGGCAAGTAGAGTATACCCAGTCAAACAGATTCACAATGAGAAGCTCAAGGACAGGCATGTGACCCTGTTCCAGCCAGAGAGTTAAGCCCAAGACTTAGAAATCACTGAAGGAGAAGCTAAATTGATAAGCCAAGTGCTGCCCAGGACCTCTGTATGGTGAAAGCTTGCCAGAGAAGAAAGCCAGCACAGAGAATAAAGGAACTAAAAGATGGAGAGAAGTAGCTGGAAAGAGGGTGGGGTACAGGGAAGGATTGATGAAGTGCTAAGGATAATCTTTGAATATGGCTCTTTCTAAAGCTGGCTTTGTGCCCGGCCAGCATGGCTCAGTGGTTAAGCACCGACCTATGAACCAGGAGGTCACAGTTCAATTCCAGGTCAGGGCAGATGCCGGGTTGTAGGCTTGATCCCAGAGGGGGCCTGAAGGAGGGAGCTGATCAATGATTCTCTTTCATCATGAATGTTTCTATCTCTCTCCCTCTCCCTTCCTCTTTCTGAAATCAATAAAAGGATATATTTAAAAAAAAAATTAAAAAATAATTAAATAAAACTGGCTTTGCTATTTCTGGGTTTTTCTGTTGTATAAACTAGTAATAATCCTTTTTGTATTTATTATTACTATTTTAAGCAAGTTTATCATTGGAATCCTGACACTTAAAGTTTAAAGATTCAAATTTACAGAAATTGATTTTGCAGGTGAGGTTAAGTGTAAACTTTCAAATTAACTGAGTCAAAGTGAAACATGGGAAAGCCAGGGTATGTTTACTTCAGGGAGGTCATTGACATCACCTATTATGCATCAGCTAAGTAATTGATTAAATTATCTCCCTATATTTCAGGGGTCTGGAAATGATCCCACTGTACGTGGAATTTTAGGTTACCATGTATAAAAATCTCAGAAAGACAGCTAAATATTTTATCCTACATCTTAAAAAACAGATAAAGCATGTGCCAAATGTGGCACACCTAAAAGCAGGAATGAGAGAAAAAAATACTATTCTTTTATTTTTTTATTTATATATTTGTTTGTTGCTATGAAGCTGCAGTAATCAAGACAGGACAGTATTGGTAGAATGATAGACAAATAGATTAATAGAGGAGGAAAAAATACAGAAGTAGACTCTGATTTTTCACAAGGCACATCCAAACAATTCAATGGGGAATGGAAAGTATTATCAATGAATGATCTGGAAAAGTGGGATAAAAGTATGAAAAAAATTAACTTTATAACCACTATCTCAAAATAGTAAAACATTAATTTGAGATGTTTGTAGAGTTATAACATTAAATCAAAATAATTTTTTTTTTTAGACTTAAACATAGACAAACATTTCTGGGAACCTTGGATAAATTAAGGTTTCTGAGATAACGCAAAAACCACATTAAAAAAAGAAAAAATGTAAAATATTGAACCTTATCTAAATTTAAAACTGCTCATCAAAAGACAACACAAGAAAATTAAAAAGCTAGAACAGTATTTGTAATACATATATCTAATATAAGATTTAAATCTAAATTTCTACAATTCAACAAAAGAAAAACTATACCTGTGTTTCACAAGTTCTGCATCTACCTATATTCTGTAGTCACAAAGACAGAGGGATGGAAGATAGATATATAGATAAATAAATAGATAGTTATATGTATAGATAGTGATAAACATATAAATATCCTTATACATGTAATATGGCTCATGTAAAATTAAGCTACTTGATTACTACAAAGGATTGTTGGAAGAACTTACTGAAATTATATAAAGAATAGTGCCTGTCAAATAAGTGATCAATAAATATTGTTTATTATTTTCAGAATAATATATACAAAACATTTCTCTCATTGCACAGCATAGTAAGACTTATGGACACATTCTAATTATTTAAAAGGTGGAGAGCATAATATTGAGGTTTAAAAGACCTAGTTTTTAATCCTGGCTTCTGCACACAGCTAACTTAGTGACTTTTACCAAAATGTTCTATCTCTACAAGCCACAATTTTCTCATCTATAAATTTAAAGTTCTGATATACACTTTCGCTTTAAAGTCTACTTTAGCCTTAAACTTTCATTATTTTCTTCTTTAATAGCTTCCCAAGCAGAGATTTGTCAAACTTAAAAAAAAAAAGAGGAAATTTAGAGGCAAGGAATATGTTAAGGAAATGCATTTTCCCCCATAGCTAATCAAGCAACAGTTTGGAATTGTTACATTTTACAGTTACCCACTGAACATTTACTATGTAAAGGCTTTGGGTGTTGGGCTCAGGGCTGGAAGACAATGGGATTTCTGCAAATTTTGGGACTATATTGCAAATAAGATTTTATACTTGTGATAAATGTAGTTTAAGGCTATAGCTACAGCACCTTTTCTGTATGGCGATAGTACTATTTTTGTATACCTCTAACTTACTCAACTTAGACAGCTAAAGGACCTAAATGCTAAATTCTAGAATGTTTTTTTCTTCTTATAACCTTGAGATCCAAGTCCATCTGTCAATGGCAACTCTGCAGAAGCCTAAAAACAAAAAAAAACAAAAACATTTTGGAGTAATGCCAGCTTGTGTTTCTAAGTTGATTCTAACAGCTGTTCTCCCCATTTGAATTCCCCTCTTTACTTCAGCATTGTCCTCTGCAACTAACAAAGGAGTCGCTTATGCGCTGTGGAAAGCTACACAGCCCAGTAGATGGGTGTACTCTGCGTTAGGATTGCCTCTGTCCCCTGCCATACAAGCACAGTGCCCACTGCAGCTTGCACATTCTGCTCCAACGTTGCTGGCAAAGGGCCTGGAAGTGTTGATAGATTGAATAAATGACATTCTGATCATTAAACCACAGGACTGACTTTAAGGCATTAAGCAGATGTAAGGTACCACCATTAAAATACTTATCAACTGACCTCGCAAAAACATATACCTGGGATAAAGAGTGTTCATGTTGAGTCAGAAACATCCAGGAGTAAACCATACTGGCTTCTGATTAGGACTGACTTCAAATTCCCATTTTCAGGAAGGTCTCATTAACATTACCAACTGAGGGCAAAAATGGTAAAAATAACACGTGTTTTGTTTTTTTGTTTTTTTCATATAGCAAATAATTTTAATTAGTAAATGCTATGTTCTCACACAGGTTTACAATAAGTACAAAGCTAAATAAAAATGGAAATTATTTTACAAGCTTCCCTACAACTTCAAAAATAAAAGAAAGATACCTTGGGACTTATTTTCAAGATACAGATTTTTAAAATTCTTTATTCTTTTATCAGCTCCGTTGCCCAAGGGGAAATCTGTACAATAGGCATCATATGTCTTTAATAATGAAGCAAACCACTATAGCTCAAATCTTCCGAGCAGCTAAGAAACCCAATTGTGTGTAAGAAATGCCAGAAGAGTTTGTTTTACTAGAGCTATAAATTCAGCAGCATTCAAGGGTTAGGCTCATTTCAACTGAAGGCCGAAAGGCACATCTCTTGAAAACATTTTAAAGGGGACTTGTATGGACTGAGTCTGAGGGAAATTCCCCATGAAGCAAATGCCTGCCTTATAAACCAGAGTTCTAGAATCCTCCCCATATCTATCTATCTATCTATCTATCTATCTATCTATCTATCTATCTATCTATCTATTTTTATTTAGAGGCTCAAATTCTACAGGATTTAGCAAAAAACAAAGTTTCATCCTTCTCAGAAAAGAAAAAAATATTTATTTTAAAAGCTTCTGGTAAAATTTCTCTTAGTGCAGCGTTTCTCAACCTGTGGGTCGCGATCCCTTTGGCAGCCGAACGACCCTTTCACAGGGGTCGCCTAAGACCATCCTGAATATCAGATATTTACATGACGATTCATAACAGTAGCAACATTACAGTTATGAAGTAGCAACAAAAATAATTTTATGGTTGGGTCACAACATGAGGAACTGTATTTAAAGGGCCAGAAGGTTGAGAACCACTGTGACCTAGTGGAATATTTTCTTTATGAGCCAATTTACACATCTGCATTTCAGATTGAAAACTGCAAAACCAAAGTTAGCAAATCAAACATTACAGCTTTTGCTTCTAATGACACTTTGTTACATCAGACAGAACATTATGCCTTAGCTGGTGGAAGAACAATGACTAAAGGCTGATATTAAACAAAGGAGGTACATTAAGAATAACTATAAAAATAATTGTATAGAAAACTGCCAGTAAACATTTTAGGCATCATTTCCACATGATTTCTTGGTGTTTCAAATTGATGTCCTATTAAATACTATCCACTGAGATTTAAATTCAATAAAAAATTGTCAATTCAAGATGCTGAAGATTTAAAGGATATTTAGTCAGTAGATTTTGTTTCAAAAACCTCTATTCAGCAGAAAAATGTGTAATTTTAGTGAAAAAAAGGAGCACATTTACTTAGATGTTTTCATTTGGGCGCTCTGCACACTATGGAAACATGGTACTGGTCACCGAGCAGCTCTGTCCGTGGCTGGGAACAACAAAGGAGCGCACTGGGACTTGGTGTGTGCTCAGCGTATTGAAATCGGACATCTTGGCTAAAGTGCTTTCTAGCTTGAGACTCATCACAGATCTAAAATTTACATGTCACTTGGCAACCAGCCTACTTTGGGGCAAAATCAAAATGAATTCAGCCGAGACCGGTTTGGCTCAGTGGATAGAGCATCAGCCTGCGAACTGAAAGGTCCCAGGCTCGATTCCGGTCAAGGGCATGATCGATGTTTCTCATCGATCTTTCTAACTCTCTATCTCTCTCCCTTCCTCTCTGTAAAAAAATCAATAAAATATATTTAAAAAAACAAAATGAATTCAATCTGAATATTGCTCAAAATAACCCCTTTAATTTTAAGAGATTTAACAGAAAATCTCCTTTTGCACATAAATGATCTCTCTATTTTGTATTAACAAATCATAAAATCATTTTTCCTGACTGTATCTCTTCTGAAGTATTTAGACAAACCAGTGTCCCTGTTTCAGAACATGTTATATTAGACAAATCCCTCACTAAAAACTCCTGAGTCTTTTTGGGGGGCACAGTTCTAAAAAGTGTGCCTTTTGGACTTTCTCATCTAGAACAGGTTAAAAGCAGAATATTAGAAGAGGCATAACCATATTGGCAGGTCATCAAAGAGCAGCCAGAAATGACAGCTGACAGCCTGGCTGAGAGGCAAGTCAGAGGAACCATAAATACACCAAATAATTATAAAAAGTAAGAACTTATACAGTATGCATATATGCATTACCTATGGACACAGACAACAGGGTGGTGAAGGCCTGGGGTGGGACAGGAACCAGGTGGAGGGAGGCAATGGGGGGGTGGGTCAAGGGGAACATCTGTAATACTCTCAACAATAAAGATTTTAAAAAGTAAATACAACTCATTGACCTAGGAATTTAAAAGGCATAGTATCTTGAGGCAAATGTCTCCTCAAATAATTACTTTCCTATATCCTATACAATTGATATGCACAATGATGACCCGGTGTCATCACGAAAACATTAAATTATGCACCCTGCCCCAGTAAGGTAAGAAGTATTTAGCACATCATAAATATATTCCAATAATAGTTAGCTTATTTAAAAAAAAAACATAAAAAGAAAAAGAAAGCAGGAGTATTCTGGGTAGACTCTTTTGTGGAACACCTCATTCCCAGTGATGTCAGAACTCTGAGGCCTAATTATATTAACACCAGAATACACTTAATATGATTGCCAAGTGCTGAATGGTTGGCAGCTCATGTTATAAAAGGTAAAACAAATAACTAATGTATAATCTTAAAAGTATCCTACTGCCTAGCCGGTGTAGCTCAATTATTGAGCATCAATCCATGAACAAGGAGGTCATGGTTCAACTCTGGTCAGGGCACATGCCCCGGTTTCAGACTCAATCCCTAGCCAATCAATGATTCTTTCTCATCATTGATGTTTCTATCTATCACTCCCACTCCTTCCTTTCCCTGAAGTCAATAAAAACATATTTTTAAAAATAGTATCCTAATGCTACGCAACCTTTATGATTATAATGTTTAAAGTCTCCAAAATATTTATTTGAGTGACTATTTCAAAGTTTATTTGTCATTCCTTTTTGATTGATCATTTGTGTTGCTGGTAATGATGGCATAATTAAAGTTACCTGGCTCAGGATGTCTTGTTATGTAAGTAACAGGAAAAAAGATGATGAGTTAAGTCTGAAGGCTATGTATTTGTTTAGTTAGCTGGCTACCCAGAAGTAGGACAAACTTCAGTTCTGTTAACACAAAGGCGAAGGTTTCCCTCCTCTGTGAGGAGTCAGCTGTGCCCTTCCAGGAGCGTGGCTTCCTCTCAGGACCAGTTTTCTTCCTGGTTGCAAAATGCCTCCAGCAGCTTCAGACTTCATATGTCCACACATCTAAGTGTGTGGCAGAACAGAGAACTTTTTCCCCTTGACTTCTCTCTCATAAAGACTCAGAAGACGTCTTTTCTGTTGTCCCCAGGAAAATTCCCTTCAATTTCACCCTCATGAATTATGTTCATCCTGGCACCTGAGCCCCATGGCCAGCAGAAGGGCATTCGCTGATTGACTTAGGTCTGGGTCATCGAACTAATCACTGTGGGGTGCCGCTGGGACCATCAAGTTCAACCCTGGAGGCTGTGGTGGATCACCTTGACTGTGGAGGAGTCCACACCTATATGGAAATTGGATTATTATGAGGATGAAGGGAAAATGCAATGCTAGGTGGTAACATTGACTATTACATTGAAAAGGGCATTGTAGATATAGAAAGTTTTCTTTCCTTTGGAGTCCTTCTTTAGAATAGTTTGTCATACATAATAAAAATATTTTTATATAATAATTTAAAGTTTGAATTTTTTAAGCAAATGAGGAAACATTTTGGAATATGTAAGATACATTTGTCGTCTTGTTTTCCAGGAGAGTACCCTCCCTGCTTCCTAGGGAAAGTGTTTTGAATGGAGCAGGCTTAGTTGTTGTTTACATACTTCTACCTCCCCAGCAACAGTGACTGGTTGAAAGATAAGCATCTGATCCAACCTCAGCCTA
This sequence comes from Myotis daubentonii, assembly GCF_963259705.1. Lineage (NCBI taxonomy): Eukaryota > Metazoa > Chordata > Mammalia > Chiroptera > Vespertilionidae > Myotis > Myotis daubentonii. The sequence goes on along the minus strand of NC_081842.1, from coordinate 95,566,113 downwards.
TCATTATTCCCTACAGTCCTAGCTAGATTGTGTTTCGTCCAGGGGATAGACACACGGTGTAAGCCAGATTAGGCTATGTGCCAAAGAGTTTTATAAGTAGAAACTGTGGGAGTGGGGGAAAGGTATTTGAAAGCTAGTTTTGTTTCATCTTAAAAAACTGAATGCTCAGAGCTGCTGGTGACCACTGTTTTAGCCTTGTAAAGAAAGCAAGTTTCAGTGAAGCCAGAACACAAACAAGAGCAGAAAGAAAGGTGGAACAAAAGAGTCCTGAGAGCATTGACAAAGATTTTCTCCTGGGCTAAACTCTAACCAGAGGCCCCAGAACTCTTTTCAATTAGGGTTTCATTTTTAGACTTCCATGTTCATCTCTGCTTGTCCAACTTTAGCAAGATTGCTGCTACGCTGGTTTAGATAGACCTCCCCTCACACACACACAGCCCCGACCCCACTACATCAGATCAGCATCAATATCTCATTGGGTTCCTCATCCTCCACCATTCCCCAGATGATGTCTAAGCACCCTGGTCTGCCTTCCACAAGACTCCTGTTAGGATGCTTTAGCCAAAATCTCCCCTTACCCTGATGTTTCTTTAGTAATTTTCCATCACTGACTCAAATCCCACTCCTTAGTTATAAATTCCCTCTAACTCATGCTGGATTTGGAGTTGAGCCCACTCTCTCTTTCCCACTACAAAACCCTGTTTCTAATGCAGTGACATCCCTTAAATACTATCTTTTTTTTCCTTTTAATCCGCACCCTAAGATATGTATATTAATTTTAGAGAGAGGGAGAGGGAGAGAGAGAAACATTGATGTGAGAGAGAACATTGGTTGGTTGCCTTCCCTATGTACCCCAATTAGGGATCAAACCCACATCTAACTATGTGCCCTTGCCAAACCGGTTTGGCTCAGTGGATAGAGCGTCGGCCTGCGGACTGAAGGGTCCCAGGTTCGATTCCGGTCGGGGGCATGTACCTTGGTTGCGGGGGGCACATCCCCAGTGGGGGGTGTGCAGGAGGCAATTGGTCGATGTTTCTAACTCTCTATCCCTCTCCCTTCCTCTCTGTAAAAAATCAATAAAAAATATTTTTTAAAAAAATTTTAATTATGTGCCCTGATTGGGAATCAAACCCACAACCTTTTAGTATATGGGATGAAGCTCCAAACAACTGAGCCACACCAGCCAGGGCTTTCTTACCATCTTTTACAAGTGTCACTGGATACTTTTTTTCTTCAACAACATCCAAGCACCAATTCCAGCAACATTCTGGCCTTTTGTGTTATTTGGGGTAGGCAGTTTCCAGAAATATCATCCCCATTTACTTTTATAGATAACTGCTACTTATTGCCAATATGCTTTTCTCATATGTTTCATTCATAGTATATTCACCAGAAATCAGTATTTGTTATTTAAAAGATCATAAAATAAAATGCATATAAAATCTGAGAAAAGTAGCAGAAGAAGAGAAAATCTGGTATAGTGGAAGGAATATAATATTCAGGGTCATGCCAAACTGAATTCCATAATCTGCTCCTCCTACTTTGTAGTCATATAATTTTTGGACAGTTATCAGAGCTTCAGTCACTTTAAAATATTTATAGATGTATTAATGTCTAGCCAGCATCTAGCGAAAAGCCCAGCATTTAATACATATATTTTCCTTTATTCATGGAAAGTAAAGATCTCTTATTAATTTAACCACAGTTGCTTAACTCAAGGAACTCACATTACTCACATCTCTGTATATAATTATCTTAATTGTTAACTAAGAAATTTAAAAATCTATAATTTTTATCATTGGTTTAATATTGTAATATCTTAACCAAATTAATATGAATAATTTATATCTTTGCAAAAATAAGAGGCCTTCTTTTAAAAATTATTACTTAGACAATAAATAAATAGTACCGGTCTCCATGGAATTTCTACCTTCTTGATACTATCCAATTGCTCTTTGAACCATTCATGAGACTGACTCTATTTGGCTGGTGTTATTAAGCCAAGTCCAAGGAAACAAAACTGCATGAGGCTTGGGTATTTCTGAGAAACTTGTCCCAAGTCTTTATATCCTCTGCTTCCTTTGATAATACTGTGCAATAAATTTATATCTTTGGGGATTTAAAAGCACACTTAGAAAGGTAAAAAATCTACCTGTGTGAAATCACTGGCTATGTGAAGTTCCCAGTTATATTTACTCATAAGAGAAAACCATGCAAATTTCATGTCTTAATGATCTTTTATGGTAAAAATCATTAAATTTTTATGACTTATCAGCATTACTGTATCAATAGCTATTCCTTTGTAGATTTTTCCAACTTAATTTGCAAGCTAGATAGGAAATTCATGAGTATATATTCTTGAATTTTGCATTATTTTTAAGGATTTAATGAATCATTTCAGTGAGTTTGCTTTAATTCAAAGAGAATACTTTATTGCTTAGCCTTACATTTTAAAATTATATGGATGCTTACTTCAGGAAAGTATTTAAAGCTTTCCTTAACATATGCAGATATGAAACAATAGTTTTTCGAAAGCTGAAATATTTTTACATCAGAAGAGATCAGAAAAAAACGGATAAAAGTAGAAACACAGCTGTTTTTCATTTCCTTACATGCATTTTTCAGCTAAAGGTTATTGAAAACTTGAATAGTAATCTCTTCTGATGAGAGAATCAAAGAACCATGTTGGGATTTTGTTTGTTTGTTTTTTTAAGTAAAAGAATATTGTAATACATACTTAAAATGGTAGAGATATGTGTAATTATGATAGTACATTTAATTTAAAGCTTCTTTCTTATTTTTATATTTGGGTTGGGTATAAATATGTATAATCTACAATTATATATACACATACAACCTAACACCTTTATTTTTTCTATTTATCTAAAATTTAACAGGGGAGAAAAGTTTTTTCAAGTCCTAAGTCCCTAATGCCTATACTGCAACACATAATCTGGAAAACTTCTAGACATTTTATTTATAGGAGAAAAAAAGATAAGATAAGATAAAGCTAGGGATGCCTGGGGAAGACATTTGAGAAGTATGAGGTATTGGAGAACACTGGAGAGCGGCAGAGTGTGTGGGCTGATTTATAGTACTTTGATTCTCCTTTCACTTAATTCAAATTCTTGCCTGGAAAGGAGCCTGCATGTAAGTCCACACATGAACACGCACAAACGGAGCTCAGTATGATTAGAGAAACAGTCATCGACAGTTTGCTGTGTTTTTGTTTTTGTTTTCAGAGAATGGGCAGATATACTCAAAGTAGAAAACATTTGTCTTTACTTTCTTCTCTAGATGCATTTTTTAATCCTCTCTCAAGGATATTTTTTATTAATTTTAGAGAGAGAAGAAGGGGGATAGAGAGAGAAACATCGATGTGAGAGTGAAACATCAATCGGCTGCCTCCTATACACACCTTAACCAGGATTGAACCCCCAACCTGGTATGTGTCCTGACCAAGAATGGTACCTGAAACCTTTTGCTGTACCGGGTGATGCTCCAACCAACGGAGCCACCCGGCCAGGGTTAGCTGCATCCTTGGATATAAATGATCTACTGAGGTTAAAGGTCAAGGATATTCTCACACTGTATCTCAAAGAGGTAGGGGGAGGCAGTAAATTATGAACTCAGGACTGGAGCTTTGCTTTGTGGTATCATGTGAGGTTTGCAAGGGAGTTAAGGATATAAGTATGTTATTAAGTATTTTTGTCACAGTAAAAGCAGCAGGTGGTCATTGAGACAGTATCGGCATCAGGAGCGGAGGGATGAGAAAACTTAAAAGAATGAGATTGTGGTCATACACAGGCATGCTGGACTTCAAAAAGCCAGCTGCTCCTCCTCCTGTCAGGTCTCCGAATATGAAGAAGTGATGATGACGGTATTCATGCTTCAAACATTTTTGAGGGAATAGGTGATTGGAGAATGACAGCTACGCGGAGGGGTAGGGTGTAGCATGAAACACAAAGAAAGGAGGGTTTTGCACGCAGGTAGGAGAACAAATGTTGGGAAACTGCAGTGCTGTATTTCACGAGAAGGATGTGGTCCCTGTTGGGCAGTCATGAGGGTACGCTATAAAACAGAATGGGTATGCATTCTCTGGGCTCAGCGCCGTGTCAGGCGAGACCACGTCCTGTTGTTTGCTAGCCTCCTGCATGCTGGCTTGACATTGATACCTCACCTCTTAATGAATAAATTCACTGAACAATCAAGGTGGCAGAGCTAAGTAAGCACGGGGAACATTTTACTACTTATTAGAGATATTTGGTCATTTCTAAGGTTGGCATATTGCTGTCTGTATTTTCACTTCCATTTTCTTCCGATAAGTCATAACATGCAGTGGTTTCCTCCTTAAAATGTCTCTTACATTTATACATTCCAATCCATTCCCTTTTTCTCAGCAGCAGTTCAGAATTGGAAATCTTAATGATTTTTTTCCCTCCAACTCTCACCTCTCTCTCCTTTCAATCATATTAATGCATCAATTTGATTAATCGTTTCAGAGGAATGATGTCATTATCTAATTCCCCTGTTCAAGAACACACACAGTATTGATTCTCCACTATTTAGTTGTATTAAGTCCTTCCTAAATCTGTGTCTCCAACCTTGTTCCCCAGGATGCACCCCGCCCCCAACCTGGCTGATGCTCTCTGTCTGCTGACATGCAGTGCTCATGCCCACCTGTGTCTTTGCTAACGCTACTTCACCTGCTTTAGCTGACTGCTTTTTCCTTCACTGAGTCCAAATTCTGCCTTGCATTGTGGCCAAATTATAATCCCATTTCCAAATATTGAAATATTTAAAACGTATTTCAGCCTAGCATGACTTCTTCCTTCTCTCCTTTTTATACATGTAACCATTCTCATCCTTTGTCTGTCCATATAGCTTTTAAGCTCTTTGAGGGAAAGTGTCCTTTTATACTTGTCCACTACGATCGTGTTCAGGAAGATAATATTGGTGATCTATAGTGAATCATACGTAGCTGTTACTGTGCTCGTAGCGTGCCATTAGGAACACAGTACATTTCTTGAATGATTGCCTTGACAGTTTTTATAGGATTTCATCAAACGTTGACTACTTGGTATGATATTTTTTATGTTGCTCAGTTCTTTTCCATATTAGAATTTGCTAAAAGTGCTACTAAAATCAGTTCATAATAAAGTTATCACTAAAATTATCAAGGTCAAAGAACAAATGGACTGATTAGAGGTGGGTGCTAGCTTTCAAAGAGCAGGCTTTGACTATTCAATTTTTCAGTCTCCTTTAAAAGGCACACCAGTGACCTCAGCTGTGCGTCCCAAGAGAGCCGATTCAAGTCATACTTCATAACCTAGGAAGGCCAGATGCTAGTCCACTCAGTTCTGTTGTGAAAAGATATCCAGAAGCATCTGAAGGTCAATAATGAGGAAAAACCCAAGCTCAATGAAAGAAATAAAAAAATCAATAATTTAAAGTGATGCGTAACACACCATTTCGTTGCAGTTAATTCTATTTTCCACATCTTTACTGTAAGACAGTCCAAACATAAGAAATTCTAATTCTTTTCATACCCTGAAAAATATTTTTATGAAGAATTAAGTGTGAAAGTGACTTAGGTTCAAATCAATAATGAAATTATTGCTCTGCCTCCAGTCTATATTGCAGAAATTTAGAGGAAATTTCTCGAGTCAGGAAGGAAAGCAGACAACCAGGGAATTCAGGATAGATGACAACCCTGCATAAACATTATGTGGATTTTGTCCTAGTTGTTGTTACTGTTTTTTTCCATTGTCCTCAGGAAGTTAAAGTCATCTGAGTAAGCATTCTTGTTTTCTCACCTGCAAGATGAAATAGCTAAATCTGATCAGCCCTCCTAGTGTGAGCCATTGAGTAACAAAAATTAAATTATCATTTCAGCATATTAAAGCCAGTAAACTTCATTGCATGAGCCAATTGTAGGAAAAATATCAAGGGGATAAATGATATGTTTAGGTGAAAATTCTCTCTTCTGTGGGAAAAATTTTGTTCGCACAAAAGTTAATTGAGCATATTCTCTGTGTCACTGTGCTATGCACTGAATTTTGAGTTGAGAAAAAGAAGGCCGTAGTACAGAAGGCATTGCTCTTCGAGGTTGTATAGTAATATGGTTAGGGAGATGAAACAGACATACATGAAGTGTTCACAGCAATGAAAATGCGACACTTAAAAAAAGGTAAGTCACTAGGAAATGTTAAGTGCTATGAGTTCTCAGGATGGGGACATCGGTGGGTCAAGAAATCAAATTTATTTCAGCTCTTGTACTGAAAACCAATATATACCCATGTGCTGGATGCTTCTCTTACATTGTCTCCTTTAAAGAAATCAAAGTGGGTTTTGGGCAGGAAGATTTGAGTCACCAAAGGAAGAATGCAAAGCAGAAGTCTGGGATGGGGTGGCAGAAGCACAGTCAGGTTAGCAGGAGCAAAGAGAAGTCTGGAAATCGGGGGTGTGAAAGTCAACCTAGGGGTGCACACAGAATTTAAATACTCTCACCTCTTCAGTGCAGCCCGATGCTCGTCCTCCTGAGACCTGCACCAGCTCATCAGCTTTGCTGTTTAGAGACCTTGTTCAAGAGCGTCATAGAGCGAGTGTCCTTTCCTTTGGGCTTGACTCAGCACGTCACTAGCAACGACCACATCAAAGGCACTTTTCAACCAAAACTTTGACTAGTTGTGAACTGCTGTGTATTCCAGTGGTAAAGTCAGGATAGGTTTAGTGGCTGCACTTGAATAAATATATTGTGGGTGCTTACTCACATGTAGATTTATTTGTTAATTATATCTTATTAATGCCAAGAATCTTGGGTGCCTATGCATACATATGCATATATATGTTTTTTTCTTCTTCAACTCCCCTCTCAGTGTGTATGAACTAATTCCTTCATTCATAGGCCAACGATCATATTTTGAGAACAGGATAATTAAGTCCCCAAAGCTGCTGTTACAACAACTTTAGCAGTTATACGCCACACCATACCTAAATAGAAATGATTATGAGAAGGGGAAGATACTTGTACTGTAACTTGTTTCTTCTAGCTCATTCACCATAATACAAAGCTATTAGGTTTTATTTCTTTAAAAAAGAACCCCCCCCCCCCAAAAAAAGCAAAACCTCCTTGTTTGCACAATGATAAGTTTTTGTTTTTATTTTTTAAACGCTGGAAAAATCAACCTGGTAGAAAGAATCTTACATAATCATGTCAGAAATTAATTTCATAGAAAAAAATCAGAGGATCTAACAGTCTGATATAACTCTGTGAAAAAGAGATAAACTCATGCAGGGCTTGAAGAGGCACCCCAGAGTTGTATAAATATAATTGTGCATTTCAACTTGAAGATAAAGTATTTGACATTGGTGAACATTCACTGAACATCTGTAAAGACAAATTATTTTTTCAAAATAAAGAATTGCTTGCCACTCCTTAATAAGCTTGATCTTTGCTATCACCTTACCCTGTAGTCACTATATATATATATATATTCAAGTTCTCCCAACCTGGTTTTACTTGTCACTCAGACATCCTTTCTAACAATTTTTCCTAACACTAAAAGATCACCTTTTTTTTTTGCCTAACTTTCTGTTCTATCACTATCCCTCTAGAAATACTGTGATTCCTTTTTTCCAATCCAACTTGCAGGTAGCTAAGAACTGAAATGGAAAGAAAAATAATTAAAATTCAGCTTAACCACGGGTCAAGATTCATGTGATCTGAACCTCCAGATGAGGTTAAACAACTACTAAATAATTCTTTTACACATGTTTTAACAACTCCTATAATGAATACTATAACCATTCTCAGTTCTTCACAAGTTCTCAACTTGACGCTGCATTTTTATTCTTTCAGGTGAAGAAATGTGTTAAGGAGCTCACCATTTTCCTTCGTTTTCACCTAAAAATCTTACTTGATACCTCCTCCCTCTTTTCTGACTCTTAGGCACGATTGTAGATGCAAAATAGTCACAGTGAAGTAAATAAAGGATAGGGAACATCTCTCTCTATATATATAAAAGGCGTGTGGTTGTGACGCCCTCACACTATAACCACCCATCAGCCGGAGGCTGCCTGTGCAGTAGGTGCATGCAGGTGGGTGGGGCTGTGTGCGGTGCCAGGTGGGCGGGGACTTGGCTCTGGAGGACTTGATTGGAGGCGTGGTTGGGTTTCTGGGTCCTGCTGGTGCTGCAGGCAAGCTTCTGGGTCTCACCTCCCGCAGTGGCAGTGGAGGCAGCTGCAGACTGTTTCTGGGTCCCGACTCCCGCGGTGCCGGCGGGGACTTGACCAGGAGGTGCATCGGGGAGTCCCATGGCACCGGCCACAGGGAGGAACTCAGGGAAGTTCTTCTGTGCGGCGCCGGCCAAGCGGGGCAGGACGCCAGGACTCCAGAAAGTCCCGCACGGTGCTGGTGGGGTCCTGGGTCTCCTGCGATTTCACGAGCTGGGCCCCTAGTAGTCAATAATATTGTGATAACGATGTATGGTGTCAGTTGGGGTACTAGACATATCAAGGGAGACACTATACAAAGAATACAATTGTCTAACTACTTAGCTGTACATATGAAACCAATAGAAAATAAACCTGAAAGAAAAAAAGGATTGTCCTTACTCATGTCCATGTCACACTGAATGTGTTCTCTCAACTACAGCTTTCTCCACTTCTTCTGAACTTACCTCTGCAGTTTTTCTCTCTCTGGCTCCTTCTCTGAAGTGCAATACATACTACTGCCTTTCCTAAGAAGAGAAACCATGCTTTTTTCCTCCAAGTGTTTTATCAAGCTCTCTTTTCTTTTTCTAACAAACATCTCAAAAATATAATTCATATTAGCTGGTCATTAATTGCCCACTGCCCACTCCTCAAAATTTTCCAGTCTCTCCTCCTATCCCCCAGCATTTTACTGCGTTTTCTCTTTAAGAATCATCATTGACATTCTAAATGGGAGATCTAATAGTGGCTTTTCACTAAAACTAGAAAGGGTCTTACTTCTCAGCAACATGTCTTACCATTGCCTATCTTTTGTAATTGTTGCTGTTACTTTTGTTCTAAAAATTAACTTACCTTTGTTATATAACTTTGCACTTCTGGGTTCCTTATACCATTCTCTTGGTTTATCTCCCTCATACCAAATACATGTGGGTTCTTGGAAAGGTATGATTTCAGAAATTTTATCTTCAACTTCATTTACAATCTCTTCTTTGACATTAAAATTACATCTCTGGTTCCTAAATTTCTTGAGATATACATTGAAATCGCAACACGTTTCCACATGAATTAGCCTCAGCACCTAAAACTTAAGAGTTTCAAAATCAATATCCTCATTTTTCCTCAACTTCTCTGCTACTTGTTTCAATGGCACTTTTTTGTGTTACTCTTTTTCCTCTTTAAATTTTTAGGGTTATCATTGCTTTTTATATTCTTCTGGACTCTCACTCCCCACACTATTACAGAACTCCAACTGGTTACCAAGACAGAGAATCCTTCCTTTGCAAGGTTCCAATGTACAAGAATTTCAGTCACTATGCTTTAGTTAAGTAATACCAGCTTAAAGAACATGGTTCAAAGTTCAGTTACCATGGTATATTTACCAAATGATTGCATAAAATATAAACTTCCTGATAATTCCTCAGAGTATAAATCATTACATAAGTAACAGCTGTGCATTATAACCAGTGGCCAATAATATCACTTCTTTCAAGGTATGTTGATGATTGGTCACTGTAGGTCTGTTATTCAGTTCACTCACAAATTACATGCACTCGTGCTGACTTCTTTCTTCCAACAATAAACCCATTTAACAAAAATACATAATTGGAAAAGGAAGTTGGCCAAGAAAGGTGAAAAGAAATGATAAGTGATTATGCTGAAAGGGAAATTCCAGTCAAATGTAAGTGATTTTATGGAAAAAATGGTTGGGAGTGTGATGCTACCAAGATTCAGGAGCCTGGATATGCAGCCAGATACTCACTCGTCTGCTGAAGGTGAGCTTACTGACAAAGATGAGAAAAGTGGTTGTAATGAAAGGATGACGGCGTCGCAGAGGAAGTGAGGCTGGCAAAAACTGCACTGGAGGGAATTCTCAGCGATGTGTTCTGGCACTGAAAGTCCATGTGTTAATATGGGAAGCTGGTCTACACTTAGAAATACACTTCCTCTCACCGAGGCACAGAAAATGTTCTCTTCATCTACTAAGTTATATAACAAAACAAACACTGCCCAAAGGACTCCACATTTTCTTCACAAATGAACCAACTTTAATATATATTATTTTAAAATTTATATAGCTCCTTCTTCAATAACCTTGATATGTTGTAGACAAAGATATCCAACATGTTGTCAGTGCTCCAGATGTTTTTGATTATGATATGCTAAGTAACTATCAGTTTCATCACTTTCCCCCTTACATTTATACCCTACAATAGGAGAGATTTTAATGCTTTGACAATAATTTTTAAAGGTTGTAAAAACAATTACATTTTTCTTTTTGATTGTAAAGATCCCTTTGTATAGGCTCACAGTTATTTTTATGACCCTATTACTATGCAAAGCAAGGACTGGCTGCACTATTGGTTAGTTTCAGCGGTCTTGCATGTGTCCTGTGCTCGATATTGGGTGTTCTTGCTCAGAAACTTCCTTATCCTTCTTAGAGTCAGGGCATCTGCAGAAAGCAGAAGGGAGTTTAAGGGCTTCTAGGCGGTCTCCTGAGAATCACCCACTTCAGTACTATGAGTAGCTGTGATTATCCACAGCAGCTCTGGTAGTATCTGGGCATCCCTTTGAGAATAACTGGCTTTGTGTTGCAGATAGCCACGGTGATTAGCAGTGGCTTTTCTGTAAGGCTTATATTTCTGAAAGTTCTGAAAGCTGGAAGTAAATTTCCTTACCTTTGCTTTACCAGCCCTTCTCTGCCCCTATAATAAGCCACTTTGTATCTGCAATACCTGTAGTGATGTCCGTTTTCCTGAATGCCCCTGAGTGATACAATATTTGGCCAGAAGTATTTCCTAGATAAAGAGTCACCTAAAGATGAGTCTTGGTCTTGGTTATCTTACCTATTGAGATTCGGAGGCAGAGTGACTTCCTTGTGAGTGGAGAATAAGATGGTTGTCCATAAGGTACAGTGGAAAACCATCACTTAAATAGTCACCTGTATTACCTGGATCACAGAGCCTAATGAAAGCAAATATGGGCAGTTCAAGTGACTCTGGGAAAGAATGCCAAGATAGAAATGAGCAAGAACTGTGAGCACACTGAGATTAAAGGAAGAAAAGTCTCAAGTTTTTAAATTCTCAACTCAAGGCATGATCAGAAAACTAGCCTAAAAAATTCTTTTATCTCTTATAGCCTCAGGACTGATGTATTCAAACATCAGACCCAAAATTTGAGGCTACAGGTTGCAAAAATATAATGCAAGTTAAATTCCCAACTTCACCAGTTCTCTTCAGTAAAAAGTAGGGCACTGATCTGTGTATAAGCCAGGAGGAAACCAGAAAAAAAGAAACAGTTCTCAGAATTTAAAACACAGGGAATTAAGAGCAGGAATTTGGTTATACTATTGATGGGAGAGGTTTAGAACGCATTTCTGGTGGCTGATTCATGTCCCCACCTGTGCAGTTTTCCTGAAACCCCCCGTAACTCCAGGCCATCCCATCTCCAGAGAAGTAATTGCACTCAGCTTTACAACTGGTTTCCCAGGTGCCAATGTTGTTATAAAGAACATTTTAGATTATCTTCCTGAGGCACAGCTCTTATGTGCACCATAACACAATAGGCGGAATTGGCTACTGTTCTGTAGACCTGCATCCTAACCTGTAGTGGGATCATGGGCAAAAGGCTACTCTGAGTAAACAATTTTTAATAAATACAATGAAGGCTATTACATTTGTTACTCTTGGAACATTTTGTTCAAAGAAGTGCTATGTGGAATTTTAAGCGGAAAAGTGTTGCTCTGGATGAGGTATCTGGGTGCTGTGGAAGCGTATCTAGTTAGCAGCCCCAAAGTCTTTGCCTCAGGTCTGTGCCCACCAAGTAGTTTGTATGGGGAGCCCCCAATCCAACAGCACATTTAGATTTTAAGGACCATGTAGCACTAAATAATATTTTTTATACTTTGTAAATAATTCTTAATGAATACTCAGTAAAACAGAATCCACTCTTCTTAGCTGAAACACTGATATAAATTAGTTCTAACTTATCATTCTACCAATATATTTTTTTCCTGCATTGGCTCTGAACTACTATCCTGACTCATGCTGAACAAATTAATATGGGTTCAGAGAGCACTCAATGTAATTTCCTAATTTTAATATACTAATACACTTTCTTTCTGTATATCTATGATCTAATTCACCTACTTATTTGAATCTTATACATGCAAGACCTTGTTCTTGATTTTTTCATCAGTTAAATAATTTAGCTTCATTGATAAGTGAGTCATTTAAGACTGGATTATCTGCATATAATAGAAAATCCTAAATATATTAGTAATAACATAAGGACTTATTTTTCTTTTACATAAAATAAATCCAAAGAAAAGGAAGTCCATGGTTGGTCTAGAAAAATCAGGAGTCTAGCATCTTTTAATTTTCCATCTGCCTTTGGCATGTAAAGTTGTTTCATGATCTAAGAGGGATGCAGATCTCCAACTATTTTATCCTCCTACCAAGCAGCTGAGGAGAAGAGAAAGGTTCTTATTAGTAAACTAGAGGCCCAGTGCATGAAATTCAAGCACTTGGGAGGTATCCCTCGGACCAGCCTGAGCCCTCTTGCAGTCCAGGAGCCCTCAGGGGATGTCTGACTGCCATCAGCCAGATATGCTTAGCACTGCTGCGAAGGCAGGAGAGGCTCCCACTGCCACCACTGTGCTCACCAGCCATGACCCCAGCTTCTGGCTGAGCAGCGCTCTCCCTGTGGGAGTGCACTGACCACCAGGAGGCAGCTCCTGCATTGAGCATCTGTCCCTTGGTGGTCAGTGTGTGTCATAGTGACCAGTCGTGCTGCTGTTCGGTAGATTTGCATATTAGCCTTTTATTAGATATGACTAGTACCCCGGTGCACGAAATTTGTGCACTGGGGTGGGGGGAATGGGGCCCCTCAGTCTGGCCTTCACCCTCTCCAATCTGAGACCCCTCAGGGAATGTCCAACTACCTGTTTGTGCCCACACTTTTAACAGATAACAGCTCCATTGTTTTTTCTTTCTTATGATTAAAACCATTGGAATTAGTAGGTATTCAAAGTGTGTATACATTTTGGGGGGACACCCTGTATATCTCTAGTCAGCGGTGAAAGAAACCAACAGCAGATTTGGAACCCCCAGACAGGGAACCTCGCTCACTCCCCATGTCTCCCCACTTCACTTTCCACCTTCGTGGGCAGCAGGAGAATCAACGTTTTCTCTCATTAATTCGGAAAAGCATGTCCTGTCACCCGCTGCCCGGCAGGAGTGCGCTAGGCCCCAAGCAAGCGAGGCTCAGTCAGGGCAGCCTTCGCTCATGGGTGCTGGCACCCAAAGTGCACATTCCTTCTCTACAGTTGCCCCGACTATCCCACTGTTTCACTGAGAGGACAGAATTCCTCTCCGCCTCTGGGTTCTTGATCTTGAACGCTGACCGAAGGCACCTCAGCGAGGGCCGCCCGCGCCCACCAGGTGTGACTGTCTGCATCTGCTCCCGCCTCAGCACCTGCATTAACCCCCTAGAGGTGATCTCATAGCTGCACTGGCCTCCATGGGAACAGGGCATCACCACGCCGCCCTCTCACTGTCATCTCACAGGCACCCACCCTCAGCACCCAGAACACCCAGACACTCTCCAAAGGACGTGAGTGCATCAGAGGGGATGTGTGCACATCCTGTGGGGGTGTTAGGCATGCCCGGTTGATGGAAGTGTGGTGGAGAGGCAGGGGAACTTGTGCACGCCTTGGTTTGCAACTGTTGCAGGCGCGGGAGGGTGACAGTGTGCTGGGGGATGTTCGCTCGCCAGGGGGGTATGTGCACACCAGAGGCCTCTGGCTTTGCAGATCCGCAAACCCCCATGGTGCGGCCAGGAGGACGTCAGTCTGGCCCACCATGGTGGCTGTCCCTGCGATCCTGCACCTTCTGGGCCAGGAGGCTGATATGGCGCAGCCACTCCTGGAGCTGATGGCCTGCAGGCACTACTTCAGCTCAGCCTGCAGGCTCCGCTTGGCGCGCTCACAGCGGTCACCACCGCCATGTGAGGAATACAGGCCACCCTCCGTTGGCCTGCCTCCCCTGACCAGAGGCTCTCTGCGCTGCTCACCTGCCCAGAGAGACTGGGGCTGGGCAGAAGCCAGGCATCCTGCCCTGCCCAACCCCGGGTGATTCACCCCTGTGCGAGCTGCCGCCCAGCAGGGAAGGGTCACGGATCTGGGTCCTGAGACCGCGGACAGTCTCAAGTGCTGCCCCAAGCCCGGCAGGCTCACAGATCCGTGTCTTGGTCCCGTGAACAGCCTCAAGCACTGCCCCCCGCCTGGCAGGGTCACAGATCTGGGTCCTGGGACCACAGACAGCCTCAAGCATTGCCCCCCGCCTGGCAGGGTCACAGATCGGGTCCTGGACCGTGGACAGCCTTGCCCGCTGCCGCCTGACTTCAGTATGCAAATTAGCCTCCATCTTGTTGCTTCAGGGTGGGGGTCCCCACTGGGGTACCTGGCCAGTCTCGGTGAGGGGATGATGGCTGTTTTCAGGCTGGCAGGCAACTGAGGCTCCCAACCTCTCCTTTTTTTCTTTTCTTTTTTTATTCTGGGATTTATTTACCTGCTATGGCTGTCACTGGAGCTGAGAGCCAACTTTAGCTCTGAGGCTTGGCTCTAGCTCTGAGACCTCAGCTGCTGAAAGCAGGGATCTGGGTTTGTTTGGGTTCTATAATTGTAACACTGTTGTGATCCTGCTGGCTGAAGCCTGGCTGGCTGAAAGCAGGTTTCTGGAGATTGTTTAGATTCTATATTTGCAACATTGTTTCTTAGAGTTGAAGCTCAGAGGCCGGCAGCAGCAGGCGGGGAACCTTGGCTTCCTCCGTCACTGGAGCAAGCAAGCCTCCTATTCACTTCAGCTGCCTGGCTGCCGGCCGCCATCTTGGTTGGCAGTTAATTTGCATATATCCTGCTGATTAGCCAATGGGAAGGGTGTCAGGGTTATGGTCAATTTGCATGTTTCCTTTTATTAGATAGGATACCCCAGTTTTGTTTGTTTTGTTTTTGTTAATCCTTACCAAGGATACTTTTTTCATTGATTTTTAGAGAGAGTGGAAGGGAAAAGGGAGGGGGAGAGAGAAACATTGATGTGAGATAGACACATCCATTGGTTGCCTCCCATAACACACCCTAACCTGGCCTGGGGATCAAACCTGCAACCCAGGTATGTGCCCTTGACTGGGAATCAAATTCACGACCTTATGCAGGCTGATGCTTTAACCACTGAGATACTGGCCAGGGTGTAAATGCCCCTATTTTTGTTTCTTAAATATATTTTTATTGATTTCAGAGAGAAAGGGAGAGAGAATTATTGATTAGCTTCCTTTTGAAAGCCCCAGCCTAAGATCAAGCCTGCAACCCAGGCATGTACCCTAACCAGGAATTGAACCAAGACCTCCAGATGCTCAACCACTGAGCCACGATGGCCTGGAAATGCCCGTTTTTAATTTTCCCTTTTAAGAAGTAATCCTGGAAATTCTATCCAATTTCTTCCTTTGCTTGGAATTCAGTCATATGGATGGAAAATGATGTCTTTTGGAACCAGAATAATGGTTCCATTACTATAGAAGACAGAAGGATGGACATCAGATAGAAAACTTGCAGACTGTCACACAATAAATCTATTTGTTCATTTGAGACTACAGTCAGCATATTAAGTTGTGAAATTCTACTACTTCTCTTTACATCCCTAGCACCTGGCACGGTATATGAATATATGGATGAATAATAATGAATGAATAAACAACCTTATCTTTTTGGAAAATGGTTTTTGGCTAGACAGCCAGAATGTCAAGAAGGGGATCATATCACTCTTGTACTAGGACTATGAGAAGTACTAGAAATAACTGCCCAGGGGCCCAGGAATGACCTGTATTTGGGAATGATCCTTCAGAAGAAAGAAACGAAAGCTTACTTTCATTTCTGTTACACCTTGTAATAAATATATATTCTTTTACCCAATTTTAATTTTTAGTTTTGTCCAATGTTGAGTTTATCTTAACTTTTTATATTATGTTCAGATTTCTAACATAAATTTTACTGACATGTATATATATATGTGTATATATATATATGTATATATATATATATGTATGTATATATATGAACACAGGTTTGATAAAGCACATGTAAGAATTTATTGTTTTTGTCAGACAAGGAAAATTCAGCATTTTTTCACATCTATTTTTAAATGTTTCACATATTATACTGAATTTTAACTTCCTACTGTCATAAGATTGGGCAGAAGTATGTATGAATCTAGAAAAGCCAGGTTTTAGACGAATGAAATATCAAGGGAAGCTCCTGTGCTTCTCATTAGCTCTAAGTGGTTCCTCAACAACTAGTAACAAAATACAGAAATGCATATCTACAGAATGTGCCATCGCAACAGTGCCATAGTTAAAACAAAATTACACCTATCTCCCTATCATCTACCTACCTATTTATCTAATCTATGATCTAACTATCTATCATCTATCTACTGCCTTACTCCAAAATAATATTTAGATGGCTTGCAGATATATACTGTAATAAGCAATATAAAATAAAATTTAAATGTATGGATAACAATAATTAGAGCAAAAGAAAATTAGAGGAGCAGAATATTAGTTCAATCTAGGAATAAGATAATGAAATGGAATGCACACCATGATCTCCTATAACTCTCTTTCTAGACGTTGGTCATTAATTTGGTTCTCAGATTTCTCATAACTTGGGAAACTCATTGAGATCAGTGTTTGGAGAGCCAGTATATATCTATCAGGAGAATTCTGAATCTAGGGAAATAAGATTCTCCACTGATGGTAAAATTATGAGGTCAAGAAATTACTTTAATGGAAATAAAAATAATTTCATTAAGATGGCCTTGAAGGAAAGTAAACTACACACACACACATAGACACACACACACACACACACACTTTTTAAGGGAATTTATCAGTCATGGAAGTATAAAAGAAGGAAAGTTATGTAGTTTCAAGTTTCTCTAAAATATGATTAAGCAAATATAATGTTTTTTCCCAAGATGTTTGGCAATATTCCTTGTGGAAACATAGAGTTAAACAGTATCAGGTCAGTTCTCTTATTATAGGAATTCTCGAGGTCTCTAATATTTAATTTGAATTGTGAGTCTGTAAGGGGGAATTAAATGTGCGGGATTTTCTACACTTATGACAGATGTTACATTATGTTTTTATTGCAGTGTTCCTCTTCCTGGACACAAAAATATCCATTGTCCCTCACAATTAGGTCAGGACAATGTGAGTGGATTCTGGTTAGTAAGGTGCGGCAGAAGGAATACATAGCACTTCTATGCCTGGACTATTCTTACAATTCTCCAGGTTTCTCTTCTTCCATGGTGACTTTGAGGTCACCTATTCCAGACACTGTAGCTGTGAGATGGAGAAGGGACACCTGTTGGGCAGGTGATGTGAATGAAAAAATACACTTCTGTTTTGCCCAGTTACTAAGATTTTAGGGATTCCTTGTAATTTCAGCCTAACTTCTAGCCTGATTGCCATCAGCTCCTAATTTTTAGAGAACATTCCCAAGCATGAGATGCTGCTCCAAGGTAAATGGTTGGAAAATATCTGCCATGGTATCTGAATGAAATATTTTGCCTATAGGATTTTTAGTAAGTTAAATGTAGAAGAAGTTTTACCCCAAACCCTGAGTCTTGGCTTTAGCATGTTTTAGTTGCTTACTTGAAGGCCACCACTCCAATAATAAGTATATATCATTTTGGAGACACTAACTCAATGCAGACCAATAAGACATGAGTCTTAGACATTTACTTCCATGTGGTCATGATTTTAGACCTTTGCTTCACTGGCCAGGGAAGAGAATGGTGAAGGATGACTGACTGGTCATGACTATTTCTGTCACTTGAGAAAACTGCCACTGGCTCTTAGGCTCCTCAGCTCATTCTCTTTCAGTTTTGGTTTGTCTTCCTGAAACACCGGATGGGATTTGCTGTAACAATGTTTCCTCTGTAAAAGGGAGCTGTCTGTTCCAGCATCAGACTTATTTTACACAATTAAAATATAGCTAAACTCTATATCTTGTTTGGATTTCACTAGTTTTTCCCTCATGTTTCTGTTTTCTGTTCCAGACTCCATCTTGGATACTGTACTACATTTTAGTCATCAGGCCTCTTTAGCCAACTCTGGTCTATGACTGGTCCTGTCTGGCTTTCTTCACCAGTCTTTTAGGCCCACATGAATCTGGGTGCTGCTGTGAAGGTAGTTTGTAGATATGGTGGTTAACATACCACCATAACTGAGACTTTTCTGGGACAAAGAAATTCTACCTCAAGACTGCAGTATCAACTCTTGCCAGAGTTTCAATTTTGCTAGACTGCTCTACAGATTTTGGGCTTGCCAGTCCCCATAATTATGAAAGCCAATGCCTCAAAATAAATCTATTTATATATGCCTTGTATATTATTATATCAAGAGATATACACACAAAAAATCTTATACATAACTATAAACACATGCAGCATCTTACATGTATAATTTGCTGCTATATTATACTAGAGGGCCGATGCATGAAAATCCTGCAAGAGAAGGCTTTCCTTCCCCTGGCTGCTGGCACTGGCTTTCCTCCGGCACCCGGACATGGACTTCCCTCACAGAGGAAGGCCCTGCCCACCCGCCACAGCCCACCTGTTGGTGGCCTGGGCCTCCCTCTGTGGGGCGATCATGGGGCAATGGCTGGGTCCCCAACTAATTGCATTGCACCCACCTTGGCTGGCCTGGTGCCAGTGGGTGTCATAGCGTGGTCCCGGATGGTTGTCTGGATGGTCATTTGGATGGTCGTTCTGCTGTTTGGCCGTTCGCTTGATTTGCATATTATGCTTTTATTATATAGAGTAATCTCTATTATATTCCCTAAATCTGTGGGTTTCTATGATGTTTATCTTGTGGTTGGGAATTGCATTTTGGCCATTCTCATTATATCTTATCCAGAGGACATGCTATCAGCATGACTTACTGCTGATGCTGACTGGGATCACCAGGCTGAAGTGGTTTTCCACTGCAGTTCATTTCCCTCCTTCCTTACTCTGCTCTTTAGAAGATACTGAGAACATACATTCCACACATAAGGGAGGTAGTTGGGAGTAGGGAGAATAAAACTGTGCCTCCTTGAAGGGAGTACCTACAAAAATTATTTAGCATTCTCCTGTGCAGACTTGCCTCTTCTCCCCATTGATTTTATACCCAATCATTTATTTATGTCAGAATGAACTGATGGCTACTGTATATGTTATACAATACACCCAAGTAATACTTATTTTGTTACTCAGATTCAGTGTTAGCCAATGGGTGCCTTGGGTTGGCTTGTGTGTCCCTCTGGCATGCTCCTATTCATTCAGGCACTATTCATGCAGGCTCCCCATGTACATCCCTAACTCCTGCACACACACACACACACACACACACACACACACACACACACACACACCTCTGCTAAGTTAAAAGTTAGGCATTCTACTGCTCTTTCTATATAGTGAGTGATGCCCACTTATCATAAGAATAGAGGAGACAGTGACTCTGTGTGTATGTGGGGGCGGGGGGACCTCTATATCATGATTGGTTTTAATCAATAGTTGACAACATGGCTAGAGGCATTTGTGAAATGAAATTACATGCAGTGTTTTTCATCATTTATATTACTGGAGTGAATAGAAAGTGACACTACAAACTCAGTTAAAAAATCCCTCGTGAACATAAATAAAGAAGTAATAAAGGTATTTCATTCCCTTCCTCTTCATTTTCTAAAGTTAAAATATAAAACACTAACAGCCAAATAATTTGAGGTGAGAAATGTTCTAAAGGAATTGAAACATATACTGCATTTCTTCCAAAATTTGTCAAACTCAGTTAAATACAAGTAAAATTGCTTATTTAGATTTGGGTGCTCATAACACAGTCAGAAAAATATATAAAATCGAGTATGGGTATCAAACAGAGATCAAGTGATTCATTAGTTCAAGATAAATGTTGGAATCAGTGAGCTTTGTGGGTTTTCATTTTACTCACAAATTATATAAGTACTAGAGATCCATTGCATGAAATTCTTGCACAGGTAGTGTCCCTAGTTTGGGCCAGTGATCAGGTTCCCCACTCCCGGCCTCCACGCCTTCTCCTTCCCTCGCTCCCTCAGCTCTCCACCACTGCCACTGCTGGTCTCCTGCCATGTTCTGTGTCATGCCCTGGTGGATAGCGCACGTCATAGTGAGCGATCAAACTCCTGGTCTCCCCATTGAACTCCTGAGGGGACAATTTGCATATTAGCCTTTTATTATATAGGATGTCTGTGTGTATTCACATACCCCTATGTATGCTATTAATACATGCCTGTTGAATGGACTTAATCATTCAGCCACAGATTTCTCTTTCCTCTATTACCTTACATAAGTGTGCATAATGGGAACACACCTCATCCTATCTAATAAAAGAGAAACATGGTAATTGGCGTATGACCGCTACCCTTCCCAATGGCTAATCAGCGAGATATGCAAATTAACTGCCAGCCAAGATGGTGGCCGGCAGCCAGGCAGCTTGAAACTAACATGAGGCTTGATTGCTTCCGTGACGGAGGAAACCAACGTTCCCCGCCTGCCTTGCCGGCCTCTGAGCCTGCAGTTTAAAAAACATTGTAACAAATATAGAAGCTAAACAAAACCCCAGAAACCAGCTTTCAGCGAGCGTGGGATCTCAGAGCTGGAATTGATACAGAGTTTCGATTATAGAACCGAAACAAACCAGATACCTGTTTTCAGCAGCAGAGGCCTCAGAGCTGGAGCCAGAGCTAAACCTGGCCCAGAATAAAAAAAGAAAAGAAAAAAGGAGCAGTTGGGAGCTTCAGTCGTCCTGAAAACATCCCTCAGACCCTCACCCAGACTGGCCAGGAACCCCAGTGGGGACCCCCACCCTGAAGGGTGTGTGACCAGCTGCAAACATCCATCATCGCCTCACCCAGGCTGGCCAGGCACCCCAGTGGGGATCCCCACCCTGAAGGGTGTGGGACCAGCTGCAAACAGCCATCATCCCCTCATCCAGGCTGGCCAGGCACCCCAGTGGGGACCCCCACCCTGATCCAAGACACCCTTCAGTCCAAACCAGCTGGCCCCTACACGTGCACCAGGCCTCTATCCTATAGAGTAAAAGGGTAATATGCCTCCCAGCACCAGGATCAGCGGAGCCGCGAGGTCTCCCGGCACCGGGATCAGCGTGACAGGGGGCAGGGCCACAACCTCCCTATTGGCCCTGCTCTGTTGGTGACAGGGGAAGGCGCCCCAACCCCCTGATCGGCCCTGCTCTGTGCCTGATAGGGGGGAGCTTCCCAACCCCCTGATCACCCTGCGGCTCTGTGTGTGACAGGGTGCGGAGCCCCAACACCCCCCCACGCCACGGGCCCTGCTCTGTGTGTGACGGGGTAGAGCCATAACCTCCCCATTGGCCCTGCCCTGAGTGTGAGAGTGGTGGCGCCCCAACCCCCTGATCGGCCCTACTCTGTGGGTGATAGAGGGCAGCACCCCAACCCCCCGCATGGGCCCTGCTCTGTGTGTGATGGGGTAGAGCCATAACCTCCCCATCGGCCATACCCTGAGTGTGAGAGTGGCGGCGCCCCAACCCCCTGATCGGCCCTGCTCTGTGGGTGACAGGGGGGAGCTCCCTAACCCCCTGATCAGCCCTGCTCTGTGAGTGACAGGGGGCAACGCCCCAACCCCCTGATTGGCCCTGCTCTGTGCGTGACAGGGGGGAGCTCCCTAACCCCCTGATCAGCCCTGCTCTGTGAGTGACAGGGGGCAACGCCCCAACCCCCTGATTGGCCCTGCTCTGTTCGTGACAGGGGGTGGCCCCGCAACCTCCCATCGACCCTGCCTTGAGTGTGACAGGGGGCGGTGCCCCAACCCCCCAATCAGCCCTACCCTGATCGTGACTGAGGGTGGCATTGCAACCTCCCAATGTGCATGACAGGGGGCGGTGCCCCAACTCCCCAATCGGCCCTGCTCTGAGCCCAACCAGGGGCTGCACCTAGGGATTGGGCCTGCCCTCTGCCACCCGGGAGGAGGCCTAAGGCAGCAGGTCATTATCTCCCGAGGGGTCCCAGACTGCGAGAGGGCACAGGCCAGGCTGAGGGACCCCCACTCCCCGCCCCCCCGAGTGCACAAATTTTTGTGCACCGGGCCTCTAGTTTAATTTATATCCTCATGTAGCAAAGTAATTTAACATGATGGATGTCTTAGTGTGGGTACTTTCATCCCTGGGTATCACTGTGGGATTGGTTCCAGAGCCCCCTGTGGATAGCAAAACCAGGATGCTCTGGTCCCTTAGTGGGAACTCTATATGTGTGCATGTGGAGCCCGTGAGTATAGAGGACAACTGCACTAGACAACTGTGGAGCTTGCATGCCAATGGTTGACCTCTCTCCCTTCTTTAAGAAATTAATATTTAGCTATGCAAACATTACTTAATGAAAATGTGTTTTTCTGATTATAGACTTTTAATCCCCCGAAAAAAACAAAAGATGGGCCAAACTGTTTCTAACCCCTGAGCTGTGCTTTGCACTCTCGTTTCCTCTGCCATTTATTCCTTCTGCTGCAGTGCATACTGGGCTGAGAGTGAAGGGGAAAGGGTAAGAAACAGACCCTCAACGCCTGGATGATGCACCTCACAGGAGGGTGTCTGCGGCCATTTCACTTCATATTCGGTTTATATTACTCTATTAGTTACACCAAGAGGTCGTTAACACCCATCCACAAACCTGAGTTATAGTGCAAGTGTGAGGGTAGCTGACACTGATTGCGGGGGAATGGAATTCACTGTGACATCCTAGTGAACTCAGAGAAAAAGCCAAAAGGAGCAAAAGGGAGCACTGATGATGTAGCCACCCGGAGTTCTGAAGGAAATGCAAAACCCCTCCGCTGGACGGCAGCCCACACACCCCTGCCTGGGAGAGGGCAGGTCGCTCAGTGCGGAGCATTCAAGGCCAGACAGGTGGTGGGGCCCTGGGCTCCCGACAACAGATTTGGGAGCTCTCTCCACACAGTGACTCACGATCCATGTAGATGTTGATCAAATAATAGCCTTTATCAAACCTACAACAATAACTTTTTTCTTTTCCCTTTTCCTTTAGCTGTCTTATGACCCTGGATAAGAACTAACAGTCAACTGGGTGCTTTCTAAATTGAGGCACCGGGAGTAAAGAGCCGTAACTTGAATGAGGTTTTCTGCCCCTTACATTACACTGTTCTATTGGATCACAGGGCAGGCTTCGAGGGGAAGTGGTCTACACAGCACACATGGGCCAGACCACCTCCGAATGGCATGCCTTTTAGCATAAACATACCTATCACAAACTACATTTTTTTCATGTTAGTAAACATTACAATCTTTGCATACTTTTTTGCCAAGAATTAAAATCCAGATGTAATGTTTTAAATTAGAGACAAAAACACTTAGAGCTACTGTATCTTCATTTTCGCACACTACCAATTAAGAAATTCTGCCCTAAAGTTTAAATGTTTCTCTGCAATTCTCTACAAATCACCATTAATAAGATAATAGAGCAGAAAAATAAGTAGGGAGTTCATTTGATTTCTTCCCCCCTGAAGGCTGGCTTTAGTGGGAAAATTTATCTACTTTTCCATTCTAACACATTGTGAATGATAAATGAACTCTACTCAATAAAGGACATGAAATTGCTATGCTTTAGATTTCTATTTTCTTTCATCAAAATATTCTACCTAGCAGAGTTCATAGCTCAGCGCATATCTCCATACAAGAAATATAGAGATTAATGAAACCCATGATTCTAAAGAATCCCCGTTTAGGACATGATGCAAAAAAGGCAAAAACAAAGAGCCTGAGACATGCAAGTCCTGCCCAAAAGCCACTTCACTGCTCTGTTTTCTATTGGGCATATCTGCTCTGGCTCCTTCTGAACAAGAAGGGCAACAGGAAACCGATTTATGTTGCTTTCATCACCAAGGTCAATGTCTGCAGGACCCCAGACAGTGAAAAGATACTTGCCCTGAAGCTACAAGTGGAACACAACACAATACTCTATCGCTTTCACTAGGTCTGTCTGTTCACTCCTCTGTATTATTTGAAGAATAGGTTCCTTATTCAGACAACCTCCTGTATAGAGCCCTGATGGGTGACAAATGTTCACTTGGTATTGCTAAGGGGAGGGTCTAGACAGAGGAGAAAATACCTGGATTCTTTTAGTTGCCATCAGAAACATCAATTTATTGTCACTGGTTACTTTTTGAACTTGAGAAACATGGTGGCTAAATCCCTCACTTTATGTAAGAGATGAATACAGCAGCCGGGAACAGGGCAAAGTGAGAAGCATCAAATGTACAGCAAAGAAAATCTGAAAGGAATCGACCCTCAGGGCTCAAGTGTTATAAAGTGGAAATCATTATAGGAAAAATGTGTACAATTTGCTATTTGACTATTAAAAATCATGGTATTTTCTGAGTAAACTACTATCAAACTAAAACGCTAAGCCTCAGTAGCATTACGGGTAATTCTATTTTGGATACTATTTACTAGCACTCGCTTGATAATATTAGAAAATGATGAAAAGAAGTCTGTAGTCATCTGTGTTTTCTAGAACATAAAAAATTAAAAATACTTATTTTGAAAGACTCACCAAAGATAGATCACTCTCATTTTTTATGATAATAAATACATCAGAGGAGAAAAACATTATTATAAAATTTTGCATTTCTCTATTGCAATTATTGAAAATGTTTAACCAATAAAAAGAAAGAACTTCTCACATATGATGATGAGAACATTACTGATTAAACAAGGAAGACCTAAAGTGAAATATACTACAACATTGACACATTCTGTAAAAGCTGTCTGCTATGATAGATAAGAAAACACACACAACTTCATTCCATTTTGGATCCTTAATATTTTATTTGTTTGCATGTATTTTTATAATTCCTACATAGCAACATCCATTGACTGTTCTTCGGGGGAGGGGTTGCTGGAGGAGGGCACTTGACAAAGGCAACTAATGTTCATTACATTGGTAACTTGGAACCATAGACTGTGAGATTTGAAGAACATATTAGTAAGGTCAATAGATATCATGGAAATACGGCACATAATTATTCTGGTCCTTTTGACTTCACCACAGAAGTCACCAGGGGAAGAAAACAGGTTTAGGCATGAAGTAATATCTTGTCACTTTTAAAGAGCCTTAATAGAGAATTAGCATCTCTCTTAATACATGAGAAATTATAAACTAGAACACAAATAATCCTGGTTGTGTTATCAGTAGCAGGTACAGTGCCCAGCATGGCAGTGCTGCGACATTAGTGAAGTCCTAGCACGTAGCAGCATCAGCTTGCATTGCCGATTCTTTCAGGAAATCAAATGATTACTCTACTTTCACATTAAAGCAAATAACACATTTCAGACCCATATTCAAGGCTTTATTGAAAAAAGTTATGAGGAAGATGGTTAACATGTAGGCTTAGCTCTGAGCTCCTTTTGCCAATCTCTTCTATTACTGACTCAGTTTTCAATAGAAAGACTGCTAAATGCTCCTTACTAGCCACAAATAATCAGGCTAAAACAAAAAGTGAAGCAGTCAGTATTAATGGAAAAGGAAAAAATTAGATCTTTAAGAAAGTAATAGACACTTTATGTCTGATAAGTACATTATAATTTCTTAGTTATGAATGAATTACCCATCAATGATTTTGAATCTGTGGCCTACTGTTTCATACTGAGGGATAATTTCATGACTGAATATCCCACTGAGCCAAGATAGTTAATTCAGTGCACAGGTTTACAGCTGGAGAGTAGCTTAGATATCTCAGTTGGTTGATAGATTTAAGTTACAAAATAGTACCTAATGAAACAATATTATTAACCCCAGGCCTAGTCTATCATTCACATGCATGTTCGTGGGGAAGGTATCAGAAGTGAGATAGGCATTTTAATATTTGTTCTAAATCAACCCCACACTAGTACAGCAAAATAAACATTAGAAAAGGCAATCTTGCAATTGTTTTTATTTGTTGAAAGTAAAAGACATTTTCTGAAATGTTACAACCTTCAGAAAGACTGAATATCAGCACCTACCAAGATACTAAGTGAACAACAGATCACAAAACTGAAAGCACTTATGAAAATGAAGCATGGATTAGCTCATATTAATGACTTTTATATTACCAATAATACATCTTAACTTTATAGTATGGCTACATATTTATTTCATTATTTCTAAAGGTAGTTTGAAAAAAACATAGTGACAATCTCGGTGTCTCTTGAGTTAGACCAAGAGATAACAGAACAAGTAAAGCCTCCTAATATCCATCTTAAGAAAATACTGGATCATCCACCAGAAATAATCATACATGACACAGGATTCAAATCAGAATTTAAAAACATCAAATAACTGACCAGGAAAGTAAAATTGTTTTAAGACATTATATATAATACTTCATTTAAGAATTCTAGCTGCTTAGACATCTAGAAAATATAGTCTAAAATGCCTGAAATTTCCCCTCTACTTCTTCAAGAAAAGTTTGACATTCATTTGCATAAACCAATTTTTAATTTCTGATATCTGGCGTTTTGGCTAGGCACTACATTTTGAAGAGCTTCTACATTATAAACTATGTGACAACAAGAACAGGAAAACAAAACACACATCTTTCCCTGGCGGAGCTGAAATCCGGGCTCTTCATTTGGGCAGATCCACATTCTGAAGGATGAGGGCCACTCGGCTTGGAATGTACACCTAGGTCAACACAAGCATGTCAGTGCAATTGAAAGAAATACTGAATGTTATGTCATTACGTTAAGGGGTATGATGCTCTCTCACAGATGCTCAAAGTTAGAATTACCCGTAAAATGTTGCAGCCTCTGAGGAGCCTCAATGCCACCTTTCCAAAAGTTCTGGCATCCCTGTCTAGAGATTCTAAATTTAAAGCAATCGCCACTAGAGGGCTCCATACGCTGTACAAAACCCAATATTCCCCAGACAGCGATATAAATGGCACTCATTGCTGTTCCAGCACCATGAGGTGGTAAAGGAAGGCTACCCTACAGGTCTATTCAGGTGAATAAAAGTAATATACAACACACTGCTTATCATCTTGTTTTTATTTTCTCCTATCATTTTAAGAACAAAAACTTAAAAGTAATATAAGGGATCCTAAGGGTATTTTAGGCTCTCACCAATTTAAGACAATCAAAAAGCTTACTACTGCACTGAAAAAAGAATACCCATCCATTCTCTCCATGCCTGCAGAGTCCGGACACAGCTCCTTTTTGTATGAGCACATCCCTCGTCACGGCTCAGCACCACTTGTCTCTCTCTCCTTCCTGACTCACTACCTCCAGCCACAGGGCCTCTCAGTTCCTGAAACAGCCCACCCTGCCCTTCCTCTGGGCCTCTGCCATGCTGTGCCCTGTGCTCACAACGCCCTGTGCCTTGCTACTTCCTTATCTCCAGGACCTTGAAATATCCCAGGTCCCCGAGAGGTGTTTCTTGATAACACCAGGTATGACAGTTTTTCCATTTCATTTTCCATCGCAGCACCATTTTTTATTAACACAATTTGTAATTTTTTTCAAGTTTATGATCAATTCTCCCCCACAAGACTCTGAGCTTTATGAGGGCAGAGACCATATGTCTTCATACTTCTCTTAGTAGTTGCCAAAAATGATTGGATGAAAGAAGAAATAATGAATAAAAGGATAAATGATTGTGAAATCAATATGGGAACTGTAGCCTTATGCATCTCAATTCTGCAAACGAACACAATGTTTTCCCTTAAGGTTTCCATGATAAAGAACTCCTACAACTCTTTTAAAAAATCAAATAAACCAATATAGTTGTTTAGTTTTGATGAGAGCAACTTTAAAATGATGGCATTTTGAGAAACTTAAAATGTGAATTTAGTAACTAGGGCAGTGATGGCGAACCTATGACACGCGTGTCAGAGGTGACACGCGAACTCATTTTTTTGGTTGATTTTTCTTTGTTAAATGGCATTTAAATATATAAAATAAATATCAAAAATATAAGTCTTTGTTTTACTATGGTTGCAAATATCAAAAAATTTCTATATGTGACACGGCACCAGAGTTAAGTTAGGGTTTTTCAAAATGCTGACACGCCGAGCTCAAAAGGTTCGCCATCACTGACCTGGGGAATAGTTTTTCTCATATTCAATGAAAAATAACATGATTTAGGAAATGATCATCATCAGCTGAGAAAAACATCATAAATACAGTCATTGGGTAACTCAATGTCTCACAGTCTGATTTGCAAGCCAGCACTTCTAAGATAAATATTATAGCCCTGCAGTCATTAATTGAGGAGAAACCATGTATTTCAAAGCCACAATTTGTTTACCTGAAATTTACACATTAAGGTCATATAGTTTTTAAACCTCATCACAATTTAATTACTGATGCAATCCCTTCCATTCACTATTTTCTCTTTGTGACAAAAGGAAGCTGGAGGTACCCATGAGCAAAGGAGGACTACTACCAATGATCGAGACAGACCCAGTCCACAGAATGGCATATGTCCATAATCAAGCTATAGATTAAAGCAACACAGAATAAAGCAACTGAGGAGAAATAAAAGAAACCAATAGTCAAATTCCACCAATTCCCTCCTAAGTCTTATCACAACAGGCCCCCTTTCAAAGGAGGCTGCCACGTCCTTACTCTAGTCTATGTTTAGTTTGGGGAATCAGAGTAATTAGATATAACTGATTAGTGGGATAGCAGGTTATAATCAGCATGGTTCTGAATTGCTTTGTTAGGAGTATTCTAAAACTGAAGACCAATCTAAATTTTTCAATAGTATCAGAATTTCAGTTCCCTTAACATTAGAAACATTTCACTGATATTATATGGTCCCACATGCAGACAAAAGATTCTGATAAGTGCAAGTCTCCTGAGCAAGATGCAGTGATGAAACACCCAGGTCAGGCCCAGGACCAATATTGACAGGTCCCTACTCAGTGTGTGGACAAGCAATGTATGAAGGCAGATCACTGACAGGTCACGTCAACCTCCTATGTGGATCCTATTCAGTTTTGGTATCTGTTTGAGTCATAACCTCATATTGATTTCTCAAATAATATTAAATAATAACTATAAACTGATCATTTAGAAACAATCTTATCCTGTGATATTTTGGTATTTAGCTGGCCCAAATTTAAAAGTAAAACAAAGGGATGACATAAAAAGTTCAATGTCTGCAATATGAGCATTGAGTTTTTCCGATAATGCTCCAAGAACTCTCACTAAATGATGCCGGTCATTTTATGGAAGAAGCTTTATGATGCCCATTCCAGTCACATGAGAGACCTCTTAAAACTATCTGCTCCCAAACCCTCAGTTAATAATTGTATAATATTAACTGGAATATTGTGTAATTATGGCATTTTTTCACTGTAGGGTTAATTACCAGAATGTGTTTATTTTGCTCTAGCAGCGGTTCTCAACCTGTGGGTCGCAAACAATGAAAATACATCCTGCATATCAGATATTTACGTTATGATTCATAACAGTAGCGAAATTCCAGTTATGAAGTAGCAACGAAAATAATTTTATGGTTGGGGTTCACCACAACATGAGGAACTGTATTAAAGGGTCGCGGCATTAGGAAGGTTGAGAACCACTGCAGGCCTTAAAGATAGGCAACAGAAAAGAATTCCCCGAAGCGAGTGATTTTTCTTAACTCTGACTAAATATGAAATTTTGTGGTTTCTTTTTTAAAAAATATATTTTATTGATTTTTTTACAGAGAAGGAGAAGGACAGAGAGTCAGAAACATCGATGAGAGAGAAACATCGATCAGCTGCCTCCTGCACACCCCATCCCGAGGATGTGCCTGCAACCAAGGTACATGCCCTTGATGGGAATCGAACCTGAGACCCCTCAGTCTGCAGGCCAACACTCTATCCACTGAGCCAAACCAGCCAGGGCTGAGGTTTCTTTATTAGGGTTCCAAGTATATAAATCAGCTTTCTTAGTGCTTAGGAAATGACTACCAATTACACCAAAGGATTTAAGGTAATCAGAGCTAATCCTTATGATGAGACAACTACAGACATGCACAATTTGGGGGCTCTATAATTTAGTGCTAAGTACTGGCACTATAGCTTTCATTTCATAATTTTAATTCCAAAATGGTTTTGTGATTCATACAGCAATAGAAAAAATATGAACACACTTTAATATTTAACATAAATGTTTAAGTATATTTAAATATAAACTATTTATATTTAAGACATGTATATAAAAACCATCTAGTATGCATGTAACAGAAGATATATGCTAATAAACAAATTTACTATGTCCATTTATTAGCCATGAAGCCCTAAACACTTTGTAGCTAGGATCATATTATGAATGGCCACGAATTTCATTTTTTTCCAGCTATATTTATATATAATCCACTCTTCACAAGAAACCAGAATGCCACAGTATAATCCAATTTGTTAACTAGAGTCACAGTGCATACTAATCTACCCAGTGATTTTTGACTACCTTACTAACTTAATCACTATGCCAACTATCAATATGGCTAAAACAATAACTGATCGCCGGGTCGGCTTGGCTCAGTGGTTGAGCAGCGACCTATGAACAAGGAGGTCATGGTTTGATTCCAGTCAGGGCATATGCCCGGATTGTGGGCTTGATACTCAGTGTGTAGTGTGCAGGAGGCAGTCAGTCAATGATTTTCTCTCACTGTTGATGTTTCTCTCTCTTTCTCCCTCTTCCATCCTCTCTGAAATCAATAAAAAATATGTTAAAAAAACAGCAACTGATAACATAATAATCTACTGTCCTATGGCATCCAGGAAAAGTAGTATCTTCATCTAGAATCATAATTAAATTGCAAAAATCCTATCAATAAAAGCCTAATATGCTAAGTGTACAATCATCCAGTCACCCACTCAACCAATCAAAGCATAATATGCTAATGATAAGCCAAGGCTGCTCAACCGCTTGCTATGACATGCACTGACCACTAGGGGGCAGACAACCGGTCAACCAGTCGCTATAATGTGCACTAACCACCAGGGGGTAGACGCTCCAACTGGTAGGTTAGCTTGCTGCTGGTGTCCGGCCAATCGGGACCGAGTGAGATGGACTGGACACGCCCTGGAGCCCTCCTGCAGTCCCTCTCTGGCTGACCAACCTCTCACAATCCAGGCTGAGGGCCCCCTCCCTGAGTACACAAATTTCATGCACCAGGACTCTAGTTAATTAAATAAAAAGGTGTGAATTTTTGAAAACAGAATATTTAAAAATAATTTTAAGTAAAAAATAATTTAAAGGCTAATTAAAAAATTTTCTTAGAAATTGTTAAATTTACCAATAGCACATAATAGAAGGGTGAGAACATCATTCAATGAAAAGTTCATTAGATCCATGTATATTTGTTATATATAAAATATTTCAAAATATTTTGAACAATATGAGTAAAAATAATTTTAATTTTCATGAACACGCTTCAGTTCATAACATATGCTCTAAGAAAAAATATTCTAATTCATATTTTGTACTAGGATTATCAGAAAAGTCCTATAATAACTATTTCTATATAGAAATATATAGTATCTTTTCTAGGTTAGAAATATTAAACAGAGTAAACTCTAAGAAGTTTGATTTTTTTTGTCTGAAAAAACTAAACATTTTCATAATGTTGGACAGAGTAAATGACATTGCCCAACTGCTAAGTTGTAGTTTCAATTCTTACAGCTGAGGGACAATAAAAAAGATGTATCTATGCCAACCCCCATATTTAAACCAAAAGTCTACTTCTGAGCCCTCAAATTTAGAATAGGAATACAGTAGTCTCCCTTATCCATGGCTTTGCTTTCTGCAATTTCAATTACCAACAGTCAACCGTGGTCCAAGAGTATTAAATGAAAAATTCCAGAAATAAACAATCAAAAATTTTAAATTACACACCATTCTGAGTAACGTGATGAAATCTCCCACCATCGTTCTCCATCTCCCTCGGGTGTGAATCATCCCTTTGTCAGCATCTGCAGGCTGTATGCGGTATATACTTCCTGCCCATTAGTCACTTAGCTGTCTTGGTTATCACATGACTGTGGCAGTATCACAGTGCTAGTGTTCGAGTACCCTTTATTTTACTTAATAATGCCCTTAGGTGCAAGAGTAGCAATGTTAGCAATTAGGAGAGGCCAGTGAGAAGCAGTGAAGTGCTTCCTTTAAACAAAAAGATGAGTACAGTACAATAAGATATTCTGAGAGAGACCACATTCACGTAACTTTTATTACAGTACTAGAGGCCCGATGCATGAAATTCATGCATGGGTAGGGTCTGTAGGCCTGGACAATAATCAGGGCTGATCTGTGTGGTGACTGGCAGGGCGATTGGGGCTCCACTGGCACCCGCCTTGGCCGGCCTGGCATTGCCCACTTGCCAGCCCCACTCCCAGCTGCCCCCGCCGCCACCCTACCCCCACCGCTGCCTCCGGTTGCCTCCTGCTGTGGGGTGACCAGCGGGGCAATTGGAGGACCCTGCTGGCACCTGCCTTGGCTGGCCTGGAGCCTGCAGGCTCCAATCAGGACAGTATGCAAATTAACCCAACAAAGATGGTTGTTAATTTGCATACGTAGGCTCCAAGTGGAGGAGCAAAGTCTGACCGCCCGGGGCCAGAGCAGCTCAGGCCGGAGCAGCAAGCCTGATGGCTCCGGGGCCAGAGCGAAGGTCTGGGTCCTGGATGTGTACGTGGAGGAGAAAACCTAGCATGGAGTGTTTGGTACTATCTGTGGCTTCAGGTATCCCCTGGGGTCTTGGAATGCATGCCTATGATTAAGAGAGGACTACTGTACACAGATCTGCTTCTTAATGATAGGAGCCTACCTGGGAAAGTAATACATGCTAAAACTGTTGCTTTATTCACTTCTCACCATTGATGCTGTTTGAGTTACTATAAAGGGATCTAATTCGTTTCACTTCAGGTTCAATAATAGCTGTTCTTCTATTTGTGTCATGAAATTTGAATTTATGCACCAGAGAAGAGAAAGAAAGCATCCTCCCCCCCTTACCCCCACCCCTGCCCCCTGGCTCCAGTGCACTGATGTATCAGTTTCTGTATCAGGAACCAAAATATAAAGAAATGATTATGCTAAAATGGACATTCCCAGAATGGAGAAGTTCTGCCCTATTGCCTCTTGGCATTTGTGGGATTCTCTGACTTAGCAAACGCGTTTCAGCAGCAGCACACCTGCACTCCTCTGCTCTGTGTCCACTGAGGGAGCATGCGCAGAGGGAGCTGGCTGGCACACGCTGCTGCAGCGGGTCTGGCAATTTTAAGATTCCTTCCTGCTTTTTGGTTGCTATCTTTGAAAACAGATTTGATATTTATTCAGCAGATCCCTTGGATTATTGAGCTTATAAATTAAGCTTTAGCCAATACTGTGTACTAGTTATGATGGACAGAACCTTCATGAAGGGATGTTATACTTTTGTCCCTCTTTCCCGTTATTCTAGGCACATGGGAGGCAGAAATGACCTGGTGATGAAATGAAACCTATAGCACTCTGGTCGTGGTCAAGAAACTTGACTTGATCCCAGCACACATGAATCAGTTCCATTATAAGGAGGCATTATTACAAGAGGCATGGTTTTTAATGCCGTTCTTTCCTCTGGCTCTTCAAAGGAAAAGTCTGGCGAGAAGAAACCTGTTTTATTGGATGTTCTGGTCTATTTGTGGTCCTGTATTCTCACATTGAAACTAGTGATCACTTCCTCTGGAGCCTAAAGACATTTAAATGAGTAATTTCCAGAAGCACCTGCCATCTCTGAGAATAAGGTGCCACTTCTGCAGGGAAGACACAGCTCATCTTCACCTTTCAGACCCGTGGGATGGATCACAATCCTATTACCTGCAGTGGCTAAACTCTCTCCATTCTGTTTCTCAGGTGCTTGCCATGCTGTATCTCTCCACCTGTTATTGAGACATGTGTATTCTCCATCCCACCTGCCAATTTAGAACTGCACATTTCATACTTGCAAGATCAATGCAATTAGTGCTTGAAAAGGAATCTCCTGGCTGCTCCTGCCAGTAGTTAGTTGGCTCGTTTTAATTATGACAGCATATCTCTGCTCTTACAAAAATGAAAGGGTGCCAAAATAGTCTGTGCCCACCCCCAAAGGCTGTGAGCCCTCACTTAAAGATAATAATTTCCACAAAGCTGAGGTCTTCTTAATTGCATGTCTGCAAGGCACCTAGTTATCTTGACATACTTAGAATACCTAAAAATGACCGACTAGCCATGACAATAATAACTTTAAAATGCATGTGCAATAGCATTTGGCAGTGCTAATGGATTTATGCCTCCTAAGAATCTTTTGCTGTAGGGAGGACACTCTTACTAATCCTCATTATATAGATGAGGGAAACTGAGGCACAAGAAGGTTAACATATTCAAGTTCTCATAGCCAGTAAATGGCAGACTGGGGGCTTGAACCTAGGTTCTCTGCCTTGACATTCTCTGGTGTTTTCAGTAAAGAATTTCATTACATCAAATGTTGCTGTCTGAATCTTTCTCCTTTCTTGTCTAGTTTACCTGGTTCAAGTTCAGCTTTCTCACAAACAGTTGCTGTTTCTGTGTGACTCCTCTGTACAAGATGAATTACCTGCCCCAACCCCTCAGGGGTCGCTAGCTCTTGGGTTATTTCAGAGCTTAAAGATAGTTTTCTTACTCATTTCAGAAACTGTTTTTGTCACTCTTGGTTACATAGCAAAATTGAACGTTCTGACAAACTACAGCCCTCCCCCTGAAAAATGCATAGGTACCTATAATTATATCTAAAGACATATCAGTATCACCACCACTACCCATATGCACACACATATACTTAAGGCAACACCTACATCTCCTGTGGCCATTGCACTTTCTTCAGAGCTTTTACTCAATGACTTCATCTTGCCCTTTTCATTTATTTCATGCCACTGTCTTCGGAACATCAATTTTGTATATAATTTGGTGGCTTACAAAGTGAGGTGCTAGCACCACTTTAAGAGGTGGAACTAGTCCAGTTGGTGTTGCTCAGTGGTTGAGCATTGACCTATGAACCCAGAAGGTCACAGTTGGGATTCCCAGTCAGGGCACATGCCCAGGTTGCAGGCTCGATCCCCAGGAGGGAGTGTGCAGGAGGCAGCCAATTGATGATTCTCTCATCATTGATGTTTCTATCTCTCTCTCCCTCTCCCTTCCTCTTTGAAATCAATAAAAATGTATATTAAAAAAGAGGAGGGAATATAGTAGCAAAATGAGGAAGCTAGGGTCCCACACAGATTCTCCTGCTTGACTTAAACTTTGAAAAATGAAAGAATTTAACAGATATAATAAAGCTATCTATACATTTTAGATATATCCTGGCCTCGTGAAAATAAAACAAATCTTAATCCAAAACCTCCTATGGTGAAAACAATGCAGATCTGCGACGAAGGAATGGAAGAGGGGGGAGGAGGATGGTGAGAGAGAGAGAAGCAGGAATATGACTCGTCAGGAAAAGAAAAAACATAGACCAGGTGCATGTGGAGTTGAGCTTATTATCTGGCAATAACGTAGAATTCTTTCAGATCTGGAAAGTTTCTAAATTATACATTTTAGAAAGAACTCAAACCTAGTAGTTTGAAGCAATATTCTTTTATTTACGTTAATAACACAAAGTGAAAATTAGTTACATAATTGAATGCTTTCCTTCATAATATGAAGAAACCAGATAATTTTATAAATGGAATGAATTCAGTCTCTGACTGACTGCATGAAATAAAAAAATATATATATTTTTCTTGATTCTTTTAAGCTGTTTTAAATTAAACTTCATTAGACAGTCAATAATGTAGAAATCTGGTTAATATTATAGAGAAAGCAAGAACAGATAGAAAGTAAACTGTGGCATTAAAAATAGAAATGTTCATAACAGAAAACATTTTTCGCCCTAACCGGTTTGGCTCAGTGGAGAGAGCGTGAGCCTGCGGACTCAAGGGTCCTAGGTTCGATTCCGGTCAAGGGCATGTGCCTTGGTTGCAGGCACATCCCCAGTGGGGAGTGTGCAGGAGGCAGCTGATGGATGTTTCTCTCTCATCGATGTTTCTAACTCTCTATCCCTCTCCCTTCCTCTCTGTAAAAAATCAATAAAATATATTTTAAAAAAAGAAAACATTTTAAAATGCCTTTCTCTTATTTTTTGAGAAATAATTTTCAATCCTATCAAATTCAAGCTTTCCCAATTGTCCACCAAATGTCCCTTCCCATGTTTTCCAAAACCCAATCCAGTCGAGGACCACACATTGCATTTGGTTTTTGAGCACAGTTATCCTTTCCCACTCACCCACCCCCAAATTTTTGCATGTTGCTTACTTGTTGAAAGTTTATCTCTTTGGACATAAACATCACTTTTAAAATAAAGGATTAAATTTGAATGCAATGAAGATATCTTAAAAAACTACTTACCAAGAGAGAATGGGGGAGTCCATTATGTTGGAAAGCCTCAGAAAAGAAATCTGTACTGTGGTCCAATCTCTGGTGTCCTCCATATTCTGCCTCATCTGAATCGAGCACAATTTTGAATGTTTGGTTCTTAAGGAATCAGACCAGTTTCAGGAGTAGAATGAGACACAGTAAAATATGTTCTCAGACAACAATTTAAAAATGTGTACTCTGAACACTGTGAAATCATAATTCGTGCTAAATACGCATTCTTATTAGATTTTGGAGATTCTCCTGTTTGAAAAGGGCTTTATAAATACCTAGTCCACACCCCGTTGGGATCCTTGTAATTCTCTTACCACAGCTCATCTCCTGCTCATCTAGCCTGGGCCTGAATGTACTATTCATGGGGAATCTATATCTCTCTTAGTGCAACCCATTCCATTTGTTAGAAATTCTCCACCAAGAACAGCAATTTTACTGCTTGGGATTATTTCTACCCAGAAAATCCATAAGGAATAAGTTCAAAATATAGTAACCATTCAAATATTTAATAATAGTTATGTTATCTCCGTGTGTGTGTGTGTGTATGTATATATATATATATGTAACTACATATTAAATATAATCTCAGAACCTTTGATCAGCCCTCATTTGGTAAGGCTTTTTAGTTCTTCCCATCTCTGAATTAATTCCAGTTTTCCAGATCCTGGTTAAGGTGAGGAACACAGAGTGAACCAAGTGTCCATGTGTGGTCTGAAGAGTGCAACCAAGCGAGCTTACTCCTCCCAGTGGTCACAGGCAGCACATTGCTAATAACACAAAAGATGATGTAAAGAAACTATCCATCATGCCACAGGAGGATTCATGATGCAATCACATGATCTTGCTAGAATTTAACATTTGGCTCTTCATTAAGTTATTAGGCATGTTAGAATTACCCTATTTACAACAAAACAAACTATGGCTATGTTCAAATTTATTATGCTCAGAATATCTAGACTTGACACTTTGATACAAAATTCCACAAGAAAATATACTAGGTACTTAAATTTATTTTTTTAAATTGAATTTATTGGGGTGACATTGGTTAATAAAATTACATGTTTCAGATGTACAATTCTGTAATATATCATCTGTATATTGTATTTTGTGTTCACTACTCAAAATCACGTCTCCTTCCATCACCATTTACCCCCCCATACCCTTTCCTACTCCCTCCCACCTGTTATCTGTGTCTATGAGTTTTTTTGTTTGTTTGTTATGTTTTGCTTAATCTCTTCACCTTTTTCACACACCCCTCCCCTCAGACAGCTGTCAGACTGTTCTCTGTATCTATGAGCTTATTTTTATTTTACTTGTTGGTTTACTTTGTTCATTATATTTCACATTTAAGTGAAATCATACGTTTCTTCTCTTTCTCTGACTGGCTTATTTCACTCAGCATAATACTAATAATCTCCAGGTCCACCCATACTGAGAAATCTTAAATTTTTTTAGCCTAAGGAGGGATATAAATAGGTTTAAGTATTTTGAATGTTTTTTTTTCTGGCATATAAATCTGTAATTTCAGAAATGTTTGGATATTTTTATTATAGCAAAATTATCACTTTAAGAGTACATGTAGGTAACAAACAATGACCATCACTGTCATGCCTAGGGAACCCTGTTTAGGTAGGAGATTCAGATGGACTTGCTTATAGGAACTTTGCTGGGACTGATGGCTTCATTTCAGTCAATCCAGGTCAGCCTGCTCTGATTCAAATTCAAATGGATAATCAACACATTAGTGTGTTTAAAGAAGAAACACAAACACAGAGAGAAATAGAGAGAGATTGAGATTCAAAAGATGACTACTAGGCACAGGCACATTCTAAAGTCACTAAACATAGCTAGAAATAAATTGAACACACCAATTTATTTAGTGGTAAAATATGAGTAGTGAAAATAAGTAATTGGAGATACAGTAAATAAATGAAGCATTGTGGAATGGAAGGAACTACTAAAACAAGTTTAGCTTTTGTTCTTCATCCTAGTTAATGAAATACTTGTACAAATCTTCATAAAGCAAAAAAAGTCATAACCAGTTTGGCTCAGTGGATAGAGCGTTGGCCTGCGAACTGAAAGGTCCCAGGTTCGATTCCGGTCAAGGGCATGTACCTTGGTTTCGGGTACATCCCCAGTAGGGGGTGTGCAGGAGGCAGCTGATCGATGTTTCTCTCTCATCGATATTTCTAACTCTCTATCCCTCTCCCTTCTTTTCTCTAAAAAAATCAATAAAATATATTTTTTTAAAAAAAGCAAAAACATA
The DNA here is from genome assembly GCF_963259705.1 of Myotis daubentonii. Lineage (NCBI taxonomy): Eukaryota > Metazoa > Chordata > Mammalia > Chiroptera > Vespertilionidae > Myotis > Myotis daubentonii. The sequence goes on along the minus strand of NC_081842.1, from coordinate 95,527,091 downwards.
ACCATTGCTGGTTAACAACATTGATTATTGGTAGCAATGTCGGAAGAAAGCAAGTTTAACATTAAAAGCAGCGGATCCCAATCTGCGGGATGATCATCACCGTTAGTTGGGTTATTATAAGGGCCTCACCAAATGAAGGATTATGTTATTACAAGGGAGTGGAAATCTACAGGAGCATTAGGCATTGTCTGAAGACTAAATTATGTTATTATACACATTTGATACTATATTTCAAATAATGTACATTTTTGATTAATAAGATAGATTCATTAAAAAGACAGAATTTATACTGTTTTTGCCTATATAATCTCTCAATCAAGGAGTGAGAAATTGTTCTTTTAGAAAACTGTTATATAAGGATCCATTGCTTTTTGACATGGAAAGGGATCATCATACTAAAACTGGTTAGAATCTACTGACTTAATATATGTAATTTGTACCCATAAAGGAAAAGCTTTCAAAACCCATAATGAAAGTTTCAAAACATCAGTTTAGACCTATTTCTCTGATCTATAATTTGAAGAAAAATGTTGCTGTGGCCATTTTTGGAATTACTCAGCCCTCTGTGTATGGTATTACCTAGGGAACACAATAACTTCCTTTAGAAAATGCAGCCCTTAATTCCAGAAAGTCCAATGATTTAAAACACTTATTCAAAGTAATGATTATGAAAGAACTTAATCATTATAAATTACTACCACATATCATTCAGGTATCAGGAAAACGCTATCTTTCCAGAACACTGCTTAAAACAAAAATTTTTAAATAGGTTATTTGAGGAACTGGATATTTTTTCCCCCTATTCTCTCATTCAGGCAGTACTTCACTATCCCCTGTGGTCGATAGCCTGAGTCTAATCAAGTCTGAGTGGAAATGGGACTGTAGACAGAGGCAGGTCTCTGAAGGCCTTGAGTCTTTGCCTGATTTAATACCTAGCTAGGAAAAGCAAATCCTGGTGCACATCTTGGTCCTTTCCAAAGATACCCAACCCCAGCAGAGGGAGCCAGAAGCTGTAGATTGCTGACAGCTCCAAACAGGGTACTCAGGGTCAGTCAAAAACAGTGTTTGATATTGTCCTGTGCTAGAGATTGGGAGGCATAGCAGATCTACCTAATACACAGACACAAACCCAAACACACAGCCAAAATAGGGAGACAAAAAAAAAGGCCCCAAATGAAAGAACAAGAGAATTCTCCAGAAGAAGAGTTAAATGAAATGGAGATAAATTTATCAGAATGGCCCCGGTGAGGTCGAGACAGCCCCTGTGAGGTCGGGAAGGCCCCGGTGAGGTCGAGACGGCCCTGGTGAGGACGAAACGGCCCCAGTGAGGTTGGGACAGATAATGGGGACCAGTATAGACTGATGAACAGGGATAGATGCAGAGGCAGAGCAGCATTGAACAGACTGTCAAACTACAGTGGGAAGCCTGGGGAGGGTTTGGGGGGCGGGGCTAAGAGATCAACCGAAGGACTTATATGCATGCATATAAGAATAACCAATGGACACAAGACACTAGGGGGTAGGGGCCGGGGGAATGTCAAGGGGGGGGGTGGAGACATATGTAATACTCTTTGTAATACTTCATGAAATAAAAATTATAAAAAAAAAATGATCAGACATAGAGTTCAGTATAATGATGGCAAAGATGCTCAACAACATGAGAAAAGATATAGTAACTATGAAGAATGACATAGCACTAATAAAGAACACATTGGAAGGAATACACATCAGATTAGGGACAGCCAAGGATCTGATCAGTGAATTAGAAGACCGTGTAGAAAAAAATCACTAAATCAGAGAACCAAAAAGAAAAAAAAAACAATAAATAAAACAGGAAGGCAGCTTAAGGGAGCAGTGGGACACATGAAATGTAACAATAGTTTCATAATAGGTGTGCCAGAAGGAGAAGAAAGTAAGCAAGGGATAGAGAACATGTTTGAAGAAATTATGCAGAAAACTTCCCTAATCTGGTGAAGGAAAAAATCATACAAGTTCAGGATATACAGAGTGTCCCAAGCAAGAAGAATTTGAACAGGCCCACACCCAGACACATATTTAAAATGCCAAAAATTAAAGACAAAGAGAGAATCTTAAAGGCAGCAAGATAAAAGGAAACTGTTACCTACAAAGGAGTTCCCATAAGGCTGATACCTGATTTCTCATCAGAAACTCTACAGGCCAGAAGGAAATGACATGAAGTATTCAAGGTAATTAAAAGCAAGGATCTGAAACGAAAATTACTATATCCATCAAGCCTATCATTCAAAATAGATGGTGAAATAAAGAGTTTCCCAGACCAAAAAAAAAAAAAAAAAAAAAAAAAGGTTAAAGGGGTTTATTCCCACCAAACCAGCACTGCAGGAAATGCTGAAGGGACTGTTGTGATGAGAAAAAGACATAGAGAGAGAAACCTAGGCATACAGAATTAAAATGGCAATAAATAAGTACCTATCTTGCCCTCACCGGTATGGCTCGGTGGATATAGTGTCAGCCTGCGGACTGAAAGGTCCCAGGTTCGATTCCGGACAAGGGCATGTACCTTGGTTGTGGGCACATCCCCAGTAGGAGGTGTGCAAGAGGCAGCTGATCGATGTTTCTCTCTCATTGCTGTTTCTAACTCTCTATCCCTCTCACTAAAAAATCAATAAAATATATTAAAAAAAATAAGTACCTATCTTTATATATAAGCTTAAGCGACCATTACAACCGAACAACTGGAATGACCGGTCGACCAGTAGCTATGATGTGCACTGACCACCAGGGGAAAGATGCTCAACGCAGGAGCTGCCCCCTGGTGGTCACTGTGCTCCCACAGCCAACATCCCAGAGCCCCTCCCCCTGAGTGGCCTGACCCCATCAGCCCCTCATACTAAACCATTCGTAGAGACCTGGAAACCTGCTTCTGGGTCGGGGTTTTGTACGTAGCAGAGCAGCTCCCTTGCTGTGATCTATTGAAAGTCAGCTCTCGACACAAGGGTTTGTCTTGCTTCCATCCCCTCCCTTCTCCGGGGGGCACCTGCCTGCCACGGTGGTGGCACGGTGGCGAGGGAAGGAGGAGGGGGGGAGATGGGGGAACCATGTGGTAGCGGGTCACCAATGGTGGCATCAGCATCTGTTCCTTCTGCACCTGGCCCGGCGACCATTGCCTCCTCTCCCAACCCTGCTGGGGCCTTCGGGCCTGGGCTGGGACGGTAAACCGGGAGTGAGTGGCGGCAGATGTGGCCCCTTTCCCAGAGGGGTGGAGGGCCAACTCCCTCCTTGGGGCCGATGGCCAACCTCCCACAGTCCCTCCCACGGCCAGCCAACCTCCCATGGTTCCTCCCCCCTGGCTGGCTAACCTCCCGCCATGGTCCCTCCCCCGGCCAGCCAACCTCCCACGGTCCTACCCCCTCCCCCTGTGCACAAATTCATGCATCGGGCCTCTAGTCAATAATAATCTTAAATGTAGATGAGTTAAATGCTCCAATAAAAAGGCATAGGGTAGCTGAATAGATACAAAAACATGAACTGATTATATGCTATCTACAAGAGATCCACCTCAGAACAAAAGACTCACACAGGATGAGAGTGAAGGGATTGGAAAACATTTTCATGCCAATGGAAATGAAAAAAAAAATCTGGGGTCACAATACTCATATCTGAAAAAATAGACTTTAAAATGAAGGACATCACAAGAGACAATAAAGGTCATTAAATAATACTAAGGGGTTTGATCCAATAAGAGGACATAACCCTAGTAAACATATATGCACCTAACATAGGAGAAACCTAAATATATATTTTAAAAAAAACCTTCTAGAGGACTTTAAGGGTGAGATTGACAGCAATACAGACATAGTAGAGGAATTTAATACACCTATGACTTTACTGGAAAGATCTTCCAGGCAAAATATTAATAAGGAAACACAGACTCTAAATGACACACTGGATCAGATGGATTTAATTGTTGTTTATAGAACATTTCACCTAAAAGCTGAAGAATATACATTATTCTCAAGTGCACATGGGTCATTCTCCAAGATAGACCACTTGTTAGGACACAAAATAAGTCTCTGCAAGTTCAATAAGATTGAAACCATATCAAGCATCTCTCAGATCACAATGGAATGAAATTAGAAATCAACTACAGTAAAAACACTCAAAAATATTAAACTCATAGAGGCAAAACAGCATGTTATTAAACAATGAAAGGGTTACAAATGAGATTAAGCATGAAATCAAAAACTTCCTGGAAACAAATGAAAGTGAACACACAACAATCCCAAATCTATGGGACACAGTGAAAGCAATGGTCGCCGGGCCAGGTGCAGAAGGAACAGATGCTGATGCTGCCATTGGTGACCTGCTACCACGTGGTTCCCTAACTCCCACCCTCCTCCTTCCCTCACCACCGTGCCACCACCACAGCAGGCAGGTGGCCCCCGGGGAAGGGAGAGGATAGGAGCAAGACAAACCCTTGTTCTGAGAGGGAAAATACTAAAGGTCTACTTAAATACTAAAGGTCTACTTAAAAAAAAACACAAAAAAAAACGAGAGAGAGAGAAACATTCATAACAAACTATTTAACCCTACAACTTAAAGAATTAGAAAGAGAACAATAAGAAAAGCCCAGAGTAAGTAGAAGGAAGGAAATAATAAATATTAGAGCAGAAATTAGATAGGCTAAAAAAACAATATAAAACATCAATGAAAGAAGAGCTGGTTCTTTGGAAAGATAAATAATATTGATGAACCTTTAGTCAGACTCATCAAGAAACAAAGAGAGAGTACCTAAATAAATAAAATCAGAAATGAAACTGGTGAAGTAACAACTGACACCTCAGAAATACAAAGAATTGTAAGAAAATACTATGAACAACTATATGCCAAGAAACTGGATAACATGGCTGAAATGGACAAATCCCTAAAAAAATATATTCTTCCAAAACTGGATTAGAAAACCTGAATAGGCCAATAACAATTGAAGAAATAGAGAAGTAATAATAATAATAATCCAATCTAATAATAGAGAAACATGGTAACTACCCGTACCTCCGACACGCTTCCCATTGGCTAATCAGGGTGATATGCAAATTAACTGCCAACCAAGATGGCGGCCAGCAGCCAGGCAGCTGAAGCGAACAGGAGGCTTGCTTGCTCCAGTGAAGGAGGAGGCCAAGGTTCCCTGCCTGCGCTGCTGGGCTCTGAGCTTGCACTCTAAGAAACAATGTTGCAATTATAGAAGCTAAACAAACCCCATGCTTTCAGCCAGCCGTCTGAGCCGGAGTTGCAACAGTGTTTCAGTTATAGAAGCCAAACAAACGCAGATACCTGCTTTCAGCAGCCCAGGTCTCAGAGCTGGAGCTGAGCCTCAGAGCTAAAGCCGGCTCTCAGTTCCAGTGACAGCCACAGAAGGTAAATAAATCTCAGGATAAAAAAATAAAGAAAAGAAAAAAAGGAGAGGTTGGGAGCTTCAGTCACCCGCCAGCCTGAAAACGGCCCTCAGCCCCTCACCCAGACTGGCCAGGCACCCCAGTGGGGACACCCACCCTGAAGGGTGTGTGACCAGCTGCAAACAGCCATCATCCCCTCATCCAGGCTGGCCAGGCATCCCAGTGGGGACCCCCACCCTGATCCAGGACACCCTTCAGGGCAAACCAGCCGGCACCCACCTGTGCAACAGGCCACTATCCTATACAGTAAAAGGGTAATATGCCTCCCAGCACTGGGATCAGCGGAGCCATGAGGCCTCCTGGCACTGGGATCAATGGAGCCACAAGGCCTCCTGGCACAGGGATCAGCGGAGCCTCCCAGCACCGGGATTAGCTGAGCAGCAAGGCCTCACTGCCCCTGTGCCAAGCGGAGCCGCGAGGCCTCCCAGCACCAGGATCAGCGGAGCCGCGAGGCCTCCTGGCTCCTGGAGCAGCATGATAGGGGGCAGCACCCAAAACCCCTGATCGCCCTGTGGCTCTGTGTGTGACAGGGGGTGGGACCACAACCTCCCTATTCACCCTGCTCTGTTCGTGACAGGGGAAGGCACCCCAACCCCCTGATCAGCCCTGCTCTGTGCCTGATAGGGGGGAGCTCCCCAACCCCCTGATCAGACCTGCTCTGTGTGTGACAGGGTGTGGCGCCCCAACCCCCCCATGGGCCCTGCTCTGTATGTGACGGGGTGGAGCCGCAACCTCCCCATCGGCCCTGCCCTAAGTGTGACAGGGGGGAGCTCCCCAACCCCCTGATCGGCCCTGATCTGTGCATGACAGGGGGCGGCGCCCCAACTCCCCAATCAGCCCTGCTCTGAGCCCGACCAGGGGCTGCACCTAGGGATTGGGCCTGCCTTCTGCCACCCGGGGGCAGGCTTAAGCTAGCAGGTTGTTATCTCTCGAGGAGTCCCAGACTGCGAGAGGGCACAAGTGGGGCTGAGGGATACCCCCCTCGTCCGAGTGCACAAATTTTTGTGCACCGGGCCTCTAGTAATAATAATAAAAACCCAGAAAACAAAAACCTTGGTCCAAATGGCTTCACAGGGCAGTATTTCCAAATCTTCAAAGAACAATTAATGCCTCTCCTCCTCCAACACTTCCAAAAAATCCAAGAGGAAGGAACACTTTCAAGCTGTTTTTATGAGGTCAGCTTTATTCTAATTCCAAATCCAGATAAAGCACAACACAGAAAGAGAATTACAGGCCAATATCCCTGATGAACACAGATGCTAAAATCATCAACTAAATTTTAGCAAATCAGATCCAGCAATATATTAAAACTAGAGGCCCGGTGCATGAAATCTGTGCAAGGGGCTCAGCCCCCACAGCCATGGCGGCTGATTCTGCCTCGGCCCCCATGGTACCACGGCTTAGTCCAGAAGGTCGCCTGGTCTAATTAGCGTATTATGTTTTTATTATTATGGATAGTATCAGAAGTCCTAGCCACAGCAATCAGACAAGAAGAAGAAGAAAATAAAGGCATCCAAATTGGAAAGGAGGATGTAAAAACTCTCATTATTCACAGAGGACATGATACTGTACATAGAAAATCCAAATGACTCCACCAAAATCCTACTAGATTTAATAAAGGAATTTGGCAATGTAGCAGGATACAAAGTTAACACACAGAAATCAATGGCATTTTTTATACACCAATATTTAATTCTCAGAAAGAGAAACTAAACAAACAATCTCATTTACCACTCCAATAAAAAATTTAATATACTTAGGAATAAACTTAACTGAGGAGATAAAAGATTATTACTTGGAAAACTACAGAATATTGAACAAAGAAATAGAGGAAGATATAAACAAGTGGAATAATATACCATGTTCATGGATTGGTAGAATCAACATCATTAAAATGTCCATACTAGACAAAGAAATCCACAGATTCAATGCTATCCCTATTAAAATATCAACAGCATATTTCATAGAACTAGAACAAATACTCCAAAAATTTATATGGAACCAAAAAACACTCTGAATAACTGCAGCTATCTTGAGAAAGAAGAACTAATTGGAGGGATCATAATACCAGATATTAAGTTACAAAGCCACTGTACTCAAAACAGCCTGGTACTGGCATAAAAACAGGCATGTAGATCAATGGAACAGAACAGACTCCAGAAATTGACCCAAACCATTATGCTCAATTAATATTTGACATAGGAGGCAAGAACAAACAATGGAGTAAATTAAGTCTCTTCAATAAATGATGTTGGGAAAATTGGACAGATACATGCAAAATAATGAAACTAGACCACTAACTTACACCATACATAAGAATAAGCTCAAAAATGGAGAAAAAACTTAAGTATAAGTTGTAAAACCATAAAAATCCTAGAAGAAACTATAGGCAGCAAAATCTCAGACATCTCCTAGGGCAAGGGAAACTAAGGAGAAAATAAACAAATGGGTCTACATCAAAATAAAAAGCTTCTGCACAGCAAAATAAACCATCAACAAAAAGAAAAGAGAGCCTTCTACATGGGAGAATATAGTTGCCAATGATACATACGATATGGGGTTAATTTACAAAATATACAGGGAACTGATACAATTTAATGAAAGGAAGACAATCTAATTTTAAAATGGGCCAAGGACCTAAATAGAAACTTTTCCAAAGTAGACATACAGAAGGCCAAGAAACATAAGAAAAAACGCTCAAAGTCATTGATCATCAGAGAGATGCAAATTAAAACAATTAGGTATCACCTAACACCTGTCAGAATGGCTACCATCAACAAATCAAGAAATGACAAGTGCTGGTGAGGATGTGGAGAAAAGGGAACCCTAGTATGCAGCTGGTGGGAATGTGGACTGATGCAGCTATTATGGAAAACCGTATGGAGTTTTCTCAAAAAATTAAATATGGAATTGCCATTTCACCCAGTGATCCCACTTCTCGTAATATATTCTAAGAAAACTGAAACACCAGTCAGGAAGAATGTATGCATCCCTATGTTCATACAAGCACAATTTACAATAGCTAATATGTGGAAATACCCCAAGTGCCCATTAGTAGATGAGAGTATAAAAAAGCTGTAGTGCATTTACATCATGGAAGGATCTCTTACCCTATGAGACCGCATGGAGGGACCTGGAGAGTACTATGCTAAGCAAAATAAGCCAGTCAGAGAAAGACAAGTATCACATGATCTCACTCATATGAGGAATCTAATGAACGAAATAAACTGTTGAACAAAATAGATTCAGAGATAGAAGCATGGAAAAGACTGTGGAATTTCAGAGGGAAGGTGGAGGTGGGTGGGTGGGAAAAGATCAACCAAAGAACTTGTCTGCATATATGCATAACCCATGAACACAGACAATAGGGTGGTGAAGGCCTGGGGCATGGGACAGGATAAGCTATATGGGGTCAATGGAGGTGGGAAGGGGCATATGTAATACTTTCAACAATAAAGATTTAATTGAAAAAAAAACCTAATAAATACAAGATAATAACTAAAAAAAAAGGTATGTGAGAAAGGTTATGACAATAAAGAAAATTAACCTGGACATTAAGGGGTAGAATTAAATAGACAAGGGACATTCCAAGTCAGAGAAATCAGTCGGGAATCTAAAAACAGTCAGCGGATAGGAATTTGGATAAACTCAGATAGTGCAAATGGACAGACATAGGTAACTCAATGAGATTTTCAATGTACATCTGACCATACTCAGATAGTAAGGAAACTGATGCTCAATTTGGGGAAAGAAAAGTGGAAGAAGGGAATTTCTGTGCCCAAAGACCCACAATCAGTTCAGTGGCTGAGATGGAACACACATGTAATTCAAATGTAGATCTAATTACCCTACTACAAGAAGGCACCTGTTTAATGCTGAGAACCAGGCAAAATGTTTTCATATGAAGTTTCTTATTTAATGCTAGAGTTGAGATCTAAGAATAAAGAAGCCATAATGAATATGGCAGAGAATAAAAATAAGAAAAGCAGATAAAACAATCACATCTAAATGATTAATCTAAAGAAATTTAAAAGATTGGCATTAAAAGCAGAATTCTCCACATTCCATATACTGGTAGAGTATGAATGTCTATGAAGTATACTACATTGGCTCCAGATCCATTTCTTATTCCTTTGTTTCATTTGGTCATTTTATTGGTGAATATAAAATATTGAACCAAAAGTTTACCTTGCTCAATTTGGGAAAATACAATAGGAAAAGAATAATAGAATGATAGAATTATTACGGCGATTTTTTTAAGATCAAATAGGTCCCGATGTAATATTCCATCTTATATAATAGAAGCCTAATATGCTAAGTGTCCATTCATCCATTCAACCAATCAAAGCTGAATATGCTAATAATATGCTAAGGCCGCTCAACTGATCCCTATGACGTGCACTGACCACCAGGGGCCAGACAGTCAACCAGTCGCTATGACATGTACTGACCACCAAGGGGCAGATGCTCTGACCAGTAGGTTAGCTTGCTGCTGGGTTCTGGCCAATTGGGACTGAGCGAGATGGACCAGACATGCCCTGGAGCCCTCCCATGGTCCCTCCCTGGCTGGCCAACCTCCCACCTCCCTCCCTGGCCCTGATCGTGCACTGGTGGGGCCTCTCGACCTGGCCTTTGCCCTCTTGCAATCCGAGACCCCTTGGAGGATGTCAGAGAGCTGGTTTTGGCCAGGCCAAGGCACCCCACTGGTGCAAGAATTCGTGCACCAGGCCTCTAGTTAAAAATATTATGATTTCTTATTTCAGATTTAAGAGTTTCCTAAGTATTTGATATATCTATCAACAGGTTAAAATAGGTAAGAAGTTTTAAGCATTATTTTATAATCTATGTCCTTAATTCTGAACCGAGGAAGAGGCATGCTCTGAAGACTTGTACTAATAAGAAGAGTAAAGACCAGGGAAGGCATGAAGACTCTTCAATTCAATGGCTCTTCAAACACTTCAAAAGCTGCTGTATTTGTTCAGCCACTTGATAAAGTGTCTGTTCAAAGTACAAGGATTTTGATGTAAGAAGTACTATCATTTATATCATTCTGCACTTCACTCCTGCTGATGAAGCTAAGAAATTTTATTATAAGGTAATCCCTGAGCCTTCAGACTGAGTGACAATGAAAGGGGTTCTCCAGTGTCTAAGATGACCATGAAGATAGCAAAGCTGGTAAGTTACCATGTATTTTGAGATGTAAGACATCATTTTAAGATGACGTGTGCAATATATATATATATATATATATATATATATATATATATATATATATATATATAGTAAAAAGAAAAAATCATTATCATGGCAATCATCTATGATAATAAAAGTGTAATATGCTAATTAGACTGGACATCCTTCCAGATGTCCTTCTGGACAACCTTCCGGATGAAGCTGGGGCTGTGAGAAAAGCCTGAGTGCCAGGTGCTGCTGGCAGCCAGAGAGTAACCTGGGTCCTGGGTGCCAGAGGAAAGCCGGGGGAAGGAAGGCCTACTCTTGCATGAATTTCATGCATCAGGCCTACAGGTGTAAGATAAATCCCAATTAAAGACATGTTAATCCTGGCTGGCGTGGCTCAGTGATTGAGTGTTGACCTATGAACCCAGAGGTCACGGTTCAATTTCATATGCCTGGGTTTCAGCTCTATACCCAGGGTGGGGTGTGCAGGAGGTAGCCAATCAATGATTCTCTCTCATCATTGATGTTTCTATCTCTCTCTCCCTCTCTCCTCCTCTCTGAAATCAATAAAAAAACATATATTAAAAATGTGATAAAATGTGATTAAACATGTACATCTGGGAATTGATAAATACAAAATTGGTGAATACAAGATATTGATCCAAAATATTTTCCTTGCTCAATTTGGGAAAATATAGTAGGGGGGAAAATGATGGAATTTTGTTATGGAGATTTTTTTTTAAAGATGATTGGGATATCATTTAAAACTATTTAAATATTTAGAAACAAACAAAAAACCAAGGTCATGGATACAGAGAACAAATTGGTGGTTGACAGAGGTAGGAGTGGGGGTTGTGTTGAATGAGTAAAGAAGATCAAAAGGTTATGGACATGAAACTAGCATATTGTTTTCTGATCTGAATCTTTCATCACCCCACCCATCTTATCTAACAAAGAGGGAATATGCAAATTGACCATCACACTGTAATGGTCAAGATGGCTGCGCCCACAGTGGAGGCAGGGATTCCATAACATAAGATTCCTGTGCGCACAGTGGAGGCCGAGTTCCTGTAATGAACCTTAATGAGCAATTAGCAGGGACCTGAGGCTGTGTGGCGCTAGACCAGGGCAGAGACCCTTTGGCTGCGCCTCCCTGCCCCGGTGCCAGACTGGGGGACCTCAGGCTGTGCCGCCTGCCCGGCAGGGCTTGACAGGAGACCTGAGGCTGCATCCCCCGCCCAGCAGAGCTTGACAGGGACCTCAGGCCACGCCCTGCATCTGACAGGGCTTGACAGGGGACCTTAGGCCGCGCCTCCTGCCCCGGCACCAGTCTGGGGGACCTCAGGCTGTGCCCCCCATCCAGCAGGGCTTGATGGGGAACCTCAGGTTGCTCCCCCCTGCCCGGCGGGGCTTGACAGGGACCTCAAGGAGTGCCCCCTGCCCTGGCCCGGGGGACCTGAGGCTGCGCCCCTAGCCTGGTGGGGCTTGATGGGGGACCTCAGGCCGCACCCCCTGGCACAGGCCAGGGGACCTCAAGGCGCACCCCCTGCCCTGGCGCCGGGCCAGGTGACCTGAGGCCGCGCCCCCCCACCCAGTGGGGCTTGACGGGGTTGGGGCTGGCTGGGTCTGGGTCTCGTGCGATTTCAAGGTGCACATGGGTGGGCAGGGACTTGACTGTGGTTCCTGTGGCATGCCCCAGACAATGACAGGAGAAAGATTTTCATATACATTTTACTAATTTTCTTTCATCTCTGGCACTTCTATTATAGAGAAAGGGCAAATAGCAATAATAAAATATTTCCTCTAATTAATTCCCTTTTAATGTGCACGAATTTCATGCACTGGGTCACTAGTATTACTATGATTGCAGTAACTTCTGGGAGCTGAGTAAACTACAGGAGAATCTATATAAAAAGCAGAAAACATTAAATATAAAATTCTGAGGAACTGTAAAAAAAACATCTGGTAGAGTAAGAGCAGGTACTGAAAAGCAAGGAGAATTTTATGTTTGTGGCAGTCTAAAAATAACTAACCAGCACAGGACTTGCCACATGTTCTAAAGTAACACTTCCCTTTTTAAGTTTCATAAATTGAATTTTATTTATTGGCAGCTACAATCCACAAAAACTTAGGTTATGGATGTATAGCATTTCAAATAGATTTATCCCTTTATTTGATATAGCTAAATTATGCCTAGTTGATTGTCCTGAACCACAGAAAGGGCCATACATTATAACATTTAGTTCCTTTCTCTGGTTTGTTTTCAAATATAGGAGTACCAAAGAATTATGATGTGTTGCTGTATATTTTACAAATCTGTATCTCTGGTAGTGTGAGGTTGTGTGTGTGTGTGTGTGTGTGTGTGTGTGTGTGTGTGTAAGATTTAGGCATTTCCATCTTTCTGTGGCCTACAATATATGATAATATGATAATAAATATTCATCACTAGGTTCTGATATTTTAATTATTTTTTCAAAACTAACTATTTTATGGCAATGTGGCATTTATTACTTACTTTCAAGGGAAAATATCCATTTAGCTTATTTTCTCCTCTTGATTTTTGTTTAAAAAAATATCCCAATACTATAATAATTTAAAAATAAAATCAAAACAGATAGTAATGTGAAAATATATACATAATTTACTATAAAATGTAGTAAAACTATATTTTAAAATAAAATGGATGCCAAAGAAAACCTCTATAAGGAGGCAATGTGTTCTTGTTTAGTCTTAGTTCATATTAAAAAATTTGGTGTCCATGGTAAAAGCAATAGCTTCATGCATGGGCTACATATATTAGTATGTTCATGTTTGTGAAGACTATCTTCATTAAAAATTTAAATAACTACCACACATTTTAATTAAGTGTAAAACATAACTACACATCTAGTATAAGCTAGGATGTGACAGTTTCATCTAAAATAGGTTTCTGATTTGACACGAAAAAATTAATTCCAATTTCTGCAAGTTTACTTCCTTAGCTGTACATTTCTAGAAAATACACAACACACAAAAGCAATAAAACAAGCTCAAAGAATGAAGGGATCAAATATCATTATCTAGCACATTAATTAATGGATTGTTATGCCTTTTGAAAGGCATTTTCATGCAAACTATTAGTTTATTCTTAGGCATGTGTAATAACACACATCAGAAAATAGCAAATGGAATGATACTACTAAATTTTTAGTGCTACATGTTTCTTTATGCAAATAGAAAATATATTCTAAGTACTTTACAGAATACTTTGACTAATGTAATTAGGACCTTTTCTTTGTCCTAGAAGATTATGTAACTTGAATTTAAAAATGTCATTGTTTCTCACTAACTCAAGAAAGAATGAGAAAATATGACCATATTTTTAGCCTCATCTGCCTCAAAAATAGTTGTTCTCTGTCATTAAAGATCACCCAAAGAACTTGTAAATTCAATTATTTGATGAAGCCCTAGCAATTATTTAGAACTGCAAAAGAAAAAAATGACAGATTTGTATTCACCTTTTAATAACAAACTTTGTCATCAAAAGGAGTTTCAAACACACAGATTCAACTTTCTTTTTACAAACACTATGCTTTTTAATTAAAAATAATTTTGACTTAAGCTATAAAGAAATACCTTTCCTTAAACTTACTACAAAACAGACTTCAGTGGAGTCCAATGCGATTATATATATATATATATATATATATATATATATATATATATATATATTTCAAAGTCCCTGAAAAAGAATGATGATTATAAGCAGTACGCAAGCATCATCTCAGTCATTTCATACAGACAGACAGAAGAAGCATCCTAAAATGTAAAATACAGTGGTAGCATTAATGGGTTTTGAAGTCCAACAATTACATTCTAATCCTAGTTCTGCCAATTAACAAGTATGTGTCTCTGAACAAGATAGTGAACTTCCTTCAGGCTCAGTTTCTTGTTAGTAAAACTGAGGTTCTGTATCAGAAGGCTGGGAGGGTTAACTGAAGCAATGTACATCAAGTGCTTAACACAATGTCTAGCATTAAAAATACCCTCTGATTATTAGCTTCTATTTATATTATTATCATTATAGACCCTGGACCATTTAAACTAATGTCTTAGTGATGAAAAATGTAAATGTGAATTCATCTACTCACTAGCTTACTTTTTACACCCAACTTGGCCTCTTCTTCCTAGATGAGCTTTATTTGCATTCCCTTCTCCCTAGAACAGGGGTGGGCAAACTTTTTGACTCGAGGGCCACAATGGGTTCTTAAACTGGACCGGAGGGCCGGAACAAAAGCATGGATGGAGTGTTTGTGTGAACTAATATAAATTCAAAGTAAACATCGTTACATAAAAGGGTACGGTCTTTTTTATTTTTTAGTTTTATTCATTTCAAATGGGCTGGATCCGGCCCGCGGGCCATAGTTTGCCCACGGCTGCCCTAGAATCTGAACATTTTCCCTGTTATATAAAATGTTTAATATTTGAGTTTAGACTCTTTGAGGACTGGACACCTTTTTAAATTTTAAGCTATTGCTGGTCAAGCTTCTGAAAAGATTAAGAAAATAGTATGAACATACTAACTGAAAAGCAAACACCTCCCACACCCTCTTATCTTTGTCCTGATTTTTCACCATAGTATTGTCAACTTTTAACCTGCTATAAATTTAATTATTATGGTTTTCTATCTTCCAATATTTATTTATTTTTTATTTTTTTTAAATATATTTTATTGAGTTTTTACAGAGAGGAAAGGAGAGAGATAGAGAGTTAGAAACATCGATGAGAGAGAAACATCGACCAGCTGCCTCCTGCACACTCCCCATTGGGGATGTGCCCGCAACCAAGGTACATGCCCTTGACCGGAATCGAACCTGGGACCTTTCAGTCCGCAGGCCGACGCTCTATCCACTGAGCCAAACCGGTTTCGGCTATCTTCCAATATTTAAATCCTATCTAATAAAAGACAAAAAGGGTAATTAACCGTACCTCCGCTACGCTTCCCATTGGCTAATCAGGGCGATATGCAAATTAACTGCCAGCAAAGATAGTGGTCGGCAGCAATGCAGCTGAAGTGAGCAGGAGGCTTGCTTGCTCCAGTGATGGAGGAAGCCAAGGTTCCCCACCTGCTGTGGCCTGGCTCTGAGCTCTGGAAGCAACAATGTTTCAATTATAGAAGGTAAATAAATCCCAGAATAAAAAAAAAAAAGAAAACAAGGAGAGGCTGGGAGCTTTAGTCGCAGGCCAGCCTGAAAACGGCCCTCAGCCCCTCACCCAGACAGGCTAGGCACCCCAGTGGGGACCCCCAACCTGAAGGGGGTGTGGACAGCCTGAAAACAACCATCAGCCCCTCATCCAGGCTGGCCAGGCACCCAAGCGGGACCCCCATCCTGATCCGGGACACCCTTCAAGTCAAACCAGCAGGCCTCTACCCATGCACCAGGCCTCTATCCTATATAGTAAAAGGGTAATATGCAAATTGACCCTAACAGCAGAAAGGCTGAGAATGACTGGTCATTATAACACACACTGACCACCAGAGGGCAGACGCTCAATGCAGGAGCTGGGAAGTGGACATCCCCCGAGGGCTGCCGGGCTGCCAGAGGGATGTCTGATTGCCAGCTTAGGCCCAATCCCCCAGGGAGCAGGCCTAAGCCAGCAAGTGGTCACCCCCGAGGGGTACCAGATTGCGAGAGGGCACAGGCCGGGCTGAGGGACCCCCCACCACCTCCCTAGTGCACAAATTTTTGTTCACCGGGCCTGTAGTACAATCTATAAAGGGTTTCTGTATTTCCCCATCCCCTCCTCCCCTCTACACAGGACCTAGATTAGTATTTTCCATATTTGTTGAGTAGATCTTCCTTTCATTGTTTTCCTATTGTAATATCCTCCTTGGGTTATGATCTATGCATGCTTTTGCTAAATTTTAAGAAATAATTTGATACTGCTTTGGCCATAAAAAAAGAACTTTGATTTTCTTCCCTCTTTTGATGGGGTTAAAATTTTAGATCTGTATAAT
This sequence comes from Myotis daubentonii, assembly GCF_963259705.1. Taxonomy (NCBI): domain Eukaryota; kingdom Metazoa; phylum Chordata; class Mammalia; order Chiroptera; family Vespertilionidae; genus Myotis; species Myotis daubentonii. Next base: position 95,510,483 of record NC_081842.1, on the reverse strand, counting down.
ATAAATTCTAACAATCCCATTTCATTATCTATAAAGGTTTACCTGGACACTTAAAAATATTTTTCCTTCTTTTAGGAGAAGTCTCAATCATTAAACAAATGTATGTCAGTTTGGAACAATAAATTCTCAGGTGAATAACTCTGGTTTGAGCACTGGAGATAGACATTCATATAATTTTTAATTGGAGTGTTTACTAAAATCATATACATAACACTTTGCATTATCAATTTGGCTGGTTATCTTTCTCTAAACAGAAGGTTGAACTTAAAAAAGCACAGGATATCAAAATGACATGTCAAAATCATGCATACATATATGCACGTGGATATATTTTCTACCACTTTACCACCATCTGCCAGATAAAGACTGCAAAGTATATGAACATTAAAATACTTAAACTCTGAAATCTTACTTTTTTATCCTTAAGAGTAGAAACATACTTATCCTTTTAAAATATATATATTACTGATTTTTTACAGAGAGGAAGGGAGAGGGATAGAGAGTTAGAAACATCGATGAGAGAGAAACATCGATCAGCTGCCTCCTGCATACTCCCCACTGCGGATGTGCCCGCAACCAAGGTACATGCCCTTGACCAGAATCGAACCCAGGACCTTTGAGTCTGCAGGCCAATGCTCTATCCACTGAGCCAAACCAGTTAGGGCAACATCCTTATTCTTCATTTGAAATCATAGTTAATAAGAATATAGAAAAGTTAATGTGTATTTCTGTTTCTTTTAAGATCAAATAGAAAATCCTAACACTATAGGGCTCACTCTGTGCTTCAGAAAGCTGAATGAGAAGGGACTGAGCTTGTATCCTGTAAACAAGTGTAAAGCAAAATTTGCAGGTATGCATATGTGTGTGTTTGTGTGCATACACAGGTGCACATGCATGCACACACACACACACACATGCATCATCACTCCAAATCATTCCTAAGTACTTCTGGCCATAATTATCATAGCTATATCTAGATTGATGATCATGAAGGAAAAAGATTCAAAGTAAACATTTCTCAGAGGCACAAAAAAACATTAGTAGGAGGGCTTTAACCACACATACACATGATTGCTAATAAATCTATTTTTCAGGGGTAAAACAAATCTCATACAGTACATTGCAATCATCTTTAGAACAATCACATTAGTTTCATCTTGCTAGAAATACATAGAAAATAATAGAAGGAAAGAATAAAGCTGCAAAATTATTTGTGCAAAGTGTATGTTGTTCAATTCAAAACAAAATCAACAAATGTGTTGGCTATGATAGTCAAACACCAAGATGATTTACATAACTAAAATGAGCAAAAATTCTAGCACATTTTGCCTCCCCTTACGATGGCAGAGTAGGTAAACACTGTGCTCACCTCTTCCCATGACACATCAAAATTACAACTAAATTATAGAACCACCACTCGTGAAGACCACCTGAAGACTAGCTGAACAGAACTCCTATAATAGGATATAAAGAATTACATGGTGATAAAAGGAAATTACATAATTAACAGCTCCTGATAGAAAATTGGAGGGGAGTTCGGCTCCCGAAACCCACCCAAGGCTGTATCTTTTGAGCAGCTAGACCAAATCTGAACTCCCATACTGTAAAACCTATGCCAGTAATATGGGTCTACTGTGGATACAACAACTTCTATGCTCAAGTAAGAACATGAACAGTAAGCAAAATTATCTTTCACCTCTTTGTAAAGTATTCTTTTCTCTGTTCTAAGGGATGTGTAGTGCATTTTGCCTTTTATCCTCTAATATCCTTCAGCACCTTTCATGACACTTTACCATTCATCTCATGAAGCTGAACTATATTTAGGTTTATATGTTGGTTTAATTTTTAAAAATGTGAGCAGTCATCATTTTCCTTAAGAAGTTTATTCTTTTAGAGTAAGTATGTTTGTTTAAAAAATATTGCATTTAAATTAATCTGTGTTTTTGAGTGTCAGCAATCATGATAGTATAACACTGCAGAAAAACGACATTTATTCAGAGGTACCAATGACTTTTATAAAGAAAAGGTAAGAAAACAAGTAAATGTTAAGTAATTAGTGATACACATTTTACTATTTTAATGGCATTTCTACAGGGCAACAAAAAGATGAATTATCTGGTGCCCAAGTGAAAAACTGTGGAGAACTTAGGAGAACTAGATTTAAATTACATTTATTCACTCACTAGGAATATGATCTTGTGAAAGTTACAAATCTTTCTTTTTGTAAATATTTTTTATTGATTTCAGAGAGGAAGGGTAAAGGAGGGAGAGAGGAAGAGAGAGAGAGAGAGAGAGAGAGAGAGAGAGAGAGATGATATGAGAGAATCATTGATCGGCCGCCTTCTGCTTGCCCCCTACTAGGGATCAAGCCCGCAACCTGGGCATGTGCCCTTGGCAGGAATCAAACCCAGACCCTTCAGTCTACAGGCTGATGCTATACGCTGAGCCAAACTGGCTAGGGCTAAATCTTTCTGATATTCATATTTAGGTTTAGGATTGAGAATACTTGCCTGACCCACACTGCTAAAATGATGTGAGGATAGAATTAGTATATGTAAATAAAAGCATCCATATACAGTAAGTGTTACACAAATTTAACTTCTGGAACTAATGTGGAAACCATCTCCTAAGATATACCTCCTAGCGTAACCAATTCTATAGAATATACATGGGCTGAAACAGGCCATGCTAGAGATCTACATCTCAAAAAACTATATTTGCATGCTCCCCAGTATTTCCTAACAGTCATTAAACATCACAAAATTATATTTGATTACTAGGGCAAAGATCAAGGTATGAGGGGTGATAGAACTGACAGTTGCGGCTTTGAGCATGTGTGAGTTCTTCAAGAGAAGAGAGCCAAGGATATAGAATAAAATTTTTAATTTGAATATGAGAGAAAAAGAGTAACACAAACAGTGGGTAGAGAGAAAAGAGAAATCAAGATAGTGCTGCAGTACATGGAGAAAGTGAGGTAAGGAAGCAAGGTGAGCCAATGGCACAAGAGTGGAAATGGGTCTAGCAGGGCACAGAAGACTTTTAATTCCAGTATTCTGGAAGAACAGAAATCATTTTGTGGTAATGAACTGGGCAATAGGAAATGAAAAAAGAAGTAAGATGAGAAAATGTAGGCAACAGAGAGAGTTAGTACTTAATCATCTCATCTTTTCTTTCCTTCCTTTTCCAGATTTCTAATGCATTGCTATGTTTATTTATTTTTTTCTCTAGTGCATTTTTAGAATGATAACAATGACTGTAACAATGACCACAATAGCTAACACTTGCTGAGCCTATAATATAAGCTGGATACTGTTGCTAAGCCTTTCACATGCATTACCCATCTAATTCTGATAATAATTCAACAAGTAGGAGTTTTAAAGATGGGGAAACTAAGAAACAAAGAAGTTACTTTCATAACATGAACAAGTGGGATGAAAGTAACTGAACCCTCAGATGGTCTTATTCCAGAACTCATGCTCTTAACCACTATCCTAGTAATGAGAGCCAATGTCTCTATGTTTACAATGTAAGAACCACTACTACCTGTAGTGACCATACAAGCTACATGAGCCTTTGGGAGATAAAAATATTAGGGTTAGAGACCAAACTGAAGAAAATGTTTCAGAGTCAGAAAAGAAATGCTACCACCAGTGCGACTTATTGTTCTATTGTTTTTCTTAGCTGAAAAATAAAGGATGAGTGTTGGAAGAGAAGGTAGAAAACAATAAAGAGTCCATAGGGGGTAAAATCAGTAATATTTAAAATTTTACAAAGAAAATACATTTTCTATTTTAATTAATGTTCCTACATTAAGATACTTATTGTTTCCCAGTAAAAGGTAATATGGTTGAACTTAATTAAATTATAAATTAATTAAATAATTTTTCATGATAGCATCAACAGAATACTTTGCTTATTCAACAAATATTTAACCTACTTATGATTAACTGAAAAGGAGCAAAGGGAAGACCAAATATTATAGGTATTTATTTGTGTAGCATTGCCAGGAAGCTGCAGTTTAACACTCCCCAGGGTGCCATGGTCTACACCCAGCAGATCACTGGGGAAAGGGACTGGACAGGGGAAGAATAGATGCAATCCCAGTAAAGTCTGGGTGACATGGGAAAGGTGCTTGCTGTCAGTCACACCTGGGAACAGGTCATTGGCCAGAATAGGTGTGGCCACTACAAGTGTGGGGAGATTTGAGATATTTAATCTCCTGAACAAAAGAGTTCACTCTTTTGGTTTGCATTCTTGTTCTCATGTGTTTGGGGGACTCTTGGGACTCTTGTTGCAGGGGCAGCCTCTCTTCACTCCCCTACATTCACCCACATGGCCCACAGCCATGTGTATACCTCACAATGGACTGATGGACTGCAACTTGCCTAATGCTAACCAGGACCCAATTCCAACATGGAACGGAAACTGTGGACACTGGCTTTGCTTTGAGCTCTACTGAATCCCAGCTGCACATCTTCTAGAACTGGATTAAGGGAAATTGGACTTTGGAAACAGGGATGTAATTCCAAGAAAATAAAGCTTTCTACCACATCTCATCCTCCAGTGGGGGCCTCCGGAAATGCTTATTCCAGCAGTACCCCAAGAACACCACTCCCACTAGCAATGGAGAAAGACGATCCACACTTTTCTCCAGTAATAATACCACATAACTACCACAAATCATCACATTAATTACACAGATACATTTCACAAATATAATAGGAATTAATTATACATTTTTTATCATTAGGCCAGCAGAAACTACATTAGTACAATAAGGGATGATTCTTACAAATGGTTATACTGAAGCTACTGTTTCCAAAAGCACATTGTTCATGGCTCTACTTTTTCTATTTTCCTCTGGAGAAACAAACTTCTTTTGGCTGTAGCATCCAAACCAAACCATACTCTTGGAAGCCCTTAAATTATTATAGTGAACCAGTAATTACATCATGGCTTAATTTTAAGAAATCTTCTGGAGGTATTCAGGTACCCTTTTCACAGATAAATGAAACACTGACTACTCAGTTTGACCCTGTGGGATTCTTAGTTAGAACAGCTTAATAGAAAGTGATGGAAATGAAAACATCTCACCTATAGAAGATCTAAGCAGCTTTCTGGCAGGCAGGAGATATTCATTGGGAGGGGGAGCTAATTTCTATTGAGACCCAGAAGGAAAAAAAGTAATTTGTCATTTATCATTACAACTTTATTTTAGACATAAAATTCTGTAGTTAAAAAACACTGGCATCAGATATAAAGGAAGCAACTAAATTTATTTTTTAAGATGGAAGAGAACCAACTGTTTTGGACTGATTATATAAAGGACTATTTTAAAACAAAGGTTAGACATGAAAATTTTTCAGGCCAGTGATTTCATTCTTTCCTATTTGCAAAGCTGTTCCCTAGGGAAGGAAAAGATTTGCTAAATGAGATAATGAGTGTAAAGTACCTACAGAGTAGAGTGCAAGGCATATACTGTTTGTAATAGATGTAGATCTTATTAGGAAAGTCTGTTCAGCAAGTGCTCAAACAAAAGATTCTAGTGTATTAATTTAAAATTCTACAAAAGTATGAGGTATTTTTATAATATTTTATCAATTTTACTTTTCTACCATTTAATTAAATATGTTCTCTAAGGAAAAAGCAATAGATTATAGTAATTCTTTGTGATTTAATTATTTAGTTTCAAACAGCTTCAGGGGTTCTTTCACCATTAGGTCCTTGTATCATCCATCTATCCTTCCATGCATCTATCTGCCCATATATCTGCCTGTCCATCCATCCATCCATCTATCCATCCATCCATCCATCCATCCATCCACCTGTCTGCTCATCCTTCTACTCAATTATCCATTCATCCATTAATTCATCCACCCATCAAATATTTAGTACCTTTGTTTTACAATTGGTAAAAATGATCATCCTAAGCACAAATGTTTCCCCCATTAGTGATGCAATTATAAAGTGGTCATGTGCTATTTTCAAAGATATAATAATGTTTCTGATTCTTTTTCCCACATAAGAACAAGCAATAAAGGACAGGAATCTTGACTGAGCTACTATTAGATGCATTTCTGTAACCAAAGGAGACCATCACTGTGCATCTGAGCTATGAACCATAAAAACAGAAATGAACATCTCAGAGGGCTGAGCACTGAACAGCAGCACTCAGCTTTTCAAACAAAACAAGTAAACCCCCCACAAGAAAACCTAAAACCATTTGTGTGTAGTAAGGGCTTGCTCATTATTCATCACTGCCTATAGTTTTATGAATACATATTAGCCAACCTAAAAGTGTTACAGCAGTTGAAATATTTTAATCATACAAAATGTTTTTCTTTGTGATTCATCTCAAATTCATGGGTAGAAAAAATGACCCTAATTCATAGGCACTTCATTGATAGCAGAGGTGGGGATATGCACCTGTCATTATCATTAAGTCACAGATTGTTGAACAGAGTTTAACAATGAAAAATGATCAGAACGACCACTAGATAATGTTTACAAGTATTTCTATCCTCTGGAAACTAAAAAAGTCTAACCTAGGCAATGAGTGTACATCACTTTGAAGCTAAAGAAACAAAAGGAGAACCTAAAATAAATACAAAATTGTTATGAGGATTAACTGTCTCTAAACCATTATCATTAAATTGCAGCATAGAGTAAAAGCATATACACACAAACACACATATAAACATACATAAACACAAGAAAAATATTCTTGCATCTATTCAAAGTCACTGCTGTAGGTCTTTTCAGAAAACCCTGTAATTTTTAATTTTTTTTTTTTTACCAAAACATCTATAATGTGGAAAACAGAAACATTAAGTTGAAATGCTTTACTTTTTTAGTCAAGAAATTAACCTTCATTTATAAAATCTTGAAAGAATGTGTCATTTAGCTAATCCTAAATTAAGTTCTTTGTTTTCATTTGCTGCATAAAGTTCTAATAAGCACAGTGTTACATAACCGAGCTTCAACGCTTCTCTAAACTAAACAACTCACAGCAACATCTCCGCCTTCGGCAATCGTACTCCAGTGAATCATCCATGTGAGCTTATTTGCTCATTAAAAACTCTGTGTACAGGTTGCAAATGTCAGAGCCTAAATTTACATTTTAAAAATTACATCGTGCAGCAGTTTAATGAAAATATTTCAAAGATCTCAGGTCAATTCCAAATATTTACTCATCTGTTCCAGGAGTCTTAAATATTTTCGGCCTGGATTCATATATTCTTCACAAGCTGCACTTTATGATCACTCCACTTAACATCTCAATATTGTAACTTTGAAAATGGGCTGCTAGTATTTCCACCCCTGCCTCATCGGCATGCTGACAAATAATTTAAAAGCATTTGATTTTAGAGTTTAAACTCTCAGTACTATATGAATCTGTATATATCAAAGACACACACCTTATAAGTAAACTGTAAGGACTTAAAGGGTATTTTAATATTATACAGTCAATTTAAATTGATATGATGCATCAGAGGAGTTTAAGTTTGAACACAGACCACCACACATTTATATTCTACTCTAGAATACAGTAAACACAAAAATTGACCTGAGTTTTACATTTCTTTCCTGTGTAGGATGGTGACAAGGGTGCTGGTGGGAAGAATCTGTGAAGGGTGCTGGTGGGTTACTGAGGGAAGTTAGCTGATGAGAGAGAAGCTTATATGAATTTTTTGTGTATAATTTTCTCTTGTTACCTATTTCCCCAGAACTAAATAATTTTGAACATTACAGAAATAAATCTTCACCAGTAATACTTCTACAGCTACCACCACCTACCACATCTGTAGCCATGAACTGAGGCTCAAGTTGGTAGTTACTTAAAGACCTCAGTTTACTGTTCTGTCACATGAGGTCATACAACCTAGCACAGAGAGTGGCCAGGAATATTAAACTAGATACTTCATGAACATGGCTAATAAACAGAAGGACCTCAAAAAGACGTCCCCTGACATCCACACTCTAACCCCCCATCACTCGAAATGTGGCAGCATCATTTGTATTGTTCAGAGTAGATAAGGAAGGGCAGTTTGTCCTTCGGGGCTTAGCAGTTTTCCTTTTGATTCAATGCTGGTTTGATAATGCTCTAAGTAAAGAAATATGATGTAAGAAATACAATGTTTCTGATTATATCAAGGGCATATTGTCTCTCTCTTTCCCTACAGGAAAGCAATGTGAAGCCATAAGTAAATATAACACATCAGAAAAAAGTATATTATTTTACTAATCATGAAACTGATCACCTGCCTACTTACCCATTCTATTTAGATGTCAGTTCTGCAATACCCCCATTGCTGTCCTCTGTATGAAAGAGCACTGAAGATTAGCAACTAAAAAGACCAATGTGAGGCAGTGTATAGGCAAAGAATTTTGCTGCTGTTATTTTCTAGCACATGGCTGCAGATTCATTTTGCAGAAACAATACTATGACCTTTAGCCGTCACCATGAAGACCACTTTCAAGAACTTAGTGATACAAATCAGACTTCTCTCTTAGTTTTCCAAATGTACCAACTTATTTTGAAGTGATAGTTAAAAGCATCCATAAAGTGTTTCCTCTACCTTGCCTGGCATTGCCCCTCAAATAGCTCTCCTTACAACAGTTTCTTGGGAACAGCCACCATCTATTCTTCACAGACTTGAGTGAAAGCTGATGTCTTGCTATTTGATATACAGGCTCAAAAAAAATGGAACTGCTCAAGAATTCTGAAAGGTTACCACTGCAGGTTTACATTTCACAGTGACAGAAGTTCAAATGACTTCTTTAGAAACTTTAAATTTGTTCTGGCACCAAATCCTGCTTTCTAGGGAATTAAAATTGTGATGAATTTCTTGACTTGATTAATACATCCAATCTTGCCACTGTGGATTCTTTACAGGGAAAATCTGTATTCAATTCACTGGCTCAGCAGTTGGAAATATCTAGGGAACAGGACACTTTGTTAAAGTAGGAAAATACAGCAAAGAAAGCCTAATTTTTCTGTAATTTCTGTATCTAAAATGATTCTATAATGCTGACCTACAATGTTGTTTAAAGGTATAAGAATAAAGTCAGGAAGATGAAAGGCCAAAGCAAAATGAGATTTGAAAAATGCTAAGATAATAAAAGGACTCTTAATGCTAAGCTTAGAACAGCCAGAAGCTGAAAGAATAGATGTATCAGCTGCTCATGGTACAACCATAACAGATTAATAACAGAGAACTGTTTTACTCTAGTACTCTTTTATCTTCTTATGAACAGGTTAGAAGCAAAAAAACAAAATATTTTTTTCATGTTTCATGTTAAGTTTTGAGTTTTAGATTAAAATTATTATCTGAATAAAGAATAAGGGAGATACATACATACAAAGAAAAACTAAAGATCTTTATCTGAATGAAAATACAATATGAGCAGAAGATGTGATGATTGCCAGTAAAGCTAATGTAACCTTAGCTCTAAGAAGAGAGCAGTATCAAGGCAGAGAAAGGTAACATGGCACTCCATGTCACACTTGCCAGACCACACCTACAATCCTGTGTTTTCCGATCTGGAGACACAATGTAAGTAAGGGGAATGTGAACAATGAGGGGTGTATTGTGATAAGAAGACCTGATGGTAAGAGGTCTAGAAAGTAGCATGAAAATCTAGTAAAGAAACTAGACGTATTTGGTCTGGAAGAATGACTAGAGGTGGTACTGTGAGGAGCATGTCAAATGCCTTTCTGACTTGCAAAGCTGGCATGCAGAATAGACACTAGGCCCAGAATACAGAACTTATGCATTTGCATTTGAGGCATTTTTTTAATTAAAAAACTTAAATTGCTTACCTTGTGAAATAGTGAAATTCTTAAAACTAGAAAATGTTCTGATAATGGTTAGTTATTATTTGTGGAGGAATTTATAGATGAAATGTCTGCACTGAACTGGGTCACTGGAGGAGAAAACATCACAAAACCCAGGATTTTTTATGATTTCTATCTAAAAGTTTAGGCTGAAATGGTGAACACATAGTTATTTAGAAGGCTTGGTTTAAAATACCCTGGAAATACTCTCCTACTTCCCTCCTATCAAATAAAAATCCTCATTATAAAAGAAAAAAATAGTCCATGAGATATCCTAGTCCATTAAGTCTTGCATACTTCTTGAGTGTTCAAATAGACTGTTATAAAATGCAAATGTCCCCACAGGAAGCAGCAACATATGGAGATTAGCTATAGCTTGTTGACAAAAAAGACATGAATGAGAGAGGCTACAGAATTAAGTGGGCAGAAATCCCAAGAAAACAAAGTCCTTGTAGGAAAAGAACCAACAATGTTTCTTAGAGGTTGTCCTAGAAATCCAATAAATGACTGAGGCTTCAACTACTGCATGTAGAAAGACATGGCCCAATTTTCCAAGGTGTCTATATCATTACAACTTTTAATGAGTACAGTGTCTGAAAGGGGAAAAATTTCAAGCATTCAGTGTTTATTAATGAAAAGAGTTTCTGCATAAAAGGTGCTTATAGACATTTAGACAAATCGCTAAATTTCAGATTTATGTCTTTTCTTCAAAACCAAACTAGGCTTTCATGTACAGTGTAACTTTGTATCACTAAATAAAATTAACGTTTGGGTAGGTTCTACTATGTAATTGTATGTTTTCACTTATTAATATTTATTAAAGTTACATAGACTTCAGATAGGAGATCAATGTAGCTTTGGTCAAAATTTTTCTTCTAAAGATCATTATTCAAATTTCTTTGTTATGCTAGTTATACTCCTCCTTGCTTTGCTAGCTCAGTAATAATAATATACCATTCTTCCCATTGTTTAAAGTGACACTTTAGCCCTGGCTAGTGTGGCTCAGTTGGTTTAAGGATCATCCCTTACACAAGTGTTGGGTTTGATTCCCAGGTAAGTGGCACGTATGTAGATTGTGGGTTCGGTTCCCAGCCAGAGGCAGCCCACTGACGTATCTCTCTCATATCTCTCTCACATGGGTGTTTTTTCTCTCTCACTCTTTTTTTCTCCCTCTCTAAATCAATTTTTTAAAAAGTGAAAGTTTATATTTTCTCTTCTATACCCAGTGTCCAAACAACTGCTGAGTTCTTTCTCTATAAGAAAGGGTTTCACACGCCTCTTTCTATTCTATTGCCATCACTTTAGTTTATGCACTAATTATCTTTTATGCGCACTACAACTTCTCATAATTAATATTTGTACTTCCAATCTCCCTCCTCAAGAAAGTCTCCTACACACTGGGTACATGAGACTTTTCCCAAAGCATACATTCTTATCAAATCCCATCATTATTCAAATCCCTTTGTCATATTTTCTATTACCCTGACTAGTTATACTCTTTTTTGCTTTGCTAGCTTAGTAATAATAACATACTATTCTTCCCACTGTTTAAAGTGAAACTTGAGCCCTGGCTAGTATGGCTCAGTTGGTTGAAGCATCGTCCCATACATAGGTCTCGGGTTCAATTCTCAGGTAAGGGGCACATACATAGGTTGTGGGTTCGATTCTTAGCCGGAGGCAAGTAGCTCCCTAGCTCAAAACCTTCAGTGACTAACCATAAACTATCATAAAAGCCTAAACTAATTAATATGACACTGAAATCTTCTATTATGTGATCTTGATCTATCTTTTCAGTCTACCCTTAGTATTTTTATGATCATCATTCGCCAGTTAATCCATTGTGCTATCCATTATCTAAGAATCTACATGCTTTCCTACAGCAGAAATGGCCTTCCTCAAATTTTTCTACTATAATCTTATCCATTTCTCAAGGTCCAGGATTAAAATATTTCCCGTAATAAATCAAGCAATCTCTCTCTCCTCTCTCTCTCTCTCTTTCCCTCCCCTAATCAGGCTTAAATCAATCAATCAATCAATTAATCTCATTTATTTATTTGTTTTTCCTGGTTAACTGTTCTCCGTTGGAAGATTCCCTTCCCATTTGATGCATTATGCCTTCCATGATACTTTTATACATCTCTTGTCCCTGACTTGCGGGTCAAGGACAGTGCTATAAAAAGACTGCATTAGATTCCAGGTGTTCTGTAAATGTATTTTGGTTTGATTATATTTCAATCTGATCATAATAAAATGTATTTTATTACATTATATTATTAGATATAGAAGGATTTAACCTGGGGGCATTATGTTAGCAGTTTGGAGCTGAAAAGGGTCACGTAGGAACTATGACAGGTCTGGCATTCTTCATGGAAATGGTGAGGTGAGAACATTTGCTTCCTGGGACAGTACAGCTTTTTTTTAGTGCAGATAATGTTATCACATTGATATGCTTTATCTGTCTCCTTGTGCAACACAGAAGAAATTTTGCAAAAGCAACTTCATTCTTGAAAAAGAAATAAAAAATAATACCTATTTGCCTTTTGTTGTGTCTGAAGGGGACAGTTGAAAACAGGGCCATTGCCTTGCACTGCAATAGGTGCAAGGCGTGGACACTGCTGACACCATGAAAGTTGAAAGCAGAAAGACAATGAATCAGGTAACTTAATGATATTGTCACAGTGCTGGGGTCACACTATCTCAGGGCTTTTATTATGTGGAAAACACAGTTCTCTTACTATTCCAGCCACCTGGAGCCGGGGAGAGTACCTTCCTGACACCTAGGACTTCTCATTGGCATCAGACATCTTGCTTGGGTGGCAGACATTAATCATGATTAGGGCTCTAGGGGAGAAGAATATTATTTCTGCTGCCTACTTAGAAATTTGTGCTGCTTTGTGACTAGGCCCTAAATTTGCCTTCTCCCCCTGCCCATGAATCTGGTTGAGTTATAATCTGTTAAAATACACTGTATTATCCTATCTAATAATAGAAAAACATGCAAATTAGCCAACCCTCCACCATGCTCAAGCCATGCCCACAAGACACGCCCACCAGCCAATCAGAGTGACTATGCAAATTAACCTGACAAAGATGGTGGTTCATTTGTATATGCAGATGTCAAGCGCCCCAGGAGGCAACAGTGGCCCTGGGCCGCATGCTCCCGGGACCATTGCTGGCCAGGGAGGCGAGGCCTGCTGCTCCAAGCCATGCTTGCGGGCTCCTAGGACTTGGACAGTGGAGAGCAGAGCAGGAGAAGAGTGGGCAGAGAGCGGGAGGTTTGGAGGACTTGGCAGAGCAAGAGACCACTGGACATAGAGCAGAGCGAGAGAGAGGGCGGCTTGGAGGGCACGGCTCCCTCTGTCACCCCAGCTTCCTCATCACAGCTGTGGAAACTGACAGCAGGGAGGAGGCAGTCCCACCCCCACAGAATCAGTCAGAATCGGCCTTTGGTCAGACAGCTCTCAGTGGCCTGACAGCCAGGACTCTCATTCACCTGCATCTCAGACCGTGACAGTAGAGAGGTGGGACTATGTCTAAAGAACAACTGTTGATACAACATAGCTCTACAGCCAAAAGATGCCAGCGTTATCGACAGAAAATGTCTGCAGAGCAGCGTGTGTCTGATCTTGAAAGAAGGCGGCGCCCGTGACAGAATGTATCTGAACACCAGCTACTGGAAAAACGTTGCTGTGATGCCGAAAAACACCGGTGTTGTCGACAGAAAATGATTGAAGACCAATGTGCCTTTGAAGTTGAAAGAAGGTGGTGGCGACGACAGAATATGTCTAGAGAACAGTCATCAACAAGTACTACCAATACTGGTAGGAACTGCCTTCTCAGCGAAAATGGAGTACATGAGGATGCAATCCTCGAACATAGTTGTGGTGGAATGACTGATCGATGTGAATTTTGCCTATCACTAGATTTCTCTGATGAAAAACCATCCGATGGGAAATTTACTCGATGTTATAGCAAAGGAAAAGTCTGTGCAAATGATATACATTTTCCAGATTACCCAGAATATTTAAAAAGATTAATGACAAACGAAGATTTTGACAGTAAAAATTTCATGGAAAATATTCGTTCCATAAATAGTTCTTTTGCTTTTGCTTCCATGGGTGCAAATATTGCATTGACATCAGGATTGGGCCATACTGTTTTAGAATACACAGACAAGTTTATCACCATACTGAAACTTTACATCCTTCGGATGGTGTTTCTCGGAAGTTTGCTCAACTCTATATTTTGGATATAGCCGAAGCTACAAGTAAAAGATTAGCAATGCCAGAAAACCAGGGCTGCTCAGAAAGACTCATGATCAACATCAACAACCTCATGCATGAAATCAGTGAATTAACAAAATCGTACAAGATGTTACATGAGGTAGAAAAGGAAGCCCAATCTGAAAGTAGCAGCAAAAGGTACTGCACCCACAGAAGTAACAATGGCAATTAAATACGATTGTAACAGTGACCCAGGTAGATATAATTCTCCCCGTGTAACCGAGGTTGCTGTCATATTCAGAAATGAAGATGGAGAACCTCCTTTTGAAAGGGACTTGCTCATTCATTGTAAACCAGATCCCAATAATCCAAATGCCACTAAAATGAAACAAATCATTATCCTGTTTTCTACATTAGATGCAATGACATATCCTATTCTTTTTCCACATGGTGAAAAAGGCTGGGGAACAGATATTGCATTAAGACTCAGAGACAACAGTATAATCGACAATAATACTAGACAAAATGTAAGAACACAAGTCACACAAATGTAGTATTATGGATTTCATTTCTCTGTGCGGGACACGTTTAATCCTATTTCAAATGCAGGAAAATTAACTCAACAGTTTATCATGGATTCATATTAAAAAATGGAGGCCAATCGGATAAATTTCATCAAAGCAAACCAATCTAAGTTGAGAGTTGAAAAATGTAGTGGTTTGATGCATTATCTCAAATCTAGATCTGAAAATGACAATGTGCCGATTGGTAAAATGATAATACTTCCATCATCTTCTGAGGGTAGTCCCAGAAATATGCAGCAGCGATATCAGGATGCTACGGCAATTGTAACGAAGTATGGCAAGCCTGATTTATTCATAACCATGACATGCAACCACAAATGGGCAGATATTGCAAACAATTTACAACACTGGCAAAAAGTTGAAAACAGACCTGATTTGGTAGCCAGAGTTTTTAATATTAACCTGAATGCTCTTTTAAATGATATCTGTAAATTCCATTTATTTGGCAAAGTAATAGCTAAAATTCATGTCATTGAATTTCAGAAATGCGGACTGCCTCACGCTCACATATTATTGATATTAGATAGTGAGTCCAAATTATGTTCCTCTAATTAATTCCCTTTCAATGTGCATAAATTTCGTTCACCAGGCTACTAGTAATTTTATAACAGTTGTCAATTTACAATTACTAACTTTTTCTTCTTCACTAATTTAAAAGCTCCATGAGGGTAGTAACTGTATGTGCCAGGAAAATTCCTGTATTTATAGCATCTAGCACACAGCTGGCACACAGCTGCTCAGCAAGTATCTGTGAAATGAATGAATGGATGAATGAATGAATGAACAGAGGGTATCAAAAACAGTCTCCATGCTACTTCCTTTGCTTACATTCCCATGCCCTGAATCTTTACCAGTTCAGACTTACAAAGGTGAGCTGTCCTGCACTAAATGAGACAAGAAAGAGAAAAGGGAAGGCGGTCCCTTTACAATATGACCTGCTCTCTCGCTACGTGGAGGGAAAAGAAGACAATCTGAGGCAACTTACAAGATTTTCTAAAGGAAAAACTACACTGTCTCTTGTATTTGCACACTGGATCAAAATACTTTTTAAACATCCAGAATCACACTTTTTACAGCCAGAATGAAACTTAGGATTAATTCAGTATTACTGAGCTGAGGAAAGATTTATCAGTCAACTATTTCAACTTTTCAGACAAGGAAACAGAGTCACTGACATCAAGAGCAGCATTAGTCTTTCTTATTCTCTATGATGTAAAAAAAAAAATTGAATGCAGATAGTTACATTCACTGACAACAAAAAGGATATTTTCCCAGAGATTTCGTTCCAACTCGGTAATCAGTGTAGCTCTTGGTTGGGTGGAAGTTGAAAATAAAAAGAAGATCTGCTCTCTCAAAAGCGATGACCTTATTGGCTTCATGCTTTTCACTCACATAGGCCTGCAAGAATGAACACATATACAACATTTAGATAAAACCTAGGCATTGCCACAAGTCAATTATTTACAAAAAAGCTGTTTTTGTCTTTATGAATAGCTTTGTTAGTTATGAAGCCAAAAATGAAAATGGCAGCATATTATTTTTTTGAACATGTTGTAATTTTTCCATATTAAACTCTAAGCCAATAACAGTCTCAAAACTGTTTGAAGAGTATAAAAAAGTCACCAGCCATTGCCAACGTCAAACAAAGCACAGAAGATTAGTGCTATGGCTCAGGTTTCAATTAATAACATGGCACCTGTGGTATATATAAAGTGTTTGTGGTATATATATACTGGATCTATTCGTAAGTGGATTTTCTTTAAGACTTTTTAGTTCCAGATTAATCAGGTAAAATATATAAAATTACTTTTCAAAATATAATGTAACACTGTTATTATATTGAGGTATCTACAGTTGCAGTTATCTTAAATACTTTGCATTACTGTCTAACTTTTTCAGATTCAACAATAGTACAAAGTCCTTTACAATATATATTTGCCTAATAAAAGAGAAAGTCTGAAAAGAAATGACAACATTTACACACTTCCTTATTTTATACCATGTTTCACAGCAGGCAGCGAGGAACCTTTGCTTTTTCGACACCACTTTCTTCCACTCTCTGATTTGCAGGGACTTATTTCCATGTATATCAGTAGCACCACTCTTGGTAATTTAGAAATGGGAACTAAGGCTCCAGAGCAAGCAGCATGCCTTTTGGTATTCAACATTGTTCCTATTGAAAAGGAGCATCATTTTGCTCTCTCTTCTGGAAACAGCATTACTAATAAACGTGATTTGGGCATTCATGTCATGCAGCCAATCTTACTGAATATACAGGTACCTTTTTCAGCCATTTAAAAAAAAACCACACATAGACACCAAAGTAAAAACACATCATCAGTAATTTCAAACAGCACCCGTAAAAAGTAAATGGATTATAAGTAACACATACTATATGTTAATTTTTGCAAGGGGAAAAAAAAAGCCTGCATAATATTTGCACCTGTTAATTACATTCTTGAAAACTTATTGAAAACTGAGACTTTAATTCCAGAAGAGACTCAAGCTCATGAAAAATACAAAAGAGCGTGCAGGTATAATAGCATCTATTGAAATGACAGCTTAGAAACCAGTAAAAGAAGGAGGAAAAAAGAAATAAAGAAATCTACATGTTGTCAAAGTAATTTTTTATGAAAGCATCATAATTTGTATGAAGAAAAAGTCAAAATAATTAAGATGTTTCCCCCACAATTTCCAAAATAAATTTCATGTAGAGCATTTGTCATTTATTTTAACCAGTTGAAATAAAAATAACTAAAATAACAACAAACTAAACAATAAAGTAAGCAGGGTATCACGTTTTAGATTTTCATTATCTATTGGAGAGACTACAATAACATGTTTTGACAACCTTAAGTTTATTACAGGGCGCTACACACTGAATAATAAAGTGCTGTTTAAAAGACCTGCATAGAGATTTAAATCGATTGCCTTTCTGAGCATGTACAACATCAGTGATTAAAACATAACATTTAGAGTAAAGAGCTTACCTGTGGTGCCGAGAGCCAACCACACCTTTCTTCCAGCTGATTCATCTCCCTGTCAAAGTTATTTAGAAACTTATAGCGAAGGAGGTCATCATCAGTTAAATGAAACTGCCTTCTGGCGTAATGGTAACTCTCATTATTTCCTTTTCTCGGGAAGTCTAGCCATTCTGGATGCCCAAATTCGTTACCTGCATTAAAAAACAAATTTAGACTTTGCTTAGTAATGTTAGCATTTCTTACTAAGATAACTCAATAACTAAATGGTGTAAAGTCCTTGCAAGAAGTCTGGGTTGTGATTTAGTGGCGCTGTCCTGGGAATGACACAGACCCTGGCTCTGAAAAGCAGAGTCCCGCACCAAGAGGACCGGCGGCTGCTGGGCTCAGAAGCCCAGGGTGAGTTCTCACCAGGCATGTATTCCCACTTCTGAAAGCAAGCATCTCTGTCATACTTATCTCATCTTTGAAATCATCGCTGAGTCATTTTTAAAATCTCTATTTCTCTAATCTCTTCAATCTGTAGAATGGGTTATAATTTCAGATGGCTTTACATGTACATTATTTTTTTGATTTTCAAAGACACTCTCTATTATATCCAATCCACAGAGGAGAAATCCAAAGCTCTGGGCAGTTAAGGGATTTGTTCAACCTCACACAGATAATAAGTAGAAAAGGAACCACTGAAATTTAGTTCTTCTGATTTAAATCCACAGTTTTTTCTACCTCATCCCAAAAGGCAAGAACACCATAAACTTCAGGTGCTACAGAAACACATGTCATTGCTCATTTTTTGGTCAGATGTATGTGTTACCATTAGACGTGTACTTTTAATTTCAAATGTGTGTGTATGTGCCCATGTATGTGTAACTGGAACACTTGTTTAGAAATCCGTTTCTATATTACCTCTTACTATAATGATGAAAACCAGAAATCTTACACACTTGAAAAATGATATAAAACTAAGGACCCGGTGTACAAAAATTTGTGCACTCGGCGGGGAGCTCAGCCAGGCCTGTGCCCTCTTGCAGTCTGGGACCCCTCAGGGGATAACCACCTGCTGGCTTAGGACCACTCCCAGGGGGAATAGGCCTAAGATTGCAGTCAGACATCCCTCTGGCAGCCCGGGAGCCCTTGGGGGATGCCCATGTGCCAGTGGGGAACAGGCCCAAGCTGTAGTTGGACATCCTTACCGCTGCTGAGGAGGCGGGAGAGGCTCCCACCACCACCGCTGTACTGGCAGCCATCAGCCTGGCTTGTGGCTGAGCAGAGCTCCCACATGTGGGAGCGCACTGACCACCAGGGGGCAGCTCCTGCATTGAGCGTCAGCCCCCTGGTGGTCAGTGTGTGTCATAGTGACCAGTCATTCCCAGTCCTTCTGCTGTTAGGGTCAATTTGCATATTCCCCTTTTATTATATAGGATAGAGGCCTGGTGCATGGGTGGGGGCTGGCTGGTTTGCCCTGAAGGGTGTCAGGATCAGGGTGGGGGTCCTGCTGGGTTGTTTGGCCAGCCTTGGTGAGGGGCTGAGGGCCATTTTCAGACTGGCCACACCCCCTTCAGGGTGGGGGTCCCCGCTAGAGTGCCTGGCCAGCCTGGGTGAGGGGCTGATGGCTGTTTGCAGGCTGGCCATAGCCTCTTCAGGGTGGGGGGTCCTGCTGGAGTGCCTGGCCAGTCTGGGTGAGTGGATGATGGCTGTTTGCAGGCTGGTCACAGCTCCCAGCCACCCAAGCTCCCAGTGGAGGCTGGCTGGAAGCAGGTATCTGGGATTTATTTAGCTTCTATAATTGAAACTTTGTTGCCTTTTGAGGAGGTCACAGCTGGCCAGGGAAGGCGGGAAGCTTGGCTTCCTCCATCGCCGGGGCAACCAAGCCTCCTGCTTGCTCCAGCTCCATGGCTGCTGGCCGCCATCTTGTTTGGGTTAATTTGCATATAGTCGCTCTGATTGGCTGGTGGGCATGGCTTAAGTGAAGGTACGGTCAATTAGCATCTTTGTCTTTTATTAGTGTAGATGATATATATATATATATTTATCATTATAATTACAAATTTAGATGTTAGTCTTCTAATAGATTGCTCATACTGTTTTACCCAAGTTGGATTTCTACTTTATGGCTTCTTTCTCCCTCTTCCCCTTAAAAATTAATCACTATTTTCTAAAATTTATTTTCATTTACCCCATTAACACTACAATTTTCTAAGACAAATTTCTCATTTCACTTAGAAAGTACCATAGCCAATACAAGTGTGTTCTACTTTAAAGCAACTAGTATATTAATATTCTAATTATAAAAACTTATAAGGTTGGATGTAATCTGAAATAATTTATTGCAGAATTGCTTTATGGCAACCTCTGCTAGGAAACGCTGCCAATTTACATTTCACTTTTCAGGACCATAGTCATCAAACTAAAAACAACATCCAAACAAATATGTCCGTGGTAGTTTCATAAAAATTAAAGTGTCTACAAACATATGGCTAAATTTTAATATTTCAGTCTAAATATTTCTTATGGTATTCCCACTATGTGACACAGGAGGGACCCAGATTTCTGACTCTACGGGCCCCTTTTACTTTAGGATGCCCTAAAGTGACACAAGGAACTTCCCTCCGCTACACTTAGGAGTCCTGCCTAGGTCTGGCACCTGATTCAACCAGCTCAAGGTGTAGCCACTGCATAGCTCGCTCCATCACCCATACAAGTGGCGAAATGATGTAGCTCCAGAACTGTAGTGGAGCATATTCCTCACTGATAACGAAGGCACTGCCAGTCTAGGGAATATTGTATGTCCCAGTACTAGTGGGATTTCCACTAGTGGAGAATGTTAGAGCCTAGAAATGCCACAAGGTAGTTAAAGTGTAGTCACATACAATCTGGATCCAGGCTTTCTATAGGCAAAATACTTTTTATTTTGCTATGGCTACAGATCCCTGAGGTGGCTCCAATGGTAATAAGCAATTCCTTTAGTGTTTTCTGGGGGAGAATGTTACATCACTGCTATCACAATGGCACAGTAGAGGCAGCTGCACATACTTAATGTCTGCTTATCATGTGCACATGCAGTGCTCTTCCCATTTTCAACAAACTTCAAGTACTGGTAGGTACTCTTATCGTTGCAAGTTTACAGATAAGAAAACTGAGGCTGTTAAGTGGTAGGCCTATGAACCCAGATAGTCTGGTTTTACACCCTGACTTGGTGAAGGAGTTTGATTTAGCCCTAAAATAATGTTTGTGGTGAGGAGAAGAGGTGGTACAGACAGGATGAGGTCAGATTAAGATAAGCCTCATGAAATTTGGATCTTATGTTACAGGCAATACGGAACCAAAAGCCCTATTAAGTGGGGAATGAGAAGTTCAACTGTGTTTATTACTAAAATACCTCTGGTGCAATATGGAAAAGACACTGGGTGTGGGGGATAGTTGAATGGTAAGATGTCTAATATGGAATCCAAAGTATATGGTAAGAGAGTTTTACGCTAAGCGAAATAAGCCAGTCAGAGCAAGACGAATAACACATGATCTCACTCACATGTGGAATTTAATGAACACAATAAACAGATGAATAAGAGGTACAGAGACATAGAAGCATGGAGCAGACTGTTGACTCTCAGAGGGAAGGCAGGGTTGGGTGGGTGGGAAGAGATCAAGCAAAGAACTTGCATGCATACATGCATAACCCATGGACACAGACAATAGGGTGGTGAAGGCCTGGGGTAGGGGTGGGGGTGGGGTTAGGTCTGGGCCAGAAGGGGTCAATGGGGAAAAAAAAGGGAGCATATATAATACTTTCAATAATAAAGATTTTAAAAAAAACAACCTACCAAAGTATAAGGTAAGAGATGACAGCTTGCAATGAGAATGGAGAATAGAATGACTAATTCAGGTGGCATTTCTGAGGTGGAAACAATAGGATTGGATGACTGGCTGCTGAATGGAGGTTGAGGAAAAGGGAGGTATGAATACAATTTGAAGGTTTGGGCTCAGAAGACTGAGCTGTGACAGCACTGGCTGTTCTAGGGGAAGATGATGACAGCGGGAGTGTGTGGGGAGAAGGTAATGTGGTCACTTTTTGGCATACTGAATTTAAGACCTGAAGAATGTACAGGCACCCATGGATTTAGAGTAACATTGCTAAAAATAAGGTACTGAAATTCAGGTAAGATCTGGGGATGGGGAGCAAGAGTATGTTGTAAGGCCTCAATAAACAACAGAAGTTACAGCCACAGGAGGAAAAGGGCCATGGGCAGCAGCTAATGGAACTGCAGGCAGAAAGGAGACAGATTAGAGAAGACAGAGGAACAAAGGTGAGCAGAGGAAGCAGAACATAAGAAATACAGAAGGCTAAGAAGAGACTCAAGGAGGGTGGTCAGAGTCAAATGCTACCAAAACAAAAACAAAACAAAAAAAGAAGAACTTGTGATATCATCACGCCTTGGGAATAGTAATAAGATAGTGTAGAGCTGTGCTTTCCAATCAATTAGTATGCTCCAGAGGAAACATACAGATTCCTAGATAGCTTATTAAAAATATTCGTGCTCATTGATTCTGATCCACTACCTTTGAGGCGAGTCCTTGGCAGCAATTTGTATTTTCATCAGCCGCCCTGTAATATTCTGAAAGCAGGAGGGCTGAGGCCACAGAACAACAGCATAGAGGTGTATATATCTCAGTGAGGACAGTTAGACAGCGTGATGCCTGTGAACACAGGCTTCTCAGTCAGAGACTGGGGCTTTAGTTCCAGCAAGGCTACTTAAGTGATTTTAGTGAATTTAGGCAATGTAATCTCCCCAGTACTCAGTTTCCTCCTCTGTAAAATCAGATAATAAGTTTCATAAAAGCTCTTTTAAGCTGTTCTAGAGGCACTTAGAACAAGGTCTGGCATCTATAAGCTTGCAAGGTATGGAAGCTTTGATGCTACACACTTCCTCTCATTACTGATGTGGTTCCGGAACAAAGGACATAAGGGGAAATAGGAAGAGTTATACTAAAGCTAACATGCCTGGCTCCCATCATTAAGAGGAGGAAACTGACCAGCAGACACACAAGTAACCAGGATAAATTTGAAAGGCAGCAATTTGCTCCTCTTCACTTAGGTTTCAGGAAACATGATTCCATTCTTTAAAGTGTAAAAATTCTAAAATGATGCATTTATTCATGTATTTAATAACACAAACAAATTTTCCTAAGCCAAGTATTAATGCCTTTTGAATTATCTACTATTTGAGATCTTAAAAGGCAGAATTAAAAGTGAAAATAATTTTGCTAGAAGATACCCAGATTGATAGGATTAATCAGGTTGCTACATTAGGATCCCTTCTCCACTTTCTTCCCTCATTATTCCTATATGTTCATCCTACAAAACCTGTGAACAAGCTCTCAGAGTTTATATATACTATTATAGTACACACTACAAGCCCGATGCACAAAATTTGTGTAAGGGTGCCTCGGCCCTCGCAGCCCCAGCTGCTTCACGGCCCCACCCCCCACCCACTGGTCATTCTGGAAGGTCGTTCTGCCATCTGGTCTAATTAGCATATTAGCTCTTTATTATATACTAGAGGCCCGGTGCACAAAAATTTGTGCACTCGGGGGGGAGAGGGGTCCCTCAGCCCGGCCTGTGCCCTTTCACAGTCTGGGACCCCTCAGGGGATGACCACCTGCTGGTTTAGTCCCGCTCCCTGGTGGATTGGGCCTAAGATGGCAATCAGACATCCCTCTGGCAGCCTGGCAGCCCTTGGGGATGTCCACTTCCCAGCGGGGAGCAGGCCTAAACTGCAGTGGGACATCTTTAGCGCTGCTGAGGAGGCAGGAGAGGCTCCCACCACCAATGCTGTACTGGCAGCCATCAGCCTGGCCTGTGGCTGAGCAGAGCTCCTCTCATGTGAGAGTGCCCTGACCACCAGAGGGCAGCTCCTGCATTGAGCGTCTGCCCCCTGGTGGTCAGTGTGTGTCATAGTGACCAGCCATTCCCAGTCCTTCTGCTGTTAGGGTCAGTTTGCATATTACCCTTTTACTATATAGGATAGAGGCCTGGTGCACGGGTCGGGGCCTGCTGGTTTGCCCTGAAGGGTGTCCCGGATCAGGGTGGGGGTCCCCACTGGGGTGCCTGGCCAGTTTGGGTGAGGGGCTGAGGGCTGTTTTCAGGCTGGCAGGTAACTGAAGCTCCCAACCTCTCCTTTTTTTCTTTTTCTTTTTTAATTCTGAGAATTATTTACCTTCTATGGCTGTCACTGGAGCTGAGAGTCGGCTTTAGCTCTGAGGCTTGGCTCCAGCTCTGAGACCTCAGCTGCTGAAAACAGTTATCTGGGTTTGTTTGGGTTCTATAATTGAAACACTGTTGTGGTCCTGCTCACTCCAGCTATGACAGCTGAAAGCAGGTTTCTGGGGTTTGTTTAGCTTCTATAATTGCAACATTGTTTCGCAGAGTGCAAGCTCAGAGGCTGGCAGCGGCAGGCAGGGAACCTTGGCTTCCTCCTTCACTGGAGCAAGCAAGCCTCTTGTTCATTTCAGCTGCCTGGCTGCGGGCCGCCATCTTGGTTGGCAGTTAATTTGCATATCTCGCTGATTAGCCAATGGGAAGGGTAGTGAAGTTATGGTTAATTATCATGTTTCTCTATTATTAGATAGGATGATAATATTATATATGCTACATGTAGTGTGTGTGTGTGTATATATATATATATATATATATATATATATATATTAGACTATATATGGTATATATTGTACAGTATACATTTGATTACATTCCACTTAAACAGCATAGACACCTTCTAAAAGCAAAGCTCTGCCCAGCGAGCATGGCTCAGTGGTCGAGCATCAACCTATTAACTAGAAGGTCATGTTTCAATTCCTGGTCAGGGCACATGCCCAGGTTGCAGGCTTCATCCCCAGTGTGGGAATTTTAGGAGGCAGCTGATCAATGATTCTCTTTCATCATTGTTGTTTCTATCTCTCTCTCCTACTCTCCTCCTCTCTGAAGTCAATAAAAGTGTATTTAAAACATAAATAAATAAAAGCAGAGCTCTGTGCTGGGTAGAACACATTGCTGGTACTACAGGATTCCTTATCTCCTAATTCTTCCCAGCCTTCTTAAAAATGCAACCCAGGTCACAACTCTTGATACCTGTCATCTTTCCAACTGCTCAGACTAATGAGGTGAAAGTATAAATTCTTCTACAGTGTAGACTTTAGCTTCTACATCAGTATCCCTCTTGAAAGCACAGAGTTTTTTATTTGTTTGCTTGTGTTTTTTTTTTTCATCAGTACAGAACTGAATGGTGAGTTTCAGCAAAATTATTGTGGGCAATAGTAATTCATCTTATAATCTGATTAAAAGGAAAGTACCTGTTACCCAGAAACACACACACACACACACACACACACTCTCTCTCTCTCTCTCTCTCTCTCTCTCTCTCTCTCTCTCTCTCTCTCTCTCTCTCACACACACACACACACACACACACACACACACACTGGATATAGTCTCAACTATTCATAGACTCCATCCAAAAAGTGATCCAATGTGAAATTACATTATCATTCTGGCATGAAAATTCATGTCCATATAATCTATAGCATAAATAAAGATTGACAAGTAGCAAATTACAATTACATGAGATAAGGCATGCAAATCAGTAGAAGAGCACAAGACACAATATGTGACTAAAATAGTGGCAAATATTATAGTGTCATATTTTTCTTTTATCCATTATTTTTATTGTACAAGTATATACTGACAGATACATTATTTAAAAATAATTTAGAAGTTTAAGATACAATATGCTGCTCAATTTCTATGCTAATATTAACTATTATAATATTACTAGAGGTCCAGTGCACGAAATTTGTGCACTCAGGGGGTGGGGTCCCTTAGCTCGGCCTGTGCCCTCTCCCAATCTGGGACCCCTCAGGGGATGACCACCTGCTGGTTTAGTCCCGCTCCCTGGGGGATTGGGCCTAAGATGGCAATCAGACATCCCTCTGGCAGCCCGGCAGCCCTCGGGGGATGTCCACTTGCCACCGGGGAGCAGACCTAAGCTGCAGTCGGACATCCTTAGCACTGCTGAGGAGGCAGGAGTGGCATCCACCACCACCGCTGTACTGGCAGCCATC
Organism: Myotis daubentonii; assembly: GCF_963259705.1. Lineage (NCBI taxonomy): Eukaryota > Metazoa > Chordata > Mammalia > Chiroptera > Vespertilionidae > Myotis > Myotis daubentonii. The sequence continues at coordinate 95,484,742 of NC_081842.1, read as the reverse complement.
AGCCTGGCTTGTGGCTGAACAGAGCTTCCCCATGTGGGAGCACACTGACCACCAGAGGGCAGCTCCTGCATTGAGCGTCTTCCCCCTGGTGGTCAGTGTGTGTCATAGTCACCAGTCATTCCCATTCTTTCTGCTGTTAGGGTCAGTTTGCATATTACCCTTTTACTATATAGGATAGAGGCCTGGTGCACAGGTGGGGGCTGGCTGGTTTGCCCTGAAGGGTATCCTGGATTAGGGTGGGGGTCCCGCTTGGGTGCCTGGCCAGCCTGGGTGAGGAGCAGATGGCTGTTTTCAGGCTGGCCACACCCCCTTCAGGGTGGGGGTCCCCACTGGGGTCCCTGGCCAGTCTGGGTGAGGGGCTGAGGGCCGTTTTCAGGCTGGCCTGCGACTAAAGCTCCCAGCCTCTCCTTTTTTTCTTTTTTTTTATTCTGGGATTTATTTACCTTCTATAATTGAAACTCAGTTGCCTTCACTGGTGCACCCAGCTCTGAGACCGCGGCTGGCTGAAAGCAGGTATCTGGGGTTTGTTTAGCTTCTATAATTGAAACTTTGTTGCTTTTGGAGCTGTTGCTTTTGGAGCTTAGAGCAGGCCGCGGCAGGCGGGGAACCTTGGCTTCCTCCATCACTGGAGCAAGCAAGCCTCCTGCTCGCTTCAGCTGTGTGGCTGCCGGCAACCATCTTTGTTGGCAGTTAATTTGCATATCTCGCTGATTAGCCAATGAGAAGCGTAGTGGAGGTACGGTTAATTGCCCTTTTTGTCTTTTAGTAGATAGGATATTTTCTTTTAATTTTTATTATTCACACAATATACTGATATATTATTTTTAGAAATCATAATAAAATATATGCATAAAGTATCTGAAGTATTACCAAATGACCAGTTGCTATGGTCTGAATGTTAGTGTCCCCCATGATACCTATGTTGAAATCCTAATCTTCAATGTGATGGTATTAGGCGGTGGGACCTTTGAGGGGGTGCTCAGGTCATGAGGATGGAGCCTTTAGGAATGGGATTAGTGCTCTTTTACATAAGAGGCTCCAACAGAGCTCCTTGGCCTCTTCCACAACATGAGGATACAATCTAGAAGTCTGTAACACAGAAGAGGGCCCTCACTCAGCCATGCTGGCACTTGAACTCAGACTTCCAGCCTCCAAACTATGAGAAATAAATTTGTGTTGTTTAAAAGTTACCTGATCTATGATAATTTCATTATAGATGCCCAAGTGGACTAAGACACTACTGTTTCTTTTTTGGTAAGTATAGTTATCTCACTTATATTTATACTAATAGCTATATACCTACATCTATCTATCTACTATCTATCTATCTATTTATCTATCTATCTATCTATCTATCTATCTATCATCAATCATCTATGTGTCTATCTATCTACCTACTTATCTAGTCTACCTATTTACCTATCTATTTATCTACCTATAACATATTTTGAACAAAAATAGACTTATATTATATGTGATATTGAATTTTTATGTATTTCCGATATCATCAAGTATACATCACCATGGTGATATTTCATTATGTGCATATAATGCAATTTTATTTAATCATTCTTGTGATGATAGTCATTTTGGCTTTTTTCTAATATTTTAGTATTATAAAAAGTGACCAGTCTTATAAATGTATCTATGTACATTTGTCTGATATTTCCTTAAGGTAAACTGAATAACTAAGATATCTGATCAAAAGGTAAACAGCATGGTACATATATACAATGGAATATTACTCACCCACAACAAATAATGCAATTTTACCATTTGTGACAACATGGATGGGCCTAGAGGGTATTATGATAGGTGAAATAAGTGAGTTAGAGAAAGACAAATGCCATATGATTTCACTTATATGTGGAATCTAAAGAACAAGATCAACAAAATTGAAACAAACAAAGATACAGAGAATAGACTGATGATTGCCAAGGGGAGGAGGGCTCTGGACTGGGTTGAAAAGATGAGGGGATTAAGAAGTAGAGTGGATGTTACAAAATCGTCATGGGGATGTAAAGTACAGCATAGGAAATATCAACACTAATAAAAGAGAAAAATGGTAATTGGCGTACGACGATACCCTTTTCATTGGCTAATCAGGGCTATATGCAAATTAACTGCCAACTAAGATTGGCAGTTAACTGTCAACAAGATGGCGGTTAATTTGCATATGTAGGCACAATGCAGGGAGGCGAAAGGGAAAGCAGGAAGAAGCCCCCTGCCACTGACAGTGATCGGAAACCTAGGGGGGATCTAAGAGCTGGGGGGCAGGGCAAAGGCGGCCCTGGGGCCGCCTTTGCCCTGCCCCCCAGCCATGATCGGAGTATCAGGTGCCTTTGCCGCCCTGGCCAGTGATAGCAGGAAGTAGGGGTGGAGCCAGCGATGGGAGCTGGGCACGGTCGAAGCTGGCAGTCCCGGGAGCTAGGGGCCCCTTGCCTGGGCCTAAAGCGGAGCCCACAATCGCGGGGCCGCTGCAGCTGTGGGTCCCCGCTGCCCGGGCCGGACGCCTAGGCCAGAGGCGTCAGGCCTGGGCAAGGGGCTGATCCTGCAATTGGAGGGTGATGGGGGTCAACGCCTGAGGGCTCCCAGTATGTGAGAGGGGGCAGGCTGGGCTGAGGGACACTCACCCCACACACACCCAGTGCACGAATTTCGTGCACCGGGCCCCTAGTAGTCAATAACACCGTAATAATTATGTATGGTGCCAGCTGGGTACTGAAAATAACAGGGGCAACATTTTATAAAGTACAGGACTGTCTAACCACTCTATTGAAACTAATACAAAATAATACTGAATGTAAACTAATTGAACAAGTTTTAAAGAAAGGTAAATAATAGATATGATTCTATGAGAAAACTTTACCCAAGAACTGAACATTCCTAATTATTTGAAGAGACAGGCACAAGTTAGCAAACTGTTACTGAAAATACTGTTTAAAAACACAAATTATATTCCTTAATATACGTATATGTTTAAGATACTACTTTAAAAGCATTTTTCATCATTTATATTTAAGATTTCATTTTAATGCCATCTAAGGTAAGTCAATTTTAATCATTCATCTTTTCAATAACATATCTAGAAATTAACTATTATGAAAAAAAATTGTGAGGTCAAATTATGTAATTGGAAAATATAAGAAAAAGATGAAAACAGGGAAAATGTTTGGTATCATAATCCAATTTAGGATTTTGCATGTATTTTAAGTTTTACTTCATTGATCCTTTGCAAGTATAAAGACACTACTTTAAAGAATATTTCAATAAGCATACTTATATAATATGGAATATAAAATTGAATTTCTAAGTTAGAATAAAGAGCTATTAAAATATTTTCAAGATATGATGAGGACCTTATTCTATTATAGAGAATCATTAATTAATCTCTATTAAAGACTAATTTAGATTTTCTGAAATCCTTCTCCTGGAGACTTCTTTTTGAACTGAAAGATGCACAAAGTTGCATACAACAAAGAAAGAGATAGGAAAATTACATTAGTGACTGCAGACAGGACACTCTACAGAGTGGCTTTCGAATGTTATCTCTGTTGTAAATGAGCTGACAATTAATTTAGACAAATGCAACATTAAATTTCGTATGTGGTGCAAAACTGTAAACACAAGCATGAAATAAATGGAAGCAAAACACAGAAAGACTTTCAAAGTGACCTTGGAATATTGGTGAACCATTCTCAGACTGAACAGTGAAAAGTGAAAAATGTCTGTTAGTTATCTTACATTTAGCTCCCAGCTCACAAACCTAACAAAGAAAAATACTATCATTAAAACAAGTTAAGAATGTTCTTCTCATTTATGGCCTACAAATTACTTAGGGAATGTGGCCACACGTGAGACAGTGCAATGAAATATGGCCACCCAAATAAGCTTGTAACTAAGGGCTGCTCTAATAAAGATGAATAAGAAATGTAAATGTATGCAGGTGATGGCAACAAAAGTAATTGATATGTTTAGTACAGACAACTTGATGGAATGGTAGACACATGATCTGAATCAGTATTTAACTTAACCATATACTAGTAAAACTATACATATATATGTGTACATATTTCTAAATTACCTATCTAAATATCCTATCTAATAAAAGAGAAACATGGTAATTGGCGTACGACTGCTACCCTTCCCATTGGCTAATCAGGGCGATATGCAAATTAACTGCCAGCCAAGATGGCGGTTAACCGCCAACAAAGATGGCAGTTAATTTGCATACATAGGCGCAATGCTGGGAGGCGAAAGGGGAAGGAGGGAAGAAGCCACCTGCCGCTGACTGCAATCAGAAACCCAGGTGGCAGCCAAGAGCCAGAGAACCAAGCTGCCTTTGCTCGGAGAAGCCAGGCCTTTTTGCCGGCTTCTGTGATAGGAGAACCTGGCCACCTTTGCAGGCCCTGGGCCTGTAATCGGAGAAGCTGGGTGGGGCAGGGAAGAGGTGGATGTCTGCCTCTTCCCTGCCCAGCCTGGCTTTTCAGATCACTGATCACCAGTGATGGGAGAACACCCAGAGGCGGGGCCAGAGGCTGGGCTGCATAGCTGCCTGGGGACACCATCCGGACCCCAGGGGCAATGCAGCCAGGCCCCATCAGGAGACCCAGAAGTAGACCCAGGCACCAGGGCTGCGTAGCCTCTGGGGCATGCGATCCGGTGCCCAGGCTGAGGAGACCCAGGGCCTGGGGCTGCTTCGCAGCTGGGGCATGCCATCTGGTCCAGGGATGATGCAGCCAGGCCCCAGAAGGAGACCCAGAAGGAGACCCAGGCGCCAGGGCTGTATCCCTGCTGGGGCATGCGATCCAGTGCCTGGGCTGAGGAGACCCAGAAGGAGACCCAGGGACCTCCCAAGAGGAGAGTCTCCATGGTCAGATGGCATGGTTTCGGGACAGGAATAAAGACCCAAGATGACTCAGATGCCTGGCCACAGGGTTAGACCAGCCAGCAGGGCCTTTCAGTTGGGACTGGGGTGGGGGTGGGGCGAGGGAGGCAAGCCAGAAATAGAGAACTACAACTCCCAGGAGGCTTAGCAGCCGGGCCTGGGTGCCTGGCTGTGAAATCGGATGGGCTGTAGTTTTGCAAGCCACTTTAAACTAGAGGCTTGCAAGGTTGGAAGTTCTGCACCAGGAGCCAGGGAGAAATGGAGCTGGAGCAGAGAGAGGGGTCCATGGCAGCCATGGGCTTTGAGAGTTCTCAGCACCTCCAGGCTGGGAGCTGGTGCTGCCTCCGCTGAAGGTGGTCACATCCTGGAGAGCGAGCTTGAGACCGAAGTGGAGTTCGTGTCTGGGGGGTTTGGGCAGCTCCAGCCTCCAGGACTAAGATGAAGAGGAGGAGGCAGCCTGAGGCTGGCAATGGCGGCGCCAACAGGAACTCAATCGCAGGAAGTACCAGGCGCTGGAGGGAGATCGAGCAGGCGAAGGAGCGGGTCCTGAACAGGCTCCATCAGATATAGACGATAACATGGAGACTCCAGCAGGAGCGGAGGTTCCTCATGAAGGTGCTGGACTCATACAGCGACAACTACCAGGCCAGCCAGTTCACCATCTTACTGGAGGAGGAGGGCAGCCAGGGCACAGATGCCCCCACCCCAGGAAACGCTGAGAACGAGCCTCCAGAGAAAGAGGGGCTGTCCCCGCCCAGGAGGACGCCAGCTCCCACAGAAGCCAACAGCCTGGCCCCTGCAGCTCTGTGTGTGACAGGGGACGGGGCCACAATCTCCCTATCGGCACTGCTCTGTTCGTGACAGGGGAAGGCGCCCCAACCCCCTGACCGGCCCTGCTCTGTGGGTGATAGAGGGCAGCGCCTCAACCTCCCCACCCCCCACGGGCCCTGCTCTGTATGTGATGAGGTAGAGCCATAACCTCCCCATCGTCCCTGGCCTGAGTTTGACAGTGGCGGCACCCCAACCCCCTGATCGGCCCTGCTCTGTGGGTGACAGGGGGCGGTGCGCCAACTTCCCTATCGGCCCTACTCTGTGCATGACAGGGGGGAGCTCCCCAACCCCCTGATCGGCCCTGCTCTGTGCGTGACAGGGGGCAGTGCCCCAACCCCCTGATTGCCCTGCTCTGTGCGTGACAGGGGGTGGCACCACAACCTCCCCATGGACCCTGCCTTGAGTGTGACAGGGGGCGGTGCCCCAACCCCCCAATCGGCCCTACCCTGAACGTGACTGAGGGTGGCATCGCAACCTCCCAATCCGCCCTGCTCTGTGCATGACAGGGGAAGGCGCCCCAACTCCCCAATCAGCCCTGCTCTGAGCCCGACCAGGGGCTGCACCTAGGGATTGGGCCTGCCCTCTGCCACCCGAGAGCAGGCCTAAGCCAGCAGGTCGTTATCTCCCGAGGGGTCCCAGACTGCGAGAGGGCACAGGCCGGGCTGAGGGACCCCCCCCTTCCCCCGAGTACACAAATTTTTGTGCACCGGGCCTCTAGTCTACACTAATAAAAGAGAAAAATGGTAATTGGAGTACGACCGATACCTTTTTCATTGGCTAATCAGCGAGATATGCAAATTAACTGCCAACTAAGATGGCATTTAACCACCAACAAATATGGCGGCTAATTTGCATATTGCAGGCAGGATGGTACAGCACCATCGGAGAGCGGGTTGGGGGTGTGAGTGTCAGCAGTCGCCCGAGACCCGATCCCGCCGGCAGACCCGGACGCGGGCCAGCGGGGCGGCTGCGGCATCCGCCCGCACTTACGCCCCCAACTCAGACCCGATCCCGCCGGCAGACCCGGACGCAGGCCGGCGGGGCGGCTGCGATGTCCGCCCGCACTCACAAGGCCAACCCGCGAGAGTGGGTTGGGGGCGTGAGTGCCAGCTGTTGCCCGGGACCGGATCCCACCGGCAGACCTGGACGCGGGCCGGAGGGACGGCTGTGGCGTCTGACCGCACTCACGCCCCCAACCCACGAGAGCTGAGGAAAGAGAGGGCCCCGCCCCCAGGGGGTCCTGTGGGAGATGCTCCAGGTCAGGGCCACCCAGGAAGGAGGAGCGGCCTGCAGGTGACCCCCACCTACAGGAGTGGCGGGCGCTCACCTGTCTTGGAAAGCCTTTGTCGGGTCTGGGGCACTGGCCAGGTGCCAGTTGGTCCCACTGTCGCCCTGGCTGGCCGGGTGAGTTTAGGACTTGCCGAGGCGGGTGAGCGCTGTTCTTGGAGCCTGGGCCTGAGCCAGGTCTGTGTCCTGTTTGCAGAGCCGCTCCTGGGCCCTGAGTGGGGAGGGGTCCCAGACGACTCTCGATAAAGTTGTCAGGACCACGTCCCAGTGGTGGGGGCCTCGCCCTGCACAGTCCACCACCTGAGCTCAGGCCCCGGGGCCCACACCCCCAATCACCGGCTCGGACACCCCCCATCGATGCATTTTCAATCCAGGAACACCCCGAGCCAGGCCAGGAGGGCTCAGCCACTGCAGGCCGCTTGGCAGCTTCTGGTGGCCCCGGAAACAGTGGAAAAAGTGCCGTGAGCCCGTCTGGGTGCCAGTGTGTGGCCGTGGCGTGGGTGACTGTGACATGTACCCGTGTGTTTATCCGTGTTCCGTGCTGCATGTGCCATTAAATGTGCAATGAAGCACGTGCGGGGCAGAGCGGGAGATCGTGGGGAGCTGGGAGTTCCCTGCCCTGGCCTAATGCCTTGGCCAGAGGCGTTAGGCCTGGGCAGGGGCAGAGCCTGCAACTGTGGGGAGCTGGGAGTCCCCTGCCCAGGCCTGACACCTCTGCCGGAGGCCTCAGGCCTGGGCAAGTGGCAGATCCTGCGATTGGAGGGTGATGGGGGTCAACGCCTGAGGGCTCCCAGTATGTGAGAGGGGGCAGGCTGGGATGAGGAACACTCCCCCTCCCCCACCCAGTGCATGAATTTCGTGCACCGGGCCCCTAGTATATATATATAAAAGGCTAATATGCAAAGTGTCCCCTCGGAAGTTCGATTGAAAGACCAGGAGTTCGATTGCTCACTATGAAGTGCTCTAACCACCAGGAGGTGGTGCGGAGTGCAGGAAGGCCCCAGACAGCAGCTGGAAGGCTCCGATTGGCCCTGATTTCTGGCCAGGCCTAGGGACCTTACTCATGCATGAATTTCATGCACTGGGCATCTAGTATATAAATATATATCATGTATCACACATACACAATATATGTGTATATTCCTCAATGAATACAACCTGCAGTTCATGAATTCCTAGTGATTCCCTGACATTTTATGCAAAATGTTGCATGTATGTTAATCTGTGTATTCTGAGGAGAAAAGATTTCTTCAGAGTCTCCAAGCATCCTAAGTCTTACAATGGGTAAGAACCACTCACTGTATTAGAGTGTTAGGAACTTAAGAATGGATTGCCAATAAGAATTTCTAAGCTATATGATAACGAAGAAAAAAAAAGTAGAAGCCTAAATTGAGGAAATAATTTTTAAGACCTTTGGCTGGTTTATTCAACAGATAAAGGGTTTAGAAAGGTCAAGTTTAAACTGACTTGAGTACATAGAGGCAAAGACTGTCATTTGACAACACTTTCAAGTACAAAATATGCATTACATGTACCCTGGCACCGATCAGCAAGCAGGGTCTCTCTGATCATTAAATTATGACTATGATCACTAATGTGATGCACAGAATGCTACCCATTTCAAAATGAAGGGAGGAGACTAATCTTCTGAGCTGTCACTTGGGACATTTTGTACAAAAATTCACAGTTCATGCCATGATTCACTGCATTCAATACAGTAACAGAAGTGGGTGCTTCCAGAAATGAGAAGGCTCAAAAATTTGGCTAAACAACTTTGAAACAGGGAGGAAAGTTATGAACATTGCTATAGTTAATTAATGATTCTAGGAAATTCGACTAAGTTCTTCTCTCCCTTTCCATTTCCTCTGTAAATAGCAGCCATTCATGTTTGGTTAATTGTGAAAAACCTCTGAGCACAAAATTCCTATTGGGATTTCTTTTCCTGTAATTAATTTTTTGCTGTTTGATGTTAAAGTCCAAACTATAAATTGACAAGAAGCCAGCTGGTACAGTGATGAAATTTGAGACAATACAACTAATGGAAAAAGCCCTAGCTCTGTTAAGCTGAACATTTTGATTAGTAGGTTTGTGTATTTTGTTCCTCTAAAACTCTAACGCATACTAATTTTACCTAGGAATTAATTAAAGTCTATCACAGCTTCCATGCTATGGATGTTATGTAACTATTTGTTGACACCAAATTTATGTATATCTGAGAATAAGGTACAATCCTGATGAGAAAATAAAAAAAAAATAGCTCCATCTCTTCTTTAGTATACTGAAGACTAACTTTTAAAAAGTCCTTATTTCAAAATTAAATGCTTCAGTCTTCCTTAGGTCTATTAGTAAGTACTCAGTCATCAAAGGGTGGGAACATACCATACAATGTTTTTAACTCAGAGCCCACAATCTCCCTATTTAGAAAATAAACTTGCAACTTACTCCCCCATCCTACTTTTGATGCTGATCAATATGGCTCTTGGCAGGGGCCACACTTAATGTTTCTTTTTCATTCTCCACAGCACACTCCAGTGTACTATGCCAAAACAGGGACTCCTTAAGTATTTGTTACGGTTGGATGTTTCCCTGTACAACTGTTAAAGGTCTAATGTCATCTCTTTTGAGGCACAGAAGTAAAAGAGATTGATCAGATCTGTAAGATGAGAGAAAGGGTGGCTGAGGCAGGCACACTCGCTGAGGCAGGCAGAACAAAGTTCAGCAGTGCCACCCGGGATTTATCGTTAAAGTCTAAAACTCCTAGAAGAAAACATAGGCAGTAAACTCTTGGACATTGCTCTTAGTACTATTTTTTTTTTCCTTATATATCCTCCTTGAAAAAGGGAAACTCAACGGGAAAAAACAAAAACAAAAACAAACAAAAAAACAAATTGGATTACATCAAACTGAAAAGTTTTTGCATAGCAAATGAAACAAGCAACAAAAAGAGACCACAACCCACTGAATGGAAGAACATACTTGCCAATGATAATGGGTTAATATTCAACATTTATAAAGACCTATGTAACTCAACACACACACACACACACACACAAAAAAAAAAAAAAAAAAAAAAAAAACCAAAAACAAAAAACAACAACACAACACACCAAAATCCAATTAAAAACTGGACAGAGGATATGAATAGACTCTTCTACAAAGAGGACATGAAAAAATACTCAATGTCACTTATCACCAGAGAAATTGAAATTAAAACCACAAGGAGATATCACCTTATACCTGCCAGAATGACTATCATCAATAAATGAACAAACAACAACTGTTGGCAAAGATTTGGAAAAAAGGGAACCATCTTACACTTTTGGTGATACTGCAAATTGGTGAAGCCACATGCAAACAGTATGGAAGTTTCTCAAAAAATTAAAAATCAAATTACCTTATGACCCAGCAATGCCACTTCTGGGTATATATTTGAAGATATCTAAACACTTATTAGAAAAATATATGCACCCCCAAGTTCACTATAGCATTATTTACAACTAGAGGCACAGTGCATGAGTTCGTGCACAGGAGGCGGGGGGTTAGGGGAAGGGACTGAGGGTGGTTGGCTGCTGGCCCGAGGAGGGAGCCAGCCCTTGTCCCCCTGGGAAAGGGGCTATGTCCGCCACCACCCACCCCCAGTTTCCCATCCCAGCCTGGGCCTGAAGGCCCCAGCGGGGTTGGGAGAGGAGGCAACGGTCGCCGGGCCAGGTGCAGAAGGAACAGAGAATGGACACTGATGCCACCACCAGTGCCCCGCCAGCACATGGTTCCCCGCCGACCCCTCCTTCTTGCCTCAGTGCTGCGCCACCACTGGAGCAGGCGGGTGGCCCCCAGGGAAAGAGAGGACAGGAGCAAGACAAATCCTTGTGTTGAGAGCTGACTTTCAATAGACCACAGTGAGGGAGCTGCTCTGCTATGTATCAAACCCAACCCAGAAACAGGTCATCTATGAATGATTTAGCATCAGGGGTAGATGGGGGCCGGCCAGCCAGGGTGAGGGACCACAGGGGGTTGGCTGTGGGAGTGCACTGACCACCAGGGGTAGCTGCTGCATTGAGTGTCTGCCTCCTGGTGGTCAGTACACATCATAGCAACCAACCAGTTGTTCCGGTCATTTAGTCGTAATGGTCGCTTAGGCATATATATATATATATATATATATATATATATATATATATATATATATTTCCAATAGCCAAGGTATGGAAGCAACCCAAGTGCCCATCAATAAATGAGTGGATAAAGAATTTGTGGTATATATATACAATGGAATATTACTCGGTCATAAAAATGAATGAAATGTTACCATTTGTGATAACATGGATGGACCTAGTCCTAGAAGGTATTATGCAAAGTGAAATAAATTACAGAAAGACAAATAACAGATGATTTCACTTATATATGGAATCTCAATAATAAAATAAATGAACAAACAAAAATAAACAGGCTCATAGATATAGAGAACAAATTAAGGGTTGTCAGGTGGTAGAAGTATTGGGGAGCTGGGGTGAAAAGGTGAATGGATTAAGAAGTACAAATTGGCAGTTACAAAATAGGAACAAGGATGTAAAATATGGCATAGCAAATATAATCAATAATATTGTAATACCTATGTATATGTCATTAGTATCTGTGGGTATTAGATTTATTGGAGTGATCACATTATATAATGTCTAATCCCTGGGTTGTACACCTGAAACTAATTTAATATTGTATGTCAACTGTAACTGAAAAATAAAATAAATAAAATAATATGAATACAGTCTATTATAGCCTCCATGCTATGGGCTTCAGGTAACTATTTGCTGATATTAAGTGCATCTATGTATGCACTTATATACACACATATGCATGTATAAATATGTGTGTGTGTGTGTGTGTATATATATATATATATATATATATATATATATATATATATATATGACAGTCCTACTGTGAATATTGAAAAAGAAAAAAAATAAAGCCTCAATGCCCATTCCTCTAAACTGAAAATTATTTTACAATAAAATGCTTTCATCTCTAGGTTCTCCCATGGAGCCTCCCTCATACACACTTCTCCTATGAAAGGTATAAGTCAAAGATTATTTTCTGAGTTCCATGACTGATTTCATATGCTCAACCATACCACAAGGTTATAAAGTTTAAAACTACTGAAGTGTATTCTGTGTATCAGATAAAATGCTTAATGTACATCACGTTGAACTAAAACCTGAGGTACCATGAGAGATTCAGTCACCAGAGAGGACACTGATGAATAAAAAGAGAGCAACAGCAGTGATGTCTCAGGGTAAAGACAAAGAACTGATAACAGTAGTGTGATAAATGCCTAAATGACTAATTCCCATACCTCTTGATAGCTGAAAAGGCACCAGAAATGGTGCTGAAGGTTAGAGCTGTAGTAGCGAGGCTGGTCGACACCCTCATTCTTCCCTGTTCCCCTCAATCTTCCCCTTGATAAATTATGCACAAAAAGCCTTAAGGCAATAGCCAAATGAGCTCTGGGCAGCCTGGAAAACAATTTTCCACTTGAACTCTGCTTATACCTTGGTAAACGCCTCAGTCCCTTTACTTATCCCCATGACTAGCATTGCTCGGGCAGTAAGTTTCCATTGGCCAGGCACAGGATCATGGATGAAGGAAATACTTAGGTCAAGGTTGTCCAGACAAACAAACAAACAAACAGAAACACTTTTAACTAGCAATGCCCATAAATACAAAATCAAATTAACTTGATATTATATATAGATTTGGTAGCATAAATGTAGACACACTTATAAACCAGTCTTATTTTAAAAACTAAAGAATTAGGGCCCTGGTCAAGCAGCCCAGTTGGTTAGAGCATGTTGTCCCCATATGCCGAGGTTGGGGGGTTTGATCTCTGGTCAGGGCACATAAAAGAATCAACCAATGAGTGCATAAACAAATGGAACAACAAATCAATGTCTCTCTCTCTCTCTTCCTCAACTCAATAAAAAATTATTTTTAATAAAAAAAGAATTACTAAAGAATTAGCATTATTATATTTAAGAAAAATTATGCATCTCTTATTTAAATCAAGAAAATGAAAAAGCATCCTATGTAATAAAACCCTAATATGCAAATTGACGAAACAGTGGAACAACCTGCGGAACTACTGGACGCTATGATGTGCACTGACCACCAGGAGGCAGATGCTCAATGCAGGAGCTGCCCCCTGGTGATCAGTGTGCTCCCACAGAGGGAGCGCTGCTCAGCCAGAAGCCAGGCAAATGGCTGGCTAGCGCAACGGCGGTGGCAGGAGCTTCTCCCACCTCTTCTGTAGGTGGATAGTAAGGAGTGAGGGGTCCCGGACTGCAAGAGCCTGGGACTGCGAGAGGGATGTCTGACTGCTGGCTTAGGCCCGATCCCAGGGGATCGGGTCTAAGCCGGTAGAGGGACATACCCCCAAGGTTCCTGGACTGCGAGAGTGAGAGGGCACAGGCTGGGCTGAGGGATCCCCCCCACCCGTGACTGAATTTCGTGCACTGGGCCTCTAGTTTTAAATAAAGGACATGGAAAGTAATCATAAAACTATATTAAAATAATAAAAGCAATAGTAATTTCTCGAGAGCACACAATATACATGGATTTTTGTGTTGGAATTTTAGCATTTATTTCAAATAATAATAACAAAAACCCTTCAATATAGGAGGGGAAATTATTCCCACTTTCAGATAATAGATCAGAAAGGTAATACAACTTTCTAAGGTCGTGTAGGTATAAAATATCAAGGTTATTCAACTTGGATCTATCTGTGTTCTTTCCATTGTCCCGGGCACTAGGTACTGAATTTGAACAACATTAGTGGGAAGTATATTATGAATGCACAGGCATTAGGGAAGATAATAAAGGAGCTATAAAAAGACCTATAAGGGTATGTTTCCAATTCCACTGTCAAGTGTACAAATGAATATTTATTACTGACCCATGTTCTCTTTATATCATGCATGTTCTGCTAATGTTACTGTCATTCTTCATGTTATAGCTGCTCAGACTCCATGAGGCCTTTTTAACCTCCTGCAGCTTGTACTTCCACTCGCACTTAGATACATTTTTTTTCTCTTATTAAAGCAATTAAATAGTCCAGTTTATATGTGTTTCTTTTCTTTTTGCCTGTCTCTTTATTAGTCTGGGGATAGACACCCTATATTTTCATCTATTATCCCTATTTCTCAATGGAATAGCAGGCATATACTACATGCTCAATAATTTACTAAATAAACGTTGGAAGAAAAAATGAAGAAAGAAGAAAATTATGTCTTGTATCCTTAGTAGGCTACATGGTGCTCATGGGAAGTTCTACCTTGTTTTTTGTATACCCAGTTTGAAGCATAGGGACTAAGATAAAGTGTCTAAATATTTCCTTTCTGAGTGAAAAATTGGTTGTCTGAAGGCCATACAAAAACAGACAAAAATGCCATGGGGTAGAAAGGGGATGGATAAAAAGAAGTATATGCCCAACAGCAGGGAGAAGATGCCAATCAGAAGAGTAGATAACGTGCTTCAGGTTTCTCTTCCGCAGAGTCCTGGATGCCTCCTTGGGTGTTTTCCTATCCTAAATGCCATGCCAATAGGAGGCAGAATTTCAAATAGTTCCTGTCCCTATGTGTACTTTGACTTCCAGGCCATTTTCGGCCCAGTTTTTATTTAAAATAAGTAATAAAAGTATAATAAAACCAAGGGTAAAACAATGAACAAAACAAATAAGACAGAGTTGAAAATGGGTATTATTTTTATGCAAACACATTTTATAAAGAACTAGATATTGTGGACAAGAAAAGGGCCACATACTAAACCTGACAAGACCAGAGGAGGCCTGCATGGCGGCTTTACAAACTCATAGACCTAAAGTAACCACACAGGATGGTCTGAAATTAAAACTTCCTAACTGAAGGTGAGCCATGGCCGTAGTCATGCCCTAGGCCAGTGGTCTGCAAACTCTTTAGTCAACAGAGCCAAATATCAACAGTACAATGATTGAAATTTCTTTTGAGAGCCAAATTTTTTAAACTTAAACTATATAGGTAGGTACAATGTTATTAACTTAATTAGGGTACTCCTAAGGCTTAGGAAGAGCCACACTCAAGGGCCGAAGAGCCACATGTGGCTCGCGAGCCGCAGTTTGCCGACCACGGCCCTAGGCCCATATCTTCCCTGACAAAGGTCAATCGTTACCTTAGCTGAGCCTGTCTATTGTCTTTTTGCCTCTATGATGACACACCTTTAGAATGCCAGAGTAAATTCCTGCAAGTAAATGTTGATGCAAGGAATGTCCCAACCTAGTAGAGATAGTTTATGTTTATTTAAGAAAACTGACAATTGCCAGGAAGCAAAATCTCACATGATTGAGGAAATGCTCTGTAAAAAGTTAGTTTTACCACTTATTTTATACATCAAAATCAAAGGAGAGGACAATGGGTTTACATGAACTCCATCAGTGACAGAACAGGAAGGTGGGAGAAAGTAAAGCGGGGGAATCTCTGGGATTGGATAAAAAGTAAAACAGACACATACTTCTTTTACATTGTTCGGTGTAGGACAGTTAATGCCCTCTCGCAATCCAGGACCCCTCAGGGGATATCAGGGAGCCGATTTCAGCCCGATCCCCACAGGACAGACCGAGGGACTCCACTGGTGCACGAATCTGTGCACCAGGCCTCTAGTATTATAATAAAGATTAACAATTCTTGCCCTTGCGGGATGGCTCAGTAAGTTGGAGCATCATCACATATACCAAAAGATTGTGGGTTCTATTCCCAGTCAGGGCACATACTTAGGTTGTGGGTTTGATCCCTGGTCTAGGTGTGTATCGGAGGTATCCAATCCATTTCTCTCTCACATCAATGTTTCTCTCTCTCTCTCTCTCTCTCTCTCTCTCTCTCTCTCTCTCTCTCAAAATCAATAAAAAAGATTTTCTTGGGTAAAGATTAAAGAAAAAAAGATTAACAATCTTCCTTAATAAGTTATTCTTGAGTGCTCAGCACAGATATTTAGAAGGGAAGCATGTAACTATAGGAAATAAGATTGGAAAGAAAACTTTCACTTTCATCCTCTGTGTTCCATCACTGCCATCAGTTAACCCAGTCCTGGTATGATTCCCAGGCTACATGCATGCTTCTGTAAGAATCCCAGGCTCTTTCAAGGCACAGTCTGCTACAGCTTTTCTAGGTTTCTATCTCTCACGGCCTTTCTTCTATAGTCAGCAACTCTAAGTTCCCCATAGAGACTTTATCTGATTATAACTTGATCAAAGAACCAGCTTCAGTGTGCCCTTGAATGATGCTTCCATCCTTCCAAGTTCCCTGCAACAGCGAGTTAGCTGTGTCTGCCTCCCTGCTGCCAGCTCCTGCCTCCTCTCAGGCCACTGGTGCCAAAGAAATGAGAAAAAACTCGCAGAGCAGCATGATGGCTTGTAGGAAACACTATGAACCTTTTCCCCAACAAAAGAGGTTCTCAAGTGTTTGTACTTGCCTGCTCCGGTGTCTCCTTTTGCTCTGGGCAATACTGATTTTGAATTTTAAAACAGTGTATGAAGAGGTTACTAGTATGAATTAGCCTATCAACTGACTTTGATGGCAATTAAAAAAGAGGATTCAAAAATCACATAAACATTTAATGTCTTTAAAATAATGCATTTCAAGTGTCATACAAAATCTCCTCCAGAGGTTTGATGTAACTAACCGCCACCACCCTCCTCCGTGTAGGTACACCCTAAATCCTCCTCAGGTTAGATCACTCTCTGTGCTTCCATAAGAGTTAAAATTCTAAATGAGAGAAACAGTTTGGTAAAGAAAAGAACACAAAAATGAAGTGATACAATTTGAAATTTTATCAATTTTATCTTTAATTTTTGTCATATACAACCACTTCTTTAAAATATGCCATTTGGAAATGCTCATCACTATTATTTATCCCTGGATAGGTACAGTTTCTTTGCTCTCCTTCGAGCTTCATATTGGGAAATACATAGACCTTGCTTCAATCAAACCAAAAGTCACATAGTAATATGATCATGGCCCAACTTTCCTGCTTCTATATCATCTCTCCAGGTAGTCCTTGACTTGTAAAGCCTATTTTTGTCTCCAGAAATCTTGTCCATTCTTCAACAACCAGCTTAAATATCATCTCCTATGTCAGACATATCTTTCTTTCAGTCTCAGAAACTTACATTTTCAGCTAGATGCATTGCCTTAAAAAGAGGGACACATCTCCTAACCTCCCTCTATGACTCTGCATCTAAGCTTTGTTCAGTGAAATGCTAGCAGAATTATGGGAAGTTTCTTTCAAGAGCTGACTCAAAAGGAAGATATGCACCTTGTGTTCCTCTTCCTTCCTCTTGTGCTGAGAGGATTGGCACTTTGATCCTGACTATGTCATAAGGGCAGCATTTCAGTATTGTCCCTTTTACTTTATATAGTGAAAAATTTTATATAAGTAAATACTCAATTAAGTAAATTTAATTTAATTGTATAAAAAGTAAGGGTAGGATAAATTTCTATGTAAACTTCCATTCTTCAGATTAGAACATATATGCATAGCACAGAGTGAAATAGTATGAAATGTGGTACTATCATAGAACAAATCTCTTAGTTAATCTAAAGTGAACATGATATATTAAGTTTTAAATAGTACAAAGAAAGCTATTCAGAAATGCTATAGCTTGACTAAAGAGTAAAGGAATAGTCAAGAGACTCTAATTACACTAAAACAAGATTAAAACAACCATTCAGAATTATGGCACAATAGTTACCTGGTTCCCTCACAAACTGGTACATGAATGTATAAAACAGATTTGTCAAAGCTGTACCCAAACTAATTGAAACTTTACAAAGAATCATTAAATGTGTCAGCTATTTGTGGGGGGAAAAAAGAAACTTTTAACATTCCAAGTGACAGATGTCAAGACTCACAAATATCTAAATATTCCTCACTTGGCAGACATTCTAAACCAGCATCCAAGAATACATACATATTTACTTTAAAATATTTCTGGGATCCATTAAACAAGAGAAAACACTTTCTAGGCATTGTGGGAGCACAGAATGGAAACATATTAAGGATGTAACTCTACTAACTGACATATAATTTATTTTATAGAAATTTAAAAAATAGGCAAAACTATGTGTCATATAGTGGAAGAAGAATGGAATGTAGATACAAAAGATATGAATTTTAGGACTCAGTTTGTCACTTACAATATGTAACCGCAAGCTACATATTTGTAATATAGTAAGAACTTACATTTATCTAACACTTGTTACATGAATTCACCATTGCAAACTCATAATATCACTAAATATTTTAATTCTTACACGTGACCAGTAAAATAGGTATTGTAACTTCCATTTCTCAGATGATGAAGGTGAGGCACAGATAGATTAAGTAATGTGCCAAAGATGATACAATTAGGAAGTAAAGCTACCAGGATCGGAACCTAGGCAGATAGTCTGAAAAACTGAACTCTTACCCACTGTGTTACACTGTCTCAAAATGAAAATTATAATAAGGATGCTAACTTTGTACATTGGTTGCAGTAAGAGAAATTACGCAGGCAGAAATGCTTTATTGTAAATTTTAAAAGCCTCAACAAATTAAATACACAGAAAAAAATGTGGGAAGGTAAATGAAAAAAAGGAAATGAAAAATAAGGATGCTATGACGTGGCTATTGGCTAAATGTTAAGAAAAATGAAAAGCAAGGAGCCATTGAAATGACTCAAAGTCAGACTTTGATAACTGGAACAGAGATGACAAAAACAATACTTTTGAAAGAGCATCACGATTTGCAGGGAGAATGATTTCCGTTTTGGATTCAGTGACTCTGAGGAGTCAGCAAGATTCCACGGAGATCTCAGGCAAGCAACTTCAAAGTTTATGTTTGTTATTTAGAGCAAAAGGTTGGATTGTGAGGTGTCAATTTGAGAATTATCTACACTAGAGAGATGGCCAAAGTCTACAAGTAGACTAGCTTTCTGAGAAAGAAAGAGTAGGGAAGGAAGAGAGGGGCCCGGGACAGCCCCTGAGGAAACATGCACACTGCAGGAGAAACAGGAGGAAAGGGAGGGAGGAAAGGGAGCCTGTGAAGGACTCAGGAGAATCAGCATTGCTAGAACAAAGAAGGGAGGGAAGGAACACAGGAGGAGGGTCAAACCGAACCAGGTGATCAGGAGAGGCCCGGAGTGGGTGCAGAGGCCTGCTGGTCAATGCTGGCCTTTGGAAACCAGAGCTTTCCGACTGCAGAGAGGGCAGCAGGAACCTCCTAGGGTTTGAGCGGTGACTAGAGTATGAGAAAGCAGGTTAGCACATAATTGCACAAATGAAGTTTAACAAAATACAGTAATTGGCTTCACAGGTTAGTAAACTGTTGAGCGATGTGTAAAATGTGCATTCTGGCAATGTTTTAAAATTGTTAAATATTTTTTCAGATTCATTTCCTAGTAACTTTATTATAATTATCAAAATAATTAAAGCATAGGTGTATCAAAATCATGGTGAAAAGAACTATCTCCAGTCCAATGATTACTGTTGATATTGCATGTTTAACCACACAATAAAAGGAGACATTTATGTTTTATTTAACAACAATTTCAAAACAAAACAGCTTAGATATCACTAGCATATATCAGCAGTTTGCAGAAGAAATACTGTTTGGTATAAAGTATTTTATGCTAAGGGTCAGAAAACAGCAATTTTTTTGCTAATAATTATATCTGCTTCTTCCAAACAATCTTTTCAAGAAAAAACAAGATACCACTTATGAAAATATTCCTGACTCATAAGGAAACAAGGATTTTGAGTATCCAAGATTACAAAGATAAAAGCTATGATTTCAGGAAACAAAACTCTATACAAATGAATTTCAATAAATTAAATGCTAATGTGGATGATTATATTTTTAATACAATAAAATAATTTTCATAATATGAATACTGTAATATAGAAATATTGGAACTTTTTCCAATTTAAACATGTGGCCTTAAAGTCAACAGATTAAAAATGAATGAATATCTTTGCCTTTTACTGGAAAAATGAAGGGTGTCCATAGGAAGAAAATGAGAATGTAAAAATTTCAGCTCTTAATCTTAAGCGGTCCAGCCTCTGATGTTATATTTGCTCAGGCAACTCTTGCCCTCATTTACACGAGGACAGCATATATTGGCAAGGGAAGGAGAAATAAAGCGAAGAAGTATGAAAGAACTAAGTTGGAAGTAGGCTGGCGGTCTCAGAAGACTGTTTTTCATTTTCAAAACATTTAAAAGTTAAGTCTATTCATTTTTAGCTACTTGAGAAATCTTTTCCAAGAGAAGAACTCTCATCAATGCCACTGTTAGGAAGAATATGAGGCCAGAGAATTTGCTTTATTTTACCGAATAGAACAGTTATTTAGTTACACAGAAATGGTTGAGCCAGGATGAAAATCTTATCTGTCTATCCTCAAAGTAGCACCTACACATCAAACCAGAAACTGAAATAATAATCCCTGAGATACTATTTTGAGATAGAATCTAGAGTGCAACACCTGAGTAGAAGATCCAGAAGTGACAATGAATGACAGTGTTTTTCTCAATCTTTTTGTCATTATGCCCCCTCCCCCCACCCCCGCACCCACCCTGCCACCTACTCCACACACATCTGGAGCCTTTTTTAGACTATTTTTCTTAATTGCTTCCACTCCATGAAATTTAAATACTAAGGCCCTGCTATATAGGAGTTTATATGCTGTCATGCTCTGCAGAGCAGCAAGTAGGTTAAATCTTTGTTTGTGTTTTGCCCTCCCTTAACAATCTATTTTCACTCCAACTGGTGGTGATATCACCCCCATTGACAATGAATGAATAAGGCAAGATTAGAAACCATGAAGATATGCACACTGCTGATGCACACATTTTGCTCTATGTATAGAATGCACATGCTTTCTGCATAGCGTTCGTCAAGTAATGGTTTGACTGCACATCTTCAAAGAGTATATAAAGGGAGCCTACCTGGTCCATCACTGCCCTGTGCCCCGGATTTAGTTCCCATCATGCTCTCTTTAGGAGCTATCAGAGAAGTCTGACTCCAGAAATATTGGGATTTACTAATAAATATCCTAACAATAACTCCTTTCCAACTTTGCAAGCAAAAGAACATATTTGACTATTTTTATTTATTTTGCTAATATTTATTTGGCCTCATTTATAGGAGACCCCATATGCAAACAGAATTTAAAAATCTCCTAATTAAAAGAGAGAAAGAGAAAAAAGATAGGGCTTTCCTTTAGTTCACATAGCATTCAGAAGATTCTTGCTTTAATAAATAAAATGCCTTTTAAAAAGTCAATAAATGGATTTTTAAAAACGTTCAAGGATTGTAAATGTTTATTTGTTCAACATGTAATAATAAGTTCTTGTGTCATACTATTATTTTAAAGCCATAATAGGCATAAAATAAGCTGATCTTTTAAAAAATATTTTAAGTGCACAGCATTTTTACATTATAATAAAGAAAAATGAAAGAAAACATAGAATGTGAAATGAATTGCTAACCACATAATGAATATTTTTTATTAAACTATAAAAAATATTAAAATGATCCAAAATATCAGAATGTTTTCTTGTCTGTGGAAAAATATTATTAAGGCTCACTACAGTGGTGGAAGGAGAGACTATAAAAATAACTCAGTAAAAAAACTTCATAATACATTTACTACCCACCTGATCTATTCGTTATCAAGTGCAACATGAAATTTTGTCTCATGACCCATATATAATGAGGCATAAGGTACATATGATTAAACTATTGAAAAAGGTGGCTCATCTCAGTTTTCAAACTTTTATTTCTGTCATTTCATCTTTTCATCTCCAAATGGTCATTTCAGCACATGGCACAATGAAAATTCTGAATGACGATGGTTTTGTGTGTGTTGGTGACTCTCAAACAGCTATGATTTGTTTTTATTAAAAGTAATCCATAAGGGCGCAGTCGACATGGCTCAGTGGTTGAGCGTCGACCTATGAACAGGAAAGAGGACACTGCTGGATTCCTGGTCAGGGTACATGAAAGGTTGTGGGCTTGATCCCCAGTGAGGGACATGCAGGACAAAGTTAATCAATGATTCTCTCATCATTGATGTTTCTATCTCTCTCCCCCACTCGCTTCCTCTCTGAAATCAATAAATTAAAAAACAAAACAAATAAACAAAAAGTAATCTATAAGGTTCAATTAGAATATGGTGTTCAAACAAGTTGCAAAGCTAGTTTTGGGTTATTTCTCCCAAACTATAAAATTTCTGAATCAAAACTGAAAGTTGACTTATATTTTATAATTTTTCTTTCACCAGGTAGTGTAAGCTTTTAAATTAACTGTCAATAGATTTTCTAAATGTATTTTAACAGGAGATAAACATTGTGCTATAGGCATTTCATTAGATTCCTTGTTTGTTTATTTTGATATTTAGATTCAGTGTTGATATGTACTTATTGCCATTTTATTGTTTCCATTATCTTTTTTTGCTTTTTCCTCTTCTTTTTACTTATTTCTCTTGATGCTTTCAAGATGCTCTCTGTCTTTGCCCTTTGGCATTTTGATTATGATGTGTCTTGGTGTGGGTCTCTTTGGGTTCCTCTAGTTTGAGACTCTCTGTGCTTCTTGGACTTACAAGTCTATTTCTTTCACCAGGTAGGAGAAGTCTTTTGTCATTATTTCTTCAAATAGATTTTCAATATCTTGCTTTCTCTTCTCCTTCTGACACTCCCATAATGTAAATGGTGGTATGCTTGAAGTTTTCCCAGAGACTCCTTACACTATCTTCATATTTTTGGATTCTTTTTTCTTTTTGCACTTTTAATTGGATGAATTTTGCTCCCTCATATTCCAAATTGTTGATTTGATTCTCATAATCCTCTACTCTACTATTGAATCCCTGTAAATTATTCCTTATTTCAGTTAGTGTATGCTTAATTCCTGACTGGTCCTTTATCATGTCTTTGAAATTTACTAAGATCCTTGAAAGTCTCACTAAGTCCCTTGAGCAACCTTATGACCATTGTTTTGAACTTTGTATCTAGTAGTTTGCTTGCTTCCATTCGAGATAAAAATCTTTCTGGAGATTTCCTCTGTTCTTCCATTTATGATATGTTTCTTTGTCTCCACATTTTTGCTGCTTCCCTGTGTTTGTTTCTATATATTATTAGGTAGAGCTACTATGTCTCTTTGAAATGGTAGAGTGGCTTTGCATAGTAGGTGTCCCGTAGGGTCCAGTGGCTCAGCCTCCCCAGTCACCTGAGCTGGGCACTCTAGAAGTCCCTTGTGTGGGCTATGTGGCCTGTCTTGTAGTTAGGCTTTTATTGCTGTTAGCCTCACTTGGAGGAGTTGATCTCCAGGCCAACTGGCTGTGAGGACCAGCTGTGACTACAGTGGAAGAGCTGCTGTGCAGGAGACAACTCTGTGGAGCAGGAGTTGCTCCAGTTGGGGCTTTGGTACTGAGTCTGCTCCTTGAGTGTGTGAAGAGGTAATGACTCGGGTAATGATCAAAAGTTTAGAGCAGAGAAATTTATCTTCTAAATTTGTTGTCTCTTGTTGGCAAGTTGCTCAAGTAAAAGATTGTCAGAGCAGAGTATTTGAGTTTAGAGAACTCACTGCTACATTCCAAGAGATGACAGCCATATAGCTCACCAGCTATGGCAAAACATAATAAATCACATTTGCATCCTACAGTTATAAGGATCTTTATAGCATGCTTGAATAACATTGGAAGAGACAGCCATTCAGCCTTTGAGACAAAGTAAACTAATCAATTCTTTGTGGAAGAAAGATCTGAGGTTTTCTTGGTAACCTCTGGAAACCTATGGAAAATTCTATGGGGTGTAAGTCAAATAACAAGTCTTACTACATAGTAAAACTAGAGAGGAGAAAATTAGTGAAGGTGAGAAAAGATTCAGGAGCCTAACACCACAGCAGAAATATCTTGAAGTATAGAGAAAACTCCTGCTATGGGACAGGTGGGGGAGAGGAGATGCTGCAAATGCTATTCATTTACTGGCATCTCATTTAGGCAGTTTCCACCAGTAAGACATGATTATGACTCAGGTGGTTCTCCGGGATTGAATCAAGACTTAAATGAAGGTGTAACATTACATTGGGAATTCAGAGCTAGGGATAATGTTCATTGCATATGAATTGATCTTTATTCACACCTCCTAGGGCAGCATCCCATTTTTCCCCCCTTCCTTAAGGAGATGAACAACTTGATAAAGGATCCTGGAACCTGTTGACTTTCCAAGTTTAAGAGAATCTTTTGTGGGGCACTGAACAACATAGTTAGAAAATGAGGCTTTGGGGTTCTTCTAAAATGCTAGGTAATAAAGTACTAAACAGGGTTTGATAAAATTTCTATATCTCTAAGTAATGTTAGAGTACACATTACCTCCATTCTGCAAACTAAACCATGTACAACTCAACACTGGAGCTAGAATGATTTATATACAACTAGAGGCCTGGTGCACGAACTCGTGCACAGTTGGGGTCCCCGGGGGGTTGGGGGGATGTGACTGACCCTCCGGGTGGGCGGTGGGATGCCCTTGCATCCCAGGATCCAGATCTGTCCCACTGACTTTCGCGCTGGTTGTCGGGAGCCAACTGGTGGCAACTTTTATATTGTTTCTTCCTTGCAGAGCATCTAGGGAAGGGAAGTGGCAGTGATGCCTGAGGCTGACTTTCAGGAGGCCGCTAGGGCTGTCAGGATCTTGCAAGCGGTGCTGGTCCTTCGGTGCCTGGCCATTCTTCTCCAGAGACTGGACTGAAGGAGTGAGTGTCTGCTGCTGGGCTGGTGGGCCTCCGGGACAGGTCTCAGGTGAGCGGTGCCCCCTCTATAAAGGGGAATGACCACCAGGGGGCAGCTCCTGCATTGAGCATCTGCTCCCTGGTGGTCAGTGCGCATCATAGCAACCAGTTGTTCCGGTCATTAGTTTGCTTAGGCATATATAAATATATATATGTACAATATCCATCTAATCCAGGGCTATGTAGATAGTGTGTGTGTGTGTGTGTGTGTGTGTGTGTGTGTGTGTGTGTGTACTGGTAGTAGTAGTAGTAGTCGAAGAGAAAAAAATTCACTTATTAATTTTAGAAGCAACTGTGCTCTTTTCACTGAGACTTATTCTAAGACCCAGGTCCACTTTGTGGGTTTGTTATATTAGGAAATTTGGTACAAAGCCTCTAAGTTAGAATGTCTATTTCTGATTATCTCACCTTGAAGAGATAGAGGTGAAAAGAAAATCAGGTGGTTTCCTGTGCATGAAAATTTTATTTCTTTATGATGATACACCTTCTTCAGGAGGAAGATTAGTGACCTAGATGGTAGGTTTTAGTTTAAAATCCACACATAACACATGAGGGATAACACTGAACTGGTTAGCATGCCCTGCACAGAAAGACAATTTTATTTTCCCCGCAAGTCTCTCTAATAAAAACAAGTGATTGAATCAGGAGTAATAATTAATATCTCCACTTTTCTGACAGGGTTTTATAGAAATAAATCAAAGAGAGAATGGTTCATTTTTCTGGTGTAAAAGGCTTTGAGACAAGGGACCAGAGCGCAGCAGACCTTGCTCAGATGGATGCTGACTCGGAAGCTGCACTGGGTCTCATCCTACTGCTTCAAATCTTTCTTTGGAAATTCAGTAGGAGGTCAGCCAGGTGAAGAGCAGTTCAGGAATCATTGCCTCCACCTCCACTGACAACCACACATATCCCAAAGAAGAAAGCAGGGGCGATACAAGTACCTTACCCTGAGACTGAGGCTTAAAGAATTAAGGACAGAGAGGTTCAGTTGCTTCTCTTTGCTTCTCAACATCCACATTATTAGTAAAGCACTTTTCTATTTGGAAAGGGTCTGATAATTTTCAATTTGGACAATGTGAGAGAAAAATGTGGATGGGTTACATCAGAAACATTCTCCAATAGGTTAAGCTGAAGTTTCTCTAATGTGACACTTCTTGCAGGTTATAATCATTAGCAAGGATTTGGAGGCCCTTTTGTGAAAATTAACCTGGCAGAGAGGACATTCCCAGTTCTGAGGAGAGTATCTAAAGCACGAGGGGAGAGGCACGGGAGGTTCCAGCAGCTTGCACTTAGTGCTTTCAGCACAGTTGGGATCTGTTTCTCGTCCAGACCTTCATTTCACCAGTTCCCTCCATCCGTGGGTCTCTATGTTGAAACTCCATGAATTAAAATCTCTTGGTGGATTTTGTCAAATGCTTTTCCTGCATCAGTTGATATGATTATGTGATTTTTGTCTCTCAATGTGTTTATGTGATGTATAATGTTTATTGATTTGCGGATATTGTACCAGCCTTGCATCCGTGGAATAAATCCCATTTGGTCATGGTGTATGATCTTTCTAATGTAACGCTGGATCCGATTTGCTAGAATTTTGTGGAGGATTTTAGCATCTATGTTCATGAGGGACATTGGCCTGTAATTCTCTTTCTTTGTGGTGTCTTTATCTGGTTTTGGTATTAGGGTAATGCTGGCTTTATAGAAAGAGCTTGGAAATGTGCTTTCCTCTTGAATTTTTTTTTTTTTTTTTTTTTTTTTTTTTTTTTTTTTTTAGTAGTATGAGGAGGATAGCTTTTAGTTCTTCTTTGAATGTTTGGTAGAATTCCCCTGTAAAAACATCCGGACCAGGGCTTTTGTTTGCTGGAAGTTTTTGATTACTGCTTCAATTTCATCAGTACTTATTGGCCTATTCAGGTTTTTTTGATTCTTCCTGATTGCGTTTTAGAAGATTGTATTTTTCTAGGAATATGTTCATTTTGTCTAGATTGTCCAGTTTGTTGGAGTAGAGTTGTTCGTAGTTTTTTCTTACAATCATTTGTATATCTGTGTGGTCCGTTGTTACTTCACCTCTTTCATTTCTGATTTTGTTTATTTGGGTCCTTTCTCTTTGTTTCTTGGTGAGCCTGGCTAGCGGCTCGTCAATCTTGTTTACGTTTTCAAAGAACCAGCTCTTGGTTTCATTGATCTTTTGTATTTTCTTTTGTTTGTTTCTATGTCATTTTTTTTGAATTGTTGTGTTTTCATTGGCATTTGTTTCCAGGTTGATTTTTATTTCTTCTTTGATCTCTTTGGTAACCCAATCACTGTGTAATAGCATGCTATTAAGCCTCCAAGTGTTTGATTTTTGTTTTTGTTTTTATTGTAGTTGATTTAAAATCCAACACCCTTTCTCCATAAAAACTCTTAGCAAAGTGGGACTAGAGCAGCCGTGGGCAAACTACGGCCCACGGGCCAGACCCGGCCCGTTTGAAATGAATAAAACTAAAAAAAAAAAAGACCGTACCCTTTTATGTAATGATGTTTACTTTGAATTTATATTAGTTCACACAAACACTCCATCCATGCTTTTGTTCCGGCCCTCCGGTCCAGTTTAAGAACCCATTGTGACCTTCGAGTCAAAAAGTTTGCCCACCGCTGGACTAGAGGGAATCATACCTCAACATAATAAAAACCTTATATGACAAACCAACAGCCAAAACCATACTCAATGGGCAAAAACTAAAATGATTTCCCCTAAGAACAGAAACAAGACAGGGATGCCCACTTTCACCACTCCTGTTTGACATAGTACTGGAAGAACTAGCCATAGTGATCAGACAAGAAAAAGAAATAAAAGGCATCCAAGTAGGAAAAGAAGAAGTAAAACTGTCATTATTCGCAGATGACATATTGTTAAAGACTCCATTAAAAACTACTAGACTTAATAAATGAATTCAACAATGTAGTAGGACACAAAATTAACAGCCAGAAATCTGTGGCCTATTTATACACCAATAATGAACTCACAGAAAGAGAAACTAAAAAAAAAAAAATCCATTTATCATTGCAACAAAAAAATTAAGATACCTAGGAATAAACTTAACTAAGGAGGTAAAAGACCTGTACTCAGAAAACTACAGGATGTTGGGGAAAAAAGCGATAGAGGAAGACATAAACAGATGGAAGAATATGCCATGTTCATGGTTTGGTAGAATCAATATCATTAAAATGTCCATATTACCCAAAGCAATATAAAGTTCAATGCAATACCCATTAAAATACCAATGGCATATTTCATAGACCTAGAACAAACTCTCCAAAATCTCATATGGAATAAAAAAGACCCCGAATAGCCACAGCAATCCTGAGAAAGAAGAACAAAGTAAACGGGATCACAATACCAGATATTAAGGTATATTACAAAGCCACTATTCTCAAAGCTGCCTGATACTGGCACAAGAACAGACATATAAACCAATGGAACAGAACAGAGAACCCAGAATTCGACCTAAGCCATTATGCTCAATTAATATTTGACAAAGGAGGCAAGAGCATACAATTGAGTCAAGACAGTCTCTTCAATAAATGATGTTGGGAAATTGGACAGATACATGCAAAACAATGAAACTAGACCACCAACTTATAACATACACAAAAATAAACTTAAAATGGATAAAGGACTTAAACGTAAGATGGGAAACCATAAAAATCTTAGAAGAAGCCATAGGCAGCAAAATATCAGACATATGTCATAACAATATCTTTACAGATACAGCTCTTAGGACAATGGAAACTAAGGAGAAAATAAACAAATGGGACTACATCAAAATAAAAAGCTTGTGCACAACAAAGAAACCATCAACAAAACAACAAGAGAGCCCACTGCACGGGAGAACATGTTTGCCAATATTATATTTGATAAGCGTTTAATCTCCAAAATTTATAGGGAACTCATACAACTGAACAAAAGGAAGATAAACAATCCAATAAAAAATGGGCAAAGGACCTAAGTAAACTCCTTTTGAAATTAGACATACAGAAGGCCAAGAGACATATAAAATCTTGCTCAAAGTCACTAATCATCTGAGAGATGCAAATCAAAACAACAATGAGGTACCATCTCACACCTGTCAGAATGGCTATCATCAACAAATCAACGAACGACAAGTGCTGGCAAGGATGTATAGAAAAAGGAACCCTCGTGCATTGCTGGTGGAAACGTAGACTGATGCAGCCACTATGGAAAATAATATGGAGTTTTCTCAAAAAATTAAAAATGGAACTCCCATTTGACTTAGTATTCCCACTTCTAGAAATATATCACAAAAACTCAGAAATATCTATCAGAAATAATATATGCACCCTTACGTTCATAGCAGCACAATTTACTAGTACAATAGCTAAGATTTGGTAACAGCCTAAATGCCATCAGCAGATGAGTGGATCAATAAACTGTGGTATATCTACACAATGAAATACTACGCTGCTGTATATAAAAAAAGAACTCTTACTATTTGGAACAGCATGGATGGACCTGGAGAGCATTATGCTAAGCGGAATAAGTCAGTAGGAGAAAGATATATATCACATGATCTCACTCATTTGTGAGATATAATGAATAACATTAAATGATCAACAAAAACAGATCCAGGGACACAGGAGCATCAAACAGACTGTCAAATCTTAGAGGGAAGGCAGAGAAGGGTGGGAGGGGGTGGGGGTAAGGGATCAACCAAAGGACTTGTATGCATGTATATAAGTATAACCGATGGACACAGAGAGCAGAAGCGTGAGGACATGTGCTGGGGGATGGGAATGGCTGGGGAGAGGTCAATGGGGGAAAAAGGAGACATATGTAATACTTTAAACAATAAAGAATTTAAATGAAAAGAAATCACTTGGTGGGACTTTTTAAAACTTCTAGTGCCGGATCCTCAGGCTCAACAGCTCCAGCTACAATGGCTGGTGTAGGGCTCAGGCTTCAGTATTTTAAAGCTCTCCAAGTAATTGCAGCGCTTCCTTAACTCTTAGCACAATGCCATGCTCATGGTATGTTCTCATTAAATGCCAGTTAAAATTGGTTATCAGTGCGCTGTAAATCAAATCAGGGCCATTACTTTTAAATCTACACCATTTAAAATAGATATCAGTTGTGTCTCTGAGCATTTTCACAGGGCTTCAAGCCATTTACAACTGCTCCTATTGAGAATTCTGCAGATTTTCCACAGCTCGGTTTTATAGACTTCTCCTAGTCATGCTACATTCAGTAAACTTGCCTCAACAAGCTAAGAGAAAAATGCCAAAAATTAGCACTCCAGCTGCTCTGGAGAATGTATTTTGTCTTCCTATGACTTCTTCAATTCCAGCACTTAGCAGGAAGACATTTAAAGTTTTATTGTATGTCTATCTACCAAAAAAAAAAAAAAAAAAAAAAAAAAAAAGGAAAATTTGCAGGTTTGACACTAAACAATTACAGATGGAAGACTAAAGTAAGATCACACATTTACAATGAAGGACACTGTAGCTGTCACTAAATGCAGACTGACACTTGGGAAAAAATTTCCCCAACCTTCCCTGTGACTTTGGGAGGAATGTAGCAATTCATTAAAAAATGTTCCACAGAAATTCAAATGTCAAAAACACAATATAATCATATTGAGAAAATCCTTCAAAATTAGTAATGGAAATTTCATGGTACTGCTGAGAGAGAAAATTGCCCGTTTATAATTATGCCTCTTTCTCCACAGGTATCACTCATTACAGAAACTAGAATAACATCATGATAATGAGGTTCCTAAACAAGAGAGCAGTGAAACATATGTACACATATTGATGACCCACACTGTGAATAAAAAAATAGTTTTCTCTCTATTGTCATGCTTTTAGTTTGTTTATCAGTAGAGTAAACAATATAAGAAAAGGCTGCTGATTTAAATTTTATTTATTAATAAAAATATACTTCAAAATGCCTCTCAATACCAATCAGGAAAACTGCAGGAGAAGCCCCATTCCTATTGGCCTTACTTGCTATGGGAAGTCTAAACCCAGGCTCCTCATTCACCGACAGTTGGACTTACCACAAGCTGTCCTATCCCAACTGCCCTTCTCTTTCTCCCACACCCTCTTCCTGTGCCCTCTTCAATTATGTCCTACTAGTGGCCTGGTGCACGGATTTGTGCACATTGAAAGGAAATTAATTAGAAGGTGGCCGGCGGGGTGGGACTGGGCAAGACAGGCCAGACACGCCCTGAAGCCAACCTCCCGAGGTCTCTCCAACCTCCTGAGGTCCCTCCCTGGCCGGCTGCACCTGGGGTGACATTGTAGCTCAAAGGGCGGAAGGGCGTCTGCAGTCACCGCAGCATGGCAGTAAACCAGATTCGGGGCCGACAGTACCCCAGCAACATAACCCACGGCCAAAGGTGGGATCACGTGGCCCCGAGAGGATTCAGGCTCCCTCCTCGCTGGTTCTGGGGGGCATCACCTGAGAACCGCTGCTGCCAAGTCACAGTAGCTCGGCAGCTCCTGCATTGAGTGTCTGCCCCATGGTGGTCAGTGCACTTCATACCCACTGGCCAGTAGACTGGTTGCTTAGCCTTTTATATATATATATACTAGAGGCCCGGTGCACAAAAATTTGTGCACTCGTGGGGGAGGGGGGTCCCTCAGCCCGGCCTGTGCCCTCTCGCAGTCTGGGACCCCTTGGGAGATAACGACCTGTTGGCTTAGGCCTGCTCCCAGGTGGCAGAGGGCAGGCCCAATCCCTAGGTGCAGCCCCTGGTCAGGCTCAGAGCAGGGCCGATTGGGGAGTTGGGGTGCCGCCCCCTGTCATGCACAGAGCAGGGCGGATTGGGAGGTTGTGATGCCACCCTCAGTCACGCTCAGGGTAGGGCCGATTGGGGGGTTGGGGCACCGCCCCCTGTCACACTCAAGGCAGAGTCGATGGGGAGGTTGTGGCGCCACCCCCTGTCACGCACAGAGCAGGGCCAATCAGGGGGTTGGGGCGCTGCCCCCTGTCATGCACAGAGCAGGGTCAATCAGGGGGTTGGGGAGCTCCTCCCTGTCACGCACAGAGCAGGGCCCATCAGGGGGTTGGGGAGCTCCCCACTGTCACGCACAGAGCAGGGCCCATCAGGGTGTTGAGGAGCTCCTCCCTGTCACACACAGAGCAGGGTGGATCAGGGGGTTGGGGCGCCACCCTCTATCAACCACAGAGCAGGGCCGATCAGGGGGTTGGGGGGCCGCCACTGTCACACTCAGGGCAGGGCCGATGGGGAGGTTATGGCTCTACCCGTCACACACACAGCAGGGCCCGTGGGGTGAGGGGGTTGGGGCGCCGCACCCTGTCACACACAGAGCCGCAGGGCCATCAGGGGGTTGGGGCCACAACCTCCCTATCGGCCCTGCTCTGTTTGTGACAGGTGAAGGCGCCCCAACCCCCTGATCAGTCCTGCTCTGTGCCTGATAGGGGGGAGCTCCACAACCCCCTGATCCACCCTGCCCTGAGTTTGACAAGGGGCGGTGCCCCAATTACCCTATCGGCCCTACTCTGTGAGTGACAGGGGGGAGCTCCTCACCCCCCTGATAGGCCCTGCTCTGTGCATGACAGGGGGGAGCTTCCCAACCCCCTGATTGGCTCTGCTCTGTGTGTGACAGGGTACGGAGCCCCAACCCCCATGATGGGCCCTGCTCTGTGCATGACAGGGTACAGAGCCCCAACCCACCTGATGGACCCTGCTCTGTGCGTGACAGGGGGTGGCGCCGCAACCTCCCCATCGACCCTGCCTTGAGTGTGACAGGGGGCGGAGCCCCAACCCCCCAATCAGCCCTACCCTGAGCGTGACTGAGGGTGGCATCGCAACCTCCCGATCTGCCCTGCTCTGTGCATGACAGGGGGCAGCGCCCCAACTCCCCAGTCGGCCCTGCTCTGAGCCCGACCAGGGGCTGCACCTAGGGATTGGGCCTGCCCTCTGCCACCTGGGAGCAGGCCTAAGCCAGCAGGGCATTATCTCCCGAGGGGTCCCAGACTGTGAGAGGGCACAGGCCAGGCTGAGGGCTCCCCCCTTCCCCCCCGAGTGCACAAATTTTTGTGCACCGGGCCTCTATTCTATATATATAAAAGGTTAAGTGACCATACGACTGTCCGGTACCTATAATGCACACTGACCACCAGGGGGAAGATGCTCAATGCAGGAGCTGCCAAACTGTGGTGACTTGGCAGTGGCGGTTCTCGGGTGACGCACCCCAAAACCAGAGAAGAGGGAGCCAGATTCCTCACGGGACCATCTGATCCCACCTTCGGCTGTGGTTTTGTTGTTCCTGGGGCACTGAGTCTGGTTTACCGCACAGTTGCATTTGTGTTCCACACCCTGTATGACAGCAGCTGTGCAGAGTGCCCTCTCACACTCTGGGACCCCTCGGGGATGTCAAAGAGCCGGTTTTGGCCCAATCCCCAAAGGCCAGGCAGAGGGACTCCACCTGCCGGAGTGACCCTGCTCATTCCACAGATTCCTTGGAGCCACGGCACCACCCCACATGGGGCTGGCTGGGGAGGGACTACAGGAGGTGGCACTAGGGCGTGTCCAGCCCGTCTAGCCCAGTCCTGCCCCATAGGCCACCACCTGGGACCACCTGCATTAGTCCCTGCACCAGAGCCAGCCAGAAGACTTGAGCATGAATTTTCTTTCTTTTCCTTTCTTTTCTTTTTTCTCACTCACTCTGCAGATGCCCTTAGAGCCGTGGCGCTGCCCCAGGAATTCTAACTAATTTCCTTTCAATGTACAGGAATCCATGCACCAGGCCACTAGTTTAGGATATAAAAGCCATTGAGCATGAACTTCTTTGCCTTCACACAATCCACTTACAACCAACCTGTACCTGTATCCAGAAACTGACATGGAAACATTGAGTTTAACCTAAATAAATAAATAAATAAATAAATAAATAAATAAGCAAGCATACAAATCAATGAGTTCCATTGATTCCAAATTATTTCTGACATTTCAGTTTATGCATTAACATCTGATGTCATAAGGAAAATATACGTGTTTTATGATTACAACACAAGTTTTCAGTTTTCTGGACTATCATGCTACATTACAGTAGTGACACTGTGCTAGTTTTGTTGATTTAACACTGCTAGTTCAGTATATTTTCAATGAGAAATTTAAATAATTTATGTTTTGAGATATACCCAGAGAGTTATAGGCAGCATTAAAATTTCAAATTGAATAAAGGTGTACTCATTTAGAAAATGTTCTTCTATAACTTTATAATACCCCAAGAGGAAGAAGAAAAATGACAACAGAGAAAGCAAAGCTTCTATTGCAAGTGTACTTCTTACTTCAGTTCAAAGTCTTTCTGAACAAGTGGAACATAAACATGACAGCATTTAAAGTGACTCAGGTCACTCTGAATTTGAATCTCTTCTTATATGTAATGAAACTAAAGAAGATGAAGTCAAATCAAGGGGGAAAACAAAAAACTTCCTTTAAAACAAAACTTGCAGCAAGCTCTCAATAAGAAGATTGTAGTCCTTCCAAAAAAACAACCACAAAAGTTGTTTTAAAAAGTTCTCTTAAAATTACTCGATAAGACACCTATCTGATTACAAGAAAATATTTGGAGTCATAGGTCCAGTGTAACTTTCTCCTTACCATCATTGCCCAGACTAGGATAGGGTTACAAAGAGCATTCTGAAAAGCCAGAAAATTTTTCACAAAAAGAGACTTGCAAATCAATGGTGACATTTTAATGTAGTTTATTTTTGAAATTCACATTTAAAATTATTAACATTATTTCCTTTTCAAATTTGTGACTAAATTTTTATCCTTTTGTTTGAATAGCTGATTATGTTCTACTCTGCCAATATTTTAAATCAGCAAGTGCTCATTACTTAGATTTCAATTTATGTTTGTATGTGAATATTTTAAATGATTAAATATTTAGTTTCTTCTCTTTTTCTACAATTCTAAGCAGTCTTTAATAGAAACTATTGCCAATGCCACTATTTTGGTATTATATGGAATTTTTACTGCAATATCAGTATTAGCGTTTTTTCCCCCCTAGTAACTGTGATCACTGGGCACAGCGATCCATTTGCCTGCCTGCCCACACTTCTTATAGCAATTCTGTGGAGTTACATTATGAGGCCATGTGACCACTCCCACTGCCTCAACTGACTGGATTAGGAACGCTTAACACTTCCATGATCGCAGATAACCACCAGAAAACTGGGCAAAATATATCCCTATTCCTCACTTTCTTGTTTGAATAGCTTCAGTAGTCTATCTGCACACAATTAACATATATTCACTGGGGTCACCCTATGTGTACAGCAGATATTTTTCATTTTATATTTACTTTTAACTACCAGTTAAACATTCTTAAACAACCAATGCTTATAAGAAGTAGCAAAGGCATACCCATATAGATTATTAACCATTGTACATCATATTTTTTCTCATCTGTATCCTAATAAACCATAGCCATTTAACCATTAATATCAAGTCTTTCTTACTAAAGAGTTCATGATAGTTTAAAGTGGCTGAAAAAAACACATTTTTCATTAAACTTGCCAATCAATGAGTGATCTCTAAAATAATTCCCTTGGGTCTCAGTTTTTATCTTTATTTGAAGTTTAAGATTCCCAACTGACTTTAATCTCACACCATTTCTTCAGTTCTTCTCTGACTTAAAATTTTACTGATTTCATTGCATGGCTTTCTTATGCTATTCTAAGTGTGGCTGACTGAAATAGCTCCTAAATTTCACCAACAAGCTCCTAACCTAGTTTCTACATATTGACATGACATTCTCTGCTGACCTTCACTGTATCTAGTGCACATACTAGAATTAAGGTACTTGTCTGCTTACTTGTCTGTATTTCCTTTCAAATTTTGAGACCTTGAGGGCAAAACTATTTCTACTTTGGAATATCCACCACTTAGCAATATCAGGTACCTAGTAGATGCATATAAATATCGGAAGCATGAGAGAATTTTATAAATTGTTAAACCACATTCTAGAATGTGTTATTACTATATTAAATTTATAGTTTCAATTGAAACATAGCTCACTAATTTTTCAAACGGAACTTGCCTAAGTCCACCTGCGTTCTCGCTCCCCGTCTCCCAACTCTGCGCAGGTGCGCCAGAGGAACATGTTCGTTTCATCCAGTGCTCCCTGCACACTTCCAGAGATCCATGCACACCCACCATGTGAGAGGATACCTGCACACTTCCAGAGATCCCTGCACACCCACCATGTGAGAGGATACAGCACACATACTAACTGATCAATATGCTATTGGTTCACCTTAGAAATAAAAAGAAATCAAGGCAACTCTCAGATCCTTCGTACACGAAAGCTAACCAAGTGAGGTGTTTTCACAGCAACTTTCAGTAAATATCACTAAGAATGAAACACAAAAACAGTAATATTTACTCTTAGTGAGACTGCAGAAATGACTTAGTTTACCACATATAAACTGCAAAATGATATTTGACTTTTAATGAACAAGTATTACCTTTCTGATATTTTAAAGAGAAATAAATTAAACATTTTAAAAAAACATTTAGGTTAAACAATGTACCATCAGACAAGATTCTAAAGAAACCCTTTTAGAGGGAATTGGAACATCAGCATTCAGGACTCATATATTTAATGGGGCAACTAATGATATTAAAAACAGTAATAGTAAGTTTAATTTAAAATTAAGCCTAAATAAAAGTTAAGTATGATCGCTGTGCCTGGCAATACTCTGAATATTGTATATGTATTAAATCAAATCACCTTCCCAACACTCCTTGGAGGCAGGCACCACTCCATTACCACCAAGCACATGAAGATACAGTGATTAAACATCTTATCCAGGACACAGCTCAAAAGCTTGGATTCCCATTCAGATAGTTTCCTTAACCACTATGCTATATATTTTCCCTAAAACATATTCATTAATTATTAATATTATTAATATTCATTAATATCCATGGCTCATCTACATATTGATTGAAGAATGAATTTTCTCAAATTGGAAATCAGAAGCAAAAGACAATTAACCAGCTGCTGTCATTCTTAGTGTACAGAGTTAGTATTCCCCTTTGCCTCTCCTGGTTGTGGTTTTAGCAAATTGGGAATTGTAGCATCTACCTAGCATACCTTAGTACTCTTCTAACTTTCATCTCAGGCTGCTTTTGAACTAAGGCATAGTATAAAAAAGAAAGACAACAAAGATTAAGTAAGATGATGCACATGAAAATGTTTGACAATGCTATGCCAATATAAACTTTTATAGTCAGTGATATGAAAATATAAAAATAATTTAGCCATTCCTGCTTCCCTCTTCTATTTTCAATTCTTTTATTTGACTACATGACAGAAGAACAGGAAATATAAATGCATTTATTCATTACCAATTAGCATAACTTAGCAAATCAAAAAGTTCAAAGCAAATGTTCCTCTGCTTTAGCTAGAATAGAATGTTTTTTTAAAGCTCAAAATTAGCAGTACATAAGACAAAAACAAACAAAACAAAACAGCCAAACTGGTATCATTCTGAGAAAATCCATTATTTACCTTAATGGTTTTTGATAAAAGAACACATATTTAAATGCCTGCCAAATTTTTATAAACATGGTTTAATTAAAAAAAAATACAAAAATGTGTTGCCATTTTACTCCCTTTAACTCACCATTTCTTTATTATAGGGAAATGAAATTAAAATTCCAGATAGTTAACAAGTTTAAAAATGTCTAACACATGAGTAAACTATCAGGTTGCTACTCAGTCTTGAAGAATTTCTTAATTTGATTTTTTAAAATATTAATTTCTTTATATACCACTTGAAAAAATTACTTTGCTTGAAACTACAACTGGTGATTGCAGCTAATGAACCGCTGCTAAAAATATTACACACAGGATATATATATATATATTGCATATAAAAATGTGCAAGCCTTGTGATGTGCTAATTATTGTGCTAGTTGCGACTACTTCATGAAGATATCATAGTGAATAAGACACTGATGACCTCTATTTTCACTGAGTTTTAATTTTATCAAGGGAATCATACACTGAATAGTTTTTCAAATGTAATTTTGCTAAGTGTCATGAAAGGTAATATACAGTGCTATAAAAATGTATAGTAGGAAAGCTAGCATGGTTTGAAGCTTTAGGAAAGGCCTGCAGAAGGACGTGAGAGTTGCAAATAAAGGATGTGGTCAGGTAAGGGAGGGAGTGTTTGAGTGGGATGACTCCAAGAGTGAGAACAGTAACATGTACAGAGTTCAGAGATTGGTACATTCAATAACTGAAAGAAGGCTTCCTTGGCTCCAGCCAAGCCATCAATGTGGAAACCCACAGGGGACTATTCACGTGAGCCTTACAGGTCAGCTGGAAGGCACTGTAATCATTGAAGTCAGTAAGCTGAACAGAGACATGATCAGAAAAAGGAAAGGAAAAAAAAATACAATTTAAAGTCATAATAGCTCATGGGGAAATATAAAATTTTATAAAACACATCAGTAATCAAAATTAAAGGCATTTGTGCACAACAGGAAATATTTCGCTTTCAGAGAACAAGAAAAATAGGTTATTTGTGTTATGCTTATTAACTTGTGCAGTTATTCAGTGTCTGGTAAGTTAATGTTCAAGAAAAAATATTAATATTTATTACAATGTTCTATTTTTTATGTTAATGATTACTCATTTATTTCACCCCTTTGTATTCAGCATGTCTCTACTGAAATAAACCTACATTTCTATGAAAAAAAAAAGGAAATTACAGATTTTAGAGATATAAGGGACTTACATAAGATATTGAGATAGAAGGAATTAAAAAAGGTGATATATTGGAGTTAACTATTAGAAGCCATTTATTTGGAGGACAAAAGAATAAATCTTCAAAGGATTGCTGAGTCCTATATAAAAAAATAGCCTCAACATTATATTTGATGTCACAAATATGGTTAATTTACAGACATTATAGAAAGAGATGCTAGAAATGTGTTTATTGATTGTGTTACTATTGAAAGTTCCATGAGAAGTTTCCAAAAGAGAACAGATGTTTGACCTGCCCTAAGTTGAATATATACAGTTAATGTGATATTAATACAAACATTGCACAGAATTTATGAAGTTCCTGGACCCTCAGGGAAAATACTGACCAAGACTCAGGAAGTAGTTCTAGTTCTCATTGTGAACTTTCATCAGACCTTCCTTACGTGAAAGTTGTCAATATTAATTCACTAGGCCCACTCAGTCTGTCATCGGCAAACAGTTCTGCTTTAATCTGGTACTTGCCTGCTGGGAGGCCTATGACATGCTACAGGTTAGAACTACAACAAAGGAGGGCAGTCTCAGGAAAAGAACCTGCTAGCTACTTCAAACTATTGACACTCTCCACTCTAAGGTACAGACTTCTGAGTTTTAAATTGATCAAGGTAGTCACATATCTAATAGTTTTTCACAACTTCCAGAGTAAAGCAATTAGACTGAGCCAGGATTTCTAGAATTTTCAGAAGCAATGAGCTTAATGAGCTTGACTGAAGTAACTCAGAGGTGTTATTTTAGTTTGGTTTTATTTGGAAAACTGTTGCAGTTTCTAAGTAAACCCCATAGCCCTTTTCATTATTATCTTACATTATCTACTGACTGTAACAACTTTACAGACTCTGCTTTTGTAAATGAAATATAACATTAAAAATCTCTCATTAACCCCCAGTTCTCCTTGCTTTTCATGGAGACATCGTTATTTGCATAGGTTATTTTTATCAGAATATAATTGAATAAAACAATTGTGTAACAAAGGCCTTGCTGGAAAGGCCATATTTATGAGTGATGCTCATTGTGTCAGGGAGAACTAATTACTTTTAAGGAACTGAAGCTGATTTTACTTCTGGATACAATGCCTGCTAATTCCCTCAGGAAATGTGGGCAGGTGCTTGGTTGGCACGGTGCAGTCTCACAGGTCGGAAAGGATACCTCCTGGCAGGTTAGGGATATTAACAAGTTCTGATGATCCTGAGAGAAGAGGAATGTGACCTGAGGTATAGTCATGCAGGTAAAATTTAGTATATGGTTTATAGGGCTTCGCTTTCTAACCAAAAGCTAACAAAAAAATAGAAGCATTTTATTTTTATTTTCTCCCGATTCAACACATCTTTATTGAAAGCATGCTCTGGACAGGGTGCAGGTCCTGGGCATACAATGATGAATTAAACAGTTAAAGCCCCTAGTTTCGTGAGCTTAGTGGAGGAGTGAGACAACAAATGCATAAGCTAACATGAATATCTAATTACATGCAAGAATTAAACAGAACAATGTAATAAGGGATAGCTAAAAGGCTACTTAAATGTACATGAACTGTTGAGTGCAATTGCATGTATGATTAAAAATAGGACATACTCTGAGACTCCTCTCTGGTGGAGAAGAGAAGGAATTTTTGTGCTTGCCTATACACATGATTGGTTAAAAACATGGTCATTTGTGTTCAGGGCCTGAGGATTTAGTAATTGAATGAGATAGGAAGATAAGAAAGGGGAGGAAGCATCAATCTTTGTTTTTTTCTAAGACCAAAATGAATTTTATTTTCTTACCCAGAGGGTGAAAGAAGAATGTAGGAGTGGGGGTGGTAGACTTGAAGGTCAGGCCTACCACATGACAGATATTTGATAAATGTCAATTTCACTTCTCTTAAGTAGCCTCTAGGAATCAGTCTTACAAAAACACTAACATTCATTCTACAGCATTTTTTATAAGCGTAGCCTCATCAAAATAGAAACTTCTAAAAGTCCAATCTGAGAATCTTTATAAAATCTTCCAGGAAGAAATTAGTTAATTTGAAGCACTTGGGTTTTTACTATAGAAAAGTAAGTCAGCCTCCTATATGCATTTACCAATCTGTCTCTCTCTAGCTGAAAAGCTGGCAAAATCTCCTAAAATTCAAATGTTCAAATGGACATTGTTAACCAAATAGAAGAGAAAACTATATTAGTTGATTTACATATTTTATCAATCAAGAACCTTCAGACAATAATGAACTTTGAATACTCATATTTTTAAAAACGGATTTTGCCCATCATAATATCCTGGGCCATGGCTTTCACATTTATAATAAAATACATTGGTATACAATTACCTCAAAGAAACCCATATAAACCCTAATATGCAAATCGACCAAACCTAGGAACGACTGGTCGCTATGACATGCTCTGACCACCAGGGGGAAGACACTCAACACAGGAGCTGTCCCCTGGTGGTCAGTGTGCTCACTCCCACAGGGGGAGCGCCACTCAGCCAGAAGCCAGGTTCATGGCTGGCAAGCACAGCAGTGGTGGCAGGAGCCTCTCCCGCCTCTGCTGCAGGTGGGCGGTAAGCAGTGAGGGGTCCCGGACTGTCAGAGGGATGTCTGACTGCTGGGTTAGGCCTGATGCCCAGGGAGATTGGACCTAAGCTGGCAGGGGGGCATCCCCCGAGGGGTCCCGGACTGTGAGAGGGTGCAGGCCAGACTGAGGGACCCCTCTTCCATACACGAATTTCGTGCACCGGGCCTCTAGTCCTATATAATAAAAGCCGAATATGCTAAGTGGTCGACGGTTCATTCAACCATTTGACCAGTTGCTATGACATGCACTGAAAACCAGGGGGCAGAAACTCTGACCAGTAAGTTAGTTTGCTGTTGGGGGCTGGCCAATCTGCACTGGGCAAGATGGGCCAGACACGCCCTGGAGCCCTCCTGCAGCCCCTCCTCAGCCCTGATCGTGCACCAGTGGGATCCCTCAGCCTGGCCTGTGACCTCTTGCAATCCGGGACCCCTTGGGGGATGTTACAGAGCCAGTTTGGCCCGAACCCCACAGTTCTAGGCCAAGGTACGCCCCCGGTGCATGAATCTATGCACTGGGCCTCTAGTATTAGAATAATATGTTATGACATGACAAATATATCTACTTTAAAAATAATTCACTCCACTTGTCAATAACCCTATATAATAAAAGGCTAATATGCAAATTGCTCCCACGGGCAGGAGTTCGACTGACCAGGAGTTAGACCTGCACTCACCACTCGGTGCTGGCACAGAACATGGTGGGCATCGGTGACGTGGTGCTGGCAGCAGGCGGCAGTGGAGGTGCTGCCAGCCCCGATGGGCCCAACGAGAGCGGGACTGCGGTGGGATGGTGGAGCAAGTGAGTGGGCGGTGCCAGGCCTAGGATGGTTTGAAGGAAGGCCCAGGCTGGCAGCAGTGGCAGGCAGCCAGGGGAAGGGAGGCCCCTGCTGGGGGCAGTGGCAGGCTGTCGGTGGAAGAGAGGCTCCGGCCAGCAGCCGGCAACCACTGGGACCCTACCCGTGCATGAATTTCATGCACTGAGCCTCTAGTATTAAATAAAATACCAGCTATTACACTACTTTTACATCATGTACTAGTTATAACCGTCTTACAGCAATTTAATGTTTGTACTTTACACATGACAGAATATTAAAGATATAAAGTTATAATTTTCTACTTTAAACCTAAACAGCCAAAGCAATATATTCTGCATGACTTATGGACATGTAGCATTAGGTATCATTTAAAACACAGATTGGATTATGTGTTCAATTCACACTTACCCATAAAGTTGAGATAGCCTTCTCCGCCAAGGGCATGAGTAATGAGTCGAATCATTTTATGAAGCTGTATTCCACGATCAATAACTGGAGTAAAAGGGGTCAGAACACTCATGTTGGTATACATTTCAGCATCCATCAACCAAAATGCCAGTGTCTTATCCCCAACAAGTGCCTGCAGAAGTAAAAGTCACTGAGGTGAATGCAAGGAATAGAAAGGAAGCAGCTATGATTTACAGCAGAATAGCACAGGATGAACAACAATGTAGGAGAGGTATGTGAATTAGTATCAATGTAACACATATGCCAATAATTACTTCCAGTGCTAAAGATGAGCCAGTAAAACTTGTTAGAAATCAACACGTGTTTTCAGGACTGATTTGATTTTTTAAAAACAGTTTGGTGAAAAATTCATGATCAGCTGCCTATTATAACTGAGCAGATGCTTCAAATTTTCTGACATTGGAATATTTAATATAATGTTGAGAATTTAAAATATCTTGCATACTATGAATTTATTTTGAAAGAATGTAAGTTTCTAAAAATATTAATTTGTTTGTATATATATGCAAGTATATGTATTTATATATGTATATTACTTATATATAATATGTATATAAACGTAGTACAATGGACTCTCCTCCCCTTCAGCAGAGATTTGACAATTTTTTCTTAAAATGTAAAGTTTGCTTCCACACTGTATTTGTCATTTAATCTAAATTTTTTTTGTTTTGCATGAAAATACAATAATTGATAAATAGGCAGGTTACTCAGAAACACCCTGAATAGAAGAGAGGCCTCATAACAACATGAATTATTCATGGTTAAAAACAGCTAACTAATGCAAAATTTTTTATTGACAAAAAATAATATGTGTATGGTGGAATATATAATAGAGATTAAACCATTACCTCATTACCCTATTACAATTATTTTCAGTTTTTTTTAAAAAAAATTTGACTTACAAACCTGTTATACTCTGTAATCTATTTTGAATTAAAATGACTTGTCTTTAAAATATACTGTTCCAAGAGTACTACTCATTCCATTGGTCTTGTCCTTATGCCGTGGGCCAAGAATGAATTGGCTCAGAATATGGTTCTTGCCACAAGAATTCTCAAAGTTTGATTAGATGGTAATTGTCATTTGTGTTATGTGAGTTCAAATTATTTTGCAACCTCTTTGTTCTCTGACTTCTAGGTATTTTAAATCTAAATATAAAAAAAAAATGTGAACTGTTATGTACTGAATTGAGCCTATACCCCCTGCTTCCCAAAAAATTCAAGGTGAAGTCCCAATCACCAATGTGATTATATTTGGAGACAGGGTAAAGCGGTAATCAGGACTAAATGAGTCATAAGGGTGGGGTCCTAATCCAGTGAGTGGTGTCCTTATATGAAGAAGGAAAAAACGCCAGGGATAAATATGCACAGAAAAAGACCACTTGAGGACAAAGAGAAAATGCCATCTGCAAACCTAGGAGAGAGGTCTCAGGAGAAACTAAAGCTGCTGACACCTTGATCTTGTACTTCCAGCCTCCAGCACTATGAGAAATAGATTTGTTGTTCAAGCCACCCTGTCTGTGGTATTTTGTTGTGGCAGCCCTAGCAAACTAATACACATACTAATAAAATATAGCTTCAATCTGACATATAACAGAGTTCCATATGAGTGTAGTTTGAAAATAGGGTCTACTGCTAAAAAAAAGTTTGGAAACAATGTATATAAGATATAAGTATATTTGTTAAATTGTGATTAGACAGCAGTATTTCTTAAACAATTTCTCCTTTCCACTTGTTTTGAATTGTTTATATTTTTATGGATAACTGCTTATTTCTGTAATCTCTGATTCTGTTATGAAATCATTTTGATAAATTCTGTCATATTTTTACTATGATGTATACATTTCTATATTATTCATTTTATAACTATACAGGATGGGGCAAAAGTAGGTTTGTAATTGTTCTTATGGGAAATAATACAGTAATTAATAAATAATAATACAGGAATAAACTGTTTTACCCCTACTCACAACTGTAAATCTACTTTTGACCTACCCTGTATATTCATAATTTTTATTAGATG
Source organism: Myotis daubentonii (assembly GCF_963259705.1). Taxonomy (NCBI): domain Eukaryota; kingdom Metazoa; phylum Chordata; class Mammalia; order Chiroptera; family Vespertilionidae; genus Myotis; species Myotis daubentonii. The sequence continues at coordinate 95,440,234 of NC_081842.1, read as the reverse complement.
TATTAGACATTTGCTTTTCGAAAGAACTAGGCAACTTGCATCTTTTTATACATTCCTGACAATCTGTAATACAAGGCAGAATTACCTGAATCTTTAAAGTATGAAATAATTCAGGATAACTCTATAATGTTTCTATACATTTTGGATGATAATTATGAAAGTGATCTACCAGTTTCATCTTCAGTTGGTTTATTCCATTCATTTATTTATTATTTCATTCATTCCTATAAAATAAGTACATATTGGAAACTCAAAATGTGCTACAACTGCTAGGAGTTTGTAATAGAAAGATATGATTTATGTATGTATTCTAATTTTCATATTGTTATATTTCTGGTGACTGTTTTTCACCATCCTTAAATTACTATTATTCATTTATTATTCTGCACTATTTTGGTTCTGTTTTTTCATATTTATTTTATCTGTTTGCAGCCAATTTAAGTTGAAAAGATAGCAGTGCTCTAATTTAAAAGATGCAAAATTTAGCATATGTCTATCTAGTTCATGAGTCAGCACACTTTCTATAAAGGCCAAATAGTACATATTTTAGGCATTATGGGCCACTTTCTCTGTCTCAGCTATTTAAAAGCAGCCATACACATAATGAGAATGAATGCGAATGGCTGTGTTCCAATTAGCTTTACCAAAAATAGGAGGCACGCAGAAACTGGCCCATGGGTCTTAGTAGCTGACCTCTCTGATCTACCTACACTTTCTTAATAATTAGAGAAGACACCTGAAAAACCATCTGTAAATTTCTGCTGAAATAAAAGAGAAGCTTATTGTTCAAGCTGTAATTTTCTTACTACGTATATGACAAATAATTTTTAAAATTTTACTTTCTCATTTTTAATGTTTAAATAGTAAGTTTTATGTTGTTTATGTGAGGATTAATATAGTTTCAAGTAACTAAATGGCCATTTTCCCCTATTTATTTATGTTTATTGAGTGACTAACTAGGCACAGTCACAGTACTAAGGCTGGAATTACAAAAGTATAAAAACACATTTTCTGCCTAAAACATGATGAGAACATAGATGATGGAGCAACTATTCTTTCCTTAGTCCGTGGTTGACAAACTGCGGCTCCTGAGCCACATGCGGCTCTTTGGCCCCTTGAGTGTGGCTCTTCCACAAAATACCACGTGGGGGCACGCACGTACAGTGTGATTGAAACTTCGTGGCCCATGTGCAGAAGTCAGTATTTTGTGGTATTTTGTGGAAGAGCCACACTCAAGGGGCCAAAGAGCCACATGTGGCTCGCGAGCCGAGGTTTGCCGAGCCGCAGTTTGCTGACCACTGCGAGATGACTAGAGGGAGGCTTCAGAGAGAATGTGGTATCTGAGCCAGGCTGTTGGGCATTTTATAGCCGCTTCCAGGTGAAGCAGGCACTTGTAGCTGTGTGGGCAAAAGCACAGGACTGGAATCAGGGTAACCTATTCAGGAATGGGGGGAAATGTGCAGCAGTGACGAACAGAATGACAGCTAGTTGAGCAGAGAGTGAAGGTAGAAACTCTGGCTCATACCAGATTACGCATGACCTTGAAGGACACGCTTTACTCAGGAGGTCTAGATTGACAAAATGAGCTTGCGCTTTGAAAATATCTCAGGCTGCGTTAGAGAAGATGGACTGCAGCTGAGGGGACAGTGATCAGTTAGCAGGAGATTTTAGTGACTGAGGGGAAAACAAGGAAAGCCTGTCAAAAAGCATAAAAGAAAACTTCTAGAAGGAAAGCTAAAATGGAAATTAAAATTAACCTGGATCGGTACCAATATTCCTCTCATTACAACAAAGGAAAACAGGCAAGATAACACCTGCAACTGTCATTTACAATTTTTTAATTAGAGTTTGCCAGTATAAAAATGGCTCTGCATTTTGAAGCTGGAAGTTATAGATTTACAAAGTAACTTTAAAATGTTTTTCAAGCATAAATAATTTTCTCATACAGAGAGAGAAATTTACACAAATACTCATTTACCTGATCATGGCTCTCTGCATAAGCAATGCACTTTTCAAGGTAGCGTCTGTTTATGAGTGTGTGCACTATGTCACCCATATTCCAATCTTCATCTTTAAACTCTTTAAGTAGCTAGATGTAAGAGAGAATATAATTAGCATAAACCATTATAGGTCCTACATTAAATCCCAAACTTAGGGTATGCATCATAACAACCCATATTACTTGACACAGAGATATAAGCCCACCCATGTAGCAAAGATATCTTTATTGAAACTTTTTCTGAAATCACAGCTTTTAAGCAGACTGTCCAAAATGACATTGGTGTAATGTATGTGTATTAATGTGTACACAGGTACATTTTTACTTTTGTGCAGATGGTTTAATCATTGCACTTTAGAATTTTTGCAACCATTTTTCCCCTGTAACAATTGCTACCTCTTGATTAATAACTACAGAAAAGTGTTGTTGTGCAATATATCTTTCTGTAACTTCCACAAGGCAGAGGTATACTTGCTACATTTTTAGGTTAGATTAAAAAAAAAAAACCAAAAAACTAGCAGGAACAGTGTTTTGTTCCATTCTTTAAAAATAATAATTTAAAAAACAACTATTATTTAAAAGTTTAAAGGCTAATTATTATAACATAAGTATCATCTTAACAGACCACACATTTTTGCCTCCACTCATTTGCACTCAGTCTTCAATCTGCCTCTGTCTCTCTAACACCACTTCAATTGCAAATGCCCTTGCCAACATCTCAGATGACTGCCTCTCTGGTCAGTAATTGCTCTTTCTTAGGCAAATACTTGCTGTACATGGTGACAAGGCTAACTCCTTCCTTCACCACCAAATGCTTTCCTTCCTAATCTACACTGTGAAAACTTCTGATTGCTTGGTTTTCCCACCACTCTGGGCATTCTGCAAAGTCTCTTTCTCTGTCTGCCCTACAAAAGCTGGTGCTCCTCAAAGCCATGTCCTTAAAATAGCCTTTCCTTTACTCTCTTTCTGCATGGGCTCATTTCTCTGTTCCAAGTGTCAATTGCACTCCATGACAGGCAGAATTCTAGGGTGGCCCCATGATTCCTACTCCATCATAGTCATACCTTTGTGCGACCCTTTACATAGAGTCTGGGTGGGACCTTGAATATGATGAGTGCCCTCTGAAGAAACCATGATATAAATAAGTAATGTTTTAAGTTGCTAAGTGTGTAGTAATTTGTTATGCAGCAAGAGAAAACTAATGCAGATGTTGGGAGCAGAAGTTGGGTTCAGGCCTGCTTGTATCTTCCTTTGCTGACTATTCTTTCCCTGTGGAATTCAGATGTGCTTAGCCATTCCTTGTAACTGCTCTGTGAATTACTGGGCACCAGAGGGCAGGCTGCCTTAGGCAGAATAATGGTCACCCATAGTTAGTTGTTCACATCCTAATGTCCAGAATCTGAATACCATGAATTACAGGGATCTCCCTAAAAAGGAGGCATGACTTGTGAGAGTAAGTGGTGACTTGAAGATGCTACCCTGCTGGATTTGAAGATGAAAGAAGGGGCCATGAGCCAAGGAATATAGGTGGCTTTTGGAACCAAGAAAACTCAAGGAAACCAGAGCCGGAACGTAGCCTTGCCAGAACCTTGATTTTAGACTGTGAAGACCCATTTCAGATTTGTGATCTACCAAGATATAAGAACTACATGATTGTAAATTTGTGTTGGTTTAAATCAAGATAAAGCAACACTGTGAAACTGTTACAGACCTACACAATATGCATAACTAATTTTTGACAAATGTACTGAAATAATTCAATGGGAGATAGACATACAGGGGTGGGCAAAAGCAAGTTTATAGTTGTTTGTATGAAAAAAGACATGTAGGTTATGGTTATTAAATAGCTTTATTAACTCAAAGGAATGTCACAATGCAACTGTTAGCTGCTTTGGCCCAACCCTATTTTTTTTTAACAAACCAGGCTGAAGAGTTGGGCACTCATAGGAAAAAAGAAAACATTGATTAAGTCTCACGTATTGCATAAAAATTAACTCAAAATGGCTCACAAACTTAAATGTAAAAGTAAAAATATAAAATGCTTAACAGAAAACAGTCAAAGAATTCTTGGACTGGACACCAAAAGAGGGACCTCTAAAATGGGATTCATCTGTAATACCGTCAACAATGAAATTTAAAAATTAAAATCACAGTAAAATAATAAAATGAAATAAAAAAGATAAATTGGCGGCAGCAATCAAATTTAAAATAAACAAAGAACTTTTGCTCCATGAAAGCCTACATGATGAAAAAGCAAAAAATCAGACTGGGAGAAAATATTTGTGAACCACATATCTAGCTAAAGAGTTGAATCTAGAATATACAGAAAACTCATTATTTCGCAGTAAACAAAAGATCCAATTAGAAAACAGTCAAATGACAGGAATAAACATTTTACCAGAGAATACAGAGAAGAAAAAAAAACACACACAAATGAAAAGATGTTCACCATTATATGCCATCAAAGAAATGCAAAATAACCACAGTGAAGTATCACTCCAGATCTATAAAATAACTAAAATAAAAAAAAGACATCACCAGGTGCCGTTGCTGGAGGATGTACAGAAACTTCATCCCTCCAACAATGGTGGTGAGAATATAAAATGGTGCAGCTACTCTGGAAATAGTGTGGCAGTTTCTTAAAAAATTAAATGTCCAACTACATGATCCAGTAATGTAGAGAATTTATCCTAAAGTAATTAAAAGAAATGGGCATCAATGCCAGCGTATGATTTATGGTCATAGAAAAACCTGCAAACAAATGCTTATAGCAGCTTTTCTTTATAACAGCCAAAACCTAGAAACAATCCAGATGTCTTTTAATGGGCAAATGATTAAACAAACTGTGGTATATCCATACCATGGCATACTATTCAGCAGTAAAAAGCAATATACTGCTGACACATGCAACCTGGATGAATCTACAGAGAACTTTGCCGAGAAAATATGATAATCCAGAAAGGTTATATACTATATGATTCTATGTATATAACATTCTTGAAATGACAAAATTATAGAAATGAAGATTATATTAGTGGTTTTAACAGCTTAGGAAGTGATTGGGGGCAAGAGGGATGTAGGTGTGGCTATAAAGGCGACCTGAGGAAACCTGGGTGAAGGAAGGGTTCTGAATCGTGACTGTATCAATGTCAGTATCCTGGTTGTGATACTGTACTGTAGCTTTGCAAGATGTTACCATTGGGAGGGATACTTGCTAAGAGAATATCAGATCCCATGGTATTATTTCTTACAGCTGCATGTAAATCTATAATTTTCTCAATACAAAAAGAGTAATTAAAAAACTATATGTGCTAAAAAATACTACGTGCACAGTAAATATTTAGTGGAATTAATGAATCAATGAATGAGTACAATTAAGTACTTATATCACCATTACTTAAACAGTTATCCTATATAATAAAAGGCTAATATGCAAACTGTCCCCTCGACCAGGAGTTTGACCAGGGGGCGGGGCAGGGTTGGCCAACGGCCCACGGCCCAACCCCGGCTGGCCCAGCCCATCTGCCCCAATCCTCTAGTTAGATAATAAAAATGATCAAATAATATTAAATGAGAGATTGCAAATTTGGCATATTTTGGGTTGGCAAATATTTGTTCAGTAAATGATTACACTAATATATTACAAACTATTGATTTTGAAATCATACAAGTATAGTAGGTAATTTGCTTCTGAACAACAAAAACATAAATGGAAAGACCATATTATGAAGCAACATTCTAATCTAAATCATACCCTAAAGGTAAATGACAATGAATGCCACAGATATTCTGGGTAAACTTATTTGGATTAATACTCTTGCATGTTTCATTGACAGTTGAGGAAATGATAGTTATGCAAATGTTTTATTAAATGTACAACTTATAAAAGTCAGGGAACATTTCTGAATTTTAAAAATATTACTTTAACTCTCCTTAGTCTTATTAAACTAAGAGCCCTGTTTTTGTGATGCAAAAATATTTTTAAATAACTGCATAAAACAAGATGGTATCTGCCTTGGAGCATTTACAGTCTAAACAGACAGCATGGTCATATCTCAGACAGAGGACAATACATTTTTCCATTTGTATGATGTGCTGTCTTGTATGGTGCCTTCGGCATACAGGGTACTACAATGTTTAGTAAGTTAAAAAGAATATTGCCATCATTCAAAAAAGGAAAATAATTACACTGTGAGCTAATATTGTTTGGAAAAAATTCTAGGCTGATGTACACCTTGATATATTCTTGAATCTGCAAGAATATTGGCCAATGGTGAAGGCTTCTCAATGGGAAGTTAACAAAGTAACATTTGGCACTTGCTAGGGAAAATGTGTAAAAAATTAGAAATTGTAAGTGATGGTGAGTAGATAAAGAACCTTAAACCAAGGTGAAAAACTGGAAGACCACAGCAGTTTTTAAAATGACAAATAGAAAGTAACATTCCCACTTATGAAAACTAGATGCTCATTTGTTTGTTTGATTTCTAAAATCAGTCCTCTCAATAAAACACTTGTTTTTTGAGTTGGCAATGTTTGAAGATTCATTATAAATGGAGAAGCAGAAGTCATGTTGGTAGAGTTTTAATGCCACAGCTGTGCATTGCACAAACTGCCTGGAGCTCAGGAAAGAGTGAAAAGATGAGTACAATAACCACTTCCTTCAGAATAGGCTCGATGGTTTTTCTATGGAAATTCAAGTAATTCTAACACTGTGATCTCTTGCACCAACTCATGTCTGCACTAAAGGGCTCATCAGAAAGTTATGATTATTTAATATGCTAGAGGCCCGGTGCATGAAATTTGTGAACTGGGGGGGGGGGGGGCGGGTATGTCCCTCAGCCCAGCCTGCACCTTCTCACAATCCGGGACTGCTGGCTCCTAATCACTCACCTGCCTGCCTGCCTGATTGCCCCTAACTGCTTCTGCCTGACAGCCTGATCATCCCCTAACTGCTCCCCTGCTGGCCTGATTGACACCTAACTGCCCCCCTGCCGGCCTGATCACCCTCAACTGCCCTACCCTGCAGCCCTGCCCACCCCCCAACTGCCCTGCCCTGCAGGACTGGTCACCCCCAAATGCCCTCCTCTGCCGGCCATCTTGTGACAACGTGGAGCAGCCATCTTGTGATGTGAGGGTGTGAGGGTCAATTTGCATATTACCTCTTTATTGTATAGGATATCTGACTCCTTACACATATTCAGCCTACAATTATGGAGTTGGCCACTCAAAAATGTTCTATCAAATCTAAGTGTATAGAACAACTTTAGTCCGGAAGGCAAACATTAAATGAAACAAAACACAATACAAACTACTTGATCTGTCATTAATTTTAATGCAACTGTATTAGAAATGATGTGTAAGATGTGATGTGCAATTATTCATTCTTAGTTACTAACACATGCTAAGGACTTTTGAATGTTGAAGCAAATACTTGGAATTAAGGAGTATCTTCTACATTTATTGATAATTTGTCAGCAGAAATGTGTGGAGAGCGGCTACAGCGTTTGGACAGGTTCAAGCCTGGGACTAATGAGAGGGCGCAGTCCACTCGTGGCAAAGCCACATGCAGGTCCCAGCTTGGAGGGCAAAGCCCTCCCGGCACAATTAAAGCCAAAGGCTATGGTTGTAAACTTGACCTTATGGTCCAAACCTGTGGTCCCAGGTGGCTGAATGATGTAGGCTGTGGGAGGTGCAGCAAATGCTGCCAAAATAAAGCTTGATAGAGTTCTCAGGTGCATGTGATTAAGCAGATTCGAAACTCGCAAGAAAATTGTAAACATCTTGGCCACGCCCTTGCTTTGCCTTGTGGGATCTGACTATAAAATAAGGACTCAGCTTGCAGGCTGTGGCACTGTCGCTCCATCTGAGAGCAGTGTCCCACCCGGTCCCAACTGTACTCTCTTATCTGTCTTCTTTAATCCTTCACCGCCCCACCTCAGGTTCACCCCTGGCCATGCTGGACACAGTTCAGAAATGGATGCTTAGATGAAGTTTAACATGTTTTAAATATAGAGCACTGAAGTTCTGTACAATTGCATTGATAATGCAAAATTCCATTTACACAGCTAACATTATATTAATCATATTTTCCCCTTTGCCTGAATAATGCAAATCTGAATACTTTCAACTAGAATTTTTAGAAATTTGAGAAGCACAAGACTTAACACATTTACGGGAGAATTAAGTACTTAAATTATAATATCTGTAACTAATAATTACAACTAAGAAATAAATGTAAAGAAATAATAAATAAACCAACATAATACATGCTATCCACACTCAAAAAATATTTACAGAAGATCTTACCTTAATCCATTTATCTGGAATTGCCATGGCTAATCGATAGTCAAAGCCACAACCTCCCTGGGAAATTGGACAACATAGAGCTGGCATTCCTGATACATCCTAAAACAAAGGACATCAGCATTATCTGCTCATACTGCTCACATTTTTATTAAATATGTCTTTGACAGTAATGGTAAGGCCAATAAATAAAAACAAACAGGGGCACAGACTTTGATTTTTGGAGTGTTTTGATAGCACAATTGTAAAATTAGATAAAACTGTGATAGCCTATCTCATTTCCCCCAAAAAACTTGCGTGTTGATCATTGCAGGGCAACTTTGATCCTATGAAGCTAAATTTTTCTTTTCTTTGTTATCACATAGAGAACACAAAATAGTACAACTATTATAGCTAAACATGCTTTCTTAGACTGACTTTTGAGCTACTCTGAGAACATTTTTATTAGTTACTGCTTTCATGAAACACAAAAATGCATGTAGCATATTATCTGCTATGCTTGCTACTTGGCATGCAGTGTATTTTGTGAGCACTTAGCTCATTTCTGATGAACTGGAAAGTAGAGTTAGTGCATTAGTAGTGAAGCAATAAAGTGGCTTTCAGTGTAGTTGGTTATACTTGGAAAGGTTCTCTAAGGTTATCTAGTGGATCCTCTTCATTCAGAACATACAGAAATTGAGGCTTACTAAGGTGAGGAGATCTCTAAAGAGATATGCTTCTCAATGGTGGAGCCAGGACTCAGATGTCAGGCCTGTAAAGACTAACTTTCTACTTTGTCATGCCACCACTAGACTACTGAAAATATAAATATATATTCAATCAAACAAACAGATAAGTAAAAAAAAAATGGTATAAAGACCCAGATATAACAAAATATTTTATTGTAGCAACAGTGGCAGAATATGAGCCAAGTACTAGCCATAATATCTTTCAAGTAAATCTTTTCCCTTTACTCCACTTGTACAGCCACTATCTTATCTTCATAACTGCTTGAGTGGACCATGATGTGTGCAAATGGAATTCACCATCTCCAGTTTCTCTTCACTAACTGCTGGCAAATTAACATCTTATGAATCAGATCCTATTACTGCCTATCAATAGTTTAATAGCCAACAATCAAAAACTCAAATTAAGCATTGATGACATAATTTACTATTTGATTATCTTTTTCCTATCTTGCTGTTAGAATGTAGGATTCATGGGGCAGAAGTTTTTTGTTGTTGTTGCTATTTACTGATATATGCCAAGAATCTAAAAGAACAGAATAGTACCTGGCATGAAGCAGGTATTCAATAAATATTTCTTAGTGAATGAATGGAAAGTACTGTCAACATTTAAAGACATTTAAGACATACTGTCTGACCTTCAGCGATTCGTAAACGTCAACCTAAATACACCTACACACACTTATTATCAGGAAGTGACAATGTGATACAGTTGTCCTCTTTGTTATCTTAAGTACAATGGAGACACCTATATCTTTCTACCATTATTTTATACTATTTCACCTCAAGTACTAAATACTTCATCCACTTTGAAATATTTACTTTTCCCTGTGCATGTTATAAGCTTTTCTACTCATGTCATTGCCAAAACTCTTCTTATAAAAGAATATGAAATATGAACTCTCTGAGACTTAAGTTCTTCTTCCATAACACCATCCCCAAACTGTTCCCACAGAACAGTTGGAAAAAAGAAATATATGATCTCTTTGGGCTCCCAAAATAGTTTATTAATTGGTTTTCTTATGGATGAGAGGTATAAGTAAATGTAGTACATCCATAAGAAATAAAATATTTGTCAAGTTTATCTTATTTCTACACAGTGCTTTACAGCATATAAAGTGAAAAAAAGATGACTAAAAATAAGTGTAAAAAGACGGTTAACAGAAAAAACATTTTAAAAATTATATTTATCAAAATATGCTACATTTTCACAGATATGATAGTTATCAGGTTCAATTCTTCATAAGCATTGACTGAAAATGTATTAAATATCAGGCACCCATGTCAGGTACTGGGATTAGAGACACAAGGCCTACTGAGAAGAGGTTCCATGAGACCAGGAGTTTGCAGAAGACTGGTCATAGGCAGATATCAAAGATCAAGACAATTTTACTCAGGAAAACATTAAGTGCATTCTATATTTGGTCTAAAGGTAGCTTTAGGAAATAGTTTGATAGGAAATAGAATTTGCTAAAGAAAACACACACAAAAAACAAAAAACTATTTGGACACCAATTGGTCTTGATTCCTAAATCTGAATCCTAGAAAGTGTCTCCATTAATGCATATGGATATTTGTAGATGTCTTTTGAAAGTGGAGAATTAATGACTATCATTTAAAAATATTAAAAGAAAAAACAGGTAAACATAAAAATCACTAAAATAAATATTTTTAAATAAAAAAGATTGATACCAATCAACATAGCATATTTAAATAATCATGGGTTTCAACAGAGTTAAAATAGTTTTTATTCTTTAATATCTAAAGGGCATTTACAACTATTCCAGAGGGGAGGAAACTTTAAAATATTTTAAATTAATATATGGCAAATATAACTGTGTGGATTGGTAGATATATTTCAGAAAAAAGTTACAATTTTAATAAATGTCATTATAAAAACATTCAAATATATACTATAGCACTTTATATAAACTTCATTACTGATTCATGATATCACATTCCTTTCTTTAAAGAAAGTTCATGAAGATCAATTCCACATTTTGAAGAGACTTCCACTAGAAAAGTGATGCATTGAAATTGAAGCAGTTTTCAATTTAAGTAGAATTAATTGAAGACACAACTTGTTTAAAAAAATCTAAAACCAAGTAATAAAAAGTAGGCTAAAGTCTCAAAGTTTCATTGGTAGAAACACTGATAACCAGACAAGGGCTCTCTGAATGAGGAAACTATTTTACTTGAAATGAACAAAAAGATTAATGTAACAATTTTAAGTTTTATGTATTAAATAAATGCTTCTCTTTTTTCAGTACCCACTTTTGATTTGTGCTGTCATTATTTATAATAATTTGTCAAATCTTTTATTTGAATTGAGATAAATAAAATTGATAAATTAATTACTTTTTGATTAAAAGATAAAATTAAAATATATACAAAACAAAATAAAGTTTAAAACACAATGTGATTGATGTTCAAAGATAGTCAGCATAAAGTATTAGCACAAATAGAAAGGTTTATAAGCTATGACCAATTGTAGGTAGGTAGAGTGTGAAATAATACTGGACACCAAAATGGTATTACAATCTTTGGGTTTTTAAATATCTCATATAAGAATTTATTCCAGGCACTTAGGATCCATAGCTTTATTTCTAGAAGATATTTAGAAGGCAAAGGCCTAAGGAGAGTGACTGTTTCCTACCCAGAAAGTCATACCTTCTAGTTGGAGATGGGATTTTGAGAAATAATGAATAAAATGATAAAAAATAATATAATGAATAAAAGCAATACAAACAATAAATACTACAGAAAGGAGACAGTCAGTAACTACTACATTTCATTCCAATGAAGTAAAGGCCAACAATGTGAAGAGACAACTCTGATTCTTTTAACAATAGTTTTATTATTTTTATATACCAACCACTGCACTTTGTATAGAATATTTTTTATATACTGAATTTAATTTTAATAATAAATCCAAGTCAGAGGACTCAGGAAACCAGAGGGAGTTTAGTACTAAATCTAAATTAGCATAAGCATTTAACAAACTTAATTTATCACATTTATTACCAAGAGGGAATTGTCAATTATGCATATACCGAATTATATCATTACAGTGCAGCTTTGGGACAGTTAATCATGAACCTTCAGTAATCATGAATAACTAGTGAACATTTAGCAATCGGAGACAGTAACGTAAACAAGAAAGGTAATCGCATCAGAACAAGAGAGGCTTTGGAGGAGCTGGTAGCCAGCGATCCATGCCATCTCTAATGATTACACCAGGAAAGAAAAAATAAATAAACAGACAGAAGCCCATGAATATTCACTTATTTTCTCTGCTGAATGTCTCATGGCAGAAGGATCTGTCCACTGAGTAGGATATTTTACTTCCTAAATATTTTCTCTTCCTAAATATTTCTCTTTTAACAATGGAATGATAACAAGTAATTAGTGGACCCTATCTCCTAGAAGGAAAACTGAATTCTAAATAATGTGCCAGCCATACAAGGTAGCTGAAGTCAGGGTACAACTTCAGTTATGCAATTGTTGACAACATGAAATTAATTATTCAAATACTGTATGCTGACAAAATGTTCTCTATATTAAATGGGGTCAGAGGGTAGAGATCACCATGGCTTTACCTCAGCTATTGTAATAGAATCTGGATACAACATGTGAACCAAATGATTTGCCAGCATGAGATAAATCAAGGCATCTTCATCTACTTGTAGTCCAAAATATTCATGATAATCACCTGAAAAACCTTGACCTGGAGAATAGAAAATCAATATAAATGCATTATGTTAACATGCAAGTCTTAACTCTGTACAAATGCCCCCATCAATTAGTTTGTTGATACCTGTTTTGTGATCATAGCAAAGTGTAATGAGCCTGGATACCCCATAACGTTATCATCAGCAAATATATGATCTCACTTAGAGAAGTAGTCCATATCAATAATCCTACCATTCAATTTTTGTTTTAGAGAAGCAAACAAACTAAACACTTTGATTTAATATTTTAATTAAAATTTATAGCAGAGAAATAAAGTAAAATGATACCTAAAGGAATTTTAAATTTCAACTTTTGGGTATATTTTTGTCATATCAGATGTTAATGTTAACTAGCTTCTATTAGATCCCTCTGAAGTAAAGAAAAGCAAGAATGAAAGCTATCATAAAATTGAGACATAGCCCTAACCGGTTTGGCTCAGTGGATAGAGCATCAGCCTGCGGACTGAAGGGTCCCAGGTTTGATTCCGGTCAAGGGCATGTACTTTGGTTGCAGGCCCATCCCCAGGAGGGGGTGCACAGAAGCAACTGTTGGATGATTCTCTCTCATCGATGTTTCTAACCCTATCCCTCTTCCTTCCTCTCTGTAAAAAAATCAATAAAATATATTTTAAAAATTGAGACATAACGTTTATAGTAATTTAAATATGTCCTTCAATTTATGCAATATGAATTTTCTATGATGACAGAAAGATTTTAACATCCTCTAACATCTTTCTACCTCCTCTTCCCAAACTCCTTATTTTGGTTGCTTATTGCATATTTCAGTTATTGAGATTATACAATTTACTTTCCATTCATCCAGTTGTTTACCCTTATTTTAATAAAGTCAGATTAGTACTTAATACCTACCTTTTTTCCACCTGTTTCCCTATATCTAAGTTCTTTATTTTGATTCACTTTTTCCCTCTGCTTCCCTATATCTAAGTTTATCTTGACTCATCTTTTTAGAGGATTTCATCACTGAAGGATATTTTCAAGTATAATTCAAATTTACACCTCGATGGCAATTCAACTATCAAAGTCTTGAGTCAGACTTTGTTTCCCTAAGGATTTTATAGACATTGCTATTGCCAACAGTGTAGTAGAACCCAGACTTTTTTTCTTTTCATCCATGAAGGTAAATTGATTTTTCTTCCTACTTGACACCTAATGACTTTCTCCTTAGCATTGAATTTTATGAATTAAATATTCTGTGTCTTAATAGTTTAATCTCAATTGTTTTTCTGATATGTATTCTTTTTCAGTGCAATTTCAATGTGTTTTTTTCCCTCCCTCATCATTCAGAGGGGGAACATGTTAAGTAATTAAACATGTTTTTCTTTACCATTTCTACCCATAAATAGCATAGCCCATATCTGTAGATTTCAGTTCATTTCCCCAATTACAAAATTCCTTGGAAAATTCCTAGCCCTCATCAGAGGAAGGTTCTGGCAGAGGCATGTAGATGTTTTAATATGGCAGATCTTTCTTGAATTTTGCCAGGGTTGCCTTTTTCATCCCCTAAATAAGCTACTCTCCAAACTGGAGGAAGTTAATGAAGCCTGCCATGTTTTATAGGTTCAACTTTGTGCATAGAACATTTCACAGGACCAATTTCCATGCCTGTGCTGCATGGTCTGCAGACAGCAGCACACTTAGAATACAGCTTCTGTCCTTGGCAGCCACTTTTCAACATCTAGAGTCTAAAATGCCTTTTTTTGATTGGTTGTAGCTAATAAATATTTGACCATCCTATATAATAAAAGGGTAATATGCAAACTGACCCTAACAGCAGAACGACTGGGAATGACTGGTCACTATGACACACACTGACCACCAGGGGGCAGACGCTCAATGCCGGAGCTACCCCCTGATGGTAAGTGCGCTCCCACAAGGGGAGCTCTGCTCAGCCACAAGCCAGGCTGATGGCTCTCAGTACAGCGGTGGTGGTATGAGCCTCTCCCACCTCCTCAGCAGTGCTAAGGATGTCCGGCTGCAGCTTAGGCCTGATCCCTGCTGGCAAGTGGACATCCCCCAAGGGCTCCCGGGCTGCCAGAGTGATGTCTGACTGCCAGCTTAGGCCCAATTCCCCAGGGAGCGGGCCTAAACCAGCAGGTGGTCATCCCCCATGGGGTCCCAGACTGCGAGAGGGCACAGGCCAGGCTGAGGGACCCCCCTGAGTGCACAAATTTTTGTGCACCGGGCCTCTAGTTAAAATATAATTGTTTGAGATGTTATCTATTGAAGAATTAGATTCTGTGACCCTGCTTCTTTGTACAACTTTTAAATCTAAGAACTCTGATCAATATTTTTTATTACAAATTAAGTTATAATTTAGTTTAAACTGAGTATATATATATATATGTATATATGTATATATATATATGTATGTATATATATATGTATATATATATGTATATAATTTAAAATATACATATTTTCTTCAATGTTTCATATGCAGGAACCCCCACATTCACAAATGTTCTCATTTATTATTTTACATTGTAAATGTTGTCATATTTACAGCCCGAGTCTGCTATAATAAATGGTTTCCTTAAAAAACATTTTTAGGAAAAAATATGTATTAAGATTAGCATATTATTAAATAAATTAAGATAACACAAAGAAGTTATATTCTTATATGCATAGTCTATGGATACAGGCAATAGGGTGGCGAAGACCTTGGGGGAGGGCAGGGGATTGGGAAAGACATCTGTAACAATAAAAAAATATACATTAAAAAAAGAAAATAATTATCTTTTATTTACTTATAAAATGTTTATACACAACCTCTTGCCAAAAAGGGATCAGAAATGACTAGAGAAAATGCCCATAATGAAAATCAATCCAACAATAACAGTCATGGCAGCTTCTATAACTAAACCCCAAACCTGATTGTAATGTGCCAGTAAAACAATAACATCAAATCTTTTTTTCCCCATTATTATTAATTTTTAAATTGATATATTTTTTTAATTTTTTATTGGTTAAGTTATTACATAAGTGGGTGGGAATAAGTAACATCAAATCTTTAGTTATATCTGTAATAGATCAGATTACATACCCATTCCATGGTGATGATAGAGCATGGATGTAACACCATCAAAACGAAAACCATCAAAGCCATATTCTTCCAACCACCATCTTATATTTGACAGAAGGAATCTTAAAACTTCCCAGCTAAAATATTAGAGAAATATATATTTAACCACAGTGGTATATAGTGTTTTACTTAATTGTTATACATTCTTTGCTAAGAGTAGTAATTAAAATTATAATTCTCTACCTTAAGAATTATCTATCTATAATGATAAAAGCATAATATGCTAATTAGACCAGACAGCCGAATAACCTACCAGACATCCTTCCGGACAAAGCCTCAGCTATGGGGGCGGAGGCAGAGGCAGTTAAGGGAGATCAGGCAGGCAGGCAGAGTGGTTAGGGGTGATCCGGCAGGCAGGCAAGCAGTTAGGAGCGATCAGGCAGGCAGGCAGGGGGGTAAGGGGCCATCAGGCAGGCAGGCAGGCAGGCGAGTGGTTAGGGGTGATCAGGCAGGCAGGCAGAGGCAGTTAGGAGCCTGTGGTCCTGGATTGTGGAGGGATTTCCGACTGCCAGATCTCTGCGGGATCGGGCCTAAACCAGCAGTAAGACATACCTCGAGGGGTCCCAGATTACGAGAGGGTGCAGGCCGGGCCAAGACCTCCCCCCCACACACACACACACTGCATGAATTTCGTGCACCAGGCCTCTAGTATCCTATAAAAGCCAGGCAATTACTAACATTTAACTCATTTTTTTTTTGATGAAACTTATTCTAAAAGGATGTTTTTAGTTTACAGAATACTTTAAAATTTTCCAAATGAATTTCTACAGATAAAACTTATTTTCTAGCTCTTCCCCATCCCTATCACTCCACATTTTCTTATACCAACCCCATTTACTCATTTACATCACCACCTTGGGTTTGTGGACATTAGATGTCAATTTCTAATATAAAATATCATGGAGTGAATTTTTTCCAGGTAGACATAGGTTCAAATGTAAAAACTGTGTCCTAATATCTACAAAGATAAAATAACTGGAAAAAAAAGAGCCAACGATTTGTAATTCAATGAAAACCAGAAAAGGGAGATGATACGAATTCAGTAACTGAAAAGAAAACATTCCCCGGTATCAGAGTTGATTAAGGGTAGAGTTACTAAATATTCTTCAAATTCCTGTTACTACAATATTTAATCTATCTCTTCTTGACCTAAAGGAGTAATACAACTGCATTTAATATATTAAAAGAAAATTACATATTTAGCTATTATTTATTACTATGTGAGTAGACAGATTATTGGCATGGATAAATAGAAAAAGAATTTCCTGTGATAATCAGAAAAGAAACAACAACAATGGAACATCTAATTAAAAAGTTCTAATGGGCCGAAACCGGTTTGGCTCAGTGGATAGAGTGTCGGCCTGCGGACTGAAGGGTCCCAGGTTCGATTCCGGTCGGGGGCATGTACCTGGGTTGGGGGCACATACCCAATGCGGGGTGTGCAGGAGGCAGCTGATCGATGTTTCTCTCTCATCGATGTTTCTAACTCTCTATCTCTCTCCTTTCCTCTCTGTGAAAAATCAATAAAATATATTTTAAAAAAAAAAGTTCTAATGGGTTAAGAAATATTAAATTATATTCTTTACACCTCTTTAATCCTCTTAACCTGAAAAAATGTCTAACCAACATAAGCAATCCTTTAAAAAAATCACAAGATTAAACTGAAAGAAACAAATCAAACTTGCTGTGCTTTCAAAATAATATATTTAATGAATCACTAATGAAATGTAAAATAGATATGTCATCTATAGAGACAGAAAAGAGATACACAAAATGTTATAGAGGAGCAAACTGTCTACAACAAAAATAATAAAGAAACAAAATCTAGAAGGTTTTATTATTTAACGAAATTTCAAGAAATACATTTAGGAAAAAGAAAAATAAGAGCTAACATTTTAAAGTTAATAGCAGCAAATGGAAAGCAAAAGTTAAAAATATTAATTATCTGGTCATATACGTTTTCTAAAACTAGATTAATAAGAGGAGTTAGTTTAAAAAAAACTAGTCTTATGAGGGTAACACTGTAACAACTTAGAAATAATTGCCTTTGTTTAAGAAAAATTATGAACTATCAGTGCCGGAAAAGGGGAAAGACAGACTCAGAAATATGTTCCCACTACTGTATGTCATACCGTGATAAATCTAGACAGACTAACACTCTTAGTAAACTCAGTGTCCAGATGAAACTAATTTTAAAACAGATTGCTTCTTCTCAGGTCATAAAATCAGGGATTTAGAGGACCTGAAAGACTAAGGTCTGAGATTATAAAATAACCAGAGCATACATACAAGCCCTTGCATGAACACATTCCAGAACTTAAAGTAGAAAAATAGCAGGTGTAACGCATGTAGAGTCTCTTTGGAATAAAGATGTAGCTTTCTTTTTTCTTTTCCTTACACTATGTAAACAACCATCTTAATGACAGTATATTTAATTATTATAGACTAGAGGCCTGATGAACGAAATTCATGCAAGGGGCTTGGCCTTCACAGCCCCGGCTTCATCTGGAAGGTTGTCTGGAAGGTCGTTCGGCTGTCTGGTCTAATTAGCATATTATGCTTTTATTATTATAGATATTTATTCCAGATCATAGGCAAACTGTGCCAGGGGTCCTCCAGATCACCTCAGGTTCAGTGATTCGCCAGGAAGATCCACAGGACGTGGCAGTAGTTGTGCTCATGCTATGATTTATTACAGCAAAAGGATGATAAGCAAAATCAGCACTAGGAAAGGTGCACAGGGCAAAGTCAGGAAGAGTCTAGGCAAAACTTCCAACAGTTGTCTCCTGATGGAGTCACTCTAAATTCCTCCAGCAAAGAATTATCTCAGCACTTGGGAAATGTTGGTCACCAGAGAAACTCATGAAAGACTCCATTTCTAGTGAATATGTCAAAATCTAGACTCCCAGAAGGAATGTGGAAACTCAGCATAAGACACATTATTTCTACAAAGTATTTAGGCACAGTCAGCCACTGTTCTCATTCTGGGAATTGCGAGGAGAATCAAAGTTCTCAAATGCTAGCCAAGGACTCATCTTCCATGCAGGCATTTCTAAGGATAGCAACCTTATTTGTGTCCTATTAACTCTTTTCTACACAAAAACAGAACCATTTAATAAACACTTGTTATCCTATCTAATAAAAGAGAAACATGGTTAATTGGTGTACGACCGCTACCCTTCCCATTGGCTAATCAGGGCAATATGCAAATTAACTGCCAGCCAAGATGGCGGCCGGCAGCCAGGCAGCTTGAAACTAACATGAGGCTTGCTTGCTTCAGTGACGGAGGACTCCAATGTTCCCCGCCTGCTGCTGTAGGCCTCTGAGCTGCAACTCTAAGCAACTATGTAACAAATAGAGAAGCTAAACAAAAACGGGCTTCAGCCAGTAGGATCGCAACATTGTAAGCAAAGGCCAGAAACCTACTTTCAGCAGTGGAGGCCTAAGAGCTGGAGCCAAGCCTCAAAGCTAAAGCTGGCCCAGAATAAAAAAAAGAAAAAGAGAGAAAGGAGCGGTTGGGAGCTTCAGTCACCCCCAGCCTGAAAACAGGCCTCAGCTCCTCACCCAGACTGGCCAGGCACCCCAGTGGGGACCCCCACCCTGAAGGATGTATGACCAGCTGCAAACAGCCATCATCCCCTCACTCAGGCTGGCCAGGAACCCCAGTGGGGACACCCACCCTAATCCAGGACACCCTTCAGGGCAAACCAGCCGGCACCCACCCGTGCACCAGGCCTCTACCCTATATAGTAAAAGGGTAATATGCCTCCCAACACCAGGATCAGCGTGACAGGGGGCAGCGCCCAAACCCCCTGATCAGCCCTGCGGCTCTGTGTGTGACAGGGTGGGGCCCCCCAACCCCCTCCCCCCCACAGGCCCTGCTCTGTGTGTGTGACGGGGTAGAGCCATAACCTCCCCATCAGCCCTTCCCTGAGTGTGACAGTGGCGGCACCCCAAGCCCCTGATTGGCCCTGCTTTGTGGGTGATAGAGGGCAGCACCCCAACCCCCTAATGGGCCCTGCTCTGTGCGTGACAGGGGGCAGCGCCCCAACCCCGATTGGCTCTGCTCTGTGCATGACAGGGTACGGAGCTCCAACCCCCTTGATGGGCCCTGCTCTGTGAGTGACAGGGGGCAGTGCCCCAACCCCCTGATTGGCCCTGCTCTGTGCGTGACAGGGGGTGGCGCCGCAACCTCCCCATCGACCCTGCCTTGAGTGTGACAGGGGGCGGTGCCCCAACCCTCCAATCGGTCCTACCCTGAGCGTGACTGAGGGTGGCATCACAACCTCCCGATCACCCTGCTCTGTGCATGACAGGGGGCGGCGCCCCAACTCCCCAATCGGCCCTGCTCTGAGCCCAACCAGGGGCTGCACCTAGGGATTGGGCCTGCCCTCTGCCACCCGGGAGCAGGCCTAAGTCAGCAGGTCGTTATCTTCCGAGGGGTCCCAGACTGGGAGAGGGCACAGGCCAGGCTGAGGGACCCCTACCCCCCCCCCCGAGTGCACAAATTTTTGTGCACCGGGCCTCTAGTATAATTATAAAATACTATAGGTCAGTGGAGTAAAAATCTTCTTTACAATATCTCAGAGGTACTCAGACCTCAAAACCAAGTGGAGGAATTTTAAATACACATTAAAAACCTAAATACATTAGGCCCTCTGGTTAATGCACTCTGCTGTCCTGCACTCCACATTCCAGCAGTCACGTGGACAATAACATACTGAAACTTGTACAACAATGAAATAATTCACTAAATCTAGCATTTTTCTTTTAAATAGAACATTAGAACAAGCTTAAGGAATATGTAGCAGTGAAAACATAAATTTCAAAAGATTTTTATTACTATTTCTACTATCATGATTTTCATAAGTGCCACTTTTCGGGGTTTTTTTTGGCGGGGGGGGGTGTGAAAAACAGAAGAGTTATGATGTATTATAAATTATTATTTATTATAATTATTCACTACCCTCTGTAGTAATGAATGACCTGAATCATCTCAACTGAATGATTTGTCGTGAGTCAAAGTATGAAACTGTCTGGCAAAGGTAGGTATAATAAAAAAGGCAATTTACCTTTTCTAACTTAAAATGTCATTGAACCTTCTATGACAGAGTTGATATATCTAGTTGATTAGAGTCCCATAAGAAAGATCAAGTAGAATTTAAGAGCATAATTTTACTTTGTTGTGCTAGCAGACAAGGCAGGACTTTGATTTTAAGATTACTCCATTGACAGAGAGAGACAAATAACATATGATTTCACTTATATGTGGAATCTATAAAACAAAGTAAATGAATAAATAAAAGTGAAAGATTCATTGACACAGAGGACAAATTGATGGTTGAAAGATAAAAGGGGTTTGGGGGACTGGGTAAAAAAGTTAAAGGGATTAGGAAGTAGAAATTTGAAGTTACAAAATAGTCACAGGGATGTAAAGTACATAATCTGGAATATAGTCATTAATATTGTAATAACTAGGTATGAGGCCAGGGTGGTATAGACTTATGGGGGAATCACTCCATAAGTTATATAAATGTCTAACCACTATGTTGTATACCTGAAACTAATATAATATTGAATGTTAACAGTAATTAAGAAGTAAATTAATCAATTAGAATATCACAGAAGGCTTTTAAAGCCTATTCTTAGAGTCCACAGGGCAGCCTAGTTTCCAAACAATTAGAGAGCTAGATGTTGACTTTTAGAAGGTGATACTGAAAATATATATACCTTAGTGGCCAGCATGAATGTGTCTGAGAAGTAATCTATTTAACTCATTAGTTTATATCTTAAACCAATTAACAGATAAGAAATGAATATCATGACATCTATACTGTCTATAGTAAATTGATGAGCTTATTCATGTTTTTATGCAGCAAGAGCAAATCCCTAAAATCCGGAAAAAATAATGAGATGCAGCTGACTTTCCTGTGAAAGAGACACTACAGAAAATGCTTAAATCACAGGTGTCTAATATAGAAACTGAATACAGTGATGAATAATATATACATTTAAGCTTTTATGGCAATCAAAATAATCAGTACTCTAATTGGTTTAGATGTCTGAAATAAGCAACCTATAATCAAGTAATGAGGCTTTATTAAGGAAATTTTGTAACACATAATTCCAATAGGAAGGTTTTTAGGATACTATCTCTAAAACCAAAGACTGTTGATTGTCTCACATTCTGCCACTGAACTTTATAACAAAATAAAACACAGTAAATTTTCTTTTGGCAAGCAAATATAATCAGATATAATAAGATATATTAGGTGAAGTTATATTTTATAGTTGAAATATATTTGTGGCACTTAACTCCTGGGCTTTTCAACATAAGCAACTTAGTCCACTGCATCTACTAATATTGTATACTAATAAATAGGTGACATTGTTAAACAGTGGCTAAATATAACAAATATGAAAAAAAAATTACACATTCCTCTTAGCTATAGGACAGTCTTTGAAGATGAATGGCTATTAAGTAGTACATAATAAAAACATGAAGCAAAACCCACATGTTTTGATCTGGGCATTTCAACTGATTGAACTTAAGCAAATATATTTTCTTTTATGAAAAAGGTATGACATGTCAAATAAAACAATTGAATCCTAAATTTCAATAATATTTTAAAATGTATCTTTATCATTGAAAGCATTACAGATGTCCCCCTTCCTTTTTATTGACCCCCCTCAAAAGGGAGCTACTCTGAAATGTCACTATTGAAAAGCAGGTAATATCTAACTATCTACTCTATCTTTAAAATTTAAAAAAGTCATCTATCAGTTTAATTTAATTAGATTAACCAATAAAGAAAAAATGTTTGCTTATACTTTCTCAATAGATAGCATACTTTGTTAATAGAAACTGATTAAGAGAAAATCAAAAAGTGGCTATTAATATTTAATAATAGATAGCAGTATCATTAATAATAAACTGATCTTAAATTTTAGACTATGGTGAAGCTACTATACATATATTAATTTCAAATAAATTTAGGCAGCAAGCAGCATAAATACTAGTCAGACAAATTGTTAATTCAAGCACTAATCTGTAATTATACGAACTTCGGAACATAGATAGCTATTATAAAACTAGTGGCCTAGTGAAAGGATTCCTGCACATTGAAAGGAAACTAATTAGAAGAAATATGTTAATATTGCTATTTGCCCTTTCTCTATAATACAAGTGTCAACCAAATTCATGATCGACAATAACAGATTGAAACACACATGTGCGATTAGTGCCAACAAGAGCTTTATATGTATCGTGCATGCACGAGTCAACTTAGCCTTTAATATATATACTAGAAGCCCGTTGCATGAAGATTCGCGCAATAGGCCTTCTGTCCCCTGCTGCTGGCACCGGATTTCCTCCGGCACCCAGGACCCAGGCCTTTGGTCAGGCTGCAGTGGAGAAGCGGAGAAGCCAAGCCTCTTCAGTCTTCAGTCTTCAGTCTTCACTCCGGCCGGAGCCTTCAGTCTTCGCTCCCTGCCTGCATATGCAAATTAACCGCCATCTTTGTTTGGTTAATTTGCATACTCACTCTGATTGGCTGGTGGGTGCAGCAGAGGGACAGTCAATTTCCGTGTTTCTCTTTTATTAGTGTAGATAGACTAGTGATCTGGTGCATGAAATTGCGTGTCCTTGCCCATCTGCGTACCCCGCCCACATGCCTGCCGCCCCGCCTTGACACCTAACCTCTCCACCCAGAGCTTGAGCATGCCTGGCCCCATCCCCGACCCCTCCGGCCTTCTCTGGATGCTTCAAGCCCCGCCCTCGGTCCCATGCGTTGCCTCGGGCTTGGTCCCACCTCCTCTGGGCACCTCCCCACTTCCACCCCATCTCTGGAGCAATACAGTGGCTCCGCCACGCTGCACACACAGCCTCCTAATGAACGGTCATTATGGCGTGAGGGCATCACGACCATTAGCATATTAGCTCTTTATTATATAGGATGAACTTGCTTAAGTAGACCTGCTTTCTGATTTAGCTAAACTTTTTCCAGCCCAGTGAAGGACCCCAACTTCTCTTTCAGGTAATTGTCAGCAACACAGCAGTAAATATCAACACAAAGCAGATTTTGTAGATCATGCAGGGAGAACAAAGGGTAAAATATTTAACTGTAGCAGTGTTTGACTATATTCTGCACAGTGAGAAAACCTGAAGTCATTTTCAAACTCCACCATTTCTTACTTCTTTTCAGTCAAATCAAGTTTCTAAACTTTCTAAATCTCTGTTTTCCAGCTAATGAAAAGAAAATAGGATTCTACCGAGTCTCCTATCTACCTACTCCAGGACTTCCGTAAGGATCAAATGAGATGAGGCATGTGAAAATGCTTCACAGATATTTGGTTAAAGTGTAAAATGTTTGCACCTGGCTATAAAGCAAGTCATGTTCCTGGGCTGAAGAAACTCCAATTTTCAATATTAGAAGTGTTTTGGCCTTCATTTAGAAGCTTGGTGATGTTTTTGTAACCAGGAATATGCTATAGGAACATAATTCTTGTTTATATCAATTACATTGTGGTAAAATTGTTCTGTTATATGTTGTTTCACTTAGAGATGCAGTTTCCAAGAAACTATTAATGATGTAAAGTAAGGACTTACTGTACTCAACTACCGACATTTTCAAGTCTCTTTGTCCACTAATCTAATCTATATTCTTGATGAGCTTAGTTACCTGCTCAAGTAGATCAGGATAAGGCAAACTTGAAGGAGAATGCATGTGTATGCGTGCACGTGTGTGTGTGTGTGTGTGTGTGTGTGTGTGTGTGTGTGAAGTAGAAAGGGATCAACAGTAAAGAGCAAAAGTGAGAGTTTTCAGTCTGATATAAGAGACAAATAGAAAACAACATATAAGCAGAGGACCTGAAAATACACCTCTCCCAAGAAGTCATATGAGCAGCCAATCTATAATAATAAAAGCATAATATGCTAATTAGACCAGACAACCTTCCGGATGAAGCTGAGGCTGCGAGGGAAGCCTGGGCCCTGGGTGCCAGAGGGAAGCTGGTGCTGGCAGCCTGGGAAAGGAAGTCCTACACTTGCACAAAGTTCATGCATTGAGAATCTAATCTAATCTAATAAAAGAGAAACATGCAAATTGACTGCACCTCCGCTGCGCCCCAAGCCAAGCCTACCAGCCAATCAGAGCAATTTTATGCAAATTAACCCAACCAAGATGGCGGCCGGCAGCCACGGAGCTGGAGCAAGCATGAGGCTTGGTTGCCCCGGCGATGGAAGATGCCAAGTTACCCACCTTCCCTGGCCAGCTGTGGCCTCCGCTCAAGGCAACAAAATTTCAATTATAGAAGATAAATAAATCCCAGATATCTGCTTTCAGCCAGCCTCCACTGGGAGCTTGGGTGTCTGGGGGCCATGGCCAGCCTGAAAACAGCCATCAGCCCCTCACCCAGGATGGCCAGGCACCCCAGTGGAGACCCCCACCCTGAAGGGGCTGTGGCCAGCCTGCAAACAGCCATCAGCCCCTCACCCAGGCTGGCCACACCCTCATGGGGTGAGGGTCCCCGCTGGGGGGATTGGCCAGCCTGCAAACAGCCATCAGCCACTCATCCAGACTGGCCAGGCCCCCCAGCAGGACCCCCCCACCCTGAAGGGGGTGTGGCAAACCTGCAAACAGCCATCAGCCACTCACCCAGGCTGGCCAGGCACGCCAGCAGTAGCCACCACCCTGAAGGTGGTGTGGCCAGTCTGAAAATGGCCCTCAGCTCCTCATCCAGGCTGTCCAGGCACCCCAGCAGGACCCCCACCCTGATCCAGGACACCCTTCAGTGCAAACCAGCTGGCCCCCACCCATGCACCAGGCCTCTATCCTATATAATAAAAGGGTAATATACAAATTGACCCTAATAGCAGAACGACTGGGAATGACTGGTCACTATGACACACACCAGGGGGCAGAAACTCAATACAGGAGCTGCCCCCTGGTGGTCAGTGTGCTCCCACATGGGGAAGCTCTGCTCAGCCACAAGCCAGGCTGATGGCTGCCAGTACAGCAGTGGTGGTGGGAGCCTCTCCCGCCTCCGCAGCTGCACTAAAGATGTCCGAATGCAGCTTAGGCCTGCTCCCCGCTAGCAAGTTGACATCCCCCGGAGGGCTCCCAGGCTGCCAGAGGGATGTCTGACTGCCAGCTTAGGCCCAATCCCCCCGGGGAGCGGGCCTATACCAGCAGGTGGTCATCCCCCGAGGGGTCCCAGACTGCCAGAGGGCACAGACTGGGCTGAGAGACTCCCCGAATGCACAAATTTTTGTGCACCGGTCCTCTAGTAGATATATAAAGAGATGTTCAACCTTACTAGCAATTAGGGAAATGCAAATCAAAACTACAATGTTATACCACCTTACACCTGTTAGAGTGGCCATTATCAACAGGACAAGCAATAACAAGTTCTGGGGGCCCTGTCTAGAGTACATGGGATGTTCAAGGCCACTTTAAGCGTGGGAATCCTAATCAATGTGTTCAAGGCTAATTTGTTATATACAGGTGCAAAAGCAAAGACGCAACAATGGATGCACTGTGTAGGGGTGCCTTTCTGTAGCCAAATTACTGTTGTTACTATTTGGCATCAAGCCTCTTTTGTTTGAGCTTGTTTGAGCTTATATATAAGTTGCCACTGACCAGCCTGTAGCTGGCTCCTGTATAGCTCCTATGTTAGGGGCTGCATTGTGGGGAAGATGTATTACTGACCAGCTGGTGCTACCTATTTTTGCTAGGATGGTTGCTGGGTTTGCTACTGTGTTAGCCCAGGCTGCTTTTATGTAGGACGGGACTGCTTTATCTTATGACTCCTAGTTAGCAATGGCTACTTGGACTGCAATAAAGACTCTCTTATGTACCCACGACTTCTCATGTCTTCTCTATCTTCTAATTCCTGGTGTCCAAGGAGGTCCAGTCCCTGGCAGACCGACTCAGAACCAACAGTTGGCATAGTCAAGGAGGGTCAAGGAAGGACTTATTCCCACACAAGTGTTGGAGAGGTTGTGGAAAAAAGAGAACCTTCATTCACTGCTGGTGGGCATGTAGACTGGTACAGCCACTATGTAAAGTAGTCTGGTGATTCCTCAAATGACCCAGGTATATACCCTCTCCTGGATATATACCTGAAACATGAGAAAACATGTATTCACAGAGATAAATGCACCCCTATGCTCATTGCAGCATTATTCACAGTGGCCAAGACATGGAAACAACCAAAGTGTCCTGTGATAGAGGACTGGATAAAGAAGATGTGGTACATATACACATTGGAATATTACTCAGCCATAAGAAAGTATGCAATAGTGCCATTTACAACAACATGGATGGAACTTGAGAACATTATGCTAGGTGAAATAAGTCAGTCAGAAAAAGCTATGAACTATATGATTTCATTCATATGTGGGATATAAAACTGAAATTTGTGAACACAAACAGCAGTGTAGTGATTGCCAGAGGGAAGGGGGTGAGGGAAAAAGGGGTGCTAATATAAGGTGACAGGAGAAGATTTGACTTTGGATGATGGGCACAAGGTACAATATACAGATCTTGTAACACAGAAACCCGCACCTGAAAACTATACGTTCATGTTGAGCAATGTCACCCCAATCCATTAAATTAATATTTTAAATAAAATAAAGCATCATATAAACCAACCAATCTGATAAAGTGTCGGGAGCCGGTCCATGCTTGCTGTTTCAAGGGACCTGGCATATATGGCATACTGTTCTTAATATGTTTGCTCACCTTCTTGGCACTATGTGTTTTAACCAAGGTCTCTGAGAAAGGTTGTTTTCCCCAGGTAGGGATTTTCCCCTGAAGTTAGGGAGGGAATAAAACCCCTCAACTAAGTGCCAGGCGGGTAATTAATCCCTTTAACTACGAACAATCATGCTTAAACTACATAATCTTTTCTCCCTGGAATGGAGATAAGAAACGCCCTAACCTTTGTAATAGAGATTGATAGGATTGAATCAACTGGTATAAATACAGTTGTAACAAGACAGAAACACTCAGAACTTCAGACACAGAACTCAGAAGACAAGACCAAGAGAGACAGAACCTACAGGGAACCAGGAGATGGAGGAGCTTTGCTGGAGAGAACATGGCAAGGGATCCTGGACTGAACCTGACTGCAGAAATTGGCAAGAGAACCTGACTAGAACCTGGTGACCGAACCTGGCTGGAGATCGGCAGCAGAACCTCTCTGGAGATCCAGACCAGAACTTGGCTGGAGATCTGGGCTAGAGATCCTGGCTAGGCTGCTGATCAACTGAACGCTGTCTCCGTGTCCTTCCTTCTTCGCCG
Organism: Myotis daubentonii; assembly: GCF_963259705.1. Lineage (NCBI taxonomy): Eukaryota > Metazoa > Chordata > Mammalia > Chiroptera > Vespertilionidae > Myotis > Myotis daubentonii. The sequence continues at coordinate 95,412,068 of NC_081842.1, read as the reverse complement.
ACTCCGTCTACGCCTTTGGGAACCCCTGGACCTGCTGGGGTTGGACCCCGGCAATAAAGATTACCTGAGTGATTAATAAATTAATCATTTTCATGTTGTTTGTTTTTAAATTGGTTCATATTTCTCTGCATATCACAAAGATTATTACCAAAGGTGATTTTTCCAAGCATTAATGCTTATAAAATATATATCTTTTTCAACATAGGTAACCCATAAAGCTTCACAGCCCAAGGAATCAAGCTAAGTCATTCCTTAAAATAAAACATAGGTAAGATATCAAATGAAATCTTTACTTATCTCATCAGAACAAGGCATTGTTCTTTTCCAGAATAAATCACTATAGGTTAGCCAGTTACAAAATACACTCATATAGGCATAGGTATATAGATACATACACATTCCTGTTTTTCAAACAATGTTAAAAACCCTCCGTTACGTAGAATGAAGCTAATTATTGCTCTAGATCCAAACAACTCACAGTGACTCAAACATATAAAGATATACATCATTGACAAATATTAAACCATAAATGATAATCAGCTTTTAAATGGCAAAAGTCTGAAAACATTTACCATTGATATACTTTTATTTTTTCATGTTTTCCCTTCTGATTAACTTGTAATAGATTAACTATTATCAACATAAACTATTATTATAATACTTCTATTAAATAAAATAAATTCCTGAACTTGATAATTAGGTATATAATATTTATTTACTTGTTTTTAGCCAGCTTCATTTCAAAAGATAACTTGAGGCAACTTACAGATTAATACACATACAGAGTATTAAATATAAATAAGGAAAAAATAAATGAGGAAATACAGGTAAAGAAGAATAAAGATCTTAAAGATATATGACCATAAAGCATCTGAGAATTAATTGCATTTTCCGCTCCAAAATAATTATGACTTTATAAACTATTGACAACAGGAGGATGTTTCTTGACTATCACTCACAAATAATGAATATTTTACAACATATGAGTGAAATCATATACCTCTTAGCTTTTTCTGACTGATTTATTTCACTTAGCATAAGGATACAGGTAGAGCAGGCTGAAAAAAATTCCTCATGAAATGGTGTGTGTATGTCTGTGTGTTGTGTGTGTGTGTGTGTGTGTGTGTGTAGGGGGTGCATGCAGGTGCTCACCTGTGTGTATTCTGGAGTGGGATATTGAGGGAGTTAATATGAGGGCTGCTATTAATCATATTGAAATTTCAAACCTCACTTCTTCAGCACTTTTGGAATTTGCACTAAATTTGCTAAATAATGTACAGCTCTCTAATGTATATTTGTATACATTCCCACAGACAAAGGGAGCCAGCACTTAGTGGGCTGGCTGGAGTAGAAGAGACGGAAGGAAGAAGTGTGATGTTCTATACAAGGAAATGAGGAATTCAAATTCATTGGGTGTTTACTGGCCACGAGACTACATGTTACATAGCCTCGGTTAACAAACCTGTAATATCCAATGTGTTTTATGGTCTGGGAAACTGAGGTTTAGAAAATTTTAACAAAATGCTCAACATCACACAGCTAATAGGTACAGGTGGTATTCATCCTTTTGATTGTGAAACCTAAATTCTTAAGTATAATTTTATACTTCCACATTCAGCATGACCATGTATAAATTACTTTTTTTTTCAGTTTCCTTAGTATACCAGTATTTTAAAGCCACATTAAGTTCTACAGATCTGTAGCTATATGTAGTCATATTAGTTGTATGAACTTGGGTAAGGAATCAACTTCTCTAAGCCTCAGGTGTGTTCACTGTGAAAGGAAAGACAATAAGACAATTTCAACACCATCCTAAAAGGAGATTAAATGGCATAATGTGTGTAATGTGGTTGGTAGCATTTAATAAAGTAATGGATAAATTAAGAGAAGCTCCCATTGACTTCTATTAGATAATAAACAGAATTAAGATATACTTGTAAACATAAATTAAATATAAATTGTAATAAACCACTCTCTTCTAATAAACTTTTCATGTTAAAAATAAAGTTTCATAAAGATAAGCAGGTTTGGCTAACATCAAAACAAAACAAGTCTTTAACAAACTCTGCATTTGTATTTTCTGGAGTAGTATGGTATTTACGTACTGGTGCACTAAACTTATATTGACTATCTGCTTTGTGCTAAGCATGATGCTGGATATAGTGATGAAAAAGAAACATGCAACACCCATTTTCATTGAGTTTGGTGCCTAATGGAAGAGACCAACATCTTAAAATAATAACATAAGTACATTTAATTACAATAGTGATTAATAATACAAAGAAAATATGGATAACACTGTACTGAGAGAGGACCTGTTATCTAGTGTAGGGAGGTGAAGCTAGGCTTCTCAGAAAGTGATATTGAAGGTTGAGGTCTATAGAATCAAGGGGACACTGTATCACCCATTCAAAGTTATGGAAAATCTCTTAAGAAGTAGTTCAGAAAAGCTGCCAATCCACATCTGCAAGGACGTCAAGAAACTGTATTCTAGACAATTTTCCAAAATTCAGTATAAGCAAAAAATCTTTCTGAACCTTAGCATGATTATTTTTTGAAAGAGTAAAATTCATTCCATGTAATTCATAATATTTTTATTAAAGTAAAAGATTAAGTCAAGATAAAAAACATTTCTGAGTTTTAGGACACAGACTCAATAATTTGAATCCTTTCGCTATACACAAACAGAATCCAGTCCTAAGGTTTGTCACTTTACATACTATGTTTTAGGCAAAAGAGAATTATAGATAACCTAGAAAAATAAAAATCCATGCTCAAAAATTAAACTAAAACCACCAGCCTGCTCCCTGTATATAAATTACTTGTCATTCCTCTCCTATCCAAACTCTAGCCATTATTCAAAACCCAGCAGACAGTTCACAAAATCTTCTGGCAATCCTTATAGGAGCGCTATGTGAACTATAACAGAAGATAAACTTGTTTATGCAAATAAGTATGGTCTTCCCAAATTAACCATAGATGTCTATGTGGTAGGAATCATGTCTTACACCTTTTTAAAATTAATTTTCAACAAAGTGACCTGAACTGAATGAATATGGTACAAAAGAAGCTAAAAAACTCAAATAATAATAAAAGAACGTTTATTTTTTAAGTCCGACATTAACTCTGAAGCAGTTTTAAAAAACAAATTAAACTAATTACATATATTACTTAAGAAATTCCATTTTCAGAGTCTCTGAAAAAGGAAATAGAAATTTAAAAAAGCAAGACTCTTTACTTCACTGGAATAAATGCAACTTAATGATTATGATGTTTTGGACACCTAGAAAAGAGGCTTTGTAATTAGTGTGACATAGGCTTTTATAAAGATTTTTTCCATGAAGTAAACCAAATGAGAAATTATTTAGTTACAACACTCAAAACAAAGATTATATTCTGCCTTTCTCCCCACAGTTTATAGTCCCTGTTTAGGAACTTGTAACATGTGTATCACTATGAAAAATAAAATCATTAAACTCTTCACTAAACATATTTCCTTATAAATACATGCTATTGCTTACTACAAGTTGTAACACACATGAGCATTCATGCAAACATATACCCCAATAGGAAAAAAAAAGTTATATGCCCAGTCTCTAGTTAGATAAGTTCAGATTGGACAGTATATATAGCTTACATTGGAATAAAAATGCTTATGATTAAATATTGAAAATTTCCCCAAATGTTATATAATTCTCTGGTGATGACAACAAAAGAAAGAAACCACAAAAACATCAGTATCCTTAAGGAATCATCAGCTTCTTTTTGTTTGCTCCAGTTATAAATTTTGCATTTGCACATTGCTGCCTAGATTTTTCAAAGGGCTCTGCAATGATTAATTTAACAATCCATCCATATTGCTGTAATATAGCCAAGAACTGTTCCATATATAATTTATAATACCCATATCAGGGACAGATTAGTAGGCAAAATAAAACTTCTAACATCCAGGAGCAGTTATTAATGCAAAAATAGGCAAGTGTCACCAAAATATGACTATTTGTAAAGAGACTTCTCAACTTTGGATGCTTTATCCCCAAAGATACACATAAACATTTCAGGCCTTGTGGGCCACATATGGTCTCATCCTATAACAAAATGACTCAATTCTGCTATTTTGGGGTAAAAGAAATCACAGGAAATATGTAAGGGAATGGGTGTGGCTGAATTTCAATAAAACTTTATTGACCAAAATAATTAGCAAATATGGATAAATTTGGCCATAGTCTGCCAACCCTTGCAATTAAAATTTGCATGTTACCAGTGTTAGTAATGTAACTTTCCCATGGCCACACAGCTGACCCGTAATGAAGTCAGAATTTGAAATCAGGTCTCTTATTGCAGAATCAAAGCAGCAGACTACTATGCATATCTGCCTCTTGTCAGCAATGTGCAAGGGCTATTTAAGAGTAAAACAAACAGAAATATATTCTAGAATAAAAGGCAAATTGACAAGTTTGTAAAAGATAAAATAACAGATTTTTTTAAAAAATTTCATTTGCAATGGATACAGATATAAACATATGCTCCTCAGAATATCAGGATACCTGAGGAAAAGTTTGAGGAGAATTTAGCCTATGCTTACAAAATAAATTTTCCAAAAAGACACAAAATCACTTTCACATATCATAATATGTTTTAGGATTCTTTTCATATATAATAACACAGGATAAATTGCTAAAACCACCCAACTGGAATTTCATTTATATAGATTGACAATGCCCAAGCTCTTTGAAAATGGACAGTGTGCAGCCAGCTTGAAAATAATGAGCTATACTCAGCCCCAAATTCTTCCCAGAGTGACCCTGCCCTGTTAGATAACCTCCCATCTCACATGGAATAACATCCAGTCTACAGGCCTGGTTACAAAGTCTGATACAATCTACCACCAGTTGGATATTGTGACTTTCTCCTCTCCATAAAGCAGCAGTCTTCTGTTCTTCAAGCACAATCAAGCTCATCTCAGCCATAGGTACTCACACCTCTGCCCCCAGCTCAAAGGTCACTCAAATATGACATCTGAGAAGCCTTCTCTGGACACCCTGTTACTCTCCCAACCACATCATTTATATGTTCCTTATCACTTATGTAATGCTTTGATTATTTTTATGGTTTATTATTAGTTTAAGTTTTTTCTCCTTTACTTTCTACATAGCTATGATATATGTAACATAACACAGGTTTTACATATGTAAAAATGTAGCAGCTTTTTATTCATTTAGTATTCATATTTCCCAACACAATAAACCTATGCTTCTAAGGGATAGGCATCATGTTTGTTTTGTTGCTGCTGTATCCCCCGAGCCCAGCCCAATACCTGGCCCTTAGAAGCCACATAGTAAACCCATGTAAAATGAAAGAATAAATGAGACAGGTGAAAAGCCCAGACAAAAATTAGAGCTCTCAGTCAATTGTCCTGTGGACATTGCATCAAGTGACCCCTTGTTATTTAATTTACTTTGGAGAACCATGCACACAAAAAAAGAGGGGGGAAAGTCTACAGGACTCATAGAAATTAAAAAGGCATTTAAAATGCACAGAGTCTTATAAGTTTATTCAAAAGAAAAAAAGAAAAGTAAAGACTCCCTGGATAGCTGCTGCTACCTAAAGTGAGAAAAAAAAATGTTGTTTGCCTTTATGTAAAAGGTAGAGATAAACACAGTATTTGAATTCCTCCAAAACCATATCAAAATTACAACTAAATCTTAGAACAACCATCATTCAGAAACACCTGAATTCTAGATGAATGGAAGTCCCACAGCTAGGGATTTAAAGAAGCCACAAAAAGGAGGTGCAGAGACACAGACCAGGCTGGTTCCACATCCACGTGAGGTGGATAAAAATGGGAGGGATATCCTGGCTGCAGAGCAACCCCCTGAGGACCAAGGAAGGGGTCACAGCCCTACACCAGGTCCCCAAGCCCAGTGTTCCAGTGCCAGGAAGAGAAGTCCCCATGATTTCTGGCTGTAACAACCAGCTAGAATTGAGGCTGAGAGAGATGAAGGGCTGCTAGAATCCCAGGTAGTTTCTCTCAAAGCACTCTTTCTGAGCCCCAGAGCTGGGGTAGCAGCTTGAAAGGCACCAGGGAGGAAGTGAATTGTCTGGCATCAGGGGTACAGCTGGAGGACAGACTTCTCTAAGACAGAAGTGCTGGCAGAGGCCATTGTTCCTTTGATGAGCCCTCCTCCCAAGGAGCTGGCATGTGGGTGCAATATCTGAGTCTCCATCCACCTGGCTATCACTGTTCACTCTGCCCTGGCGATTCCCTGACACCCCGACCCACAGAACTGTGGGCCCATCCGAGCTGTTCCCAGTGCCTTTTCCAGATGGCCTGTCTTGTCTCTCACTTCAGACTTTCCTAAAATCTCTCAGCACCATCTGGCTTCGCTGTACTCTGTACCTCTCCTTAAGCGGCCTCAGGCCTGGCATTAGCAGTAGCCAACTTTAGTTCACAGATTGACCTCTCCTGGGCACCTCCAAGGTCAGCACAAGTAGCAGCTATATGCAGATTGCCTTGTAGCGCAAGCTGGGTGGCCCTGGGCAAAACACGGGAGGCAGCTGATGCTGGTCTGCATCTCTCTGGAGGCTTCAGAGCCAGGGCACCCTGTGGACAGCTTCAGACCATGTCAAATCACCACCCAACCATCTTCACAGCCAAACACTGAAGGGGTGGACTCAGCAGGCATGAGAGCTGCACTAAAGTGAGTCCTGCTTTGTGGGTGGGCTCCTGCACAGCTGATCCTCCACGAATGTCGGTGGTCACAGCCCGTCTCTGCAGCGGACAGGCCTGGGAGAAATCTCTCCCATTGACATGCCAAAAGCAATCAAGGCTCAACTATAATAGGAGAGTGTACAGAGCACACACGGGGTTGGGGTGGGAATGCAACTACAGTGCCCGGCTTGGGTGATCGGGGAAGCTGTACCATGGGACTCTATAGGACACCTGTGGAACTCTACTAGGCCACTCTACCAAGCCTGGGAGATGTAGCAGCTCTACTTAACAAATAGAAACAAACACAGGGAGGCTGCCAAAATGAGTAGACAAAGAAACATGTCCCAAGTTAAAGAACAGAACAAAACTCCAGAAAAAGAACTAAAAAAAAAAAATGGAGACAAGCAATCTACTAGATGCAAGCTCAAAACACTGGTTATAAGGATGCTCAATAAACTTAGGAGAAGAGTAGTTAAAGCAGAAATTCAATAGCATAAAAAAGAACATGCAAACCACAAAAAAGGACATGTAAACCATAAAAAAGAAACAGTCAGAAGTGAAGGATATACTAACTAAAATGAAGGACAATTTACAGAAAATCAATAGTTCAGTAGATGAAGCAGAGAATCAAATCAACAATTGGAATATGAGGAAGCAAAACACACCCAATCAGAACACCAAAATGAAAAAAAAAAAAGAATCCAAAAAATGAAGATAGTGTAAAGGATCTCTGGGACAACTTCAAACATTCCAACATTTGTATCATGAGTATGCTAGAAGGAGAAGAGAGATAGCAAGAAATTGAAAACTTACTTGAAAAAATAATGAGAAAAAAAAAAAAAAACTTCTCTAACCTAGTGAAGGAAATAGACATAAAAGTCTAGGAAGTATAAAGAGTCTCAAACAAGGTGTACCCAAAGAGGCCAATACCAAGACAGATAATAATTAAAATGCAAAAGATTAAAGACAAACAGATAATCTTAAAAGCAGCAAGAGCCCAGGAAGGTGTGGCTCAGATGGCTGGCAGGTCGGATTCCTGGTCAGGGCACATACCCAGGTTGCAGGTTTCAACCATGGTTGGAGCATGTACAGGAGGCAACCAGTCGATATTTCTCTCTCACATTGATATTTCTCTGTCTCTCTTTTTCCCTCTCTCTCTCTCACCCTTCCTCTCTAATAATTTTTTAAAGCATCAAGAGAGAAGCAGTTAGTTACCTATAAACTCCCATAAGACAGTCAGCTGATTTCTCAACAGAAACTGCACGCTAAAAAGGATCAGCAAAAACTATTCAAAGTGATAAAAAGCAAGGACCTACAACCAGGGTTATTCTACCTAGCAAAGCTATCATTTAATCAAAGGACATATAAAGAGCTTCTCAAACAAGGAAAATCTAAAGGAGTTTATGACCACCAAACCAATATTACATGAAATGTTAAAGTGTCTTCTTTAAGAAGATGAAAAAAAAAGATAAAGAGACAAACAATAAAATGCCAATAAATACATATCTATTAACAAATGAATCTTTAAAAAAACACAAAAAATAAATGAATAAGCAGAAAAGAAACAGTCATAGAGAATGTTTTAACGGTTTTGAGATGGGAGGGGTCTTGGGGGGTAGGTGTAAAAGGTGAAGGAATTAAGAAGTACAAATTTGTTGTTATAGAATTGTCATGCAGATATAAAGTATCACATAGGGAATATAGCCAATAATATTCTAATAACTATGCATGTTGTCAGATGGGTAGTAGATTTATTCACATTATCACTTAGTAAGTTTTATAATGTCTAATCACTGGGGTGTTCTCCTGAAACTAATATAATATTGTATGTCAACTGTAATTGAAAAGTAAAATATGATTTAAAATTTTTAAATAAATGGCAATGCGTACTGCTTTATTCATTTTGTCTTAATTATCATTTTAATTATGTAATCTTTATGTATTTTTATCTTTAATTTTTTTGTATGTTACCTTGTTTATGTAATTTTAGTTGTCAAAGTGTTAGTCCAATTTAAAAATCATTGTATAGGGTGGGGCAAAAGTAAGTTTACAGTTGTTCATATGAAAAATCCTATCTAATAAAAGAGAAAAATGGTAATTGGCGTACGACGATACCCTTTTCATTGGCTAATCAGGGCTATATGCAAATTAACTGTCAGCCAAGATGGCAGTTAACTGCCAACATAGGCGCAATGCTGGGAGGCGAAAGGGGAAGGAGGGAAGAAGCTGCCTGCCGCTGACTGCAATCGGAAACCCAGGCGGCAGCCAAGAGCCAGAGAACCGAGCTGCCTTTGCTCGGAGAAGCCAGGCCTCCTTTGCTGGCTTCTGTGATAAGAGAACCTGGCCGCCATTGCCGGCCCTGGGCCAGTAATGGGAGAAGCTGGGTGGGGCAGGGAAGAGGCGGATGTCTGCCTGGCTTCTCAGATCACTGATCACCAGTGATGGGAGAACACCCAGAGGCGGGGCCAGAGGCCAGGCTGCATAGCTGCCTGGGAACACCATCTGGACCCCAGGGGCGACGCAGCCAGGCCCCAGAAGGAGACCCAGAAGGTGACCCAGGCGCTGGGGCTGCGTTGCCGCTGGGGCACGCGATCCGGTCCCCCGGGGGCGACGCAGCCAGGCCCCAGAAGGAGACCCAGGGCCCGGGGCTGAGTTGCAGCTGTGGTACGCAATCCAGTGCCTGGGCTGAGGAGACCCAGAAGGAGACCCAGGGCCCGGGGCTGCGTCGCAGCTGGGGCACGCGATCCAGTACCTGGGCTGAGGAGACCCAGAAGGAGACCCAGGGGCCTCGCAAGAGGAGAGTCTCCATGGTCAGATGGCGTGGTGTCGGGACAGGAATAAAGACCCGAGGTGACTCAGATGCCTGGCCACACACAGGGTTAGACCAGCCAGCAGGGCCTTTCAGTTGGGACTGGGGTGGGGGTGGGGCGAGGGAGGCAAGCGGGAAATAGAGAACTACAACTCCCAGGAGGCTTAGCGGCCAGGGCCTGGGTGCCTGGCTGTGAAATCGGATGGGCTGTAGTTTTGCAAGCCACTTTAAACTAGAGGCTTGCAAGGTTGGAAGTTCTGCGTCGGGAGCCAGGGAGAAATGGAGCTGAAGCAGAGAGAGGGGTCCATGGCAGCTGTGGGCTTTGAGGAGTTCTCAGCACCTCCCGGCTGGGAGCTGGCGCTGCCTCCGCTGAAGGTGGTCACATCCTGGAGAGCGAGCTTGAGACCGAAGTGGAGTTCGTGTCTGGGGGTCTGGGCAGCTCCAGCCTCCAGGAGTGAGACGAAGAGGAGGAGGCAGCCTGAGGCCAGCAAGGGTGGCGCCAACAGGAACTCAATCGCAGGAAGTACCAGGCACTGGATCGGCGCTGCAGGGAGATTGAGCAGGCGAAGGAGCGGGTCCTGAACAGGCTCCATCAGATGATATAGAGGATAACATGGAGACTCCAGCAGGAGCGGAGGTTCCTCATGAAGGTGCTGGACTCCTACGGTGACAACTACCGGGCCAGCCAGTTCACCATCTTACTGGAGGACTAGGGCAGCCAGGGCAGAGACGCCCCCAACCCAGGCAACGCTGAGAACGAGCCTCCAGAGAAAGAGGGGCTGTCCCCACCCAGGAGGACGCCAGCGCCCACAGAAGCCAGCAGCCCGGCCCCTGGCAAGGGGCCCAGCAGTTGGAAGAGGTGGCGAGTGCCATAGGAAGGGCACTGGGCAGGAGTCCCGCTGACTCCGGAGCTGGCCCCCGTGCAGATAAAGGTGGAGGAAGACTTTGGCTTCTAAGCCCTCGAGGCTCTGGACTTAAGTTGGGTTTCTCGGGGGCCAGACAAGCTGCTGCCCTACCCCACCCTAGCCAGCTCCCCCTTTGACTGACCCCCCAATAAACGGACCCGATGCAAAAAAAAAAAAAAAAAAGCTTATAGAGGCATGCTTATAGGATCAAATAGTATAAATATAGATGTAATAGGACAATAAAAAGAGAACCTGGCTATGATGATAACCTGAATGCTGCCTCTGTGTCATTCCTTCTTTGGGAACCCCTGGACCTGCTGGGGCTGGACCCCAACATTTCTCTTCTTATAAGGACTTCAGTGAGATAGGCTAAGGGTCCCACTGGAACTGCCACAATTTAATGTAATCCCCTCTTTAAAGATCTTCTCTCCATATACAGGTACATTCTGAGGTTCTGGGGATTAGGATTTTAACATACATTTTGTTGATTACCCAAATCAGCCCTTAACAACCAGCATGTTTCAGAAAGTAGATTCCTACAGGGTTATTTACCAAACATTCAGAAGTATTTTTAAAAGAGCTAAGCCCCTCCCCCACTGTGTGGGCCCCTCCCAGCGAAGAGCGAAGGCCTGGGTTCCGGGCACCGGAGGAAAACTGGTGCCAGCAGCCAGGGGAAGGGGCCCCCAAGGGGCCCCAGATTGCGAGAGGGCACAGGGTGGGCTGAGGGACCCACCCGAGTGCACAAATTTTTGTGCACCAGGCCTCTAGTATAATAATAAATAATAATACAAAAATAAAATCTGTTTCACATACAACTGTAAACCTACTTTTCCCCCAACCTGTATATGTTCTGAATTACCCTTAGTCAAGAAAATATCATCTATTATGTAATTTACTAGAGGCCTGTTGCACAAAGAGATTCGTGCAATAGGCCTTCCCTTCTCCTGGCTGCCGGCACCGGTTTTCCTCCGGCACCCGGGACCCAGGCCTTCGTTCCGGCGAGAGCTGCCTTCCGTCCTCCATCTTCGCGGCCCCAGCTGGAGCCGCCTTCCGTCTTCCATCTTCGCGGCTCCGGCTCACCTTCAGTCTTCGCTCCACCACTTGGAGCCTATGTATGCAAATTAACCGCCATCTTTATTGGCGGTTAATTTGCATATCATGCTGATTAGCCAATGGGAGGCATAGCAAATGTATGGTCAATTACCCTGTTTTTCTATTATTAGGTAGGATAACTATTTATTTTCTCTCAACCCTTTTTAATTAAATTTCTCAAAACATCAGCTTTGTTTCAATTCATTCATTTTTTATGTAACACTTTGTTCTCATTTCTTACTAATAACTATTCATTTCTAATATTCATTTTCAATACTTTTTTGTATTTGTTACCATTTTTAGCTTATTGTAGGATAGCATAGAGTGTATGGACAAATGGGGACCATATTTAAGAAATAACTATATTTTAAGTAAAGGATTTATAATATTGTTCATCTACGTTTAGTATTGGCCCCTCAAGTCCCTTAGAACTAAATCTGCTACTTTTAACAAAATTAATTTTTGTTGCTAAATATTACTATACTAGAGGCCTGGTGCACAAAATTCGTGCACAGGGGTGTGTGGCCAGGGAGATCCCTCAGCCCAACCTGCACCCTCACCAATTAGGGAGCCCTCAGGGGATGTGCTACTGATGGCTTGGGTCCACTCCCCGTGGTTTTCTGCTCTCTGTGGGGCCTGTGTACGCCACACCACAGGGATGGGCAAGCAGGCCCTGCTGGGTGCTGCCTGAGGGCCAGCTTGCATGCCTGCAGGTCGCCGCCACTACCGCCCATCAGGCCCTGCTGGGTGCTGCCTGCGGGCCCCGACTGCCTGATCGTGGGTCACCGTTGCCCACCGCCAAGCAGGCCCTGCTGGGTACTGCCTGCGGGCCCTGCTTGCCTGCTCGCGGGTTGCCATGGCGACTGCCTAGCAGGCCCTGCTGGGTGCTGCCTGCAAGCCTGATTGCCTGCTCCCTGGGTCACCGCGGCGACCACCCAGCATGCCTTGCTTGGTGCTGCCTGGGGCCCTGCTTGCCTGCTGGGCTCACATTGCCGGGGTGATGCCACCAGTGTCCTGCCCTGCCACTATGGGCGCCACCATCTTTGTTGCGGGGTGATGGTTAATTTGCATATTACTCTTTTATTAGGTAGGATGGTATACTTCTTGAATATCACCTATATATCACTCCTGATATAACCAACCATCAGTAGTTTTTAGGATCAATGGTCAAATTTCCCATAGTAAACAATTTATTTTCACTCAGAGAGAACCTGTAACCTAAACCCTATGGTCTCCTCCTCTGTAATTAGTGGTAATGGCCTAAACCACGTCCTACCTTTATATAACATAAAAGGAAAGGAAGAGGACGCACTATCTAGTTAAATCTGCTGTGTTTCTTCCACTGAAAATTATTCTTGATAGAAATTTTATTTAAGAAATATAAAGTCTGAATTTTCTTCTTTGATTAAGTCAAGCATTTAAGAAAACGGTTTCTTTGGGCTAATTTTTATCACTTTCAGAAAGGCCTCCCAAACTACATTTTCCATACCTCTTTCCACCTGCACTGTTTGTAATATTTGCTTTTTCATTGTCACGTAGAACTGTCATTGTGAACAGTTCCAACTTAATTACTCAATGACCTCCAAACAATGAGCAACATAGCAGCCAGCATCACAATATATCTGTTAAGTCTGGAGATGATTTCTCTCCCCTTTGGCTGCTGGAAGTTTGCATGCTGGGGAGACAAAGAACAGAAAACTAACCTTTACTGAGAATCTATAATTGTTCAAATGCTTTATCCATATAAATCATGTTCAATTTTCTCATTATACTATGGGAGGAGTTATCATCCTCTAATTACAGATGAGGAAACTGAAACAAGAGATGTTAAATGATTTTTCATAATCACCTAGGCAGGTAAGTGAGGGATTGGGACAGTGGTACAGATCTCTCTGATTCTTCCCCATTCCAAAACCTTGCTCAAGGCCAAAGCTTTAAAGTCAGATTATATTTCCAGACATAGCACATGCACCAATGATTATAGTCTACACATGTTCCCTGGCCTATCAAAGCTCATGGAACTTGTAGCAATGTGCCACTTTACCAGCCTTGTGAACTTGATTTTTCTAGAGGCCCCTTGCTCACAAATGCATTTTTTAAATTTATTAATTACCATTATAATGTAGTTCATTTTTATACTGTTGATTGCTAATGAACAATACTGCTTTAGAATATTTTATTGCAGGTATTAGAGACTATAAACATATAACTTGTTTCAAACAACTTCAAATAGCTCAAATTTGGCACCTGGACTTGTCACTAACATAAAAATGTGATTCAAATCCATTCACAGCCAGTTACATGAGGGATAAATGAGGAAAACAAAAGAGAAAAAGGATATGAAAAGTAAATAAAGATATAGATGTGAGCAGAGAATGAAATAAATACATAAACAAGTGGAAAGGTCAAGAAAATAATAGCTATACACAAAAATTAGTATTATCCTTAAGTATAAATGCTTCTTGCCTGAATGTTCTGATTTTTTCAAAATATTATGATTTCCCATAAATATTATGCTGTTACATGTCTGGTCCATTGGTTCAAAATGTGTCTCCTCTTTTGCTACAGCAGCAGCAGTCCTAGCCCATGTGATGTGATGTCTTCACACCTATCCATCACTATCCAACATACAAATCCTTGACCTTAGATATACTGGTAGCAAGTGAATAAAAGAATAATTTCAAAGACCCTTTGTTTTAAAAACACTTGTTAGTCTTTAGCAATAGTTTATTAAAAGTGTATCTCTTTTAATGATGAAAGAGAAAAATATGTAGTTGAAGACAAATGCGTGCTTGTGAATAAAATATTTGTTGTGTCTATAGATAAAATACCTAATTTGTTTCTCATAAGCACTTCCTAAGACCTCTTTGAAGGTTTACAATCCCATTAAAATAGGACAGAAAAAATGATTTGGATAAATTGAAATGGCCTATATATTTCCACTGTGGCTTTTAAGAGACAAAAGCTTGAAAGTGGCCCCGCAACCTCTGAAGTACTGTCATCACAATGGCTGGCAGCAGAAAAATACAATAGCTCTCTGAAGCCGCAAGGCTCACTGATAACACCTGTGATTGCAGGTGGCTCTTCTAAAAGAAACACACACTTTCCTCTTTGGTGGGGTCTACTGTTCCACAGTGGGTCAGAGGAGACCACGGTGTTTTCAAGTTCGATTTTATAATTCTGAAGAACTGAATTTTGAACACTGACAAGTTCCCAATGTAGCCTGTTAAAAACATAAGAGTGGTCTGCTTTCCTTCCATTCACACACCCTTTCACTCACTAAGTAGTAGAGCATGAGAGTTCATCTATTGATCATGTTTTTAAATCCAGTTTAAATAACTGATTTTAACACTTTGACTAGACATATATTGAAACTTTAAAAAAGTAATCTTTAAAATACACTTGAGGGAGTAAATAAAATAAAATAAAATAAAAACACACTGTCATTGAAAGTGATTTTTTTTTTGTTTTGTTACTTGTACAGATTATTTAGGAGTCTAGAAGACAGAAACAGAAAAAAATCTTAGCAGACAGAAGTATTTGACACAAGTGCACTTTTCAGGTATAAAATATCAAACAAAAGGATATAATACATTCCTGTACTAGGCAAGAGCTAAGAAATTTCTGACTAAAATATAATATGATATAATCAAAGCCCATCTGGTATATTACATTCAGTTTAGAATTCCACATTAAATTGAGATATAGGCAAATTGAAGTTTGCTAATAAATAAGTTTTCAAAACCATGTAATGCAATAGGAAAAACAATTAGGGGGAAATAGAAATATACACTCTAAAAAATAAATTGTCCCAGGCACAATGCTCAAAGGCACACTACGTGGAAAAGTAACTGGATCTGTTTTGTGAGCTTCCATGGGTTACATAGGTGGACGGGTTTTCAACTCAATTTAAAAAGAATTTTCTAATAGAAAGACCTGTCCAAATATGGAATGGCCTATCTCATGAGTTTCACTCTACTGAAGACATCTAAGGACATGCAGAAAAGAGATGCTGAAGAAAAATTAAACTCTGATATCAGGGACTCTTCAAAGTCTGGCTGCAGAAAAATACAATAGCTCTCTGAAGCTGCAAGGCTCACTGATACCTGTGATTGCAGCTGGATTTTCTAGAGAGAGACACCCACCCCCCCGCCCCCAGATTGATAAAGAGAATATCTCAGAGTACAATAAATGCCAGCATATGATGAGCAAGTTAGCTAGTGGCAGAAATAAATATAAATAAGACATAGCTTATAATTGCTTTTGTTGATGAAGAGCCAGGGAACACTCAAGTACAATAAAGGTGACGAGTTTGAATTGACAAAACCAGGATGTACTGAGGAAATCTGAGAAAAATCCTAATAAAAATAATGTTTCTGGGGGAAAAAATCAATGAATGATCTGCATTATGCCTAGTAAAAGCAAATATTATCACTGGTCTTAATAACATGCATTAGTCAATATAAAACCAGCAGTGATGGGAAAGAGACCCTAGTTGATGAACCCAAACTTTCCAATTATTATATAGGCAGTAGTACTTGTTAGGTAGCACTTGTTATGCAGGAATAGTCCATAAGACATTTACTTCATCAAGATTTGCATATATCCTGATTTCAATTAAAAAAACCTTTAGAACAACACAAAGGTAACTTGCTTACTTACAAAGATACCAATAACTTTTAAGGCATATGCTCTATCCAATATTTTTAGATCAGCATTATTTATATCTTTCTGTTATGAATTTAGTTGTGACTGCAATGACTTTAATTGGCATAGATGATCTAAGACTGAATGAACAGCACATGTCCTGATTTGACTAAATTTAAATACAAGTTACTCTTAAAAAATCTATTTAAGATATTATTACCTATGTCAATATGTTTTTAAAAATAAAGACTAGTGTCAAATAGCTATGAGAGGTAATATTTCAATATCTATTAACATTATTAACATTTTTATATAGGGTGTCCCCAAAAAATGTGTGCACACTTTAACAGCTGATAACTCACTTAATTTTCAGTCCTTTTCAGGTTTAACTGATTTGAAATAATGGGTGATGCCAGACTAAGCTTAGAACAAACAAAATGTACTCTAACATGCCATTAGACTTTTTTTATGGGGTACATAAGAGATAAAATTTACAGTACAAAACCAGCAACAGTTGACAAATTAAGGGCACACAAATACCAAATGAAATGATTCTCCATGTTTGCAATTCCATTGTTTTGAGTTATCAGCTGTGCCTGGACCAGGACAGTCATTAGTTTGAAAACAGGCATTGACAAAAAAAAAAAAAAAATTATTAACTATGCAGATTCTTTTAAAATTTGAAAATGAACTGTATGTTAATAAACAATGACTTTATAATCATTCAAAGTATACAGCAAACCCTGTATTTTTTTTCCAGTCAACTTGTTTTTTATACAAAGAGGCTTTACAAAACTAATTCAACTTTTGACTTTGAGATAATGTAATTACCAAGCAGTTATAAGAAACGGAACAGAGAGATCGTGTGGACACTTTACTTTTTGGAAAGCTATGGTACAATATTACAGCCAATGTACTGGCATTGATAGAGTCAAGATACACAATTACATCACCAGTAATAATCATCCTGATGCTCTTTTATAATCACACTGACTTTCCCACCATTATCCAACCCCTGGTGATTAATAATTTGTTGTTTCTTTATTATATTGTCACTACAAGAAGGCTATGTAAATGTAATCATATAGTATGTATATCCCCTTTCGGTATAAGCTTTCTTCTACTCAGCATAATCCTCTTCAAATTAATCCAGCTGTTCTGTGCATCACTATTGTTCCTTTTTATTGCTAATAGTATTCCATGGTACAAGTGTACCACAAATTGTTTAACCATTCATCCTTTGAAACACATCCAGGCTGTAACTGGCTATCCTATATAATAACAGGCTAATATGCAAATCGACCAAACGGCAGAACTAACAGTCCCTATGAGGTGCACTGACCACCAGGGAGGAGATGCTCAATGCAGGAGCTGCCCTCTGGTGGTCACTGCATTCCCACAGGGGGAGCGCTGCTCAGCCAGAAGCTGGGCTCACTGCTGGTGAGTGCAGTGGCAGTGGTGGGAGCCTCTCTCGCCGCCTCCACGGCAGTGCTAAGGACCCCTCTGGGGATGTCCTGGGGAAGTAGACCTAAGCCGGCAGGTGGACATCCTCTGAGGGGTCCCAAACTGCAAGAGGGTACAGGCCAAGCTGAGGGTCCTCCCACCCCCGCAGTGCACAAATGTTGTGCATCAGGCTTCTAGTAATTAATAAAGCTGTTGAGAACATTCACGTAGATATTTTTGTATGGGGTAAAAGTTTTAATTTCTTTGGGATAAATACATAGGAGTGTGATTGCTGGGTTGTATGGTAGTTGTATATTTAGTTTTACAACAACCACACTGTTTCACAGTGTGTTTGTAACATTTTTACATTTCCACCAGTAATGATCCAGTCTTCCTGCATCCCAGTATTTGGTATAGTCACTATTTTCATTTTAGCCAATCTGATAGGTATTTGGCAATACTTCACTTTAGATTTAATTTCCCTAGTGACTAATCATGTTGAATACACACACACACACACAGTTCAGGTCTTCTGACCATTTTCTAACTGAGTTTTATGTGTATATGTGTGTTTAATGTGGCATTTTGAGACATGCTACTATATTCTAGATTTGAGACCTTTTTTGAATATTTGGTTTGCAAATACCCTTTCCTGTCTGTAGCTTAAGTCTTAAAATCAGAGCAGCTGATTCCTACCACTTTGTTTCTCTTTTACAAGATTTTTTTAGCTATTCTAAAACAAATGCGTTGCCCTTTTATATAATTTAAGATTAACTTTCCCTATGTCTCTATTTAAAAAACCTTAGAGATTTTTTTTAGCAATTGTCTTAAACTGCTTTTTATTTGTGTAGAAATGACATTTTCACTATTTTGAGTCTTTTAATCTATGAAAACAGTATGAACCTTCATTTTTATATCTTTATTTTTATTAGTGTTTTATAGTTTTCAGCATACCGTCCTGTATATATTTATTAGGTTTTTACTTAAATATTTCTTCTGTGAGAGAAGAGATGGAGAGAGGAACAAAGAAGGAGAAAGGGAAGAAGAAAAGATGGGAGTAAGGGAAAAGGGGGAAGCAATTATAAATGGCATTATATTTTTTATTTTAACCAGCATATGATTACTGCTAATATATAGACATACAACTGATTTATTTTTGGTAAATGTTCCTTGCATCTTTGCAACCTTGCTAAACTTCCTAGATTTTGGAAGTTTTTAATTGTTTGGATTCTTTGGAATTTTCACACAGACAATCATATTGCCCACAAATAGAAAAAAATTTAATTATTCAATCCCAATGCATGTATTTTTTGTGTGTTTACTTCATGGGCTAGAACTTCCAGCACTATATTAAATAAGAATGGTGAGAGTAGACAGCATTGCCTTGTTCCCATACAAAGGTGGAAAGCATTTAATCTTTAGGCATTAAGTATACAATTAGATGTAGAATTTTAGTACTTGCTCTTAATCAAGTTTAGGAAGTCCTCCTCTACTTCTATCATTCTGAGCTATTTTATTATAAATAGGTATTGATTTTTGTAAGGTGTTTTTTCCATCAACTAATATGCTTTTTCTCTTCTTTAGGCTGTTAATATGATGGATGATATTAATTGATTTTAAATATTGAACAAGCTTCACAACGCTGTAATAAACCCCATTTGGTTATGGTGAATAACACTTTTTATGCCTTGCTGTACTGTATTTGCTAATATTCTGCTAAGAATTTTTCTGTCCATATTTATGAGAATATTGATCTATAGTTTCCCCTTTATTACTGTGTATCTGGTTCTGGTATCAGGACAATATTGACTTCATACAATGAATTGAGAAGTCTTCCTTCTTTTTCTATTTTCTGGAAAAGGTTGTGTAAAATTAGTGTGAATTCTTGAAGTTTCATAGAATTATCCACAGAAAACATCTGTGCCAGTATATTTATTTTGAAAGTTACAAATCAAATTTCTCCAGTTACACAGTATTCAAATTATCTATTTTATATGGGGCCAGGGTTGTCATAAAAGTTTTTTAGGAAAGATCCATGTCATTTAAGTTGTAAATTTATGAAGGTAATATTGTTGCTAGTATTCCCTTATTATCATTTTGGTGTCTACAGAGTAACATAACAACTAAAGAGAATAAGAAAACTTTACTGAATTTACCCATATTTTTACTCTTTCCATTTTCTCTTTCTCGCTGATAGTCCCATATTCCTCCTTTCTGTTTAGAGAATTCCTCTTAGCTATTCTTTTAATATAGATTTGCTGGCCACAAACTCTCTTAGTTTTTTGTGTTTTCTTTTTATTTGCGATTATCTTAAATTGCCCTTCATTCCTGAAGGATATTTTCTCTGATTTCTGGTCGATAATCTTGTAATAAATATCTCTATGTACAAAGTATTTTCATAATATATAGCAGGCGTATAGCTTGTTTTCTAAAAGGATTGAAGAAAAGTATACACCATAAAAAACAGTGAATATAAGTGATCCATATTCCTAGACAGAGGATGAATTAGTTGACTTCATAAGAACCTTCCAACTCCACACTCCATAATTCTAAATGATACCATTGAGGAGGATAATTTATCAAGCTAATTTTTAGACATGCCTGTATTAGGATTCTCCAAAAAACAGAACCAATAGGAGATACACACACACACACACACACACACACACACACACACACACACACACACAGGAATTGGTTTGTGTGGTTATAGAGGCAGAGAAGCCTCACAATCTGCCTTCTACAAGCTGGAGAACCACGAAAACCAGTGGATTAATTAAATCCAAGGGGATCCAATGATGTAACTCAATCTGACGCCTAAGGCCTGAGAACACTGGGTGTAAGTCAAGGAGTCCAAAGGTCCAAGAACCAGGAGCTCCGATGTCCAAGAGTAGGAAAAGATGGACTTCCCAGCTCAAGTAGAGAAAAGACAGACTTCACCCCTCCTTCACTTTCTTGTTGCATTAGAGTTCTCAATGGACTGGTTGACACTCAGGCCATTGGTAAGGATGGTTCTCATTATTAGTCTATTGAAATAAATGGTAATCACTTCCAGAAACACCCTCAAGACAACCCAGAATTAATGTTTTTCCAGCTATCTGGACATCCCTTAGATTAGTCTAGTTGACAAAAATAAAAACAAGAATGCACATTTTGCACCATGACCCATCTCTACCTGTAATATTCATTCTATAGGAAATGCATCCTTTAAATTATCCACAATCCAGGACCCCTCGGGGATGTTGGAGAGCCAGTTTCAGTCCGATCTCCACAGGCCAGGCTGAGGGACCCCACCGGTGCACGAATCCATGCACCAGGTCTCTACTATGCATATAAGATCTTTGGTTAATCTCTTCCTGCCCTCCCCCCCTCCTTTCTTCCCTCTGAGATTTATCAGTCTGTTCCATGTTTCCATGCCTACGGTTTCCACACCTGCAGTGAGCATCTGCCCCCTGGTGGTCACTGCGCATCATAGCTACCAGCCAGTCAGGTTGCTTAGGCTTTTATTTATATAGATGAACTCAAATTTTTCTTGCAAATGTATCTATACATACACACACACACCATATATATATATATATATATGTATATGTGTGTATATATATATATACACACACACACACACACACACACACACACACACACATATATATATATGTATAGATTTAGAAAATCTGTATTAATTCAACTGAAATTTAGAATAAACATAATGGTCTTATGGTCTTCTGCTCTATCTAACCATGTTGAAATCAGAATAAAGAGAAATCTATATCTGACATACATTAAATGTATAATTAAAGGCTTTATATTAATTAAATAAAATTGAAATTAGAGTGCTTATTTTTGTATTTAAGTGCACATAGCTATAGTTTTATATCAAGGTAAAATTGTTTATAAATCTAAACGACCACGGCAGTTAATTATATTCTATAATAGATATGTGACAGATAATGAGATGGCAGATTGGAACATAAATTATTTAACACTTAACAAATTTCATGGGGGGGTGAGCAAGATAAGTACTTCATAAAATTATGACTTTATGTGGAATGGAGAAAAACTGTAAAGCAATTATATACATAATTGTTTGAAAATTATCTGCTAGGTTAGAGGCATTCACATTTAAAAATTCTTTAGGGACTTAATTAAAATAGAGAAAGTCATCACTTCTTAAAAATATGATCAACACATTTAATTTTGGTTTTGCATGTTTATTTTGACATTTTAAATGCACTTTAATGTGAGGAAACAAAATATTTTTTATTTAAAATAAATTTTTTTCTCTTTTACTTTCTTTTAGTAGGTCCCCTAGAGTAAGACCTTTTCTTCATAGGTAAATCAGCATAGTATCAAAATGTTATTACCATTAAGACATACACAAATTTATAAACAAAATATCACCATACCTAGGAAGAACTGGACTTCCTAAATCAGTTGATACATTAGAAAATGCACACACATATTCAACCAGAGACAGCTGCAAATTGGAAAATACCCTTGCATTGCCTACTGCTAAGTGTAATCCTAACCACCTAGGCAATATTGTACTCAAAGCCCTTCAGGATACAGAGGAATCCCACCTTCAGTTGGTGAACTGCAAACAGGATAATATCTAAGAACTATTTGGGGCCTTTACTTGATATGGCATAACTCATAACTGGCATGTGATATCCCATTTCTAAGTCCTTGGGTCCCATATTGCTATCTCATATGATCAAGAAAGTATCAAGCTCTGGTATAGTTTATAGGGAAGAGGGGGCCTCAAGTGTGAGAGACTCTACAAAGGACATTAGATCTCCATTTTCACCAGAGCCATTAACATTCCTCTATTTAAAAACAAAAAACAAACAAACAAAAAAACTGCAATAGGCTATAGTTTACAACTGAATGATTTACATTGGTGAGTCACACACTAAATTTGCCTTTGAGAAAGCTTACTTACTCCAGCAATACTATCCTATCTAATAAAAGAGAAACATGGTAATTAGCGTACATCCGCTACCCTTCCCATTGGCTAATTAGGGAGATATGCAAATTAACTGCCAGCCAAGATGGCGGCCAGCAGCCAGGCAGCTTGAAACTAACATGAGGCTTGCTTGCTTCAGTGACAGAGGAATCCAAAGTTCCCCGCCTGCCTTGCCGGCCTCTGAGCTTGCAGTTTGAAACATGGTTACAAATATAGAAGTTAAACAAAACCCCAGAAACCTGCTTTCAGCCCACCGGGATCTCAGAGCTGGAGTTGATACAGTGTTTCGATTATAGAACACAAACAAACCAGATACCTGCTTTCAGCAGCAGAGGCCTCAGAGCTGGAGTCAGAGCTAAAGCTGGCCCAGAATAAAAAAAGAAAAAGAAGAAAAGGAGCGGTTGGGAGCTTCAGTCACCCGCCAGCCTGAAAACAGCCCTCAGCCCCTCACCCATACTGGCCAGGCACCCCAGTGGGGACCCCCAACCTGAAGGGTGTGTGACCAGCTGCAAAAAGCCATCATCCTCTCACCCAGGCTGGCCAGGCACCCCAGTGGGGACCCCCACCATGAAGGGTGTGTGACCAGCTGCAAACAGCCATCATCCCCTCATCCAGGCTGGCCAGGGACCCCAGTGGGGACCCCCACCCTGATCCAGGACACCCTTCAGGGCAAACCAGCCGGCCCCCACCCATGCACCAGGCCTCTATCCTATATAGTAAAAGGGTAATATGCCTCCCAGCACCAGGATCAGCGTGACAGGCGGCAGCACCCAAACCCCCTGATCGCGCTGCGGCTCTGTGTGTGACAGGGGGCAGGGCCCTAATCTCCCTATCCGTCCTGCTCTTTTTGTGACAGGGGAAGGCGCCCCAACCCCGTGATCAGCCCTGCTCTGTGCCTGATAGGGGGGAGCTCCCCAACCCCCTGATCGCCCTGCGGCTCTGTGTGTTACTGGGGGCGGGGCCACAACCTCGCTATCTGACCTGCTCTGTTCGTGACAGGGGAAGGTTCCCCAACCCCCTGATCAGACCTGCTCTGTGCCTGATAGAGGGGAGCTCCCCAACCCCCTGATCGCCCTGCGGCTCTGTGTGTGACAGCATGCGGTGCCCCAATCCCCTGATCGGCCCTGCTCTGTGTGTGACAGGGTGTGGCTCCCCAACCCCACGCCCCCACAGGCCCTGCTCTGTGTGTGATGGGGTAGAGCCATAACCTCCCCATCGGCCCTGCCCTGAGTGTGACAGTGGCGGCGCCCCAACCCCCTGATTGGCCCTGCTCTGTGGGTGATAGAGGGCGGTGCCCCAACCCCCTGATTGGTCCTGCTCTGTGTGTGACAGGGGGCGGTGCCCCAACTCCCCTATCGGCCCTACACTGTGAGTGACTGGGGGGAGCTCCCCAACCCCCTGATTGATCCTGCTCTGTGCGTGACAGGGTATGGAGCCCCAACCCCCCTGATGGGCCCTGCTCTGTGCGTGACAGGGGGCAGCGCCCCAACCCCCTGATTGGCCCTGCTCTGTGCGTGACAGGGGGTGGCACCGCAACCTCCCCATCGACCCTGCCTTGAGTGTGACAGGGGGCGGTGCCCCAATCCCCCAATCGGCCCTACCCTGAGCGTGACTAAGGGTGGCATCACAACCTCCCGATCCGCCCTGCTCTGTGCATGACAGGGGGTGGCGCCCCAACTCCCCAATCGGCCCTGCTCTGAGCCCAACCAGGGGCTGCACCAAGGGATTGGGTCTGCCCTCTGCCACCCGGGAGCAGGCCTAAGCCAGCAGGTCGTTATCTCCTGAGGGGTCCCAGACTGCGAGAGGGCACAGGCCGGGCTGAGGGACCTCCCTCTCCCCCCCCCAAGTGCACAATTTTTTGTGCACTGGGCCTCTAGTGAAGAATATATTTGGTGATGAACTGATTCAACAGTGATCCACCTTATCCTCAGGGATTTGTTCCAAGACCCCCAGTAGATGCCTGAAACTGTAGATGATACTGAACCATGTATATATATGTGTGATATATATATATATATCTATATATCTATATATATATATATCTATATATCTATATATAGATATATAGATATATAGATATATAGATATATAGATATATAGATATATAGATATATAGAGATAGATATAGATATATAGATATAGATATATATATATCCTATATAATAAAGAGTTAATATGCAAATGGTCGTTACATAACAACTGACCATGTAACGACTGGATTAGGGATCAGCAGGAGGGTGGGGCAGCGAGCAACAAGCAGCGGCAGAGAGCTACAGGAGGGGGCAGGGCAGCAAACTATGAGGGGGGCAGGGGGAGCTACAGGAGGGCGGGGAAGCAGGTGGAGAGCTACAGGAGGGTGGCAGCGAGCTACTGGCGCACGGATTCGTGCACAGGGCTACTAGCATGTGTGTGTGTAACTATATATATATATATATATATATATATATATATATATATATGTGTGTATGTATATAGTTACACACACACATACACATACACACACAGGGTGGGACAAAAGTAGGTTTACAGTTGTGAGTATGCAAAAGTTTATTATTAATTATTGAATTATTTTCCATATGAACAACTTTAAATCTACTTTTGCCCCACCCCATAAAAATACCTTTGCATTTAAAGGAAGCACTTTATGGCTTCTCTTTAGCATGTCTGAATTTAAGGGTGACTTGAACGCAAGCACTGTGATACCACAAGTCAATCTGGAAACCAAGCTCACTACTAAGTGAGTAACAGGCGGGAGTGTACATGGTGTGGATGTTCTGATGAAGGAACAATTCACATGCCAGCAGGACAGTGGTTGGTGCAAATGTCATCACACTGCCCCGAATGACCCACCATTTAAAACTTATGAATTACTTCTGGTATTTCCATTTAATATTTTCGGACCACAGCTGACTGTGGCTAACTGAAACCACAAAAAGTGAAACCACAGATCAGGGGGAATTACTGTTATGTTCAGAGTTTGCATAATGCAGACATTTGAGCTGTACAAAGAAGTGTGGAAATGTAACAAACCATGGAAGCTATAAGAAACAATAACTAATTCTTATTATGTGCCAGAAATTGTTCTAAGAACCTTATGTATTTTTTACATGTTAAATCTCACAATAGCTCCATTAGGCAAGCTCCTTTTTAATCACCATTTTAGAGATGAATGTGGGTACTCCAATATTTAAAATTACTTAAGTGGCTGGCATTATTTTTCTTTTGCACAATGTCATTCTATATGTTCCTCAGCAGTACTGCTGGGTCTCTACTTTGCATGCTTATTTCATGTCTTTACTTGTAATTTCCCATTTTCCCAGTCACCCTGCCAACTTCCAGCATGGCAGCATGGCAGTGTGCGGTACAAGTGGCCAGGAAGGACAGCAAGCACTGTGCCTCTCTCAGCACCCTAGGACCCGAGTGTCTGCTGGGTTCATCCACTTCGTTTCAGTACTAAGCTCCCTGAATTCTCTCCTGGAACAGGAGAGGTCAGACACCTTACTTTGAAAAGGACTGGGGAAGGTAGTGAGTTGGGCTATGTCTGATACCTTTTCAGATGTAACCAGACAAGCTAGTAGATGAGCCCATGGTGAGACAGGTTAGGGAGAAACTAGGAAAATTCCCTGGTAAAGTGGAAAGAGGAAACTGAGACAAATGGTTAAACAAATGGCCAGAACAGCTGAGCAACTAACAGCCAGGTAATAAGTCACAAGACCCTCTGCTCCCTCAGAGCAGATGATTTAAACCATGAGTCAGGGAGATAGATAACCAAAAACAGTTAGATCCAGACTAATCCAATGTGGAGGGAAAAACGGCCAGAGAAGGTCCCCACATCTCATTATATGATCATTACAATGAAAACTGACAGGACAAGGAGAAGGGGCGCCCAGAGGGACGAATGCCTTGACACTTCCAAAAGAAACTTTATGAGAAACAAGACCTCCCCCTCCCAACCAGAAGGTGGAGTCGGAATTTGGTGCCACAAGCTTGGAGACACACAAAATCCGGAAAACTAACCGACCTCATGGGCAACTCACTCCTGAGCTGGCCTGTGTCCACTCGGACACTTCATTTTTGCTTCTTTCACAATGGAGCCTGTGCCTGGCTTTTCACTTCCTGAATAAAACTTGTTTTGTTCTCACTCTGATTCATCCTTGAAATTTTTCCTGGAGGCTGACACTCCGAAGGTTCTGGATTGTGCCCCAGCAGGGCCAGCCCCTCACAGAAGCAGCCCAGTAACAATGGCAGAAGCTAGAAGAACGAACTTCTGGTCAAGCAAACCCATGCTAGCTTTTTATCAGGC
Source organism: Myotis daubentonii (assembly GCF_963259705.1). Taxonomy (NCBI): domain Eukaryota; kingdom Metazoa; phylum Chordata; class Mammalia; order Chiroptera; family Vespertilionidae; genus Myotis; species Myotis daubentonii. The sequence goes on along the minus strand of NC_081842.1, from coordinate 95,385,191 downwards.
AATCATTAATAACACTTTTCCCCCAAAAAATAAATAAAGTAAAACCAGGGGCAAATGCTATGCCGACAAGCAGAAAAGTATGATCTCCATATTCATAACCATTGACGTCAATGGCTCCACAGAAAAGAAGACTGTAAGAACTAAATTGCCCTTCCTGCTGCAGTTAATCCAGGTATTACTATAAAAAACACCTTAGCCTTATATTAAAAAATTTGTCACCTGACTTCATTATTGGGAAAGACTGTACAATTTGATTTAGAGTAAACATTCATTCTGAGATAAAAATGTTTCCTCCTCAGAAGAGAGCATCATAAAACATTGTTTTAAGAAATATATCAGCCCAGCTGGCATGGCTCAGTGGCTGAGCATCGACATATGATCCAGGAAGTCATGGTTCAATTCCCAGTCAGGGTACATGCCTGTGTTGTAGGCTGGATCCCCAGTTTGGGGCATCAGGAGGCAATCAGTCAATGATTCTCTCTCATCATTGATGTTTCTCTCTCTCTCTCTCTCCCTCTCTCTCTCAAACCAATAAAAATGTATTTTTTTAAAAGGAAGAAATATATCAGATGGCCCCTGACTGAAAATTTAAAATGAGCAGAATAATTAATCCAATAACTATTTAATAAAATCCTGTTCAAACATGAAGATTCAAAAAATAATAAATGGGAGGATGCTCCATGTATTCCATATTAGAGGGGGGGAAAAGGAATTCACAGAAATAAAATCTTCCTCGTAATCCTCATTAAAAAAGTTGACAGGTAACTTTTAGTTCTTAAAACAACATTTAAAAATTTAACATTTTTAATGGAAATGCTTTGAAATTACATTGCACATTTTCCTAGAATTTTAAAAAAGAAATTTTTGCAGGTGACCAAGTTTTTCTAATGACTGGCATTCATTATGATCAATTATTATCCAATACTGCAGCCTAATGATGCCCAGAGGGACAATCACAGTGTGTGGAGCTGTTTGCTGCTGCACCTCAGCAGCCTTGCATTGCAGTGCTTTCACTTCGGGTTTCTGACCTTGATGGGTTTTCTCTCCACCACTGCTCCAGGCTGTGACTTCTCAATACTGCTAAAGGTGTTGAATATGATCTGTCCTTTACACAACTGCTCCTAATTTTGTACTTCCACCAAGAAAAGAACTTAATGTGTTTTTGAAAATAGTGTGAGACCACAAGGAGGAAAGATCCACAGCCACTGTGGCATGTATGTTGGCTCATGAAAAAAAAAATGCTATTACTTGTCTTCTTGTCTCTAGTTGCAGAGGACTAGGCCAGCTGGCTAATCTGCCCATTGTGACAATGAGATGGTAATGATCATGACAAGTGACTGGGATAAGTGTGTCATAGCATCTTCACAATCATAGGAGGGAGGCACAATTAGAATCTTATTTTACAGAGAGGGGGATTAAACTTACAAAGATTAACTGACGTAGGTATGGTTACATGAAAAGTCCTCAAACTAGTGTTTGAGCCCAGGCTGATAACGAGAGCTAAGGCTCCTACTCATTATTTACATTACCTCTGAAGGTCAGGAACTACATTTAAGCTTCTAAAAGAAATTACTTACAACTTAGACACAGGTTTTAAAAGAAATGGTTACTGAATGTTAACTATATCAACTTCTTTAATATATGTATATTTTGCTTTATTGAGCTTGCTCTTAAAAGGCCTCATTCTGATTTACCTGCTACTTAAAAATCAAGATGTTAACAAAAATCTGCTGACTGATACTATCATACTATCACTTTAAGTTTATATAATTCCCATTGCCAATTCCCCAAAATTGAATTACACTATGTTGTGTTTAGTTATAAAAGTATCATTGTCCTTATCATATTTAATTCATTGCTTAATTTACTACTTAATTTTGGAAGTTCAGTAGAATCTCACATTCACACCCCAAGGCACATCTCCGAGTTCAGAGATAGCCCTGAAGGCTTGGGGATTACATTTATCCCACATGTGTGTTCCTTTGGTCTGCACAGTGACTTCAAAAAATTTAATTAATTGAAGACATTTAAAAATGAGGAGATTTCATATAAATTGTAAATTCCTGCCTTCTCTTAAAGAACGAAAAGATTGGTATCTTTTTAGCTAGAAGTATCTTTTGTAGCTTTCTTCATTGAACTCAGTTCTAAAGAACAGGTAACTCCATCAAATCAATACTTTGCAATGTCATTTTCCTAGCAAGCAAACTTGATGTTAAAAAGTTTATGAGCCAGAAAAAGACAGAGACTGCTTTAAATAAAATATTTTCTATAAGTAATAATAATTAATTTCACTTTCACATTATATATATAAACAACAAATATATCACTAAACAAATATTTTACTAAAATTGAAAACTAAATAAAAGTATTTATTTTAAATAGAGAATTTGTTTGTCTTAAATCTTTATTGTTGAAAGTATTACATATGTCCTCTTTTTTCCCTTCTTCTAGCCCGCCCCACCCCTGCTGCAGGCCTTTACCCCCCTATTGTCAGTGTCCATGGGATATGCATATATGCATACAAGGTCTTTGGCTGTTCCCTTCCCTCCCTCTCACTCACCCTCTCTCCCCCACCTGCCCTCTGAGATTCTGCAGTCTGTTTCATGCTTCCATGTCTCTGGATCTATTTTGTCCAAACATTTATTTTGTTCATTAGATTCCACATAGCAGTGAGATCATGTGATACTTGTCTTTCTCTGATTGGCTTATTTCGCTTAGCAAAATGCTCTCCAGGTCCCTCCATGCTGTCTCAAAGGATAAGAGATCCTTCTGCTGCATAGGATTCCATTGTGTAAATGTACCACAGCTTTTTTATCCACTCATCTGCTGATGGGCACGTGGGCTGTTTCCAAATCTTAGCTATTGTAATTTGTGCTGCTATGAACATAGGAGTGCATACATTCTTTCTGATTGGTGTTTCAGGTTTCTTAGGATATATTCCTAGAAGTGAGATCACTGGGTCAAATGGCAGTTCCATATTTAATTTTTTGAGGAAACTCTATACTGTTTTCCATAATGACTGCACCAGCCTGCATTCCCACCAGCAGTGTACTAGGGTTCCCTTTACTCCACATCCTTGCCAGGACTTGTCATTGGTTGATTTGTTGACAGCCATTCTGACAGCTGTGAGGTAATACCTCATTGCGGTTTTAATTTGCATTTCTCTGATGATCAGTGACTGAGCATTTTTTCAAATGTCTCTTGGCCGTTTATATGTACACTTTGGAAAGTTACATAGTGATAAGTATAATGGAGAAATATCAGGCAAGGACAGTAGGTAGGGAATTATAGGAAATTAGAGTTCTTTTATATTGGGGATCAGAGAAATATGTGTAATAATGTATGTATGGACCTAATGCCTTCAAACCGAATGGCCTTCTTATAACAGGTTATCACTACAATCGTCATGATTATCATCACTGCACAGAGACCAGGTGAACACAACTGGACAGACTGCCAGTCGGCCAGCCTCATGTGCTATCCTCGCACTGGACCAGGAACAGAGATTCAGTCTTGAAAAAGTTGGTTATCATGCTGCTTTGTTTCTGAAAGCACTGGGAGACAATGTTAAATATAACGGACCCCACATTTTACTGATGTTTTTCAGCACACAGAATTTTTAAAGGCTACATGGGCAAAGGTCGAATCTTGGAGACGCTTTAACCTGAAAGGAGAAAATAAAATCAGTCCTGAGGCTGATGGCTTCTCTCAAAAACAGAGGAAGAAAATAAAAGACTGAAGACCTGAGGTAAAACTAAATAGAACTATCTCACCATCACAAAATGTGAATGGAAAATTCAGAAGTTAGAGAAAAATATGCCTGTCACTAATCTAATGACTGGGGAAAGTAACACGCAAAAATGAGTAAATTTTCTATTACTTATAAATATGTATACTTCCAAAATCATGAGATATGTACATTTTCTAAAAACAATTGTCTCAATATAACATGGGCTATTTGCTACATAACGCTAAGAAATCATTCAGCTCGGAAACCATGAAATATGTCTTCATAACTTCAAAACTGCTGGTCCATATCCAAGCATACCGACATGCTTAAACAAGCTGTTTTGTTACACAGATTAAAAAAAAACACATAAAAATTCATATTTTTTCATGTGTAAACCCAGGTGTACTTATAGACCCTACAAAATTCCCAGGCTTAAATGAATAATCATTGAATAGAAACTTTTAGACCATTTTCACAAGCATTTACCATTGTCTTAAGCTAAAGAGGCTGCCTTTACAGCAAAGCATAATATTTTCAAATGTAAAGTAAATTACCAAGTAGAACTGTTCTCTTTTTAGTGAGTTTGGATTTGAGAAGGTGAATGCTATAGGTGAGTAAGACCTAAATACTCAAGATATTATTGTGACCCCCCCGTGCACCTTAATTTTAGACTTGTGGGGAATAAACGAGCAGATAATACCAGGAACAAAGTTCATACAAGACTGTAATCCTTACCCCTGTGCTGCGCTCTGCTTCAATAGAAACCTTTCTGCTAGGCTCAATAATCTCATAAACCCTGTGAGAGAAGCTATATTTCTACTATTCAAACTCAAATCCAGACTGATTAGGTTGATATAGCAACTTTCTTAATCTCTTTTTCAAAAGAGAATTAGCCTGCCTGAATTTTGAATCTAACTCTACTTTCTTTGAAATAGTAGATTTAACAATTTTCCTTAGTCAAGCTAAAATTAGGTTTTGGTTTAAACAAGAATGAAATACTAAAAGGAAAAAAATACTATAAAGAAGAAAACAATGAGACTTTTTATGGGACATCCAGCATTTATTAACAATCTTACTATCTATAAGTTAGTCTTTGTTTTTGCTTATCTGACTACCTTTGGAATAGTTATCTGTTCACTAAAACTGTGGTGAAAATTGTCTTTTAATCAGCCATCATTTGTTTTTAAAGCAAATGATTTATTTACAAAAGCACCGCCCATTTGGTGTGGCTCAGTGGTTGAGCTTCGACCTATGAACCGGAAGGTCATGGTTCAATTCCAGATCAGGGCACATACAGCCTAGGTTGCAGGCTTGATCTCCCAGCAGCAGAGGCTGTGCAGGAGGCAGCTGATCAATGATTTTCTCTCATCATTGGTGTTTCTATATCTCCCTCTCCTTTCCTCTCTGAAATCAATAAACAATATATCTAAAAAGCTTCATTTGCTTTTTATATAGCAAATAGGACAGATATTTGTTTTAAATGACTCTGTATTACTTCAATTAAAAAATATTTAATGTTCTGAAATCCATTCAAATAAATTTAAAAATATATATTTTTAGGGTTTTGTGTTACATTTAAATATATTGAAAATATAACCTCCCTAAAGACATGACATATAGTAAATGCTCAATATCTATATTAAAATAAATAAGTCAATACATTTATAAATGAATTAATCTGAAAAGCTTTTTTCTGCTTTAAAAAACACCTTTGATGTTAACCTTAATTTAACTATGCAACACTCTAATTCAATGATCTGTAAGCATTTTTGATTGTTTGCCTTATCAGTAAAACTTTTTAGCACAGTCCTCTACATATGCATTTTTATAAGTTTTATATACTTATCTTTAGTGATATATTAAGTATATTGTAAACTCATACATACAAAGAAACCAATTTTAAAATAAAGATACAATAATCAAGGTCTGGTTAAAGTTAAAAATATTTTGATATGGGATTTTAATGCTTGTCCTGGCTGTAATAGATATAAACGAAAGGAGAGGATCAGTGGCTGTGACTGTAACATTATAAAACACTTTTTTTCAACTCCCTCCATAATCTATCATCTTTCATGAAATGTAGCTTGCATATTTTTATTTTCCCTGAAGCTAGGTGATTTTTGCTAACTAACCACAAGATGATTCATTTATATTTATAACCAATGGGCTTAGGATAAACTATAGTTGGAACAATTTTTTTAAAGTTTGGCAAAACTGCTGCAATATTGATGTGTATGCAAATAAAATAATTTTTATGACTTAAATCAGTTGTGGCAATTAAATCAAAATGATGGGAACATTTTCTTGATATTTTCCCTCAAATGCTTTCTCCAATCTGAACTTTCTTTGAAAACAGTTAATTCAAATTAATTGTTAAAATGTCACCTTTGCCCTGTGAGAGTAATTTTTTTAAAAATTTCCCTCAAAACTTCTGATAAGTATATCTCAAAAGGTTCCCAAGCAAATGCACCTATTAATTTTCATAGGATATATGAATCTACAACTCTTCCAGATAATACCAAATTGCTTTCAAAGGTAGTTGTACACATTTACCTTTTCTATGCTGTTTTCTCTATGTTACTGTGGTCATTTTAACTATAGCCAAAAGAGCAATTATTTCATCCAATGGCATATGTGTTTTTATTTTTTTATTTTAAGAAAGCACAGAATAGCATATGACTTTAAAGTTCTTTTTAATATAATAATTTTAGAGGTTTATAATCATGTTCTGCTTAGTATTTAAGTATCTTGCTGGCCATGAGGGTGTCATACACTCATTAGCTGATACATCAATGCACAATAAGACTTATGTTAAAATTCATCATTGAGAACTGATTCAGCCATAATGTAATCGATACTAATTAAAGCCTAGGTCCATGGTTGGCAAACTGCAGCTAGCGAGCCACATGCGGCTCTTTGGCCCCTTGAGTGTGGCTCTTACTAAGCCTTAGGAGTACCCTAATTAATTTAATAACAATGTACCTACGTATATAGTTTAAGTTTAAAAAATTTGGCTCTCAAAAGAAATTTCAATCATTGTACTGTTGATATTTGGCTCTGTTGGCTGAGTTTGCCGACCACTGGCCTAGGTGATCCTTGCATGCGACATCATTACAATATATCTGTCACAAGATGGCCGTGTGCACAGCGGAGGTGGAGCCCAGCAGCCGCTCTATGTGGTGAGGCCTGGGGGTCCCGCGGCTCCGTGCGCCATGGAGGAGGCTGGTCCTGGCAGAGGAGGCGGGTCACGGCAGGGGAGGGCAGTTGTGGGCAATCAGACAAGCAAGGGAGGGCAGTTGTGGGTGATCAGGCCGGCAGGGGAGGACAGTTGGGAGCCATCAGGCCAGCAGGGGAGGACAGTTGGAGGCGATCAGGCTGGCAGGGGAGCAGTTAGGTGTTAATCAGGCTGGCAGGGGAGTGGTTAGGGGGCGATCAGGCTGGTAGGCAGAAGTGGTTAGGGGCAATTAGGCAGGCAGGCAGGCGAGTGGTTAGGAGCCTGTGGTCCCAGATTGTGAGGGGGATGTCCGACTGCTGGTTTAGGCCCAATCCCGTCGGACATCCACCAAGGGGTCCCAGATTGGAGAGGGTGCAGGCCAGGCTGAGGGACATCCCCACCCCCACACTCCCACCTCCCATGCATGAATTTCATGCACCAGGCCTCTAGTATCATATATAATATGCTATTTTTTTAGAATATTAGCACCTATATTCATGATGGTTTATCCCAGGAATGCAATATTGGCTTAACATCCAAAACCAATAAAAGAATTCACTGTATTAATAAACTTAAAAAGAAACACCATAAAATAAGAATATTTCAGATTCAAATAGTTACTCCAAGAAGGGAAAGCCCCCAGGAATTTCCTTCTACATTCTAACTTGTGGAAAAAACAGCATGATTAAGAAGCCCCAAATATTACAGTGTCTGTACTAGTTGTATTTTATTCGATGTGGTTATGACACCAAAACAACTGGATTCACTTTTGTTTCTGAAAGGAACTCTAATAACTCAAGATAAGAGTAGGATATCTCCCTGCCTAAACCACATTATAAACCTATGACATATGATTATACTACTTTTGTAACCAGATGTAAAGGTCAGGAGAAAAATAAATATTATCATTACTATGTCTTTAAGATTCAATATCTTATCTTTAAAAGAAATACTCAACAAAGAAGTGGTATTCATTTGAAGCTGTAGTAATGATTAAGGAAAAATAATTATTTAAGCTCAATGAATCTGAAGTTGTCTTGTTATTTTATCAAGTGCATTTAATAGTGACAGATGCATATGCAAAAATGAATTTAAAACTGAGACTTCTAAATTATATCCATTATTTCTTACTCTAAAAACTTCTGGAACTTATGGGTGACAGATATGTCAGAAAGTTCTCTTTGCCAACTGAAGCAAGGACAACCCATCTCAGTTATGAACTGTCATTAGTAATTTAGCAGAGCTAGAAGGCAGTTCAGACGAGTAGACAGAAAATTAAAACATGGGCAGCTCCTGATTGGAAATTTATTCATAGCAGGTAATGATATAGCACAGTCAGGATCCCTGGCATTCCTCAGAGTGAGAGATTTAATTCTGAAAACTTTGATGATGGTTCTTGAATCAGAGATTATAAATGGTGACAGGTTGTGACATACAGATAGGATGAAATGAGCATCAGCAACATATCTCTACAGCAGCTGATTCTATATAAGATCAATGTTTTTACAAACAGGGAATGTAATAATTTCAAAAATTATTACAAGTTTTCAAAAAAAGAGGCTTAGGTCTTAGGTAAACCATGTACCATTTTCATATATACTCTTTGATGGAGTGTAATATTAATCAACATATCTAAGGTAAGGGTAGGAAAATAACTCATTTAAAATATGAAATATTAATTGTAGTTTCTGAATTCATCTAAATAAGGAACAAACCTAAAATTAGAGGCAAAGTAGCTATTCTATGGGAAGGGTCATAGTGAAGGCCTGGGTTTCCTTGTGTATATTCATATAGGGGATGTTCATTAAAGGCAGTTACATACAATTTATGTTATTTACATTTATAAAGAATAATAACTTTATGTTGGATTTTGTGTGCTTTTTATATTTTCTAATTATTGACAATAGCATTATTTTTAAAAGAAAAATGTAGTTTTTAAAATTGCCTATTTCAGCCATAACTATCTACCACAGAAATACAGGCAAGAAAAATCGTATTACCACATAGACAGGTATTACAATACATCTCTTTAGAATTTGTAAAGTGGCATATTCAGTGTGTGAGGCCAACTTGTTAGATATGGGAATTTTCAAACAGCCCTAAAATTACTTCATGTTCCTTCCATCGAAAGGAGGGATCTGTGTCCCCTACCCCTTGAATCTGTAACTGTTTGATCAATAGTTCATAGCAGAAATAATGTGTCAATTTCCAGATCCAGATCTTAAGAAATGGCTGCCTGCATGTCTGTCTTTTGAAACTCTCACTCTTGTGAGATAACCAGGTAGCCAGTGGAGTGGGCTAAAACGGGAGGAACTGGGGCCCTTTTAACCCACAGCCATGGCTGAGCTCCCAGCTGAAAGCCAGTGCCAAATGTCAGTCATGTGAGTGAAGCATCTTTAAAGTGAAGGCTCCACCCCCGAATGAAGTCACTCCATCAGACAAAACATGGAAAAGAGAGCTGTCCAGCTGAATTATGGCCAAATTGTTGATACAGAAACAAAATGAACAACTGCTATTGTCTCAAGTCACTAGATTTTGGTCTGGTTTGTTAAGCAGCAAAATATAACCAAAAGAGCAGAGTAGGATTTGAATCATGAATGGTCATTATAAAATAGCTTTCATATTACAGGAAAGCAATGCTACATTACATATGCTATAACCAATCAGAATAGAAGGGGGAAAATATAAAAAGCCTGATAAATGTCACCAGGCTAATATACATTTTGTCAATAAAGTTTTTAATACGTTGCACATAATGTTGAGAAAATAATTCCAATAGTATGAGGAACTATTTTATATTTTGAAGAATCTAAGTATGTAAGAAATCTGTTTAACTTTGGTGATATATATATTGGCTTTGTAGGATTTTACCTATGTGTTTAATGATGGATTAACCAATAGTATAAACCTACATAGGAAACACTACTTTAAAATTTAGAAATTTTTGTTGTAAAATAGAACAATATCCAGAATAATACTAATTCACTGTTAAGAGGAACTAAGCCTATATGACAAAATAAAGTTAAAAAACAGTAAAAATAAATAATAATAAGCTATAACTGTAACATACATTATTACCAAAAGTAAGGACTTGAGAAAGATTAAAAGTTACTTCAATAACAAAAGAAAACATGGATTAAATAAAAAAAAATGTTAACAAAGTCTTGATTGCTGTAGTCGAAATTCTTAAAACAATTATGTGTAATCCCTTTCCTTTAGAAAGTTGATAACTTGAAATGGACTTAGAGTTTATGGTGCAGAAAATATGTTATAATAAATATTTTAATAAAGTAAAGAATAATTTTACAACATAAAATATACCCACTTAATGTATTTCTTTTGAAAACACAGTTCTACAGAAAAATAACTGCTTTAGGATCAAATTTAACCATTTAGTGTATTTCTTTCATAAGGCACAGTTCTACAGGATAGAGTTAACTATTATTCATCCAAATATAAGACAGAGAATTGAATTAATTATACTACCTGTCCATAATCAACATTTATAAGATTTATTCAATAATGTAATTAGTGGAGTTGAATCACAAAATTAGAACAGGTTTAGTCCTTTTCACTTGCTATAAATCCATACTATAAAAGGCAACACTCACAAAAATGATCAAAATACCAAATACCTTTACAGAGGGAATTGTATTATTCTACCGCCTTCTTAAAATGAAAAAAACTGAGAGCCAGAATGATTAATTGATTTGTAGGAGAGTGAAGCTAGGCCTGGAACCCTGCCACCTGCTTTTGCCTCCTGTGTCTTTTCTCATACATTATTCTGCTTCAGCTGGCATGAGTGATTCGTATATGGCTATGAAACACACAATCATGTAGGATATTAAGAAAAGAGTGTAGCGAAACAATTTCGTCCATATAAAAGTCATCTAATTTGTACTGACAAACTAGAATTCTTCATTTCATCAAATTTATTGCCGAAGCATTTTTCTACACTATTCATTTTCTAGTATATGAATGTTTGTGTAATATAAAACATCCAAAAATTCATTAAATTCTTTCCAAAACACTTATTAAAAAATTTAGTTGTACCTTATTACTTTTATTATGTCTGCTAATGATTTTCATTATATTTTTCCATATGATAAATTGTGGAACAAGTTGAGAGTATTTTGGCTTTTTAAAAACTTTTTGCAATATCATGCTAGTTAGATTTAATCACTTAAAATACCTATTTAGATGGTAAAAGAAATCAGAGATGCATTTAATTTTAACAAACTGTTTCAACACTATATCTTAACTTACTATCTTTAAGATGACTATGAGAATAATACTTACCATGCATAAGTACAGTTGCTATTCAGAATAAATAAAATGTGTGGCTATATAGCTAAAACATTCGACACCATGCGTGATATAGTATATTGCATACTAATAAATGTTAGTTCTTATAATTATTTAGCTGTAGTCAAAAACATGGTAATATTATTAAGATAGCAAAACATAAAGTAAGATTTTAAAAAATAACCTACTTAAAACATTTATTTATTTATTAAAAGGAGACTTGCTATGGTTAATTCAACCTAATAACGTGGTCTTTTTGACATTAAAAAAAATACTTCACATTAATCCTTTTTAAATGGGAATATAATCAATATATTTTAAATGGCAAAATATTTATAAAACTAAAATTTAATGCCACTTACCATGAATATATGTGTTATACAAAACAAGTCCAATTCTTTAAGTACCTTAAACATTATTCATAAAATTATAAAAACTCATTTTAAGAAATTAAATATTAGTGAGGGTACAATGAATTTAATGAAATCCCATAAAATCAATTTTAAACAAAGAAAACATTTCAGTGTTATATGTACCTACCTGGAGTAGGCAAACAATCGACTATCCCAAAGATCATGATTCCCTCTAGGTCCAGAGTGAAAATAACAGGAATCTGTCCCATCAAACATATTCAATCCATCCTCTGAATTTTTTGAAGCATGGCTGTGTACCATATCTAAGAGGACTATAATACCCATCGAGTGAGCTGTGTCAACCAGTTCTTTTAGCTCTTCAGGAGTTCCATAACGGCTAAAGATAAAAAACACAGCAAAAACAAGATTGCATCATATTTAAAGCAAACAGCCAATCATTTACTATGAATCAATTGTTTTACCAGCATTGTACTACATACTTTAGATGTGCAATTGCAGTATAATACTTGATACAAGTCAAAGTTGCTTAATATTTGTTAGTGAACAAAGGTGGTAAAGAAGTAGGGAGCAAGGCATATGAATAATTAACAAGAGGAATGCTCAGAGAGGAAGAGCAGTGGGAACAGACATGAGCGAGAGGCATTTGAAGAACAGAAAATTGGCGAGTGTAGCTGACGTGGAATGATCAAGAAAAAGATGAGATCAATCAACCAAAGGACTTGTATGCATGAATATAAGCATAACCAATGGACACAGACACTAGAGGGGTGAGGGCATGTGCTGGGGGTGGGAGTGGCCGGGGGGAGGTCAATTGGAGGAAAAGGAGACATATGTACTACTATATGTAATACTTTAAATAATAAAGAATTTTTTTAAAAAAAGGGATGGCCAAGACTCAAATCACATGGGGTCTTATGCACCAATATAAGACATTTGGCTTTTATTCCGAAAGGAATCATTAGTGGGTTCTGTGCAAAAGAGTGACATGATCTAACTTTTATTTTTAATGGTCACTCTGGCCACTGTGCAGAAAGCAGCTCATGTGTAAGGAGGGAGGGAAGTCTATGGCGATGTAGGAGGATAAGAAAAAATAGAGTGACCAGTTAAAGACCTATTGAAATAATACAGGTAAGAGAAAAGCAACTTGGACCAGAGTGACAGCAGCTGAAGAAGCCAGGTGTGGGATACATTCGGAGTTATAGGTGCCTAGGTTTTATGACAGTCAGAGGAACAAAAAAGAAGAGTCAAGTACATTGCAAAAGTTTTTGGCTTGAACAACTAGAAGATGGTGATATCATTTTATTGAACTAGGGAAGATGGAAGGAGGAGGAGGTTGGAAAATCAGGAAATTAATTTGGGATATGTTAAGTATTAGATATGTATTAGATATCCCAATGTTAAATAGACACTGTTTGAAGTTCACAACAGAGGTCAGGGCTAGAGAGTTAAATTTGGGAGTTGGCATATAAAGTATACTTAAGCCATAAAAATGGATGGGACATAATGAGACCCCAAGGTGCTTCACATACATAGAGAAGAGCCGAGCACTGGGAGATCCAATCTTTACTGGTCAGAAAGAGCAAAGGATATAAGAAAGAAACAACAAGAAAGGTGGGGAAAACAATAGGGGGTAAAATATACTGAAAACCAAGGAAAGAAAAAAGTTCCAAGAAAGTGGGAGCAACCAACTGTGCCCAATGCTGTTGACAGTACAAGTAAGTAAGGGCTTATCTTTTAGACATGACAGTATGGAGGCCATTAGTACCCTTGACAAGAGAAATTTCAGTGAGGAGATGAAGAGGCTTCTTGAAATGAGTTTAAGCAAAAAGAGAAGTGGTGGGATTACAGGGAGTAAGTAAAGGTTACTTATTCAAGGAGAATTGCTCTAATGAAAAAGAACTAAGTTGAATATAGATGGGGTGTCTTCTATGTCTTAAATACTATCTACCTATTCCCACTTCACTCTTCCCCAAGTCAACTTTTCATCATGCTCTAGATCTCAGTTCTAACATCAGTTCATATCTAATATGAATATATTATCCTATCTAATAAAAGAGAAAAATGGTAATTGGCGTACGACGATACCCTTTTCATTGGCTAATCAGGGCTATATGCAAATTAACTGCCAACTATGATTGGCAGTTAACTGCCAACTATGATTGACAGTTAACTGCCAACTATGATTGGCAGTTAACTGCCAACAAGATGGCGGTTAATTTGCATATGTAGGCACAATGCAGGGAGGCGAAAGGGAAAGCAGGAAGAAGCCCCTTGCCACTGACAGTGATCGGGAACCCAGGGGGGAGCTAAGAGCTGGGGGGCAGGGCAAAGGCGGCCCTGGGGCCGCCTTTGCCCTGGCCCCCAGCCATGATCAGAGAATCAGGCGCCTTTGCCACCCTGGCCAGTGATAGCAGGAAGTAGGGGTGGAGCCAGCGATGGGAGCTGGGCACGGTCGAAGCTGGCAGTCCCAGGAGCTAGGGGTCCCTTGCCTGGGCCTAAAGCGGAGCCCACGATCGCGGGGCCGCTGCAGTTGCGGGTCCCCGCTGCCCGGGCCAGACGCCTCAGCCAGAGGCATTAGGCCTGAGCAGGGGCGGAGCCTGCAACCGCGGGGAGCTGGGGGTCCCCTGCCCGGGCCGGACGCCTCTGCCGGAAGCCTCAGGCCTGGTCAAGGGGCCGATCCGGTGATTGGTGATCGGAGGGTGATGAGGGTCAACTCCTCTGGCCGAGGCATCAGGCCTGGGTGGGGGGCGGAGCCGGGGATTAGGGGGATATGATGGTCCCCTTGCCCAGGCCTGAAGCCTGGGTCAGAGGCGTCAGGCTTGGGCGGGGGGTGGAGCAAGCGATCAGAGGGAGATGGGGGTCCCCTGCCCAGGCATGATTCCTGGGCCAGAGGCCTCAGGCCTGGGCGGGGGCCAGAGCCAGTGATCGGGGGGAGATGGGGGTCCCCTGTCCAAGCCTGACACCTCTGGCGGAGGCGTCAGGCCTGGGCAAGGGGCCGATCAGGCGATCGGAGGGTGATGGGGGTCTACGCCTCTTGCCGAGGCGTCAGGCCTGGGCAAGGGGCCGATCCTGCGATTGGAGGGTGATGGGGGTCAAAGCCTGAGGGCTCCCAGTATGTGAGAGGGGGCAGGCTGGGCTGAGGGACACTCCCCCCCCCACACACCCAGTGCACGAATTTCGTGCACCGGGCCCCTAGTAATATATAATATAATTATATATTATATTCATATAATATCTAATATAATATGATCAGACCTCTGATTCTATACTATTATAGTACCCTGTCGTTTTCGTATTTGCTTCTATTACAGGTATAAATCCTAATATGTAGGATTATTGGATACTGTCTATATGCCACCACAGTATAATCTCCAGGAGGCAGAGGCAATGTTAGACTTGTTCAACTTGTGGTCATTCATGTCAGCACCTCTTCAATGGTTATGTCTTTCTGCCCAGAGCCACATTCCCTAGATTTCAGCCTGGGAAGAAGGACAGTCCTTTTGTACATAGTATATGTCCTACCAATGGACTCCTCAGTCACCTTCCTACATGAGTCAATCTTTTTCCATAAAAGGATGTGAGCTCTGGCTATAATGGCTTCCATAAGACGTGATTTTCTGACTAAAGCTTGGGCTCCAAAATACATGAAAATTTCAACAGATAACTGGATATCCTTTATTAGAATCATTCATTAAAAACAACATTAAATCAAGGCCAATCTCTAAGGCTAGCTGAAACGAGTGTCTATGATATTAGTAAAAAACGCTAAGGTTCTGTTGACTCTGTTGACCCTAAAATAGTTTACAAAATGACATCATATAAAACGTAAAAATTCATTTTCTTTTATTTTTGCTTAGAAAAGAATGGATATAATGGGTCTTTCATTTTACCTTGAAGCTGCAAAGAAGCTTGTGATTTGGTAACCAAAACTGGCATAATAAGCATGCTCCATGATCGCCATCAATTGAATGCAGTTGTATCCTATATAAGCAAAGATCAGATAGAGATTAAAAGCCACATTAAAAAACAATACAAGATATATATATATATATATATATATATATATATATATATATATATATATACACACACATCCAGAATTCTTGTCTAAAGGCATTAAGTTTTACATATGATCATCTATATATATATAAGCCTAAGTGACTGTTTGACCATTCAACCATTCAACCAGTAGCTATGACTTGCACTGACTACCAGGGGGCAGATGCTCAACACACAGGCATGGAAACATGGAACAGACTGATGAATCTTAGAGGGAAGGTGGGAAGGGGTGGGTGGGAAGACATTAGACAAAGATCTTACATGCATACTAGAGGCCAGGTGCACTAATCCGTGCACGGGTCCCTCAGCCTGGACTGCGGGAATCAGGCCAAAACTGGCAGTCCAATATCCCCCGAGGGGTCCCAGATTGCAGAGGGCGCAAGCCAGGCCAAGAGTCCCCATAAATGACCTAATCATTTTGAAAAGTTCTACTACTTTAATATATTTTGCCTTTCTGACCTTCTAACACAAATTGAACAGTTAGTTCTTGAAAGTTATACATACTCTAACCAGCTATTTCAAATGTCTTCATTTTAACAAGTAACAAATTATATGCAAATATACTCTTAATTTGGATTTAGAATATTAAAGATGGCAATCAGCATATGCTAAACTTCAGCTGCACTTGTAATATTCATACTAAAGATTATGAATGCTAAATAAAAGTAACCAATTGCATGCCATATACTTTTTATTGTACCTTTTTCTTTATATTTCAGT
Organism: Myotis daubentonii; assembly: GCF_963259705.1. Taxonomy (NCBI): domain Eukaryota; kingdom Metazoa; phylum Chordata; class Mammalia; order Chiroptera; family Vespertilionidae; genus Myotis; species Myotis daubentonii. The sequence continues at coordinate 95,368,789 of NC_081842.1, read as the reverse complement.
TATTCTACCATGCAGCATAAGATATAGGAGCAAATCCATTTTTCCACAAGGTAATTTTTACAGTCAGCATTAATTCTACTTTGCACTATTTTATGTACCTATAAAATTACTTTGAAGTTGCTTGTTGCACACATGTGCACACACACGATTGCATGCACACACACAACCTTACTTTCTCTATATAAAAATGCTGTGTGCACTAAATGAAGTGACTCAAGGAGGCATAGGACCGCTGGAACCTTGGAACATGGGCTCACGCCCCACCTTTGCCTCTGGGATGGGAAACACAGAGACCCTTTGTGAAGAGCTGCAGGGGACACAGGGTGCAGAGTCCAAAGCAGCCCCATGGACATTATTGTCTTGGATGTTACTGTCTCAGAGTTTATCGAGTTGTTTCTGCAGAACTCACTAGTGACTTGGATGCAAACTTTGGGCCCATTCAGAAGTGGCAACTGGGACAAACTATGTACATGGATTAGGTCAGTGGTCGGCAAACCACGGTTTGAGAGCCATATGCGGCTCTTTGTCCCCTTGAGTGTGGCTCTTCCACAAAATACCACGTGCGGGAACGCACGTACAGTGCGATTGAAACTTCGTGGCCCATGTGCAAAAGTCGGTTTTCGGTCTGGGCGAGTCTACAGTGGGGCCTTGAATTACAAGTGTCCCGACTAATCAGTTTTTTGAGATACGAGCCATCTCTCGGCCGATTTTTTGCTTTGAGTTGCGAGCTAAAATTCGGGTTACGAACCAGCTTCAGATACCCCACCACTAGTTGGTGCAGTGAACGTCACAGTGAACACCACAACATCAGCCCAGCATCACGTGTCTCACTTGTTCACTGTTGATTTGACATACGAGCAATTTGAGTTACGAGCTCCGTCACGGAACGAATTAAACTTGTAAGTCAAGGCCCCACTGTATTTTGAAGAAGTGGCCTTAGAAGAAGTGGGGGGTGTCGGTAGGTTGGGTGACGGGAGACACGGCACAAGCGGTCCGCGGATACGCAGCGCGGGGGAGGTACATTGTTTTGAGGTACGTTCGCTGAGGTCGACCTCTTCCAACTCTTTCATCCACACTAGTCTATCTGAAACAAGTATACAAGACAAGTGTGGATGGGGGAGTTGGAAGGGGTTGACCTCAGTGAACGTACCTCAATCAGACTGAGGACGTTTTTAACAAAGGACAGCTTAGGAGTACCCTAATTAAGCTAATAACAATGTACCTACCTATATAGTTGAAGTTTAAAAAATTTGGCTCTCAAAAGAAATTTCAATCATTGTACTGTTAATATTTGGCTCTGTTGACTAATGAGTTGGCCGACCACTGGATTGGATAAATGGCATCTTTTTTAACCAAATCATGTTATAAATAGATCCCAGGCCTACAAATCAATGCATCACCAAGCAAGTCAATAATGATGTGAATCTTCGCATTCACAACTTGATCATCTTGATGAGAAACATTAAGCCCTACTATCAGGAAGTTCTCCAGCAACTAATGGTAACGAACTTGCCCAATGTTTTTATGACTGGCAAAGACACCCTGTCTGGGAAGAATATGGAGGAAATTAAGAAGGTGCTACTGCTGGTGCTGTACTATGCTGTCCAGATGAAGGAAAGAGGAGTGTATTGGAAGAATCAAACAGCTGTATATTGTGGCCCAACCTGGAACTGTGGTCTATATCCAAGAGTTTACCCGCAACCAGGAGAACATGTTTAACCTGCAGTGGTTGGAGGTCCCAGATGCGGCCCTGGAGGGACTGGAGGCCCTCTCAAGAAACATGGTGTTTCAGCTCAGGAGGCTCATAGATGAACAAAATGAACACATGGAGCTGATCATGGACCTCACCCAGTAGTGGGACTACCTCAAGGTGCAGCAGCCACCCAGTACCCTCAAGTCTTCCAGCTCCATGTCCACATCCAGCCCAACCATCAGCCTCTCTGGCAAGGACAAGCAGCACTTGGCCATGGAGCTGGCGGACAAGGCCAGGCTGCACCATGTCAGGCAGAAGACAGAGTGGCTTATGGATACCAGGAATGAGATAGATCAGCTGGTACTGGAGCTTCAGAAAGTCAAGCAGGAGAACATCAAGATGGCAGCTGATGCCCGATCTGCTTGTGCGTACTATGATGAGCTGGACTCCCTGAGGGAAAAGGCAAATGATATGGAGAGGCTAGAGATGGAGCTGCAGTGCTGCAGGGTAAAGCTGCATGATCTGGAATTCTATAAGGATCGCATAGAGGAGCTAAGAGAAGATAATATAATTTTAATGGAAATCAAGTCCATGCATAAGGAACAGCTGACTGGTGCTCATGATAAAGTTTAAGAGCTGGAGAAAGAGAATCTTCAGGTGAAAGCTAAGCTTCACAGCTTGGAATTGGACTGGGACACAGAAAAGAAACATATCGAGCATGGAGGAGAACTTGATCCTTGAGATTGTACAGAAGCAGAACATGAATGAGTCCGCCCACCTGGGCTGGGAGCTGGAGCAGCTGTCTAATAATGCAGACCTGTTAGATACCTCCAGGGAGGCGTTTGTGTTGGAGCTGAACGAATGTACCTCCAGCCACATCCTGAATCTGGAGAAGGAGAACCAGAGCCTACAGAGCACCATCCGAAGGCTGCAGGGTGTGTCTCTGGCCCTGGAGGAGAGCAGTTTCAAGTGTGGGGAGCTGGAGAAGCAGAACCAGCAGCTCAGCAAGATTGAAAAGTTGCAGGCCTGGCTAGAGAGAGAAAAGCAGAGCAACTAGAATATGGAGACCTTCAGTGAGGAGCTGATCGAAGAGAAAGAACAGCTGCAGAGTGACATGAAGACCCCAAAGGCTAACGAAGCCAAGTAGATCAAGGATCTTAAACAATAAAAAGATCATCTCAACCAAGCGGTGTGGTCACTGCGGGAGAAGTCACAGGTCAGTATTGAGGCCCACGTGAAAGACATCGAGAAGCAGAACAAAGTCCCCCGTCACACAGTGACGGAGACCATCAGCAAACTCAGCAAGCTGGAGGTCAAAGGACAGCAGCCACACCAGGACCTGGACCAGGTGAAGAAGAAGGTGGAGCAGGTGAAGGAGCTGGGTAAGGAGCTGCACCAGCTAGAGAAGAAGAACAAGAATCTGAACAAGAAGGTCACCTCCCTGCCAGCAGCCACCAAGAAGGTCGACGCCCTACAGCAAGCATGTCAAACACGCAGCCCACAGGCTGCATGGAGCCCACAACAAATATTTTTGCAGCCCAGCCAATATAACGGTATGTAAGAAACATTTTAATAAAAATTTTGTAACTTAATTTTTACAATATCCTGTTATACATAATTACTAATAACAAACTACAATATTCGCTAATGAGTGATTACTATAATCGTGTTGCATCCATCTCCCTTCCATGCCTTATGCGCAGGCGCACCATTCCTCTCCACTAATACTAGCAGAGAATATTTTAGCAGTCGATTGACACATCATTAGTCTTGTACTGACTTGTTTGGTGTGCACAACAGGAAATATTCAGCTTTCGGAGAACAAGAAAAATAGGTTTATTTGTGTTACGCTTATAAATTGGTGCCGTAATTCAGTGTCTGGTAAGTCAAAAAAAATATTAATTTATTAAAATGTTCTATTATTTTATGTTAAGGATTACTCATTTATTTCAGCACTTTGTATTCAGCATGTCTCTATAGAAATAAACCTACATTTCTATGAAAATTGAAGCTTTTGGTTTTTTGAGGCCCACATAAACTTAAACCTTGTTTATTTGGCCCATGTTAGCCTTTGAGTTTGACATGCTTGCCATACAGCGTGAGAGCCAGGGCCTGACACTGGAGATCCAGAGGCTGCAGAAGTCTCCGGACATCCTGCAGAATGTGTCAGTCCAGCCTGAGGGGCTGGAGCAGAAAAACAAGCGGCTGGATAAGGAAAACCTGAAGCTGTGCAGGATAGTGGTGACCATGAGCTTTACGGGTGATAAGATGGCTCAAATCAAGAGGGAGAACCAGGAGCTTGAGCGGGAGAAGGAGGAGCTGAGGGAAAAGGTGAAGCTGCTGAAGGCCATGAGCAAAAAGTAGAAGCACCTGGAGCTCAGCTACCAGAGCATGAGCACCGAGAGCCTGTAGCTGCAGCAGACCCTGGAAAGCATCAGCCAGAAGTCACAGGCTGTAGCGTGGGCTTGGAAAGCTAGAGGTGAAAAACCAGGCCCTGCAGCCAGACCTGGAGGCCCAGCAGCTCTCCAGTGAGCAGCTGGAGAGGTTCAAGAAAGCCCTGGAGCAGGAGGTGGCCTAGCTGGAGAAAGATAAGAAGCTGCTGGAGAAGGAGGTGAAGTGACTATGGGAGCAGGTGGAACTTAAGGACGCCATCTTAGATGACAGCACCACTAATCTACCTGCCACCCAGAAGAGCTGTGTTCTGGCAAAGGAGCTGGCCTACTGCAGGGACGCAGCCACCAAGCTGAAGGAGCTCAAGAAGGACAACTGGGACCTCACCAAGCAAGGCACCATGCACTCAAGGACGCTGAAACCCCTGAGAGAGGACCTGGTGCTGGAGAAGCTGAAGAGCCAGCAGCTGGAGAAGGTCGGCCTCCACAAGGAGCCGCTGCTGCAGGATGATATCAGCAGCAGCAACACAAAATACAAGATTTTGGAGGGCAGGAATGAATCAGCATTAAAATCAACACTAGCCATGAAAGAAGAGAAGATTGCGTTCTTAGAAGCGCAGATGGAAGAGAAAGCCAGCCTTAACCACCAGCTATATACAGAAGATGCTGCAGGTGCTGAAGATGTGTGAGCTCCTCAGGCAGAATCAGGAGGGAAGCACCTGAAGAACTCTCTGAAACACCCTACCGGACATTGGTCACTGCTCACCAGGGAAAGGAGAGCTGGGGGCGGAGCCACAAGGAAGCCACCATGGAGCTGCTCCTGGTGCAGGATGGGCCATCAAGCTGAAACAGAACAACGCAGCTCTGCAGGCTGAGACACAGCTGGTCAAGGATCAGCTGCAGCACTGGCAGACCCAGAACGTGGCCTTCAGCAGTCACAGCCTGACACTGCAGAAGCAGTGTGCTTTCCTGCAGGAGCACAACGCCACACTGCAGACCCGGACCGCCAAGCTGCAGGTAGGAAATTCCACTCTGAGCTCCCCAGAGCACCTCATTCTCCAGGCAGTACACTGCTACAGAACCAGCAGGCGAACAAAGAGAGCAAGCATGAGAAGCTGCAGGAACACCAGGAAAGCTGCCTGAAGTCACTTCATCAGAACCTGGAGCTGGAGCACAAAGCACTCGGGAGAGCTAGACAAGGTCAAGTTCCCACACCAGCAGTGAAGGGGGAATATGAGTTGCATGCCCACAACCAGGAGCTGAAAACCTCACTTGAACAACTTTCAGCTGAACTGAACTGCTGGCAGGCCCACATGGGCGAGCTGAAGGAATAACACCAGTGCATAGACATCTCGCTGACCAAGCTGCAACCACTGCAAGGTGCTCTCCTATCTCAAGGGGAACTTGGAGGAAGAAAATCACCTCATGAGCCAGATCCAGCTGTTGAACCAGCAGAACCAGATGCTTCTAAAGAAGAACATGGGGAGTAAGGAGCAGTACCATGAGGAGGAGAAGCAGTATGAAGACAAATTAAATGACTTACGGAGATAATAAGGAAAAACTGGAAGAAAAAAACATGGATCAGTACAAGTTCTATGATCCTGCTCAAAAAAGAAAACCCACTGGATTGGAGCCGAAAACATCAAACCAAAGAAAGAGATCTCCAGAGAACTACTGAAGTCAACCATAGACAGCCCTCCCTGGCCACAGGAGTCCTCAGACCCAGGCCTGCCCACTATTTCTCAGCCTCTTAAATTGCAGGCAGAGCCCCTCACGAGACACCCACAACGGGCCCATGGGAAAAGCAACCCAGTGCAAAAAAGAGTGTCTTTTTGAGAAGCAAAATCAAGGACAAAAACAAGTCTCCAACGGCCCACCTGGCTTCATCTAAACACCTGCAGTCTAGTCTTCCTCTGACATGCCATCCCCTCCTAAGGAGCCTCTCCCTTTTTCAGAAATTGGAGATTTCTGATCCTTTCCCTTTATGAGTGTCTTCATCATGTACCTTCCTTCATTTCTGAAATTCAAACAAAAAACAGTACCTAAATGCCGGATGATGCAGAGTGGACCCCTCCTTCTGACCACAATTCCAAGCCAAGCTTAAAGTAGCCAACATGGATTCTGATTTCAAAAGAAATGATGAGTTGTCACACCCTCTGGACCCACTCCAGAGCAGCACAGTTTTAGGAGAGCCTCAGGGCATCCAGGCACAGGTCCTTAGGCCAGGATGTCTGTTCTAAGTAAATCCCCTGGCCATGTGCTGCCCCCTCTCTTGTGCACCTGCAGGTTTAGGTCATGCCTGTATGTAATGCTGAACTGGTCAGTTGTCGCAATCCTTCCTAAAAGGTAAGGCCTATCAAGTGAGATTTTTTTTAAGATTTATTTTTGAGGAGAAACCAAGACAGCAGCATAGGTAAACACCGGAAATTGCTGCCTCCCACAACAAATTAAAAAATACAACTAAAAGACAAAACGGACATCATCCAGAACTACAGGAAGGCTGGCTGAGTGGAAATTCTACAACTAGAAGGAAAGAGAAAAGCACACTGATACTCAGAAGAGCTGCGGAAGTAAAGTGCAGAGGTACGGAGGCGCACGCAGCAAGGGCTGGCGACTGAGGACGCGGCTGTCTTTTTGAATCGGGAGGGAGTCACAAGCCTCCGAATGCTCTGAATTCTGGTTCCAGGAAGTCTCTGGGGACCCAGACTCGTGTGGGGAGAGACTGGATGGTCTGGCAGCGGGCAGAACTCGGAACTGGAGGGTGGCTTTCTCTCAGAGGTGCTTGCAGCAATTACCAGGACACTGAGACACGGGGCCCCTTAGGGCAGGGCTGAGGATAAGCCATAGCTGCTTGCTACACCCTGTTGATCCCCTGAGACCCCGCCCCACCCAAGCTGTGCACAGAGGCTTTTGCATATGAATGCCCTGGCCCTGTGCAATCTGAAAATTACCTAACGAACTGCAGCTGGGCCAGAGAGACCCAGAACTTCCAAGAGAAGGGCCCAAGGCCCCACAGCAGCTTGCATTGCTTCACAGCTGGGCCTCATTTGGGCACCTCCAAACCCCAAACAAGGAAGGGGAATCTGCAGTTCTCTTCGTAGCTCCTGCTGGGTAGCCTCAGGCAGGCGTTAAATTAGCACCTCCTCAGATCCAAGAGCCAGTGTACCCAGTGGTCAGAGTGGGACCATCCAGATTACAACTCCTCAGATCCATAAGAGACACACTCAAGGGGCAGACTCAGTGAGCACCAAAGCCCCACTGAAGCAAGTCTTTCCCCAGAAGGGTGTCTTCAGCACAGAAGTTCTCCCACTGTAGACACAGCTGATTCTCACAGCCAATTGGCCTGGAGGTCAATTCCTCCCAGTGATACCTACAACAATCAAGGCTTAACTACAACAAGACTGTGCACAAAGACCACAAGGGGGTGCACCAAAAGTGTCCACCTCAGGTAATTGGGGAGGCTGAGCCACTGGGCACTATAGGACACCTAGCACACAAAGCCACTCTACCAACACAGGGAAGCATAAAAAATGCAGAGACAAAGAAACAGGACACAAATGACAGAAATGGAGGAAAGCAAACTACTGGATATAGAGTTCAAATCCACACTTTTAAGGTTTTTCAAGAACTTTCTAGAAACCGCCAATAAATTTAGTAAGACCCTCAAAAAGTCTGGTGAGACCGCCGATAAATGTAGTGAGACCCTCAAGAAATCTAGTGAGGCCCTCGAGGTTATGAAAAAGGACCAACTAGCAATTAAGCATACACTGACTGAAATAAAGGATATTATGCAGAGTTCCAACAGCAGACTAGAGGATCGCAAGAATCAAGTCAAATATTTGAAATACGAAGAAGCAAAAAACACCCAACCGGAAAAGCAAAATGAAAAAAGAATCCAAAAATACAAAGATAGCGTAAGGAGCCTCTGGGACAACTTCAAGCTCACCAACATCCGAATTATAGGGGTGCCAGAAGAAGAGAGAGAGCAAGATATTGAAAACCTATTTGAAGAAATAATGACAGAAAACTTCCCCTACCTGGTGAAAGAAATAGACTTACAAGTCCAGGAAGTGCAGAGAACCCCAAACAAAAGGAATCCAAAGAGGACCACACCAGGACACATCATAATTAAAATGCCAAGAGCAAAAGACAAAGAGAGAATCTTAAAAGCAGCAAGAGAAAGGCAGTCAGTTACCTACAAGGGAGTACCCATACGACTGTCAGCTGATTTTTCAACAGAAACTTTGCAGGCCAGAGGGGAGTGGCAAGAAATATTCAAAGTGATGAATACCAAGAACCTACAACCAAGATTACTTTATCCAGCAAAGCTATCATTCAGAATTGAAGGTCAGATAAAGAGCTTCACAGATAAGGAAAAGCTAAAGGAGTTCATCACCACCAAACCAGCATTATATGAAATGTTGAAAGGTATCCTTTAAGAAGAGGAAGAAGAAGAAGGTAAAGATACAAATTATGAACAACAAATACACATCTATCAACAAGTGAATCTAAAAATCAAGTGAATAAATAATCTGATGAACAGAATAAACTGGTGATTATAATAGAATCAGGGGCATAGAAAGGGAGTGGACTGACTATTCTTGGGGGGGAAAGGGGTGTAGGGGATGCGGGAAGAGACTGAACAATAATCGTGTACCTGTGGATGAGGACAATGGCGGGGGGTGAGGGCGGAGGGCGGGGGGGGGGGAACTGGGTGGAGGGGAGCTATGGGGGGAAAAAAGAGGAACAACTGTAATAATCTGAATAAAGATTTAATTTAAAAAAATCAATAAACTTCTAAATAACCCAGGAAAAAAAAAGATTTATTTTTAAGCAACTAAATTTAAAATTGCTGGCTCTGCAGATGTGTCCTATGCTTTGAGGGATTTATTACACCACTCAAGCATCTACACTAATAAAAGAGAAAAATGGTAATTGGCGTACGACGCTACCCTTTTCATTGGCTAATCAGGGCTATATGCAAATTAACTGCCAACTAAGATTGGCAGTTAACCGCCAACTTAGATTGGCAGTTAACTGCCAACAGGATGGCGGTTAATTTGCATATGTAGGCACAATGCAGGGAGGCAAAAGGGAAAGCAGGAAGAAGCCCCCTGCCACTGACAGTGATCGGAAACCCAGGGGGGAGCTATGAGCTGGGGGGCAGGGCAAAGGCGGCCATGATCGGAGAATCAGGTGCCTTTCCCCCCCTGGCCAGTGATAGCAGGAAGTAGGGGTGGAGCCAGCGATGGGAGCTGGGCATGGTCGAAGCTGGCAGTCCCAGGAGCTAGGGGTCCCTTGCCTGGGCCTAAAGCGAAGCCCACGATCGCGGGGCTGCTGCAGCTGCGGGTCCCCGCTGCCCGGGCCGGACGCCTAGGCCAGAGGCGTCAGGCCTGGGCAGGGGCGGAGCCTGCAACCGCGGGGAGCTGGGGGTCCCCTGCCCAGGCCTGACACCTCTGCCGGAGGCCTCAGGCCTGGTCAAGGGGCTGATCCGGTGATTGGTGATCGGAGGGTGATGAGGGTCAACTCCTCTGGCCGAGGCATCAGGCCTGGGCAGGGGGCTGGGGGTCCCCTGCCCAGGCCTGATGCCTGGGCCAGAGGCATCAGGCCTGGGTGGGGGGGCGGAGCTGGGGATTGGGGGGATATGATGGTCCCCTTGCCCAGGCCTGAGCAAGCAATCAGAGGAAGATAGGGTTCCCCTGCCCAGGCATGATTCCTGGGCCAGAGGCCTCAGGCCTGGGCGGGGGCCAGAGCCAGTGATCGGGGGGAGATGGGGGTCCCCTGTCCAAGCCTGACACCTCTGGCGGAGGCGTCAGGCCTGGGCAAGGGGCCGATCAGGCGATCGGAGGGTGATGGGGGTCTACGCCTCTGGCCGAGGCATCAGGCCTGGGCAAGGTGCAGAGCCAGCAATCGGAGGGGTCTGGGGGTCCCCTGCCCAGGCCTGATGCCTGGGTCAGAGGGCAGAACCAGTGATGGGGGGAAATGAGGGTCCCCTGCCCAGGCCTGACACCTCTGTCTGAGGCGTCAGGCCTGGGCAAGGGGCCAATCCTGCGATTGGAGGGTGATGGGGGTCAACGCCTGAGGGCTTCCAGTATGTGAGAGAGGGCAGGCTGGGCTGAGGGACACTCCCCCCACATACACACATGAAATTCGTGCACTGGGCCCCTAGTTTAGTATAATTGCATTGATGTTGTCAAGCCCGGATTCAGCCTAGAGTGGTGTTTTATGACCGTGTTGAGTTTCTCTGACTTCTTGGTTGCTGATGTGAGAGCAGCAGTGGACCAACAGAACATCAGCACACAGTCACGGCCGGGGGTGGGAACGCTGGTCCACAGAGGCCTTTAGCTACTGCAGTGTTTTCTGTCTTCAGCAATCCTTATACTAACTAGCTCCACGATTTTTTGGCATATCTTTATCACCTGTGTGATTACTTACATGTTTTCCCTTTAACTCAGTGGTTCTCAACCTTGGCTGCACATTAGAATCACCTGGGAATCTTTAAAATCCTGATTTCTGGGTCTCATCCTCTGGAAATTCTGTTTCTTTGTTATGGGGTGGGGCCACAACATTACTAACAAAGAAACAATTTCTGGAGGATGAGGCCCAGAAATTAGGATTTTAAAAAGATTCCCAGGTGATTCTAATGTGTAGCCAAGGTTGAGAACCTCTACTTTAACTGACTCACCATTTCCACTTAAGTTTATTTGAAAAGGAAAGATTAGTATCAGTCCTTTAAACAGAAAAAGTGTATCACCATAAAAACAAGGTAACCATAAAAATATATATGTAACTATGACACTGTTCAAAAAAAAAAATTGGCACTGCCTTTATAAAAAAAATATTTTTTCTCTGATTATTTGCTTATAATAAAAATACATTAATAAATACTTTTAAATGTTATGTTACATCATAAAATGACAGAACACCTCAAATGCAACAGCTCTAATATAATATCTATTAAATATAATCAATATTATATTCTTTAAGCAGTTAGTTAACTTTGGTTTCTAGAACCTGACCTCATTATGACAGATAATTAAGATCCATATATAAGGGAAAACTTTAACCATGAATTGTAAAACTTTCCTGTAGCCAAAATTTGCACTGCCTAGCAAAAGCAGAATTATTAACTGTACTTTTATATTCTTGCTTAGCCACTGGAGCAGGTGCTAATATGCTGTGAAATTATTTTTTTAAAAGCATACCTATAAAAAAACTGCTTTAAAGCATACTGAATCAATGATTCAGCAGTACACTATTCACTCTCCTGTTTATTCCCATGAAGACAGAGCTGTGTCATTACAATCCCAAACACAAACATCTACAACAATGTGTTTCACACAGAAGATGCACCATTGATATTTGTCAAATATGTCATCCAGACAAGAGCTGTATATACAATGGCTCTGATATAAAATAAGTTGCAGTCATCTTAAAAAAATGTACATTTTTTTCCTTAACAAACTAAAATGAACAGACTTTACTCAATGACCACTTAATGTGACAGAAGCTCTCTCCTGTAAAAAGTAATTATGCTTACATATTTATCTACAATTTTGCAAGCTATTAGTTCATATTACTTAAAATTGAAATTGGAATAATATCTTGAATTCTTATTATCCCATTTCTCTTTTCTATGCTATCACTATTACAGGGCAATTTGAGAAGCGTAAAATAAAATTCATTTCTATTACATATTTAATCTCTTAACACAAAAAAGAGACACTTGTAATTAGCTTTTCTTATAAAAGAACAGATTCATTAAAATTTTATCTGAATAAAAATCACAGTTATTACTTACCAAGGTCTTTGATTCTTGGTAGTATATTACATGTAAAATGTTTATAAGAAGCTACTTTTCCTTCATGGGAAGAAATTCCCACATGAGACTCATAAATTCTTAGACCTCTTGGCTTCTTTGGTCTGGAATGCTTAAACTACAGAATGTAAAGTTAGATACACAATTAGAACATAAATGCAGGTACAACACTAGCCAATTAAGCGTGTTAAATAAAATAGTGGATCAACTCAGTCAAATACTCTGGAAATGTTTTCACATGCAAAAAAAGAATGGCTACATCCATTAAATTTTCTTTTAGGAAAAAATACTTTTCAGAATCATGTTAATGAACCTATTTTCAAAAGAGAAATCATGTATCAGCTTCTGTTTCATCATTGAGTGAAGATATATTTTTGAGCCTAAGCCTCAGAGAAAACATAACAGCTGTGAAGTGCATATATAATTATTAAATGCCAAGCACTTATCAACAAGCTCTAATAACTTAGATGACAGAAAAGTGAGTTCTAAGATGCCTATAACTCTTGATTAAGACAGCCTTAATAATTACACTCATCAATACAGTCATGAAATGTCCTCACTATTCCTTATTCTTAAGGATACTGATCGTGCTTCAAACCCATGACAAGGAGAAATATTACATCACTAAAGAATCTTTGGTGAATCAGAAATTGTGATTAAGATTTTTAAGAATAATTACTATTGCTTATAGGTCATTATGTAGAAATTTAGTTTTCTTTCCCCCTTCAACCTCAGAAATACATGATAAAAAAAAAAACTCACTTTCATACTTTATTGGCAACAGATGATGAATCCGATACATGTGTAGCAGACGGATACAGTATGACATAAAATATTAAACCAGCATTGAAAAGTTGAACATTACTATAAAAGTTATAAAAATAAAATTTAATTTTCCTAAAAATATTGGAATAAGCATTTATTTAAAGATGTGTTTTTCTTACTTTATATGTGTGTTCGGGATCCCAGTGTATCCAATCATAATTCACATTATCACCTTCACGAGCCACATACTTCGCCCATGGTGAAATACGATACAAAATCTCTCCACTTTTACTCCTAATAACTACCTACAAAGAGAAAAAATGTAATTGCTTTAAAATGCTTTAAAACTAAGATAATGCATAATAGTTTATGAGCAATGCTATAAGATGGAAAAGGAAGAATGATTGTAAGAATCTAAACTACCATCCAGATGTGTGACCTTAAAGAAGTTTAAATTCTATGGACCTTGCTTTTCTCATCTGCTATAGTATATGACCCTTAAAGTTACTGCCAGTTAGAGTAATTTATGATTCCCTGGCAATTTCCGTGATTGCAAGCCAATCATTAGAGTGGTTAATTAAAGTCAGCATACAGTACATAATAAAAAGACATAAATATTATTTGGGAACTGCAGTCAATAAATCAAACATCAGGATGAAATAATCCTACTCTATTGTAAAAATGTGACAAGTGAGTTATATCACCACCTATTTCTTTTCCTTTCCAAAGCAATTAATTATAACATTTTCAAGAAGCTAAAGAAGAAAAAATGTTTTATTAATGCCTATCATACACACACACAGACTACCCTGCAAATATTTTCTACCCCTTTTCAATCTCTTCTATGCTCTATTTCAAGTATGCTTTACCACATAAAACCAAACATTTTACCTTTTAGCCACCCACCCCTATATTTGCCAATAGTATCAATATTATTATCCTATATAATAACTAGAGGACCGGAGCACAAAATTCATGCACGCATAGGGTCTCTAGGCCTCGCCAGTGATCAGGGCTGATTGGGGCCTTCCAGCTGCCGGCCCGGGCCTTCCTTCGTTCTGCACCACCCTCTGGTGATCAGCGCACATCATAGCAAGCGATAGAACTACCAGTCTTCCAGTCGAACTCCCATGGAGACACTTTGCCTATTAGCCTTTTATATATATAGAAAGGCTAATATGCAAATCATCCTCTTGACCAGGAGTTCGACTAGGAGTTCAACCGGGAGTTCGAACAGGGGGCGGGGCTAGCCAGCCAACAGCCCTCATCCCCTCCCCCCAGCCAGTCCCACCCCCCATCAGGCCCCCCAAACCAATTGAGGGCAGGGCTCGCTGGCCAACTGCCCGCAGGCCGACCAGACCTCACCCATGCACGAATTTGTGCACCAGGCCTCTAGTCAATAATAAAAAATAAGAATAAAATACAAACACAATTTTTACTTTATCCACCATTTTAGACTTAGTATGAAATAGAGGACTGAATTTATTAGCATGATTAGATTAAAAAGTAAGCTACATGAACTGAGTGTCCAAGTGACTAAAATTAGACCTTTTTTTAAAGTTCTTAAATCAGAAGCTATACAATATTCTCAGCATTGAGGACATATTCTTCAGTTACCTTTAATAGAGAAAAGCTCAAGTTTGCAAAATTAATTGGTAATTAAATATTTGTATAATGTTTTACAATTTAGAAAGGACCTTTATAATCATATTTCACTTGATTCAATAGAATTTTTATAACACAAATATTGAAATTATGTGAGTTGCCAAAAATCCCAAAGTCACTGAGTGGGAGAGGCAAACACTGAACACCGAACTTCCTAACTCACTGTCTTATTCTTCATAGACTTCAAATCACAATTTATGATGGAGGGGGAAGATCCGTGATGAAATTGGAGTATAAAATAGCATAACAATTCTGAATAGCAGCTTGGCAATATGCATCAAATATTTAAAATATTCTCAATGAGTCAGCAATTTGAGTTATAGAAATATGCCCCGTGAAAATAATCAGAAAGGTGCCAAAAAATTATATATTTTTCTATTAATCTTAGTGTTACTTTTATTAGGAAGAAGTAAATGACTGAATAATGTATAGTTGTTAAACTTGTACTATTGAATTATATGTACTGAAGGATGCAAGAAAAAAATTTTTTACATTTTTATTTATTTCACTGGGGAAGGGAGGGGGAGAAAGAGATAGAAACATCAATGATGAGAGAATCATTGATTGGCTGCCGCCCGCATGCCTCCTACTAGGATAAAGACTGCAACCCAGGCAACCCAGGCATATGCCCTGACCAGGAATCAAACCATGACCTCCTGATTCATAGGCTGACACTCAACCAGTGAGCCACACTGGCGGGGTCAAATTTTTTTCAAGTTATAAAAAATAATGTGCTGCATCTTCCTAATGTAAATACACACAAACTCAGAGACTAAAGTATTTCAAAACACAGAAAAAAAAAAATTGAGCTGGTTGGCTCTGGATAGATTTAGTAGCTTTTATTTTCTAGTTGCATGCTTCTATATTATTATCACTTTGTTTCACTTGTAGAGCTTCTGTAAAATTAGGAAAAAATAAATATTTTAGTAAGGCTTGCAAATAGATGAATCATATAATTGCAAACACATTTGTAGAGGTATGCTACTAACGAAGTCAGATATATTGTGTGCCTTAAATATAGTGATAATGTTAAAAATAGAACTTTAAAAATCTATCAAATCAATTTAAAGGAATATACTAATGAAAATAATATCATGATGAACTTGGGACCTTTCAGTCTGCAGGCTGGCGCTCTATCCACTGAGCCAAACCGGTTAGGGCATGATGAACTTTTTATAGGGCAAATAGATAATCTGTAAAACAGTAACATTTTGGATGTTAATTATAAAAATGTTATTAGGTTCTTTTTTAATGAGCCAAATTATCTCTTTGACTTATGGGAGGTTACCATCAAAAGACATTATTAAATTTAAAAAAATCTCTACCTATGCAAAAGCCAAATTAACTGAGTGAACTGTATGAAGTCAAATTTTATTTAGAAATGTCATTTAGAATTCAAATACACACTATAAGAAATGCTTGGATAAAATAGTGAAGACAGAAAAAAAATGTGTGTGTGTGTGTGTGTGTGTGTGTGTGTGTGTGTGTATTCACTCATTCTGGGAACATATTTTGAAAGTCTTCTTGCCAAAAATATTGCTCCTATGGACTAGAAAATTACTGAGATAAGATGCTTGCCAGGTAGCCAACAATTTTATATAAACACAGGGATATGTTCAGCTGGTAAGATGTGTTAGCATATTGTAGAAAATGCTATTGAATGTAACCCTGGGTTTCATGAGTGAACATATAAAAGACACAGATATTCAATGACATAATTCATTTTTCCCAGATTTCACTGCCCAAAGCACAACACTATGCTTTGAGTATATACCTTTACTCAAAATAAATTATTTAAAGAGAGCTTGAAAAAATATATTAATGAAGATAACTACTTAATGAGATACAGGTCAAAGTAAATAACCAAGCAAAGTCATTTCTAATTTATAAATCAACATAATCACTTCTTCTCTTAAATTACAATGAATTTATATATCCAATATAATTGATATTATATAAAATGTAAATACAAATACATTAGTATGTAAAATCTCCTATCTAATAAATACAAAAAGGGTAATTGACCGTACCTTCGCTACACTTCCCATTGGCTAATCAGGGTGATATGCAAATTAACTGCCAAGAAAGATGGCAGTTAATTTGCATACATGGGCGCAATGATGGGAGGCAAAAGGGGAAGGAAGGAAGAACAGTGATAGGAAACCCAGGCAGCAGGCAAGAGCCAGAAGGCAAGGCCGCCCCACCCCCCAGCCGGTGATCGCCATTGGAAAGCCAGGCCGCAGGCAAGGCGTCAACCCGGGGGCTCGGGGGTGCTGCTTGGCCTGCGCCCCGTGGTCGCCATGGCGATCGGAGGGTGAGAGAACCGCATAGCGATCAGAGAGCCAGGCTCAGGCGAGGCGGCACCCCAGCACCCCAGCACCTGACATGCAAAGGTCGGGGATGAACTGACTTTTCCCAACCACATCTGCAAATACCCTGGCGAAGGCATTACTGAAGAGTTCACAACTCTCTTACTTGGCCAGGAAGAAAACAGTTGGCAACGGAAACAATCCCTTACATCAAAGTTAAGGTGCCTCTGAGTAAAAAAGAATATTTCCAACATAAAGGAGGGAGCAGGCAAAAATAATAGGTTCTCACGACTTCCACTGAAGTTTGAGCATATGACAGAGTCAAAACGAACATACAAATTAAAACAGACAGTGGACATTCAAATGACCCAAATCAACTGTCACTGTTTGTCCCAATAGCAGCAATGCTTTTATTTAGTTTAACAAACATACAAAATATAGCAAACATACATATAATATAGTTTAACAAACATACAAAACAAGTCACATGATAAGAGAGGTTCGGCTTCTAAAGTAAATTGAATATGTTCTTTAAAAATTCTCATGTCCTCCCCTCTGACTATAATTCTTAATTTTCCAATCAGGAAATTACCCCAGGTGATCCAGTAACATGTAGAACTCCAGTAACCTAACTTATTTAAAAACAAACACCCCAACCATTTTTAAAATATTTAAATTGATATTTTAGGGTTAAAATTATAGAAGATATTTAGATCCAAATATATTTTCTGAATAGAAAATATTTCAGTTTTTGGTATAAAAAAAATAAACATAAAAGAATATATAAGTGACATATTTTCCCAATGAACTCTGAATTAGTACCTTTCCCTCTAACTTTCTTCAAATTAAGGGAATCTATGGAGTTCCCTATACTGCACAAGTTTTAATGAAAGAAAATAAGACTTTCTAAGAGCATCAAATACATGTTTTCTTATTTACAAACATATATACTCTCCTCTTTCTCCCTCTCTCTCTCTCTCTCTTTAAAATATATTCTTACTGCCAAGGCTGGTTTGGCTCAGTGGATAGAGCGTCGGCCTGCGGACTGAAGGGTCCCGGGTTCAATTCCGGTCAAGGGCACATCCCCTGTAGGAGGTGTACAGGAGGCAGCTGATCGATGTTTCTCTCTCATCGATGTTTCTAACTATCTCTCTCCCTTCCTCTCTGTAAAGAATCAATAAAATATATTTAAAAAAAAAATAAATAAATAAAATATATTCTTACTGATTCAGAGAGGAAGGGAGAGGGAGAGAGATCGAAACATCAATGATGAGAGAGAATCATTGATCGATTGGCTGCCTCCTACACGCCCTGTACTGGGAATCAAGCCCACAACCCAGGCATGTGGCCTGACCTGGAATCTAACTGTGACTTCCTGTTCATAGGTCAATGCTAAACCACTGAGTCACACCTGGCCAGGCTCAATTCTTATTTATAAATTCATTCCAAGGATATATATACAGCTTGAAAAGCTGTGGAAGTAATTTCAAAAAAACTAGCTTTTAAGTAACAAGAAAACAGCTATAGAAGAAAGTTTAAATTAAAAGAAAAAAATTAATTTATAAATTAATTTTAATTTATTCAAGAGTGGGAACATCCTCCATGAAAATGTGTACCTTGACTGTGGATGGCTGGGTGGCCTTATCACACCTTAGGAATTCAAATGCTTTTTACAATGAAAAGAGAGTTTCATCTCATTTCTCTCCCAGGGTAGATGTCTGTCAATAGAAGGTGGACATCAATAAAAGGAGGGGCTTGCACAATCAATCCAGAAAGTCAGCAATCTATGAATAATCCAGAACCAAGTATTTATCTCCTCTGCCACAAACCCTCCCTCCCAGCCAGTGAGCAAATAATTACTCTCAAGTCAAGCTAAGTGCCCCCCAGTCACAGTGGCCCAATGCTGACATACAAAGCATACAAATAATTCTCACTCTGGCATAAAAGTGACAACTTCCTTGGAAGAAAAGCAGATACTGTAAATTTCTCAAAGTCTTCCTGAAACATTTTTTAAAGTAATTTTTACTTATTAAGAAAAAATGCATACATGGCAAACCATCTGTAATAAAAGGCCCATTCTATAAAATTGTACCTGGTCCTACTCATATCTGCAATCATAATCATATTTATGGACAAATATATCTATACTAATAAAAGAGTACTATGCTAATTAGACTGGGAGACCTTCCAGGAGACCTTCCAGATGTTCTTCTGGACAAAGCCATGGTGGTGGGGCCGAGGTTAGAGGCCAAGAGGGAAGGGCAGTTGTAGGTGATCAGGCTGGTGGGGGGTAAGCAGACCAGCAGGGGTCCAGTTGGGGGCAAGCAGGCCATCAGTGGGGGTCAGTTGGAGGTGATCAGGACAGTGGGGGGGGCAGTTTCGAGTGAGCAGGCCAGCAGGGGGGCAGTTGGGGATGAGCAGGCCAGTGGGGAGAGAAGGTAGGGGCGAGCAGGCTAGCAGGGGGGGCAGTTTGGGGTGATCACACTGGCGTGGGTCATTTGGGGGCAAGCAGGCCAGGAGGTAGAGTGGTTAGAGGCAATCAGGCAGGCAGGCAGGCAGGTGAGCGGTTAGGAGCCAGCAGTCCCAGATTGTGAGAGGGATGTCCAACTGCTGGTTTAGGCCCGATCCCTGTAAACTGGCAGTAGGACATCCTTCGAGGGGTCCCAAATTGAAGAGGGTGAAGGCCAGGCTGAGGAACACACCCTCCCCCGTGCACGAATTTTGTGCACTGGGCCACTAGTACAATATATAACTATATACAAATACATAATACAAAAGGCCCAGTGCACAAAATTCATGCACGGGGGCGGGTCCCTGAGCCCAGCCTGTACTCTCCAATCTGGGACCCCTCAGGGGATGTCCGACTGCCAGTTTAGGCTCTATCCTGTAAACTGGCAGTCAGACATCTCTCTCACAATCCGGGACTTCTGGCTCCTAACCACTTGCCTGCCTGATTGCCCCTAACTGCTTCTGCATGCCAGCCTCATCATCCCCAAACTGCTCCTTTGCCAGCCTGATTGATGCCTAAGTGCTCCCTGCCGGCCTGATTACCCACAACTGCCCTCCCTTGCTGGCCTTATCACCCATAATTGCTCTCCCTTGCCAGCCATCTTATGGCAGCCATCTTGTGACACGAGGGCATGATACCTACCACCTAGGCTTTTATTATATAGGATATAAAACGATGGGTACAGCCATACCAATCTGCAAGGTGAATATCAGTATTCTCTCTGTATTTATAAAATGTGACTGAACTATATTTACATCTGCATAAAGATATTTGTAGAGAGAGAAAAAATGTACACACATACATACAGAACATATTGAAATTTTTTCTTAAGTAATATTTAGAAGTTTTTGGAACAAAAGCAAAGTGTTAGAAAAAGTAATCAAAAGTTCATAATTAAGTAAGAGCCTGGCCGGCGTGGCTCAGTGGCTGAGCATTGTCCTATGAAACAGGAGTTCATGGTTCCAGTCCCAGTCAGGGCACACACCTGGGTTGCTGGCTCAATCCCCAGTAGGGGGCATGCAGGAGGCAGCCAATCAATGATTCTCTCTCTTCACTGATGTTTCTATCTCTCTCTCTTTCCCTTCCTCTCTGAAATAATATATATATATATATATTTTAAAGTAAGGAAATTGATATTCCAGAAGAGAATCTGATGATTTGATGATTTTACCAATGACCAGAATCTTTAAGAAATATATGTGTTTTAATATTTATAAATAATACAGCATAAGTATTTTAAATGAACAGATATCATAAAAATTTTAAAATAGCTTAATATTATTTTTAAAGCTCTTAAATATCATTTTAATTAAAGTAAAATTACTACTACTATTGTTTGTAAAAACAAAGAACATATATGTACTCAGCTTTTCATAGCTTTGTTTGTTTGTTATTCCTGCTTGAACCAATCTGAACACTAGGTAGGGTTATGTAGGAAGAATCTCTGCATTTGGGGAGACCGAAAAATGGCTCCTCAGATGTCTACATCCTACTCCCTAGAATCTGTGAATGATACTTTCTATGGCAAAAAATGGGATCTTTGCAGATGTGATAAAAGGATATTAAAACGAGAAATTATCCAGATTTTCTAGGAGGGCAATCACATATATCCTTATAAGTGGGGAAGCAGAGGGATATTTATACATAGAGGAAAAAAGCAATGTGACCACGGCCGCAGCTACTGGAAGCTGGAGTGGTAAGGAACAGATCCTCTGCTAGAACCTATGGAGAAGGAATGACCCTGCCAACACCTTAATTTCAACCCAGTTATACTGATTTTTAACTTCTGGTCTCCAAAACTGTGAGAGAACAAACTTCTATTGTTTTTAAAGCCACTGAATCTGTTCACCAGCCACTGGAAACTAATACAGCCATAAAGGAAAATATTGGAGACAATTACTTTGGAAGAATAAATGGAATGTACTTAAATTTAGTTCATCTCTGCCAGTGCCAGAAACAGTGAAAATATAAAGTCATCTTAATGAGTAGCCTAAATAACACATTTTATCTCTTATTAACTTCCTACTCTCAAAAAGTAGACAAGCGTATACCAATGCCTTTCAGTGACCTTCACTAAACAAGATAAATCTCATTGACGATTCCCAGGAAAAGCAAACTCCTTCAGAATAAATATTGCTGAACTTCAGAATTGATAGGAGACCCTTCAAAAAGGTGAATTTGTAATAGGCAGTTTTTATTGCTAGCCTACTTCTATGAAATTATTTTCAGAGATCAAACAAAAAGAATCACTCTTTATAGGATGGAAATAAAAACTCTACATTTATCATAAGGAAAAAGCTACAGGATTATTTTTTTCTATCCAATACCTGGCATATTTGATTTATTTTACAGAGATGACACTATTTAAATAACTAGAAAATCAGTTGGCAAAAATTATAATTATGCTTATTGAAGAAATTTCATTTTACATTTTGTAATTAGGAATATCAGGAACACTATCTGATATTAAAAGGTATTTCATTGTGAACTTTGAGTTAATTTTTAAAGTAGTGAGGAAAGGAAATCAAGATACCAATAAAAGTATCAAGGCTGTTTTCTCATAATAATAAAGCCCTTATGTGTAAATGAGCATTTTTTTGGAAAAACTTTGACAGAACGATATATAATAGATAAGTAAAATTATATAAATTAGGGTTATATATGAGCTATTAGTGATTTTCCCATGGTTTATATAAGTATAAAATTCTGGTATTTTAATGTTTTAAATTTTTCTGTAGGGGAGTAAGAGATCAACTAAAGGACTTGTATGCATGCATAAAAGCATAACCAATGGACATAAGTCACTGGGGGATAGGGGAGGCTAGGGGACTGTCTAAGGCGGTGGGATAAAATGGACACATATGTAATACTCTTTGTAATACTTTAAGCAATAAAAAAATATATATATATATAAAAATAAAACAAACAAAAAAAATAAAACAAAAATAAAATAAAAAAAATAAAAAAAAGATTTATCTGGATACCAAAGTCCATACATACATATATTTTCAAGATCTCCATCTTTGTTTCATAATTTTCAATTAATCAAATAACCTTACACAAGCCATATGCATATAGAATCACCATTGAAAATCAGCATGTCCTTATGATACAATCTACAAATGTTCAGGGGTTGGGGGAGGTAGAAAAGAGATTAAATGATCAAATTAAGCCCCTTGAGCTCTTATGTTACATAGTACTGGACACCATGCCAAAGAAAAGAAAATGTGATATCCTTGCTGACAGCTTAACTAAGAAAAAAATAGAAATCAGTTGAACTTCAAAAGCAATATACTATTTTTTAAAATTCTTTGTTTAAAGTATTGCATGATTCTCCCTTTTTTCCCCCCATTGACCTCTCCCCTGCCACCCTCTCCCCCAAGCACAAGCCCTCACCCCACTACTGTCTGTGTCCATTGGTTTTGCTCATATGCATGCATACAAGTCCTTTGGTTGATCTCTTACCCCCTCAACCCAGCCTTCCCTCATAGGTTGTACAGTCTGTTCAATGCTTCTATGTCTCTGGTTCTATTTTTGTTCATCAGTTTATGTTGTTCATTATATTACACAAATGAGTGAGGTCAGGTGATATTTACCTTTTTCTGACTGGTTTATTTTGCTTAGCATAATGCTCTCTAGTTCCATCAATGCTGTTGCAAATGATAAGAATGCCTCCTTTTTTACAGCAGCATAGAATTCCACTGTGTAGATGTACCATGGTTTTCTAATCCACTCATCTGCTGATGGGCACTTAGGCTGTTTCCAAATCTTAGCTATTGTAAGTTGTGATGCTATGAACATAGGGGTGGATATGTCCTTTCTGATTTATGTTTCTGATTTCTTGGGATACATTCCTAGAAGTGGGATCACTGGGTCAAATGGAAGTTCCATTTTTTAATTTTTTGAGGAAACACTATACTGTTCTCCACAATGGCTCCACCAGTCTGCATTCCCACCAGCAGTGCAAAAGGGTTCCTTTTTCTCCACATCCTCTCTACCACCTGTCATTTGTTGATTTGTTGATGATAGCCAGTCTGACAGGTGTGAGATGGTACCTCATTGTCATTTTGATTAGCATCTCTGGGATGATTAGTGACTTTGAGCATGTTTTCACATGTCTCTTGGCTTTCTGAATGTCCTCTTTCGAAAAGTGTCTATTTAGGTCCTTTGCCCATTTTTTTATTGGATTGTTTATTTTCCTTTTGTTAAGTTGCATGAGTTCCCTGTAAAATTTGGAGATTAAACCCTTATACTATTAATAAATTTTCATTAGTTCCCATTATTTTAGTTTTGTATGGGACTTATTTTGAAACATGCTACCACAATTCAGTTTTGTTTTTTTAATGGAAACAAAAATTGTTCCAGCATTGCATTTAATAACAGCTTGAGTAGGAATAGTTAACGATTTCTCTAACAGAAATGAAGCCACTGATATTTTTTTAAATCTTTCCTTGAAAGAAAAGATTAAGCATATTTGTTATGAAAAATAAATCTGTAATGTGACAAAAATGAGAATCAGATCAAATTATACAAACTTTAGAATAAAGGACACCAATATACAGGACAAAAGAGATAATTTTTGAGTTATAATACTCATAGTTACTTTGCTCCTGATTTAACACCAATTATAGAATTACAGAGATAGAAAGATTCATTTCTATAATACAGATAGAAGAAACAGCAGAATATTGTCAAAAAGAAACAAATGAAAATCAGTAGTTGCTTCTTATTTTAAAAACTAGAGGCCCAGTGCACAAATTTCATGCACCCAGGAGGGGGGGTCCTTAGTCAGGCCTGCGCCCTCTAGCAGTCCAGGAGCCCTTGGGTTATGTTAGACTGCCTGCTGGGAGCAGGCCTAAGCCAGGAGACAGACATCCTTAGCGCTGCTGTGGAGGGGGAAGAGGCTCCTGCCACCAAGGCTGTGCTTACAGCTGTCATCCTGGCTTCTGGCTGAGCAGCACTCCCGCTGTGGGAACACAATGGCCACCAGGGGGCACCTCCTGTGTGGAGCGTCTGCCCCCTGGTGGTCAGTGTGCATCATAGTGAATGGTCTTTTTGCTGTTCAGTCGATTTGCTTATTAACCTTTTATTATATAGGATACGTTTATATTTGGAATAATTTAGAGACAGATGTTCCTGTACCTATAAAAATAAATTTTACTCCCAAAGGTTTCCACCCTACTTCCCCAATCATCTAGTCTAAGTAATATAACTATCTTTTTTTCTGTTACTGTCTTTGACTGAAACAAAAATCTTACAAAGTAAGGTCACTAAAAAATAAAAATAAAAATAAAAAAAAACCCACAAAGGGATTATGTAAGGTTTAGCAATCAGGCATTGAAAACAATATCCCTGAGTAAGTGAGAACAACTACTCCAAAGTGAAAAAAATAGGAAGAATGCTGAAATGTTGTAATTGGGTAAAGATTGATTAGGTGTCTTAGACAAGAAAACAAATGAATTACACACGATAGAAAAATATAAAATTTAAACTTCCAAAATACTGAAAGATCAATATAGTAATAAAAGAGAAAAAAGCTATGAAAAAGGGGAGGGAGGAATCAGTGAGTTTTCATTACTGCAAAAGTGTGCTTCAAAGAGATTCATCCATGTGCAGTGAAGGCTAGAATTCTATTAAATACACAGAGTGACAATCTGGTATAATGTCAATAGAAAAATGTCAGAAGTATTTTCAAAAGTGCTAGGTTGGGGTGTTACTATATATGGTAAGATGAGTTAAAGCTCTCTTTAGAATATTTTATTAAGTATAATTACAAAAGTCAATATGGTGATAAATGTAATCATTTGAAGAAAAGAATATAATTTCCCAGCAGTCACTCTAACTGTTATTGCAATGCAGTAAGTTATAAAATGGAGGGGGGATAATTCAGTTCTTAGAATAAGTCTACAGAAATACCAGAAACTAGATATAGAATACATAATTCTAAAAATCATAAAATCTTTTGCAAAAAATATAATTACATATTTAACACACACTTAGACTGATATCTCTAAGAATATAACAAAAGATTATTAAAGAAAACAGCTAATGTTGAAAAGAATTCCTCCTAATATTTAAATATTCTTTATAAATTAAGGCTTCATAATACAGTTTGCAACACTATAACTCTTTTCTAAAGATTCTAAAAGATGTGTATTTTGCCAGACATAGATGGCATTAGGGGAAGGAAAGCACAAATAGGTGTATAAAATGCTGATAGGGAATTAGTACAACCATCAAGAAATAAAAACACAATGAAACAGACAATGTAAAAGGAAAGAAATAATGACTACATGTTAGATGTAACTCAAGATGTGTATTTGGATAATTTTTTGTCAACTATAATTTCTTGTTAACTGATTTTTACAGCATTCTTATTTTTCATAAAAGATAGTCAAGTATTAAAGTGATCTCTCTTTTGTTGTCAATCCTCATATCATCAACCAAGGATATTTTCCCATTGATTCTCTTTTGTTTTTAGAGAAAGTGGAAGAGAGGGGGACAGACAGAGAGAAACAGTGATGTGAGAGACAAACATCAATTGTTTGCCTCCCACATGTACCGCAACCTGGGTTGGGGATCCAGCCTGCAACTGAGGTACATGCCCTTGATAGGAATCAAACCAAAGACCCTTGAGTCTATGTGCGACACTCTATTCACTGAGCCAAACCTGCCAGGGCTAAAGTGATCCTTTCATTAATGGACTCAGGCCCTGGAAGAACAGACAGTGATGACAGGAAGAAGTGGTGGTATGCAATAGGAGTCTTCACAATAGAGCTGTTTACCTTAAGCCTTCCTAGTTCAGATGAATTTAAATTATTAAACATAGATATTCCCATTTTACATAGAGAGCATAGGCATAGGAAAGCCAATGAGATTTGATCACCAAGGTTGACTAGCTCTGAGGAGAAGCAAGGAAATTTAAACAATGTAGTTAAATAAAGCACAAGTCAAAGAATTACCCAGCTGACTTCTGTGTGAGATTGAGGCTCAGAGAATATCCATGTAGTGAGACACACTGACCAAAGGCTAACTGAGTCACTTGGGGAAATTTATAGCTATCGGCATATTAGGACAGTAACAGTGAACCGACTGAAGAGTAAGGAAAAAAACACATGTTTAAATTGAACAGGGTTAAACATGAATGTTGGCATTTTATATACATTTAACAGTGCTACTCAATAAAAGAACTCAGATTAAATGTAAATATTTAAATTATAAAAAGATTATAGAGTATGTACTTTATCATAAGAAAAAGGTTATGTCCTGTAAGGGTACCTTTATTCATTATTATTTGAAGGCACACTTGGTCAAAGTGCAAATACTTCTATTAAACATAACCAAAAATAATACCCACCTAAACAGTTAGAAAGTGTAATTTTCTTGCACAGCATTGAAAGATCAAATACTAAATAAAATCTGCCTTTAAGAAAAACTGATGCCTACATAATTTATAAGAAAAAGGCATTTAACATTTTTATTTAAAAAAATATTCCTAAATAAAAATGAAAGTGTTCATTCAATTCTCCAGATTTTCTAATCATATTTTAAATCTACTAGGCCCATTTTGAAGGACAAAAAAATAATGAGTGCAATATATTTCACTGTACATGGATATAAGAAAAAGAAAATCTGTGAATAAATTTCAAGTATTTCTAGAATCAATGTTCAAATAAAGAGAGCAGTCAGGAAACAGATATTTATGGACATACTATTTTTTAGATACGTATGATTCACTTCTGTAAGCACTAAAACAAAAAGAGGAAGATAATATTTTTATAGTTATCATTCTAAAATGTATTATACTGTCCCCATGGCCTTAACAGAAGGAATTAAACACTTAAAATTAATTTGTATATGCTGGACTATGACATGTTTGGAATATGAACATTTTCCTCCTGAATTCGGTAAAGAGAACAGTAGATTTTTATACATGTGTGCCTTTGGAAACTGTTTTCAACCCTGAATGTGCAATGAGAATTAGATGATGAACGTTTTAAAATAAATATTCCTTGAGTCCTATTTTTATCCACTACCACAACCCTGCCTATTGTCCTTGTTTCTAATTCTGTGGTCTGCACTTTAGTGCCTTAGGAGATAAAAGCTAGACCCAAGAAAGCGAAAGACAAAGTAAATACTGAGACCAGTGTACCGATGATAAAAGGACAGATTTTTATTATTTAAGAAGTATCATGGAGGACAGGAAACTAACACCAGAGTTATAGGAAACATATTTTCTAAATTTTGATAATAATAAATACCTTTGCAAATGATGAATTTGTACCTCCCTATACACAATTACAAATACATTCAGAATCAGCCTTTTCATAAGAAATAATCACAGGGAAAAAAGTGTTTTGCACGGTGAAAATTCTATTCTCCCTGAATTTGGTTTCAAAATAGAAATTTCAAAATTTAAATTTTATATGCAGAGTTGATATGATTATCACATAAAAAGAAAAAGAATGTTGGCAATACACAGGTATCCTCAGGGAGCAGAGAGAAGACGGGGGAAAGGAATAGTCTGTACTATTTGAAGATATTCTCATATCAAGAAGGACATGGTTTGAAAAGAACACATGAAATTGGGAATATGAGATACTGCAGAGTCAAAGTAAGTTTGAAAAAAGACTTTATAAAGTAAAAGAACCAATTGGCAGTTGCACACATTTTTTTATATATTACGTTTAAGCAGTCTTTGTGCAATTTGGTAATGTTTAACTGAAAAATCTTTAATTCTTAAGTACTTCATATTCTGCTGACTAAGTTACAAAAGAGTACACTATAAATTATCACAAGGCACTCAATATTGTTGAACAATTTACAGGTAAACTCAGAACACTTCTACAGCCCTAATTAGGCAACAAGGTCACAGAAAAAGAAAATGTTCTTTAAGAAATGGTAATAAATGTGGGGCCCTGATTTCAATACCTCAAGAAAGCACAAAAGTGTTATAAAATTACTTTAGCTAGTAAAGGAAACAGATTTATGTGATGTATATTAATAAGCTTTTACTTCTTTTTATAATAGTTATGCAAAGGTAGAGTATTTTGCAGGGATAAATACTAGTTTCTAGCTTGTAAGTATCACTCCATTAATATGAGTAAGGAGTTGATTCAAATAAGTTACTAATATACCTTTTGAAATTTGTATGACATACTGAGTGAAGGTAAAAAAGACATTGGAAACCAATAGAAATAGAGTCCTCATATATTTATTATAATAAAAAACATATAAACACAAGAGGTAGAGAGACAAGGAGAAAGACATGATAAATGCCTAGAAACAAATGAGGAAGAATACCCACAAAAACTAAAACAGTGAATGATAGAAAGGAGGGTAAGCTGTTGATAATCATGAGAAAAGTTACTTTGCTATTTTCTTTCTATATTTTTTAATTGTTATAAGTTCTGCTTCACACATATTATAAAACATCCTATGTAATAAAAGCCTAATATGCTAAGTGTCCAGTCGTCTGGTCATCTGTTCAACCAATCAAAGTGTAATATGCTAATGATATACTAAGGCGGCTCAACCGCTCGCTATGTCGTACACTGACCACCAGGGGACAGACAGTTGACCAATCGACCAGTAGCTATGACGTGCACTGACCACCAAGGGGCAGATGCTCCGACCAGTAGGTTAGTTTGTTATTGGGGTAAGGCCAATAGTGACTGAGTGAGAAGGGCTGGACATGCTCTGGAGTCCTCCCAAGGCCCCTCCCTGGCTGCCCAATCTCCGGCATCCCTCCCCAGTCCCAATTATCCAACAGTGGGGTCCCTCAGCCTGGCCTATGCCCTCTTGCAATCCAGGACCCCTCAGGGGATATCAGAGAGCAGGTTTCAGCCTGATCCCACAGGCCAGGCCGAGGGACCCCAGTGGTGCATTAATTCGTGCACAAGGCCTGTAGTGTTTAATAATCACAAAAATGCAAAACTGACTCTCTCTTTTTTTAAAATATATTTTTATTGATTTCAAAGAGGAAGGGAGAGGGAGAGAGAGATAGAAACATCAATGATGAGAGAGAATCATGGATCGACTGCCTCCTGCACGCCCCCTACTGGGGATCGAGCCCACAACCCGGGCATGTGCCCTTGACCGGAATCGAACCTGGGACCCTTCAGTCCTCAGGCCTATGCTCTACCCACTAAGCCAAACCGGCCAGGGCAAAACTGACTCTCTTTAAATAAAAAGAAAAGCATTTCAAATATCAAATACCAAGATACAATTTTTGTTGAAATGTGAAATAGCCTATAGTTCTCAAGTGTAAGCTACCACATACAAAAATGTAACTGTTTTATTGATGTTAAAAATTCCAAAGAAAAACCAATCCAAAGAAAAACATTATTTTTACATCTGTATGCTCAGGAAATTATGTAAAGTGGAAATATGTGAAAAATAATTTAATTTTGATCAAAATGCCATGCCTTGGCTTTCCAAAAGAGGGAGATATAACTCCACTGCCATAAATGTATCAATTTGATACATAAATGACATATTCAAATAGAACTTACTGAGTTACTGAATTTAAATCATTTTAAGAAAAAATATTTAAATAATGTGTTTATTTTAGCCTTATGATTTTAATTGCCTCAAGAGCACAGTTAAATCTAAAAAATATATATATCATGATCCACAATAATAAAATGAAAGACACTCTAATTCTTTTATGGAGCTCTCAATTGTAGAAAAAAATATGACAGAGTCTTATAATGTTTAGACTTTAGAATAAAAATACTGATTCAGAGACCACAGATATTATGGTAACTAAAATTTATCAGTTCTTATTATTATTTGAAAATAAGATTTAGTATTGTCCAGAAGAACTAGAGACAGAATGTTATCTACTTCCTGCAGTAATTATTAAAACTACAAATATTAAATGCTGTACCTGAGAGATTCCTACTGAGAATGTTCACAAACTTACTTAGTCACTTAAATCAAACCTTTCAAAATATACTGCATCTTTGGGGTGAATAAAAGAATATAATCCAGTTTCTAAATCAAGAAAAAGAAAATTAATGAATGAATTAAAAAGCTCAAAGCAAAGAAATATTTGTGTTATATTATGATTACATTATACATACCAATGATGTAAACAAGGGATATCAGCATCAAATTCCAAATATTAATTCAAGTTGCTTTGGAAAGTATATTCTAAAACAACGTGAAACTGTACTTGGTTAAACATGCGCACACACACACACACAAAACACACACATTAAATACTAGAGGCCCAGTGCATGAAATCCATGCATGGGTAGGGTCCCTAGCAGCTGCTGGCTGCCAGCTGGGGCCTCCCTTCCCCAGCTGCCAGTTGCCTGTTGCTGGCTAGTGCCTTCCTTCGTTCCGCGCCACCCCCTAGTGGTCAGCATACGTCATAGTGAGCGATCAAACTCCTGGTCGGTCGAACTCCTGAGGGGAGTACTTCTCTCTTTGCATATTAGGCTTTTATATATATAGATAAAATATAAGCAAAAACAGTTGAAAACAGGGTACCTATTTATTCAGAATGCTATTTATATATATTTATTTTATCCACTTTCTATATAATTACAGTTAAAAATAGATGGTTGGTTGTTTCTCATAATCAGTATGTGACCAAATTAACAAGTTTCCACACATTTACAATAAGGTTTCAGGTAGTTGATTACTATGGCTCTCTCAACTTCAACATTTTTTCAGAAAAGAGTGGAAGATAAATAATTAACAAACAAACAAACAAGAACTCACAGACACAAACAACAGTATGGTGGCTACCAGAGGAAAGGAGTTGGGGTGGGAGGAGGAAGAAGAGGGTAAAGGGAATCAAAATACGAAGAGGAAAGGAGACTTGACTTTGGGTGGTAAATACACAATGAAATACATAATCTCTGTGTCTACAATGGAAACATTAGTATCTCCTTTACCCTAAAGAGGATATTATAATAATGAAATAAGAGAATATATGCAAAAAGGCTTTGAAAAAGCATCCTATTTTATTTGCTTTATATGGTTCTTACCTATACTACAGGGTGGGGCAAAAGTAGGCTTACAGTTATTTATGTGGTAAATAACACAATAACCTATACTAATAATAGCCGAGGTGGCATCACACCCTCCTGCTATCACAAGATGGCCGTGACAAGATGGCCGCATACCCAGCGGAGGCGGGGCCCGGCTGCTGCTCCGTGCGGTGAGGCCTGGGGGTCCCGCGGCTCTGCACGGCATAAAGGAGGCCGGTCCCGTCATCTCTGCCACCTTGCATGGAGGAGGCAGGTCCCAGCGGAGGAGGCAGGTCGCAGCAGGGGAGGGCAGTAGGGGGCAATCAGGCCCTGGCAGGGGAGGGCAGTTGGGGGCAATCAGGACAGCAGGGGAGGACAGCTGGGGGTGATCAGGTCAGCAGGGGAGGGCAGTTGGGGGCGATCAGGCTGGCAGGGGAGCAGTTAGGCGTCAATCAGGCCAGCAAGGGAGCAGTTAGGGGGCGAACAGGCTGGCAGGCAGAAGAAGTTAGGGGCAATCAGGCAGGCAGGCAGGAGAGCAGTTAGGAGCCAGCGGTCCTGGATTCTGAGAGGGAAGTCTGACTGCTGGTTTAGGCCTGCAGGGTCAGGCATAAACTGGCTGTTGGACATACCCCAAGAGGTCCCAGATTGGAGAGGGTGCAGGCCGGGCTAAGGGACACCCTCCGCCCCCCATGCATGAATTTCATGCACCGGGCCTCTGTGTACCAGGCCTCTAGTTAATAAGCAAAAATACAAGCATAAACTATGTTTTGAGCACTCACAACTGTAAACCTATTTTTGCCCCACCCTGTATACAGAAGATGTATTATATTTATATAACTTTGTACTTGAAACCTACATAATCCTATTGATCAATGCCACCCCAATAAATTAAATTACATTTTTAAAAATTGACAAATTGGACTTAAGAAAGATTACACAATCAATTAATGAGGAAAATGAAAATACCACACAGAGAGTAGGAATAAATAGCAACTAAAAAAGTCCAAGTCTTTAAACAATGAACTGAACAAGATAAAATAATAATGACTTACATTACTAGATCATTTTCAGCTTTTAAAAGTATTTTCCAAAGTCATTGGGTGGGACACATAAAGTATAAGAATATTCAGCTAATAAACTGAGGAACCAAGATATAAAATCAAACAGGAAATTATTAATGAGCAAACAATAACACAAAGAGCATGGCCACTTGCCTGACATTATTTCTATAAGGCCAGTAATTCCAAAACTGCCACCCACCAAAATCATTAGGTGCTATTTAAAAATACAGAAATTTCTTCCTCTTTGATGGTGGTAGCAAGCTATCTTTGAAAACTACTGCCTCCTGTGGTCCAAAGGGGAATCTACTGGAGTAATTCGGACAAAAGGAAATTAAAGGCCCAAGCTACAAATGAAAAGAACAATATTCAAGAAATTCTACAGAGTTAGAATCAGCTATACTTGACTAAATATGACAGTAATACAAAGACAAAAAGTAAAAAAGAAAACTCACAAAACTAAAAGGTTATATCTTGGGAAATCAAGAATATGTCAGACCTTTTGAGAGTGATAAATTTACAAGTAAAAAAAATGAGCTTATTTCCTCATATTAAATGTCAATTGTATACTTCAAAGTCATCAAATTTACCTCACTTAGAAAGTTTTGATTCATACATATATAACTGTAAGACAAATGTACTTTTTTTGCAGTATATCCAGAGAGTATTTTACTGTTAATATTAAGCAAATTTAAAACAGTATATTAGTGTATTTTCATGAATATATTTTGTGTTTACATATAGATTTGACTTCTGTCCTCTTCCAAAATCCCACAAGAATATATGCACTATTGAATGCAGAGCTAAAAAGTTAAGCTATATTGATTTCATCACTCTTCTAGAAAAATAGCTTATTTTAAGATAATTAGAACAGCAAAATAAAACTGCCTAATAAGTCTAAATTATAAAAGTCTTTTCAAATTTGTTACTTTCGAAGTTTAGTCTAATTTAAATTATCTCTCAAGTATATCTAGTAGAAGCCTCTCTTCATAAATGAGTAAGGATCATTTATAAATAATACAAAGCACTTAGTTTAAGTAAAACAAATATTTGCTTGGTAGTATATCATTTTTATGTGTGAATTATGGATTCTTTTGCAATGGCATCTCTCTTTTAGAATATATTCCCATTCCCCATTCCCTAGGAAATTGGTTTTATCTATATATTCCTTATAATTATGATAAATTAAAATATCCTTTATATTTTAGGCAATTTCACTTGTGTGTTGAGATAATTACATAAAACACAAAATAACTGTACTAAATGGTATGTCAATATATAGTTGACAGGCTTCAGGAGTTATAAACAGAAACAGCCAAATTTGTTCTTATGACTTCTTAGAGGTCACTGAAAACACTATGGGAATTGTCTTCATCCTATATAATAAAACCCTAATATGCAAATCGACTGAATGACTGAACAACCAGTGGAACAACTGCCTGCTATGACGCACACTGACCACCAGGGGGCAGACGCTCAACACAGAAGCTGCCCCAGCAGCAAGCCAGTGGGCAGCGCCAAGCCTCCAGCCAAGGCGGGTGCCAGCGGTGGTCCCCCGATCACCCCGTCCACTGGTCACCCACAGATTGGCCCTGATTGCCAGCCAGGCCTAGAAACCCTACCCTAAATATTGGGAACAGTCCCTTAGATTTAAAAATTAAAACCTGGAAAGGCTACTCTAACACTGAAAAAACAGGATGATGCAGCGATGACATACATGAACTCTGGCTTGCACATTTTGTGGTCAGCCTTGATTCTGACACTTAGAACTGTGTGACAAAGCCAATTACTTAACTTCTCTCTGCTTCAGTTTTTCCACCCATAAGATGGGGAAAATGGTACTACTGCCACAGAAGGATCATGTTATGTACTACGTTTTATAATCAGGACAAAAAAAATGTAGCTCCCCATACAACAGCAAGATGCCTTTCACCTGTATGAAAAGTATGTTCACTGGTGCATGCAGCATCCCAGATTACAAGAGGGATGTCCGACTGCCAGTTTAGGCCCGACATCCCCCAAGGCGTCCTGAGTGTGAGAGGACGCAGCAGGCTGGGCTGAGGAACCCCCACCCAATGCACAAATTTCGTGCACCGGGCCTCTAGTAAAATATGAAAGACTCACTTGGTTACTGAATGGATAAAAATGAGTGCAATATAAGAACAGTATCAGGTTAATTTCTGTGCTTACAATTTTATTCATTTTTCTCATTGATTATATCTTACTGATTATTCACATCCTTATATTGGTTTCAAAACAACCAACGTTTCTCATTTCCAAAAGTTCCTTTCCTCATTAAAGGTTATCTATCCATTTTCACTATGGTAGTTTCATTCTCATAGTCTCCTTGATCTTTTCCATAACATCTCATTAAGATTTCTTTTAAAGTTGTACAGAGATTTTAGAAATAGTTTGAAGATTCTTAAAATGTAAACATTAAGAAAATGAATGTTCAAAAACACATAAAATTCTTTACATGAATAAGTGCTGGACAATGTCTACCATTTCTATAGACGCTCTAGTGAATTTTCAATAATTGGTAGGATTGATCCCACAAACACACCAACTGAATTTCAGGAAGCAGAGCATTTTGTAGAGTGAGATAATGCTGATTAGAAAATCATCACATATTGCCTCATTAAAAAAATTTATAAAATATTTGGCCAGTGCTTACAAAGTCTAAAAAGATGTGACCTTTGAAGGCATAATACACTTGGGCTCTGAGCACATCCCTGGAGGAAAAAAATAGTTGAGATGATAGAGCATTAAATAAGTACCATGCATTGCATTAAATGCTTTTATGCTTTTATCAGTTCTATGGGGTAAATTCTATTATTATTTCCACTTTACAGAAAGCAACTGAGAAAAGCAACTGATTTGCCAAAGGTCACACAATTAGCAGGTGCTGGAAATGGGAGGACACAGGCAATCTCACTGGAGTCCACACTGTATCCCTTGTGCTGTTACCTGCTATTCAAAGAAACATGAAGCCTGGCTGCATGGCTCCGTGGTTGAGCATCAACCTATGAACCAGGAGGTCACAGTTCAGTTCCTGGTCAGGGTATATGCCCAGATTTTGGACTCGATCCCAATCCCCAGTGTGGGATGTGCAAGAGGCAGCCAATCAATGATTCTCTCTCATCATTGATGTCTCTCTCTCTCTCTCTCTCTCTCTCTCTCTCTCTCTCTCTCTCCCTCTCCCTCTCTCTCTCTCTCCCCCCTCTCCTCTCCCTTCCACTCTAAAATAAATAAATATATATATATATCTATATATATATAGATATATATATATAGATATATATATATATATTTAAAGAGAAGACATGAAGACTAGTGTCCTCTCAAATATAGGTAGGACTGGCACTGACATAAAGTCAAAGCAGAGCGCACAGGAAAATGTCACATGGTATCAAGTATATATTAGACATCCTGGTGCAACGTGGCACTGCAGGGAATAATCTTACTGGAGGTCAACTCAAAGACAATTTATGCTACAGATGAATTATGAGAGGACACAATTTCTAATTTGTTTACCTTGAAAGAAAAAAGAAACAATTGCTATAGTTCTTATTTATTATGAGTATGAAATATTACAACATTGAAATCTTGGTCTTCTGTAGACACTTCTACTTTGGAGAAGTGTCTATTGAGGTCCTTTGCCCTAAATTAGACTGTTTGTATTCCTTTTGTTAAGTTGTATGAGCTCCTTATATATTTTGGAAATTAACCCCTTCTCAGAGTTATCATTGCAAACATGTTCTCCATGCAATGGGCTCTCTTTTTATTTTGTTAATGGTTTCTTTTGCTGTGCAGAAGCTTTTTATTTTGATGTACTCCCATTTGTTTATTTTCCCCTTAGTTTCCTCTGCCCTAGGACAGTGATGGCGAACCTATGACACGCAAACTCATTTTTTTGGTTGATTTTTCTTTGTTAAATGGCATTTAAATATATAAAATAAATATAAAAAATATAAATCTTTGTTTTACTATGGTTGCAAATATCAAAAAATTTCAATATGTGACACAGCACCAGAGTTAAGTTAGGGTTTTTCAAAATGCTGACACGCCGAGCTCAAAAGGTTCGCCATCACTGCCCTAGGAGATGTATAGGTAAACACATTGCTACGAGACATGTCTGAGATTTTGCTGCCTATGGTTTCTTCTAGGATTTTTATGGTTTCACCACTTACATTTAAAGTTTTTATCCATTTTTAGTTTATTCTTGTGTATGGTATAAGTTGGTGGACATACAGAAGGCTAAGAGACACATGGAAAAATGCTCAAAGTCACTGATCATCAGAGAGATGCAAATTAAAATAACAATGAGGTTTCATCTCACACCTGTCAGAATAGCTACATCAACAAATCAATACTAGTAAATGACAAGTGCTAGTGAAAATGTGGGGAAAAGGGAATCCTACTACACTGCTGGTGGGAATGCAGACTAGTGCAGCCAATATGGAAAATAGTATGGAGTTTCCTCAAAAAATTAAGTATGGAACTGCCATTTGACCCAATGATCTCACTTTTAGGAATATATCCTATGAAACTTGAAACACCAATCAGAATGAATGTATGCACCCCTATGTTCATAGCAGCACAATTTACAATAGCTAATATCTGGAAACAGCCCAAGTGCACATCAGTAGATGTGTGGATGAAAAAGCTGTGGTACATTTACGCCATGGAATACTATGCAGCTGTTAAAAAGAAAGATCTCTTATTCTTTGAGACAGCATGGAGGGACCTGGAGAGTATTATGCTAAGCAAAATAAGCCAATCAGAGAAAGACAAGTATCATATGATCTCACTCATATGTGGAATCTAATGAACAAAATAAACTGATGAACAAAAAAGATCCAGAGACATAGAAGCACTGAACAGACTGACGAATCTCAGAGGGAAGGCAGGTTCAGGCTTTTGGGGTGGGATGGGGAATTAACTGGTGAACTTATATGCATATATGCATAACTCACGGATACAGAAAATAGTGTGGTGAAGGCCTAGAAGGGGCAGGTGTGGAGTGGAGGAGTCAATGGGGACGAAAAAAAGGGAGAGGTATGTTATACTTTCAACAATAAAGATAAATTTAAAAAAATTGAGATCTGCTTGAATACTATTCCTTTGAAAAGTTTTTGAGACATATTAATTACATTTTTTAAACTGCAAACTGGGGACTAGCCAAAAGGCTCAGATATGTAACTTGTTCAAAGCTATACAACTTATAAATGGCAAATAATGAACTCACATATTCCAAAGTCTTTTTTATCCAAGTCACTAAACAAAATAATTTGTCACAACACACAACTAACAAGATGGTAGATGGACCCCAAATGAGTAAACACTAAATTTAGGATATTCCAATTAAAAATATTCTCTAATGCTTTGCCAAAAAACATAACAAACAAAATAAAAACTAGCCCTGACCAGTGTGGCTCAGCTGGTTGTTGGAGAGTCTCCCAATACACCAAAAGGTCCAGGGTTCCGTTTCCAGTCAGGACACATGCCCATGTTATGGGTTCCTCAGGTAGGGATTACAAAGAAAAAAAAATGCTATAGCAGAACTCCTAGCACTGGCTTAATATAAGCGACTACATGGATTTATATAATCTAATCTTGTTTTGCATGAGAGGGGATGGGGAAGGTCTCTGTGACATTA
Organism: Myotis daubentonii; assembly: GCF_963259705.1. NCBI lineage: Eukaryota > Metazoa > Chordata > Mammalia > Chiroptera > Vespertilionidae > Myotis > Myotis daubentonii. Next base: position 95,330,938 of record NC_081842.1, on the reverse strand, counting down.
AGGAGCTCTGTAACTGTGACTATGTAAGTTGCACTGATTAGGGTTATCTGATGTGGGGAAAAACAGCATACTTTTGGTAGTGAGAAAAGAAAAAAAAAAGGCATTCAATAAAAGCTATTTTCAGGTCTAAGTTGGTCTCTCTGTTAAAAATAAAATACAACATAAAATCTTATTCAAGCACCCCTTTATTTCACCCAAACCATATTAGAATTAAAGTTATATACAACTAATCAAAATCTACATATTTTTAAAAAGAGGAGAAAGTAAACAAGATTTGAGGACATAATTCTGTTTGTTAAAGCATCATTACTTAAAGGCATGTGATAAAGAATGGGATTTTGAGCAATTCTCAAGTATGGTCCCTGTGCCAGCAGCACTGATATCATTTGGGTACCTGTGAAAATGCAAATTCTCAGGCCCTCCCAGACCTACTGAATCAGACACCCTGGAGTGTGTCTTTAACAAGCTGGCCAGTTGATTCTGATACACAGTAAAGTTTGAGAACCAATGTTTCAGGGCACTGTTACACAGGTTTTGTGGATGGTATGGATGTGGGGAATGGAGAGCGTTTGTGAGAAAAGACAATGCCTAGAGTATGATCACCACGGAGGGTGGCTGAGGTCATACACCTTAGCGGAACTGTGGTGGGAGGAGGGTAAGGTCACTGGAGAAGAGGAGATCCAGGAAATGGGAGGTCAACATGGGGAAGAATCTCCTGTGAGGATACTGAAATCACCAAAACTGTTTTTGGTTAAAACATTCTCTCAAGGATAAAATTGAAACCCTTTAAAAGGTGCTTTTTTTCTCCCCATATTTTATTATTTTACCCTAAAATAATTTTTAGGAAAGATAAATTTTGAGACTATCATTCTTATTTTAATAACATACAGTTTACTAATGGTTGGCTTAAAAATGCTTAACCAACTTACTAATTTTAAAAGTCCTTTTTCTTAAGTCCTCCTAATATTGTGTAAAATATTTTTTAAAATTCCTTTCATTAATTATTATTATGACTCTACAGATAAATGCTGGCTCACTCCCTTTCCTTTTTATCTGATGTGCCTACAGAATTTATCAAAAGTACAAAGAATTAAATGTTTATTACAAAATACTCACCATCATACAAAAATTAAATGATTAGAGCCAATACCTATTTAGCTTTATAAAGAAGGGAAGGAAATCACTCTTTTTAAACCCTAATTTAAATTTCAGGTATCTCAACTGTAGCCATCCAGCTATTTCCTGTTACAGTGTTGGCCATTCATTTGCCCAATTCTGATATTTAAAAAAACCAGGTTAGAGCCTGGTTGCTGTCAGTTGGGGATTCTGCTCAATGTGCTTTTACATCCACGATACTATATTTACTAGTCCATGCAGTGTTTTCACTCACATTCTACTCTTATTTTATGCAGACATTGTTGTCAAAGTAAAAATAGCATTAAAAGTGAAACGGGCATTTCATGGTAACTTGGACAGCCTTCAAAGAGTGGCAAAATGTTAAGCCTCATACAATAAAAGCTAATTAACTTCAGATTTCTTTAGGATTTTACTTTTATTTTATTTGTTTACTGTTGGAGTTTACAATGGTATAAAGTATGCCATTATGATTATACATTATTTATAGTAGCTGTATCCTTGAGTGTATATTATCAGCTGTATCCTTCAATTTCCTTTTTGATTAAGAACACTAAACTTTTTCTAAGTTACAATGAATGAATTGATGCATGAGACTTTTAAAACAATGTGCTTCTAGAGCATAGCAACAAATAAAGATACATTAGTTACAGTTGATCTCAGATGTATATAAAATAAGTTTCTAGTACAAGGTTAATTCTAATATTTCCTTTAAAATTTCCTTCTAAATGTCTATGAAAATAAGTGCTTGTTGTATTCCAAAATCAACCCCCCCCTTTTTTTTGTTTAAATAATACAGAACCTGTTGAACTTTTAGGAGGAAAAATGGCCCTAAGCTAAAAACCACAATTCCCAACGAGTAGGATGGCAAATGTAACTAAGATCTAGCCAAAGGGATGTGTTCATGTCCTTAAAAGGGAATGACTTGATGTCATCTTCATCTTATCTTTCTGCAGAATACATACTAAGTGTACCGGTTAATAATGCAGAGTTTGTAATCAAAGAAAACACCATAATTTCAAGAGAAACATCAAAAGTGCTTTATTCAAAGTAATGTCCATCGCTAGCTACACATTTCCCCCATCTTTCAGGTAATTTATGGATACCTTACCAATTGAACTTTTCTTGTTTTGAGGGAAACCATTCAGAAACCCAATTTTCCACTTCTTCATATGTTTTGAAGTGCTGCTCAGAAAGTGTGTGTGCCATCCATTGGAACAAGTGGTAATCTGAAGGAGCAAGGTCTGATGAATAGGGTGGGTGGGTTAATATTTCCCAGACAAGATCTTTTAATGTGTCTTAACTGGTTTTGAAGTGTGTGACGGTGCGTTAACATGAAGCAAAATTACTTTGCTGTGTCTTCTGGCCCATTCTGGTCATTTCATGATCAACGCATGGTTCAAATTGATTATTTGTTGTCAGTAGCGATCAGTATTAATGGTTTCACCTGGTTTTAGAAGCTCATCATACACCACATCTTCCTGATCCCACCAAACGCAGAGCATTGTCTTCTTTCTGAAGCAATTTGGCCTTGTGGTCGATGTTGATGGTTGACCTGGATCAACCCATGATTTTGTGCATTTGGGATTCTCAAAAGAAATCCACTTTTCATCACCAGTCACAATTCCATGCAAAAAAGACTTCCTTTGGTGCCGTTGAAGCAACATTTTACTGATGACTTTTCGGTTTTCCATTTGTCTTTCGTTCAGTTGATGTGGCACCCATTTTCCTTCCTTTAAAATCTTTCCAATTGCTTGTAAATGATCGGAAATTGTTTGCTGAGCAACGTTTAATCTTTCTGCAAATTGTTTTTGAGTTTGACAAGTATCTTCATCCAATAATGCTTGTAATTGTTGGTCTTCAAACTTTTTCAGTTGACCTGGATGTTCTTTGTCTTTCACATCAGAAATCATCACTTTTAAAGCATTTAAACCAGCATTCACAAGTATGTTGAGATGGAGCATGTTCACCATAAGCTTCCCAAAGTATATGATAACTTTCAGCAGCACTTTTCTTCAAAATAAAGTAATGAATTAAAACTTCCCGCAAATGCTCTTTTTTTTTGCATGAAATTTGACATTTTTAAGTGTAAAAATATCTATAATGTTAACACCTTCAGAAAATTTGACATAGGAAGTCTTGAAGCTTGCTGTCAATACAACAAAACAGCATACATATTAAATCGCATATATACCAACATATGTGTAACTCCATCTACTGAAAAAAATCCACATTATTAACTGTTACACCTAGTAGAGGGATGGTGAGCACTGTTTATTTTGTGGATAAACCCTTGATGATAAAAACAATACGTTGTAAAGAAACTGTTCTGAACATATACATAGAGCAGGCATAGCCAATCCATAGCGCCCCTACTAACCCAACCTTTTACTTCAAGAGAAACAAACCATCTGTTTGTTTAAAATATTTATTTTGTATCTTTGCCTTCTGTATGTCTACTTTGGAGAAGTGTCTATTTAGGTTCTTTGCTCATTTCTTAATTAGATTGTCTTCCTTTTAACTTGTATGAGTCCCTTATATATTTTGGAAATTAACCCCTTCTCAGAGTTATCATTGGCAAATATGTTCTCCCATGAAGTAAGCTCCCTATTCATTTTGTTGATGGTTTCTTTTGCTGTGCAGAAGCTGTTTATTTTGATGTACTCCCATTTGTTTATTTTCCCCTTAGTTTCCTCTGTCCTAGGAGATGTATAGGCAAACACATTGCTACGAGAAATGTCTGAGATTTTGCTGCCTATGGTTTCTTCTAGGATTTTTATGGTTTCACCACTTACATTTAAAGTTTTTATCCATTTTTAGTTTATTCTTGTGTATAGTGTAAGTTGGTGGACATACAGAAGGCCAAGAGACACATGGAAAAATGCTTAAAGTCACTGATCATCAGAGAGATGCAAATTAAAATAACAATGAGGTTTTACCTCACACTTGTCAGAATGGCTACCATCAACAACTCAACAAATGACAAATGCTGGTGAAGAGATGGAGAAAAAGGAACCCTAGTACACTGCTGGTGGGAATAAAGACTGCAGACTGTGCAACCATTATGGAAAACAGTATGGAGTTTCCTCAGAAAAATTAAATATGGAACTGCCATTTGATGCAGTGATTCCACTTCTAGAAATATATCTAAGAAACCCAAAAACACCAATCAGAAAAAATGTATGCACCCCTGTGTTCATAGCAGCACAATTTTCAATAGCTAAAAATCTGGAAACAGCCCAAGTGCCCATCAGTAGATGAGTGGATAAAAATGTTGCTGCACATTTATACCATGGAATACTATGCAGCAGTAAAAAGAAAAAAAAAAGGATGTGAAAGTATTTTCACACTAGCATAGGGATTAGTCTACATTTAAAATGTAAAATCTACCTTGCCTTGTAATGTTCTGGTTTACATAGCTATAACTATATGTGTGTGTGATTAGCAATATCATGAGATCAAATGGTATCAATATGTGTGCACAGTCTCCTTTGAGGATCCTTACTGTAAACTGTCCCCACTTTGATGTCATGATGAATAATGTTATCTACTAGTAATTGAGATCCTATGAAATACCAAACTTGAAATATTATATAGGTATATGTTTTATATATACATACGTATTTGTGTATATTTACACATATGCATATATATATATATACTTTTTTCATATGTTTTATTGACCATCCCTAACAATTAAAAGATATCAGATTATTTTCTGTTTTCCCCAAGTTTATTACTGTCATTGCCAGTTGCTCATAGAAAACAAGTACTCTAAAATCATATTAGGATTTGCAAAAGTTTATCATTTTAGCCAAGGGCCATATTTGGCAGTGTTATTAAGAAGTCACAGGAATGTAAAGTAAACTAAAAATTACAGCAGCATAGCATAATGGTTAAGAACACAATCTCTATAGTCAGATGTCCTGGTTTTGAATCCCAGCTCTACCAACTATCAGCTAGTAAACAAGTTATATAATCAGTATGCCTCTATTTCCTCATCTGAAAAATGGGATGGTAATAATAGGACCTGCCTGATAGTGTGTTATGAGGACCAAATCAGTTATTATTCATAAAGTGTTTAAACCAGTACATAGCACAGAGAAGGGCTATAAAATAAGTAATATAAGGAAATATTTACAAGAAACAAATCTGATACAGCATAGTTTATGCTAAAAACTCTGCAAAGTCATTCAATGCACATTTTAAATTATAAAATAATTATCTTGCAACCTGCATTTTTAAAGTAAAGAAAATAAAGAGAAACAGGAGAAATAAATGGTTCAACAGGTTTCTGGGATCTTTTTTCTTATGCTTATTGTTTATCTCTGAAGGTGACCTTTTTGGGAAAATGTATGTTATTGTTCTCTGAGCTGTGTATGATTAGTTTCTTCATCACACAGGCAAATTAGGAAGGCTGCTGTGGTGCTCAGAAATCATCCGTTAAACAGAGTCAAAATTAATGATAATATTGAATTCCCTTTGTGTTTGAATTCCATCTATCCACACACAATTATAAATGAGCTATCAAAGAAAGCTACCCATTAACCATTAATTGATAATAACTTCAGAAAGCAATTCCTATACTGCCATTGGTATCTCACTAACAACCTACTTTCTGCAGAAGTTTAGCTGAAAATAAAAAGGGAAAACAAAACTTCACAAACCAAGCCTTTCCTCATCCTGAGCCCTGCCATGAATATTGCCAATGCACAGAAATCAGGCTTAATATTCACAAGCTGGTATATTTAAAGGAGGCAACTGAACTATTTCTTTTTCACCATAATTTATTTTTACCTTGAATAAAATAGATACAGATATTGTAATAGTACATCCCAGATTTCTACTTCCTTGTGTCAAAAGTGAATATTTTTCAATGTTAGAGTAAGTTTTCAACAAGAAAATGTCTGAACAGAGATGATATGTTCTGCACTCAAAGAAAAATAACACCTAATTATTAATTTGGGATAAGAGTGACATCACCCCAAAACCGGCCTATTCTCTCTCCATGGTACTCACCTAAATGACTAAATATTCTAACCTCTGGCACATCCCACAGTAAATCCACTTTATAGTCTCCTAACTAACCGGTTCCAAACTATAAGGAAAAAGAATTAAGCACTGTCCATCTATATATATGATGTAAAGAAATTATAAAACAAATTTCAATCTTGATTGAAATAATTACAAGCCCTTATTTGAAGTTTTACGTACATTTAATTTATATTCTTCTTCCAAAAAATGACAGCTTGTGATTTGTAAAATATAATGTAATTATTCATAAATAAAATGAGAAAGAAAAACTAGTTACAGTGAAAATGGTCAGAAGGAGAGAAGAGCTGGAGGGCAAGGAGGCAAGATAATGGCACAGAACTCAGGAGTAGGGTGGTTAAGCAAACATACAAGGAGCTTAATTTTAGGTTTTCTGACAGACAAGAGAAAAGCGGAAACCATGAGATAAAAATAAGCATTTCAAATCTTCAGGAGAAAGGCAAACTTTCTCTACTATTAAGTTTTCTAAACAGTAACTCATAAGGATCTTTATATTAAAAGAAACACCCAATGCTTAAGACTCATTAAAGTGAGTGCAATTTCCAAACCAATATTTATTTATTTTTACCCTGACATCAACAGTATTCCCCCTATAAATAGCAATTCTATTGGTCTCAAATGCCTAAACTCAAAGAACATAATTTAAAATTATGAACATACAGCTTTATAAATTTATTTCACTTTCTGCATAATATGCAGTGGCAAATGCACTTATCTGATGGTCCCATCAGTTTCATCAATGCAGTACATAAACACTGATTGACTAGATTCTATTAATTAAAATTACTAGGTCCCAAGGACACAAAGATTACTGAGACACTGTTCCTGTCCTCAAAAAGTTTAGTCTAAAGCACATAACATCACAGTAAGTAAGGAGGGAACAGGCTCTAGAGACATTTTTAGCAGAAAGAGTTGTTGGTAAGTAAAAAGTCGAGTTTGAAATTATGTAAAACTTCACCAGAAATAAATAAAACATAAGCTCTACATCAAAGTCTGGGAGTCTGCCTGTCTACAAAAACTAGGGAAAGCCGCTCCACATAAAATGAGTGTTGTCTTTTCATTTGCTGAGACATGACCAGATAGTATTTGAGAAACTGCAAGTAATTCAGTGTGAATAATATACTGAATTGTTATGGACTGAATGTTTGTGTCCCCCCAAATTAATATGTTGACCCCCCATTGAAAAGGTATTAGGAGGTGAGGCCTATGGGAAATAATTAGGATTAGATGAGGTCATGAGGTGGAGCCCTCTGTCAGGAGAGAGCTGGTTTCCTCTCTCTGCTCTCAGCCATGCGAGAATACAATGAGAAGCTGGCAGTTTATAATCAGCTAAGGGTCCTCACTAGACTTCTACCACGCTCACCCCCGGATCTCAGCCTTCAGCACTGTGAGAATAAATGTCTGCTGTTTATTAACCACCTAGTCTATGGTACTTCATTATGGCAGCCCAGACTGAGTGAGACAGGATAAAAAAAAGCAAAGCTAGAAAGGAGCCCAGAAGCCAGGACATGGGCGGCTTTGTATAACGAGCTAACATGCATGGATTTCAGCGTAGAGGCCAATGTTGTTCAATTCTTTTAAAATGGAGAAATTGTTATTTAGACATAATCATACACAGGAGCCCAATTATAGAACAGAAAAAGGATTTCCTATTTCAAGAGAGTGCAGGGGAATCAGAAAACTGGCCAGGTCAGCTTCTTAAAACACAGTTTAAAAACCCTGGCTATAATCAAACCAGGGTGGGGAGAGCTCATCACAAAGGATTTAAAGCAGAAGAATCATATGAGCAGGTTTGAGATCTTAAAATGATGACTAGAGCTATAATATGAAAATGGACCAGGGAAAAATGAGAGCCAGTTATGAGAATAAGACCACTTTAAGAAACTAGTAAGAAATAAAACCCTATAATAGGGCAGATGGTAGTAAAATTTTTAGAACATCAGGATAAAGAGAAAACACAAGTGACTACCAAGAGAAAAGGCCAATTACGTGCAAAGGAGTAAGAATCAAATAATCAGGATTTTTTATCAGCAACACTGGATATAAGACAAAACTGTTGTGATGTCTTCAACATGCTAAGAGTAAACAACTTTGGAAGGCAGCTATGCTCACCACTATACCACCAACGCCGCACCAGAGTAAACAACTTTGAATCTAGCTACCTATAATAAAATTAAATCCTCGACAAAGTGTGAACTAAGTAAGGTCTCAAGCCATTGCTAAAAGAACTTCTATAGGATGTGCCATAGGAAAACAAAGTGCTAACAAGTAAGCTGTAGAAAACAGTGATTTCTGAAAAGTTTGATTTGGCAGGTGGTACATAGCAAAATGTTGTTATTTTTATCCATTGCATAACTAGAATGACCACTCAGGAACTGCAGGATACTGAAATCCTTTCACAGGCCATGGCACTGTGGAACTCACTTAGGTGTTTATGTGAAATACTGATAAGACTATGTGGTGCAGATAATTCATAAAGGTAAATGAGATTTATTGATTCATTCATAGTTCTTGAATTAAATTGAGAAGGCTAACCCCTATTTTGTAAAACAACTGTTTGGAATTCTCTGCTATTTTTTAGATGGCCTCTTATTCTAAAAAAATAATAACTTTGCTTTCCAGCCTGCTTTAGCCTGCTTGAATAATAAGGAAGATAAACTTAGTTGTCTGACCCTATAGGCCAGAGACTAGATATGCCCATACTCTCAATGCCATGCCAGGTGTATTTTTTAATTGGATAGAACTGTGTTGTTTTCAAGGCCACAGCAAGATAACCACTGAGCACACATAGGCTGGCTCTTTAATAAAAAGGGAAGTTCTGCTTGTATCTCTGCTTAGAATTTGAATTCATTTTCTCTGAGCCCACTGCAGTGAGTAAGTGTGACTCCAAACTCTCTGAGCATTGCTTGATTTATTCCGGTTTTCTGTAACAAAATCACCACCATCCAGTAATTTCTACTACTTTATTTTATGAAATTAGAGCAGGGCAGCATGGAACCAATGAATGGGAAGTGAGGATATGGAAGAAAAAAAATGTATCTGATAGTAAGTTCTTCTTTCTATGAATTTTTACCAAATAAGAAAAAAAGAGTAACTTTGGGGTCCATTAACAGTGGGTAATTTTTGTTAATTAAAAATAGAAGACTTCACACTTTTATATGAAAAAGCTCTGATACCCAATTCCAACTAGATGCCCTACAATTCAACTCAATAGTGACACTATCTACCCGCGCTTCTGATACAAGGCCAGAGATTGGTGGATCCAACAACTCTCTGTCCTTGGGCTCCATCAATTTGCTAGAGTGGCTCACAGAACTCAGAGAAACATTTTACTGACTAGGTCACTAGTTTATTATAAGCGGAAATAACTCAGGAACAGCCAAATGGAAAAGATGAGTAGAGCAAAGTACATGGAAAGGGCAGGGAGCTTCCATAACCTCTCTGAGCATTCCACTCTCCCATCTCCCTGCTCACCACCCAGCAGCTCTTCAAACTCAGTCCTTTTGGTTTTTATGAAAGCTTCCTTACACAGGCATGCATGAATAAATCACTGGCCTTTGGAAATTGGATCAATCTTCTGGCCCTGAAGTCAAGGGGTGGGGACAAAAGTTCTAACTTAACTGATCATATGGCTGGTTCTCCCTAGCACCCAAACTTAGGTGATTTCCAAAGGCCATCTCATTAACATAAAAAAGACACCTTTGGCCCTAGCCAGTTTGGCTCACTGGATAGAGCGTCAGCCTGGGGACTGAAGGGTCCCAGGTTTCATTCCAGTCAAGGGCATGTACCTTAGTTGCAAGAACATCCCCAGTAGGGGGTGTGCAGGAGGCAGCTGATCGATGCTTCTCTCTCATCAATGTTTCTAACTCTCTATCCCTCTCCCTTCCTCTCTGTAAAAAATCAATAATATATATATTAAAAAAAAAAGACACCACTTAGGAAATTCCAGAGGTTTTAGGAGCTTCATGCCAGGAATGGGGTGAAAAACCAAATATACATTTATTATAAATCACAATACCACATAAATGCTCTCTACAAGAGAGAGTATGAGTATTTGAAGACAATGAGATCATTAAGGGTCAAAGTCCTGAAAAAAGCACAGGTTAAAAAATACATTGGCCATTATTAAAAATTATTGAGGTTTTTGTAGGTAATAAATAATGAAGGATTTAAGAAAAAGCAAAAATGAACATCTGTCAAATTTAGCAATTGTGTTGCCCTACAATGTGTTCAGACTAAAATTTCCTGAAATAAATTCACAATTTTGTTTAATTTCCTCATACATCTGACATCTTCATAAATCAATCAATGTAAGTCAAACTGACCAGTGAAGGGGACCAAAAGTTTTGCTACCCCAAAACTATGCCTTTGGGGATATTGATTTTAAGCTATTATTTATTTATTTTTTTTAAGAAACAAAAGACTCAGAAAGGACCTTTGACCCTTCCCCTTTCTTGCCTAAGAGATTCAGATGGAAAGGCTTGTTCCAGGAAGGGAACCCTTACTCACCTTACCTTAGATAAGAAGGCCCCAGGCAGGGGCCAGGTAGCTAGATCCCTCAGTGCCCCATTGTTCTGGGTTGCTTAGCAAGAATATGATTACCCTGCCTGTTCCTCTCTTCCACAGCTACCGCTAAATTGCCTATTTCCTTTCTCCGTTCTCCATAATGGCATATAAGCCCACCTGCCCAATGTGTTTCAGGTCTCCTATCTTATGACACCCTGGCATGTGTATCAGTAATAAACTTCGCACATTTTTCTCCTGCTAAACCATCTCTGTTAATTTGACTATTAGCCCAGCTACAACTTAAAAGGTGGGAGAAAAAGTGTTGAGGTTTTTTTTTTAAGCCCCCACACCACTAATTCTCACACAGAATTGACTGATATTTGTGAAATCTTGCTTTGCTTTATATTCTTTTATTTTCTAATTGAACCCTGACAACCTATTCATTAATCTACATCCATTAATTCCTTCAAGACCAAACTTAAAATGCTTCTCCTCCCATAATCATTCCCTATTTAAACTGTGACCTTTATTCTTCCCCATACACTTCCCCAATAATCTATCTCTAATCCTTGTCCTCTCTCTGTCATCTCCTCCCTTGGGTTCCTTCATAATCCCATAAATATTTAGCCAAAACTAAAGATAACTAAACCACTAGCAAATAAACAAACATAAAAGAAACAAATACATATCCCACATGCTTATTCCTGCTTTGTCATAAACTTCTCAAAAAATATAAGCTTCTTCCTCTACTACCTTCCCAGCCACAGAATGCTACAGCAACTCCTTTGCTTAGGGGATGTTTCTCCAAGTGGACAATAAATTTAAAGTGCAGGAATTTTATTATTTTATCTTCATCTCTTCACATAAATCCAGGAAGGATAGTGCAATGCTTCAAGTACAAGAAACATAAATTTAAATATGTGTCAACTAAGATATTAAGAAAAGAAGTAAAATTTGATAAAGAAATAAATGTAGAGCAAGTTCAAAATATAACACAACTCTCCCACTTTCTATCTCAACCTTCCTCTAGCAAACAGAGTTAGTTACTCTACACACTGGCAAGTAGTCTGCTTTGGAAATTTACACATTTATGTTGTGTTTCCTATCAACATTCTAGAGAGCTTCAGAAGAAAAGAAAATGAATCCATTAGCAAGCTTTTATTCTTATCTGCAAAGGAAGGCCATTTCCTACTATGTTATTGAGGTTTATTAATATTCATATTATATTTTGGAAACAAAGAATTATAATCTCTGTGGTAAGAAAAAGTGCATCTAATTCTAACTATGCATTCGCCCACAAATTAGATGTTTCGGGGTCTTAGAGGCTGATTAAGTTGAATCAGATGAAGTGAGTAAATAATTTTCTGTGGGTCATGGAAAAGAAAATCTTTATCACATATAATAATACGTAAAGACATGACAAGCAAGAAATAATCAGTTGGACCAAAATCTTATTATCATGGGTTACAATGAGAATATAATGGTCCACATGAGGCCCTAGAATTAGAAAATATTCTTCTATCCAGTACATGTACTTTTTTACTTCTTCCATTTAAAGAAGGATGTTTAGAAGAATAAATTTAAAAATGACAAACCTACCAAACCTCTGTTGAAATAAATAAAAGTCAAAAAAAGAAGAAAAATGGTATTAACAGAGAAGAACAGAAAAGGAGACAAGAGACCAGAAATTTCAATAAATTTTTGCAAGCTAAGAAGTGGTTGGTGGGGGAGGAAACTACATAGACAAGCTACAGCGAAGGCAGACCTGAAGGGAGCTGCTCAGTTTGCCTCCCAGAATGCCTCAGAGACTCAGCAGCTTGAGGCTGCTGGTACAAAGACTAAGATGCAGTGTCCCAGTAAGTGACTGCAGGCTCTGAAACGGAGCCTTTCCCCCCCCTGTCCAGACAAACATGTATCCCTCCAAAACACCGCTCCCACCCCTCAAACAGGAGCTCATAGGTTCATTCTCTGAAAACCACTGAACTAAGGCTCCAAACCCGGAGACAATGGGCACAGTAGATGGCAGAGATGAATCATATTGTTAGACCCTCATCCGCTTTCCCTGCCTTTATCCATGGATGCCATTAGCCAAATACAAAGCCCTTCACTCCACACCCTTCCTCCCAAACCTTGTAGGAAACAGAAAGATCCATCTCTGGAAAAAATAAATGATCCCAGAGAAAATCCTACACTTACTGCTGTCAATCTAAAGGCTTGCTCACTTTCTGACTACCTAACACTGAAGCTGACCAGGAACAAAGCCCTGTCCACATTCACAGAATCTTCAATTGTCTTTTCCACATCATTCTAAAAGATGGCTGCATAACCATGGATTACCAGGCATTTGAAGAAAGCCTGCATCATGAAAGACAGACTGAAAGAAACACAGGAAAATAAAATCTGAATAAAACAGGGTAGGAGGTATGGAAGTAAGAAAGAAAAAAAAAAAAAACACACAAACATCTATAATTAATATTCTCAAAACGATAAAAGTTATCTTGGCCATTTAATAAGGACGGGATCTATGAAAAAGGGAGAGAACAAAAAGAATTATTAGAACTTTTAAAAATATTATTGCTAAAATAAAAGCAGCTGGAAGATAAAGTAACTTTTCAAAGTGGAAAGGAAAGGGAAAATGATGGGCAACTTGAGAAAAAAAAGATAAGAAAATCTAGGAGATCCATTATCCAAATATTAAAAATTCCTGAAACAGTGAACAATGAACGTGGAAAAAAGAAAACAAACAAAAATAATAATAATGACACAAGAAAATATTCCAGAAATGAAGATTAGAGTGCTTATCAGATTAGTTTTCTTAAGAAAATATTTAGATACTAATTTTATAACATGCCACATCCCTGCCCAATACTCTCTCTATGGCATCTTTCTGCCTAGCAGTCTCCTTCCTGCACTCAATAAATAGTTTGACTTTACTTAACCAATCTGAACCTTACCTTCTAAAACTCAAACTCTTTCCACAAATTACTTATCTCCTTCCTATTCTCACGAAAGGTCACTTCAATACTTTGTTTTGGAGCACCTTGAAAAATGGGAATGATGGTGTCCATACAAAAACCAAAAGCATACATGGTGTAAGATGATTTGTACAATGTGGATAAAGCTCAAGTTTACTCCCTCTGAATCATTTTTCCCCCTTCTTTTCTCTTCGAACCCTTAGCCTGAGCAGCATGTAGCATCATGGTTAAGAGCATGGACTTTGTTGTCAGACAAGTCTGAATTCAGCCCAGGTTCTACCACCTGCCTAACCTCTCTAACAATACCTTCTCTCATAGTGTTACCAGGAGGATTAACTTAAATAAATGTAAAGTCATCTCCAATTTTTTCATGTGTCTTATCTAAGAATTGCAAATACCAGGTTTTAGGTTTTCTTGCCCCTTTTCTGCCAATCAATTGTGTAGCCTCTAACTATAAATAGAAAAGCAATCTGATCTGCTCTGAAATTAATTATGTCACTTCCCAAATTCATATACTGAAGCCCTAACTCCGTGGTCGGCAAACTGCGGCTCTCAAGCCACATGCGGCTCTTTGGCCCCTTGAGTGTGGCTCTTCCTAAGCCTTAGGAGTACCCTAACTAAGTTAATAACAATGTACCTACCTATATAGTTTAAGTTTAAAAAATTTGGCTCTCAAAAGAAATTTCAATGGTTGTACTTTTGATATTTGGCTCTGTTGACTAATGAGTTTGCCGACCACTGCGCCTAACTCATAATGTGATGGTATTTGGAGAGGGGACCTTCAAGAGAGAATTAGGTTTAAATGAGGTTATGATGGTAGGGCCCTGATCATGAGATTAGTGCCCTGTGAGGACACACAAGAAGGTAGCCTTCCACAAGCCAGGAAAAAAGTTCTCACCAGAACCCAACCATGCTGGCTGATCTCAGATTTCCATCCTCCAGAACTGAAAAAAAATAAATTTCTCTTGTTTAAGCCACCCAGTGTATGATATTTTATTATGGCACAACAAGCTAATACATAATCCTTTGAAAATGTTAAATGTCTGTGAAAGGAGTTTTTAGGGGTAAAAAAGGCAGGTTTGGGGAGTTTTAGGAATTAGGGGGCCCATGGAGGAGAACCTCAGACTGCAAAGCTGGGAGCTGCCAGAAGGCACACATTCACAGAACAAGGGGGCTGGGAGCTGCAGAAAGACACACATTCACAGAATAAAGGGAGAGGAAGCCACACATTGGCAGAATAAAGAGGAAGGCCACAGGGAGTAGAAAAGCTAAAGGGAGAAGAAGAGGGGACCCCACATGGGGTTTGAGCTCTGAAGCTGCTATAGTGACCAATCAGAGGGATATCAGGACACAAAAACTGCAGCCTTTATAAACCTTAGAAAAGAGGGACTTAGTGGGTCTCTCTCCTCATCCCTCCCCTTGTGGGAGTCTGCTTGTTTCCCAATAAATTTCCACCTTTTCCTATACCACCTTTTGTCTGTGGCTTCATTCTTTGAATCCACCTGGACAAGAACCTGGGAAATCACCTTTGCATCCTGCCCAGAGGAAAACAATGTGTTCTGGTTTCATTTCCGAGTTTCATCTGATATCAATAAACCTCCGTTGTACTCCATTTTGTTACTGATTGGCACAGCAAAGTTAAAGTACACAAACATCCTGAACATTAAAAAGAAGACAATTCTAATTGCCATTGCGAGTCACATGAGTATTGTTGAAATAACTTTCTAAGCCCAGGATGGAGTTGCTCCTACCCAGGGTGTCACATCAGCAAATCAAAACCTGGGCAATGCTCCTGGCCCTGTAAATGCTCCGCTTGTCCGGAAACACAGTACACCCAGTCAGCCAAGACAACTCCGGGCCTTCTCACCCCAAACAAAGTTGACTATGTGGCCCCGTCAATCAGGTATTTTCTATTCCTCTCCCTGTGCTTTATTCTTTATCCTACAAAAGCTTCTGCCTTCTGCCCCTTTGGCAGTTTTCCAAATGAAGACTGTCCAGTTCATTAAGTGTTAAATACAATTTGTGTTTATAACCTAAATTGTCTTCTTTAATCATTTTTTAACTTAGTATTGAAATGATGAAAGAAGAGAAATTGGGAGTCAGAACAAAAGAAAATGAATTCTAGAGTTTGCCTCTAACCTCCCCTCTGGTTACATCCCCTGACCTCACTCTTCCTGACCTGAGGTCTCCCCATCCTCCTGAGCAGTATTTTACTAGTTAGGACAGACCCACCTCTCACCCAGCTCCTGCCCCAGAAAGCTGAGCTATGTGGACCATTATCCCTAGAACTCTGACTGCTCACTGAGATTAAACAATTTCGAGAGCAGTGGGGAGAGTGCTAGAGATCAGAATATTTGTTTCTTTTATTCCTCTGGTTACCATGAGTTAACTGTGTCCCTCACCAAAGCTCAAAGCTCTTCTTTAGATGGCTGACTCTCCCTCTGAGTTCTAGCAATTGATCCCTTTTTCCTGTGGCCTGGGCGTGGCAATAACGTGGGTGCTACTAAGCCCCCCTGCTCTATCCTTTGAATTTTCTTGTGGATCCCTGAGTTCAAGTTTGAAAAGTCTTTTGGAAAAACAAAACAAAAACAAACCTATTAAAACTTTCTTAGCTTCCTGTTGGGACCTGAAACAATACAAACACTTTTATTCATGCAGCACCATCAAGTTAAAATCTCCTTCTTCCCTCCAGCTCTCTGGTTCACTTCTAAACATGCTACCAAGTGTTCTTAAATGTCGCTGTCCCTCCGCTACTTTCCGTTGCCATCACAGAATGAATAAACTGCTGTCTCATGTTTTACTCTTTATTTTTAAAACAAGTTCACCCCTTACAAATATTTACAATTTAGTACAAGCATCATACATAAAGGATAGCACCTGACATATAACACACACTCAATAATTATGTCAAATTTCGATGAAGCAACTGAGGTGGGGTTTTTTTATATATGTTATTTAAGGTGTATATTTTTAAACAGTGAACAAGAAATACCTTTCCATAAATTAGTTTGTCTATGCATCTAGAAGAAAAGGTGTTAAATACATGAGTAATATATGCCTGATTATCCTTCAGAAACATAGTCCTTTATTCTTTCCTTATATCTTTAAAGCCTTGAATGTTTAATTTACCTTATAATATTATTTTATTTTTCTGTTTGGTAAACTCACTAAAAAAACATGCAAAGAGCCCTGGCTAGTGTGGTTCAGTTGGTTGGAGCATGGTCCTGTGCACAGAAGGGCCTCTGGTTCGATTTCCAATCAGAGCACATACATAAGTTATGGGTTCAGTCCCTGATCGGGGCACATATGAGAGGTGACCGAATGATATTTTGATATTTCTCTCTCACATGGATGTTTCTCTCCCTCTCTCTCTCTCTCTCTCTCTCTCTCTCTCTCTCTCTCTCTCTCTCTCTCTCTAATAAATAAAGACATATCCTTGGGTGAGGGTTGAGAAAAATAAAACAAACATAAAAAAGAGACATTTAGATGATTATATAAGCAGTTAGGTATCAACTTTCAAATTGTTCAATGGAAAAGACCAGGTGTTTTGCAGAGAAAACAAAGCTATTATTTCAATGATGTTAACGGTTCTTTTTTGTTAATGGTTACCAGATAATTCATAAGAGAAATAGCCTCAAGTGAATTATAAAGGTCAATCCCTTGTGGACTGAAATAAATTGTTAAATTCCATTTAAAACAAGATTTTTAATTACCATAATAATCTACCTAGAGACAACTTCAGATTAAAAGGCCAAAAACCTCCAGTTTGTGGATTTGTATAGAGAATTTAACCCCTACCCCAAAGAAAACATGATGTATCTTCCCCATAAGTGAAAAATATCACCATATTAACATTATAATAGCATCTAAATGTTTCATCGACATTTGAAACATCTAAACACTACAAATAGTATTTTGTGCCTAAATTTCCTGTTAATTCTCTTCACCGAAAATTTTAGAGCATAAAATAATGAAAACAGATTACACAACAGTCCATTTCATACTTGTTTAACATTTGTTTGCCATTAAACAGATTTTTAAAGCCAAGAGAAAATTTAAAAGCCACATTTATTTCTTATCTGATTATTTTATTTCACATAGTAAAATAAATTCTTGAAAAAAATTTAGTACACAGCATAGTATAGAAATCATAATAGTCTTTTGGGGCTGCCATAACAAAATATCAGAAACCGGGTGTTCATGAACACAGAAATTGCTTTCTCACAATTCTGGGGGATGGAAATCTGAGACTGGGGTGCCAGTATGGTTGGGTGAGGGCCCTCTTCTGGGTCACAGACTTCTTAGTGTATCTTCACATGGTGGAAAGGGCGGCAGATCTTTCTGAATCGTTTTTTGAAAAGCACTAGAAACCCATTCATGAGGGCTTCATCATCAGGGCCTATTCACCTCCCAAGGCCTCAGCTACTAGTGCCATCATATCAGGCACTAGGATTTCAACATAAAAAATGGGCACGGGGTCTTGGGGAAACACAAGATTCAGACCATAGCAGAAAGTGTAAAAGATTTGAGGTCATACGGGAGAGGCAAATGCCTACCATTATTCCCAATATATATATCAATAATCATTCATTCCTAGTAATTATCATTCCCCATATATAAAAACAACATACCAAAATTAATTCATTCACTATTTAATGCAAAAAGCAGTAATGGTGTCAGAGTTCATAAAATTTTGTAATTAAAGAAGGCAGAAAAACATCCTCGGCACTTTAAAAAATTAGTAAGTTTAGTTCTTAAAAACACAAATAAACAAAAATGGCCATGAGACCTAAAGTGACAATGAGACCAGTGGTACTGTAACAGCTGCCTTGCCTCACTAGTTCCATAAAATCGGGCTTTATAAACGATAGAAAAATCAAGCTACTTGGTTTATTCCTGAAAAGATTGGACCTAAAAAAGCTTCAACATTCAATAAATATTTCTGTGTGCCTACTCTGTGCCAGGCACAGCTCCAGAGATGGAGGATGTATGGTAGTATCAGCAAACAAAATAGCAAAGGCCCCTGCTCTTGTGGAGCTTATACTGACTTGGAAAAGGGATTATTTATATTAAATTTAAATCCCTCCTATTGTATACTGCAGTTACTTTTTCTCCTTTTCACTACAGATTAAAAAGAACCTTGGCTGCCATCCCATATCAAAATGTCTCTTTATTCTAGACAATATGCTCTTCAGATAACTCTATTATTTGTGGCAATATTTTAGTAATTTCCAGATACAATTATAATTTCGTTATTTGAAAAGAAAAAAAAATGCCCTGCAAACAAGCATGCAATCCATATTGATTTTAAATATACATTAATTAACATTGAATTAATGTTGTTAAATAACAAATACCCATAAAAAATAATGATTCAGTCACAGGATTTATCATAATAAATGCTATGAATGCACTGTCTATGGAAGGGAAAGAGAAACAAGGGACATAGAAATATTATATGAGCAAAATCAAGTAAATGTTCAAGGTTTTAGATAACTTGTTATATAACCAAGTGCTTCAATGTGTAATCCAGACTTTGGGACCCATCATCCCTCGAGCCCTCTTTGAGGAGACCAGAGAGGCCTTGTGGGCTCTGCAGGCTGTGAAGGGGGCCCCATGGTCAGCTAAAGTCAAAGGAGGACACAGGAAGCTCAGGTGGCCCTACCACAGAACAACAGAAACAACAATCCCCATGTCAAAGACTAGAAAGGGGAAAATCAGGAAAAGCATGTCCCAAAATGCACATGTCTCCAACACCAGATCGCATTCTGCATTCATGTGGCTCATAAAATCAATTCTACCAAAAATTTCCTTACAGGTAAAAATTCTCTCTGCATTTGCTGATTTGAAGACAGCTTACACTTTTCTATTAACGTTTCTGATT
The DNA here is from genome assembly GCF_963259705.1 of Myotis daubentonii. Classification (NCBI taxonomy): domain Eukaryota; kingdom Metazoa; phylum Chordata; class Mammalia; order Chiroptera; family Vespertilionidae; genus Myotis; species Myotis daubentonii. The sequence goes on along the minus strand of NC_081842.1, from coordinate 95,311,387 downwards.
TCTAAGCTAAATTTTTACAATGACTCAATCACTCTTTATATAAAGTTTCCAAAGTTAATAATACAACTAAGTTTGGTGCCTTTCTAACCAAACAGTTATAATCTAACACATTCAAATTTGTGGATACCCCTCTCTTAAATTTCCTCTATTGGAACATTTAAATTGTTTCTCCCACAAATATCATGTGTCTGTTTACATTATCATATTTTAAATCAAACTTTGTACACTGGATTAAAAATAAATAAATTCAAATAAAAACAAGATGGGGGAAAAGTACCTTTAATTTGGATCCATGAGGTATTACAGATTTATCCTGCTTTGGTGGTATATACAGCTCCCATTTCCCATACTCCAGTTTTTTATATGGGTATGAAAATGGATTCCAATCATCTAAAAAATTAAGAAAGGTTAACAATAGCATGATCAAACTGATATTTAATGAACTTCAAGTAAAGCATTCCTAGTTGTACGAAATCAAACTGCCTAAAAATTATTAAGTATTACAAGGTGTTAATCAAAAAGTTTTACTATCAATTTAGAAAAAGTAAGTTAGTCTTAATTTATTTTTAAAAGATGTATTTAAAACTTGCCTTTTGCATCTTAATATTAAATATTATAACATTTTCCATTATACTTTCAACTCTAATACTTCTATTAATAAATGGAATGTAAAAGAAAAAATGGTAGGTACTTATTTAAAAAAACACCATCAACAAAGAGAGATAACATGAAAAAAACAGAAATATATTCTAGGCATGATAAGATACATGTCATGGTAGAAAAAAAATGATGAAAAAAACCCTCAAAATCCTATTACATTTACCCAAAGTCACAAGCATGTGACAGAACTGAGTTAAAATCTAAAGAAATGCCTGAAGCAAGAAAGGCAGAGGTAATAAACTATAGAGGGCAAAGGAAAGGCAGGTTAAAGATCCTGGAAGTCAATTTGAGCAACAAGACTCACGCACACACAGAAACTTATATAAGAGACGTGCCATAAAAATCACTGAGTAAAGGACACACCATTATCAAGTGAGGCTGGTTATCCCCATGGGGATAAATAAATGAGTCTCCACCTAACAATATGCCAAAGAATCGCTGTAACATAGATTAATGTTTAGATATGACAGGCAAGACGGTGCCCTCTCGGCTCCTGAGCCAAAGCAGCTGGGGATCTCAGCCTAGTCAGCAAGTTTCAGGGAAAATTCAGATTCCTCCCAGGCTGGGACTTGGGGCATCTGCTAGGGTAGCTCTCAATTTCTCCTGCTCTGCACTGCATTCATATATGGCGACCGTCTCATATTCTGATACAGAATTTTTGGACTGGATCCTGGATTCTTTGTCTGCCAAAGTCAAAGAATGAATCCACGGACAGAAGGTGGTATAGCAAAGGTGGAGATTTATTGAAGAACAAATACAGACTCCCACGTGGGGAGAGGGAAAGAGTCCCACAGAATGGACTCCCACATGGGGAGGGGGAAAGGGTCCCACCAACTTCCTGTTTCCACGGTTTATAAAGGCTGTAGTTCCTGTGTTCTGATATCCCCTCTAATTGGACAATATTCCCTTTCGAATTGGTTACTATAGTAACTCCTGAGGCCCTTCTCCCTCATTGTCCTCCTATTCCTTCTGGGCTTTCTTCCTCCTTCTTTATTTTGTAAATATAGACATCTTGGCTACTACCAGTTCCCTTGTCTTATGTAAATGTATCTGTTGCCTCTCCCTTGTGTTATGGAAATGTACCTTCTCCCCGTCTGTAGCCCTGTGTTTTTTCCATGGACCCCAATTTTAAAAATTCCCTTAACTTGCCTATATTCCGGTGAAATTCCTGTTTCAATTCCTTACAGTTTTCCATCAAAAGAATCTCCATTAAGTTGCAACTTGCCCCTGATAAAAATGGCAGATGAATAGGCAAACTGCTGTGCAACTCCTCCCAGGGCCAACTAAATTGGAGAACATTCACCTGGAATTACCAACTGAGGTCCAGCTGAGGAGACATATCAAGGAAGGACAGAAAACACCTTCTGTAGAAAGGGATGGTCATGAGAGGAGCTGACCTAGTGAAAGGGCGAGGGCTACGCCCTCCATCTTGCCCCAGATCCTCCATTTTTGGGCAGCAGCCATTAGCCATGTGCTCAGCAAGGAGCTTCTTCCCAGAAGCCCAAGCCTCTGCTAGCCACACCTAGGATTTCTTTAAACTAACCAATAATGATCAAGGGAAGTGCGCGCCATAGACACAACCACATCCTGTGTAACAAGACCCCGACTTACGCCTGGCCAAGTGGCAGGGCCCACAGTCCTCTCTCCTCCCCTTACTCCAACTCCCCTATAAAACCCCTTTCCCCACAGAGCTCTCTCTCTCTCTCTGCCTCCTGCTGCTGCGTCGGCAAGTGTGGTGGACGGGGAGCTCGAGCTAGCTCGAATAAAGACTCTTTTGCTTTTGCATCAGACTTGGCTGGCTCCCTGGTGGTCTTTTGGGGATCCTGAAATCTGGGCTTAACACTAGCCCCCGGGGTGGAAGCCTGCAGGCCCAGAGAGGAGGGAGCACAGGACTATGGGAAAGTCTTTTCCCTCAGAAGATACAGGCCTGGAAACCAGGTGGGCTCCACAGCCCAGAGTATCAGAGCCAAGACCCTTGGCCCATGAAATATCCAGCTGTGAAAGGCAGTGGGGTTGCTGGCCGCAGCGGAGTCTAGAGCCAGTAGACCAGAGCCAGTGGGAGAGAAAGCCACAGTGCCTGAGGAGAGACTGGGGTGGGAGACCTTGCAGGGAGACATGGAAAAGCAGCCAAAATGGCCATCCTCCCTTTCCCCCCTCTCCAGAGGAGCTAGTTGCTCCCAGTAGCCACAGGGCAGGAAAAGAAATAAATCCATCCTAGTAATACAGCCTGCCCCACCCTCAGGAGCCCTGCTTGCCACACTCTGCATTTTCAGCTTTTCAGAAGAAACAAAAGCAGAGGCCAAGCCTACCAGTTTGAACAGTCTCTGGAGCCTCAGCAAGTGGATTGGGGGAGGGGTCTTCGGACCCACTGTCCTGGGAATCAGACTAGTACTTTCCCCCAACAGGAGAACTGATAACTATTCCAGGTTTACAGCGACCCTACTGGTCTCCACGCAATGATCTCTGCCAGCAGAGGGCAGAGTAATATTTGGGGCCACTAGCAGAGGACTGCTCTGGGACAGGGAAGCATACCCACCACAATCCCTGAGTGCTAAACAGCACCTCCCTCAGCTAAAGCCCTTTAAAAAACAGACTTTTGAGTGATTAAGATTAACAGCTGGCTTGCAGGAAAAAGTAGGCAGAGGTGAAGCCCTGGGAACGGGGAATGTTTCTGGGCCCCATGCAGCTAACAATCCCATTTAACATGGCAGATTGGTCCCTCCTGCTGGCAGCCAAGTCCTGAAGAGACAGATAATACTGTGGATGAGGATGTGGGGATCTCTTGGAATTTCAAGCAGGTTGCTGAAATCCAGAGGACAGTTTCTGTTAGAGTTTAGCACCTAAGTATCCCATAGGAAGCACAGAACTGACAGACAAAAGAGTGGGATTGAAAGCAAGTCCCCCTGGGGCACTAAACTCAACTGAAACAAACTTGACTTCACTTTTTTCCCTTTTTTCTTTTCACTTCCCCCCCCCCATTTTTCTACTTTTTTATTTTTTCTCTTTCATTTGTTTTTTTCCCTTTTCCAAGTTATCTTCCTTATCTATATGCTTTATTGATTTGTAATTATTCTAGTCTCTGTTATGTTCATGAATCTAATTTTCCTCTTCCCTTTTCCTACCCAATGTTTTCTTTTTTCTTATTTTCATTATTCAATTTTCTTCTATCTTTGCTTCCTCTCTTTTCTTTTTCCTCCTGCTTTCTCCTCTATTTTCCTTTTCAAATTATTTTCATTGTCTTTTCTTAAACCTTCCTTTATTTTAAACACTTTTACTTCCTCTATTCCCCTAATTATTTACTATTACTTTCTTTATTTTGAAGTATGGTACCTATTTGCTTTGTTTAACAATTGACAGGTTACTTTGATTTTCTAAATTGTATAAGTCATCCCATTCGATTGAATGTCTTATTGATTGTAACGTGACTATCCCATTGATTGTGATCTTACTGGTTTTAGAAAGCACATTCTTCTGTACCTGGGAAACAGGACAGCACAATTATCCTAAATTGTTTTAGTGGCCACAGATAATGCGTTCCAGTTGACTCAGTGGTCCCAAGACCAGGACAGCGCAATTATTCTAAATTAACTCGATAGTGAGTTCCTGGCAACCCAGTGGTCTCAAGACCCGAGGGCTCTAGATAAGGTGTTTCTGTCAATTCAGTGACCCCAAGACCCAAAACTGTAATTAACATGCTTAATTCTGCTTCTGTAAACTGCTTTTTTGCAAACCAGGTTTCCCATTCCAAACCTTGAGATGTAATCAATACCTTTGTGAACTTTGCCTTATAAGTCTGGCTTTGCCTCCATCTTATCATTATGAGATTTGGGAACGACCCCTCATAGTCCCGGACTGCAATAAATGTGACTCTTTAATTCGACTTCTTGAGGCGTCCTTCTGTGATTCGCAGGGTACGTTACAACAATTTCAGCATTACATCTACATATGACACCCCTCCACCCTCACTTTTTGGCTGTTTTTATTTGTGCTTTTGTTTGTTGGTTTGATTGCCTTGTTTTCTCATATTTTTTCTTTCTTTTTTTCCTATCATTCTTGCTCTCTTTTCTCTTTCTTAATTCTATCTTCTCTGATGGTTGCTTTTGTTGGTGCTGTAGGCGTCTTGTGAACATTTCTGTTTTCTTTCTTCTGTTTTGCATTTTGTTGTGTTGTATTTTGTTCTGTTCAGTCAGCAACTCCACAAAAGCTTGAATGACTTGGTCAGGGATGAGCCACATAGTCAGCCAACTGAAGAGCAGGCTCAATCCACGAATGGGACAGTAAAATTCAAGACCCTCCTACAACAGGAGAACCCCCCAAAAAAGTAAGGGGCTTTCCTAGAGAACCCAGTTCAGGAGATCTAAGAGACTGCACAATTGGGTCCCACAAAACACCTACTACATAAGACCACTCCACAAAATCTGGGAGGTACAGCAGTTTGATCTAATACATAAAAAAAAGGAACAGCAAAAATGGGGAGACAAAGAAACAACCCCCAAATGAAAGAAAAGGAGAAATCACCAGAAAAAGAACTAAATGAAATGGTAGTAAATAATTTGTCATATAAAGAATTCAGAGGAATGGTAATAAGGGTGCTCAAACAATTCAGTGAGAACTACAAGCAACTTTGTGAGAATTAGAAGGGTCTACATGAGAGCTACACCAACATGAAAAGAGAGCCTGAAACATTACATAAGAATCAATAGGAAATGAGGAATGACATATATGAAATTAAGAAATCCAGGAAGGATTCAAAGGCAGATTAGAGGGAGCTGTGGACGAAATCAGCGAATTCAAAGACAAGGTAGAAAAATAAACAACCATTCATAGGAGCAAATGGAAAACAAAAATTAAAAAGCAGGAGCAAAGGCAAAGGAAGCTTTCAAACAATATGAAACTTAATGCCATTGGATTATAGGAGTACCAGAAGGCACAGATTCTAAGAAAGGAATAAAGAATCTGTTTGAAGCAATAATTACAAAAATTTTCCCTAACCGGAAGAAGGAAAAAGTCACTCAAGTTCAGGAAACACAGACTCCCAATCCATATGAACTCCAAAAGACCCACATATTAATCAAAATGGCAAACATGAAAGATTAAGAAATAATCTTAAAGGCTGCAAGAGAGAGACAGAAAATTACATACAAGGGAGCTCCCATTAGACTGTCAGCTGAATTCTCAATAGAAACACTGCAGGCCAGAAAGGTAATGGCATGAACTATAAAAATTAATGAAAACCAAGGGACTGAACCCAAGAATACTCTATCCAGCAAGGCTATCATTCAAAAAATCAAAGGTGAAATAAAGACCCTTGGAGAAAAAAAAAAGGCTAAGAGAGTTTATTAACATGAAACCAGCACTGCCAGAAATGCTAAAGGGACTGTTGTAAGAAAAAGAAATAAACAGAAAGAGAAGAACACAGGCACAAAGAATAAGAATGACAGTAAATACCTATCAATAATATCCTTAAATGTAAATGGTGTAAATGCTCCAATCAAAAGACATAGGGTAGCTGAATGGATAAGAAAATATGACACATATGTGCTGTCTACAAGAGACCCACCTCAGAACAAAGGATTCACACAGAATGAAAGTGAAGGGATAGACAAACATTTTACAAGCAAATGAAAATGAAAAGAAAAAAAAAAGCTGGGACAGCAATATTCATATCTGACAAAATTGACTTCAATGTGAAAGCCATAATAAGAAGTAATAAAAGACACTTTATAAATACTAATTGCCCTAGCTGGTTTGGCTCAGGGAATAGAGCGTCGGCCTGAGGACTAAAGGGTCCCAGGTTTTATTCCAGTCAAGGGCACATGCCGGGTTGTGGGCTCGATCCCCAGTAGGGGGCGTGCAGGAGGCAGCCGATCAATGATTCTCATCATTGATGTTTCTATTTCTCTCTCCCTCTCCCTTCCTCTCTGACATCAATAAAAATATATTTTAAAAATAATAATAATAATAAAGGGATTGATTCAACAAGAGGATATAAGCCAGTAAATGTCAATGCACCCAATACAGAAGCATCCAAATATATATTTAAAAAACAAACAAACAACCTTCTGGAGGATTTTAAGGGAAGAGATCAAAAGCAATACAATCATAGTAGGGGACATTAATGCCCCAAGCCCCTGACATCACTAAATAGATCTTCTAGACAAAAAATCAACAAGGAAACAGTAATCCTAAATGACACACCAGATCAGATGGAATTAATTTGTATTTCCAGAACAATTTACCACAAAGCTACAGAATATGCATTCCTCTCAAGTGCACATGGGACATTTTAAGAGATAGACCACATGTGAGGACACAAATTAATTATCTAGAAGTTCAAGAAGACTGAAATCATATCAAGCATCTTCTAAGATCACAATGGTATGAAATTAGAAATCAACTGCAATAAAAACATTCTAAGACATTCAAGCACATGGAAACCGAATAACATGCTATTAAGCAATGAATGGGTTACCAAACAGATCAAAAAAGAAATAAAAAAACATCCTGGAAACAACAACATAAAATCTATGGTTCACTGAAAGCAGTCCTGAGAGGGAAATTCACAGCACTACAGACCTACCTCAAAACAACAACAACAAAAAAAAACACAAAACAAAACAAAAAAAGAAAAACCTCCAATAAACTACCTAACCCTACAATGTAAAGAATTAGAAACAAAACCAAAAAAAAGCCCAAAGGAGAAGGAAATAATAAAGATCAGAGCAGAAATAAATTATATAGAGACTAAAAAAATAATATGAAAGATCAATAAAAGCAAAAGCTGGTTCTTTGAAAAGATAAACAAGATTGATGAACCTCTAGCCAGGCTCACCAAGAAGCAAAGAGACAGGATCCAAATAAACAAAATCAGAAACAAAAGCATTGGCAAAGTAACAACTGCCCCAGAAAACACAAAAGATCATTAAAAAAAAAAATACTATGAACAACTATATTCCAGCAAGCTGGACAACCTGGCCAGCATTATTCTAATCCCAAAACCAGATAAGGACACCACTATTCTAATCACAAAACCAGATAAAGACACCACAAAAAAAGAGAATTACAGGCCAATATCCCTGATCAACATAGATGCTAAAAACCTCAACAAAATATTAGCAAGTTGAATCCAGCAATACATTAAAAAGAACATACTCCATGACCAAGTGGGATTTATACCAGGGATGCAAGGCTGGTACAATATTCGCAAATTAATAAATGTGATACACCACGTAAACAAATTGGAAGACAAAAATCACATGATCATATCAAATGATGCAGAAAAAGCATTTGGCAAAATTCAACAGCCTTTTTTGATGAAAACTCTCAGCAAAGTGGGAACAGAGGGATTACATCAACATAATAAAGGCCATATTGCATACTGCAAAATCATACTGCAAAAATCATACTCAATGGTCAAAAACTAAAACCGTTTCCCCAAAGAACAGGAATAAGACAGGGATATCTACTTTCACCACTCTTATTGAACACAGTACTTGAAGTCCTAGCCAGAGCAATCAAACAAGAAGAAAACTAGAAGGCATCCAAATTAGAAAAAAGGAAGGAAGTTTGTCATTATTCACAGATGACATGATATTGTACATAGAAAACACTAAAGACTCCATAAAAAAACAACTAGATTTAATAAATGATTTCAGAAATGTAGCAAAATATAAAATTAACATCCAAAAATCTATGACATTTTATACACCAACAATGAATTCTCAGAGAAACTAAAAAAAAAAAAAAAAAAAAAAAAAAAAAAAAAAAAAATCCCATATACCATGGCAACAAAAAAATTGAGACACTTAATAATAAAATTAACCAAGGAGGTAAAACACTTGTACTCGGAGAACTACAGGACATTGAAAAAAGAGATAGAGGAAGATATAAAAAACTGGAAGAATATACCATGATCATGGATAGGCAGAATCAACATCATTAAAATTTCCTTACTATTCAAAGCAAACTATAGATTCAATGCAATCCCCATTAAAATACCAAGGGCATATTTCACAGACCTAGAACAAACTCTCCAAAAATTCATATGGAATAAAAAAGACCTCGAATAGCAACAGCAATTCTGAGAAAGAAGAACAAAGTTGGAAGGATCACAATACCAGATATCAAGCTATATTACAAAGCCACTGTTCTCAAAACTGCCTGGTACTGGCATAAGAAAAGACATATAGACCAATGGAACTGAACAGAGAACCCAGAAATCGACCCAAGCTATCATGCTTAATTAATATTTGACAAAGGAGGCAAGAGCATACAATGGAGTCAAGACAATCTCTTCAATAAATGGTGTTGGGAAAATTGGACAGGTACAAGCAAAAATTGAAACTGGACTACCAATTTACACCACACACAAGAATAAAATAAAAATGGATAAAAGACTTAAATGTAAGTCCTGTAACCTTAAAAATCTTAGAAGAAACCATAGGCAACAAAATCTCAGACATGTCCCTTAGCAATATGTTTACTGATACATCTCCTAGGGCAAAGGAAACTAAGAAGAAAATGAACAAATGGGACTACAACAAAATAAAAAGTTTCTGCACAGCAATAGAAACAATCAACAATCTGAAAAGAGAGCCCACTGCTTGGGAGCACATATTTGCCAATGAAACATCCGATAAGGGATTAATTTCCAAATATATAAGGAACTCATACAACTTAACAAACAAACAATCCAATTAAAAAATAGGCAAAGGACCTAAATAGACACTTTTCCAAAGTGGACATACTGAAGGCCAAGAGACATAAAAAAATGCTCAAAGTCACTAATCATTAGAGAGATGTAAATTAAAATGACAATGAGGTACCACCTCACACTCACCAGAATGGCTACCATCAACAAATCAACAAAAGACAAATGTTGGCTAGGATGTTGAGAAAAGAAACCCTAGTACACTGCTGGTGGGAATGCAGACTGGTGCAGCCACTGTGGAAAACAGTATGGCATTTCCTCAAATAATTAAAAATGGAACTCCCATTTGATCCAGTGAGCCCACTTCTAAGAATATATCCTAAGAAACCCAAAACACCAATCAGAAAGGACATATGCACCCCTATGTGCATAGCAGCACAATTTATAATAGCTAAGATTTGGAAAGAGTCCAAGTGCCCATCCGTAGATGAGTGGATAAAAAAGCTGTGGTACATTTACACAATGGAATACTGTGTAGCAGTAAAAAAAAAAAGAACTCTTACCATTTGCAATAATATGTATGGACCTGGAGAGTATTATGCTAAGCAAAATAAGCCAGTCAAAGAAAGATTATCACATGATCTCACTCATGTGTGGATTCTAATGAACAAAATACACTGATGAACAAAGTATATCTAGAGACAAAGAACTATGGAACGTTAAAAAGTTTCAGACAGAAGGCAGGTGTGTGTGTGTCTGTGTGTGTGTGTGTGTGTGTGTGTGTATGTAGAGATTAATTGGAGAACTTAATATGCATATATGCATAGTCCATGGACACAGACAATAATTTGGTGAAGACTTGGGAGTAGTGGGTGAGGTGGAGACAGAGTCAATGGAGGGGAAAACAACGGACATCTGTAATATTTTCAACAATAAAGATAAATTTTAAAAATGAATAAATAAATATGACAGCCAAAACTGTAAAATACTTAGAAAAATATAGGGAAATATGTTTGTAATCCTGGGTTTTAAAAGGTGTTTTTAAAACAAAATATTTAAAAATCCATAAAACACTAAGGAAAAACTGATGAATTCTACCCCTATAATTATAATTTATATTCATAGTGATGGATGAATAGACAGAATGGCGACATAAGCTACCAACTGGGAATACATTTGTAATGAATATACCAAGAAATAGTGAGAATTAATAAACATATAAAGAACATCTATAAGTCAATGAGAAAAAGAAAATAAAACAATAGAAAAATGAGCAAAGATATTCAAGGGAGGACACATGGATGGCCAATAAACATATACAATGATGCAACAAGACCATTACTCAGTATCTGTTATTAATGTTGATAGACAATATTTTCTAGAATATTCTCACCAGGACATTGCTTGGTTAAAATATATGGGCCATTGATCACAAAATGAATAAAAATATGATGGCTTTTACCTAGAAAAGTAATATTAAAGTTTTTCAAATGTTAATATATTATTTCATCTTCCTATTTATGCCTCATTCCATATATTGCAAACATTTCTAAGTTCAAGAGTTAGGTACCCCCAACACAATGTATGTTTATTATTCTAGTTTTGGTAGAGCTTTAAAAGCATATTTCTTGCTTGCAAAAATTATTATAAAATTTTCTAAAACATTTGATGCTTATCAAGTTAGTATAACCTGACACATTTTAAAACCAAAAATTTAATAGGCATTTTATTAAAAATGGTTTGAATTTCATCATCATATTTGATAATGCAAAAGATGACATTTATCAATAGACTCAAACCAGCAGGCAAAATTCAAATCGAGATATGGAAAATAAACAATATGAGATTGAGATGCACAGTGCAATATGAACTAAACATACATTTGGTATAGGCCAGTGGTCGGCAAACTGTGGCTCGCGAGCCACATGCGGCTCTTTGGCCCCTTGAGTGTGGCCACGAAGTTTCAATCGCACTGTACTTGCGCGCCCGCACATGGTATTTTGTGGAGGAGCCACACTCAAGGGGCCGCAGTTTGCCGACTACTGGTAGGCAGTCAAGCATTAACTAAGGTCACTGCATCAGGCACACAAATTCTATATTTATCTGAAATCCAACAACCTGTCTTTTTCTACTGTAATAATCCTCACCAAAAAATTATTAAATGTCAGCTTTCTTCAAATATTCCCAAACTCTTTAACTCACAGTAAAGTGTTTCTTCACCAGCACTTGGCAATCTCATTCCTGTAGATTTTTTGCATTTAATACACATTTTCCGAATGCATGACTGAAATGGTTACAACTTACTACGCAGAGCCTTACTTCTTGGATGCATATACCGATGTGCTGAAGCCCATGGTGTACACGCGGGCCAACCTCTGCCTCAGGCAGGCCTCGCCAAGCAGCGAAGTAAGATCTCTGGTGTACGCAGCAGGCAGGCCTAATAAGGCCAGTACTGGCCTATATGGCGAATTCCAGTCACTATCCATCTGATTGGATGTTCCTTGTGTCATAACATTGTTAAATATTTGGAATATCACCTCCTTATCATACAATGTCATTTAATTATTTAAAGCTTCACATCACGCAGTTTATACAGATTTACAATGCAAAGTTGGCTTGTCAAGATGGAAGTTTGGGGACTTTTCCCATCTAAAGAAAGCATCCATTCTGTTCCCTAGAAGTGGTGAGGTCCAGGACTAGGACTTCCTGAGGCATTGCCTTTACACAGGAGTAGGGAAAATAACACAGCCTTTGAAGCTAGAGGAGAATCGTCCTTCAGACACACAACCCTGTGCTGTTTTCCCTCCAGGTAATTCTTTCCCTCAGTGGAGAACTTGAGAATCACCATTATTTAACTTCTAATGACAGCTGTTAGCCTGGAAATGATCATAAAATCCAGAGCATTATTTCTTACCAAAACTGCTTTCAACATAGATTAATTTAGGTTGGCTGTGTTTTTCAAGAACAATATAGAGTATGTCAGAGTGCCACTAAGTTCATAACCAATGGGATACTAATGTCTCATTATGTTAAAGAACAACAATGCTCAGTCCTATGGTGTGCAGCTTTCTGGAAATTAGGGAACAAATCAAATAATCTAGAGTGTCACTAACCTGTTCTTAAAGGCATTCATAGAAGAAAAGGGCTCTGTGATCAAAATAGTGTGGCAAATGTGACTTTAAATATAACTAACCACATTGATCATCAGAATAGTATTTTTAATACACTGCTTTTTATGAAAAATTGAAGTAATAAATTAAGATATGTAGTTGCTTGTGATTTCAAAAAGCATGAAAATATAACCCAAAAAAAAGTAAGAAAATAAATGATTATGTATATGGAGAGAAAGAACACAGATAATAGCTCTCTAGGATTGGACTTTGTTATATTTGACCATAGAACCAGGTAAACAATTCATAAAATTAAAAAAAAAATGTAATAAGCCAAAAAGGGGGCGGGGGAAGATAAGGAGAAAAAAAAAATCCCTCAAAATAAAAACAAACTTAAATAAATGAACCTATGTGGTGGTGTTTGGAGGCAGGGATTTGGGGGGAAGGAGGGGATAATAGGGTCATGAGAATAGAGCCCTGATGAATGGGACTAGTGCCCTGATAAAAGAGACCCCCCAAAAATTCCTGCTCCCTTCCACTATGTGAGGACACAGAGAAAAGAATGGCATCTGGGAACCAGGAAGAGAGTCCTCATCTGACACCGAATCTGCTGACACCTTAACCTTAGACTTCCCAGCCTCCAGAACTGTGAGAAATATACTGTATTTCTGTTGTTTATAAGCTACCCAGTCTATAAATCTGTTATAACCCCCCAAACAGACAAAAACTAAGCTTATCTCTATTGGTCCATATACTAAGAAATGTCCACAATAAAAATTTTAAAACTGTTATGAAGACTTTGTGCACACTTTCCTAAATCTCTGTTCTAGTTATCAATTTTTTAAAAGTGATTTCATCAGGTAAAGGGTATAAGATTTTAATTTAATCATGGCTCTATAGAAAGGTTAACAAACTAATTTCAGGATGGGCAGTTCAAGTTCATACCTCCACCAGCAGCATCTGAGAATGCTCAATGACCCATATCCTCATCAGCACTGGGGATTATCATAGTAATTACAAGGCATGCTGGCCTTGCTCAACCAGGGTCCACTAAGAGAACTGAGGCCTCATAACTTAAGGATCCACAAATTAACTTCTGTTCAATGCATCCAGCATAGCATTCCTTATGTACCATACTTGGGAGAATTAAGAAACAGGCATTCAAATCACTTTCTGTGTTCTGAAGATCAGATGCAGAACAGGCCTGAGGAAAGTTGCCTGTCATTATTGTCCTGGCTGTAACAGATAGCTTTTGATACACAGTGTGTTCATTTCTTTTCAAAACAAGTTATAACTATAGCTCTTCTTTACTCTCTTTAATCCATTGTTATTTGGGAGAAATCTGGTAGTGGGTATTACATTTGCTTTTAAGTTTTTCATTTATTTCTAGTTTTATTGAATGCAGTTGATGATGTGGATACTTTATGGCCTGTATACACAGTGGGACAATCAATACCATTATTTAACAACCTATTTAATTTTTACAACATAAACCTTTCACTTATTTCCAAATAAGTTTTATGCAAAAATCCAGCATAGAAATAATATAAAACATGAAAAAACAGAACTGCTCTGCCTGAGTTGCCCCTACCTAACTAGGCTCCTCCTCACCACTTCCCTTCCATGTCAGAGTCCACCACTCAAAACTCAGTTCTATGACATGCTGCAATATATGACCTATCTTTGTAGATGGTCCAAAGATCCTTGAAAATATGTAATTTCATTTGTTTCAAATTCTTCACTTATTTTTACTTTACTTGATCCATTAAAAGTTAAGAGAATACAAAATTCTATCACAACAATTGGGTCTAGAAATTTATCCAATTTCTAATAATTCTTGCCATCTACACTTGGCCCAAAAATAAACATTATTTGAGACCAAGGAGTGAGTAATGGCATTTATCTTTGCTGTGACTTATATTAAATTGATCTCTGTGCAATTTCACCTGCATTTGTTGTTGGTCAGGATTTAAACATCTTTTTATAATCTTTCATAATTGGAAAGCAGAGGGAAATTAATGGTTGTATCTGAGAAGACATATATTATATACTTTGGAAAAAAAACATAGAATATGACATATTAGGAAGGGAGAAGAATAGGAGTAAGATACTAATACAATATGGTCAATAATCAGAGGAAGCAATGGTATCCCATGGGCCAAAAATGGCCCTCAATTATGTTTTAACTGGCTAATACACTGAACTATATCCCTCCATGTCAGCAAACACATGCAGCTGAATAGAGGGCTCTCTTAGAGTACAAACTCTCAAGTTCACTGTTATAGTCTACTAGAGGCCCGGTGCACGAATTTGTGCATGGGTGGGGTCCCTCACCCTGGCCAGTGATTGGGGCTGATCAGGGCCATCTCGCCCAGTCCTGATGGGGGCCGATAGGGGCCGGCCGGGGGGAGGGATCGCAGGAGGTTGGCCTGCCGCAGGAGGTTGGCTGTGGGAGCACACTACCACATGGGGCAGTTCCTGCATTGAGCATCTGCCCCTGGTGGTCAGTGTGCATCATAGCGACCGGCTGACTGGTCATTCAGTCGACCAGTCGTAATGATTTCTTAGGCTTTTATATATATAGATATCACTATTGACGACAATTTCACCCATTTATGACTTCCTTGGAAGGTTAACAAACTACTTTCAAGATAGGCAGTTCAAGTTCATACCCCCACTACCCTAAAACATAATCTTTAATCTTATCTACACCCTAAAACATAATCTTTAATCTTCAGATGTTCCACCTAAACCAGTTCCTGGTGTGGGAACATGAGAGATACCTATAGTAATCAGGAAAGCAATTACATGGTCTCCGTTCTAACTTATAGCCACTTATTGAAGTACAATAACATTTTCTAACATGATTATCAATGCAACAGAAATAAACCCATGTGTCCCTGGCCAACTGATTTTCAACAAGGGTGACCAAGATCATTCAATGGGAAAAAGTAATCTTTTTAACAAATAGTGCTAAGACAACTGAATCTCCACATATAAAAAGATAAATTTGGACCCTTACCTCAAAACATATACAGATTCTCCTCAACCTACAATGGGGTTATATCCTAATAAGCTCATTGTAAGTTGAAAATATCCCAAGTCGAAAATGCATTTAATACCCCTAACTTACTGATCATTATAGCTTAGCCTAGCCTACCTTAAACATGCTGAGAACACTTATATGAGCCTGATGTTGGGCAAAACCATCTAACACAAAGCCATTTTATAATAAAGTACTGACTATCTTATGTAATTTATTGAATATTGTAGTGAAATACAAAACACAATATCCAGAAATCGCTGGCAACACAGTACACTTAGAGCAGGGATTGTTAACCCTAGTGATCACTGGCTGCCTGGCAGTGGCAGCTCACTACTGCCTATGTCCAGCATCATAAGAGAGTATCTTACCACATATCGCTAGCCTGGTAAAAGATCAAAATTCAATCTCTATTGAATGCATATTGCTTTCACTCCATCACAAAGTTGAAAAATCTGTTGAACCATAATATGTTGAATACCATCTGTAAAAATCTAACTCAAAATGGAATAAAGACTTAATTGTAAGAATTCAAACTATAAAATTCTTAGAAAAATACACAGGGTAAACCACTATATCCTCAGTTCTTAAATATGGCACCACAAATACAAGTAACAAAAGAAAAAGATACATTAAACTTTTTCAAAATTAAAAAATGTTGTGTCAAAGAACACTATCAAGTCAAAAGACAACTATGAGAAAATATTTGAAAATCATTTAGCTGATAAAGGACTTAAGTCTAGAATACATAAAAAACATTTATAGCTCAATGATAAAAGTCAACCAAATTTTTAAATGAGCAAAGAATCTGATCTATGAAAATATAAAAATCACCGATATGCACATGAAAAGAAACTCAACCTCATTAGTTATTAGGGAAATGCACATCAAAACCAGAATAAGATACCAATTCATTCCCTAGAAAGGCAACAGTCAAGAATATAAAAAATATTTATTCCAAAGGATATAGAGAAATTGGAAACCCCATACACTACTGTGGGAATGGAACCGTCTGGAATTTCCTCAAAAGCTAAGAACAAAACTACTATTTGACACAACTATTCCACTCCTTGTTATATAACCAAGAGAAATGATAACATGTCCACACAAAATCATGTATATAAATGTTCATGGCAACATTACCCATAAGAGTCAAAAGGGCAAAACAATATAAATGTCCATCAAATAAATAATGGATAAGTGAATTGTTGCATATCTATACAATGCAATATTATCTGGAATGAAATACCAATACATGCTACAATATGGAACCTTGAAAACACTATGCAAAATGAAAGAAGCCAATCACAAAAAACTACATATTATGAGATTCCATGAAATATCAAGAAGAGACAAATTCTTTGAGACAGAAATTGGGATGGAAAGATTGTAGGATGATAAAGGGCACAGGGTTGCTTCTGTAGTGACGAAAATGTTCCAAAATTGACTGCAGTTATGATTGCACAACTCTGTTTTTACTATCCTAAAACCCATGGAATTGTACACTTCAAATGGATAAGTTGTATAGTATGTAAATTATCTATAATAATAAAAGTATAATATGCTAATTAGACTGGACATCCTTCTGGATGAAGCGGGGCTGCGAGGGAAGCCCGGGTCCCGGGTGCTAGAGGGAAGCCGTTGCAGGCAGCCAGGGCAAGGTAGGCCTACTCTTGCACGAATTTCTTGCAAGTCGGCCTCTAGTATTTCAATAAAGCTATTAAAAAATAACAAATTATATAAAACTGTTAGAAAATAACTGTTTTCTCAATAAAACTGTTAGAAAATAACACTTTTTGCCCAGCCATCGGGGCTTAGTGGGTTGAACCACGAGGTTCCCGGTGAGGGCACATGCCCAGGTTCCAGGCTCAGTCCCCAGTAGGAACCCATGCAGCCAATCAATGATTCTCTTTCATTGATGTTTCTATAGCTTTGTCCCTCTTCCTTCCTCTCTATTTTTAAAAAACACATTTTCAAGGTCAGGCAGTTTCTACCTGTTGGTTTCTATTGAGCTTTTACCTAGACCAGCGATTTTCAACCTTTTTCATCTCATGACACGCATGCACTAATTACCAAAATTCTGCAGTACACCAAAAAATATGTTTTGCCAATCTGACAAGATAAATAGGTATAACTTTGATTCATTCACACTGGATGGCTATTGTTGTATTGGCTATCGTCATTTTTTATTTCACATTCTAAGGAAAAAGAAATCAGTGCCCCTGCCTAAATAGTCAGGTACTGCTTGTTTTAAGAATTATTACAGTACAACAGTGTGCCATGGCACACCAGTTGAAAATCACTGGCCTAGACTAAGGTCAGGTTCTAGCAGAGATATTGTAAAGGAAAGACCACATGGGGAGACATATATTAAAATTTAATGCTGACAAGATAGCTTGGTCAATAAGTAGAATAAAGGGTCAAGTTGGATGGCTGAAGATTTCTGTGAGGATAAAATCATTAAATATTTTAAGGCTTTGCAAAGGTAAAACAACTTGCATATATCAAAACCTGGGGAAAAATAGGCTTAAATAAAGAAAAATGCTGTCTTCTTCTGGAGCCCAGATTAGCACTAAGTGTATGGGTGATATCCAACATAAGCATGCCAAGCTGCTGCTGATAATGTTTGAATTTATCTTGGACTCTGCAAGAGTCCTAATAAGGAAAAGAAATGTAAAAACTATCATACAATACACTCCCTTAAGAAAAAAAAAATGGTTTGAGCAGAGGCTGTCTCAAAACTAATGATACAGGAATGAGAAGTTTTATTGTGATAAAAGTAATAAAAGTCATTACAATAACAAAAACAGAATGACTTGGTGACATTGATGGCAGCAACAGCAGTTATGGATTGTCCTTAGAGCTTGAAGTTCAATATCTAATTCAATATCTCAAAAGTCCTATAAAGTAAGTAGTACAAATTTCATTTGATGAATGAGGAAAACAATTCATAGAGAAAGCCATAAAGCCAAAGTCCCATAGCTATTCAGTGACAGAGCCAGGATGTGAATCCATGTTAGCCTGACCCCTGCTTCTGTCTGTGTGTGCTCTTACCCTATAGAACATAAATAATGTAGACACAGTCCAGCATCCATCTACATTAGAAAGGTGCATAGCACATACTGGGCTCTTAACTTATTTTTGCACTATCAAAAATCTTATGCTCTTCTTTTGAAATATTATGCTTTAGGAAATAAATTTTGCATGTGGATTTTTTTTCTTAATAGAAAAGCTCAACAGTATGTGTCTCTAAGCCTTGAAACTGTTAGGCAGATCTGTGGCAGTTACATCAGAGAAAGAGCTACATAACTCTGTCAAAGGTAGGGTAGCCTGGACCACAATACCCAGACAAGTCACCTGTCCTAGCCAAGCAAGAGACAGAGCATGAATTTCAGACTGTCCTGGGACACTCAACCTTAATTCCCAAAAAGTGTTTTGTTACTGTTCACAGTATGTCCAGTATTAACCTTGGAAGATAGATATCCATATGGAAGATAACCACAAAAGTAAAATAGACAGATACAGAGAAAAAGAGACAGGGAGGGAGGGAGGGAAGGAGGGGAGATGAATAATAAAAATGATTACTACTGTGTAGCTTCCAGGATGTCCACAGAGAGGTAAACACACATACTCCCTTCCTTGAAGTGAAAAATGTTGTCTTGTAATTCAGAGAAAACTAGAGCCATTAGGCAAGAACTCCCTCAGCTTTCTGCTTTCACACCTACAAACTGATACCAACAGCCTTTTTTTTTTTTAACTTATTTATTTCTTTTTTATTTCTTTTTATTTTTTTTATTTTCCCTTTATTGATTAAGATATTACAAATGTGTCCTTATCCCCCCAATGTCCTCTCATCCCCCCAATCCTGCCCTCACCTTCACCCCGTTGTCCACATCCATCGCTTATGCTTATATGCATGCATATAAGTCCTTTGGTTGATCTCTCCCCCTCACCTCCACCCTCCCCTACCTTCCCTCTGAGTTTTGAGCATCAGATCGATGCTTCTCTGTCTCTACATCTGTTTTTGTTCATTGGTTTACGTTGTTCATTATAATCCACAAATGAGTGAGAGCATGTGATATTTATCTTTCTCTGACTGGCTTATTTCACTTAGCATAATGCTCTCCAGCTCTATCCATGCTGTTGCAAATGGTAGGAGTTCCTTCCTTTTTACAGCAGCATAGTATTCCATTGTGTAGATGTGCCAAAGTTTTTTAATCCACTCACCTGCTGATGGGCACTTAGGCTGATTCCAAATCTTAACTATTATAAATTGTGCTGCTATAAACATAGGAATGCATATAACCGACAGCCATTTTTACCTCCTACCTTTCAGTCTGTGTGAAAGAGGGTTGTTTTTCCTTTTGTTCAAGACTAATTCCTTGATTCCATCCTATCCTTTTGTCTGTTTTCAATTACTTTCTCATATTCTGAGGTTTTCAAACATTCCCTCTCTTCAGGCTCTCTACTCTCAGCATTAAAATATGTTGCACTGATATATTTGTTAATTATGAAATAACACCAGTAACAATGAAGAAAACTTTTGATACAAGTCACCCTCAGGTTCTCCTGCCATTGACAGCCCAATTTATCGATTGCTTCCAGACCCTTAGCTCTTCAGATCCTTAAATATCTCTGAAAAACTCTGGGGCAAGGTCCCCAGCAAGCTCCAGATTTCCAATCCCAATTGTTCTTTTGAGACTTGAATTCACATGAGCTTTTTGTGGCATCAGAAACTCATCCTTGGGTGTCAGTGATACCCATCTCAGCTGGTTTTCTTAAACCATTATAATAGTGTAGTTGGGAAGGAAAAAGAGGGAATGCATGTGAAAGCTATTTCAGACCTAAAATTGATAAGAAGCAATGTTTGGTTGTGAGGAGTGACAGACAGTGATGATTTCTTTCTTGGGTGGTTACTAAAACAGAACAGGGGAGATAGAGGTAAGAGAGGAAAGAACTCAAAGGAGCTAGAAGTGGTCAAAACACTATTACTGCAGAAAGTTTAAGTAAGAGAAAGATAACAAATTAAGGGGGGGGAAACTTTAATGGGGAACACATGTGCATGAGGATACCCTAATTTTTCTACCAGTATATTTTTCTTATTGCAAAGGAGAAGTGAATAGCATATAGAATTTTAAAATGTAATTAAAAAAGACACTAAAACATATAAATGCAACCCACCATATGATTAATGCCCTCATGTAAATGTTTCTCATTTTTAACCACAGTTATTTATATTTGCATATAAATGTTTCCATAACAGGAATTATATATGAAAGTATGTGTGTACCAGGTGTACCAGTTAATAATGTGGATTTTTTTCAATAGATGGAGCTACACATATGTTGATATAAATGTGATTTCATATGTTTGCTATTTTGTTGTATTGACAGCAAGCTTCAGACCTTCATTTGTCAAATTTTCTGAAGGTGTTAAGATCATTGATATTTTTACACTTAAAAATGTCGAATTTCATGCCCAAAAAAAGAGCATTTGTGGGAATTTTTAATTCATTACTTTATTTTGAAGAAAAGTGCTGCTGAAAGTTATTGTATACTTCAGGAAGCTTATGGTGAACATGCTCCATCTCAAGATACTTGTGAACGCTGGTTTAAACACTTTAAAAGTGATGATTTCTGATGTGAAAGACAAAGAACATCCAGGTCAATCGAAAAAGCCTGAAGACCAACAATTACAAGCATTATTGGATGAACATGCATGTCCAACTATAAAACAACTTGCAGAAAGATTAAACGTTGCTCAGCAAACACTTTCCGATCGTTTACAAGCAATGGGAAAGATTTTAAAGGAAGGAAAATGGGTGCCACATCAACTGAATGAAAGACAAATGGAAAACCTAAAAGTCATCAGTAAAATGTTGCTTCAACGGCACCAAAGAAAGTCTTTTTTGCATTGAACTGTGACTGAAATGTGGATTTATTTTGAGAATCCCAAATGCACAAAATCATGGGCTGATCCAGGTCAACCATCAATGTCCACTGCAAGGCCAAATCGCTTCAGAAAGAAGACAATGCTCTGCCTTTGGTGGGATCAGGGAGGTGTGGTGTATGATGAGCTTCTAAAGCCAGGTGAAACCATTAATACTGATCGCTACAGACAACAAATAATCAATTTGAACCACGCTTTGATCGTGAAACGACCAGAATGGGCCAGAAGACACAGCAAAGTAATTTTGCTTCATGATGACGCACAGTCACACACTTTAAAGCCAGTTAAAGACACATTAAAAGATCTTGCCTGGGAAGTATTAACCCACCCGCTCTATTCACCAGACCTTGCTCCTTCAGATTACCGCTTGTTCCAATCGATGGCACACACACTTTCTGAGCAGCACTTCAAAACATACAAAGAAGTGGAAAATTGGGTCTCTGAATGATTTGCCTCAAAACAAGAAAAGTTCAATTGGGACGGTATCCATAAATTACCTGAAAGATGGGGGAAATGTGTAGATAGAGATGGACATTACTTTGAATAAAGCACTTTTGATGTTTCTCTTGAAATTATCGTGTTTTCTTTGATTACAAAATCCACATTATTAACCAGTACACCTGGTACATACATTTTTAACTTACAATTTTGTAACCTTTTCCACATACTATAAGGTCAGCATTACCTTGTCAGTACATATTCATTTTTGACAATAGTTCCCCAATCTGGCTGCTTTTAAAAGTTAGAAAAAAGAGTTCGCCCCAGATCCTTGACTCAGATCCAGGTGTACACCAGTACTTTTATAAAGGCCCCTACATTTTTGTTATGCACACAAAGGTTCGGTAACCACTGATCTATACCAGCGATTTTCAACCTTTTTCATTCAAGGCAGACGGTTATTGTTGTGTTGGCTGTTGTCATTTGACAAAATCTAAAGGAACAGACCTCATGTTTTTTGCATGTCTTTAAAATTCTTGCAGCACGCCAGTGATTTTCAATCTTTTTCATGTCATGGCACACATAAACTAATTACAAAATCTGACAGAGAATTAAAGGAGAGATTTTCTTTAGTTTTCAAATATACTTAAGGAAGAAAATATGTAACTTTGTATGCAGAGAAAAAGGAAGCAGCAGAGGGAGAGGCTGACAAGAGAAAGAAGAGGTAAACAGATTTACCATATTATGACCAATTTGTACTAACTTTCAAAAGCACGTGGAAGGATGACTACAGATACAGAGATATATTTAGGGAAATGGTTAGGAAGTTGAAATTTTCCTTTTTCTTTTTTTTTTGGCTTCTACTTTCTCTGAAAAGTTAGGGCAACTGTTATGCTAATGGAGAGTGAGGAGAAAATTAAAAAAGGGGGAGGAGGGATTTGAAGGCAGTGGTGAAATTGAAATAGCTAATGTGGAGGATGTAAGAAAGACCTAACAAGAAATGTGCAAATTACTAGTATTTCTGTGGAGTGTTAATGGCCAGGCACCTGTAGAAGCAGCAATTCATATGGCTGTGTGATGTTCCTCAAGGTGTCTAGAAGCTGTGCAGGATCAAAGACAATTTGATGTGACCAACACAACAGATTTATAGGGCAAGTATGGTAGCAGGGCAAGGTTCAAAAGAGATGAAACTTACAGGAGGGCTTAGAGCAAAGGTTCTAGAGTACACATCAAGGAGACATAGTCATGTCAGAATTCCCCCTGGATCTCGAGGTCTCATTCAGTTTGGAATAACTCGCATCATGGAGTTTAAAACAATAACATGCCAATATAATAATGTTGGTACCTTTTACACAATAAATGTTGGTAATACTGTGTAGCAATTCCCCCGTCCCTCATCAGCAGTCTCATCCCCCACCAAAATCAAATCATAATTGCTATCCCATCACCTTTCTTAAGCATATCAAGACCTCTAAAACACAGAGCCACCATAGCAGATCCATAACTACGTGAGTGAGAAATAAATGCTTACTGTTGTTACACCCTGAGCTTCGGATAATGTGTTTCACAGCATTATTGTGGCAATAGCTGACTTGTGCACCAAGAAAGAGAAAGCACTACCTACCCCTCTGAACTTCCAACAAGTAGCCTAAACCTGTATCTATTATAGTACTTACTTTACATGTTTCTATATTGAGTTGTTGTTTTTATTAGAGCTATCTGAAGATAGGAGTCAAGTTTTATTCATGTTTGTGTCCCAACACCTAGTATAGAACCTCCCACATGAGTATCCCACAAGTTTTCACTGAAAGAATAAATATCCAACTACTTATGCAAAATGGAGATCATAAGGTAACTTGGCAATTGGACATTTAGTAAAGAACAGAATTAGCCGAAAATCATTTCATTTTAGTTTTCAGATGTACAAAATAGTATTCTTTTAATAAGACTTCATTATCTACTGAAATTATAAATAATTTTATCTATATCTATCAAATAATATAAATGATTAAAGCACAAAAATCTAGGTAATTCCTTCTTATTAATCTTTCCAATTAATATGCATCAGTAACTATAATATGTAGACAGTTTAAAATCAAAATTACAGTAATTAAAAGGAACATGAATGTATTTACTTGTATTTTTTAAATATATTTTTATTGATTTCAGAGAGAAAGGAAGAGGGAGAGAGAGATAGAAACATCAATGATGAGAGAGAATCATTGATCGGTTGCCTCCTGCAAGCCCCCCAGTGGGGATCGAGGCCGCAACCTGGGCATGTGCCCTTGACCGGAATCGAACCTGGGACCTTTCAGTTCCCAGGCCAATGCTCTATCCACTGAGCCAAACCATCTAGGGCTTTGCTTGTATTTTAAGATAAATTTTTATTTTCTCCTTTTGTTCTAAACTCCAATACTATTACATATATTTTATATAATGTATAAATTTATTTTAGATCACCTTTTTTGAATGGTGATTATTTAATTACATATTAGATTAATAATATATAAAGTGAAAAAGGTTACAAAATTATAAGTTAAAAAACTATATATATATAAATTATATATAATTAATCTATTTTATATATATAAATAACACCACTCAAAAAAAGACAATCTATTATTAATAGCTCAATAGACTATTAATCTAAATATTCACAAAATGCCTAGTTATCCATATTTAAACAAATAGCATCTAAAACAGACCTCCGTATGTGATTTCTACATTTATAACACACATAGGACATAATTCATTAGGCTATCCTTCTTTTCTGAAACCCAAAATCCAAGAAAACTGAATCATTTTTAAATGAGCCAATATGTTTATTAGATCCATGGGTTGTAAGAAAACCTCAATTGCTACTTTATGTCATGCTGATGTAGGCATAAATTCTCAAGTTAAACTTCTCTCTTTATAGTATAAGTTTCAATTTGGATTTTAGAAAGCTTGAGGCCATGTATTTTCACATCTTTCCCCACTCCCATTTCTGAAATCAGAGACCCAATTTCAGGAAAATACTGGCAAGTTACATAAAGATTTAACATGTTCAAGAATAAATCTCACTGCCATTAAGGCAATTACATTAAAATAAAGAACATTTAAACCACTTACTATTATCAGGTTTTCTGGCTTCTAAATTAATAAAGTCAAAGTGCATAATCATGTTTTTCTTAATGATTGTACTAATCAAATGCAAAACTGTAAAATGTAAAGAAAATCATTAATATGTTGCTGTCACTTTTCTTAAATTGAATGTAGTAGGGTGACATTGGTTCACAAAACCATACATGTTTCAAGTGTACAACTCAATAAAACATCATCTACACACTGCATCCTGTGTCCATTGCCCCAAGCAAAGTATTTTTCCATCACCATTTATCTCCCATTGGTCCACCTCCACCAATTCCACCCCCCTTTCCTCTGACTATCACCACACTGTTATCAGTGTCTATGTGATATGTGCGAGTGTGTGGGTGTGTGCGTGCGCGCGCGTGCTTTTGCTAAATCCTTTCACCTTCTTTCATCCAACGCTCAATGCCCCTCCCCTCTGACAGCTGTCAGTCTATTCCATGTATCCCTGCCTCTGTTTCTATTTTATTCGTCAGTTTATTTTGTCCACTAGATTCTACATATAAGTGAGATCATATGGTATTTGTCCTTCTTTGACTGGCTTATTTCACTTACATTAATTATCTCAAGATACATCCATGCTGTCCAAAAAGGTTAGATTTCCTTATTTTTTTACAGCCAAATAGTATTCCGTTGTGTAAATGTACCACGGGTTTTTTTATCCACTCATCTACTGATGGGCACTTGGGCTGTTTCCAGATCTTGTCTATCATAAATAATGCTGCGATGAACACACAGGTGCATATATCCTTCCTAATTAGTGCTTCCTGTTTCTTCAAATATATTCCCAGAAGTGGGACTAGTGGGACAAAAGGGTCTCCATTTTTAATTTTTTAAAGAAACTCCATACTGTTTTCCCCAGTGTTATTTTTAACTACAGAGCCTGCAAGGCTCTTCCTTTTCATCTCACAGCACTGGAGGCTAGGCCTCAGTACCATTTTTTGAACAGACTAAGCACCCTCCATCCTCTCTTGATCATTAGCCATCTGTCAACTGCACAAACCCTTTGAATATGAGACTCTGGAGGCAGTATTTGCTTCCTATGTGCCTGCCTCAGGTCTCTACTATGCACAGAGAGGAGATCTCCACAGTTATAATGAAGGCTGTCCTATCTGAGAGTATGTGGATTTAAGCCCTTTGATATCAGGTAGACACTTGTATCAACCAAGGTCCTATGTACATTACTTCTGCCCTAACTCTATGTGTTTACTTTCTCTCTAAATTCTTTTTTTAAGATTTTTAAAATTGATTTTTAGAGAGAGGAAGGGAAAGGGAGAGAGAAACATCTATGTGAGAGTGAAACATTGATCAGCTGCCTCCTGCATGCCCCCTACAGGGAATCGAACCCAAAACATGGACATGTGTACTGACCAGGAATCCAACCCACATCCTTTTGGTGCGGGGGGATGATGCCCAAACAACAGATCCACAATCGGCAAGGCTCCGAAATGAATGCACTAAATGTGAGATGTAGCACTATGAATCACATAAGATGATAACAGCTAGGTACAGAAATTACAACGAAAAGTAATAAGTTAGATATCCCTCCAGTATGGATCGGGTACAGCAATAGTGTGCATTAAACAAATATCTATCAGAACTACTCACTACTGTATAGTTACACATGTGTTTTAAAACTGACAATAGTGATTTATCTTAATGTATGTACTAAAGATTTGTTAATAATTCATCGTCTCTGTTTTCATTATTACTTATACTAACAAAACAAATATCTCCAAAGCATTCCATAAGAGTATCATAATCATGAATCACAATTTTAAATGATGGCAACCCTGTTTTAAAAAAAAATTAAACCAGCTATTATCTCTTTACTGCCTTGTTTTCCTATACAAGACATTACAATTGTTCATAAACATGATTAAGTCCTACTAAAATAACTCAATTGATCACCTACCCTAAAACTACCACTCTTTCCCTAAAACAGTACACTGAAAAGTCAGGGGGTTCTCTTTCCATGCCTACTTCAGTAAATTCACACACACATTTATATTTATACATATATTTATCTTTATTTCTAGAAATAAAAAGTTGTGTGTGTTATGTATATCTTTATTAAAATAAATAATGTCACATTAAACATTATGCTCTGCAACTTGATTACTAACTTTCCCTCACCCACACAATTTATCATCACGTCATATCATCCAACAAATTCTTGCCTTCAAGATTAGTTTCAGAATCACCTTGAAAGGTAAAATTCATGCTACACACAATACAGTGAAACTTGTAAGCAACAGATATAGACAAATAAGATTGGATTTGAAAAGTGGTAGCCAAGGTTAAAACAAATGTGATATTAACAATATGACGTTTGATTCTTGAAATCCTACAAACTTAAAAGCAACAAAAATCATATATATGTTCTCTTTCAAGTCAGTTCTACTTCCTTTAATTGTCCTGTCTCACAACTCAAAGGCAAATAATGCAAACCATTTAATTAGTTACATATCCAATGTATTATACATAGTGTTAAACACACACACACACACACACACATCCATGCACACTCAAAACTGATATTTTATAGTTTAGATATAAAATCATCCCAAAATTACAGTCAGCTTCCAGAGACATAAACACGAGTGCCAGATGCACATAACAGGAGTTGCATATAACTCAAGGGTATGAAATTGGGATGCGATTGGGAAGCAGAGCCTTCATGAAATAAATATGTATAGAATAGTTGTAGCTAAACCTTTTAATTATTAATTACTAGATATGTGACTTTTAGTAGGTAACATAACTTCTTGAATCTAAATTTCCATGTCTGTAAAATATAGAAACAACTCTCTGTTAATGAACAACACTTTCTAGCACTGCCAGGAAAAGCTGCAACTGAAACTTACTCTCCTTAAAGTTCCTGGTTCCACCCTTCTCCATCTCAGTGGTTACAGGACAGAACCAATCGCCTTAAATGCAATCCTAGCTCTGGCACAGGTTAGCAAGTATGAATTCTGAAGTCCAAGTCTCAATTTGCTCCTGGGTCACTGGAAAGATTTAGTGAAATAGTCCGTAGCTAACTATTATTGCACAATTAAAAATGTTCACTACATTTTAGATATTATATACAACTAGATGCTCCATGCACAAAATTCATGCACTGGGGGAGGAGGGTCCCTCAGCCCGGCTTGCACCTTCTCGTAGTCCAGGACCCCTCAGGGGATGTCCGCCTGCCGGCATAGGCCCAATCCCCACAGGAGCGGGCCTAAGCCAGCAGCCAGACATCCCTCTCACAGTCTGGAACCCCTTGCTCCTTACTGCCCACCTGCTCACTGCTCCTTACTGCTCGGCTCACTGCTCCTTAGTGCTGCCACAGAGGCGGGTGAGGCTCCTGCCACCACCGCTGCACTCACCAGCCATGAGCCTGGCTTTGAACGTCTGGCCCCTGGTGATCAGTGCACATTCATAGCGACCAGTCATTCTGGTCATTCCACCATAATGGTCACTTAGGCTTTTATATATATAGACTAGAGGCCTGATGAACGAAAATTCGTGCAAGAGTAGGCCTTCCTTCCCTCGGGCACTCGGGACCCGGGCTATTTTCTTCTGGCTGCTGGCAGGCACCCAGGACCCAGGCTGCTTTGCTCCAGCCTCAGCTTCGTCAGGAAGGACATCTGGAATGATGCCCAAAAGGACGTCCAGTCTAATTAGCATATTACCCTTTTATTATTATAGATAATATTGTAAAATACATATTAATCCCTTCTCCTTTTTCTGAATCATGATAGTGAAATTTCTGTAATTAGCTAGTTATTAATAATAGGAAAGGAGCAAAAGGAAGGCCAGACATTATAGGCATGTCATTTGGTCAGCTACATCAGGAAGCTGCAATTTCACTCCCCAGGGAACCACTGGTCCATTTCCAACAGATCAATGGGGGAAGGGACTAAACAAAAGGGGAGGATGGGAGCATGCACAGTGAAGTTGGAGCAGCATAGGGAAGTTGTCTGTCAGTCAAACCTGGGAACAGAGATCATTGGCTAGAGGGGGCAGGGCTACTGCAAGCCCATGAAAATTTGGGGAATACATAATTCCAAGATAAAGGAGTACACTCTCTTGGCTCTTAGCACTCTTGGTTCTCTTGGAATTTGACTCTCTGGTTCTTCTCTTGGTCGTCCATGTTTCCTCCATAGCCAATGACCCTGCAGACAGCACACACAATGGACTGAAGGATTGCAACTGGGAGCACAAACTAAGCTAGCTTTATACTGGATTGGACATTGCTTCAACATGGAACAGAAACTCTAGGCAACAGCTTTAATTCTAGCCCTATAAAAGGCCCAACTGCACTTTTCCAAGGGACCTTAGAAACTCAGAGGTTTAATTACACAGAATTAAAGCTTTCTACAATTTTTCATCCTCTTGTGTGAGTCTCAAAAAATTCCTTTTTCAAGATAACACAAGAAACCCACATCCCTCAGCAACAGATGGGAACAGGGAGAGCTCCCCACCCAAACAATAGGACACTCTTCTCATTATCAAATGCTATTTCTTCTCTGAAGCCTTCAGCACTTATTTCTCATCTTACATCGCAAAGGGTGAGCTTTCCATGGTTTTATCTTCAACTTTTTATTTCCAGTGGTTTGGAAATAAAATACTGGAACATTTGGTAAAGAGATAAAACCAAATTTCATAAGAAAGGAACATTTTATCCTGGAGAAACTTAACAGTTGGATTCACCAAGTACACCCCATTTTTTCCAGAGAAAGATTATGTAATGCTTTCAATTTGGGAGAATACCACCAGTGATTCTAGCAAGAGAGTCCAAGAGTCCAAAATTTTGAAGGGTAACTCAGTAAAACCATGTTTGGATAAACTAAACAATAACGGTCCTATTCTCCATTTAAACTTGGGAAAATGCTGGACAAAAGCAAAAACTGAGCTTGCAAGGAAATATTTATCATTAATATACTAAATGTCAGGCACTAATAAGAGCTCACATATGCACAACTTCACTTAATACTACATAGTACTGTAGATAGCAGGCTCTTCCTACATGGCTCATGATGAAGGTGTGAAACAAAATAGAGTCAGATGAAGATAATTTATCTGTTTTTAACAACAAATTCCCATTTTCTGCATGCCTAACATGACCATGCTAAGCCTCTGCAAGTGTATGAATCTTGATCTACATTGAGAAAAGCTGAACAACTCCATAATGTTGCAACTCCTTTCTGGGTAAGGATGGTATATTTATAGGAGATTTCAGTATGTGATTAATTTACCCTGTGAGAGGAGGAAAAGGGAGAACAAATTGGACCATTTTCTATAGGAGCCTTTCACTTAAAAAGAAAATGAAGGTTATTATAAACAGACTGTTGACAATTTAATTTGGTTTAATATGCACCATTAATGTGAGATACTTTTGTACTAGTCAGTATTAACCTAGATATTAAAAAAAAAGTTTTAATTACCACAACAGATAACGCTATAAAGTACTATGGTAATATCACTACTCATCTGAGCAGGTCTTAGGAGTAAATAAGCCAGTAAAAAATAGAATCCCTTTTCTGACCTAGTAACCCTTTGAAAAAAGAATCAGTGACAATTTGGTTGATAGAGGCCATAGGCATCGTGATCATAGATTGGAGCTTCAGAAACTGGTATCAATCCTGTCAACCATCGCACTTCCTCTGGCTTTTCTCAAACAGGGGAACCAGCAAGGCCACAAACACAGCCCAAAGATCAGCATCTACTCAGAACAAGGGGTCCCCATGTCCTCAAACTAGAAATGCAGTTCCACAGCAGGGGGAAATGGTCAGGATTATTAGTTAACCACACATCCTTCTGTATTCAACCTAACTTTTTTTAAAGCCTTGAGCTAAGAGTACACAATTAGATAAAACAAAATAGTTTAGAGCACTCTGCTTTCCTCTAATTAACTTAAAAACTGGTTAATAATAGAGTTTGCAAGTTTTGCCAACACATGCACACAAAATATATTCTCATTTATGTTTACTATTCTACTTTGATCATTTAATTATTTACATAATTTAACTTTTAGAAAAGTTCTATCCATGGACACTCTTATAAATGAAAATCCAAGCCATCAAGTAATAACACTAAAACACTAAGAAATGTAATTTATAATGATTAAGGAATTGTGTTGATGAGGTGTTAGGAGAGTTGAGAAGACATACCCTCTTCCCGACCTTTTGTTCTCAGTTTTTAGTTTGGCTTGATAAGTTTGGTACTTTCTCCATGAGGAGAAAAGTAAACCATACTTTGATCCAATATACTAAGTTACAAAATCCTTTCAGAAACTTTATATGTTCACTGTAATAGTTCAATTAAAATGTAGCTTTTTAGGGCTAAACTTTATAAAGAATCCCTATTAAAGGTAAGTCCTGAACACAAGTTAAATACAAACTATAAATTTAAGATTTTAAACCAATTTCTAACTTAAAGAAAGGTTAAAGCAATCTACTTTTAATTAAATATATCTATAGCAACTTAATTTCAAATGTGGAGGTTCCGCAATCCAATTTCTCATGATAAGAATATTACTAAAACTCATCTGCATTGAATGACAGTCTTCCATTCCTTTCAGCATTCTGAATCCATTATCTGTCTCATGGGAATGAATGCTTTGCTATGACTGATGATGAGTAAGATATATAGGACAAATGATGCACTTTTTCATTTAAAAGACTAAAAAGGAAACTCACTTTAGTCTCCTT
Organism: Myotis daubentonii; assembly: GCF_963259705.1. NCBI lineage: Eukaryota > Metazoa > Chordata > Mammalia > Chiroptera > Vespertilionidae > Myotis > Myotis daubentonii. The sequence continues at coordinate 95,279,707 of NC_081842.1, read as the reverse complement.
TCTGCCTAGTTTCATTAAAATCTAAATACAGCTATTCTAAGATAGTTTTCTAGCTCAGTTTGACAAAAAATGTCTCATGTATCATTAAAATCAATTACAGATTCTCTGGAAATATACCTCAAAATTTTCATTTTAACACATTTGGTTTTAAAAGAAACACAGAAAATATAACCAAATTAATAAGCAATAAAAAATCCTCAAAAAGTATAAAAAATATGATATTGTTTATGTAATCATTACTAATTTGAATTCTAAGAGTTGATTTTAAAAAATCATTGGGCAAATATCATCATATAATTCTTTATTTCCCAAAATATTAACTTTAATAATTTATTTATCAAAAAAGTACACAAAAATGGCCATAAATACTTCAAATAGCATCAAAATTTCTATTTAACCTTATTACTAGATAAGCCTTAGGCAGATCACCTAAGCTTATATGAGCTTAGAGATCACCCATTTCCCCTGCCAGATGAAAAGGGTGTTATTCCCTTTTGCATCTCTGAATTTCCACAATTTCATGCATCCCAAGATACATAAAGCTAAAAATCACCTAAGTTAATATTACTACTCACCTGAGTAAGTCTTAGGAGAAAGTAAGCCAGTAAAAGATAAAACTCCTCTTCTGACTTAGTAACCTTTCAAAAAAAAACGCGGGGGATAGGGGGGGTCAGGGGTCGAAGGGCAGGTAGTGGCAGGGATCAGCAACAACTTGACTGACAGGAGCCACAGGCCTGATCACAGACTGGAGCTGCAGAAACTGATAGCAACCCTGTGCCCACCCCCCATCGCTGCTCCTCTGGCACAGTGTGTAGCACATAGAAGGTGCTCAATAAACACTGCTACCTAAGGGAAGGAAAGTGGGGAGAAATGAAGGAGAAGACGCTGAATTTAAACTGCAGCTCTTTCACGTGCCCTCCTAACAACTTAAAGGGCCCTAACAGAGCTTTGAAACAAACCTACTTTTTTTGGGGGGGGAAATCACCATAGACCCATACACAATGGTATATTTAGTGAATTAAAACATGTGGGATATTACAACATTAACAGAGTGAAGCCCTTATTTTAAGATTGTATTCTGTAACTCTGGGGGCAGCATAAGGCAAGAAAAACTGTGATTTTCCTTGCCCAGAGTTTAGATGTATTAGTAATCATATATGCATTGTTTAATGGTATTTTAGAACCTACTGATAAATTGCTGCAAAGTTAAATGCTTGCTTCAAGTGAATTAAGATATTTAGCATCCATTTCGATCCCTGCTTCCTTCTAGCAAGGGGCTGCCTTTTTCTCTTAACCACAGAGCCTGTAACTACTAGACCCTCTTTCGGGACTCCAGCACTAAGTACGCTCCCAGAACCAACCATTTCCTCCGTTTTTGTATCTATACTCAAAGGAGCCACAGGTTCCAGTTCTGATTATTCCCTTAACCTTTCCCAGCCTTCTGTAAGAGCACTTCATTTCACTCCCTCCAGGGGAACCCCTAAGCCTGCCAGCTGTGTTCTGCTGCTCCCTAACACAAAGGCTAAAATCCTGTGACTCTCAAGAAAAACTCTTTAACAGAAGTAAGACTGTAAATTACTACCACCTAAAGATGACACCCTCATTCACTGGAGCCAAGCACACTTATTGGTGAGCTGAGAAAGCAAAAATAAAGCAGCCCAGGTTAAAAACAAAGAAATTCCTATAAAGTGCCCAGAGTTGTGACTCTACACATACGGTTCATTCTCCTTGGTCCTAATGGAACTCTTTTGTCATCTATATCCCAGTTATTGGAATAAACATGTTTGTTCAGACACATATTACCATCCATAAAGCAATGTCTAGATCACATCTGCCCAGTATATCTGTTTCATCAAGCGGCAAGTATATCAGATACATTTATCACCATAAGACATAATTCACCTGCATTTTAATGAGTAATACTTCATTACATGGTCATGATTATAAAATGAAAACTTTTAAAAATATCTCCCAAAATCTTTCCTTATTAATTTTATAGAAAATGCTAAAAATTAAATGAGCCTGGCCAGTGTGGCTCAGTGGTTGAGCATCAACCTATGAACCAGGAGGTCAGTGTTCAATTCCTGGTCAGGGCAAATACCTGTGTTTCAGGTCCCATCTCTGGTGGGGGGTATCTCATAATTGATGTTTCTATCTATCTCCCTCTCCCTTCCTCTCTAAGATCAATAAAACTACATGGAGTGGCCAGATTATTATGACCACCTGACATTTGTAGGCAAATTAGCCGTACACTGCATCATATGGGATATGGAAGTCAAAGGCCTGCTCGAACACCTTTGCTGTCTGCAGTTACCAAGATAAAATGTCTCCAATTCGCACAAGAACACAAGGATTGGACAGTCGAGCATTGAAAAAAGTCATGTGGTCCGATGAATCATGTTTCCAGTTGCATCATGCAGATGGCAGAGTGAGAATTTGGCAGAAACAGCATGAAAGCATGCACCCCACATGCATGGGTACAACCCTTCAAGCTGCTGGGGACAGTGTTATGGTTTGGGGCATGTTTTCCTGGCATGATTTGGGCCTTTTAATTAGTGTGAACAATGTCTGAATAGCACAACATACCTAAGTATCGCTGCTGATCAAGTTCATCCTATCATGTTGATGGTGTATCCCAATGGATATGGCTTCTTCCAACAAGACAATGCACCATGCCATGGTGCTCATATTGTGCAGGAGTGGTTTCAAGAACATGAGGGAGACTTTACCTTGCTTAGGTGGTCCTCACAATCACCAGATCTCAAGCCAATTGAGCATTTGTGGGATGAAGTTAAAAGAGCCATCAGACAGCTGGTTCCACAGCCATCAAATCTCACAGAACTGGACAGTGCTATTCATCAGGCATGGTTTCAGATTCCTCACATCACCTTTCAAAATCTCGTGGAGTCAATGCCAAGAAGAATCGCCGCAGTATTGAAGGCAAAGGGTGGTCCAACAAAGTACTAATAGGGTGGTCATAATAATCTGGCCACTAAGTGTATATTTTAAAAAAATAAAGGAAATAAATAACTAAGAAGTGGGAGTATATACTAAGCCTTCAAGACTCAAGTCAAGAGAAACCAAGATGGCGGCATAGGTAAATACCAGAAATTGCTGCCTTACACAACCACTTCAAAAATACAACTAAAAGACAAAACGGACATCATACAGAACCACAGGAAGGCTGGCTGAGTGGAAATTCTACAACTAGAAAGAAAGAGAAAAGCACACTGAGACTCAGAGGAGGTGTGGAATTAAAGTGGAGAGGTACGGAGGCGCACGTGGAAAGGGCTGGCAACTGAGGACATGGTTGTCTTTTTCAATCAGGAGGGAGTCTCAAGCTCTCGACTGCTCTGAACTCTGGTTCCGGGTGAGTCTCTGGGGAACCAGACTCATACAGGGAGAAACTGGACTGTCTGGCATTGGGAAGAACTCGAGGGTGGATTTCTCTCAGAGGTGCTTGCAGCAATTACCGGGACACTGAGACACAGGGCCCCTTAGGGCAGGGCTGAGGATAAGCCATAGCTGCTTGCTCCATCCTATTGATCCCCTGAGACCCCGCCCCACCCAAGCTGTGCACAGAGGCTTTTGCAGATGAAAGGCCTGGCCCTTTGCAACCTGAAAATTACCTAACAAACTGCAGCTGAATCAGAGACACCCAGAACTTCCAAAAGAGGGTCCAAGGCCCCAGAGCAGCTTGCATTGCTTCACACCTGGGCCTCATCTGGGCACCTCCAAACCCCAAACAAAGAAGAAGAATCTCTCCATAGCTCCTGCTGGGGAGCCTCAGGTAGAGGCTAAATTAGCACCTCCTTAGAGATCCAGAAGCCAGTGTACCCAGTGGTCAGAGTGGGACCATCCAGATTACAACTCCTCAGATCCATTAGGGACACACTCAGGGGGCAGACTCGTGAGCACCAAAGCCCCACTGAAGCAAGTCTTGCCCCAGAAGGGTGTCTTCAGCACAGAAGTTCTCCCACTGTAGACACAGCTGATTCTCACTGCCAATTGGCCTGGAGGTCAATTCCTCCCAGTGATACCTACAACAATCAAGGCTTAACTACAACAAGACTGTTCACAGGGCCGACAAAGGGGTGCACCAAGAGTGCCCACCTCATGTAATTGGGGAGGCTGAGCCACTGGGCACTATAGGACACCTAGCACACAAAGCCACTCTATCAACACAGGAAAGCATAAAAAATGCGGAGACAAAGAAACAGGACACAAATGACAGAAATGGAGGAAAGCAAACTACTGGATATAGAGTTCAAAACCACACTTTTAAGGTTTTTCAAGAATTTTCTAGAAACTGCCGATAAATTTAGTGAGACCCTCAAAAAGACTGGTGAGACCCTCTAGGTTATGAAAAAGGACCAACTAGAAATTAAGCATGAACTGACTGAAATAAAGGATATTATGCAGAATTCCAACAGCAAACTAAAGGATCGCACGAATCTAGTCAATGATTTGAAATACGAAGAAGCAAAAAACACCCAACCGGAAAAACAAAAAGAAAAAAGAATCCAAAAATATGATGATAGTGTAAGGAGCCTCTGGGACAACTTCAAGCATACCAACATCCGAATTATGGGGGTGCCAGAAGAAGAGCGAGAGCAAGATATTGGAAACCTATTTGAAGAAATAATCACAGGAAACTTCCCCTACCTGGTGAAAGAAATAGATTTACAAGTTCAGGAAGTGCAGAGAACCCCAAACAAAAGGAATCCAAAGAGGACCACACCAGGACACATCATAATTAAAATGCCAAGAGCAAAAGACAAAGAGAATCTTAAAAGCAGCAAGAGAAAAACAATCAGTTACCTACAAGGGAGTACCCATATGACTGTCAGCTGATTTCTCAACAGAAACTATGCAGGCCAGAAGGGAGTGGCAAGAAATATTCAAAGTGAGGAATAGCAAGAACCTGCAACCTAGATTACTTTACCCAGCAAAGCTATCATTCAGAATTGAAGGTCAGATAAAGAGCTTCACAGATAAGGAAAAGCTAAAGGAGTTCATCACCACCAAACCAGTATTATATGAAATGCTGAAAGGTATCCTTTAAGAAGAGGAAGAAGAAGAAAAAGGTAAAGATACAAATTATGAACAACAAATACACATCTATCAACAAGTGAATCTAAAAATCAAGTGAATAAATAACCTGATGAACAGAATAAACCGGTGAATATAATAGAATCAGGGGCATAGAAAGGGAGTGGACTTACTATTCTCGGGGACGGAAAGGGGTGTGTGGGGTGTGGGAAGAGACTGGACAAAAATTGTACACCTATGGATGAGAACAGTGGGTGGCAGGGGTAAGGGCAGAGGGTGGAGTGGGAACTGGGTGGAGGGGAGCTAAATGGGGGGGGCGGGGGGGAGGAAAAACTGTAATAATCTGAACAATAAAGATTTCATTTTTAAAAAAAAAAGACTCAAGTCAAAAGTCATTTAGTATCCATGGTTCTTAGGCAGGGACACTGTACATTGGCATCACTAATATTTGCTCTTAAAATGTGGTATTACTTTCAGGGTCCTATTCTCTAAATACATTTGAGGTACTTCTACCACTGATTTACAAGCAACTAAGATGGCTAATTCATTTTTCCAGGAACCCATCATAAGAAATGGGTGTCGGGCAGTCAAAATTAAAAGTAATGCTTTTTCACGTTTTCACATAAGGAATTGCCAAGCAAGAACAAAGCAAAAATTTACTTTTTTTTTTCAATTATCTATTCAAGCTTAAACATATCGCAATATTTTCTAATAACAAAAGAGTTGGACAGGGATTGAAAATGTAAAGAATACAGACTGGTAATGAGGAAAAAGGGAAAGGATGTGAGAAGAGAACTACAGATTTAAAGCCTGACCACAAACCAAACAAAGCTTCAGGACTAATCCATGTGTCCCCGCTGCCCTGTTTGAAGCACTGTCTGGAGAAGTGAAACAGCCTTAGACACCCTTCAAGAATGTACTATATTTTTGTAGCAGTCACAATGCAAAATGATATTAAATTATGTTATGTGTGGCATAAGAAAGAAAATATCATAAAATTCAATTAGAGTTGTTTTAAATGTCAATCATAAGTGACAGCTTCTTAGAATAATACAATTTGAAGTTAAAGTGAATTGCTCAGTTGTGATTAAGATACAGAGAATGTTGACATATGTTATAATCAGTCACACTTGGGTCTAGATGTGACTATCATAAAATATAACACTTCTCCAAGAAAACACTAACTTGATAAGAGAATAACATGAAGAATGTACCATCTTTGTATAAGTAAATGATGAGCTTAATAGTCATTTTAATGAATAAAATTATAAAAATTTCAAATGAAAACTGCCGAAGAACAACAATAAACAAAATAACTTTACAGACATTAACTACAAATGAAACACCAAAACTAAAACCTAACTAAAGGTATTATCCAAACAGCATAAATTTTTAACAGGATATTTATCAAATAGTAACATAAGGCTAGAAAATTATTATTTATGTCACACAGTTCAAACCTCTACTTTCTAGCATTAAGGTTTCTAACAGCAATCTCCTAAAATCCCAGGGGGTAAGAATGCTTCCCTAGAAAGATAATCCCATTAGGCTTATAACAAAGCTCTCTGATCCAGCACAATGGAGGCCAGAAGTTGGTACAAATATTGAAAATACTGAGTAAAGCAGAGAAGGATTTATATATATATATACACACACACACACACACACATATATATACATACACAAAAAAAAACAGTAAATTCCTGTTCTAACTTAAAACACAATATAAATATTCATCCATCATTTAAGAATAAAAGCACTGCTTGTGTTTAGTTCCTCTGATGAAGATTTTTTATCATCTTTCTGTATGAACCTATACCTACAAAACAACATTTATAAATTCCTTTTAATTAAAATAGAATTAAAGCTAAAAGCTATATGCAAAATAACCTGCAAGTGAAATTGTTAGTATTATGTCATTTTTGTAGTTCACTTGTATATTCTTAATTCAAAATAATTTTTTCAACTTGTCCATACTGAAATTCTCTCAATATTTAACCAGTTAACTGCCATAATCATCTATAGACAAAACAGTGGACCTTTTTTAATTAAATTCAAAATATTGTGGCAATTAACGAGTTAATAATTTACTTTGCTGCCCCACTCATAGTTTATCACTTTACATAATATCATTATATAAAATAATAATGAAGAGAATTGGTATGCACAGGACGGTAGGAGGAAAAACTAGCTCACTATAAACACATGATGTAACAAGCAGAAGCAGTCAGTATTGCATATGTGTACATAATGCATGCTCAAAATGACATGTGTGCTCCTTCTCCTGTGAGAAGCTGTCAGTATCCTTTACAGTGAGCCTATAACACAGAAGTAAATTCAGTAAGTCTAGTAAGAAGTTGGTTAAGAAAACCTCCACTGTACATCTAGTCCACTGAAAAATGGAAAATCCATCAATAAAAGCAGATAAAAAGGGTGAGGAAACCAACACCAGGTTGAAAAACTAGAGAAAGTCCCAACAACTTTCCATAAAACAACTATTGGCTGATTAGTTAACTTAAGTTGACATACATCAGAGTCCATTTATCAGCATTGGGGCTGATTCGGGTAACAATCATAAAGCCTTCTACATCGACCTTGTAGATTGCACCTCTTTGACAAAATAAACAATAACAAGAATCACCAGCTACTGCTGGGGCAGCCAACTCTACTGCAGAGGCCACAACATCATGAAGGGAAGAGCTGCAGTGACTGAGAGCCCAGCCTCACTTCAACCCAGGGTGCCCTCAGACACCACCTGGGACACTACAGCTGCCAGGGACCTGCTGCCTTGGCTGCAGACCCATGTACTCTGGGACTCTAGACTCCCCGGCCGTGGACTCCTCTGAGTTTCGGAGCATGTTCCCCTCCCACTGGCCCAACACAGTAGCCCTGGGAGCCGCGACTGCGTGAGCTGCCGCCAATTCTGACACATCGGCCCCGGGAGCCAGGACCGCATGACCCGCCAGCAAGCCCACTGCAGCCACAGCCCCATGCGACTTGACACTTAGATCTTTCGGTGATAGCAAAAATGGGGAGAGAAATGAACAACCCCCAAAGGAAAGAAAAGGAAAGCGCTCCAGAAAGGGAACTAAATGAAACAGAGGCATGCAATATGTCAGAAAAAGAATTCAGAATAAGGGTCATTCAGTTCATAAACCAGATGGATGAGAAAATCAACAACTTATGTAAGAATCAAGAGGAAATAAAGAGTGATATAGCTACAAAAAACACACACTATGTCAATAGTAGACTATAAGAAGCAGTGTAAAAATTAGCGAATTAGAAGACAGGGCAGCAAAACACACCCAATCTGAACTGCAATTGGAGAAAACAATCAACACATTGTTTGCGGGTAGTTTTTATCACGCGCTAACAGGTGGCACGGGCCATTTTTGCTAATTTTTTGTGCAAATGTCAACGTTCAGTAAAATTATGATAACTTTAGTTTACGTATTTATACATTACCCACATTCTACCACTGGTCTATAAAAAACGTATTAATACGTGTCCCGCACTCTACTACCAGTCAACGTAAAACGTATAAGTAAAACGTATAAATATGTTTCCCGCATACAATGTGTTAAAAGGCAAGAGGAGAGCCTTAGAGAGCTTTAGAAAAACGTAAAACGAAGCAATATACATATAATAGGGGTGCCAGAATGACAAAAAGAGGAGCAAGGGTTAGAAAACTTATTTGAAGAAATGTCAGAAAAGTTTCCTGATTTGGGGAAGAAAAAAGGCCCACAAGCACAGAGAATCCCAAACAAGAGGAACCCCAAAAGACCCACACCAAGTGACACTGTAATTACAATGGCAAGCATTAATGACAAAGAGAGAAACTTAAAGGCTGAAAGAGAGAGACAGAGAGTTAAGTACAAGGGATTTCCCATTAGATTATCAAATGATTTCTCAATGGAAACACATCAGGCCAGAAAGAAATGGAAGGAAGTATACAAAGCAAAGAAAATTCAGGGACTGAATCCAAGAATACTCTATCCAGCAAGGCCATCATTCAAAATTGAAGGGGAAATCTGGAGCTTCACAGACAAAAAAAGGCTAAGGAAGTTTATTACTAACAAATTAGCAAGGCAAGAAATGATAAAGGGACTGTTGTAAGAAGAGTTAAAAAGGTAAGAAGGAACACAGACACAAAAAATAAAAATGGCTACAAACAAGTACCTATCAATAATAGCTAAAAACATAAATGGAATAAATGATCCAATCAAAAGACATCAAGTGGTTGAATGGCTAAGACATCATGAAACATATATATGCTGTCTATAAGAAACCCACCTCAGTACAAGGGACTCACAGAGACTGAAAGTGAAGGGATGGAAAAATATCTTTTAGGCAAAAGGAAATTTAAAAAAGGTGGGATAGCAATACTTATATCTGACAAAATAGACCCCAGTGAAGGCCATAACAAGAGATAAAGAAGGCCACTTCATAATTATAAAGGGATCAATACAACAAGAAGATATAACTCTGGTAAACATATATGCACCCAATGCAGGAACACCCAAATACATTTAAAACAACAACAACAAAAAAAAAAAAAAACCTTATGGAAGATATTAAGGGAGGGATCGACAACAATACAATCATAGTAGGGAAGTTTAATACCCCACTGACATCATTGGATAAATCCTATAGACAAAAATATCAGCAAAGAGACAGCAATCCTAAATGACTCACTAGATCAGATGGACAAAACTGAAATCATCAGAACATTTCACCCCAAAGCTACGGAATATACATTCTTCTCAAGTGCACATGGGACATTTTCAAAGATAGACCACATATAGGGTCACAAGCAAAGTCTCTCCAAATTCAAGAAGATTGAAATCATATAAAGCATTATCTCAGACTACAATGGCATAATATTAGAAATCAATTACAATAAAAACAATAAAAAAATTTGAAACATTTGGTGGGTAAGTAGCATGCCATTAAACAATGATTGGGTTATCAAAGAGATCAAGATGTAATTAAAAACATCCTGGTGCCCTAACCAGTTTGGCTCAGTGGATAGGGCATTGGCCTGCAGACTGAAGGGTCCCAGGTTTGATTCTGGTCAAGGTCATGTACCTTGGTTGCAGGCATATCTCCAGTAGGGGATGTACAGGAGGCAGCTGATGGATGTTTCCCTCTCGTCGATGTTTCTAACTCTCTATTCCCCTCCCTTCCTCTCTGTAAAAAAATCAATAAAATATATTTTTTTTAACAAAAGAATGTTTCTACTTGGAATTAAAAAAAAAAAAATCCTGGAAATGAATGACAATGAAAACACAACAATCCAAAATCTATGGGACACAGTAAAAGCAGTCCTGAGAGGGAAGTTCATAGCATTACAGGCCTATCTCAAAAAAAAAAACAAAAACAAAAAACAAGAAAAACTGGTAATAAATTATCAAACTCTACAACTTAAAGAATTAGAAAGAGAGCAACTAAAAATGCCCAGAGTGAGTAGAAGGAAGGACATAATAAACATCAGAACAGAAATAAATGACATAGAGACCAAAAAAACAATACAAAAGATCAATAAACTAAGAGCTGATTCTTTGAAAGGATAAACAAGATTATGCACCTCTATCCAGACTCACCAAGAAACAAAGAGAGGGGACCCAAATAAACAAAATGAGAAATGAAAGAGGTGAAGTAACAACAGACCCGACTGAAATACAAAAGATTTTTTAAAAAATACTCTATTCCAACTAGAAAACCTAGAGGAAAAGGACATATTCCTAGGAAAATACAACTTTCCAAAACTCAATCAGAAAAAATAAAAAAAAGTAAAATAGGCTGATACGATGGAGGAAATCTAAGCAGTAATCAAGAAACTTCCAGCAAATAAAACCTCAGGGCCTAAAGGCTTAATGGGGAAGTTTTACCAAAAATTCAAAGAAGAACTCAAACTTATCCTCCTCCAGACTATTCCAAAATATTCAAGAGGAAGGCACATTTCCAAGCTCTTTCTATGAAGCTAGCATTATCCTAATTCCAAAACCAGATAAAGACACCACAAAGAAAGAGAATTACAGGCCAATATCCCTGATGAATACAGATGCTAAAATCCTCAACAAAACTCTAGAAAATTGGATCCAGCATTACCTTAGAAAGATCATACACCAAGACCAAGTGGGATTTGTTCTGGGGATGCAAGGATGGTATAACATCCACAAATCAATAAATGTGAAACATCACATAAACAAATTGAGACACAAAAATCACATAATCATATCAATAGATGCAGAAAAGGCATTTGACAAAATCCAACACACTTTCTTGATAAAAAGCCTCAGCAAAGTGGGAATATAGGGATCATACCTCAACAAAATAAAAGCCTTATATGACAAACCTACAGCCAACATCATACTCAATGGGCAAAAACTAAAACTATTTCACCTAAGAACAGGAACAATACAGGGATGCCTACTCTTACCACTCCTGTTCCACTCAGTACTGGAAGTGCTAGCCATAGCAATCAGACAAGAAGAAGAAATAAAAGGCATCCAAACTGGAAAAGAAGAAATAAAATTGTCTTTATTCGCAGATGACATGATATTGTACATAAAAAAGCCTAAAGACTCAATCAAAAAACTACTAGACTTAATAAATGAATTCAGCAATGTAGCAGGATACAAAATTAACACCCATAAATCTATGGCTTTTTCATACACCAATAGTGAACATACAGAAAAAAAGATTTAAAAAACAATCCCATTTATCATTGCAACAAAAAAAATTAAGATACCTAGGAATAAACTTAACTAAGAAAGTAAAAGATCTATACTTGGAAAACTACAGGATGTTGAAAAAAGACATAGAGGAAGACATAAACAAATGGAAGAATATACTGTGTTCATGAATTGGTAGAATCATTAAAATGTCCATACTACCCCCAAAAAATCAATATATTCAATGCACTCCCCATTAAAATACCAATGGCATATTTCACAAGCCTAGAACAAACACTTCAAAAATTCATATGGAATAAAAAAAGAACCCGAATAGCTGTAGCAATCCTGAGCAAGAACAAAGTAGGAGGGATCTCAATACCAGATATCAAGCTATATTACAAAGCCACTGTTCTCAAAACTGCCTGGTACTGGCACAATAAAAGACATATAGCCCATTGGAACAGAACAGAGAACCCAGAAATCTACACAAGGTACTATGCTCAATTAATATTTGACAAAGGAGACAAGAGCATACAATGGAGTCAAGACAGTCTCTTCAATAAATGTTGTTGGAAAAATTGGACAGATACATGCAAAAAGATGAAACTAGACCACCAACTTATACCATACAAAAAAATAAACTCAAAATGGCTAAAGTACTTAAACATAAGACGGGAAATCATAAAAATCTTAGAGGAATACACAGGCAGCAAAATATCAGACAATGTTATCTCTGATAAGGATTTAATCTCCAACATTTACAGGGAACTCATGCAACTTAATAAAATGAAGATAAACAATCCAATAAAAAAATGCACAATGGACCTAAATAGACACTTTTCGAAAGAGGACATACAGAAGGCCAAGAGACATATGAAAACATGCTCAAAGTCACTAATCATCCCAGAGATGCAAATCAAAATGACAATGAGGTACCATCTCACACCTGTCAGAATGGCTATCATTAACAATTAACAAATGACCAGAGCTGGCGAGGATGTGCAGAAAAAGGAACCCTCTTGCACTGCTGGTGGGAATGCAGAATGGTGCAGCCACTGTGGAAAACAGTATGGAGTTTTCTCAAAAAATTAAAAATGGAACTTCCATTTGACCCAATAATCCCACTTCTAGGAATATACCCCAAGAAATCAGAATCACCAATCAGAAAGGACATATGCAACCCTATGTTCATAGCAGCACAATTTATAATAGCTAAGATCTGGAAACAGCCTAAGTGCCCATCTGTAGATGAATGGATTAGAAAACTGTGGTACATCTCCACGATGGAATACTACACTACTGTAAAAAAGAAGGAACTCTTACCATTTGCAACAGCATGGATGGACCTGGATAGCATTATGCTAAGCGAAATAAGCCAGTTGGAGAAAGCTAAATATTACCTAACCTCACTCATTTGTGGAATATAATGAACAACATAAACTGATGAACAAAAATAGATACAGAGAAAGAGAAGCATCAAACAGACCATCAAACCTCAGAGGGAAGGCAGGGGAGGATGGGGGGAGGGGAGAGAGATCAACCAAAGGACTTGTATGCGTGCATATAAGCATAACCAATGGACACAGACACTAGGGGGCCGAGGGCATGTTCGGGGGGTGGGGGGAGCGAGGATGGGGGAAAAGAAGGCAGATGTAATACCTTAATCAATAAAGAATAAAAATTAACAAAAAAGAATAAAAAATGGAAAACATGAAAAAAAAAAAAAAAAGAATCACCAACTACCCCAGAAATTTGCTTTCTAGAAACATCCCAATCACCAATAAGCCAAACTGATGGGAAATCACACCAGGAAAATGCACTCAGATATTTCACAGGGTGCTGAAAATGCCCACCTGACAAAATACTCCCAGTTCCACTTATATCCAGAGGTCAGTAGATCGACACTGAGCCATGCTGGTTGAGCACATTTGCCACTTCTAAGCTGAAGCTTTTAGAGCCATACAAACCTGCCATTGCTATTTCTCTCCATCAGGAGATCTGCTTCTCACACATTGGGGCTGTTCCACCACCCTTGAGCCTGGAAAGAATCTGACACTGGGGATAGAGACACAGCTGATAATGTAACCAACATGAACAAGATATATAAGCTTGATTGTTTTAAGCCAATGAACTGTTGGAGTTTTCTGTATCATGCAAACAACAGTGAAAGCTGACTAACACAAGCCACCATAGATTTAGCTGAAGGAAGAGAATGCAAAGGAGGTTGCTATGGGAACTATCCCACTTCAAACCAAAAAGGACTTCAAAACCAATAAATAATAATCACTAATTTCCCAACCTATTATAAACCAACACTTATATAAAATATAATAAAATTACTTAAAAAAATCAAAATAAGACTTTTAAGTGTTGAGCTTCAATTTTTACATTAACATTCAATAGAAATAAAATTATTGTCAAACTTTTATTCAAATTTTCAAATCCCTACTCCCAATTTCTGACAAGATATCATTGCAAACTGGTTACAGTGCACAGAAGCACATTGCTCCACAGAGCACAGTTGAGTTCATTTTGTTTCAAAGTATGTGGAATTAAGAAATAAAGGCTTTTATGATGCTGTAGACTTCTTCCAGTTGCATAACTGGTAACTAAATTACGGACAAATTTGATCAGAACAAAGCTAAAATTCTCCTACTCTACAAAAAATATCTGTGGTTACTTTTTTGTATAAGGTTTAAAATTCAGGGCGTTCCTACCCCCACTTTTTTTTTAGTCTATCAATAATAGACATTTAGATTATTTGAAATGTGCCTAGCTCCCAGACTTGGTAATTTTAAATGAAATGTTTTTAGTTATAGTGAAATAGGAACCCAATTATTTTATATTGACATATGTAGTTTACTGCCTTTCTCTCTATTTATTTTCACCCTAGCTACTGAAAAATAGTAGTTTTTAGCAATTACTTAGCAACCTGCAGTAAACATGATTTAGTACTAAGACTCCAAGTATATTTTAAATCACATTTAATTTTCTAAAGAATGATTCTTTGCTGTATTACGAAGATTTAGAAATTCATCTTAAATCTTTAATGCACTTCCTGACTTGCCCAGAAATACATTTTTGGTGGTATGATTCAATCTTGATGAATGCCACTATGTGCATATACTGTCCTGAATTGCCACAGTGGCAGGTAGCTGCTTAAGAAGCTAGTTGTGGTTTTTATAATTGACTAAAAACAAATGAAATATTTGTTTCATATTCTCTCAAATGAAGAAAAATCTGAGTAATATATTTAAAGTAAAGTTACTTCCTAAGTTTTAACAATGTGAATGGCAAAAACCAGATCTACCTCAGTTGGTTTGGGCTTTTCAGAGACAAAATCATTGGACTTTTGCAAAGCTAAACTGACTTTTTAAAGTAAAAGTAATTTTTTAAATAGAAATAAAAATACTTTTGCAAATATAAGTCTGTGTTTCTTTCAATCTTGTCAATTAAAATTTCTGTAGTAGTGAATTTTCACATTCATAATCTAGTTAGTTTATAAAGCAACCCAGTTAGGCAGGTAAGATTAGATTTTTCCCCACTGAGCCACATGAAGAACTGAGTTTAGAGAACTCAACTACAGTTAAAAACTCTAAAGCCCATTCTATTTATATTTTTTTACATACCAGTTCACACAATTTCATTCTTGAAGATCATATATATTTGACTACTCTAAGTAGTTGCACCTAAAATATCTTAAGGTCAGATGACAAAAAAACAACAACAAAAACACACCAAAACAAAAAACATCCACCAACAATATAAGTAAGCCCCAAGAATATAGTGAAGTCAATTTCTAAAATGATTAGAAGAGGAGAAAAACATCACAATACAATACTAAAGTATTTTTATTACAGGAACAACTTTCCATAATACAAAATTAAAGTCTAGACATGCTTTAATTTTAATTTCTTCTGAAAAATTATCACAAATAAGTAGGTAATGATTTTGATAAAAACTAAATTAAGAATTTTCAGGGAAATGTGAAACAACTTATCTATTAGCAGAAATAAGTTTTTGGTGCTAGTGCTGGAAGATATGTTTTATGTTATTATGGGGGGTTGAGTAAGAGGTAGGTACAAAAGCAATGTTTTAAGTTATATACACACTGTGATGATAACGAATATAAAGAAAAGTATGTTACTTTTTAAATCTCTGACAGCAAGTAAAGAAGCAAGAGTTTTTCAGGTGATAGTTCAAGTACATACACATATGTTAAGCTTACTGTTACATTAAATGACACAGTAAGAAACAGAATTCTTAAAAATATCAGTGTTATATAGAATCTTTTAAATTTATTGCTGTTACATATATCAGGTGATAAAGGAGGGTATATAAATATAGTTAAACACGTTTTAAAACATTTTATCTCATTTGCAAAAGCTCTAAGAAAAACATCTTATCCTTATTAGCGTTTTCTTTAAGATATACTGTAACTTGTAAGTCAATTAACATGCATTCTCTTTTCCTTTGTTTAGCACAAGTTTATACATTATAAGACTTAACAATAAAATTATCTAACATTTCTGATCATGACAAAAATCTCAGCAAAGAAAAATGATTATTATTGCTCAAGTCTTCTTAGAAAAAAATAAAAAATTTTTTCATATAAATAAAGGGAAAACAAAATACAGAATCCCTTCATCATGATTAATAAACAAATAAAATAAAATAAAACCACCATGGTGCCCTGGCCAGGTAGCTCAGTTGTTGGGGTGTCTTCCCATACTCCAAAGGTTGTGGGTTTGATTCCTGGTCAGGGCACATACATAGGTTTCGGATTCAATCCCCAGTCAGGGCACATACTGGAGGCAACTGATTGATGTTTCCCAAAGATCAATGTTTCTCTCTCTCCCTGCCTCTTTCTGTAAAAAATCAATTAAAAAATAAAAAACATATCCTCAGATGAGAATTCAAAAGACAAAAGCATGGTTGGTTCACTTATATAAGGGTATATTTTCAGCCATGTTGTCATCATCACCAAAGTTCTATATTTTACAAGGTCATTAAATTAATATTCAGGAATATATGCATCTTTTTTTACTATTTTAACAGTTTTATTGAAATATAAGTTATAGACATAAAGTCTACCTGCTTAAAGTATAAATTCAAGGTTTTTAATGTTTACAAAGTCATGTAACCATACCCATATTTTTCCTCCATTGACCCCCGCCACCCCAGTCTGCCCCCTCCCCAGGCCTTCATCACACCATTATATGTCCATATATTATGCATATATGCATATACATTCTTCGATTATCTCTTCCCGACCCCTGCCCTTCTCTCTAAAATTCATAAGTATGCTGCATGTTTCAATGTCTCTGGAACTATTTTGTTCATCAGTTTATTTTTTTCATTAGATTCCACATAAAAGTGAGATTATGTGATACTTGTCTTTCTCTGACTTATTTTACTTGGCATGATACTCTCCAGGTCCCTCCATGCTATCTCAAAGGGTAAGAGAGCCTTCTTAATTACAGCTGCAATGTATTCCATCGTGTAAATATACCACTTGTTTTTTATTCACTCTTCCACTGATGGGCACTTGGGCTGTTTCCAGATCTTAGCTATTGAAAACTGTGCTGATATGAACATAGGGGTGCATATTCTTTCTAACTGGTGTTCTGGTTTCTTAGGATATATTCCTAGAAGTGAGGTCACTGGGTCAAATAGGAGATCCATATTTAATTTTTTGAGGAAATCATATTGTTTTTCATATTAGTTGCACTAGTCTGCATTCCTACCAGCAGTGTACTAGGGTAGGGTTCCCTTTTCTTCACATCCTCACCAGCACTTATTGTTTGTTGATTTTTTGAGGATACCCCTTCTGGCAGGTGTAAGGTAATACCTCATTATAGTTTTAATTTGCATCTCTCTGATGATTAGTGACTTTGATTATTTTTTCATGTCACTTGGCCATCTGCATGTCCGCTTTGGAAAAGTGTCTATTTATGTCCTTTGCCCATTTTTTTTTATTGCAGCCACCATCTTTGATTCCCTCAGGTATCTATATTTTTAAAAGAAATATTCTTTTAAATGCATTATGAACTAAAAATTTCAGTTCTACTCTCAATTTTTAAGCTTTTATTCAAAATGTCAACACTTTTAGTGAGAAGAAGTTGAGATCCCATGTATAAAGAGATCCTGAGTCCCTGGAACTTTGGACAGAGAAGAAGATATCCTTTCATCCAGATTTGAAAATAGATTAGACATTAGACATTTAAAATTTCCCAGCATACTGCAGCTTCTTAACTATTTTCTATCACAATTTCATTTATCTTAGTCTTTCCAATCTCTCCAGTAAAAATAAACAACCATTGATTAGACCATGGTTGACTGAAAATAACTGACTGACTGCTATTCTGCTACCTCCAGGATATAAAGAGATTTTAAATTATGTGATATACCTTCACAAAGGGTGGGGTTTTTTAAATTGAAAAAAAAAAAGTTAACAGAGGAGGTTTTTACATTAAATTGTGGACTGGGTAATTTTAGTTTTCTCTTTACAAAAGATCTTTTAAATTATTATTCTTTTACTATTTAAGCATTAAATCCTATGTATAATTTGGTTTGGTTGCAGATTACTGCTATTCTATTTTTTTAACTCAATTTATTGGTGTGACATTGGTTAATTAAATTTTGCAGGTATCAGTATCCTGTGCTTTCCCATAAGGTAGCCACTGAGTCTAGTGACTAGACACTAGTAGTTAATGAGCACTTGAAAAGAGGTTAGTTCAACTGAAACACTAAATTTTTTATTTTATTTAATCACTTTATTAAATCTCAATTTTTAAAACTGTTAGGGGCAAGAATAGAATATTGGGGACTAGCTATGGTTATGGGAAATATGAATCATGCTCTGTTAACCATGATTGCCTTGTGTTGGTTAAAGAAAGGACATTCTGACCTGGCTGGGAGTTATATGCCCCCAGGACCTCGGAGTCAACCTTGGGACCTGGGACTCAAACTTGGAATTTGGTCCATTCTCAAGGAAAGATTAACAACCTTGTTGCCCAAACAATAGAGTCCCACCCCAGCCACCTACTTCCCCATGCCTGTGATCCCTACTTCCCCATTTAATATGTGTCTGGCCCTTTATAAGCAGCTGGCTTATGGGGAGCTGCAGAGCATATTTCCTTGGATGATCTGCTGCTCTCCCATACAGCTGGCAGTATTGGAATAAACACTCATATTTGATTCAACTCTGTCTCTGCTTACTTGGCTCAAGTAGTGACAAGCAGCACAGACCCATTGATTGTCCAGTTACAAAACTATTACTCAAGATAGTGACTAAAACTTTTCATTATATTTGCAAAAACTTAGGTATGCACTTTAAAACTGAAAATCTTATTAAAGCTAAATTCTCATTAAATCAAGAATTTTCAATGAAAAAATAACAGGTTTATAAGATACTAGAGGCCCAGTGCATGGATTCATGCACTGGTGGGATCCATCAGCCTGGCCTCCTGTGCCCTCTCACAATCCAGGACCCCTTGGGGGATATCGAACTACCGGTTACAGCCTGATCCCCACAGGACAGGCAAAGGGACCCCACCAGTGCACAAATCTGTGCAATGGATCTCTAGTATGCATATATGATTGGTTAATCTCTCTTTATTTTTTAAAATTAAATCTTTATTGTTCAGATTATTACATTTGTTCCTCTTTTTTCCACCCATAATACCCCTCCAACAAGTTCCCACCCCACCCTCTGCCCTCACTCCCCACCCACTGTCCTCATCCATAGGTGCACGATTTTTGTCCAGTCTCTTCCCACACTACCCACACCCCTTTCCCCCCCAAGAATAGTCAGTCCATTCCCTTTCTATGTCCCTGATTCTATTATAATCACCAGTTCATTCTGCACATCAGATTATTTATTCACTTGATTCTTAGATTCACTTGTTGATAGATGCATATTTGTTGTTCATAATTTGTATCTTTACCTTTTTCTTCTTCTTCCTCTTCTTAAAGGATACCTTTCAGCATTTCATATAATACTGGTTTGGTGGTGATGAACTCCTTTAGCTTTTCCTTATCTGTGAAGCTCTTTATCTGACCTTCAATTCTGAATGATAGCTTTGCTGGATAAAGTCATCTTGGTTGTAGGTTCTTGCTATTCATCACTTTGAATATTTCTTGCCACTCCCTTCTAGCCTGCAAAGTTTCTGTTGAGAAATCCACTGACAGTCATATTGGTATTCCCTTGTAGGTAATTGAGTTTCTTTCTCTTGCTGCTTTTAAGATTCTCTCTTTGTCTTTTGCTCTTGGCATTTTAATTATGATGTGTCTTGGTGTGGTCCTCTTTGGATTCCTTTTGTTTGAGGTTCTCTGCACTTCCTGGATTCGTAAGTCTATTTCTTTCACCAGGTAGGGGAAGTTTTCTGTCATTATTTCTTCAAATAGGTTTTCAATATCTTGCTCTCTCTCATCTTCTGGCACCCCTATAATTCTGATGTTGGTACGCTTGAAGCTGTCCCAGAGGCTCCTTACACTATCTTCGTATTTTCAGATTCTTTTTTCATTTTGCTTTTCCGGTTGGGTGTTTTTTGCATCTTCGCATTTCAAATCTTTGACTTGATTCTTGCGCTCCTCTGGTCTGCTGTTGGGTGTCTGTATAATATTCTTTATTTCAGTCAGTGTATGCTTAATTTCTAGTTAGTTCTTTATCACAACATCGAGGGTCTCATTAGATTTCTTGTAGATCTCATTAAGTTTATTGGCAGTTTCTAGAAAATTATTCAAAGACCTTAAAAGTGCGGTTTTGAGCTCTATATCCTCCATTTCTTTCATGTTTCTTTGTCTCTGCATTTTTTTATGCTTTCTTGGTGCACCCCCTTGTGGTCTTTGTGCGCAGTCTTGTTGTAGTTAAGCCTTGATTGTTGTAGGTAAACTGGGGGGGATTTGACCTCCAGGCCAACTGGCTATGAGAATCAGCTGTGTCTGCAGTGGGAGAACTTCTGTGCTGGATCTCTAGGGCGGTGCTAATCTAGCCTTTGCCTGAGGCTATCCGGCAAATGCCTCTGTGCAGAGCTTGGGTGGGGCGGGTCCTAGGGGATCTACAGGGCAGGCGGAGAGAGCAGTTATGGCTGCTCTCAGTCCCGTCCCCAGGGGCTCTGCCTCTCAGAGTCCCAGCAACCGCTGCAAACCTCGGAGAGAAAGCTGCCTTCGAGTTCCGACGGAAGCCAGACAGTTGCGTTTGAGTCTGGGTCCCTAGAGACTCGCCTGGATCTGGAGCTCAGAGTCTGAGACTCCCTCCCGATTGAAACAGACAACCGCTTCCTCAGCTGCCAGCCCGCTCGGCATGCACTCCACACCTTAGTATTTTACTTCAGCACTGCGCCTCCTCTGAGTATCGGTATGCTTTTCTTTTTCCTCATAGTTCTAGAACTTCCACTCAGCCAGCCTTCCTGTGGTTCTGGATGATGTCCGTTCCATCTTTTAGTTGTATTTTTGAAGTGGTTGTTCAAGGCAGCAAACTCCGGTGTTTACCTATGCCGCCATCTTGGTTTCTCAATTGGTTAATCTCTTGCCACCCCTCCTTCTCCCCTTCCCCCTGAGATTCATCAGTCTGTTCCATGTTTCCATGTCTATGCGGTAAGCATCTTCCCCCTGGTGATCAGTGCATATCATAGCTACCAGTTGAATGGTTGACCTGTTGAACGGTTGCTTAGGCTTTTAGACTAATTAGATAGATAGATAGATAGATAGATAGATAGATAGATAGATAGATAGTACAACAGAGTGAAAATATTTCTAACAAATTTTATATTGATTACATTTTAAAAGATTTTTATTTTTCCAACTGGGTAAATAAAATGTATACTTATTAAAATTCATTCAACTATTCTCCTTTTACTTTTTTAACACTGTTACCAAAATTTCTGAATTACATAAGTGGCTTATATTGTATTTTAATTGAGCCGTGCTACTTGGACAATACATCCTATATAATAAATGGCTGATATGCAAATTGGACCCTCAACCGGGAGTTTGACCGGGAGTTCAACCAGGGGACGGGGCCGGCCAGCCAACCTCCTGTGTCCCCTCCCCCCAGCTGGCCTGGCCCGATCAGGGCAGACCGAACAGACCCCACCATGCACAAATTCATGCACAAGACCACTAGTATATTATAAAATCAAAACTTTTTTAAAATTAGGTTCCTTAGGGTATAATTTATATGCAGTAGGACTCTTTTACATGTATCTTTCTATAAAAGTTGACAGATATATACAGTCATGTAACCACCACAATCAGGACATAATACATATTTTTAATGTATTATTGACTTTAAAGAGAGAGAAAGAGAGAGGGAGAGAGAGAGAAACATCGATGTGAGAGAGAAAACATCTGATTACCTGTCTCCTACACACACCCTAACCAGAGATCAAACCTGCAACCTTTTGGTGCATGGAACAATGCTCAACCAACTGAGCACACTGGCCAGGGAAGGACATAATACATTTTCATCACCCCAAAGACTCCCTTATGCTCCTCTATAATCAATTCACACCTCCTACCTGCAAACTGTGACAACTGTTTTCTGTCCCTATAATTTTGCCTTTACATAATGTCATATAAATGGAATAATATAGCATGTAGACTTTTGAGTCTGATACTACACTACTGTAAAAAAGAAGGAACTCTTACCATTTGCAACAGCATGGATGGACCTGGATAGCATTATGGTAAGCAAAATAAGCCAGTCGGAAAAAGATAAATATCAATGGTCTCACTCATATGTAGGATATAATGAACAACATAAACTCATGAACAAAAATAGATCCAGAGACAAAGAAACACTGAACAGACCATCCAAACTCAGAAAGAAGGCAGGGGATGGGGTGGGGGGATAAGTGATCAACCAAAGGACTTGTATGCATGCATATTAGCATAACCAATGGACACTGAAACTGGTGGTGCGGGCTTGTCCTGGGGCGCAGAGGTGGCGGGGGGGTGGGAGGGGTGGGGATGGGGAGGGGCTCAATTGGGGAAAAAAATAGACATATGTAATGCTTTAAACAATAAAGAAAAAAAAATCCTACCCTTTAAAACTACTATGCTTTCCATAGGGTTAACTGTCCACAGTGAAATTAACAGAACAGATAACAAAACTGAGAAGTGTTTCCCTTTTTGTTATAAAAAAGGTGAAGGAAAAGTAAATTAAGTGATAAAGAAGTTTACCCTCTCGATTAGATATCTACTTTTATTGAGATTTCAAAAACGTTACCAGACTATAGAGGATCCAAGAACTATAATACCAGCTAACCACATGCAAATGCCAGTGGAGATTTAACTAACACCAATATTTTCACCCAGATTGCTATTCGGTTTTTTTAGAGCTTCCTAACAAAGTTGAGTAAATTTGGAGTAGTCTGCCTAACACTATTTTTCTCATAAACTCTTATTTCTGGTACATGGTTTTACAGAATATAATGTTTTTCAGGAACACATATATCACATGATAGCAAAATATTTATACTACATGAAGGTAAAGATTAATAAAGTTTGTGGCTCTATCTGAAAAATGAAATTTTTCTAATCACTTATTTTCATCTCATCATTTACATGAAATATAAGTCTATGTTTCAAATAGATTAATAAGATACTAATACCATCATTAATGCTTTCAAAATACTTACTGAAATCTCCAGTAAGAAAAACCCCTTCTGCTCCAGGGGCCCATTCCTTGCAGTATAAGCCGCCATCTGCACATCTGTGGACCCCAAAGGATTCATAGCCTCTGGAGAACTTATCAATGCCACCTTCATTCTCTCCAATGTTCTCCAAAGTCTGGTTAAACCGCTTATACCTGTGAAAAGTGCAAAAGAAGAAAGTTACAAAATTAAATTCTTTTGCTACTGTAATTAAGTAGCTGTTTTACTCTTATTCAGAAAAAAAGGGGGGGGGGAGATATCATTAAAGAAGACATGTGAATAATTTCATTTATTGGTAAATGTTTCCTGGTAGGTAAAATCATTCTTATCTCAAATAAATAGTAAGTAATTCCACTAACATTTTTTAGCATTTCAATCACTTTGCCATGAAAGGAAATAGGATAATTATTTTGTTCCATGAAATTTTAAAATCAGCATTATAGCAATTTCTATGTCAAGATAGTTTAATGAAGGATCATTCTATATCTTTCTCCTCTAAACCCTAATAAAATGACAGAAAAATAGTCAAAAACCAGCCAGAAAGATAAAATTCCCCAACAGCAGGTTTTGGCACATTTTTCCTGTTAAGGGGCAAATAGTAAATATTTCTGGCTTTCCCAGCCTCTGTTCCAACTCAGCTGTGTCTCTGAAGCAAGTAAGTGGCCAAAGGCAATATGTAAATGAATGGGTGTGGCTGTGGCCCAATAACTATTTACAAAATCAGGTGGCAGGGCCAAATTTTCCTAACCCTACCTTTAACAAAAGCATGGAGAGAACATAGATCACATCAAACTACAAATGCTAGAGGCATGTCCATATTCAAAACTGGTAAAACAAACAAACAAACAAAAAAAAACACTACTGCTGTTTTCACTAATACCCCCCAAATCTGGGAAGAAGCAAACTACAACAAAACGTGTAAAACTATGTGGCAGGTGCTCTCTATCAGAAGTGAAGGTTTCAGGAATACACAATGAGTTAAGCCAGTGGTTCTCAACCTTATGGCCCTTTAAAACAGTTCCTCATGTTGTGACCCCCAACCATAAACTTATTTTCGTTGCTACTCCTTAACTGTAATTTTGCTACTGTTATGAATCGTAATGTAAATATCTGATAAGCAGGATGGTCTTAGGCGACCCCTGTGAAAGGGTCATTCGACCGCCAAAGGGGTCGCGACCCACAGGTTGAGAACCACTGATTAAGCAATGCCAGTAAGCCTCTCCTGCACTTCCCCACACCCTGATGGGTGAGCAATAAAAGCACCAGAAAGATGGCATTAGGGCAGTGACGGCCAGCCTTTTGAGCTCAGCATTTTGAAAAACCATAATTTAACTCTGGTGCCGTGTCACATATAGAAATTTTTTGATATTTGCAACCATAGTAAAACAAAGATTTATATTTTGATATTTATTTTATATATTTAAATGCCATTTAACAAAGAAAAATCAACCAAAAAATGAGTTCAGAGGTGACACGCGTGTCATAGGTTCGCCATCACTGCATTAGGGCATATACAGGGAACATATAAAATTTAAGAAGCTAATACAGAACAAAAGAACCTTTCCACATATCTTTCACATTATACTTCAACTTATTTTAAATGAATTCACTAAAAATAAGAGTTGAGAGATTATATGACAAAACAACAGAATAAGTAAAATTGGACTACAGACCTAAGGAAACAAAAGGAGGAACAAAATACATCATTGGGAAATAATAAATGAATTAGAATTAACAAAGAACAAAATGCACATATAGCAAAAATAGCAAGTTATTAATTAACTGAATAAATTGAAAATTGATGTAATTAAATGAAGAATAAAAAGACAAAGAAATTGAATATATTAAAGGGAAGCTAAGAGAAATGCAAAAATTGACTCCAAAAAATCCAAATAAGGATAGCTGGTGAATCTTAACAAAACTAAATAAAATGGATATAGAAGATGTAAAACTGGAAATTTTTCCCTTAAGAATTAAATCTGCATATTAAAAAGAGAGTACTGTGTTGCAAAATGAAAAATAAAAAAACAAACACACAAACATGCACATGCAAAACCTCCCAGTTTAAGCTACTGAAATTCAAAGAATAAAAAAAATAATTCCATAAACAAACAGGTGCAAAAGAGTGAGGAGAAGGGTTTTTTGCAAAGGAACATTACCTTCAAGATCAAAAAACCACATAATTCTGAGAAGTAAAAGCAGTAATCAAATTAAAGATATTATATAAGTTCCTACTCAAGCATAAGGAATTATTAAAATACTAGAGGCCCGGTGCACAAAAATTTGTGTACTCGGGGGGGGGGGGGGGGGGCGTCCCTCAGCCCGGCCTGTGCCCTCTCGCAGTCTGGGACCCCTCGGGAGATAACGACCTGCTGGCTTAGGCCTGCTCCCGGGTGGCAGAAGGCAGGCCCAATCCCTAGGTGCAGCCCCTGGTCGGGCTCAGAGCAGGGCCGATTGGGGAGTTGGGGCGCCGCCCCTTGTCACGCACAGAGCCGCAGGGCGATCAGGGGGTTTGGGTGCTGCCCCCTTTCACACTGATCCCGGTGCCGGGAGGCCTCGCGGCTCTGCTGATCCCGGTGCTGGGAGGCATATTACCCTTTTACTATATAGAATAGAGGCCTGGTGCATGGGTGGGGCTGGCTGGTTTGCCCTGAAGGGTGTCCTGGATCAGGGTGGGGGTCCCCACTGGGGTGCCTGGCCAGCCTGGATGAGGGGATGATGGCTGTTTGCAGCTAGCCACACACCCTTCAGGGTGGGCGTCCCCACTGGGGTGCCTGGCCAGCCTGGGTGAGGGGATGATGACTGTTTGCAGCTCACCACACACCCTTCAGGGTGGGGGTCCCCACTGGGGTGCCTGGTCAGCCTGGGTGAGGGGATGATGGCTGTTTGCAGCTGGTCACACACCCTTCAGGGTGGGATCCCCACTGGGGTGCCTGGCCCGTCTGGGTGAGGGGCTGAGCGCTATTTTCAGGCTGGCAGGTGACTGAAGCTCCCAACCCCTCCTTTTTTTCTTTTCTTTTTATTCTGGGCCAGCTCTAGCTCTGTCTCCAACTCTGAGGCCTCAGCTGCTGAAAACAGGTATCTGGTTTGTTTAGGTTCTATAATAGAAACTCTGTATCAACTCCAGCTCTGAGATCCCAGCTCACTGAAAGCTGGTTTCTGGGGTTTTGTTTAGCCTCTATATTTGTTACTATGTTTCAAACTGCAAGCTCAGAGGCCGGCAAGGCAGGCGGGAAACGTTGCAGTCCTCCGTCACTGAAGCAAGCAAGCCTCATGTTCAGTTTAAGCTGCCTGGCTGCTGGCTGCCATCTTGGCTGGCAGTTAATTTGCATATCACCCTAATTAGCCAATGGGAAGGGTAGCGGTCGTATGCTAAATACCATGTTTCTCTTTTATTAGATAGGATTGTCAAATTTAAAATAATTCTAAGTCTATGGCAATTAAAAGACTAAAAATGCAAACTCACAGAAAGAAATGAACAGTCATTGCAGCAGTGTGACTGAGCCCTGAATCTTTAAATATAGAACCATGGCTATATTCGCAAGTGAATATACAATAACAAAAAGAAATGAACAAAGTAAAAGTTTTATTATTAGAAAATAAAAAAACAGATGAGTGAAAGGAAGATGGGATAAAGTACAAGAATGTCAGACCCTTATTTTATAACAGTCACTGAACAGTGACTAAAATTTAAGGTTGTCATCAGTATACTTTTTAATCTATTAATTTTAGATGGGCAATTTAGGAAATAACATTTCTGAATATTACTTCAGAAATGTTATATAGGAATTTCAGCAATTTCTTTCATTTTGGTGCAGTGACTTGGATTGCCTTATCATAGCATAGTACGGCAGGATCCCAGAGGAGCACACCCAGGACCACCTTGTAGACCCAGACCATGCTAGGTACCACCAGGGGCCCTTGTGCCCCATTGGCTCCCCACATTGCATCTGGTGAACTTGGGTGCATTTTTCTTGGAATTCCAGACCTTCTTGTTTTAAGGTAAGAAGCCATAACTTTATTTGAGCTGTTTTTTTAAAATCCTGAAGGTGGAGCTGAAGATTAAGGGTCAAGATAACTTAGGAGGAGAGGAAGAAAAAAAAAGTGGTTGTCTTTTTGTTTTGTTTTGTTTTGTTTTTTTAACTTTGGCTTTTTAATTGGAATTGCTTTCTGAACAAAACCCTTTGCTGGATAAATGAGAGCCTGAACTCATAAGGAGCATTTCCTCCCTCCTGCTTGAATTTCAGGTCTTGTTAGGTGACTAAGAATCTCTGTGGAGGTGCCCAAGATTGTTCCTCAAAATATGCAGCGATTCCATAGGGAATTCCAACACAACTCTAATTAAATAATTGATTCGTCTTGGGATTGTCACACAAACATTGGTTACTTAGTATTCCAAGTCCTCACGGTTGTATTATACAGCTGGGGAGAAAAACCACGACATGCAAGAGGGTTCAGATGACTTAGGAGGTAAGAGCCCCTTGTACGGACGGAAATGATGGGGAACCTCTGGTAGCTAAGGCCAGAGGCCATCAAATAGCATGTCTCGCTTAAGGAAATTGGCTTCATGTTGAGTAGAATCCATCTATCTGAGCAGAATAAGTCAATCACCACAGTGCCATGCCATCACTGTAACCATTGGTAAGTCTGCCCTCAGAGCACGGGGTAGCACTCAACATCCGGGTAGTTCCCAGGCAGCAGGGTACCTGCCCTACTATACCATAGGACAGCCCAAGACAGTCCGGGGACTTGTAGGAACGCCTCTAACTCTCACCTTGTTACATATCTGTCTCTCTGTAGATGGGGAACCAATCCACAGTGGCTTAAGAGACGCTTTTTGGAGGAATATTCTCACCAAGTGGGAAAAATTTAACCCTGAGTCCCTCAAGTTTGTTTTGCAACCCAGCTTGGCCCCAATATGAAGTGGTCAATGGAGAGGCTTGGCCAGTTAATGGCACCATTAATTTTAATACTATCTTACAGTTAGACTTATTTTGTTTCACCAAAGGGAAATGGACAGAAGTTCCATATATGCTGTAGGCAGTTAGACAAATGAGCAGAGCAAGGACAATGAACTAGGTATAGAAGACCATAAGGGTGGAAAGCCCCAGGTGCCTAACAATGGACAATCAATTGTAGGGCGGGACCTAGCCTCCAGGGTCATTTTTCGCCCCCTTAGCATATGCTGGTCTGGGCTCCCTGATCTTTCCTGCCTAGAGATAACATCTATGCCTCGGTTGTATTTCAGTTCCAGGCATAGATAAGCAATATAAAACCAGCCTAGCTGACATCAGGACCAGCTACATTGAATAACGACCCCTTCCCTAGTGCTGGCCAATCAATCAATGGAGACCACAACCCTGAAAGGACACACCTGGAAAACTGCTCAATGTTCTATAAAAATATTTCTCTGGGACCTCCCCTAAGATCTCCAACCTTCAAACCCTTAGGATGGAGGACCCAGCACTCTCTCCCCACTGGGAACACAACCTGCGCCTTTCCCTTTCCCTTCCCACTCCCCCTTCCAGCCCCAGGCACATTACCATTAGCTTCTGCACTCCCAAGCTCCAAGGGCTCTTCCTTTACCTTCATAACTTTCCTAAGCCCATTTCTCCTAGGAATTACTTCTCCTACCTCTGTAATTTACCAAAGAAATGTTCTCTTACAGTTTGGGTCTTGCTCTGAATTCTTTCCTAGCCAGAACCCAAGTACCAAGGTTGCTGAACACAGGTTTTGTCTTACCCCACCCATTAGACACCTGGTGCCATTCCCACTGCCTACAACAGTGGTTCTCAACCTTCTGGCCCTTTAAAACAGTTCCTCATGTTGTGACCCCCAACCATAAAATTATTTTCATTGCTACTTCATAACTGTAATTTTGCTATTGTTATGAATCGTAATGTAAATATCTGATATGCAGGATGGTCTTAGGCAACCCCTGTGAAAGGGTCGTTCGACCGCCAAAGGGGTAATGACCCACAGGTTGAGAACCGCTGGCCTACAACATATCCAAGCCTTTATGGCTCTCAGAGAAGACCTAAGCTATGTACTATCTATAAACTAGGAAAAATGAACCCAGATGGAAAAAAAAATTGCAACATTATGTGAATAGATTTGTCAGTCCTTTGTCAATATTTGGGTGACAACCCAATTCTTTAGGTATTCAAAAAGACTGTCCTTTTTTTTTTTTTTTTACAAGTAAATTCTTTATAGGATCAGATGTGTGGCTCCAGAAACAATTCAAAGCCCACCAAATCCTTTTACCTCTCCAAAACCTCTCCTATTCATCTCAAAAAACTTATAGGTAACTGGCTTTATGAAACCAAAGTAATTCCAGAAGCTTGCATTTCTTTACATGTACCTGTGAAATATAAATACCTTGTCTTCTTTAAGACCTCTTATCTGGGCCATCTTTTAAAATGCAAATTTCAAGGAGGTAAATTGTTCCTTTCTAAATTAGTTAAGATTTGATTAAAATATTATTGAATATCTAAATATTCTGAAGTAACATGAAATACTAAAATATTGATGGCTAAACAGATCTTAAGTTTACTGACTTTTGGCTTTTTATTACAGAGAAACTGGAAAATAGATTTGGAGCTGTTAATGAATACCTTATGTTTTATTAAAAATGTGTCTCTTAAAAGTATGAATGTTTGTCAATGGAAGAGTATGATTCTAGAAGTTATAAAATGTATTTGCTAATTTAAAAAATGCTAATGGCTTACTTTATAGTTGTCGCTAGAAATTAAGACTTGTAAGAGTTAAAAATTCTAATTAAGTTGAAAAGGAACTGTATGGTTTGGGTAATCTAATCTAATAAAACAGAAACATGCAAATTGACCATACCTCTGCTACACCCACCAGCCACGCCCACCAGCCAATCAGGAGCAAATGTGCAAATTAACCCAACTAAGATGGCGGCAGCCATGGAGCTGTACCAAGCAGGAGGCTTGGGTTGCCCCCAGCGATGAAGGAAGCCAAGCTTCCCGCCTGCCCTGGCTGGCCCTGAGCTCCGCTCAAGGCTACAAAGTTTCAATTATAGAAGATAAATACATCCCAGATACCTGCTTCCAGCCCGCGGCCGTGGCGAGCCTGAAAACGGCCATCAGCCCCTCACCCAGGCTGGCCAGGCATCTCAGCGGGGACCTCCACCCTGAAGGGGCTGTGGGCAGCCTGAAAACGGCCCTCAGACTCTCACCCAGGCTGGCCACACCCCCATGGGTGAGGGTCCCTGCTAGGGGGCTTGGCCAGCCTGCAAACAGCCATCAGCCCCTCACCCAGGCTAGCCAAACACCCATGGGGTGAGGGTCCCCACTGGGCGGCTTGACCAGCCTGCAAACAGCCATCAGTCCCTCACCCAGGCTGGCCAGGCACCCCAGTGGGGGCCCCCACCCTGAAAGGGGGTGTGGCCAGCCTGAAAACAGCCCTCAGCCCCTCACCCAGGCTAGCCAAACCCCCATGGGGTGAGGGTCCCCACTGGGGGGCTTGACCAGCCTGCAAACAGCCATCAGTCCCTCACCCAGGCTGGCCAGGCACCCCTGAAAGGGGTGTGGCCAGCTGGGTATATAAAACTATGTTTGTAAAATTTGGAGAATTGAAATAGATATATGGAATAAAAAAGAATTCCTGAAATAGTCTTAAGCATATATAGAAATTAAAAAATATAACAAATGGGCATTTTGTATCAATAATGAATGGATGGCTTATCTAATTTAATACTGAAACCTGTAAGTTAATAATAAAAATATAGATCTCTAAAAATCAAAATAACTTCAAGAGATCAAAGTTATACAAATTAAATTAAAAATAAATAAAACCACAAGTTCCCAAGAAATCAATACATATGTCCAGTAAATATTTGAAAAAGTGTTCAAATTCATACATAACTAAGGGAAGTGCAAACCAAAACTTCAAAATTTCACTTTCCACCTAAAAGACCAATAAGCATATGATTGTCTATGTGGATACAGTTCACTGCAAGGAAAAAGACATTCCTCAAATACTCTTTAATGAAATATAAATTAGAGGAATAATATGGTATCAGTTATGAAAATTTCAAAATCACACTCTTCAACTAAGTAATTCCATTTTTAGACATTTACCCTTTGGATATATTGCATAAGGAAGCAAAGACATCTATGTGTACAATCATTATGGCATTATTTATAATGCCAAACCATGGAAAATAATCAACCTATTCAACACTGGGAGACTGGTTGAACTGTGGACCACCCAAACAACAAATTAGACAATAGCCATTAAAAAGAACAAGGTAGAGAGATATGTGTTGATAGGGGAAGATGTAGAAAAAGAAGTTGCAGAGCAATTTTCCACAGAGCATATATTTGTATAAAGAAAATATAGATATAATTATGGTTGGCATGTAAATCCATTTTCACAGGGCTTCATGCTGAGCACCTGGAAATTTCAAAGGCCTGGGGCAGGGAGCAGCCTTAAGCATCCCTAGAACCACCACACTCACATATTTGCATAATGAGCTTGCTGTATCATCAGGGAACTGTTTTGCAAGCCACCGAATCTGATCAGTAGAGTGAAAGGCTTATGGGAATGGTAGGTGTGGGTGGAGTATTTCATATATGACCCCTTTTTGTATGTATATGTAACAAATATACCTAAACACACACACACACACACACACACACGTTTTTTTAAAAAATGCAAATTATATTCAATCTGCTACCTGAAACAAATTAAATTTTAATGAAATGACATAATTTGAGTCTCATTAACAGTCTATTTTCCATGGGACACAAATTGAATTGCCCACAGAAGCCAGGCAGGTATCGAAAATATGAAGAGCTGGCCCCACAGAAGAAACACAAAAGTGAGAGCCTGATAACAAAAATACATGCTCAATGGGCTTGGCCTAATAGTATGGAAAATAATGCAAAAAGGAACCCATGGAGAAGCAATGGCCTCTATTTAACACCTGCAGCCCATTGTTACCAAGCATGCCATGCCAAATTACTTAATTATTCAAGAACAAAAAAAAATTTCAGACTTTCCTATGAGCCGCCTTAATTTAAGTATTGGCAACTTTTTCAAAAGACTTAAAATACTGAATTGGACCAAAAAACTTGATGTACCTATCTAATGAAATACTAATGGGCAAACGCTCTCATACTCTCTTAACACATTGCGGACAGATCACAAGAGTTCTCGTGCTTTCATATTATACAGTGTTTTACAAAGTATCATACTTTATAAAGATATTAGCTTGTAAGAACATGTAATAAATACTTCAAAATGCAATGGTGAGCCTTTAACATTTATGTAAAACATTTTTTGTACTCGTTCAATAAAAACTTATCTGGCCACTAGGTAAAGCTAGCAATAAAAGTACTGGTCTGAGACCACCAACTTACATCATACACAAAAATAAACTCAAAATGGATAAAGGACTTAAACATAAGATGGGAAACCATAAAAATATTAGAGGAATCCACAGGCAGCAAAATCTCAGACATATGCCAAAGCAATATCTTCACCGATACAGCTCCTAGGGCAATGGAAACAAAGAGAAAATAAACAAATGGGACTACATCAAAATAAAAAGCTTCTGTATAGCAAAAGAAACCATCAACAAAACAACAATGCATAGGAGAACATATTTGCCAATGTTATCACTAATAAGGGTTTAATCTCCAATCAACTTAACAAAAGAAAAACAACCCAATCAAAAAATGGGCAATGGACCTAAATAGATACTTTTCGAAAGAGGACATAAGGAAGGCCAAGAGACATATGAAAACATGCTCAAAGTCACTAATCATCCGAGAGATGCAAATCAAAACGACAATACGGTACATCATCTCACACCTGTCAGAATGGCTATCATCAACATATTAACAAATGACAAGTGCTGGGGAGGATGCGGAGAAAAAGGAAGCATCAACCCTCGTGCACTGCTGGTGGGAATGCAGACTGGTGTAGCCACTATGGAGAACAATATGGAGTTTCCTCAAAACCTAAAAATGGAACTCCCATTTGACCCAGTGATCCCACTTCTAGGAATATATCCCAAGAAACTAGAAACACCAATCAGAAAGGATATATGTACCCCTCTGTTCATAGCAGCACAATTTACCATAGGTAAGATTTGGAAACAGCCTAGGTGCCCATCAGCAGATGAGTAGATTAAAAGACGGTGGTACATCTACTCAGTGGAATACTACGCTGTGGTAAAAAAAGAAGAAATTCTTACCATGAAACAGCATGGATGGAACTGGAGAGCATTATGTTAAACGAAATAAGCCAGTCAGAGAAAGATAAATATCACATGATCTCATTCATTTGTGGAATAAAATGAACAACATGAACAGATCCAGAGAGAGAAGCATCGATCAGACTGTCAAACCTCAGAGGGAAGGTAGGGGAGGGTGGGGGTAAGGGGGAGAGACCAACCAAAGGATTTGTATGCATGCATATAAGCCTAACCAACGGATACAGACACCAGGGCGGTGAGGGCATAAGTGGCTGGAGGGGGGGGGGGGTTTGGGGGGGGGGGGAAGAGGGGATATGGACACATATGTAATACCTTAATCATTAAAGGAAAAAAAAAAAAAAAACTACTGGTCGGCAATGCGTTAAGTCCTGTAAGTAAACTAGAGGCCCGGTACACGAATTCGTGCACAGGTGGGGTCCCTCAGGGTGGGCTGTGGGGATTGTGCTCCAGCTCACGCCCCCAGCCTCACAGCCCTGTAGCCCCGCCTGACACCCCACCTTGGCCTGGCGCTGCCCTCACTTGCTCCACCATCCCACCAGGGGGGTGATCGATTTGGGCCAGGCCCCCCGCCCAGCTCCCTTAGTGCCTAGGAGCCAGGCAGCGGCCCGCCCCTGCCACTGCCACTGGTCACCGTCTGCGGGGCGATAGGTGGGACAATCAAGCCCCTGCTCGCACCCACCTGGTGCTGCCAGCTCACCTGCTCCACCATCCTGCCATGGTCCCGCTCTTGTTGGGGCCCATCGGGGCAGGCAGCACTTCCACTGCCACCCGCTACCAGCACTAAGTCACCAAAGCCTGTCATGTTCTGTGCTGCCCCCTGGTGGTCAGCACACATCATAGCTAGTGGTCAAACTCCCGGTCAAATGACCGCCCGAGGGGACAATTTGCATATTAGGCTTTTATTATATAGAATGTTGGGTTTGGGGTGTTTTTTTATTTTACCTCCTACAGATATCATTCAGCTATAACTCTTGGTATATGGGATCTCTAATCTGTATTGAAGCACATAAGTAATAACATTCAAAAATGATCAAACAGTAAGAAACAATCAAGAAAATTATTTTGGACGTAAGGTAAAAAATACATATACACATATATGTCATCATAACACAAGAAAAATTATTAATTAAAAAGATAAAAACTTTGGGAGGTAAAATAAATGTGGTAATAATTTTATTGTCAATGTGGGTTTAATATCTTAAAATACATTTTTAGGTTTATATAAGGTTTAAATTTTTAAAATACTTATTTTAAAGAAGTTTCTAAAGATATGTACAAATGTCCCATTTACAATCCAACAGAAACAGGATTATAGCATTATATTACTTTAACTAAATATCTTGACTTCCCTCAAGGTCAGCCCTGTAGCTTCTGACACGGAAATACACATTCCACTTTGAAATCATAGTGCCTCTAAAAAAGAAAATGCCTGAGGACACAGCAGCTCATCATGCCTGTGTCCTCTGCAACTATAGTCGTCTCTGTTAATATTCTGCTATGAATTTATAAGATATTTAAAAACTAGGTCAAATTCTTGGTAACCAAGAACATAAAATGAAGTTAGCATAGCAACTAGCATTCTGTATAGATATAAAATGGTGTAAATATTATCAAATTTTATCTCTATATTGATGTTCTTAATCCTCTTTTTATAAAGAAAGAAATAGAGGCACAGATAAATATGTAAGTTGTCCAAGGTCAAGAATGTAACAAGCAATAAAGATTTAGCATCATTCAGCACAAAACATATACTTACAGAAATCAAGACAAAAATCTCAAATTAAAAGTCACAGTCTCTAGAAATAAACAGGGTGGGTTCAAATCCTAACTAACTCTGTAACATAATGGATGTGACCTTGCAAAAGTCATTTACTTTCCCTTTTCCTAAATTTCTCCCCCTGTTAAGTGGGGAAAACCTCAGGTTGTAAGGACTCAGTGAAATCACACTGGGAGCCATCCCCACAGTAGCCAGCAAATGCTCAATTGTCAGCTACAACTATTCTCCACCTCAGTGAGGGGCAATGCTGCAGTATACTTTTCAATTTATCAGTTTATTCATAACACTTATTTAGATATTAAAATACAGGTTAATTATTAACAAACATTAAGGATTTTCCTCCTCAAATTCCCAAAGTGTTTGAGAACCATTAGCTTCTTTCCTGCTATGAAAAACTACAACTATTGGCATACTAATACATAACAATACTACGTTCTCCATACTGACCTAAATATATGGATTATGGAAAGTGTGGAAGAAAATTAATTCAATTGGATTGACCATAAAAAAAAAGTGACTTTAGGGAACTAGAAAGTGAGGAGTTTGGAAAAAATGAAACAGGCTAAAATCTTTGCTCTTAGGAAAATAGTTCATACTAGATTGTAATGAAGTTCTAATTTCAGACAGGGTTGTGAACACAGGAGATATGTCAAGGAAGATAGATCACACCTTATCTGGAAATGTCTAGGATGTAGAATTCTTTCTCAAGTGCTTCTGACTGGGCCTGAAACCCAAAGAACCCAAATGTTTTTCTTGCTAGCTTAACCCTTTGAATGCCAACCAATATCCTAGGAACTATGCTAAAATTGTCAAGGCATTTTTGCTGATTTTCCAGCAGTTTAGGAAAAAAATTATGAATCGCAAGTAAATGAAGTTACATATTCAAAAACTTAAGAAAAACCTTTACTATATTTGTTTTCATCTTTGACATATATTGTTTGCTGATTGTATTATAAAATACTAGTAGAAAAAAAAATTTGAACGAAACATATAATGTTAAAATAGAGGGACACCCTTCTCCAATATCTTCCACAAAATCGTCATCTTCACAGCAAGAATTGACATATTTAACAATATCATCATCACTAATAAAAGCAGACTTAGAACTGGACGCCATTTCAAAGCTTTACGACTACAAAATCTGAGTAAAATTCATAAAATCGTAGTACCTGTAAAAAATTAGGCAGATAAATGCCAGTGGTCAATTTTAGAACTACAAACATTCGGCATCATAAGTAATCTGCACTTAGGTGCTATCTGTCAATAAAGAGTGAACTATTACCATCTAATAGTGAGGCTGCAGGAGGAGCTCGATATCGCTCCCAGCACTTTTGGCGAAAGACAGGAGGAGCGGGATTGCGCTCCCCCGCACTCTAGGGGTTAATTTACGAGATTTTTATATTGTTATCTGCTTTCAAGGGGAGACTTGGGGTTGAGGCAAGAAAAAGCTCAGAAGTAAAAGAAAGCTCTATGGGGATTTTTAATAGCTAAAAAAGGGGGAATAAGATAAAAGGAGATGGGAATAAAAAACATTGGAGGAGAAGAAAATAGTTTTTTACATCGACCTTTAAAACAACTTGAAGGTGACTGGCAAAAACTTTCTTCTTTAAGCAAAAAATATCCAGCATATACAAAATTACCTACATACTACGGCTGTCACATAAAGATTAGGCATTTCAGACTTTAAGTGAATAGTTTGTGTCCTTCGATCAAGGATAAGTGTACAACAACAAAAAACACAACAAGATTTAATATAGGATAAAAATATTTTTGTGCTAATAATTCAGTTAAATAAAACAAGATCCTTTAAGTTCATCAAAGAAAGACTGTTCAACTCATGATAGGATAGGGCTGAGATAGGCAAATGTTAGAAAAATAAGCAAGACAACAGAGGGAACTAGTGGGAGGAGAGGTTAGAGAAGGCTTTAGGAGTAGCTGGCATTTCAAGGATGAGTAGTGTATTCTGACATCTGAAGGAAACAAAGAAGGGCAATGCATGTGTAAAAGTTAGGTGGTTCTTGTTGACATGACAACTAGCTATGTTTATCCAGAGGTGGGAATCTAGTGGACAATCAGAATGGAAAAGATGATTTTCAGCTAGATAATTAAATAAAAAATAAAAACTCTTACAGGCAGAGGAGCTAACTGATATGATCAGAGACAGCTTTTAAAGGGAACAATTTAAAGGATGAATTTTGAATTTTAGTAGGCAGAGTCCACAGATTAAGTCTTTTTTGTTGTTGTTAATTCTCACCCAAGGATATTTTTTCATTGACTTTTAGAGAGAGTAGAAGGGAGGAGGAGAGACAAAGAGGAAAAAACATCAATGTGAGAGAGACATGGTTGCCTCCCTCGATGGGCCCTGACCAGGGCCAGGGATCAGTTCGAGCCTGCAACCGAGGTATGTGCCCTTGACCAGAATCAAACCCGGGACCCTTCAGTCCATGGGCCAATGCTCTATCCACTGAGCCAAATGAAGTAGGATAAAGTCTTTATTAAAAAGACCGAATATTAAATGCACAAGGATTTGTGGACTTGTTTGCTATAAAGATAATCAATGAAAAGAATTTAAAAGTTAGGATCACAGTACATGTAGTTCGTTATTTTTGAATGCTGTCACTTATTTTTAAAGTTTAAATGTCACTAATGAACAAATAAATGTGTAAATTTTGAAAATTCTATTTAAAATCTCAGTACTATTTCCAATCTATATCCAATTTAGCATACACTTTTGACTTCATCTATCAGGAAACAATACTTGGGAGCATTTAAGTGAAGATAATGAGCAAGAAGTGACGAACTCCATCTATTTATTCCATAAGTGTTATTGAGCATTTACTGTATATCCAGTGGTATGCCAGTCACTGTGAACATAGACATTACAAAGGCTATGCCTTCAAATATTCGTTGTCATGTGTGGGAGATAATAGAGCAAAAAGCAGAGGGCGGAAAGTATCATATAAGGCATTGGTAAGGCTTATAATCAGAAACTAGAGTGGCTAGAATAAAAATTACACAAAGACAAGTAATATTTCTTTTTCTCACACTGATGTGCCCCAGCACCCAAAATACTGGCACACAGTAACTATTTAGCAAACTGATATTTAGTGAGCCCCTATTACCTGCTAGATAGATTGTGGCTAAGCAAAAGTGATACCATGGTTAGATTTAGGTTTAAGATTAGGAATATTATGCCTAAATTTGAATCCCAATCCTACTTCTTACCACCTATAACCAAAACTAAATTTTCTAATCTGAAATGACAATAATCACAGAACCTACTGCATAAAAGTATTTTTGAATAATTAAACGATATAAATATACCTAAAGTGCATAGCACAATACCTTTTACATGAAATGATGAATAAGCACACTATTAAGTATACTCAGTATGACTGCTGGATTTGAGAACATAGAAAAATCAGTAACTTCTTACAATATAAGAAAGTTACAACGCACTGTAACTATGCTGGACTCCTGATTCACTTAGTCCCACTAGCCCTCCAGGCATTGTGCACTAGTTTGACTGAACCAATGAAGGTTGTGGCTTGCAACCAGCTACAGGAGAGGTCAGATTCCACAATATGGATGTGTGGAGGAATAAAAGCCCCATAGGACAATCTCTGATGAATTAAGAGATAAAAAACGGGAAGGAGTCCTCAGATAAATTCCTTATCTTTCCTCCTGCAAGTCTTTTGTGACCAAACAACCAGCTTTGTAAGAAAATATATTATCGAACATAAGAAACTAATTCATTGACTCGGATGCTATATCAACATCAAACATATGGAAGCACAAAAGTGAATAGCAAACCAGGGGATGTGATGCGAATACCCAATCAAGACTCTAACTGCTGCCAGGAGCCCAAAAATATCTGTCTCAGTAGCGCCATTTAGGATGAATGCAAACTCTTCTGTAGTTTAGGCCTACTCTGAAGAACTGATAAAAAGTGAGTGAAAGACAATTAATTGCCAATATCTCATTTCTACTGACACTGATAGCCACAGGCATGTCTATGGTGTTTAATCAAGCAGTTTTTCTCACTATTTATAACCCTTACCAATGCCTACCAGTTCATGAGATTTGGGACTAGATGTTAATTAAATGAGTTTTTTCACATATGGATTTGTCTAAGACTAATTGCTATGAACCACCTACTGTGTGCCAAGTATGATGACACATCAGAAAGGACAGATTTTAGAAATAAAGGTTATCTCATATTGCTAGGCCCATTAGCAAACTGACCTTAGTTTTTTTCACTTAATGCTCTCAAAGTTTCAGTTTCCACATTTATAAAAGAAAAAGATACCACTGATGCAAGGGCCGCTGTGCTTATATATACAACTAATCTACCAAAAACAAATTATTTTTATGGGATGGCTCAGCTTTCCTTTTTTTTAAACAAGAAATTAACAGATTTCAAAGTCAAAAAAGAAAACAACAAAACCTTGAAAAAACTTGGAATTCTATCATGCTAATTATAGAACAATAATAAAATCTAAATATTAATTCAATTACAACCAAACACTGTTACTAATGTTAACTTTTTTAAATTTGTTATTCATTTTGTACTACCTCTAAAACACAGCCAAATGTACTGTGGTCAATCTGATAAATACATTTTTAGGTCATATCTAAGAGCAAATAGTTGATCTCCTATTTTCTGATGTTATAAAATAAAAGCTATTTAGATAACAGTATTTTGGGTTATTTTCTTACTTGACCTTAAGTTATATGCAATTTGGCTACTTTGAGTTTCAAATTAATTAAATATACAGTGGGGCCTTGACTTACGAGTTTAATTCGTTCCGAGACCGAGCTTATTAAGGAGCTCGTTAAGGAGCTCGTTAACTCAAATTACTCTATCAACTCAATGCAAAGACAGCTGGAATCTCAAAAAACTCGTTAGTCGGGACACTCGTAAGTCAAGGCCCCACTGTATGTAGAAATTATAATTATATAGAAACTAGGGGCCCGGTGCACAAAATTCGTGCACTGGGTGTGTGTGGGGGGGAGTGTCCCTCAGCCCAGCCTGCCCCCTCTCACATACTGGGAGCCCTCAGGCGTTGACCCCCATCACCCTCCAATCGCAGGATCGGCCCCTTGCCCAGGCCTGACGCCTCTGGCTGAGGCGTCCGGCCCGGGCAGCGGGGACCCGCAGCTGCAGCGGCCCCACGATCGTGGGCTTCGCTTTAGGCCCAGGCAAGGGACCCCTAGCTCCTGGGACTGCCAGCTTCGACCGTGTCCAGCTCCCATCGCTGGCTCCACCCCTACTTCCTGCTATCACTGGCCAGGGCGGAAAAGGCGCCTGATTCTCCGATCATGGCTGGGGGGCAGGGCAAAGGCAGCCCCAGGGCCGCCTTTGCCCTGCCCCCCAGCTCTTAGCTCCCCCCTGGGTTTCCGATCACTGTCAGTGGCAGGGGGCTTCTTCCTGCTTTCCCTTTCGCCTCCCTGCATTGTGCCTACATATGCAAATTAACTGCCATCTTGTTGGCAGTTAACTGCCAATCTTAGTTGGCAGTTAATTTGCATATAGCCCTGATTAGCCAATGAAAAGGGTAGCTCGTACGCCAATTACCATTTTTCTCTTTTATTAGTGTTGATTATCAAATCTTTCTTTTGGGGTAGGGAGAGCATGATATAAATTCAGAACTATTAAAAGTTAACTTTTAAAAGTTAAAGTTGCTACTATTTAAAATAGTGTCCTTAAAGTAAATAATGGTTGTTACTTATTAAATGTTCTTTCCTAATTCTGGTACTGGGCCATAGAGGTGAGAAGGTTGTGGAAGGTTATTGCTGAGATCCTTCCAGGTCTAAATCCTATAAAACCAAAAACATGATGTTTTTATTCAATTAATAAAAAACTAGAAATATTCCACTTTAGTAGTATTACCAAGAAAGCCTTATTCAATTTCCTATTTATTTTCGTAAGTGTTAATTTTTAGAATTCTACATTTAGGACAATGGAAATGACATTTAATGATGCAACTTAAGGAACCTAATATATAGCCATTAATGTAAACATATTTTCATTTCTTAACAGATTAATTAATTAGAATATGCTAACAAAATGTAGCTGGAAATTAATCTCTGTGTCTTGTCTCTTGGTTGCAAATTAGTAATATATTGTCCTTGCAGTTTACCAAGGTATGATTAATGGTCAATATTAAAACTTCCGGGGTCTCCTGGCAATGTGAAAACCTGACTGCCTAACTAGAAAAAAATGATCTGCATGTAATAAATGAGAATTACTGAAGGTAAGCCCTGTGAGCTGGGCCATCTGGTTAGGCGAGTGTCAAGTATTGTCCCAAGCACTTTAAGCAGCAGCCCTCTTTATCAGCCACTCTCTTTTCAGTCATGCTCCTGTTCACGTCTTTGCTACATGCTCTGCTGATTACCTTGGAAAAGGGCAATGCTGTAACTGTTCAACTGACCTTTCAGTTTATTTTCTCTTGTGTAATATGAAACATGAGCTAACACAGTCTTAGTCTACTGATTTCCAGGAAGAAATCTAACTTAATGTTTCAACAGCTCTTGCCTCAAATAACACTCTGTTCTCAGATCTGTTTCTGTTTTTGGAAAAATTACATGGCAAAGACCAGAGGTTTAGGCTAGAGAGGGACTTTAGGTCTTCCTTGATATAGACTACAGTCTGCACAATAGCTATGCTCCTGAAATTATGGTCTACTAACCCACTGAGCACCAATCCAATCTTTTAAATCAGCACCTGAATCTTGTTCTTAATGTGATTCACTCTATCAATAAATACATTAAAAGCAATAGCAGTTATGTCTTTTCATCTTCTAATATGAATGATTGCCACTGTTATTAAACACTGCTAAAAATTCTATACTCACCAAAATAGAGAGGGAGGTTAAAAAATTAAAAGTTAGAAGGACTCTAGACCAACTCTAAAGTACTAGTCATATTAACTTGAGGGAGATAACCATCCAAAGGTTTAGCTTCCACT
The DNA here is from genome assembly GCF_963259705.1 of Myotis daubentonii. NCBI lineage: Eukaryota > Metazoa > Chordata > Mammalia > Chiroptera > Vespertilionidae > Myotis > Myotis daubentonii. Next base: position 95,237,319 of record NC_081842.1, on the reverse strand, counting down.
TTTATAAAATGGAGAAGGTGAATTGAAAATCCCCTCCAGGTCTAAGAATCTATTATCCATACTCTAATCCAGCGGTCACCAACCTTTCGGACCTCACTGACCACCAGTACAATAGTATTGTTGAAAGTATTATATATGTCCCGTTTTTGTTCCCCATTGATCTCTTCTAGCCACCCTCGCCCCAGGTCTTCACCACCCTATTGTCTGTGTCCATGGGTTATGCATATATGCATACAAGTTCTTTGGTTGATCTCTTCCCACCCACCCACCCACCTCCCCACCTTCCCTCTGAGATTATGTCTCTGAATCTATTTTGTTCATCAGTTTATTTTGTTTATTAGATTCCACATATGAGTCAGATCGTGTGATACTTGTCTTTCTCTTTTTGGCTTAATTCCCTTAGCATAATACTCTCTAGGTCCCTCCATGCTGTCTCAAAGGGTAAGATATCTTCTTCGATTCAAAGTTGGGTCCTAATTGTTCCAATCAAGAAAGGAAAAAATGTACCGCAATATAAATGTTATTTTAGACATCTCTCACATGCACCAAAGAGTGTATTTTGCATAAATAACATAATTTTAAACATATATTTTTTCTTAAAATGAAATGCAGCATATAAGCCACCTATGAAATATAAAATTCGTAGCAAATAATACAAGAAAAATAGTTTCTCACCAGGAAAAAAAATGTATAAAAGGTAAATATCGCAAGTCATAAATAGTGACTAACACTTCATGGAGTGCTTACTGTGTTTCAGACACTGTTAAATATCATTATTTAAGCCCTCACAATAACCCAATGTGGAGGATATTATTATCATTCTCATGGTATTGAGGAGATAGAAGAGGGCTAGCAAGTCTGGGAGGGGATCATGGGAACGGAAAGTAGAACTGGGAAGTCCAATAACAACAGGATGCAGCTTACTGATGGTGCCCTGTTCAGAGAAAAGCCAGAGGGAAAACTGGACCCGGCAAGTCGGGAGTTACTAAGGCAACCCAGTTGGGCAAGAAAGAAGTGGGCAGGGAGACATGAGCTTTAAAATGTATGGATGTTGGTTGCTAAGGCAGAATTCTTTGAAACGACCAATCAGGAGCGAGCAAAGCATGTATCTACCCCCCAGACAAAGAAGGACACTCCCTTCTCTCTCTCTGATGCACTGGATTCCTGGATCTCCGGTGGCAGGGGATACGCTCCCCTGCGCCCAAGTAGCTTATGGCCATGTGGGACTCCACACATGAACTAACGGACTTTAGCTTGGGTGCTGAACTCCACCGGCTGCACCATGGAACGGAAGCTCTGGACACTGGCCTGCTTTGGGCTCTCCTGAAACCCAGCTGCACATTTCCTAGGACTGGCTTAAAGGGCAGGGGGCTTTGACCTGAAACAAAGAAGCCTCACTGGCAACCGCTTTGGGCACCCTCCGTGCTGCTCCCTGCTGCAGGGAGTCCGTCTCTCTCTCTCTCGAACTTTGCTTCTGCTTACCATTTTTGTTCATGAACTCATCTTTCAATTTTGCAAGACAATGAACTTGGACCTGATCACAGAACTTTAAGTACAGGTGAAAGAACTAGAAGTTAAGCAATTTTACCCCAAATCACAGCTATTATGAGAGTGAAGTTGTAATGTAAATCCAAGACTTTGCTTCCAGATTATTGGTCTTAACTATTATGCATAATACCACCTAAAACATTTTGCAGTTTATGGCTTTCCACTTGATCTAGCTAGACTTCTATACTACATTTAAATTGTTACTTAGTACTTACTAAATACTAAACTTCTGAAGAAAAAAACCTTTTGCTCTATGTAAGAGTGATACAAATAGTGAAAAATAAAATCACCAAAAAACTCTTTGGAAAAAAATTAAAATTTTTCATATTTATACTAGCTAAACAAATCCACAAATCAATATTTTTCTATTTTATTTTGTAAAGACAAAAGGCAGAAAACACATTGGCACTGATTCTAATTGCCCAGAGAATATTTTTTTAATCCTCACCCAAGAATATGTTTTTATTAATATTTTAGAGAAAGAGGAAGAGAGAGAGAGAAACATCAATGTGAGAGAAAACATCAGTTGCCTCCTGCATGCACCCCAACCCTGGATCGAACCCACAACCTAGGTATGTTCCCTGATTGGGAATGAACCTGCAATCTTTTGGTGTATGGAATGATACTCCAACTGAGCCACCCTGCCAGGGCTGCCCAGAGAACTGTATTTGAAAAGTGAGTGTACCTGTCACAATGACCCTGAATTAACTGAGGAAGCAAAATATACAAATACACTATTTCTATCCCTAATATAATCTAATTTTAAGTTAGATGCTTATTATATCAACTAGAGGCCCGGAGCATAAAAATTTGTGCACTTTGCGGGGGGGGGAGGTCCCTCAGCCCAGCCTGTGCCCTCTCGCAGTCTGGGACCCCTCAGGAGATAACAACCTGCCGGATTAGGCCTGCTCCTGGGACAGAGGGCCGGCCTAATCCCTAGGTGCAGACCCTGGTCAGGCTCAGAGCAGGGCGGATTGGGGAATTGGGGCGCCGTCCCGTCATACACAGAGCAGGGCAGATTGGGAGGTTGTGATGCCACCCTCAGTCACGGTCAGGGTAGGGTCGATTTTGGGGTTGGGGCACCGCCCCCTGTCACACACAAGGCAGGGTCGATGGGGATGTTGCAGCACCACCCCGTCACGCACAGAGCAGGGCCGATCAGGGGGTTGGGGAGCTCCCCCCTGTCATGCACAGAGCAGGGCGGATCAGGGGGTTGGGGCGCCACCCTCTATCACCCACAGAGCAGGGCCAATCAGGGAGTTGGGGCGCTGCCACTGTCACACTCAGGACAGGGCCGATGGGGAGGTTATGGCTCTACCCCATCACACACAGAGCAGGGCCCATGGGGTGGGGGGGGTTGGGGCACCACACCCTGTCACACACAGAGCCACAGGGCGATCAGGGGATTTGGGCGCTGCCCCCTGTCATGCTGATCCCGGTGCCGGGAGACCTCACGGCTCTGCTGATCCCGGTGCTGGGAGGCATATTACCCTTTTACTATATAGAATAGAGGCCTGGTGCATGGGTGGGGGCTGGCTGCTTTGCCCTGAAGGGTGTCCCGGATCAGGGTGGGGGTCCCCACTGGGGTGCCTGGCCAGCCTGGATGAGGGGATGATGGCTGTTTGCAGCTGGTCACACACCCTTCAGGGTGGGGGTCCCCACTGGGGTGCCTGGCCAGTCTGGGTAAGGGGCTGAGGGCTGTTTTCAGGCTGGCGGGTGACTGAAGCTCCCAACTGCTCCTTTTTTTCTTTTTCTTTTTTTTATTCTGAGCCAGCTTTAGCTCTGAGGCTCCAGCTCTTAGGCCTCCGCTCCTGAAAGCAGGTATCTGGTTTGTTTAGGTTCTACAATCGAAACTCTGTATCAACTCCAGGTCTGAGATCCCGGCTAGCTGAAAGCTGGTTTCTGGGGTTTTGTTTAGCTTCTATTTTTGTAACTATGTTTCAAACTGCCAGCTCAGAGGCCTGTAGCGGCAGGCGGGGAACGTTGGAGTCCTCCGTCACTGAAGCACGCAAGCCTCATGTTAGTTTCAAGCTGCCTGGCTGCTGGCCGCCATCTTGGCTGGCAGTTAATTTGCATATAGCCCTGATTAGCCAATGGGAAGAGTAGCGGTCGTATGCCAATTACCATGTTTCTCTTTTATTAGATAGGATTGTAATATAAAAACTAATGAACACTAATTTTTTCTCCCTAAAAAAAAAATTAACCAAAGATCAGAAAGTTTATATATTGGCACCTGCCAAATCAACAAACCCAGTAACACTTTTTGAATGTATTAAATATTGCCAGATAGCCAAACATTTTATCCTTGTGAATGTTTTTATATTAGAAATTATAAATGAATCAATTTTCACTTTGGCAATGGAATGGGACTTACTATACTAATATATCAAAGAACACAAGTGTATATATACACATACACACACACCCACATACACACACACATCCAACAAAAAATGCACATCATTTGGACTAAATAGCCATGAAATATCAAAGGTCTATCAAACACCCTGACAGTTCTTTGCCTTTACTGAGGGAGTCAACGGTTTGAAATTCTGTCAGCTATGAAACCAAAAGATCAAAAAGCTTTCATAGTGACTTCCAACATATCAGCAAGATCTCTTTTAAGTTGCAAAAATCCAAGTTTCATACCTATATCCATCTATGTATCTGTACCGTATATCTACATGTATATTTAAATATATCGCATGTATCATATATGCTTATATATAAGTATGCTATCTATACTAATAAAAGAGAAAAATGGTAATTGGCATACGACAATACCCTTTTCATTGGCTAATCAGAGCTATATGCAAATTAACTGCCAACTATGATTGGCAGTTAACTGCCAACTATGATTGGCAGTTAACTGCTAACTAAGATTGGCAGTTAACTGCCAACTAAGATTGGCAGTTAACTGTCAACAAGATGGCGGCTAATTTGCATATGTAGGCACAATGCAGGGAGGCGAAAGGGAAAGCAGGAAGAAGCCCCCTGCCACTGACAGTGATCGGAAACCCAGGGGGGAGCTAAGAGCTGGGAGGCAGGGCAAAGGCGGCCCTGAGGCTGCCTTTGCCCTGCCCCCCAGCCATGATCGGAGAATCAGGTGCCTTTTCCGCCCTGGCCAGTGATAGCAGGAAGTAGGGGTGGAGCCAGCAATGGGAGCTGGGCATGGTCGAAGCTGGCAGTCCCAGGAGCTAGGGGTCCCTTGCCTGGGCCTAAAGCGGAGCCCAGGATCGCGGGGCCGCTGCCACTGCGGGTCCCCGCTGCCCAGGCCTGACGCCTCAGCCAGAGGCCTCAGGCCTGGTCAAGGGGCCGATCCGGTGATTGGTGATCGGAGGGTGATGAGGGTCAACTCCTCTGGCCAAGGCATCAGGCCTGGGTGGGGGGCTGAGCCGGGGATTGGGGGGATATGATGGTCCCCTTGCCCAGGCCTGAAGCCTGGGTCAGAGGCGTCAGGCTTGGGCGGGGGGTGGAGCAAGCGATCAGAGGGAGATGGGGGTCCCCTGCCCAGGCATGATTCCTGGGCCAGAGGCCTCAGGCCTGGGCGGGGGCCAGAGCCAGTGATCAGGGGGAGATGGGGGTCCCCTGTCCAAGCCTGACACCTCTGGCAGAGGCATCAGACCTGGGCAAGGGGCCGATCAGGTGATCGGAGGGTGATGGGGGTCTACGCCTCTGGCCGAGGCATCAGGCCTGGGCAAGGGGCAGAGCCAGCAATCGGAGGGGTCTGGGGGTCCCCTTGCCCAGGCCTGAAGCCTGGGTCAGAGGCGTCAGGCTTGGGCAGGGGGTGGAGCAAGCGATCAGAGGGAGATGGGGGTCCCCTGCCCAGGCATGATTCCTGGGCCAGAGGCATCAGGCCTGGGCTGGGGGCAGAACCAGTGATGGGGGGAAATGAGGGTCCCCTGCCCAGGCCTGACGCCTCTGTCAGAGGCGTCAGGCCTGGGCAAGGGGCCGATCCTGCGATTCGAGGGTGATGGGGGTCAAAGCCTGAGGGCTCCCCGTATGTGAGAGGGGGCAGGCTGGGCTGAGGGACACTCCCCCCCACACACACACCCAGTGCACGAATTTCGTGCACCGGGCCCCTAGTATATACATGTTATATATAAAATGTAATACATATGTGTATTACATAACACATATACACAGATATATTACATGCAGAAGTACACAAATATTTCTTTTTTACATCCAATGACCTGAAAGCACAATACAGTTTGGCAAATAGAGCAGTCTGTAATATTGCTTGCATTCTCAGTTTATTATTTCCCCTGAATGACATATTTTATTATTTTAAATTTTTACCCAAATTGAGAAAAAATTTACTCAAACTGAGATTGAGATAAAGTATTTAAATGTTGCTTAGCAACGTTTCTCTGTAGGTTCTGTAATGGAGTATGGAGGTAAAATAACATTTAATAAATTTCACTTACTACATTGTCAAGAGTCCCTGTGCCAAATTGAACTACTGTAACCAAGACTATAAAGCTATAAGCATATCTGAAAGAAAACCCAAGGTTAAATTCTTCTCACATACAACAAAATCTGTTTGCTAATAATGCCAACCTGATGCTTAATTTGGTAGCCTATTCATCATCAGTAAAAAGGAAACTTTAAATTCATCTAGGACTCACTGCTTATAAGCCACAGTTTTCCAATTTAGTGTTTCCAAAATGTTCTGGCCAGATCACATAGTGGTACTGATAACTAATACTGCGGCCTATTCATAATCAAAAATAAAAAAAATGAAATAAAACTAATTGATGTAGAGATACCCTCAGATATTAATTTACTTAAATGAATAGACCAAAACAATGAATTCACAAAGGGCAGTTAACTTTTTTGGAGCTTACGGAAGTGCAGCTTTGTTCAGAGCTTATTATATTAACTTTCTTCTTTTCGAAAGGGACAACATGTGCCCGGTCAGCATGGCTCAGTGGTTGAGCATCGACCTATAATCCAGGAGGTCACGGTTAGATTCCTAGTCAGAACACATGCTCAGGTTGCAGGCTTGATCCCCAGTGTGGGGTGAGCAGGAGGCAGCCGATCAATGATTCTCTCTCATCATTGATGTTTCTATCTTTCTCTCCCTCTCTCTTCCTCTCCCTTCTTCTCTGAAATCATACTTTTTTTAAAAAGGGTCAACATGAGAACAAATAAATCTGTTGAATGAGCACTCCACATTAATTAATTAATGACAATGTGGGCCATTTTTTAAAAATTGTAGAATTTAATAAACAATTATATAACAGTAAATGATGGGCAAATTTGGGAAAGGCTTAGCAATATACAACATACTAAAATGGTAATTAGGTGGGAAAAACTCAATTTATCAGTCTAAAAATACATGTCTACTTTTCTTATAAATATTTTTATAGCTATAAGAGAACTAAAATATCTTATCATTTGTGGTGGTTATCAAATAGTGTTTTATATTATTTGTTTTAAATTAAAGTTTTTCAAAATTATTAAAGTTTAATATGGTATTATATTATTAAATATTTTTAAAAAATAAATATCCAATACCTAATCAGGCACCTAACAACAGCAGGAGCTCTTGAATAAAATACCTCTTGAACTAAAGTACGATAATAATAAAATTTGGCATCTGTCTTCAAGAAATTCCAGTTTGGGAAGGCTCCCTAGTATTACCTGCTTATAGCATCATTTCTACTGCAATCTTCCTTGTACTCCCTTACTCTAAAAATGTCAACCCCACCCTACACCAGGAACTGACACATATCCTCAATATTAAATAAAAGTAATCCTTTAAAAGTATCAAAGGTGCCATATTTAAATAAAAACTACCACCTACAGGACAATAAACCATTCAATATTTTCACCTTACATTTTTTTCTTTAAAAAACAACAGTGCAATACATCTGAAATTACTTCACTGCCTGGTGCAGAGAGAGTCCCGGCGACAGATCTATTTTATTATTGTTTGCTTCAATACCTATTTCCCTCCTTTCTTCTTACTTCCAGCAACATCCACACTTACAAACAATAAATACTAAAAGCAGTGTCACTGAAGCATGACACACTCATTCCCTTCTAAAACTGGTTACCACCAGAGCACAACAGTCCAGCTCTGCACCCTCAAGAGTAACATTATTTCTATTTTAAAACTCTCGGAGAAGACAGAAGCAGCCATGTAATTTCCAGTGTGCAGCTACTGTCTCTACCCTGCCTGCTGCTTATTGACACTGTGCAGCACTAGGAAAGGCATTAGTCATTTGGTCTCACAAATCACCTCCAAAATCAAGGCCTGAGCCTTGCATGTTTGCTTGTTTTGCTTTGTTTATTTTTCATCCCTGGAAAACACTAGATTTCAAATTCCCTCCCTTTAATTCGCTACTAGCATGAACACCTAAACAATAATTGTACCCCATAAACAACTGGGGAACTCAACAACTACAGAGGAAAAAGTATGCTTGACATTTTCCTCCACAGGACTCCATTTTCATTTTCTGGAGTGGCTGATTGACCACGGCTATAATTGAGAGAATTCCAAATGGGAGGAAAGATTTGTCCTACAGGAAATATATATTTTAAATATTTTATACAACTCAGTCTAAATGAAACTAGATTTGTTTCCAAATCCACATTAAAAATCCTATTTTCCAGCATTTTCTTAAAATTCTAATTTTAAAAGATGAAAATGTTTCCAAGTATGATAATAAGCAAATTATGATATCGTGCACTAATTACTTCCGACGCTTCTGTGGTATCAAGATGTAACTTAAAACTATAGTCTTTAACCAAAATCTCCTCTCCAAGATCTTCCTAGTCAATTAAAAAAAAAAAATCACAGATTTTTCAGTACAAAAAAAATCTTTTTTCTTGTTCAAGGAAAAAAAAAACAAACTAAAAGCATCAACCAAATACAAAATAAGTATTCCAAAATTCTACATACAGTTTTCACAGTGCCTTACAAGGCTCCAACAACCCCTTTGTAGTCATAACCCTATGTTAGAAAATAGTGACTTAATTACTTCATATGTATATATGAAATGTAGTGTCTTCCACGGAAAGAAATAACTCTCATTCAAGAAGGAAAAATTATTTTTTCTAAAAATAAAAATTCAAAATTTGAAAAAAAGTGAAAATGCCTATATATCAAAACACCCGACAATCAAATGCTAATACTAACTTTAGGTACTTGAGTCACATAAAGTCTCTAAAGCCAGCAGGTTCATTTTAACTTACAAATTCTAAGTGTGTTCTGTTAAGTGCTGTCCCTGCTACATCCAACTCAGCTGGGGTGCTTATTACAGTCAAAATGTTTGAGATGCTTGATGAAATGCCTGTTAGTGGGCACATCAAACTGCTTTAATTGTCTACTGGTAGGTATACTGTTTCTTAATGAACTGATAATCAGGAAGACTTTTTTTTTTTTTGCCTTTTTTATCAAAAAGAAAAAAAAAGACCATATTAAGAACTCTATTTTACCTGATGTTCTAATTTGGGTCAAATTCAAATAATTTTTATAAGATCATATTTATTTTTTCAAGATAATAGCTTCTAATAATACATTCCCTTTCGTAATATTTTTTGTACTAAAAGTAACCTAGGGGCTAACCTGAGACACATCAGCATTGAAAAAATATGTGAGAAATGCCCCTTCTCTAAAGTTGGCCTTTGATTTCATTTTAAAAACAACCAAATGTTCAATTCAGGACATGAAGAGGCACAGATCACTCAAAGGGTTATATACAAAGGTTGCTTTAAATCAGTTGTTTTTTTAACCCTGTAGCAACAGATGTCCCAGGGATAGTCCCAGGAGCTGATGATGCTCAATTAGCTTTGGGCACTAAATATTGCAGTGTTGCCCAGCTAGGATAGGTGGCTGTGCCTTGGTGATATCACTGAGGGGTAGCAAGGAAGAAAAAGGGATATTGGTGGGGTTTCTGGTCCCTTTTGCTCTCTTCCCTAAGGTAGAAATGATGCCTGTGGGCCCATGGTAATATACAAACCAAATTACCAAGTTGAGACAGTTCAATGAAAAGGACACTTGGTATTATTTAATAAAAATATGAAAATGCAAACATGATTAACTCCTGGGCAAAATTCCCTTCAAACAGGAATTCTGCAAATGTTGCACATTCTCCTTCTTTGATGCAATAGTGTAACATCATCTGAAAAGAGACCCACAGATCTCACCATTTGAGAACAAAAAAAAAGTCATAGATTACTAATCTACCATGAGAATGGAGAAAAAAATTAATTATGTGGTTAGTGTTAGGGAATTTTTAAGCCTATAAATAGAATTTGTCCAAGGCATTCCCAGAATAATAAACACTTTTTATGAAATTATCAATCCATACATGTCAAGTTCCTATACTTAAATGTTTAAGGATAAGTAATTTTTAATTACATGCCACTGATCAATCAATCATTGCATAACATAAAGCCAGATATGTGTAATGCAATTCTTCATATGATGAAAAACTTTAACAACAATTTTCAAGCTAAAGTACAAAAAAGAATGTGAATGTCAATATAAAATAAGGCTCCCAGCAAAAATAGGAAAAAAAGTAGGCAGTATATTTTTAAGCTTCTTTTGGAAGATAAATTCGTGCTAAATAAATCGAAGTGACATTTGGTTTCTCATAATTCCAGCCTGTTCTGATGGCCTCCAAAGGAACAGATTCTTAAATGTAGCCTTTTTTCACTAAAACTGCCACCTAGCCAGAATTGTCAAGACAAAAGATTATTTTTAAAGATATTCATATAATGATTTAGAGTCATATTAGCTAATTATAAAGTAGAATTATCAATGAAGCACCCCCCACCCGTTACCACAGAATTACCAATAAAAGCTTCGCAGTACTTATTTTGTATATAGATTAGTTGTTACCTCAGAAACATTATAAAACATTGCAAATGATTCAAGAGCTATAACAGTACTGCAGGGGGAAAAGAGATGGTATCCAAACTTTCTGAATTTAAAATGTCTCAAGAAGCAAGAATCTACTTCATATAAATATATATTACAGAAACAATAGCATCTGTCATCCTAAAGCTGGTTGACTGTATTGAAAATAAGTTAAACTTTGTTTAAAAAATATAGTAATTTATGAAGTAGTAACTCTACAGGTAGGGGTGAGAAGGAACTAAAATAGTGCAAGAGAAATTGATTTATTCCAATTAAATTAATTTGCTTTCTAATTACTTGGCCATATACCTATTTCAACAAAGGTAATGCAGATAATATGAAATCACCTCATCCAATGTTTCCATTAAAGAGCAGAAACAGGCAGGTGTTAGAGGAAAAGAATCTAGAAACAGTAAATCTGGCTAGAAATGAATTATTAGTTTAGTCTGAAACTGACCCTTTAGTTTAGCCATACATCGCAATGAAATATACAATAGAAATATGTTCTAATTACTAGGCCATCTAAAGAAAGAGAAGGGGGAAAGGAAAGGAAAGGTAAGTAAAGGAAAGAGAAATACATGTTCAGAATGTCCCTGACCGAAAAAGAAGGGGGGTGGGGGAACACAATGAGACAATGACTATTATAAAATTAACTAGAGGCCTGGTGCACAAATTCGTGCACAGATGGGGTCCCTCGGGGTGGCCTGTGGGGATTGGGCCGAAACCCGCAGTCCAACACCTCCTGCAGCACCTACCTGCTGCTCTCGCTCATCCTGGCCCCACTGCACCTACTGTGGGCTCACACCCAAACAGTCCCAATCAGGAGAGGCTCGCGCTGCCACAGCAGTGCTCGCCAGCCATGAGGGGAGTGGCCTGTGGGATCAGGATGACACCAGCTCTCTGACATCCCCCGAGGGGTCCCAGGTTGCGAGAAGGCACAGGCCAGGCCGAGGGACCCCACCAATGCACAATCGGGGCTGGGGAGGGGCGGCGGGAGGGCTCCAGGGCGTGTCAGGCCCATCTCACTCAGTGCCGATCGGCTGGACCCCAGCAGCAAGCTAACCTACCGGTCGACTGTCTGCCCCTGGTGGTCAGTGCACGTCATAGTGAGCAGTTTAGCAGCCTTAGCATATCATTAGCATATTACGTTTTGATTGGTTGAACACTTAGCATATTAGGTTTTTATTATATAGGATTCTAAAATTAATCCCAAATCAAATAATTACTGATGTCCTCTTTTATAAAAAGACTAGATGCCCCATGCACAAAAATTTGTGCACTGGTGGGGGGTGGGAGGGGTGGGCGGCTCAGCCCAACCTGTGCCCTCTCACAGTCTGGGACCCCTCGGGAGATAACCACATCTCCCCTGGTGGCAGAGGGCACACCCAATCCCGCGGTGTCTGCCCCATCTCCCCCAGTCGCAGATGGCAGGCCCGGATCCCATGCTGGGGCGGGCAGCGGTTCAGGATCATGCTGAGGTCCCTGTGGATGTTCAGGCTCCAAAAGCGTAGGTTTTCTTTCTTGGTTTTGTTTTTACTTCTTGAAATTGAAAGGTGTTAAAAAAAAAAAATTTCTGCACCTTTTCGGGTCCCAGGGACCCTGCCACACACCAGCTGTCCTTTCCCAGCTCGGTGCTCCTCTGAGCTTTTCACGGATGGGCAACCTTTTAGGTTGCGGGGTGCGTTGAGAGAAGCCCGGCTTTCTGAAAGCGAGTGTTTGATTTGGGGATTTGTGGTCTGGCTGAGGAGCCCCCCAGGGCCCACTCAGAACAGTGGGGGCAGCCACAGTGAGTGACCAAAGAAACCAGAGAAAAGTTAGGAGACAATAAACGGTTCAATTTCTAATTCTGCACATGCAGGAGCCAAGGTGCACCCTGGATTTTCCAGGGAGAGAGTGAGCACGTGAGTGTCCACTGCCCCTCACACAGCCGGCCACTTGGAGTGTGACTTTCGCCAGCAAGGGCGTGGACGCAGCTGCCTGGGCCTTGTTCCTGCCTTTGCAGATGTGTGTGTGTGTGTGTGTGTGTGTGTGTGTGTGTGTGTGCGCGCGCGCGCGCACGCGCGCGCAGTGGGGAGAGGCAATTAGGACCAGGAGGCAGGTGCGTGCTCTGGGGGTCACGAGATCAGCGAGGCCTAGGTGCACCGGACAGGCAGGGGTCGCCGCCCAGCTGTTGGTGCCAGCAGGGCGCCACAGTGGCCACCTGCCCCCGGTTGAGGGCGTGAGTGCCGGTGGTCACCCAGGACCCGATCACGCGGGCCTGCAGGGCGGCTGCAGCGGTCGCCTGGGACCCGATCCAGCCCGCAGACTTGGACGCGAGCCGGCGGGGCGGCTGCGGCGTCCGCCCACACTCAAGCCGCCAACCTGCAAAAGCAGGTTGGCGGCGTGAGTGCCAGTGGTCGCCCAGGACTGGATCTGGCCAGCAAACCCGTATGCAAGCTGGCGGGGCGGCTGCTGCGGTCGCCCGGGACCCGATCACATGGGGCCGGCGGGGCAGCTGCAGCGTCCGCCCGCAGTCACGCCGCCAACCCACGAGAGTGGGTTGGGGGCATGAGTGCCAGCGGTCGCCCGGGACCCGATCCGGCCGGCAAACCGGGACGCAAGCCGGCGGGGCGGCTGCGGCGTCTGCCTGCACTCACGCCCTCAACCCAGGAGAGCGGGTTGGGGGCGTGAGTGCCGGTGGTCGCCCGGGACCCATCACGCAGGCTGGCAGGGCGACTCGCCCCCAACCCGCTCTCCCACCCAGCAGGGGACCCTCATTTCCCCCCAGCACTGGTTCTGCCCCCAGCCCGGGCCTGATGCCTCTGTCAGAGGCGTCAGGCCCGGGCTGGGGTCAACGCCTGAGGGCTCCCAGTATGTGAGAGGGGGCAGGCTGGGCTGAGGGACACTCCCCCCCCCCCCACACACACACACACCCAGTGCACAAATTTCGTGCACCGGGCCCCTAGTATATAAATAATGAGCATACACTTAGGTAATTCACTGATAACCATAAATGTTTCAGTACCCAAAAATATCTGGCTTTATAAAACAGTAGAACAGCCTGCTGAAAGTTCAGTTATGACATTTGGTAGGCAACAATCTAAGCAGTTGAGGTACTGTCCTATAGGATACAGTATATGCTTCAAACCATAGGCACAGTATGGACCCAGGAATCAGGTGTAGGAGGTGGGTGTAGCCCCTCTCACTATCATAACTGATCATGTACTAGAAGAATTTTGCTCCATGCCAACTTTAAGCTTGGTTGGTTTGGACGTCCCAATTCCTAAGGGGGGAATTCTTCAATTAATTGAAATTAATTATTTCAATTAACTGAAACTTATTATATTCACCAGCCATTTTGTGCTCCTCATGTCACTGAACCATGGGAAGAGGAGAAGGAAACTGAGATGTAGTTTTACAATGGAAGACAAGAGGACCATGTTTAGAATGGGGAATACACTGGGAATCCTCCCTGTCCCAGTAAGGGACAACCCAGTAAAAACAAAACCACCAAGGACTCAGGTCCTACAGAAATAAACCTTGTCAAGTCCCGATAAAGGCTCACCTTGCATAACCCTATCCAGCCAAGGCAGAGGGTCAGGTACAGTAGAAAGAGGCACTACGATTACAATGGAGCCTGCAGCAGCTATGTTTTGTATTACTTAATCATTTATTTTATTTTTCTCTATGCTATCTTCTATGAAGAATACTAGTGGTAGCCAATGTTTTATATGTCGGTGAGGGTATGACCAGTTTGACATCATCTGGCGATAGGGTAGCTGATGACACTTTGTGCCCTGCCTGCATTGGAATCACAAACGTTTTACCTAGAAAAAGTAAGAGTGTAGGCCAAGAGGCAAAAGGGGAAGACTGTGCAAGACATCTTTCATTTACTCCTCCAGGTCCATTCTCCATCATTCTGCACACTATTCTCTGCCTCAGGAATATGACCTGTATGGACTATATCAACAAACCTCTTGTCTACAGTTGAGTTAGCCATTGGGGAGGTCCAGGAATAATTAGAAAGAGGAAGGAAAGTAGATCAGAATACTTACTCTCCAGGCCTCCTGCCTACAGTTGATATGACTATGAGCCCTGACCTAAGACCAGGGGTCTTCTAAAAATAGATGACTCTGCATCATATTCTCCTTCCAAATTATATTAATTGTTCATTCTTTTATTTCTTCAGGCTACAGGTGTCAGCAACTCAGAAGCTAAGCTCCTGGTCACTGCATTATACACTGAGGTTCCCCTATTACCATGTTTTTATAAATAAACCATCTTTAGATTATAGTATTTTGATTGACATCTATTTCTATGGGAGCTTGAGTGATATAAAGTCTAAAACTTATTTATCTCCAAATAAAGACTAGTTTCTGTTTCCAATTATTCCACAGAAACTAATGGGGGGGGGGAACAATAACAAACATACAAAACACCTTTAGACATATTGATTATAGCACCATGAAGACAATTATATGTTTATTGCCATAGCCCAGCACCTAACACAATGTCTGACATACAGTAAGCATTAAAATACAGTTATTAAATCAATGAATATACATAAACACTCTGAGAAATACATTGATCCAGGTTAATGGGTAAAATGAAATGGAAATTCTGCTATTAATCAAAATAATTATCACTCACAAATAGGATTTGAGATTATAATATAGCACACTTTATATTAGGCAAACATATACAGCAAGCCCATTTCCATTCAAAATAAAATCCCAGAGACATAAAACAAATTCCAAATAAATGTGGTTATTATTCCTACCAAATCTGAGATTTGAGTATTTAAATCTATAAACTAAAAATATTGCAACCTAAGTTCTAGAACTCTTCCTGTAATTATAGATGATGATCTCTGCCCAAGGCATTTAAATTCTGCCTATTATTTATACCCAAACCCTTGGAGACATCCTTAACTGATTATTCCCTCTCTCATATCAAATCCAGTAGGAGGTATTTGTTTTATTAAATCTTTATTGTTCAGATTATTACAGTTGTTCCTCTTTTTTCCCCCCATAGCTCCCCTCCACCCAGTTCCCCCCCAACCTCCGCCCTCACGCCCCACCCCCACTGTCCTCATCCATAGGTGCACGATTGTTGTCCAGTCTCTTCCCACATCCCCCACACCCCTTTCCCCCCCAAGAATAGTCAGTTCACTCCCTTTCTATGCCCCTGATTCTATTCTAATCACCAGTTTATTCTGTTCATCAGATTATTTATTCACTTGATTTTGAGATTCACTTGTTGATAGATGTGTATTTGCTGTTCATAATTTTTATTTTTACCTTTTTCTTCTTCTTCCTCTTCTAGTAGGAGGTATTTTTGACTAAGTTTTCAAAGTAGGTCCAAAATCCCATTACTTTTTACCACCTCTGTTGCTAAGATACTAGTCATCTCAATAGCCTTCCTGCTTAAATTCATGTTCTTTTTTAAATTTTTTTTTTAAATTATAGTTGACAGACAATGCTGTATTCATTTCAGGTGTACAACACAGTGATTAGACATTTATATAACTTACCAAAAGATCACCCTGATAAGTCTAGTACCCATCTAACATCATTCATAGTTTACATATTGACTATATTCCCTATGCATTAATTTACATCTCCATGACTATTTTATAATTATCAATTTGTACTTTAAAAATTTTTTCAATTAGTTTACATTCAATATTATTTTAGACCCGTTCATGAAATTTGTGCACAGGTAGGGTCCCTAGGCCTGGCCTGTAATCAGGGCCAATCTGCCCCAGCTGCCGGCAGCCAGCCCTGCCCTCTGGGGCCGCCTATGCCGCCACCACCACAGCCACCGGTTGCCTCTGTGTTGGGGATGCCCAGCGGGGCAATTGGGGCCCCAGTGCCACTTGCATCGGCCGCCACCCACACCCAGTTCCCAGTTCCCCATCGGGTGATCGGAGCTTGCCTGCCGCTCACTGGCCCCACCCTCAGCCATCGCCCCCAGTCACCCTCTGTGTGTAGGGCAACCGGCGGGGTGATCAGGGCCCCGGCGCCACTCTCGTCCACCGCCACCCACCCCTGGTTCCCGGTTCCCCATAGGGAGATTGGAGACTGCCTGCCAGGGGGGAAGGGACCAAGAGGTTGGCTGGTGGCAACTTCTGCATTGAGTATCTGTCCCATGGTGGCCAGTGCACATCATAGCTGACCGGTCATTCTGCTGTCTGGTCAATTTGTATATTATGCTTTTATATAGAGAGAGATTAGTTTCAAGTGTACTTCATAGTGATTACATAATTATATGCTTTACAAAGTGGTCCCCTTGATATCTGAAGTACCCACCTGGCACCCATCTACACTATGACTATATGCAAATTAAACCAACTAAAATGGCGGCCAGCAGCCATGGAGCTGGAGCAAGCAGGAGGCTTGGTTGCCCCAATGATGAAGGAAGCCAAGGTTCCCCGCCTGCCCCGGCCCTGGCTCTGAGCTCCACTCAAAGCAGCCAAGTTTCAATTATAGAAGGTAAATAAACCCCAGATACCTGCTTTCAGCTGGCCATGGCCATGGAGCTGGAGCAAGCAGGAGGCTTGGTTGCCCCTGGCTGGCTCTGAGCTCCATTCCAGGCTACAAAGCTTCAATTATAGAAGGTAAATAAATCCCAGAATAAAAAAAGAAAAAGAAAAAAAGGAGAGGCTGGGAGCTTCCGTTGCTACAGTGGCTTGGCCAGCCTGAAAACGGGCCTCAGCCCCTCACTCAGACTGGCCAGGCACCCCATTGGGGAGCCCCCACCCTAAAGGGGATGTGGCCAGCCTGAAAACAGCCATCAGCCCCTCACCCAGGCTGGCCAAACCTCCATGGGGTGAGGGTCCCCACTGTGGGGGGCTTGACCAGCCTGCAAACAACCATCAGTCCCTCAACCAGGCTAGCCAGGCACCCCAGTGGGGACCCCTATCCTGAAGGGGGTGTGACCAGCTGCAAACAGCCATCAGCCCCTCACCCAGGCTGGCCAGGCACCCCAGTGGCATCCCCACCCTGATCTGGGACACCCTTCAGGACAAACCAGCGGGCCCCCTCCCATGCACCAGGCCTCTATCCTATATAATAAAAGGGTAATATGCAAACTGACCCTAACAGCAGAATGACTGGGAATGACTGGTCACTATGACACACACTGACCACCAGGGGGCAGATGCTCAATGCAGGAGCTGCCCCCTGGTGGTCAGTGCGCTCCCACAAGGGGAGCTCTGCTCAGCCACAAGCCAGGCTGATGGCTGCCAGTACAGTGGTGGTGGTGGGAGCCTCTCCCGCCTCCTCAGCAGCACTAAGGATGTCTGACTGCAGCTTAGGCCTGCTCCCCGCTGGCAAGTGGACATCCCTCGAGGGCTCCTGGACTGCCAGAGGGATGTCTGATTGCCTGCTTAGTCCCAATCCCCCAGGGAGTGGGCCTAAGCCAGCAGGTGGTCATCCCCCAAGGGATCCCAGACTGCGAGAGGGCACAGGCCGGGCTGAGGGACTCCCCTGCCCCGAGTGCACAAATTTTTGTGCACCGGGCCTCTAGTACATATTATAATACTAGAGGTCTGGTGAACGAAATTCGTGAATGGGGGGTAGAGGGGGTGTCCCTCAGCCAGCCCTGCATCCTCTCGCAATCCCAGGACCACTAGCTCCTAACCACTCGCCTGCCTGCCTGCCTGATCACCCCTAACCACTCACCTGCCTGCCTAATCACCCCTAACTGCTTGCCTGCCTGCCTGCCTGATCGCCCCTAACTGCCTCTGCCTTGGCCCCCACCGCCATGGCTTCATCCAGAAGGATGTCCGGAATGACATCCGGAAGGTTGTTTGGCTGTCCAGTCTAATTAGCATATTACACTTTTATTATTATAGATTATTGCTTATACTAGAGGCCCAGTGCACGAATTCATGCACGGGTAGGGTCTGGCCAGCCCTGCCCCAATCGTGGCAGATCGGGGCCAGGCCTTTTGGGAGGAGGAGACAGTGGGAGGTTGGCCAGCCAGCTGGCTGGGGGGAGGGGCTGAGGGCAAAGTGGTCCCCTTGATAATACTAGAGGCCCAGTGCACGGAGTGGGGTGAGGGTGCCAATTGGGAGTGGAGCTGGCTGAGGGGAGGGGCCATGGGCCAATTTGGGTGGTGGAGGCTGACTGAGGGTGGGGCCAGCAATGAGGAGGGTCTCTGGCAGTGGGCTGGCTGGCCCCACCTATGAATAGGGTTGGCTGAGGGGCAGGGGCCATGGGTTGTTGGCCGGCCGGCCTTGCCCCTGATCAGAGTAGGGGGTCTGATCAGGGGTGGAGCTGGCTGGGAGGAGGGGCCACGGGCCGACTGGGGTGTGGGGGCCCATTGGGGGCAGGCTGGACAGGGGGAGGGGCCACAGGCAGTTGGCCCGCAGCTCTTCACCTTATCGGGATGGGGGAGCCAATCTGGGGTGGGGCCGGGCAGAAGAAGGATGTTGGCTGGCTGGCCCCACCCCCTATTAGGGTGGGGAGAAAATCAGGGGCAGGGCTGGCTGGAGGGAGGGGCTGTGGGCTGATCGGGGTGGTGGGGGCCCACCGGGGGGTGGGGCTAGCTGGGGGGAAGGGCTGCAGGATGTTGGCCGGCCAGCCCCAGCCCCTATTGGGGTGGGGGGGCAATCAAGGGTGGGGTGGTGGGGGCAGGGGCCATGGGAGGTTGGCCGGCCAGCCCCACCGCGATTTGGCCGGTTTGCTGGCCACAGTGGGCATCATAGCGACCAGTCATTCTGGTCGTTATGGCATTCTGGTCGCTGTCTTTTTATATATATGTAGATACCCTATGATGCACTCTACATCCCCATGACTATTTAGTGATTATCAATCTGTACTTCTTAATCCTTTCACCTTTTTCACCCAGCTCCCCAAACCTCTCCCTTCTGGCAATCATCAGCCTGATCTAATCTCTACATCCATTATCAATAGAGCTGTTGAGAGTAATTGTGATAGTTAGTTTTATATGTCAACTTGACTGAACCATGGGGTAACCAGCTATTTGGCTAAACATTATTTCTGGCTTTGCTGTAAGGATTGTTCCATTGGGGTTAGCATTTGAAATGATAGACTGAGTAAAGCAGATTGTCCTCCCCTTTGTTTGTGGGCATCAACCAATTCTTTGAGAGCCTGAATAGAACAAAAATGTGGAAAGAACACTCTCTTATCTAACTGCTAAACTGGAACACAAGTCTTCTGCCCTCAGACTAGGTCTTACAAATCTGCATTCCTGGTTCTCAGGCCTATAGAGATAGACTAAAACTTACACCATCTGTTTTTCTGGTTCCCAGACCTTTGGACTGGAAGAAAATCACAAGCTTTTCTGGGTCTCCAAGTGCAGACAGCATATTATGGTGTCTTCTTAGCCTACATAATCACATAAGTAAATTCCTCATAATGAATGTGTGTGTGTGTGTGTGTGTGTGTGTGTGTGAGAGAGAGAGAGAGAGAGAGAGAGAGAGAGAGAGAGAGAGAGAGAGAGAGATCTGTTTCTCTGGAGAACATGAATACATAAATAAAATCATGTCATTTCTCTGCTCAAAAGTTTCCAGTCGCTTACCATCTTACAGTAAAAACCAACCAGTATTTATAATAATCTACAAATGTTTGTAAAATCTGAGTCTTACTCATTTATTTTCTTATGCCATTTCTTACTGCTCTGTCCTAATTCCCAATGCCCCATACTGTTCTACTCCCATTTTCTTGAATACTCCAGACGAACCCCTGCCTAAGGGCTTTTGCACAGCCCATTTACTGCCTGGAACACTTTTACAGGTATCTACAAAACTAACCCCTTCAGGTATTTCCATAAATGTCAGATTCTCAATAGTTCCTGTCCTAAAAAAATAAAATTAAATTAAAAAATCATCTATTTAAAATCACCCCTCCATAACTGTATCCTTTAAACTTTTCTATATTTTCTTTTTGTCATAGCTCTTACCATCCAATATTTGTTACATTATATTGTGTACTATCTGTATCTTCCTGCTAGAAAGTAAGCTCCTCAAATGTATAGCTTTTAATCTATTTTGTTCATTCATATTCTAGGAGTGCCTATCACAGTGCCTGAACCATAATAAACACTACATAAATCACTGACATAAGTTTTGTTTCTATACTTGCACAAAACATGAGAGCTAAACAAATTTGCTTCTCTTATTTTCTGTAGTAATCTGTTATTTTACTAAATATTAACAAAATTTTACTTGTTTAAGAGCATTAGGTATAATCAATTATAAAAACCTGAGGACAGAAACTCATTTATTTCTAAAGTTTCCAAACTAACTCTTATTCTCATTTATTATTTGTAAGTCCTTAACCTACAGGGTTATATTTTAAAATACAACAGTCATTTGAGGGAGGGGAAACCCCTATAGATTCCGAAGTGTTGAACCAATATTCAAATACTATATTAAGTTAAATTTCATAGGATTACAAGAATAAAGCAAAGAGTTTATCATCAACCACCTGGCATGTATGAGTCCTACTAAAGCATCTAGGATGCTTGTTACTCCCTGCTCATCAAATTTAAAAAGTATGATGGCTTTAGTGTACTGGCCCAGGATGATGTGCTCTAGAACTGTAGTAGTCTGGGTTCTCGAGATTATAGAACCAGTAAGAGATATATAGGTATTTATTAATAATATTCATTATAAAGAATTGGCTTGTGTTGTTTTACAGACTAAAAAATCCCAAGATCTCCAGTGGACAAACTGGAGAGTCAATGGTTTAGTTCCAGTTTGGATCTGAAGTCTTGAGAATCTAGAGAGCTAATGATATAATTTCAAGTCAGAGTACAAAGGCCTGAGAACCAGGAGTGCAGATGGTATAAGTTTCAGTCCAAGGCCGAAGGCAGGAGAAGACAGATGTCCTAGCTCAAAAATAGGCAGAGAGAAAGGGAATTCTCCCTTACCCTATGTCATCTTGTTTTAGGCCTTCAATGGATCAGATTAGGCCCACCCACATTGGGGATGGCAATATGCTTTACTCAGTCTACAAATTAAAATATTAATCTCATCCAAAAATTTCCTCACAGACCCTTTTAGAGTAATGATTAGCCATATATATGGGCACCTATGGCCCAGTCAAGTTGACACAAAAATTCATCACCATAAGGTTCCTATGGACCATATTATGACAGAGATCAAGAAAATTATCATTGCCTTGTCCTAAAAATATGAAGGTACTTGGCTCTGCCTATGAGTTGATGGCCCATCTGCCTCTGATTGTCCTTACTAATTAGCATAGAGGAAAAAAAGAGCCAGATCGATTGCCGCACACCAGGTGCCAGGGACTATATTGAAATTACACTTTAGAAAGCAAAGGAATTGTAGTCACTCTGATTAGGTTTATTTTAGTCCATAGTTGTTCTCCAAGATCCAGCCATCTAATCAGCAAATCAAAAGGAATGTATACTGGAGCATTGCTTAAGACGGGAAAATAAATAACCTAAAAATTAAAAAGAAAGAAGGGAATGTATAGGAATCTCCATTCTGCATCTTTCAAGTCTTTGAAAGTGACCCTACTCACTGCAATTTTTCCAGGGGTGCAGTACTGCTTAGGGTTTTGTCTTCTGATAGTGAGTGGCAGTTCCAGAAGCTTCTGCGTGGTTCTTCCTAAATAGTCCTCACTCCACAAGAAGTCAGTGTGAAAAAATGTGCTAATCCCCAAGCCCCACAGAATTAGGCACTCAGGAAACTGGAAAGTAACCACAGGATTAATCTGGCAAGAACTGGCACTCAGTGAAGATCAAGTGACCTCCATATATCTCAACTCTGACTAATATGTCACCATGGCATTTATATCCCCAGGATCAATCCAGAATCCATTTTTATTAATTCTCAAAAGTCTGGGCTTCTTTCTGGTAAAGAGCTGGTCCCTTTGGAAAAGCCTTGAAATATTTGAAGTACATACTGTGGTAATATCTTGTGTCCTTTCTCAAGAGAAATCAGCCTCTCCTTCAATCAAGAGATGTTCTCTATTTCAGTAATACAAGTCCAGCTTATACTCAACATATCTAGAATTCCACCAGTTATATAGGTAAAATAAAAATTTTATTATTTTAATTGGCCAAGATATAATCCTAAAGACACTATGATTAATTAGACACCCCAGGGAATCCTGCATTTCAAAACATCAACTGTCACTCCACTTGAAGCATTATTATGGCAACTAGAGGCCTGATGCATGGAATTCGTGCAAGAGTAGGCCTTCCTTCCCCCGGCTGACAGCACCAGCTTCCCTCTGGCACCTGGGACCCGGGCTTCCCTCTGGCCACCGGCAGGCACCTGGGACCCGGACTTCCCTCGGGCCCAGCTTCGTCCGGAATGACATCGAGAATGACTTCTGGTCTAATTAGCATATTAACCTTTTATTATTACAGATTACAGCTCCTTTATCAGTGAAGCTGAAGCACTGCCAAAGCATTTTGCTACCACAATCCCCACTAAAATCAATGAGTCTAGTTAATGGCAACACATTCCAATAAGATTTCCCAGCCTAGAGCTCCCACAGAGTTCTTCTCCCCTCACGCATACATTTTTTTTCTCTTAATCAATGTTGTGCCCTCTGGAATCGCATCCAGGGCAGAATGATAAGGGGGAAGAGTGCCGGGAGCCAGTCCATGCTTGCTGTTTCAAGGGACCTGGCATATATGGCATACTGTTCTTAATATGTTTGCTCACCTTCTTGGCACTATGTGTTTTAACCAAGGTCTCTGAGAAAGGTTGTTTCCCCAGGTAGGGATTTTCCCCTGAAGTCAGGGAGGGAATAAAACCTCTTAACTAAGTGCCAGGCGGGTAATTAATCACTTTAACTACGAACAATCATGCTTAAGCTACATAATCTTTACTCCCTGGAATGGAGATAAGAAACGCCCTAACCTTTGTAATAGAGATTGATAGGATTGAATCAACTGGTATAAATACAGATCTAAGAAGACAGAAAGAGACAGAACTAAGAAGACAGAACCTACACACAGAACCTACACACAGAACCTACACAGAACGTCCTCTAGAGACAGAAGAACTTCGCTGGAGATTCAGACCAGAACTTGGCTGGAGATCCTGGCTAGGCTGCTGATCAACTGAACACTGTCTCCGTGTCATTCCTTCTTTGCCGACTCCGTCCACACCTTTGGGGACCCCTGGACCTGCTGGGGTTGGACCCCGGCAGAAGAGAAGACTGTACATGATAAACCTACTCCACCATTCCCAACACTCTATCCCTTCCTCCTTCCTCAATAGCCTAGGAATGTTCAGCGTCTCAACCTGAAAGGTTAGCCACTGCTGAGCCCAAGTACCAGTGAAGTAATCAAGGAAACTGGTGAAGCCATTTCCAGATACTCAAGCTAACAGATTACATACAAATCTGATAAGAACACTCATAAATTTGGCTCAATCTGAAATAAGTGTACTCATATCAGTATGTTCCAGTCTCCTTGGTCTACTTTTCTTAGAATTCAACCCAGTAGTTTACTTCCAGGTTGCTGCTGACAAAATTAGCTTGCTACCTGATATGCCAATCATCCTTGTGAAAAGAAAGAATCTGACTCACTTATGTGCCTGAAGGAACTGAGAGGCACACAGGTAAAGATCATGAGAAAAATAGTATTTCTTTCTCTATAGAACCTATATAAGAGGTCTCCATGCCTCTGGTTTGGATGTTAATACTTAGCAAATCACACTGATTTTAATATTGGGCATTCTCTTGCCAAAACCGGTTTGGCTCAGTGGATAGAGCGTCGGCCTGTGGACTGAAAGGTCCTAGGTTTGATTCCAGTCAAGGGCATGTACCTGGGTTGTTGCGGGCACGTCCCCCAGTAGGAGATGTGCAGGAGGCGGCTGATCGATGTTTCTCTCTCATCGATGTTTCTAACTCTCTATCACTCTCCCTTCCTCTCTGTAAAAAATCCATAAAATATATTTTTAAAAAATATATTGGGCATTCTCTTAAATCAGTATATTTTTTCTTCATTTACACAACCAACAGCCCAATCCAAGCTATCATAATCACTTACCCTGCATGCTCCTAATCTTTTGAATTTTTACATGTTTCATACCATTCAGCCAAAGAAACTGTAATTAAAACTTGAAGACCTTAGTTATAAACAAACTTACTTTTTTAGAAAAAAACATAGATAATGGAGAATGAAAGAGGGGGAGTGGAGAGTGGCAGCAGGAAAGGCAGGTTCAAGTTGAATGAAACATCACAGTGGCTTGGACTAGTGTGAGTCCCAGAGATGTAAAACAACAGTGGTGGGGTCAGGGACGATCAGTGATAATAGCACACCTCTGCTGAGTAAATACATAGTGCCATTTACCTGAAAAGGAGAGATGTTCATCTTCAGGTATGAATCTAAAGGTCAGAGAAAGGATCTGGATATACACATGAATTTTGAATTAAATGAATATACACATGATACTTAAAGCAGTACCACTCAAATGTGTGATCCATGGACAAGTGCTGAGCTGCCAACTTTTATCTTTGGTCCATGATGAGATATGTACTGAAATTGAGAGTAAACATTTAGAAACTTTAACAGCAATTTCTTATCTTTTAAATGTAATTTTAGAACTAGGGCTTTTATTTTGCATCTCTTTTGATTAATTTTTCTAGTAACTATTTTCTGTTAAATTGTACACATGTATCAGTCTGTGGTAGATTAGACATTTAAAAAAAAAAAGTTATCCTTCACCACAGTTTGAAAAGCATGATTTACAGCTATGATCATGGATACAAGTACTTGAAGTGAGAAATCTAGAGAAAATTTCTAATTTTAAGAATGGGGTAGGATTTAGAGGTTTGTCCATGTTGCCCTCATCAGCACTGGCAGGGAAGGGGGGTCCCTCAGCCCAACCTGTGCCCTCTCACGGATCACGCTGCTGCTCGTCCTGCCCGCCCCGCCCACCCCGCCCAAGACACAGCAGGCCCGGATCCCGCACTGGGGCGACAGCAGCTCTGATCATGCTGCCACCCACCCCGCCCGCCCCACCCACCCCGCCCAAGACACGGCAGGCCAGGATCTCACCTTGGGCGTTGCAGCAGGATCTGCCTGCAGTATGCAAATTAGCCACCATCTTTGTTGGCGGTTAATTTGCATATCTTGCTGATTAGCCAATGGCAGGCGTAGCGGAGGTATGGTTAATTTCAATCTTTGTCTATTATTAGATAGGATATATATGTGTGTGTGTGTACATATATGTATATACAAAGAAACTCTTGCCTAGTAAAATAAAGTCCCAGACACAGCCAAGATTCAAACCTAATGTCACTCCAAAATCCATGTGTACTTCCTCCCCTGTTTAAATGTACACAACTCCTTTTGTAATGACCACTGCTACAGAACAGTTAGCCAACATCTATTTTCTTGCATTATTTTTTTACAGCAGATTACAAGAAAATCATTTCCTTCTCTGTATTTGTGGACATATAAGTATTAGATGCTGGATAATTTTAAGAAAAGTCAGGTAGCAAAATAAATTATTTTCTAATTGAAAATCTAAATCATGACTTAACTGTAGAGAAATCTTTACATGTTAGTTCTGTTCCACAGCCAAAAAACCTCTGAGAAATATATGGACTGAGCTTTGAAGCTAGCAGTGCACTTCTAATGAAATGATCACATGAACACTACAAAACCTCTGTTTATTTTGCCACAGGACACTTCAGCCCAATGTGAAGATCACTAGAATGAGATAAGCCCTTATGAAGTTAGAAATTCCACCATCTCAGATGAGTCACTCACAGTGGCAACAGCTTAGGCTCTTTCATTGTAAATAGAGATGAGGACACAAAATTAACCTTAGCTGAAAACTGAAGGAATTTGACTGGCAGTAATTCATTTTTATGCATTAGTAGCACCAAAAACAATTTTTTTTTAAGATTCTTACAATAAATTAAAAACAAAAAATGTGGCTCTGTCTGTTTGGCTCAGCTGTTGAAGTGTCATCCCATACACCAAAAGGGTTGCAGGTTCAATTCCCAGTCAGGGTACATATCTAGATTGCAGTTCGAATGCTAGTCGGGACACAGACAGGAGGCAATCAATACCTGTTTCTCACATCAATGTTTCTCTCTCTCTCCCTCCCTCTCTCTTTCTCTTTCTCTCCTTTCTTCTCTCTCTCAAATCAATAAACATATCCTTGGGTGAGGAGTAAAAAGACAAAAGCAAGAAATTTGGATTCTTATAATAAATTAAAAGACTGATTTCATTAAAAACATAGGGAAGTATGTTTTGGCAACTAAACCCCCCATGGAAAGAAAAGGAAACATTTAATATTGGGGGTAAAGAAGTAGGCAATCAATAAACCAACCGCATCATGCATTTTTGACCATGTGACCTTGCTACTCAAACTGTGACCCAGCAGCATCACCTGGAAACATGTTCAAAATGCAATGTCACCAGCCCCACCCAGACCACTTACTACATCTGCATTTTTTCCAGGTTTTTTAAATCTTTATTGTTTAAAGTATTACATATGTTCCCTTTTTCCCCCCACTGACCCTTCTAGTCTGCCCCCCTGCTCCTGCCACCCTCACCCCACCCCCCACTCCCTCTCCCCCGCCCCCGCGGCCTCCACCACCCTACTGTCGGTGTCCATGGGTTATGCATATATGCATACAAGTTCTTTGGTTGATCTCTTCCCACCCACCCCTCACCCCCCACCCCCTACCCATACCCACACCACCCCATCCCTCCTCCCTGCCTTGCCTCTGAGATTCCAGAGTCTGTTCCATGCTTCTATGTCTCTGGATCTTGCATTTACATTTTAACAAGACCCAAAGGACATCTAGAGGCACTATTCAAGGCTATTTGCATTGTTAGAGAGAGAGAGAGAGCAAAATCTCTCACACTCCCCATTTTCAACTCTAATAATTGCAGTAATTTCCCTTAATCACAGTTCTCTTCTACCTAGTGCAGTGGTCGGCGAACTGCGGCTCGCGAGCCACATGCAGCTCTTTGGCCCCTTGAGTGTGGCCACGAAGTTTCAATCGCACTGTACGTGCACACCCGCACATGGTATTTTATGGAAGAGCCACTCTCAAGGGGCCACAGTTTGCCAACCACTGACCTAGTGTATTTACTAAGGAAAGAGGACTTAGAAGTATGCTGGTCTCCATTATGTGACCAGTAGTCCATGATTGGTATTTTTGTTTGTTTGTTTTGTGTTTTGTTTTGGCTTTTCTTTAAAAACAGCATTTCATATGGGTGGACACAAGTTTTTTAAAAGAATCCTTCCATTCATAGCAGAAACTCTCAAATTCTCAAATGGCTGATCTTGAATTAGCCTGCAAAGACAATCATTTAAAAATGTGTGATATATTAAGAGTATGACATTAAGTTATTATCAGCTATTATCACTTCTAATTGGCTGACTGAGCTGAAAAATTAATTAAAGGTCATAGTCAGAAATGGAACCAGGGGAAAGCAAACAGGACAAAAGGAGACAGAATAAAAGGCTTAGTTACCACAAAAATGTGGCTAATATCTAGTGAATGTACATTTGTCTCTAGAATTACCAGTTAGCTTCTATTAATATTACACTGATACTATGTTATAAGATCTCCACTCTTTATGAATTTATTCACTTAAAATCAAATATGCCCTAAAGAAAAATATCAAATTTTTTCTACACTAACATCTACCATCTCTAACTCACTAATTGTACTACATTAAAATACAACACAAAGAAATCTAGTATAAATTATTTACATCCTTCCATTCTTTGTAAGTTATGTATGTCTGCAGATTTCTGATGACTAAGCAGGGAGAAAGATGAAATAAAATGACTTAGAACCTTTTGAAAGCATTATTACAATGAATGCTTAATTGTTGGTATGAAAACCACTTATATCTGCTCAGTCCTGAGGTAGCACTGTATTTATTGTTGGTTCTTGTAAGAAACTCTAAAATGCAATAAATGCTCTTAAAATGTCTTTTCCTCAGATCTTACAAAAGCACACAACAGTGTTATTTTTCTCCAAAAGAATTTCATTATAATTACTTCCACTTAAGAAAACAGTTTATTCCCTTCCATACTATCCACTGAACGAATTATATCTGCCTAAAACCAGGCCTCTGATTTGCTTCCCAGGAATCTTAGAACATTAAATGGTCCCAGTCATTCAAATTTAAAGGTAACAATTTGGGGGAGACTTGTACTATTTCTTTTTTGCCTTTCACAGTACTAAAATTTAGTGACCCCCAAAATCTACTACTCCCTAATTTCAATCATGTAGCCCTTATTACTAGAAGTGATTACTCTATTAAATGATCACTAGTCTGATGGCTGTACTAAGAAACTACAATGAGTTTCTACTGTATTGCCTTAGTGTTGGAAAATGCTCGCACATGTACACACAAACAGATACACACACAATTTGTTTAAAATCTAAAAACTAATTTTTATCTAAAAGAAGCCATCACAAACACTAAAAACTAGAGTCTTAGGAAACTGCTCTTGACTTAACGTTTGTGTGGCCCCCAAGTTCCTGTTAAAATCCTAACCTTTGGGAGGTGATTAAGTTATAACCCTAACCCTAACCCTCATGAATGGTAGCAGTGCCCTTATAAGAAGAGAATGGAGAGAGCTTGCTTCCTCTCTCTTTCTCTTCCCTGTCTGCCAGGTAAGGATATAAGAAGACAGACAGCTGCAAGCCAGGAAGTGTGCTCCCAGCAGACATTGGATAGGTCAGCACCTTGATCTCGGACTTCCCAGCCTCCAGAACTGTGAGAAATAAATTTCTGTTGTTTAAGCTGGAATCCATTTGCCAAACCTGTTAGTCACTGGACAGAGGTCCAGGCCACTAATTATCACACACACAGAGACACACACAGAAAAAAAGAAAGAGAGAGAGAATGCCAAATGTTTGTGATTTAGAAAGTTTAAAATAAAATAAAATAAAATGGAGCAGAGAGCCAACAGAAGTCATATAATACTCAATCTGGCTATTTGTGACTTACCCACATGTTTACTATTTTTTAGGTTGTAATTAAACCCTAATTTAAAAGTAAAGTAAAATAAAATAAAGCCACGACTAAGAATACATTTGTATGAAAACATCTCTTTGAAACCATAAAATAGTAAGTACCTAAAATTTTAATACTTATTATTATATTTTAAGTCTGAATTTCCAATAGTGAAAAATGGTTGTGAATAATGTATAATAGTCAGTAGCATTATAAGAAATATTTTGTTCAACAAAATTTTTTATTTCTTTTTATGAAAAAAAAAAAATAGTAGTCAGACCGGGTATGAATCATGATTCGGTAGAGGCTGGGTTGTATTTAAAAGAGTAAAGTCTGTTTTAAGCTCTTCCACTCCACTTGAGAAAGAGCAACAGCAAAATTCCCAAATGTCAACACAGATGGAAGTTGAGAGGAACAGCAAAGAAATTTAAAATGCAAACTATAACCCAAAAAAGTACTCTTCCTTTCTCTTTTTTTAACACTATGATGACTATTCCCAAAGAAAGGAAAATCCCCATTTTTCTGCAATGTTTATACACAGACACCGGCACAATGAATGGGAAAGCATTTTTTCCAACTTAAAGAAGACATGATATAAAAGCTATTTGTAAAAAAATAAAGCCTCTTGTACACACACAAGCACACACCTACATAATGTGTATGGTATGTATAATACATTTTTATAGCATAGCTAGAGGTCTAACTTCAGATTAGCACTGGGTCTCTCTCTATATATATACTAGAGGCCCGGTGCACAAAATCTGTACATGGGTGGGGCCCCTAGGCCTGGCCGGCAATCAGAGCCAAGCAGGTTCCCCACCTCCGACTCCTCCTTTCCTCCCTGCCCATGCACCACTACCACAGGCTTCCCTGCTTCCCCACCTCCCCCCTTCCTCCTTCCCTCACCACCCGTGTCTGCGGCCACGCACCCCTGGTTCCCCATCCCAGCCTAGGGCCCGGCCTTGATTGGGCGATCAGGGCCTGCCAGTGTGGGGTAGGAATCAAGAGGTTGGCTGGCAGACCCCATTGGTGATTGGGGCCTACAGGCTGGAGGCAGCTCCTGCGTTAAGCATCTGCTCCCTGGTGGTCAGTGCGGGTCATCGCAACCGGTCTTTCTGGTCATTCTGTCGTAATAGTTGCTTAGGTTTTTATATATATAGATTCCATAGAATCTCATGAAAACCTTGATATTAGATAAGATGTTTTAAAATCTACCTTGGTGTAAGCCAGAAATGGCTAATGATAACGAGAACAAAGGCTTTCTCTTGTATGCCTCTGATTATCAGACTTTCCCATTAAAAACAAACATCTCTCTAAAGTATATTATTACCAAATTCAGATACAAGAGCAGCTTCAAAAAGATTTAGAATGCTATATTATCTCAAGCATAATTCAAGATCATTTGGGATGGCAATCCAAGTAATTTGTTTCACTCACTTTTAAGATACCACCTTAAAAATAAAATTTGCTACCTATGAAATTAACCTGAGTACTGTTTTTATCAGTAAGACAGTGTCTTATTCTAGTGTGAATAAATTTTGTGGATGAATAAAAGTTCAGGTAGAAAATTAAAATTCTATTCATTAAAAAGCAGTCTTATTTACAATCTAGAAAACTAACACACATTTGAACCAAATAATATCAATAAATAAAAGGTGTAAGCATCCCAGCATTTGCTATGCTTTAAATACAAAAAAATAAAATAAAATAATAGACATTCCTAGGAAACTCATATAGAATTATGAGTAAATGTGAATGAAGCCAGCAAAGATAGAAATTACTACTGGCCTGGCTGAGAAAGACATGTTGGGCCTGAGGCAAAAGAAGTTTTTTAAGTAGGAGAATGTTCTGAAATAGAAAGCATTGTTAAATAGAATTGCCTGAGGACTGTTACAAAATGAAAAATTACATTAACTGCATTGGGAACAGCAACCTGATGAAAGCACAATGCACAAATTACAATCTTCTTCATGAGTAGTATTAGACACAAGAAAGGTTAAGCTGTATGTGAGAGAGGTTTCACCCACCACAGACCACTAACATGATAGAATTACTTTCAAGTGTTTCTAGGGACCCTCCAACAACTATGGTAATAAATATTTCTATATTTCTAATATTACAGAACAAGCTGGACCAGACCCCCAGTTAATATCAACTTGCAAAACATCCCTTGAGTGCAAACCTCTACTCTGAGCTCTATGGAAACTACCTACAAGACAATAATGTGTTTCCTAAATATATCCGTCTCTACTTAAATTCCAAACACACATCCAGCATCCCAGAGAAGCTCAGTGTGTCAGCTGTACTGTGCAGCTACAGTGTGGAAAACACTCCGTAGGAAGAATAGGACTGACATGTCAGCTCGTGAGGACAAGTACTTTTATAAATGGCAATGTTTTTAATTAATAGTACAAGGTAGCTATTATATATGCAAAGTAAGTAGGTACGAAATAAATAAAAAGAACAAACACTGATGAAATTACTATCTAGAGGAAATAGGAAAAGTAAAACAAACATAAAGGGCATAAAACACAAGACACGTGTTCGTGCACACACACCGACAATACTGTTGAAAGCTTGAAAAGTGATTGAGAAGCAATCCTTCCAACCCTCCTCTCTTACAAACACAGACCAACTCAGTAATAATGCAAGTCATAATGAGTCACTGCACATAAGCATGACTCTTGGGACCACAAAGTTAGGAACAGCTGTTATTTGGCCTGAGTCAAAGTGAGGCTGGCACATCCAGAAAGGTCTTGGACTATTAGGGCACCAAGGAGCCACCTGATCTCAGTCACTTTATCAAGAAGGATCAGATTTACTTTGGCTGACCTAGTTTTTTGTTTTGTTTTGCATTTGTTTTTATATTTGCCTTATGGGACAGATGTAATACATATGAAAACATGACATAAATAAGAATCAACTAAACAAAAAGAACAATGTGGACAAAGTCATGCCCACTAACTTGGGGAAAATGTGGCTACCTTCTCAGCGTCAGTTATTTAATGATGTGACATATCTCCATGTTTACATTTAAAACACCATTTACTTCTCGTCAAGTATTAAAAAAAGGTTATGGGTCAATAATTGCTGACTCCCTTTGTTAGACAAAATCAAAATCTCTATGGGTCTACTTCCCCCTGTTATCATGAACACATAACTGAGTGAAACTTTCTCCTTCCTTAATCTCCCCCTTCAATGTCTTTACATGTCATACCAACCCTTTCTATAAAAGCTCCTCTTCCAGATACATAATCTAAACCTGCACTCTCTAATATGGTAGCCACTACCCACATGTGGTTATGGAACCCTTGAAATATGGGTAGTCCCAAATGAGATGTGCTGTAAGTGCAAAATAACCACCCAAGTCCAAAGATTTACCCATCCTTAAACAGAAAAGAGGAACTTTTTATTTTATTTTATATATTTTCATTAATTGCAGAGAGAAGAAGGGAGGAGGAGAAACATCAATGATGAAAGAGAATTATGGACTGGCTGCCTCCTGCACATATTGGAACAATGATATTTTGAAAATACTGAGTTAAATAATATGTTATAAAAATTCATTCTAGTCCTGGTTGGTGTGGCTCAGTAGGTTGGGAGTCATCCGTGCACCGAAAGGTTGATGGTTGCTGGTGCGATTCCCAGTCAGGGCACATACTTGGAGTTTTAGGCTCGATCCCCAATAGGGGGCATGTGTGAGGCAGCCAATCAGTGTAACACTCTCACATTGATGCTTCTCTCTTTCCCTCTTTCTTCCTCTCTCTATAAAAAATTAATAAAAATATTTTTAAAAATTCATTTAATCTGTTTCTTTTTACTTTTTTACATGTAGCTACTAGAAAATTTTAAATTACATATGTGGCTCATATTATATTTCCACTGGATAGTGCTGATGGAGGAGAGACACTTAGGGTGGGGTCAGGAGGCATTCAGTACTCATTTACATTTCTGGGAACCTGCCTACTGAATGACACTCATCAAAATGTCCCCCTGACTTATTCAAAAATAGGTGTCCTTAGCTTACTTAGGAATTGCTCATTGCCTCTAAAAATAGTCAACAATCCCTTCCAAAATGACTTCATCTGTTATAAAGAAACTTACTGATATTTTATTAAATGATTTATAAACTACCAGGTTTCAGTTCTTAACACAATGTTGTGATTCTTACACAAACACACTTTTGCAACTGAACCATTTTTGCAAGTAAAGTTTCACTTAAGAACAACAAAAGCTGTGTAAAGGTCACATGATAACTTTATTATAGTTTTAAAGAAGATAAATGTCTTCCTATCATATTCTTTCAAAAAAGGGTTTCATAGACTGTCTACATTCTTCAAGACTTAGTCCTCTATTTAAAGAGAAATGATTTTAAGAATTTAAGGCAATTCAAATATACTTCTTTGCGGTTTACACTCCCCTTCCTTAAAAGAATAGGATATGCTTTCATCTGTCTTACTCTGGATTTTATGCACCAATATTTACTATACCTGTGTTTACTCCTTCATCTCACCAATTAAAGTCCCCGTTATATGGGAAGCCTATCTTACTCATACTTGTTCTACTACCACATAGCATAATACCTAGGACAAAAAGGATATTGAATACAGGTTAGTTAAACAAGCAAATTAATGAAACAGCATATGACTCAGATGCCCATGTATATCTTGGGCCACCAGTGTGAAGGGTAATTTTTTTTTCTTTATGGAGTCACCTTCTGTATGTTAACCTAAAGACCTATATGCAATCATGAAACACACAATCCTATAAAATAAAAGGCTAATATGCAAATTGACCAAACAGTGGAACAACCGGTCACTATGATGCGCACTGACCACCAGGGGGCAAATGCTCAATGCAGGAGCTGCCCCCTGGTGGTCAGTCCACTCCCACAGGGGGAGCACCACTCAGACAGTAGCTCTGAGCCAGGCTCACATCTGGGGAGCGCCTCCCCGGCAGCGCTAAGGATTTCCCACTGCCGGCTTAGGCCTAAGCCATCAGTGGGACATCTCCCGAGGGCTCCCAGACTGCGAGAGGGTACAGGCCGGGTTGAGGAACCGCCCACCCCCTGAATGCACGAATTTCATGCACCAGGCCTCTAGTGTGAATATAAGAAAATATAAATTTGATAACACTAAAATGAAAACCCTTTTACCTACAATAAGTAGAAAAGTCATTGTGACCATTAAAAAACTAAATAATCTCTAGTTAACTATTAGTATATGTGAATTACTAGTTTTCAAAAAATCAGAGCATATACTTACAACAAATACTTACAGAATACATTTTGGTCCATAACTAAACTCGGTTTTGAACTGAGTTGAGACCATGCCATGCCTTACTAATAAAAATATATGTGAAAGAGCAATATCAGCACCACCTGAGAACTTCCTAGAAATGCAGCTCTCAGATCCAAGCATGTAAAATGACATATGCATAAATTGTAATAATTATTATCATTGTGATGATGATAAGTTATTATCAGTAAGTTGGCAGAAGTCTTTTGGATGTTAGTGTCTCAGACTCATCATAGTGAGTAGTCATTATAGAATAAACAAAACGTCAAAAGTTCCTCTTTAGCCCAGCCAGTGTTTCTCAGTGGTTGAGTACTGACCCATGAGCTAGAAGGTTGGGGTTTGATTCCTGGTCAGGGCACATGACCAGGGTTGCTGGCTTGATCCCCAGTAGAGGGTATGCAGGAGGCAGCCAATCAATAATTCTCATCACTGATGTTTCTCCCTCTCCCTTCCTCTCTCTAAAATCAATGAAAATATATAAAATAAAATAAAAAGTTCCTCTTTTCTTTTCTGTTTGAAGATGGGTAAAATTTTAGCTATCTAATTCATATCCAAATTTTGCAAAATAAATGTACTAATAACTTTCATCTCTGAACATCTAACAAATTTCTGTTTGGAAACTGACATGCTCTGATTACTAATATATTAGCAGCACAATGAATCCTGACAAATACCTAAGTAAATATTAAAATTAAAATAAACCAAAGGCTAATTTTAGTTAGATAAAAAGTAATCTTAGAAAATATTAACATTACCTTAGCTAAGATTTAACAAATTCATTCCTACAAATGAGAATAAAAGAAAAATTTTTGAAGACTTACTTATCATTTAAGCTAAGTAAACAGACAAAATGAATAAGAATTCTTTTTTTAATTAAATTTATTGGGGTGATAGTGGTTAATAAGATTACATAAGTTTCAAGTATACAATTCTATGATTCATCATCTGTATTTTGCATTGTGTGCCCACCACCCAAAGTCAAATCTTCTGTCATCATATAATTGATTCCCTTTACTCTTACTGCCTCCCTCATCATCCTTCCCTCTGGTAACCAACATACTGTTGTCTGTGTCTATGGTTTTTGTTTGTCTTGTTTGTTCATTTGTTGCTTTCACTTTTATATCCCACACATGAGGGAAATCATATGGTTCTTAACTTTTTCTGTCTGAATTATTTTGATTAGCATAGTATTCTCAAGATCCATCCACGTTGTCGCAAATGGAAGTATTTCATCTTTTCTTGTGGTTTAAGGTAGTATCCCATTGTATGTTTGTTTAAAAGCACTGTTATTTATAATGTACAACTGAAGAATATATGATACTAATAAATGAGTGAGTTCTAAGAATAAGACATGAACTAAAAACTAAAAAGTCAAATTGAAATGACAAATTCAAACTATATACATTAATATCTACTTATATTTAGAATATAAATCAATAAAGCAATGTTATGACATAAAAGAAACAATATGAAAATTAAAAACGGAAAACACTCTAACAATGAGGTAACAATTTGGAAATTTTTTTATATTTCACAAATTATTTTTCCCCTGCTTCCTAAAGGTTTGGAGGTGCCTTATAATAACAACTGAAAGTTAAAATAAGAACTTAGAAATGAGAAAACTGACAGGTTAATTAGTTCCCACTTCTTTTAATAATCTTTAATATATATATAAAAATTGTCATTGTTCATATATTTCAATGATCTGACAAAAAACTAATTTATTTTTAGTCAGGTGGCTTCCCAATACAAGTCCATCAATTCATGATCTTAAAAAGAAATTAAACTTCCAGTGATAAGACAGATAAGTACCAGGGATGTAATGTAAAACATGATGACTGGCTAACCCTGGTATGTGACATATAGAAAAGTCATTAAAAGAGTAAATTCTGAGTTCTCATCAAAAGGAGAATTTTTTTCCTCTTTCTTTCTCTCTTTTATTTTTATTGTTTCTATATGAGAAAATAGATGTTAGCTAAACCTACTATAATAATATAAATCCAAGACATCATCTTGTACTACCTAAACGTATACAGTAATATATGTCAATTATTTCTCAATAAATGTATTTTATTTATCCATACACAATAAATTAACCTCAACCTAAACCATAAACCTTATACAAAAATTAACTGAAAATGGGTCATAGACTTAAAAGTAAAATGTACAACAACAAAACTTCTAGAAGAAAACAGAGAAAATATTCAGGTCCTAGAACTAGACAAAGAGCTCTTATACATGATAGTTATTCATGACAACAAATCAAGGTCCATACAACAACAAAATCAATAAATTGGACTTCATCAAAATTAGAAACTTTTGTTCTGTGAAAGACCCTGTTTAGAAAATGAAAGGGCAAGCTACAGACTAGAAGAAAATACTTAAAATACATTTATCTGACAAAGAACTTATACTAGAATATATATTCTCAAAACTCAAAGGTAAAAAAAAAAAATCAATTCAGTTAAAAAATGAACAAAAAGCATGAAAAGACATTTCACAAAGTAGAGATATAGATAGCAAATAACACTTTAAAAGATTTTTAATAAAATTAGCTATTAGAAAAAGGAAAATTAAAATCACAATGATATATCACTACATACTTATTACAACAACTAACATTTAAAAACTGACAAAACCAAATTCTGGCAAGAATGCAGATAACTGGACCCTTCATAGATTTCTGGTCAGGATGCAAAAGGTAAAAACACTATGAAAAATAGTTTGGCAATTTCTTATAAAACTAAACATACACTTGCCATATAACCTAACAATCATGCTTCTAGGCATTTTCCCAGAGAAATAAAACTCAGCCATAATTATTCATACCTTAGCTTTATGGCAATATCTTTTAGAAATAAAAACTAGAACAATCCAAATGTCCTTCAACAGGTGAGTGGATAAATAAACTCTGCTATATCTATACAATGAAATACTTTTTGTAGCAACAAAAAGGAACAAACTATTGATTGATATATTCAACCTGGACAGTTATCAAAGGCCTTAAGCTGAGTGAAAAAAAAAAAAAAAAGCCAATCTCCAAAGATTACATGTTGTACATGTTGTATGATTTAAATTATATAACATTCTAAAATGAAAAAAAAAATTATACAGATGTAAAACAGATCAGAGACTGCCAATGTTTAGGGGTAGAGGGAGAGGGGAGAGTATAAATATAAAGGAATGAAGGAGTTCATTTTTTTATGAGATAATTATGTATCTTCATTGTGGTAGTGGTTAATAATATCTGCCAGTGATAAAACTGCAAAGAAGTATACACACAAATAAAATCATGTAAAAACTGGTGAAATTTGAATGAGATCTGTAGACAGTACTAATTTCAATTTCCTGGTTTTGACAGTGTGACATATGTAGTTAAGAAAGATATTACCACTAGGGCAAGACTGGCAAACCATACAGAAGCCTTCTGAAGCCTTTTCTGTACTACTTTTGCAACTTCCTGTGAGTCTATAATGATTTCAAAATCATTTGTCTTTTAAAAATCCAGGCTAACACAATTTACAATTCTCTAAGTTCATGATATTTGTAAATGTCCTCTACCTTTAAAGGTACTTTGAACCTGCTACAACAAAATTTAAGTTTTTATAACACTCTTATGTCTAAGTACTTCCTGCTTATGTGTAGTATTTGTGAGTAGAGCTTTACATAATATGCAGGGATAGCACACAGTTTTCAGTAAATGGCTCTTTATGGAAGTGAAGCAAAAAGAGACCAGTTGGTTTCATTATAGTCCTATCACTAGCAAAATACAACTTAAAACAACAAAACAACACTGCCCAGTGTAAGAAGAAATGGTCAAGAAGATGAAAGACTTGCATTTATAAAACATAAATAAATAAATAAATAAATAAATAAATAAATAAATAAATAAGGAAACAAAAGTATATCAGAGATTTTTAATGCTGAAAGAACTGAAAGAAAAAGCACAGAAGTGACAAACATGAACTAGTTTTTATTTATTTATTTTTTTAAAATATATTTTATTGATTTTTTACAGAGAGGAAGGGAGAGAGCTAGAGAGAGTTAGAAACATCGATGAGAGAGAAACATCGATCAGCTGCCTCCTGCACATCTCCTATTGGGGATGTGCCCGCAACCCAGGTACATGCCCTTGACCAGAATCGAACCTGGGACCTTTCAGTCCGCAGGCCGACGCTCTATCCACTGAGCCAAACCGGTTTCGGCATGAACTAGTTTTTAACCTCCAGAATCTAACGTTAGTTACTAGTGATCTCCAATTAGAGGTATAGAATGATCATGGGGAATAGACCAATAACCTCTTAGGAAAGAAAAGAAATATGGGAATCACAGACATTCCAGAAAACTGGGATCTTAAGCCAATCAAAGGAATGACATTTCAATTTTTCAATTTTATTTTTTTATTATTTTGTTAGCTTTTTTTTTTTTTTTTGCTTTTTGCTTTGTTCTCCATTTTTTGGTTTGTTGTTTGTTTGTTTTTCTTTCTTCTTTCTTCATTCTCCTTCTTTTTGTTTGTTCCTTTATTTCCTACTTCTATTCACATTATTTTTTCAACCACGTGAGCAACAGACACGTGAGCGGCACACTCTTGTCCAGGGAGCATCAGCCCCGTGAGCAGCCTGCCCTGAGCCTAAGAGCAGCAGCCTCATGTGGCCTGCCCCTGTCCAAGGAGCAACAGCTGTGTGAGCAGCCCGCTTCCCCATCCGAAGAGCAGCAAACATGCGAGCAGTCCAACCTGTCCGAGGAGCAGCAGCCACATGAGCAGTCTTCCTACATCTGAGGAGCGGCAGCCTGCACACCCCGCCCCCATCCGAGGAGCAGCAGCTGCACACAGCCCGCACCCTGCATTTGTCCGAGGAGCAGAAGCTGCACAAGCATCTTGCCCTCGCCTAAGCAGCAGCAGCCCCACGAGCAGCCTGCCCAATCCAAGGAACAGCAGCTGTGTGAGCAGCCTGCCCCCATCCGAGGAGCAGCAGTTCTGCGAGGGGCCCGGCCCCATTCGAGGAGCAGCGGCAGCCCACCCCGGTCCGAGGAGCAGTAACCACATGAACCGACCGCCCACATCTGAGGAGTGGCAGCTCTACACAGCACGCACCGGTCTGAGGAGCAGAGCCACAACAGCCTGCACCTGTCCAATGAGCAGCAGCCGGTCCTAGGAGCAGTAGCCCCACAAGCAGCCCATCACATCAGAGGAACAACAGCAGCATGCAGCCAGCCCCCATCAAGGATCAGCAGCCACGTGAGCAGTCCGCCCCAGTTCAAGGAGTAGCAGCTGCGTGTGTAGCCCGCCCCCATACAAGGAACAGCAGCCTCGTGATCAGCACATCCTCTGTCTGAGGAACAGCAGCTGTGTGTGAAGCCTCCCCCCACCAGCCAGAGGAGCCACCACAGTGGTGAACAGCACCCACCATAGGAGCTCCTGCCAACTGAGGAGCAGCTGCTACAACAACCGCCTGAGGAGACACTGCCACCCAAGAAGCAGCCCCTGAACGACTCAACATCTAGATATATCAGTGAGATCAAACATGGGTAGACAAAGAAACCCCGAAAGGAAAGAAAAGGAGGACTCACCAGAAAAGCAGATGAGTGAAACCGAAGCATGCAGCATGACAGAAAAAGAATTCAGATAAAGAGTCCGAGAATGCATAAACCAGATGGAGGAAAAAATCAACAACTTACACAAGAAGCAAGAAGAAACAGATGAAAAAAAATCAATAAATTATGTAAGAACCAAGAAGAAATGAAGAGTGATATAGCTGCAATAAAAAACACCATTGAAAGTTTCAACAGTAGGCTGGGAGAAGCGGAGGACCAAATTAGCGAATTAGAAGACAGGGAAACAAAACACACCCAAACTGAACTGCAATTGGAGAAAAAAATTAAAAGACAGGAGGAGAGCATAAGGGAGCTATGGGACAACATGAAACGAAACAATATACGAATAATAGGGGTGCCAGAACAACAGAAAGAGGAACAAGGGTTAGAAAACCTATTCAAAGAAATAATATCAGAAAAATTCCCTTAAGTGGGGAAGAAAAAAGTCACACAAGCACAGAGAGTCCCAAACAAGGTGAACCCACAAAGACGCACACCATGACACATCATAATTACCATGGCAAATGTTCAGGACAAAGAGAGAATCTTAAAGGCTGCAAGAGAGAGACGGAAAGTTACATAAAAGGGATCTCCCATTAGATTGTCAAATGATTTCTCAACAGAAACACATCAGGACATGAAAATAATGGACGGAAATTTACAAAGTGATGCAAAGCAAAGGACTGAATCCAAGATTACTCTATCCAGCAAGGCTATCATTCAAAATTGAAGGGGAAATAAGAAGCTTCACAGACAAAAAAAAAGGCTAAGGGAGTTTATCACCACCAAGCCAGCAATACAAGAAATGCTAAGGGACTGGTGTAAAAAGAAAAAAGAAGAAGCTCAGAAAGAAAACAGCCACAAAAAATAGAAATGACTAGAAACAAGTACCTTTCAATAATAACTTTAAACGTAAATGGACTAAATGCTCCAATCAAAAGACATCAAGTGGCTAAATGGATAAAAAAACATGACCCATACATTTGCTGTCTACTAGAGACCCACCTCAGAAGATGGGACTCACACAGACTGAAAGTGAAGGGATGGAAAAATATCTTTCAGGCAAATGGAAATTAAAAAAAAGCTGGGGTAGCAATACTTATATCAGACAAAATAGACCTCAAAGTGAAGGCCATAACAAGAGATAAGGAAGGCCACTTCATAATACTAAAGGGATCAATACAACAAGAGGATATAACCCTGATAAACATATATGCATCCAATGCAGGAGCACCCACATACATAAGAAAACTCCTGGAAGATATAGGGGAGAGATCGACAACAATACAATCATAGCAGGGGACTTTAATACACCACTGACATCACTGGATAAATCCTCTAGACAAAAATCGGCAAAGAAACAGCAATCCTAAATGACTCACTAGAGCAGGTGGACTTAATTGCCATCTTCAGAACATTTCACCCCAAAGCCACGAAATATACGTTCTTCTCAAGTGCTCATGGGACATATTCAAAAATAGACCACATATTGGGTCACAAACAAAGTCTCCCCAAATTCAAGAAGATTGAAATCATACCAAGCATCTTCTCGGACCACAAGGGCATAATATTAGAAATAAACTACAATAAAAACAACTCAAAATACTCAAACACTTGGAAGCTGAATAGCATGGTATTACATATTGATTGGGTTACCAATGAGATCAAAGAAGAAATTAAAAACATCCTAGAAACTAATGACAATGAAACACAACAATCCAAAACCTATGGGATGATATGAAAGCAGTCCTGAGAGGGAAGTTTATAGCTCTACAGGTCTATCTCAACAAACAATAAAAAATGATAGTAAATCATCTAAATCTACATCTCAAAGAATAAAAAAGAGAGCAACAAGAAAAGCCCAGAGTGAGCAGAAGGAAGGAGATAATAAAGATTAGAGCAGAAATAAATGACAGAGAGACCAAAAAAACAATACAGAAAGTCAATGAAACCAAGAGCTGGTTCTTTGAAAGGATAAACAAGATTGATGAACCTCTAGCCAGGCTCACCAAGAAGCAAAGAGAGAGGACCCAAATAAACAAAATCAGAAATGATAGAGGCGAAATAACAACAGACCCCACAGAAATACAAATGATTGTTAAAAAGTACTATGGACAACTCTACTCCAACAAACTAGACAACCTGGAGGAAATGGACATATTCCTAGAAAAATACAACATTCCAAAACTCAATCAGGAAGAATCTAAAAATCTCAACAGGCCAATAACTATGGAAGAAATTGAAGCAGTCATCAAAAAGCTTCCAGCAAACAAAAGCCCTGGACCAGACGGCTTCACAGGGGAGTTTTACCAAACATTCAAGGAAGAACTAAAACCTATCCTCATCAGACTACTACAAAAAATTCAAGAGGAAGGAACACTTCCCAGCTCATTCTATGAAGCCAGCATCACCCTAATACCAAAACCAGGTAAATATAACACAATGAAAGAGAATTACAGGCCAATATCCCTCATGAACATAGATGTCAAAATCCTCAACAAAATCTTAGCAAAATGGATCCAGCAGTACATCAGAAAGATCATACCCCACGACCAAGTAGGATTTATCCCAGGGATGCAAGGATGGTACAATATCTGCAAATCAATAAACGTGATACATCACATAAACAAATTGAAAGAAAAAAACCACATGGTCATATCAATTGATGCAGAAAAAGCGTTTGACAAAATTTAACACCC
Source organism: Myotis daubentonii (assembly GCF_963259705.1). Classification (NCBI taxonomy): domain Eukaryota; kingdom Metazoa; phylum Chordata; class Mammalia; order Chiroptera; family Vespertilionidae; genus Myotis; species Myotis daubentonii. The sequence continues at coordinate 95,194,366 of NC_081842.1, read as the reverse complement.
ATTTTTGATAAAAACTCTCAGCAAGGTGGGAATAGAAGGATCATATCTCACATTAATAAAAGCCATATATGACAAACCCACAGCCAACATCATACTCAATGGACAAAAACTAACACCATTTCTCCTAAGAACAGGAACAAGACATGGATGCCCACTCTCACCACTCCTGTTCGACATAGTACTGGATGTATTAGCCATTGCAATTAGACAAGAAGAAGAAAGGAAAGGCCTCCAAATTGGAAAAGAAGAAGTAAAACTGTCCTTATTTGCAGATGACATGATATTATACATAAAAAACCCTAAGGACTCCATCAAGAAACTATTAGACTTAATAAATGAATTTGGCAATGTAGCAGGATACAAAATTAACGCCAAGAAATCTATGGCATTTCTATACAGCAATAGTGAACTTACAGAAAGAGAGACTAAAAAGCAATCCCATTTACCATCGCACCAAAAAAATTAAGCTACCTAGGAATAAACTTAACTAAGGAGGTAAAAGACCTCTACTCAGAAAACTACAGGACGTTCAAAAAAGAAATAGAGGAAGACATACACAGATGGAAGAACATACCGTGCTCTTGGATTGGTAGAATCAACATCATTAAAATGTCCATACTACAACAAAGCAATCTATAAATTCAACGCACTTCCCATTAAAATACCAACGGCATATTTCACAGACATAGAAGGAACTCTCCAAAAATTCATCTGGAATAAAAAAAGACCCCGAATAGCTGCAGCGATCCTGAGAAAGAACAACATAGGTGGGATCTCAATACCAGATGTCAAGTTGTATTACAAAGCCACTGTTCTCAAAACTGCCTGGTACTGACACAAGAACAGACATATAGATCAATGGAATAGAATAGAGAGCCCAGAAATCGGCCCAAACCAATATGCTCAATTAATATTTGACAAAGGAGGCAAGAACATACAATGGAGCCAAGATAGTCTCTTCAATAAATGGTGTTGGGAAAATTGGATGGATACATGCAAGAAAATGAAACTAGACCACCAACTTACACCATACACAAAAATAAACTTAAAATGGATAAAGGACTTAAATATACGATGGGAATCAATAAAAATACTAGAAGAATCCAAAGGCAACAAAATCTTAGACATATGCCGAAGCAATCTCTTCACTGATACAGCTCATAGGGCATTGGAAACTAAAGAGAAAATAAACAAATGGGACTACATCAAAATAAAAAGCTTCTGCACAGCAAAAGAAACCATCAACAAAACAACAAGAAAGACCACTGCATGGGAGAACATATTTGCCAATGTTATCACCAATAAGGGTTTAATCTCTAACATTTATAGGGAACTCATACAACTTAACAAAAGGAAGATAAACAATCCAATCAAAAAATGGGCAAAGGACCTAAATAGACACCTTTCAAAAGAGGACATTCAGAAAGCCAAGAGACATATGAAAACATGCTCAAAGTCACTAATCATCCGAGAGATGCAAATCAAAACAACAATGAGGTACCATCTCACACCTGTCAGATTGGCTATCATCAACAAATCCACAAATGACAAGTGTGTAGAGGATGTGGAGAAAAAGGAACACTCGTGCACTGCTGGTGGGAATGCAGACTGGTGTAGCCACTATGGTAGACAGTATGGAGTTTCCTCAAAAAACTAAAAATGGAACTCCCATTTGACCCAGTGATCCCACTTCTAGGAATATATCCCAAGAAACCAGAAACACCAATCAGAAAGGATATATGCACCCCTATGTTCATAGCAGCACAATTCACCATAGCTAAGATCTGGAAACAGCCTAAGCGCCCATCTGTAGATGAATGGATTAGAAAACTGTGGTACATCTACAGGATGGAATACTATGCTGCTGTAAAAAAGAAGGAACTCTTACCATTTGCAACAGCATGGATGGAACTGGAGAGCATTATGCTAAGTGAAGTAAGCCAGTCAATGAAGGAAAAATACCACATGATGTCACTCATTTATGGATAATAAAGACCATTATAACCTTATGAACAAAAATAGATACAGAGGCAGAACTGCCTTGAACAAACTGTCAAACTACAGTGGGAAGGCTGGGGAGGGTTGGGGGCAGGCGGGGGGGGGGGGGGCAGGTAAGAGATCAACCGAAGGACTTGTATGCATGCATATAAGCATAGCCAATGGACATAAGACACTGGGGGTTAGGGGAGGCCAGGGGATTGTCAAGGGCGGGGAAGAAAAGGAGACATATGTAATACCATTTGTAATACTTCAAGCAATAAAACAATTAAAAAATAAATAAATAAAAAATAAAATAGCAGTCCACAGGGGAAAAAAAAAGAAATATGAACCCAGATAATTGAGCTTCTATTCTAACATCAAACAGGAATTTCATTATTCCACAAATTGCTCTTTAGTCCTATTGAGGGAAACAAAACAGTAAACATGCCTATTATGACAAAATCCTATATTTATATTAAAAGTCTGTGGTAGGTATATTGTGAAAGACAATAGTTACAGATCTCAAGATTTGAAAACCAAAAGCACAGAAAGGTATAATGCTAAAGCCCTCATAAGCTTGTACGACATTAGATAACAAAAGTGTTCTAAAGATTGGGCACATTAACTCACATCTTTAATTTAGTTGTTCTTTCTAATCTAAACACTATATTCTCCAAATAACTTAATAAATCAGGTTGTTTCTAATGAACCCAGAGGACATAAAAATTATTAGCAATTAGGTAACTAATTTCCTCTAAAAACACCCACATTTTTGAAGATTAAAATATCTATGTAATTAAAGAAAGAAGATGGGGATGCTCCCAAGTTGTGGGGCCAGGTGACAGGAGAACAGAACAGTTCATTTTGGACAAGAGCAGCCAAAAGTCCTTATATGTTCCTTAAGAAAAGAGTCCAGGAAAACAGTCAGGTCAAGTAATGACCCCGGGGTCGGGGATGTTAGAGACATGGCTGTAGACTCCTCTCGGTATACAGAGGAACTACAACATGGTCTCTCAAGGACTTTTCATCTTTAGCCAGATGTAGTCTCTTCTTTGAAGCAAGGGAAAGAGCCCAGGGAAGCTGTGACAAGGAGGCAAAAGGACATTCCTCAGGTGGATGTGTGTGCAACTAAACGCCTTGATTATCCAGGCTCACTTTCAACTGCGGATGACCATGGCACAATTTTGGTCAATTATTTGTAAATAAAAAAATTAGATGCATTTTATAGGAAAATTAATATATACTCAGCTAAAATGAACATAGTGAGCTGGCACATGCTCCTAGATGTGCCCTCCCATCTTCTAAGCATAAAAATAAAGACAATAAGCAAAGGATAGTAAAGCTGAAAGATAAAGAGTGATGGATCCATGCTAGGAACCAAATAAGTCCACTTTCTTTGTGAAAATAAAAATCTCTATTCTCAGTAACTCACTTTGTGGGACTGTCTGTAAATTGAGGGTGTATTGAGTTTTCTGGTACACAGACCTAAATGCATAACAGATTTTACCATATTTCTGTAAAAAGGACCTATGTCTATTATGCAACTATTCATAATTAAATATAACCTGTGGTTAGTAGCTTATTATTTATGAAAATAAAAATGAACTACATTGATAATATTAACATATGATTTCATTGGGAAAAAATATATTTAATTCACACTTGCTAAATATTTGCAAACTTCAAAGTTACCTACACAAAAAGTATATCTGTAGACTTGGTTTCTGATTATCATATTTTACACTATAGACTAAGAGTATATTCCCAAATATTGTGTCTCATTTTAACTTATTATTCCATGGGTCTATGAAAACACACATGAATATTCCATTACTTTATATTATGCATCTTATTGTAAAATCAAACATATTAAAAATAACTAAACTCATCAAATGAAAAAAAAGATAAGGCAAGACACAGGCTTTCATTTTATTTTCCTATTAACACATTATATGTTCAGACCCCAGTGAATAATTCTTTCATTTTCAAACTTTTAAGCTGCTATAATGTATTTTTTCTTCTTATTTTCAAAGTTATTCCTGCTGTTAGTAAACTCACTGTGATCATTCCTCCAACCATCTAGAATTCAAGAGGAAAAAAATCCCTGCAGCTGTTTGATGCCCAATAATATGACCACTTAGCAGTGAGATGAAAGAAAAGAAAAAAGCAGAAAAGGAAGATCAGGAGAAGAGTGATTTGGAGTTTCTGCAGGCTAGCATTTACCTCGCCTAGAAAAGGAGCTTTGTGCTCATTATATCCTGGATTCATCTTGCCTTCAGCTTACAGTACACGGGCAATTGCCTTATCATTGCCTCTCCAAATTAAGGATCAAAGTTTAAACATATTATTTTCCTTCTCTATTACATTATGATTAAAATTACCACCTCCTCACCTCATTCACACAATTGCTCTACTGGGAAAAAGAAGGAACCCCCTAAAGTAAAGATGCCATGAACCAGCAAAATAACAAGTTGAGGGAAATTTCTGGTCACATTATTTATCTGATGGTTGAATTCAGGTTACTGCATTAAAGAAGGTAACAATAAGAAAATCTTTTGAAACTAATATTCTAGTAAACATTTAGGATAGAAAGTTAGTTTGCTAATACTATCATCAGCATTAAATGACTATTACTTACTTACTGAGCATCTTTACATGCATTCTTGTCCTCCAGACACACCTACAAGGTGGGTCCCATCATAGTTTACAGAGGAAGAAACAGGTTCTTTCGAACTCAAAACTATTTAGCATTTAGGAGAGTTGAAATTCAAGCCTTATCTTGTTCTCATACTTGGAACATGGTCAAATTCAAGCCTTATCTTGTTCTCATACTTGGAACATGGTCACAGCAATAATTTTATATATTTTTCCATTTTACATGTGAAGAAACAGTTTAGAATCTAAATTATTCTTACCATTCAAACATCAAGTTTTACAAGTTAAGTCACCATAACTTAAACAATGTCAAATAAACTGCAATGGAATTGTATAATAAATTATTGAATGTAGATTGTATAATAACATGTTCAATGTAGAGTTTTACCTTTTGTCAATATACTGAATACCTGTTACCATAAACACAGACGAGACTAGGGCTGCTTTTGGATATTAAACACAAAAGAACCCTGGTGAGCTTCTACTGATGAGCAGACATCACCACAAGAGAATCTACTCTTTAGTAAAAAAATAAACTTAGGGTAAAAGATACCTGGTAACAGCAATTCTCTCCAATGAAAACACTTTTGTTTTAGTATCTATAAACATATAATTAAAGCTTAATACATCCTTTAAATTAACAGCAGCATTATATACTTATCAGTCTAAAACTATAGCACATTTCCCAAAGACTGTTATTATCTCACTGACGAACTAGGTCCAGCTTCATGGGAGCTGAACTGAATTCTCTAAGAACTTACCACATAAAGCAGTGATTTTAAACCTTTTTCGTCTCATGGCACACATAAACTAATTACTAAAATTCTGCAGCACACCCCGAAAATATATTTTTTGCCTGACAAAAATATAGGTATAATTTTGATTGTTCTACAAAAAATAATAATAGTAACTACCTACCCCTTTTGCTTCAAAGAGACTTTAAAAAAAAACAAGTGCCTATACTTGTACATGAGGATTTCTGGTACCAAGAATTAACCGTTCAGACACAGACACATCCTTACTATGCAACGTGACCAAAAATATACAATTTTATTAGATGGCCTATATATTTATGGCTCAAGACAGGGCATTCACATTGGATGGCTATTGTGTTGGCTGTTGTCATTTTTTTGTTGTTGTTGTTGATGATCTAAGCAGGGGTCCTCAAACTTTTTAAACAGGAGGCCAGTTCACTGTCCCTCAGGCCGTTGGAGGGCCAGACTATAGTTTGAAAAAAACTATGAACAAATTCCTATGCACACTGCACATATCTTATTTTGAAGTAAAAAAACAAAACGGGAACAAATACAGTATTTGTATTTGCATGTGGCCCGCGGGCCGTAGTTTGAGGACCCCTGATCTAAGGGAAAAGGAGCCAGTGCCCCTAACTAAATAGTCAGGTCTTATTACATGTTTCAAAATTTCTTGAGGCACACCAATGGAAAATCACTGACTTAAGTGTCACTTCTCAGGTGTTAGTGCAGCAAGTGCCAGAACCTAAACAAAACCAAAATGCTCCAGTAAGTCATTTTAAGGCACTGTGAAAATGAGAAGGGGTCTTAGCCCTTTGCCCATCACTTTAGAGCATTCAGGAATGGCTTCTGAGTTAGCAAAGATCTCAGCTGCAAAGGGCAAAAGAGCCTACTGGAACAAAAAAGCAGGCCAGGTGCATCTTGCAATCTTTGTATTCTTTCCCGCCTGTTAGAGTCATTGACATTTGACTTTCTTTAGAGCCCACAGCTTAGGCCAGCACTGAGGGGGGAAAATAGTGCATGCTTCAGCTTTGGTATAAAACGTCTGTGTTGTGAGAATTAGTTTTTGGTGAGGTTACTGATAACACAAAAGCCAAACTACTTTCCAGTTCTGATTAGATACCAATATAAAAGCTATTTTTATTTCTAACAAAATAGAGATGTTCACTCTAATAATACTTAACACACTTGAGCTCACAAAAACCTCTCCTCCCATTCTTGGGCACTCAATTTGACCTGAGGCTCTCTCAAACTGTGTATTCCTTCAGTGATTAAACCTCTAGTCTCTGTGGAGTATGGAAGGATCTAATTAACAATGATTTTCTCTTTATTTGATTGTCACACATCACCTCCTGGTAATTAATGCTTCTTCTCTTTCCATCCATCCTAACATCCCCAACATTTTTAGCTTCAGGTGAGTTGAGCTAAGACTCAATAGTATGGAAAAGAGAAAGGGTCAGAAGACATTCATTCAATCATTTGCCCATTCAAATCTTACACTGTTTCCTCTAAGCTAGGTAAGGCTCTACAGACTAAGAATACAACAGTGAGCAAACAATGAAGGGCCCACCTATGAAAGCAAACCATCTAGTGGAGGATACAAAAGAGCAGAAAGACAACTTACATTACAGTGGATGGTCACCCTTAGGATGGGAGTGCTCAAGTTGGTACACAGCAATGGGGAGAACATTTAAAAGCAGGAAGAAGTTAGGGAAGGCATATGAGAAATCTCTAAGCTGTGTCCTGCAGCATGTATAGAAACTTATCAGATAGAAGCGAAGGAAACAGCATGCACAAAAGCATAGCCGCACCTACAGCTCGAACCAAACATATGGCATCCAAGACAGTATAACAATCTGGCACACTTCAATCTTATATTCTTTAAAACAGGTGTTAAAGATCTATTTTATGGGACAGAGAAAAATTGTTTTCTATGAATAAAAATTAAACAAAGGGCCCGGCCGGTGTGGCTCAATGGTTGAGTCTCCACCTATGAATCAGGAGGTCATGATTGATTCCCAATCAGGGCATGTGCCTGGGTGGGTTGCGGGCTCGATCCCCAATGTGGGGCTTGCAAGAGGCAGCCGATCAATGATTCTCTCTCATCACTGATGTTTCTAGCTCTCTCTCCCTCTCCCTTCCTCTCTGAAATTAACAAAACAGTTTTTTTTAAAAAATTAAACAAAAGGTTCACTTATTAATTCATTTCTACTAAACTCAAAAAGTCTATCTTTTGATAGAGTAGAAAATGCTTTATTTCTTAATCTTTCTCACCTTCTACTCAGTGATTTTGCTACGCCGCTAACTTCTTATGAGTCTACACAAAATAAGAAATGAAATTTTTCTATATTTAAGAAAGAACTACATCTATAAAAGGAGTATCATGTTACACATTTATTCTACTGATAGTTTAGTGTCCCTTACAGAATGGACCCCAGACATCCCATCTACCTCTCCACCCCTAGGCTCCCTCTGATTAGTTGGTACAGGATGAAAGAGAGAGTACAAAGATGAGGCTAAAAATGTAGACAGGGATCAGATAATACAGAATCTTGTAAGTCAGGAATTGTTGAGAAAATTTGAAAAGGGGGTACTATTATGAGGCTGATTTTGTAATTCAGGCTAGAGATGCTAATAACTTAAGATGAAAACAGTAGAAAAAGAGTGGCATATACTTGAAAAACACAAGCTATAACTGACTAGACTGGACTAGAGATAAGAGAAAAGGAGGGCCCTAACGGGTTTGGCTCAGTGGATGAAGCATCGGCCTGCGGACTGAAGGGTCCCAGGTTCGGTTCCGGTCGAGGGCATGTGCCTTGGTTGGGGGCACATCCCCAGTGGGGGGTGTGCAGGAGACAGCTGATCGATGTTTCTCTCTCATCGATGTTTCTAACTCTCTATCCCTCTCCCTTCCTCTCTGTAAAAAATCAATAAAAATATTTTTAAAAAAAGAGAAAAGGAGGGAGAAAGAATAATTAAGGATATTTCTTAAGTTTTGGACTTGAGTAGTTGAAAGGTGAAGATACTACACACTGAAACAGGGTATAAAAGGGCAAACAGGTGTTGCTATAAAAAAAACATAAATTTAGTTTTATACATGTTGAGTGTTGTTCTTATAGGACATCAAAATGAAGATATTTATAAATATGTCTAAGACCAGGAGAAAGATTTAGGGTACAGATAGACATGGGCATCCTCAGTACACAAATAGAACCCATGAGATGAATGAGAATGCTAGGAAAAGTACATAAAGTAGAAATACATATAAAAGTACCTAGGGAAGGCCCTGAGAATCTCCTATATTAAATGGTAAGAAAAAGTTAAGAGGAAACCACCAGAAATGATGGAAGAAAAGCAAGAGCTGCAGTATCATGGCTTCGAGGATCCAAGAAGTGGTCCAAAATGTCCAATGCTGGAGGTAGCCAATAAATTACCACCAAGAAATCAGTTTGCGAACTTGTTGAGAACAGTTTTTAGTAAATAAAGATTAATCCCAGCTGCAGCAGTTATTAGCCATTTTAACTGAAGCCAGTCACCAAATCTCAGGTTCCTCATCTGTAAAACAGGAAAAACAAAAATGCCCACTCTTCCTACCTTGTGGTTTTATTATGAGGATTAAATTCAATGATGTGTGTAAAAGCACTATATAAACTTTATATAAACTTTAAGCAGAGTGTACAGACAAGTGTTATTGCAACTGTACTGTTTTTCAGGCTGTATTCAGTGATGTCAATTCTCTCACTCACATGGCTCAGAAGTCACATTTGACTTGCACTGGCCAATATAACAGCAGAAGTGACTCAGGAAAAAGGTGTTAAGAAACAGTGCATAGTACAACATGTTCTCTGTGCCTTGCCACCGACACTGTAAAGGCATGTTTCAAAACAAAGCCTTCATCAGCATAGATACTTGAGTGACTGCTATGAGGAGAGACCTTAAGACTCAAATTGGTTTGTTATATGGGGACAACTAAGTGTTTGGCAGGTTTAGCTCAGTGGATAGAGTGTTGGACTGCAGACTAAAGGGTCCCAGGTTCGATTCCTGTCAAGGGCACATGCCCAGGTTGTGGGCTTGATCCTCAGTAGGGGGCGTGCAGGAGGCAGCCAATCAATGATTCTCTCTCATCATTGATGTTTCTATCTCCCTCTCCCTCTCCCTTCCTCTCTGAAATCAATAAAAATACATTTAAAAATAAATAAATAAATGTTGTTTTAAACAGGAAGGTGTTGGAATTATGATCACAGCAACTAACTGCAGTGTATACAACAGGTTAAAAAAAAAACCAGAGAGCCCAAAGGAAAACCCCATCTTGGGCAGTAATCAGTGAGACATCATAGAGGCTATCACTCACTCTAATGTACTAATTTTTATTTTATGGCACAAAGTAATTCACTAATCCTCAGACTTGAGTCAACATTCTTATAGTTACAGAAAAGATAAACAAGAACAACAAATATACAAAGCAGAATTTCTCCCATCCAAGTACTAACCAGGCCCGACCCTGCTTAGCTTCCGAGATCAGACAAGATCGGGCGCGTTCAGGGTGGTATGGCCGTAGACTAAAGCAGAATTTCTAATGAAGGTAAGTTAGTTGAGGATGGATGAGACAATCCACCAGTAAGAAATTGGCTCCCCCTCACAGTTATTAAATACTAGGAGCCCAGTGCTTGAATTCGTGCACGTTGAAAGGAACTGTGGGCCATGAGGCTGCAGTGGGCACAGGTTCCGGTCTCGGCCCATCCTCCCTACCCCCACCTGGCCCCTCCCAGCGCAGCCCCCGGTCCCCTGTCTGCCAGCAGCTCCGCTCTTGCCACCACTCCTACACACTGACTGCACAGAGCAACTGGGGCTGGCGCCAGCAGCAGGTGCAAGCAGGGCCAGTGCCATCAGTGGTGCTAGCGGTGGCTGCTGCCCTGATTGCCCCTCAGGAGGAGGGGGAAGTGGAGAAATCCTCAGGGATAATTGGGGCCAGCAGCCGCCGCTCGCACCCATTGACTGCGTTGAGCGATCAGGACTGGCACTGGGCGCCAGCAGCAGGTGTGAGCAGCAGCTCCAGTGCCAGCAGCGGGTGCGAGTGGGGCCATCGCCGGCAGTGGGTACGAGAGGCGGATGCTGGCCCCGAACAGCCCTTAGGAGTAGGGGGAGGTAGAGAAGCCCTGAGGGGCAATCAGGGCCAGCAGCCACCACTCACACCCACTGATGGTGCCAAGCGATCGGGCCGGCGCCACATGCCGTCAGCGGGTGCAAGTGGCAGCTCTGGTGCCGGCAGCAGGTGCGAGTGGGGTCGGCGCTGGCAGCAGGTGCAAACGCCACGCGGGACAGGGGCGTCCAGGAGCAAAGAATTTTCAGTAACCACCAGAGGCTCGCCCTGGTGACAGCAACCAGCACCCCGCCCTGGTCTGGCACCCCCACACACCTGCTCCACCATCCCACCACGGGCGACCCCCACCATGTTCCACACTCTGCTGCCTGCTGCCAACACCCTCCATGTTCCACGTGCATTCCCTGCTGGTCAACACATGTCATAGCGACCAGTGGTTCGGTTATTCAATTGTTCTGCCGTTCGGTCTATTTGCATATTAGGGTTTTATATATATAGATTGTTGTTTATATTCCATATTTTCCTCAATCCTTAGTAACCATACTTTGCACCTAAATGTTTAACTGGTTGTATATTTGTGTTAGGCCAAAGGCACACTGCCCAGGTGAATTATTAGAAATAAACAGAAAATAGGAAAAGTACCCAAAACCAAATTTTATGAAGGAGGAATTGTTTTATTCTTCAGATGTGAACAGAAGTTACTGCTGCCAGATGCCAAATGACTATTTGCTATGCTTAAATGGAATGTGTGTGCTGGAAAATGGTAATTACTCAGAACCAAGGCCAGAAGTAGAATCCAGGTCAGAGTGAGGCACAAGGGCCCCGTTGGGCCAGCCTTCTCACCAAGAACTCTAAATTGCCCTCGCTTCTTTATTCTGACCTTGGCCCCTCTCATTAGCTTTGATAAACCATGAAAGAGGATTATAACTGCTTCAACCCTAATGGGGTTGAAGTGAATTACATGAAATAGTTAAGAAGGGATGTTTGTCTTCTTGTAATTATTTTTTAAAGGGAGAAGGATAGGACACATTGACCAAACATTTCCACAACTCTTAGAAATGTCTTAACTGCTATTTTACAAAGCAGGGTGTCACCATTAACACGCACATCAAAAAAGTCTGACCACCATCTTTTGCTCTGAAATTTTTGTCTATTTCTAAATCAAATCCAATCTTGAGCTATGAAGATTATGGACTGTTTCTTTGAAAGCAATACTGCAAATACTGAAAGCAATTTCACAAGGCTGTTACCTATATGGCTTACATAAGGGCTTAATCATCTGATTAACTGAGCAACAACTCAGGGTGACTACTTTGAAAAGGGCTCATTCACTAGGATATACAAAGTCTGGAATGAGATGTTGTATTCAACTTTGTGTCCCTTAGGGATTCCTTAACAAACAGTTGCTGAATTGAATACAGGCCACAAGTGACAATGCAAGGTCATGAATTTAAGATTTTTTTTTCAAATTCCTTATCAACTGTTTCATTACCCCCAATGCTGCTTCTAGCTAGATATTTTCTGTTCCTTGTATATTCTGTTACCAAAATTGTTTTCATACAAGTGGCTTTGCTAAAAGAACAGAAACCATTAAATGACAATGTACTTATCTCATAACTGTACTACTATGACTACTACAACTATTATAATCTTAAAAACTATACTTTTAAATTGAGCTGATTATTCCCGCAACTTAGCTGTAGTAAACCAATTTGCTGCAGCATGAGAGACAAGCTGAAGCGAAAGCGCCCTAAATCCGCTTCTAGAAGTTTGTCTCTCTCCGCTTTCTCCCTCTCCAGGGCAGCAACGACAAACACAGAAAGAATGTTGCTGCTGTAAGTTTACTCCTCAACGTGGGGGCGGGAGGGGCTGGCTTGGTCTTCCCCAAGAGTGGGGCATAGTAACAAGGAAAGAATAAAAGCTGCCAGAAAGAATCCTGTTAGATGTAAAAATCACAGTATTTGCTATGAAATAAACTAGAAAAATTGTAAGCGCAATGCCACACGCAGGGCGCTGCACGCCCGCTAATTCCCAGGATGACTCCGTGCGTGGGAAGGTCAGGAGCCGGCGGCGGTGCTACCTCCCCCGCATCGCAGCGGCGGAGCCAGGAGCCCCAGCACGTCCTCGATGGCGCAGGACCAGATCCGAGGGAGGGAGAGGGGAGGAGAAAAGCTCACTCAGCCCCCCTCCTCCAGCATCGGTTCCGACTGTCGGCAGGCAAGCCCGGAAACCACAGGACCTAAGGACCAGAGCCAGCCCCACGCCCACCCCGGGCAGGCACCCCGCCGAGGCCGGGGCGGGGCCGGGGGCGGGGCCGCGGGGAGGGGAGGGGCGGGGCCGGGCCGGGGCCGGGGCGGGGCCACGCGCCCGGGAGCCCGCGGGAGCCGGAGCCCCGGCCCTGAGCCTGCGCGCGGAAGGCCGGCCGCCCGCTCGGAGGCAGGGGGCGGGGAGCCGGCCCCTGACGGAGTCGGGCGGTACCTGCGCTGGAAGTCCTGGGCGAAGGGCTTCAGGTACGGGTCAATCTCCAGGAGCCTGGCTAGTTCGGGCACGTCCGCCAGGGCAGCGGCCAGGGCCGCCTCAGAGCCGTGGGCCGGAGCCGGAGCCGCCATCTTCCGCCGCAGCCCGAGTAGCCGAGGCCCGAGCGGGTCGAGTGGAGCCCGAGGACAGCGCGAGGGCGGAGCCGAGCCGAGGCGCCGGGGCCGGCGCGGCGGGCCCTGGCCCTTTATAGCCCGAGAGCGCCCGCCTGCCCCCTGCCCCCCCGCTGGCGGGAGGAGCGGGACCCGAGGTTCCGGCGAAGCGCGTCCCGGAGGGTAGGAGGCGTCTCGCCCGCCCCTCGGAGCACCTCCCGACTCGCCCCTGCGGCCGCGGAGACCCGCCCTCCGCCCCGCCGGCCGGAGCCCCAGGGGAGGCGGGTCCGAGCGGCCCCCTGCCTCCCCTCCGCTACCCCAGCCCGTCCCGGCGGGGAAACCCGCTTCCTTCAAACAACGCCCGCCGGCGGCCTCCCCTGCGGAGGGGTGTGTGGTTTTCCGGAAAGGGAGCTTTCCTCCCAAAGACTTAGCGTTTCTTTCTGTTGGGGCAGCGTTTCGGACAGTCAGTCCCCAGAGTGGGGAACGGCCCACTGTAGACACAAACTCCTGTCTCCGAACTGAACCCGCCCGAAGAGGAGGATCCTGGAGGCAGCACAGGGACACCGTCCTCGGGGTAGCAGTGGCAGAGCACGGAAACCGGGGCGAGAGCTCTTCTTACCCCCACACCTTAGAAAAACAGTATTTTGGTTGTAACAAACTTAAAGTCAAAGACACCTAAACCAGCTTTGAAAAGTCCCTTATCAGACAAAACCAGTTCCGTCATAGGAACAAAGCTTAATTTAGCGTATATTGCGAGAGTGGCTTGACTCTGCCTTTTTTGCTCTACCTTTGGAAATCATAAGCAAAACTTGAAGTTTTTTGTTTTTGTTTTTTTCCCCCCAAGGTTGATGTTCATTGGTTTTAGGCTGTTTCTGAACTTCTGACAAAACTAGCCTTGATGCGAGAAATGGTAGAGGGAAGAGCCTTAAATTGGAATTCAGCTGTGCCACTTGTTAAGGAAGTGATGGTACAAGAAATTGTTCTCTCTTTTGACTTAAAAAATGAGGGACTCCGTGTAGTTTCCTCCACTTTGAACTTATTTAAGTTCTTTCATTCCCATTAACTGACTTGCTTCTAGCTGGTTGGAATTGGACTCACCAATTCGAAAGAGTTTGCAGTCTGATTTGTACCTAGAAACTGGACCAGCTTGGGAATATCTGTCCCAGTTAAGAACTGGGTGTAGAGAATATAGGGGTTGTGGACAGGGAACAGTGTTGATCAGCCAAGGGCCTTGAATTTTAAAACATCCAAAATATTTTTGTGTGAATAGGTTTACAAGGTCTTGAAAGATACCTAGTAACAGAGAACCTCTGAGTGAAAGAATGGAGGACTTGGGCAACCTTCAGAATGGCTTGCCTGATTTTCCGTAAAGATGACAACGTGTAAATGTTTGTCAGATAAAACCCTGGAGGCCCGGTGCACGGATTCGTGCACTGGTGGGGGGCATGGCCTGCAGGGATCACCCCGCTGTGGGAGCAGTGCTCATCCCTGGCTGCCAAGCGGCTGTGGACCTGCCCTCTGAGCAGCTGCCACCTGGTCCGGCATCTTCTGTGGAGCCGGAGCACTCGCCTCTCCAGGGCACCCAGTAGGGCAGAGGTCCTCAAACTTTTTAAACGGGCCAGTTCACTGTCCCTCAGACATTCCACACATGCGTACTGTGGGCCCGGGAGGAGTCGGCTGCTAAGCAGGACAGGCAGCGGCAAAAACACCCGGCGGGCAGGCGGGATAAATGTTTTCGGGGCCGCAGTTTGAGGACCCCTGCGGTAGGGGCTGGGCCCAGGGACAATAGCACTGAGAGGCGACAGAGTAGGACTCAGTCCCGAGGCAGCCAGGAACCCGCCTCCCAGCCTCCAGGGTCAGCTCTGCGGGCATCCAGAGGAGGTGGCAGGGAGCGAGGAGGAGGAGCCTGGGGCGAGGAGATGATCCCAGCCCAGGTTCCTGTCCATTGGCCGGGGTTCACAGTGGGAGCAGCCGCTCATCCCTGTCAGCTGAGTGGCGTTCCCGCTGTGGGAGCACACTGACCACCAGGGGGCAGCTCCTGCATTGAGCATCTGCCCCCTGGTGAACAGTGCACGCCATAGCAACTGGTCCACTGGTTGATCTGATCGTTCCGCTGTTCGGTCTCTGGGCTTTTATTATATAGGATTGTTTATAGTAAACAACACTTTAACTCAGAAGTAGGATATCCAATAGATGAACATATCTATATCTCCAATCCTAAATTTTTCTCCAAAATCCAGGATTGTATCCATCTCTACTTAGGTGGCTGAGACACCTAAACCAGCTATCTCCAAAATATACCCTTAAATCAGTCTTCTCGTCCTTTCTGCTAGCACCCTTATACAGGCAGCCTTCATCTCTCACTTGGACTAACGTACCCAACTGGTTTCCCCTCTTCTGTTGTTTCTCCTAATCCATTCTCTAGTGTATCTCAACTTTCAATGTGCAGATGAATTACTTGGGGATCTTGTTAAAAGTAGACACTCTACATCAATTCTGGGGTGTTGCCTCAGATTCTGCAGTTTTGAAAAGGTCAGAGGTGATGTTGATTTTGGTTGGGGGCACAGTTTGAATAGTAAGGCTCTACACAAGGAATAAATCATACAACTAACATGGCAGTTCACTTGGAGTCAAATATAAACTTCTCACCATTCCCTAGCAAGGTTTGTATAATCTGGTCCTTGACTAACATTCCACTGCTTTTCTCATCCTTCTCTGGTTTTACTGTTAGTCACACTGATTTTCCTGGAACTTACTTAGTTCCTTGTGGCCTATGAACTTTCACCTTTTATCTGTTAGGTATCTGCTTTCCTGGTCTTTCATGGCTGGTTCCTTCCCAGCATTGATTGAGGTCTCAGCATATTGTCAGTTCATCTCTGAGAAGCCTCTGATTTCACTAAATAAATTCCTTAAAATCCTCTATTAGAGCACATTCTCTCCTATGCAACAGTTAACAAAATTCAGGTGTTTATTTTTTATTTATGAACTTCCCTCTTTAGAATATGAACTCCCAAGAAAGCAAGGACCTAGTCTACCTACTTCACTATTGAACAAGTATTGAAGTTCCATGTGCCAGCCATTTTCCTAGGTACTGGGGATTAGTGATGAACAATACAAGTTTTAATTGGCAAAAAGCTCACAATATAGGTAAATCTGTGAGACAGAAAGAGTATTGGTTTCCCAGGGCTAAAGTGAATGGAGAGTGACTGCTAAGGGATACAGGGTTTCTATTAAGGGTAATGAAATTTTTCTAAAATTGATTATACTACGGTTGCACAACTCCTTGCATAGACTAAAAACTATTGAATTGTACACTTGAAATAGATGTATGTATAACTCAGTAAAGGGGTTTTTATTTTTATATTTTTAGTAAAGGGGTTTTATAGATATGCCCCCCCCCAAAAAAAAAAAAGATTTTTGGGTATAAGTAACAAATATTGCTCTCAAACTACAAATCCCCACCTATTGAAAAATCATTAAAAGGAAAAAAAATGAGTCCTGGCTGCTGTTAAGTGGTTAGAGCAGCAGCAGCCCATGCACTGAAGGGTCTTAGGTTCAATTCCCCATCAAGGGCATAGACCTGGACTGCAGGTTCAATCCCTGGCCCCAGGCAGGGCATGTGTGAGAGGCAACCAATGGATGTGTGATGCTCTCACAATGATACTTCTCTTTTTCTCTTCTCTCTTTCTCTCTAAAAATCAATGGGAAAAATATCGTTGGGTGAGGATTAACAAAAAGGAAAAAAACAGTAAAACCAATAAACTGCAACCAAACTTGAGAGACAGAAGTAAAAATGAAGTAACTTTTAAGTAAACACCAATAGTAAAGTGGTTTCTGAGAAGACAATGGAGAAATTTCAGAAAGAAGAGAGTGATAATAACCCTTCTGTCTTTCATAATGTCATTGAGGACCAAGGTTTATTCTTCCCTTTCTTCATGTAATATTTAAGCTTAAGTTTGCCCCATCGTGGTCATAAAATGGCTGCCACAGCTCTAAACATCACTTCCTCACAAGAGCACATCTAAAGGAAAGAAGAGTGAGTGTTGCCCTTGCCAGTGGGTGTGGCTCAATTGGTTGGAGCATCATCCCATATACCAGTGGCCAAATATCAGTCAACAGAGCCAAATATCAACAGTACAACGATTGAAATTTCTTTTGAGAGCCAAATTTTTTAAACTTAAACTATATAGGTAGGTACATAGTTATTAACTTAATTAGGGCACTCCTAAGGCTTAGGAAGAGTCACACTCCAGGGGCCAAAAAGCCGCATGTGGCTTAAGAGCCGCAGGCTGCCGACCATGGCATACCAAAAGGTGGTTCCTGCAAACCCAGGTTGCAGGTTTGATCCCCAGTCAAGGCATGTATGGGAGGCAACCTATAGATATTTCTCTCCCTCTCTCTAAATCAATTTTAAAATAATAAAAATAAAGAAAAATAGTGTTTATCCTGTGCATCTTTGCCTAGAAGAAAACTTTTCTTTTTATCCCTTTGGCTAAAACTAGGTCATTTGCCCACCCTACACTGACACAGAGGAAGGTGAATTGTTTTCCATTGTGATTCACTGCTTCAACTGGCTTCATCTTCTCTTACTGCATTGCAGCCCAACCTCTGGATAAAATGGTGATTCAATTCACATGGGAAAAAAAAGGATTGATAATCATGTCTGCCACATCATCCTTGGCTATCTATCTTAGACCCACTATCCATGAAACTTGCCAGTGTTATTAGCTATCTTGTCCCTTTGTGATTGATTTTACTGTGCTTACATGGCAAAACTTCAACCTAGAATCAATTAATTTGCCTTCTCCATTACTACATCCAGACTGCTGAGGAATTAAAAAAAAAAAATCACTATAAGAACTAGTCACAAACCCCTTCCTCACACAACACAACTGCAATTTTATAGGCTATAGCTATACACTACATAAGGTATGCCCAAGAAAGAGGAAAATGAAGCCATTTGTCTCTAGAGGACGTTTCCCTTTCTACAAAGATCCCTCTCATCAAACTTTAAATCCTAATTAGTGTGTCTACCATGAGAACAGGCTTCTTTGTAATCTAAAGAAGGGCACTATACAGTCATGTGATGCTTCATAATGGAGATATGACCAGACACAAGTCATTAGGTGAGCATCATACAGTGTATTTATACAAACCTAGATGGTATAACCTACTTCAGTAATTGAATGTGCTATACTTTTCTATGACTGGCAGCAAAGTAGGTCTGTTTACACCAGTACCACCACAGACACATGGGTAATGTACTGTCCTTTGAGTTTAAGGTAGATACATATCACTTGGCAACAGGAATTTTTCAGCTCCTTATATTCTTATGGGACCACCATCATATATGTGGTCCATTACTGACCAAAATATCTTTATGCAGCACATGACTGTATAGGCACTACCTCATTGCACTTCACTTTATTGGGCTTTGCAGATACTGCATTTTATTTTTACAAATCAAAGGTTTGTGGCAACCCTGGATTAAGCAAGTCTATCAGCATTTTTTCCAACAGCATTTAGTCACTTCATATCTATGTGTCACATTTTGGTAATGTCACAATATTTCAAACTTTTTTATGGTGATTTATGATCAGTGATCTCCGATGTCACTATTACAATTGGGGGTGTTACCTTCTGCACTCAGATAAGACAGCTAACTTAATAAATGTGTGTTCTGAGTGCCCCACTGACAGGGCATTCCCCAACTCTCTCCCTGTGATTGGGCCTCCTTATTCTCTAATACACAACAATATTGAAATTAGGCCAAGTAATTACCTACAATGGCCTGTACGTATTCAAGTGAAAGGAAAATTACTTCTCACACTATATCAAAAGCTAGAAATTATTAAGCTTAGTGAGGAAAACATGTAGAAAGTGAGATGGGTCAAAAGCTGGACCTCTTATGCCAGTTAGCCAACTAGTGAATGCAAAGGAAAAGTTCTTGAAGGGAATTAAAAGTGTTACACCACTGAACACATGAATGATAAGAAAGCAACAGAGCCTTATTGGTGATATGGAAAATATTTTAGTGACCTATGTAGAGGATGAAACCAGCCACATTTCCTTAATTCAAAGCCTGATACGGAACAGGGCCCTAACTCTTCAATTACATGAAGGCTGAGAGGTGAAGCTGCAGAAGCAAAGTTTGAAGCTAACAGAGGCTGGTTAATGAGGTTTAAGGAAAGATGCTGATTCCATGACATAAATGTGCAAAGTGAAGCAACAAGCTATCTGGAAGACTTAGACAATTAATGAAGGTGGCTACACTAAAAACAATTTTCAATGTAGGTGAAACAGGCTTACATTGGAAGAAGATGTCTTCAAGGATTTTCATAGCTAGCTAGAAGTCAATGCATAGCTTCAAAGGACGGGCTGAATCTCTTGTACATGCTAATGCGGCTATTAACCTTAAATTGAATCCAATACTCATTTATCATTCTGAAATGTTGGGCCCTTAAGAACTACACTGAATCTACTCTGTGCTCTAAAAATAAAAGAACAATGCCTGATGATAGCACATCTGTTTATAATATGGTTCACTGAATATTTTAGGCCCACTCTTGAGACCTACTACTTAGATAAATAGATTCTTTTCAAGATATTACTGCTCATTTTCAATGTTCCTGGTCACCCTAAGTGTTATTCTTTAAAGATACATTTTGTTAGGCTGTAGCTGCCAGAGATAGTGAGTTTTCGGATGGACATGGGCAAGGTAAATCAAAAAACTTTTGGGAAGGATGCATCATTCCAAATGCCATTAGGAATATTTCTGATTCATGAGAAGGGATCAAAATATCAGCATTAACAGGAGGTTAGAAGAAGTTGATTCAGCCTTCATGGATGACTTTGAGGAGTTGAAGGACCTCCATGGAGGAAGTAACTGCAAATGTGATGGAAATAGCAAGAGAACTAGAATTAGAAGTTGAGCCTGAAGATGTGATTGCATTGCTACAATCTCATGATAAATTGTTTTTCAAGTTTTCTGCTTATTTTTTAAAAATCTTTATTATTGCCGAAACCGGTTTGGCTCAGTGGATAGAGGTAAGATTCCAGTCAAGGGCATGTACCTGGGTTGTGGGCATATCCCGGGTGGGAGATGTGCAGGAGGCAGCTGATCGATGTTTCTCTCTCATCGATGTTTCTAACTCTCTATCTCTCTCCCTTCCTCTCTGTAAAAAATCAATAAAATGTACTTAAAAAAAAATCTTTATTATTGAGAATATTACAGATGTCCCTGTTTCTGTCCCCATTGCCCCTTGCATCCAGTTCCTGCCCCACCTAGGCCTTCACCACCCTATTGTCTGTTGTAGGGAGCTGATATAGGGTTAAGCCTCAGACTGACCTGTGGGCAAAGTCACAAACATTTCCCAGCTTAGAGGGCACAGTCCTCTTAGCATAATTAGGCTTGACCTTATGACACTCCCTAGATCTTATCTGGGAAGCTAATGGGCTGAGGAAGTGCAGGAAGTATAACCATGGTGTAAACAAGTGAAACTCACAGGAACAAAAACAAGTGAAACTCACAAGAACAGTGTAACTTTGGAAACCACTACCTTGTTTACCTCTCACTATAAAATAAAGGCTCAGCTTGCCTTGGGATATCTCTCTCTGAGGCCTCAGCCAGGCACAGGGAAGATCCACGGAGACTAAGGAAAGCTAGAGAGTTCTGAATGCTGTCTCCGTGTAAATCATTCTTCGCCGACTCCGTCCACACCTTTGGGAACCCCTGGACCAGCTGGGGCTGGACCCCAGCATATGGCACCTGAACAGGATTCCCCTAGGTAAGCCCCCCCCCCCCCGCACTCGGGACGGATAGGACTCCACCATAGGGTGCTGCAGACCCCCCTATAGAGAATAAGTAGGGTAAGAAGGTGGATAGTACAGAATTTAGATTGAGAAGATTTGCCATACTTAGTCTAAAGGAAAAAGACTCTGTATTGATCTTTAAACACATATGCTTGGTAGCAGAGGAGTTAAGGTTACGCCCAGACGGAATGTTTTATACAAGTGTGTCCATGCTTTTCTGAGGAAGGAAAGGTGCCAGAAAGGTAAATGTAGAGGCATGGGAGAAGGTAGGCCCAAGGAGCCTTATCCTTAACCGCACTGCAGCCTTTCCACCCAGGGAAAGTGCAGGACTGGCAAGCTCTCCCTGGGGTGATAGATCAGGACTCAGGTAATAACGGAAAGTGCCAATCCTACTCTTAAAATGGATACAAGAGAGCATTTGGGGTTTTTCTTTTTAATGCCTGTTTTGGATTGAGTAAATGCATTTTACTTAGTTTTAAGATATCAAAGTTAGCTCTTGACACAAAAGGAAAAACTAACAGTTTGGCTCAAAATTGGGGTTTTGTTTTGAGGTGCTGAGGCTTGGGGGTGGAGTCAATTCATGGTAGAAATGTGAAGCTACGGCTTTTGGGGTTGAAGTGGGAAGTTGTGAATACAGAGGAGTATGTATGTTTATATATGGTCAGAATTCCATCAATGTAAACCTTTTCTATAAAAACAAAAAAGGGGGAGAATCATGTTATATGTTAGATTTTTTGGAAATACAATGCAGAGGGTTGTACAGCAGCCAAAAGGCATTGGGCCTCCTGTACAATAGCCTCTGCCGACTTAGCCCAGCGGAAGGATGCAAACCAGACAAGAGTTTTAAAAGATCTAGTAATGATGTGGGGAAGAGGTTGTGTTTTATATCTTTCCAGAAGGAGCAGCCTCTGCCTCCCTCCTGAGGACCGTCACACCTGGGAGGCTGAGTTAGCACACCTGACCAGTGCCCGTCTGCAGCAGATGTGCAGCCCTGAGCTGGAACCACCTGTCCATTGGAAGGATCACATGTGCCTCCTATTTGTCTGTCCTTATGTCCCAGCTTTGCCCCACATCTCCTTTCCTTTTTCCTTTTTTAAAAATCTGACTACTTGTTTTCTGGTTCTTTGGCCTTTCTCCTGCTCTCCTGAACACAGCCTTTTCTAGAATCTCCCTACCCTACTGTTCCAGGAAGGGCACCTCCCTTTTCTGCCGTGACTGGGAGTGTTTGGTATATGCCCCATATGTGGAATTGTCTTGTACCAAGAGCCTGACATCCTGGGCTGAGAAAGCCCTGTCCCAGGCCCACAGCTGTTGCCTGAGTTCTCTGTTCTTGCTGAGGTCAAGGTGGCTGGTACCATGGATCTGTCTCTCGCCCAATGGAGTAAGCTGGGCCCTCTCTGGAGAAGAAACCTGGGTTTCCCAAGATATGTGATCAATGCCGGGGCCCCGCCAGCAGGCGACGGTATCCCAAGGCAGTTGCTGGGCATGGAGGCCACAAGGGCATAGGCTACCAAGGAGACGGAACTGAACCTCACATCACCCTACTTGGCCCAGAGATGGCTGGTAGTCAAAGACGGGTAAGACCCCACAGGGTGGGGCAACCTAAGACAGGCACAGCCGGGGGCCAGTAGGAGAGAACTTGGGGTTCAACAGAGGTGGGGCACAGATCCTCACCCCCCCAATTGTGCAGGGGCTTGAACACTCGCCCCTTCTGAAGAAGGTCTCCTGCCCCCATGGCTGCTTCTCGCTTCCCATGTCCAGCCCAGATCGGGACCCAGATAACAGAAAGAGACTTGGCCCAGCTCAGATCGGGAACAGAAGGAGACTTGGCCCAGCTCAGATCGGGACCCAGGTAAAGACAGAGACTTGGCTGACAGCAGCTGCCCTCTCACTGCAACAGGACTTGTTTCCCATTTCTACTTTGGACCACAGGGAAAGGGGCAGCTGAAGGAAATGGCTGTGTCAGGATGCTGCCTTCTTCCCTTTCTTCTTCCCCTTTTTTTCTAAACACTTCCATGCCGTGTAGTTCTTTTGCTTTCTCTTCTTTTTCTCTACTACCCTCCATCTCCGCCTCATCCTCCACCTCCCCAGTATCATCCATATCAGCTGACCCAGAGGGCACAGCTGACTCCTCCCTGGACACCGACACCATCATCAAACTTGGCCCTGATGGACCCTTTGATCCAGCCATACAATGCACTGACACTTAAGGAAGCCCATCGCCAGTGATGACACCCATTAGCCAGATCAACAAGGACAACCAAACCACCGACTTGGGGTCAGCTGAAGAAGTTAACAACTGAGGCCCAGCACATGGTAGAAAAGCAAGAAGTGGAAGCTACTCTCTCAACCAAGTCGGAGGACTCTTGAGTAAATCGGCAAAAGGAACTTTCATTTGGTAGAAAAATGTTACTGTGGTTTGATTTCTCACTTATTGCTGTTTTGCATTGCCATTGTTTTATTATTATTACTAGTTTTAAAAATGTTATGTTCAAGTTTTAAAATGTTTTGGGTTTTGCATTGGCATTATTTTGTTATTGCTTTAATAACCAGAATTTTGTTCTTGATGCTTAAGTTTTACTGTCATTATGGTAGCTTAAAAACTCTCATTATAGTAGCTTAAAAAATAAAAGAAGGGTGAGATGTAGGGAGCTGATATAGGGTTAAGCCTCAGACTGACCTGTGGGCAAAGTCACAAACATTTCCCAGCTTAGAGGGCACAGTCCTCTTAGCATAATTAGGCTTGACCTTATGACACTCCCTAGATCTTATCTGGGAAGCTAATGGGCTGAGGAAGTGCAGGAAGTATAACCATGGTGTAAACAAGTGAAACTCACAGGAACAAAAACAAGTGAAACTCACAAGAACAGTGTAACTTTGGAAACCACTACCTTGTTTACCTCTCACTATAAAATAAAGGCTCAGCTTGCCTTGGGATATCTCTCTCTGTGGCCTCAGCCAGGCACAGGGAAGATCCACGGAGACTAAGGAAAGCTAGAGAGTTCTGAACGCTGTCTCTGTGTAAAGCATTCTTCGCCGACTCCGTCCACACCTTTGGGAACCCCTGGACCGCTGGGGCTGGACCCCAGCAGTCTGTGTTTATAGGTAACGCATAAATCCATATAAGATCTTTGGTTAATCTCTTCCTGTTCCCCTCCCCACTTCCCTCTGATATTCTTCAGTCTCTTCCATGTTCCAATGACTCTGGTTCTGTTATTCAACAGTTTCTTTTGTTCATTAGATTCCTTGTTCATTTATTTTGACTTTTATATTCAATTGTGCGTGATAGGTATGTATTTATTTCCATTCTGTCGTTCATTTTTTTTTATCTTTTTTCTTCATCTTCCCTTCTTTTTCTTCTTCTTTCTCTCCCTCCCTCTCCCCTCCCCCTCCTCCTCCTTGTTCTTCTTCTTCCTCTTCTTAAAGAAGACCCTTCAACATTTTGTGTAATACTGGTTTGGTGGTGATGAACTCCTTTAGCTTTTTCTTATCTGTGAAGCTCTTTATCGGACCTTCAATTCTGAATGATAGCTTTGCTAGGCAGAGTAATCTTGGTTGTAGGTTCTTGCTATTTATTACTTTGAATGTTTTTTGCCACTCCCTTCTGCCCTGCAAAGTTTCTGTTGAGAAATCAGCTGACAGTCATATGGGTGCTCCCTCATAGGTATGTAACTGCTTTTCTCTTGCTGCTTTTAAGATTCTCCCTTGGTATTTTAATTATGATATATCTTGATGTGGGCCTCTTTGGGTTATTTGGGATTCTCTTTGCTTCCTGTATTTTAGTATTATTTTCACCAGGTAGGGGAATTTTTCTGTCAGTATTTCTTCAAATCAGTTTTCAATATCTTGCTCTCTCTCTCTCCTCCTTCTGGCACTGGCATAATGCGAATGTTCGTATGCTTGAACTTGTCCCAGGGGCTCCCTGCACTATCTTCATATTTTTGGATTATGTTTTCTTTTTGCTCTTCTAATTGGGTGATATTTTCCCCCTCATATTCCAAATCATCGATTTGATTCTCATAATCCTCTACTCTACTGTTGAATCCCTGTAAATTATCCTTTTTTTAGTTAGTATATGCTTAATTTCTGACTGGTCCTTTTTAATGTCTGAAATTCTCACTAAGATCCTTGAAAGTCTCACTAAGTTCCTTGAAGCTCTCATTGAGTCCCTCATTAAGAATCTTGAGCAATCTTATAACCGTTGTTTTGAACTCTGTATCCAGTAGTTTGCTTGCTTCCATTTCATTTGGTGATTTCTTTTGTTCTTTCATTTGTAGCATGTTTCTTTGTCTCTGCATTTTGGCTGCTTACCTGTGTTTATTTCTATGTATTAGGTAGTGCTGCTATGTCTCCTGGAATTGGTAGAGTGGCCTTGTGTAGAAGATGTCCTGTAGGGCCCAGTAGCTCAGCTTCTCCTGTCACCTGAGCTGGGCACTCTAGGTGCACCCCTGGGGGGGCTGTGTGCACAGTCTTGTTGTAGTTGAACCTTGATAGTTGTTGGCATCACTTGGAGGAGTTGACTTTCAGGAAATTGGTTGTGAGGACCAGTTGGTGCTAGTGCCAGGTCTTGGGTCTCTTATTGATAGGTATGGGGCATGCTGACGCCAGCTGCTTCTTGTTTGAGAGATTTTAGGAATTTCTGAAGCCTAAGCCAGAACAGGCCATTCATATGGAAAAGCCACTGTGAACAGCTTGGGTGGGGCTGCAAATTGGATGGTGCAGGATTGAGTACCAGTGTTTATCTATGACACTATCTTGGTTCTACAGTCTCTGCTTATCTATACTAATAAAAGAAAAACATGGTAATTGGCGTACAACCGCTACCCTTTTCATTGGCTAATCAGCGAGATATGCAAATTAACTGTCAGCCAAGATGACGGCTGGCAGCCAGGCAGCTGAGAACAGGAGGCTTGGTTGCCCCAGCGATGGAGAAAGTCAAGGATTCCCGTCTGCAGCTGCGGAGCTCTGAGCTCCTGAAGCAACAACTCCAAAAGATACAATGTTTTAATTATAGAAGCTAAAAGATGGTGGTTAATTTGCATACTCAGGCTCCAAGCAGAGTGAAGCCAAACAGCCCTGAAGCAGCAGGGCAGAGAGGCCTCAGGGCCTGGGATCAGCAGAGTCGAGAGGCCTCCCGGCCCCACGATCAGTGGAGGAGAGAGTCAACCCAGCCCCGCGATCAGCAGAGCCGAGAGGCCTCCCAGCCCGTGATCAGCGGAGCCGAGAGGCCTCAGGAACCTGGGATCAGCGGAGCTGAGAGGCCTCCCAGCCACGGTTATCAGCAGCCGAGAGGCCTCCAGGCCCCAGTTATCAGGGGAGCCGAGAGGCCTCCCGGCCTGTGATCAGCGGAGTCGAGAGTCGGCCCAGCCCCGCGATCAGCAGAGCCTAGAGGCCTCCCAGCCCCGGTGATCAGCGGAGCCGAGAGGCCTCCCAGCCCCGTGATCAGCGGAGCCAAGAGGCCTCCCGGCCCCACGATCAGCGGAGTCTAGAGGCCTCCCACCCCGATGATAAGCTGAGTCGGAGGCCCCGCAATCAGCGGAGCCAAGAGGCCTCCCACCCCGGTGATCAGCTGAGTCGGAGGCCCCGCAATCAGCGGAGCCGAGAGGCCTCCCAGCCCTGGTGATCAGCAGAGTCGAGAGGCCTCCCAGCCCTGGTGATCAGCGGAGCCGAGAGGCCTCCCAGCCCCGGTGATCAGCGGAGCCGAGAGGCCTCCCAGCCCTGGTGATCAGCGGAGCCGAGAGGCCTCCCAGCCCCGGTGATCAGCAGAGCCCAGAGGCCTCCCGGCCCCACGATCAGCGGAGGCGAGAGTCAACCCAGCCCCAAGATCAGCAGAGCCAAGAGGCCTCCCAGCCCTGGTGATCAGCGGAGCCGAGAGGCCTCCCAGCCACGGTTATCAGCAGCCGAGAGTCCTCCTGGCCAGAGATCAGAGGAGCCGAGAGGCCTCCAGGCCCCAGTTATCAGCGGAGCCGAGAGGCCTACAGGCCATGGTTATCAGCAGCCGAGAGGCCTCCCGGCCAGGGATCAGGGGAGCCAAGAGGCGTCCTGGCCCTGGGATCAGCGGAGCAGCAAGGCCTCCCAGCACTGGGATCAGTGTGACAGGGTGCGGAGCCCCAACCGCCCTGATGGGCCCTGCTCTGTGCGTGACAGGGGGTGGCGCTGCAACCTCCCTATGGACCCTGCCTTGAGTGTGACAGGGGGTGGTGCCCCAACCCCCCAATCGGCCCTACCCTGAGCGTGACTGAGGGTGGCATCGCAACCTCCCAATCCGCCCTGCTCTGTGCATGACAGGGGGCGGCGCCCCAACTCCCCAATTGGCCCTGCTCTGAGCCCCACCAGGGGTTACACCTAGGATTAGGCCTGCCCTCTGCCACCCGGGAGCAGGCGTAAGGCAGCAGGTCCTTATCTCCTGATGGGTCCCAGACTGTGAGAGGGCACAGGCCAGGCTGAGGGACCTCCTCTCCCAACCCCAAGTGCACAAATTTTTGTGCACTGGGCCTCTAGTCTCATAATAAAATTTTAATGAATGAGGAATTGGTTCTTATGGCTGAGCAAAGAAAGTGGTTTCTTAAGATGGAATCTATTCCTGATGAAGATGTTGTAAAGATTGTTGAAATTATAACAAACTATTTATAATATTACATAAACTTAGTTGATAAAGAGGCAGCAGAGTTTGAGAGAATTAACTCCAATTTTGAAAGAAGTTCTACTGAGAAAATGCTATCAAATAGCATTGCATGTATACACAAGAGAAATCATCTGTGAAATAAAGAGTCAATGTGGAAAACTTCACTGTCTTATTTTAAGAAATTGCCACAGCCACCCTAATCTTCAGCAACCACCACCCTAGTCAGTGAGTAGCAATCAACATCAAAGTAGACCCTCCACCAGCATAAAGATAATTATTAATTGAAGGGTCAAATGTTAGCTTTTATTTAGCAACTAGGGGCCCGGTGCACGAAATTCGTGCACTGGGTGTGTGTGGGGGGGAGTGTCCCTCAGCCCAGCCTGCCCCCTCTCACATACTGGGAGCCCTCAGGCGTTGACCCCCATCACCCTCCAATCGCAGGATCGGCCCCTTGCCCAGGCCTGATGCCTCGGCCAGAGGTGTAGACCCCCATCACCCTCCGATCGCCTGATCGGCCCCTTGCCCAGGCCTGACGCCTCTGACAGAGGTGTCAGGCTTGGACAGGGGACCCCCATCTCCCCCTGATCACTGGCTCTGGCCCCCGCCCAGGCCTGAGGCCTCTGGCCCAGGAATCATGCCTGGGCAGGGGACCCCCATCTCCCTCTGATCGCTTGCTCCACCCCCCGCCCAAGCCTGACGCTTCTGACCCAGGCTTCAGGCCTGGGCAAGGGGACCATCATATCCCCCCAATCCCCGGCTCCGCCCCCCACCCAGGCCTGATGCCTCGGCCAGAGGAGTTGACCCTCATCACCCTCCGATCACCAATCACCGGATCGGCCCCTTGACCAGGCCTGACGCCTCTGGCCTAGGTGTCCGGCCCGGGCAGCGGACCCCTAGCTTCCGGGACTGCCAGCTTCGACCGTGCCCAGCTCCCATCGCTGGCTCCACCCCTACTTCCTGCTATCACTGGCCAGGGCAGCAAAGGCGCCTGATTCTCCGATCATGGCTGGGGGGCAGCTCTTAGCTCCCCAGCTCTTAGCTCCCCCCTGGGTTTCCGATCACTGTCAGTGGCAGGGGGCTTCTTCCTGCTTTCCCTTTCGCCTCCCTGCATTGTGCCTACATATGCAAATTAACCGCCATCTTGTTGGCAGTTAACTGCCAATCTTAGTTGGCAGTTAACTGTCAATCATAGTTGGCAGTTAACTGCCAATCATAGTTGGCAGTTAATTTGCATATAGCCCTGATTAGCCAATGAAAAGGGTATCGTCGTACGCCAATTACCATTTTTCTCTTTTATTAGATAGGATAACGTATTTTTAAATTAAGGTATGTACATTTTTTAGACATAACACAATTGCATAATTAATAGGCTATAATATAGTGTAAACATAACTTTTTTTTGTACTGAGAAACCAAAAAACTCATGTGACTCACTTTATTGCAATATTTGCTTTGTTTTGGTGGTCTGGAACTGAAACCAAAATATCTCCAGAGTATGCTTGTATAGATGCGTAGTAGCCTTGCCTTCAATTCTCTCTTCCTTGAATGTAACACTCCTCTTTCTTCACTTTCAAGTTCTTGAAAAATTATCCCATTCATTGTTCAACGCACTGTGGCCTGGCTTATGTTCCTACTATAGTTGACTCTTGAAAAACAAAGGGGCTAGGGGTACTGACCCTCCACCTAGCTGAATATCTCCATATAGCTTTGACTTCTCCAAAACTTAACTATTAAAATAGTCCATTCTTGACCTAAAGCTTTACTGATAACATAAACAATCAACACATATTTTGCATCTTATATCTATTATGTACTGTATTCATACAATAAATTAAGCTAGAGAAAGTAAATATTAAGAAAATCATAAATAAAATACATTTCCTACATTTATTTTAAAAATCCACATATAAGTGGACTTGCACAATTCAAACCCATGTTTTTCAAGGACCAACTGTATATTGAAATTCTTCTTTCCAAAATACCACAAACCACCTAGTTATTAAACTCATGGGCAGTTTTTAGTTCTTGTGCTATCTAATCTCTGAAGATTTGAACTGCTAAATCATTTCTTTCTCATCTATCGAAACAGAAAAGTATAGAAGGTTTTAATAGAATTTGAACTAATAAACAAAGGTGTGTAGCCACTGTGAGATATGAGAAAGAAAAGAAATTAAGGATAAGAAGACCCCTGAACAATGGTGAGAGCATAGTTGAGGTTGGATAGCAAACACCTGAAACAGTGCCACATGGCACAACATTTAGTTTGTATTTGATATTGCTCAATAGGCTGAGTGTTTGAGCTCAAAAAATAAATATTTGAATGAAGCTAGAGTTGGAGATTTACAGAATAAGTTGAAGGTCAGTAGGGCCCAGAAACTTGTGCTGATGGCATGTCACCCAACTACCTAGTCATGGAATTCAGTTAGTGTATGTGGTTAAAACAATAAAGAAATTAGGTCTTTCTTAAGGCTAGATATTGATTTAACAATTAAAAAAAAAATGATTGTCAAAAAGAAAGTAGTTTTGGTTAGATAAGAACAATTATTCCAGATCCAGTCTGCCTAAATTCTAATCAGAGCTCCTCCATGTGTAACCCTGAGAAGTTACTTCACTTCCACATACCTTCATTTTCTCAGCTGCAAAGAGTGGTGAGGATTAAATAAGAATATTTAATCATTTAATAAGTCCTTAGGACAGTGCCAATCATAAACACTATGTAATTAGTTATTAATAAATAATGCACTTTAAAAGGGAAGGTGTGGCTTTTCTGCCCCTATATCCATAACACACTCAAATTTCTCCATGTTAGTATTTAAACTTTTTTGACATGAATATGAAATACTTAGACATGGAAGAAATATAAGGATGAATAATTTTATTTCTTTTCCAAACTAAGTATTTGAGTGCCTACCTTGCATAAGGCATTATGTTAAAGCATTATTATGGCAAGAAGACCTTTGATGTAATCCATTAAGTTATTTACAATATTAGATCATTTATAAATAAAAATTTAAACAATGACAACTCAAAATACTACACAAATGTATTAAATTATATTTTAAATCTAATCAAATTTTAAAATACTATTTCTCCTGCTGTTTCTCACCTCTCTCCCTCAGTGCCTTAGTTATTATCTTCTTTTAAATAAGAATATACACATATATGTATGTATATCCTATATAATAAAGAGTTAATATGCAAATGGTCATCACACCCTCACACTGTCATGCTGTAACAGCTTAGACACTCAACACTGGGGAGAGAGGAATGGGGACCATCCAGGCTGCAGCCCAGGAGAGGGACAAGCTGCCCACCCTGCAGACCCAGGCGCCAGCGCCTGTGGCTGTGGCCCGAGAGAGGGACAAGCTGCCTGCCCCACAGTCCCTGGCACCTGAGGCTGCAACCCGGGTGAAGCCGCCTGCCCATGGTCCCCTGCAGCTGCAGCCAGCCTGGGTGAAGCCAGCCGGGGTTCTGGGTGCCTGCGGCTGGCCAGAGGGAAGGAAGCCTGGGTCTCAGGTGTGGGGTGAGGCAGAGGCATTTAGGGGTGATCAGGTCAGCAGGGGAGCAGTTAGGGGCATCAGGCAGGCAGGCAGAGTGGTTAGGGGCGATCAGGCAGACAGGCAGGAAAGCGGATTGCGAGAGGCAGTTGGACATCCCCCAAGGGATCCCAGATTGGAGAGGGTACAGGCTGGGCTGAGGGACCGCTCCCACTTGCAGGATTTCATGCACCGGGCCTCTAATATATATATGCAGGGGGGTCCCTCAGCCCGGCCTGCACCCTCTCATAATCCAGGATCACTGGCTCCTAACCACTGGCCTGCCTGCCTGATCACCCCTTACCGCCTCTGCCCCTGCCACTGCGGCTTTGTCCAGAAGGATGTCCAGAAGGTCATTCAGCTGTCTGGTCTAATTAGCATATTATGTTTTTATTATTGTAGATAGATATAGATATAGATGATATAGTTATAGATATAGATATACTAGGGGCCTGGTGCACGAAATTCGTGCACTCGGGGGGTCCCTCAGCCCAGCCTGTGCCCTCTCACAGTCTAGGAGTCCTCAGGGGATGTCCAACTGCCTCTCGCAATCCGGGATCACCGGGACCGGGGGAGCAGGCCTAAGCTGGTAGTGGAACACCCTTAGTGCTGCCTAGGAGGTGGGAGAGGCTCCTGCTACCACCGCTGCACTCGCCAACCATGAGCCCAGCTTCTGGCTGAGCACACTGACCACTAGGGGGAAGCTCCTGCATTGAACATCTCCTCTGGTGGTCAGTGTGCATTATAGCATGTAGTCGTTCCACTGTTCAGTCAATTTGCATATTAGCCTTTTATTATATGGGATATATATACATCTTTAACTTCTCCATTAAAACTGGATGAGGCAATCATTTCACAATTCCATCAATTTACCTAAATCATTGACTTACACATTTAAAACAGCTAAATTTTATGTTGTGCAAATTATACCTAATGAAGCTAGTTTTACAATTTTTCTTAACATGAATTGTAACTTATTAAAAAGGTGGATGTGATGGCTGAAAAGTGTTGGTATCCCAGTATCCAAACTGACATTCACTTATTTCTGGATTACATTTAGCAGAGGTAGAAAGCTAAACTTCCCTTCTACCACCTGCCAAGTTTCTCAGAGGACCCTTGAGAAAGAGACAGACATTCCGTCTTCAACCCATTTGCCCTCTCACCTTGCTATTGTAGGTGGCCAAGTGGGGAGTTTTCAATGTAATAACGGTTGTCACCACCTGGAAACCAGAGTGAGGCAAACAACTTTTTTTCAGAGGTGGTACTTAATAGTTTTAAATTTAATGATTTTCAATTATTTTTGTTGTAAGTTGGATTAGAGTCAGTGACCTAAAGATAAAAGACTAACTTTTATGAAAAATCATCTGGATTTATGAAAAATCATCTGGTCCTCTCCATTAGAACGTACATAATTTCCCTTTGTCTCAAACCTACCCAAGCAAAATGTTCATTTTTATTTTACTCAAAATTACAGGCTTCCTTTATGCCTTTACATTCTCTCTAGTGATTATTTTATGTCTGAAATTTTCAGTACTTCACAATCACTCCTATTTGAAAATTTTGCAAATCTTTTTAGGCACAAAATCTAAGAAAGGGTTAGATACCTGAGCTTATAATGGAGTTATTCTGAAAGAAGACTAAAGCTGTTCTTCAGAGTAAGAGCTAATAATACGACACATTGTTTCTCACAGTGTAGGCACTGTTTTAACCTTTGTATAGCTGAGTGTGTGTGCGTGTGTGTGTGTGTGTGTGTATAAGATTGTTAACCTTATGATAAGGGCACATAAAGATGAAGACAATTGCTTAAGGTAATGTAGTTAATGGTAGTGAGTAAGGATTTGAATCCAGGTAAACCTGTTACAGTCTATGCTTTCAAGAACTATTTTATACTGCTTCTCAGAAAGATGAATATGGAGGATAATGTAGGTTTCTTTATAAAACTTTAAGACAAAAATTAGACAAAGAAACTTTAAGATACTGTACATCTATCAACTTTACTTGAATGAAACCCAGGTCCCTGGCAAATTTAAGCATTCAGAACAAAGCTAAGAGCCAGGAAATGGGCAAAAAATAAAAGGCTTTTTACATACAACATTTAAGTCACAAAGTCCATGCAGTGTACTTATAGAAAGACACCTCCAACTACCACTGCTTATTACAGTAGCTTGAATGGTGGTCCCCAACAAGATATGTCAATGTCCTAATTCCAAAACCTATGAATGTTACCTTATTTGGGAAAAGGGTGTCTGCAGATGTAATTAAGTTAAAGCTCCTGAGATCAGAACATCCTGGATTATTTGATTTGGTCCTAAATCCAATGACAATGTCCTTAGAAGAGACATGCAGAGGTGACAGACACAGAGAAGAGGAGGAAGCAATGTGATCATGAAGGCAGAGACTGCAGTGATAGCCACAAGTTAAGAACGTCATCAGTCTGGCTGGTGTGACTCAGTGATTGAGCATCAACCTATCAGCTAGGAGGTCACGGTTCGATTTCCAGTCCGGTCACATACCCAAGTTGCGGCTCAATCCCCAGTGTAAGGCATACAGGAGGCAGCCGATCTATCTCATCATTGATAATTTTCTCTCTCTCTCTCTCTCTCTCTCTCTCTCTCTCTCTCTCTCTCTCTCTCCTTTCCACACTGAAATCAATAAAAAAATATTTTTTAAAAAGAATGTCATTAAACACAGGAAGCTGAAAGAAGCAAAGAATGGATTCTCTTCTGGAGCCTCCAGAGGAAACATGACCCTGCAGATATCTTGCTTTCAGACCAACCAGTTTATGATCATTTGTTTTGGCAGCCTTAGAAGACTAATACATCTGTTCAGTCTTTTAAAAAGTATCCTCAATGATTGCAGATTGGAAGCTGCAAATCACATGACAGAAGTACCTTAGAACATTAATTGGCTTACTTAGTCAAGCAAAAGGAATTTGAGGTGGCTGATAAAAATACCTGCAATATGTTAACACTACTTAACAAAAGAAAAAAAAAGAAAAGAAAAATCATACACTAGAGAAAATCCATGATTTTGAGCCTAGACCTTAGTTTACAAGTATCTAGCAGCAAAAACAAAGAAGGAAAAACAGTGTTTATAATTCTATAAATTTTGAATTGTCCCTTCTAGTTAGAAATGGCTCTATAAATGATAGATATTGAGTAACATTTTAAAACATGTACCTGGAAGTCAATTTTAAATAAACAATAAAGACCTTTCCAGATAGGTTTTTTTTGGGGGGTGGGGCGTTGTTTGTTTGTTTTGTTTTATATGAATAGCAGTATGATGCTCTGGTTAAGGACACAGAGCTTGCAGCCAGGCTGGTGGGTTTGAATCTCAACTTTGACACTCACTTGCTGTGTGATCATGGCAAGTCAATCTCTTTGTACCTCATTTTTTGTTTCTGTAAAGTGGGAATGATAATAGTACCTATTTAATATTGAGAGGATTAAATTACTATACATAATGTACTTAGAACTGTACTTAGCATATAATTATTGCTCAATATGCCACTAGCATTTATATTTCTGCAAAGGCAATACTAGAGCAAAGAAGATTGATGTGTTTCATATACAATACTTTCCAGTAATCTAGATTGCTAAAAAAGTAAGTAAGTGTTAAGATGTTGAGAAAAAAAGTGCTATTATGCCAGTGAAATCTGACTTTGATTCTGGTGGACACTAACACTGAGCTGAAGTTTTCTAAAGAAATCCTCTACTCAGGTACCAATATGTTCCATAATTCAATGCTAGTAAACAAATGTTTGTTACCAATCCACAAAGAGGAAAATAGAGAAATTGAGAAAATGTGTCTAGAAACGTTAATGTCACTTTGCATAATTTTACGTTTGAAAAATAAAATAAAAAACTGGAGCTTCTTAAAATTTTATTTCTCTAGAAAATTATTTTATAGAGTTATTAATCCATGACTGATTTTAGGGGAAGAAAATAAGCTTTTCTATTATCACCAATAATTTGATAAACTTTGCACTAGGTAGAACCAGAACTCTTTTCAGAAAATTCTTTATTCATGCAAGTGCCCCAATGAGCACATACTAGATACTCTCAAATTCTTACTTTATAAAAAGGATAGTGACTTAAAATATTTTGTAACAAAATTACAATTCATAGTTTACATGTTCAAGCTTATAGCAAAATATTCAAGTAGATCCTATCTATTTAAATTGCATTATGAGATGACCATGCCAAATTATTTAAAGACAAAGTTAAAGACAAATTGTCAATATGGGGAATTTGGCTAGATAAGACCCTACTTTATATTCTTTAGGTCTTAATAGCTTTAGACTGTATTGGTTGAGCCCACTGACAATAAGTAAATAGGCAAAAGGTGACTAAAAAGACTATAAAAATGTTCATTGACTAATGCAAAATAATCTAGCTACTTTAACCATAGACCCAGCCACACTGTATTCCTCTATAGGACATTGAGGAATGTCCTAACCTGAATATAATAATTTTTCATATTTCAGACTTTGGATAGAGCTTAATTCTAGACTCAGCTCTGTTACTTGCAAGCCCTATGACCTTGGGCAAGTTACTTTCAAGATTGCAATTTCATCTTCTATAATATAGATATAATAAAGCATGCATTGGGAATATGTGACATTAAAATATGATCATATCAAAACTACCACAAGAAGGGTACCACCCTAAAGCAGCTCAGTTAAGGTAGGAGGAAGCAGAGTTATGCTATAATGGCTGAATATAATAAAAGTTACATCAGGTAACCTTCCCCAACTCTGCCTTCACCCCAATAGGAAGACTTGGGGTAGTGCTCTAATTGCTCACTCAAAGGACATAGAGTTCTGAAAATATTGGGGTGAGTTATAATTATGATGAATTATAATGGTTTAGAATACTGGTTTATAATTTCTTGTAAAAATTAATGACGAACATCTTCAAAATGAACCTTTGCAACATTACATTTCTAAATTCCATATAATCTATATTAGTGCTTTTTGCTCAAAATAACTCTCTTTTAAACTACATTATTGGAGGGAAAAATAAGCTAACTTAACTTCAAAAAACACTGTTTTGATTGGATACTGTAAGGCTAAAAACAAAATGAACTGTACATATACACTATACTTTCTTTGGTAAATTTGATTTTTATAGAGTTATGAACTAGGAATCCTGGGGCTGCTCTGCACGTTGTTCAAATAAGTAAATAAATTGTAGATAATGGGAAACAGGTTTCTCACTATCAGTGATGAAAGTTACAAGCGAGTGTGGGGTAGATAAAATAAACCCTGTGGTGTTGAATTAGAGTCAGAGATAGCAACATGAACTTAGGTACACACACAAACATACACACACACACACACAATTTTAAAAATGTGTTTACATGGGTTTGTATAATACATATATTTCTTAGCTCTGTCTGCTGGGAGGATAGAGAAGCAGTGACAATAGGATATCTAGTGCCCAGATATTTTTTCTAATCATTCTCCCATAATAAGAACCAAGGCTCCTCGGAGGAAGGACTAATTCTAGGACTGAATAGGGAAAATGCAAGATGAGCCTGGAACATTGTCTAGTGCCATAAAGCAAGGTAGTGTTTAAGAAAAAGGAGAAGAATATGGAGGTGTCTCCAAAGGACACAGGAGCCAACCAGAAAGTGCCCCAAAGGGTCAAAGCAGGAATCATTCAAGCAACAAAATAAATAGCAGTAGTACGCGACTCTTAGTAGTAACAGTATTTATAATGTCAAAGAGCAAAGTAAACATCCATGAGTACATCCTAATATACATAATTAATTGAACAAATAAGCAAATGGGGGAGAAAGAAAAAAATCTTCCTTCATAAAAATTCTAAATAATTTATGTAGAGCCTCCTTCCTCCAGGAGGTGGAGCTTAATTCTCAACTGGAATGTGGGCTGGATTTTAGTTACTTGCTTCCAAATAATAGAATATGAAAAGAGAAAAACAAGAAGTTTACAGTCAGACTCCACACTAACCAAGTGATCTAAGTTGACACCACCAGTAACAAGACATGTTGATATGATAGGTCCCTTGATATGATGTGATAAGAAGCACACTTTACCTTGAAATATTCTTTCCAAAAATCAATTGAGAATTCCTAATTGTGAATAAATACTAGATAAAACCAAATCAAAAGATCAATACTTTTAAATTTTTCAAGGTTGTAAACAACAATGAAAGACTGGAAAACTCACCAATTGAAAGAGACTAGCATACATGATGACTAAAAGTGAAGTGGTGTCCTAGAATGAATTCTGGAATATATAACAAGATAAAATATTAGTAAAATCTGCAGTTTGTTTTATAGTATTACTAGAGGCCCAGTGCACAAAAATTTGTGCACTCGGGGGGGAAAGGGGGTCCCTCAGCCCGGCCTGTGCCCTCTCGCAGTCTGGGACCCCTCAGGAGATAATGACCTGCTGGCTTAGGCCTGCTCCCGGGTAGCAGAGGGCAGGCCCAATCCCTAGGTGCAGCCCCTGGTTGGGCTCAGAGCAGGGCCGATTGGGGGGTTGGGGCACCGCCCCCTGTCACACTCAAGGCAGGGTCGATAGGGAAGTTGCGGCGCCACCCCCTGTCACGCACAGAGCAGGGTCGATCAGGGGGTTGGGGAGCTCCCCCCTGTCATGCACAGAGCAGGGCCGATCAGGGTGTTGAGGAGCTCCCCCCGTCACGCACAGAGTAGGGCCAATAGGGGAGTTGGGGAACCTCCCACCGTCACACACAGAGCAGGGCAGATCAGGGGGTTGGAGCACTGCCCCCGTCATGCACAGAGCAGGGCCCATCAGGGGGGTTGGGGCTCTGTACCCTGTCACACAGAGCAGGGCCGATCAGGGGGGTGAGGAGCTCCCCACTGTCACTCACAGAGCAGGGCCCATCACGGGGGTTGGGGCACCGCCCCCCATCACACACAGAGCAGGGCAGATCAGGGGGTTGGGGCACCGCCACTGTCACACTCAGGGTAGGGCTGATGGAGAGGTTACACACAGAGCAGGGCCCGTGGTGGGGGGGCGGGGGGGGTTGGGGCGCCGCCCTCTATCACCCACAGAGCAGGGCCAATCAGGAGGTTGGAGCGCTGCACCCTGTCACACACAGAGCCACAGGGCGATCAGGGGGTTTGGGCGCTGCCCCCTGTCACGCTGATCCCGGTGCTGGGAGGCATATTACCCTTTTACTATATAGAATAGAGGCCTGGTGCACGGGTGGGGGCTGGCTGGTTTGCCCTGAAGGGTGTCCTGGATCAGGGTGGGGGTCCCCACTGAGGTGCCTGGCCAGTCTGGCTGAAGGGCTGAGGGCCGTTTTCAGGCTGACGGGTGACTGAAGCTCCCAACCGCTCCTTTTTTTCTTGTTTTTTTTTTTTTTTTATTCTGGGCCAGCTTTAGCTCTGAGGCCTCAGCTGCTGAAAACAGTTTTCTGGCCTTTGTTTACCATCTGTATTTGATACAATGTTGCGGTCTGGCTGGCTGAAGCCGGGCTGAGTAAAGCAGGTTTTTGGGGTTTTGTTTAGCTTCTATATTTGCAACATAGTTGCTTAGAGTTGCAGCTGAGAGGTCGGCAAGTCAGGTGGGGAACGTTGGAGTCCTCCGTCACTGAAGCAAGCAAGCCTCCCTGTTCACATCAGCTGCCTGGCTGCCAGCCGCCATCTTGTCTGGCAGTTAATTTGCATATCTCCCTGATTAGCCAATGGGAAGGGTAGCGGAATGACACCAATTTGCATGTTTCTCTTTTATTAGTGTAGATACCAATCTAATTTTTCAGTTTTGATAAATGTCCTTGTATACAATATTGGCATTAGAGGAAATTAAGTCAAAGTATATGGGAACTCTTTGTACTGTCTCTGCAACTTTTCTATCAATCTAAAATTATTCCAAAATAATTGTTTTCAAATTTACAATATGAACTATGATAAAATCTTAATATTTTTTTATTTTAGATATAAAATGCAGGTTTCAAAAATGATTTTCCTTTCATTTTAATTTTTTTGCAAAAATAAAAAATATTGTGATATTTAATTTCCCCTTTTCCCCCAATGGTAGTGATTACACAGACCTTAGTTAATGTAAATGAAAATATATGATAATATTTTAATAATATCATAGCTAATTAAACATTTCTAACATCTAGTGGAATTCAGTGTAATGGGTTTTCTGAGCTTCTATTTACTCTTTGAATTTACAAGGCTGCCACTAAGTTATCTATTGGCATAGAATTCTGAGAACTTTAAAGGAAATGCTACAAGTACCTAATTAATCCTTACAAAGTTGAGATAATCTGATTCATTAAAAGAACAATGTGTGCTTGGTACTGAACTAGAAATTTTTAATTACCATTTTGTACTTTACTGATAGCCTGATCTTCAGTGAAAAAGTGACTGTCTAGAAAGTTTAAAGCACAAAATTGCAGAAAATCACAGGTAAATGGCCTAGATTTGAAGAATTTCTTTTTCTCATTTTGATAAAATTTTCTCTAAACTATTTGAATTTTAAAACAATTTTAATAGGAACTCCTCATTCTGCCTATCTTTCTAACTAGCTATATCATTTCATTTTAGTAACTAATACAAACTATTATAACATTGAGTCACTTAAGCCATTGAACACCTTAAAGTTGCTTTCTGATCTGAGTTAGTTCTTCCACTATTTGCTTCCATTTATTTTTACTCAAATGTTTCCATCTTTTCTAGAAGAGTTTCCTATTTTTCAAGATATTCTTTGCTTCTCTTTTCTTTTTATTAGCATTTGTAATAATGCCTTTTAAACTTGAAAAGACTCACAGTGTTCATACATAATGCAGTGAAACCTAGGTTATTTGCCAACTAATAAATAGCAATCTAGGTGTAAACTATATCCTTACAAAAAATTAGCAATCTAGTTGTAAACTATATCAAAACTGCTTTTGAGAATTTTTTCATAGATAATGAATCTTGTAGATATCCCTGTATGCCCCATATTTATGAACACCTCCTAAATTAACTCTCATTTAGGGAGGTTACATTTCCTGGACCAACTATATTAAATGATTTTATGAGAAGGTTTATCACTTCACCTGACTCCATATTCTATCAGTTATACTATACATCTGGTCTAAAAAATTGCTGGACAGAGAAAAGTCAAAACTTTTTTCCTTAGTAGGATGAGGTCAGAAAATTCTTTAAGATCTAAGAATAGTTCCAATATAAAAAGATTTGTAGAGGCTGGATCTGAGATACAAGTTTCTGTGAAATTATCACCATGTATTAAATGACAGGTGCTCTTGCTGTACCCAAATTTGTTTTTCTTTTCTTTTTCTTCTCTCTCTCCCTTTTTTTTTTTAAGTGAACAGTATTTGGAATATAATTTATTTCTCATAAAAATGATACATCTCTAGAGTAGGGGAATGTAGTTTAAATTACATACATATGTGTATATAAAAAATTTTTATTTAATAATTTACCATAAGCTGAATTTTCTACAGAAGCATTACCTATAGAGTTTCTTACTCTTCTTATGCCCCATCTTCATTATTAAGATCAGCTGGCACTTCAGCATCAGGTCAAATAAAGTAACAAGAACTGGATTTACCCTTCTGCAAGAAGCATCAACAATAAAAATATCAAATCAAGGTGCTGGGCATCAAGCAACCAAAAAGAGTGATCCCTGAGAGATGGGAAACAAAGGAGGTGAGCCCTGTAGTAAATGTCCTAGCTTACGGCCATGAGAGAATTTCCAAGCCACAGTTAAGGGAAGAGGAACACAGGCAGAACACAGGCAGAGGAAGGGGAAGCTGAGTTCCAGAGAGAACAAACAGGCTAGAGTTCACTTGACAACATGATAAAGGAGAGAACTGCACAGAGAAATAACCTAGATTCAAGCAGAAGTTTCATATTAATTATTCCAGAGTATTGATTTATGTTTGCATGTGAGGAAGTTTCAAAGACTGAAAGAACCACTCAAAAGAATTAAAAGGAACAGTGTTTAACATTCACACAGGGCCAGAAAAAGTACCTGTTTCCTACAACCAGATTTAAAGCACTTATCACGCCTGCAGCATTAGGATGAGTACTCAGGAAGGTCTTGTCTCAGTAGTGGGAGGATAATTAGCTCTATGCTGGGCACTTTTATGGAGCCACAAATTGTAAAAGCAAGATCCGAAAGAATTTGTTTCAATGTAATTTAACTGCATATAAGAAAAAACTTTAAGAGCATTTATAGGAATAGGAAAACATCCACTAAGCAAGTAAAATCCACAAGTTCTGGCATCCAATCAAAGATTTGAAGACATGCAAATAACAAAGCAGGAAAACAATACCTATATTGAGAATAATTAATCAATTAAACTGACTTAAAACTGACACATGTGTTAGAATTAGCAGAACCAAGGACATAAATACAGTTATTCCTGGAATACATATGTCTAAAAAGTTAAGTAGAAATATTAAAGATATGAAAAACACCCACATCAAACGGCTATAAACTAAAATATCTGAAATGAAAATTTAGGGTATTGAGAAATAGTAATAGGAACTATCTACAATTTAAGACAAAAAATAATTTCTTAACAATGCAAAGAACACCAGTGAGCTATGGAACAACTTCAATCAACCTTTTATGAAATTGGATCTCTGAAATAGTGGAGAAGGGGCATACAAATAGAAGGGTGAGGCAAAAGTAGTTTTACAATTGGTTGTATGGAAAAAGACATGCAGTTTATGATTATAATAGATTTATTTACTACTTCCTGTATTCACAATTGTAAACCTACTTCTGCCAACTCCTGTAAATTTGAAGACACAATGGCAAAAAAAAAATCCAAATTTTTTGAAGATTAAACACCCACATAGCAAGAAGCTACATGAGCTTTAAGCACACAAAAAATGTGAAGAAAACTGCACTAACACACTTCATAATGAAATTGCTTAAAAGGATATAAAGAGAAATGTGTTAAAAGCACCAGAGGAAAAAAAGACAAATTGTGTATAAAAAAACAAAAATAAGGAAGATAACAGTCTTCTTACTGGAAAAATTCAGACAGTGGAGCAACATTGTTAAAGATGTGAAAGAAAATGTCGACAACCGGTTAAGCAGAAATATTGAAGGACCTGGTGGAACAGGAGGCACCATCCTGGGAGTCAACATCCAGCTCCCACAACCAAGACTGAAAGGTTCTGCACAAGGAGCCCAAGAGCCAGGACATCTACCTCAGGCTGTTGGTCAAACAGGTTTCTGGCGGGATGAACCAACTCCACCTCAACCAAGTGGTGCTGAAAAGGTTGTTCATGAGCGCACCAACAGGCCGCTTCTGTCCCTTTCCCAGATGATCGGGAAGATGAAGCTTCCTGGCTGGGAAGACAAAATGTCTGTGGTTGTGGGAATATAACCAATGATGCGTGTCCAGGAGGTGCCCAAACTGACCGTGTGTGCACTTTCTGTGAGCAGTGGAATCGGAGCCACATCCTCAAAGATGGGGTCAAGATCCTAAAATCCTCACCTTCGACCAGCTGACCCTGGACTCCCCCAAAGGCTGTGGCACCGTCTTGGTGCTCACAAGGGTCCAGAGATGTCCAGGCATTTTTTGCAAGGCCCTAGGAACCCCTCACCACACACCAGACCTACGTATGATCCAAGGGCTTGAAGTTCAAGATTGCAAGAGTCTCAGACCAGCCACCGCTACCTTAATATTAAAAAATATATATATATATATATATATGTATATTGGATGCTGAAGAGAGAGAGAGAGAGAGAGAGAGAGAGAAATATTGACAACCTAGACTTTAATACTCAGTGATCATATTGTTCAAAAAGAATGCAAAAAAAATAGTTTAGACATACAAAAAGCGAAAAGAATTCATTTTGAGGAAACCTGCAATACAAGACATTTGCCAAGCAGATGAAAAATGATACCAAATAAAAATATGCATCTAAAGTAATGAAAACATCAGGAAAGATAACTACATGCTTAAAAAAATAAAATTTTATTCTTGTAACTTACATTTCTTCAGA
Organism: Myotis daubentonii; assembly: GCF_963259705.1. Taxonomy (NCBI): domain Eukaryota; kingdom Metazoa; phylum Chordata; class Mammalia; order Chiroptera; family Vespertilionidae; genus Myotis; species Myotis daubentonii. The sequence goes on along the minus strand of NC_081842.1, from coordinate 95,151,304 downwards.
ATATAATTGACTGTTTAAATAAGATAATTGCAATGTTTTGTATATTTATAACATGTATAATTAAAATGAATGAAAAGATAGTAAAAAAAATTAGAAGTAGAACTGAAAGTGAAAATATATATATATATATATATATATATATATATATATATATATATATATACACACTAGAGGCCTGGTGCACAAAAATTTGTGCACTTGGGGGGAAGAGGGGGTCCCTCAGCCCGGCCTGTGCCCTTTCGCTGTCTGGGACCCCTCGGGAGATAACGATCTGCTGGCTTAGGCCTGCTCCTGGGTGGCCTAAGAGGGCAGGCCCAATCCCTAGATGCAGCTCTTGGTCGGACTCAGAGCAGGGCCGATTGGGGAGTTGGGGTGCTGTCCCCTGCCATGCACAGAGCAGGGCGGATCGGGAAGTTGCGATGCCACCCTCAGTCACGCTCAGGGTAGGGCCGATTGGGAGGTTGGGGCCCCGCCCCTGTCACACTCAAGGCAGGATCAATGGGGAGGTTGCAGCGCCACCCCCTGTCACTCACAGAGCAGGGCCGATCAGGGGGTTGCGGAGCTCCCCCCTGTCATGCACAGAGCAGGGCCGATCAGGGGGTTGAGAAGCTCCCCCCTGTCACTCACAGAGTAGGGCCAATAGGAGAGTTGGGGCACCACCCCCTGTCACACACAGAGCAGGGCGGATCAGGGGGTTGGGGCGCCACCCTCTATCACCCACAGAGCAGGGCCAATCAGGGGGTTGGGGCGCCACCACTCTCACACTCAGGGCAGGGCCGATGGGGAGGTTATTGCTCTACCCCATCACACACAGAGCAGGGCCCGTGTGTGTGTGTGTGGGGGGGGGGGGGTTGGGGCATCGCCCTCTATCACCCACAGAGCAGGGCTGATCAGGGGGTTGGGGCGCCGCCACTCTCATACTCAGGGCAGGGCCGATGAGGAGGTTATGGCTCTACCCTGTCACACAAAGAGCAGGGCCCATGGGAGGGGGGGTTGGGGCGCCGCACCCTGTCACACACAGAGCAGGGCCGATCAGGGGGTTGGGGAGCTCCCCCGTATTAGGCACAGAGCAGGGCTCATCAGGGGGTTTGGGCGCCTTCCCCTGTCACGAACAGAGCAGGGCAGATAGGGAAGTTGTGGCCCCGGCCCCTGTCACACACAGAGCCGCAGGGCGATCAGGGGGTTTGGGTGCTGCCCCCTGTAATGCTGATCCCGGTGCCAGGAGGCCTCTCGGCTCCACTGATCCCAGTGCTGGGAGGCATATTACCCTTTTACTATATAGGATAGAGGCCTGGTTCACGGGTGGGGGCCGGCTGGTTTGCCATGAAGGGTGTCCTGGATCAGGGTGGGGGTCCCCACTGGGGTGCCTGGCCAGCTTGGGTGAGGGGATGATGGCTGTTTTAAGCTGGTCACACCCCCTTCAGGGTGGGGGTCCCTACTGGGGTGCCTGGTCAGTCGGGGTGAGGGGCTGAGGGCTGTTTTCAGGCTGGTGGGTGACTGAAGCTCTCAACTGCTCCTTTTTTTCTTTTTTCTTTTATTCTGGGACAGCTTTAGCTCTGGCTCCAGCTCTTAGGCCTTGGCTGCTGAAAGCAGGTATCTGGTTTGTTTGGGTTCTATAATCGAAACACTGTATCAACTCCAGCTCTGAGATCCTGGCTGGCTGAAAGCAGGTTTCTGGAGTTTTGTTTAGCTTCTATATTTGTAACCATGTTTCAAACTGCAAGCTCAGAGGCCGGCAAGGCAGGCGGGAAACGTTGGAGTCCTCCGTCACTGAAGCAAGCAAGCCTCATGTTCGCTTCAAGCTGCCTGGCTGCCGGCCGCCATCTTGGCTGGCAGTTAATTTGCATATCGCCCTGATTAGCCAATGGGAAGGGTAGCGGATGTATGGCTAATTACCATGTTTCTCTTTTATTAGATAGGATATGTATGTATGTATATACACACACACACACACACACACACACACACACACACACACTTGAAGGCAGAATGTGATAAGTTAAAGATATATACAATAAACCTTAATACAATTAAAAATTAACAAAGAGGCATAACTGATAATCTAACAAGATAAATTGGAATCACTAAAAAATTACTCAATCAAAAAGAAGACAGAAGATGGAGGAAAACAGAAAGGACCAGAAAACAAATATGAAATGATTGACTTAAACCTCACCATATTGATAATCATATTAAGTATAATAGATCCAGACATCCCAATTAAAAATAGATAATCAAATTATAGTAAATGAGAAGACCCAATTCAATACCTGCTATAATAATAGTATACCAAAGATATGCTATGCTAACACTATTCAAAAGGAAGCTGGAACACTCACACTAATATCAGACAAAATATATTTCAATGCAAATATAGTACAGGGGCAAAGGTCATTTCATAATTTTAAAGGGATCTAGTTATCAAAAAGACATAATAATCCTAAATTGTGTATCAAATAACATATTTTCAAAATACATAAGGCAAAAAGTGATAGAACTGCCAGAAGAAATAGATAAATTCACTATTATAGTTGGATATTTCAATACCTTTCTCTCAATATATGATAGAATAAATAGAAAATCAATAACAGTATAGAATAGTTGAACAACATTACAAACACACTTAACCTAATGGAAATTGCTATAACCTCTGTTCAACAAAAGTAGAATGCTCACTTTTTTAGGGAATAAGGGAAATTTACCAAGATAGACTATTATGGACACTAGAATAAAGTCTCAACAACTTTAAAGTGATTAAAGTTAAAAAGAGTGTGCTCTATGACTACATGGAATTAAATGAAAAACAAAGAAAACCGTATCTGGAAAAATCTCCAAATGTTTGATAATAAATAATCCATTTCTAAATAGCACAGAGATCAAAGAAGAAATCAAAATAGAAAATATTTTGTACCAAATAAAAATAAAAATGCAATACAACAGATATCTGGGATGCTACTAAAGCAGTACTGAGGAGAGATTAAATAGCACTAAGCACTTGTATTAGAGAAGAAGAATCAGTAACTTCATTTCTACTTTAAGAAATTAGAAAAAGAAAATTTAAACCAAAGTAAATAGCAGGAATTAAAACATCAAAACAGAAGTCAATGAAATAAAAAACAAAAGTTAATAGAGGAAATCAAAGAATCCAAAACCTAATTCATTTAAGAGATTGAAAAAATAGTAATTTTTAGAAAATTAGCAAATCAATTCCAGCAATATTTGAAAAGGATAATATGTCATGAACAAGAAGGGCCTCCTCAGTCACCTGAGCTGGGCATTTTAGACACATCACAGTATTGTTGTAGTTGAGCCTTGATTGCTGTCCGCATCACTGGGAGGAATTGACCTCCAGGCCAATTGACTGTGAGGACTAGCTGTGACTATCATGGGAGAGCTGCTGTTCAGGAAACACCCCTATGGAGCAGGTCTTGCTTCTGTGGGGCTATGGTACTCACTGGATCTGCCTCTTGAGTGTGTTGCTTATGAATGTGGAGTTGTAATCTGCTATGGTCTAAAGCTGGCCACTGGATGCACTGGCTCTAGGGCCTCCAGGGAGGTGCAAAGTCTGCCACTTCCTAGGGTCGCGGCTCTTTGGCCCCTTGAGTGTGGCTCTTCCTAAGCCTTAGGAGTACCCTAATTAAGTTAATAACAATGTACCTACCTATATAGTTTAAGCTTAAAAAATTTGGCTCTCAAAAGAAATTTCAATCGTTGTACCGTTGATATTTGGCTCAGTTGACTAATGAGTTTGCCGACCACTGGCCTAGAACAACCCAACAGGAGCTACAGAGGTTATCCGCAGATGGCTGCTATTTGTATTGGGCTTGGAGGTGCCCAGGTGAGGTCCAGCTGTAAAGCAAGGCAGCCTGGTGCTAGTGCTGGGTCTTGGGCCTTTTATTGGTAGGATTAGGGTACACTGACACCAGCTTGCAGCTTGTTTGAGAGACTAGCAAAGCCTGAAGCCTGAGCCAGGACAGGCCATTCATATGGAAAATGTGCTGCAAATAGCTTGGGTGGGGCTGCGATTTGGATGGTGTGGGTTCTTATGGAATCAGGAGGGTGGAGCAAGCAGTGTGGGCCATGCTGATGGAAACTCAAATATGGCTTATAGGGGAGATCCCAACACAGGAACAATGACCCCTGTGAGCACCTCTGTCTGAGAGAAAGCCACCCCTGAGTTCCTGCCTGCAAGTTCCTGTCCTGATGAGTGGCAATCCAGTTCCTCTCTGGTTGTGTCTGGGTCCCCCAAAGCCACCCATTGCTGGAGCTCAGAGCAAGAAGGACTAAGCTCTTTAGAAGGAACACCTGGGTCTCCAGCCACCTCTGTATCACTCAGCCATAATCCCTGCTGGCTTTTACAGCCCAGAGTTATAGGGACTTCTCTTATCAGCTCTGGAACCCTAGGCTGAAGATGTGGTGTGGAGCTGGGACCCCTTGCTTCTCACGGTAGGCTTCTGCAGCTAAGGTATCCCTCACAATTGAAAAAACGGCACATATGGGTGTCAGACCAGCATGTTCCATGCCTCTGCCCCTCCTACCTGTCTCAATGTGCTTTCCTCTTTACTTCTCTAGTTGTAGGACTTCCATTCAGCCAGCTCTCAGGCAGTTCTGGATGATGCATGTTCTGTATTTTAGTTGTAATTTTGAAGTGGTTGTGGAATGTGGTGAGTACAGGTGTTTACCTACGCCACCATCTTGGTTCCTTGCCTCATTACCCTCTTTTTAGATTTTCTTAGTACTATACTGTCAAAACTCACCTTACCACCGTTGCCAGTGAGTTCCATGTTAATAAAATTCCAGTTTTTATATAACATGATTTTTTTAGCAGTATTTGACACTGTTGCTCCTTACACTGGAAACTTTTCCCTTGTTTTCTTTAATAAAAAAAATTCTAGGTTTTTCTTCTACAGATATCACTGTGTCGTTTCTACCTGTTCTGTCACTTCTTTCTTTCCTGCCTGATGCTTAAATATCAGAGTTCCTCTGGAATTCACCCCCATTTCTGTTTTATGTTTTCCTCCCATATTATTCCCCTCCTCTGGGCTATAAAAGCCAGCAGGGATCATGGCTGAGTGATACAGAGGTGGCTGGAGACCACCCCCCCGAAATGGTATCACCATGTATCCAGTTACTTAAGAGAGATTATTGGGATTCTTGCTGTCCTTCTTTATGGCTTTTTTTTTCTTCACTGCCTCAATAAATCCTAAAGAGTTTTCTTCACATTGTTTTCAGGTTTATCCACTTTTCCCCAGCTCTCCTGCCACCCTGATTTGATTCCCAGCATCATGGCCTCACCTGGAGTACTAGAGTGACCTTCAAATCAGTCTCCTGCATCCAATCAATCCCTTCTCTAAACTATTCTTTACTCTCAGCTAGAGTGTTAATTTTTTAAAAAATAAAAGTATTCAATGAGTTAATTCTTGCTTAACCCCTTCAATAGCTTTCCATTTCCTTTAGAATAAAGTCTAGACTTTTTAAGTGGCTTTCAGGGCTTCCCACAGTGTGGATGGTCTCCAATTATTACCTTTAACTTTATTCTTTACATGATTCCCTCTTTATGTTTCATTCACATTTAGTTTTTTTTGGCTTTATAAAGGAACTATTAGTGATCTGGCCATTGGGCTCTCAAATAAACTGACTCTCTCCAAGCCTGGGAGCCCTATCCCATTCCTTACCAAGTTAATGTGCATCCATCTTTGATATCTCAAATAAGATGTCATCCCTTTCACCCTTACCAAACACTAGGTTGGACCTCATAACATATTTCAATCTATTTTATAATATTTACTAGAAACCCAGCTTGCAAAATCGCGCAGTCCCGCCCACCTGCGCACGCCCTGCCTGCCCTCCAGCCGCCAGCCTTGCTGTGATCTGAGCCTGTGGGCCCCACCGTGTGAGCCATAAGCCCCACCCCACTATTGCAAGTGGCTTGTGGGCTGGGGGAGGAGGGAGGGACCGAGAGGTGCTCCATGCCCCTCCTGGTGACTGGTTATTGGGCGTATGGTGTTACGGCCATGGGCTTTTTATAATATAGATTACACAAATAATTACTTATGTCTCCATTTGTTGCTATATTATAAACTCCATGAGAGCAAAAGCCAAATCTATTTTATTGATACATCCTTAACACCTAGACCAAGCCAGGTTGATAACAGATGCTAAATAAATAAATAAATAAATAAAAATAAAAGATTAAATGAATGAGTAAATGAATGAATGTCTTTTTTCCAGAGTCTACTGTGTGACTATTTATAAGCTATATTATATTGTATTATATTATTATGATAAATTGTATTATTAATTTGCTAACTATTCACTATGGCTAGATAGAAGGTCTACTTGTCCCCAAATATCTTACCTGATAATGTCTCATAACTTCTCTCCCTTGCTATTTGTACTAAAACTGCACTGCTTCTACCCAAACTCATTTGGAATCCCTAATTATAGGATAAAAATATTACTTGATTTCTGAAAAGTCTATGTTAAATGCATATATTTTTTTCTTGGGGGCAGAATGCCACTTCCCTTTCTTTGGCCCATTGGAAGCATTATTAGATTTGCTAATTGCCAAACTTATTCCTGAAGATATATACACTAATAAAAGGCAAACATGCAAATTGACCGTACCTTCGTTATGTCTTAAGCCACGCCCACCAGCCAATCAGAGCAACTATATGCAAATTAACCCAACCAAGATGGCTGCTGGCAGCCACGGAGCTGGAGCAAGCAGGAGGCTTGGTTGCCCCAATGATGGAGGAAGCCGAGCTTCCTGGCCGGCTCTGACCTCTACTCAAAGCAACAAAGTTTCAATTATAGAAGGTAAATAAATCCCAGAATAAAAAAAGAAAAAGAAAAAAAGGAGAGGCTGGGAGCTTCCATCGCCGGGGGCGCTTGGCCAGCCTGAAAATGGCCCTCAGCCCCTCACCCAGGCTGGCCAGGCATCCCAGTGGGGACCCCCCTACTCTAACGGGGGTGTGGCCAGCCTGAGAACAGCCATCAGCCCCTCACCCAGGCTGGCCAGGCACCCCAGTGGGGACCCCCCCACCCTAAAGGGGTGTTGCCAGCCTAAAAACAGCCATCAGCCCCTCACCCAGGCTGGCCAGGCACCCCAGTGGGGACTCCCCTACTCTAACGGGGGTGTGGCCAGCCTGAGAACAGCCATCAGCCCCTCACCCAGGCTGGCCAGGCACCCCAGTGGGGACCCCCACTCTGAAGGGGGTGTGACCAGCTGCAAACAGCCGTCAGCCCCTCACCCAGGCTGGCCAGGCACCCCAGTGGCATCCCCACCCTGATCCGAGACACCCTTCAGGGCAAACCAGTTGGCCTCCACTCATTCACCAGGCCGTTATCTTATATAATAAAAGGGTAATATGCAAACTGACCCTAACAGCAGAAAGACTGGGAATGACTGGTCACTATGACACACACTGACCACCAGGGGGCAGACGCTCAATGCAGGAGCTGCGCCCTGGTGGTCAGTGTGCTCTCACAGGGGAGCTCTGCTCAGCCACAAGCCAGGCTGATGGCTGCCAGTACAGTGGTGGTGGTGGGAGCCTCTCCCGCCTCCTCAGCAGCGCTAAGGATATCCGACTGCAGCTTAGGCCTGCTCCCCGCCGGCAAGTGGACATCCTCCGAGGGCTGCCAGGCTGCCAGGGGGATATCTGATTGCCAGCTTAGGCCCAATCCCCCAGGGAGCAGGCCTAAGCCAGCAGGTGGTAATTCCCTGAGGGGTCCCAGACTGTGAGAGGGCACAGGCTGGGCTGACGGACCCCCCTCCCGAGTGCACAATTTGTGCACCGGGCCTCTAGTAAGAGAAATAACATACAGCTATTAGGGGCTATGAGCTTAACCCGAAAATAATAGGGCACCCTTTGACATTTATGTTTGGGAATACTAAGTAAAAAATTTTGACATCAGAAAGAAGGATGACACTGAAGACTAGCCTATCCTCCATCACAATTTTGTGGAACTAGTCTAAGTGCTTTTAAAATTGATATGTATTTTGGAATAATTATTTTAACCTCAGACAATAAAGTAGTGCCCAGCAATTGGACTCCTATGCCAGCTCTCTCTGATATCACTGGCCAACCAAAGACACAATATAGAAAAGGAACTCCAGAGGAGTGAGTGGTGCCAAGTTGCATGATATAGACTGGAGGGAACCCAAGCACAGGCCTTAAACTGCATTCTAAAATTAAAGCCAAATCAACAAAATTACTTGCACATAATTTTGAGTTGATGAAAGAAGAGTTAAAGAAGTCACATAAGTAAAATATAACATGCTTGATATTTGATACTGGAAGTAGTACAAGGGAAAAAGACATATCAACATACATAAGCTTACCACATTTCATTAATTCTATGGTGCCCCTTCTACAAAATGAGGATGCAGCTTACAATTGAAGATGTCTCATATTTAATTACAAATATGTTTCTTTCTTAGTGGTGCATGTAATGGTGTGCCTTATAATCATGGTCACCTTAGATTGATGAAATACAGTATTTGCTTGTAAATATGTACTGGTAGAATATGTTCATTGCCACATTTTCAATTCGCATTATAATTGACCACTTCATTTTTATGTTGGCAGAATTTCCATGTAAGTTATTGACTGAGAAAGAGAAACTTACGTAATAATTTCATAAAGAGTTATAACATGACAAAACCTCCACACATAGCAAAACCCAGAAAAGAATAATAAACTCTGTAGTGACCATTACTGTTGAATAACTCAGTAAAGACCCTGTATTCTGGAAAAACAAGTTATTAGAAAGACATAGAGAGATGTAGAGTGAAGGGTGGGAGGATAGAGAGCAAGGGAGAGAGAGAGAGAGAACGTGAGATATATAGAAGCACCAATATATTTTTTCTATTTAATGATGACAAGGATATCTCTGAAGTTAGGGAGCAGAACTTCAAGTGTTTGTGTGTGTGCGTGTGTGTGTGTTTGTTTACTTAGAACTTTCTTAAAGTTTACATTTAGTGATAATTAATTGAATTGGAAAATGCCAAATGAAAATGAAAAATGTAACATATGCTGCATATGAATGTATTCTCAAGAAATTCTTGTGGATTCTATTTCTTATCAGTGTATGTCAGTGAATTGCACCTAAAGAAAGAAGACTATCAATCTGGTGGCACCAAAAATAATTAAAATATGCTTACTGGTACTCAAGAATTACAGAAAAAGAAAGAAGAACTTCATGTTTATAAAAAACCTTATCTAGTCCAGACGGTGGCTCAGTAGTTGAGTATAGACCCATGAACCAGGAAGTCATGATTCAATTCCTAGTCAAGGCACATGCCCAGGTTTCAGGCTTGATTCCCAGTAGGCAGCTAATCAATGATTCTCTCTCATCATTGATGTTTCTCTCTCTCTCTCTCCCTTCCCTCTCTGAAATCAATAAACCCCATCTGAGGAGGTTTAGAGAGTGTAGAAGAAAGGGAGGAGGAGGGAAGAGAGAGAAACATAGATGGGAGAGAGACACATTGATTAGTTGCCTCCCGCACATGCCTCAACCTGGGCCAGGGATAGAGCCTGTAACCAAGATAAATGCCCATGACCAGGAATAGAAATTTGACCCCTCTGAACTGCTGAACAAAACTAGCCAGCGAGAATATATATATATATATATATATATATATATATATATATATATATATATATATGTATATATGTATATGTATATATACACACATATATACATATATATTATATTATATATATTACATATATATAATTTTAAACGAATCATTCAGTACACAAAAAACTAGAACTAATCACAAAGAAACTTCTATATTGTATTCCCACAATGCTCCTTAAGGTATAATACATTATTTTACAGGTCGCTATTGATCAGAAGTCACTTTCCAAGAGGTATGGTTATGACTGACAAATGACTTACCTCAGTGAACTCTTGATTTAAAAAATATATATATTGTTATTGTTGACAGTATTACAGTTGTCTCCCCTTCCCCCATCCCCCTCCTCCCAGCCCTTACCCACCCCACCCCCAGGTTTTTAATAATTTGTATTTATTTTTCTAAAAAAAGCAAAATATAAAAATGTGCTCTTGCATGTTGCAGAAAGCTTCAGTGTAAGTCAGCGGATTTAAGAGCAGGGAAAACAGCTTGTTCTTCTTCCCAACCCCATCAGATTAAGCACTGGTCATTAGCTTTAAAAAGAGAATGTATTAGGGGTGAAGGACACCAAGAAGTGAGTGATAGTGTCCACTGTCCACTGTCCATTATCCCTAATGTTCCAGTGCATGAAACCCTCTAGTGTGGTCTTCTGCCCCACCATGGATGTGGCTGGTGATGGCTTTACTTCGTTGGTTCTGAGTTTTGGACCTTGGATCTGCTGCTTGCCTGGTTTACTTGCTTTTTTTCCTAACTAATTTTTTTAAAAGAGTAGGTTCACCCTGTAGGAATACTACTTCATGACCAGGCTAGCAGAATTCAATTTTTATGTAGTTTTAACCTAATTTTTCTCATTGGAAGAGTGAACTGCTCTTCTCCCAGAACGTTTTAGTGAGAAATGATAGAAGAGGGAATTTGTCGTTGATGTTTGTATTCCTAAAGAGCATATGCTCTAAATGGAGTTTTTAATTTTATTTGTTGCCTCCACTGATTTATTTTACCCAGTGAAACAAAATTTAACAATACTAGGAAATTTTTTTTCGTAATCAGCAGTTGCCAACCAATACAAGATTATTTGTGTTCTTTTTATTCAAAATTATTTTAATCCATAGTAAGTTGATATATATTTTTTCCTTTCCTCATCTCTATCAATAAGATAATAGCAAATAAAAAGTTTTAAAAACCCTACACAGATGGAAATTTTCAATTTCATACCTGCTAACATCAATAAAGAGACAAAGTATTGTCATATTCTTATTCTCACAAAAAAACTTAGTAGGAATGCTATATTGAACAAAAATTATTTAATCTGTGACTATTTTTATTAGAAATAAGCAAGATCATATTTTAGTTTTTTGAAAAATTACTTTTAATGGTAATTATTAGTCAAAAACTTTACTTTTGAAATAAACTTATTTAGAATAGAATACTTGTCACATCACTTTTTAACTTGCGATGTTAACATAATAGGGCCACACTGATCTTCAATCAACTTTTGGAACATTTACTTTGGAACATGTACCAAACTAGACCTTTATGTGTAGTACCCCTTCCACATTAGTCTCCTGCATTTGTTGAGCTAATGTGTCAACACACCTACTCCTTAAGCTGCTATTTTTCCATTTTGAAGAGTAATGTTCTTGGCCAACTCTTTCTGATATAGACTAATGATTGAATTCTCCATCCTCTAACTATATCTGTAAACACAGCCCAAAGTCAGCTTTTGACAATTGAAAACATAAACATAACAGATAGGCTAATGATACACACAAATCAATTAAATTGATTTGTGCTTGCAATGTTGATGCATCATTTAGTTTTGCAGACAGGTATCCTTAATCAGACAGTACAGAAGTTACCTTTGGTTCCCAGAGAAGTTTTTCTTAGAGCACTGAACCTCAAATATGCTTTAGCACTACATTCATTTTAATAGTCAGTGGTGATGCTTGGATTTCAATTGTGCTAACATTCAGTTGTAATTTTCTCAGTAATTTATAGTGCTTTGTGATTTTTGCTTTTGAAAAGAGGAAAAAAAATTTATCAGAGCCGTCACAAATCTTTCATACCCTGATGCCCTACTCTCCCTCCAATCCACAGATCTTTTATTAAATTCCACTATGCCTCGGTGGGAAATGTGAATAGTCATTGAAACTCTTTCTATGCCAGGATTTGAAAGCCAGTACTCTGAAAAATGTATCCAGTGTATATTAAATGAATACCAAACTTCCTGGCAATGAAAGAACTAATAGGATACTATGACCAGTTAAATTTAGAAAAGGGATTACAAATAGTCCATGGGTTTTTATTTCAAGGTCACTTAGAGATGTGTTCTCTTAGTCCTGTGGGATTTCATCCCAGTTGGATTCCATTTCACATGTGGGGCAGTCTTATTTTTTTCAGCCTATAAATACTTTTAAAGATATATAATAAAGGTAACTAATATTTGTTAAGTATTTATTCCTGAGATTGTGCTAGATGCTTCCCTTTAAATCTAATAATTAAATAGTAAGAATAATAATATGCGCTAATGTTTTTTGGATACTTACTAGGGGAAAGATAGTTTGCTAAGTTGTTTTCATTCCTACATTACACTTTTTCTCATCAAGTTTGTGAGTTTTGCAAATAAAGAAATTGATGCTTATAGGGGTTCAACAAATTGTTGAAAATGGCTGCTACTTTAACTAAATGGCAGAGCAAGATTCTAATCTCTATTTTTGTCTCCAAAGGCCATATTCTCAGAAGAATGTCAATAGAAAGGTTTTGTAATCAAACTCTGTCTTAATATCTTCATTTGTGAACTACTGGTAATAATAATACTTACGTTACAGGATTCCAGGGCAGGAAGAATAGGGAATCGGAAAGTTAAAACAAGGCCAATCAATGTGGACAATTTGCAGCCAGTTTGTAACTAACAAGCCATTGATCTTCCCCAGCCAGCACACAGAGCAAATGATTAAAAAAAACTCCTTCATGAGAGAATGCAGAAAGGTAGTGGGGAAGGGGAAAGGAAAAAAGGGCTGTTTTACTCCCTAAGCAGAGAAGCCAGCAGTCTCAAGGCTTGGCAGATAAAGTTGCCAGGTGCTTCTCATGAATTCTGGGACGGCCACAACAAAGTAAAAAAGGACCTTGAGAATTAATCTGCACCAAAATAGCCAGCAGAGGAATTTCGAGCCCTATAGACAGGAGGGCATATAATGCCTCAGACTCTCACCCAACTTGCTCTTCAGATTAGCTGAGAGCCTGTCTGTGCTTCATAAGCCAGATGTATGGGTTTGCTTGATTTTTTTTGCTTTTTTCAATAAAGATGCATGCTTTAATTACTTTAATAAATTGGCTCTTCATAACTCAGACAAGGTCTCGCATATAAACTCATTTATATGAGAAGACAAGGATGAGGCTGGGGACAACTCTCTTCCAGTGGCTCAAGGGCTGTCTGGTAACACCTCTCTGGTGTCTGTGAGAGGTGCCTATAACACTTGCCTCAGAGGATTGCAGTGGTGTTCTTTATTTAATGATAAAAATAATTGTAATCCTGGCTCTGTAGCTCAGTTGTTTAGAGCATCATCCCAATATGCCAAGGTTGTGGGTTTGATTCCCGCATCAGGGCACATATAAAAAACAACCAATGAATGCATAAATAAGTGAAACAATAGATTGATGTATCTTTCTCTCTCTCTCTCTCTCTCTCTCTCTCTCTCTCTCTCTATCTCAAATCAATTTTTTAAAAATTAAATAAACAGTAAAAATAATTAAAGGTTGTTATATTCCAAAAGATAGTGATCTTTTCTTTATATTTTGACCTTATCTTACTATTATAATTAAAAGCACTGAAATAAAAAGTTCACTTTTTCATTCTAACTGCTCAATAATTTAAAATAGCAAAATGTGAAATATTTATACAAAGTAATATTTAATTTAATATTTTTGGGATCTATGACTTATGTTATGAAATCAGCATGTCACATATAAGGATATTTAAGAAGCAACATCCACTAAAAAGCTTTACTATTAGATCCTCAAAACACTATTTCATTTTTTAAATGTTTTTTTTTTTTTTTTTTTTTTATCCCATACAAGATGAGAACTTAACTATAAGGCATTGGTTAAAACTGTGCTGTTAGTTCATGCCATGAAGATAATGTTCAGAGGGCCAGACACTGCTTTAATCTTTAAACCATCCCCCAAATCTTTTTTTCTTAATTTATTGATGAGAGAGAGAAACAACAATTTGTTGTTCTACTTATTTGTATATTCATTGGTTGACTCTTGTCTGTGCCCTGATTGTAGATCAAACCTGCAACCTTGGCATATCAGGACAACACTCTAGCCAATTGAGATACCCAGCCAAGGCACCCAAATCCTTTCCTTAATGGACTGGGGAAAAAGCTCCTGCGTTTGAGTCTTTAGTCTGTTTCTCAATTAATTACACAGTATCTGGTAGAAGCCAGTCAAAAGGCATTTTGGTGGGACACCTGTTTTTAAAATGGCTGAGTTTTCAACAAAGCCTCGATGAAACAACTTCTAAAGCTGACATCATTCTCAGTGTAGTACTTGTTATTCCCTTCTCCAGATCTTTGTTTCCCAGTGGGGTAGATTACTCGCTAAGAATGACCACTTTTGCTGAAGTGTTTTTGTAACTGACATCACTCAACCTCTCAAAATAGAGTTTTATTCTAGCTTACAATTAGTAAGAGGGTTTGAAGTGCAAGGAAACCCTAGAAAGACATCCCAGCAGGAGTTGGCTCTTAAGGATTGTTTTACTTTCTGCTAAGCCAGAAAAAGTGGCTGGTTAATATTACCTTTTAGTTACGATTGTGTTTCAAAGACACTTAAATTAGTTATTCCATAGTTGAATAATATTTGCCTTTTTTAAAAAAAAAATTTATTGCTGCAAGTATTACATAGGTCCACCTTTTCCCCCATTAACTTCTTCTAGCCGCTCCCATCCCCTCCCCCAGGCCCTCACCACCCCATTGTTTGTGTCCTCGGGTTATGCAAATATGCATACAAGTTAATTGGTTGATCTTTTCCCACCCACCCTCCTCTCCCTCCCACTGAGGTTCAACAGTCTGCTCCTGCTTCTATGTCTTTGAGTCTATTTTTGATCATCAGTTTATTTGGTTCATTAGATTCCACAAATGAGTGAGATCATGTGATGCTTAACTTTCTCTGACTGGCTTATTTCCTCAGCCTAATGCTCTCCAGGTCCATCCATGCTGTTGTAAATGGTAAGTGTTCTTTCTTTTTTACAGCAGCATAGTATTCCATTGTGTACATTCACACAATGTATAATTATTTTATCCATTCATTTGCTGTTGGGCACTTAGGCTGTTTCCATATCTTGCCTTTAAAACAATAAGGTTGGTGTAATAAGTACAGTATAGAAATCATTAGTGCTGTTCACTAACTGTTTCTGATCTCTGGCTACCTAGTGGGATTTTCTTTCTTTTATTTCCTATTTATTTAGCTTCCTCAGGTGAATCCATGTGACTAGTTATGGCTAACGGAGTCATGAACAGAAAGAAGTAGTATGGATCACTTTCGGGCCAGAGCACATAATTGCCAGAGTGAGATCCTAATGAATTATCTTTCCTGCTGCCTCTGTGATAGGCACCATTCCAGACAGTGTCTGAAACATCCATTAGCTTGATCTCTGAAAGATAATGAAACGTGGAACCCCCAACTAATCTGCACTGGTTGTCCAGAGTGAGCAAAGCAGTAAACTATGTTGTGTTAGTCACTGAAACAATTAGGGTTGTTTAGTTAGGACAGCATAGGCAACCCTATCCTGACAGATACACACAACAAGAATTACAAAAGAAAATTTTTGGCCATTCAAATAGCAAACTGGAAAAGGCAACCTGGCATTTTTAGAAAGTTACATTTATAGTCTTTAATGACATATATATATATATATATATATATATATATATATATATATATATATATATATATCTCGATAATTTTGTTTCATACAAACCTAGATCCCAAAATTGGATCCATGATTTGTCAAGTCAATACCTAAATCCTAAGAGTCATTATGAAGCAACCACTCACAATGAATGTATGCAATATTTTGAATATTCTTCATGATAGCCCATAATATAAAATCTATTATATTCTCAAAATGAAAAATAAGACATAATAATTGCAAAAAATGCTATTCAGCTACACAATATTCTGTTGCACAGGCACCAAGCTATGGTTGCTCTCTTTGCTTTGCTCAGAAATACTTCTCTCAAACTTCATTTACTGTAATAAGCCAATTGTGCACCATCACCCTTCACATACAGAAATCTTGTCTGAATTGTTTTCTATTTTCACTATGTACTACCTCATATGGGTGATGAGTCGCCTTTGTTCAAAACCACTATGAAAACCAGTGCTTAAAAAGTATTTCTTTCTTTCTTTTTTTAATCCTCACCTGAGGATATTTTTTTCATTGACTTTTAGAGAGAGAGGAAGAAGGGAGAGGGAGAGACAGAGAGAAACACCCATGTGAGAGAGACACATCGATTGTTTGCCTCCCACATGCCTGTGACCAAGGCCGGGAGCCTACAACTGAGGTATGTGCCTTTGACAGGAATCAAACCTGGGACCCTTCAGTCCGCAGGCTGACGCTCTATCCACCGAGCAAAACCGGCTAGGGCAAAAAGCATTTCTTAATTTCATTTTCTAAATGTCTTCCAACAGTGAAGCTAGTGGAAAAGCCTAAGTTCAGCCTATTAATACCTGCCCTATTTTAATGTATTTCAATCTTATTCCTCTTTATTTTAGTTTTCCCAGGTGTAACAGCACCAATAATTTTAGTCCGTTCCATTATGGCATCACTTTTAATCCCCACCATACTTTTTTATTATTCATCTTATGTACTTCTCCAACATTGCACTATCACACATTCAGAGAGTAAGCAATAACCAAGTTTCAGGAACTACAGTTTATAAAGCTGCATGATTATGCTATGTTTAGGAAAGAACCTAAGATTGCTAATTTAAAAAGAACTTATGATCATTAATTTAACAGTTTTATTTTATTTTTATTTATTTTATTTATTTATTTTTATTCCTTACCCAAGGATATTTTTCAATTGATTTTTAGGGAGAGTGGAAGAGAGAGGAAAAGACAGAGAGAAATATTCATGTGAGAGAAACACATTGATTAGTTGCCTCTTGCATGAGCCCTGGCCGGGGAGGAGCCTGCAACCAAGGTAGTACCCTTGACCGGAACTAAACCCGGGACCCTTTGGTCCGTAGGCCGACGCTCTATCCACTGAGCCAAATAGGCAAGGACTAATTTAATAGTTTTATAAGGTCTATTATTTTAGGCACCATTTTCACAATAACCTAAACCAATACTTTAATTCAGAAAATATTTTAAAACATTTAATTGTTCTTTATCATTCCTGCAATGCCATGCTATATTTTTCCTGCAAAATGGTATAAAAGTAAAATTTCTTGTAGTAATGGGTTTTAACAATTACTATAACTCATAACAAGGCACACATTATGAAACAAAAAATCTTTTGGTTGTTAAGAAATGAAATCATTCCATCTTGGATGATTCAACATAAGATATGGGAAAGTAATTTACTGAACAACTAAAATTTGAACTAAGGTAATGATATTTAGTTCTTTCATCAAAAGGCAGACATGAGTTCCTTCAGCATATGACTGATCAAA
Source organism: Myotis daubentonii (assembly GCF_963259705.1). Taxonomy (NCBI): domain Eukaryota; kingdom Metazoa; phylum Chordata; class Mammalia; order Chiroptera; family Vespertilionidae; genus Myotis; species Myotis daubentonii. The sequence goes on along the minus strand of NC_081842.1, from coordinate 95,133,985 downwards.
ATTCTTCTGTTATGCTGCACAAATGAAAGAACAAACTACTTTTATTTTAAATGATAGCACTGGATTCTGAAACTGAGTCCTGAAGGTTGGATGCAGATTTCAAAGGATAGTACACATGTGTGCACTAATGCAGCTTCTTAAAACTTCACACTGCAAGGTTGGATGAAGACACCTGTGACCATTTGCTGTTCATTGTTGTGTGACAAAACAGATTGGCAAAGTTAATATTTCTATAATTTGTTCCTATATAAATTTAAAAGCATGTATTAAATACAACACAAAAGTTATGTTAAAACATTGACTTATATCTAGTTTTGCCTGCTGATTAAAACAATAACCCATATCTATATACCTCCACTATTTTTCAGTACACTATACTTAAATAATCCATGTGTGTAAGAAATAACACCTAAAATATATTCAATTGTCGACTATATAGAATTTTGGAAAGTTGGAACAATATAATCTGAAATTATATAAATAAAAACTTTATCATATGGTTTGAATAGAATGAATTATATTTTATTTACATAGCATACCCCAGATGTAACAAAAGGAAGCAACTCAGAAAGGTCCAAGATAATCAGCCATATATTACAATATTACTATGAATAATCTACAAAACAGAGAATTTTCCTACAAATAGTCATGCGTGATAAACTTTAATTCACCTATTTTGAAGCAAGTTTTAGGTAGCTCATAATAAAAGTTACAGGAAATGTAAAACTATTATTCCAAAATGGAAATATAAAAGGTCAGGATGTGGGATATTAAACAGAAAAACCTCTTTTAACTAACTTCCACTTATTTCTTTACCTGAATAAAAAGCCTTGGATATCAACCAAAAGAGTGACAAATTAATGAATATGTGCATGCTTTAAGTTTAAAGAATGTTTGTTTATGTGCATTTAATTTTTAAAATAATTTCCATATTTTCCAGAAATCAATTAACCAACCAATTTAATTCCAATTATGTAAGGATAAGAGGTTTTCAAATGCATTAGGATATGATGATGGAGAGAAATAGTAGCAGTTTGGCATAAAACTTAGTTCCAAGCAGAAGGGGACTTTCCAGGTAGCTAAATAAAGCTTAAAATTCAAAGCCCTAACTTGGGTAAGGCTCTTCCACAGTTCTCCACCTACATTTTTAGTCATAATTTTTAATTCTTTTTTCTAAAACAGGTATCCCAAAATTATAAAGACCTAAGGTCCTATGAAAAGCTTGAATTGTTTTTCTTCCTCCAAGTTTCTTGGCAGTAAATGTAATTAATCACACAATGTTCAGTGTTTAATAACAGGGAAATTTCTAGTTCATCAAGAATATAAACATTTTTTCAGTTGATATGCTCATAGAAAAATTTGCTATTAAATAATTTTTGTGAAGGCATTGAAAAATATAATAAAGTATAGTCCCCTGAAAATGATGTCACAATCACAATATGCCAATATATCACAGAAAAATGCAACATAATTCTATCTACTGAGTTCCTTTATATACTCAGCAAAGGCATGCTATTAAAGTGTACTTCACATACTGTTCTTTTTTCAGGATTGTACAAAGGGGCCCTGGCATCCAGTTTGGTGGGAAAATGTGTTACAGGGTGTGGGTAGAGAAGAATAATAGCAAACTCGAGTGGGAGGAGAGAGAATAAAATAGAAAGAGATGAGCTAAAAGAGCAAGTACATCGTGTACAGAGAGGATATTATTCAGCCACAGTAAAGTGGAAAGACAAAATGTTTTTTGGAACTGATCAACAACTTGTGAAGAATTTTTAACTGCTATCATGCATAAAATGAGAGCAATAAAATTAAAGCATTATTAGTAATGAGAAAACTGGATTTTCAGTGCAGCTGACAGGATGATGCAAAGGTAATTGGTCATGAGAATGTTTAGGATTAGTAAGTGGTTGTCTATTTTAAAAATTGCTTTACCATAATTAAATTACAAAAAGTCTGTGTGTTTTATTGCAGCACATTTCTATATCCTGTATTAAATAAAATAATATTTCATACGTAGTATCGATTTTATTTCCTAACAATAAGTATTCAAGTCAGGATTTGTCCAAAGCCTCATTACTGGCACATTGAAGGTACCTGACATATACTAGATTCTCAATAAATATATTCAGTAAATTAAAATTTTACACAAAGTCCTCATGAAACTGTAGAAATTTCAACTGTAATTATGTTACAAAAGACACAGTATGATTAGAAATATACTTACTGTAAACAGTATTTATTTTAAAATGATTCAATGTGCAATAAACTTTATATAAAATAAAAATCACAACTCTACATATAAATGTAATATATTGCACACTATTAACTAATTACACTACACACCTTGGCTGGTGAGGCTCACTTGGTTGGAGCATTCTCTCATACACAGAAAGGTGGCAGGTCTCATTCTCTGTCAGGGCATGTGGGAACCATGCTGGACAGTCAAGGCAATTCAGAGTGTGAAACGCCTTTTTCTTAATACACTGGATGGCCAAGGCCACTCTGAACGTGGGAATCTTAGTCAGAATGTCCAAGGACTACACAGCTGCAAGGCCACAGCAATCTCATGGTACACTGTGCCCTTCTGTACCCAAATGATGGGTGTCACTGTTGGCAATTGGCCTCTTTTGTCTAAGTGGTATACTAGTGATATGGTACTGACCAGGTAGTGTGCTGGGGAAAAACGCAGGAACAGAAGATGCAGCTACTATGTGAGGCTAGAGAAGCTGCTGAGGCTGCCTAGGAGAGCTCAGGTGCTGCTGCAAGAGAAGTGCAGGAAAGGCTGGAGAGAGGAGAGAGGCCAGAAACACAAGAGCAGAAAGCTCAGGTGCCACGGGTATGTGAGACAGTGAGTCTAGGGCAGCGTGCAGCTGCTCAGATAATAGCTGTGGCTACAAAAACTACTACTGCTTTACAGGAAAGATGTATTTGGTTATCAGCCGGTGTGCAGCTGACTAAATGGGACTTTGCTGTGAAAGACTGTTTTTTTTCTGATGGCTATATGGCCACTGGCTTCTACAATGAAGGCTTTCTTATACATCCACAACTTCTCATGGCTTCTCCGTCTACCAGCCGGCATCCAAGAAGGTCCAGCCCCTGGCAGAGGGGTTTGGCCCTGACAGTTAGTGCAATGGTCAGAGTTTGAGAAAGAACCTGCCCTGACAGTTGGCGTAGTCGAGCAGAATTCAGAAGCATGTATGGACTCAAAGCACCAGTGCTCAAGCTGTGCTCTGGCTGCTCTGACAGGGCACATACCCAGGCTGCAGGTTCCATTTCTGGTTGAGGCGTGTACTAGTACTGGAGGCAATTGATCTCGCTCTCTCTCCTCTTTTCTCTAAAATCAATTAAAAAAAAAGATGTCTTTAGGAGAAAGTTCTTAAAAATTACACTATGCAACTAATAATTTGTGTAAAGAATACTGGGAGTAGGAGGTGATTTTGATTGTTTATATCACTTTAAAATGCTATCCAGGGAAGTTTATAATTTACCTTCAATTTCTTATATCACAAGTAGTAATATTTAGAATTATTGACTACTCTACAAAATCACTAAAATTTGGGACAATTTTTATAGAATTAACAGTTGATGTGTGTGATATTTAAGACCATCATCAAAGGTTTTCTGCTTTACAGTCTCTCAATGATGTTAAATTTATTTTCCTTTGTACCTCTACACTTCCTCAGAATAGCTTGTAGGGTAATAACATACAAAAAACACCAAAAACCTAAAACTGCTTCTTCAGAAGGTGTGCAGAAATACATTGGCACAGTCTGTCCCATATTCTTCTGTCCTGGCAATAAGCGGTGTTTATGTACTTGTGATGTGGTTTTATTTATTTAAGCATTCCTGACAGTTGGTTTCTTACCCTTTACTCACTACTTGAGTTCTTGTCTAGTGCCAGTATCTTGGGACTCTGCCTTAAACATTATGGAGGGCATTAAAGTTAGGGTTTAAAAAATATATCATTTTAAATGAAACAGTGCAGAATTCAAAGATTTTACTTAGGAAGATTATTTTCTATTTAAGTTTTTATACAATAAAAATTTACTATTCCATCCTTCTGTTCCCCCTTCAGTCTGGAGACAACTTCTAGAACAGAAAAGAGAAAAAAGAAGAAGAAAGAGATAAAGTATTATTTCTCATTTGTATATCCCTTTTACTGCTTAAAACAATTCATATATCCTGTGTGTTTGAGTGGTAAAGCACATTAATAAATTACCATCTGAGTAGGCCATTTGAAACTTTGAATTTAGTTACTTCATTATTGAATTTGTTTACTTCATTATTGAATTTACCGTTTGCTTAAATAACTAGTATGTGCACACTAGTTATTTTTCTATATTTTTATAACTTTTAGTTATGAGGTATAATATAATCTCTAAGTTATGTAAGGGGAACATGCCTATTTTGCCTATCCAATAATTAAAACTTTTATAATGTATTTTATGATAGGAATTCTAATTAATATTATTTTAGGGAAAATTAAAGCAATGTTTTGGAACAAGAATGTATAATAACAATATAATTTTCTATATTTAACATAAAATGATTCTGGTTTACAACAGATAGAAAGAGCTAGAAGTGCATCATTCTGAATATTATTGAGACAGAACTTTTGAATCTTAAAGGGGAAGCTTGGGCTCTTAAAGAGAATTATCAGCTAAAAAAAGTGCTGCTTAGGTGCAAGGAAAAGGGCATAAAACATAAGAGTAAGTATACATAGGGCAGGAAGTACATGCATTAGAAATGGTCTAAGTGCTAAAAGTAGGTAATTCCTGAAGCAAATACAGAATTAATCAAAGACTGACATCTAATTACAGGAAAGTCCTGGACGAACAGCTATAGAGGTATGGGAAAAATAAGAAAATTAACATTTAGTCTGAAAGGGTTAAACCTGGCGGTGATTACCTCAAAAACCTGAAATGGAAATGTTCCTTCCTGGCTGTAATGAATCAGCCTTAAAGTCTGAAGCTGCTCGGGACCAAGGACAAAGGCAATTCAATCCAGTCACATAGATTTTCTCACCCTCTTGTCTAAGAATCATATATAATCATATCGCTGGAAATGACTTTAGAAACCATCCATCCCAAGTCCTTCACTGTACAGCTAAAAAAACTGAGGCACAGGGCTATTACTAACTTCTCCAGTCACCCTGTTCTTAAGGGGTAAAATTCAGTCTAGAATCAAGTCTATTTACACCTGGTACAGTGTTCCTGAGTCATATAAATATATTAAATCATATTCACAGAAGATTTAGAGCTTGCTTTTATATTAACATGGTAATTTTTTATTTTTTAAATATATTTTTACTGATTTCAGAGAGGAAGGGAGAGGGAGAGAGAGATAGAAACATCAATGACAAAAGAGAATCATTGATCGGCTGCCTCCTGCACACCCCGCACTGGGGATTAAGCCTATAATCCGGGCATGTGCCCTGACCAGGTATCGAACTGCGGCCTCCTGGTTCACAGATCAACACTTAACCACTGAGCCATGCTGGCCAGGCAACATGGTAATTTATACTTTAATTTTTGTATGTATTTCTAGGTATGTGTGTATGTATAGTTTAATAGTCGAATTCAGTGATTTTCAACATTTTTCATCTCATGGCACACATAAACTAATTACTAAATTTCAGAGGCACACCAAAAATATTTTAAATTTTTTACCAATCTGACAAAAAATAGGTATAATTTTGATTCATTCACACTGGACAGCTGTTGTCATATTTTTATTAGACAATCTAAGGGACAAGAGGTCAGTGCTCCTAACTAAATAGTCAGGTATTGCATGTTTTAAAAATTCTTGTGGCACAACCATCCTAAATCACTGATCTAACTGAATTGCTTATTTCACTTAGAATAATAACCTCCAGGTCTATCCATGCTGTCACAAAAGGTAAGCACTCCTTCTTTTTTACTGCTGTGTAGTACTATTTCATTGTGTGTACCATATGATCTCACTTACATGTGGAATCTAATGACCAAAATTAACTGATGAACAAAATAGAATCAGAGGCATGGATACATGGAACAGACTAATAGAGGTCAGAGGAGAGGGGGGATAAAGGAGATGGATGAAAGAAGGTGAAGAGATTAGCCAAAGAACATATACGCATAGCCTGTGGACACAGACAATAGTGTGATGACGGCCAGAGGCAAGGGGGCTGGGGGCTGGGTGGAGGTAGGCAAAGTGAAGGAAAATGGGGTACATCTGTAATAGTATCAACAATAAAAATAAAATAAAGGGAAAAATATGATTGCTGGTCTTGTTGCAGAAGACCAAAGAAAAACCAAGCAACACTTTAGAGTAAAGGAGTTACACTGTTTATTTACCCTTGTGGACTCAGCAGAATAACTTCCCAAATCTGAGTAAAGTAATGCAGGGGGTTTCTCTTTTATATCTTTCTGGGGTCCTTGCCCCTCAAATATGGATTATGCTTCAGGTACCTTCGTGGGATTTGCAAAAAAGGCCCCAGGTGGGGAGAGAATGATCCCAGAAAAACATGTGAAAGATAAGCCTAAAGTAAATTTTGGAAAAAGGGAATAGTCAAATTTAGCTATTGGATAGTGGTGTAGTGGACAATGAATGGTTAAATGGTTAAAAAGTGTTTCATTCTCTTGGGAGTCATAAAATATTTTTATCATTTCTTTTTAATTTTTAAATGTATCTTTATTGTTGAAAGTATTATAGATGTTCCCTTTGTTTGTTTGTGACTTTTTTCCCCACTGACCCCTTCATCACAAACCCAGTCCTCCCAGGCCTTCACCACTCTATTGTCTATGTCCATCAGTTATGCATATATGCATATAAATTCCCCAGTTAATTGCTCCTCTCACACACCCCCACTCCCCGCTTTCCCTCTGAAATTCATCAGCCTGTTCCATGCTTCTATGTCTCTGGATCTATTTTATTTATCAGTTTATTTTGTTCATTAGATTCCACAAATGAATGAGATCATGTAATACTTACCTTTCTCTGACTGAATTATTTCACTTAACATAATACTCTCCAGGTCCATCTATGCTGTTGCAAATGGTAAGAGTTCTTTATTTTTCAGAGCTGTGTATTATTCCATTGTGTTAATGTACCACAGCTTTTTTATCCACTCATCTGCTGATAGGCACTTGGGCTGTTTCCAAATCTTAGCTATTATAAATTGCACTGCTATGAACATAGGGGTGCATATATCCTTTCTGATTAGTGTTTCTAGTTTCTTGGGATATATTAGTGCATGGGGCCTCTAGTCTCTATTATAAAGTATTATGAAGATTTTATGGAATATTATTATACCCAATTCTTCATTCCTTTCCTATTAGAAAATTATATACTTGCCCAGCAGCATGGTTCAGTGGTTGAGCATCTACCCATGAACCAGGAGGTCATGGTTAAATTCCAGGTCAGGGCACGTGCCCAGGTTGTGGGATCAATCCTCAGTGGGGGGTGTGCAGGAGGCAGCTGATCAATGATTCTCATCATTGATATTTCTATCTTTCTCTCCCTCTCCCTTCCTCTCTGAGATAAATAAAAATATATTAAAATAAAGAAAATTATACACTAAAAAGCTTTGCCAAATAAATTTTATTATCTCCTACTATGGTAGGTAGAGTATATTTTCTTTTTAAAAATTCTTTATTGTTTAAAGTATTACATATAGTATTACATATGTCTCCTTTTTCCCCAATTGACCTCTCCCCAGCACCACCCTCCCATATACATGCCCTCACCCCTCCTAGTGTCTGTGTCTATTGGTTATGCTTATATGTATGCAAACCAAGTCCTTTGATTGATCTCTCACCCCACCTCTCTCCCCTGCCTTCCCTCTGAAGTTTGACGGTCTGTTCGATACTTCAGTAGAGTATATTTTCCCACCACGTAAATGGGGGCTTGACCAAGTGACCTGCTTTACATACATAGATTGATGAGTGAGAAAAAAAATTCATGTTTTGTAAATCACTCAGATTTTGGGGTTGATTATTATCTAGAATTACAGGTATTATTTTGTATTTTGATAGCTATGTTTCCCAAACAATGCAAGAAATGTAAGAAATAGAGTGGTAAACCCATAATATTTATTGTAATAAATTAAATGGTAATTAAATGCCCTAATATAAATATGTGTCATAATGGTAAAAGGGTTTTGTTAACTAAAAATATAATCTTTTTTTGGAAACCATTTTTAATTTCATTAGGGCCACAAGAAATTTTAAACTTAAAGATTAGGCTAAACAGTTTTCATAGAAAAGCTGTAAATCATTTGAAATTTTCTACCTCTCAAACTAAAATTTTATAAATTTCACCTTCTTACCTTACAGCACAGCATTAAAAATGTATTGTTTATACAGGTCATTTATCACCTGTACAGTGTAATCTCTTTATAATTTAGTTATTAGGGACCACGATCAGGGCATGAATTACCTTTGTTCTGCAAATGGGAACTTACTTAGAATAAATGGCCAAAATTTGTTAACTATACACAAAAGTATTGCAACTTTAAAACTATGTACAAACATTTTCCAGGAAAAAGTTCCAATGTCATATGAGGATATTCTTATGAATCATAGATCCAATTGAACATATTCCTCAATTTAATGGATAGCCTACACTATTCAAATAAGCTCACCTAAAAAATGTAGTGATGAATATATATGAAAATATATATATTTAAGGTTGTGTAATTATAGAGTGAATATTTCCATTTCAGATGCCACAGACATCTTGTTAAAAGCCAAGCACTATGAGTAAGTGGATGAAAATACTTTGCTTCATAAACAAGTTGGCCTATTTTATTTGGCCTACTTTTTTAAAAAGGCAGTTTTCTTTTATAGGTAAGATAGCAATTATTGAACAATTAAAATATGATTTCACAATAATATGGGAAGAAATAAAGAATATTAAGATCATTTATTTTCAATGAGACTAAACCATTTTCTACATATTTATCTATTAATACATAATAGATTCACTAAGTAGAGATTTCTTACTATGTATCTTTAATTCAAATTTCTGTTTCAGGAAGAAAATATTTTGAATAGGTTCTTAGTGAAAGATTTTTGTTTGCTAAGATTTCCACATTAAAGTTGAGGTATGATGTAGAACTGATTAATAAAGCCTATGTTTAGTTAGTTGGTTAGTTCTTGGATGGGAAAGGAAGCAATTACAGCTAAATATTTCACTTTGTTAAGCAGATATAGTATTCTTGGAATCTGAACATCGAGTTGCTTTGAGGTTTTTTTTGCAAGATCATAATAAACTACCTGTATCCACATCTAATTAAGCACAAATATTTATTTAATTTTGTAATTACACGTATCTTTAAAAAGTAAAGCACCTAAAAGAACATAATTGGGAAAAATAGATAAAGATTAATGAACATAGAGTTGAAAATAGAATTCAAAAAAACTAAATGAACTCTTGCTTTGCATGTGAGTGAAAACCTTTTGTTCTTTTCTGGCAGGTGTCTGGATAGACAGAAGCTTTCCCATGTATTGACAGAACAGTGCAAAGCCCAATTAGTTTGTCAGCTTCAGTAACGTCTGTTCTTTCCTGAGAAGTAATTCCAAACAATTCTTAAGCAAGCAGAAAGTTAGTCACATTATAAAAAGTTTAGGAATACTCTAGCTCACTTTTATTTTGGCTTTGTAAAGGCAGTCAGAGAATGTCACACACACCAGCTTTAGACAAAATCTACAGTACATTAGGCCTTCACCCACATTTTAAAAAAAAATCAATAGCCAAGGAAATGGAGAGGAACTACACATACAGAAAGTCAAAACAGGAAAGCAGATTAGAAATACGATGTTAGAAATGTATACATGTGTGTACATTTTAGATCACATGTAAATTTGGCATTTTATTGATATAGCACCTGCACTGTGCTGTATGTTTCAAGTGTGATAGTCATCTCCTCAACTATGGTGTACACCATTTTAAGCAGGCTTTGTGTTTGCAGGCCCCCTGTATTCCCTAACACAGAGCCAAGCCTAGTGCTGAACACCAAATTAAAAAGTACTGATAAACTGATTAAGACCATAATTCAAATTTGACAAGACAATGCAATGTTAGAAACTTTATTGCAAACAACACAAACATGGGGGTTCAAACTGAGGTGATATGGACAGCTTTAGGTCACCTCACCTCAATATTTTTTATTCCTAATTTTAAGATTGCTTTACTTGCCATTGACTGAAACTTGTCAGACAATTTTCACTATAGTTAAAAAATATGTCTTTCCCATTTCAGTGTTCTGTGTACTTCTCTTTATTTCTTCTCCTCTTCATTTGATTTTGTGCACAAAGAAAAGTTATATTAACTATTCTTTAATAATTGCTTTCTTCACTGTCAGATACACATTAAAATTCAATGAAATGAGAAGATGACCTTTTTTGACAATCGTTTTTCTCTTTATTCTCCAACTAAAGTTTAGGAAGAAAGAACTATTGAAATGCGTGTTATGATTTTCTTTGACTTGCCCCACACAGGAAAATAGGTAAATCAAAGAATGTCATAATAGCACACATTTTTCATTGATACATGACATTTCAAAGTTAAGGGAGAGAGGTGATATGGAGGGAATACCTTCTCTCAGACCTTGATCTTACCATAAAGTTTCAAATTGGAATATGGTTTAGGGAAGGGATATCCATTCTTCTATGGACCATGTTGCATTTGTGGGAAATTTCCTAGTAGAACATTGATTGTGCAGTTCTAAATATTTAAGTGCCATAGCTTTGCTTTAGACATATGTAAGTGAGACTGGCTATAACCCAGCCTAGATTAGATTATTTCACTTGTGTTGAGTAGATATTAGAACCTAGCTCTCTTCTCTTTGGGGCCTATGGTTGGAGTTATAATGCCATGTCGAGACAAAGAAGGTGACTTAAGATATGTTTTCTAAATCGTGAATTACTTTTACATACCCTTGTGATATAAAATCTTGTCATTACAAAAAGAGTAATAATGATCTTTACTAAATAGGATATCTGGGAGTATTATCGGTGAAGGGAGTCTTTGGTGATTGTGTTGTTGGTTTTATATTGACTTTAATTCAAGGGGTATTATTTTGAGGGATAAACAACAATATTATAAATAGGCCCTGGACAAAAATCTTCTGGGTCACTAATCATTGAAAAGCTACTACAATTTCAATGTATGGTAAGTCACACATTAACTAACATTCTTGTTTATATGTGAATTCCACATGGAATTATCTTTTGGCTCATTGGACATAGGTCAGTGAAAGTGAGCATAATTAGCACTAGGGAGCTTTCCACAGTGTATGTCTTTAAGTTCAATGAATTAACATCCAAAATGACACTGTGTTATGTATACTGTCTATTCAGGAATATGATTTCATAGCATCGAGTATGCAGCACAGCCATAGCATTGCAATTTAGCACACATTTTGTTAATGTGCTTTGTATCCCATCGAAGTCTCATCTTTGTAGCCCAGTGCCATATGTTACTAATCTGGAGTGAACCTCTTAAGCAAGAGGAAATAAAATGGAGTAAAATTGGAGTGATATATGCTATTGGTTACCTACGAACAACCAGTCCCCTCTTCTTTCCTGCTGAAACTGTAATTTTGTTGAACTTTGGGGAGAATGTGCTCAGGGAGACAAGCCCACTCCTAGGCGAGGGCATGAAACATGAAGGACGTAGGTCATCATCTATTCCCCTTTCACCGGGAGTTTGGATGTAACTGAGTTCTGGTCAACAGGACTTAAAAGAAAGTCTGTTGTTGCAAAGCTTCTGGGAAAGGTTTCTTCCTGGTAAAATAAATATGTATGAGGAGAAAACACCTCAATCCCCTTTCCTTTCAGGCCCTTGGATGTTGTTATGAGGATTTAATGCATAGATTTGCTGCTGCCTTGGGGCTGGGGATGAGAGAGATTGATGACATGCAGAGCATGGCAAAGCCGAAGGTTAGAAAGAGCTTAGGTACTTTAAGGCATTGTTAGGTTGCTGAGCCAATTCTTAGACCTGTTTCTCTATGGACTTCTTGCTGAATGTCATAATAAATGTCCTTATTGTTTCAGCTGCAGTTAGCAGGATCTTCTGTTACTTACAGAAAGCATTCCAACTGATAAAAGAATTTAGTTATGAGAATGCAATTCATATTGGTGTGGTTGCTTCTCTCTCGGGCAAAGAAAAGAAAAGGCATTACTGGTTTACTAATGAGCTTTTTGTAGATCTGGTAATTTAGAGCTTGAAATGCATTTTCCCCATAGAAAAGTTATAAATGATGTCCGGGTTCCAAAGGTAAACCCACAAGGCCTATTTAATCCAATAATGTCACAAAATCTGTACAGTCTAGTAGAATTGAATCACCTTGAAAACCAATGTTTCCTTTGGGACAAAAATGAATTCAGGGGGAAAAATGAATCCAGAGATCCAGCTTGGCAAAACAGAAAATCATCACCCCAGTAGCAATAAAACTGAGGATTTCCCTCCCCTGCAGGACTGGGAAGTGGGTACTGTTATTGACCCATATTCCAAAAGGCAGTGGCAATACTTGTTGCCAGGGGGTCCGTCTGAGAGAGGTCAGAGGCTAGGCAGTGATCCAGAAGCAGGATAGAAGCTTGCAAGGGGCAGAATTAAATGCCCTGCCCCTCTAGTTTCAAGAGTTTACCTGCCTGTTTATTTTTCTATTCCACTACCTACTGTTTTTACTAAAACAGTTATCTTCCTCTCTTTTCCCTGAAGCATTCAAAACTTGTGACACATTCAGGCAGAACCAACAGTGTTATGTTAATGTCACTGCCTACCTGGTTTTGTTCCTTCTGAACACTTGATGCTAACAGTGAGACATTGACCACTAGCTAAGGAATCTTTATATAAAAATAGCTATGGGGAGGAAGTATTTAACTTGGGATGAAGGGGCAAGACATTCCACTGATACTAGATTAATTTGTGTTGTGTTGTCACCAGTGATGTTGGAAGACACTGCTCACTTCTTGCTGAAACTCAATGAGGTTGCTAGGTATTGTCTTTCGAGTTCTCAATTCCTTGCCTTGTGGAGTTTTTGGCCACATTGATGTGTCAACTGCTAAGGTCGTTAGGACCCCAAAAGACAACTCCTGCTCCCACTCTACTCTCTTCGGGTTTTCTCTTTAAGTCGAAACTTGTGGAGGGGGAAAACAGAGAAACTGGAGAGGAGAGAGATTTTTCCAGAATTTTTCTCAGAAACTTAGGAAGTGAGGATATGGGGGGCTTTAGTGGAATGATGAAAATCTGAGGCCTATTCCTACCATGAACCAAGATCTCTGATGGGGTGATACTGGGATGTTGGGAATAGGGATGACTTCTTGTGATAGGTAATAAAAATTATTGAAATGATTATATTGAAAATATATACTACTGACCACATATAAATTACATATGAAGGGTATGTATCTGATAATATCTGAGGATTTCTCCAATTAATCACTGAGTCCTTGTGAATATGAGCAGGATTTCTATTCTATCACACTTAATGTCTCCTTTACACATAATCCAATATAATATAGATTTTTAAAAAAATATTATTGTTGAAAGTTACATATGTCCCCCTTTTTCCCCTTTGACCTCTCCCACCTTGCCCCATCCCCCACCCCAAACCTTCAACACCCTATTGTCTGTGTCCATGGGTTATGCATGTGAGTTCATTGGTTGAACTCTTCTTACCATCCCCTCTCCCCTGCCTTCCCTCTGAGGTTGGACAATCTATTTGATGCTTCTATGTCTCTGGGTCTATTTTTGTTCATCAGGTTATGTTGTTTATTAGATTCCACTATGAGTGAGATCATGTGATACTTATCTTTCTCTGACTGGCTTATTTCACTTAGCATAGTGCTCTCCAGGTCCATCCATGATGTTGCAAATGGTAAGAGTTCTTTCTTTTTTACAGCTGGGTAGTATTCCATTATATAGATGTACCACAGTTTTTTAATCCATTCATCTGCTGATGGTCACTTAGGATGTTTCCAAATCTTGGCTATTGTAAATTATGCTGCTATGAACATAGGGGTGCATATATTCTTTCTGATTGATGGTTCTGATTTCTTAGGATATATTCCTAGAATTGGGATCGCTGGGTCAAATGGGAGATCAATTTTTTATTTGAGGAAACTCCATACTGTTTTCCACAGTGGCTGCACTAGTCTGCGTTCCCACCAGTAGTGTATGAGGGTTCCCTTTTCTCCACATCCTCACCAACACTTGTCTTAGATCAAACTGCTATATACCCAGATTTTGGGGGGTGGTACTATATAGTAGATATTTTGTGGGACCCAGTAGTGCAGTCTCTCAGATCTCCTGAACTGGGTGTTCTAAGTAAGCCTCTTACTTGAGTTATTTGGGTTCTCCTGATGAAGTTGGGTCTTGAATGTTATCCCGTTGGTGGATGGAGCCTCCTCACATGATTGTCTCACATGTGACTCACCTTCGACCTTGTCATGCAAGCTGTTGTGGATTTGCTTGGAGTCCTGGCTCCCATGGCAAGAGTTACCTGCGAAGTCCCACTGGTGTGCAACTCTCTGTGTGGTCCCAGAGCCTGCTGCCTTACTGGCCCGCAACTCTGCAACTCACTACAGCTGGGAGAGAGGAGGGAGCAGGGTGGCGGGGGTGCAGGGGTGGCATGACTGTGGCTCACTGTGTGGTCCAGCAGGACATCCAAGGCCAGTCTGGGTGGTGGTGAGGCTGCGCTCCTAGCTGCAGCTGCTCTTCCCTTCAAGATGGCATTGTTTCCGTGCCAGTCATGTGGATTTCTTATGCACACCGCTCCTTTGAGGATTGCTAGGAATTTTTAACAGATGATAACCACAAAGGAGAGCAAGTGGGGCTTAGGCAAAGGTTCCTCCTTTGCTATTTCAGCATTTCCCCCTTTACTTAGAGCTTTATTTCTATTACCTGTTTTTCAGTTTATTAAAGCTACTATAATAAAAATATCATAGACTAAGTTGCTTATAAACAACAGAAATGTGTTTATCACAGTTCTGGAGGCTAGAAGTCCAAGATTAGGATGCCAGCATGGTCAAGTTCTAGCTAGAGCCCTTTTCTGGGTTGCAGGCTTCCAACTTCTCATTTTATCCTTACATGATGGAGAACAGAGCAGAGAAAGGAAGGTCTCTCATGACTCTTATAAGAGCACTTATCCCATTCATGAGGGCTCCACCTGTCCTCACTGAATCCCTATTACTTTCCCAAGGCCCCACCTTTAATACCATCACATTAGAGGGTACACTTTCAATATATGAATTTGGGGGCATACAACATATAATATATAATGGTCAGTATATAATACTCTGTACTCTATAACTCCAGGAGCTATGTGTTTTCTGCCACCAAAGAAAGAGACATAGATTAGTTCCTTGGAGTTCTGAAAACTGATAAAATATAGCACTCTGACTATTATAGATTTACTAGAGGCCCAGTGCACAAATTCGTGCATGGGTGGGGTCCCTTGGCCTGGCCTGCAATTGGAACCAATCGGGGCCACCTTGCCCAGTCCTATAGGGGCCGATCAGGACCAGCCAGGGGGAAGGACCGCAGGAGGTTGACCAGCTGCAGGAGGTTGGCTGTGGGAGTGCACCGACCACCAGGGGGCAGCTCCTGTGTTGAGCATCTGCCCACTGGTGGTCAGTGAGCGTCATAGTGACCAGTTGACTGGTCGTTCAGTCGCTTAGGCTTTTATATATATAGATACTTTAAGAAATAAGCTCAAGAAATACATTTTCACTAAAATTTATGAAAAAATATTAGGCTGGAGGAAGTTTCCCAGTGAGGCTCCTTTAGGATCCCAGTTTTCTCACAGGAAACATTTGGATCGTGGCAAGGGTCATCTGCCTGTCTAAGGGGAAGCCTGCCAGGTCAGGGACGTCCTCAGTGGAGGTTTCCCAAATGTAATGATTTCTATTGCTGTGTAACAATTTATTTCAAACTTGCTGCCTTATAAGAATGCATATTATTTCACAGTTTCTGTGCATAAAGAGTCTGGGCAAGGTGTGTGGGTCCTCTGCATAGGGCTTGACAATGCTGCAATTGAGGCATCCACTAGGCTGTGTTTTACTTGGGGAAGAATCCACTGTGAAGCTCCTTTAGCTTTTTGGCAGAATTCATTTCCTTATAGCTGTATGACAGAATCTGGCTTTGCTGGCTGTATTTTGGAGGCCACCCTCAGGTCCTAGAGGACATGTGCAGTCACTAGTGGCCACCCCCAGTTCCTTGCTACATACACTCCCTTAACACAGCTGCTTCATCAAGCCAGAAAGGAGACTCTTTGTCTCCACTCTCCAACCCTGGGTCTTGTGTAATCTATAATAATAAAAGCACAATATGCTAATTAGACCAGACGTCCTTCCGGACGACCTTCTGGATGAAGCCAGGGCTGTGAGAGAAGCCTGGGTTCTGGGTGCCAGAGGGAAGCTGGTGCTAGCAGCTGGAGGAAGGAAGGCCTACTCTTGCACTAATTTCATGCATTGGGCCTCTAGTGTAATATAATCATGAGACTGACATCTTATAACCATTGCCATATTCTCTTGGTTAGAAGCAAGTCACATATCCTACACACATTTGAGGAAGGGAGGTTACATAAAAGCATGGACATAAGGAGACATCAGGAGGTGGAAATTATTAGGGGTCATCCTAGGGTCTGTTCACCACAACAAGTTTCTTAAACCCTAACCATACCCTAAAATTCTGAAGTAATTGCCTTAAGTCTGTAAAAACTGCCTTTAGGAATTTTTAGGTTTTGGGTTTGGGGTTTAGTTTCTTTATGTCATTAGCATCATCTGTACTATCATCCTATAGAAATAAAGCCTCATGCGACGTAGTCACAAGATGGCCACCACAAGATGGCTGTGCACACAGCACAGGTGGGGCACGGCGGCCCCTCCACATGGTGAGGCCTGGGGGTCCCACAGCTCTGCACAGTGTGGAGGAGGCTGGTCCTGGAGTCTCCGCCACCTTGTGCAGAGGAGGCGGGTCTCGACAGAGGAGGCAGGTTGCAACAGGGGCAGGCAGTTGTGGGCAATCAGGCTGGCAGGTGAGCAGTTAGAGCAGCCGTGGGCAAACTACGGCCCGCGGGCTGTATCCGGCCCGTTTGAAATGAATAAAACTAAAAAAAAAAAAAAAGACCGTACCCTTTTATGTAATGATGTTTACTTTGAATTTATATTAGTTCACACAAACACTCCATCCATGCTTTTGTTCAGGCCCTCCGGTCCAGTTTAAGAACCCATTGTGGCCCTCGAGTCAAAAAGTTTGCCCACCCCTGGGTTAGAGAGTGTGGTCAGGCTGGCAGGCAGAAGCGGTTAGGAGCAATCAGGCAGGCAGGTAGGCAAGCAGTTAGTAGCCAGCAGTCCCAGATTGTGAGAGCCTTAACAAGCAATCAGCAGGGACCTGAGGCTGTGTGGCACTGAGCCGGGGCAGGGGACCTGAGGCTGTGGCCCCTGCCTGGTGGGGCTTGACAGGGGACCTCAGGCCACATCCCCCCACACTGACGCCAGGCTGGGGGACCTCAGACCGAGCCCCCCACCTGGCAGGGCTTGATGGGGGAACTCAGGCTGTACCCCCCTGCCCGGCGGAGCTTGACAGGGGACCTCAGGCCATGCCCCCACCCCGCCCAGGGCCAGGAGACCTGAGGTTGCACCCCCTGCCTGGTGGGGCTTGATGGGGGACCTCAGGCTGCGCACCCCACCCCGGGCCAGGGGACCTGAGGCTGCACCCCCTGCCTGGTGGTGCTTGACAGAGGACCTCAGGCCGTGCCCCCTGGCCTGGGCCAGGGGACCTCAAGGTGCACCCCCCACCCCAGCGCTGGGCCAGGCAATCTGAGGCCACACTCCCCACCCAGTGAGTCTTGGTGGGGGTGAGTCAGGCCAGGTCTGGATCTAGCCTAGTGGGGGTGGGGCTGGTAGGGTCTGGGTCTTGTGAGATTTTGAGGTGCATGTGGGTGGATGGGGACTTGACTCTGGTTCCCATGGCGCGCCCCAGATTCTGACAGGGGGAAGATTTTCATATACATTTTACTAATTTTCTTTCATCTCTGACACTTCTATTATAGAGAAAGGGAAAATAGCAATATTAAAATATTTCCTCTAATTAATTCCCTTTTAATGTGCATGAATTTCATGCACCAGGTCACTAGTACTTCTATAATATAATGCAAAGGAGTCTGCATACAAACACAAGCCATGCTAGGAAGACATTGGACCTGAAAGGTATTCTCAGGGCCCACAAGTCAGCTCTGACTCTGAAGGAAGGTGGAGAGAAGAGATACCAGAAAGGTCCAGTCAGTTCATTGCACCTTTAAAATATGTTTGTTTGTTTTTTTATTTTAGAAAGAAAGGAAGTGAGAAGGATACAGAGATAGAAACATAGATGAGAGAGACATGGATTAGCTGCCTCCTGCATGCTCCAACCTGGGGATAGAACCCACACCCCCAGCATGTGCCCTGACTGGGAATTGAACCAGTGACCTTTCGATTCATGGGTTGATGCTCAACCACTGAGCCACACAGACCAGGTTCATTGCATCTTTATACCACAGTTACTATTGAATATTATTGGTTCCCTAGTGATGTCCCATTAGATAGTTCAGATCTTCGTGAAAATTATGCTTGTGCTTTAAACTTGAGCCCCAGATTTATAGCTTTCTGTCACTCTTTCTACAGTCATAAATCAGGACGGTTTTAGCCTTCCCTCCTTAAGGAATCCCATTGAGCCTGGGTCAATCATATGTTCTTTCTCTTCCCTTTCAGTGCATTCCACTTAGGGGCCTGTGTGTCAGCAGAACTTAGGGCTATCTTACTCCACTACACAGTTTTCCTTAATTTCCACTCCCATAGAAAAGTAGTTGAGTGTTCGCCTCCTTCATTCACCAAGGGTTCCTTGTGCAAATTAGTAAACCTACTTCTGAGGTTCTGATTACCAAGAATTAGGTGTAGCCTTGCTAAATCTTCAGAAAATTTTTTCAGTTAGGAATGACTTTATGCCTTTATATTTGCATAACTGTTCAGCTCAAGCATGTCAAACTCATGGCCTGCGGGCCACATGTGACCCACAATGAATATTTTTGCGGCCCAGCCAATATAATTTCATAACTTAATTTTTACAATATCCTGTTATACATAATTATTAATAACGAACTACAACGTTCACTAATGATTGATTACTACTAGTATAATCATGTTGCATTCATTTCCCTTACACACCTTGTGCACAGATGCACCATTTCTCTCCACTAATGCTAAACAGCAAATATTTTAGCAGCTGATTGCCACATCATTAGTCTTGTACTGACTTGTTTGGTGTGCACAACAGGAAATATTTTGCTTTTGGAGAACAAGAAAAATAGGTTCATTTGCATTATGCTTATTAATTTGTGTAGTTATTCAGTGTCTGGTAAGTTAATGTTCAAGAAAAAATATTAATTTTTATTAAAATGTTTTATTATTTTATGTTAACGATTACTCATTTATTTTAGCCCTTTTGTATTCAGCATGTCTCTATAGAAATAAACCTATGGTTCTATGAAAATTAGAAGCTTTTGTTTCTTTGTGGCCCACATAAACTGAAACCTTGTTTATTTGGCACATGTTAGCCTTTGAGTTTGACATGCTTGGTATAGCTGTACAGAGTAGAGAAGAATTGCGTTAAGATGACTTTTTTACCTCTACCTAAACAGAGAAGCAGCTGGTACTCAATTCAGTAAAACAAATGAAAGCTCTGCCTCACCAGGCATTCCAGGCACCCCATTACACTGATATTTTATTACACACGCCTTCAAAGCAGTCTTTAAGTACTGAGTCTTTATCAGTTGAGTACTATGGGCGATTTTACTCTTCTCCATTATGCTCTGCCAAATGCTGGCTGGCGTTGTGTGATGCTACAGTGCTCTGTCATCACATCCCTGGAAATCTTTGTCTGCTTTCTTTATATGTGTTGAGGCTGTAGGAGCAGTGTTTTAAGGTCTCTTTGTTGGAAAAAGTCCAACTGAAAACAGCTGTCCCACTGGGCAGAAACAAGGAGGCCATGGCATTTCCTACGGAGCGCATTATAACAGTCATTCCAGGTGTTCCTGTTTAATTCCTTAACATAGTCCCAATATCATGTGGGTTCCACAAGCACATGGTTACTTCTGAGATTTTTCTAGGACCTTTAATAGCTAATATGTACAAGAAAGAAGGAAGTGGAAATTGGGTAAAAAAATTTCCTGCTTTGCTATTTACACTATTCTTTTTATTTACATCTCTCCCTGAAAACCCATAGATGCCTAAATTTTAGATATATTTTTCTATATTTAAATCTATCTATAAGCATATGAATGCTAATGATGACTTTTGAGTTCTGAAGTTAAATGAGTTTATATTTCAAAACAAATTTTTACTGATCCCTTCCTAAAAATATTATTACAGCGGAGACAAGAATTTAGTAGCTTGGGATCAAGGAAAGGAAAGTGGGACAGGTGTCTGAGCTTGGAATGTCCTTGCTTTCCAGATAAAAATTGCACTGGAACTGAAGGACTGGGCTGTGTTAAATAAACACAGTTTTTAATCACTGTCTTCCTTGCTACTGTTAACTTTCCTATTATGGGTTAAATTGGGCATGAGAGAGAGTAAGAGGAATTACTATTTAATTGGAACAGGAAAACAAAACTGGGCATAAAAGAGAGTCATGGGAAGTATTAGTTGAATGGAGCAGAAAAGGGAATCAAGAGAGGAATATTCCTGTAGGCACTGATCTTTACAGGTGAGATAGGTGTTATAGTCATTTTTATGTAAGACATGCGCCGCGCACACACGCATCTGAGATTGCCAAGGTATTATTTTGGCTGATTCAGCTAATGCAACTCAAGATGGTCAGGGTTTTTAATTACAGAAAACAGAACTCTAGCTAATGAGAGCAAAAAGTGATTTATTAAAGATAATGGTAGCTTTTAAATCACCGGGAAAGCTGAAAAAAGAGACTCAGTCTGAGTGCTATGACATTTTCAAAAATCATACTATAGAAAGGGAGCGCCCAGAGAGCTGTTGCTTCTGGTATAGTCAAAAATTTGCTGAATCAGGAGCTGCTCTTGTAACTGCTTGCTTCACAACAGCCATATCTGGCAGAAACCACATCAGTAATATGGCGGGTCAGTAATATTGATCTTATCTGCCTGTTTTTACATGTGACTAGGTTCCAAAATAGGAATTTATGCCAATATACCTGAATATGTAAAACTAAATCATGTTCTGAAACTTAGCTACAAGAGAATCTGGGAAATACTTCTTTTTCCTGTTCTCCCAGCCTCTGCATGCTAGTAATCAGAACAAGTGTTGAACAAGACACACTGTTCTATTCTGCCATGAGTGAGCTTAGTAGACTACCAAAGAATCCTTGCTCAAAATGGAAGAGAGGATGACAAAATTTAAGTAAAAAGACAACAACAAAACACAGCAAGCTCCAAAGTGACCTCTCAGTACTCACATCATTGTATAAACCTCTCCATATTTCATTAGGGCTAGTCAATAAGATCAATAGAAAATGGTGTAATATCTGAGGCCATGTCAGTCCTTTCCATTTCAGCCTTGATCTCTTGGACTGCTTGTTCTGGGGAAAGCCATCCTCCACATTGTGAAGACACACAAACAATTTTTTGGAGAAGTCCTACTGGAGAGGAACCAACTTGCCCACATCAATTTGGTAGCCATGTGTTTGAGCCACCATGGAGGGGGATGACCAGCCTCAGGCAGGCCTTCAGATGACTGTAGCCCCAGCTGACATGTAACTGCAACTTCAAGATCCTGAGTTAGAAGAGCCAACCCAGCCTTTTCTAATTGAAATGGTAAGAGAAACATATGATTATTGATACACATCATTGCTGTTTTAAACCACTACCTTTTGGGGTGTTTTGTTACACAGCTATCAATAACTAACACAAGCCTCTTATACAGTGAGGTTAGGGCACAAAAGGCTCTCTAAAGAGATGATATTTAATATGACCAGAACAAGGTAACTAGCT
Source organism: Myotis daubentonii (assembly GCF_963259705.1). Classification (NCBI taxonomy): domain Eukaryota; kingdom Metazoa; phylum Chordata; class Mammalia; order Chiroptera; family Vespertilionidae; genus Myotis; species Myotis daubentonii. Next base: position 95,112,003 of record NC_081842.1, on the reverse strand, counting down.
ATTTCACAGATGCAGAGTTAAGTGCTCCATGAAAAACAGAATCAGGAAATGGCCCTAAAATAGGGGAGAACTTGGCTTTCTAAGGGGCAGAAGGAAGTGTGCAGAGCATTATGCGTGGGATTGTGTGAGGATGAAGGGTGGAAAGGTATGTAGGAACCAGATTCTTTAAAATATTGTAGGTCATGGTAAGGAATTAGAATTTTTTTTTCTAAGTGCAAAGGAGTTTTAAAACCTTGTTAAACATGTTAGTGATGTTAGGTAAGAATGGGAGGTGAAAGTGTTGAGACTTCTTGATATACTCAATCAAGAAGTTTTGTTGTGGTAGAGGGATAGATATAGGATCAAGTGAGTTTTTTTTCCTCCTTTAAAATGGATACACTTAAAGCCTGTTTGTAAGCTGATGGAAATGGTTTTAGAGTGAGGGAGAAATTAATGGCACAGGAGATCGAAAGGATAATTTCAGGACAATTGTCTTTAAATAGGCAAGAGGGATGAATTCAGATGACAAGGCGAGGCTATTCCTTAGCAGGAGGAAAGACAGGGAGAAGGCAAAATACATGGGGACATTGGCAGTTAGACTGGTGAATCTGTAAAAATGAGGTGGTGTTGTCTGATTACATTTATTTCTCAATAAAATGGCTTATGAGTTAAAGATGGGAATGTAGGAGGATTGAAAAAAGATGAAATAGATATTTTTGTTGCATGTCTAAATAAATGGAACACTGTTGGAATTTCTATTGCTTTCCAGTTCTAGGGAAAACAACAACAAAAACTAAAAGAGAGAAAAAGCAGTTGATCTGAGTTATTTATTCCAAAAAAGCACGCTTGGTGGCAAGAGAGGATAAAAGGGAGGGGAGAGAGTGAATCTAGAGAAAAGCTGATCATATTTTATCCCCCATAGAATTCTAGAATTTTAGAGTTAGAGGGAAGCTTTGATCAGTATATTGAGGCAAAATCCTACCCTTTGCAATTTTTCTTTGTCCTTCCTGTTCTTTTTTCATTTAGTTCACCCAGGTATTTATATTTATAAAATGAACTGATAATTTCTGTTTTTACCACCAGTGGAACTAACAGGGTCATAATTAGAAACTTGGAATTTTCACTCCAACAAGAGGTACCAATGATTATTTGGTGAGGTTTATTCATTCACCCAACTGATTAAATGCCTACTTAGTTCACTAGGTGATAGAGAAAAACAGTGAGTGAATAAGACATATCATCTCAGCCCTCCTGGGTCCTACTCTGCCCTTCATCTACCATATATTGTAACCAGGCATGTTTTCTATATTTCAAGTACATGAAATACATCTGGCATAAAACATGCCTCTAAGGTTTGCCTAGAGACAATATGTAAAGGGTGTGTTCAGGGTGCAGTCTCTGAGCCTGACAAGGTTAGATCCCTTAAACTCTCTGGGTCTAGTTTTTTCATCTGTGCAATGAGCACAATAATAGAACATATCTCATTCAGTTCTTGATGTAATTAAATGAACTTTCACATGCAAAATTCTTAGTGCAGAGCCTGGCATATAATTAAGTGTTAAATAAGTGATTTCTATTAAGTAATATGAGTATATCTTCTTCAAATAAATTGAAAAGATTCAGGTTTTTTCAAATAAATTTAATTTAAACCAGACATAATTTAGAAACTAAATGGTCTGACTTAACTCCTTCCCTACTCACACAATTACATAAAAACTTATAAGGCAGGTGAGTTGTGTGTGTATATGCATATTTCACCATTTCTGTGGCAAGTATATAGTCACTAGAGGAATCAGATCCTGATCATGACATTACTTTTATCCTGATGAAGTTAATTTTCATGTTACAATCTAGAACTCTATTTTAAAAGTTAATACAAAAAATGTAACTAAAAATGTGTTGGACCTAAAAATATCAAGTCCAACTCAGTCAACCTCCACAATTAAAAAATGAATAATTTAATGTATATATTATTGTACAAAAGAAAATTGCATGAATATCAGAAAGTCTTCTGCTCAATAACACCATCCAGGTATAATAAATGCTTCATATTTACAACCTCCCTTCCACCATGATGAACAGGTATAAGTTGTTTTTATGTAAGCCCATACAAATCAATTATTTAACTTTTTGCAAGCTTCCTTAAATTACCTTGAGGAAGAAAGATTAGTTTATGAAAGCTTCTAAGGGATTTGTGCAAAAAAGAAAAAAGATGGTGCCCAAGTTGCTTTGCATTTTTAGAGAGCTTCTCCCCTCAATATTTAAAGACTTCATTTTGCAGTTATTCATTTTGTACATGAAAACTTTTGATTCCTAGTAGTGAATGCAAAGCTAGCTTATTGTACCTATTTGCAAATATATTTGTGAATGTTTTCATTCTCTTTGCTCAAATTGCCTAAATCTGTCACAGCATACAAAGGACATCTTAAATGCAACAAAAATAGAAAGTTTTGTGTAAGCTATAAGCATAATAATGGTATAGTCACTCCGAGTACCCAAAAAATGTGAAACTATGAGATGGAAAAAAAAAGTGAAAGTACTCTGAAAAAGTTAAAAGTACAATAATGGTATCATGGGTAAATCACCTGGGCTCCAGGGGCACCTAATCACTGAAGCACCGCTACTGAACAAGAAGGATGTTTGATGAAACTAGACTTTGGGGAACTTTTCACAATCCCACCCTTTTCTTGCTCCCAAAGTAACTTTCAGCATTTCAGATTCCCTCAGATCCTCTAAGTTGGGCAAGAGATTTGATGGGACAGAGACAGAGAAGAGGAAATGGGGTAAAGCTGAGCTGCTTAGCTATTCCAGACTATTCTGTCACTGTATTTTGAACTGAAACTGACCTATTAACTCTTCCTTCTGTGTTCCTTTCATTCTATTAACTAGATTTAAATAATTGTATTTATATGGCACAGCATAAAATTCCAGTGATGGGAAAGGACCTGAGAAGAAAAGATGAAATTTACATAGCAAAGATGTTCCTGTATCTGTTTATCTAGTCTTTCGTCAGTATCTGTAGAAAATAGAAAATTAAAATAATGAAAGCCCTGGCCAATATGGTTCTGTTGGTTGGAATGACATCCTGTACACTGAAAGGTTGTGGGTTTGATTCACAGTCAGGGCACATACCCAGGTTGTGTGTATGATCCTCAGTCAGGGTGCATGCAGGAGGTGGCCGATGGATGTTTCTCTCTCTCTCTTTCCCCATTCTCCCTCTAAAAGCAATAAAACATCCTCTGGTGAGGATTAAAATAATAATAATAATGATAATAATAATGATAATAATACGTGAAGCCTGCCTGGTGTGGCTTAGCTGGTTGAGCCTCCTCCCGTGTACAGGAGATCACTGGTTTGATTCCCAGTCAAGACACATGCCAAGGTTGCAGCTCACTCTCCAGCAGGGGACATATAGGAGGCAGCCAATCAATGAATCAATGTTTTTCTCTCTCCCTCTCGCTATAGAATCAATAGAAACATATTTTTTAAAAAAGACTTGGAAAGGCCTTTATGCTATTTATGCATAAGAACTGGAGGTTTTCAAGGGGCAAAGGGATCAGGGAAGAAACAAAAATGGACCTGAGTGTGGTAAAGAAAAGAATTCTCTTTCCTCTAAGAAAATGGATTTAGATTGATATCAGTTCTAGAGCATTGTTCTTTTGAGATATATTGGTACAGTGAATATCTTCTCAAATATACACACACCAAATATACCCACACCATGCAAAAACAGAAAATTTTATGAGAAAACACTTAAGATGCAATATCAAACAGCTGTTATTAAAAGAAAATGTACTTCTGGCTAATTATCTACACTACTAATAGACAAATATGTAAATTGACCATACCTCCATGAAGCCCCACAGCCAATCAGGAGGAATATGCAAATTAGCGGGACAAAGATGGCAGCGGCCACGAAGCCAGCTGGAGCAGGCAGGAGGCTTGGGTCACCCCCAGCGGCAGAGGAAGCTAAGTTTCCCGCCTGTTCTGGCTGGTGCCGAAGGAGGGGCCTGTGGGCAGTGGGCACAGAGCAGGCCGGAGCAAGCAGGAGGCTTGGGTTGCCCGGGCCGGCTGCCGAGGGAGGGGCCTGCAAATTGCCCTCAGCCCCTCTCTCAGGCTGGCCATGCCACCATTGAGGTGAGAGTCCCTGCTGGGGGGCGTGGCCAGCTTGCAAACGACCCTCAGCCCCTCACCCAGGCTGGGCAGGCACCCCAGCGGGGACCCCCACCCTGAAGGGGGTGTGGCCAGCCTGAACATGGCCCTCAGCCCCTTACCCAGGCTGGCCAGGCTCCCCAGCAGGGGCCCTCATCCTGAATGGGGTGTGGCCAGCCTGAAAACAGCCCTCAAACCCTTACCCAGGCTGGCCATGCCCCCATGGTGTGAGGGTCCCTGCTGGGGGGCATGGCCAGCCTGCAAACAGCCATCAGCCCCTCACCCAGGCTGGCCAGGCACCCCAGCGGAGACCTTCACCCCATAGTGGCGTGGCTAGCCTGCAAACCACAACAGGCCCCTCTCCCAGGCCACCCTGCCCCCAAAGGGAACCCCCACCCTGATCCAGGACACCCTTCAGGGCAAACCAGCCAGTCCCAGCTGTGCACCAGGCCTCTATCTATACCAATAAAAGGGTAATATGCTAACTAGACTAGGAGACCTTCCAGGAGACCTTCTGGATGTTCTTCTGGACAAAACCATGGTGACAGGGCCGAGGCAGAGGCGGTTAGAGGCCAAGAGGGGAGGGCAGTTGTGGGCGATCAGGCCAGGATGGGGCAGCAGTTGTGGGTGATCTGGCTGGTGAGGGGGGCCATTGCAGGTAATCAGGCTAGCGGGAGGGGCCAGTTGGGGGTGAGCAGGCCATCAGTGGGGGGTCAGTTGCGGGCGATCAGGCTGGTGTGGGGGCAGTTGGGGGTGAGCAGGCTGGCAGGAGGGACAGTTGGGGGAAAGCAGGCCAGTGGGTGAGGGCAGTTGGGGCCAAGCAGGCTGGAAGGCAGAGTGGTTAGGGGCAATCAGGCAGGCAGGCAGATGAGCAGTTAGGAGCCAGCAGTCCCAGATTGCAAGAGGGATGTCCGACTGCCAGTTTAAACCGGCAGTCAGACATCTCCTGAGGGGTCCCAGATTGGAGAGGGTGCAGGCCGGGCTGAGGGACACCCCCCCTTTCCCCGTGCACAAATTCTGTGTACCAGGCCACTAGTTTACCATAATATTTTTATGATTAAGTATTACAAATTAACTATTAAGAGAATAAAAAGAAGAGAAACTTTGATTATTTACCCATGAAGGTGAGGAGACTGAAGAGCACTCTAATATTATTCTTCATATTCATGTATGAAAATATATGTTCTTGGGTGGTTTGTTCATTTGCTGTACAGTATTTACAGTTCTTTACTGTCTTAAAGTTCTCATTGTACCTCTCCTCGTTACCTCACCTCCTTCAATTCTCAGAGACACTGATGACTTCCTCTTTTTAGAAGAGTGTGAGATTTAGAATATGAGATTTACATTATACTTGAGGATAATGTGATAGTAAAAGATATAAGTTCATAAAAATGTTACAAATGTTTTTTGGGTATAATTTGGCCTTAAAAAGTTTTTTTTTCTACAGAGAAACAAAAAGTATTTTGTGATGATAATAGACATAGGGCTTATTGGGGTTCTATAAATAAGCCTAGAGTCCTTCATATTAATACAGTTGTTCAGTGCTAACTTAAGGGAGAAGTACAAATAAATTTACACAAAAAAATTGCTTTCAATGAGGTCTGTACAATTAAAGGATAGATCTAAATGAAAGAAAAATCTTTTGGATTCTCGTACACAACTTGCAGAGATTTTGATCCTCCCAGGCCTGGGTATGGCCTAGCAGTCCACTTCAGTGATCAGAGCAGTCTCCACTAACTGCCCCTGGACAACCTTCTTTGGTCTTAGCAGCAGCTGTCTATTTACCTTAGGGTGCAGTGCTCAGTACAAATATTATCATTTTACAACAGGAAAACATTGCCCTAAGGAGCTGTAACTCCATTGGATTGAGAATTGCTTTGCATTTCTTTCCATAAAGATATAAAGGCTCTTTTATTGTACTCTTATGTCTCTATCTTTGTTTTTATTGGGATTTATTCTACAAATATTTATTGAGCACACATGATATGCTATACACAGTATAACATAATTAAAATCTGATTTTGATGAAGCTATGAAGACATAAATGTAAAGTGAAAACATAATTTACAACAAATAATGACTAGAAACTTTGTCTAACTTATACCATATTTCTATTTGTTATAAGGTGACTCCTTTGATTCTTTTTTCCCCCCAAAAAATGTATCGCTTCTTTCTTTCTTGAGTCATAACCTAGATCAGTTTAATTTCCTTGCTCTTCTTCTAAATATGAAACTTTATTTCTTGTCTGTGTCTATGAAACTGGAGAGCAAGAACTGGGTTATATGTTACTTTTAATATTATTGACTTAAGAGATCCTCATCTTGGTACTTCTAAGGAAAGAGCCAAAATATTTTGGTATTTGTATCCGAAGATTCAAAAGCAATGAAGCAAATTATTTCTCTTGAATGCTGTTATACATGACAAAGGAGCTAACTGCTTAATTCTAGGGGATCTGTTATTATTTGTAAACTGGTTCTTAAATAAGGATACTTACAGATGCCTCTTGCTCCAGCTGGTACCATTTAACTGCCTGTGTTACTCATGAGTGGTTTTCTGCTTTAGCTTTAAACAAATATTTAACACAGCAATTCTGTTATCAAGACTTCTCTCTTAAAATTGGAACAGAATCCTAAAGTACTGCATGAAGTAGGAACACAAGCAATTTCCTTCAGCATGGGACACTTGGATTAAAAATAAATGGAGCACTAAGGTACTGCTGGGGATAAAGAACTGTAGCCAAGTGAAAAGTGGAAAAAAAATGATCTCTGGACATAGTCTGAAGATCTGAGTGTAAGTTCTTGCTCTGCTACTTATTAGCCTAGTGCTCTATATAGGTGTCAAAAAGAAGAAAGAAAAAGAAAGGAAGGAAGGAAGGAAGGAAGGAAGGAAGGAAGGAAGGAAGGAAGGAAGGGAGGGAGGGAGGAAGAGGAAGAAAGAAAGAAAGAAAGAAAGAAAGAAAGAAAGAAAGAAAGAAAGAAAGAAAGAAAGAAAGAAAAAAAGGAAGGAAGGAAGAGGGAGGAAGGAAGGAAGGAAGGAAGGAAGAAAAAGAAAAAAGAAAAAGTAGGAAAGAGATTGTCCCTTTCAAAGGATTTGCTTGAGGACTAAAGATAATCAATTTTTTCCAACACTGTTTTGGTGGATGTTAATAGATGTTATGGGGTGCGGGGGTTCCTTTGTTGCTTCCATTTGAAAAGTGTTAAGTTATACCAGAAAATAGGTTTCTTCATTTAAAGATCTCTTGATCTATAAAATGCTAATATGTTTTGTGATTCTCCAAGAAGACATATATCACTGTGTTTCCTAAACTTATCTGAACCCCAGCCAGCATTCTTGTTGGAAAGATATTTTTGGAAAAAACACATTTTGGGAAATGCTACTTAATCCTCTAATGTGCTGTTCAAAAGTAAGCTGTTAAAATTTAGATGTAACACTAGATAGTAACCTGGGACCTGTATTTTACTAATTTGTGTTCTAAAGAACTTTTCTGTCTGATTCTTAAAATTAATGTAAACTAATAAAAGAGAAACATGGTAATTGGCGTACGACCGCTACGCTTTTCATTGGCTAATCAGCGAGATATGCAAATTCACTGTCAGCCAAGATGGCGGCCGGCAGCCAGGCAGCTTGAAACTAACATGAGGCTTGCTTGCCTCAGTGACGGAGGAAACCAACGTTCCCCGCCTGCGGCTGCAGGCCTCTGAGCCTGCAGTTTCAAACATTGTAACATATACCGCCGGACTTCAGCCAGCAGGTTCGCAACATTGTATGCAAAGGCCAGAAACCTACTTTCAGCAGCAGAGACCTAAGAGCTGGAGCCAAGCCTCAAGCTAAAGCTGGCCCAGAATAAAAAAAAAAAGGAAAAAAGGAGCGTTTGGGAGTTCAGTCACTCCCAGCCTGAAAACAGCCCTCAGCTCCTCACCCAGACTGGCCAGGCACCCCAGTGGGGACCCCCACCTTGAAGGGTGTGTGACCAGCTGCAAACAGCCATCATCCCCTCACCCAGGCTGGCCAGGCACCCCAGTGGGGACCCCCACCCTGATCCAGGACACCCTTCAGGGCAAACCAGCCAGCTCCACCCGTGCACCAGGCCTCTATGCTATATAGTAAAAGGGTAATATGCCTCCCGGCACCGGGATCAGCATGACAGGGGGCAGAGCCCAAACACCCTGATCGGCCTGCGGCTCTGTGTGTGACAGGGTGCGGCACCCCAACACCCCCCACCCCCTCCCGCACGGGCCCTGCTCTGTGTGTGACCAGGTAGAGCCATAACCTCCCCATCAGCCCTGCCCTGAGTGTGAGAGTGGCGGCACCCCAACCCCCTGATTGGCCCTGCTCTGTGGGTGATAGAGGGTGGCGCCCCCAACCCACTGATCCGCCCTGCTCTGTGTGTGACAGGGGACGGTGCCCCAACTCCCCTATCAGACCTACTCTGTGAGTGACAGGGGGGAGCTCCCCAACCCCCTGATGGGCCCTGCTCTGTGCATGACAGGGTACGGAGCCCCAACCCCCCTGATGGGCCCTGCTCTGTGTGTGACAGGGAGCAGCGCCCCAACCCCCGGATTGGCCCTGCTCTGTGCGTGACAGGGGGTGGCGCCGCAACCTCCCCATCAACCCTGCCTTGAGTGTGACAGGGTGCGGTGCCCCAACCCCCCAATCGGCCCTACCCTGAGCGTGACTGGGGGCTGCACCTAGGGATTGGGCCTGCCCTCTGCCACCCGGGAGCAGGCCTAAGCCAGCAGGTCGTTATCTCCCGAGGGGTCCCAGACTGCTAGAGGGCACAGGCCGGGCTGAGGGACCCCCCTCCCCCCCAAGTGCACAAATTTTTGTGCACTGGGCCTCTAGTCTATTATAAATAACATTTTAAAATAAGTTGAACATTATGATATTTAGTACATCAGATATTTTAAAATACAAAAACAAACAAAACAAAAAATGTATTTGTGTTCACAGGTTCAGAGAACATTAGCTATATATGTCTCAGCTTCATATTTAATATATAACTGGATATTAACTTGCCTCCTTCATGGAATTTTTAATCTATAATTTTATTAGTACAGCTTAAACTAAAGCTGTGTGAATATTTTGATGGTATTTTCACATTTTTTTTTAGTAATACCTGAAATATATGAGTGTATTAGAGAAACAGCTTAAGTATTGGAGAAATCTTGGATTCAAATCCTAAAGGCCACTTCATTGCTCTGTGATCTCTACAATTTACAAACCTCTCCAGCTTCCGTTTTCTCATATACAGTATAAAGTGGATATAGTAATGTAACTGGAAGAAATAGGTTCTTCTGTGGTATTTTGGGAAAATAATTTCAGGGACACTCATGTAGGAAGTGTTTTAAGTGATAGTGGCGAGATTTATTAGACCGAAAAGCAACAGGATACGCTCAGAGAGTCAGAGAGTGGGCAGGCGAGAGGGTAGTGGTTGCCCTGAGGTCTTTGTTACAATTCCTTATGTTTCCTTGGGTTTGGGAAGGAACAGGCTTTCTTTCACACTACCCAATCTCTCTCCTGCATTTTCAGGTCCTTATGCTCGCCTCCTATCTAATATCTTTCCTGGGTTTTCTGGGATTTGAGTCCTTCTCCAATCTAATCCTTTCCCCAGATTTCCCCAGGCTACTGCCCTCCCCGTTTTATGGTCGCCACTTTGGCTCCTACTGGGGTGCCTCATGTTCCACTTTGTCATTCAGTTTCCACTGTACATGAGCTTAGTAAAACGAAAAGCCATCTTTCCTGCCTAGTCAGCTGTTTTGTTCTATTGGGCAAAATGATGTCGGTTACTAGTTACTCCCTGGGAGGGATGTAAAGCTGTTTTTTCCCCCTAATTAGGCTTAATCAGATTAAATTTCATTTGCTCTCTCCTCTTTTGTTAATATCTAACTAACTGCCCACTCTAACAGTAATACCTATTTTTTAAGATATTTGTGAAGCACAATGAAGAAAATCATTATATGAAAGCTACTGACATGTAACTGTTACTTTTGGGTGATAATAGGAAGTCATATATTTGCCTATTTAAATGAGAAGATGTTCTTAGGACTGGGAATTAATATATGACCACAAATTCCCTGTTTTTACACATTAGAAAGAGATTTATTTTTAAAGAACAACTCTAAATAACATGAAGTTAAATTTCAATTTATATTGCAAAGAATAAAATAAAACATCAATCTTTGCTTTAAATCTGTATCTACGGGAATCTTTCCTTAACTATTTCTTTCATATTTCTTCTCTGTGTCCTTTTGCATACCCATGCCTACTTCATTGTTATACTGGGAATTAAATATTGATAGTTATGCTTTTAAAATTCTAAACTATCTTTTCGCCTCTTTTTATTTTATGTTTGTGATGGCTTCAGGAATAATACTGAATATGCTGATTATTCTCATTTTAAATTATTGTCTGCATCTTGAATGAACACTTTCTTCTACTTTCATTGCCTGCTTCATCAGCCTAGTGATCACTGGCATGTATGAAAATCATTGTAAGCATCATTCCTTCATTGGTCGAATATTTGAAATTCTTAGATAGTAGGTGATAAAGAAATATAGACACAGCTTTGCCAGTGCAGAGCTAACACTCCTTTTTGCAAACACAGAGCAGATTTTCTTTATTCCCCCCCCATAAAAATAGTAGATCTGTTTTTACCTTCATGCTTATTTAAACTATTAGCATAGCATATCTTTAGTTTCAGTTTTAAAAATCGCTTAATCTTTGTAAGATAAAAATCTCAATCTAACTTGTCAACCTAAAAGAAGAATATTTAAGGTTAAATATTAAACTTCAAATATACCAGAAAATTAAACTGATGTTTTAATTTCATTCTCAAGAACATGTGTGTTCTACAGACATTCTAAGAAAATTATTACTATCATGTAGGATATAACTATGGCCCTTAGTGCAAGTGTCTTTTTACAAATTAAATTGTTTGGGTTTATTTTTTTGGTCTCCAAAGACATGTAGAGTTAAAATGCATTTTGCTGCCCTAACTGGTTTGGCTCAGTGGATAGAGCGTTGGCCTGCGGACTGAAGGGTCCCAGATTTGATTCTGGTCAAGGGCATGTACCTTGGTTGCAGGCACATGCCCAGTAGGGAGTGTGCAGGAGGCAGCTGATCGATGTTTCTAACTCTCTATCCCTATCCCTTCCTCTCTGTAAAAAATAAGTAAAATATATTTAAAAATAAAATAAAATGCATTTTGCCTATATTGAAGAAGGAACTTCCTGATACTAAAATGGGATGAGTTTCTGAGATTGTTTATGGAATTCCTTCTCTGCAGAGCTTTAGGAACAATCTGTGTTCTCGTAAGTCTTTGCTAATTTAAATGTGGTTATCCTTGTAGGACAGAGACTAGGCAAGGTAGCTTCCTAAGGTCCCTCTCAATCTCACGACCTGTAGGTAGTTTGGCTTAGTCATTTTCAGTAAGTGAGATGTTTGTGAAAATGCCCAATGTACTTGGAACTGGGTTGTGCATATGCAAATGAATACGCAGGAGAAGAGATGGCTCCTGGACCCTGGCGGTCTGTCTTAAACTGGAACATGCATGACTCCTGGGGTACAAAGTGTTATGCCAGGGTACATCTGAAGCTCGTGGGATAAACCTGGTTCATCTTCCTGTATTGTCAATAATCCTAAAAGTATTGGACAAAAAAATTTTGAAATTTTGTATTTATTGTAATAGGCATGGAGATATTATAAATTAGAAATCACAAATTTTTGCATTGATTAAAAATATAAGACATAAGTCTTCAAAATAATATTGGACTACTTTGGGTTGTCCCTCCAGGGCCTCCCCAGGGTATTCATGCACTCTCCTCTGCTGTTCTTTGGTGGCAATGGTTGCAGGACTCTTCTGTAGGTGAAAACATTTGGTCTACAATACTGGTTTCATTATCCTAGTTATCTCAGCTTCAGGAGCAATGCATTTTTCATCATAGTGTTAATTTATCAAGACAGAAAACTTTGCTTTGAGACTAGCAGATTATAACTTAATCCTTTAAAAATTTGGTAAAAAGGACATATAAACCAATATCAATCTATATAAAACCCTAATATGCAAATAGACCAAACAGCAGAATGACCAATGGAACAACCGGTCACTGTGATGTGCACTGACCTCCAGGGGGCAGATGCTCAACACAGGAGTTGTCCCCCACCCCCAACCTGGGCGGCAGTGGGGAGCAGGGCTGACGAGCACGTGGTGCCAGGCCAGCCAAGGCAGGTACAAGTAGGGGCCCCTGATTGCCCCACTGGTCACCCCACAGATCAGCCCCCTGACTGCCAGCCAGCCCTAGGAACCCTACCTGTGCACAAATTCCATGCACCTGGCCTCTAGTATATATATAATTTGTTTTGACAGATTAGATCATTGACATCTGATTGAAAGTTAAATGTCAAAATGCATCAAGCACACAAAATTGTCCTTAGGACCTTTTAGATTATACTATCTATGTTTGGTTACCAGCCTATCACCCATAGTCAAAGTCTTCATTTTTATTGTGCATCTCTAAGTTATCCCAAGTTTTTCAAAGCTGAATCTCTAAATGGCATTAAAATGCTCCGGAAACCACAGAAAAGTTTAATATAAAGTGCATGCATATTCAAATCAAGCAAGTAGCAACTTTATTTTTAGTTAATTTTCATTTATGGATGTCTCTCAGTTTTTTATAAAAATCTAGATACACAGAGCCATGAAAGCCAGAACATTTCCCCCCATTTCCGGTGCCTATTTTAGAGATCTCTGAAAATAGGGAAATCTGTAAATATGGCTTCTTGTTCACCTCACACTGTTCCCCTAACCCCCACCCACAGCATTCATGATTTGAAATTATAAATCAAGAACATATAAAAGCAAATATCTGATTTAAAATATTAGTCATTAAATCCTAGAGTTGGAAGGCATCATTTTGGTCTAACCACAGACGTTCCGGATACATTCCACAAGATCTATGTAAGGCCATCAGCCTCTTTTTGGGCATTTTCAGTAAAATGTGTCTCTACTTACTTTAAGTGAAAATGTATAGCCCCAAATAACCAGTCTGGAATAAAATACTAAAGTCTTACTCTTCTCCATGTGTATCTTCAAATATTTGAAGGGATCATACATTCCACTAATATAGTGGCTTGCTGGAACTGGTTTGTATCAGATTACAAGAGCTAATTTTTAAGTTTTTTGGAAGTTTGCAAACAGGTTGTTGAACTAGCCATTATTAAAAATTAAATTATACAACCTTAAATAAATTATTTATCTACTAGAGGCCCAGTGCACGAAATACATGCATGGGTAGGGTTCCTAGGCCTGGCTGGCAATCAGGGCTAATCTGTGGGGTAACTAGCAGGACTATCAGAGAGGCTGGCCTCACCCCCCCAATCGCCCTGCTGCCACCCACTCGCCAGCCAGCTCCGCCCCTTGCTGCTGCCGCTGGTTGCCTCCCTTTGCACGTGACCGGTGGGGCGATCAGGGGGCCCCTACTGGCACCTGCCTTGACTGGCCTGCGGGCTGGGGGCAGCTCCTGTGTTGAGCAGCTGCCCCCTGGTGGTCAGTGCACATCATAGTGACCAGTCATTCCACTGGTTGTTCCGCAGTTTGGTTGATTTGCATATTAGGCTTTTATTACATAAGATTATGGAATTATTTAAAAATATAATCAAAGCTAATCACTTCCTAATTATTTTGCTATCTATGATTAATATTAATTAGACTAAGAGCTGCATAATAGAAATACTATATATTGTTGTACTGTTGCATATCTCTTCTAAACCCAGAATATAGTGCTACCATATTGGTAGCTTGAAATTGGCCATAGTGGAAATATTTGCTTGATAAAAATTAACAAATAATAAAAATTGGGGCTTTATCACTCCTTTTCTGGAGAGCTGGTTATAAAATATTTACATTACATTACTGCTTCATTCTGATCCAGCCTGAAAATTTTGTGCAGTTTCTTTTGTCATTTTATAACCTCTCAAACTTTATTTCTCTATAATTTAAAAGCAACTCTCAAATGCTTTCCTCCAGATGCCCATTACTTTCTATTAGTATCCAGAACCTAATGCAAAATTCTAAATGCCCAAAAGAAGAAATTCTACCATTGATTTAGATGTTACTTTTATATGACCTAAGAATCATTGTTGTTGTTATTTAAACAACATTGATCAGTATTCTGCATAAATTGCTTCATAAATATGCCATATTATTTTATTAATATTTTGAGTTGATTCCTTCATTTAAACTTATTTTTAAATAGCTATGTGTTCCTATTGTAAATAGAAATACCATAAATATAAGGTAGGTATTAAATAAATAGAAAACTATGAATATTAAATAAGAGAATGCTACATATCACTGAAAATTGACTTTTATACAATCAGTGATTCATGCACTCCATTTTGGGAAATATAGAACTAGGAAAAGCCACTCTGTATTTATATATATAAAAGCCTAAGACTGAATGACCAAATGACCGAACAACTGAACAACTGGTTAACTGGTCACTATGATGTGCACTGACCACCAGGGGGGCAGATGCTCAATGCAGGAACTGCCCCTGGTGGTCAGTGCACTCCACAGCCAACCTCCTGTGGCTGGCCCTGATCAGCCCTGATTGGAACTGGGTGAGACGGCCCCAATCGGGCCCAATTGCCAGCTAGGTCGAGGGACCCCACCCATGCACGAATTCATGCACTGGGCCTCTGGTATATAATAAATACTTAAAAGAATTGAGTTTGGGGGAAGAAAAGACAAGTGGTATTTTGTGAGCAGACTGGAAATACTGGCTTATCCTTGAAGTGCACTGTAAGGATTGAAGATGGAGGATCTACCTTTGAGTTACAAGAACTGAGTACTTAGTGATGCTTAAACTAGAATTGGATATTTGCTTAAGAATATCTGAGAGATGGTAACTGTCTCCTATCAAACATGATGTTAAATTTAGCATTTTATGAAGTCAGTTTTCTAATAATTTTTTTTTTTCACCACTGGAAGTTTGTTTTCTTGAAAAGTCTTTCTTGACAAGAAATGAAAGCATATTGCAATAGAAGACTGCACAAATAAATCTACAGTGTAAAGCAATAGTTCTAGATTTGATATAACTGTATTTAAAGAAATCAATGTTGTTTATTTAGTGTTGGAGGAAGCAATTAGAGGAAAAGAAATGTTCAAAAATCACCTTTTCTCCCTTTTAAAACCCATATTGCTTTTTGTGGGAAAATAACCTCTCTTTGTATGGCTGTTTGCAAAATTGAAGGAGGAAGGGCTCTTTTATGGCAAAAGGATATGCTACAATATATACATGTCCTTCCAAATGTTAAACACTTACTTAGATTTGCAAAGAAATTGTCTTCATACAATGAAAACCTATCAGGAAGTCCAACTGCTTATTTGTTTGTTCTTTCAAGGGAAACAAATCATCATTAAAAAGGTTTAACTTCAAATTAAGACCTTTTAGAAGCTTAGAGGGTCTTGCTCACAAAAGTTCAAATCCCTTAGAAAATGCCTCATTGCTGCCTGGGAGCAAGAGAAAAATAGTTACTGATGAGATTCAAATCATTCTCTATCTTCTCTTTCATTAATTTTAAACATAATTCACAGGCCATTATGCTCCTGAAATCAAAAGAATGATTCCTTATTATAGCCCACCATTTTTCATCATTATACACACACAATGTCTAATCTCACCCCACTCATTCAAAATGGCGCTTAAAGCTGGCAGAAAAGATTAACTCCAATACATTCATCTGGCTTTAATTTATAGCTTTCTAAACAGTTTTACTTGTCTAAATATGTATTTACACAATAGAATATGATGAGTCATTTCTAAAATATAAACATACTAGTTTAAAAAATTGCTTAAATATGTATTTCTGCCTAAGTTTCTCTCAGGATATTTCTATGAGATTCACAACAATAACAATAATAATATTTTATTATTACAAATAATAAAAAAAGAGTGAGCAAGGAGTAAAGATACCTCTCAAAGTAGTCAAAATATTTTAATCCTTAATCTTTTTTGATATTGGATAGCCATAGGGCTACTGCCCCCTATTTCAAATGAAATCACCTTCAATCTATTCTGACTAAGCTTTTAATGGTGCTAGCAGGTTGCTGTTTAAAACCTCTAATAATCAAACACCTGGGCAGATGTTTCAGAGAATAATAGTGCTTGTTTTCTATAAAGAAAAATGTAGCTCAGCACATTGGCTTTTGTTCTCGGCTAGACACACATGTCACTACATCATCAGTCTCTCTTTTATTTTTAAACAGTTCGCTGAACATTAAAAAACATTCTTAAACTTCTTTTCTGTTGCTAGTGAGGATGCTGATGAGTACATTCTGGGGGCCAGTGTCAATGTCATCCTGTGTCTGAAGTTGGTATTTCTGCCTCAACATGCCACTGCCAGTTCCAATTTGGTCCAAGATGAAGAAGTACATTAGGGTGTCAGGGTAAAGTCGAGTAATAAGACTTATTTGGTCTTCAATAATTATGTGTGCATTGACATCTATTTCTACCATTGGGCAGTCTAATCTAAACATTATTGCAAGCAAACTATTTTATAAATGCTGTATGTTATATTTCTGTCTTGAGTATACTCTGAGAAGTCCTATAGATACCAATTTAACTTATTTGACCTCGGAAGACTCCGAACTTCCACTCTCTCCTCCTCTCCTGCCCTTCCCACCACACACACACTTTGTGTAACATCAGATCCAAGTGGGTTTATCTGGGGAACTGACTTTGAGATGCAGAATTTTATGGAGGAAGTTTACTGGGGAATCTTCTCTAGGTAGATAGCTATTGGGAGAGAATAAAGCAAGACTGCTCAGATGGAGACGCTGAACTGAAAATCAGTCACAACAAAGGCCCCAGTGAGCCATGGAAGCTTTAGAGCTGGGGTGTTCCTTCAGACCTGTCTTGTGTTGAGGCAGGATCAACTAGTGTCTCGGATAAGAGCCTGAGGAATCAGTATTTAGGACTCTACAATCGTTAGAGAAGGCTGGGTATCAGATGTCATTGTTGGGCATGAAATATATCAGAAAATATTTTTTGAAAAAATATTTATGTTCATGCTTTTAAGACCTCAGGCCTCTGCCACCTTATCAATGGGGTGGTGAAATTTAATAATTTTGAAAAACATTTGTTGAGTTCCTATGAACCAAATGTATGGTAAAAATGTCATCTAAATTAATCATGAAAGCCAGGCATTATGTGTTTCCTATTTTATAGATAAGGAAATTTATTTTAAGTGTGATCAAGTGAATAGCCAAGGTTCACACAGTTAACAGGCTTGCATGCAAACCTGTGTTTGCCTGCTCAGTGGTTGAACTGTGATCTTTCTGACTTTGGGGAGATGATTTGGTTGGGAGGCAGCTGCAAAGTTGAGGACTGATCTGATTATGAAGCAAGAGTCACCAATCAAGCCAAGTGGTTAAATGGCATATTAGAGATCTCCAGAGATTAGAAACAATGAGAGAGAGAGAGGGAGAGAGAGAGAGAGAGAGAGATTGAACGATTATGAAGACTGACAACTGGCAAGCTTCACAATTTTCAAGCTGGAGACTCAGGGAAGCCAGCGGTGTGATTTAGTATGAGTCTGAAAACCTGAGAACCAGGGGAGCTGAGCTGATGGTTTTAGTGCAGGAGCAGGAGAAGATGAAATGTGATGTTCTAGTTCAGACAGTGAGGCAGAAAAAAAGACAAGTTTCTCCTGCCTTTTGCTCTATTCAGGCCCTAAATGGCTTGGAGCATACCCACTCCCATTGGGGCAAGCAGTCTACTGATCCACTGGTTTAAATTCTAATCTTATCTGGAAGTGCCCTCACAGACACACCCAGAAATAATGTTTAACCGGAGCATTCCATAGCCAGTCAAATTAACACATGAAATGAACCATCACAAATGGCAAAGTCATTTACACCTTGGAAATACATGTACTCTTTCAAGTCTCTAGGTATTATGGAATTGATGCTAAACACTTAAAAAGGTAATGTGCTTAAAAATGAAGATGTTTTATTGTTTCAAGGATAACAATGCCAACTGATAAGAATCAAGTACCTAATGTGTTCCAGTCTTGTGTTAATTACTCTAGACACATCATTTTACAACATGAATACCATTGCTATTATTCTCATGTTTAAGGTGAGAGACTTAAAGTTAAATAACTTTCCCAAGGCCATATTACTAGTAAGTAACATCCAAAATTAAAATCCAGACTATTTTATTCTAAAATCTGAGCTCTGAGCCATAACTTAACATAGTTTCAATGATCTTTCTAAAATGTAAAAATGTCAGGATATAAAATCGCTCACATATTGGTTTATCATGGAAATTTCAATTAGCTCCTTCTGGAGTCGCTGTCATTTTTGGAAGCAATGCTTACGCTTCCTGCCTGTGCTGGATGGTTCTTTCATCAACTTGTTTCTGTTAGGAATGCCATTTCTTAGGAACTCTTTGCTGCAGCAGCAGAGTTGGCCAAAAGAGAAACTTGTGTGAAATTTGGGAGGTGCAGGAGGAGGGACAGCCGTTGTTCTCACTGATTGTCATGGTTGGTTGTGACCGATAGTTACAGAGGTGTTAGTTAAACACCCAGCTTGTCCTTTCTCTCCTCCACTCCGAAACTAGCTCTTTTTTCCTGACTGTTGAACTTACTAACAGCAACTCCAGTGTCACCACCACTTTCTTGGATGGCTATTCAGAAAAGCGAGTTTCCCATATAGACTTCTCTGCTTGGTACACTTTCATGATCTCTTTTTAGCATCTGGGTGTGTCTGGTTTTTCAGACCAATCACTTGGTTATTCTTTTGAGCCACCAACTTTCTCTTTTGGGTCTTTATTACCCCAGCCCTTTCTACAATTATGTGAGGTCTAATTCCTAGAAGAAATCCCTTATCCCTTGTCTAGTATTATTCTGTTTCCCTTACTAAATGCTGAGTCATACAGGAATTCTTCCCTGGGAGTAAATGCTACCATCACACAAACCTAAATCATGAGACTTTGGGAGTAGTGAGTAAAATCCAAAAATATTTACAGAAAACTCACAAAGTTTTAAAGATAATTTTATTAGAAAACATACTATGAAGTCAGACACAAAAAGACAGACAGTTCAAACTGCAAAAGAGTTTGTGGGTTCCAAATTTCTACCAGCAGGAAGCAGGCTGAGAGAGCTTCTCAAATGAAAATACAGGCACTTTTTTTTTTTTTAAATAGAAAAGAAAAGATGTGTCAAAGAGAGGTGCCAAGATTTCAGAAAGTGAACCCAGTTGAGAACAATGAATAACGAAACCATACCACAAAGCAGACTAGTCACAAAACGTTCTCTGTGCCTGGTGAAGTTGGGGGACCTGAAAATATGTTCCCAATTTATTGTATTTTTTTCTCTTCTCTTTCTTTCCTTTCTCTTCCCTTCCCTTTATCTCTCCTCCCCTCCCTTTCCTCCCTTTCCCTCCCTCCCTCCCTCCCTCCCTCCCTCCCTCCCTCCCTCCCTCCCTCCCCCCCCTCCCTTCCTTCCTTTCTTCCTTCCATGTTTTCCCAGTTATAGTTTTGAAATTTGGGCTCATGGACTCATTTGCTATGGACTCATGGCTATGATTACCACTCCCTTCCTTTGTGAGCAAAAGTGTTTATTGTAATTGCTTTGCCCGTCTCGCTGTTGAATATTGGTTATGCAAGCGTCAGATAACTTGCATTTTAAAGTTCAAAGGCTTTAGGTTAAAAGGAGTTGCATCTGATGAATCTCATTCATATCTGGGCTTAATTAAAATAATGAGATCTTGCATTTTAAGTCAGAGCTTAATGCCATGATTGAATAAAACGGGGTCTTATTTTGAGATGAGTACATCTTGCATAGGAAGAATGTGAATTTTGGCCAAAAACAATTCTTCCAAGCCTAGACATGCTACTTCTCTTATAAAGAAGCAGAGGGCATCCTTGAATTGGACTGGTCCTGTGATCTTCTTCAGTCAATGGGCTGCAGAGAAAATGATGTTGTGCCTGGCAGCTACTACTTTACATTCTCAGAGTCCTGAACCACTGTGGCAGATGTCTTTCACTTTGCTGGAGAGGGAAGCACAGTACTCCCCGGCCATTCTAATCAGCCTAGCAATTGTGGGCATGAAGTCATCTTGGAGATGTCCATCTCCAGCAAAGCCTCAGGAAGAATGCTGCTTCATAAGTGTCCCCACCTGGGAGAGCAGACAAACAGCCTCGCTGACCCCAGTCAATCCAATGAATTGAGAGAAATAATAAATTATTACTGTTTTTTTTTGCCACCAACTTTGGGGTGGTTTATTATGCAGTAGTTGATAACTGGGAGACAAATAAAAGAATGAAAGAATGAAAGGGTAAATGACTGGCTGGAACAAAAGCCTCTAAAAATGCAAGTAGATTGTATTACCTGGATTTCTGGGTGTGTTATCAAAAAGTTGTGTTATCTTTTCCTTCCACCTACCAGCTTTTGTGCAGCTTTACACCTATGATTGCCTGTGGGCACCAAGGTCCTATGAAAAGGTTCTTCTTTTCTGTGTGTTTAGACCACAACAGCTTTCTCCTTTTTTATCTTTTTTTTTTTTTTTTGGGCATATCATGCTCATTACTTTTTTTAAAACCTTCATTTCTACCAAATATTGAAGTCATTTTAAAAAATGAGATAGGGGTAGCTAAACAAACAAACCAAAAAAAGACATGGGAAATAAAACTTTTATGTTGTGGGAGAAAAGTGGTCTACGATAATAGCTAAAACAAATTCAGAGGATCTAATACACTAAAACTATCACGATGTCATTGAAGGACTTCCTTATCCACATGCTGTGAATAAACCAAATAAAAAGCTTGGAATAGAGACACAGTGATGGGGAAAGTAAACTTCAAGACAGAGCCTCAGCTGTAGTTTGGCTGAGGAATTTGCATTTGCAACTGGTTGTTTGGTGTTTTAGTATCTCCATGACAAGTATGTACTAGAGAAACAGTGAAGAGGGAAATAGATAGACTTTATAGATACTACTAAAAGAGCAATAATGAGGAATGATTTAACAAAATTCAAAGGTTTCAGATCATTTGAGAGCCAGAAACAGCAGATGGTAAATATAGTTCAATTCAGTCAAACATAAAAAAAAAAAGATGCAGAGCAATAGAGAACTATAAAAGAAGGCTGTGGAAACATTTCAATAAACTAATCACCCAGTCCACCAACCAGAAAATATCCCCAAACTTTTAACTATCAGCTTAGTGCAAAGAAACCATCTTCTAAGATGAAGTCCTGAACACAAAGAGCTTCAGGTGTTTAGTCCTAACTGTTGAGGGAAGTGGGGGTGAGAAAAAATACTTCGAAGTAGGAAAAAATAAAGCCACTTAATAAAACATGAAACTTTAGTCACAGACTCCAGGGATTTAATTTTTTCCATAGAAATAAAAAAGCACATTGCTAGGTGTGTTAACTTATTTAATGGGGTACATTTTAGTACCTTATGTAAGAGGATGTCTAAATATAGCCAGGAGAGCTTTTTTTCCCCAAATGAAAATAGATTATATAGTTGTAAACTGCCAATTGTTTACACTGATGGTTTTAGTGACAGAAGGGTCTGTATACCTTTATATGGATGAATTGGTCGGCACATTTCAAGGCATCTGTTTCCACGTGGTCTCTGTAGTTAGATGGGCACCTCTCCTAGAGGAAGCTTAAGTGGGAATTTATAGCCTCACTCCTGCCCTGTTAATAACAAAAACATCTCAGGCTATTCTCCCAGGTCCCACAGTTTACTCAGGGACAACAGAGTTTGTCTCTCTAACAATAGCATTTTCAGTATGTTATTAGATTGACAATCACTTTCTTTTTCTTTTTGCACATGAAAAATATTTTGGGACAAAATGGAACAAGGTCATGCTATCTTATTTTACTTTAGAGACAGCTTTGACTCTAGCAGGCATGCTAGTTATGTTCCTAAATTAACCTGCGATGTCATAGTGTGTATGGTAGTTTGGGATTAAATTTAGAACTGTCCTATAAGGAGTATCCAAAACCAAGACACCAAAGGGAAGATAGAGAAATATAGGAATACTAGAGGCCCGGTGCATGAAATTCATGCATGGAGGGGGTTCCCCCCCTAAGCCAAGCTTGCACCCTCTCTAATCTGGGACCCCATGGGAGATGTCCAATTGCCAGGATTGGGCCTAAATCGGCAGTCGGACATGCCTCTCACAATCCGGGGCCACTGGCTCCTAACTGCTCACCTGTCTGCTGGCCTGGTTGCCTTTAAATGTCCCCGCCCCCCCTGCCAGCCTGGTGGCTGCCAGCTGCTCTCCCCACCGACTTGGTCACCCCCAACTGCCCCCCCCTGCTGGCCTGGTTGCCCCCAACTGCCTCCCCCCCGTCCGCCCCCACTGGCCTGGTCGCCCCAGGCAGCCTGCTGTTCAGTCATTTGGTTGTCCCTCACTAACCCTCCTGCTGGCCTGGTTGCCCCACACAGCCTGATGTTTGGTTGTTACTGTTACTGTGATGGTGTCCTGGACAATTTTCATATTTCTCTATTATTAGTATAGATGGAAGATTTTAAGTCAGGAAAACCTTGAATGGACAGATGTTTATGGGGATATCTCTACAGATATTTAAAAATACAGTTGCCCTAGCTGGTTTGGCTCAGTGGATAGAGCACTGGCCTGTGGACTGAAGGGTCCCAGGTTCGATTCTG
This sequence comes from Myotis daubentonii, assembly GCF_963259705.1. Lineage (NCBI taxonomy): Eukaryota > Metazoa > Chordata > Mammalia > Chiroptera > Vespertilionidae > Myotis > Myotis daubentonii. The sequence goes on along the minus strand of NC_081842.1, from coordinate 95,089,187 downwards.
GTCAAGGGCACATGCCTGAGTTGCACTGGATCCCCAGGAGAGGGGGTTCAGGAGGCAGCCAATCAATGATTCTCTCTCATCATTGATGTTTCTATCTCTGTCTCCCTCTCCCTTTTTCTCTGAAATCAATAAAAACATTAAAAAAAGAAATAAAAATACAGTAGTCACCAGAATATGTTTATAGATGTTTATGATGTACTTCTGAATAAAGTCTAGAGATGAAAGCTGATGGTCTGTAAGGAAATTCTCCACACTGATTCTTCTTTTTTACAAAATTTCTTAAAGTGTTTAATTGCTGCTAGAATTATTTTCAAGTTAAGGAGGTAAGAAGTTTGACTTTTTAAACTTCAAAATGAACTTCCCTGCTATGACTGACTATATTTTCCCACATGAAGAATTGTAAGTTTTCACAATGAAGTCATAAACTTTTAGTGTACGTTGACTCTCTGCTTTATCCCTCATCCATCTGCCACATAGGCTCATCCTGGTTGGCATACTGATAATAGCTAGCATGCATATTATGTGTGGTTTTAAAGTTATAACTTATCATGTAGAAACTGAAACAATATAGATATGTTTTAAAATTTATTCTTGTTTAATAAAAATAGAAATGGTCAATAACCAAAACCCCAATTTTAGAATCTTTAAATAAAATACAGGGTGGGGCAGGGATGCAGCGCTAGCTGCTGACTTCTGTCACTACAACTCCCCAGACTGCCCCACCAGCCCCCCACCCTTGCCCCAGCCCCACCTCAGGTCCCCTGTGGAGGCTGGGAGGTGCCATCTCTCCTGTGCTTGTGGCTGGCTCCTTACCCCCATGGATCTGGTCTGAGTGCCATTGCCCGAACCTGGGCTGGCAGCAGCCTGAGACCAACAAGTGTCCATGGGCTACCCTTCAAAAGACAATATCCTGATCTTTGGCTGATGTCATGATTGAGCAGTTGGCTAAAGAGTTGCAATTAGAAGAAGCTGCTGGTTTTCTTAAAGTTGTGGTTGCTGAAGGACCATTTCTTACTGGAGAAAAACACTGATACTTCCAGCGACCCAATGCTGGCTCAGATGCTACAGATGGAATTCGACAGAGAATGATGCACAGTTTAGGCATGAAGAAAAAAAAAAATCAATGACGATAGCAAAGTTTCCATTTCCTTTGAAAATTACCAAAAAGTGCATCCCTATGAAGACAGTGATAGCTCTGAAGATGAGGTTGACTGGCAGGATACTCGTGATGATCTCTAAAGACCAGCAAAACCAGTTCCTACTCCCAAAAAGGGTTGAAGTAGTCTGTGGGAGGAAGAATACAGCCAGAGTGGAACATTTTGCACCTGGGTTCAGGAAGGAGATGGAATTTGAATGGATTTAAAACTATCAAACCATGTTTTCAATGCTTTAAAACAACATGCCTACTCAGAAGAACATCCAATGCCACCTTGATAAAACAGAACACTCTACTGCAGAAAAAGCAGTTGACCCTAAGACACGCTTACTTATGTATAAAATGGTCAACCACTGGGTGCATTAGTACAGGAAAGGGATCTGTTGTCTTTCATGCCTATGGAGGAAGCATGGAAGATGAAAAAAATATAGTAAATTTATACCTATAGATTGTGCCATCAAGGTATTTAAACAACACTTAATGCAGTGGTTCTCAACCTTCTGCCCCTTTAAATACAGTTCCTTATGTTGTGACCCAACCATAAAATTATTTTCGTTGCTACTTCAAAACTGTAATGTTGCTATTGTTATGAATCATAATGTAAATATCTGATATGCAGGATGGTCTTAGGCGACTCCTGTGAAAGGGTCATTTGGCCACCAAAGGGGTTGCGACCCACAGGTTGAAAACCACTGCCTTAATGAGTTTTAAGAACCATGACAAGTATATTAAAGGTGATTTCAGGTTTAACGATTACTTCAGTAAACTAAATCCACATATGATCATCTGAATATGAGCAGAAAAAGAAATGCACACCCTCACCAGAATGCAGGAAGCTGGGATTTCTTGTCCAGCAGTTGTGCTACACAAGAAACACATTTCAGTTATGTCTTTTATTGGCCATGATCAAGTTCCAACCCTTAAACAAGGGAGCTTTTGTTATCAGGTACTATGTACAATGAAAAAAGTAAAGCTCAGTAGTGAAGAAATGAAAGCCTACAAACTTTTCACTTGATGCAGCAGTTATACTATAATGAGCACACGCTTGTGCATGCCGACCTCCGTGAATATAACATGCTGTGGCATGCTGGGAAGGTTTGGTTGATCCATGTCAGTCAGTCTCTAGAACCCATTCATCCTCATGGCCTGGAGTTCTTGTTCCGTGACTGCAGGAATGTCTCACAGTTTTTCCAGAAAAGCGGAGTGGAGGAAGCCCTTAGTGAACGAGAGCTCTTCAGTGCCGTTAGGTTTATACATCTCAGCAGACTATGAAGCTGATTTCTTAGCTGAGATAGACGCTTTGGAGAAAATGAATGAAGATCATGTTCAGAGGAATGGAAGGAAAGCTGCTTCATTTTTGAAAGACAATGAAGGTCCTCCATCCCATACGATGAGTAGCGCCAGTACCCACTGCTTTCAGTGTTGACCCAGCGGGGATTGCCGGCTGCCAATGCCAAATGAAGTTACAGGTGAATTGAGATACCAACACGAGCTGTGTACAGTGGTGCATCTGTGCTTTTCCCCTGGTAACCCATATGCCAGATGTGTGGAATTTTTAGGTCGGCATTGAGAGAATAAAATCTCACTACCTCTCATCTTATGAACAGGATAATATAATTCTTTAACAGCTACAGGTTATGTAGTTGAAATCAACCTGATTTTACAGGATTCATGGCATAAAATGTTTTGATGATAATTTTAAAAATGTAGGTAACATTTCCAGATATGGGAGGAAGGCCAGAAGTGTTTACAAGGGAGGCCTTTATTATCACCTGCTTGCTCTGATCACCTCTCTTCTTTGAGTTTCATCTTTCCTCAAATATTTTATTGGACTTAAATGAGCCCTTCTCAATTCTTTTTAAAGACCATGGCCATGATTCTAAAGGAAAATATCTTCTTTTAGTAGGTGTCTTAAGTTGAAGTCTGGTTTCAGAATTGCTGATGGAAATAAACATAAACAAAATACTCTTTATTGGTACATCATGAATATGAACTGAGTTCTTTACCAAGTTTATATCCAAGGAAAGGATTGTAGGTTTCTGAAAGATAAATATACTGGTATAAGAACTTAACCATCCAGGAAAACCAAGATGGCACCATAGGTAAACACCTGAAATTGCTGCCTCACACAACCACTTCAAAAATACAACTAAAAGACAAAATGGACATCATCCAGAACCACAGGAAGGCTGGATGAGTGGAAATTCTACAACTAGAAGGAAAGAGAAAAGCACACTGAGACTCAGAGGAGGTGCAGAAGTAAAGTGCAAAGGTATGGAGGCTCACATGGAAAGGGCTGGCAACTGAGGACGCGGTTGTCTTTTTCAATTAGAAGGGAGACTCAAGCTCCCAACTGCTCTGAACTCCAGTTCCAGGCGAGTCTCTGGGGACCCAGACTCATATGGGGAGAAACTGGATTGTCTGGCATTGGGCGGAACTCGAGGGCAGCTTTCTCTCAGAGGTGGTTGCAACAATTACAGCGGGACACTGAGACCCGGGGCCTCTTAAGGCAGGGCTGAGGATCAGCCACAGCTGTTTGCTCCACCCTGTTGATTCCCTGAGACTCTTCCCCACCCAAGCTGTGCACAGAGGCTTTTGCATATGAATGGCCTGTCCCTTTGCAATATAAAATTACCTAACAAACTGCAGCTGGGTCAGAGAGACCCAGAACTTCCAAAAGAAGGCCCAACGCCCAACAGCAGCTTGCATTGCTTCACAGCTAGGCCTCATATGGGCACCTCCAAACTCCAAACAAAGAAGAGGAATCTGCAGATCTCTCCATAGCTCCTGCTAGGTAGCCTCAAGCAGAGGCTAACTTAGCACCTCCTTAGAGATCCAAGAGCCAGTGTACCCAGTGGTCAGAGTAGGACCATCCAGATTACAACTCCTCAGATCCATAAGGGACACACTCAGAGGGCAGACTCAGTGAGCACCAAAGCCCCACTGAAGCAAGTCTTGCCCCAGAAGGGTGTCTTCAGCACAGAAGTTCTCCCACTGTAGACATAGCTGATTCTCACATCCAATTGGCCTGGAGGTCAATTTCTCCCAGTGATACCTACAACAATCAAGGCTTAACTACAACAAGACTGTGCACAAAGCCCACAAAGGGGTGCACCAAGGGTGTCCACCTCAGGTAATTGGGGAGGCTGAGCCACTGGGTCCTATAGGACAACTAGCACAGAAAGCCACTCTATCAACACAGGGAAGCAGCCAAAATGTGGAGACAAAGAAACAGGTCACAAATGATAGAAATGGAGGAAAGCAAACTATTGGATATATAGTTCAAAACCACGGTTATATGGTTTTTCAAGAATTTTCTAGAAACCGCCAATAAATTTAGTGAGACCCTCCTCGATAAATCTAGTGAGACCCTCAAGGATATGAAAAAGGACCAACTAGCAATTAAGCATACACTGACTGAAATAAAGAATATTATACAGAGATACAACAGCAGCCTAGAAGATTACAAGAATCAAGTCAAAGATTTGAAATATGAAGAAGCAAAAAACACGCAACCCGAAAAGCAAAAAGAAAAAGAATCCAAAAATATGAAGATAGTGTAAGGAGCCTCTGGGACAACTTCAAGTGTACCAACATCTGAATTATGGAGGTGCCAGAAGAAGAGAGAGAGCAAGATATTGAAAACCTATTTGAAGAAATAATGACAGAAAACTTCCCCTACCTGGTGAAAGAAATAGACTTACAAATGCAAGATGCACAGAGAACCCCAAACAAAAGGAATCCAAAGAGGACCACACCAAGACACATCATAATTAAAATGCCAAGAGCAAAAGACAAAGAGAGAATCGTAAAGGCAGCAAGAGAAAAACATTCAGTTACCTACAAGGGAGTACCCATACAACTGTCAGCTGATTTCTCAACAGAAACTTTGCAGGCCAGAAGAGAGTGGCAAGAAATATTCAAAGTGATGAATAGCAAGAACCTACAACCAAGATTACTTTACCCAGCAAAGCTATCATTCAGAATTGAAGGTCAGATAAAGAGCTTCACAGATAAGAAAAAGCTAAAGGAGTTCATCACCACCAAACCAGTATTATATGAAATGCTGAAAGGTATCCTTTAAGAAGAGAAAGAAGAAGAAAAAGGTAAAGATAAAAATTATGAACAACAAATACATATCTATCAACAAGTGAATCTAAAGATCAAGTGAATAAAAAATCTGATGAACAGAATAAACTGGTGAATATAATAGAATCAGGGGCATAGAAAGGGAGTGGACTGACAATTCTCAGGGGGAAAACGGTGTGGGGGTGTGGGAAGAGACTGGAAAAAAATCGTACACGTATGGATGAGGACAGTATGGGGGGGGAGGGTAAGGGCAGAGGGTGGGGTGGGAACTGGGTGGAAGGGAGCTATGGGCGGGGGGAAGGAGGACCAACTGTAATAATCTGAACAATAAAGATTTAATTAAAATAAAATAAAAAAGAACTTAACCATCCAAATTGTTTAAAATTAACTTTCTACGTTTATGTGAAATGGACAGAGTGTACTCATTGTGCAGCTGCTCTGCATTTATAAGGAAGATGTAAGATATCTGGAAGGTCAGAATGGTAAGATTTAACCTGTTTGACATATTTTAATGAAGTCAGTGGTACAAAGTTTAGTGTCCGTTTCTCTCAAACTCTGTACTTTAAGATAAATACAGTAAGTCAAGGGATGAACACTAACTTTGAAACAAATTTGGTACCAAATTAACCAACTAATTTCAACCATCTGACCTCACTTTTAATAATATTTAGACTGGCTGGATGCCACTTCTTAAGTAAAGCAAGCACTGTATTGGCTTTGTTAGGACTGAAGTTCATTAACTACAGTGTAATTATTCCTCCTGTTGCTGATTTCAGATTGGAACCACTAGAGACCCAATCTGGTCCTTAAGAGTAAAAATCTAATCATTATTTACCCTTGAGAGTTTCTCCTTAACATTATTTTATTTATTTTAATTTTTAATCCTCACCCAAGGATATTTTCCCATTGATTTTTAGAGAGAGTGGAAGAGAGAGGGGAAGACAGAGAGAAACATAGATGTAAGAGAAACACATTGATTGGTTGCCTCCTGCAGGTACCTTGACCAGGGCCTAGGCCGGGGAGGAGCCTGCAACCCAGGTGCATGCCCTTGACCAGAATTGAACCTGGGACCCTTTGGTCCACAGGCCGACACTCTATCCACTGAGCCAAACTGTCCAGGGTTAACGTTATTTTAAAATGACAAATATGTTCTTTCTAGAAATATATTTATTTTTGTTTCTGTTGTATATTTTTTAGAGAAGTGTGATTGGGGGTTGATACTTATTACAGTTCTGAAGTGTTTACTATGAAACAAAGATTTCAATGAATGGTGATTATTGCCTTTACAGAAATTTCAAAGACCTATTTTTTTAAAAAAAACCATTAACCATTTTAAATTTATTTTGTTTTGTTTTTTGAAATACTCTGTTTGACTAAGAGCAGCAAACCATTTCTGTGCAGCATTCTTGGAATGTGCTGTGAACAGGCTTTTTAAGAAATTAAAAACGAAGAAATCATTTTAAAAATATAGGGTGGGGCAAAGTAAGTTTACAGTTGTTTGTATGGAAAAATAATACAATAATTAATAAATAATTATATAAGAATACTCACAAATGTTTTGCCCTACTCTGCATATTTGGGATTACTAAGCAGAGATTATTTAATTAATTATAAAAAATAAAGTTATCTTAAAAGTTTTTGGTGACTTTCTCTTTCCTCTAGTTGGCATGTTAACATAGGTAAAGCTCACTTTCCCCACCTAAAAGGCTGTGATGATGACTTCATCAAAAGCAGAATTCCTGTCATTTATTACTTATGTATTTATTTATTTTTTATAAAGCATCCTTTTAAAAATATTTTAAAATTGATTTTAGAGAAAGAGAAAAGGATAGGGAGAGAGAGGGAGAAACATTGACATGAGAAACAAACATCAATGGACTGCTTCCCACATGTCCCGACAAAGGTTTGAATCTGCAACCTGGGTGTGTACCCTGACCAAGAATTGAACCAGTCATGGGACTGGTGCATGGGACGACACTCAACCTAATGAGCCACACTGGCCAGGGTGTCCTGTCATTTACTTTTTAATCCTCTGTACTCAGAGCAATGCTTATGGATGATAGGCTAGCAGATGTTTGTAGAAGAAATAAATAAACCATAATTTAGTACTTCCCAATAGTTTAAAATAGTGTTATAAAATAAAAAATTAAATTTACTAAAAATTTTATTTCACTTTTGTGAGAACAGAGAGAAGGTCACAAAAAATAAAAAAGATGTTAGGCAGCTACATTTTTTTAAAAAGAGAGAAGTTATTGAATTCATAGAATAACAGAAAATTATATTTAGAAGTAGTCTTAAAATATGACAGTTCATGACATGGTATTTATTAAGGAAAACACTTCTCATATGAGAGTTGACTTTTTGCTCTAGCATGACTTATCTTGCTCCTTTTTTTATATAGAACAAAGAAAAATGCTCTTGTACATGACATTGTAGCAAGGTTCTTAATTTGATTCTCTGATATAGTTATAAAAAGGCTTTTAGAAGTTTTCTACTGCATAAGTTTCTGTTTCAATATTGATGTAAGCTACATCAATGCATTATGTCTCTTATAATTTACTAGGGGCCCGGTGCACGAAATTCGTGCACTGGGTGTGTGTCGGGGGGAGTGTCCCTCAGCCCAGCCTGCCCCCTCTCACATACTGGGAGCCCTCAGGCATTGACCCCCATCACGCTCCAATCGCAGGATGGGCCCCTTGCCCAGGCCTGACGCCTCTGGCCTAGGCGTCCGGCCCGGGCAGCGGGGACCCGCAGCTGCAGCGGCCCCACGATCGTGAGCTCCGCTTTAGGCCCAGGCAAGGGGACCCTAGCTCCCGGGACTGCCAGCTTCTACCGTGCCCAGCTCCCATCGCTGGCTCCACCCCTACTTCCTGCTATCACTGGCCAGGGCGGAAAAGGCACCTGATTCTCCTATCATGGCTGGGGGGCAGGGCAAAGGCGCCCTGGGGCCGCCTTTTCCCTGCCCCCCAGCTCTTAGTTCCCCCCTGGGTTTCCGACCACTGTCAGTGGCAGGGGGCTTCTTCCTGCTTTCCCTTTCGCCTCCCTGCATTGTGCCTACATATGCAAATTAACCGCCATCTTGTTGGCAGTTAACTGCCAATCTTAGTTGGCAGTTAATTTGCATATAGCCCTGATTAGCCAATGAAAAGGGTAGCTCGTACGCCAATTACCATTTTTCTCTTTTATTAGTGTTGATTCTTGATTTGTTTTGATTTGTTTATTTCTTATAATCTCTGCTTATTATAAAAAATAAAGTTATCTTAAACATTTTTTGGTGACTTTCTCTTTCCTCTAGTTGGTATATTCACACAGGTAAAGCTCACTTTCTCCACCTAAAAGGCTGTGATGATGACTTCACCAAAAGCAGAATTTCTGTAATTTATTACTTATGTATTAATTTTTTTATAAAGCATCCTTTAAAAAATATTTTTAAATTTTATAGTTAACTGTGGTCTTTTGGCTACATTTTCACTGATGGAATGTGACTAGAAGTCAAAGTGACATTTCAAGTATGGGCCTTAAAAATTTGGGCACATGAATTTTTTATACCTTCCTTTTTCCATTATCTGCAGCTTGGTCACTTATGGCATGAAATTATGGACATACAGATGAGAAACATGAAGGTAATGTTGGAATCACAATGTAGAACACTTTACTCTCTGAATGACTTTATAGGGCACAGCTGCCACTTACCTGACCTGCATACTTGGATCTGTTACAAAAGAGAAAATTAAGTTTTCTATTTTTAAGTCTCTATATTTTGAAGCATCTTATAGAGTAGCTTAGTCCTCATTACTGCAGTTGGACCCAACAATTTTAAGTTGCCCTAGTCCAGAAAGAAACCAAATTATAGTTCACTAATTTACATGTTGGCACTTCTTTAAAAATAAAAATTAGCACATCTAATTTTATCTACTGACTAGATGCCTGGTGCATGAATTCATGCACAGGTGGGGTTCCTCAGCCTGGCCAGTGGTCTGGGCTGATTGGGGCCGTCTCGCCCAATTCTGATTGGGACCAATGGACACCGGCTGGCCAGGGAGGAACTGCGGGAGGTTGGCCATCCAGGGATGGACCGTGGGAGGGCTCCAGGGCATGTCTGACCCATTTTGCCCAGTCCCGATTGGCCGGACCCCAATAGCAAGATAACCTACCAGTTGGAGTGTCTGGCCCCTGGTGGTCAGTACATGTTGGTCAGACACTTAGCATATTAGGCTTTTATATGTATAGACTAGAGGCCCAGTGCATGAAATTTTTTTCGGCGGGGGGGGGGGGGAATCCTTCAGCTTGGCCTGCACCCTCTCCAATCCCGGACCACTCAGGGGATGTCCGACTGCCGGCATTGGGCCTAAACTGGCAGTCGGACATCCCTCTCACAATCTGGGACCACTGGCTCCTAACTGCTCACCTGCCTGCATGCTTGATCATCCCTAAGCACTCTGCCTACCTGCCTGATCACCCCTAACCACCTCTGCCTGCCTGAACACCCCTAACTCATCTGCCTGCCTGCCTGATATCTCTAAATGCTCCCCTGCCGGCCTGATCACCCTTAACTGCTCTCCCCTGCCAGCCTGATCACCCCTAACCACTCTTCCTGCCTGCCTGATCGCCTCTAACCACCCCTGCCTTGGCCCCCACCACCATGGCTTTGTCCAGAAGGACATCTCTCCAGTCTAATTAGCAAATTATCCTTTTATTAGTATAGATAGGAATATCATATTAGAGGTGATATGTTTACTTAAGCAGTGGCCATATAAAAATAATATGCCCATTTGCATGATTATTGGGTAGAATCACAGGCCAAGTAGAATGAAAATATTTAGGTATTCAACAATTATCAGGTGCTAGGTACAGAGTCCATCTTGTAGGACACTAAGTATTCCAATTTTTACAAAGCACTGCTCTCTAACAATGATTTCAAAATAAAAGCTAAAAAGAGACTTGGTACTTTTCCTGGCCTCCATTGCATTTAACCTAAAGTCTTCTAGATGAATACAAGGCCACACAATCCTGGCATTATTTATCAACTCCATTTTGCTTAGGAAAGTTGTGTGGGTTATTTCCTTCCTGATTTTAAATAGACAGGTATGAAGTTAATTTAGGTGCTTGCATTCATTCAATAGATGTGAGTTAGATGAATGAATGAATGAATGAATGAATATATATTTATTGAGAGTTTACCACAATCCAGAGATTATTCTGTTACCCAAGGACTCCATGAATAAAAATGACAAGGCCTCTGTCCTCATGGAGCTTTTGTTTCAACCTGTAGATATAGGAAATCCTATCTAATAAAAGAGAAAAATGGTAATTGGCGTACGACGATACCCTTTTCATTGGCTAATCAGGGCTATATGCAAATTAACTGCCAACTAAGATTGGCAGTTAACTGCCAACATAGGCGCAATGCTGGGAGGCGAAAGGGGAAGGAGGGAAGAAGCTGCCTGCCGCTGACTGCAATCGGAAACCCAGGCGGCAGCCAAGAGCCAGAGAACCAAGCTGCCTTTGCTCGGAGAAGCCAGGCCTCCTTTGCCGGCTTCTGTGATAAGAGAACCTGGCTGCCTTTGCCGGCCCTGGGCCAGTAATGGGAGAAGCTGGGTGGGGCAGGGAAGAGGCGGATGTCTGCCTGGCTTCTCAGATCACTGATCACCAGTGATGGGAGAACACCCAAAGGCGGGGCCAGAGGCCAGGCTGCATAGCTGCCTGGGGACACCATCTGGACCCCAGGGGCGACGCAGCCAGGCCCCAGAAGGAGACCCAGGGCCCGGGGCTGAGTTGCAGCTGTGGTACGCAATCCAGTGCCTTGGCTGAGGAGACCCAGAAGGAGACCCAGGCGCTGGGGCTGTTTTTGCCGCTAGGGCACACAATCCAGTGCCCAGGCTGAGGAGACCCAGGGCCTGGGGCTGCGTCGCAGCTGGGGCACTCCATCCGGTCTGGGGGCGATACAGCCAGGCCCCAGAAGGAGACGCAGGCACCAGGGCTGTATCGCTGCTGGGGCACGCGATCCAGTACCTGGGCTGAGGAGACCCAGAAGGAGACCCAGGGGCCTCGCAAGAGGAGAGTCTCCATGGTCAGATGGCGTGGTGTCGGGACAGGAATAAAGACCCGAGGTGACTCAGATGCCTGGCCACAGGGTTAGACCAGCCAGCAGGGCCTTTCAGTTGGGACTGGGGTGGGGGTGGGGCGAGGGAGGCAAGCCGGAAATAGAGAACTACAACTCCCAGGAGGCTTAGCGGCCAGGGCCTGGGTGCCTGGCTGTGAAATCGGATGGGCTGTAGTTTCGCAAGCCACTTTAAACTAGAGGCTTGCAAGGTTGGAAGTTCTGCGTCGGGAGCCAGGGAGAAATGGAGCTGGAGCAGAGAGAGGGGTCCATGGCAGCTGTGGGCTTTGAGGAGTTCTCAGCACCTCCCGGCTGGGAGCTGGCGCTGCCTCCGCTGAAGGTGGTCACATCCTGGAGAGCGAGCTTGAGACCAAAGTGGAGTTCGTGTCTGGGGGTCTGGGCAGCTCCAGCCTCCAGGAGCAAGACGAAGAGGAGGAGGCAGCCTGAGGCCAGCAAGGGCGGTGCCAACAGGAACTCAATCGCAGGAAGTACCAGGCGCTGGATCGGCACTGCAGGGAGATTGAGCAGGCGAAGGAGCGGGTCCTGAACAGGCTCCATCAGATGATATAGAGGATAACATGGAGACTCCAGCAGGAGCGGAGGTTCCTCATGAAGGTGCTGGACTCCTACGGTGACAACTACCGGGCCAGCCAGTTCACCATCTTACTGGAGGACGAGGGCAGCCAGGGCAGAGACGCCCCCAACCCAGGCAACGCTGAGAACGAGCCTCCAGAGAAAGAGGGGCTGTCCCCGCCCAGGAGGACGCCAGCGCCCACAGAAGCCAGCAGCCCTGCCCCTGGCGAGGGGCCCAGCAGTTGGAAGAGGCGGCGAGTGCCATAGGAAGGGCACTGGGCAGGAGTCCCACTGACTCCAGAGCTGGCCCCCATGCAGATAAAGGTGGAGGAAGACTTTGGCTTCTAAGCCCTCGAGGCTCTGGACTTAAGTTGGGTTTCTCGGGGGCCAGATAAGCTGCTGCCCTACCCCACCCTAGCCAGCTCCCCCTTTGACTGACCCCCCAATAAACGGACCCAATGCAAAAAAAAAAAAAAAAGCTTATAGAGGCATGATTATAGGATCAAATAGTATAAATATAGATGTAACAGGACAATAAAAAGAGAACCTGGCTATGATGATAACCTGAATGCTGCCTCTGTGTCATTCCTTCTTTGGGAACCCCTGGACCTGCTGGGGCTGGACCCCAACATTCCTCTTCTTATAAGGACTTCAGTGAGATGGGCTAAGGGTCCCACTGGAACTGCCACAATTTAATGTAATCCCCTCTTTAAAGATCTTATCTCCATATACAGGTACATTCTGAGGTTCTGGGGATTAGGATTTTAACATACATTTTGTTGATTACCCAAATCAGCCCTTACCAACCAGCATGTTTCAGAAAGTAGATTCCTACAGGGTTATTTACCAAACATTCAGAAGTATTTTTAAAAGAGCTAAGCCCCTCGCCCACCGTGTGGGCCCCTCCCAGCGAAGAGCGAAGGCCTGGGTTCCGGGCACCGGAGGAAAACTGGTGCCAGCAGCCAGGGGAAGGGGCCCCCAAGGGGCCCCAGATTGCGAGAGGGCACAGGGTGGGCTGAGGGACCCACCCGAGTGCACAAATTTTTGTGCACCGGGCCTCTAGTATATAAATAAACAAATAAAAGTATTTAGATGCTGATAAATACTATAAAGGAAATAAAAAGAAGGTGATATAATAGAGAGTGACTCAGTAGAAAGGAGTATTTTTATTTAGATAAGGTATCCCAGAACTCCTATGAGGACAGATGAAGCTGAGATCTGGATGGAAGGAAGCAGGCAAGCACTGGAAAGCTGGGTGGAGAGTGTTCTAGGCAGATAGGACAGCAGGTGCCAAGTTCTTGGGGTGATTTACATGCATTTCTGAATGCCATGTACATGCAATTTATTTAATTATTAAATGACTAGAGGCCCAATGCACAAAATTTGTACAAGAGTAGGCCTTCCTTTCCCTGGCTGCCAGCACCAGCTTCCCTCTGGCACCCAGGACCCAGGCTTCCCTCTGGCTGCCAGCAGGCACCGTGGACCCGGGCTTCCCTTGCAGCCCTGGCTTCATCCGGAAGGTCATCTGGAAGGATGTCCAGTCTCTAGTATGCTTTTATTATTATAGATAATAAATAGCATACTAGTGATATAAAGATAAAGATCAAGGGAATTGATAGTTTTGATTCTTAAAACATTTAGAGCTTTACTTGGCTTAATAGTAGATCCCAAGTGATCAAAAGATTATCATCTAAAATGGATTCAAACAAGGGGTCTTGTTCAAAGCACACTAGCTTATTTTCACTATATTATCTTAATGCAAAGTTAGGTGTTGTTAAGTATAGTTTTGTGTGGTCTGGCAAGTACCATTAGGATATAATTACCTTTAACTAATAAAATCTCATTAATTGTCAGGACTTTTTAACTAAAGTTACAAATATGGCTGGAATAATCTCTCTCTATATAAAACCCTAATATGCAAATAGACCGAACGGCAGAACAACCGAACAACCAAACAACCAGTTGCTATGACATGCACTGACCACCAGGGGGCACACGCAGAACATGGCAGGGTGTCAGCAGCAGGTGGCAGAGCACAAAACATGGTGGGCATCAGCCACGCAGGATGGTGTTGCAGGTGAGCAGGGGTGCCAGACCAAGGTGGGGCGCCTGTTGCTGTCATCAGGGCAAGCCTCTGGTGGTTACTGAAAATTCTTTGTTCCCACGTGCCGCGGTCCCACTGGGCACTTGCACCTGCTGCTGGTGCTGGTCCCACTAGCAACCACTGCTGGTGCCTGCCAGGCACTGGCCCTAATCACTCAGCACTGTCAGTGGGTGCTAGTGGTGGCTGCCAGCCCCAATGGCCCCTGAAGGTTTCTCCACCTCCCCCTGCTCCTGAGGGGTGATCGGGGCAGCAGCTGCTGCTCACACCCGCTGACAGTGCTGGCCCTGCTCACACCTTGCACCCATCAGGGGGTGTGAACAGGGCTGGCACCATCAGTGGTGGGATTGTGAATAATAAAAATGTTAAGAGGTCTGATGCTTAGATTAATCACTTAATAGACATAAATATAACTAAGTAACATAGAAAGTAACTTAGCAAAAGGGAGAAAATCTGAGAGCCCCTCTGTTCAATGCCTCTTAGGAATTGTTGAAAAAATACGGGAAGTACAGAAAATGTTTTTCTGTAAAAATCTCCAAAAATCTGAAACTCAGCACTTCTGAGTATAAATTTATTAAAATAGCAGAAGCAATGTGTTCAGTATCTGGTAGAAACCAATAAGGACAATTTCACTGCTGAGTAGAGCATCTGTGACTTGGAAAACAATTCAAAGATTTTAAACAAATGACTCCCAATAGTTCTAATAAGTTCGGGTAAATTGGAAATCAAGTATGAATATGACTCTTACTTCATTCTATATCTTGTCTGCAATGCATGAAAAAATAAAAATCATATTTGCAATAATACAATATGAGCCAAGCTATAAAATGTAATGTCCTAAAGAAGATTCAGTATGCCTGAACAGGAATACAATGAAGAAAAAAATTATTATAATTATGAAACTTATGATCATTAAGTTATTTATGTTTCATATGTTTTCTGCATTTTTTGCAAACCTTTAAGTAAGCAATCCAAAAAAAGTAATTTTCTTGGAAATGACTGAGATAACCAGAGATAAAAAAATTAAAATGAATTATTTGGCAGCCACTGTATATAGTAGTTAGATTCAATTCTACTATTGAAATTGCCTCTGTATTGTAAGCAGCTAGAAAACACTTCCTCAAATGATCAACATCTATTTCCAAACATGTAGTTATGAGTAATATGCATAGCTACAAATCATGGATTTCCTTCAAGAATCAATCCAGGAAGAAGTATTCAGACAAATAGATACCTTTTAATAAGTCAAATTCCAGCTGTGAGCTTTAAAGCAATCATAAGAGATAAACATAAAGAGTCCAGGCATAATACAAAATAAATAAGTCCTATAAAACTGGATATTTGCAGAGTTCTAAATCCTCAGGAATCCACAGGATGTCCGCAAATACATTTAGAAGGCAAGAATTTCAGAGTGAACAAGAAATCTGACTCATTATCTTTCTGTAATTTAGTATTTCCTCTTATAAGAATTCTAAGTAGAGGGTTGCTAGAATAGATAAATTAAACTTTTTCCCATCAAAGTTCATTACAAATGCCCTTGGCTGTGTCCTCACCGCCTTCATTCCTGCACATCTCTTCGGTGTAACTTCAAAGAAAACTCTCCACACAAGAGATAGGAAAGTGAAGTGAGTGGATGAGTACAGGGCCACCTCTGTTAAAAAGAGGTTTAATTAAGTACATATTTGAAGAGTGCCTTTGACATGAAAAAGCAGTAAGAAAATTCAGTACTATTAACACGGAATGAGAATAACTTGGTCCTGTGAGCTTACAGAGATAAAGAAAAAGTTATATTCTCCTCCAGGCAAGCATTTTTCAATAGGGTTCTTTATTGATTTGTCATCCTAAGAGAGTCTGTAAGTCTAGCATCTGCATATTGATTCCTGGTTTGTATGGAGGAAGAGAAATCAGAGAATAAAAGATGCATCTTTCTTCAATCTGAATAAAATTGTAGCATGTGTATTTTAAATGTGCACTCATTTCTTTGCAAAAGTACATAATACATGTAAAATTTGGGAGAAATGTTTTGGCTGTATAATAAGAGGAGGATGTTTATTTTCACTTGTTACTTAATAGAAACTAAACGTTTTTAATTACCAAAAGTAATATATGACCAATATTAATGTCATAGCGTGTGAAAACTGGAAATTTTGACGGAAGCATTATAATTCTGCAGGTGTAAAATTCTTAAGTGAGATGCCAGAACAAAAGGAAATCATCTGAGAAAAATAACTGGCTAGAAGTTTCCAATACCCATAATGAAAGGATTGAGAAAGTAGGTGGCATAAGAAGCAAGTATTTGTGCAGAGATTTCCTTCAAGAGCTGGTGCTGGACTCTAAGTCCCACCACCCATCCTAAAGGAGACCTGGGAGTCATTCCTCCTCGGCCTTAAACCTAGGAAGACGGGCTTCATTGAGCATATTTTGGAGAGCTTGGCATATGTCACCAACATTTTGGGGACTCTCTGGTCTGCTATCTGACAAATACCCTGACATTCTCTTTTTTAAAAATCTTCACCCCAGGATATGTCTTTATTGATTTTTTTTTTTTTGAGAGTGAGACACACACACACACACACACACACACACACACACACACACACACACACATCAATGTGAGAGAGACATGGATTGGTTGCCTCTCTTCTGGTTCCCAACCGGGAGTTGAAACAACCCAGTCATGTGTCTTGATCAGAAATCCAACCTACAAACCTTCAGTGTATGGGATGATGCTCCAACCAACAGAGCCACACCAGCCAGGGCCTCTGACATTCTTCAGAGCAAGGTTATGACTCTGAAGTAGCTGAGTTGAGAGAAATAAAGGTTCATTTGTGAAATAACTTCATTCTCACTAGTGGAAGGGCAAAACTATATCTAAGATAAGGTGTAGATGACAAGAGTGGTAATGCCATCCTGAAGGCATTTTAAATTCTTTTCAGCAAGATTTCCAAGACAAACAACAGGACTCTACTTGCTCAAGTCTATGTATGAAGTGGTCACCTGAGGGATTAGAGGTGAGGGGGAGGCAGGCATTTGAAGAGAAGGTACACAGGTGTCATACCCAGAGGAGTCTGGCCTCCAAAAAGTCCACAAACCCTTAAACATCTGCCAGGCTAAGTTACTTAAAATGCCATTTGTGCCTTGGCCAGTTTTTCTCAGTCGTTAGAGTGTCAACTTGTAGACCCAAAGGTCGTGAGTTTGATTTCCAGTCAAGGGTAGGTACCTCGGTTGCAGACTTGATTTCTGACCCAGGTTGGGTACAAACAGGAGGCAACCAATCTATGTGTCTGTCTCTCACTGATGTTTCTCTCTCTCTCTCTGCCTCCTCTCTCCACTCCAATTTCTCAAACAACAACAACAACAAAATCAATGGAAAAAATATCCTCAGGTGAGGATTAAAACAACAACAACCCATCTTGTGATAGTGTTTGTCCAAGTAAGCACTTCCCTGCCTCCCTTTAACTTCCACTTCATGTAATTTAGGAGTGGTATTTACAGGAATATGAGTATAGGAAGAGATGAGTGAGACAGAAAGGCCCATTTCCTCTCTCCTTCAAAATGGTCCATCTACAGCTAGGCCATAGCAAAGAGGGGAGAAAAAGGGATGGTAAGTCAAATTTTGGTTATTGAGGACTGGATAGTATAATTTCTGAAGTAAGATTGTTTGTGACATGAACTGACTGTACAGCCTTCAATTACCCACGCTAGCAAAAGGATGATGAAACCTTCAAATGGTTAATCAGGTGAAAACACCTCCCAATAGAAAATAAAGAATAAAATAAAGTGGGAGGCAAAATGGAGTTTTGTTTTCAGTTTGCCCATGAGTTGTGCTTATAAAATAGCAGCTATATGCCCAAAGTCATTTTTTTTTCTAATGAAACTATAGCTAAAAAGCAACTGATTAAAAATGAGACAGCTATCCAGCTGGCCTGGCTAAGTTGTTCAGCATTGGCCAAAGAACCAGGAGGTCATAGTTCAATTCCTGGTCAGGATATATGCCCAGGTTTTGGGCTCTATCACCTGTGGGGGGCATGCAGGAGGCAGCCCATTGATGTTTCTTTCTCATTAGTGTTTGCATCTCTCTATTCCTCTCACTTCCTCTCTCTAAAATCAATAAAATGTGACATACCTACTATTTTTCTATTTAATCAAATTAATCATCATTGGACACAAACTTGTTCTTTAAAGTTAAAATATAAATTAAAAACTCAAAAAAGAGCAGTCAAATAAAAAATTCATCCTTATCTTAAAATATATTAAGCTAAAAGTTCACCTATATATTTATTTATTTTTTAGTTCTTTTTTTTTTCTATATGGAAACTATTTTATTTTTTTTAAGTCTTTATTGTGAAAAATACTACATATGTCCATTTTTGTTCCCCATTGACCTCTTCTAGCCGACTCAAACCCACAGCCAGCTTCAGGCCTTCACCATCCTATTGTCTGTGTCCATGGGTTATGCATATATGCATACAAGTTCTTTGTTTGATCTCTTCCTACCCACTCACCCTCCCCTACCTTCCCTCTGAAATTCCTCAGTCTGTTCCATGCTTGGATGCCTATGAATCTTTTTTTTTTTTGGTCAATCCTCGTGCAAGGATATTTTTTCTATTGATTTATAGATAGAGTGGAAGAGAAAGGGAGAGACAGAGAGAGAGGAACATCCGTATGAGACACATTGATTGCCTCCCCCACACACTCCGTCTAGGATCAGGGTTCTATCTTGCAATCTAGGTATGTGCCATTGGCTGGAATTGAACTTGGACCTCTTCAGTCCTTGGGCCAATACTCTATCCTTTGAGCCAAACTGGCTAGGGCTACCTCTGGATCTATTTATTCATCAGTTTATTTTGTTCATTAGATTCCATGTATGAATGAGATCATGTGATACTTCTCTTTCTCTAACTGGCTTATTTCACTTAGCATAATACTCTCCAGGTCCATCCATATTGTTGCAAATGGTAAGAGTTCTTTTATTTTTACAGCTGTGTAGTATTCCATTGTGTTAATGTACCAACACAACTTATTTTACAGCTGAAGGGCACTTGAGCTGTTCCCAAATCTTAGCTATGGTAAATTGCACTACTATGAACATAGGGGTGCATACATTCTTTCTGATTGGTGTTTCTGATTTCTTGGGATATATTCCAACAAGTGGGATCAGTGGGTCAAATGGGAGTTCCATATTTCATTTTTTGAGGAAACTCCAAATTCCATACTGTTTTTCACAGTGGCTGCACCAGTCTGCATTCCCACCAGCAGTGTACAAAGGTTCTCTTTTCTCCATTTCTTTGCCAACACTTGTCATTGTTAATTTGTTGATGATAGCCATTCTTACAAGTGTGAGGTGATACCTCATTGTCATTTTAATTTGCATCTCTCGGATGTTTAGTGACTTTGAGCATTTTTTCATATGTCTCTTGGACTTCTGTATGACTATTTAGAAGTGTCTATTGAGGTCCTTTGTCCATTTTTTATTGGATTGTTTGTCTTCTTTTTGTTGAGTTATATGAGTTCCTTATATATTTTGGAAATTAACCTCATTATTTTCCATTGATTTATAGAGAGAGTGGAAAGGAAAAGGAGAGACAGAGAGAGAGAAACATCCATATGAGAGAGACACATCAATTGGTTGCCTCCCCCACACACTCCAACCAGGGTCAGGGATCCAGCCTGCAATCTAGGTGTGTGCAATTGACTAGAATTGAACTTGGACCTCTTCAGTCAGTCCATGGGCCAATGCTCTATCCTTTGAGCCAAACTGGCTAGGGCTGCCTCTGGATCTATTTTATGTATCATTGGCAAATATATCCTCCCATCCAGTGGGCTCTCTTTTCATTCTGTTGATGGTTTCTTTTGCTGTGCAGAAACTTTTTATTTTGATGTAGTCCATTTGTTTATTTTCTCCTTAGTTTCCTTTGCCCTGGGGGATGTATCAGTAAACATATTGCTATGAGAGATGTCTGAGATTTTGCTGCCTATGTTTTTTTCTAGGATTTTTATGGTTTCACGACTGAAATTTAAGTCTTTTTTCCATTCTGAGTTTATTTTTGTGTATAAGGTGGTGATCTAGTTTCATTTTTTTTTTGCATGTACTTGTCCAATTTTTCCAACACCATTTATTGAAGGAACTGTCCTTACTCCATTGTGTGCTCTTGTCTCCTCTTTCAAATATTAATTGAGCATAATACTTTGGGTTGATTTCTGGGTTCTCTGTTCTGTTCCATTGATCTATATGCCTGGTCTTCTGTCAGTACCAGGCTGTTTTGAGTACAGTGGCTTTGTAGTATAACTTGATCTCTGGTATTGTGATTCTCCAACTTTGGTCTTTTTTCTTAAGAATATTACAATTGGAGTCCATTTTGGTTCCATATCAATTTTTGTAGTGTTTGCTCTA
Organism: Myotis daubentonii; assembly: GCF_963259705.1. Taxonomy (NCBI): domain Eukaryota; kingdom Metazoa; phylum Chordata; class Mammalia; order Chiroptera; family Vespertilionidae; genus Myotis; species Myotis daubentonii. Next base: position 95,068,774 of record NC_081842.1, on the reverse strand, counting down.
GATCTGTGAAGTATGCCATTGGTATTTTAATAGGGATTGCATTGAACCTATACATTGCTTTGAGTAGTATGACCATTTAAATAATTTTGATTCTACCAATCCATAAACACGGTATATTCTTCCAGTTCTTATATATTCCTTTACCTCTTTTATCAACATCCTGTAGTTTTCACAGTACAGTCTTTTATCTCCTTGGTTAAAATTATACCTAATTATCTTAATTTTTTTGTTACAGTGGTAAATGGGATTTTTTTAAAAATATATTTTATTGATTTTTTAGAGAGAGGAAGGGAGAGGGATAGAGAGTTAGAAACATCCATGAGAGAGAAACATCGATCAGCTGACTCCTGCACACCCCCTACTGGGTATGTGCCCGCAACCAAGGTACATGCCCTTGACCGGAATCAGACCTGGGACTCTTCAGTCCACAGGCCTAGCCACTAAGCCAAACTGGTCAGGCGGGATTGTTTTTTTAGGTTCTCTTCCTGAGAGTTCATTATTGCTATATAAAAATGTCATCGATTTTTGGGTGTTAATTTTATATACTGCTACGTTGCTGAATTCATTTATTAAATCTAGTAGATTTTTGGTAGAGTCTTTAGGGTTTTCTATGTACAATATTATATCTGTGAATAATGACAGTTTTACTTGCTTCTTTCCAATTTGGATGCCTTTTATTTCTTCTTGTATGATCCTATGGCTAGGACTCTCAGTACTATGTTGAACAAGAGTGGTGAAAGTGGGCATCCCTGTCTTATTCATGTTCTTAGGGGAAATGGTTTTAGTTTTTGCCCATTGAGTATGATGTTGGCTGTACATTTGTCATTTATGACTTTTATTATGTTGAGATATGATCCCTCTATTCCCACTTTGCTGTGAGTTTTTATCAAAAAGGAGTGTTGCCAAAACCGGTTTGGCTCAGTGGATAGAGCGTCGGCCTGCGGACTGAAGGGTCCCGGGTTCGATTCCGGTCAAGGGCATGTACCTGGGTTGCGGGCACATCCCCAGTAGGAGATGTGCAGGAGGCAGCTGATCGATGTTTCTCTCATTATCGATGTTTCTAACTCTCTATCTCTATCCCTTCCTCTCTGTAAAAAATCAATAAAATATATTTAAAAAAAAAAGGAGTGTTAGATTTTGTCAAATGCCTTTTCTGCCTCTATTTATATGATCATGTGATTTTTGTCTTTCAATCTATTTATATATCATATTTATTGATTTGTGAATATTGTATCAGCCTTGCATCCTCAGAATAAATCCCACTTCGTCATGATGTATTATCTTTTTAATGTATTGCTAGGTCCAATTTGGCAATATATTTTGAGGATTTTAGTATCTATGTTCATTAGGGATATTAGCCTGTAATTCCTTCTTTGTGGTGGCTTTATCTGGCTTTAGGATTAGGATAATATGGTCCTCATAGGAAAAGCTTAGAAGTATCCCTTCCTCTTGAAGTTTTTGGAATAGTTTGAAGAGGATAGGTGCTAGCCCGGGACTTTTGTTTGCTAAAAGGTTTTGATTACTGCCTCAATTTCGTCAGTAATTATCAGCCTATTCAGGTTTTCTGATTATTCCTAATTGAGTTTTGGAAGATTGTATTTTTCTATGAATTTGTCCACTTCATCTACATCACCCAGCTTGTTGGAATATAGTTCGGCCATAGGAATTTTTTATGATCCTTTGTATTCCTGTGGGAGTCAGTTGTTACTTCACTTCTTTCATTACTGATTTTGTTTATTTGGTTCCTCTCTCTTTGTTTCTTGATTGGTCTGGTTAGAGGTTCATCAATCTTGTTTATTTTTTTAAAGAACCCTCTCTTGGTTTTATTGAATGTTCATATATATATATATTAGTTTCTGTCATTTATTTTCACTCTGATCTTTATTATTTCCTTTCTTCTACTTTTGGCTGTCATTGTTGTTCTTTTTATATTTCTTTAAGTTGGAGGGTTATATAACTTATTAAAAGTTTTTCTTGTTTTTTTGTGGTAGGCCTATAGTGCTATGAACTTCCCTTTCAGGAGTGCTCTCACTGTGTCCCACAGATTTTGTGTTGCTGTGTGTTCATTTCAATTTGTTTCCGGGATATTGTTTATATTTTCTTTGTTTTCTTTGGTATCTCATTCATTGTTTAGTGACATGCTATTTAGCTCCATGGGTTTGAATATTGTTGTGTATTTTCACTCTACTTGATTTTTAATTTCATACCATTGTGACCTGAGAAGATGCTTTGTATGATTTCAATCTTCTTAAACTTGTAGAGATTTAGTTGGTGTCCTAACATGTGGTCTATCTTTGAAAATGTCCCATCTGCATTTGAGAAGAATGTATATTTTGTAGCTTGGGGTGAAAATGTCAATTAATTTCTTCTTATGTAGTGTTTTCTTTAGGATCACTGTTTCTTTGTTGATTTTTTTGTCTAGAAGATCTATCCAGCAATGTCAGTGGGTGTCAAATTTCCCTGCTATGATTGTTTTGATTTTAATCTCTCCCTTAAAATCATATATATATATATATATATATATATATATATATATATATATATATATACTCCTGTATTGGGTGCATACATGTTTACTGGAGTTATATCCTCTTGTTTTATCCATCCGTTTAGTATTATGAAGTGGCCTTCATTATCTCTTGTTATGGCCTTCACTTTGAGGTCTGTTTTGTCAGATATGAGTATTGCTATCCCAGCTTTTTTCCATTTCCATTTGCCTGTAAAATTGTTTTCCATGCCTTCATTTTCATCCTGTGGGAGTCCTTTGCTCTGATGGGTCTCTTGTAGACAGCATTTAGATGGGTCATGTTTCTTACCCATTTAGCTACCCTATGTCTTTTGATTGGAACATTTAAATCAGTTATATTTAAGTGCATTATTGATAGATACTAATTTATTGCCACTCTTATTCTTTATGCCTGTGTTGTTCTCTTTCTCTCTATTCCTTCTTCTTATAATAGTCCCGTTAGCAATTCTTGCAGTGCTGGATTCATGTTAATAAACTCTCTTAGCCTTTTTTTTTTCTTCTGCAAAGTTCTTTATTTCACCTTTGATTTTGAATGATAGCCTGCTTCATACAGTATTGGGTTTAGCCCCTTGGTTTTCATTACTTTGTATAGTTCTTGCCATGCCCTGTGGTCTGAAGTATTTCTATTGAGAAGTCAGCTGACAGTCTAATGAGAGCTTCCTTGTATGTAACTTTCTGTTTCTTGCAGCCTTTAAAATTCTTTTTTTGTCTTAATGTTTGCCATTTTAATTATGATGTGCCTAGGTGTAGGTCTTTTGGAGTTCATCTTGCTGGGGCTCTGTGCTTCCTGAACTTGGGTGATTTTTCCTTCACCAGGTTAGAGAAACTTTCTGCCATTATTTCTTCAAACAGGTTCTCTATTTCTGTCTCAGAATCTGCTCTTTATGGTATCCCTACAATCCCAACTTTGTTACATTTCATGTTGACCCAAAGCTCCCTTAGACTCTGCTTCTTAAATTTTTTTCTCTCCATTTGCTACTCTGAATGGGTGCTTTTCTTCGACCTTGTCTTTTAATTTGCTAATTTGGCCCTCAGCTTCTTCTAGTTTATTGTTGAAGAATACCCAGGGTGTTCTTTTTTTTTTTTTTTAATATATTTTATTGATTTTTTACAGAGAGGAAGGGATAGAGATAGAGAGTTAGAAACATCGATGAGCGAGAAACATCGGTCAGCTGCCTCCTGCAGATCTCCCATTGGGGATATGCCCGCAACCCAGGTACATGCCCTTGACCAGAATCGAACCTGGGACCTTTCAGTCCGCAGGCCGACGCTCTATTCACTGAGCCAAACCGGTTTCGGCAGCCCAGGGTGTTCTTTATTTCAACTATGTTATTCCTCATTTCCAATTGATTCTTATTTATTGTTTCAAGTTCTCTTTTCATGTTGGTGTAGCTCTCATTAAGACCTTTATAATTCTCATCAAGTTGCTTGTAGATCTCACTGAATTGTTTGAGCAGGCTTATTACCATTACTCTGAATTCTTTCCCTGACAAATTGTTTACTTCCACTTCCTTTATTTACTTTTCTGCTGATTCATCCTTTTCTTTCATTGTTGTTTTCTTGTCTCCCCATTTTCTGTCGCTTTGTTTTTGTTTCTATGTACTAGATAAAACTACTATGGTTTCCAGAGTTTGTGGGTGGTCTTATGTAGTAAGTGTTTTGTGGGACCCAGTGGAGAAATTTATTAGAACTCTTGAGCTGGGTGCTCTAGGAAATCCCCTTACTTGAGTTATTTGGATTCTCCTGTTATAGTTGGTTCTTGAATATTAATGTCTCATTTGTGGATGGAGTCTCCTCTCATGCTGGCAGACTATGTGGTTCACCCCGATCATGTTGTACAAGGTATTGTGGAGGTGCTGACTGAACAGAACAAAATACAACATAACAGATCATGAAACAGAAGAAACAAAACAAAAATATACACAAGATTCCTATAGCACCAACAAAAACACCACAGAGAAGAGAGAATTAGGAAAAAGTAAAGAGAACAAGAATGATAGAAAAAACAAAAGAAAGAAAGAATAAGAGGAGGAAACAAAACAAAACACACACACACACAAACACACACACTCACACACACACACAAAAAACAAACCCAAGATGAATGGGGGGGTGGAATATGTAGACCTTAAGTGAAGAAAATAAGATTGAAAATTAGATGAATAGTGGAAGGAAAATGGTTTAAAATAAATAAGGGAGAAAAAAATGAAAACTTAAGAAACAAAATTTGTAAAGGAAAATATAGAAAGCAAATAGAGCTAAAATAAGAAAAAAAAAAGAGAAAGTGGACAAAAAATTGAGTAGGGAAAGGGAAGAAGAAAATTGGATATATGAACAAAACAACAGAGAGTAGAATAATAACAAATCTATAGAGGAGATTGATAAAGAAGATAAATTTAGAAAGGGAAAAAAGAAAAGAAAGAGGAAATAAAATAAAAGAAAAAAGGATGGGAAGAAGAAAAAATTTTTAAAAAGGAGAAAAAAAACATGAAGTGGAATTTGTTTCAGCCTTGTTGAGTGCCCCATGGGAGCTCCCTTGGGATACCACTTTTCTGTTCTGTCATTCTGGGCTTCCTGTGAGGAACTGAGGTTCTAACCACTGTCAGGAACTATCTTTTGGCTTTCAGCAACTTGTTTGAAGCTACAAAGGATCCACCAATCCACTGTTTTTTTCTGTATCTACAGGATTTAGCTAAAAGTAGGAGGGGCCAATCTGCTCCCTAAAGTAGGTGTATAAGCAGCCCTGACCCAGGGCTCAGCAGGAAACTTTTGTTTCCCTGGGCTCAGCTTCTGCCGGACTTTGCCTGCTATTTAGCTGTTCATCTTAGTCACCCAAAAGTCTGTTTATGAAAAGGCTTTAGGCAGGTGAGGTGTTATTTAGCTTTCAGAGAATGTGGTGGGTGTGTTTCCCTGTCCAAGAGCTACTCCTCCACCAGAGGCCCAAAATATTACTCTGCCCTTGGCTGCAGCTAGATAGCTGCAGCTGGATCCTTGTATGGAGACCAATGAGGTTAGCTGGATATTTGGAGTGTTTATCAGTTCTCCTGTGCCGGGCGGGGGTGGGGATGGGGGGGGCGGGGGGGGCAGGGGGGGATGTAGCAGTCTGGTTCCCATGATAATCCCATAACTGAGGGCTATTTGAGACTGTTCAAACCCATAAACTTGGCCTCTGCTTTTGTTTCCTTTGAAAAGTTCAAAATGCAGGGTGTGGCATGCAGGACACCTGTGGGTGGGGCAGGCTGTATCACCTAGGTTGGATTTTTTTTTCTTTTCCTACCTTGAGGCTACTGGGAGTGGCTACCTCCTTTTAGGAAAAATGGCCTTTTCTGTTTGGGGGCCTACAACCAAATGCTCCTGGCTGCTGTTTTTCCAAGTCTCCATGCAAACCTTCCCACCCCAAGTTCTCCTTGGGCACCTCAAGTCCACATCTCCCTTCCTGCACCAAAGGCTCAGATGAGTAGCTGCAAATGAAAACTCCTGTGCTCTGGGTAAAAAACAAATACACAAACAAAAAAACAAACAAAAAAAGGAAACTGGCTTTCTCTCCGACTGGCTCTGGTCTACAGGCTCCTGGCTCCACAGTTACTCGCATCCCTTCTACCTTTCACGGCTGGATGTTATGTGGGCCACGGGTCTCGGCTCTGGTGCTCTGGGCTGTGTAGCCCAGCCTGGGTTCTGGGCCTCAATCTTCTGAAGGAACAGACCCTCCTGTAGCCCAGTGCTCTCACCTCTCTCGGCCTGCTGCCCCTGGGAGCTGGTTTGACTCCTCTTGCAATCTCACCCTTCCTACCGTCTCCAGGTGTTGTCTGTCTTTCCTTGGTATGTGTCCTCCTCAGTTGGACCTCAGTTGGTAATTCCAGGTGAATGTTCTCTAATTTAGCTGTATTTCCATCTGGCCCTGGGATATGGTGCACAATAGGTCTGCCTATTTGGCTGCCATTTTTTTTCTCCTCACCTATTGATTATTATTCTTAGAAGCCCAAACAATTATTTAGTGTCACACCAATAATTTAAAGACAAATCATATCATTTTAAGATTTACTCACATTGTTTGGAGCAAATTGGAATGTATGTTAGACAATAGGAATATATGTTGTTACAGAAAACCGGAATAAATCAAGCAATGCTCGGAGAGTTTGGAGTCATACTTTATTCACCGGTGGGCTCAGAGAAAAATGAACTCAAATTCTAAGCAGAGCTATAAGCAGAACTTCTGTTTTTATTAAAGAGCCAGCCTATGTGTGCTTAGTGGTTATCTTCTGGTGGTCTTGAAAACAACACTGTTCCATACAATTAAAAAGTACACCTGGCATGGCATTGAGAGTATGGGCATAGCTAGTTTTTGGCCTACAAGGTCAGACAGCTAAGTTTATCTTCCTTATTATTCAAGCAGGCTAGAGCAGGCTGGAAAGCAAAGTTTTTTTCTTTTTCCTTTTCTTTCTTTTTTTTAAGAATAAGAGCCCGTCTAAAAAATAGCAGGGAATTCCAAACAGTAGTTTTACACAATAGGGGTTAGCTTCTCAATGTTAGAAAAATGAATACTGTTTTCCATCAGAATAGAGACTAGGAAGCCATATTGTAATGGCTTAAGTAGAAGGTATACAGCCATTGAGTGGAAAGTTGACTAAATGGCCCACTAAAAAAGGCTTTCAGAGTTTCTGTTTATCCAGTCTTTTTTTTTTTTTTTAAATATATTTTATTGATTTTTTACAGAGAGGAAGGGAGAGGGATAGAGAGTTAGAAACATCAATGAGAGAGAAACATCGATCAGCTGCCTCCCGCACACTCCCTACTGGGGATGTGCCCGCAACCAAGGTACATGCCCCTGACCGGAATCAAACCTGGGACCCTTCAGTCCACAGGCCAACGCTCTATCCGCTGAACCAAACCAGTCAGGGCGATCCCAGTCTTTAATGCACACTTTAGCAAGAAGAAAACATCTATTCATGGAAATTTAAATATTTACTAGTTTCAACATGTTGTTTTGTTTGTAAATTCTAAGTCAACTGAAATTTCTCTGCCATGATTTGTCAATGATCAACTTTTTTTGTGACATTAATGGATTAAATTTATTGAAATCAATTTGGGAAATAGCACCTTGCTTCCATTTAATTAGCTGCCTTGACCTTGAAGAAAATCTAGTTTCCATCCTCTGCTTTAGAGAGTAAGCAAAGCCCAGGACAAAAGACAAAGGAGGGCACTATTGCAATAATAGTAGAGACAGATAAAGTTTGAGCTATAAAGAACAGTATCAAAAAAGAGGTTCTGAACAATTTTCAGTTAGTAAATAAGGTTATGCAAATATTTATTAAACTTGTATTATTTTCTTCTTTTTTGAAGTTATTTTCAGGGTTGATCTAGGCAGTGCTTCTCAACCTGTGGGTCGCAAACAATGAAAATACATCCTGCATATCAGATATTTACATTATGATTCATAACAGTAGCAAAATTACAGTTATGAAGTAACAACGAAAATAATTTTATGGTTGGGGGTCACCACAACATGAGGAAATGTATTAAAGGGTCGCGGCATTAGGGAGGTTGAGAACCTCAAGCTTACAAAAATGACTGACAGATGAATCAGTTTTGAATCTGTCAGTTTCTATTTATACTGTCTAGAGCAGACTTTCATTTTTCACCGGATTTTGACACTGAACTTATTTTTCCAATACTTCCCTTACTTCAATGTTGCTCTCCTTTCATGGACCATCCACTATATTTACAGATCACATATATTTTTTAATGAAGATCTGTTAACATTTCTCCTTTGCATAAAATAATTGGTCTCCCATTTTCTAAAGAAGTTTTTCTCAACAGTTCTTCCCCCCCCCCCCCGCCTTAACCCATAAGACATATGGCATTTATATAAGGAACAATCCAGCTTGGGCACACATAACTTCAGTCTTATTAACAGTTTGTTATGCTGTTTTCTTCCTACTTTCTCAAAAAAAACCCACAACATATTGAAGTTCAAGAATCTGAAAGATATGTAAAGGGGTAAACCTTTTTTTTAATTAAAAATAATACTTTATATATATATATATTTTATTTATTGATTAAGTTATTACATATGTGTCCTTATCCCCACATTACCCCCTCTCTCCCCCCCTCATGCCCTCACCCCCCTGGTGTCTGTGTCCATTGGTTAGGCTTATATGCATGCGTACACATCCTTTGGTTGATCTCTCCCCCTTACCCTCACCCTCCCCTACCTTCCCTCTGAGGTTTGATGGTCTGATTGATGCTTCTCTGTCTCTGGATCTGTTTTTGATCATCAGTTTATGTAGAATACTTTACATTTTAATTTATTGTTACTATTAACAAATTACTAATAAAATGGTATATTAACATTATATTTACAAATCCATTTGGTTATACAATAAATTTAAACTACTGAATTTGGTATCCACCGCCTAGTAAAACTCATTTTTTGCTTCTTTCTCAGCCATATATGCATTGGACAGTGAAGTAGCACAGATTATGCTGGAGGGGAGAATTTTCTGGGAGGGAGGAGCATGTAAGGAAGAGGTTGGAGAACAACAGACTTTTGGATCTCACAGTATACTTAAGACTAGTTCTGTACCCATGAATCTTCTCGTGCATTTTCAGGATTATGTTAACTAGTATTGTTATGTTATTGAAGCTTACAACTTCAATGAAATAATAGAAGTTAAAATATGAATCTAGGACATAGCTAAATTTCTAAGTAACTGATGAGCTTAGAGCTTCATAATTTAAATTTCATAGTCATCTACATTTTTGTTAACCTCATTTTAACTTTTAGAGTGTTAGAAAGTCACAATCAAATATCTAATTTTCAGTATTTTAATACATTTGATTACCTTATGTATTTTTATAAAATATTAAAAATTACATACATATATGATTTATAGAAGTAAGATTAATTACCATACCTATAGTAAGATTAATTAACCAGATCAGACAGTTAGTGAATTACTGCCTCTAAGATAATTTTTCTTATAATGTTCTGTTTTAAACTCAGTGAATTTGCCATTTTGATAGTAAAATACTTTTCTCAACTAAGGACTCAGTAAAACTAGAATAACTTGAGTACAAATTTCTAAAGTTATAATAAAATAAAGCTTACATTATTAAATTCCACATAATATATCTTTTTGGTACAGGTTTTCCTTTCTAGGTTTAAGCTTTTTTTTAAGCTCCTGTTTAACAGTTATATGTCACCTTTGTCTACTTCTTATATGAAGTTTTCTGTCTTGCTAACTAAATAATAGTTTCATCAGAAAAAGAAATATGCATTCTATCTCTTTTTGTCATAAATATATAGCAAAATATTTTGGGGATACTAAGGAAAATTTGGATTAGAGGAAACTAATTTTGAAAGGGTAATTTATAAGAATTTTTTTTCAAAGTGACTCAATATCATTGTCAACAAATGTGTTGATAAAAAGCTATCCTAGATATGGAATATGTTTTGTGGCACTTTCCCTCATAGAATTTACAGTCTAGTTACAGAGACAGACTATATACCCAGACTCATTCATAATAGAGCTAGAGTAGTGTAGACATTAAGTGTTAGAGGAATTCTGAAACAGATGAGAACACTGTAGGCAGGGTTTTCAGGAAAACTTTTAGGTATCTGGTGGAATTAAATAATATCTATACTAATAAAAGCCTAGGTGGCCTCTCGCCTTTGCATCATCACAAGATTGCCCCCCCCACATTGTCACAAGATGGCCGCCCCATGTCATCACAAGTTGGCCGCCCTATGTCGTCACAATATGGCCATCTCCCAAGTTGTCACAAGATGGCCACCTCTATGTCATCATAAGATGGCCTCCCCCACATCATCACAAGATGGTTGCCCCCACGTTGTCACAATATGGCCACCCCATGTCATTATAAGATGGTCACCCCATGTCATCACAAGCTGGCACCGCAAGATGGCCGCCCCCATGTCATCACAAGATGGCTGCAACAAGATGGCCGCCACAAGATGGCCAGCAGGGGAGGGCAGTTAGGGGCAATCAGGCAGGCAGGTGGGTGAGCAGTTAGGAGCCAGCAGTCCTGGATTGTGAGAGGGATGTCCGACTGCTGGTTTAGGCCCGATCCCGCAGATTAGGCCTAAACCGCTAGTCGGACATCCCCTCAGGGGGTCCCAGGTAGGAAAGGGTGCAGGCTGGGCTGAGAGACACCCCTCCAGTGCATGATTTTCATGCACTGGGCCTCTAGTTCTATATAATTTTCACACATAACAGGAGTATATATTTTTAAACAAAATTTTACAATAAAGAATAGCATTCATTTGTGCATTAAGGTAAGGGGACATTTTGAACTTATTTAATCCCCAATGGAGGGTTTTGCTTGGCACATGTATATGTGAATATATCACTAATATTATTTTGAGAATTACACTCTCTTTTTTTCATTGCACAGTCATACTCTTTAATAATAAATCATACACATTTTGTAATGTAAAGTTTTATATTGACAAATAACTAAAATTAGAGACATATTAATTCTTCAATGAAATTTATTGCTACCTTTGCTTTGGTAGTGGAGAAATCAAAAGGCCAGCAATTGAAAAATAGTGCTATAGGCTATTTATGAAAATTAATGAAAATTATATTACTTCAATAACAATGTGCAATATTTCAATAGTCTTGCACTGTCACAGCTAAGCCTTATTAATGAGATGATAACAAAAGCCTTTGATTTCCAATTTTGTGATTTTTAAATCCCAAAGGGAAACAAAAGTTCTTAGAGCTCCCACCCAAAATATTCTATCATTTGTACTCCAGCCCCAGTTTATTTGTCTTTAAAGTCCATATTCTTTCCACTTTACCATATTAAATTAATCTGGCCACTATACATATATTTACATTTATATACAACATCACACACACACACACACACACACACACACACACACACACACACTCACATACACACACACACTCACACACACACGAAGCTTTTTTATTTTCAGGTTTGGGGAACATTTTAGGCACCAGAGATTTCTCATGGTCCATCAATACTATGTAAACAATTATGTACCGAAGATTGCTGTTTTAATTGCTCCTGTTGCATTTTTGGATTTCTAGTCATAAATAATTTTTATTCATTTATTCACTGACTCATACATTCTTTTAGGTTCCAAGAATAAATACAATAGTCTCTGTATTCTAGGGACTTACTCTCCAGTAGGGAAAATAAGTATATAAATATATAGATACTATGGGTAAATAAAGTGAAAGTAATTTTTAGGCTTAATGAAGAAATAATGGGGGAGAATAGACTGTCATTATATGGGAGTTATAGTAAACTGGAGCCTCAGCTTTCTCAAATCTTTTTTTGTGTGTTTGCTGTCTAGATAAGACAGTCTTATTACAAGGTCCTTCTCATAACCACAGTTGACAAAGGTCTTGGACGGTGTCCAGAATGGGCCTCTCAAAGGATGAATTTAATTCTTTCTGTTGTGCCTTCCTTTAGGCTACACATAATTCTGTCATAGACCTTGAAACATTTTGGTCTTTATTCTTTGTGTAGCTAAAGCCTAACACAGATTCAGACTTAAATAGACATCAGATGAATATTTGTGGGGTAAATAAAATAAATATGCAGTACTCTACAGTTCATAAATCTCTTAATAAAACACAGATATATACATATACACATAAATATACATTTATGTGTATATGTATATATATAATATAAATTTATTACTGTGAGAAAGAATCCAGAATAATATTTAATCTGAACTACTGAATTCATTTTATTTTAACAGTGATAATTATAAAATAGTTCGGGGACTAATAAATTTATTCCATATATTAAGAAACTGATGCTCAGAGAGATTATTATTAGGGCAAGTTCAGGTACAAACTTGATACAGGTTTATTGATTTCCAAATCAATGTTCTTCCATTTTACTACACTAGTAAATGCACTATCACAGAAAAATAAGAATAATAACACCTATTTGCTCCTTTCACCCAAGGTTCTCAGCATTCCTTGATAATTGCATCTGTGGTGAGAGAAAAGAAAGCTCTTAAACTGAGAGGATTTCATCTAATTCATTCTATAGCCAGTGACTGAGCCCAAAATATAGCCTTTCCTTCATTTTAATCAAAAGATCATATTGACTATGCCAGCCTATTAGTGTCTAGAGAAGCTGTGAGTTTAATTTCTGTGCTTCAAAGGATAAAAAAAAAATTTATTTCTGTTTTGAGATTATATATATATAATTCTGCATGTAGGAGGTTCAACCAGCACATACTTTTAACAAACTTTTAAGTCTATCTTAAAATAGACATCTGTCTACTTCCTCTGGATCTTTTATAAATTGCTAATGTCAGTGCTGAGGATATGTTATTTAGTTGGAAGTTTTAAAAGCAGTATAGTTTATAAATTAAGAATTAGTATGAACAAGACCTCATGTAGATTAATGCAATGTTAATGTTTAAGCACTTATATATTTCATCCGCATATTAGTCATGGGAGGTACTATGTGTAAAAGATGTTTGATGTACTACAGCCATTCTTTAATTTTTTTTCGAGTAGATGATGACAGCAATCAAGCATTTTCAGATAGTATTTCTGGTATAAATATATATGGTAAGGTTAAGTAATAATAAATTCCATTAGAAATAACAATGATAACTCAAATTATGGGAAAAGGTTTACAGAGTTGAAAATTTGGGACAAACATGCTATAAAACATATACATATATATTTCAATAAAATTAAAATTGTGCCTTTTGAGTCTTTATTCAAATCCTCTATCATACCTATATTTATTAGACTATTACTTCTTTATTATATAGGTATTTTAGGATAGGCAGACTTAAGATAGATTTTCCTTTTTCAAATATTATCGTTAATGACCTAACCCTTAATTGTATTCCCAAATAGTCTAATTTGGTTATAATGGCAAAAATGATGATGTTGTTTTTCTGGTTTGAGTGTTTACATTATTACATTCTCTCCACTATTAATCTATAATACTCTTTGGAAATCTCCTGTTGGAAGTTGAAATTTACTGATAGATCTTGAACAATACCTAGTAACTTTTAGAGCTGATTGCTCCCATGATGCAATCCTTTCTATGAAGTACATCCATCCCAACACTAGCTTTTACCTTGAATATTTATTCCAAGGTGAGCACAGTTGATTAATACATTTAAAAAACACAATTGTTGAGTAACAAATATAATAATGGCATCGTATTGATTGTGAGAATACAAAAATAAATAGCCTGTACTATTTTCTCAAGGAACTTATTATAGTTAGATTAGAGAACATCTTTAGTTCAACTATTGCATATGAAAGTTCATGGCAAATAAATTAAGGGGTTATAAATAGAAGAATAGGAATAAATAAAAAATACTGGATGTAGGATTGAGAGTTAGTGTAAATGCATTGGTTTCCAATATTGTCCCTTTATACAGACCACATCAGTTCAAATTCTAACTCAACCAACTAGAAGTTGAATGACTTTGGGCAAGTTACTTAAACTTTATATCAGGCATTTATTATATACTAGGGGCCCAGTGCACGAAATTTGTGCACTGGGGTGGAGGGTGTCCCTCAGCCCAGTCTTCCCCCTCTCACATACTGGGAGCCCTCAGGGGATGTCCTACTGACAGCTCCCTTGGGGAGCGGGCCTAAGCCACAGTCTGGCCTCCCTTTGTGGGAGGTGACTGGTCTGATCAGGGGAAGGCACCAGCCCTATCACCCTGCTGCTGCAGCCACTGCCAGTCACCACAGCCAGCAAGGTTTTTTTCATCAACACAGACTTCAATCCCTTCACCATGAAAAAATGACAACTTTCTTTAGGCATTTTCAAGATGTGTCTTTCATAAAATAATAATTTCTTTATTATTATTTTTTTATCCTCACCTGAGGATATGTTTCCATTGATTTTTAGAGAATGTGGAAGAGAAAGGGAAAGACAGAGAGAAACATCAAAGTGAGAGGAACACTTTGATTGGTTGCCTCCTGCATGAGCCCTGACCTGGGCCCCGGCCAGGGAGGAGCCTGCAACCTAGGTATATGCCCTTGGTCAGAATTGAACTCAGACCCTGCCATCAGCAGGCCAAGGCATTATCCACTGAGCCAAACCGGCTATGACATTTGGGGCAGGATATGACAGTTCTTAGCCCTCCAGCAGCGGACCTTCATTTTTTTCACCAGGAGTGTGGTGAAAAACCCTAGATCATCTTTTTGGATTCTTATTACCCAAGTTACTAAGAATATTATCAGTGGCATACAGGGAGCTTAACCAATGAGTGGTCAGAAAATGTGTTTCCTCTGTAGTTTACACCAATCGCCAGCTTGGCCGCCCCCTCCCCGCCCCAGGCCTGACACCTCTGGCCCAGGCTTCAGGGCTGGGCAGGGGACCTCCATCACCCCCCGATCACTGGCAACACCTTCTCCCAGGCCTGACGCCTTGCCCAGAGGCATCAGGCCTGGGCAGGGGACCCCCATATACCCCTGATCAATGGCTCTGCCCCCCACCCAGGCCTGATGCCTCTGGCCCAGGCATCAGGCCTGGGCAGGGGACCCCCATGTCCCCTTGATCACTGGCTCTGCCCCCCGCCCAGGCCTGAAGCCTTGGCCAGAGGCGTCGACCCCCATTACCCTCCAATCGCAGGATTGGCCCCTTGCCCAGGCCTGATGCCTCCGCCAGAGGTGTCAGGCCTGGGAAGGGGACCACCATCTCCCCTGATCACCGGCTTCTGGGTGGCTTCTGGGGCTGGCCTGCGACCGGGATGGCGGCTCACACTGGTGGCTGCGCTGTCCCACCCTGCCTGCAGTATGCAAATTAGCCTCCATCTTTGTTGCCAGTTAATTTGCATATCACGCTGATTATCCAATGGGAGGCATAGCGAAGGTACAGTCAATTACCATGTTTATCTATTATTAGATAGGATTACTTTTTAAAAGTTATTAAAATAATGATAATGTTGTATATGTACTTCAAAAGATTGTTGTTAGAATTAAATAAGTTAATATATATATAATATTGTCTGGAACATATATGAGTATCAGCTATTATTATTAGTAGCATTATACTAAAGCATTATACTGAAGAATAAATAAATAGCATTATACTGAAGGATAAATGAGACAATGTATACAAAATGCTTATTTAAGTATCTGTTTTGTAGTAACCAGTTGAAAATGATACCTTCTCATCATCATTATCATATGTTCTGGGTTACCATGCTATGTTTTTTTTTTTTTTTAATATATTTTATTGATTTTTTACAGAGAAGAAAGGAGAGGGATAGAGAGCCAGAAACATCGATGAGAAAGATTGATCAGCTGCCTCCTGCATGCCCCCTAGTGGGGATGTGCCGGCAACCAAGGTACATGCCCTTGACCGGAATTGAACCTGGGACCCTTGAGTCCGCAGGCCGATGCTCTATCCACTGAGCCAAACCGGTTCAGCAACCATGCTATGTTTTGAGGTAAGTAAAATGAAATCATACCAAATCAAACAAAAAATATAAATGCAGAAGCTAAACAATGACTAATATATCTGTACAGCTCTATATCTAATTGAAAGACAAATCATGTTATGTTGTGATGTGTTTAATGGAGAGGTTTTTGAAGATATATGGCAAAGGGAATGATCTAGGATATTAATACTTGAGTAAATCACTGGGTGGTACACACAAAACAAGAATAAAAATAAAAACTATCACTCATGATATTACTTCTGTGTCCTGACTGTAAAATAGGCTCAATTCCAATAATAAACCTCAATTAGTTGCTAAATAACTGGCAGAATAACTACATTTATTCCCAGAAATATGGCACGAGGGTTATAACAGTAGAATGAATGAAAGAAATTCCATAGACCATAGAACACCATTGCCTTATCAAAATAACATAGTCTCTCTCTTCAATAAATGATGTTGAGAAAATTGGACAGACACATGCAAAAAAAATAAAACTAGACCACCAACTTATACCATACACAACAATAAACTCAAAATGGATCAAAGACTTAAATGTAAGTTGTAAAACCATAAATATCTTTGAAGAAACCATAGGCAGCAAAATCTCAGACATGTCTAGTAGTGATATGTTTACCAACACATCTCCTAGGACAAAGGAAACTAAGGAGAAAATAAACAAATGGGACAGCATCAAAATAAAAACTTCTTCACAGCAAAAGAAAAAATCAACAAAATGAAAAGGGAGGCCACTGCATGGGAGAATGTATTTGCCAATGATATATCTGATAAAGGGTTAATATCCAAAATACATAAGAAACTCATACAACTTAACAAAAGGAAGACAGACAATCCAATAAAAAATGGGCAAAAGACCTAAATAGATACTTCTCCAAAGTGGACATACAGATGGCCAACAGACATGAAAAAATGCTCAAAGTCACTAATCATCTGAGAGATGCAAATCAAAATGACAATGAGATACCATCTCAAACCTGTCAGAATGGCTACCATCAACAAATCAACAAATGACAAGTGCTGGCAAAGATGTGGAGAAAAGGGAACCCTAGTACACTGCTGGTGGTAATGCAGACTGATGCAGCCATCATGGGAAACAGAAAAGACTACTCAGAAAAGTTAATATGGAACAGCCATTTGACCCAGTGATCCCACTTCTAGGAATATATCCTAAGAGACCTGAAACACCAATCAGAAAGAATGTATGCACCCTTATTTTCATAGCAGCACAATTTATAATAGCTAAGATCTTCAGTAGATGAGTGGATAAAAAAGCTGTGGTACAATTATATCATGGAACACTAAGAAGCAGTAAAAAATAACTATCTCTCACCTTTTGAGACAGCTTGGAGGGTCCTGGAGAGTATTACGTGAAGTGAAATAAGTCAGTCAGAGAAAGACAAGTATCACTTGATCTCAATCATATGTGGAACCTGATGAACAAAATAAACTGATGAACAAAGGAGATCCAGAGACATAGAAGCATGGAACAGGCTATGTAATCTCAGAGGGAAGGCAGGGGATGGTGTGTGGTTGGGAAAAGAACAACCAAATAACTTTTATGTATATATATGCATAACCCATGGACATAGACAATAGGGTGGTGAAGGTCTGAAGGAGGGTGTTGGGGGGTTGCTAAAAGAGGTCAATGGGGGGAAAAAGGGAGTATGTGTTACTTTCAACAATAAAGATTTAAAAGAATACAAAGGGGAAAAAAGAAAGAAAAGAATAATAATAAATAAATTTCATATTCCAAGTACAATTGTTGGTATTTGCACCCCTATCAAAGACTTGAAAGATACATCTTTCTTAACTTGCATATTTGCCTTGCCCAGAAGTCAAATAAATTTTGGCAAATGATAATGGATTATCATAAACATAACCACTAGCAATTATAATTTCATCTCCTGTTCTGGAAGTGTTTTCTTTACTGGAGCAAATTAGTACAGTATCTGGTAATTGGTATGCAATTTTGAACTTAGTGAATGCATTGTTTTCTATACCTGGTAGTAAACTACCAGAAGTGGTTTAATTTCATGTGGCAGAAAGAGCAGTACCACTAAATATTCTAATTTCAAGACTATATTAACTTTCCAGGTTTTCTTTCATAAAGTAATCTGCAGGGATTTTGTTTATCCTGCTATTTCATACAACATCATGCTTATCTGCTACTAGCGTGATATTACATTTATTGGATTTGTGAGCAGGATCTAATAAATAAGCAATGTACATGGAAATCATATGCATTCTAGAGGGTGGGAGATAAATCCATTGAACATGTAGGGAATGGGAATTCAGTTGTCAGGGGAAGTACTCCATATTGCAGTGGCAAGGAGAGAAGTGGGTGAGGGCAGAGATTATGCAACATGTGCATTTGAGCTAGGCCTCAAAGAGTGGATGGAGCTTTTATAGTTAGAGCAAGGGAAAGGCAAACATTTTAAGAGGAGAGAAAAGTGGGAGGGGAGGATGGGGGAGAAATATGGAAGCTAGGAAGTGGAGCAGCACAATAACTGTTTTGGAAATGGAGAGTAATAACTGAAGAAAATGTAACTGGAAGAAGCTGGAAAGACGAGTTGGGACTTGAATTGCCAATTGGTTTATTTTTCATGATAAGGTTTTGCATTTGAACTAGAGGAAATGTTTCAATAAAACTATTAATCTATGAGAAGATGCACGGACAGGTGGGAGGGGTAGTTGTGATAGGAACACTATCTTTTTTCCTCTTCCCCAATTCGCTGACCTCAGGAGTCTGACAGGATGAGTATTATCAAACCCAAATGTACATAGGAGGTGTACCTTTAATTGACACCTAGAAAGACGTGGTAGATTTATTTTATTTTTTCTATCACCATTTATCCCCTCTATGTCCTCTTCCATTTCTACCCACTCCTTCCCCCTCAACCCCACAATCACCACATTGTTGTAAAACATGGTAAATTTCTTTAGCTAGACTTTTAAACCCTCAAATAGTAAGGGGGGGGAGATAAAATTAAAAATCACACTTACATAAATGATAATATCCATTGTCATGGCAGGTGATTTATCCTTTATTTATAACTTTCTAAATAGCCAATCCCTTAACAAAAGAATGGATTGCAAATTATTGAATGGCTATCTAATTTTAAAATGTTATAAAAATTATTGATATTTGCCCTTTATAAAGAAATGTTTCAATTAGTGGACAACATAGGAAGATGTTGCTGATCCACTTTCAGGAATACTCAGCTTAATAGTCATCTCATAATTGCAGCAGTAAGAGTAGTAGTGGTAACACTATAGGTCATATTTATTACTAGAGGCCTGATGCACGAAAATTCGTGCAAGAATAGGCCTTTCTTCCTCTGGCTGCTGGCACCGGCTTCCCTCCAGCACCTGGAACCAAGGCTTTCCTCCTCTGGTCGCCAGCAGGCACCCAGGACCCCGACAGGCTTCCCCCGGGCCTCCTGCAGGCACCCGGGACCTGGCTGGCTCCTCTCAAACCCCAGCTTCATCAGGAAGGATGCCTGGAATGATGTCTGGAAGACATCTGGTCTAATTAGCATATTAGGCTTTTATCATTATAGATAAACTTACATGACAGGAACAGTTCTAGCAACACTCCTAACTACAATTCTATTTTACAGGTGAAGGATCTGTGACATAGAAAGGTCACTGACTATGATCAAGGTCACAAAGCCGGAAAATTTTAGATGAGGCAACCCAGCCAATGTAACCTCAGAGGTTGCACTCTTAACTACTATAAAATTTGAGAATACTTGTGGTATGACTCATCACTTATAAAAACCTAATAAGTCTTGGATATAATTTCTAGAAACAGATTATAGTTTTTGTTTGTTTATTTTTAATAAATAAAAATAATTAGTTACACTTAAATATGTGATCTTTGCATCAGCTTTTTTCTTTTTTTAAAACATGTTTTTATTGATTTCAGAGAGGAAGGGAGAAGTAGAGAGAGAGAAATATCAATGATGAGAGAGAATCATTGATGGGCTGCCTTCTGCACACCCTCTAATAGGGATTCAGCCTACAACCTGGGTATGTGCCCTGACTGGGAATCGAACCATTACCTCCTGGCTCATGAGTCGATGCTCAACCACTGAGCTTCACCACTGGGCTAGCTTGTTTCTTTAATTCCAGAAATAATTAAAGGTAAATATGAAGTATTATAATGTATTATTTTTCACCAATCACAACAGTTGCTTCTCTTTTTAAAAAAGTATTTTTTAATTTTAAAAATAGAATTTTTGAGGCATAAACTACAAAAAATATTTACCAATTTTAATTTTTCAATTTGATGAGTATGATAAAAATATGGATAGCCATATATCACATATAGAATATTTCTGCTACCTTAACAATTTAACTCATATCCCTTAGCACTCAATCATCTCCTAATCTCTCTCCTCCAACAGCCACTGATATGTTTGTCTATATAGTTTTTCCTTTTCTAGGATTTCATACAAATAGAATTATAGAGTATGTAGTTCTTTGTGTCTGGCTTCTTTTACTTAGCATATGTAATGTTGGATATTTATCTGTTCCATTGTGTGGACATCAGTAGTTTGCTTCTTTGTATTGTTGAGCAGGATTCCATCATTAAAGTTTACCACAATTTATTCATTTACAAGTTGATGGATACTTGGGTTGTTTCCAACATTAGACTATTATGACTAAAGCTTCTTTGAAACTTTGAGTTCAAGGTTAGTCTTTTTATTTTTTGAAAGTACATTATTTATTTTGAAAAGCATAGAGAATATAAAATGTCTGGAGTTGTGGTTGGGTCGATTTCCTTCCAATGTTAATTATATTAAGACTTTACTTTAGATTCTGGTGTTTGGCTTCATGACCAATTATTTTAACACTTTGTTAAAATAATTTCACACTTTGTTTTCTATACTTCACAAAATTATAAAGTTCTGCTTTATACTACTACAATTGTTATAGTCATGTAATTATTGTGTTTTGTTTTTAATTTTTACATGTTCAAATATTTAACTCCCACTTGTAAATCCTCTTTTTAGCTCCATCACATAAGGTAGCTAAGGCTAGGGCCAGTCAATCTCTCTAGAAACAAATGGTGATAATTCTGAGATGGCTTGGTAAATATATAAGCTATACCTAAAGGCCAATCATCCTTTGCCTAAAACAGAGAGGGCCAATTAGTAAATGAATGAATTACTCTTTTGTCTATAATTGAATTCCACATTCTAATTTGTTTAAACAAAGCTGTGTTTCTTAATTTTGAGTGTAGCGTATTAAAGTGATGGCTGATCTTTGGCTCTTTCTATGAGCTGTAAGATGTGGGATTCTAATATATTTTGAAACCAGGTACAATTTTATTCATTGCTCACCATAATGGCCAATAATTAAGGCAAAACCTTTTAAATAAACAGTTCACTTTCAGAATTAAAGCATACACAGAATAATAATTTTTAAATTTTCTAATTGCTGATCTTAAGATAATGATAGCTAAATATTTTGTCAGTTATAATTTGTAGGCACAGTATTTATTATGTTTCTATCCTGTATACTTTATTCTTTCTACCTTTCTCAAATAGAACATTTCCTGAGAATAATATTAATAGTCTTCTTATTAAACAGTAAGACTTAGAAAAATATTCTGCATCTTAGTACTAAGAAAATCTTTACAGATGGTTATTTTAAACAAATATTTAACATTCCCATGATAATTAAAGATTTTCTGTTTCAGCCCAATCACATCCCTTTGTATTTCTCTCTGCACAAATATATTTGATATTTTAAAGCTAACAATACAACACAGTTCTGTTATATCATATCATATTTGTTATTAAATGGTTCAAAATTTTAATTGCACTTTTACATTGGAAACCAAGCATATAATGCAGGAATCTGAGGTTATCTTTATTTTTTTTTATTGCTTAAAGTATTACAAAGGGTATTACATATGTGTCCATTTTATCCCCCCACCCTAGACAGTCCCCTAGCCTCCCCTATCCCCCAGTGTCTTGTGTCCATTGGTTATGACTATATGCATGCATATAAGTCCTTTAGTTGATCTCTTACCCCCCTACCTTCTGCCCCCCAACCCTCCCCGGCCTTTCCGCTGCAGATTGACAATCTGTTTGAGGCAGGTCTGCCTCTGTATCTATTATTGTTCAAAAGTTTATAATGGTCTCTATTATCCATGAATGAGTGAGATCATGTGGTATTTTTCCTTCATTGACTGGCTTATTTCACTTAGCATAATGCTCTCCAGTTCCATCCATGACGTTGCAAATGGTAAGAGTTCCTTCCTTTTTAGAGCAGCATAGTATTCCATCGTGTAGATGTACCACAGTTTTCTAATCCATTCATTTACTGATGGGCACTTAGGCTGTTTCCAGATCTTAGCTATGGTGAATTGTGCTGCTATGAACATAGGGGTGCATATATCCTTTCTGATTGGTACTTCTAGTTTCTTGGGATATATTCCTAGAAGTGGGATCACAGGGTCAAATGGGAGTTCCATTTTCAGTTTTTTAAGGAAACTCCATACTGTCTTCCATAGTGGCTGCACCAGTCTGCATTCCCACCAGCAGTGCACCAGTGTTCCTTTTTCTCCACATCCTCTCCAGCACTTGTCGTTTGTTGATTTGTTGATGATAGCCAGTCTGAAAGGTGTGAGATGGTAGCTCATTGTTGTTTTGATTTGCATCTCTGGGATGATTAGTGACTTTGAGCATGTTTTCATATGTCTCTTGGCTTTCTGAATGTCCTCTTTTGAAAGGTGTCTATTTAGGTCCTTTGCCCATTTTTTGATTGGATTGTTTATCTTCCTTTTGTTAAGTTGTATGAGTTCCCTATAAATTTTGGAGATTAGGCCCTTATCAGATATGACATTGGCAAATATGTTTTCCCACACAGTGGGTTTTCTCGTTGTTTTGTTGATGGTTTCTTTTGCAGTGCAGAAGCTTTTTATTTTGATGTAGTCCCATTTGTTCATTTTTTCTTTAGTTTCAAGTGCCCTAGGAGCTGTATCAGTGAAGAAATTGCTTCGGCATATGTCTGAGATTTTGTTGTCTTTGGATTCTTCTAGAATTTTTATGGTTTCCTATCGTACATTTAAGTCCTTTATCCATTTTGAGTTTATTTTTGTGTATGGTGTAAGTTGGTGGTCTAGTTTCATTTTCTTGCATATATCTGTCCAATTTTCCCAACACCATTTATTGAAGAGACTATCTTGGCTCCATTGTATGTTCTTGCCTCCTTTGTCAAATATTAATTGAGCATATTGGTTCCGGCCGATTTCTGGGCTCTCTATTCTATTCCATTGATCTATATGCCTATTCTTGTGCCAGTACCAGGCAGTTTTGAGAACAGTGGCTTTGTAATACAACTTGATATCTGGTATTGAGATCCCACCTACTTTGTTCTTTTTCAGGATTGCTGCAGCTATTCGGTGTCTTTTTTTATTCCAGATGAATTTTTGGAGAGTTCCTTCTAGGTCTGTGAAATATGCCGTTGGTATTTTAATGGGAAGTGCGTTGAATTTATAGATTGCTTTGGGTAGTATGGGCATTTTAATGATGTTGATTCTACCAAT